>NC_090448.1:735923742-738567838 GCF_031143425.1 Pleurodeles waltl | reverse complement strand
GCCAGGCTTCCAGTTAGTTCACCATGTCCGAGCCCTCAACTTTACCGGGAAGCCCTACCACTCTGATATTGTTACATCGTGCCCTGTTCTCTGCACCTTCTGCTCTATTTTCTAGTGTTTTTAAACGAGCTTCAATGGTTGTCAAGCGACCATCTGCTAGTGCCAAGGCAGGAGTTGCCGCTGAGATTTCCCATTCTGTCGTGGTGACAAGCACCACCAAGGCATGATGGTCATCACTGAGGAGGCCCACGTCTATACTTAGAGTGTCAATATTGACCTCCAGTACTGTGCGAGACGCCGCTATGGCTTGTAGTACATCTTGTAATGTAGGGGTTGTGGTTGTCATTGCTGTTATCGCTAGCAGTATCTGCTCCGCCTCAATGCTGGTTGGCCTTATACGCCGGGGGCCTCCTAGCTCCTCATCTCTCTTTTTGAGGGCCTTTCTCATGTTGTGTGGTGGGAATGGTGAGCACCTCCGTTCAGGTGCTCCCTCTGGGAAAAATGAGCACTCTTCTCTAGATCGTGTATGGTCTCACTATTCAGACGATAACCATGCTTCAGGTTACTTTTGCTGGTGGGGTCTGTCCCGGTCCCAGCTGCTACAGGGTCTCCTCTGCATTTCTTCTAGGTCCTCCAGAGGTTGAGGGCATTGGCTAGTCGGTGAAGAGTCATGTTAACGTCAGCTGAGAGGACTGAGGATTGTGCCGTCGCACCCCTTCGTCAGTTTAGGCCCGTCCACCCCTTAGGGGAGCCCATTATATGGGTGAGCGTTCCTCAGTGAGATTTCTCAGAACCCCGCTCTACCATTTGCTGCTGGGGTCCCTTCCTGATGAGTTGCAATGTTCAATTTGTCTTCTCTTGTGTTTGCTCCTATACGAGTGCCCCGCTTATCTGGAGAAGCGGATCTGAAGTCTCATCCTTTGTGTAGCCATATTTTGCCAGTAATGTCTCTGTCACTTTTCAAGTGTGGCCCCTCCATGGGCCTCGTGGGGACTGGAGATGATTAGCGCTCTGGTGAGACACCACTCAATTGCAGCTGCTGAGCCCTTGTTCCTCCCAACGCCGTGTCCACCGATCCCCACAGGGGAGCGGCTCCCAGCAGACTCTCCGTGCCCAGCTCTGACCTCTGAGATGGGCATAGCACTGCCCACATGCCGCTCACCAAGGTCTCTCACTGTTCGCGCTCAGATGCCTGGATGTAGGAGGTCGCGCCTCCTCCAACATGAGACCCGGGGGTACCCGCATCACCAGGCCCGGGGTCCCCGCAGGCCCACCTCACCCACGCCAGTACCGGGTCTCTTAGGGTCTCCGTAGGCAGTCTTCTGTGGTTCCCGCATCCACCGGGTGTTCTGACTATGAGGCCGCCATTTTAGGACAGATGGCCTCACCTCGTGGCTCCCGCTGCAGCCGTCCGGCCCTTCTCCGTGACCAGCAGATCGTCTGGAGGAGGCACTTTAGTCACGGGGGCTCCGGAAGTGTCCCCTGGCTGTCCCCCCCGCAGGAAGGACGAATGGGAGGGGGTCTGACAAGATCTCAGGTCCCGGAGCTACGGTGCCCTGCTTCCTACGCCATTCTTTGCATAGCCACACCCCTTGGGGCTAGGATTTCACCAATATGCCACATTGCAAAAACAAGATTTAATTCTGGTAAAAAACATATTGCAGGAATACAGAAAGGTTTATCAAACTCAAGACTGTGTTGTATGTGCAGCTGTTTGTCTTCAGGAACAACTTTATTGAGCAAAGATCAGTTAAATAACTATTGAATTAGGCTAACATTTTTAACAAGGAAATCCATTTTTATTTACAGAGAACTTGCCATAGCGAGTGATGATACTGTACACACAATAGCAACTTCCTCCCCTTGTGGAAAAGTCTCCTCCCTGTTCTTTGTGAAATCAAGTCACTGTGGATTTGGATTTTGCAGTGAAAGCACCACTCATTTCTTGTCAGCATTCTATGTAGAATCTATCACCTTTATATTATATGTATTTTCAGTTCAGTTCCTTGTGAAATATTTGATGTTCGATAGATGGCATGCATCACAAATTTCCACGAAATTTAGATTTTTTTGTTCATTTTTTTGTTGTTGCTTGCAATCTGAAGTTTGCATTAAAGGGTGCCGGGCAGGTCCATTCGGGGATGAAAGGATAATAGTGGAAAACCAATGAACATTTTGGGATGGCAGAATCCTGGATATAGATTTTCTTCTTTACCTTTTTTAGTCCAGATTTTTTTAATAATATCATGCGTTACTGTTTGGGGAAAAGTCTGCTGCAGGCCATCATCTTATTGGGAGCAAGACCTCCAAATACTTTGAAAGATATACTCCACAAGACAAATAAAAATTACATTGTAGTATGAAATTAGATACAAATTCATCTATAGGGAGATAGGTACATATATAAAAAAATAAGACAGCCTAGGCCTTCCCTAGAAGGAAACGGATGAAACTGTATAGTAGAATGGAACAAATGTCTTTAAAATACATCTCTTGATGTCCTGTTCAAAAGTGAAGAGTGCCACTTTACAAAATATACAATTCCAATGTAATTTCTTATGTTTGGGGTTGAGTTCAAAGTGCCCCTGTGCTGCCAAGTAATCTTCACATTTCCAGTAAATATCAATTTGGTAATTGCTTAATCACATTTGAAGTGTGCATAAAAGTGTATTTTTGCAAAACAAATACTTGAAGTACTTGTAGTCACATTCAAATTGTCTTGTGCTGTAGACACAGTTTTTACAGTACACCAAGGAGCTCAGTATTCAACTTTTCCCATCTTCATTCCACTGTTATCTCAGTTTCGATTGGGCCCCACATCTTATCCATTTTGCTAGTTTGATCCATCCAAACATAGTAAATCTTTACCACTTAGCGACCAGCCTGATTTCTGTATTCCACATCAGGGGGATTTTTATCCTTCCATTTTCCAGCATTATGGTGGTGTCAACCAGTTGAGTCTCTGTACATATACCCAAATTTAATGAAGAGACAAACACTCCGTAATCGTAATGTTCCTATGCACAGTTCTGATTCTCACAATGTTGAAAAAAGTAGGGTTTGCTCTGGTAAGTTGAACCATGAATGGATTATAGTTGGTGTATGAAATGTGGATATTAATTAAGGGGAGTGAGTACCCACCACAAGAATTTACCACGACCCTTGTAAAGGATTTATGCAGTATCAAAATAGTAATTAAGGCAAAGCATAACACAAGAAAAGTCCCGCACCAACTTAGAAACATAGAGTACATTTTAACAAATAAAATGATAGCAAAACTACAAACCACCTACAAGGGAAGCCGGTGTTTTAAAGTTGCAATGTTAAAATAGCTCTAAAAGCGTTAAGAGCCAACCATGGAAATCTGGAAGCATGTGATCTGTACCTAAGTGCAAGTTAAGGCCAACCATGATGGAGCGAAGGTCAGATACAGACACCATGTACAACCCGTTTGGATGCTTTACCTTAAAACTTGGGAGCATATTTAAGAGCCCTTAGCACCATTGGAGCGTCACTTTTTGTGACGCTCCGGAGGCACAATGCCCTGCACCCTATTTACAAGGTGGCATTAAGCCACTTTTTATGGCTTAACACTACTTTGTAAATACAGCCCCTTTACACGCAGCCCTTTGCGTGGAAGGGGCATGCAATAGGTTTTACTGTGGGTGTGCCACAGCAACACCCATTGCATTTTGACGCAAGTTTTTGTAACCCTAAGGTACCACCAAACTCTAATGCCACCCCAGGGGTGGCATTAGCAAGTCACAGTGAGGAGGAATACTTTTATTCCTCCTCGTTTTTTGCTTTTTCTATGTGTGCTGCAGTTTGCAGCATGCAAAGAGAGAGCAAAATGACAGAAATTATTGTTCATGTGCGGGAAGGTGTTCCTTCAAACAAACATAAAACAATCATTTCAAAATGACGCTTTGGCACTTCTGTGTATGCCACATTCTGCAGCACACACAGAAGTGCCAAATCAGCATTAGTGATTGTTTCTGTACAGGAAGGGACACCTTCCCACACATAAACAATCAAACCACTCAACGCAGACATCCTTGCACGATGGTGCAAGGATGCCTGTGTTGGCACTAGGCAGCTCAATTTAGCGCCAGCGCAGGGGGAAATGCAGGGATGTGCAGTATTCTAGTAAATACGGTGCATCCCTGCATTTCTAAAGTCACGCAGAATGGCACTGCCAATTTTGGTGCAGCACCGCGCTGAACCACTTTTTAGTAAATCTGGCCTTTAATCTCTGAAATGGAAGTCAGAAGGCCTCAGTGGAGCAAGGCAGCAAGTTCTGGCTGAAGACAGCATTATGTCAGATAGCCTCTGGGCAAGGCCCCGGTGAAGCCACTGACTTTTGATGAGGAAGCTCTGAGCAGGAGAAATTTGAATTTCATTCCCAAGGAAGGTCCCTTGCTAGTCATATTCTTTTGGTGCATTTGGTCTGTGAAGATTTGTACCTTCAGACTTAGTCACTTTATTGGAGATCAAATTCTTCCATTGGGGCAAGGCTGCAGGCTTATGCCAAAGATGACTACACAAAATGGATAACTTCTCCATGAGGTCCTTTTGAGTAAAACTTGTGGCTGTGGAAAAGCTCAGAGCTGGAGCAAACTAAGGCCCTCATTCTGACCTTGGCGGGCGGCGGAGGCTGCCCGCCAAAGTCCCGCCGTCAGGTTACCGTTCCGCGGTCGAAAGACCGCGGCGGTAATTCTGACTTTCCCGCTGGGCTGGCGGGCGGTCGCCTTCAGACCGCCAGCCAGCCCAGCGGGAAAGAGGCTTCCACGATGAAGCCGGCTCGGAATCGAGCCGGCGGAGTGGAAGCTGTGCGACGGGTGCAGTTGCACCCGTCGCGTATTTCACTGTCTGCGCAGCAGACAGTGAAATACATGTAGGGGCCCTCTTACGGGGGCCCCTGCAATGCCCATGCCAGTGGCATGGGCACTGCAGGGGCCCCCAGGGGCCCCGCGACCCCCCCTACCGCCATCCGGATCTCGGCGGTCCGACCGCCGGGATCTGGATGGCGGTAGGGGGGGGCGGAATCCCCGCGGCGGTGCAGCAAGCTGCGCCGCCGCGGAGGATTCAATGGGGCGGCGGTACACTGGCGGGACCCCGCCAGTGGTGCCGGTCCGACCGCGGCTTTACCGCCGCGGTCGGAATCCCCATTGGAGCACCGCCGGCCTGTCGGCGGTGTTCCCGCGGTCCTCCGCCCTGGCGGTCAAAGACCGCCAGGGTCAGAATGACCACCTAAGTCTTTGGCCCAGCAACAACGCATCTTCATGGGGCTGCCTTGGCAGATCTAAACTGTAAACTTCGCACTTGTATAGCACACTACTCACCCGTTAGGGTCTCAATGCACTGTATGCATACCACTGTGGAACCCCTCCTGGCTTTTCTCTGTTAAATACCCACTCCTGGGCACCCCCAGGGTGAAGCCCAGCATCAAGGCGAGAATTATCTGGTCCAAGGGAATTGAGTCCAAGACCCACCAAGGAAGGAATTGAACCCTGGTCCCATGGCAGACCTCAGCATCAGAGTCTGCCGCTCTAACCATTGTGCCACACTTCTCCACTTTCAAAATCACAGGTTTCAGCATGTGGTAGGAGAAGTACACTGTGACACGAGCCAAGGGTCCAGGATTTTGGGGACAGCACTTGGGAGTCAAGGCTTACTCCAACAGAGACCAGCAGCAGGGTCCTGGGCAGGTCCTGCAGGAACCAGTAAGGTGGGCAATTGCAGAACAGGACTCTTGTATCTTGTTGTGTCCCTGTGGCTTGAACAGGAGGTCAGCCTTATGACCTTTGCGTTCTACTCCCTTGTCCTCAGTGCAGGAAGGAAAGCTGGCCCAGTCATCTATGGTCTTCTCAGTATTCAGACAGTAGATCCAGTAAAATTCTGTTCAGCCACAGGTCCAGAAAGTGTACTGGGGAAGGTACTGTGGGTGCCACATTTATGCCTTGCACCAGCCTATGGGTGGGGGTGACTCCTGGCCGCTCGCTAATCAATTGAGTAAAAGTTCATGGTGAACCCTACACACTTTGCAGCACTTTCTGTGTGCCCCACTACAAGCTACCCCACAATGCCCCTCTCTGTCCAAATCCAAGATGGTGAAGCCTTTCCCCCCTTGCACAGAGCTTGTGTGCCCATGCCAGAGGTAGAGCTATGGAAATGAGTAACTCCTCCTCTGTGGCCACTCTAAACCAGTTCTGGGGCATTAGTCTCCTACTGGATTTGGTGTTTGCCTGACTTGAGGACTAAAAAAGGGCCCTGCCAAGGTGTCAGCTAACATATTGCATGTGACAGGGTATGCTTCCTGGAAGCCAATCAAGTTTCTGGGCACAGCACAGATGGTCACCATTCCAGGAATAACACACCTCCACACATCTAAAGCCTTTATCTAAGCTCTAGGAGCAAGTTCACACCTCATAAAAGAGGCTACTCAACTCCAGGGTAACAGTTGGAGGTCATGCAAATTGGCTTATTTATTACAAATCCAACTTCACCAGTGAATTGGGCTTGTAATAAAGATTTTAAAAAGTCACAGAATTAAATGTGCAGCTGTTACCTAGCCTGAGGTAACATTATTAAATTTAATATTGTACCCCAATGCTTTAATATGGGACAGTCAACCCAGTTACAGTGAAAACAGCTTTTGGACCGTTTCACTGTAAGGACATGTTAAACACTGACCATTTAAATGTCCTAATTTTAAATACCATTCACCCTGGCTTATGGACAGTCAGGCCTACTTAGGGGTGACTCACTAATATTTAAAAGAAAGGTTTAGTTCTGTCAAATGGGATTAATATGAATTTGCAGTTTGTAAACTGCACAACCAAGCTGCAAAGGTAGGCCTGCATTCATGTTTGCACTACCACTGCAATATGTGGTAGAGTGGGTGCTGCATCCCACTGGTGATATGTAACTTACAGATCCTGGATATACTCTTGTACCATATACTGTGGATTTATAGGTGAGTAAAATAAGACAATTAGGGTCATTCCAGTTTCATCATGTTGGCTGGGGGAGCCCAAGCACTATAACGCCGGGTAGCAGGCGTAACGTGCACAGAGTTCTACAGCCAAAAAAACAGTCAAGGTAAAAATCACACAAAAGATCATTATTTCCAAAAGTTGGCCTATAGTACAATCTGGAAAAAGGCTTGGAAGAGAGAGATTGTCAAACATTGAACGCCTGAAACATCTATACATTATTTTGCAGATCTGATGGTTTTCAATAGCATTAATAACTATTCCTATGCTGCTCCACTTATTTTGTATTTCAAGAAATAGTTCTGCATAATCTAGTCATGCAATCTGCACCACATAACCAATGGAACCCTTGTGCAGCTTTACAGTTTAAATAATTCCTGTCTAACCCAGAATTATTTATCACATCAAATAGCTATGTCAATTCCCTAGCCAAGAATACTCAAAATATGATCATTTGAATCATAGACCAATCTTTAATGGTAATTCACTGAACATTTTAACATTATTTCCACTTACCAGGTCATCAATGGTTACCCCTTCTCTCCAGACTATTCTCCTTCTACTAATCCAGCAGGGTCCTCAGATTATCCCATAATGGGGTAAATTCAAGGAATTCAGGGACATGGGTTATTTTGGAAATTGCCCATCATATTCTCAAATTCACAAGCATCCTGTTAAGACCTGACAGCCTTAGGGTGGTCTTCTCCCAACTTTTTGCCTGCCTCCCTTCATTTTTCTGATCTCATTTTTGCTGGTTTTAGGACTCTGCACACTTTACCACTGCTGACCACTGCTAAAGTGCATGTGCTCTCGCCCCTAAACATGATAACATTGGCTCATCCCCAATTGGCATATTTAATTTACCTATAAGCCCCCAGTAAAGTGCACTAGATGTTCCCAGGGCCTGTAAGTTAAATGCTACTAGTGGGCCTGCAGCACTGATCGTGCCACCCAACTACTTGCCAAGTCAGAACATGTACTTATAGGTTTTACATGTCCTAGTAGTGAAAAACCCCAAAAGTCATTTTTCACTACTGTGAAGTCTGCTCCTCTCATAGGCCAGAATTAGAGATTCCTTTATATATTTTTAAGTGGTAATTTCTGATCTGAGAGGAATAGACTAGTCATATTTTGGATGGTAGTGAGAAATCCTACTTACTGGTGAAGTTGGGCTCTACATTATTATTTCAGAAATGCCACTATTAGAAAGTAGGCATTTCTCTTCACTTACTGCTATCTTTGCCTTACAGCCTGTCTTCAATCCTCGTCTGGTCTGTGCTGGATGACAGCTACCCCAATGCATTCCACCCAGACAGCCTAAACACAGGACACTCAGCCGCATTCATCTGCATACTGAAGGGTCACCCTGGGCAGAAAGGGTGGAGTGGCTCTCTCTTACACTTTAAAGGCCAGTGGTCTGCCCTCACACAAAGGACTGATAACCCCCCCAGGGCTCCTGACTGACAGGACTGGGTTGAAAGGGGCACTTCAAAATCACTCTTTGAAGTTCCCTCCACTTCAAAGGCATTTATGGGTATATATACTGGGTGTGAGCCCACCATATCAGACACTTCTGGACCTACAACTGGACTGTGTCAGAGGGACTGTCTGCCTGCCCTAAAGACTCATTTGGACTGCTTTGCTGGAAGGACTGCTGGCTGCTGCCTGCATACCCCTGACTGTGCCTTCCTCCACAAGTGCCCTCCAAGGGCTTGGATTGAGCTTGCCTCCTCTTTGGGGGTCTCAGGGCTATCAAAGACTTCACCAACTAGCAGTAAATCCTGTGCATCGGAAAATCAATGCAACGCCTGCAAAATTTGACCTGCTAGATCAACACAGCATCTGCCTCACAGCTGAAAAATCACTGCATTGCCTGCCAGGTCAACACAGTGCCTATTGCCTCTTCTCAACGCATTCTGAATTTTCCATGCATGTTCCTTGGGCATCAAAATATCCCTGCATTGCAGTGAGGAACCAAGGTTGCGCTCCAGAAAACCAACGCATCGCCTTGCAGTGTGAAAAGAAACAATGCATTGCCTTTGCCACACCAGAAAAATTGATGGATCGCTTTAGTTTTTGACACATCTCCTCCTCTGTGGCCCTTTTATTGTTATGTTTGATGCATCCCAGGCACTGTATTTTAAAAGGATACAACTACTGATTCTGATGGATTGAGACTCATTTAAAACTTTGAAAAGTCATATCTCGACTTGTGCATATTGGATTTTTGTCATTTTAGTCTTATTCAGATCAATATTATCCATTTTTCCTAAACTGGTTTAGAATACTTTTTGTGGTGTTTTCACTGTGTTACTGTATGACGTATTGCACAAATACTTTTACACATTGCCAAGATAAGCCTGTCTGCTCTGTGCCAAGCTACCGGATGATGAGCACAGGCTAATTTAGGTTGTGTTGAGACTTACTCGACTAGGATTATGGCCCCTACTTGGACAGGGTGCATACCTCTGCCAAACAGAGACCAACATTCTAACACACCATAAACCTCGCCTTCTTAAATACTTTGGATGTAAAAACCTAAAAATCCAGTTCAAACATCTCACCTTGCCTGACCATTTCAGTCATGATCTAGTTGTTCTTATCGCCTGACCATGCTGCATCAATTAATTAATTTATATACCCCAAGTGAAGCAGCTTTATATTTCTCCACATCTAACAAATCTTACACTCTGTGAAACATAATGCAACACATATTTTAAATGCTGATTCTGTTTTTGTTTCCCTCCCATATAAACTGTGCTGTAAATGAATTAAATGAACTGAAGAAGATCTCAAACAAAAATCATGGAACCAACTGGAAAATAAATACGCACAGGGGAACTACAATTGTTTTCAATCTTTGCAGTGAGTGTAACGGCATCTTATTCCATGATCAAAATTATCTCTTTGTTGAAGCAGTAAGGTGGTATAATTTAACTGGAACAATTTGACAAGTAGTGTGTTATTTTGTATACCCAAATATTGTGCACACCTATGAACATTAGAATCTCATAATTCGATGTTCATGATATTAGGATCAACCTTAATCAATGACTCTATCTTTAAATCATTGATTATATAACCCAAAACAAAGGAGCATAGTTTAACCCCTTCTGTGCCGGGGAAGTAATGGTTATGTCCACCGGCACAGTGCTCCTGTGCCAAGGACATAACCATTACGTCCTCGACACTGAGCTCAGAGGGAGCACTAACGCTCCCTCTATGGGCTTCCCTCCCACCCCCCAAGGCAGGGATGGAAGGGGAAGCCCTTTCCCTTTGCACCCGACCCCCCAGTGAAGTGCGTGTGCTGACCTCATCAGCGCGATCGGAAGAGAAATGCAAAGCATTTATCTTCTGATCATGTGATGGGGGCCTCAGAGGCTTCAAAGGGAAGGAAAGGAATTTCCTTCCCTTTGAAGTCTCTCAGAGCATTTCAGAAGCCGGAACGTAAAGCAATCTGGCTTCTGAAATGCCCACTAGACACCAGGGATTTATTTTAAAATGGAAATTGGCATAAGGGGAGCGACCCTTTGAGCAAGGGTCGCTCCCCAGGGGGGACATATTTTTTAAGGCCTTTTCTGCCCCCCTGGAGGCAGATCGGCCTATTGTTGTTAAGCCGATCTGCCTGGGGGCAGAAACCACTAGGCGCCAGGGCAAATTTTTGTTTTGTTTTTTTTGTTTTTAAGAGTTGGGGAGCGACCCCTTAGGCAAGGGTCCCTCCCTTAGGGGGCAAACTATATTTAGGCCATTTCTAGCCCCCTTGGGCGTAGATCAGCCTATTGTTATTAGGCCGATCTGCCCCTGGGGGGGCAGAAGCCTCTAGGCACCAGGGATTCTTTTTGTTTGTTTTTTTGTTTTTGTTTTGTTTTTTTAGGGGTGGAGAGCGACCCCTTAGGCAAGGGTCACTCCCCTGAGGGGCAAATGGTATTTAGACCATTTCTGCCCCCGTGGGGGCAGATCGTCTGATTTTTGTTAGGCCAATCTGCTCCCAAGGGGGGGCAGACACCTCTAGGCACAGGTTTTTTTTTTTTGCGTCAATTTCACGCAAGGGGAGCGACCCCTTAGGCAAGGGTCGCTCCGGGGGGGGGCAAATTTATTTTATGCCATTTTTGCCTATTGATATTAGGCCGATCTGCCCCCGGGGGGGGGGGCAGAAATCTCTAGGCGCCAGGGATTTTTTTTTTTTTTTTGGTCTTGTTTTTTAGGGCTGGGAAGCGACCCCTCAGACAAGGGTCACTCCAATGGGGGAGGGGGGTGAATTTATTTTTTGCCACTTCTGCCCCCCTTGGGGGCAGATCGGCGTATATCTATTAGGCCAATCTGCCCCCGGGGGGCAGAAACCACTTAGGCACCAGGGATTGGTGTGTGTGTGTGTATGTGTGTGTTTTCTTTAGGGGGGGCAGCCCCTTGGGTAACGGTTGCTCCCCATGGAGGAACAGTACTGTTGGCCATATCTGCCCCCCTTGGGGGCAGATTGGCCTATTTTTGGAAGGCCCATCTACCTCCAAGGGGGGGGGGGGCAAAAAGCCCACCAGAGACCAGGGAAGTTTTTTTTCCAAAATAAGAGGGTGGGGGTATGGTCATACCCCCATCCCAAATAAATGGGACCAAAGTTGTTCTGCATACCAGATTGGGCAATTACCCCTGATCGACACCCCGGAAGGGGAGAAAGTCTACCAGATCCCAGGGAACTAAAAAATCAAAACAAGAAATAGTGGGGGCGTGGTGGCTACCAACCAGTATTGCCCTGGTTATGCCCTCACCCCAAATGAAGGGGGTAACAGTCTTTCAGCTCTCCCCCGCACTCTAAAACATCTTATCCCACAGCAAGCAAGAAGACATTTGATTACTTTGGGGTTTGGTTTTACATTTGGGCCATGAGAGCTTGGCTGACTCTCAAACTCGTCCCAGTTGGAATGGTGAGGGCTGCACTTTATGGACTTTGGGACGCTGCCATGTAGAAAAATCCACAAGACCTAGACACATCTGAAAACTAAACATCTGGGTGATTCCAGGGTGGTGTGTTTCACATGCACCTTGCACCATTTTCTTACCCACAATGACCTGCAAACCTCCAACTTTGCTGGAAATCACACATTTTTCCCAAATTTCTGTGATGGAACCTTCCGGAATCTGCATAAATCCACAAAATTCCTATCACCCAGCATTGTCTCACCTATAATGATAAAAATTCTGCTGTACTCGTCAGTCTAAAAATGTTTCTTTTCAAACTGCCCTTTTGGACCCGCTTTGGTTCCCCCTCAATTTTGACATGTTTTTGGCTCTTCCCTGTCACAAGCACTTGGCCCACCTACACAAATGAGGTATAATTTTTACCGGGAGACTGAGGGGAATATTGGGTGGTATGAAATTTCTCCTGGTGCGGTGATCCCACACAGAAATGTGGGAAAAATTTGATTTTTTAGCTACATTTGAGGTTTGCTGAGGATTATGGGTAAGAAAACATTGGGGGACCCATGCAAGTCACACCTCCCTGGACTCCCTCGGGTGTCTAGTGTTCAGAAATGTCTGGGTTTGGTAGGTTTCCCTAGATGGATATTGAGCCAAGGACCAAAAACGCAGGTGTCCCAACCCACAAAAACAGGTAGTTTTGTATTCGATAATTTTGATGTGTCTAGAAAGTGTTTTGGGGCATTTCCTTTCGCGAGCAGAAGGCCTACCTACAAAAGTGAGGTACCATTTTTATCGGGAGACTTGGGGGAACGCTGGGTGGGAGGAAATTTGTGGCTCCTCTCTGATTCCAGAAGTTTCTGTCATCGAAATGAGAGGAAAAAGTGTTTTTTTGCCAAATGTTGAGGTTTGCAAAGGATTCTGGGTAACAGAACCTGGTCAAAGCCCCACAAGTCACCTCATCTTGGATTCCCCTAGGTGTCTAGTTTTCAAAACTGTGCAGGTTTGCTAGGTTTCCATAGGTGCCGGCTGAGCTAGAGACCAAAATCCACAACTAGGCACTTTGCAAAAAACAGCTCTGTTTTCTTTGTGAAAATGTGATGTGTCCACTATGTGTTTTGGTGCATTTCCTGTTGCGGTGCTAGGCCTACCCCCACAAGTGAGGTACCATTTTTATTGGGAGACTTAGGGGAGGGCTGGGTGGAAGGAAATTTGTGGCTCCCCTCTGATTCCAGAACTTTCTGTCACCGAAATGAGAGGAAAAAGTGTTTTCTTTGGCCACATTTTGAGGTTTGCAAAGGATTCTGGGTTACAGAACCTGGTCAGAGCCCCACAAGTCACCCCATCTTCGATTCCCCTTGGTGTCTAGTTTTCAAAAATGCGCAGGTTTACTAGGTTTCCCTAGGTGCCAGCTGAGCTAGAGACCAAAATCCACAGCTAGGCACTTTGCAAAAAACAGCTCTGTTTTCTTTGTTTAAATGTGATGTGTCCACGTTGTGTTTTGGGGCATTTCCTGTCGCGGGCCCAAGTCTACCCTCACAAGTGAGGTACCAGTTTTATCCGGGAGACTTGGGAGAACGCTGGGTGGAAGGAAATATGTGGCTCCTCTCTGTTTCCAGAACTTTCAGTCACTGAAATGAGAGGAAAAAGTGTTTTTTGGGCCAAATTTTGAGGTTTGCAAAGGATTCTGGGTAACAGAACCTGGTCAGAGCCCCACAAGTGACCCCATCTTGGATTCCCTTAGGCGTCTAGTTTTCAGAAATGTGTAGGCTTGCTAGGTTTCCCTAGGTGCCGGCTGAGTTATAGGCCGAACTCCACAGCTAGGCACTTTGCAAAAAACAGCTCTCTTTTCTTGTGAAAATGTGCTGTGTCCACGTTGTGTTTCGGGGCATTCCCTGTCGCGGGCGCTAGGCCTACCCCCACAAGTGAGGTACCATTTTTATCAGAAGACTTGGGGGAACACTGGGTGGAAGAAAAATTGTGGCTCCTCTTTGATTACAGGACTTTCTGTCACTGAAATGAGAGGAAAAAGTGTTTTTTTTGCCAAATTTTGAGGTTTGCAAAGGATTCTGGGTAACAGAACCTGGTCAGAGCCCCTCAAGTCACCCCTTCTTCGATTCCCCTAGGTGTCTAGTTTTCAAAAATGCGCAGGTTTGCTAGGTTTCCCTGGGTGCCGGTTGAGTTAGAGGCCAAACTCCATAGCTAGGCACTTCGCAAAAAATGTGCTGTGTCCACGTTGTGTTATGGGGCATTCCCTGTCGCGGGCGCTAGGCCTACCCCCACAAGTGAGGTATCATTTTTATTGGGAGACTTGGGGGAACACTGGGTGGGTAGAAATTTGTGGCTCCTCTCTGATTCCAGAACTTTCTGTCACCGAAATGAGAGGAAAAGGTCTTTTTTTGGCCAAATGTTGAGGTTTGCAAAGGATTCTGGGTAACAGAACCTGGTCAGAGCCCCACAAGTCACCCTATCTTGGATTCCCCTAGGTGTCTAGTTTTCAAAACTGTGCAGGTTTGCTAGGTTTCACTAGGTGCCGGCTGAGCTAAAGGCCAAAATCCACAGCTCTGTTTTCTTTGTGAAAATGTGATGTGTCCACTTTGTGTTTTGGGGCATTTTCTGTCACTGGCAAAGGGTCTACCCACGCAAGTGAGGTACCATTTTTATCGGGAGACTTGGGGGAACAAAGAATAACAAAACAGGTGTTATTGCCCCTTGTCTTTCTCTAAATTTTTTCCTTCCAAAAGCAAGACAGTGTGTAAAAAAGGCATCTATTTGAGAAATGCCCTGTAATTCGCATGCTAGTATGGGCACCCCGGAATTCAGAGATGTACAAATAACCACTGCTTCTCAACACCTTATCTTGTGGCCATTTCGGAAATACAAAGGTTTTCTTGATACCTATTTTCCACTTTTTATATTTCAGCAAATGAATTGCTGTGTACCCGGTATAGAATGAAAACCCATTGCAAGGTGCAGCTCATTTATTGGCTCTGGATACCTACGGTTCTTGACGAACCTACAAGCCCTATATAACCCCGCAACCAGAAGAGTCCAGCTGACATAACGGTATATTGCTTTAAAAAATCTGACTTCGCAGGAAAAAGTTACACAGTAAAACGTGGATACAAATGGCTGTTTTTTTACCTCAATTTCAATATTCTTTTATTTCAGCTGTTATTTTCTGTAGGAAACACTTGTAGGATCTACACAAATGACCCTTTGCTGAATTCAGAATTTTGTCTACTTTTCAGAAATGTTTAGCTTTCTGGGATCCAGCATTGGTTTCTCACCCATGTCTGTCACTAACTGGAAGGAGGCTGAAAGCACAACAAATAGTAAAAATGGGGAATGTCCCAGTAAAATGTCAAAATTGTGTTGAATAATGGAGTTGTCTAATTCGAGTCTGCCTGTTCCTGAAAGCTGGGAAGATGGTAATTTTACCACCACAATCCCTTTGTTGATGCCATTTTCAGGGAAAAAACCACAAGCCTTCTTCTGCAGCCCTTTTTTCCCAATTGTTTTTAAAAAAATGAAATTTTCGCTGTATTTTGGCTAATTTCAGGGGAACCCACAAAGTCTGGGTATCTCTAGAATCTCTAGGATGTTGGAAAAAAGGATGCAAATTTGGCATGTGTAGCTTATGTGGAGAAAAAGTTATGAGGGCCTAAGCGCGAACTGCCCCAAATAGCCAAAAAAAGGCTCGGCACAGGAGGGGAAAAGCCCTGGCAGCAAAGGGGTTAATTACATATGAAGAACTTAGTACATTGGTTTCTTTTAGAGCAAACAAATAGAATCCCCCTAACTGCGTGAGTCAGGCATAAATCTGAGAATCAAGAATAAAGTTAAAAATTATTCATCATGGCTGACAAGAATCTTCCCTCATCAAATCCTATTTATTATTAGACAGACCCAAGTTTCTGAATAACCTTGAAATTAGCCTAGTAAACTGGGAGGGTATCCCTCACTTGTGCAAGACAATCTGCCTTTTGTTATCTTTCTCTCTTTAGGTACTGAAATGACCTCTCCCCAAGATGGGGATTCCAGGCACCAATATCAGGCAGGTTCCTTTGTGAATTGCTTGCAATATTTTCAGAAATGCTTCCAGCCCATCTGCTGACACTTTTTAATCAAACGTGAAATGCATCTAAGTGTGGTTCCTTTCGACCTATCCCACTCGTAAACCACCTGGTGTTGATGACTGGAAGTGAAAGACGTCGAATCAAAATAGGCTTTATATCTGAAAGACAACTGACATCTAGCAGAAGCAAACGTTTACCTCACAGATAAAAGGAGGGCAAGTGGTGTTTGAGTGAGATCCAAGATGGCAGCCGGCTGATTCGGCTGACTCGGACCGGCTTCCACACCCGGCTCGCTTCCTGATAACAGAGTGCTACCGTGGCAGCTCCCGCTTTTTGATTATCGTGCACCTGGGGGATCACTGAAGGCAGCACTGTAACCGCACCTTCCCGGTTTTGCACGGCACGTGCCTCGGAAGGTGGAGTCACAGGACTACAGGCAGGGGTGCCGCGCACAGCCCAGACTCGCTGGCGACCGTTAGGAGCACGCCGCGGCGGTTGTGTTTTTTCCTCGGTGCTGGCATCCACACTTGGTGCGTGGAGGTGCTCGGTTGGTTCCTGATGGCACCCAAAACGCTGAAGACATCCCGAGCAGTGCGGGGGAAGCCTAACCTGGAGATAAATGAGGGGAGGAGAGACCAGAAGTATCCTGCTGGCCCCTCCAAAGACCGAGCCAGTGTACAACGAAAAGCACAGCAGAGTGGCCCTATGTTGGAGGAACTACAGGATAATGCTAAGCTTGTGCCCATAGTGGATACAGGGCCACAAATCCCCAAGATGTTTAAACAGCCCATGAGGATGAAGTACATGCCCCCCAAAAACCTGGTAATGATGGGACGCAAGGAGTCTGCCCTTCAATACACAACGGCGATTCGGATGGTTGCACAAGGACTGCGGCTGGGGCAGTGCACAGCCAGGATGGAACAGGTATGACTGTTTCACACGGGGACCTGCGGGCTAGCGAATTAGACCCCCCGCAGGGTGTCAAAGTAACAGACCCCTTACAGTCGGTGGAGGAGAGAGCTGACTTGGTGGGGCCACTAGTGGAACAGGGATTTGCAGCTCAAACCAACATGAGGTACTGCAAGAGACTATAGTTGGTGGGGGGGAGATCCCCCAACACCTAATGTAGAATCATTGAGTAGCAACCGAGGGGGGCAGGAGGATAATTCACTGGGTGCTGCAGAAAGCACTGGGCTTCTTTATCTGGGGCAAGAATGATAAGTGGGGGTGAGATCGGACAAGCTGATACTGCAGAGAGTTTCTTCTCTCTTTCTGACCAGTCAAAGGAATCAGATGAAGAAGCCTCATCGATAGACATTGAGTCAGTATGCAGCCCCGCTGCTAGCATCTGGGGGTCGAATAAGTTGACCTGCAGAAGAAAACCGACTGACTTACAGCTTAGCAATGATGGCAACCAGAGGGCAACTTATAGAGGAAAGCAGTTGGATGATCAAGAAGGAGCAGGGAGCTGCAGTGGGACTATACGGCAACTCAGCAGGCATTCTAAAAAATCGGTATTGCTGATGATCTCCCTGCAAGTCCAACGATTGGGCTTTCAGAACAGGCAGGGCCCCCGTCGCTAGAGCATATTTATCGCACTATGGCACATAACCACGAGCAAGCACAAAAAGATAGCAGGAAGGCTAAGATTGTGAATAAACAACTACAGTCTTCTATAAAAAGAGTGGTGAAGTCTTGTCATGATATAAGCACGCGCATCACTACAATGGAGACCCGCACGGATGCTCTGGAAATAGAAGTTAAGGGTGTAAGTAAACAGTCAGATGTACAGGAGCTGCAGGTCTCGGACATTCAATGGAAATTAAAAAATGCAGAGAATCGTCAATGACACAACAATCTCCAGATTTTGGGCATAGCGGAGGGTCTGGAAGGGCAGGACACAAGGGCCTATATAGTGTCATTGTTTAAGAGGGCCTTCCCAGATTATGTTGGATGGAACTGGGAAACAGAGATACAGAGAGCACTCCAATTTCCACTTTTCAAGAAAAAGCAGGGGGTGGACGCCAATCGTGGCCAGAGCTACCCTAGGGCCATCATTATATATTTCGTCAGCTTCTTGCTTCGACAAGCAGTGTTTGAAAAGGCTCACCCCAACTCAATGATAAATGTGGATGGGGTATCTTTCTTCTCACAACCAGACTTTGCACATGCTACTGTAGAGAGATGATGGCAGCTGAGGCAAATGATTGCGTCTTTTCAGGAGGTGGGGGCAGAGGCTTATCTTCTAAGCCCTGCTCGTTTAAAAGTTATATATGAGACTGTGACCTGGACCTTTACGTCTGAAATCAAGTCTGGGGAATATTTGGTACAACTGAGAGACAACCGATGCAGTGGAGAACCAAACTGAGCTTTGGACTTCCGACACCAGAAGGGGTGAGAGATGGAAGGCTAGGCATAACTTGGTGTTTTCCCCTTCTGGTCTTCTCGTTTATTTGTTTTCTTCTTTCTTCTGTTTGTGGAAGGTAGCGATGGCAGCGGCGGTGGCTCTGAGGATAGGCAATTTTTTTTATAAGTGTAGATATATGGCAGGCTGGGTGGGTGGGTGAGCTAGACAACTTCCATCTTACGGGCCAAGTGGTCTGGCGATCTCGATTGCTAGGGCAGGGGGGTGGGCCAGGGGTGTTTTTTTTTTTGGTGAGGAGGGTCTAGGTGTGACTAAGGTGGGGGGGTATAAGGAGACACACAGTGGGGGGGCAGTAGTAATGACAGACTTTTTGCAGGTACAGAACATGGGAAACCTAGGCGGCTGATACAGCTAGGGTGCAGAGGAAACTTGATAACATCGACAAGAAATGTAAAATGCGCATAGCAACTGTGAATGTCTGTGGGCTCAATGATTGTAAAAAATGGCAATTGGTAAGGGAAGGTCTTAAGGCATTTAAGGCTGATATTGTTTGCATGCAAGAGACACATAATGCTGGTGTGCAGAAACATTTAATGGAATTTCCTGCATGGAGGTTGGTGGCGTATGCAAGTCAAAACACAACTACTAGAGGGGCAGCTACACTCACACACATCAGATCTTTGGTGGTTTTAAAGAGATTCACAGACAAAATTGGTCAAGTGGTGCTGTTGGGGTGTTTAGCCACAGGGTAAAAATTTACAATTTGCTCAATTTATGGGTCACATGTAGATGATCCAGAGGTACTGGATTTAGTTAATAGGGAGCTCGCATCCTGGGCGACTCCGGTGGTAATATGCGGTGATTTCAATATACATTTGAACAACGAAATCCCCATTCAAGATCAAACAACATACCAGGGGAGGAAACCCAAGGTCTTTGCGGCACTACAGAAATTATGGTATGACCGATGCCTTGCAGAGTTGTAGGCCCTTAGAATTAGGCCATACATTCTTTTCTTTCCCACACAAGAAATCAGTGAGGTTAGATTATTTTTGTGTGTCAGCGTCTCTGGAGGAGGGTCTAAGGATTGAGAGATATCCTAGAATAATATCGGACCATGACCCTCTGGTTTTGGAAGTGTATTTGGGAAAGGAAGGCTTCCAGACTAGATCTTGGTCATTTGATAGAGGACTGCTAATCGACCCAGTGTATGTGCAACAAGTGAGGGCGTGGATCCTGGAGTTTTTAGACATAAACTGGGGCACTGCCCCCAGCCATGTAGTGTGGGACACGTTTAAAGCTGCTATCAGAGGAGAGACACTCAGGTATGCGGTGAGAAAAGAGGGGTTGCGTACTAAACAGCTAGAGTTAATACAGATAAAATTGGCCATAGCCAAGCGATGCCTGGGGGAGGCAGTAATGAATAAGGCAGAGATGCCTTATATTCTAAATGAAATAACTGTGACAAAAGCCTCGATTGTAAAAATATATATAGATACGGTTGCAGCCAAGTTTCTGCAACATCGCTAGGGATGCTATGAATATAGTGAAAAAGTTGACAAGCAGCTGGCTTTAAAAATAAGGCAGAAGATAACTCATAGCAATATTAGCATACTTTAGGACGAAGATGGGCAATTAGTTATCGGCAGCTCTGAAATCTTAAAAGTATTTAGAGGTTTTTATCAGAAACTCTACTCACAAGAAGTATATCCCCAGGAGGGCGAAGTATCCCAGTATATGGCTAATATTGCGGTGGGACAGCTGCAGGATGGGGATAAAAACAGAGCTGGAAGCCCCTTTGCTGGATAAGAAAATTGGTGCAGCAGTTTGCGCTCTTGCAGGTGGGAAAGCAGCAGGCTCAGATCAGATCCCTCTTGAATTTTATAAAACCTTTTTTTTGGAGCTAAGGAAGGAACTTCTCATTTTATTTTTGGAGGTACAGGCAGGGTCCCAGCCACCTGGTTCATGGGCAGAGGCAAACATGATAGTTTTTTTTTAAAAAAGCAAGGATCTGCACTTACCGGGCTCATACCGCCCGATCTCTTTAATTAACAGCGATGCTAAAATTTATGCTAAGGTATTAGCTAGTCGACTAAGCTCAGTGATCACCAGTCTCATTTCTCCCTGACAGCACGGGTTTATTACCTGGAAAGGTACGGCCGATCATGTTAGACGTGTAATCACATTATTGGATGCTACAGAAGTGGTAAAGCTCCCGATGGCAGTGATACTGCTTGACGCGGAGAAAGCCTTTGACTGGGTCGAGTGGTCTTTTTTATGGGTAATTTTGTATAAAAATAATATTGACCTCGGGTTCATTAAGGCTGTTCAGCAGTTATATCACAACCCTACTGCCACCATGCAAGTGGCGGGGTTAAAATCAGATCCTATTGTCATCCAGAGAGGTATGAGACAGGGATGTCCGTGCTCTCCGTTGCTGTTTGCCCTATACATTGATCCACTGATTAGGAAATTATTAAGTAACAGATTAATCAAGCCACTGGAACTGATAGGGGGCAGCACTAATATTGGCTTATGCTGATGACATCGGAGTTGTTACATCTGACCCTGTAGTTGCTCTAAAAGTGATAGAACAATAGGCAGTACGATTTGGAAGGGTGTCTGGATATCTGCTAAATGAGACCAAAGGTCAAATTTTGGCCAATGCCTGGATAACTGTTGAGGATAAGCGTAAGGTGACTCAAGGTCAATATTTAGGGGCCAGGCTGTCATCCAATTTGGATGAGATAGTGGAAATCAACCTGGCTCTGGTTTTAGTGAATGCTAAGAAAGAATTGTGGTGCAGTAATACCTTGCAACTTTCATTGGTGGGGCGCTGCAACGTGATTAAAATGACTTTTCTACCCAAGGTGCTGTATTTTTTTAGGACTATACCGCTAGAAATAGGACAGGACTGGGTTAAGCAGATGGAGGAATTGACTAGTAGTTTTATAGGGTCTTATACTAAATCACGCCGGGCCTCTCGCTATTTAATACTCCCAAGAGAGAGGGGGGTGGGCGCTCCCTCGCTTCAAGCTATACTATCTGGCGGCAGTATTACAATATGCACAGACACTATGCTTTCCGGGTAGAACCACACAAGATACCCTTCCCTCTATCTATGCATTGATCAGTGGAAAAGAGTCTGATGCAGTCTTTTTAAGAATATTAGAACCCAGCTACTTTAAGAAAGTCAAAATTAAAAGGATTAGAGCTGCCTTCAAAGTATGGGTTCAGATTAAACGCAAGATGGACATGGGACGGGTTTGCTATTATACGCCGCTCTGGAATACACCAATGTTTCCAGAGATTTTTAAAGATGGACATTGTTTAAAATGGGCTAATCATGGGGTTCAGAAAGTGGGCGATTTTTTTCACAGGGTGGCCATTTAAAGGCTTTCGAGGATCTGAAAGCAGAGTTTGCCCTAGACAGTAAAGATTTTTTTAAATTCCTACAGATCAGGAATTTTTTATTGACCACCATCAAACACAACTCGTGTGTGGGAAGGATTAGATTAATGGATGCTGTTGGTAAAGCAGCATGCTGCACTATTAGACACCTTTATCCGCTTTTGCTAGGTTCAGTGCAGGATGATGTGGGAATGCTTGTCAAGAAATGGGAGTGGTGGATAGGTGCTGGCGAGATTGCGGTTCGTGAGTCCTTAGACATGGCTCAAAGTGTTCTTTTGTCGGCCAGACCCCAAGCTCAGCACTATAAGGTTTTATATAACTTATATTATACACCTGCTAAGATCGCTAGCTGGGGTAGGACAGAAGGTAGTGCCTGTCCCCGCTGTAGGAGCTCGGAGGCTGATCTTTGCCATATGTTTGTCAATTGTGGGAAATTGTCTAGGCTTAGTAACAATATTTCGGAATTTTTGAAAAAACTGCTGAAACAGGATATTAACCTAACACCCCAGCTGGTCTTGCTAGGGGTTAATGAGGGTGTTTGTAAGAACCAATCGCGATACTTTCTGTTTCTGGCAAAGTCTGTGCTGCATGGGTATGTGGCATCTGATTGGCAGAACCCGAGCCACCTTCCTGGAATCAATGGATTACTCGGCTTCTATCCGTATATCAGTTGGAATATTGTCTATATATGATAAAGGGCACCACATCCAGAAAAAGGGGCTCTAGAATTTGGGCACCTCTGTTATCATGGCTCCAGAACCCCTAGAGGATAGATTAATAATTAAGCGATTCATTCATTTTTATCCGCTGTATGAAGGTATTAGTAACTGATTTCTGTTTACCTATGAATTATTTCGTTTTTTTTAATGAAATTCTATTCTACTGTATGTAAAAAAAATCTATTATTAAAAAAAAAAGGAGGGCAGGCTTAGTCATTTTCCTGCTTTGATCTAGTAAACTGGGGAGATTTTGTGGATTGACAATGACATTGACACCGCACACACATGAACAAGCCGACGACAGGTAGGAAAGACAGCGTTAGAAGGTGAAGTTTAAATTATGGCAAAGGCATTTAGAACAAAAGGCTAACTAGTTAAGCCAGGAAAGAGTGGAGTTACGCCTATTAAATAGAGTTTAATTCTATAACTAATTCTAAGGCACTAATTAAAAACAGTCAAGGTAATCCTTTTAGGGTAACAAACGTTTAGCAAAGACAATAATACGTACCAGGTGACAAAGAAAAATGACAAGGCTAAGACAAGTGACTCTGTGAGGAACAGAAGTGCTAAAACACTAATGACAAGTTTTAACCACTGAAAATCATATTCTACAAGCATACACTTGCCCAGGAACTTACCACAGATGGAGACAGTGTTAAAAAGAAACATTATAGAAGGTATGTTCAGAAAACGTATAGAAAAAAACAGTAAGCAAGAGAAATAATCCAGTGCTAAAGAAATCTCTTATTATCTAATATTTCTGTATGTATAATAGAAAAAAGCTGTGGTGAACCAGGGAGTACAACAGGCTACAAGATTGCCAAAACATATGTGGAATTAACAGAATTAAGTACAGAGGACCACGTACTGGTGACAAGAAGTAGTCAAAGCAGTCACTCTCTCTCCCCATTCCTGTTTCCCTTAGCAGTTTAACAGCAAGGGAGAGTGACTGCTTCCGGGAGAGCAAGTGAGAGTTATCATCACTTCTGCTGGATAAAATTGAGGTTAGTTTAATCATATATAAATATTTGGCACTTGCTTATGAGATCTGAGACCTTTCCACCCAAACTGAAGAGGGTAGGAGTTTGATCCTAAACCCTCCCATCTTCCACCACATTTTTCCTATATCAAAACGCACTCGAAAACATCTTTAAGGGAAAACATGGTGTACGTTTTTCCCAACAATCAATCAATCGATCGTTCCCAAATATTGTCAATAATCTTCATTTACATTCAATCTGCAAACTGTAAACTTCTACTTGCGCATCTCGTGCCTGAATGCCATGAACATATATGCTTAATAATTCTGATAGAAACAAGTTCTGTGTTTCTTTCCTCAAGTTCAAAAGTTTATTACTTTACAACCTAAATCTGAAAATTCCTTGTAGCGATTCTTGTAGATTCTTCCTCACTTCCAGGATTCTCCGCAGTATAGTCAATCAGATAAAAAAAACACGATCAATTATGCCTTTTATAATAGGAATGCTTTCTCTCATTCCTCGAAAGTGATGGAGTGTGATTAAAATCTAATAATTAGCATGAGAAGCTTGCAATATAATGCTTAGTGAAATTGCATAGAAAATGTAAACGTTAACGCATGTGTATGAAATGTGCCCGCGGGGAGTGGCCATCAATGTATTCGATGATTAATGAAACTGACCAATAATGAGATATTAATGTACTAATGTATGATTTTGCATCAGTATTAAGAGTTATATGTTAAGGTTTTGCTAATTAATCACTAGGCCTTAGTTAGCATGAGTCGGGCCTAGCTGCCTGGTTTCATATTAAATGTGTTTTTCTAACGTGCTGTGTGCTGACTTGCTGAAGGACATGAAGCTGAACTTTTCCAGAAGTTAGAGATGTGTGTGTAACCGTAGTAAATCTTCTCATGAGAACCCGACTTGCTCAAGGAGACATTCTTGTGGAGCGAAACAGTGTAATTCGCAACAGGTACAAGGTCATTTAGACTAGGGAAAACAATGGGACTACTGACTTGAGTAACAAATGTCACTTATTCCTCACCTGACATTCTACCCGTTGGAGGCGTCAAACCAAGGAACCAATAAACTACGTGAGAACTGTTAAGGGGTGACAATCGTAATGAGATGACAAGTAAACCATTGGATGGAGATGATGGTGCGCCAAAACTTGCCCAGTTGAAAATTAGGGGACTGTACAACAAGATCGATATAAAATTCTTGGACACAAGGAGAAATCAGCCATTATAAACCATTGCATGCCTTTTTGCTATTACCCAACCACTTTTTTACTCTGCCCAAAGACTTTGCTGTTTGAACTTTGCAAACCATCCTCACTTACTTTGCCTTGCCCGATTCATACTTTTCCTTCTTATGAGGGAGGTATTCCCTTTTGCCCGGTCTTACTGAACTTTGCTGTGTTCCCTGACTGATGGTGAATCAACTGATGTCCTGAGGACGAAGACTGACTCTGTATGCTGACCCATTACGGAGGGTAACTATATGATGATGAAATTGTATTGTCTGTTTGCCTTTTCTTTCTAGGTACCAACTGCTTCTTTTGATAGAGACCATAGACAGATGTTTTCTAAATTGATGTTGCTAAATTGTTTTGCATGAAGCCCAACATGCTAATGCTGATTCGAGGTTAGTTAAGGAATTCACTAAATGGACGCAAATAGACAAAAAATGACTGAATGTATGCTTTGTTGAATAATGCGCTAATGATAATCTGCTAAAGTTAACCCATGTTGACGTTGTGCTATGTTCTAATGTTTATGATCTTTGCTATGATAAAATCTTATTCGAGTTGCCATATCATGACGTTGTTGATGTGTTTCTTGGGTTTGAGACTAATAAACTTGCTAGTAGAATTGTAATCAATAGGGAATAAATATCATAAATCGTACTAAATTTTGTGTGGTTATTCATGACTGAAAGGTCATGGTGGTTTCCGAGTCTTATTGATGCCATTGATTACTTTGAATGACTTGCTATTGTGAATATTGATGAGGTTATTGATTTATTGATTGACATGTTGATTAGTTATCTCGTCTTAAGGAGACTTCAGTCATGGTCAAAAGATTAATCTGCCTAAAACGAGTCCCAGAGTGAATACATTTTCTAGATTGGGACGCATTAGCAGTTCTGGTAACAGAGGACGGTTTAGGCCCTTTGGGGCCCTAGGACGAAGGACCATTGTTTAAGAAAGTGTTTTTGAAATAATGCAAATTGGAGGTATGATGTGCCCCTAAGTCCCAAATGACTTTCCCGGAATCTCAGAGCTTGCCGAAGTGACTTGGGTATGTTCTCTGCGTTCTAGTGATAGTATGAGTGAAGTAGAATTCGTGCTTGCTCAGCTTATGCATATCGCAGGTGAATTGTGAGGTTTGTGAGAATTTAGGCCAGGTAATGTTTTAGTAGGAGTGGGCGTACTCCGCAGTATGAGAGTAGGGAAGTCGGCGAACTTCATGTGAGTGTGGCGCTTTGTGCTAAAAAATTGTCCACGTGGTTATTGGTGATGTATGGACCCAGCGTGGTCTAAGACTCCGGAGTATATTGATAAGTGTATGAGACACTTGGTTTATGTTGTAATTTGCGCGGTTTAATAGGTCAATCAGGCGTGGTTGACGAGTCGAGTTTGAGTCAAAGTGTGTGAGTGAAACCTTCGACGGAGATTTGACAAGTTCTAAAGAGCACTGGAACGAACCATTGACAAGTCAAGAGTAGAATTTGCGGGTCGAATTCTGCTTGCGAGTGCGGGATCTGAGAAAGAGAGAGTAGCGGTCGAGGCTTCAAGTGAAATCTCTGTAAAGTTCTGAAGTGATTGTGTTACCCTTCCTGTAGTAAACCGGCAAATTTGGGTTTTGTTGTTAAAGTGCTCGCAATGTATTGCATTAGTTCTTGTGTGAATAGAGAGTAAGGAAGACAAGCCGCAAGACTTTGTCAGCCGCAGTGTGTGTGAGTGTGACGTCATTGGAGCCACGCTGGGATAGGTCAGTTGCCGTGAGGGGTCGCGCACGGATTGGCAGCCGTCCGTGAGAGGCAATTGGTTGAGAAGGTATGCCAAGAGTGTTCTGGGAATTAAAGTCACTTCCTGATTAGATTCTAAACAAAATAAAAGACGCAAAAATGAACATTTTCAAGGCTTTAAAGAGTGCTTTGAGGGGAGATACATATATTACCGCGAGTGTGGGGGAGCCTACACCACCAGAGGATACTCCGGCTTATGCCGTCATGGAGGAGAAGGGAGTAGCGCCATGCCTTTGGCTAAAGCAATGGTGCAAATTGACAGAAAAGGAAGGATGCTTGGCGTTTCCGGAGCACGGAACGTTCAATATAAGGATTCTGGAAAATTTGAGGAGGGTGTTAAATGAGCAGAAGCCGCCTCCGAGACCAGCTCAGTTTGAGGCGTTAGCAATTTGGGAACTGGCGGCAATTCAGAAACAGCAGCAGAAATTTGAGAGAAGAATGAGGAAAGCAGAGAAGACTCTAGCGGAGGCTAGATGGGATAGTGAGACCAAGATGTGGGGAAGGGAAATAATAGACAGAGTTAGGAAGTTTCCGGCAATAACTCAAGAAGCCGAAGCACAGGGGAGAAAGGCAACTTGTAAAACAGACACGGGGTCTAGTAAGCAAAAGGAGACTCAGAAGTCTTGGGCAGATGTAGACGATTCTGATGAGTTTCTAAATCAGTTGTTACATGATCGACCGCCACCATATGCCATAAATGACAATAGACCAAGTACTAGTGCAGGTCCTGTAAACACGACACAAAATCAGGGAACCACAAGCAAGAGTAGAATTTGCAGGTCGAATTCTGCAAATAATGCTATCACATCAGCTCCGACACAGAATGGTGCTAGTGTATCCACCGCACCAGACATGCAGATACAGTTGCAGCCACCGCCAATTCAGAGGCTCTTTCCTGATGTCCCAGTATTAGAGACGACCACAAATTTGATGGTGCCGCCTGATCCAGTATACACAAGATCAAAGTTAGTGCAGATTGAGCCAACTCCACAATTGCTGCCCCAGCCGCTGCAACAGATGGTCCCGAATTATACTTCGGTCGCAGGACCTCCGTCAGTTACAGCACCTATGATGAATCAAGCTATGGGAGTTAATGCTCCACCGGGATTGGGAAACGGACAGGCACCAGCTGCTATATCATTGCCAATTACTGTTGGTCCGCCAATACCGTTATATGCACAGGCCAAGCCTAGTGTATGTGATCAAGGGGTAATGACTCAAGAGGTGATAAGAGGAGGGTTCACCGGAAATTCCCAAGGGACGACATCGGGAGAACAGACAGTTGAGGGATCTAGGTCCTTGTTGGACTTTAGTCTGATGGGGGTTCCTCTAGAGACAATGAGACAAGCAGGTTTGGGTCTACTGACACCACAGGTACTGAGTGCAAATACATCACAGACACCGACGGTGCAGGCTGGAAATATCTTGTTGCAAGGTTTAACAGCGCAACAGTTGACTGAGTGGTTAAACAAGCTTAGCACTCCGCAGACTACTCCTGTGACAGCAGAGCGATCAGAGAGAGCGGAATACCTGAACTTTATAAGGTTGGGTGTGGAAGCAGCCGAATTAGTTGAAGGAACTATGGGAGTGAACAGATTAGAATCATACACTGAAGCAGAATTGAGGTTTCTGTGCCCAAAAATAACCAAAGAAGTGAGTAAGGTGCACCAGAGGTTAGCGAACATAGCAGACAAATACGGCATAGACTTAGACTATACTAAGCATCTGAAGAGGAGTTATAGGTTAGACTTCGAACCTAAAGATTTTGACTATATGAGGTCTACTGGGATGAAGGCACACCTCAAAGAGATACTACAGAGTGCTCAAGTTTGGGGAGCATTAGAGAAGTGGGAAGGCAGATGGGCAAAGAAAAGAGATAAGGGGAAAGGTGACTGCCCGGAACTGCAGCAGGCGAAAGCTGCACCAGACACTGGAACAATAAAGATGTTACCAATGAGAGAAACAGCTGGAGGCGTTCTAGTTCATGTACCGTGGCCTAGAGGTGACATTTTGTCATTTACTAACGATTATTCCAGGTTGAGGGAAAAGCCGATAGAGTGGTACCAGCAGACGGACAGGTTTGTGAAGCTTGCAAAATGTCTGATGAAAGACTTGAATACACTGTTTGAGATTATAGTTCCAGCTGATTTGTGGCTTGAGTGCAAGAGGGGTGTGGATACATCGATACATGCTTACTATGAGAGGCTGTTAAAGGCATTCAAACATTACAGTGGCACGGAGGTCATAGAACAGAAAGACATGAACCATCTGGTGTTCAGGTTCGATGAGGGACTGAGACCAGAGATTAGCCAGATGATTAAGAATCATTTGATCTGTTGGCAAGCGAAGCCGATTGATGAGGTGTTGCAGTATGCGAAATACTGTAGCGCTGAGATTTAATTGAAACAAAGAAAGCTGAAAGAGAAGGTGATGGTGATGCAAATTAAAGCAGCTCAGGCAGGGATGCAGATAAATGGAGTACAGCAGGTGGTACAACAGCAACCTCAAGGGAACGGAATGTTTCAGGCGCAACAAAGAGGCAGAGGTCGGGGAGGTTTCGTGAACCGTGGTCCAGACTTGAATACTGTTGTGGTTCAAAATGATGTGCAAGGAATGAAAAAGATGTTATCATGCCATGCGTGCGGGGTGTGGGACACTGGAAGAGGAGAGTGCCAAATGATGATGCAGGACGGTGTTGTTCAACAAAGCAATGATGTCTGTACATTTCAAAATGGTAGGGGTCCAAGAATGAGGGGTCAAAATCCGAACTTCCAGAACAATATGGTTCAGATGCAGGGTCTCCAGCCTATGCAACAAATGCAAATGCCACACGTTCAGCAAGCACAGTTGCAGCAAATACAACAGCAGATTCCCATGGTACCTAGACAGCAAATGCAGTTGCCATTAGCTCTGATGGGACAGCAACAGGTGATGCTTCCTCAACAGGTCACAGGCCAAACAATGAGCCAAAATAATACAGTACAACAGTTCCCATTGCGTGGTGAGAATGCAATAAACGATGAATGGTCGGATGATTGTTCAGATAGTGAGGAGTGCAGGCTTGCAGCGTCCCTAGAAGTAGAACAGAGGGGACCTTATGTGCAGGGGAAAATGATGGGTCACAAGGTTTCGTTCCTGGTTGACACAGGAGCTACACGCTCTGCAGTCAGAAGTGCAGAGGTTCAGAAATTGCCACTTTTGGGGTGTACAATAAGGGTGGTAGGAGTAGCAAATCAGCTCCTGACAAATCCGATTACAGATCCGGTCCAAGTTGAGATTGGTACCTTCCAGGGATTACATAGGTTTGTAGTCTGTGATTCAAGTCCCATGTCCCTACTGGGAAGAGACTTACTGTGTAAGACGAGGTGTTCAGTCACCTGTTCTAATGAGGGGATTGAGGTGCAGACAAACAGTTATGATGAGGGGGCCGATAGTCAGATCTCAGAGCCAGAGACGGAGACCACAGATGAGGAATACCCTTTGATAAGCTTCTTCCCGATGTTCACAGTGACCGATTTGCCAACAGAATTACAGGGAACAGTGACAGAGAAAGTGTGGGACTTGACAGGAAAGGAAGTTGGACTGATCAAAGGAGTAGAACCAGTCAAAGTAGATGTAAAGCCAAATGCCGTGTTTTCCCAGGTACCGCAGTACCACATGGCACAAGATGTTCTCATACAGGTGACACAGATAATTGCAGACTTTGTGAAGCAAGGGGTCTTAAGAGAAGTTATGAGCAGCCCATGTAATTCACCAATAATGGGACTGAAAAAAGCCTTGTGGGAAAGTTCGAATTGTCCAGGATCTGAGAAAAATTAATGAGATAGTGGTAAAATGTTGCCCCATAGTGCCAAATCCAGCCGTGATCATGTTTCAAGTTCCATGCGACGCAGAGTGGTTCACGGTTGTGGACCTGTCACAAGCATTCTTTTTGGTGCCTCTTCATGAGGATAGCCAATTTCTCTTCAGTTTCAAATTCTTGGACAAGGTTTACAGTTGGTGTCGAATTCCTCAAGGGTTTTCAGAATCGCCTTCCATCTTCAATCAGATATTGAAGAAGGATTTGGAATCATTAGAACTGCCTTTTAATTCGACTCTAGTGCAGTACATTGATGACTTATTGATTGCGTCCAAAACGAAAGATGACTGCAGGTATGACACAATTGCCTTACTGAATCATTTGGGAAAGAACGGACATAAGGTGTCCCATAGAAGCTACAGTACTCAGAAAGAAGTGAAGTACTTAGGCGATCTAATTGAGAATTGGTCGAGGAAAATCTCTAAAGAAAGAGTGACAGCCATATTGGAGATGAATCCCCCGACATCCAAGAGAGACGTGAGGATATTTTTGGGAATGGTGGGTTACTGTTGTCAGTGGATTCCCAACTTCTCGATTATCTCTATGCCTTTGGTAAGGTTGACTGTCAAGGAGATTAAGAATGGCCCGGGTACCCTGACTATGTCCGAGAAAGAAATGAAGGCATTCATTGAACTGAGAGAGAGCATGTCCAGGGCTCCAGCTTTAGGTATGCCTGACTACACAAAGCCGTTTGTGATGCTTGTTCTCTGTCTGTCTTGACACAGGTCCATGGAGGTGCAAACCGCCCAGTAGCGTATTTTTCAGCTACTTTTGACCCAGTCGCAGCAGCCTTACCGAGTTAATGCGTGCAGTTGCAGCAGTTGGTCAAAGCCTTACACAGGCATAGTGATGGGACATCCTCTAACAGAAATGGTCCCACACTCAGTTGAAATACTACTCACCCAGACTAAAACGCAACATATGACAAATGCCCGCCTGACTAAGTGTGAAACCATTATACTGGGGTCACCCAGTGTGTCTTTGAAAAGATGTACTGTGTTAAACCCGGCAACTTTGCTTCCTAATGAAAATACAGATATTGATGACGCTGAGGAAGTAGAACATGATTGTCTTGAGGTAACAGAACTGTGTACCAAACCGAGACCTGACATTAAAGATACTCAATTGGAAAAAAATGATTACATTATCTTTGTTGATGGTTCATGCCTGAGGAACTCAGTGGGAGTACTAAGAGCTGGATACTCTGTGTGTACAATCACCGGTATCCTGGAAGCATCTTGGCTCGAACGAGTATACTCCGCTCAAGTGGCTGAACTGGTTGCTCTTACTAGAGCGTGCTATGCTGCTGAAAATTTGAAAGTGACTATCTACACTAACAGCAGATACGGATTTGGTATTGTCCATTATTTTGGCCAATTATGGTCACAGAGGGGTTTCCTGACCTCTTCTGGTTCTTCACTGAAAAATGGTGAAAGAATGAAAGAATTGTTGCACGCGATTCAGTTACCTCTTGAAATTGCCGTGGTGAAATGCAATGCTCATGTGAAATCGCAAGACTTTGGGGGTCATTCTGACCCTGGCGGTCCATGACTGCCATGGCGGAGGGCGGCGGAAGCACCGCCAACAGGCTGGCGGTGCTTCCTGGGCGATTCTGACCGCGGCGGTAAAGCTGCGGTCAGAAAAGGGGAGCCGGCGGTTTCCCGCCAGTTTCCCGCTGGCCCAGGGTACCCGCCATGGCGGCGCTGCTTGCGGCACCGCCATGGGGATTCCGACCGCCTTCCCGCCAGCCTGTTTCTGGTGGTGTCCACCGCCAGAACCAGGATGGCGGGAACGGGTGCCGTGGGGCCCTTGGGGGCCCCTGCACTGCCCATGCCACTGGCATGGGCAGTGCAGGGGCCCCCTTACAGGGCCCCACAAAGATTTTCACTGTCTGCTTTGCAGACAGTGAAAATCGCGACGGGTGCCACTGCACCCGTCGCACCCCTGCAACTCCGCCGGCTCCATTCCGAGCCGGCTTCATTGTTGAAGGGGCTTTCCCGCTGGGCCGGCCGGCGGTCTTCTGGCGGTCGCCCGCCGGCCCAGCGGGAAAACCAGAATGGCCGCCGCAGTCTTTCGGCGGGAATCGCTTGGCGGGCGGCGACCGCCGACCGCCGCGGTCAGAATGACCGCCTTTGTGTCAATGGGAAACGGATATGCAGATCAAGTCGCAAGGTTTTGTGCAATGAACTGTATATCGTTCAAAGATCAGTGGGAATTGTTATAGGAAACTGAAAATGAGACATGCACAGGTTATGCATTGAGGGTAGTTGACACAATGGAAGAGTTCAAATTGTTGCAGGGACGTGCCAGCAAAGAAGAGAAACGTTCTTGGCCTAAATTGCAATGTGTACAAAGACCGGATGCTTTGTGGGTTTCAGATGAGGGGAAAATGGTTTTACCAAACAGTCTTTTGACACAGTTTGCGAGGTTTTACCATGGCCAAGCACATATTGGGAGAGACGCCATGATTAGGTTGTTCAAAATTAACTGGCTTAACCGAAATTCAGACAAGCCGCAGAAGTGATTTGTCACAGGTGCATCATCTGTCAACAGATGAATGCGGGGAAAGGGACCATGGTGAATTCGAGCCACAGTGGGAGAGCAGGAGGTCCATTTAGCAGGATGCAGATGGATTTTATCAAGATGCCTGTGTGTGGAGTGTTGAGATATGTGTTGGCGACTGTGTGTATTGAAGCTTACCCTACACGTAGGAATGACAGTCTCACAGTAGCGAAGTTGCTGCTTAGGGAGTTGATACCACGTTTTGGGTTTCTGATCTCTTTAGAATCAGATAGGGGAAATCACTTAACAACGAGGTGGTTAAGCTCTTGTGTGCTGCACTGAACATTGAACAGAAGTTGCATTGTAGCTACCGCCCTGAAGCATCAGGACTAGTGGAACAGATGAATGGTACCTTGAAGTCGAGAATGGAAAAAATGTGTGCAGCTACAAATTTGAAATGGCCTGATGCATTGCCCTTAGTGCTGATGTCAATGGGAAATACACCCAACAAGAAAACAGGACTGTCTCCTCACGAAATTCTCATGGGCCGAGCTATGAGATTGCCCGCAGTGCCTGCAAATGCTCTTGTAAATATCACGGATGATATGGTGTTGGACTACTGCAAGGGTCTGGCTGATGTGGTCCGCTCTTTCTCCCACCAGGTGGAAGCAACCACACTGCCACTGATAAGTGATCCAGGTCACAATCTGAAAGCCGGTGACTGGGTTGTTGTCAAGAAACACGTGAGGAAGTCGTGTTTGGAGCCACGTTGGAGGGGGCTGTATCAAGTGATACTGACAACTACTACTGCTGTGAAATGTGCAGGAGTTCCAAACTGGATCCATGCCAGTCACACAAAGAAGGTGACGTGTCCAACTGATGAGGAAATTGAGTTATCAAGAATAACAGCTACGGAAAAGGAAGTCTCAGGGCTGGAGAGTAATTAAAGAGGAACTGAGAATGATGGAGAGCCCGTTGAGGACGGCCTGGTCACTCAAACCGCAAAACAGATCCAGAGGGGTGACGGTGATCCTATCTCAACTGAGGCACCAGGAGGACCAACGCAAAGAGAGGTTCTCCCAGAAGTAGACGGATGTGGGTTTGAAGTTGAGCTCCTGACAGACCCGGAAGGCGAAGGAGGTGAAACAGAAGGAAGTCAGAGTGCTCGGACTCCTCCTGAGCCGCTTGCAGAGCCATCAAGAGAAAACACCATAGCACAAGAGAAGGGTATTGACCAGCAACCTGAAAAGCCGAACAGTAAAAGAGGAGTAGGATTCGTAGATGGTTGAGTATTATTTTGGATGTTGTGTGTGCGATTGTAATCATAGCTGTGATTGTGAGAATGCCATTGGTGGATAAGAGTGAGAGTAACAATGCTTCAATTCCTGAGACTGCTACACTAACACCATGGGAGAGATTCGAGCAAGATACGAATTATTTGCATGAGGGAACTAACAGAAAAGGGGAACTATCTACTAATGTTTTATATCGCTTGTTGAATGAGTATGTTGAAACAATGGATGCGAAGAATTGTTATGTGTGCACGAAAATTCCTTTGTCAGTACAAGAAGGAGTTACCTATCATAGTTTGCCGCTAACTTACGGGATAAGTTGTAGTTTGCTATTAACAAGGCTTTATGATCAAGAATATATTCAGTACTTCTATTCTAATCTAGATGTAGTGTTTTCTGTTGTGCCTATAAATGAATATTTGAGTAAGATAGCTAGAAATCATAGTATAAAAATAGTTAGGGGTTTCTTTGAGCCCACACTGACATTTGGTACAGCTTATGCGCATTGCAATAATCGAACCTGCTTACTAACGCCTGTAGAGAAGGGCTTTTTAGATCACACTGATGATAGAAGCAAAGCATTAAAAGAAAAGCTAGCAAAGGGATTAGAGAAACTAACGTTTGCAAATGATTATGCTTATAGTGCAATAAAGACACAAGGCAAATTAGCTATAGATGTATTACACGTAGGAAAACTTTGTAGATATAGGCCAAAATCTGACCATGACACTTTATTTGTGGGAACGAGTGAATGCAGACAGTGTTTTTGTTTCAGAGTAAGTGGACGTTCATGTTAAATGGACAGGATCCAGCGATCCCAGGGATCTATTACATATGTGGACTTAATGCTTATTACCGTCTTCCAAAGGGATGGTATGGGACATGTTATTTGGGAATAGTTTTTCCAAAGATTTACCAATTTGGCGACTTAAGGAGGTTTCCTAAATTGTCTGAATTACATCATACTAGACAGAAAAGAGAGACAGTGGCTGCTGTTGTGGGTGATATATTTGGAGCAATAATTCCTTCAGTGGGAGTTATTTTGAATTCCATAAAGATTCAAAAGTTGTCTACTATTGTGGATAACATGCTGACAAACTTCACAGGGGCTATACTCCTGATGGATACTGAACTTGCTGCGGAGAGGGCTATGCCTCTTCAAAACCGGCTTGCTTTAGACATTCTTTTAGCGAAAAGTGGCGGAGTCTGTAGGATGCTTAATGAGCGCCACCATTGTGCCTAAATACCCGATAATAGTAATAAGATTAGAAGTATGCTTACTAACCTAACAAGAGTACAGATTTGAAGGAGCTGAAGGAACCTGGAGTTTGGGAAAAGGTTGGAAAGGGACTTTCTAAAGTGAGAAGTTGGTTTAGTAACATTTGTCATAGGATACGTGCAAAAATAATAGGGGGAATATTGATTGTTTTAGCTGGCATATTTGGACTATGGTTATCATGTAAAATTAGTAAAAGAATTTGAGAACAATTGGCAAAACGCAATATGAGGAGGGAAGAAAAGAAAAGAGAGAAATTATTCAAAGCAAAATAAGAAAAGTAAAAAATGGGGGAACAAATTGAAATGAAGGAACTAAGAAAGTGAAAAATGTAAAAAGTGGATTTGTGTGATGACAAGAGGCATCAGAGGAGGGATTGATGAAGTGTGATTAAAATCTAATAATTAGCATGAGAGACTTGCAATATAATGCTTAGTGAAATTGCATAGAAAATGTGAACGTTAACAAATGTGTATGAAATGTGCCGACAGGGAGTGGCCACCAATGTATTCGATGATTAATGAAACTAACTAATAATGAGAAATTAATGTACTAATGTATGATTTTGTATTAGTATTAAGAGTTATATGTTAAGGTTTTGCTAAGTAATCACTAGGCCTTTGTTAGCATGAGTCGGGGCCTAGCTGCCCGATTTCATATTAAATGCGTTCTTGCTGAAGGACATTAAGCCGTACTTTTCTAGAAGTTAGAGATGTGTGTGTGTAACCATAGTAAATCTTCTTATGAGAACCTGACTTGCTCAAGAATTCAGTCATTTGTCTATTTGCATCTGATATTAGTGAACTCCTTAACTAACCTCGAATTAGCATCAGCATGTTGGGCTTCATGCAAAACAATTTGGCAACATGAATTTGGAAAACATCTAACTATGGTCTCTATCAAAAGAGCAGTTGGTACCCAGAAAGAAAAGGCATACAGACAATTACAATTTCATCAGATAGTTACCCATCCGAATGAGTCAGCATACAGTGTCAGTCTTCGTCCTCAGGACATCAGTCGATTCGCCATCAGCCAGGATAAACAGGTAGGTCTCAGTAGGGCATAGCAAGAAAAAGCTCTTCTCTCATAAGGAGAAGTGCATATCGGACAAGGGGGTAGGATGAGGATGGTTTAAGGTATAAGACAGCTAAGTACAAAGTCTCTCAGGAGGGTAAGGGATAATTAAGAATAGCTTAGAAAGTGGCAAAGTAATGGCAAGAATGGTTCAATAATGTCAAACTAATAGTTCAATAATAGTTGATTTCCCCTCGGGTCACGCCGTTATATCAAAACTGTCGAACAAGTCTCTAATTTCCCATTGGGCAATATTTGGTGCATCATTATCTCTGTCTAATAATCCTTCACATACCTTACTGGAATTTTCACCTAACACAGTTCTCAGGCAGTTGATTGGCTCCTGTGATTGGCGTCTTCATTGGGTAGAATGTCAGGTAAGAAAAGTTACACTTGTCGCTCCAGTCAGTAGTTCCATTGTCTTCTCCTAGTCCAGACGACCTTGCACCTGTTGCGAATTACACTGTTGCATTCGACAAGAATGTCTCCTTGAGCAAGTCGGGTCCAATGAGAAAGAATTTACTACAGCTACACACACATTTCTCTGGCTTCTGGAAAAGTACAGCTTCGTGTCCTTCAGGAAAGCAGCACATTGCACGTTAGAAAAACACAATTAATATGAGACCAGACAGCTAGGCCCGGACCCTTGCAAACTAAGGCCTAGTGATTAATTTAGCATAACCGAATACATAACTCTTCAGGCTAATACAAAGTCATACCTTAGTGCATTGTTAATTCATTATTAGTCAGTTTCATTAATCATAGTATACATTGATGGCCAATCCCCGTGGGCACATTTCAAACGTGTACATTATTGCTACATTAGCACATTTCTATGCAGTTTCACTACACATTATATTGCAAGCTTTTCATGTTGATATTCATTATAAAGTTCAAACTCCAACAATCCCTCCTCTGATGACTCTTGTCATCATACACACCTTTCCTTTACAATTTTCATCCTAGAATTCTGTTATTTCAATTTCTTCTCCCAACTGTGCCCTTTCTAATTTTGCCCTGAACATCTTTTCCATTTTCTTTCTTCCCCCTCTTATTACTTTTCACCATTTTAAATTTAATTCTTCTACTTATTTTGCATGACAGCCATACCCCAAATAGGCAAGGTATAACAATCAATATTCCCTGTATTATTTTTGCCAATATCCCATGCCAAATATTACTAAACCAATTTCCCACTTTAGCAAGTCCCTTTCCAACCTTTTCCCAAACTCCAGGTTCTTTCAGTTCCTTCAAATCTGTACTATCTCCTGTTAGGTTAGTAAGCATACTTCTAATCTCATTACTATTATCAGGTATGTAAGCACAACAGTGTCACTCATTAAGCATTTTACAAACTCCGCCATTTTTCGCTAAAAGAATGTCTAAAGCAAGCCTGTTTTGAAGAGTCATAGCCATCTCCGCTGCAAGTTCAGTATCCATCAGGAGAATAGCCCCTGTGAAATTTGTCAGCATGTTATCCACAATAGTAGACAACTTTTGAATCTTTATGGAGTTTAAGATAACTCCCACTGAAGGAATTATCGCCCCAAATATGTCTCCTACTACACCAGCAGCAGTCTCTCTCCTTTGTCTAGTACGATGTAATTACGTCAATTTCGGAAACCTTTTCAAGTCCTCTAATTGATATATCTTTGGGAAAACTATACCCAAATAACATGTCCCGTACCATCCCTTTGGAAGACGGTAATAAGCATTAAGTCCACAAATATAATAGATCCCAGGGATCGCTGGATCCTGTCCATTTAGCATGAACGTCCATTTACTCTGAAACAAAAACACATGCTTACATTCACTCGTTCCTACAAACACATTATCATAATATGATTTTGGCTGTATTATGCAACGCTTACCTACGTGTAGTGCATCTAAAGCTAGTTTCCCTTGTTCCCTAACTGCACCGTAACTCTCACTACTAGTAAAAGCTCGCTGCTGTAAGCCTTTTTCTAACCTCCCCTTCAATGCCCTCCTTCTATCTTCCGTGTGATCTAAAAAGCTTTTCTCTATAGATGTAAGCAAACATGTCAAATTATTGCGGTGTGCATAAGATGTACTAAGTGTTAATGTTGCTTCAAAGACCCCCTTAACTAATTGTATGCTATAGTATTTAGCTACACTATTTAAATCCTCTATGATAGGCACATAGGAAAACTCAAGGTCGTGATTTGAATAAAAGTATAGAATCTCTTCCTGATTATAGAATCTTGTTAGTAACAGACTGCAACTTATCCCATATGTTAGAGGCAAACTATGATAGGTAACTCCCTCTTGCACTGAAATAGGAATCTGTGTGCACGCATAACAATCTTTTGCATCCTTAGTGTCAACATATTCACTCAGCAAGTGATAGAAAACATTAGTTGATAGTTCCCTTTTACTTTAGTTCCCTCATGCAAATATCTTGTATCCTGCTCGAACCTCTCCCAAGCTGTTAGTGTAGCAGCGGTCTCAGGAATTGTAGCATTGTTAGTTTAACTCTTATCCACCAATGGCATTCCCACAATCAGAACTATGATGAATATCACACACACAACACCCAAACCAACACCCAAGTATTTACAACGCCTTCTTCCCCTATTACCATCTCAAATGATAGCCATGATCTGTAAAGAATCAGAAAGCGAAGTATTATTAGTTCAAACAACAACCAACAGAGGATGGTTAAAGCCTTTTTTTTTCTTCAGCAAGTTAAAGCAAGCGAAAGCCTTTCTTCAGCAATTATTTACAGTTCTCACATTCACTCCCAGGATCCTTGTCAATTCAGGTTAGCAGCTTGTCAAAATCAGTCTTCAAAAGTCAATTCAGGTTAACAGTGTCACATCCGGTAATTTATCAGTCTCTTTTCTCAGTTTTCTTCAACTCAATTTTCACATTGACATAGTCTCTTTCTCTGACCAGACTCAGGTACCAAAGTACTCACCTGGGACTTCTCGATCAGAACAGAACGCTAAGAACTCTTGTTGCCACTCAGCTGACGTTGCATATGCCCATTCAGGACCTACGTACCTTCTGTTTGCCAATCTCTTTCTTTTCAACTTGCGATCACCCTGCAACTCTCCTTCACTCAGACCTTCTCTTCTTGTTGTATCTACCTCCTCTTCTATTGCATCTTCAACAACCACCTTTCCTTTAGTCACTTGCAGTTCTGGCCACTTATCTCCTTTCAGTGTCTCTCTGGTCTTTGATCTTCCCTGTGGCAGCTTGTCGCCCTGCTCTGACTCTATGGTGTTTTCTCTTGATGGACCTGCAATTTGCTCAGGAGGCGTCTGGACACTCTGATTCTCTTCTGCCTCAACTCCTTCCCCTTCTGGGTCTGTCAGTGGCTCAAATTCTTGTCCGTATCCGTCTGCTTCTGGGATAACTTCCTTCTGACTCGGTCCTCCTGGCGCCTCAGTTGAGATAGGCTAATCTCCACCCCCCTGGGTCTCTTCTCCTTCGTCTCTTATTGCAGTGACTAAGCAGTGCTCAACGGGCTCTCCTTCTTTCTCAGTTCCCCTTTGATTACTCTCTGGCCCTGAGACTTCCTTTTCTGTTGTTGTTACTTTCGACAATTAAATTTCCTCATCAGTTGGGCATGTCACCTTTTTCGTGTGACTGGCATGGATCCAGTTTGGAATTCCCGCACACTTCACAGTAGTAGTAGTCATTAATATTACTTGATATGGCCCTTTCCAACGTGGCTCCAAACACGACTTCCTCACGTGTTTCTTGATGACAACCCAGTCACCAGCTTTCAGGTTGTGACCTGGATCATTTATCGGTGGCAGTGTGGTGGCTTCCACCTGGTGAGAGAAAGAGCGGACCACGTCAGCCAGACCCTTGCAGTAGTCCAACACCATATCATCCGTGATATTCACAAGAGCATTCACAGGCACTGCTGGCAGTCTTATAGCTCGGCCCATGAGAATTTCATGAAGAGACAGTCCTGTTTTCTTGTTTGGCGTGTTTCTCAGTGACATTAGCACCAAGGGCAATGCATCAGGCCATTTCAAATTTGTAGCTGCACAAATTTTTGCAATTCTCGACTTCAGGGTGCTATTCATCTGCTCCACTAATCCTGATGCTTCAGGGCGATAACTACAATGCAACTTCTGCTCGATGTTTAATGCTGCACAAAATAGCTTTACCACCTCGTTGGTGAAGTGACTTCCCCTATCCGATTCTAAAGAGATCGGAAACCCGAAACGTGGTATCAATTCCCTAAGCAGCAGCTTTGCTACGGTGAGACTATCATTTCTACCTGTAGGGTAAGCTTCAATCCAGTGACTAAAGATACACACAATCACTAACACGTACCTCAGACCTCCACACACAGGCATTTCGATAAAATCCAATTGCATTCTGCTAAATGGACCTCCTGCCCTCCCAATGTGGCTCAAATTCACCACTGTCCCTTTCCCCACATTCATCTGCTGACAGATGATGCACCTGTGACAGATCACTTCTGCGGCTTGTCTGAACCTTGGGTTAAACCAGTCAATCTTGAACAACCTGATCATGGCATCTCTCCCAATATGTGCTTGACCATGGTAAAACCTTGCAAACTGTGACAAAAGACTGTTAGGCAAAACCATTTTCCCTTCGTCTGAAACCCACAAATCATCTGGTCTTTGTACACATTGCATACTAACCCAAGAGCACTTCTCATCTTTACTGGCAGGTCCCTGCAACAATTTCAATTCCTCCAACTTGTCAACCACCCTTAATGCGTAACCTGTGCATGTCTCATTTTCTGTTTCAGGTAACAATTCCCACTGATCTTTGAACGATATACAGTTCAATGCACAAAACCTTATTCTGCATATCCATTTCCCATTGAAACAAAGTCTTGTGATTTCAAATGAGCGCTGCATTTTACCACGGCAATTTCATGACGTAACTGAATCGCATGCAACAACTCCTTAATTCTTTCACCATTTTTCACTGGAGAACCAGAAGAGGTCAGGAAATCCCTCTGTGACCATAGTTGGCCAAAATCATGAACAATTCCAAATCCGTATCTGCTATCAGTATAGATGGTTACTCTCAATTCTGCAGCAGCATGGCAAGCTCTAGTAAGAGCAACCAATTCTGCCACTTGAGCAGAATATACTCTCTCAAGTCAAGACGCTTCCAGGATACCAGTGATCATACACACAGCGTATCCGTCTCTCAGCACTCCTACTGAGTCTCTCAAACATGAGCCATCAAAAAAGATAATTTTGTCATTTTCTTCCAATTGGGTATCTTTAATATCAGGCCTCGGTTTGGTGCACATTTCTGTTACCTCAAGACAATCATGCTCTACATCTTCAGCATCCTCAACTTTTGTATTTTCATTTGGAAGCAAAGTTGCCGGGTTCAGCACTGTACATCTTTTCAACGTTACATTTGGTGACCCCAATATGATCGTTTCATATTTTGTCAGTCTTGCATTTGTCATGTGCTGCGTTTTGGTACGAGTTAACAAGATCTCAACTGAGTGTGGGACCATAACTGTTAAAGGATGTCCCATCACTATGCCTTCACATTTTGCGAGGCTTTGACCAACTGCTGCTACCGCAAGCAGACAACCTGGTACGGCCGCTGCAACTGGATCCAAAGTAGCTGAAAAATATGCTACTGGTCGGTTTACACCTCCATGACCTGTGTCAGGACAGACAAAGAACATGCATCACGTTCATGACAAAACAGGACAAAAGGCTTCGTGTAATCAGGCATACCTGAAGCTGGAGCCCTACACATACATTCTCTCAGCTCGGTAAACGCCTTCATTTCTTTCTCTGTCAGTGTTAGGACATCTGGCCCATCCTTAACCGTCAGTCTCACCAACGGCTTGGAGATGACTGAGAAATTCGGGATCCACTGGCGACAGTATCCCATCATTCCCAGGAACATCCTAACGTCTCTCCGTGTCGTTGCGGGATTCATCTGCAATAAGGTGGTCACTCTTACCCTGGATAACTTCCTCAACCCTTTCTCAATTAGATTACCTAAGTATTTCACCTCTTTCTGACAATACTGCAGGTCCTTTGCGGACACCTTATGCCCCTTCTTTCCCAAGTGGTTCAGTAAGGCAATCGAATCATACTTGCAGTCATCTCCTGTTTTGGATGCAATCAACAAATCATCAATGTACTGTAATAGAGTTGATTGAAAAGGCAATTCCAATGACTCCAAATCCTTCTTCAGTATTTGATTGAGGATGGAAGGTGATTCCGAAAACCCTTGAGGAATTCGACACCAACTGTAGACCTTGTCCAAGAATTTGGAACTAAAAAGAAATTGACTGTCCCCATGAAGAGGCACAGAAAAGAACGCTTGGGACAAATCTACTACTGTGAACCACTCTGCATCGCATGGAACCTGGAACATGCCCACAGCTGGATTTGGCACCACTGGGCAACATTTCACCACTAGGTCATTAATTTTTCTCAAGTCTTGGACAATTCGAACTTTCCAACAAGGCTTTCTCAGTACCATTATTGGTGAATTGCATGGACTGCTCATCACTTCATTCAAAACTCCTTGCTTCACAAAGTCCGCAATTAACTGCGCTACCTGTATAAGGACATCTTGCGCCATGTGGCACTGAAGTACCTGGGGGAACACAGCTTTCGGCTTCACACTAACTTTAACTGGTTCTACTCCCTTTATCAGTCCCACTTCTTTTCCTGTCAAGTCCCACACTTCCTCTCTGACTGTCCCCTGCAAATCTGCTGGCAGATCAGTCACTGTGAACATTGGGAAGAAGTTAATCAGAGGGTACTCCTCATCTGTCGTCTCCGTTTCAGGCTCTGAAACCTGCCTGTCATCCCCTTCACCGTCACTGTTTGTCTGCACCTCAATTCCCTCATTGGAACAGGTGATAGAGCATCTTGTCTTGTTCAGTAAGTCTCTCCCCAGTAGGGACACAGGACTTGAATCACAAACCACAAACCTGTGCAGCACCTGAAAAGTGCCAAGCTCAACCTGAACCAGATCTGTGATTGGGTTAGTCAAGAGCTGATTCGCCACTCCTACTACCTTGACTGTACGTCCCGAAAGAGGCAGCTTCGGAACTTCTGCACTTCTAACTGTAGAGCGTGTAGCTCCTGTGTCAACCAAGAATGAGACCTTGTGACCAATTACTTTCCCTTGCACATAGGGCCCTCTCTGATCTTCTTCTAGGGACGCTGCAAGCCTGCACTCCTCACTACCTGAACTCTCATCTGACCACTCATTGTTTATTTCACTCTCACCATGCAATGGGAACTGTTGTACTGTGTTATTTTGACTCATTCTTTGACCTGCGACCTGTTGAGGAAGCATCACCTGTTGCTGTTCCATTGGTGCTAAGGGCAACTGCATTTGCTGTCTAGGTACTACAGGAATCTGCTGTTGCATTTGCTGCATCTGCATCAGTTGTACACGTGGCATGGATTGAAGAACCTACATCTGAACCATGTTATCCTGAAAGTTCAGATTAGGACCTCTCATCCTTGGCCCTTTAACATTTTGGAATGCATTGACATCATTGCTTTGGTGAACAACACCCTCCTGCACCATCATTGGGCACTCACGCTTCCAGTGTCCAACGCCCCATCAAGCATGACAAGGTAACACCTTCTTCATCCCCTGCACATAATTTTGAACTACTACGGTATTCAAATCTGAAACATGGTTCACAAAACCTCCTCGATCTCTGCCTCTCACTTGCACCTGAAACATCCCGTTTCCTTGCGGCTGTTGCACCATCTGCTGTAAACTATTTCCCTGCATCCCTGCTTGTGCTGCCTTAATTTGCATTACCATCACTTTCTCATTTAACTTTCTCTGCTTCAACTCAATTTCGTCACTAAAGTATTTTGCATACTGCAACACCTCATCAGTTGGCTTTGCTTGCCAACAGATCAAATGTTTCTTAATCATCTGGCTAATCTCGGGTCTCAATCCTTCAACAAACCTGAACACAAGGTGATTCATGTCCTTTGCCTCTATGACCTCTGTACCACTGTAGTGCTTGAACGCTTTCAACAACCTCTCATAGTAGGCATGTATCGACTCCTTGGCCTCCTGCGCCGTCCAATCAATCTTTTGGCAATCAATATTTTGCGGCGACACCTTCTGCTTCAAGAACTCAATCACCTTATAGTAGTACCTCAACACCTCAGGAGACGGTGCTCCTGTGACTCTATCCCTCGCTGGTTCCGCGGTTGGCCAATCCACACTTTTCTTGCACTCAAGCCACAAATCAGCTGGAACTATAATCTCAAAAAGAGTATTCAGGTCTTCCCAAAGACACTTCGCAAGCTTCACAAAGCTATCTGTCTGCTGGTACCACTCTATGGCTTCTCCCTCAGCCTGGGGAAGTCATTTGTGAATGAGAGAATGTCACCCCTGGACCATGGTACATGTACAAGAACCCCTCCTGCTGTCTCTCTCATTGGTAACATCTTTATTGTACCGGTATCCGGCACTGGTTTCGCCTGCTGCTGCTCCGGGCAGTCACTTTTCCTTTTATCTCTTTTCTTTGCCCATCTGCCTTCCCACTTCTCTAAGGCTCCCCAAACTTGTGCACTCTGCAGTATTTCTTTAAGGTGTGCCTTCATCCCAGTAGACCTCATGTGTTCAAAATCCTTAGGCTCAAAATCTAACCTAAAACTCCTCTTCAGATGTTTAGTATTGATTAAGTCTATGCCGTATTTATCTGTCAGGTTTGCCAGCTTCTGGTGCACCTTGCTCACTTCTTTAGTTATCTTTGGGCACAGATATCTCAATTCTGCTTCAGTATATGATTCTAGCCTGTTCACTCCCATGCTCCCTTCAACTAGTTCATTTGCCTCCATGCCCAACCTCACTAAATTCAGGTACTCTTCCCTTTCCAACAGCTCCGCTGTCGCAGGAGTAGTCTGTGGTGAATTTAACTTGTCTAACCATTCATTCAGTTGTTGTGCAGTTCAACCTTCCAAGGAGATATTTCCAGCCTGCATTATTGGTGTTTGCGGTACATTTGCACTTGAGATCTGCGGAGTCAGCAGTCCCAAACCTGATTGTCTTATGGTATCTGGAGGAACCCCAATCGGACTGAAGTCTAACAGGGACCTAGATCTCTCTATTGTCTGTTCCACTGGAGTTATCCCTTGAGAGCTCTCTACAAACCCTCCTCTTGTCATTTCTTGGGTCATTATTCACTAATCACATACACTAGACTTTGCCTGTGCATACAATGGTACTGGTGGATCAACTGTAATAGGTAAGGATATGGTGGCTGGCGGCTGCCTGTTTCCCAAAACCTGTGGAACATTAACTCCCATATTCTGATCCATTATCGGTGCTGTGGCTGACTGCGGTCCTGTGACCGAGGTGTAATTCGGGACCATCTGTTGCTGTGCCTGAGGCAGCAAAAGTAGAGTTGGCTCAGTCTGTACTAGATTTGGCCTTGAATATGCCGGATCTGACAGCACCATCAAATTCATAGTAGTTTCTAGTACCGGGACCTCAGGGTAAATCCTCTGAACCTGTGGTAGCTGCAGCTGTGTCTGCATCTCTGGAGCAGTAGACACACTGACACTATTCTGTATCGGAACTGGTGTTGCAACAGTATTAACCTGTACCGTGTTTGCTGTCCCCTGGTACTGCGTCGAATCTATAGGACCTGCACTAGTACTTGGTCTATTATCATCTAAGGCGTATGGCGGTGGTGGATCATGTAACAACTGATTAAGGAACTCATCATCATCCGAGTCATCTGCCTCTGCCCAGGGCTTCTTAGTCTCCTTTTCTTTGCTAGAACCCTTATCTGTCTTACAAGTGGCTTTCCCTCCTTGGGTTCCGCCTTCTTGAGTTATTGCCTGAAACATCCTAACTCCCTCTACTATTTCTCCAAACCCTCTGTGCGCTATCCCACCTAGCTTCTGCTAGTGTCTTTTCTGCTTTCCTCATTCCCTCTCAAACTTCTGTTGCTGTTGTCGTATTGCCATCAGTTCCCAAATTGCTAGTGCCTCAAACTGGGCCGGCCTCGGAGGTGGCTTTTGCTCATTTAACACCCTCCGCAAATTTTCAAAATGTAATGTACACATCTCCCCTCAAAGCGTTCTTTAGAGCCTTGAAAAACTTAATTTTTTTATGTCTTTTATTTTCTAACAATCGAATCAGGAAGTGACTTTAATTCCCAGAACTCTCTTCACCCACCTTCTCAACCAATTTCCTCTCACGGACGGTTGCCAATCCATGCGCGACCCTTCTTACTAACCGTCCTATCCCAGCGCGGCTCCAATGACGTCACACTCACACACACTGCGGCTGACAAAGTCTTGCGGCTTGTCTTCCTCACTCTTGATTCACACAAAAACTACTGCAATGTATTGTGAGCATTAACAAAAATTCTAATTTGCCGGTTTACTACAAGGAAGGGTAACACAATCACTTCAGAACTTTACAGAGATTTCGCTTAGCCTCGGCCGCTACTCTCTCCTTTTCAGATCCCGCACTCGCAACCAAAATTTGACCTGCAAATTCTACTCTCGACTTGTCAATGGGTTGTCCTAGTGCACTTTAGGACTCACCAAATCTCCATCGAAGTTTTCATTCACTCACCTTGACTCAAACTCAACTCTTCAACCACGCCCGATTGACCTATTAAACCGCGCAAATTACAACATAAACCATCAGTATACTCCGTAGTCTTAGACAACGCAGGTACGTACATCACCAACAACCACGTGGACAATTGTTTTGAGCACAAAGCGCCACACTCACATGAAGTTCGCCGACTTCCCTACTCTCATACTGCAGAGTACGCACACTCCTACTAAAACATTACCTGTCCTAAAATTCTCACAAACCTCACAATTCACCTGCGGTATGCATAAGCTGTGCAAGCGCAAACCCTACATCACTCACACTATCACTAGAACGCCGGGAACATACCCAACTCACATAAGCAAGCTCCGAGATTCCGGGAAAGTCATTTGGGACTTAGGGGCACATCATCTCTCCAATTTGCATTATTTCAAAAACAATTTTCAAACAGTGGTCCCTCGTCCTAGGGCCCCAAAGGGCCGAAACCGTCCTCTGCTACCAGAACTGATAACACGTCAGAACCTTGATAAGTAAACTTACAAGGAGACAAGTCTAGGCCAATGAACCTTTTGACCATGTTTGGGGACTTCCCAGGACGAGGTATCCGTTTAGCATTGCAATCAATAGATCAATAACCTCATCAATATTCACAATAACTAATCAATCCAGTTAATCAATAACCTTTAATAAGAATCAAACACACTATGACCTTGCAGTCATGAATAACCACACCAAGCTAATTACGAGTTAGGATATTTATTCCCTATTAGTTACAATCTAATATTATGTTTATTAGTTTCAATATCAACAAGCACATCAAAACCACTATAACTTGGCAACTCGAGCAAAACTTTATCAAAGCACATATCATGAACATTCGAATAAAGCAACGTAAACATGAATCAACTTTAGCAGAGTATCATTAGTACATTATTCAACAAAGCAAGAATTCAGTCATTTGTCCATTTGCATCCGATATTAGTGAACTCCTTAACTAACCTCGAATTAGCATCAGCATGTTGGGCTTCATGCAAAACAATTTGGCAACATGAATTTGGAAAACATCTAACTGTGGTCTCTATCAAAAGAGCAGTTGGTACCTCGAAAGAAAAGGCATACAGACAATTACAATTTCATCAGATAGTTACCCATCCGAATGAGCCAGCAAACAGCGTCAGTCTACATCCTCAGGACATCAGTCGATTCACCATCAGCCAGGATAAACAGTTAGGTCTCAGTAGGGCATAGCAAGAAAAAGCTCTTCTCTCATAAGGAGGAGAAGTGCATATCGGACAAGGGGGTAGGATGAGGATGGTTTAAGGTATAAGACAGCTAAGGACAAAGTCTCTCAGAAGGGCAAAGGATAATGAAGAATAGCTTCGAAAGTGGCAAAGTAATGGCAAGAATGGCTCAAGAATGGTTCAATAATGGCAAAGTAATAGCTCAATAATAGCTGATTTCTCCTCGGGTCACGCCGTTATATCAAAACTGTTGAACAAGTCTCTAATTTCCCATCGGGCAATATTTGGTGCATCATTATCTCTGTCTAATAATCTTTCACATACCTTACTAGAATGTTCACCTAACACAGTTCTCCTGCAGTTTATTGGCTCCTGTGATTGACGTCTTCATTGGGTGGAATGTCAGGTAAGAAAAGTTACACTTGTCGCTCCAGTCAGTAGTTCCATTGTCTTCTCCTAGTCCAGGCGACCTTGCACCTGTTGCGAATTACACTGTTGTATTTGACAAGAATGTCTCCTTGAGAAAGTCGGGTCCCAAGAGAAAGAATTTACTACAGCTACACACACATCTCTCTAGCTTCTGGAAAAGTACAGCTTCGTGTCCTTCAGGAAAGCAGCACATTGCACGTTAGAAAAACACAATTAGTATGAGACCAGGCAGCTAGGCCCAGACCCTTGCTAACTAAGGCCTAGTGATTAATTTGGCATAACCGAATACATAACTCTTAAGGCTAATACAAAGTCATACATTAGTACATGGTTAATTCATTATTTTTCAGTTTCATTAATCATCGTATACCTTGGTGGCCACTCCCCGTGGGCACATTTCAAACGCGTACATTATTTCTACATTAGCACAGTTCTATGCAGTTTCACTACACATTATATTGCAAGCTTTTCATGTTAATATTACTTTTAAAGTTCACACTCCAACACTGGCATGTGGCTCGAGTAATTACCAGTTGTGAGAAATTGGGTTGTCGGTTAAGTGGGGTGTTGATGATGTTGAAGCAGCAGCCACAATCCCTGTCAGGGTGAACCACAAAAGTCACTAAATTAACCTGTGCTGCCCCTCTGGTAGCTTGGCACAAACAGGCAGACTTAACTTAGAGGCAACGTGTAAAATATTCACGCAGCACATAAACAGCAATAAAGTGAAAACCAAACACAAGAAAAATCCCACACCAATTTAGAAGAATAGAGTAAATTGTAATAAACTATTTGACATAAAAATGACAAAAATCCAAAGAACCGGAGTTATGAATTTTCAAAGTTTAAGGTAAAAATTAGCACCTAAAAGAGCAAAGTGCCAACCGCAGACATGAAGCCACGCAAGAAAGGTTCAAAGTTGAAAAGTATGTCCGACCATGATGGGATGCGAGTCCAATACATAAGGTGGATTGGGTCAGGTTGGTGCTTCAGATGCACAATGTCCAAAATGCAAGGTCAGGCAGCTGCCATTTTTGCAGTTGAAAGTACTATATTGGTGACTGGTCAGTGCACCACCATCACTCCAAATGAGGGGCTACATGTTTAAATATGTACAAATCCATTGACATTTAAATTTGACTACACTTTTCATTTATCTAGTGCGTTAGTGTGCATATAGGCTACATTAGCACTGTGCTGTAGACATGCAATATTTTGTCTAAAACAAACTTTAAAAAAAAATAAGGTGCAAATAATACATCTGAGATGTATTATTTACATATTAATGGTCAAGACACATGTCAGAGCCACAATGGGGTTTGGTGATGGATGTTGGACAATATACTATTTAAAATAATGTGTGCATATTGCAATCTGAAACAGTTATGTACTGTCACATGAGTTTTGGCTTACTCTTCACATATGTCACTGAGGACATTGTGACCAACGTTCATATACTGTTTTCATTTCACACATAGGTACCCTGTAAGAGGGAGAAGACAACAGCCTCCAGTGTACTGCCCATTTCCAGACCTTCAGTCTATTGAAAAAAGGGATATCATCAAGAAGTTTCGTTTGAATAGGCAACCATACTGGACTATGTCATCAGTTGGAGCCTGATCTCCTGTCTCACAACACTAATCCCACATGTATCACACCCATAGTGAAAATGTTGGCACTATTGCATTTTCTGAGCGCAGGCGCCTTTCAATACACTGTGGCAATGTCTGGTGGTATGTCACAACCAAGTTTCTGTGGTGTACTACAAGACGTGCTTTCAATGATAATGCATTGACAGCTACATCGAGTTCCCCAGACGTAAGGATTTTGCTAATTTCAAGATTGACTTCTATGGATTTGCTTGCCTACCACATATGGCTGGAGCCATTGATTATGCTCATATTGTCTTAGTACCACCTCAAACCAGGGAACAAGTTCACCATAGCAGGAAACACCTCCATTCTATCAAGGTGCAAGTTCTCTGCTCCCTCCCAACTGGAAAGTGATGGGCCATATAGTCATACCTAATCCCGCTATTTTGTGGCTGTCTTTCAGGAATCAACAAAGTTCAACTGCCAACTACACAGACATATTTATTTGAGAGCTCCTGTTTCCAATTAGGTATTTCCCTTTTGTATTCTTTACCCATCAAGCCTTACACTTATCATTTCAGTATTACCCAAGCTTAAACCCAACTAAATCAGAAAAAACAGGGGCAGCCTTTTTGCCTACCCTAGATCCCTTTGGCCCTTTGACTTTTCTCCATGCCCTCTTCCTTGCTAGGTGTTTGAACACCGGAAAAAAAAACGTAACTTAAGAAGAACAGAACTAACACTCCCCCTACAAGTGACTCAACCACCACAAAAAGGCACAACACCAATTTTCCACCACTTTGTGCTTTCACAACGATCTCATAAAAGAATTCTCCAACATTTTCATCACAAGCAAACCATCAGGATCATACTCAGAACTAGCCCTTCTAAAAATCCTTCAAGATATCCTTCACAAAAGGGAGGTAGCTATGAGCTTCCGTAATAAGTCATGGGAACTAGGTTCTTCTCCACAGACGTTGAAAACCTACTATATGAGACCGCTCCTCAAGAAGAGCCTCAACTTGTCTAACCCAGCAAATTACAGCTTAATATCTAACGGCCTCGTTCCTAGATTAAATGAAAGAGCATTTTTCAGATTTCTAAGTTTACTGAGGAAAATGACTTGGTTTCAGATCAACAACCTGGATTCAGACCAGGTAGAGACAATGGGGCATATTTATAAGCTCCTAGCACCACCTTGGCCACATTTGTGGCATTTAGTTCAATGCAAATTTGGCATTAAGGTGGCATTTCCCACGTGCCATATTTGCAAAGTGGTGCAATGCTTGGATTGTGCCACTTTGTAAACCATTGCGCCACATTATGCCTACACCAGACATAATGTATGCAAGGGGGGCATTCCCCCGTTAAGGGTGCAGCACCACTTTCCATAAGTCTATCCTCTTATCCATATGAAATGACCTAAGAATAACAGTGTGAATGGGATGAGGCTTCTGGAACTATCATTGATATATGATAATGTCTACCGCCAAATACTGCTACAAAGACTCCATCATCTCAGAATATGTGATAATGCATTGAAAAAGATTACTTCATAGCCTGAAGAGAGAAAAAGCTGGGTGCCCCTATCACCGGTCACATGAGCTGATCACAACCAATATTGCTGCATCCTTCAAGGGTCTCCTCTCTTATTCAACATTCACCTAGCCCCCTTACCAGACATGATTAGATCTTTCAATCTCACCTGTTACAGCTTAGCAGATGATACACAAATCATTCTAAAATAGATGGTGATTAGAAAGTAAGATTTGATGGACCTTAGAAGTCAAAACGTGATGAATGCCTCCATACCATAAATGACTGGAGGCTAATGACACAAATACCAGCCTACTGCTGCATGGCTTTAGAAACCTGAAGCCCAACCAACTACATGAACAGAGTATAAATACAATCTATGTGCTGCAGATATGCACAGCCCAACCAGCACACTCTCCTCATGTTAACAAATAGTCTAATAGTTTTCTATTTTCAGGTATGTTATGAAGGGCTGATCTAGGACTAGCCTGGGTATTATATAGTAATGTAAATAGCATTTGAACTAGCATGGAATAAATTAGATCTGTCACATTCAACTGGCCATCAGAGGGCTCTAATTTAGTTCAGCATTGCAAGTCACAACTAAGTTCACAGGATTTCTCCTTCTGATGTCTCACAATGACACTTATATAATGGATGATTGCAACAAAGTCAATCTCGCCAAATCTAACCAGATCTCCTGCCAACTTCTGCCTCCTCTGCACTATGAAAATAAAAATAAAACTCAGACTGGAAAACCTATGGAGTAACCAGCTTAGTAAACTGTTATCATAAGTAATACTATTAAATTCCTGCTGAGGTTATCAAAGCTGCCAGCTTACCAAAAAATGATAAACTGTGCACCCACCTCTAACACTTCTTCATCCATGTCACTGCTGAGCCGTGCATCACATAACACGGTTACTGACATGACATTAAAACATGTGTCACCTATTATTAAAACAAAGACAACACCCTTCTAATTACACATCCTACGTGGTATAGCATATAAACAAGTGCTTCAGAGCCACACACAGAGGAAAACACTATAAATGTTACAATACAGCCTTTTGTGAAACCAGCGAGTATCTGATAGACAGCCATTTTGTCTTTCTTCTTTATTTCTTTGATGCAAGGCAATGCGCTCATCCTCTATTTTGTGAACATATTTATGACATAATGTTAAGCACGATATTGATTTATAAAATATCACCAACTACATCATTAAAAAATACAGGACAAACCACAATACCAACTAAAAAGCATTGTCATTAAAATCTTAAAATACCCTGATTTTGATAACAAAAATGAAGAAATTCAAAATGTTGTAATCATTGTAAACATATACAACACAACCCACATATCAGAAACAACAATATCTACTACCAAATAATTACTCAAATATTGCAACTCCAACTTCCTGTTTCTGTCCAGCAGGCTCCTCCCAGTGCTTTGTCCATCCCTTGGTCAGTTTTTACTTGGATTTCAAGGTGGAAGGATCACTCTCTTTGTCTCCTGGATATACCTTTGGATTTAAGGACTTTGTTTCGTGAAATCACACAAGTAAGTTTTAAAACTATTGAATAAGGGTGCTGTTTGTTTGCTTGGGCATGCACAAATATTTCTTTGTACTTTAATTTGATGTTAGAAATATGTAGTGGTGGGTGGTCTGGAGTTTAAGTATGGGCCTAGTTATTATTTATTTTGCATTTCATTGATTTTTCACCTTTTTAAAGGAAAATTGTTGCACAGATCAGTACCTTTTCTACATGTTTGTAAAATGTGCAATATTATTTTAGCATGTGCCATAGATGTCCAAAGGGTCATTTAGACAGTCGGCCCAGGCCAGTACTAGTAGTCATCAGTGCATGAAATAAACATTTCAGTAGTATATGATTTAAAATCTACATTTAAGGGAAGAATGGCAATGGTTTATATTTAAAATGTTGGCTGTTGTTTGAATTTCATTTTGTTTGCAAAAAGTGTGCATATTGTGCGGTAATACTATTTGATGGCATAGGAGGATGTTGTTTGACCATGTGGCAGGCAGCCATTTTGTGCATGCCGCCAGTGTCCCTTTGCCATAGTCTTGCATGTGCTCTTTGTTTGCCATGCCTCCTTGCTTGTTGTTGTTGTTTGACCATGAGGCTGGCAGCCATTTTGTGCATGCAGCCAGTGTCCTTTTGCCATAGGCTTGCACGTGTTCTTTGTTTGTGATGCCTCTCAGCTTATTGTTGTTTGTGTGTGACCATGTTGATGGCTGACAGCCATTTTTTCCATCCAGCCATTGTCCCTTGCCATAGGCTTGAATGTGTTCTTTCTTTGCCATGCCTCCTTGCTCCTTGTTGTAGTTGTTTGACCATGTGGGTGACTGGCAGGCAATTTGTCCATCCAGCCAGTGTCCCTCCCTTTGCCATAGGCTTGAATGTGTTCTTTGTTTGCCATGCTTCCTTGCTCCTTGTTATTGTTGTTTGACCATGTGGCTGGCTGGCAGTCATTTTGTCCATCCATCCAGTGTCCCTCCTTTTGCCATAGGCTTGCATGTTTTATTTGTTTGCTATGCCTCCTTGCTCCTTGTTGATGTTGTTTGACCATGTGGCTGGCTGTTAGCCATTTTGTGTGTACACTGTGCAGCCAGTGTGTCTTTGACATAGGCTTACATACAAACACCGTTAATTATTGATAATTTGTTTTCAAGTTTCTATTTTAATTTTTTCTATTTTAATTTTTACATTTTTATTTTTAATTTTTATTTGTTATGCCATTGTTTATTTTAATTTTTAGTTTTTTTTTTAATTTTGTTTTTTATATTTTCATATATTTTATACTTTTTTATTTCTTTATTTTAATTTTTACATACATATTTTTTAATGTTTTATTTTTTTTACCTTTTTTATATTTTTACTTTTATATTTTTACTTTAATTTTAACTTTGTATTTCCTTTATATTTTTATTGTTATATTTTCGTTTTATATTTTTTATTTAATTTTTTTTCAAATTCAGCATTTTGCCTTTTTCCATCCATCCACATCCATCTGATCCTTGCCATTCCTCCAGTCATTCATGCACCAAAGATGTACAGCTGCACAACAGCATTCAGTTTCTTAGGTGTTACACCATTTCCTCCAGAACACCATGGCTGCGGAAAACAACAGACAAATCAATAGCATAATTCATTTAGTTAATGATTATTCCATTTCCCATGGACCACCTTGCCGCCATAGGATATTTAAAGGATTATGCCATTGACCTATGCATCTCACTCTGACTACTCCATGTGTCTCCCTTAAAACAGATTGAGATAAAGCAAACAGCTAGATCTGCCTGTTGTGCTGTCTGATTTCAAATGTATGCATTTTTAATGCTGTGGTGTTGCGGTTTGCCTTTACAATGTTTGATTACATAGGTATATTGCATAAGTAATCAACCGCACTAAGATTAAATTTTTCTGTACTATTTTCAACATGCAGCAATGCCATGTTTCACTAACTACATAGTTTTCTTGCTCAGTTGTTTTTAGGTGTACAAGAGAAGAGACCCCACATCACCCACAGTACCACTAAAGAGAAGGCCTTAACGTTACTTTGGCACCAAACTCTTTTGCTTGTGAATCTTAGTGCCACTGCCAACCTAGAGCTTAAGATGGCCCCAAAGAAAGTTGCTTTCAAGAAAGTGGCCAGTGAGAAGAAGCAGCTTTCTGCCAGTGGGGTGCCAACCACAACCTTTTTTGGGAGATATGTGCTTGCCACACCGGCCTCTGGGGAGGAACCTGGGAACACTACTGCATCAACAGCACCATCCCAACCCAGGCCCAAAACAATGTTGGTTATTGAGGCAGGCACAGCAATCATGGCGACGCAGCAGTGATGTTTAATTGGAATAGTCCCTTTAACAAAGTTGTTCCCAATCGTTTCAAGACACAGAGCAAAGTGGACAGCAGCCACAGCCAGATTTTCCCGAAGTTGGAGCAAAACAGAAGGTCGAGCTTTCTGTCGAGGAAAAACCTCCTCTTTTAGAATCAAGGGCTCTCAGATCTTCAGCAAGAAAAAGGAAGGGTACTACTCCACCATCTTCTCCAAGCACCACTTTTGATGACAATGATATGGAGTGGACCCTGGCAGAGTCCAGGAGAAGCCAGGAAAGTCAAGGGAAAAGAAAAGTTTCAGAAAACTTTAGACTCATAAAAGGGGATGATTAGGATGATAAGGATGATGACGACGAGCCAGTCATTGTAGAAGCTGGCATAGAGGAGTCTGACATGCTTTGAGGGATGTGGCACAGGCAGCACCGCCAACTCCCAAATTTTTAAAGCCCCAGCAGAGACCTGCACCAACCCGTACCTTGGTAGAAGTATGAGCTGTACAGAGGCAATCCACACATCCACTTACCTCCAGATCTTCTTCAGGCATTGGCAGTGGCCCAATAAGAAAGTACCATCCTTAGTTTGGGGCTTTTTTATGATTAGCCATTTGGAGAACATTGTAAAATGGTCCATATGCCACGCAAGTGTTCCTCAAGATAAACTTGGTTTATATTATGCTACTGGAGACCAGGCGACCCATATGAAAAAACCTCATACAATTCGGTGGGTGGAGCACCTTAAACAAAAAAAAACGGTTGAACGTGGTCGCAGTGGTGAAAGTGAAGAGAGTCAGGAAACATCAGCTACAAATAGTCAAATCATGGTGGAAGGTGAGGAAGAAGAGAGGGACATTATCCTCACTCAAAGCAGCCTAGTCCCCTGCAGTGTGGGAGAATCATCTGCCTCCGCAACCTCACAATGGCATTGGAAGACTCAGAGTTAGATGGAGAGTGAGACACCACGGCATAGTAGCAGCCCCACGATGCACGTTGAGTCTACCATCACATACTACTTGAAAGTAGCATGCGTCAGTGGCCCTGGAAAAGAAAATCCAAGCTCCTATTGTGGTCATGTTTAGACAGGAGGGGCCCTATGACCGCAACCACCCAATGGCATGTTTGTACAATGCGAAGCTGGCAAAATTCTAAGCGCTGGACCTCCTTCCTTTTTCTTTTGTTGAAGGAGTGAGATTCTTAAAGTTTGTAGCAGCCATATGCCCAAAATGGAAGGTTCCAAGATAGACTTATTTTGCCAGAGTTGCTGTTCCAGCACTGCATCATGATGTGCTGCAGTTGATTGGACAAGCTTTGCAGAAAAGTGTTGTCCTCAGACATGTGGACCAGAGTAATTGTCAGGCGACTGATTACATGTGCATCAGTGCACACTGGATCTCTTTTGTGGGGGTAAAACAATAGCTATCTACAGGTCTTGGCCAAGAAGAAATTTTTAAGAGCAATCTTCAGCATACAACAGTAGCCATGTTTGCCATGGAGAAATCACACACAGCTGCAAGCAAATTGGATGAATTTAATAGCAAGGTGTCTCACTGGCTGCAACCCAGAGTTCTTCAAATTGGGATTGTTGCCTCGGACAATGGCAGTAACATAGTCAAGGCCATGGCAGATGGTGGCTATTTCAGGGTCCTATGTTTGGTGCACTGCATCAACCTGGCTGTGCAAGACTTTCTTAAAAAAGAAGTTATAGTCAGCAACATATTGACCATCTGCAGACTCACCTGCACTAATTTCAGAAATTTTTCTAAAGCCCAGATTATTCAGTGTGATAACAGAGTAACAGTAAAAGCCCTGAAACAGGAGGTGCCAAAATGTTGGAACTCAACCTATTATTCCAACTTTCCCGCTGGGCCGGCGGGCGACCGCCAAAAGGCCGTCCGCCGGCCCAGCGGGAAAGCCCCTGCAACGAGGAAGCCGGCTCGGAATGGAGCCGGCGGAGTTGCAGGGGTGCGATGGGTGCAGTGGCACCCGTCGCGATTTTCACTGTCTGCAGAGCAGACAGTGAAAATCTTTGTGGGGACCTGTTAGGGGGCCCCTGCACTGCCCATGCCAGTGGCATGGGCAGTGCAGGGGCCCCCAGGGGCCCCACGGCACCCGTTCCCGCCATCCTGGTTCTGGCGGGAAGGGGGTCGGAATCCCCATGGCGGTGCTGCAAGCAGCGCCGCCATGGCGGATTCCCTGGGCCAGGGGAAAACCGGCGGGAAACCGCCAGTTCCCCTTTTCTGACTGCGGCTTTACCGCATCGGTCAGAATAGCCCAGGAAGCACCGCCAGCCTGTTGGCGGTGCTTCCGCCGCCCTCCGCCATGGCTGTGGCCAAATGGGGCCTAGTCAAATGCCTCCCTTTTGAGGTTTTCACGCAGAAAGTTAGCAAGGAGGACAGTACAATGGGCCAAGCAATCCCATTATGACATCTTCTACAGGAGCAGCTAAAGAAAGTGTCTTAAAGTTTTGCATTTGGGGGGTTTGAACAAAAAAACAGAAGCACATTCCTTGGTTGAGAGCATTAACAATCTTTGGCTTGTAATGCAAGGCTGCAAAAAGACATTGGCCCTCATTACAACCCTGGCGGTAAATCCCGCTGACCGCTGTGCCGGTGGCCGCCTACATACCGTGTTCGCGGCGGAAATCAGCAACGGGTATTATGACCCACACTGAGAAATACACCACTATATAGACACCCACACAAATCCGCCACACCAAAGGTCAGTGATAAACTGGCGATAGCAAAACCCACACTGTTACGCCAATAGGACTATGGCCACAGTATCATGACCCACGAATCAACGCAGCGGACATTCAAACGCGGTAATCCATTGGCGTACACAATGCCGCGCTGAAAATACACACACACTTCCAAAACTACACCACATTGGACAATTCAAAATACACACACCTGACACACATACACACACCACACCTACACACCCACACCACTATAAAACACCCACCCACATTACCCACAACCCCTTACACCAATTTTTTTTGAAGAAGCAGAGAGAGAGAAAAGCAAAGACCACACCAGCATCCAGAGACACACAACAACATCACTCATACACCATCCACGCACATCACACCACACACCCCAACTCATCACCCCACACATCCCATCAACCATCACCTCACACATCACTCTCACCACATCATGGCACCTCAAAGACACCCCAGGTTTTCTGAGGGTCATGGTGGAGGAAATCATCCAGGTAGAGCCACAGCTATTCGGATCACAGGTGCAGCAGGAAGATGGAGCTATGGCGGAGAATCGTGGACAGGGTCAATGCTGTGAGACAGCACCCAAGAACCAGGGATGACATCAAGAAGAGGTGGAACGACCTAAGGGGGTAGGTGCGTTCCGTGGTATCAAGACACCAGGTAGCCGTACAGAGGGCTGGTGGTGTACCCCCACCTCCTTCCCCACAACTAACAACATGGGAGGAGCAAGTCTTGGCAATCCTGCATCCTGAGGGCCTCGCAAGAGTAGCAGGAGGACTGGACTCTGGTAAGTCATATCTTTACTATTATATCCCCCCACCCTACCTGCATGCCATCACATACTCCCACCCTCACCCTCACCCTTAATCCCATGACTCCACCATCTCCCACACAACACACCATCACGCCCCATTACTCCCACAACCAAGCCCTGCATGCAACAACAATGCATGAACACCCATCACAGACATGCATGGACACCCATCACCAAAGCATGTCCAATAGAGAGACTCACCCAGGGCACACAATCACCACTCACACAAGGGCCAAGGCGATAGTGCAAGCACAGTAATAGAGGAAAATACACCCATTGAACAAGATGGCACACACAGATAAAATAACAATGCATTTACACCCCAATAGGACCCCTACCCAATGTCACCAGACAGGAGGTGCCAGCCATATCCAGTCCCCCAACATAAGAGGCCCTCAGTGACAACAGCATCTCTGCACCCCTGGATCAAGATGACCAGCCTGGCCCATCGGGGACCTCTGGACAGTCGGTTCCCCTGCTACAGTCCAAAGCCACCACAGAGCCTCCCCTTCAGGAAACACCACCACAGCACCCATCCAGTGGGCCCATGCCACTGTCCCCAGGACACGTCAACCAGCAGTGTGTCCACCACTACGGGGACCCCAGGCAACCCCACTAACACAGGATGATCAGGGACCTGGGGTCAGTGGCAGTGGGCACACAGTTCAGGGGACGGAGGCACAGGACGACAGGGAAGCTGGAAGGACTGCTGTGCAACATGGGTAGGACAGGCCCAGGGAACCGACCCTCCACGAGGCACTATCAAACATCATGGGAGTATACCACCATTCCCAGGTGACCATGGGCACGGTACTGGCCAAGTTTCAGTAGACCCAGCGGCTGCAGGAGGGACAATACATGGGGATCAGGGAGGACCTCACCAACATCTACACCATCCGGGTCACCATAGCACGGGTGCTGGCTGACATAGGCAAGACCATGAGGGAGGCAGTGGCACAACAAAGGGCCCCTGACACTAGCCAAATCGAGGAACAGCCCTCCATCTCCACCGGTGCTAGTGGACAGGAGGCCCCGCCACAGGAACAACAGCCCACCAGCACCCCAACCCCTGCAGAAGGAGAACCACCCTGCAAACGGTCCCTGTGATCCAGGCAGAAGACAGAGAACATTGCCAAGAATCCCACCAGGAAATAGGACCCTCCTGATTGTCACCCTTCTGTCCCACTACGAGACCCTGTCCACCTTGAACTGCCATTAATCCCCTTCCTGTGCCCCATTGGACAATGCACCTGTGATACCAAGAGACTGGACTCTACTATGGACCTTCCTCCACCATCACCCCAGCCCCTTCCACATACCCCTATACACATTAGCCCCTAAATAAACACCCTTGAAATGATAAACCAATCTGGAGTCAGTCTGATCTTTCACAAATGTATTATTACAACATCACCAACACATATCAATGTAAATGTTCATTTACTCATACCAATGTATGACAGTTGTTGGGCAGCAGTATATAGCACAAGGCCGAATGAGGTACCCATATCTGAAAAATTGAAAGCCAAAGTGAACTGTCAGTGTCCATAGACAGAGGTGAAGAGGCTGACTTATACAATGTCCTACAGTATTCACAAATGTGAGGAGCAGTTGAAGTCTCTTACCTGTGTGTCACTTGAAGTACTGCATGATGATGTTCGTTCGGTTGTCAATATCTTCTTCCTCTGCCTCCTCTTCCTCACTGTCCACAGGCTCCACCGCTGCCACAAGACCATCATCAGGCCCATCATTCTGCAGAAAAAGCACCTGGCGTCGCAATGCCAGGTTGTGCAACATGCAGCATGCCACGATTATCTGACACACCTTCTTAGGTGAGTAGTATAGGGAACCACCTATGTTAGATGGAGGCACCGGAATCTGGCCTTCAGGAGGCCGAACGTCCTCCCAATAATACGCCTAGTTCACCCATGTGCCTCATTGTAGTGTTCCACTGTCCTTGTCCTGGCATTTTTCACTGGGGTCAGTAGCCATGAGAGGTTGGGGTAACCAGAGTTACCTGCAAATGTTGAGGGATAACTGTTAGACACACACTAAACCTTAGGTACTACCCCATACCCAGACACCTACTCATACTGTGTGGGGACTTTGGGCTCACCTATGAGCCACACACGGCGCCTCTGGAGTTGGCCCATCACATAAGGGATACTGCAATTCCTCAAAATGTAGGCATCATTAACAGAGCCAGGATACTTGGCATTCAGATGAGAGATGTACTGGTCGGCCAAACACACCATCTGCACATTCATCGATGGTAGCTTTTTCGATTTCTGCACACTTGTTCATTTCTGCGGGGGGGGGACAAATGCCACATGTGTACCATCAATGGCACCAATGATGTTGGGGATATGTCCCAGGGCATAAAAGTCAGCTTTCACTGTGGGCAAATCCTCTACCTGGGGAAACACGATGTAGCTGTGCATGTGTTTCAGCAGGGCAGACAACACTCTGGTCAACACGTTAGAAAACATTTGCTGAGACATCCCAGATGCCATGGCCACAGTAGTTTGAAAGGAGCCACTTGCCAGGAAATGGAGCACTGACAGGACCTGCACTAAAGGGGGGGTTCCTGTGGGAAGATGGATAGCTGACATCAGGTCTAGCTCCAATTGGGCACACAGGTCTTGGATTGTGGCAAGATCAAGTCTGTAGGTGATAATGATGTGTCTGTCTTCCATTATCGACAGGTCCACCAGGGGTCTGTACACTGGAGAATGACGCCATCTCATCATTTGCCCTAGCGGATGTGCCCTATGGAGGAGATTGGTGAGTAGAGGGTTATGTACCACATAGGTTGCACAAGTGTGTTTGCATTAATGTGAAAAAATGTGTGTGTGGCGTAGTTTGTCCGTATATCTGCCAAATTGTGCTGTGATGCAGTTAGGTGTCATGCCATGTGCCCCCCTGAAATGGCGGCTGCCTGACTTGTGAGGAGGAACATGGGGAAATGAGGTAACTGCGCTGGCGTTGTGCAGCGTCGCGGTAGGCAGTCGAATACTGCTGCGCAATTCAGCATTGGTTATCATTGGGCCCTATGGGGTCCAGGAGCCAATGACGATGTACGCCAGTGGTGACGGTACACACCGCCACGGACATGACCGCCATTTTCTATCTCTTCACTCACTTGATATCTGACCTTCAACAGGAGAGGACCTACACTGCAAGTGCTGCTGTGACCTGAGTCTGGAAGCGACCAGTCTTGAGTGTCTGGGGAAAGGGCCCCTGCCTTCACCGCGGTGGAGTTGGACAAACTGGTGGATGGGGTCCTCCCCAATACATGCTACTCTACGGTCCTCCAGACAAACAGGTGAGTACACTGTGAGCATGATGTGTGGGTAATATCTGTTTGCAGTGGTGTGGATGGAAGAAATATGTGGGGGGGCTGAGGTCTGCATGTGAGGATGGTGAATGTATGTGCGTCAGGGCATGATGGGAACTGGTGGGCAATGAGTATGACGCTCCGGACGGGTGAGTAATTTCCTTTCCTCCTGCACCTTTCCTCTAGGTCAGTGCCCACCAGAAGAAGGGTATTTGGCGTGCTATCGCCAAGGAAGTGCGGACCCTGGGGGTCTATAATAGACGGAACACCCACGCCCGCAAGAGATGGGAGGACCTGCGCTGCTGGAGCAAGAAGACGGCAGAGGCCCAGCTGGGGCTGGCCTCCCAACGTGGAAGGGGTGCCCGTCGCACCATGACCCCCCTGATGTTCCGGATCCTGGTGGTGGCATATCCAGAGTTGGATGGGCGCTTGAGGCCATCACAGCAGCCACAAGGGGGTGAGTACAGTGTCATTAAGCTGACTCATCACCCTTTACGAAGTGTCTGGGTGGGGGATGTGGGCTGTGGGTTCCCCTAGGCCAGGGAGAACTTGGTAGGGGAGGTCCCTTGTTGGGCAGGCCCTGAGGCACTACAACCCCAATATTTTTAGTGGGCATCTACCCCTGGGCAGCCTCCTGTGGGTTCCAGGTGTGCATCAAATGGTGTTGGTGAATTTCCTACTAACTGCTAGTGCATGGCCTAGTGTATAGGGCTGCTCCCCGTGTGTAGTGTCCGCCAACAGTCATGATGTTGCTGGTGTTGACAATGTGTGTTTTCTGTCTTTACCCCCTTCTTGTTTTGTCACCCTGTCTTTGTGTGCATTAGCATCATCTGGCAGAGGAGCAGAGGCACCGGCGACGGAGGGAGCTGCATCCCACATGGCCCTGGAGGGTGGGACGGAGGGCGAGGGGAGCTCCACGACGGGGACGGCGACAGCGACTCCTCCTCTGATGGAAGTTCCCTGGTGGTGGCGGACACCTCTGTGCCCACCCCAACTACAGGTACAGCCGCCACCCCCCATACCAGCACTACCATCCCAGCAGCCCCTCAGCGTGTTTCCCGTGTCCACTCACCCAGGAGGGTGGGCATCTCCTTCACCCCAGGCACCTCAGGCCCTGCCCCAGTCAGCCCTGCTGCCCTCAGTGAGGCAGCTATTGACCTCCTGAGATCCCTCACTGTTGGGCAGTCAACCATTCTGAATGCCAGTCAGGGTGTCGAGAGGCATTTGCAGCAAACAGATGCATACCTGGAGGGCATTCATTCTGGCGTGGCGGCCCAACAGAGAGCATTTCAGGCTCTGGCGTCAGCACTGATGGCAGCCATTGTCCCTGTGTCCATCCTCCCTACCCTCCAACTTCCACTACCCAGACCTAATCCCCTCTACCTCAGCCTATCCCAAGCACACCATCAGACAAGCATGCACACACATCAACACACAAAAGTGGCTCAGGAAAACAGAAGCACCACACATCCCACTGTCAGGGAGACCAGATCCTCGGGGTCTGTGCACGTTCCCAACATGTCCACCACAAGACAGCTCCAAAACTCTGATAAAAATATCACAGAGCCTAAGAGAGTCCAAGTGGGGAAAAGAGGATTAGGAAGGGTAGAGCTGGGAAGGAGACCTGTAGGAAGCAAAGGTTAAACAACACAATATCAAGATATAATCACATTGAGGTTCATAAAAACTCTCTGTTGAATCTAGGGTTCAATGATATTCAGAACATGAAATAACACTCTGTTGAATCTAGGGTTCAATGATACTTGGAACATGAAATAACACTCTGTTGCATCTAGAGTTCAATGATACTCGGAACATGAAATGACACTCTGTTGAATCTAGAGTTCAATGATACTTGGAACATGAAATAACACTTAGACTGAAGAAACATGAATTGCCTAGAAATAGACTCTAACTAGGCCTCAAGAAATCTAGGTACCTGGAAAAGAATCAAGAATGGTTAATACAATGTTTCATATGAACTTTTCATGAGTTGTTACATACTGTCTGGGAATATAAGAACCTTCTAGAATAATGTTTCAGAACAAACATTGCATCTTTACATGAGGACAAAAGGTAATCTGAAACATTCCCTGGAAAACAATAGGAATTGTACTAAGGACTTAATATGCACAGAGAAAGTAACATCTTGAATTTAGCACCTTTGCAAAAAATTCAAAGGCCCTGAATAATTGTGTGCACTTCAGGAAACACTACACATCAAAGTTTTAATTGCCATGAAATGATCGCACACACTGTAAGCAATCTGAACACCTAGGTTTAAATGCAGGAAATGAATCGCTCACACTGCCAATTCCAACAAGTATATGCAAGTGCCATGAAATGATCGCGCACTCTGTAAGCGATCTGAACATCAAGGTCTAAATGCGGTAAATGAATCGCGCACACTGCCGATTCCAACAAGTATATGCAAATGCTATGAAATGATCGCGCACTCTGTAAGTGATCTGAACATCAAGGTTTAAATGCGGGAATAAATTGCGCACACTGCCGATCCCAACAAGAATATGCAAATGCCATGAAACGATCGCACACTCTGTAAGCGATCTGAACATCAAGGTTTAAATGCGGGAATGAATTGCGTGTCTTGCTGATTCGAATGCCACCATGCAAATGCTAAGAAATGGTCGAGCACAATGAGTATCAAGAGTTAAATGCAAGGAATGAATCGCGTGCGACTTGCCGATTCGAAAGCCAATATGCAAATGTCAAGAAATGGTCACGCACACTGTTGCCGACCCGAATCTCAAAAGTCAAATGCCAAGAATGAATTGCACGTCTTGCCGATTCGAATACCAACATGTAAATGCCAGAAACCACTAGTGCATTTACATGCACAAGGAAAATCTTTCAACATGAAAGCTAGGCCTAAAAACTCGAATGCCTTTGAAAATGGGGTCGGGCCCAGCCCACCTCCTTTTTACCACCCTGTTCAAGGATCACCAATACAATGAAGGGCAAGGCCTGGAAGGTCAAAGTAGGTCTCTGGAACAGGGGCTCAGGAAGTTGCTACTGCTCTGCACTGGGACCTCTGAATAGTGAGCACGTGGGGCTGGGCTTGTGCCCTTATATAGAGTCTGGCCCAGCCCACAAACCACACCCAGTCATTCTGCAGGGAAAGCTTCTAGAAGGTCCTAGAAAGGGACCACACCCTGATACACTCTGTAAGCCTACAGCAATACCTTGCAAATGAAATTATTTGCAAACATTATTAATAGTGGTTTCACAGTAAAACTCTGCAATGCAAAAGGTTAACAAACTGCATATAAACACAATGCATGAATTAGGCTCTTGCATAAAGACGGGATTTTTGCATTTTAGTCGCCCGTAGAGCACGCACTGCCCTGATGATGACAGTACTCCTCTCTCCCAAGTGTGCTCTAGGGCCTGGTTTGCCTGGGTTTAGGCGATGAAAATGCCTCACTAATCGTGGAGCATGAATGTCAGAAGCGGAGACCCATGAGTTACTCTCAGGACCGTAATTTTTCCAAGAGAGCTGCAGTTTATCGGTTATTGGGTTGCCTTGTTGAAAGACGGTGTAAGGACCTGTGAACTTGGGACTAAACACGTGTCTTTTCTTGAAGTCAATATGTCGTGTGGAAAGTCCCATTCTATCACCTGTTTTATATTGAGGTCCTTCACAGTGTTTCTTGTCGTGATGCTCTGCATGCTTTTGTCTATCTTTATTGCGTTGCGATAACACGCCACCACTCGTTCTATCTGAAGCACCTGTTTCTACTGTGACTGGACGGTCAAGATCGGGATGAGTCAAGACTGGGATGGTGGAGAAGTCTTCTTTTTCAGCATCCTTGGTTGTGTGGGCTTGTTGAGGATCTATACCACTGGATGTCTGGAGACAGTTTTCTGTGGCAATGAGACTTTCAGCCTCTGAACGAGTCAGGATAGGAGTACTGGAAAAGACTTCCTTTGAAACCGAAAAGGCCTTATCGGCTTCTGGGGACCACATGAAGGGCTCTCCGTTCTTCCTTGCCCCCTCCACACCAGTACATGATACGTTTTGTGAAGGCAATGTCCTTTCCTTTGTAGCAACTATAACTAACGGAGATTCACTCAGATTTAGAACATTCAAAGTTTTAAGACATCTTATCTTACAAAGAGATGACTGGAATATTATCTTTCTCTCCTCCCAGTCTATCTGAGGATTACGGTAACTCAACCAGGGCATTCCGAGGACGATTCCATACTGAGGAGCATGAATAACATTAAAGGTTACCAACTCGACGTGTTTAGTGTCATAAGTTTGTCCATCACAAGTTATTGACAAGGGCAGGGTCTGTAGAGTCACTGGACCTCCAGTTAGGAGCTTGCCATCTGTGGTCTCCACTAACCCCAGTGTTTTCTTTTTCTCACACGGGATCCCCCATGCTTCGATCAATTGAGTGTCTATGAAATTCTCAGTAGCACCTGAGTCCACTAAAGCTTCTCTTAGGTAGGTGTGTTCTTCTACTTTAATTTCTATATCTAATTTCAAATACTGTGATTTTCTTAACGGTTGTGTCTCTTCCTGAGAAGGGTCTGTGGTAACTCCCAAGACTAACCCTTCCTTGCACTCTGGGGATTTTAGTTTTTCCTGTTCAATATTTATTTTTGCACAACCTTTTTGGCAACAGCCAATTTGCTCTTTGGTTTTATTGGACACGCTTTAACAAAATGACCTTCCTGGCCACAATAGAAGCATTGTCTCTTTTTCCAGCGTAGGTCTTTCTCTGCATTCGTTAAGGACCGCCCTGATAGTTCCAATTTCCATTGGTTCCTCATTGTTCTCTTTCTGAACTTGTGATTCTCTATTATCATGAACACGCCAGGAATAATTCCCAGATTTTTTGCGTGTTCCCCTTCGTTCTGCAAGACGATGATCCAGTCTCAAAACAAGGTTTATTAGATCTTGACAATCTGTAGGCTGTGGGTCTATCTGAGCAAGAATGTCTTTTAACTCATCCTTGAGTCCTTGGTAGAACAAGGCTGCTTGCTTTTCTTCAGGCTAGGATGTTTCAGCTACCAGCCGATTAAAATTAGCTAAGTAGGAAACTAGATCTTGGTTACCTTGTCGCAAGTCTAATAGATCACGATCTGCTGACAATGTCACTGTTCTTTGATCAAACAGTCGTTCAAACTCACGAACAAAATTTCTTCAGTTATAGAGTAAAGAACTGTCTTTACGCACAAGAGGAATTGCCTAGGTGGCTGCGTCTCCAGTCAGATAAGATAGCAAGAAGGCCACCCTGGATTGGGCATCAGGGAAAACACTTGGTCGACAGGTAAAGTGCAATTCTACTTGCATCAAAAAGGATTGCGCTTTCAAAGGATCACCTGAGAACCGTTCTGGAGGAGCCAGAGGAATGGCTGAGGGAATGTTGAGAGAAATGTTAGTTGGAGGATTACCTCTTGTACCTTGAGGAGGAGGACCAAGCCAACCCGCACCCAAAGGACACTGCTCCATCTTTCCCAATCTTTCCTGCAATTGACTCACTCTCTCAGCTAAGCTGGCTGCTATATCCTTTGATGACACCACCTCTGCTTGGAGCTGCATGATCACTTTGACTAGCTCGTCCAATGTGGCCATTCTGAGAACACACGCAAACCAGGAGGATAATAAATTTGTGGGCTCACTATTCTGTCAGGGAGACCAGATCCTCAGGGTCTGCGCACGTTCCCAACATGTCCACCACAAGACAGCTCCAAAACTCTGATAAAAATATCACACAGCCTAAGAGAGTCCAAGTAACGAAAAGGGGATTAGGAAGGGAACAGCTGGGAAGGGGACCTGTAGGAAGCAAGGGTTAAACAACACAATATCAAGATATAATCACATTGAGGTTTATAAAAACTCTCTGCTCAATCTAGGGTTAAATGATAGTCGGAACATGAAATAACACTCTGCTGAATCTAGGGTTAAATGATACTTGGAACATGAAATAACACTCTGTTGAATCTAGAGTTCAATGATACTCGGAACATGAAATAACACTCTGTTGCATCTAGAGTTCAATGATACTTGGAACATGAAATAACACTCTGTTGAATCTAGAGTTCAATGATACTCGGAACATGAAATAACACTCTGTTGCATCTACAGTTCAATGATACTCGGAACATGAAATAACACTCTGTTGAATCTAGAGTTCCATGATACTCGGAACATGAAATAACACTCTGTTGCATCTAGAGTTTAATGATACTCGGAACATGAAGTAACACTCTGTTGAATCTAGAGTTCAATGATACCCGGAACATGAAATAACACTCTGTTGAATCTAGAGTTCAATGGTACTCGGAAAATGAAATAACACTTAGACTGAAGACACATGAATGGCCTAGAAATAGACTCTAACTGTCCTCAAGAAATCTAGGTACCTGGAAAGGAATTAAGAATGGTTTAGACAATGTTTCATATGAACTTTGCATGAGTTGTTACATACTGTCTGGGAATATAAGAACCTTCTAGAATAATGTTTCAGAACAAACATTGCATCTTTACATGAGGACAAAAGGTAATCTGAAACATTCCCTGGAAAACAATAGGAATTGCACTAAGGACTTAATATGCACAAAGAATGTAACATCTTGAATTTAACACCTTTGCAAAAAATTCAAAGGCCCTGAATAATTGTGCACTTCAGGAAACACTACACATCAAAGTTTTAATTGCCATGAAATGATCGTGCACACTGTAAGCGATCTGAACACCTAGGTTTAAATGCAGGAAATGAATCGCGCACACTGCCGATTCCAACAAGTATATGCAAATGCCATGAAATGATTGCGCACTTTGTAAGCGATCTGAACATCAAGGTTTAAATGTGGGAAATGAATCGCGCACACTACCGATTCCAACAAGTATGTGCAAATGCCATGAAATGATCGCGCACTCTGTAAGCGATCCTAACATCAAGGTTTAAATGCAGGAATGAATTGGGCACACTGCCAATCCCAACAAGAATATGCAAATGCCATGAAATGATCGCGCACTCAGTAAGCGATCTGAAAATCAAGGTTTAAATGCGGGAGTAAATTGCACGTCTTGCCGATTCAAATGCCACCATGCAAATACTAAGAAATGGTCGTGCACAATGAGTATCAAGAGTTTAATGCCAGGAATTAATCGCCCGTCTTGTCGTTTCGAATGCCACCTTGCAAATGCCAAAAAATGGTAGCGCACACTGAATAATAAGAGTTTAATGCCAGGAATTAAGCGCGCGTCTTGACGATTCGAAAGCCAATATGCAAATGTCAAGAAATGATCGCGCACACTGTTGCCGACCTGAATCTCAAAAGTCAAATGCCAAGAATGAATTGTGCGTCATGCCGATTCGAATACCAACATGTAAATGCCAGAAACCAAGAGCACATTCACACGCACAAGGAAAATCTTTCAACATAAAAGCTAGGCCCAAAAACTCGAATGCCTTTGAAAACGGGGTCGGGGACCCAGCTCGACCTCCGTCTTACCGCCCTGTTCAAGGATCATGAATACAATGAAGGGCAAGGCCTGGAAGGTCAAAGTAGGCCTCCGGAACAGGACCTCAGGAAGTTTCTGCTGCTCTGCACCGCGACCTCTGAATAGTGAGTACATGGGGCTAGGCTGGCTCCCTTATAAAGAGTCTGGCCAAGCCCACAAACCACACCCAGTCATGCTGCAGGGAAGATTTCTAGAAGGTCCTAGAAAGGGACCACACCCTGATACACTCTGTAAGCCTGCAGCAATACCTTTCAAATGAACATTATTTGCAAACATCATTAATAGTGGTTTCAAGGTAAAACTCTGCAATGCAAAAGGTTAACAAACTGCATATAAACACAATGCATGAATTATGCTCTTGCATAAAGACTGGGTTTTTGCATTTTAGTCTCCCGTAGAGTGCGCACTGCCCTGATGTTGACTCCCACAGGCACTCACACAAGCACCATACCCATGCACACATACCAACATCCACTTCATCCACTGTGTCCCCCTCCTCCACGTCCTCCACCTCCCTCCCAGTGTCGTCTCCACTCACACCTTCTTGCACTACATCATCAACCACTGCCACGATCACAAGCACGCCCATCACCACTCACCGCTCACGTGCAATCACCAGCCCACTACCATTCACACGTCCCCTGTGTCCTCTCCCAGTGTGTCTGTAAGCCCTCCTCCCAAAGTACACAAACACAGGCACACACCCACTGAACAGCTATCCACCTCACAACAGCCTCTATCCCATGTACCTTCACCCAAACTCAGCAGACGTACACCTCCTACAACCACTACCTCTTCCTCCACTCCCACACCCCCTCCATCTTCTCGTCAGAGTGTGTCAAAAAAACTTCTCCTAGCTAACATCAACCTCTTCCCTACACCTCCCCCCATGTCCTTCCCCTAGGGCCAGGATGTCTAGATCCCAGCCCAGTACCTCAGCCACCAAATCTGCATCCGCTGTGGTCCCTGCTACTCCAGTACGGTGTAAGGGGGCACCCATCCGAGCTGCCAGTGTGCCACCGACAGAAAAGAAGGACCACCCTATTCCACCACCTGCAAAGGGGGAAAGTCACACCACCCACTCAGCAAGGCCTTGCCCAAACACCGAGTGGACAGTGCCAAGGTCCCTGCAGCGACTGTCAAGATGGGGAAGGGCCACAAGCCAAAGGGCACATCACCTCTGGGCACAATGTCTCCTGGTGAAGGTCTGGTGACCACCATATCATCAGGGATGGCAGCCACATGCACCACAGTCCCCACCGCTGATCCGACTGCCACCTGCACCGCCACCTGCACCACCACCTGCACCGCTGCTGCCACAGTGTCAGTCTGCAGCATCCTCCCCAAGGATCAGCCATCCGAGGCTGCTGACGATGGTATGCTTTCTCCATCCACCACAACAGTCGCTTGCACCATGGCCAGCACTGGCAGCATCTCTGCCACAGACACCGCCACCTGCACCACCACCACCCCCGCCACTTGCACAGCTGATGCCACTCTGTCGGACGTCAGCCCCATCCTCAGTGTGCAGCCGTCAGAGTTTGCATATGACATCCTGGACCCTGGACACGCCACTTGAGTTGAGACACCACCTTCAGCACTGACACAAACTAGCAATTGGCAGCCTAAGTCGCCGCGGGATGGCATGTGTCTCTGCCTCCATGGAGTATCATGCTTCCTGTTCCAGGTACATTGCGTGGCTAAGACACCCAGGTGAGACGAAGTCAACTGCCACACCCCAGGTGCAGCATCACTGGGCACAAAGCCCCCTCCAGAACCAGTGGAGAAAGGCATCCACTCACCCAGTCCTTGGCAGGATGAAGCACTCTGGGCACTAAACCCCTTCCAGAACCAGTGGAGAAAGGCATCCACTCACCCAGTCCTTGGCAGGATGAAGCACTCTGAGCACAAAGTCCCCTCCAGAACCAAAGGAGAAAGGCATCCACTCAACCAGTCCTTGGCAGGATGAAGCACTCTGGGCACAAAGCCCCCTCCAGAACCAGTGGAGAAAGGCATCCCTTTGAGAGACTGTGGGCCTCATTCTGACCCTGGCGGACGGCGGAGGCCGTCCGCCAGGGTACCGCCGCTGAATGACCGCACCGCAGTCAAAAGACCGCGGCGGCCATTCAGACATTTCCTCTGGGCCGGCGGGCGCTCTCCAAAAGAGCGCCCGCCGGCCCAGAGGAAATGCCCCTGCAACGAGGACGCCGGCTCAGAATTGAGCCGGCGTAGTTGCAGGGGTGCGACGGGTGCAGTTGCACCCGTCGCGTATTTCAGTGTCTGCTTAGCAGACACTGAAATACTTTTCGGGGCCCTCTTACGGGGGCCCCTGCCGTGCCCATGCCATTGGCATGGGCACGGCAGGGGCCCCCAGGGGCCCCGCGGCACCCCCTACCGCCATCCTGTTCCTGGCGGGCGAACCGCCAGGAACAGGATGGCGGTAGGGGGTGTCAGAATCCCCCATGGCGGCGCAGCAAGCTGCGCCGCCATGGGGGATTCTAAGGGCAGCGGTAAACCGGCGGGAGACCGCCGGTTTGCCTCTTCTGACCGCGGCCGAACCGTCTTATACCTCCGGGGTCAGAATGACCCCCTGTGGCTTTTCACTCCCCAGGACCAAGCAGTAGGCAGTGAACCCACTTGAGAGACTTGAGAGACCAAGGACCAAGCAGTGGGCAACCTACCCACTTGAGAGACTTGAGAGACTGTGGCTTTGCACTCCCCAGGACCAAGCAGTGGGCAACCCATCCACTTGAGAGACTTGAGAGACTGTGGCTTTGCACTCCCCTGGAACAAGCACTGGGCAACCCACCCACTTGAGAGACTTGAGAGACTGTGGCTTTGCCATCCCCAGGACCAAGCAGTGGGCAGGGAACCCACTTGAGAGACTTGAGAGCCTGAGGCTTTGCACTCCCCAGGACCAGGCAGTGGGCATGGAGTCCCCTCGAGGAGCAGTGGCGTTGTACCATCATCCGGCTAAGGTGCCCCCTCCCCTTCCCCCTGAGGTGCCTGTTTTTTTTCTGACCTGATGCCCCTGCAGTGTTCTCTCCGTTTTGAGGCAGGTGTCATGTGTGGGCTTCGCCAATGCTTTTTGGGACCATTGGTGCACGGCCATTTCATGGGACAGTGTACGGACTTGTCTACTTGCTGTAAATATTTGTGTATACTGATTATTTGCTGTTCTCTTGATCTATCTGATTGTTCGAATATTACACTAGTTAAACTCATTTCGTTTGGTCCTTGCGTTCTTCCAGGGGTTGACGGGGTGTATCTGTTTGGATATGTGTGGGTGTATGTTGTTGTGGGTGGGTGGTGGGGGTGTTGAGTGTCACGTGTGTGTGTCACTCTCTTTTCCCTCCTCCCCTCCCCTGTGTGCTAGGTGCAATACTCACCGTGGTCGTCGCCGCTGCTGCCTTCTTTCCACTTCGTGGTGTATAAATAGATACAGCAACCTGGGTAGGATCTGCAATTCGGGCTCAATGGCGTCCTGGTTCTTCCTTGGGTGTCCAGAGGTGAGTGGTTTCCCTTCTGTGTACTGTTTCCACCGTGCTTTTGATGGTTTTGGTACCGCCCTGGAAAAGCTGGCGGATTGGTGCCTTGTAATAGTGTGGGCGGTACACTGTCTTCTGCCTGGCTGTTGGCGGTTACCCCCACGGTGTTTGTTGCTACTGCCATGGTGGTCGGAGTGTTAAAGTGGCTGTCTGTGTTGGCGGTTTCCGCCATAGTCGTGATCCCATTTTTTTCACCGCCGGCCTGTTGGCGGTATTACCGCCACTTTAACACCGACCGCCAGGGTTGTAATGAGGGCCATTATCTCCTCCAAAAAGTACATATGTGCCATCCTACCCGATCCACACTACAGAAAATTCCTCACACTTTCATTCCTTTTTTCTGAAAGTGATGTTTCATAATAAAAGAGGTAGATTGTTGAGCAAGCAGGAGACCTGGAAGAAGAACGGCTGGAACTTAGAGACCCACTCCTCAGTTCTGGGGTGCTGCCTTCAATTTCTAGAGAGAGCAGTCTTGTCTCAGATCCGCCAACCCCACCAACAAGAAAACTGATGACAACAGCAACAGAAGAATCAGACCCCATCTCGGCATTGATTTGATTTCAAGTGGCAGGTCTTAAGTCAAGTGCAGAGGTGAAGAAAAAAGTGGTTGAGCAGGAGGTAGAACCAATGACCATTCGGAGGATGTTCCAGGAGGATCTGGATGACCCAAAAAAAGTTGTATGTGGATCAACACCCATTGGTGTATTGGTATGGGAAGATGTGTCAATGGCCAGAGCTCAGCCGAATGGCAATACAGTATTTTGCTTGCCCTATAGCCAGCGTGTCTGCTGAATGTGTTTTCAGTGCAGCTGGTGTAGTTGTAACAATGAGAAGAACCAGTCTCTCGCATCAAAATGTGGAGAGATTAACCATGATTAAAATGAATCAGCATTTTATACCACCTGATTACACCATTCCTGAAACACCACAGCAGGAAGAAGAGGATGATTGGTCAGACTAAAGTGTTAGAGGATGATTGGTCAGAATCAAGTGTGTTAGCTGACCAACTTCTGGGTGAACAACCAGAGTTTGAGGATGAAATTTACTTCCCGGACTGAGTATTTCAGTGCCACCATTGAACTTTTAAATTATTTGTCGTTGAACTTCTTTTTGTCTTTCTTTCTTTGCAAAAAAAAGTGGAATATTATGTTTGTGTCTGATTTATGCTGCCCCACCTTTTCATAGTCACATTTAAGCTTAGATTGGAGTTGGGCACATGTACAGTGAAGAAACTCCCACATACCCTTCAGAACAATTGAAAAGATACCTGCCTCCCTCACATGCCATTGCCTATCCTATTTTTTTACATCACCTTGCAGGGCTGCCGTAGAATATCATTGATTAAAACAAAAGGCCTGTCAGTGCCAATGTCAGATTCCAATGTGTTGAGTCGAAAACATCAAAGAGGAGACATTTTGTTCAACCACTGTGCTTGGTCTGGTGAAGCAGATAATCAGGATTCAGAACATAACACAGTGGCCATTGTTGACTTTAATAATACTTTATTTCCATGAAAGCAAACCTTTTTGTAGAAGCATAAACATAACTTTCTAATTTGTTCCATGCAGTTTGCGTGCAGTTCTTTGATGGCAGATCATAGCTCACTGTGCTAGATTAAGATTGTAACTTATGAACTGCACAGTAACAAAAGAATCTCTGAGACAAAAGCAGTAACCCACTGTGCTATGCACATGAAATACTTTTCTTTGCATGATACACGTTCTTTGCAGCAGGCATATTAACGATCTGCACTACCTTAGATGAATCAAAACTGCCAAGAGCAAAAGTCCCATCTCTCTCCAGCAGATACATTAATCACCAGAGTTACCTTGCTGCTTTTATTTTGCTGGAAAGCTGCTGGATGTACAAGGAACTTTGCAGTGCTTTTAAAGCTGCCTCACAAATGAAGTAACAAATATAAAACATGCATGTGTTTCTGTAGAGGCCCCAGCTGGAGAACTGCTTTCCTCCCCCCTCAGGCCTGTGGATCCCCTGGGAATGTGTCATGTGTAGGGCACAAGTTTATAGTTACTTGGGATAACTCTAACTATAACAATTGAACTTCTAAGGTTTTGTATGTTTAAAATGTGAGCCTAAATGTAACGTCCCTGTAACCTTTAGTTTTTTTCAGTGAATTTCTAATTTTATTTTAATTCTATTTCTTAACTATAACATCCCTGCAACCTTTGTTTTTTTCAGTGAAAAAACATATATATATATATATATATATATATATATATATATATATATATGGATATGTATATATATGTATATATATATATATATGTGTATGTGTGTGTGTGTGTGCGTGTGTGTGTGTGTGTGTGTGTATATATATGTATATATATATATATATCACCAAAAAGTTTGCTGCACTCTCAGGAGGTAAATTTGCTTCATTTATTGCCATTATTTTCACTTAATTTTCATATTCAATCCCATTCCCACGACGCGTTTCGACAAACAGTCTTTTTCAAGTGGATTCCAAGGATAGCTGAGTCCTTTGTAATTTCCTTCACCTTTTATAACTTGTGCACGAGCATTCTGGGAATTGTAGTACATTCGTTTAATTGTAAGTCGCTTGGCATAGTGCTATATTATATTCAGTTGTTTTAAAACCTTTCCCAGTTCAGTACTCCTGCTGCAATAATTTTGGCTTTATTTGCATGCTACCAAGCCCCGTACTCACTGGATCCATTTTCAGTTGCGGGGCCGCATCGACATACCAGATCATTCCTAGAACAAACAAGTAATTAGTCATCATGATCTGCGTCATTAAAGCGCATTTCAGAGTTTAAATCTCTATAAGTGATTTTCACGCAAGGATTAGTATCTCCCCATATCTATATATATAAACTCATGTATTTTCTCACCAGTATCAAATTATATTAATTTGGCTAACCCACATTCAATCAAAGATCGGTCTTTCAATGAAGGTTGTTTGTCACCGATTAGCAGAGCTTGCCAAGATTCATACATTACTGATAGTACTACTTATCTTCTTTCTGCAAGGGCAGCTGTGGCTGGAAAGGGGATTTCTATTTTATCTTGAAACGTTGCAGGTTTAAAATCTAAGGCCCAAATTTAAGAAAAGTAATGCTGCATTATATGCAGTGCCACTTTTCTTGCGTCCCCTAACGCCACCATGTGTGAGCCCTATTTAAAATAGGGCACACCATGGCAGAGGTTAGGGTAAATATTGTCATCATTTTTGGTGCTATTCTAGTAATTTGCCGGATTAGCGCCTAAAAAATTGTTGCTAATCCTGCAAAGTACATAGTGCATAGGGGCCCATTAAGAATAATGGTGTGCCCCTTTTAACGCCTGCTCTGTGCAGTCGTTAAAAATAGCTGCTACAAATGCCGCAGTGGAACCACATAGATTCCACTGCGCCATGTTGTGGTCTCCCTTGCATATATTATGCCTGCTGCAGACATAATGTGGCGCAAGGGGTTACAAAGTGGTGCAATGCATGCATTGCGCCGCTTTGTAAATCTGGACCTGAAAATTTGGCCTTGTTGAGCCACATTAGTGTCATAAAATGTGAAACTAATGTTGCGCAAGTTAGGCCTTCTTAAATCTGGGCCTAAAATCATTCTTCAGGATTGGAATTCCTTTAATTGAATTGTACGATTTTTGCCTGTTCCCAGAAACGTGGAGCATGGAGCTTCTTTTACAAACTGGGTTACTCAAATTTCTTTATCCCTGCTACTCGTGGTCTTATTGGTAGTGTTGGAGTGTGTCTTTTAAAAGCAATATTAACATGAGAGGCTTGCAATATATTTTGTAATGAAGCTGCATAGAAAATGTGTTAGCGTAGAAAATAATGCACATGTTTGAAATGTGCCCACGTGGAGTGGCTACCAATGTATACGAAGACTAATTAAACTTATTCTTAATGGGTTAATTATGTACTAATGTTTTGAATTTGTATTAGCATATTATAATTAAAATCATTGAGGTAGAGGTTTGTTAATTAAATTACTTGGCCTTAGTTTGGCGAGGGTCTGGACCTAGCTGCCTGGTCTCATATTAAACTGTGTTTTTTCTAACGTGCAATGTGTTGTTTCCTGAAAGATGCAAAACTATACTTTTCCAGAAGCTAGATGTGTGTGTAGCCGTAGTAAATTCTTTCTCATGGGACCGGATTTGCTCAAGGAGACATTCCTGCTGAATGCAACAGTGTAATTCGTAACAGGTGCAAGGCTGCCTGGAGTCGGAGAAAACAATAGAGATACTGACGTGTAAAGTGTATCTTTTCTTACCTGACATTCGAACCGATGAAGGCGTCAAAAACGTGGGCCAATCAACAACATGAGAACTGTGGTTTGTGGAAAATTCTAGTGAAGTGCGTAGAGAATTATTGGACAGAGATAATGATGCACCAAACATCATCCAATAAGGAATTAGGAGCAAATTAGGCAGTATTGATTTAACCGCATGACCCGAGGAGAAATCAGCCATTATTGGACATTCCAGCCCAAGCCATTCTTTGCTATTTTACTGAGTCATTTAGGCCATTTCTTTTGACACTTTGTCATTTATTCTTCCTGATACTTTAACCATCCTCTATTCAATTCTTACCTGATACTTACTTCTCCTCCGTATGAGGGAAGTGTCTTATTCCTTAGCTATGCTATACTGAGACTTTGCCTTGTCCTACCTTTGCTGATGGTGAATCGACTGATGTCCTGAGGACGAAGACTGACGCTGTTTGCTGATTCGTTAGATGGGTAACTATCTGATGAAAATTGTAATTGTCTGTTTGCCTTTCTCTCTAGGTACCAAGTGCACTTTTGATAAAGGCCATAGTTAGATGTTTCCAAATTTGTGTTTGCTAAATTGTTTTGCATGAAGCCCAACATGCTGATGCTAATTCGAGGTTAGTTAAGGTGTTCACTAATATCTGACGCAAATAGACAAATGACTGAGCTCTTGCTTTGTCGAATCATGCACTACTGAGACTTTGCTAAGTTGCTTCTTATTAATGATGTGTTAATGCTGAATTAATATTCTCTATGTATTGATTAATTGTGTTCTAACTAAATCTGAGGAGTTACTAATGAGATGAATTGCTAATGAGATTAACGGAAATGGCCTTAGATTGTAACTAATAGGGAAATAAATATCCTAACACTTAACTAAATTGGTGTGGTTATTCATGAACTTAAAGGTCATGGTGTGTTCACTTTATTGATTCTTATTAAATGATTATTGATTAACGTATTGATTAGTTAATGTGAATATTGATTGGATTATTGATCCATTGATTTTGTGATGTCAAAAGATATCGCGTACTGGGAAGTACCCGAACGTGGTCCAAAGGCTCATTGACCTACGCGTGTCTCCTTGTAAGTTTACTTATCAAGGTTCTGACACGCTATCAGTTTTGGTAGCAGAGGTAATGGTTTGGCCCTTTGGGGCCCCAGTGCGAAAGATCACTGTCTGATAACAGTTTTGTAGCAGTGCGGATGGTTTGGCCCTTTGGGGGGCCCCAGAACGAGGGACAACTATTTGAAAGGATTGATGGTTGAAAAAGTCTGGTAGAAATTGATGAGCGTAGTTTGGAAGTAAGCAAGGTGTATCGGAAAATTTGTTTTTGGGAAATTGTTCTATTTAAATGATGCAAATTGGAGAGATGATGTGCCCCTGAGTCCCAAATGACTTTCCCGGAATCTCGGAGCTTGCTGAAGGGAGTTTGAGTATGTTCTTGGCGTTATAGTGATAGTGTGAGTGAAGTAGGGTTTGTGCTTGCACAGCTTATGCATACCGCAGGTGGATTGTGAAGTCTGTGAGGATTTTAGGCCAAATGATGATGTTTTAGTAGGAGTGTGTGTACTCCGCAGCATGAGAGTAGGGAAGTCGGCGTACTTCATGTGAGTGTGGCGCTTTGTGCTAAAAAATTGTCCACGTGGTTGTTGATGATGTACGGGCCCTGCATGGTCTAAGACTCCGGAGTATATTGATAAGTGTGTGAGACACTTGGTTTATGTTGTAATTTGCGCGGTTTAATAGGTTGATGGTGAAATCAACGAGTCGAGTTTGAGTCAAAGTGAGTGAATGAAAACTTCGATGGAGATTTGGTGAGTTCTAAAGTGCACTAGAACAACCCATTGACAAGTCGAGAGTAAAATTTTCGGGTCAAATTTTGCTTGCGAATGCAGGATCTTAGAAGGAGACAGTAGCGGCCAAGGCTAAGAGAAATCTCTGTAAAGTTCTGAAGCGATTGTGTTACCCTTTCATGTAGTAAACCAGCAAATTTGAGTTTTGTTGATGCTCGCAATGTATTGCATTAGTTTGTGTGAATCAAGAATGAGGAAGACAAGCCGCTAGACTTTGTCAGCCGTAGTGTGTGAGTGTGACGTCATTGGAGCCGCGCTGGGATAAGTCGGTTTGTGAGAAGAGTCGCGCACGGATTTGCAGCCGTCCGTGAGAGGCAATTGTTTGAAAAGGTGGGTGAAGAGAGTTCTGGGAATTAAAGTCACTTTCTGATTCGATTGTGAACGAAATAAAAGACGTAAAAATTTAATTTTTCAAGGCTTTAAACAGTGCCTTGAGGGGAGATGTATATATTACTGCGAGTGTAGGGGAGGTTACACCGCCAGAAGATACATCGGCTTATGCCGTAATGGAGGAAAGGGGTGTCGCGCCATGTCTTTGGATAAAGCAATGGTGCAATGAGACAGAAAAAGAAGGGTGTTTGGCGTTTCCAGAACACGGAATGTTCAACATAAGGGTTTTGGAAAATTTGCGGAGGGTGCTAAATGAGCTAAAGCCACCTCCTAGGCCAGCACAGTTTGAGGCATTGGCAATCTGGGAACTGATGGCAATACGACAACAGCAACAGAAACTGGAGAGGAGAATGAGGAAAGCAGAAAAGACACTAGCGGAGGCTAGGTGGGATAGTGCTCAGAGAGTTTGGAGGAGAGAAACAATAGACGGAATCAGGATGTTTCCAGCAATAGCTCAAGAAGGTGAAAGCAATGGGGGGGGAAGCTACTTGTAAGACTGACAAAAGTTCTTCCAAAGACAAAAAGGCTAGGAAGCCCTGGTCAGAGATAGATGACTCAGACGATGATGAGTTCCTTAATCAGTTACTGAATGACTGACCACTACTATATGCAATAGATGACAATAGACCTAGTACTAGTACATGTCCTGCAGGTTCGACCCAAGAGAAGGTGACAGCGAAACCGGTACAGGTTAGTCCTGTCTCCACACCAGTTCCGGTACAGAGTAGTGTTAGTGTGTCCACTGCTCCAGGTATGCAATCTCAGTTGCAACCACCACAGGTTCAGAGGCTTTACCCTGATGTTCCAATCTTAGAGACTACCATGAATCTGATGGTGCTGACAGAGCCGGCATATTCGAGACCAAAGCTGATTCAGACTGATCCAACTCCACTTTTACTGCCCCAGGTACAGCAACAAATGATTCCAAATTACACTTCGGTCACAGGACCGCAGTCAACCATGGCACCAGTAATGAAACAGAATATGGGAGTTAATACTCCACAGGTTTTGGGAAACAGGCATACGCCAGACGCCATATCCTTGCCCATTACAGTTGGTCCACCAGTACCAATGTATGCGCAGGCGAAGCCTAGTGTGTGCGATCAGGGGATAATGACCCAAGAGATGACAAGAGGAGGGTTCATAGGGAGCTATCAAGGGATGACTCCAATGGAACCGACATTCGAAGGATCTAGGTCATTGTTAGACTTCAGTCCGATTGGGGCTCCTCCAGAGGCCATGAGACATACAGGTTCGAGACTGTTAACTCCGCAGATCTCGTGTGCGAATATACTGCAGACACCTTTAGCGCAGGCTGGGAATATCTCACTACAGGGTTTGACAGCGCAACAGTTGAACGATTGGTTAGACAAGCTTAATACTCCACAGACTACTCCTTCAGCAGCATTGAGAACGGAAGGAGAAGAGTACCTGCATTTTGTAAGACTGGGCATGGAGGCAAATGAACTCATTGAAGGGAGCATGGGAGTGAACAGGTTAGACTCATACACGGAAGCTGAATTGACTTGGACTTGTGTCCAAAGATAACCAAAGAAGTGAGCAGAGTGCACCAGAGGTTGGCAAATTTGGCAGACAAATACGGAATAGATTTAGAAAATACCAAACATCTGAAGAGGAGTTATAGGTTAGATTTCGAGCCTATGGATTTTGAACACATGCGATCTACTGGGATGAAGGCACACCTTAAAGAAATACTGCAGAGTGCACAAGTTTGGAGAGCCTTAGAGAAGTGGGAAGGCAGATGGGAGAAGAAAAGAGATAAAAGGAAAAGTGATTGCATAGAGCAGCCAGCAAAAGCCTTACAGGATGCTGGTACAGTAAAGATGTTACCAATGAGAGATACTGCCGGAGGGGTTCTTGTCCATGTGCCGTGGACTAGGGGTGATATTCTGTCATTTACTAATGACTTTACCAGGCTGAGGGAGAAGCCAATAGAGTGGTATCAGCAGACAGGTTTGTGAAGCTTGCAAAATGTCTCTGGGAAGACCTGAATACTCTCTTTGAGATCATAGTTCCAGCTGATTTGTGGCTTGAGTGCAAGAGAAGTGTGGATTGGCCAACCGTGGAACCGGCAAGGGATAGAGTCACAGGAGCACCATCTCCTGAGGTGATGAAGTACTACTATAAGGTGATTGAATTCCCGAAACAGAGAGTTTCGCTGAAGAATATTGATTGGCAAAAGATTGATTGGACGGCTCAGGAAGCCAAGGAGTCGATACATGCCTATTATGAGAGGTTGTTGAAGGCGTTCAAGCACTACAGTGGTACAGAGGTTATTGAGGCGAAGGACATGAATCACATTGTGTTTAGATTTGTTGAAGGGTTGAGACCTGAGATTACTCAGATGAATAAGAATCACTTGATTTGTTGGCAAGCAAAGCCGATTGACGAGGTGTTGCAATATGCGAAGTACTGTAGTGACGAAATTGAGTTGAAGCAGAGAAAGGTGAAGGAGAAAGCGATGGTGATGCAAATTAAGGCAGCACAGTCAGGGATGCAGGGAGGTTGTCTACAGCAGATGGTGCAACAGCCGCAAGGAAACAGGATGTTTCAGGCACAAGTGAGAGGCAGAGGTTGAGGAGGTTTTGTGAATAGAAGTCCAGATTTGAACACAGTAGTAGTTCAAAATGATGTACAGGGAATGAAGAAGATGTTACCTTGTCATGCTTGGGGAGTCATTGGACATTGGAAGCAGGAGTGCCTGATGATGATGCAGGAGGGTGTTGTTCGACAAAGCAATGATGTGAGTGCATTTCAAAATGTGAAAGGACCGAGGCTGAGAGGTCCTAATCTGAACTTTCAGAATAATATGAATCAGATGCAGGGTTTTCAACCTATGCAGCAGGTGCAGATGCCACACATGCAACCGATGCAGTTGCAACAGATGCAACAGCAAGTTCCTATGGTACCTAGACAGCAAATGCAAGTACCTTTAGCGCCAATGGAACAGCAACAGGTGATGCTTCCTCAACAGGTCACAGGTCAAAGAATGAGTCAAAATAGCACAGTGCAACAGTTCCCATTGCACGGTGAGAATGGAATAAACGATGAATGGTCGGATGAGAGTTCAGATAGTGAGGAGTGTAGGCTTGTAGCATCCTTAAAGGTAGACCAGAAACGGCCCTATGTTCAGGGGAAAGTAATGGGTCACAAGGTTTCATTCATGGTTGACACAGGAGCTACATGCTCTACAGTCAGAAGTGCAGAGGTTCTGAAACTGCCTCTTTCGGGACGGACAGTCAAAGTAGTGGGAGTGGCAAACCAACTCCTGACAAACCCGATCACAGATCCGGTTCAGGTTGAGCTTGGCACTTTTCAGGGATTGCACAGGTTTGTGGTCTGTGATTCGAGTCCTGTGTCCCTACTGGGAAGAGACTTAGGGCCTGATTCTAACTTTGGAGGACAGTGTTAAACCGTCCCAAAAGTGGCGGATATACCACCTACCCTATTACGAGTCCATTATATCCTATGGAACTCGTAATACGGTAGGTGGTATATCCGCCACTTTTGGGACGGTTTAACACTGTCCTCCAAAGTTAGAATCAGGCCCTTACTGTGTAAGACAAGGTGTTCTATCACCTGTTCAAATGAGGGGATTGAGGTTCAGACAAACAGTGATGATGAGGGAGAAGAGGAGCAGGTCTCAGAGCCAGAAACGGAGACCACAGACAAGGAGTATCCTCTGATTAACTTCTTCCCGATGTTCACAGTGGCTGATCTCCCAGCAGATTTGCAGGGAACAGTCCAAGAGAAAGTGTGGGATTTGTCAGGAAAAGAAGTAGGACTGATAAAAGGAGTAGAACCAGTTAAAGTCAGTGTGAAGCCAAATGCTGTGTTTCCCCAGGTACCGCAGTATCATATGGCGCAAGATGTCCTTATAAAGGTGGCGCAATTAATTGCAGACTTTGTGAAATAGGGAGTCTTGAAAGAAGTGATGAGCAGTCCATGTAATTCACCAGTAATGGAATTGAGAAAGCCTTGTGGGAAGGTTTGGATTGTCCAAGACTTGAGAAAGATCAATGACATCATGGTGAAATGCTGCCCAGTGGTGCTAAATCCTGCTGGGATCATGTTCCAGGTTCCATGTGATGCAGAGTGGTTCACAGTATTTGATTTGACCCAAGCGTTCTTTTCTGTGCTTCTTCATGAGGGCAGTCAATTTCTCTTCAATGTCAAATTCCTGGACAAGGTTTACAATTGGTGTCGAATTCCTCAAGGGTTTTCAGAATCACCTTCCATATTCAATCAAATACTGAAGAAGGATTTGATGTCTTTGGAACTGCCATTTCAATCGACTCTAGTGCAGTACATTGATGATCTGTTGATCGCATCCAAAATGAGGGATGAGTGCAAGTTTGATTCGATTGCCTTACTGAATCACCTGTGAAAGAACAGACACAATGGGGGTGATTCTGAGTCTGGTGGGCGGCGGAGGCCGCCCGCCAGACTTCCCCCATCCAAAATACCGCTCCGCGGTCGAAAGACCGCTGAGGGTATTTTGGGTTTTGCACTGGGCTGGCGGGCGACCGCCAAAAGGCCGCGCGCCAGCCCAGTGCAAAACACCCTTCCCACGAGGATGCCGGCTCAGAATTGAGCCGGCGGAGTGGGAAGGTGCGACGGGTGCAGTTGCACCCGTTGCGAATTTCAGTGTCTGCAAAGCAGACACTGAAATTCTTTGTGGGGCCCTCTTACGGGGGCCCCTGCAGTGCCCATGCCATTGGCATGGGCACTGCAGGGGCCCCCAGGGGCCCCACGACACCCCATACCGCCATCCTGTTCCTGGCGGGCGAACCGCCAGGAACAGGATGGCGGTATGGGGTGTCAGAATCCCCATGGCGGCGCAGCAAGCTGCGCTGCCATGGAGGATTCAATAGGGCAGCGGAAAACCGGCGGGAGACCGCCGGTTTTCCCTTTCTGACCGCGGCCAAACCGCCGCGGTCAGAATGCCCTGCGGGGCACCGCCAGCCTGTTGGCGGTGCTCCCGCCGACCCTGGCCCCGGCGGTCCGTGACCGCCGGGGTCAGAATCAGGCCCAATGTGTCTCCAAAGAAATTGCAATATTGCCAGAAAGAGGTGAAGTATTTGGGTCATCAAATTGAGAAAGGGTCGAGGAAGTTATCCAGGGAAAGAGTAACTGCACTGTTACAAATGAATCCCCCAACAACACGGAGAGATGTTAGGATGTTTCTGGGAATCGTGGGTTACTGTCGTCAGTGGATCCCGAATTTCTCAGTCATCTCCAAGCCATTGGTGAGACTGACGGTTAAGAAAGGGCCAGATGTCATGTGCTGACAGAGAAGGAAATTAAGGCATTTACTGAGTTAAGGGAGAGCATGTGCAGGGCTCCAGCTTTAGGTATGCCTGATTACGCAAAGCCTTTTGTACTGTTTTGTCATAAATGTGATGCACGTTCTTTGTCTGTCCTGACACAGGTCCATGGAGGTGTAAACCGACCAGTAGAATATTTTTAGCTACTTTGGACCCAGTTGCAGCAGCCTTATTGGGTTGTCTGCGTGCAGTAGTAGCAGTTGGACAAAGCCTAACACAGTGTGAAGGCATAGTGATGGGACATCCTCTAACAGTCATGGTCCCTCAGGCCAGAATCCTGTTGACCCGTACAAAAACACAGCACATGACAAATGCAAGATTGACAAAATATGAAACAATTATATTGGCGTCACCAAATGTAATGTTGAAAAGATGTACAGTATTGACCCTGGCAACTTTGCTTCCAAATGAAAACACAGAAGTTGAAAATGTTAAAGATGTAGAACGTGATTGTCTTGAGGTAACAGAAATGTGCACCAAACCCAAGATACCCAATTGGAAGAAAATGACCAAATTATCTTTGTCGATGGCGCATGTTTGAGAGACACAGTAGGACTACTGAGAGCCGGATACGCTGCATGTACGAACTCTGGTATCCTTGAAGCGTCTTGGCTTGAGAGAGTATATTCTGCTCAAGTGCCTGAATTGGTTGCTCTTACTAGAGCTTGCCAGTGACTATCTATACTGATAGCCGATACAGATTCTGAATTGTCCATGACTTTGGCCAACTATGGTCACAGAGGGGATTCTTGACCTCTTCTGGTTCTCCAGTGAAAAATGGTGAAAGAATTAAGGAGCTGTTGCATGCGATTCAGTTACCTCATGAAATTGCCGTGGTGAAATGCAGTGCTCACCTGTAGTCACAAGACTTTGTTTCGATGGGAAATAGATATGCGGATCAAGTCGCAAGGTTTTGCGCATTGAACTGTATATCATTTAAGGATCAGTGGGAATTGTTACCTGATACAGAAAATGAGACATGCACAGGTTACGCCTTACGGGTGATTGATATGTTACATGAATTGAAATTGTTGCAGGGACGTGCTACAAAGATGAGAAGCGTTCTTGGGTTAAGATGCAATGCGTACAAAGGCCAGATGATTTGTGGGTCTCAGACGAAGGGCAGATGGTTTTGCCGAACAGTCTCCTGTCACAATTTGCAAGGTTTTACCATGGTCAGGCACATATTGGGAGGGATGATATGATCAGGTTGTTCAAAATTGACTGGTTTAACCCGAAGTTCAGACAAGCTGCAGAAGTGATCTGTCATAGGTGTATCATCTGTCAGCAGATGAATGCGGGGAAAGGGACAGTGGTGAATTTGAGCCACATTGGGAGAGCAGGAGGTCCATTTAGCAGAATGCAATTGGATTTCATTGAGATGTCTGTGTGTGGAGGTGTGAGATATGTGTTGGTGATTGTGTGTATCTTTAGTCACTGGATCGAAGCATACCCTACACGTAGGAATGATAGTCTTACAGTAGCAAAGCTGCTGCTTAGGGAATTGATACAGCGTTTCGGGTTTCCGATCTCTTTAGAATCAGATAGGGGAAGTCACTTCAACAACGAGGCTTTTAAGCTATTGTGTGCAGCATTGAACATTGAGCAGAAGTTACATTGTAGTTACCGCCCTGAAGCATCAGGACTAGTGGAGCAGATGAATGGTACCCTGAAGTCGAGAATGGCTAAAATGTGTGCAGCAACAAATTTAAAATGGCCCGATGCATTGCCTTTGGTGCTAATGTCAATGAGAAATACACCTAACAAGAAAACAGGACTGTCCCCTCATGAGATTCTCATGGGCCGAGCTATGAGACTGCCCGCAGTGCCTGCGAATGCTCTTGTGAATATCACGGATGATATGGTGTTAGACTACTGCAAGTGTTTGTCTGATGTGGTCCGCTCTTTTTCTCACCAGGTGGAAGCTACCACCCTGCCAACGATAAATGATCCAGGACACAACCTGAAAGCTGGTGACTGGGTTGTCATCAAGAAACACGTAAGGAAGTCGTGTTTGGAGCCACGTTGGAAGGGGCCATATCAAGTGATACTAACGACTAGTACTGCTGTGAAGTGTGCGGGAATTCCAAATTGGATTCATGCCAGTCACACGAAGAAGGTGACGTGTCCAACTGATGAGGAAGTTTAGTTGTTGAAAGTACCAACAACAGAGAACAAAGTCTCAGGGCCGGAGAGTGATCGAAGGGAAACTGAGACAGAAGGAGAGCCCGTTGAGGACAGCTTGGTCACTACAGTAAGAAACATAGGAGAAGAGACCCAGAGGGGTGACAGTGAGCCTATCTCAACTGAGGCAGCAGGAGAGCCAAATCAAAGGGAGGTTCTCCCAGAAGCAGACGAATATGGAAATGAGCTAGAGACCCTGACAGACCCAGAAGGCGAAAGAGTTGAGGCGGAAGAGAGTCAGAGTGTCCGGACTCCTCCTGAGCCAATTGCTGGTCCATCAAGAGAAAACACCATAGAGCCAGAGGAGGGCGAAGGGTTGCCACTAGAGAGATCAAAGACCAGAGAGACACTAAAAGGAGATAAGTGGCCAGAATTGCAAGTGAAGAAGGGAAAGGTAGTTGTCGAAGACGCAATAGAGGAAGAGATCGATACAAGGAGAGAAGATCTAAGTGAAGGAGAGTTGCAAGGTGCTCGCAAGTTGAAAAGAAAGAGAGTAGCAAACAGAAGGTACGTGGGTCCTGAATGGGCGCATGCAACGACAGCTGAATGGCAACAAGAGTTTTTGGTGTTTTGCTTTGACCGAGAGATTCCCGGTCAGTACTTTGGCACTTCAGTCTGACTGGTGAGATTGAATTGGTGTAAAGATAAACTGAAGTTGAGAAACTAAGAAAAGAGACTGAGAATTTACCAGATGAGACCATGATAACCTGAATTGACTTTTGAAACCTGATTTTGACAAGCTGCTAACCTGATTTGACAAGGATCCTGGGAGTGAAAGTAAAAGCTGTAAATAATTGCTGCTCGCTTTCACTTTGCTGCAGAAAAAAAGAGTAGAAGAATTCTTTCTGACTATCCTTTGTTGTTGTTTGAATTAACCATCCTTCCCTTTTTGATTCTTTACAGATCATGGCTAACATTAGAGAGGATAATAGAGGGAGTAGGCGTTGTAAATATTTGGGTGTTGGTTTGGGTGTCATGTGCGTGATATTCATTATGGTTGTGGTTGTGGGTATGACATTAATGGATAAGAGTGGAACTAACAATGCTACAATTCCTGAGACTACCACTGCACTAACAGCTTGGAGAGGTTTGAACTGGATACAAACTATTTGCATGAGGGAACTGATGCAAAAGGGGAACTATCAACTAACGTTTTCTATTGCTTGCTGAGCGAGTATGTTGACACAATGGATGTGAAAGATTGTTTTGTGTGCACACAGATTCCTGTTTCGGTACAGGAGGGGGTTACCTATCATAGTCTGCCCCTAACATATGGGATAAGTTGTAGTCTATTACTAACAAGATTCTATAACCAGGAAGAGAGCCAGTATTTTTACTCAAATTATGACCTTGTGTTTTCTTATGTACCTATCATAGAGGATTTGAGTGGGGTAGCTAAGTACTATAGTATAACGTAAGTTAAAGGATTCTTTGAGGGGACGTTAACAATTAGTACATCTTATGCACACCGCAATAATTTGACATGTTTGCTTACACCTGTAGAGAAAAGCTTTTTAGATCACACGGAAGATAGAAGAAGGGCATTGAAGGGAAAATTGGAGAAAGGATTGCAGCAGCAGGCTTTTGCTAGTAGTGAGGGTTATAGTGCAATTAGAGAACAGGGGAAGCTAGCTTTAGATGCACTACACTTAGGGAAGCTTTGCATATCTAGGTCGGAGTCCCATTATGACAATGTGTTTGCGGGAACGAGTGAATGTAAGCATGTGTTTTTGTGTCAGAGTAAAACGTTAATGTTAAATGGACAGGATCCAGCGATCCCTGGGATCTATTATATATGTGGACATAATGCTTATTACCGTCTTCCAAAGGGCTGGTATGGGACATTCTATTTGGGAATAGTTTTCCCAAAGATATATCAACTTGACGATTTGAAAAGGTTTCCGAAATTGTCTGAATTACATCGTACTGGACAGAAGAGAGAAATTGGTGTAGAGAGCTGGTGTAGTAGGAGACTTATTTGGGGTGATAATTCCTTCAGTGGGAGTTATCTTAAACTCCATAAAGATTCAAAAATTGTCTACTATTGTGGATAACACGCTAACACATTTTTCAGAGGCTATACTCCTGATGGATACTGAAGTTGCTGCGGAAAGGGCTATGACTCTTCAAAACAGGCTGGCTTTAGACATTCTTTTAGCGAAAAATGGCAGAGTTTGTAGGATGCTTAATGAGCGTCACTGCTGTGCTTACATACCAGATAATAGTAATGAGATTAGAAGTATGCTCACTAACTTAACTAGGGATAGTACAGACTTGAAAGAATTGAAAGAACCAGGCGTTTGGGAGAAGTTTGGGAAAGGATTTGCTTCAGTGGGGAATTGGCTTAGTAATATTTGGCATGGGATATTGTCTAAAATAATACAGGGGACATTGATTGTTATAGCTTGCTTATTTGGATTGTGGGTGGCATGTAAAATTAGTAAAAGAATAAAATTAAAGATGGCGAAAAATAATAAGAGGGGGAAGAAAAACAAACGGAAAAATTATTCAGGGCAAAATCAAAGGGGAAACAAAGAAGAGAAGAGATTGAAATGAGGGAATTTTAGAATGTAAAATTTGTGGGGAAGGTTCGTAATGGGTTAATTATGTACTAATGTTTTGAATTTGTATTAGCATATTATAATTAGAATAATGTATTAGGGGTTTGCTAACTAAATTACTAGGCCTTAGTTTAGTGAGGGTCTGGGCCTAGCTGCCTGGTTTCATATTAAACTGTGTTTTTTCTAACGTGCAATGTGTTGTTTCCTGAAGGACGCAAAACTGTACTTTTACAGAATCTAGATGTGTGTGTAGCCGTAGTAAATTCTTTCTCATGGGACCCGACTTGCTCAAGGAGACATTCTTGTTGAATGCAACAGTGTAATTCGTAACAGGTGCAAGGCTGCCTGGAGTAGGAGAAAACAATAGAGCTACTGATTGGAGCGTAAAGTGTAACTTTTCTTACCTGACATCCCAACCGATGAAGACGTCAATAACGTGGGCCAATCAACGACATGAGAACTGTGGTTCGTGGAAAATTCTAGTGAAGTGCGTGGAGAATTATTGGACAGAGATAATGATGCACCAAACATTATCCAATAAGGAATTAGGAGCAAATTAGGCAGTATTGATTTAACCGCATGACCCGAGTAGAAATCAGCCATTATTGGACATTCCACCCCAAGCCATTCTTTGCCATTTTACTGAAGCATTTAGTCCATTTCTTTTGAAACTTTGCCGTTTATTCATCCTAATACTTTAACCATCCTCTATTCAATTCTTACCTGATACTTACTTCTCCTCCGTATGAGGGAAGAGTCTTATTACTTAGCTATGCTATACTGAGACTTTGCCCTGTCCTATCTTTGCTGATGGTGAATTAACTGATGTCCTGAGGACGAAGACTGATGCTGTTTTCTGATTCGTTGGATGGGTAACTATCTGATGAAAATTGTAATTGTCTTTCTGTCTAGGTACCAACTGCGCTTTTGATAGAGGCCATAGTTAGATGTTTCCAGATTTGTGTTTGCTAAATTGTTTTGCATGAAGCCCAACATGCTGATGCTAATTCGGGGTTAGTTAAGGTATTCACTAATATCTGACGCAAATAGAAAAATGACTGAGTTCTTGCTTTGTCGAATCATGCACTACTGAGACTTTGCTAAGTTGCTTCTTATTAATGATGTGTTAATGCTGAATGAATATTCTCTATGTATTGATTAATTGTGTTCTAACTAAATCTGAGGAGTTACTAATGAGATGAATTGCTAATGAGATTAACAGAAATGGCCTTAGATTGTAACTAATAGGGAAATAAATATCCTAACACTTAACTAAATTGGTGTGGGTATTAATGAACTGAAAGGTCATGGTGTGTTCACTTTATTGATTCTTATTAAATGATTATTGATTAATGTATTGATTAGTTAATGTGAATATTGATTGGATTATTGAGCCATTGATTTTGTGATGTCAAAAGATATCGCATACTGGTAAGTCCCCGAACGTGGTCTAAAGGTTAATCGACCTAGGCGTTTCTCCTTGTCAGTTTTCTTATCAAGATTCTGATGCGCTATCAGTAGGATGACAGGGGTCTTAACCATCTGGGCAAGACAGGGTCGTGATTGTCACATCCAAAGGTTATCTATAGATTTCTATGATATTACCTATTGGAGTAAGAACTTCTATTTTTAACATTTATGCCAGAGGGGTCCAGGGAGGATTAAGATCTCAAACTATCTCGATCCTAGAAAAGTATGTGAAGGTCCATTATTCCAGTTCAGGTTTGATATTGGGGGGGGGGGGGGGGGGGGGGTTGGGGAGGGAGAATTTTAACACCACGTTCGAGCCCCTGGACCAGGATGACATTGCTAGGAATGGTGATGAGTATGAGAATTCAGGAATCCCGCGGCTTGAACTTCCACGTATTTAAAGGTGGACAGAGGCTGCTTTACAAACGAGGGCCACACGGTGATTCTGGGTTTGAGAGCTACAAATGGCAGAACTCTTTCTGACAAGGAGGGAGCTAATACCTATAGCTTTTCCATCCACTCTAGTCGTATAGACTATATTCTACTTGAACTTCGCCTATGGTCTTACCTTGTGGATACGATGGTAATAAATAGGACAGAGTACCATGGTCTGCTAAGTCTCTCCATAATCCCTTTCTGCTCTAAACAAGAAAATGAGCAAGGTATACTAGCCTAGAGGAGTTCTGTTATCCCCTCAAATGATATGCAGCATCTTAAGTGATCCAAAGTTGTGGAATCACCCCTAATTTTATCGCAAATAAGTGCAGATTTACAGGATTGTTTGCGGGATCTGACTCATACATCTTCTTCTTCTGCATGTGGTGTGACTATGACTGTTACTGATGCTAATGTTTTCAAGAAAATGTTATCCTATTTTTCAGTTCCTAATAATGGTCGTAAAAGAAACCTTCCTAAAGATACTAATTGGTTTAATAAGGAATGTAGATTTACATGCAGACAATTGGGCATAGCACTTCAAACTAAGGAAATCTTACTAATTTGATCAGCAAGGGAGCTATATAAAGGGGCCCAAGCTCGCGCAAAGAAAGCATGGGACGAAGGGAGGTAGCAGGAACTTACATTGGCTTGTGCCTCAAAGGATTCCACTAGGTTTTGGACAATGTAAAGCGGGGGGAGGAGATGTATTTACTCCATCTTTACATAATAAAATCGCTCCTCAGTCTTAAGTTGACTACTTTTCCAATTTGTAATCAGCATTTCCCTCTTCTAATGATTTAGATATTATATTGGGTAATACGTTTATAGATGATCTTACAGTTGCTCCTGACCCTCTCTTTGACCTCGCAGATGTAGCCTCAGTTTTTGATGCCATAAATAGAGGTAGAGCTCCCGGGGTAAATGGTATCCCGGCTGACATTTTTCAGTTGGATAGAAACAATTGGTCTTAGTATTTCCTCCTGCTACTGAATGCAATTGCCAGTGGCTTCCCCATACCTTACTCATGGAAGGGTGTGGAGGTAATCCCAATATATAAGAAGGGGGATAGATCTCTTCCAGCAAACTAAAGGCCGAATAACCTAATTGATTGGCCACAGAAAATCTTTGCCCCAATGGTCCTGAACAAGATGGAAGAATGGATCAATAGTAGTGCTGTTATATCCCCATTTTAGGCTGGTTACAGGTAAAAGATATTAACAATAGACCAGGTCTTTGGCCGGCTTCTTCTTTATTGAAAGACTGTTTTGGTTGGCGGGGCACTGTGTATGTTGCTTTTGTCAACCTCAGATGGGCATTTGACCTGGTCCAATGGAGCAGGCTTTGTCAGGTTTTGGGTGTCTTGGGTATTCCCAGGAATATATTGCTTTTATTGGTATGCCTTCACAAGGGGAATTAAGCTCAGGTGCGCCAGGATCAGGTGACTGCGCTACACCAAATTAACAAAGGTGTCTGCCAAGGTTGTGTATTGGCGTCCACATTGTTTTCTCTTTATCTCAATGATGTTGTCCACTACCTGTCCTCTTTCTCAACTGATGCACCATCCCTGGTTGGCCTGAAGACACCTATTGTGCTATTCATGGATTGTACTTTATTGATCTCAGAGACAAGAAGTGTATTATAACAAGCATTAACTCATTTGAGGAATTCTGTACCACTCTTGGCTTAGGAATTCATTCTGCAAAGACTAAGCTTAAGGTTTTAAAAAAGCAAAGATCATTTAGAGGCAGGATGGTCCTAGGAGGTGTCCCTCTTGGAAATGCTGAAGTATTTAGCTATTTGGGCATTACCATAGCCTCCTTTTTTCATGAAAACCTCAGGTGGGTATTTTAATTCCCAAGCATAGGCTAATTACTGGAGCTACTGCTAGAGAACATAGTAGTTCCCTTACTAAACCTATTGCACTGGTATTACAGATATAAAATGCAAAAGCTGTTAGCTCCATCCTTTATGGCTTGGAGCTACGGGGCTTTTCCAATCTTGACCTATTATCTACAGTAGCTCTGAGAATAGATTTTTAAGGAAACTAGTTAGGCTATCACAAATAAGCGCTTAGTGATGGATATGGGTAAGCACCCTCTGGAAGACAGAGCCAGACTCTGTCCTTTGTTGTTTTGAAGGAGGCTGTGATTACAACCGGAGTTAGCTCAGTAGGCTATGGCCTTAAAGGATGTAATGGAGGCTGACAGATTTCATAAAACATTTTGGCTATAGAAAGCCTAAAATGTACCAAGGACTATAGGTCTCAGTGCATTTTAGGATAAACCCCATTCTACTACATCTTGACAGCCGAGCTGCTTAAGAAACGGTACTGGCACTGGGTTGATGAAAATATAGTTAGTGCAAATATTGCCCGCCCCCTGATTGGACACTTCAAATGCACTAGCTTTCTTGAGACCTCTTAGGATGCTATTACGGCACCCATGGATAGAAAACTGCATTTTCAATTCAGGGTTGGCACACTGCCCCTTAAGATGTTTACCACCAGATGGGCTTCTGGCATTGATGCATCGTGTTCTATATGTAACATCTTGTCTGAAACAATTGGTCATGTTCCGTTTGCATGCGCAGGCCATATCGGCATGCACCGAACATGGATTCAGCAAAACTGGATATATGTACTTATTTTCACTTGGAAAAAAACAAAGGTTATAGGGATGTTATGGTTAGTTAGGAAACAGAATAAAAAAACACTCAGAATTTCACTAAAAAAACAAATGTTACAGTGACGTTATAGTTAAGTTAGATTTTATACGCACAAAACCATAGAAATTCAGCTTTTATAGTTAGAGTTATTTCAAGTAACTGTAACTCGTGCCCTAGCCATGCACAGTTTTCTCAATAATTTCACTAAAAATGTTACAGTGATATTATCCACAATGTCATACAAGATGCAAAGAGTGATGCAATATCTGGTGTAATTAGCACTGCATGGCGATGGTGTGAGATATAATTACCTTAGGACACAAGGTATAGTTAAGTGAAGTTACACTAACAATAAAAGAAGAATTTCCATGGTTTTGTGCACTGAACAGTTAGCTTGCTGGCCCATCCACCTCCTACTTACCCTCTATTGTCCATACACCAGCCCCTTCCCTCCTGCTCTACGTGGTCTGATGTGCTGCCACTGCCCTCCATTTAGCTTGATGTTCCTGCTCACTCCACTCCTCTTGCCCTCCATAGCCCAATTCTATGCCCAGTCACTGCCCTTCTGCTTAACCTATGTGCTTAGCTTGCTGCCCCTACTCTCCTTTTCCGGCCCTTCTATGTCTGTGTGCAAGCCCCTGCTCCCACCTTTTTGCCAACCATGTTCCATGGACCTGCCACTGCCCCTTCTATCTACTCTGAGTGTTCTGTTGAGCTGACACTGCCCCTCCCACATGTCTAGCATGGTCAGATGGATGCTGCCTGGTCCTGACACTTCTACCCTGCATGTCCGCATTCCATGCTCCTAACCCCTTCCTTCTGTCCTCCATGGTCCATTTGGCTGCCACTCCCTTGTGCCCTCAATGCTCTGTTGTGCTGCAACTGCTCCTTCTGCCCGCCCTGCATGGTCTGTTGTAGAGCCCCTTCCCTTACCCTCTATTGTCTGTGTCCAGCATCTACCCCTCCCTTCTTCCCTCCATGGTCATTTGTGCATGCCCTTGGCTCATTGTCTCTTGCCCATCATGGCCTTTGTGCTGCCACTAACCCTCCCACTTGCCATGCATGATCTTCTTTGCTGCCACAGCCCCTCCCACTTGCCCTGTGTGTTCAGCTTGCTACCCCTGACCCCCTGCCACTGTCCCTCCGTTGCCTGTGCTTATGCCAGTATTGTCTCACTATTGCCTTTCATGGTGTGTTGTGCTTCCAGTGCCCATCTTGCCTGCCCTACATGGTCAGCTTGCTGTTCCTACCCTGCCCCCTTGTCCCCTGCCCTCTCTTTTCAATGTGCAGACTGCTATCCCCTCCCTCCTGTCTTCCTTGGTCTGTTGTGCCCCGGCCCATCCCTCCTCCCCTTCATGGTTCGTTATGGTGCAACTGTCCCTCCTGTCTATCTGTATGGTCAGCTTGCTGCCCTTGGCTCTTTCCCCTCTGTTATCTGTTGTCCATGTGCATGGCCTGTCCCTTCCCCATTGCTTTCCATGATTGGTTGAGCTGCACTGCCTTTCCACTTTCCCTATGTGTTGTATTGTTCTGCTGCGACCCCTGATGCCTGTCTTGTAAGGTCAGTTTGGTGCCCCTGTCCATCTCCCTCCTGCCCTCTGTTATCCGAGTCCATGTTCCTACCCCATTCCTCCTGTCCTCTGTGATCCAATGTACCATACTTGCCAACACGTTGAACTTAGTAAGTGGGAGATTTGTTAAATGGGAATTGATTTTCCCCATTGACTTACATTGAAAAAGAGGATTTTTTTAGGCAGGAGATATATAAAATAAAGTCCTTTTGGACTTAGAAACATCGGGAGTCTCTTGACTGAGTTTGGTATGTTGGCATATATGGTTGTACTGCCTCTGCCTCTTCCTTCTACCCTCAATGGTCTGTTATATTGCCACAGACTCTCTTGACTGTCCTGAATGTTGGTTTGTTGCCCCTCACCCCTTTCCCTGCCCTCCATTGTCCATTGTGCTGTCACTGCCCCTCCCACCTGCCCAGCGTGGTCAACTTGTTGTCTCTATACCCTCCTCCCTGCCCTCAATTATCTGAGTCCAGGCCCCTGACCTTTAGCTCCCCACAGTATTCTAATGTTCAACCAGATTGCTAACATTCTATATTTATTACAAAAGTGTGGCACGCCTGACATCATCTTGATGTAAACAATTTTATTTTTTTGTGTTAAAATCATTTTTATTGGTATGTTTAGACAAAAGCCCACTATTAAGTAACATAGGGACCAGGGGATACACTTAGTTGGAAAATATCATGGGAAACCCACATTAGCCATGTGCATATATTATATAAATTATCCAGAGATAACAAGGTTGACATAAGGATAGTTCTTAAATACATATAGGTCAAGGTAGAGCAACCATTGATGGCATTTGTAATTGTACACATTCTAAAATGATTACAACATGGAGAAATGTATATCTGTTAGACATACTGGGGATGATATCAACTTAGAAAAGGATGGGAAAGAGAGGGGTAGCAGGGGGAGGGCAATGGTATTTATGTGTAACTAGTTATGACTAATGTGGTTGTTCTATTGAGGTGTGATTGTATAGAAGCAGTAAGATAGGCACTAAGTGGGTTTCTCTTCTTTTTCCATAAAGTGGTCTGATGTTCGCCATATATTATTCGATGTCTTTTGAGAGAATGTAGGCAACTCAAATAGCTTATTAGTTCCTGTTAGATATGTTACCATGCCCACCATGTGTGAGGGGAAACATGTTTGAGGGTTTTCCAATCTGCTAATACAACCTTAATTGCAATGGTTAGAAGAAGATCTAATAAGGCCATGCCGCTCTCATCAAGATTGTGCCTAGTTGAGATACTCCAAGGGCCCAATGTGATTAGTGGGAAATTTAGGGTAATTGATGTCTCAAACATGCTGTTGATTTGGTTTGAGATATGACTAGAAAAAAAGATAGTTGTGGACATTGAAAGAACATATGTTTGTGGGATACAGGAGCAGATCCACAGTTTCAACATTTGTTGTTGTCTCTGAAACCCATCTTGTGCATCCTAGCAGGAGTCCATCGGAGGAACTGTAGGATAAAAAATTTAGATTGGGTCAGTTAAGGAGCAACTTTATTTCGAAGAGCATATTTCCCCATATTAATCCAGTTCTCCTCAGAAATCTGTATAAAGTCAGAACCTCCTAAAAGTTTAGACCATTTAGAACTAAGAGGTGACATGCCCCGTGAGGTAGGTTCTCAAGAGCTTTGTATATCTTGGAGCAGATACGTCCTTAGTAATGCCATAGTTTTAGTCGCTGGCATATGGTTGCATTTGTAGCCCAATCTAGTTTAGTTTCAATTTTTACAAAGCTATAAAAGTCGATCGGGGTTGTTTGTGTTTCACAGCCAAAAAAGCAAAGGGCATAGGTTCTCCGTTGTCGTCATATAGGTCACAAATAGCATGGATGTTTTTGGAGGCCCATGAACGGTGTAGTTCATCTGTAGTGTCCAGTTTTATTCTGGGGTTGTGCAACAGAGAAGCCATTGAAGATCTGTGTAATTGGAATTGGGATTGTTTATCTAACACTTTAATAGTGGTAGCAGTGTCAACAAATATCTCTTGAGATATAAAGGGCTGGAACTTTTTCATAGAGAGATTCGTGGCGGGTAGAAGGGTGAGCATTTAGACTTTTCAATTTCAAGTCATCTCGGGGAGGGGGGTCAGGCAGCTCTTCAAGTAACCAAAAAGCACCCTGTGATGACAGAAAACCTGTTTGATATAAGTTCCAGTTTGGTAATATGCACCCCCTATGTGGGTGTCCTTTCTTAAGTCCTTAAAGGAGATTCCAGAACCTTTTCCCCTTCCACAAACAAACAAATGTTAGGTTATCTATCTTATGAAAAAAGGAATGAGAGAGTTGCATCAGTAACATAAAGGTAGTGAAGTCAGTAATTGGGGTGATCATCATTTTCAATGTCTGAATTCTGCCCCACCAGAATATATGTTTGGGTGACCAGGTATCCATTAGATTCTTTACATTGTTAATAGCTTTTTCTTCATTTATTTGAAGCGTACCTGAGATGTATCTAGCAAACGAGATACCTAGATATTTAAGTTATTTAGGTTGCCATTTGAGACCTGTATTACCCAAGTGTGAAGCAAAGCATAGCGAATTAAGGGGCAAAACCTTGGTCTTTTCTTTATTAAGTGCATAGCTAGAGATTCTAGAGAAGTTTGATATTATATTGATTTGTGCTGGGATTGCAAGGTCTACATCTTCAGAGTAAATAAGTATGTCATCAGCATATGCTGAGGTTTTGTAGGTGTTATTGCCGAATTTGAAATCTGCAATCTCAGGTGATGATTCAATTAGTAGGAGCAAGGAATCTATTGCTAAGAGGAATAATAATGGGGATAAGGGACAGCCCTGTCTCATGCCTTGAAATAGATCAAATGTGGCAGAAAGTTCACTGTTAATTGGATATTTGAGAGATTCAATTCGTTTTGCTAGGATTTTCGCAAATATTTTTGCTTCCATATTGAGTAAGGAAATGAGTCGATCATTTTTTGGGTCTATGTGGCCCTTGTACTCTTTCGGGAATACTACAATCATCACTTCAGCCGTGGTTCCTGAAACCTTACCTTGGTCTACAAAACAATCCAGTGTGTTTCTAAGGTGGTAGATCAGTGAGGTCTGAAAAGCTTTGCAAAAGGAAATAGGGAACCCGTCCGGTCCTGATGGTTTGCCTGATCTGATATATCTAATGGCATGTGTGATTTCAGTAAAGTCAATGGGCTTATTAAGTTGGGAGTTTTCTGATTTAGTTAATTTTTTGATAGGGAGATTTCAGAGAAATGTTTTGAATTTGTGGCGTATAGAGTTTAGCGTAGAAGTTTCTAAAAACTTCTAAAATCTTGCTAGTTCTGTTTTTTAGCACTCCATTGGGCGCTTTGATATGAGAGATATTATTAGATGTGTGTCTAAATTTGAGTGTGGCAGCCAGTGCTTTCCCAGCTTTGTTTAAAAATAAGAGTCATTTCAATTTTTGAGTGTGGACCCAGAGATAGGCTTGTTTACTAATGATAGCGTTATAGTTGTACATCAGTTATTTGATCTCACTCAGTGTCTCTTTATTACTTGTTTGTCTAAATGTAGATTCTTTAGCTTTAATTTCTGAGGCCAGCTGTTGGAGTGATATTTTGATCTGGTAATTTTTATTGGACCTGCGTTTGATTATTTGCCCTCTCCTTGCACATTTAAATGCATCCCATAGTACTATGGGAGAGGAGATCAAGTGGCAGTTTTCTCTGAAGAACAAGTCAATCTCCCTTTTTAGGCCCTCTATGGCTTCGGGACTGTCAAAACTGTCTTCATTCATGCACCAGATTCTATTATTCAGCTTAGTTGGTGCCAGGAAAATGGGCATTGGAACTGCAGCATGATCGGACACTAAAATTGGGTGAATTTTTGAGGATGTGGTGCACTGATAAAGAGAGTCTGATACCAAGAGGTAATCAATATGTGAAAAGCTGGATTGGGAGGAGGAGAAGAAAGTAAAGTCACTGCTGGTCGGATTGTGAATTCTCCACACGTCTTTGAGTCTGTGTGTTTGGCAAAGTTTTATCATGTGTTTGTGAGATTTGGGGGTTCTAAACTGAAGGGCAGAGTTGCGATGTAGGATAGGGTCAATTGGGAGATTAAAATCTCCACCCACAATTAGCTTGGAGTTTGGTGGGATATCGATTAATTTCTTATCTAGTCGAAACCAGAATTAATGGTTGGTGCATAAATGTTCATCATGTATAGTTCCTGGTTGCCATTGGTTACCCTAGTAAATAACCATCTCCCTCTATTGTCATGTTCCAATGAAATGACCATCAGTCCTGAACTCTTAGAGATGAGTGTGAGTGCCCCATTTTACTTCCCTGCCGCTTTAGTGCATAGTACCTTGAACACCCACCCTCTCCTCATAGATAGAGCTTCCCTATAGCCAATCATTGTTTCTTGTAGGAGTATATCACCTGCTAATTCTTCACAGTATTCTAAAAATGTTCATTCTCTTCACTGGATGGTTCAACCCTTTAGTGTTTAAGGATACTATATGAATGGATGTCATAGGGGAATATGTTATTAAATGACAGCCACTTCAATCTAGAATCTGGGCAAATAACGAGGACCAACCCATAATCAACGTACATATGTAATACCATCACCAGGACGAGAAAAAGGTAGGCAAGGGTAGGGAATATAGGTGACATCTACAAATGATAGGGCAGACAGTAATTGGTGTTAAGACGCTTTTAGTGGTGTCCCTTCCCACCAGGGGAGATCTATTGAGACAATTATCAAAGGGGGGAAAAGCACAAACAATGGGTAGGAGCATGGCCCAAGCCCGCCACATGTGCCCATGTCATACACTTGGATGAGTATATGGCATTAAGTGTAACATGAAGACCCAATAGGGGAGGATATGGTTTAAAGCAGTGGCAAGTACAGCCGGAGTGTAGGTGTTTGTATATAGGTAATATGGTTAAGAATCAACATTCAACATAATGGAGAGCAACATAGGTATCACTTTCTAGAGCTTGCCCACATAATCTTTACGTAATACACGTTAGAGCACAATAACAGTGTCCTTCCTGACAGTATTTAGGTATAAACTATCAACCTTATTGTTTGACAACACAAGACAGTTGTGGTGCTAAGGCTAAATGAACATATATTGAGAAAAAAGAGCCTAACTACTAAGGTGTTTGAGGATCCAGTCTCTTGACCGTAGGTCTTAGGAGGAGCATTTACCCTGAGTAGGTGAAGTAACATGTGAATAACATTGGTATAGCCTTAAAGACATAACATAGGGGTGCGATTCCAGTAAATATATTGTCAAGAAATAGCAACAGCAAAAAGGATATAGCAGTAATCGCATGTTGTAGCCGCCTGTGTAAGATGATCAGGGTGGAGTATAATTTGATGATGATATGTTGGAGGGTTCAGCTTCCATCTGCATCTCAGATTTATTGTCTAGAAACCTGATTAGCTCTGCAGGGTCCGAGAATTTTTTTGTCTGGACTTTGTATGTAATACAGAATTTGGACGGTCCATTAGAGGCAAAGGAGATTCCCATCATCATAGGTGTCTTCCTTAAGACTAGGAAGCCTTTTCGACGAATCGTGGTTTCTTTTGCGTAGTCTTGAGAGATTGATATTTTCGGAGTTTGCCACATTACCATTTAAATTTTCCTCATATGAGCCAGGATGTGTTGGTTTCTGAGTGGTTTGAAAATCATAGCTCTTGGTGCCGTTTGATTGTTTGGTTTATAGGTGGGGACCCTATGTATCCTCTCAATCTCAGTCGTTGTCAAAGTCTAGTTGTAGGACATTTGGAATCCAGGAGACAAGAAAGTTAGCAGCTGATTTGTAGTTTGATTTGATTCTTTCTGGGAAACCAAAGATTCGGAGGTTGCTTCTTCTATTTCGATCTTCCAGCTCCGTTGAGATTTCGGAGTCGCAATCACCTTTTCTAACTAAGAAAACTTTCAGGAATGGTCATTAGTACAATCTTTGACTCTGCTGATCCTGGATTCTGTGGTTGTGACTCCTAATTTCAGATCTTTAAAGTAACTAGGTATTGCTGCTACTTCCACTAAAATCAGTATTTTTCTTGGTGCTTTGGGCCACGTCATTCACAGTATTTAATTTGCATAGAATTGCATAGAGTGTGGAGGAAGTAACTGTTTTCTCCTTTACCAGTGGTTCTAAAGTGGGCGGTGAGTGCTTCCTTCGTTTGAGGGCAGTTTTGAATTCTCTTTCCTTGGTGGTAGAGTCTTTGGATTCCACCATGTTGTGATCTGCGTAGCAAAATATCTGACCAGGTAGGTGAGCAGATATATGTTTGAGCTGAGTACCCACACCTCGATGCCTCACACGTTCCGCTCCTTCAAAATTTTGCATGTGAGCTGGACTGTTCCAGAGATATGTGTGCTTGCGATTGAACTACAGCTGGACAATAAATGAAACTCTTAATGATAGTGTTTGTTGACTGCTAGTTGGCACTGTGCAATTAGTTAGACGATACACGTCATGGACCTTGTGTAGCACTCGAACGTGATGTTCGCAGCATGAGGCGGTGGTCGCCTTACAGCACACAATATTGCGTAAGGGTGGGGGGCCGCCTGTGACTCTTTGTGAGTGCCCAAGTCGGCTTAAAATATTCCGGCCTTCCGATTATCCTCAAAAGTTTACAAGGTCCAAAACACTGGTTCCCGCACCCCTTCATTTTACTATTATTTATTAAGGAGCCATACCTCAACGCACACCGTGTGGCAGAAGATTTTCACATTAAAAGCTTCACAGAAACTTTACATTAAACATATGAAGGTTGTATTTGGTCAAAGTTCTCACATTTCCTTCACTCCGTGTTGGTACCTCATGGTATTCAATGAGGGTCCGCCATCTTGGTTTGATCTGGAGAGTGCTGAGCAGGTAGGGTAGATGAGGTCTTAATGTTGCGAAGGCTCCGGAGCGGCTCAGTTTAGCCCCTGGCCACTACGGAGGTGAACCGGTTATTTGCGGAATCAGTGAACGCTTACGCCATCTGTTTATCACTGAGATGTGCGGTGGGCTCTCCAGAGCTCAAAGGGGAGCCACCATCTTGCTGCGTGCCAAACCAAGCCTCCACAATGTAATCAGAATTATAATACCTAAAGCGTTTTCTTTAGAAATTATAAAATTGAATGGGTCATATTTTCTGAGTTCTCAAATAGCGTCAAAGCACTTTTATGCTTATGGTTTTTTATCCAGTCGATCACTCGATTATATGTCATACTTAGGGGGGAGGATGTAGCACTATGGCCACAGCTGCAGACTTTGCAAGTCGGGAACCAGGATCAAGTTTTGGCATCAGCTCGACATCCTGGGCAAACCACCTAATCGCCCATGCCTAAAACCCAAAATTAATATGTCCTTGTGTAATGTAACTGTTGCTCGTGTAAAGTACTCCAATACCTTTGGGTCAAGTCTGTGCTATATAGAACTGAAAAAAACAAAATAGTAAGCAGCAAGTCTTCTTGCTGCGCTGCCCTATGTCAAAAGAAAAGGGCATGAAAGCGCTGTGTCTATATGATACGGCGCATTTCTGTCCTTTATCCCCTCCATTGGCACACAATTTGCTGCCATGGACCAACCAAGGCACCCTTGCACCATGGCGCAAGGGTGTCTGAGGTGCCCCTTCCTGCACAAAAAAACAATCAATGGAGGCGTTTTCCTCCTATAATGTGTGCTGCAGAACAAAGTTATTTCCCCTCATTACGCCTCCTCTGGGGAGGCTTTTGAAGCATTCCCAGGTATTTAAATCCTTGTAAATCTGGGAATGCATCAAAGTCCACAGTTGTTGCATATAAAAACTCATTCAATGCCCATGGAACGCTTGTTTGATGCAGAATAAGGCAATGTAGCGACTTGCACTGCATTGCCCTACTCCATATCTACAAGGCCATGCATAGCCACACAAAGTGGCTTTGCGTGGCCTTGTATATATTGACTTGCAGCTTGAACCACTGGCGGTGCAATGGGCTTGTAAAGAAGCCCCTTAGGGACATATATACAATTGTTTGGTGCAGGGCAGCGCCGCAAGGCTTCTTGTTGTGCGGCGCTGCCCTGCTTCAAAAGAAAGGGGCAAGAATGCACTGTATTAATAAGATAGGGCGCATTCCTGCCCCTTCCCCCTGTGCTGGTGCACAATTGCCTACAATGAGCCAATGCAGGTACCCTTGCATGGTGCAAGTCTGGCTGCATTCTGAGAATGATTGTTTTTGTGGAGGAAGGGGGGCCTTCCTCCACAAAAAAAATCAATGCAGGCGTTTTCCCTCTATGTGTGCTGCAGGAACAAATGAGGAGAAATAACGTTATTTCTCCTCGTTACACCTCCCCAAGGTAGGTGCAGGCTAATGATGCATTCCCAGGTTTACAACCCCTTGCAAATCTGGGAATGCATCAAAATCCGTGGGTGTTGCGTGGGAAAACCCACCCCAAAGCCATTGGAATACCTCTTTGATGCAGAGTGAGGCCACACAGCCACTTGCACCTCATTGCCTTACTCCATATCTACAAAGCCATGTAAATCCAGGCAAAGTGGCTTTGCGTGGCCTTGTAGATATGAGCATACAGCCTGCACCACCAGTGCATCAAAAAAGTAACTGTGGCACAATGGGCTTGTAAACAAGCCCCTAAGTGTTTTGCACACTTCTGTCATTGGGCTACACTTGGGCCACATTTAGGTGATATTTGTGCTACATTTGGGCTTTTTTTTGTCTGATGACCATCTTGGGAGACCTATTTGTTAAGAAGCTCCCTAATTTCCTTTTTTACTACTGTATCCTTAGTAGAAAATGTTTTCAGTTTTCCACTTTGATTTTATCAAGATGGTGTTCAGATGTGCCACTTTTATGGCATAAATTCAGAATGTTAGTACTGTCATTGCTCATTAGAACACTGTAGTAAAGCTGATGATTCTCTGTCAGGACCGGAGGCGATTATTATGCAGTCCTTTCTTCACTTTATCAATTACTACAAGTTCAAAGTTCAAACTCAAAAAACATTACAAATACTCCAACTCCCATGATGCCGATAGCGTAGTCATAGACACCAGTAAACCAATCATGTCAATGTTCGTATGTCCCTATAAATGTCAAACCTCATTCTTCACTGCTAACCCGTCAAGTAAGTCCTCGCTTCCTTAAGATCTGGGTTGACGGAGATTACCTTTTGACTTATCCCTTTGCACTGCCATTGTCTTGACTAATGCCTTTTTCCCCTCTGTTATGTCAGGAGGATGTAATGCTTGGCGAACGTGGCACACAGCCGCCCTGGACATGGATTCCTTCTTGGGATTGCCCCAATCTTGGGTGGGCGACTCCAATGAAGCGGGCTCATCGGATGAGGGGTGTGATTTGGGCAGGCCTACACACCCATCGACGACCACCTCAAGCTATGAGCACATCTACCATCCCAGGTCTTCAGATTGGGTTCCAGATCCCAAGGTGACTTACATTGCCAAAGTGATTTGACACCCCTTAGACAAGGAGGTGAGAGCCTGCCTACGTGCAGAGTGCCCCAGACCGGCACTGGAGGATAAGGTGGCAGCCATCCCCTCCATTGACCCCAAGCTATGCACATTTTTCACCAAGTATATGTGCGACCCCAAGAAGGAAATTGATAGCTCCTGGCAAGCGTACCTGGAGAAACTCCTGGACGTCCTGGGCCCACTCACAAAAATAATTGAATCGGCAGAAACGTCCAGACAATCCGGGGTGCCCATGCAAACAGACATTGCTGCGGGGTGGGCATAACAGGCAGTTTGACTGCTCGGGTACACTAATTACGCCATCTCTGCGGAGAGACACCAGTCCCTACTAATTAAAATGGATTCCAAAATGGGGGAATTATCAAACTCATAGGCGGGTGCAATGGCAATCTTTTCAGGGACCCTTTTGTAAAGGAGCTCAGGAAGTTTGTGGCGACCTTCTCATCACTGGACAGCACACAATCGTCTCTGAGAAAGAAATTCCCTGGGAAGATTTTCCATGGGGCCGGAAGAGGCAGGGATCGCTCCTCCGGCTGCTCCTTTCAGCCAGGCCCCTCCAGAGCTTAGGCCTGCCACAACAATGGCTGTAACGATGGAAGACAAGGTGCCTTCTTCTCCAATCGAGGTGCCACTAGGGGCAGATCCTTCCGATCCGCAAGAGGAGGCACCAACGATTCGGGAAGAGGTGGTGGTAAGCACTCCCCTTTTTTCACCTCAAAATCTGGAAGGAAGACTGAAGCTATTTGTGAAGAAGTGGGATTGGATTGCATCTGACCCTTGGGTGTTGGAGACAATCAGAGGTTTCCACATAGAATTTTATGGTTCACCGGCTCAGCAGGTGAGACCTCGTCCCATTCAATTCAATTTGCAGGAGTCACAACTGATAGAGGGAGAAATACAGCAACTTCTTTGCAGAAAGGCTATTATCCAGACAACATTTCACCTGAGGGGTTTCTTGAGCAATATTTTCCTTGTCGAAAAGAAGGACAAGGAATTCCGACCTGTGATAAATCTCAAAGAGTTCAACGAGTGGAAAGCCTACTGTCACTTCAGGATGGAGGGTATCCATCTCCTCAGGGATATGCTAATACAGGGAGATTGGCTGGTTCGACTGGACCTCAAGGACACATACCTGACAGTCCCTATCTTAAAGCCGCATCAACGTTTTTTGCAGTTTCAGTGGCAGGACCAAGTGTCCGAGTTCCAGCGCCTACCATTTGGCCTGTCGTCAGCACTGTGGTGCTTCACAAAGTTGCTGAGACCGGTTGTGGAGACCCTGAGGACTCAGGGCATCAGGTTGATAAGTTTTCTCAACGATATCATCCTGGTGGGCCAGTTACATGCACAGTTTCTGAATTACATGAAAATGACTATTGCCTTGCTGCAGGATCTCTGGTTCGTCATCAGCAGAGAGAAGTCAATGCTTCTTCCGTCACAATCCACGATCTTCCTGGAATTCCTAGTAGACATGGTATCAGATATGTTGAAGCTCCCAGAGGGCAAGATCGCCAAGATCAAGAATGAGCTATCGAGGGTGATCAGGAGGGACAGGATCTCCCTTCGGCAGATAGCCAGGATAGTGGGGCACATATCTTCGTTGATCCAGGCTATCTTCCCGTACTCTCATCATTACAGGGCCCTACAACGTTTGAAAACATCACTTCTCAGGAAGGGACTCACGTACTCAGAACTGGTGGAGTTATTCCCAGAGCCCAGATCTGAGATACATTGGTGGTTGGAGCGATCTTCGGGTCCCTCCCCGATGTGGTAATAGAGTCTGATGCCAGCAAACTAGGCTGAGGGGCCTGGTGTGGGCAGATCTCGATAGGCGGTCAATGGACACCGGAGGAGCTAAACCTGCACATCAATTGCCTGGCACTCCTAGCGGGCTCGTTTGCGATCCAATCTCTAATGCAGGACAAGGTATCCTGTTGCATCCTGTTAAGAATGGACAACACGCCAGCAGGACACAGTCAAGTCAACAACTTACCAGTTGGTGAACACCCATGGGTGAGAAAATTTCTCAAAAGGGTTAGATTGTCTAGACCTCCCGAACCCAGATACGCTCTGTTATGAGACATCAATAAGGTACTCAACTGTGTCTTATATCCTGCAAAAGGGTTTCAGATGTCCGAGCCCTGGACATTTTGGCAAGGGTTTTCACTCCTAAAGGGTTTACATTAACTATTTCCAGGAGGACTAAGACAAATACCAGGTCAATATCTTACCCCAGTTTTATTCCCATCCTAAGCTGTGTGTAATGAGATGTCTTAAAACCTGTGAGGAAATGACACGGAGGACATTAGACCTCCGGGAGTTATGCAGTTACTGATCGCCATTTAAAAAACATACAGGGCAGTCGCTGCTCCTACTATCACCAAGTGGGTAAGATGGATCATGATGGAAGTGGGCATAGATATCCACCATTTTGGAGCCCATTCTACCAGAGGAGTGATGACTTCCAAAGCCATACAGGTAGGTGGTAGATTGGAAGATATTATCAATGCATTTGATTGGTCATTGGAATCCGTTTTTAAGAAATGTTATTTTAAACCTATACATGAAGCCGCATCATTGATGGTAAGTAAGCTTTGAACTTGCATAATCCTCACCTTCGGTCCTGAAATAGAATGAAAAATTTCCTAACTATTGTGAAGGAAAGTTTCAATTCTATTAGAGACACGGAGGCAAGGAATATCCCTCCCTAATACTGGGACAGTATTCCCTCCCTATGTTCCGATACAGAGGGTGTGCTTATTGGACATACAGTAACTTGAGGATTCCACATTTATAGGTATTATATACATTCTCCTTATAAGCGATAGTGATTGTTTTCTTAATCTATCATAGACTTATTTAGAGTCTCTCAGATATTTATTTTGACAAATGTTTTGGTTGCTTATGGTCTTCATGGTTATTGAACTGTAAATATCAGTATGTGATTATGATGTCATTTCTGTCTATTGACGTTGTTTAAGGATAAACAGTGTTTATGATTAGACCTCTCATGGTTCAAGTCTGGAACTCTGACATCTTCCTTTTCTTCTAGCAGGTGATTTGAAAACGGATTGAGGCCACATGAACTTAACTTCCTACAGTGAAGAAGAGGAAGGACTGCTCCCATTTGACATATATGTATATATGGACATTCTGACATGGGCATGATTGGTTTACATGGTTTCTATGACTACGCTATGGGCATCATGGGAGTTGGAGTATTTGTAATGTTTTTTAAGTTTAAACTATGAACTTGCTGTAATTAATAAAGTGCATAAGGACTGCATATTCCTTTCCTTCCTGTCCTTAATAGAATTGAAACTTTCCTTCACAATAGTTAGGAACTTTTTCATTAGCAGGGAGTTAGCTGGCAGTCTGCTGCTGGTGTTGAAAGTGCATGTGGTGCAGTTTGCATCTGAGAATGTTGTAATGAAATAGAAGAGGAATATACTTGAGAACTCACTTAAAACATGTCCTTATTTTTCTTTCTTCGGCATTAACCACGATTTATATGACAAAATTAACCCCCTCAGTTTTTTCCTTTCTAAATAAATGATTACGTTTTACCAGTTTGGTTCAATTAAGATGGTTTCAGGTGTGCCACACTTTGTCAAATGTAAGACTGTTAGCGCTCTAGTTGTTCTTTAGAAAACTCTTGGAGGCTGCAGCAGAACACAATGGAATCAACTGACAGGCTGCTATTGTTGGAAGTAGATGTTTTACTGAAAAAGACAGACTTGATTCTCATATGGCTGAGAAAGATAGTGTGAACTTACAGAAAATATGCTCTCATTTTAGCTTCTGGACACCTTCTATAACTTCTATGGGAAAATCATGAGATAAAAGTTTTCTCTAAAACATGATTCATGAAATCCCAACAGAAGGCTTTTTCACAGGATAAAAACACCTTAAAACACACCACAATTCCTAAACTTAGCATGGTACCATCATCAATGATTTATTTTGTAACTAAAATCTGCTTTCACCCTTTATACGCTCTCCTTGTTGTGACCCTCAAAACCTTCCATTCACTACAATGCATTTCAATGAGGACCATGCCTCAGAGTCCTGTAGGTACTGCCACAGCATGCTGTTCATGTTGTGGCCAGATAATAAAGGGGGGTGGTCCACTTAGGACCACCAGATATGCCTTTTTGAGGTCTGGGTATGCTCACCCTGCCCATTTTCAGATTTATTTTAATTCAATTACAGGACACAGAGACAAAGTCCCTGAGTCTTGCAGTGGCTGCCACAACATATCGTTCAGGTTCTTACCAACCAATCAGTATTGACTAGTCTCCTTTATATTGGCCGATTAGAGCATACTAGAACATCAACTGTCCAGATATCTATAACTATTTGTCCTTTAATATCTCAAAAACTACTGAACGGTTTTACACCAAATAACAAACAAACATGATCTGGATACCAAGATCTACCTTCCTGACAAATTTGGAGTCATTTCAGTCAGCGGTTGGGCTCCAGTCGTGTCTAAAGACCCTATGGGAAAATGCATGGGGACAATATGTTTTGGGACCCCCTGTTTTCTTGCCCCCGCTTTACGTTTACCCCAAAGCTTTCAAGACAATGAGTGGTGTACTAATTTTGAAAATTTCATGAAGATTTGTCAAACTGTGCCAAAGTTATTTTCAATGCAAAAAACACTTTTCCTATGGAAACTAGGTTCTAACTCAAAACTACCTACTGGCGGCATCACTGGATAGTTATAGTTAGGACCATTGAAACATTGGGGTTTTCGACTTGCCTATATCTTTGGCACCACTTGACGAATCTTCACAATTTTGTTTTTATAAAGTGTTTCTGAGAATCTTGTTGTACATGGCATGTTTTGGGGTGATCCGTGAAGTGGGGGCATAGAAAAAGGGTGGTCAAAAAAAATTTGTTTTGTGTGAATCTGAGTTTGGGAGGACAAACCATTATAATTCCCTTGGGATTTTAGACATGACTATAGTCCGAACCGATGAACGGAATTACAACAAATGTGGCAGGAAGGTAGGTCGTGGTCCAATTTTTTATTGTTATTTGGTGTAAATTCATTCAGTAGTTTTTGAGATATTAAAAGTAAAAGAAAAATAGATATCTAGGGGTGTGAAGGATTCGCAAATAAGTATGAGCTTTTGCAGGGAAATGCACATCTCTGTTTGGCTGCCAACATTTCAACCACGTTGGGGCTCAGCTTAAGCCGAGTCCAACAAAAAAAGATAAAAAAAGAAAAGGGGCCAGGGTAGGGACAACCTGACCGATTGGCTCTGTTGCTGGAGTCCCAAAGGGACCCCCTCAGAGCAAAAAAGTTTTTTGTTCAATTTTTGCTACAATTCACAGCGGATCCGCAGATCCGGCGAAAAGAAACAAAAAAAACAAAACAAGCACAGGCTCACAAGCTTGTTTAAATGAAGCTGTTAACGCTGAGTTTGCTAATAAATATTAATGCATTTTGAGTGTTGAATTTGCGTAGAAAATGTGTTAACTTAGAGAAAAATAATGCTTGCATTTGATGTTGTGCCCACCTGAGTGGCCGTCAATGTTCACTAAGTGTACTTATTAATAGAAAATGTTGAGCTTATGTTTGATTAGCGTAGTGATATGCCATATCAAGGGCTATGCATTATGTATTTGCTTTAGTAATTCGTAAGCCTTAAATTAGCGAGGTCTTGGCCTAGTTGCATGGCCTCATGTCAAGCTGCATTTCTTAGGCGTTTTATAAAATGGTTGCTTAGAAAATTAAATTGTGATTTTCCACTGTACTGACCATGTGCTCGTAGCTGAAGTTCGTTCTCATGAGAAACTGCTTCCTTGAAGATGCTGGACTTGCTAGTGAAACAATGTATATTGTAGTATGTGTAAGACTGACTGTGACCGGGTCAGCCCGATCGGAGGCACGGCACCGGCAGAGCAAGTGTTGTTGCGTTCCCATGTTGCCATGGGAACGCGTCCACCACGAGGACGGCATTCGGAGGTTGCCTTGACAACCACCGATGACGAGGCCAAAGCGGATTGGCCGGCGGGAGGTCAAAGACCGTGGATTCCCCAGGAAGGGGAGGAGGAGGAGACGGCGACGGAGAGAGCGGCGAGCGAGGAGACGAAGACGGAGAAAGCGGCGAACGAGGAGACGGCGACGGAGGAAGCTACGAGCGAGGAGAAAGGCGGCGGCAACGGCGGGGAAGGAGAGCCACGCAATCCGAGGGACAACCCCGAAGACGGAGGGCGGCCCCGCAGTCCAGGAACTTGGAACGACGAAGCCAGGAGAAGCGGAGTGGCGCCGGAGCCCGAGGGGACCAGAGAGCAACGAGGGGACCACCATAGAGCCAGCCACGGCCCCGGAGGGTCGTGGCTCTGGAAGGTACGGTCCTTGTGGGCGAGCAGAGGGGCACCTTAAAAGAGGAACGAGCTGGGGAAGGGAGGGAGGCGGGGTGAGGGGGGGACAGGGAGGGAGTCAGAGGGCACCAAAAGGAGCACGTAACGAGCACGACCAAAAGTAAACACATTTAGGAGATAAGGAAACAAAGACACAGCCCACCGTCCTCACTGGCGCACCCCCCCTTCCCGACCCCATTCCCCAGTAGTATAGCTAAGCGAAGGACGTATGTAACGGCTGTCATCCCACTCACCATCGATATTTATCCTTTTCTTTCCCCTATATGCAACCCGGGAGCCCGAGAGGAGATGTCAAACACCAAGTAAAAGGAGAAGAGGGAGAGAAACACGTTAGGAAAACGAACTTCGCTCAATGAAGAACTAACCCTCAACTCACTGTACCGAACCATATACATCACTTATTCAAAACAACAAATAAATACTTACCTGAACAACCCCAGCTGCCTCTACTGAGTGTTTGTACTGTTTGGAACTGCTACAGTGGTGTCAGAAGTGGGATTCAACCCCCCCTCGGGCAGTCCAAACAGTATACACTATGAGTGAAAGTCCGTCATTAGAGACCATGGTCAAACAGCTAGCGGAGGGGCAACGGCATTTGCAGCTGGTCTGGGAAGCCCAACAGCGGGAAGCTAAAGAGGATCGGGAGGCTCTCCAATCTGCTCTGAAGAGTCAGGCGACCATATTGGCTAATAATCAGTTAGTCCATGAAAGCGCGATGAAAAAACTAACTGAGACTATTGCCGCTAGCAAGGTACATCCGAACGTACCTAGTTCGGTACTACAGAAATACCAGGAGGGAGAGGATCCAGAGTCCTTTTTTACCAATTTTGAAAGAGTGGCTTCCTCCGCCCTGTGGCCCGAAGATAAGTGGGGACAGTACGTTGCTCCCTTACTCACAGGTATCCTACAGTCAGCATACCAAGCCGCCAACCCGGGTGGTGACACCCCTTATCAAGACATAAAAACTAGTATACTGGAAAGGGTGGGCCATGATGCAGAATTTTACCGAGTTAAATTTCGTAAAATCAAATGGGGAATCAATGAAGATCCAGAACCTTTTATTTTCGAGTGAAAGATCTGGCGTTGAAGTGGTTAGGCCATGTAGCAAATAGTCGAGAGGAGGTTCTCAAGACCATCATACTAGAACAATACCTAGACGGTCTGCCACCGTCTACAAAACACTGGATCAGGCAACACCCAAAAGTGGACACTGAAACGGCCATTGATCTAGCCTGTGCTTTCCACCGGTCTACTGATGTTAGGAACCCTCCGACACGAAATCTCCTTAAACCAATTCTTCCGAGCCCAAAGACCTTGGTAAAAAGCCCACCCGACCACCTAGTACCACGAAGATTTCCGGAAAGTCCACCTACAATGGGGCCCCAATGTTATAATTGTGGCGAATGGGGACACATCGCACGTATGTGTCCGCAAAAACAGGATACTGGGGAACCAATGGAGATAGGAATGACGAGGAGGAGGGTACTATGTACAGGAAAGGGTGCCCTCAAATTTAAACTAACGATAACCGTTAACGGGAAAAGAGTATACGCCCTGGTTGATTCTGGTTGTAGCCAATCGGTGATTAGAAAAGACTTGATACAGGATGACACCGAGGAGAAAGAATGGGTAACCATATGTTGTATACACGGAGACAAGGTCCAGTATCCTATAAAGGTGCTTCCAATCGTGTGGGGACCCTATCAGGATTTCCTAACCGTAGGACTAATGCCCCAATTAATCGAAGAGTGTATCATTGGGACAGATTATATCCACTTCCAAGAGTTGTTAGATCACGTTAGAGATAACAAGGTGGTCCCAGATTGGTGGAGAGAGGCTCCTTTCGCAGAGAGTTGTATTGAGTGTCCAGCTGATCGTAGAAGATTATCACGAAAGGAAAAACGACATGAGAGGGAGGAATATCGGAAGACGGCAGGGGAAAAATCGTGTGGGGAAATAGTGGCAGAACTTCAAGAAGCCCCTAGTAGTTTTAGCCAACAGCAGAGAGAGGACCCCTCCCTTACCCACGCTTGGAGGTCCGCCGTATCAGAAGAGACTGAGGAGGTGGGTCCCTACTTTGTAGTGAAAAATAACTTATTGTATCGAGTAACTACCACTCGGTTGGGTATACGTAAACACCAACTTCTAGTACCTACCGATTATCGTGATCATGTTCTGGCACTAGCACATAGTCATCCAGGGGGGGGACACTTGGGAAGAGAGAAAACCGAAGAGTATTTACTCAGAAAATTTTACTGGCCTGGGGTATATGCTCATATACGAAGGTATTGCACCCAATGTCCCCGATGTCAGTTAACCGAACCGGGTAGGCCCAGGAAGGCACCCCTGTTACCCCTTCCCATTATAGATATTCCCTTTAAACGAATAGGGATGGACTTGGTCGGGCCCTTAATTCCTTCATCAAAGGGACACACCTACATCCTGGTCATTGTAGACTACGCCACCCGATACCCAGAGGCTATTCCCCTGACGAGTATGACGACCAAAACAGTTGCCCAAGCCATGATTAATATATTCGCTCGACTTGGTTTTCCCCATGAAATCCTTACAGACCAGGGTACCCCCTTTATGTCCACCCTAATGAAACAAGTGTGCAAAACGTTGGGAATAGCTCAGATCAGAACGTCCGTTTACCATCCTCAAACAGATGGACTGGTAGAACGATATAACAGAACCATTAAAACGTTACTTAAAAAAATCATCAATGAGACAGGGAGAGATTGGGACCAAAAGCTCCCACTGGTTCTGTACGCCCTACGAACCCACGAACAAGCATCCACGGGGCATAGCCCATTTGAGTTGGTGTTTGGACGCCAACCTCGCTCCCTACTGGACATGGCGGTAGAAGCCTGGGAGGCTGAGGCGGAGGAAGAGGGAACTCCATTATTAGAATATGCAAAAAAATTGAGAAAACACCTACACAGTTTATGGGCGGACGTGCATGCCAACTTGGAAGAGGCCCAACGAGCTCAGAAACTCCAATATGACAAAGGAAGCAAACTACGGGTTTTCCAACCCGAAGACCCAGTCCTAATAATGAGGCCCACCTCTGAACATAAACTCCTTGCCAAATGGCAAGGGCCATATCGCATTATCAAAGCGGTTTCCCCCGTCACTTACCTTATTGAAATATCCTCCCATCCGAGGAAAACACAAATATATCATGTAAACTTACTAAAAAAATGGGAAACACCCGAACAGCCTAACCAAACCATAGAAATGGGTCACTTCATATGTCCCAACAAGAGATTAGATATCGAGTTCTACCCCACCACCTCATCCCCAGAGGTTAGTTTACCCTCGGTGAACGATAACTTATCTGGAGGGCAAAAACAACAGGCACATACAATGTTGAAACAGTGGCAACCGCTGTTTTCCGAGAAGCCAGGAAAAACTTCCCTAATCTACCACAACATACGAACAAATCCCGGTACAATCACTAGAGAGCATCCCTATCGCATTCCAGAAGCTAGAAAACGAATAATTGAAGAAGAAATCAAAAAGATGTTAGTCTTAGGAGTCATCGAACCCTCCAGGAGTCCCTGGTGTTCACCGGTAGTTTTAGTACCAAAACCTGACGGTAGCGTCCGGTTTTGTATCGATTTCCGCAAACTTAACACAAACTCCCTCTTTGACACTTACCCCATCCCACGAGTAGATGACGTTCTCGAAAAACTAGGGAGAGCCAAATACATGTCCACTATCGACTTAACCAAAGGATACTGGCAAATTCCCCTAGCCGCTCAGGACAAGGAGAAAACAGCTTTTTCCACCCAATCAGGGTTATATCAGTTCACTGTACTGCCTTTTGGACTTCACGGGGCACCCGCAACCTTTCAGAGGTTGATGGATAGGATTTTAAAACCCTTTCCGACATTTTCTGCCGCATACCTTGACGATGTAGTCGTTTTTAGCGAATCGTGGGAAGAACATTTGATACACCTACAGAAGATATTCCATGCCCTCAAATCAGCCGGCTTAACAGCCAATCCCAAGAAGTGTATCATAGGTAAGACGGACATCTCATACCTAGGTTATCGGATTAATCAGGGTACTCTACAACCTCAGAATCCAAAAGTGGAGGCTATCCTGCATGCCCCTCTTCCACACACTAAAAAAGAGTTACGTTCATTTTTAGGATTAGTGGGCTATTACCGACGTTTCATTCCACACTATTCCTCCATAGCAGCCCCCCTCACGGACCTTCTCGCTAAACACCATCCCAATCGGCTTTTGCCATTTTCGGAGACACAGAATGCGAGTTTTGAACAACTTAGGGCCTCCTTAACCTCCAACCCCATACTACGCTGCCCGGATTTTACGAAACCCTTCCACCTTTACACCGATGCCTCGGATGTTGGGCTTGGAGGGGTTCTAGCGCAACCTGATGCGGAAGGCCTTGACCTCCCCGTAGTCTACATCAGCAGGAAGTTATGTCCTCGGGAGCGTAATTACCCGATTATTGAGAGGGAATGTTTGGCTATCAAATGGGCCATAGACTGTCTACAATACTATCTCCTGGGCCGACCTTTTATTTTATTCACGGATCACGCTCCCCTGACATGGTTAGCTGCACATAAGGACTCGAACTCCAGAATACTCCGCTGGTTCCTTGAACTCCAACCCTTCTCTTTTCAGGTGCGACACGTACCCGGATCTCACCAAGCCCCCGCGGATTATCTGTCTCGTTTTCCCCTGTCTACCACTGTCCTGGAGCAGGACAGCTCCTGGGGAAGGGTGTGTGAACGGGTCAGCCCGATCGGAGGCACGGCACCGGCAGAGCAAGTGTTGTTGCGTTCCCATGTTGCCATGGGAACGCGTCCACCACGAGGACGGCATTCGGAGGTTGCCTTGACAACCACCGATGACGAGGCCAAAGCGGATTGGCCGGCGGGAGGTCAAAGACCGTGGATTCCCCAGGAAGGGGAGGAGGAGGAGACGGCGACGGAGAGAGCGGCGAGCGAGGAGACGAAGACGGAGAAAGCGGCGAACGAGGAGACGGCGACGGAGGAAGCTACGAGCGAGGAGAAAGGCGGCGGCAACGGCGGGGAAGGAGAGCCACGCAATCCGAGGGACAACCCCGAAGACGGAGGGCGGCCCCGCAGTCCAGGAACTTGGAACGACGAAGCCAGGAGAAGCGGAGTGGCGCCGGAGCCCGAGGGGACCAGAGAGCAACGAGGGGACCACCATAGAGCCAGCCACGGCCCCGGAGGGTCGTGGCTCTGGAAGGTACGGTCCTTGTGGGCGAGCAGAGGGGCACCTTAAAAGAGGAACGAGCTGGGGAAGGGAGGGAGGCGGGGTGAGGGGGGGACAGGGAGGGAGTCAGAGGGCACCAAAAGGAGCACGTAACGAGCACGACCAAAAGTAAACACATTTAGGAGATAAGGAAACAAAGACACAGCCCACCGTCCTCACTGGCGCACCCCCCCTTCCCGACCCCATTCCCCAGTAGTATAGCTAAGCGAAGGACGTATGTAACGGCTGTCATCCCACTCACCATCGATATTTATCCTTTTCTTTCCCCTATATGCAACCCGGGAGCCCGAGAGGAGATGTCAAACACCAAGTAAAAGGAGAAGAGGGAGAGAAACACGTTAGGAAAACGAACTTCGCTCAATGAAGAACTAACCCTCAACTCACTGTACCGAACCATATACATCACTTATTCAAAACAACAAATAAATACTTACCTGAACAACCCCAGCTGCCTCTACTGAGTGTTTGTACTGTTTGGAACTGCTACACTGACCTTCCCAGGAGAAGACAATGGATGGAGTGACTGGAGTGTAAGCTGCAACAATATTGAAACCTGACGTGCCGAATGATGAGAGCGGGAGAAGAGGAGCCAATCATCAACATGTGAACCATGTAGTAGTAGGATTAGTAGATTTGGAGTTTTAGTTTCATTAGACTAAGTGCAAACATGTGATTCTTTGGCCAATAAGGACGTGGTAAGTAGTTTTAGGAGATCTAACTTAGCTAGACTGCACCAAGAGAAGACAAGCCTCTAGCTCTATTCTTTCAAACTGTCTATGAGATAAGAATTTCCGTGCCATTCTCCCTTTCTTTCTGAACGTTGAATCATTATTCTTTTCCGAATTGTATGAAGAGACTTTGCTTTTTCTGAACTTTGATGCTGAATCCTGATGTCTTGCTGACCAAACTGATGTCATGTTGACTAAGACTGTCACATCTTGCTGAACCATACTGGAGAAAGGAATAAAGACAACGTTACTGACTGTTATGTCAATTTGCTTTTGTTTCTAGGTACCAACCGATAATTTTGATAGAGCCATAGTTAGAAGTTTTACAAATTTGTGTGACGAAATTGTTTTGCATGAAGCCCAAGCATGCGATTCTAACTTGATATTAGTTAGGGGTCTCACGGATGAATTTCGATACAGGTAATAACAGTTGATGTCTTTTCTTTGCTAAATCTAAATGTATGCTATTTCATTTGCGCAGTTATTCTTGCTATTAATTTGTACTGTAACTTTGAAATGTGCGGTAGCTCAAGCCAAGCTTTGATAAGATTGCGATTCTTTCACTGCTTTGGCCAGCCAGTATTGTTCCTGATAATTTGATATTGTGATTAAGTTACGTGACATTAATATTGTTAATATGGGAAAATAAACATTCTAGCTTTTACATAAAGGTGTGGTTATTCATGTCCGCAAGTCATGGTGTGTGTAAATCATTGACTCCTATTGATTATTAATGTTATTGACTGTTATGGTTATTGATTTGTATTGATACAGGGTTCATGGTGGGAAAAACTCGAAGCGCAGTCAAAAGGTCACTCGGCCTTTACGCATCTCCCTTGTAAGTTTACCTAATAAGGTCTGGCACGCTAACAGAGATGGTAGCAGAGATTGATGGTTTGTCTCCTTAAGAGCCCATCATAGATGCCCGGTATATGGTTTGTCTCATTAAGAGTTCATAATACAGTCCATAGATAGGTAGTAGAATATTTAGTCCCAGAGACTGTAAGCGAGAAATAACAGGTGCTCCCAGAGATGGTAGTAGAGTAAGGGTTAATATCCTACAAAGAGCAAAATAATTCACAGATTTGGAGAAATTGGCAAAATTTTGGGATTTGTTTAGATTCAATGATACAAAGTGGAAAGAAAATTTGCCCCTAAGTGCCTAAAATGACTTTACAATAATCTTAGAGCTTGTCAATGATTGTTTGAGGATGTTTTCGGCGTTCTAGTGACAGTGTGGATGAAGTAGGTTTTGCGCTTGCACTGCTTATGCAAATCACAGGTGAATTGTGATGTTTGTGAGGGTTTAGGGAGTTTGAAAACTCCAAATGAAGTTGTAGAAGGAGTGTGTGTACTCCAAAGTGTGAGAGTACGGACGTTGTCGAACTTCATGTGTGTGTGGCGCTTTGTGCTAAAAAATTGTCCACATGGTTGTTGGTATACAGACCCTGAGGGGTCTAAGACTCCAGGGTATATTGAAAAGTGTATGAGACACTTGGGTTTTCTTGTAATTTGTCTGGTTTAATAGGTCGATCGGGCGTGGTCGACAAGTCAGAGTGTGAGTGAAAGAACTTTTGACTTGGCAAGCCCTATGTGCACTAGAACATGCCCACTGATCAGTTGAGAGTGAAATTTGCGGGTCGACTTTTACTTGCGAATCAGGGAAACTGAGAAAGGAGGAGTAGCTGCTAGAGCGAAACGCTGTCAGTGAAAAATCAGTTAAGTTTCTGAAGCAATTGTGTTACCTTGTCGTAGTTTGGACTCTTGCTCTGAGCAAAACTGCTGGTTTAAGGATGACAGTACTTTTGTTTGTAGGCGACTGTGTCTTTCCTACAACAAGTCGCAACTGTTGTCCCAACCTTACCGGCTCACTATAGTGCAGCACCTCACCAGTAACACTATAGTAAAAGGTGATTTATGGCAGCCGTTTACGCATGGACTCGAAAATAAGATATCTCAGGGAATGTCGTGGTTAAATGGAGATTACCCTTTTCTCACAGATATATTATGTCTCATACAAACAAAGGCAATAACACAGATGCAGTGAAGTTATAATAGTTTTTATTTAACATAACTGCAATTTGCGATAAGTTGCATGGACTGCAATGATTAGGATAATGAATATAGCAAGTAACAGTATTGTTAAGAAGAGAGTCATTGTTATGAAGACCCCCACCATTTTGCAATACATGAAAGAGATATATAAGATGGAATATGCCCTAATACCCTAATGTGAATAGGCCCAACCTCCTACCTAAAGGAGAGCTGGGTTTGCTAAACCTAATCTGCCAAAGCCGTGTCCATGAGAGGAGCCCCCAACCTTCGTTACCTTGGAATGAGGTCTCTATCTCAGACTCCTCAGGGACACGAAGACTGGGTCAGCGTCAAGATGACTGCAGCATCGGTATCAGCGATGGTGGCGATGCCCTCTGGTCGGAATCCCTCTGATTATCTGTCTAAAGTGTGATGTATTTATACAGATCTACAAGGTCCCCTGACGTAGGTGTATTCCAAAACAATAGATAACAGGCATGCTTGGGACGGCAATTAATATCAACAATCCCTCGAAAGTATAGGGAGGGAAACTCCCTAAGTGTGAACACCTACTGTTTGTTTGTCTTTGGTGCTTGATTTTGACGCCTTGGCGCGGTGACACTGATAATGTAACTCATAACAAGTGGCCTAACTATAAACAAGGCAGCCATCTTAGAAGAAATAAATAATTAAATGGGCTAAGACAGAGCAAGCTAAGTAGGTTAAAAGTCACTAGGTGACGGGGGCACGAGTCTACAAACCAGAGGCTAAGCTAACTCCTGTTATCTCAATTAAAATGAACTTGGTTTTACTACACCCTCCCTATTGCCGTAACAGGTATGATGAAGGTACAGGAACCCAAATGCTAAAAGTTGCGTCTGAACTAAAAGCGAAATGCAAAAACAAGCTAAAAAAGCATTTGCATGTGTTAAAAATATGTTAAAGCCAATCCGTTTAAAATACATACAGGGATGTTAATGTCAACTATGACAAGGATAGAGTGCAACAGCAAATGTTAATTTAAATGCATAATTTGGAATCGGGAATGGCAAGTCAATTCATCAAACTATTTGTTATACGTATGATCTTGAAGAATGTCCTCGAAGTCACCAGTTAAAGATCTCAAAAAGGAGTCAACATCGTCCGAAGTTAGGTCTAGTGCTGGGCAGACAAACGGATCCACAGAGCAGAAGTGAGACGTATTTCCTGGTGTATCGTTACTCCTTGCAGTGTCCTCATCCATGGTAGATCTCACAACGTAAGGTTCATAGGTGGCCTCGCGGAGCAACCTCAGTCTCAAGGGGCATGACCGTGTATGAATCCTCATCGGGGACATCAGCAGTTCGTGGTCCACAGGAGATGTCGGTGCCACAGCAAGACAGACCATAGGCAGATGTTCAAAGAGACACCATATGCAGTGGAAGACTGGTTGTACACACCAGAGAAGTGGCCGAAATGACAACGACCAGTCAAGCTCCAGTTCCACCAGCAAAGGTGCACCGAAGATCCGAACCATGCGCTCACGGCACAGTGGAGTTGGCGGGAGCGGCTCCATTGCTCTGTGTTGCTGGAAAGAAACAACCACTGCGAATCAGAAGAAATAGCAGTAGTAGTCCGCCAATTAAAGCCAAAATAATTGGAAAGCCACCAAACACACTCGAAAAGAGAGAATGGATAGCTGAAGGGATGACTCCGAAGACAGTCTGGAAGATGGACACGAAACCAGACCGACAGCCTTAAAGAAATGAACAATCCCAGTGGTGCTCGAAGCATTGAATATTCTGGATACCAGCTCTCCAAAGTGTTTGGGGAAATTGGTATTTAAAAGGGATTGTATCTCGGCTGATGATCTCGCAATCTGGACAGCATACGTCTCTTTTGCGGATGTCAAGGCGACCTGTTTCTGAAACAATAGCGCCTTTAGCCTACTCAGCTTGTCATAGTTCACATTAATAGTATCTATGTGGGGCCACATGTCAGATACTTTTATCTCTCGTGTGGGGGGAACAAAACATGTCCACAACACGTGACGACCTTCGTGACCGAGATTGCGTATGCAATTCCAGGTCGCATGCCGCAACAGCTTTGATCGCTCAGTACCACATAACTTCCATTGGAAAGTATATGAAACACTGGATGAATCAAGGGGACGGGAGTACCCTTCAGAAAACAGGCCAAATTCGCGACCCCCGCATTGCAAAGACCGTGAAGAGACACCTGTTTGCATATCATAGAATGACGAACAGCAGTCTCACATTCACTTCCGCTAAGAAAGACCTCTCTTTCACCGTTCAGACATTTATAGTCAAAGGGCAACTCCCACTCTTCCTTAATAAAGCTATCTCCTAGTTGCTCATATCGTCCCACTGCAAGATGTTTCAGGCAGCTCGAGAAATGAAAGGTTGAAATCGGTAAATTAATAATGCTGTGAAAGAGCCAGATAGTTGAAGGACTCTCTGCTACCGTGAAGGGCAACTTATCTAATTTCTCTACTTGAAGCAGGGTGAAACTAACCTCCCTTTTAGCCATTGTCTCTTGTTCCCTGGAAAAATTAAAAGCAGTGAAGAATTCACTCCCATTAATATATCACCATGGAATGTGGCCACTTTTCAGTGTCTGTAATGTCCAGCCCAGCTGTATGATGGAACGTAGCTGTGTTTCCCCATGAGATAACCGGGACAAGTCCGTCTGAGTGATATCAATAGCAGACAACACTATATTTGATAGTGAATAAATCCTGTTGGACAGCATGTTCATGCCATTGTCGACAACAGCTAATGTTTTTTCCAAATTTTCCTTATCCAGTTGCCTTAAACGTGCAGCAGCCTCAATCTGGGAAAGTTTCCAAATTTCATTGTACATAGCATACAAAAACCGTTTCAAGCGCTGTTTTCTAGGACCTAGCAGAAAATCCTGTAAGTCTATACTGTCAGAAAGAGTGTTCAGGTGTTTTTTAACCGCTGTTAACTTGTTTGTTTGCACCCATTGCTGGCACAGCTTACCCACACTGTATGTTGTAACTATACCTGTATGTTGACCTGATATAAAGTGAGGGTCAGGCCTGTTAATTGAAAAACCCCCTGAAGAGTTTAAGAAATGCCTTTGACACTCATTAGTGTCAGTGGGCCATACCAACCACCCGCCGGGACTGGAAAGTGAAGAATTATAGGTACCAGCCTTAACCATTGCATCTAGCCTGTCCTCTGTGATATTAAGGAAGTGTTGCCAATCTTTAAATTTTTCCGGAGTAGGGATATTGGGCGTGTTCAGATCTTTAATTTTTGCTAACCCCAGACAGGATGTCTGCTCAATAGCGTCATTTAAGATAATCATTTGCACAGGAATCAGGCATGCTCGAAACAAAGCCTCCCTACCCTGTATCTGCCAATTTTGTGTTCCCCATACACTTTTCAAGTCAACAGTGCTCTTCCAATATTCGTAACCCTCAATCGAGAGCCGGGAATCAAAGGGATCTGAATAAATCAGTTTTGTATCTGTTAGCAAAATTTTCCTAATTTGTGCCGGAGGTATTTTAAAATAATACGACTCTGCTTTTTTTGTATCATGCCCAGAAAAGAGTGTACATTTATCGCTATAATACTTTGGACTCCCCACCTGTGGTGTCGAACAGTGTAGGAAAGTACCATCTTGCCTGGCATGTTACCCCCATTTTTTCACTGTATATATGTTGTTTTAGTTGTGTGTGTCACTGGGACCCTGCCAGCCAGGGCCCCAGTGCTCATAAGTGTGCCTGAATGTGTTACCTGTGTTATGACAAACTGTCTCACTGAGGCTCTGCTAATCAGAACCTCAGTGGTTATGCTCTCTCATTTCTTTCAAATTGTCACTAGCAGGCTAGTGACCAATTTTACCAATTTACATTGGCATACTGGAACACCCTTATAATTCCCTAGTATATGGTACTGAGGTACCCAGGGTATTGGGGTTCCAGGAGATCCCTATGGGCTGCAGCAATTCTTTTGCCACCCATAGGGAGCTCTGACAATTCTTACACAGGCCTGCCACTGCAGCCTGAGTGAAATAACGTCCACGTTATTTCACAGCCATTTTACACTGCACTTAAGTAACTTATAAGTCACCTATATGTCTAACCTTTACCTGGTAAAGGTTGGGTGCTAAGTTACTTAGTGTGTGGGCACCCTGGCACTAGCCAAGGTGCCCCCACATTGTTCAGGGCCAATTCCCTGGACTTTGTGAGTGCGGGGACACCATTACACGCGTGCACTACATATAGGTCACTACCTATGTGTAGCTTCACAATGGTAACTCCGAATATGGCCATGTAACATGTCTAAGATCATGGAATTGCCCCCTCTATGCCATCCTGGCATTGTTGGCACAATCCCATGATCCCACGGGTCTCTAGCACAGACCCTGGTACTGCCAAACTGCCTTTCCCGGGGTTTCACTGCAGCTGCTGCTGCTGCCAACCCCTCAGACAGGTTTCTGCCCTCCTGGGGTCCAGCCAGGCTTGGCCCAGGAAGGCAGAACAAAGGACTTCCTCAGAGAGAGGGTGTTACACCCTCTCCCTTTGGAAAATGGTGTTAGAGCTGGGGAGGAGTAGCCTCCCCCAGCCTCTGGAAATGCTTTCATGGGCACAGATGGTGCCCATTTCTGCATAAGCCAGTCTACACCGGTTCCGGGACCCCTCAGCCCTGCTCTGGCGCGAAACTGGACAAAGGAAAGGGGAGTGCCACTCCCCTGACCTGCACCTCCCCTGGGAGGTGCCCAGAGCTCCTCCAGTGTGCTCCAGACCTCTGCCATCTTGGAAACAGAGGTGCTGCTGGCACACTGGACTGCTCTGAGTGGCCAGGACCAGCAGGTGACATCAGAGACTCCTTCTGATAGGCTCCTTCAGGTGTTGCTAGCCTATCTTCTCTCCTAAGTAGCCAAACCCTCTTTTCTGGCTATATAGGGTCTCTGCTTTGGGGAATTCCTTAGATAACGAATGCAAGAGCTCATCCGAGTTCCTCTGCATCTCTCTCTTCACCTTCTGCCTAGAAATCGACTGCTGACTGCGCTGGAAGCCTGCAAAACTGCAACAAAGTAGCGAAGACAACTACTGCAACTCTGTAACGCTGATCCTGCCGCCTTCTCGACTGTTTTCCTGGTGGTGCATGCTGTGGGGGTAGTCTGCCTCCTCTCTGCACTAGAAGCTCTGAAGAAATCTCCCGTGGGTCGACGGAATCGTCCCCCTGCTACCGCAGGCACCAAAGAACTGCATCACCGGTACCCTTGTGGAAAAATAGTTTCTCACCCTTCGTGCAACCACTGTTCATTTGACATCAGGACAACCATATTGAATATGGCATCTATTTTGTGAGTGTTTTAAACACTCCGTCGCAGAGGAAATAGGCAGAAAAAGATGCAGCTTGAAAGCAGCTACATCATGTAATATGCCTATGGCCGAATACCAGACCGGCCACATACCTGCGGTTAAGCCAATTTTGAGAAAAACTAATTTCCACGGAATAACCTGCAATTGGAACAAGGTCATACCTGCCATTTACTACACACTATTATACGCTTCAGCTGTTTGCACATTTTTTTGTAAGCAATCTCCCACTCCTCTCCCCTGAGGCATACAAATGTTTATATACCTAACTAGTGGAAAATGATTGAACCTCTGCCATTTGTTTGCATGTAGTAGAAAAATGTATAAAAGCTCTATGCTGCGCGAAGTAAGACAGACTACTCCCTAACCCGCTTGGTGAAGGAGCTCTCCCTTAACTCGAGTTATTGAATAAATCCTAATTATTCTCTACATCTCAGACCCCATCTCTTTCCTCTTTTTATTATTTATTTAACTTACAAGGCAAATTCAGAGGTATTTTAAATTATTTACCACATTTTGGCGCCCGAACAGGGACTTTCCCTTCTCTACACGCGCCGGTTTTTCCGGTTGCGGGTTTTTCCCCTACTCTCTCGCGACGGACTTTAGGTGCACCCGGAGGGGATTTCCCACCGAACTCCCTCGGAGACCTAGGGGCGGACCAGCGCCCGGCATACACATGAGGCGGTGAGAGACGCGGAAAGTCCATACCCGAGTGCGACAACGAGGAGAAGAGGAGTCCGAGACGTCCGAGACCCCTCAAAACGCGCAGCGTCTGGATTCGATCGAAGAATAACGAGTTTGCTTTTTGGTGAGTACTGCTGAAAAGTATCAAGACGTTTTCTGTTTAAACAGAAACGGTACAGATTAACATTAAGAATGTCATTTATTTACTAAATTCAAGTATCGGGCAAAAGAGAAAAAATTGTTAGAGAGGGCGATTGCACTCCCACCCAAGGACACTCCAGCCAGGTTCATATATAACAAACATGGTATGCCCGCCATTGTATTCTTGGACCTATGGGTAGAATATACTAGTCAATTAGCGGAACGATTCAAATGGCCAAGTACGGGGACTTTTGATATAGAAAATGTCCTCAAAGTAGAGGAACAGTTGTTCAGGAGAAAAGCAAGACAGGGCCAGTTAGAGGCCATAGAATGGTGGAGGAAAGAAGCCCAACGGAGGCAAGAGAAAGCGCAAGGAAAAGTTGAGAAAGCCCAGAGAATGTCAGGAAAAAATAGACAGGAGGTACTACAAGAGAAAGGAAAGGAGGTAGTTCTCGAGCAGATGATAAGGGAAAATCAAGGAAATGTTACAGGTTTATACCCCGTACTGCCAAGTTGTGAAAATTCCTGCCCCGATAAAGCAAAAAAGAATCCTCTCCTTCCCAGTGCATCTATGCCCCCTGATGATTCGGCGCTTATAGACTTATTAGATGTGCCACCCCCATATTCTACCAATACACAACCACTCTTACCTGTACATAATCTACCACCATTGGTTTCTCCTGAAACTGTCGAGGATCTCTCCGAAGCCGCGAGATTTCTCTCTATAGCAGAAAAGGATAAGAAGGACGAAGCGGGAGTGGGAGAACCAGAAGGACAGTGCCCACACGATCCCTTATCCACGATATACCCCGCCTTAGGGGACGAGGGAAAAAGACTAGTTGCCATTTGGAAAAAAATAGAAAAGATCCCTGCTGTACAAAATAATATCAATGGTATGCTAGAATTCATGTTAAGAGGGGGCGACTCTACTCCCTACCAAGATGTCCTGAAAGGAAGAAACAGAAAACAACAAATGTATATATATACCTTCATGTTATATCTATTTGCCCGATACTTCCAATTTAAGAGATTAAGAAATCCGGCGAAATTAGAAGATTTAATGGAAGAGGTGGCGGAGGAAGAGGAAGGGGGGGATAAGGGAGAAGGAGTGGATTCCAAATTAAACAAATTATTAGATCTCATGAGGGAACATAGACATAAATTTAAAGAAGGAACAGTAACTCCTGAGAGGAAAATCAGTAAACAGCACCCTGTACGATGCGTACCACCCCTAGGGGATAGGTTTGCTCCCCTACTCGCGTTCCCAGAACCTCCCAGTAGCGAAGAATTATATGAGGAAACTGAGGAAGCTCTAGACTGGTTCTTTGAACAAGAACCGCCATTGACAGCCGAGGAACTAGAACTGGTCCGTACTGCTACCCTATGGACTTCACAACCGAAGATTTATAATTCGGACATTATAGCCCAGTTATACTCTAGTTTACCCCTCACCCAGTGTAGGTTAGCAAGTCTGTACATGACACAACACTTGATGACACTGAATAGAGTTTTCAGACCCCATCAATCAGCCCTTGAAAACTTGTTATCCAAATGTACCTCCTTGGCCTTCTTGCAAGATCCTGCACACTTCCTTAACATATTTTTAGATGCACGACAGGAATATCATGATGAAGTGGCTAGGACACTCCTTCGGGCCCGCCATACTGATTATCGGGAGAAAGAAATGTATCGACAATACCCTCTCAGAGAGGTCCATCCTAGAGTAAACGCCGCAAATGAATTGCAGAAAGTTTTTGTGTATACACCTCTTACTAAATTAGAAATAATGAAAATGAAAGAAATGGTACCACCGCATTCTAAGGATCCTGTTGGGTTTGTTAAGGAACTCACAGACGTCCTTACTATGGGAATATATACCTTAACGGATCTAACAATTATACTAAAACATTTGCTGCCCCCAGGTATTTATGAGAAATTAAGGGGACAAGACTGGTTAGTGGATAACGTTAATTTGAATTGGGCTGCCTTAGAGACAAATGACAACGTCAGGACAGCTGGAGCCGACATACCAGATGATGTGAAATTAGCACCGACCCTCATTCTTAAAGTGTTGCCCCAACTTCTTACCACAAGGAAAGAGGATTGGGATGCTATCTCCGCCTGTAAACAAAAGACAGGTGAAGATATAGGGGATTATTATACGAGATTAGAGAAATGTTTCACTGCTAATAGTGGTCTTAAATTAGAAAGTGATTCATATGCACATCTTTTTGTATCCAAATTGGTGGAAAACAGCCTCCCGAAGTTAAGGGAAAGAGTTCAGAAGGTAGAGAGCTCCTGGCAAGCACAAAGTCCCTCCCAAGTCCTACGAATATTACAATACCACCAAAACAGGATAAGGGGGGAAGAAGAAAGCGAAAAGGTTAGGGTAAAAGAGACTAAGTTAAGAGCACTAGTGGCACAAACAGTGATGCCCAAATCAGGGCCACAACCTCAGGTACAAAGAAAGGTTAATAATTCTAAAGGTGTTTGTAACTATTGTAAAAAACCAGGACATTATGTTAAAGATTTACAAGGGAACGTTACGTGCCCAGTTCTAAAACATAATGTGGCCACTGGGAAAACTACACCCAGAATACATGTTCCTCGAGATCAGTACAGACCTCAAGAAGGAACGCCCCAAGAACAGAATCAGGGAATACCAAACACAACGCAAATGTACATATCTGATGAAAATACTGGATATGCCGATTTTCCTAGTTTTTTATGAGGCTGCCCAGGGGGGGTTGAGGATAAAGTGCCCCTTATTCCTATACCTGTGGACCAAACTGGTCCATATGTAGACGTTCACCTCCTGGGACAAGACAAGAAATTCCTATTGGATACAGGGGCAAGTAAGACAACGATAGATCATAACGAGCTTCCGCAAGCTCCACTCTCTGGGAATAAAAATATTTCACTGGGTTTCTCTGGTCAACCCATTACAAGTAATACATCAGAGCCACTACCCTTACAAATTGGCCCCCTTACCACTATGACAGATCTTCTCTTGACTGATGCTTGCCCCGAGAATCTATTAGGAATAAAACAATTGAAAGAATTAGGAACCATAATAGTGTCCTCCCCCCAGGATGTGCGTCTGTTCCTTCGAGACATCAAGGGCCATTATAAAGTCAGAGATTTAGATCCTCGATTGGCCCACCTCCCAGCCGAGTTGTGGGCCACCAGTCCCACATCGGTCGGGCGGATGGTCATTACGCCCCACAAGATCATTTTAAAGGAGGGAGCCATACTACCACGACTCCGTCAATATAAAATGCCTCCACAAGCTGAGAAAGACCTTATTTCCATTATAGAGGACCTCATCACTAGTGGAGTGGTGATCGAAGTACCATCAAATACCGTGAATTCACCCGTATTACCTGTGGCAAAGAAAGTACAACAAGGAGAAAATACCAACTATAGACTTGTGGTAGACTTACGGGAATTAAATAAATGTGTTGTGGCACAACATCCTGTCGTACCAGACATATCTACCCTTTTAACAACAATTGATTGTGAAGCCACACATTTTACCTTTATCGATCTCAAAAACGCGTTTTTCAGTGTACCAATACATGAAGACAGTCAATATTTGTTTGGGTTCTCATTATCCGGAAGGAGTTTCCGGTTTACCCGAGCTCCTCAAGGATTTACTGACAGCCCGAGCATCTATAGCCAAGCACTAAAAAGACAGCTAGAAACCATACAAATGCCTGATCAGACAGCCCTTCTGCAGTATGTCGATGATATACTCATTACGGCCAGATCTGAACAGTCATGTGTCGAAGCTTCATTATTGGTATTAACATTCTTAGCTGAAAATGGCCACAAAGTGTCGCCAAAGAAATTGCAATTCTGTCAACAGCAAGTGACCTACTTAGGCCACTTACTGTCAAAGGAGGGAAGGCAGATAACAAAGGAGAGAATACAATTGATACAAAATATACCACAGCCAAAAACACAGAGACAGGTAGGGGAATTCATAGGACTAACATCCTACTGCAGACAATGGATACCCCAATTTGCACTAATATGAAAACCACTTGTAAAATTGACGACATTAGAAGCCAGCACGTTTCCCCAGCTTCCCTGGACAGAGGAACACACGCTCGCTTTCAAAACATTGAAAGAGGCGATGTGTCAGGCCCCGGTGTTGGCCACCCCTGATTATCATAAAGATTTTACACTATTCGTCACTGAAAAAAATGGGACCGCTCTATCGGTTCTGACACAAGAGCAAGCTGGAAAACAAAGACCATGTGGATATTTTTCATCCACCTTAGATCCTGTAGCACAAGCTCTTCCCGCATGCCTGAAGGCTGTAGCAGCAACAGCTCAAGCTATTAGACAAAGTGATGCTATAGTATTGGGACACCCTTTGATAGTACGAGTTCCCCATGCAGTAGAACTATTACTTAACAGAACACAGACACAACATCTAACAATAGCAAGACTGTCAGGGTATGAACTGACACTTTTTCAACCTCACATACAGATCTTAAGATGCAATACCCTGAACCCTGCTACACTTTTACCCATTCACGAGAACATAGATGAGGTACATGATTGTATGGAAGTGATTGAACAAGTGACGAAACCACGAACAGATTTAAAAGACACTCCATTACCAGATGCAGAAGAAAATATTTACGTGGATGGTTCTTGTAAAAGAACAGAAAAGGGGGAGCTTAGGGCCGCCTATGCTGTTACCACAAATACTCAAATTTTAGAAAGCAAACAGATACCCATTCTCTCAGCACAAGCTGCCGAGTTGATAGCATTGAGCAGGGCCTGTCGATTGGGTAAAGGAAAATAAATAAATATTTATACTGATTCACAGTACGCCTTTGGAGTAGTACACAATTTTGGAACATTATGGAGAGAAAGAGGATTCATGACATCGCATGGATCAAAAATACAACATGCAGACTTGATAACACAATTGTTAGATGATATACATCTGCCAGAACAAATAGCTATAATAAAATGCAAAGCACACACAAAGGGGACAGATCATGTTATATTAGGAAATGCATTAGCAGATCAAACAGCTCAAGACATGACACAGAAAGACGTAGAGAGTACGCTGCATCACGGTCCCGAATTTATGCATATGCAGGTCACACGAGATATAACTATGGATATCCAAGACATACAGAGTCACGCCACAAATGAGGAAAAAGAAAAATGGAAAGAGGAAGGAGGGATACTAACTGATCAAGGATGGATGACACCACATAAAGCAGTATGGTATCTTCCCGATGCCATGGTGCAGCTTATTATAGATACAATACATGGACCAGCCCACCTTGGGGAAAAAGCTATGCTAGACACAATACAACATATATGGGACAATAAACATCTTAGGGCAGCAGCCAAACAAAGAGTCCAAACATGTATGATATGTTGTCAGTATAATATTGGAAAAGGCACAACAGTAGGGGCAGGAGGATTTCATCCTCCTGAACACCCTTTTGAAGTTATACAGATGGACTATATACAAATAGAAAGGTGCAGAGGACAGAAGTATGTACTCGTAGTAGTATGTACATTAACACGATGGACAGAAGCTTATCCTGTACCTGACTATACTGCCAGCACTACAGCCAAACAATTGATTAAGGAGTATTTCCCTAGGTTCGGTCTGCCCCGAGTTATATATTCTGATAATGGTCAACCATTCTCGTCTGAATTAATGAAAAAGATATCTCTCCTGTTGGGATACCAGTGGAAATTTCACTGTGTGCGTCATCCACAGGCAGCAGGCCTGGTTGAGCGACATAACCAGACTTTAAAAAACAAGATGGCAAAGATATGTGCTGAAAAGGGAGTTGATTGGATTTCTGCCTTACCAGTAGCTCTGTTTTACATGCGTATGATTCCTCATTCCAGAACGGGGATCGCGCCCTACGAGATAGTTTTTGGTAGGCCTCCTAACATATGGGGAATACCACGTGCGAAAGCTATAACAGATATTGAAATGCCTGTACTGACTGATTACCTGGCTTCCTTGATGTCTGCACTTCAATCTTGTCGTTCAAAGGTTGCAGCTGCATTTCCTGATAATACTGAGCCCAAAGAGCACCAGATCAAACCAGGCGATTGGGTTTATATTCGCAATTTTGATCGAACAACACCTCTTGAGCCTCGATGGAATGAACCAAAGCTCGTTCTACTGGTTACCAGGACAGCTGTAAAAGTCGAAGGTCGTAAGGGATGGCTCCATGCCAGTCACTGTAAGAAACATTTTCCAAAGGAAAAAAATGGACAGACATCGCCACTTCAGACACAACAGAACGCAGAACAATTGACATTACCCACAGAAGAAAGTCTCCACCAGACTTATAGATCTAAACTCAGGTCATCTACTCGAGCCCAGGTCAATTAAGTCCAAACAAGCTCTACTTGTTGGTGAAACGGCAGGGGCTCTGAGAAGTATACCTGACAAAAATGACGACGGAGACAGTGAAGCAGAAGATGTTGAGAGACAAATACAGAAAGAAAATGTGTGCGAAAATAAATTTTTGTATAATGATGTTAATGTTGTTTCTGGCAGCAGCAATGTGTTTAGGTTGGGTTTTACATTTAATTTTTCCATCTAGTCAACTCCCTATATTCTCACCCAACAGTACACAAGAACATACCTATTATGATCTTACGCCTCATGAACGGGCCCACAGATTAGCTATGCAAAATAACTCCTTTGTACGGATGTTACACTATACTCACCAGGTTGCCAATACTACCGATTGCTGGATATGCGGACAGATCCCCCCTCATCAGAATGACGGAGGGATGCCACTGGTACCTTTTCCATTTTCATATAATGGTACCTGTGAGGCTTGGTTTGCCTTAATAACAGCGTACAATACCTCCAATTCTGCATGCCCTGAAGGAGATGTTCGGATATGTAAGAATGGGTGGCCGTGGGGAGATATGAATACCGTCCTTAATCAAGTCTGTTATCCCGACGATAATGGAATACCACAGGCTAAGGGGACTATATTCGAAAGTGAAGAGTACAAACAGGAGTATTGGTCTTCCAAATTAGTAAATACCAAGCCTAAAAAGAAAGGCGGACCAACCTCCATATCTGTTTCCAAAATGAAAGGACAGCTGTGTGTCCAGAAGACTGGTATAATCCAGGTAGGACACAGTGAATGTAATATTACTGTGAGTTTCGAGGATAAAGGCCAATCAACGTTTCCAGCGTCTAGACATACATATTTTGTCTGTGGAGAGATAGCCTATATACGTCTTCCCCTCGGATGGGGAGGAAGATGCTATAAATCTTTCCTATTGCCTCCCGTTTTCCTTGCCCCGCCGATGTATCATAAGGATCGCCTACTCCCTAATGAGAGGCATAAGAGATCTATAGATACTTCGGGGATAGGCCAAACAGAGACTACCCTGGAACAGTATACAGACTTCAATAAAGGTTTCTTCTTCTTTATTGGACCGATTCAGAATAGTAAGCTTATCCATAGGCTTACTCGAACAGTAGAAGCAGTTGTAAATCAGACTATAGCTGCTCTGGGAAATTTGACACAGGAACAATCCGCTATCAGAATGGTAGCGCTTCAAAATCGTCTTGTTCTTGATGTCATACTAGCAGAGAGGGGCGGAGCATGTAAAATTATTGGGTCGAGCTGCTGTGTTTTCATACCCGATAATGCCCCCTCTGTCTATGAGGCTATTTCTAAATTGCACAAAATTGCGTCCAGCTTACACCAGGATCCTGGCAACTGGACCTGGTCAGGATGGTTTTGGGGACTAGTCTCCACATGGGGCTGGAAATTGGTTTCTGCTATTGGCATAGCATTGTTTACATTAATGGGATGCTGCCTGTGCATCCAGTGTGGCCCGCCACTCTGTGGATTGTGTGCTACCATGTGCATTCCTAAACCACACATCCAGAAAAAAGAAAATGTTAAGATTATGCTCCAAGACCATATTGATGATCTTATGGCCATCGAAATAGAGGACAATGGTTGCACTCTGGTGCAAGGAGGGAATGTGGAAAAATAGTTTCTCACCCTTCGTGCAACCACTGTTCATTTGACATCAGGACAACCATATTGAATATGGCATCCATTTTGTGAGTGTTTTAAACACTCCGTCGCAGAGGAAATAGGCAGAAAAAGATGCAGCTTGAAAGCAGCTACATCATGTAATATGCCTAAGGCCGAATACCAGACCGGCCACATACCTGCGGTTAAGCCAATTTTTAGAAAAAACTAATTTCCACGGAATATCCTGCAATTGGAACAAGGTCATACCTGCCATTTACTACACACTATTATACGCTTCAGCTGTTTGCACATTTTTTTTTGTAAGCAATCTCCCACTCCTCTCCCCTGAGGCATACAAATGTTTTTATACCTAACTAGTGGAAAATGATTGAACCTCTGCCATTTGTTTGCATGTAGTAGAAAAATGTATAAAAGCTCTATGCTGCGCGAAGTAAGACAGACTACTCCCTAACCCGCTTGGTGAAGGAGCTCTCCCTTAACTCGAGTTATTGAATAAATCCTGATTATTCTCTACATCTCGGACCCGTCTCTTTCCTCTTTTTATTATTTATTTAACTTACAAGGCAAATTCAGAGGTATTTTAAATTATTTACCACACCCTGGGTCTCCTCTCAGCACGACAAGCGAGGTCCCTTGAATCCAGCAACTCTGTCCAAGTGACTCCCACAGTCCAGTGACTCTTCAGTCCAAGTTTGGTGGAGGTAAGTCCTTGCCTCCCCACGCCAGACTGCATTGCTGGGAACCGCGACTTTTGCAGCTACTCCGGCCTCTGTGCACTTCCGGCGGAAATCCTTTGTGCACAGCCAAGCCTGGGTCCACGGCACTCTAACCTGCATTGCACGACCTCCTAAGTTGTCCTCCGGCGGCGTGGGACTCCTTTGTGCGATTTTGGGTGAGCACCGTTTCACTCCTCTTTGTAGTGCCTGTTCCGGCACTTCTGCGGATGCTGCCTGCTTCTGAGAGGGCTCCTTGTCTTGCTGGGCGCCTCCTCTGTCCCCTGACGCAATTGGCGACATCCTGGTCCCTCCTGGGCCACAGCAGCATCCAAAAACCCTAACCGCATGACTTGCAGCTAGCAAGACTTGTTTTCGGTCTTTCTTCAGGAAAACACTTCTGCACAACTCTTCATGACGTGGGACATCCATCCTCCAAAGGGGAAGTTTCTAGCCCTTGTCGTTCCTGCAGAATCCTCAGCTTCTACTTCCTAGTAGCAGCTTCTTTGCACCCACAGCTGGCATTTCCTGGGCATCTGCCCACTCTCGACTTGATCGTGACTTTTGGACTTGGTCCCTTTGTTCCACAGGTACTCTCATCTGGAAATTCATCGTTGTTGCATTGCTGGTGTTGGTCTTTCCTGCAGAATTCCCCTATCACGACTTGTGTGCTCTTTGGGGAACTTTAGTGCACTTTGCACTCACTTTTCAGGGTCTTGGGGTGGGCTATTTTTCTAACCCTCACTGTTTTCTTATAGTCCTAGTGACCCTCTACAAGGTCACATAGGTTTGGGGTCCATTCGTGGTTCGCATTCCACTTTTGGAGTATATGGTTTGTGTTTCCCCTATCCCTATGTGTCCCTATTGCATCCTATTGTAACTATACATTGTTTGCACTGTTTTCTAATACTATACTGCATATTTTTGGTATTGTGTACATATATCTTGTGTATATTTGCTATCCTCATACTGAGGGTTCTCACTGAAATACTTTTGGCATATTGTCATAAAAATAAAGTACCTTTATTTTTAGTATATCTGTGTATTGTGTTTTCTTATGATATTGTGCATATGACACTAGTGGTACTGTAGGAGCTTCACTCGTCTCCTAGTTCAGCCTAAGCTGCTCTGCTAAGCTACCATTATCTATCAGCCTAAGCTGCTAGACACCCTATACACTAATAAGGGATACCTGGGCCTGGTGCAAGGTGTAAGTACCCATTGGTACTCACTACAAGCCAGTCCAGCCTCCTACATTGGTTGTGCAGTGGTGGGATAAGGGCTTTGTAACTACTTACCACTTTTGTCATTGTATTTTTCATAAGAGAAAAATATACAAAACAAGTTCAGTGTATGTACACCTAACCAAAAAAGTTTTGCATTTCTTTTCTCACTCCTTTTCTAAAGTGCTGAAAAGTACCTCTAACTTTCTAAAAAGTTCTTAAAAAGTTTAAAAAGTTTTTTTCTGTCTTTCCAAAAGTTCTGAAAAACTTTTTCTTCCTTTTTCTATCACGTAAACACTTTCTAAAATGTCTGGCACAGGCCAAACTGTTGATCTGTCCAAACTTGCTTATGATAACCTTAGCTGGAAAGATGCAAGGAGTCTCTGCATAGAAAGAGGTTTAAGTGTAAGGAAGAATCCCTCTAGAGAACTGTTAGTTAACATGCTTGTAGAACAGGATAAGGCCAAAGCTGGCACTCCTGCTGAAAAGTTTGCTGATGGTTCCCACTCTGATTCTGGGGCACCCCTAGCAAAAGATGTGGGAGGGAAACTTCCAAGCCTGCCCCCTAGCAAGCCACCTAGCATAGCTGGTACTGATGTAGAGTCACACCATACTGATACTGTTGTCTCACATCACAGTAAGAGTATCCCTTCTCATCATAGTAGAAGTGCTGTTTCTGTTAGTCAAGCTATTAGGGTGTCATCTGTTAGGGCCAGGTCTCCTTCTGTTCAATCTCAGCATACTTCTGTCTCTAGACATGCCTCACCCACCCACCCTGATGACAGAGTGTTAGAAAGGGAGCTCAATAGATTGAGAGTGGAACAAACCAGACTGAAGCTCAAGAAGCAACAGCTGGATTTGGATAGGCAGTCCTTAGAGGTGGAAAGGGAAAGACAGAAGTTGGGTTTTGAAACCCATGGTGGCAGCAGCAGTATTCGCCATGGTCATCCTGCAAAAGAGCATGATTCTAGGAATCTGCACAAGATAGTTCCCCCTTATAAGGAGGGGGATGACATTAACAAGTGGTTTGCTGCACTTGAGAGGGCCTGTGTTGTACAGGATGTCCCTCAAAGGCAGTGGGCTGCTATCCTATGGCTATCATTTAGTGGAAAGGGTAGGGATAGGCTCCTTACTGTGAAAGAAAGTGATGCCAATAATTTTGCAGTTCTTAAGAATGCACTCCTAGATGGTTATGGCCTAACCACTGAACAGTACAGGATGAAGTTCAGAGAAACCAAAAAGGAGTCTTCACAAGACTGGGTAGACTTTGTTGACCATTCAGTGAAGGCCTTGGAGGGGTGGTTACATGGCAGTAAAGTTACTGATTATGAAAGCCTGTATAACTTAATCCTGAGAGAGCATATACTTAATAACTGTGTGTCTGATTTGTTGCACCAGTACCTGGTGGACTCTGATCTGACCTCTCCCCAAGAATTGGGAAAGAAGGCAGACAAATGGGTCAGAACAAGGGTGAACAGAAAAGTTCATACAGGGGGTGACAAAGATGGCAATAAGAAGAAGGATGGTAAGTCTTCTGACAAAGGTGGGGACAAATCTAAAAATGAGTCTTCATCAGGCCCACAAAAACACTCTGGTGGGGGGGGGGTGGGACCAAATCCTCTTCAAATCAAAACAAAGAAAAGAAACCATGGTGCTATTTATGTCAAATAAAAGGCCATTGGACAACAGATCCCAGTTGTCCAAAGAAAAGCACCAAGCCTCCTACCACTACAACCCCTGCTGCTACACCTAGTGCCCCTAGTAATAGCAGTGGTGGTGGGAGCAAACCTACTAATAGCCAATCCAAGGGAGTAGCTGGGCTCACTTTTGGTAACTTAGTTGGGGTTGGTCTTGTTAGGGAGACCACAGAGGCTGTGTTAGTCTCTGAGGGGGCTATTGATTTAGCCACCTTAGTTGCTTGTCCCCTTAACATGGATAAGTACAAGCAACTACCTCTAATAAATGGTGTTGAGGTTCAGGCCTACAGGGACACAGGTGCCAGTGTTACAATGGTAATAGAGAAACTGGTCCACCCTGAACAACACCTACTTGGTCACCAGTACCAAGTAACCGATGCTCACAACAACACACTTAGCCACCCCATGGCTGTTGTAAATCTCAACTGGTGGGGGGTTACTGGTCCAAAGAAAGTTGTGGTTGCCTCAGATTTACCTGTAGACTGTCTACTTGGAAATGATTTAGAGACATCAGCTTGGTCAGATGTGGAGTTGGAGGCCCATGCAGCAATGCTGGGCATCCCAGGGCATATTTTTGCTTTAACCAAGCCTCAGGCCAAAAAGCAAAAAGGACAGGGTGACTTGGATCCTGGAACAATGGACGAAGTGCTCCCTAAAGCTAGGGCTAGTAGAAGTAAAGCACTACCTACTATCCCTCCCTCTACAGTGGATTCAACTTCTGAGGAAGAAGAATTTCCACCCTGTGCAGAACCTACACCAGAGGAGCTGGAAGCAGACACTGCTGAGCTTTTAGGTGAAGGGGGGCCTGCCAGGGAGGAGCTGAGTGTGGCACAGCAGACCTGTCCCACACTAGAGGGTCTAAGACAGCAAGCTGTCAAACAAGCAAATGGGGATGTCAGTGACTCTCACAGAGTTTACTGGGAGGACAACCTCTTGTACACTGAAGCAAGGGATCCTAAACCTGGAACTGCCAGGAGATTAGTGATTCCTCAGGAGTACAGAAAGTTCCTCCTAACTCTAGCTCACGACATTCCCTTAGCTGGACATTTAGGGCAAATGAAAACTTGGGACAGGCTTGTTCCCTTGTTTCATTGGCCTAGAATGTCAGAGGACACAAAGGAATTTTGTAAGTCCTGTGAAACCTGTCAAGCCAGTGGCAAGACAGGTGGCACTCCAAAGGCACCCCTTATTCCATTGCCTGTGGTTGGGGTTCCCTTTGAAAGGGTAGGGGTTGACATAGTTGGCCCCCTTGACCCTCCTACTGCTTCAGGCAATAAGTTTATCTTGGTGGTAGTGGACCATGCCACCAGATATCCTGAAGCAATTCCTCTAAGGACCACTACAGCACCAGCAGTGGCAAAGGCCCTCCTGGGAATATTTTCCAGGGTGGGCTTTCCAAAAGAGGTGGTATCAGATAGGGGAAGCAATTTCATGTCTGCTTACTTAAAGGCCATGTGGAAGGAGTGTGGTGTGACATACAAGTTCACTACACCCTATCATCCACAAACAAATGGACTGGTGGAGAGATTTAACAAAACTCTCAAAGGCATGATTATGGGACTCCCTGAAAAACTCCGCAGGAGATGGGATATCCTTTTACCATGCCTCCTTTTTGCTTACAGGGAGGTACCCCAGAAAGGAGTGGGCTTCAGCCCCTTTGAACTCCTCTTTGGACACCCTGTGAGAGGTCCTCTAACACTTATTAAGGAGGGTTGGGAACAACCTCTAAAAGCTCCAAAGCAAGACATAGTGGACTATGTACTTGGCCTCAGATCAAGGATGGCTGAGTACATGAAAAAGGCCAGTAAAAACCTTCAGGCCAGCCAAGAGCTCCAAAAGCAATGGCATGACCAGAAGGCTGTTTTGGTTCAGTACCAACCAGGGCAGAAAGTGTGGGTCTTGGAGCCTGTGGCCCCAAGAGCACTCCAAGATAAATGGAGTGGTCCCCACACAATTGTTGAGAAAAAGGGTGAAGTCACCTACTTAGTTGACTTAGGCACTGCCAGGAGTCCCCTTAGGGTGCTCCATGTCAATCGCCTGAAACCCTACTATGACAGGGCTGATCTCACCCTGCTCATGGCAACAGATGAGGGACAGGAAGAAGAGAGTGACCCTCTCCCTGATCTATTCTCTTCCACAGAACAAGATGCTCTAGTGGAAGGTGTAGTTTTGGCAGATTGTCTTACTGCTGAGCAGAAAGACCACTGCATAAATCTCCTGGGTCAGTTTTCTGAACTCTTCTCTACTGTGCCAGGTACCACTTCTTGGTGTGAGCACACTATAGATACTGGAGACAGCTTGCCTGTCAAAAGTAAGATCTATAGGCAGCCTGACCGTGTCAGAGACTGCATAAAGCAAGAGGTGCAGAAAATGTTAGAACTAGGAGTGGTTGAGCACTCTGAAAGTCCATGGGCCTCTCCTGTGGTACTTGTACCAAAACCTCATTCCAAGGATAGAAAGAAGGAAATGCGGTTTTGCGTAGACTACAGAGGTCTCAACCAGGTAACCAAAACTGATGCTCACCCTATACCCAGGGCAGATGAGCTCATAGATACACTGGCATCTGCCAAGTATCTAAGCACTTTTGACTTGACTGCAGGGTATTGGCAGATCAAATTATCAGAAGATGCAAAAGCAAAAACTGCATTTTCAACCATTGGAGGCCATTACCAATTCACAGTAATGCCTTTTGGATTGAAAAATGCACCTGCCACTTTTCAAAGGTTGGTGAATACAGTCCTGCAAGGGCTGGAAGCTTTTAGTGCAGCATATCTGGACGATATAGCTGTCTTTAGCTCCAGTTGGGATGATCACCTGGTCCACCTATGGAAAGTTTTGGAGGCCCTGCAAAAGGCAGGCCTCACTATCAAGGCTTCAAAGTGCCAGATAGGGCAGGGGAAGGTGGTTTATCTGGGACACCTGGTTGGTGGAGAACAGATTGCACCACTTCAGGGGAAAATCCAAACTATTATAAATTGGGTTCCCCCTACTACTCAGACTCAGGTGAGAGCCTTTTTAGGCCTCACTGGGTATTACAGGAGGTTCATTAAGAACTATGGCTCCATTGCAGCCCCTCTTGATGACCTCACTTCAAAGAAAATGCCTAAAAAGGTATTGTGGACAGCTAGCTGTCAGAAAGCTTTTGAGGAGCTGAAGCAGGCCATGTGCTCTGCACCTGTCCTGAAAAGCCCCTGTTACTCCAAGAAATTCATTGTCCAAACTGATGCATCTGAATTAGGGGTAGGGGCAGTCCTTTCACAACTTAATTCTGAGGGCCAGGATCAACCTGTTGCTTTTATTAGCAGGAGGTTGACCCCTAGAGAAAAGCGTTGGTCTGCCATAGAGAGGGAGGCCTTTGCTGTGGTCTGGGCACTGAAGAAGTTGAGGCCATACCTGTTTGGCACTCACTTCATTGTTCAGACAGACCACAAACCTCTACTTTGGCTAAAACAAATGAAAGGTGAAAATCCTAAATTGTTGAGGTGGTCTATATCCCTACAGTGAATGGACTATACAGTGGAACATAGACCTGGGAGTACCCACTCCAATGCAGATGGACTCTCCAGATATTTCCACTTAGACAATGAAGACTCATCAGGTCATGGCTAGTCTTATTGTCCTTCGTTTGGGGGGGGGTTGTGTAGGAAAGTACCATCTTGCCTGGCATGTTACCCCCATTTTTTCACTGTATATATGTTGTTTTAGTTGTATGTGTCACTGGGACCCTGCCAGCCAGGGCCCCAGTGCTCATAAATGTGCCTGAATATGTTACCTGTGTTATGACTAACTGTCTCACTGAGGCTCTGCTAATCAGAACCTCAGTGGTTATCCTCTCTCATTTCTTTCAAATTGTCACTAGCAGGCTATTGACCAATTTTACCAATTTACATTGGCATACTGGAACACCCTTATAATTCCCTAGTATATGGTACTGAGGTACCCAGGGTATTGGGGTTCCAGGAGATCCCTATGGGCTGCAGCAATTATTTTGCCACCCATAGGGAGCTCTGACAATTCTTACACAGGCCTGCCACTGCAGCCTGAGTGAAATAACGTCCACGTTATTTCACAGCCATTTTACACTGCACTTAAGTAACTTATAAGTCACCTATATGTCTAACCTTTACCTGGTAAAGGTGGGGTGCTAAGTTACTTAGTGTGTGGGCACCCTGGCACTAGCCAAGGTGCCCCCACATTGTTCAGGGCCAATTCCCCGGACTTTGTGAGTGCGGGGACACCATTACACGCGTGCACTACATATAGGTCACTACCTATGTGTAGCTTCACAATGGTAACTCCGAATATGGCCATGTAACATGTCTAAGATCATGGAATTGCCCCCTCTATGCCATCCTGGCATTGTTGGCACAATCCCATGATCCCACGGATCTCTAGCACAGACCCTGGTACTGCCAAACTGCCTTTCCCGGGGTTTCACTGCAGCTGCTGCTGCTGCCAACCCCTCAGACAGGTTTCTGCCCTCCTGGGGTCCAGCCAGGCTGGGCCCAGGAAGGCAGAACAAAGGACTTCCTCAGAGAGAGGGTGTTACACCCTCTCCCTTTGGAAAATGGTGTTAGGGCTGGGGAGGAGTAGCCTCCCCCAGCCTCTGGAAATGCTTTCATGGGCACAGATGGTGCCCATTTCTGCATAAGCCAGTCTACACCAGTTCCGGGACCCCTCAGCCCTGCTCTGGCGCGAAACTGGACAAAGGAAAGGGGAGTGACCACTCCCCTGACCTGCACCTCCCCTGGGAGGTGCCCAGAGCTCCTCCAGTGTGCTCCAGACCTCTGCCATCTTGGAAACAGAGGTGCTGCTGGCACACTGGACTGCTCTGAGTGGCCAGGGCCAGCAGGTGACGTCAGAGACTCCTTCTGATAGGCTCCTTCAGGTGTTGCTAGCCTATCTTCTCTCCTAACTAGCCAAATCCTCTTTTCTGGCTATTTAGGGTCCCTGCTTTGGGGAATTCCTTCGATAACAAATGCAAGAGCTCATCCGAGTTCCTCTTCATCTCTCTCTTCACCTTCTGCCAAGAAATCGACTGCTGACCGCGCTGGAAGCCTGCAAAACTGCAACAAAGTAGTGAAGATGAGTACTGCAACTCTGTAACGCTGATCCTGCCCCCTTCTCGACTGTTTTCCTGGTGGTGCATGCTGTGGGGGTAGTCTGCCTCCTCTCTGCACTAAAAGCTCCGAAGAAATCTCCCGTGGGTCGACGGAATCGTCCCCCTGCTACCGCAGGCACCAAAGAACTGCATCACCGGCACCCTGGGTCTCCTCTCAGCACAACGAGCGAGGTCCCTTGAATCCAGCAACTCTGTCCAAGTGACTCCCATAGTCCAGTGACTCTTCAGTCCAAGTTTGGTGGAGGTAAGTCCTTGCCTCCCCACGCCAGACTGCATTGCTGGGAACCGCGACTTTTGCAGCTACTACGGCCTCTGTGCACTTCCGGCAGAAATCCTTTGTGCACAGCCAAGCCTGGGTCCACAGCACTCTAACCTGCATTGCACGACCTCCTAAGTTGTCATCTGGCGGTGTGGGACTCCTTTGTTCGACTTCAGGTGAGCACCGTTTCACTCCTCTTCGTAGTGCCTGTTCCAGCACTTCTGCGGGTGCTGCCTGCTTCTGAGAGGGCTCCTTGTCTTGCTGGGCGCCTCCTCTGTCCCCTGACGCAATTGGCGATATCCTGGTCCCTCCTGGGCCACAGCAGCATCCAAAAACCCTAACCACATGACTTGCAGCTAGCAAGGCTTGTTTTCGGTCTTTCTTCAGGAAAACACTTCTACACAACTCTTCACGACGTGGGACATCCATCCTCCAAAGGGGAAGTTTCTAGCCCTTGTTGTTCCTGCAGAATCCTCAGCTTCTACTTCCTAGTAGCAGCTTCTTTGCACCCACAGCTGGCATTTCCTGGGCATCTGCCCACTCTCGACTTGATCGTGACTTTTGGACTTGGTCCCCTTGTTCCACAGGTACTCTCGTCTGGAAATCCATCGTTGTTGCATTGCTGGTGTTGGTCTTTCCTACAGAATTCCCCTATCACGACTTCTGTGCTCTTTGGGGAGCTTTAGTGCACTTTGCACTCACTTTTCAGGGTCTTGGGGTGGGCTATTTTTCTAACCCTCACTGTTTTCTTACAGTCCCAGCGACCCTCTACAAGGTCACATAGGTTTGGGGTCCATTCGTGGTTCGCATTCCACTTTTGGAGAATATGATTTGTGTTGCCCCTATCCCTATGTGTCCCCATTGCATCCTATTGTAACTATACATTGTTTGCACTGTTTTCTAATACTATACTGCATATTTTTGGTATTGTGTACATATATCTTGTGTATATTTGCTATCCTCATACTGAGGGTACTCACTGAGATACTTTTGGCATATTGTCATAAAAATAAAGTACCTTTATTTTTAGTATATCTGTGTATTGTGTTTTCTTATGATATTGTGCATATGACACTAGTGGTACTGTAGGAGCTTCACTCGTCTCCTAGTTCAGCCTAAGCTGCATTGCTCAGCTACCATTATCTATCAGCCTAAGCTGCTAGACACCCTATACACTAATAAGGGATACCTGGGCCTGGTGCAAGGTGTAAGTACCCCTTGGTACTCACTACAAGCCAGTCCAGCCTCCTACAAACAGTGTTCCCACTGTGTGTAGTTCAAGAGAGGCCTATATCTAGTGGCATGGTGTAGGTAGTGATGTCCCCAATTGTTGTAGCAGAACATTTCCCCATAATTAATTGTATAATCATATACATCATCACTTTCAAAAGCAGAATAGTCCTTCATTTCAGTTAGCATGGAATCAACTGTTTGGACATCCCAATCATCAGAGACAACATTAGGTGTAATAACATCAGACATTGAAATTTTGAACACGTATGGTATTTGAATAATCTCTGTAGGCCCGTATATATCGAATGGAACTTTGTCCCACACAATGCCATCAGTAATTGGTATTGCTGTAATATTTACAGGGGACAAATCTCTTCGGACGTTATGTGAAGAATGATGTGGTGTTTAAATTTCATCAACAGGCTCCACCGAGGAGCGATCAGGAATATAGTGGCCATTTATGAGCAAAAAGAAAACAGTCACAAAACCAATCCAAAAAAATAATGCAATAAATGTCAAACAGAACCATAGATAGTTCCATGGATAGATCAAATAGGTCTTTTTAAGCCATCGATACAGTTTACTACTTTTTGAAATATTGTCAATCACTGTAGAGGATGAATCCGAAGAAAAATCATCAATGTCAATGAAATAGCCAGAGGTAGTCTCTGCAAACACAGGAGCCGCTGTATTCTGATCCACCGCTCGTGGAGGTTCTTGATAGACAACGTCATTAGTCGTGAAAGTGTTTGTGTAAAATACAGCCAAATCTTGAAGCGGGGTGGTCACTGAAGTCGTGACTGGAACCAACAAAAGTTCATTTTCCGCTGTCCCCATGGTCGAGGAAGTGTCTGGAACAACAGTTGACATAGCTGCATAATCATTAGTAGTGATGTTCATCCTACTATGTAGATGGATGTCCTGTTGGGTAGTGAGAGGGGATCGGGAACCACCCAAGGGACCTCCTGGTCTACTATGAAGGATCGGCCACATGGTGTAATTTGATGTCATCAATGGAGATTAATCTGTTCGACTTAGAACCAGACAGTGGTGGTAAGATGACGGTCCTGGTGCCTTTTATTCCCAAGACTGGTACAGGTGCTCTGTACGATGGACCAAACTCCTTTTTCACAGCGATCTTCTCACAAACCAGATCCCCAACGTTAGGAATTCAGCCAGTCGAAGTTTTCACCAATTCCCTTATTCCTAAGGTGGCAGCACTTGCATATGATTTATCATCACAAAATTGTTGAAGCTCCTGTAAAACAGTGAGACGTTCTTTTATGTCAAATGGTGTTTCTGCTGCCACCATACCAGGGGCATCAAGATATGGGACATACATAGGTATCCCAAAGAGAACCTCATATGGAGAGCGTCCCCCCAAGGACCGTCTTGGCAGATTATTCAGTGCTCTCTGGACCGCATATAGGTGGTGTAACCAACTGCGGCCTGAACCTAAATACTCGAGCTGTTAAGGACTGCTTTATAGCATGATTACGCCTCTCCACGACTGAATTTCCCTCGGGATGGTATGGTGAGGAGTAATGGAGTTCAACACCCATCGTCCCCATGGTGTTCCTGAATGCCTTAGAGGCAAATGCAGGGCCCTGGTCCGAATGGAATGCTGCAACCGCATATGTACCGATAAAGATCAGCAAATCTTTTATAACAGTCCGAGCGTCAGCCGACCGCTGTGGCCATACCCACAGGAATCTAGAACAGGAATCCACAGCCACCAAAATTTACTTGTATGCACCATCAGGCTGTAAGGGACCACAATGGTCTAGGTACACACACTGAAGTGGTTTGTCTGACACTAAGAGGGATGTCTGCGGAGGGCGTTTGATATTAGAGCCCTTAATCTGCTGGCAAATGTCACAGCAAAGAACATACTGCTTAGTTGGTCTGCATAGACCAGTCCACCAGTATTGTTCCTGTAGAATTGTTATTGTGGCCTGTATACCAGCATGTGCAGAAGCGACACCCTCATGTGCGGCTGTAATCAGCTCTAATCTCTGGTCTTCATTGGGGATCACTCGATCTCCAACCCCAGGAATTGCTGTATAAGCAACATTCTGTGCACTGATATGGTAAGTATAGTTTGTAGGGTATCCTTTCGGAAGGGTCCTGCCTGCAGACGAAGCTTTAATGGCAATCAGTATTTCATTATCCAACCTCGTCCGAGAACGAGTCACTCCAGCCACAGAAACCGTAGCTACCGATGCTTTGGCCGCTTCATCAGCCAATGTATTACTGGCAACGTGTATTCCTACACGTTGGTGTCCTAATGTATGAACTACATGGACACATGGTAGCTTATCCTTAAGATCAGCCACCCTTCCCCACAATATTTTGTGTTTAATGGTGTTCCCTTTAGAATCCCTAAACCCGTTCAGTTTCCAATGATTGAGATATTCATTGTATGACTGGACGCAGTAATATGAATCACAGACTATCAAAGTCTGGCTTCCTGCCTTAGTATGTTCGAGCGCTAGAATAAGAGCTTTAAGCTCAGCCAACTGGGCTGTGCAGTCCCCTAAGGTCTGCGTGTAGGTATTGTGAGGGTGGAAAACTCCATCTTTCATCACTCCACACACGGCTGCGCAAGCTGCCGAGTATTGATGTTTAGTACCTACAGCCGGTTGTGCCGATCCGTCAGTATAAATGATGGTATTGTAACTGTCTAGTGGCAAAATATTTAGAGAAGCGGGGTACTTCTGTTCATACTGGAGAAATTCTTGTGTTTGAAGTCTTGGATCGAATATATGATCGACATCAGTTGCGGTCAGAGACGTTGCCCATTGAATCCAGCGTGGGTGTAGCGCTTTAGCGTTCGGAACACTCGCTTTAGTGACAGCCTCTAAGGCCGACACCGGGGAGACAACAATAATGCGTTTCCCCTGGGCAAGTGGCCTCTCTTTTATGATGGCCATCTGAACTGCTGTCAGAATTTTTTCTGTAGGTGCAAAACGTTGTTCAGCATTTGAATATAAATGTGATTTATATGCTATCGGCACCGTGTCACCCTCATTAAAGGTGACATAAGTAAATCCAAGGACACCAGCAATTATTCTGATGACCAAGTTTGTTTTATTATCACATGTGTGTAAGTGTTTAGCTTCTAGCATGTCCCGTTGTATGTCCCTAAGGATGTGTGTGTGTTCAATCGTCCATCGTCTGCTAGAAAAATTGTGCTGAACCAAGTCATAAAAAGGCTTGATGCGTTCTGCATAATCTGGAATGTATGTTCTGCCAAAATTGAAGAAACTCAGTAATGACTGTAATTTCTTAAGTGTATTTGGAGGCTGTAGCTGAGCACACTTTTCTAGAAAGTGCGGGCCAGGCTCTTCCCCTCGTTTGATAGCTCGTATCCCAGGAACAATACACTAAGAAAGGCTATCTTGCTTTTCTTAAAATTAAATTTATAACCGAGGTCCCCAAATCCCAAAATGATCCGATCGACCCTCGCAAGATGAATGTCGAGGGCGTCGTCAGTGAGATAGATATCATCCACATAGGACAATGCATCGGAATCAATCTCATTAAAAAATGATGTTACACGCGCTGAAAACAGGCCTGGGCTATTTTTATAGCCTTGAGGTAAACAACAAAAGCGTTTCTGAGAGCCAAATGAAAATGCACTTAGGTCCCTACTTTCATGTGCTAAATTCTGGCAGAAAAATCCATTAGATATATCCAATGTAGTTTTATATTTTTTACGCACTATATTGTTTATTAGTGCCGTGCTGTGTGAGTTTTGTATAGCATATGTGCGTGTATGACTATTTAAGTGTCTGTAATCAAGCACTATTCTATATGAATGATCAGGCTTTGCTACGGGGAATAATGGATTATTCATCGCAGACGTACAGGGCTCAAGCACTCCCTGGTACTCAAGTTGTGTGAGTATCTCCTTCACCAGAGCTTTTGCTTCATGTTTAACAGGGTATTGTGGCTGCGGTTGGGGTGTAGACCTAACGGGAATAATACGACAAGGAGACTCCTTGTCCCAACCTACATGATTACAGTATAGTGCAGGTGCCTGCGCTAAAGCCCATTCAGCAGCATAGGCTTCTTTAGCTGCTTCAGGAACAAGATCGGAGAAAGAAGGCAAAATTACATCTTCCCCATGCGGGAGCTTGCGGACGTGTTGAGGTGGCCAGTCTCTCTCGGCCAATAGGATATCACTAGTAAGTTCATCCCAAAATATTACACTAATAGTACGTTTCACGTCTCCCTCTATCTGAATTGTTAAATCATAAACCCTATCAGGGGGAGAACGTGGCCATCCGCTGTCTCATCCGCGATGTAATCGCTAGTTGCTGTCGCATCCAGATGATCTTTCAGACTCCGGCGACATATCGTGACCTCTGCCGCGCTGTCCAACAGAGTCACTGCCCACCTCTTGTTCCTCAACAGTGTTCTCAATACTACTGGCATTCTTAACTATCAGTGCTGCCACCTTCTTCTTTTTAAACTGTGGCTTTTGCTGAGGAGTCTTTTCTTCTTTTTTAATGGTAGACTGTGGTGAGTCTTTCTTTTCTTTCACGTATTCCGGACGTCGATCTTGACGGCCCCTTCTCTCGCTACGTCTATCCGGTGCGTCCTGAAAGGAACGAGAGGGACGTTAATCAGTATATCTGTCTGGAGGTCTAATGTGGTCCCTATTTCTGAGATTATGCCTCCTTTCGGAGTTCTCCGGATGTGGAGAATCAGCTCTCTTATTTCTTCTCTCTTTGAAATCTTTTTGTTGGTCCCAGCACTTTTTAGAGCCCTCTTGTGCCTGCTTCGTACCCTCCTTATGGGTGGTACATTGTAACTCCAATTTTCTTAGGTTTAGCTCCCAAGCTATCCCGTCCTATACTAGTATAGGTATCGGAAATTATTTTCGGTAGCTGTCTCTCTTGTTCCAGATTTGGAGTTTCCCGGAGACGCTGGCGTATTGCCAGTGCTACCGCTTCCCCTTTAATATTACTCAGTATTATTGAGGAGACGGCGTCAAAGTTACGCATTAATTTCATCCCCAGATCCAGGGCTGGCGCAGCCCCATGTTCATTTTGTATTTGTTTTAACACTTCCGGTAAATTGGCAAGTGTCGGGGTGCCATGTGTGGTAGTATATATGGCAGTGAAGACTGTACCCCATGTGGCACAGTCATCCACCGAGGGAACCATCCCAAACGGCAAGCACATAGTGAGCAATCTATGTTTTTCCTGTGATCCCGTATGGGGAAACACAGCTTTCAGCTGATTAGTTTTCTGGGCAATCCAGAACTGTATTTTTTCCTGTTCCGTGGGCACTTTATCCATAATAGTATGCACTGTTTGTGGATTAATCCCAGTAGCCAATTGATAACCACCAGCTACGGGCGGTGCTAGACGCACTGGTGTTGTGTTCAATGTACGCATTACGAACTGAATCAATCGTCTATATAATGCCACTAATTCATTATAAAAAACTCGTAAATCTGCTATTGGCATATTCTGTATGCCTGGGTGAGGTGTATATGTGGCAAACATAGGCCATGTAGGTCCCTTATTACTTAAGGGACCTAACCTCACTCTTCGTAGTACATGTGGTAGGGCGCCTTCAAACCAGTTCTGATGCTCTTGATATGTGAGCGATATTTCATGATACTGGTATGCTTCGTACCGTACAGGCGCGTTCGCAACTTCATATTTGTGAAATGTGTGCGTTCTTTGGTCAGCCTCAGGAAAGGTGACCCAACAGTAAAACGTTTCTGTTAGCTATGCTTCAGTTGCTTCTATTATCAGAGAAACATCCCGCCCTCTTCTGTAAGGCCATACGCTAATAAATGTTGTGTTAGTGCATGTCTAGCATTTGCAGGAATGTCTATGGTATTAGCCATAGTTGTTTAGAGAAATGGAACACCAGATAGGGGAAGTATTTTCCTTTTATGAGTTTGAGCTCGAACAACCTACAGCTTAATTAGGTGTTACCTTTTCAGCTGAGGAGGATTCTCCCAAAGACCACGGACGTCTCCATATAATGGTACTTAGGGGACCTGCTGTCTGTGAAACAGTCATAGTCAGGGTATCCATAAATTAGTGCCTAAACACCATCGTTGGTGGCGCCATGTCGTAGTTTGGACTCTTGCTCGGAGCAAGACTGCTGGTTTAAGGATGACAGTACTTTTGTTTGTAGGCGACTGTGTCTTTCCTACAACAAGTCGCAACAGTTGTCCCAACCTTACCAGCTCACTAGCAGCACCTCACCAGAAACACTATAGTAAAAGGTGATTTATGGCAGCCGTTTACGCATGGACTCGAAAATAAGATATCTCAGGGAATGTCGTGGTTAAACGGAGATTACCCTTTTCTCACAGATATATTATGTCTCATACAAACAAAGGCAATAACACAGATGCAGTGAAGTTATAATAGTTTTTTATTTAACATAACTGCAATGTGCGATAAGTTGCATGGACTGCAATGATTAGGATAATGAACATAGCAAGTAACAGTATTGTTAAGAAGAGAGTCATTGTTATGAAGACCCCCACCATTTTGCAATACATGAAAGAGATATATAAGATGGAATATGCCCTAATACCCTAATGTGAATAGACCCAACCTCCTACCTAAAGGAGAGCTGGGTTTGCTAAACCTAATCTGCCAAAGCTGTGTCCATGAGAGGAGCCCCCAACCCTCGTTACCTTGGAATGAGGTCTCTATCTCAGACTCAGCAGGGACACGAAGACTGGGTCAGTGTCAAGATGACTGCAGCATCGGTATCAGCGATGGTGGCAATGCCCTCTGGTCGGAATCCCTCTGATTATCTGTCTAAAGTGTGATGTATTTATACAGATCTACAAGGTCCCCTGACGCAAGTGTATTATAAAACAATAGATAACAGGCATGCTTGGGACGGCAATTAATATCAACAATCCCTCGAAAGTATAGAGAGGGAAAATCCCTAAGTGTGAACACCTACTGTTTGTTTGTCTTTGGTGCTTGATCTTGACGCCTTGGCGCTGCAACACTGATAATGTAACCCATAACAAGTGGCCTAACTATAAACAAGGCAGCCATCTTAGAAGAAATAAATAATTAAATGGGTTAAGACAGAGCAAGCTAAGTAGGTTAAAAGTCACTAGGTGACGGGGGCACGAGTCTACAAGCCAGAGGCTAAGCTAATTCCTGTTATCCCATTAAAATGAACTAGGATTCACTACAACCTTACTTGTAGTAAATGGATAAACTGGGTTTTGATTTTGTTTAGTGCTCGCAATAATTTTGCATTTGTTTTGTGTGAACCTGGGCTTGGGAGGACAAGCCGCAAGACTTTGTCAGCCACAGTACGTGTGAGTGTGACGTCATTGGAGCCACGCTGGGATAGGTTGGTTAGTGAGAAGGGTCGCGAACTAATTAGCAGCCATCCATGAATTCCAATTGGTTGAGAAGGTGGGTGAAGAGAATTCTGGGATTAAAAGTAATTTCCTGATTTGATTTTGAATAACATAGAGGTCGCAAAATGAACATTTTCAAAGCTTTAAAGAGTGCTTTAAGGGGAGATACGTGCATTACAACGAGTATAGGGGATATTGCACCACCAGATGGTACACCAGCCTACACTGTAATTGAAGAAAAGAGCGTTGCGCCATTCCTTTGGTTGAAACAATGATGCAAAGTGACAGAGAAGGATGGGAGCTTAGCATTTCCTGCCAATGGAACATTTAATTTGAGGAGCTGAGAGAATCTGAGGAGGGTGCTGTATGATCTGAAACCCCCTCCGACACCATCACAGTTCGAGGCATTAGCAATCTGGGAGATAGTAGCCAGATAGCAACAGACATTTGAGAGGAGAAGGAAAAAGGCAGAAAAGACACTAGTAGAGGCTAGATGGGACAGTGCTCAGAAATTGTGGAGAGCCAAGACTTTACAGGGAATTAAAATGTTTCCAGCTATTACCCGACAGCGGGGGAGAGGAAAGGAAAGCTACCAAAAAAACAAACAGGACCCCTTCTAAGAGTAGGGAGCGGAGATCAAAGGAGTCTTGACATTTGAGGAAGAGTCAGATAATGATGAGTTTATTTTGCAGTTATTGAGAAATTGTCCCCCACCATATGCAGCACAAGAGAACGGTCCGAGCACCAGTGTACATCCTTCAGCACCGACACAGGTTAACGTCACAATGAGTCCAGTGCAGATTTATCCTAGCATGACACAGAGCCCGATGCAGAGCAGACATAATTCACCTATTACTCCAGTACCACAGAATCAGTTGCCACAGTCAAATGTCCCGAGAATTTACCCTGATGTACCTATAATGGAAACTGCCACAAACCTAATAGTGCCTACAAGACAAGTTTTCCCGAAACCAATGTTGGTTCAGACAGAGCCAACTCCAATTTTACTGCCTCAAGTGCAGACACAAGCAGAGACAATATACGCTCCAGTAATACGGGACAGCGTCAGATAGATCCATACTGATGAGTCAGAATATGGGAACTATGCACCCACAGAACTTGGGTATCAAACCAAACCCAGCTGCTGTATCTGTGCCTGTACCATTGCTCCAGTTGTACCTTTGTTTGCACAAGAGAAAAACAGTACAGATGGACAGGGAGTCCTGAGTCAGAGTTCAATGAGGGGAGAACTTAATGAGAATATCTGAGTAGTCTCTCCTATGGGACAGACCTTTGATGGATCAAGATCATTGCTAGACCTTAGTCCATTTGGAGCTCCTCCAGATACTGTCATAGGGTCAAATGTTAGTCAGAGTTTGAAATTACTGATGCCACAGTCCTCGAATACACTGGTGCAACAGGTGCCACATGCCCGGGCCAACAATATTTTGCTGCAAGGTTTGACTGCCAGACAAGCTGAATACCCCACAGAGTGCTCCTAGGGAAGGGGAGTTCTTGAACTATACGAGACTAGGGGCCAGATGTTGCAAGTTCCGATTTTGCGAATCTGAAATTGCGAGTCGGTGCGACTCGCAATTTCTGATTCGCAAAATCGGATGCAGAACGGTGTCTCAGACCCCGTCTGCGATTCGCTATGGGGTCGCAAAGACCCACCTCATTAATATTAATGAGGTGGGTCGCATTTTGCGACCCCATAGTGAGTCCCTGCGCTCACAGGGATGGTGGCCTGCTGAAGACAGCAGACCTCCATGTCTGTGACTGCTTTTTAAATAAAGCAGTTTTTTATTTCATTTTGCAGCCCGTTTTCCTTAAAGGAAAACGAGTTGCAAAATAAAAAAAATAATGAAACCATTTGGTTTAGTTTTTTCAGAGTAAGCAGTGGTCCATTGGACCACTGCCTGCTCTGAAAAAAACATTTTGGCAACATTCACAAAGGGGAAGGGGTCCCATGGGGACCCCTTCCCTTTTGTGAATGAGTTACCACCAGCGTGACACTGGTGGTAACTGCGAATTGCTTTGCGACCGCATTCACGGTCACAAAGCAGTTTAGCATCGCGATGCGAGTCGCAAATAGGAAGGGGACACCCCTTCCTATTTGCGAGTCGCATTCACAATTTGAGAGTCGGTACCGACTATGTGAATGAGCATCGTGATGAGCATTTTGCATGGCACAAACTGCGATTTTCGCAGTTTGCACCATGCAAAATGCTTGCTACATCTGGCCCCTAGGAATGGAAGTGGGTGAGCACATTGAAGGGACTATGGGTGTGAATAGAATAGAGCCCTACACAGAAGCAGAATTGAGGTACCTGTGCCCAAAAATTACGCGGGAAGTGAGGAATGTGCATCAAAGTTTAGCAGACTTGGCAGAGAAGTATGTCATAGAAATAGAGAAAACGAAGCATTTGAAAAGGCGTTACAAGTTATATTTTAGGTTTAAGATTTCTTTTATTGATTTTGAAACATTACAACATCTCCCACCTACAACCAGAGGCTGGTGGGGAGGAAACAGAAGGAAAAAAGAAGAGTAGGGGGTGGAAAAAGGGGGGAACACCTTTGTTCGGTGGACTGCTGTCGTCAGCCAATGGGACTACCCTGAGTAGAAGTGGTCTGCCCAAGTGGTAAGAAGGGGGCAAGTCCACCATTTAGTCCTGAGAGTCATCCGCTCTGGTCAGCCGCAGTATACGAAAGTAGGAGGGACAGGACAGTTCCCTAAATTCTGCTGACAAGTACCTAAGAGCCAGACCCCACGTTTTGTCAAAAAGGGGGAGTGTGCCAGTCGCCGCTAGCTTTTCCATGCCCATTAGAGGCCACAATTCATGTAACCAGTCCGTGTGAGTGGGGATAGACTCTGAGCCTCAGCGGGCCAGCAGAAGCTGCTTTGCCGCCCCTAAGGACAGAGTAATAGCCCGGCCCCTAGGAGAGCGGAGCGGATACGTCAGAGGATTAGGGAGACCCAACAAAATGTAACTGGGAAACTGAGGTACGCTAGTGCCATATATATCATCTATTGCCCGTAGGATCGGGCCCCAAAAGGGAGCAACCCTCGGACAAAGCCATAGCAAGTGCATGAGTGTGCCCCCCCACATTTATGCCAGCATCCACCATCGCTCCGCTCTCCCCATTGAGCCAACCTGGCAGGTGTGTAGTACATCTAGTGTGCTATTTTCAGGAACATTTCTTTGGTGTTCGTGGTGCGAGCCATCCCCGTGCTCTGTGAAGGATATCCCTCCATTTGCGGTCTGTAAAGGTGCGTCCGCATTCAGACTCCCATCTACGTTTGGTTGAAGTGTTGAGAAGCTGAGGCGGTATAATCAAGAGCGCGTAGATATCAGACCGGAGTCACTTGTCCGTGTCCCTAGTTAGGAGCCACTGTTCGAAGCGGGTCAGGGGTCTACTCGCATGGAGTCGTATTGCAGGGGAGACTACCCAATGATGGACAGCCCGATATTGCCAGGAGGCACTATGAGGAAGACTGTATACCACCTGTAGCCTGGTAAAAGTCATTATCCCTTTCTCATCTAAAAGGTCTCTGATTCTCTTGCACTGTGCATCCTGCTACGTTAGGTACGCTGGGTCTCCGACCGCAGGAAGGAAGCCAGGATTACCGAGGAGTGGCGTCTGGGGGGCAACAGGGGTGGACAGTCGCTTTGCTGTCTGTACCCTGTCCCATGTTCCCAGTGTGTGTGGCCAGCAAGACTGGGGACACACACACTCCGGGCGGGCGGTGTTGTCTAGGGAGCCATGGCACTTTCCCTATGTGTATTCCCGCTTTTTCCAGATATATTCCCATATAAGTGCCTGCAATTTGTCTAGGAGATAGGTTGGCGGCCGCAGTGGCAGAGTCTGCATGAGATAGAGTATTATAGGCAGGAGGGGGATCTTGACCACCGCTATACGACCCTGCCACAAAAGGCCAAAAGCCCGCCACTTCGCCAGTGCAGTGCGAGCAGAGTCTAACACCCTCGTATAGTTACATGCCACCATTGCTTCAGGCGTGGGATGTATTCTCAAGCCAAGATATGTAATGTCTTGTGCGGCCCAAGAGAAAAGGATCTCGGCCTCCAGGGTGCGCCTCTCTGCTTCTGGGACGGTCAAGTTCAAGACTGATGACTTAGCGAGATTCGTTTTAAAGCCTGATACTGCACCAAATATCGCCAATTCTGACATATTCCCCACCAGGGAGGACTGAGGCCGGCTGGAGTACCACATCATCAGCATAGAGGCCCAATTTATGTGACCTGCTCCCCATCGGAAGGCCATTTATGTCAGGGTTGTTACGCATACGTTCAGCAAAGGGCTCCATATAGAGAGCAAATAATAGGGGCGCGAGGGGGCAACCCTGCTGCGTGCCTCTGGAAATAGAATACTGCTGCGACAATCTGCCATTTACAGACACCATACCTCTAGGCTTATCATAAGAACAACGTACCCAGTTGCGGAATCTAGGGCCAAGCCCGGCATGCCGCAGGACCTCATGGAGGTATCGCCAATGAACCCTGTAAAAAGCCTTTTCCGTGTTGATAGAAAAAAGGGCTGGAATTTGAGCTTGTTGCACTTTGTCCAGTAAATGGCATAACCTTTTAGTGTTGTCACTACAGGAGCGCTCAGGGATAAAGCCAGTTTGGTCCTGGTCGATCAGGCTCTGCATGTACGGTTTCAATCTATGGGCTAGGAATCCTGTAAAAATACTAGTGTTCACGTTCAATAACGTGATGGGGCGATAAGAAGCACAGAGGCATGGGTCTTTCCCCGGCTTAGGGATTACAGTCACTATCCCCAGCTGCATCAAAGGAGGAAAGGGGACAGCTGCCCCCAGTCCGTTATATCGTCGGACCAGGACCGGCACCAGCAAAAATCCAAACGATTTGTAGAACTCTGCACTGAAACAATCAGCCCCAGGTGCCTTCCCCGCCGGCAGCCTCTATATAGCTGCCAAGACCTCAGCTATGGTGATGTCTCTGTCCAGCATTTCACTGGCAGTCAGGGAGATCCAAGACAGGGGATGAGGTCAGATAACCCTCCACCCCCTCCTCATCGAGCCCCTCCTCCGCATACAGGTCAGAGTAGAACTGCTTAAACTGGGTGACAATCTGCTCCTCCCGGCAGGTCCGTGTGCCATCAAGCAGCTGGAGCTTTGCCACCCGCCATCCCGCCACCTGCACCCAAAGCCGCTGAGCCAATAGACGTCCCGCCCGATCACCCCCAGTGTAGTACCTCTGTTTGGTACGCAGCAGGTCCTATTCCGCCCTGTCGCCGTCCAAGAAACACAGTTGTTTACGCAGAGTAGCAATTTGTCGCCGCATCACCAAAGACCCAGACAAGCCGTGGGAGGCCTCCAGTGTCCGTATGTCCTCCTCCAGTTGTTGGCATTTTGTCCACTGGGCCCTATTTAATCTTGTAGCGATCGCTATGACCTGCCCCCTAACGACTGCTTTTAAGGCCTTTCCAGATGATGGCCACGCCAACCTCGGGGGTATCGTTTTCCTGCAAGTAGTGGCTTATCGTTACCTCAATTTCCTTTAGGATGTCTTTGTAGGTTAGGAGTCTCGCATTAAGGGGCCAACATTTAGCAACTGGAGCATATAGCTCTAGGGCCAGCGACAGCATAAGCGGGGCGTGATCTTACAGGGATGCAACACCCAATGCAGTCCTGGTCATTCGGTTGGTAATGCGTAGTGAGGTGAGGAAAAGATCAATGCGTGCATAGGTCTGGTGTGCTGCAGAAAAAAAAAATAGTATGCCCTATCCGTCGGGTGTTGACTGCACCAGATGTCTGAGAGTCCCACCCCCCCCCCCAACCATTCCCGAAGGTCCTTAGTAAATGCGCCCGTCTGGCCATATCTCTGTGCTGATCTGTCTAGCAGAGTGTCCGGTACTAAATTGAAGTCTCCCCCCACCACAATGTCCTCATCCGGGGTCGCCATGACCCTTCCCACGACGTCTCTGAAGAAATGGTCCTGCTGGTCGTTTGGGCCGTAAATGTTAGCTACTGTCAGCCTATGCCCTCGAAGGTCTATGTGGAGGGAGAGAAATCGCCCAGGAATCTCGGCCTGCACCCCAAGGACCCATCACGGGAAACTGGTGGCCAACAAGATTGCCACTCCTGCCCGCCTCCCAGGGCCCGAGGAGTGGAATTGTCTGTTGAACCGTCGTGATCTCAGACCTCTCCAGTCCGAGTGAATATAGGGAGTTTGTTGTAAAAGGCACAGATCAGCCTGTGCATCTCTAAGCTGTATCAGCAATGCCTGATGCTTTACTGTGGCATTGAGGCCCGTACATTTAGGCTAAGAATAGTAGTCATGGGAAGAATGAGGCCTAATGCTAGTGTGCCGATGGGAGCCCCCAGCCCGTCCCAGGAGGGCCCTGATATGTGTACCCGTGGCTGGAAATAGGATAAGGTGTAGACCTAGCAGAGTCAGGACAGAGGGATAGAAAAGAAGGGAGGAATAAGCAAACAGTGAGATATAAACTGGAAAAGCGTTCCCTGCCTGGGAACAAACGTAGAACAAACGGGGGTGAGAGTTTGATCCTCAGGCCGTTGCAAGGCGATCACCACTCTGGATGGAGGTCAGAGCCCTGCCACGCCTCCGCCTCAAACAGTTGTTTCTTTACCTGCACCAGCCCAAGATCTATTGCTCTGACTGTCTATCGGGCCACAGGACTCCATCCATGAGCGGCAGTGGAAAGGCCGAAGGGGGCCTCACTGGTCCAAGTCCACATTTGAGATGCTGTCCTGACTGCGTAGACGCCTAAGCAACGCTGGTGTCTCTTTTTGGCTCTCTGCCATGGAGGGTTTATTTTGTTTGATTCATTTATCCTGGTTTTTCGAGCGATCCCCATAGTCTGCGGTCATCTCTCTCGGTCCCCTGGCGACGGGATCACGTCCCTGAGGCGGGGAGGCATACCTTCCAACACTTGTGCCTCCTCCACCGTGCGGACAATATGGGTTTCATTCTGCCAGACGAATTGGAGGCGGAAAGGATGGCCCCACTTATATCTGATGCCATTGTCTCTCAGGAAGTCCGTTACAGGCCTGAGTGCTCTGCGGCGCTGCAGCATCAGCATTGACAAGTCCTGAAATAAGCCAGCACGAAAGCCCTCAAAGTCAATGACTGATTGATCCCGGGCCACTGTTATTATGATCTCCCGTTGCTTATAATGGTGCAGGAAGGTCAATATGTCCTAAGCCTGGCCTGGCGAGCGAGCCGGACAGCCCAATCTGTGTGTTCTAACAAGCACCACAGTCTGGATTTTAAGGTCGGGGACTACATGACGGAAGAGGCGCTCCACAAAATCCTCCAGTTTCCCTGTCTCAACCTGTTATGGAACCCCCTTAACTTGAATGTTGGAACACCTTGACCTGTTTTTCCAAGTCCTCAATTTGGTACTGCAATTCTTGGTTCTTGTCGTGCAGAATAAGAAGCTCTCTCCTGTGGCAGTCCAACTCCTCCTCCCGGGTGTCCCGGACTTCCTCCAGCGTATCCACCCGCTGACCTGACTCAATGACTTCATGTTTCAGTTTTTTGACCTCCGCTGCTATTTCTTGCTTCAGGGTAGCAAAGTCCTGTGCAGAGCTCCAAATAGCTACTCCATGAAGGACCTGGTAAGGGGTGCCTCTCCCTCTCCTTCGGTTCCCGGCGTCACCACCCTCCGCCAGTGGGGACTCACCCAGCGGTGTCTTCTTGGCAGGGGTCTTGTCAAAAAGGTCCTTAAGAGAGCTCTCTTTTTTGCTGTGACTCTGGGACGCCATCGCTGGTTTCCCGTGTGTAGGTATTGTCACTGCCAGTGCTGCAGACCAACAGCTCCTGTGGCACCTCCGCCCCGTCACAGTCACACGGCTTCAGCAGGACCAGAAGGGGTCTGAGACGGGGCCCAAGACGCACAGGCCTCCAAAATCCCAGGGGCCAGGGAAGCCTCCCCTCCGACCCACGTCATAGTGCCCTCAGCGGCCCGGGATGTCCAAAAGCGTCGGCCGCCGAAATTCGGCCACTGCCGGTGCCCTAGAGGTCCAATGCGTGACTCCTCAAAGCAAGGGTGACGCGTTCGCTTGCCCGGAGTCCCCCCCACAGCCTATCAGGATGTCACGATGCTCCAGTCTTCCAAGGGGGGGCAGGGCTGTTCGCTAGTCAGGGCAATCCAGACGTTCCTAGCTTGCGTCTCCCAGGCAAATTTTGTTCATGTCCCTTGGAGCAGAAGTGACATTCTGTCCTTTACAAATGACTATCCCAGGTTGAGAGAGAAGTGAGTAGAATGGTACCAGCAGACAGACAGGTTTGTGAAACTTGCAAAGTGCCTGTGGGAAGACTTGAACACTCTATTAAAGATAGATGTTCCGGCTAATCTGTGGATGGAGTGTAAGAGGAGTATAGACTGGCCAACTAAAGAACCAGAGAGAGATCCAGCTAGAGGTGCTCCGTCTCCTGAGGTAATGAAATACTACTACAAAGTGATTGAATTCTTGAAGATGAGAATTTTGCCCAAAAACATTGACTTGCAGAAAATAGACAGGACAGCTCAGGAAGCGAAAGAGTCAATAAATGCGTAATATGAGATATTGTTACAGGCATTCAAACATTACAGTGGTACAGAGAACATTGAGCCCAAAGACATGATTCATTTTGTGTTCAGATTTGTTGAAGGATTGAGACCTGAAATTAGCCAGGTGATTAAGAGTCATTTGATTTGGTGGCAAGCAAAACCGATTGGTGAGGTGTTGCAGTATGCAAAGTACTGTAGTGATGAGATTGAGTTGAAGCAGAGAAAATTTAAGGAAAAGACGATGGTGATGCAGATTAAAGCAGCACAAACAGGGATGCAGGGAAATTTTCCACAACAGCAGCAGCAGCAGGGAAATGTGTTGTTTCAAAACCAGATGAAAAGTAGAGGTTGTGGAGGAAATGGTAATGGAAATCTTAGCCCTGATATGAATAATGTAGTGGTCCAGAATGATGTGCAGGGAATGAAGACAGTGTTGCCTTGTCACGCTTGTGGAGCAGTTGGACATGTAAGCGGGAGTGTCTGATGATGGTACAGGAAGGTCTGGTTCAGCAAACAAGTGACATCAATTTGTTCCAAAACATGAGAGAACTAAGAATGAGAGGTCATAATCCAACTTTTCATAATAATGTGAATCAAATGCAAAATGTTCAACCCATGCATCAGGTGCAAATGCCACGTGTACAAATGACACAGTTGCAGCCAATGCAACAGCAGGTTCAAATGTACCTAAACAGCAAATTGAAATACCTTAAGTCCTCTGTGAAACCCCAGCAGGTGATGCTTCCTCAACAGGTCACAAGTGAGAAGTTGAACCAGAGTTATAACACAGATCAGCAATTCCTGTTACACAGCGAGAATGAAATAAACAATGATTTGGTGAGTGAGAGTTCGGATGAAGAGGAATGTGTGCTTGCAGCTTCTCTAGAAGTAGATCAGAAAAGCCCATATGTGAAGGGAAAGGTAATGGATCACAAGGTTTCATTCTTGGTTGACACAGGAGCTACATGCTCTACAGTGAGAACGGCAGAAGTTCCGAACTTGCCCCTTTCAGGAAAGACAGTCCAGATTGTATGAGTAGCACATCAATACTTGACTTATCCACTTACAGAACCAGTTCAGGTTAAAATTTGCAACTTCTAAGGATTGCACAAATTTGTAGTCTGTGATTCAAGTCCAGTATCCCTACTGGGAAGAGACTTGCTGTGTAAAACTAGGTGCTTGATTACTTGTTTAAACGACAGGATCGAGGTACAGATGAATACTGATGATGAGGATGACCCAGCTCCAGAGATCGAGTGTGAGACAATAAATGAGGAGTACCCCTGATTAATTTATTTCCAGTATTCACAGAGAATGATCTTCCTCATGATTAACAGGGAACGGTTAAAGAAAAAGTGTGGGATTTGACAGGGAAAGAGACTGGCCTGATAAAAGAAGTTCAGCCAGTTAAAGTTCCTGTAAAGCCGAATACAATTTTTCCTCAGATTTTCCAGTATCACATGCCACAGGATATTCTTATGAAGGTTGCTCACATAATTGCAGAATTTGTGAAACACAGGGTCTTGAAAGAGGTGTTGAGCAGCCCATGTAATTCACTGATAATGGGATTGAAAAAGCCCTTTGGGAAGGTTTGAACATACCAGGATTTGAGAAAAATAAGTGACATTGTGATGTAATATTGTCATGGCTAAATAGGCTGAAACAACAAAGTAAATTAAAGTAATGTCTCTTGCAGGCAGGCCACTTGTACTCCATGTCTTATTAAATATGCCCCCGCCCTCGATCTCTTACAGTAGTGCTTAAGGCCCCTAACATTCCATGTTAGTAGTTTGACCTTATCCATCGGCTATAGATATGTATGTGCAGTTGTAGTGTGCCCAAGTATCATGTGTGTCTAGGTCTCCCTTGTACTGTGTCACAGTGCGTGTGTGCCCATACCCAACTAAGTGTAGGAAGCCTTGAAGGCGTCCAAGCCCCAATCTTTTAACAAGATAGAATGTCATTGTCTGTAAGTAGCAGATACTAATGTGTCAAGTGCTTGAGTAGTTAAGGAGAATATATAATTAGTGCAAACTTAGAGAACAAAGAACAGAAAACAACATACAGTCTGGTGATAATCATCATTGCATAGCAAGTAAAGAACATAGGGCCATATGTACAAAAGCTTTTTCCCATAGACACAGAATGGGTAAAATCCTTTGGTATATCTGGCCCATAAACCCTTAAGCTGACCTGTTCATTTGATTTGTGTGGGGCCTAGCTCAAGTTCCCACTTCAAGTAGCCGGTCCAACTCTGGTAGGGGGAAGTGGTAGTGATATTATGTATGCTCCCATATGTAGCCCAACTGAGGGTAGCATTTCAACCATTGTTTGTAGAGGCATGAGTACCAGGGACAGTAGGATCAATAATGTTTTGTGTGGCAGTAGGTGATTTGGCCACATCCACGTGCTGTGACTGGACTCCTTGGTACATGGTGTGTTTCTTCACTGGTCGGTTTCTACATTCTATAGTGCTACTACTTATGTCCAGCTAGTCCCAGGCGTGGGTCGGTTATATAAAAAAGTGCTATTGCAAAATGGCCCTCCCTGAAGGGTCACCCCAAACTTTTTGCCTTACTCCTCCTCTTTTTCTGACCTTATTTTTGTTGGCTTTGGGACTCTGGGCACTTTACCTCTGCTAACCAGTGCTAAAGTGCATGTGCTCTCTCCCTAAAAACACATAACATTGGCTCACACCCATTGGCATATTTAATTTACTTGTAAGTCCCTAATAAAGTGCACTTCGTGTGCCCAGGGCCTGCAAATTAAATGCTACTAGTGGGCCTGCAGCACTGATTGTATCACCCACATAAGTATCCCCTTAACCATGTCTCAGGCCTGCCATTGCCAGGCCTGTGTGGCAGTTTCCCTGCCACTTCGACTTGCCATTTGAAAGTACTTCCCAAGCCTTAAATTCCCCCTTTTTACACATAAGGCACCCCTAAGGTAGACCCTAGGTAACCCCTAGGGCAGGGCACTATGTAAGTAAAAGGCAGGACATGTGCTTATATGTTTCACATGTCCTGGTAATGAAAAACTCCCAAAGTCTTTTTTCACTTCTTTGAAACCTGCCCCCCTCATAGGCCATCATTAGAGATTCCATTCTATGCTCTAAAGTGGTCATTTCTGATCTGAGAGGAATAGACAATGGAATGGTAGCAAGAAATTGTACTTACTGATGAAGTTGGAATTTACGTTATTATTTCAGAAATTAGACTTTTAGAAAGTAGACATTTCTCTGCACTTACTGCCATCTGTGCCTTACAGCCTGTCTCCAATCCATGTCTAGGCTGTGCTGGTTGACAGTACCCCTTGTGCATTCCACCCAAACAGCCATAAACAAAGGACACTCAGTCACATCTGCATCCTGAATGGGTCTCCGTGGACAGGAAGGGTGGAGGGGCTCTCACTTACACTTCAAAGGCCGGTGATCTGACCCCACTCAAAGGACTGATAACCACCCACAGGGATTCTGGCAGATAGGGCTGGGTTGAAAAGAGAACTTGTGTGCTTCAAAACCATTCTTTGAAGTTTATACCACTTCAAAGGCATTTTGGGTGTATATATACCAGGTCTGTGACCCTCCATAATCAGACACTTCTGGAATTACAATTGGACTCTGTCAGAACGACTGCCTGGCTATCCAAAGTACTCATCTGGACTGCTTTGCTGGAAGGATTGCTGCCCTGCTTGTTGCCCTGCTGCCTGCTGGCTCCCGACTCTGCCTTCCCCACAAGTGCTCTACAAGGACTTGGATTAAGCTTGTCTCCTGTTCTGAAGTCTCAGTCCCACAAAGACTTCACCAAAGAGAAAAAAATCCCAGTGCGTCAGAAAATCGATGCACTGCCTGCAAAAATCGACACAGCACCTGTCTCACGGTTGAAAAATTGCTGCATCACGTACCTGATTCACGCATCGCCTGCTCCTTCTTACCAGGGCATTAGGATTTTCAAGGCATTATCCCTTGGCGTAAAAATATCCCCGCATTGCAGTGAGGAACCAAGGCTGCGCTCCTGGAAATCGACGCATCACCTTGCAGCGTGGAAAGAAACAATGCATCCCCTGTGTTGCACCGGAATATCCGACAGAGTGCCTTATTTTTCAATGCATCTCCTCCCTTGCAACTGCCTTAGTTGTTATTTTTGAAGTGTCCTAGGTACTGTGGGGCTTATTTATACTCCGTTTGCGCCGAATTAGCGTCGTTTTTTTCGACGCAAATTCGACGCAAAACGAACTCCATATTTATACTTTGGCGTTAGACGCGTCTAGCGCCAAAGTTCATGGAGTTAGCGTCATTTTTTTGCGTGAACACCTTCCTTGCGTTAATGAGATGCAAGGTAGGCGTTCCCGTCTTAAAAAATGACTCCCAGGCATGTGCGTGGTATTTATACTCCCGGGCCAAAATCACGCCCGGGAGTGGGCGGGGCAAAAAACCCCGCATTTGCGCCTCTTTTTAACTTTAACGCCTGAGTCAGGGCAGGCGTTAAGGGACGTGTGTGCTCAGAATGAGCCCAGAGGTGCCCTCCCCTGCCCCCAGGGACACCCCCTGCCACCCTTGCCCACCCCAGGAGGACACCCAAGGATGGAGGGACCCATCCCAGGGAAGAAAAGGTAAGTTGTGGTAAGTATTATTTTTTTTTTTTTGTGGCATAGGGGGGCCTGATTTGTGCCCCCCTACATGCCAGTATGCCCAATGACCATGCCCAGGGGACAGAAGTCACCTGGGCATGGCCATTGGGCAAGGGGGCATGACTCCTGTCTTTGCTAAGACAGGAGTCATGTTAATGGCGTCTGGGTGCCCAAAAAAAATGGCGCAAATCGGGTTAAGACGATTTTTTTGCCTCAGCCTGACTTGCCCCATTTTGGGACGCCCAAACGCCATTTTTCCCTACACCGGCGCTGCCTGGTGTACATCGTTTTTTTTCACGCACACCTGGCAGCGCCGGTCGGCTAACGCCGGCTAACGCCATTCAATAAATACGGCGCCCGCATGGCGCTTCAGAATGGCGTTAGCCGGCGCTAATTTTTTTGGCGCAAAACTGCGTTAGCGCAGTTTTGCGTCAAAAAGTATAAATAGGGGCCTGTGTGTGTTAAAAGGATTCAACCACTGATTCTTAAGGATTGAGACGCATTTAAACCTTTAAAATGTGATATCTTGATTTGTGCATATTGGATTTTTGTAGTTTTTATCTTATTTTATTCAGATAAATATGTTCTATTTCCCTAAACTGGTGTGGAGTACTTTTTGTGGTGTTTTCACTGTGTTACATATGAGTTATAACACCAATACTTTACACATTGTCTTCTAATTTAAGCCTGCCTGCTATGTGCTCTCACCCTGACTAGGGATGTGATCCCTGCTTGGACAGGGTGCATACCTCTGCCAACTAGAGACCCTGTTTCTAACAAGTGCACCATATTCTCATGCAAGATTTTCAGTTTGGCCAGATAGAACATCATGCAATCCATGTTCTCTGCATCAATGTTTCACTGCAATGAAAGACTGCAAGAATTTTGGTATATGTTAAGAATACGCTTTTCACTTCAAAGATTCTTCATAGACCTTTATTAGGTTAATAGCATGTTTATCCAACTTCCTTAGGCAGCAAACTAATTGTAACTGTAGGAAAGTACCATCTTGCCTGACATGTTACCCCCATTTTTACTGTATGCATGTTTGTTTTTGCCTATGTGTCACTGGGATCCTGCTAGCCAGGACCCCAGTGCTCATAAAGTATGCCCTGTATGTGTTCCCTGTGTGGTGCCTAACTGTATCACTGAGGCTCTGCTAACCAGAACCTCAGTGTTTATGCTCTCTCTGCTTTTAAAATTGTCACTGCAGGCTAGTGACAAATTTTTACCAATTCTGATTGGCACACTGGAACACCCTTATAACTCCCTAGTATATGGTACCTAGCTACCCAGGGTATTGGGGTTCCAGGAGATCCCTATGGGCTGCAGCATTTCTTTTGCCACTTATAGAGAGCTTAGACAATTCTTACACAGGACTGCCACTACAGCCTGAGTGAAATAATGTCGACGTTATTTCACAGCCATTTTACACTGCACTTAAGTAACTTATAAGTCACCTATATGTCTAACCCTAAATTAGTGAAGGTTTGGTGCAAAGTTACTTAGTGTTTGGGCACCCTGGCACTAGCCAAGGTACCCCCACATTGTTCAGGGCCAATTCCCCGGACTTTGTGAGTGCGGGGACACCATTACATGTGTGCACTACATGTAGGTCAATACCTATATGTAGCGTTACAATGGTAACTCCGAATATGGCCATGTAACATGTCTAGCATCATGGAAATGTCACCCCAATACCATTCTGGTATTGGGAGGACAATTCCATGCATCCCCGGGTCTCCAGCATAGAGCCAAACTAACTTCCCTGGGTTTTCTCTGCAGCTACCGCTACTGCCCACCCTCAGACAGGTTTCTGCCCCCCTGGGCAAAGGATTTCCTCTGAGAGAGGGTGTTACACCCTCTCCCTTTGGAAATAGGTGTGAAGGGCCTGGGAGGAGTTGCCTCTCTTGGCCTCTGGAAATGCTTTGAAGGGCACAGATGGTGCCCTCCTTGCATAAGCCAGTCTACACTGGTTCAGGGATACCCCCAGCGAAGCTCTGGCGAAAAACTGGACAAAGGAAAGGGGAGTGACCACTCCCCTGACCAGCACCTCCCAGGGAAGGTGCCCAGAGCTCCTCCAGTGTGTCCCAGACCTCTGCCATCTTGGATGCAGAGGTGTGAGGGCACAATGGACAGTTCTGAGTGGCCAGTGCCAGCAGGTGACATCAGAGACCCCTCCTGATAGGTGCTTACCTTTCTCTGTAGCCAATCCTCCTCTGTGGGCTATTTAGGGTCTCTCCTGTGGGTATCTCACAGATAACGAATGCAAGAGCTCACCAGAGTTCCTCTGCACTTCCCTCTTCGACTTCTGCCAAGGATCAACCACTGACTGCTCCAGGACGCCTGCATAACCGCAACAAAGTAGCAAGAAGACTACCAGCAACATTGTAGCGCCTCATCCTGCCGGCTTTGTCGACTGTTTCCTGGTGGTGCATGCTCTGAGGGCTGTCTGCCTTCACTCTGCACTGGAAGCCAAGAAGAAATCTCCCATGGGTCGACGGAATCTTCCCCCTGCTAACGCAGGCACCAAACTTCTGCATCACCGGTCCTCTGGGTCCCCTCTCATCCTGACGAGCGTGGTCCCTGGAATACAGGAGCTGGGTCCAAGTGTCTTCAACAGTCCAGTGGCCCTTCTGTCCAAATTTAGTGGAGGTAAGTCCTAGCTCGACTTTACTGTCTTTCTGGGGTAGTAGGGTAACTTTACTCCTACTTTTCAGGGTCTTGGGGTGGGGTATCTTGGACACCCTTAGTGTTTTCTTACACTCCCAGTGACCCTCTACACACTACACTAGGCCTGGGGTCCATTCGTGGTTCGCATTCCACTTTTGGAGTATATGGTTTGTGTTGCCCCTTGGCCTATTTTCTCCTATTGCATTCTATTGTGTTTTACAGTGTTTGCACTACTTTTCTAACTGTTTACTTGCCTGATTTGGTGTGTGTGTGTATATTTTGTGTATATTACTTACCTCCTAAGGGAGTATGGGGGTCATTCTGACCCCCGCCGGCGGCGGATGCCGCCAGCCTGGCGGGAACCGCCAGAAGACCGTACCGCGGTCGAAAGACCGCGGCGGTCATTCTGAGTTTCCCGCTGGGCTGGCGGGCGACCGCCAGAAGGCCGCCCGCCCGCCCAGCGGGAAACCCCCTTCCACGAGGATGCCGGCTCCGAATGGAGCCGGCGGAGTGGAAGGGGTGCGACGGGTGCAGTTGCACCCGTCGCGATTTTCAGTGTCTGCCACGCAGACACTGAAAATCTATGTGGGGCCCTGTTAGGGGGCCCCACGACACCCGTTCCCGCCAGCCAGGTTCTGGCAGTGGAAACCGCCAGAACCAGGCTGGCAGGAAGGGGGTCGGAATCCCCATGGCGGCGCTGCTTGCAGCGCCGCCGTGGCGGATTCCCAGGGGCAGCGGGAAACCGGCGGGACACCGCCGGTTTCCCGTTTCTGACCGCGGCTGTACCGCCGCGGTCAGAATGCCCATGGAAGCACCGCCAGCCTGTTGGCGGTGCTTCTGCGGTCGTTGGCCCTGGCGGTCCATGACCGTCAGGGTCAGAATGACCCCCTATATCCTCTGAGATACTTTTGGCATGTGTGTGGCGGATTTCACCACCAGCAAGCTGGCGGTGATATCCACAGTTTTATGACCACGGCAGAAGCGCCGCGGTCGCACCGTTAGGACCGGCGGTTTCCCGCCACATTGGTCCCGGTGGATATAATCCACCAGGGCAGCGCTGCTAGCAGCGCTGCCCAGGGGATTACGAGTCCACCTACCCCCAGCCTTTTCCTGGCGGTTTGAACTGCCATGAAAAGGCTGGCAGGACAGGGAGTCACGAGCCCCTGGGGGCCCCTGCACTACCCATGCCACTCTCATGGGCAGTGCAAGGGCCCCCTGCCACGGCCCGTGCAGCTTTTCACTGTCTGCACAGCAGATAGTGAAAAGCGCAACGGGTGCAACTGCACCCGTCGCACGGCCGCACAACCTGGTTTCCGCCCGCCGGCCCAGTGGGGATCTCCTGATGGGCGCGGCGGGAGTGCGGCAGCATTGGCGGTTGCCTGGTGATCCTGAGGGCCACTGTCACTAAAATAAAGTACCTTTATTTTTAGTAACTCTGAGTATTGTGTTTTCCTATTATATATTGCTAAGTGATATAAGTGGTATAGTAGGAGCTTTGCATGTCTCCTAGTTCAGCCTAAGCTGCTCTGCTTTAGCTACCTCTATCAACCTAAGCTGCTAGAACACCTCTAATCTACTAATAATGGATAACTGGACCTGGCATAAGGTGTAAGTACCATAAGGTACCCACTATAAGCCAGGCCAGCCTCCTACAGTAACTGACCACATTCTAATCTCCCCTAGAAGCTTGACACTGCCTGGGATGCTGTGACCTCAGAGTGATTGTCACCACATTCCAGTCAAGTGATCTAGTGCAAACCACAACACATCTCCCTCCTTTATAATATAAATCAGAGTACAACAGTTAAAAATCAATATTAAAATACTAAGCTTCTAATGAAACAAATTACAGCATAGGAATCATATTTGTACAAAAAGAAAATAAATGAAACACATTACATACATATAAATACACTCACTTTATGTATAACAGTAGAAAGTTCCCTTATTTAATAAAATTCTTCATTTCATGACTTAATTAAGTCTGTAGGTTGTACCTTTCCCCATTACGTAATCCTTATGCCAAAACCTCTTTATCATCATTCAAATTCTCCACCCCATAGCTCTATTTTAGCATAGTTTCTGAACCAACTTTGTTAGAAATGGGGGCTTTGGTTGACAGTCAGGTTACCCCCTGTTCAAGCAAGGACCCTCACTCTAGTCAGGGTAAAAGAGAATCACCCTCAGCTAACCCCTGCTTACCCCCTTGGTAGCTTGGCAGAGCAGTAGGCTTAACCTCAGAGTGCTAGGTGTAAAGTATTTGTACCAACACACACAGTAACTTAATGAAAAACACTACAAAATGACACAAGTTTAGAAAAATAGGAAATATTTATCTAAACAAAACAAGACCAAAACGACACAAATCCAACATACACAAGTCAAGTTATGAATTTTTAGAGATTAAACTCAAAAATAGCGCTTAGAAACAAAAATGCTTTGATGAGATGTTAACACGGCGTCGTGACGGAGTCGATCCCAACAAGCTGACACCAGCAGCGCCGGACACCGAGTCGTGTAGACCCCCAAATACAGTACCTTTGGTGAAGAGTGAAAACAAGCCGATGCACAAAGTCGGGGAAACGTTGAATCCGTGCACTTCGAGCGGCGTCGGTCACGACGTGGTGCGGGGACTTTCACGGAGTCGCGGACTTCAGTGGGGCTGCAGCGGAGTCGGGCCTGCGAAGAGCGTTGCGTTCCAGCGAAGGTAACGGCGTCAGGTGCAGGCGGCGTCACCGGATTCAGCAGCGGCGTCGGTCCGGAGTCGCCCGAAGTCGATTTCCTTGGATTTCCACCAGCTTTCTTTTCAAGGGCCCAGGGACTGGATAGGGCACCCCTTGTCAGAGCAGGAGTCTCTCCAGAGACTCCAGGTGCTGGCAGAGAGAAGTTTGTGCTGTCCCTGAGACTTCAAATAACAGGAGGCAAGCTCTAAATCAAGCCCTTGGAGATTTCTTCACAAGATGGAAGGCACACAAAGTCCAGTCTTTGCCCTCTTACTCTGGCAGAAGCAGCACTGCAGGAAAGCTCCACAAAGCACAGTCACAGGCAGGGCAGCACTTCTTCCTCAGCTATCAGCTCTTCTCCATGCAGAGGTTCCTCTTGGTTCAAGAAGTGTTTCTAAAGTCTGTAGATTAGGGTGCCCTTCTTATACCCATTTTAGTCTTTGATGTCACCTTTCTTCAAAGGGGACTCACACCTAATTTTGAAATCCTGCCTTGCCCAGGCAAGGCCTCAGACACACACCAGGGGGTTGGAGTCTGCATTGTCAGAGGCAGGCACAGTCCTTTCAGAGGAGAGTGACCACTCCACCCCTCCCTCCTAGCATAGATGGCTAATCAGGAAATGCAGGTTACACCCCAGCTCCCTTTGTGTCACTGTCTAGTGCAAGGTGAAAAACAACCCAACTGTCAAACTGACCCAGACAGGGAATCCACAAACAAGGCAGAGTCACAGAATGGTTTAAGCAAGAAAATGTTCACTTTCTAAAAGTGGCATTTTCAAACGCACAATCTCTAAAATCAACTTTACTAAAAGATGTATTTGTAAACAGTGAGTTCAGGGACCCCAAACTCCACATGTCCATCTAATCTCTAGGGGAATCTACACTTTAATCATATTTAAAGGTAGCCCCCATATTATCCTATGAGAAAGACAGGCCTTGCAACAGTGAAAAACGAAATTGGCAGTATTTCACTGTCAGGACATAAAACCACATTACTATGGGGGTCATTCTGACCCCGGCGGTCCCAGGGTCGGCGGGAGCACCGCCGACAGACCGGCGGTGCCCCGCAGGGCATTCTGACCGCGGCGGTTCGGCCGCGGTCAGACAAGGAAAACCGGCGGTCTCCCGCCGGTTTTCCGCTGCCCTTGGAATCCCCCATGGCGGCGCAGCTTGCTGCGCCGCCATGGGGGATTCTGACACCCCCTACCGCCATCCTGTTCCTGGCGGTTCGCCCGCCAGGAACAGGATGGCGGTAGGGCGTGCCGCGGGGCCCCCGTAAGAGGGCCCCACAAAGTATTTCAGTGTCTGCAATGCAGACACTGAAATACGCGACGGGTGCAAACTGCACCCGTCGCACCCCTGCAACTACGCCGGCTCAATTCTGAGCCGGCGTCCTTGTTGCAGGGGCATTTCCTCTGGGCCGGCGGGCGCTCTTTTGGAGAGCGCCTGCCGGCCCAGAGGAAATGTCTGAATGGCCGCCGCGGTCTTTTGACCGCGGTGCGGTCATTTGGCGGCTCCCTCCAGGCGGACGGCTCCCGCCGCCCGCCGGGCTCAGAATGAGCCCCTATATGTCCTACCTTATCCATACACTGCACCCTGCCCTTGGGGCTACCTAGGGCCTACCTTAGGGGTGCCTTACATGTAAGAAAAGGGAAGGTTTAGGCCTGGCAAGTGGGTACACTTGCCAAGTCGAATTTACAGTGTAAAAATACACACACAGACACTGCAGTGGCAGGTCTGAGACATGAGTACAGGGTTACTTGTGTGGGTGGCACAACCAGTGCTGCAGGCCCACTAGTAACATTTGATTTACAGGCCCTGGGCACCTCTGGTGCACTTTACTATGGACTTAACAGTAAAACAAATATGCCAATCATGGAGAACCAATTACATACACATTTTGTAAAGGAGCACTTGCACTTTAGCACTGGTTAGCAGTGGTAAAGTACCCAGAGCAACATAAACAGTACAATCAGAGTCCAGCACACATCAACAACCTGGGGAACAGAGGCAAAAAGTTAAGGGAGACCACGCCAAGGATGAAAAGTCTAACAAACCTCATTTAGTTTTGTTAATCTAGATATACTTGGGACTTCCCCTGAGTCTAAAATTGCAACGTTCCTTCTAAGAGAAGTTATCACAAAAGGACCCATGAATTTTGAACGCCCCTTTCTTATTATATTAGGTCTTTTCACTAAAACTCTGTCCCCGACCTGAAACTTTGATTCATGTGCACAATTCTTAGCATCATAGTGAGTTTTATATTTATTTTGATGATCCCTCCTATGCAGAACAATCCCATAATTTGGAAAGTCCACATTTTGTTACCCTCTTATTTTTAACCACACAGGATTGAGTCTACAATGTGATTTCCTGCCATTAAGTGAAACAAATGGCGATATAGATGTTACACTATTAGGAGTGACACGGTATGCCCACCAGGTTTCTCTCAACATTTCTTTCAGGGATGTCTTGTTCAAGAGCGCACGCCTTGCACACTTTTTTATTATCTTATTCATACTCTCCGCTAAACCCCTGGCTTGAGGTGAATAGAGGGCTGACTTGAAATGAGTTATTGACAATTCTTTAAGAACTTTTTCATTTCCTGGGATACAAACTCTACCCCATTATCAGTTTTGGAAACACCCTCCCTAGAGAATTCTTCTTCTAATAATTCAATTATTATTTTAGTGTTTACCACACACTTCGTGACCACCCACTTAGATGTATAGAGTACCAGCAGCATAACATATTGTTCACCATTGGCTAGAAGATCAAACGGCCCTGCTATATTGAGGCCTAGCTCCATTGGAACCTCAACAGGTGACAGAGGAACTTTGTGAGTTTTCTTTGTTTTGTCATTATTCGCACAATGCCAACAACCCTTTACCACCCCCTCAACCTCTTGATCCATTCTTGGCCACCAGTACCATTCACACAAACAAGCTTGGTAAAATTAATTAACTTCTGTCTCAAAACATGAGTTGACAATCAACCCAAAAGTGTTTATTTGATCCTCTCAAGTCAACACATATACAAATCGTTTTACCCCCATCCTTAGGTGCTAGAACTATGGGGGGCAACCATTCTGAGCCCTCAGGGTCATATTTATAACCACCAGCGCCACCTTGCGCCACATTAGCGTCATTATTTTTTATGTTTATGTGGCCAAACGAGGCCGAAATCCTGCGCCATATTTACAGAGTGGCGCAAAGCATGTATTGTACCACTCTGGAGCCCTTTGCGGTACATTATGCCTGCACCAGGCATAATGTATGCAAAGGGGGGCGTTTCCCCGTTAGGAGGGGGTGCAAAAATGGTGTAAGGAAATCTATAAAATTTCCTTGCTCCATTTTTATGGCACTTTTAAAAGTGGGCTTCCATCTTTTAGAATGGGCCCTATGTACTCTGCAGGACTAGCACCAACATGTTGGTGCTACTTCTGCAGAGTACATCAATAGAGTCATGAAAAATTATGCTATTGCCCCCTTCCCTGTGCCACGGTGCATTGTATTTTAAATACAGGGCACACATGGTGGCGGTAGGGCGTCATTAAGAGGTGCAGGGAAAGTGGCGCTGCAGTTGGTGCAGCGCCACTTTCTATAAATCTGCCCTCAGTTTCTTCAATTACTCCTTTTTCCTTTCATTTTTTTAATTCTTGTTCGAGTGGTACTAACATCATATGAGGAACTTTCCTTACTTTAGGACCACATGGTATTGCATCATTCTTGAAACTAATTATATGTTCAAAATTCTTTAGTAACCCTAAATCATCTCCAAATACTTTAGGAAATCTAGAAACTATCTCATCTGAGAATCCATCATTCGCCATTATTAACACTTTCTGTTTGGAATTTGGATTTCATATTATCCCCATGGCCCTTTGATGGCTCCAACCTAAAATGTTATCACCCTTTTTCGCTACATACACTTTCACAGTTGTTGGCTCACACACATCAAATTCAATTCTCATCACTGAAGAACCCAAAACATCTATTTTCTTGCCTAATACCCAACAGGTTAAATATCTGGTGGTAGTAATTCAATTTCTCCATTCCCAAATATTGAGTTCCAATTTTCGTCACCAATCATCGTGTATAGTGATCCCGAATCAGCAAGTACAACAACCTTTTTTTCTCCCGCTGTAATTTCACAGTCCGGCATTTCCATTGAATCTGCGTTCACACATTCATCATCCTCTATACTGAAAATATGTGTTTCTTCAGATTTTTCTTCTCCTTCAATACAACTCACAGTCTGTTGTTTATTCCATCTACACACCCTGGCATAGTGGCCTTTCTTACCACATTTCTTGCAGACTGCAAACCTTGCAAAACATCCAGGACTATTGGAAAGATGTCCTTCGCTCCCACATCTAAAACATCTCACACCTCCACTTTTTGTTGATAATAGAGCATGATTTCGAGATAATTTCTTATTCTCAAATTTTTTATCTCCATCCTCGCTTTTCGTTCTCTCATGTTTCTCTGCATTTCTATCAACTCCTCTTACTTCATTCACTGACTCATCCACAAGCACGTTGTCTATTTTTTTTATCACGCATTTCACGCACCCAGAAACTAGTGTCCTCCATACCTTCAATTATAGCTATTATCTCTTTCAAAGTGAGATTTGTTGCTAATATTTTTTCTTGTACTTTTACATTGTTTGTGCACCTGACAATCTGGTCTCTGACAAGAGGATCAGTCGGTTGTTCAAATTCACATGTACAAGCTAATGTTTTCAAGGCTGCAACATACATGCCAATTTTCTCCCGTTTCCCCTGCACTCTCGTGAAAAATGTGTGCCTTTCCAGTACCACAATAATCTGTGTGCCAAGATGGTTCTCCAACATCATTACAGACATGTCAAAAACATTGTTTGGTTCACCCTTCCCACATGACCACTGATGATTTCCTCCTAACTCTCATACACATTTCTCCCTTCCATTCCTAAATTATGTAATAATACAGCCTGTTTGCAAACTGCCAAAATGTTTTCTCCCCCAATTGCAAGTAGGTATGTATCAAATATCTGCTTACATCTTTTCCATGGCAAAATAGGATCGCCCTTATCTGAAAGGAAATGAGGAGGTTCAGACATAATAGCGCTTGCCATAATGTCCGAATATTTTATTGGGCCAGCAACCTACTTCTCAGTTGTTTAAAAGGACTATAGTATGCTGATCGACTATAGTAAGCTGATCACTGAAACGGAGGCCAGCAAAAAACGTGTATATATAATTGAAAAGAAGAGAAAGTTACAGCCACTTGTGTCACTGGAAATAAATTTAATGTGGCAGAATAAACAAAACAGCTATTTTAGAATATCTCTGTGAACAAGGGAGCTATGCCTCCTGAAACTCGTTAGAGTTTTGTTAGCTGTTTTGTTTATTCTGCCACATAAAATTTATTTCCAGTGACATGAGTGGCTGTAACTTTCTCTTCTTTTCAAAAAGTGATTTGGTGTGGAATATATATATATTTATATATATATATATACAATGAAATTCTGTCTCTTTTATTGTTAAAAAATAATTAATAATAAATGGTGAGTGGATCACCAATTAATATCAAAGGTGTGTGGATCACCACTTGTTGCCGTGTGACCCACATGAGAAGGACTCATCAAAAATTAAAGTAGATATTTAGGATCAAGATTTCCCTTGTACGTAAGAAAAAAGGTTGTTGCAACAAAACGTTCCCCAACTTTATCCAATCATGCTGGACGGAACGTTACGTGCTCATGACGTCAATCACTCTGGATGGACGTCCCGCGCTCACGACGTCATCATTTTGCTGGCAGACAGCAATAAGAGCATACCTCTCTATGGACTCAGTGCCTTTAACCAGTCGCACACGCTCCAAGGTTCTGCTCACACATCGGCTCAGTTCACTGCTTTCAACCAGTCTGAAAACATGGCAAAGTTCCGCCAACACCTTGGGTCAGCAAAAACATACACAGTGGTTCCACTCTCTCTTGGCACCTCCTCTCTCACCTCAGTGCCCTCAATATCACTTCAAAAGATGCTTAATACGGGTCACGTGGGTTTTGATTCATCTAGGAGGTTGGTGACAGTTTCTCCCTCGTCTCCAGTGTTAAGAATACGCTTTTCACTTCAAAGATTCTTCATAAACCTTTATTAGGCTCATGGCATATTTATCCAACCTCCTCAGGAAGTGAACCGATCGTAACTGACCACATTCAAATCCCTCCCAGAAGCTTGACAGTGCCTGGAATGCTATGACCTCAAAGTGATTGTTACTGAATTCCAGCCAAGTGATCTAGTGCAAACCACAACAGTATAGCCTGGAAATAGCAAAATTCAAGCCTCTTTAATGTGAAAAATGCCAGCCTTTTTTGCCACCTGTAGCAGTAACCCTCAGTCCTTATAATTCAGCAGGCAAAAGATTATGGTTCTCAGGGGTGGACCCATGGCAACGGGACCCATGGCACTCTATGGGCCCTCTTAATTGAAAAGAAGCGCAACAGTCCTTTCAGTTGCCACTGTTCCAGGATCCATTTCTTGAGATAAAGTATTAGGCTCTGTATACTCCGGGAGTCCCACAAGCATAGGTGTGAAAAAACTGGGCTGATTGCAGAGGCCCACTAATTTTTTGCCCCAATTTTTCACTTTTTGCTGCTGTTTTCCTGACTCTAATGGTGCCCTGGGTCCTGCTAACCAGTCGCAAGGCCTGTGCTCTGTGCAAAATGAGTATGAAAATTGGGCTAATTTTTATTGGCAGTATCAACCTACCTATAAGTCCCTAGTGTATGGTAGGTCACGAAGGTTTAGGGACCCTAGCATAGGTAGTGCACCCATAGTTGCACTTCTGAGATGCCCAGTGTTATTTCAAAGGTAGACCTGCCTTGCTGGCTGCTTTTAAACTAAAGTTATATGCAAATTCGACTTTGGAATTAAAAGTACTTCCAAAATCTTAAACTACCTTATTTTTACATATGTCACCCCTAATGTGTGCCCTAAGTGCCTCTGCGGTTGAGTGCCCTGTAACTATAAGCAGGGAACTTATAAAAATTGTTTTATAAGATCTGGTGAGGTAAAATAGCCAAATTTGTTTTCCCTCACAGTAGTGAATGGCTTCCGTAGGCTAAAATGAGAAGACTTTATTTTAATTAACAAAGTCCCCATAAGAGCCAGATATCTTAAGTTTGGTATCAATTTAATTGTTATAAAAAATCTCACAACTTGCCATTTGGATTTAATATAACTAGCTTAGGTAAAGAGTTTTAAAACTCTGCCTGAAAGTTGCCAACTTCAGCTCCGTAGTGCCCTTCTCTCATTGGCCAGCCTCTGGCGGCCTGGCCAGGCTTCCTTGATGAGATGTGAAGTGGCCTGAGCTGAACACAAAGGATGTGCCTGGGGGAGGAGATCTGCCTCAGCAAATGGTAACACTGGATGGTGGGAGAGCAGCCAAACTGCCCTTCAAAGGCAGGGAAGGACATTTGGAGCAGCTCAGGACCTTCCCCATTTCCTGCCGCCCCAGACAATTAGGTGCCCTCTTGATTAAATAAGGAGAAGGCAGGAGAGGGATGTCTTTAGGATTTGTAGCCACACCAGTGGGTGGGATCAGCCAGATCTAACCTCCAAAAATCAGTTTCACCCATGTTGGATGTTTGAAGAATGTTGCTCCCAGGGATTGATTTTTGCTGCACTTCCCAGGAAGTAGTCATCCAATGGGGAAGTGACTTGCCTTTGATTGGACAGTCAGGCTCCCCTGCTTTTCACCCCAGGAGCAAGGATAAATATGCAGAGCTGCACCCACACCTCATATCCCTGCTGGAAGAACACACTGGAGAAGATGGACTTCCCTGCTGGACCCCTGGCCTACACCTGGACACTGCACTCACAAGGACTGCACCAGCTGCACACTTTGAGCTTCAACAAGAAAATGACTTTGCCTTGCTTCTGCAACTCCAGGAGTGGACTCCCTGTAAGCTACATGTACAAAGGAACTGCCCAGAGTCCCCTGCATCAAGTCCTGCTAGAAGAACCCAGCTGACTAGCATCCAGTGGCCATTTGAGGATTCTGACCAGGTGCATTCTGTGAACTGTAGTCCCAACTCCCAAGGAGAAACTCAGAGCTTAAATCAAGTTGTGGTCACTTCAAGGACTAAAAAAGGATCTCTGGAAGAAGATCCAGAAGTTTGGAACATTTCGAACAATGTTGTAAACCATGCCATAACTTGAAGAGGTGCATTGTGGGAGTTGTAGTCCCAGATCTGAGGAGGCAAACCAGAGCCTCTGAACCCTTGGCTGGTGCTGTGGACCACTTTCCTGTATCAAGAACCACTTCTGAAAGTGAGTGTAACAGTATTGCATCGCGGGTGGCCTGAACTCTGGACATTGTCCTGTGTAATCTTTTTTCAACCCTTTGAGCACTATTTGCTTGTAAGTGCTAGAAGTACTTTCAATATTTGAAAATTCATTTCTCTGGTTCCCTACATTGGATTTTTTTTTGTTTTAGTGTTTTAAAGATAAAAATATACTCTATAAATTGATGTTGTGTTTTACTTATTTACTGTTTTGTGATTTTTACATGCTTTACACGCTTGTCTCCTAAGTTAAGCCTTGACACTCATTGCCAAGCTACCAAGGTTTGAGCTGGGTTTAATTTATTGAGACCTAACTGGACCTACTGGGGGTTAGTAGCCTTTTGCTAAGTGTAGTTACTTACCTACCATTACCAATAATCCACTTTCCAACAGTATGATTTGAGGTTCTTCATCCTGCAGGAAAGGTAGTTTGTTACCTTGGTGGTGTCGTGGAGGTCTTTCACAGTGTCTGCAACCTGTTGCTCCATGTGCACCACACGGTCCATGACTCCACGAAAATCTGCTCATACCAGGTTCAGGTTGATCACCATTGCATCAACTTGCTTTTCCAGTGAGGTTCGTGTTTCATTGAGTGCCATGAGCATGTCCGACAAAGTGAGAATGTCTGTGTCACGTTCCATGTCTGCCTGGTGTATTTGTTGATGGGCGTCTGTGGCGCCGCTCCTTTGGTCCCCTTCACTATGGTGGTTACTTCCATGGAGACAGAATGGTGCATTTCAGGTAGGTTTCACAGTGCCGAAATTGTAAATGTTCTTGGTGCAAGGGACAGGGAAGGGGTTCTTGCTGGATTGCTCTCAGTGGCACTTACCTCTTGTGGTCGGCGACAACAGCTTATCTTAGGCCCCCGCCGCAATCGTTCTCAGATGGCTAGTGTCTCTTAATGTGCACTTGGTGGCAATGGTGATACACTTGGCCCCATGCCCGCTTCCCTTTGCAAAGTTTTGTTGTAGTTTAGGCCTCATTCTCTCTTGCTGGGCTGCTCACCGCACAGTTCTGGTATGACAATGGCCTCAGGTTTCTCCATCTGCCAGATGCTAAGCTTTCACGCTGCAGTGAGGTGCTTGCCATGATCACTAGCAGAGGCCTCACCCAGTCCTCATCTTGTGTCCACCCAGCAGTTCAGCGTCGCCCAACAGGGATCCAGCGCCTTCCCCACTGTACCATGCTCAGTTCTACAACAGTGTAGGTTTCAGCCACACCCATCTAACAGGCCAGGCCCGATCCTCTTTGACAATGGCAAACAGGGGAGATTTTTACATCCCCATGTACTATGTCTGTTTCTGGATAGGAGGAGGCAAGAAACCAGACACAATACCTCAGTTTAGGTGTGGATTTGGGATGGATATCAATCCGGTGCTAGGGGGTTTGGTAAGCGACTGTGATAGAATGTAGAATGTGGGCTCTGTAATGGTTCTACATTCTATTACATTACTTGTAATCTTACCTGGTTGTCTGCTTGGGCTAAGAGAGTTTATGGCCCATATTTATATTTTTTAGCGCTGCATTTGCGTAATTTTCTGATGCAAAAGCGGCGCAAACTTGCAAAATATAATTTTGTTCTGTAAGTTTACACCGTTTTTGCGTCAAAATGCGGCACTAAAAAAGTATAAATATGGGCCTATGTTTGTATAGAGTTCTATATTTTTAACTGTGTGTTGGACAGTTATAATCCTGCTCCTAATGCAATTGGATGCCCCAATAAATAGACACAACTTTTGTTATAAATTAGTGTATGCATCTTATCTTGAACCATGACAGAGAGTTGCATAACAACACATCTCTACAGCATGGTCACCAAGCCATGCCCCAAGGTCAATAAAGTTGACGTTTTGAACCAATAGCATATGATGAATACAAAATTGTAATTGTTCTCCAGGCAGTATTAAACATATGGTGTTTACTGTAAATTGGCTTTGCCATTGTCGGAATAGATTACTTTCAGCACTGAAAACATTTTTCAAATCAATCCGGACCTGGACTTTGTTACGACCACCCTAAATATTCATGCAGCAGACCCAATACCTCAACTATGTGAACGAATCTGATGGCAGCAAATCTTGCAATTGCATTGTGCATGAAAACAATTCCTTCACAATAGAAATATGCCAATAAGATACCAATTCACATCTGGTGGCCGAGTGGTCGTGCACGATATGGCCCCAAGTATGACTATGCCCAAGGATTAAAAAATACAGTCTAGAAAATACTAGGTACATTTCTACAGGAGAACAAACTTCAGTTAAGTTTCACAATACCAGCTCGTGTATAACATACATAAACAGAATAGGGTAACGTGCTATTTCAGATATGCTGCGCTTTAAAAGATACCTAGATGCCACCCTCTGATTGTATATCGTGAGAGATGGCTTACAGCTTTCTGCTATATTTAATAAATGTTTATACCTGTACTTTTTTACCGACCAAAATCGTATTATAGTGGAGACTATCAAGAGTGCCACTTTCTCAATTCAAAAATAAAGTTGCTCTTTCCTCAAAAGTACATTTACTTTTTCCAAGGACCCAGGTATTAGAGCACCTAAAATATATACTGCCATTATGCATAGTTCTTCATTAACTCCTTTTACTGGGACAATCGTCTGTAAAGGCTGTTTTTCATTGCAACATAATTGCTCCTTAGTGCAATAGTTAGATTGCTTTTCCTGAAATGGGGAATAAGTGCTCTAATCCTGTAATACCAGGTACTTTTCAGGGCAGTTTTCTCAATTCATGGTATAACTACCTGGAACCCTGGAAAGCAGACCGTGTCAGGGGAGTGTCATGAGGGCGAGGGAGGCAAGATGATGGATTGGGGACAGGTGAGTCTGGGCATGCTTCGGGCTGTCTGGGGATAGCACTGTCCTGTCCAACCTTGCTACTGCATAGAGTTGGGCAGGGTGTGTTACTGCCCAGAGCTCCTTCCCGTGCGTCAGTCAAGTCTGGTGTCTCGGACCTAGAATTATCAGGTCTGGAATTGGCAGACCCGATATTCTTGGACCTGGATAGACTTAAAATTCTGAATTGTGGAATTTCATCTGACGTTATCACTGATGTAGCTTGTAATGAAGGCCTGAGTAGCTTTGATTCCTCAAACGTGTTAGCACTCGTTTTCTCCATATTTAAATATATGATTACTTGGAACTAAACGTGGGAGCTATAATTTTTACTAGATTCTTTTAGCTCATTATTTAGCTAATAGAAAGTCAAACAGACCCTCGCTCGAATCAAAAAAGATAATTTTGATATCCATGTATTCTATAAATCCTTGAGCAAAATTGACCACGGATTCCTGTCCTTGTCCCACACCTTTTGATAAGATTGTGGTAGACAGACAGACACTCCACCCACAAGGTTTGGTCTCCTATCCCACACAGACACTGTCCCTCTCTCTCTTGTGTGTCACAGCAACACATAGTAACAGCAATCTAAAGTGCACAAGTGCAAGGCTAGTAGCAGCAGGTTGTTGCAAAGAGTGACTGCTTCTGTATTAGACGTGGATGACACAGAGGCCCATATTTATGCTTTTTGCCGCAAAACGTTTAGTGCCGGCTTGCGTCATTTAACAACGTCAGCAGGGCACCGTGTTTATTGAATGGCGCAAGTCGGCGTTAAACTTGGGCTAGCGTCTTCAAGAAAGACGCTACCAAGGTGGGGTGGCTGTAGGGAAGGAGGGGGTTGTGTGTCAGAAAATGAGGCTAGCCTGGTTAGAGGCAAAAAAAATGCCTCTAACCAGACTAACGCCATTTCCTGTCCCACAACCACCTAAAACATAACTCTGTCTTAGAAAGGCAGGAGTCATGCTCACCACCCCAATGGCCAGCACAGGGGACAAGTGTCCCCTGGGCATGGTCACTGCACCATGTGCCATGCAGGGGGTCCCAAGTTTGAGCCCCCAATGGCACTTTTTTTTTTTTTTTTAAACATACTTACCTATACTTACCCTACTCACCTAGGATGGGGTTCCCACATCCTCTGGTGTCCCTCGGGTGTGGGTGGGGGTGTTCCTGTGGCTTGGGGAGGGCAGCTGTGGACCCATTTTCATGGTGTTTTACCATGGAAATGGGTCCACAGGTCCCCTAATGCCTGTTCTGACCCAGGCGTTAAATAATGTTGCAAAGCAAGCTTTGCACCATTATTTAGCTCCTCCTCCCACCCGTGCGGCATTTTAGCATGGGGGGATAAATATGGGGCTATGGGGATAGCACCATTTTTAGATGGGAACGCCTACCTTGCATCTCATTGACGCAAGGTGGGTACATGCATCCAAAAAATGGTGCAAACTCCTATATTTTGACATTAGACATGTCTAACGTCAAAATATAAATATGGAGATAGGTTTGCGTCAAATTTGCATAAAAAAATTACTCAAATTCAGCGCAAACTAAGTTTAAATATTCCCCAGAGTTCATGCATTTGTGCATGCCTTTTTTTTCATGACTTAAAACATTAACGCACAGACCTACTGCCTTTGCTAATACTTTTTATTTTTATTTTAGCTTCTTGTGAAAAACCAGTTGTGTCCCCTTCCTAATTCAGACACTACACCCACTTCAAGATTTGGTATTAAGTATGCCTTCTAGATATGTTGCTCATTTCTGGTATTGTAGGTTAAATATTATAGCATTTAGGGCCTGATTACAACTTTGGAGGAGGGTGTTAATCTGTCCCAAATGTGACGGATATCCTGCCCACCGTATTACGAGTTATATATGATATAATGGACTCGTAATACGGCGGTTGGTATATCCGTCACATTGGGGACGGATTTACACCCTCCTCCAAAGTTGTAATCAGGCCCTTAATGTTTTGACCTTATATTTCGTAGAATTGTCAACAGTGGAACCGGAAGACGTGGACACAGGCGCTATGGTTCGGAGACATCGACAAGTGCGCTTTAGCAGAGAGATGGACGTGGCTACCTGAGCAGGGCCAGTCAACAATGGGAAGATACCCTCAGCTGAAAGATGTTGAAGAAGACTGCAAATCCCGAGCCCACTACAGTGAAGGCCAATGGTTGCAAGACCAAACTCTCCAATGTGGCTTCAACCCTAGTGAAACTCAAAAAGAGCAGACAAGAGCTCTCATACAGTAAGTTTAGGGTCTTTCTGTGAAGATGGTGGATGATGTGCAGTGTAAGTGCTGTGTAGAAATATATTACACGTATAGCATCACGATAGCCAAAACAGATCACAGACTACCATAAATCCAGTCAAAGTGATTTATTAAGGATATTTAAATATGATTTTGACAATACTGAAGCGTTACAAATCACACATCAATATGGAAAACAGGTAAACTAGTCACAGTGTTAAATCTAAAAATAGAGAGAGACAAAGGAAAAGAATAATAATAATAGGTAATAATCATAATAATAATACTAGGATCCGTAAGAAATAAATAAGAGTTGTCATCTCTCTATCTCTATAGAATTTCATCTTGATACCCGTCTCCAAATTTGTAAAATATACTCAGATAGTTAGAAACTGTTTTGTTGTAGGCTTGGCATATAATACTTAATTTACCCATTAAACAGTTGCATTGCTTAAGGAAAGACATTGACATTTGTTTCTTCATTGGAGTCAAAGGGTTCTCTACAATTCGTCTACAGCATACAGGTACTACTTTTTCTGCCCATTACATCTTTTGAGTTCTGGAAAGGCACACTTTTGTGTTTCTTCAGTGTGAATGTTTGAATATGTCTGACTGCTGGATGCTAGTAAAACATTTTTGTGATAGGTAATGTGTTCTGCAGTGCCCTCGATGAAGTGCCCTGTGGTATAGTTTAAGCTTCTAAATGATAAAATCATTATTTCAACTCCTAAATGCAGACATGAAATAATGTGTGTTCATTTCGAAGAAGAACCTTCCATTTTTGGAATTAGTGCATTTGTAACACAATCTTGTTAAGACTTTTGAAAACAGATTTATGGGTTATGAATCATATCACCTTCTTGTAAAGACAATGATAACGTTAGTGACCTCAAGAGTTCTGACACCAGTTTGGTCATAAATTAGGTGCCACATATTGCTCTTAATTAGCCCACGTCAATTTGGAACTCATTTAATGTTGAGACATAGGTTTCCGTGATGGCCCCGGACCACAAGCAATGATGTTACCAAGTAGTAAACACTGTCACTTGCTAGCCAGCTGCCACCCTATTTTTCACAGTTGTCTGAACACAGAAAATAAAACGTGACCACTGGAATTAGGAGCTGATGAGCATTCAGCCATCATACCTTCAGTAATGTGTCATTTACTCTTTCTGAAAGAGACAGTCTGGGCTTTAATCATCAGCGAACTAAGTGCCTGATTTAGAGTCTGGCGAGTGGCTACTCCACCACAAACATGCCAGATATCCTGTCCTACATTATAAAGAAGGAAAGCTGATGTTCTGTTGCTGAGCATTATGTCTACATTTTAATCTCAAAAGCATGCATGCTGCATGCGGCAGCTGACATTCTCTTCATTAAATAAAATAAATAAATAAAATAATAGCTGTGCCTTCTTTCTCCGAAGAATTTTTTTAAATAATTCTGTTGACAGAGCCTACAGTTTAAGATTGTCATCAAGCAAGATATCCCTTTACTGTATGCAATGTTTCAACGTGGTACTTGACTGTGTTTGGTGCAGAACTAGATTCATGTCTCTGGCCATAAGGAAAACCAACATGTGCCATCTTTACTTACAAAGTTGTCCAGTAATAATCAACTTATTGCCTTATATTTTGGTGAGTAGAATCGCTATACCAAGAAATTGTCCATTCAGGAAGGATAACGTCATGCTATGGGTATGCCTCCATTGTCCAAATAGTCATGTCTTTCTTCTGTCAATGGCTTTTAGTGCTTCTCTTTTCAGCTGTCATGGAGGCTGGTCCATGTCCAGCCTCCTTAGTATTTAGTTAGGAAGGAACAGCAGCCGCAGGAAGAGCAGCGGGAACAAGAGGAGCAAGAAGAACAGGAAGAACACATGGTGAAAAGTTTGATAATAATCATTGGGAGAGAGAGGCCCAGGATGATCCACTGGATGATGAGGATGGAGAATGTAAATAGGTAGACGACTCTGTTGCAAGGAGAAAAGTCGGGGTAAAGGGGGAAGGTCCAAACACTACCTGTGGGAGCAAAAGGGAGAGAGGAAAAACAGTTACGAAGATGGACATGAATTCAGTTGTGCTTTGAGGTTGGCCAACTTCAGGTTCTGCTCTACCAGCATTTTAGGTTCATCCAATGCCCCTTCATGCCATTGCTTCACTCAAAATTAACCACACAGGGAATCTTCGGGCAGTGCTAACCATAAGAGAGAGGGCCTTGATGCTGGGCTTCATCTGCCCCGTAGGTTACCAGCCAATTTATTATTTATTCAATTTTAGTCTGTAAGTGATGTGGGAAGAAGCACACCTAACTCAACATTGATACATACTACTTGTAAATGGCATGAGGCTTCACAGAAAACACAGCTTTGTTTTAACATGTGCTGATAAAATTCAACATCTCATGAATATCAATTGACAGGAGATCCATCTCATCTCTAGGAATGGCGGAAAGGGTAAAATGGAGTAAGAAGTAAACCTTATCATTTTGTTTCATCCTACTTTGTTGAACTTATAGTAATGGGTAGAGGCAAAATTTATTTAGAAACCTTGTTAGGGGGAGCTTCCTAACTCACAGTCCTAGAAGTTAGCACTGTGCGAAATCATCATGTCAAGAGTGTCCGACCTTCATGAAACGATTTGCTCAGTGTCCTTAACAAGCTGGGAAACCCCACTCCATTGAGTGAGAGACACACACTGTATATTGAGTTATTTATTTTTGCAGTTTAATATAGCATGCACCAGGTCCAAGGTGGCATCAGAGCGTTTTACATGAGAACCAGGCATAGTAACTGAGAGCTAGACGTTACACTTTTTTAGAAGGAGGTGTATAGAGTGGGATAAGAAGGTTAAGAGATTTGCCCGGAATCAAAGAATGTTGAGATGAGCCTAGGTGGCCGGTCTAGCCATTAGACCACATCTCCAGTCTGAAGACACAATGGATGTACATTTTTAATGTTCACATTCTATCATCCTATAAAGGAATTGATAGAAATTCTGGCAAAGATTCCCCACCTCTGTCACGGTGTGTGCTGCAATGCTGGGGGCAGCCATTTTGATAGCGAAACCTCTGCCGCTATGGTAGAATTTGAACCATAAGTGTGACGAGTACCCTAATATGCTGCACAAGTGCGTAGATATTCCACTAGCAAACCTCTAAACTAGCCCCTTAACATTCAATCCAGGTTATAGAAAAAGTTAAAAGTTTACTTTCATAACACTTATTCATATAAAAGACAATTCTTTACCTGTGATCAGCCAAGCAAACCAGAAGAGGCTCAGCAGTGTCAGCAAAGATAAGACGAATTTGTTGGGCCTGAATGCAGAAACCATGGACAGGATGGAAATAAGGATCACGGTGACTCCATTGACGATGAGATAAATTGGGATGTAGGGTTGATTCACACAGCTATTCAAATACACAGAACCTGTGATTGTAAAAAAAAGCACACTGCTGTAACATACTTGTAAAGCTCCTCGTGTGGAGGACTGGCACAAACGGAAGTTAAGACCGTTAGATTTGTAATGGAGCCCTGCAATACACTTTGATCTACTAAGGCAACAAGATATAGACTCTATGCCTTTCTAAGGTCGTCTTAGAAAATGCATTAGCTGTCTGCAAGAGCTCGTGTAATCATCGGAAAAAATGAAAAAATCAGTATTGAAAAAAGGCCTTTGGCTTCATCCCTGTGTTAATCTTGTTTACATGCATTTGACTGGGCAGCAATTGTGGTATTCTGCTTAAGTTGTTCAACTGCGGTCAACGAACAGTGACATTTCCATGCACTGCAATGGAGTGCATTGTTTAATTTACTGCAGTGCGAGGACAATATAAGCATCCATGCCCATTAAAACCAGTGCTGGTGTTTACTGAAAACAATCTGTTATGTCGCCTAGGCCAGCAGCAGCTGTGGGAGTCTGAGTTGCAAGATAATCAAGGCCTTGAACAGATATGCTAATAACCTACAGAGCCATTTTCTAGAACGACAGACCCGTGTTTCTGGTGCAAAAGCTTCAATTGGAAATGCTACATTTAAATATGAATAATTACTTGTAATGTTTTACTCTCACATGTGCAAGGTTTCCTTTCTGCCTAGGCAAGGAGACTAATTTCAAGGGGAAAGTCCCGCCGTTTCTCAATGGAGGGTGGGGCACTGTAAATGTTAGAGTACGAGGATTTCTAAGCTGCGGGTACTACTTCAATAGGGTCCGCTGCCCTTTGGTTAGTTTTGTGCTATACAAATACCTGTTGGGAGAGTGTCCTCCAGTGGGGGAGAAGTAGCTACTTTTTTTAAGTGGGTACGTGCATTTTAATCCTTCCATACTAAGCACCTAGTACTTGCTCACCCCACAACACAAAGTCAGACATACCTGTAACCTCAGTCAACTATCACAGGAGAGGGGTCCCCTTTTTATACAGACCACAACGTACACTCGCTAGCCACTACGTGTTTGTCAAGGCTACTATAAAGTACAGTTTTGGCTTTTTGTGAAATATTTAAACCTGTTCAAACCCCCTGGCAGTGTTAAGGCCTTCAAAATGAGTGGTATGTTGAATTCTGGCATGAGTTTATCTCTTGTTACCAAACAGAGAGGAACTGTGAGTTTTGTGGCTAACACAGCACACGTACAATGTCCCACGGATAGATTTAGGCAGATCAAACATACCAAAATGTACTGAGGGAAAAAGACAAAAACACGTTTGTTCGCTGGTTTATGTTTACAACACTGCTCCCACCGCACTAACAATAATTGATAATAGCAATACATCAAAAAGGGACATAGTTTTGAATATCTTCCTTTACCCAAACAAATCGTTCTATATTTAATTCTGGTATTTAGAGTGAGAGATATATTATGGGGTGTAAATATTGGCCCTGAACATAGATAGCATCACTAAATGATTTCCATTTCCATCGCCTTCCCAGAAATCCCTGGAAAGTGTAGATGGGAACACATGAGTTCAGAGATAGAAACGAAAAAAAGATGACTGGTGATGAAGCATGCACGCACCTGCATGCATAAATGTGCAGCTTTCATCAAAGGGTTTGCATGTGTTAGCACATTAAACCCAGACCTATTGGCTTTACCAGTGCTTGCTAGAGGATGCGAACAGGCTGACCCGTCGGTCCCCTTCTATATTTTATTTCACTCAACAGCATTCTGCAATTTTTAGTTCTAGGGTTTCTTTTCAAAATTCCTAGGATGTAGGCCCAAAGCATTTACCACAAATACATCAACGGGACAACCCTGTGTCTGCTGCCCTCGAGCACTGGGCTCTCCAGCTCGGCTGTGGGCTGTCTTTCTTGAACTAGACGTTTAAACCACTGTCTCATTTGGCTTTTTCACTTCATCTCTTTCTGTTGCCGACTTTTGCAATCTGTCAGTGACTGCCTGTAAGTGTGTTGGTCTCACCGTGTACATCACATTGTCTGAAACTATCTTGCACTTTCTGTGCACAATAGTCTCTCTGTGTTCTGTGCCTCTAGCAGACCCACGGGGTTTTGTTAACGTTTCTTTTATTATAATACTTATTAATGTCCTTACGAAGCCGGGAGGGGGAAGTGGGTGGAGTAGAGTGCCTCTTCAAGGAGAGGGACGCGTTCCAGAGCATCCTGAAGCCACCCATAGGAGTCATACCGTATTCCACACATCATCAACGCATATATACCCAATGTGTCACCGGCAGTGTATAATTATCGTGATTATTGTGCCACTGTGACACTGATATTTGGGATACTGCGTAGACTCTGAAATGATACAGATGTCCTGCGTGCCAATTGGCGACAGGCAGCAGTAATAATTTCCTAATCACCCAGAGGTGTCCCAAAACCTGTTCTTCATATTTTCTTGGAAACTCGCCCCGGTGGTTGTTTAACATAAACAGTTCCCAGATTATGCAAAATGGCCACACGCTATAGTGAGGGAGGATTCCTTGCCACACTGTCATTCGCCGTGCCTTCCTATCTAGGGCAAAAAAACAATATTCAGCACGCTAGCGTGGTATGTAGAAACCGCGATGAAACTTCCAGTAATTCCAGGGCACAGAGGAGTGGGCAGAGTGGGCCAGTGAACCGCAGCAGGAGCGAAAGAGCCATAAACATTGGCCCGAGGCAGCCATCTCCATTATCTTTAACAAAGAGAAGAACTCTGACCCGCGTGCATTTTCAGCCTGGGCGATGTAGACCTACCCTTGCTGCGCCTGTTTTTCAGCCTACTGACCCAGTGCATTTTGGAACCTGTAGTGCTGCCCTTGAGAATGGAAACGCAGGACTACGGGTACAGATATACTCTGGCAAACTAGGCATTGGCACGAGAGAGCTGAACTTCTGGCCCCCAGGAGGGTTGCTTTAGCAGTATCCCATTATCAAGAGTCTTTTGAGTTGTGTGACTAGGACGTCCACATTACACACAGACACATTTTTGTACTGTGATATGAGGTCTGTATAAAAAAATATCCAGGGTCAGATACATTTTAACACCAGGGCAAGGAGGGCCAGGGCCCCAGCCTTTCAGAGGGCCCTTGATAGACCTAGCTCTGCTCATGTCTGATGACCTTGAATAATTCCTAACGATTTTTTTAAAAATACAGTTTTTCTTTAATTTATTTTTAATGAGGGTAATATATTGAAATCTGCTACAGACATTTAGCAGAGAAATGTTTGTTTTTCAACACCAGGCAACACCCATAAAAAGTTTCTTTTAGATCAAAGTCCCTCACATATGAGAAAAGGCAGGTGGGCATAAAGATTATTAGTAAAAATATTAGTGAGCTGGGGCTCAATTATAATATTGAAAACACGCCACTGTCCCTGAATACTAAATGTAAACACATTTAGGGGCAGATTTAGGATTCCTTTGCACCATATATTGCAACATTAGCATCATTTTTTTATGCTAATGAGGCGATATCTCAAAAACGCAGCGCCATCTTTAACAGTGGCGCAATGTATGCATTACGCCACTCTGTAACCCTTTACGCCACATTATGCATATGCCATGCATTATGTATGCAAAGGGGGCATTCCCCTGTTAGGGGGACTGCAAAAATTGTGTAGTGAAATCTAAGAGAACCTTTTGGCGCTAACCCTGAACAGTACATCAACAATGTCAAAAAATGTTGACGCTATTGCCCCCTACTCTGCGCCATGGTGCGCCGCATTTTAAATATGGTGCACACATGAAGGTGGAAGAGTGCTCTAAGGGGCACAAGAAAAGTGGCACTGCACTGTGTGCAGCACCACTTTTCGTAAATCTGCCCCTTAGAATTTGGATGAGTATGCCTGTGCACTGTCATGAACCTTGCCGAAAAGGGCATGAAAAGCTGAAAATGGATTCATAAATTCAAACCTGTTCCAAACAGGGGCCCTCAAAATCCATAAAATATACCTGGCCAAAGTATAAATCTAACACGATATAGGTAGATCAAGGGTCATGAAGCCATTATATTACAAAGTCTGCCAGGTTGCTTTAAACTTTGAAAACAAAAACAAATGTTTCCTTAACTGAATAAAAAACACGAAAGTTCAACCCCGTAGTATGTCCCAAATCCTGGGGTCAGAAGGGAAAGCCTGAGACTTAGATTAGGAATCAACCAAAGTCAAGAGCGTGCGGTTGTCTTTTCTTACCTATGACGATTTCAGCAATGGCCAGCGCTATCCAAACCAGCGAAATGAGGGACATCAGAATCTCTGTAACACAAAAATATAAATTAAAAAAATGTACAAAGACAGAATGAGCTCCCCATAACAGACCACCCTTTTAGAGTCTAGCTACAGCTGTGGCAGTGTGTTCAAACTACTTGTGTGATCAATTCAGGGCATTCTGTCAATGCTTACATGGTGGCGTTGACACTGCATAGTGACTCAGGTACTAGTTCCATCTTGTACACACAGCCAGTGCAGATCTGTCAGCAACTGAAGCAGCTTCGCCAGGCCCGGCTTTAGCACTGGTGGCACCCCATGCGACAAACTTTTTGGGCATCCCAATGACCTACTCCTTAGATTCCCTCACTACCACCTGCAAAAGTGCCCCACATCTCTCCATAGCCCCTCTGTCACATACATTTAATTTGTTTTAAAGCACAGATAAAGTCTGGCATTATTAACCCACCCTGCTAGCCACATAAAATACAGATCTGTTCTTTGCAACAGGCATATTAACCCTCCTTACTACTTCATGGTGAGTCAAAACTGCCACGAGACAAAACTCCCATCTCTCTCTCTCTAGCAGGAACATTAATCACATTGGCATTTTTATTGCTGCCTGAAAGCTCAGTCCACAATGAACTCTTCAGCAAGTGTTTTAAAATTGAAAGTTATTGCTCAACACAGCGTCCCCCAACCCCCTTGAGGTCAGTGCACCCCTCCAGGTCAGTGCCCAGTCGCACCCCACTAAAACCATAAAACCAGCCGTGAGCTGCGCCGTGCTGTTGCAAAATTAGATTTCAGAAGACATCACAAGTCTGATAGGGGCATATTTATTAAGTTTTTGCGTCACACATGTGCAACACAACTACTAAGTTAGATTTATCAAGCCACACAAGGCCATCCTGCATGGCCCTGCGTGGCTTGATAAATCTAGAGTAGCGCAACACTCTGCAAATTGCTGTGTTGCGTTACTCCATCCCGGGAGGCGTTCCATGGATGAAGAATGGGTGTTCCCACACATTCTCCCATGAATTCTGGTGCATTCCCAGATTTACCATTAGTGATAGACCTGGGAATGCGCCAAAATGCTACGCCTCCCCCGGTGAGGTGTAACGAGGAGAAATATCTTTATTTGTCCTCACTTTTTCCTCTTTCTTTGTGTAATGCTTTTTGCAGAGCACACAAAAAGAGGAAAATGCCTCAGAGAATTGTTTTTGTTCAAGAAGGTGCCCCTTCCCATACAAAAACAATCCTGTCTGTAATGCAGGCACCCTTGCACCACGATGCAAGGGGGCCAGTGTTGGCACTAGGCAGCCAAAAGGGCGTCAGCACAAGGAAAGGAAAATAATGCACAATAATATGTTAAATCCAGCACATCCCTGCCCTTTCACGCAGCGCAGTAAGGAGACTTGCCGCACAAAATATTGAAAAAAAAGTGTCCCTTAGTTTCCGGTGCTGTCAGCCTTGTCCTTCTGATTTAACATCGTGAAAAACCCTGTCAAAGGAATATGAGAAAATACTTACTCATACATTTGGAGGCGCAGCACATCATCTGACTGACCGACTGCTCCTAAATAAAACAGACAGTAATTCAACATGGATGTGGTAGATTTTGGCTGTAGTTAGATAGTTGTGGAACCCCTCCACCCAAGAAATACATTTTCCGGACATTTCTAGGCAGTCCTATGTCTGTGACTTTAAGAATTTAAAAATAAAACATTTGAAGAACATTAGAGAACATCTTTGACTAGTCCCTTATTTTCCCAAAAACAAATACGTGTAGAGAGTGGCCTTCTAGGCGGAACAACTTTACACTTTCCCCTTTTACATGGAGCAACACACATAAAACGTTTCTGGTATTTTCTGGTATTTTCTTAAATTTCTTAGCATATCGTTTTTTTTTTCCAAAACATAATCTGTAGGGATTGTACATACCTGGCAATCTTGCTGCGTTCTGTCTTGAGTCATGGTTCTCTTCTTTTGATCTCACTAACTTATTTTAAGGTGTTCGATGCAGCTCAGGAGAGACTTCTTTGTGTAGAGATTGCCAGGTATTTTTCAAGAAGTTGATCTGTGTGAAAATTCCAAGCAAATTGGTAAATCAAGCTCGCACACATTCTAAATTCTCAGAGACAAAACATGAAGGAGATGTAATCGGGCTATTTTTGAAGTGGTGGGATAGTTCATCGATACACAGTGCGCTCTGGAAATAATGAACAATCTTGAGGTTTCCACTATTGATGAAGCTACTAGTTCCCAAAACCAGTGGGACGCCACAATGAATACCAAGGACTGAAAAACATTGTGCTAATTTATTTTAGCACCCATGGTAACAAAACGGTTGATCTTCCTTTAAGGTCTCCATTTTCATTTTGTGTTGTTTTCCCAGGCCAACATTTTTTCTTTAATCCCTGCCTCCCCCTCTTTCTCTCATCTGCTCACTGACCATTTTTCTTCTAGGTTCCCCTACACTTTTTCTCTTTTATCCGTCCTTTAATTCTTCCCCTTCCTGTTCGTGGAGGTGGCCCGTTGATGAAGAGACTGGTATTTTGCCATCATGTCGCACTTTGAATAGCTGCCAAGCTTCCCATGCGTATAGGTAATGAGCTGCTCCTTGTTTTATAATGGAATACATAAGACTACAATTCCCAGAATTCAAAGCAAAAACTTGGACTAAAGTAGCTAGTTACGCTTGGACCTGAGAAACATGGTGAGGCCACACTTGTAACTGTTTTCGTGCTGTGAATCTTCAGCTACTGCTCTAAGCCTCTGTCATTTCCCACATCCTTGGAATTTCATTGAGCACCAAAAACATGTTAGAAGGTGTCCTTTCTGGTTCTCTTTCAGTTTTTCACTTTTTTCACCCATCTTTAGCTCCTCTCTCTGCTAAAGCTCCTATGCAAATTACTTTTTCCTTCTTTTCCTTTTCCCTGAGTTGATTCATGTTTTCCTTCTGCTAATGCAACTCAAGGTTTAACAATAATGGACTCGTTAAGATCGTGCAAGAGAACAAACTGGAGAAGCTACACTTACAGACTTTCTCTTAACATAACAATTAGTACAAAAAACAAGATTATTTTGGAGGATGCTATGCATATTCTTTCCCTAACCAGAAACCATAGCGTGTACGTCTCACTTTACAATAAGACATTTAAACACAAGAAAATATAGTAGATGGCCCCTGGGGATTACACTGTCAATAAACACAGGGCTCTAAACACAAAATACTGACTTCATACCTCATAGTAGCCTCCCTGGCTTACCAAAATGATGCAGACATTTAGCCCTCAACCAGCCAATTATGCATCATTGGGTCTTTAATTTGCAGTGATTCTAAGCCCATTGAAATCCCACCATCAAGCTACATTTTGCACTAAGCTTCAGCCAGCAAGTACCCATAAGTTAAGGGTATCATCCAATTGAAGAAATCGTTTTGCCATCGATAAAAGACAGATTGGTCTCTCTCCAGCAAAGGATAGCCGATTTCAGCTAACTTTCAAAATGATTCTCACCTACAGATAAAGATAGTTTCCTTCTCCAATGAAGATTGTGATCCAGTCGTACATACCTTTTCACGGTCCGCCTGATGTTTCGAGGAGATGCTTGCTCCTGGTAAATTGTTAGTCGTTGTCCTTAGAAAGCATTTATATAGCACGGCTCCCAGATCTGGGAACAATGGGTTGGAAGCACACGCCCACACAAGGAAGAATACCAAGCTTCAATTACCGGCTCCAGAGCATGTGAGCCAATTGTTTACAGGTGACGAAGGTAACACTCATGTGTAGAGTATGAGAAACCAGTAGGCCAAATTCCAAGATTAATTAAAGTAAGCAAAAAAAATTTGCAGGCCTGAGCGAATCTGAGGTCTTACAGATACTTCAGAAAACAATGCACGGGATGTGCACGGGATTCCTTCTTGGAGTTGACAAACAAGTTTAGCAGCCTTATTTTATGTTAAAAAATGTCATGAAAGGTACTGAGAAAAACAAAGATTAAAGTGATGTTATAGTAAGGTGCTGACATGAGATAAAAAACTAATGTTTAAAAACAAAAAAAATGAAATTCCCCTGATATGTGTCTACATTTGAATGAAATGTCTTTATTCCTGATTCTCCTGAGTGCGCGTGACTCTACACTGTTATAGAGTGTGGGGATATTTGCAAGTAGGGTACTGTGTCTCGCACCACGTGACACCCCACAGCAACACAGCGAAAAAGGGGACTGATTGACTGATTGGGGCTCTTATTATATATATATATATATATATAATTAACTGAAAAACAAAGGTTACAGGGACATTATAGTTAGGTTGATGTTTTACTCACACAAAACTCAGCAGTTATAGTTATACTTATAATTATACTTATGTTAAGAAATTATAATTCTTTGGTTAAGTATAACCATAAGTTGAAGTATAACTCCCCAAATACATTTATCCAAACGCTGCGCACAGACTTTGTCCGTGCATGGCGGGGGAATGGTGTGTGAGTGGGTGACGTTTCTTTTTCCCATTGGGCTTCGGATCCATGGATCCATTGCGGATTTACACTGGGGGTGGCGCTATGAGCTGCAGTGGATCTGCGCATCCATGGATCTGCCCAAAAAATAAGGGCAATTATTTGTTCATGAAGGGTCCCTCAGAGACCCCTGCATGTGTCCTATTAGGTCATGATATGTCTAACCTAACCCCTTAAGTGTGTTGTTATTTACGCTTTCTCTCTGGGGGCCTAGCCAAAAAAGAAAAGAGCAGCCTCAACTTTCTTTTCAGGTTGCAGCCAGCAATCAGGGCCTTGCTTCTCACCCAGATCCGCAGGTATCCGCGGGCATCCACAAACCTCCTCGGGGGTATCCGCTGATCCATGAAGGATCCGCGTCCCTAGATATCTATTTTTTTCATTACCAACTCTGAAACCACCAAACAGATTTACACCAAATCACAAAAAGGTGCTTACTAGACCAAAATCTGCCTTTCTGCAAAATTTGGTGTAATTCCATTCACTGGTTCAGGCTGTAGTCATGACTATAAACTGAAAAATCCCCATAGCCATTGCATAGGGAAAAAGAGTTTTGGATAACCCCACCCCCCCCCTTTTATCAGCCCTGCATGATGATTCACCGCAAAACTTTCCAGACAGCAGCTGAAGTATCTGGTACACTAGTTTTAAAAACATTGTGAAGATTTGTCAAACGGTGCCACACTTATTGGAAAAACTAAAAGCGCTTTATCTATGAGAAAAGTTGGCCCTGCCATGCAATGCTTATGACCTCCCATAATAAATAATTCAACATGTTGAATGGCATAATTGATGACATCAATTATGACATATTAAATTACATCATAGGTGACATCACTGAAGACATCATTGGTAATTTCAAAGTCACATACATCATAAAGGTATTGAGGGTACACGAATAGGTCGTGTAGCATGGAAATAGCTTAAGCCCTGGGGAGAAGTACAATTGTGAATGTTGAAAGTTATAGGGTGCACAGTTTAGTTTACAAATCACTAAAGTTTGATGCAAATATTACTCCATGTTATGCAAATTACAGGGTGAAAGCTTTTGATGTGGGTTGCAGAGTTATGTTTGAAAGGTGATTGAGGTTTAAATGTAAATACCTGTTTCAAAATATCAGTGAGAAAGGCTGAAGCTTCTGTTGACAACTGATTATCCAGCAGTGGACATCTAGGCTAGTGCCTCTGTTACACAGATGTAATACAGTGCAATAGACACATTTTATATAGTAAGGACATCCAGAAGTTGTGGATGTTTATTTCCAAAACGTTGCTGAGGCATTGCAGGTTGTTGAATAATGTAGAATGCAGGGGTGTCCCACCTAGATGTGGCCTATCTTACACTGGACTTGTAGACATGGCTCTGAGATTTTATGGCATTATACCATCGCAGGAATGTGTTTGGCATATTTATCAAATTATGGTTGGTTATAAATATCTTAGTAAAGTAGAACTGATGAATTGCAGTGTTTTATTTTTATTTTTAAACATTAGTTTATATCTTATTTAAATGCTTAACTACCAGGTGTGGATCCTCCGTTAGGGAGGAGGAGCATCGCTCCCCCCCACCACCAGCAGCAGCCGCTGCAAATCACCTTTAACAAATGAAACAATAATAAACCATGTTTATTATTGTTTTGTTTGTTAACGGGGTGGGGGCATTGGGGATGACGACAATGAGGGAAGTGCACTGCGCACTCCCCTCATTGCGCATGTATGGTGTCTCGGGATGGCCAAACATAAATGAGCAGTATGCTCTCTCCAGCCCAGCAACACAGTTGCCGGACTGGAGAGAGCTTGCACAGGCTTCAAGTATGCCTGGGGCGCTCCCAGCCAATCCTGACACTGCTCTGAGCAGCATCAGGACTGGCCGCAGGGCAGGCTGGGAGCCTGTGCCCGCAGTGCAGGAGTGGAGCAGGGCGGCGAAGCTGGTAAGCTATTTTTATTTATTTATTTTTTATTAATTTGCTGCCCCGCCCCAACAAAGCCCCGCAAGCCGCCCCTGCTAATTACATCATGAATTTAACCTTTGTTTTTAGTATCTATCTATCTATCTATCTATCTATCTATCTATCTATCTATCTATCTATCTATCTATCTATCTAAATATGCACACCCATGTGTGTTTGCTTAAAACTTTGAAATCTGACTTTATATGTGTAAATATGTAGGAAAATGCCACTGTTGGCATGGTAACCCCCCACTTTTTGCCTAGTGTTGATACCAACTTTGATTGAAAGTGTGTCGGGACCCTGCTAACCAGGCCCCAGCACCAGTGTTCTTTCCCTAAAACTGTATCTTTGTTTCCACAATTTGCACAGCCCTAGCACACAGTTAAGTCCCTTGTAAAAGGTACCCATGGTACTGGGGCCCTGTGGCCAGGGAAGGTCTCTAAGGGGTGCAGCATATATCATGCCACCCTAGGGGACCCCTCACTCAGCACATGCACACTGCCTTGCAGCTTGTGTGTGCTGATTGGGAGAAAAATACAACGTCGACATGACATCCCTCTCAGGGTGCCATGCCCACAAACCACTGCCTGTGGCATAGGTAAGTCACCCCTCTAGCAGTCCTTACAGCGCTAAGGGAGGGTGCACTATACCACAGTTGGGGGCATAGCTGCATGAGCAAGATGCCCCTACAGTGTCTAAGTCCACTTTTAGACATTGTAAGTGACAGTGTAGCCTGATTGAGTATTTGTTCTGGGAGTTTGTCATTACGAACTCCACAGCATCATAATGGCTTCTTTGAATACTGGGAAGTTTGGTATCAAACGTCTCAGCACAATAAACCCACATTCATGCAGGTGTGGGATTTATTGAAAAATGCACACAGAGGGCATCTTAGTGATGCCCCCTGTATGTCAGCCCAACTGCTAGAGTAGGTCTAACTGGTCTGTGACAGCCTGCCACTTTCAGAAAAGTTCTGACCACATGTGGTGAGTGCCTTTGTGCACTCTGTGGTCAGAAACAAAGTCTGTCCTGGGAGAAGGTTCTCCACAACCCCCCTGCAGGAACTGTAACACCTGGCGGAGAGCCTCAAAGGCTCATGCCTCGGGTTACAGTGCCCCAGGCACTCCAGCTAGTGGAGTTGCCTGTTTCCCAGACAAAGCCACACTTTTGGCAGCAAGTCCGGCGGGAAAATTAGGGAAAACAGGAGGGAGTGGCCACTGCAGCCAGGAGCACCCCTAAGGTGTTAAGAGCTGAGGTGACCCCCTCCCTGCAGAATCCTCCATCTTGGTTAGGAGGACAGGGACCAATAGGGATAGGAATGTGCCCCCCTCCCCAAAGGGAGTGAGCACAAGGAGGGTGTAGCCACCCTCAGGGACAGTAGCCATTGGCTACTGCCTTCTGACCCCTAACACACCCCTAAATCTAGGATGTAAGGGCCTCCCAGAACCCAGCCCACCAGGTTCCTGGCAACGTACAAGAAGAAGAAAGACTGCTAAGCTGAAACCCCCAGCAGAGAAGAAGGAAGATGACAACTGCTATGGCCCAGCCCTACCTTCCTGTCTCCTGCTTCAAATAACCTGCAAAAAGACCAGCGATACGTCCAGCGGGCCCAGCCACCTCTGCCAACTCCAGAGGACTGCCCTGCACCCAAAAGGACCAAGAACTCCAGAGGACAGCGGCTCTGTCTGAAGAAAACTACAACTAAGGGCTCTCACCTCACTCCGGATGCGTGAGTCTTGACCCCTGTGCACTCGACGTCCACGTCCCATGTCCAGGTGGTCCACCCAGCAAGATGGGGTCCCCAGGCAATTGTGTGCAAGTGCCCACTCTGGGTTGACCTCTCCACCCATCCACGTTGACGCCTAAGGGACACACTGCACCCACAGCTCCCAGGCCTTGGAGAACCCGACCCCTGGTCCCTCATTGTTCAAAGCAGGCCCTCCGCCCAGTCTGACAGGTGGTGTGCCCAAGACCAAGACATCCCCCTGGACTTCGCCTGCAGCCTCTGAGCGACCCCCATGGTCTTCTCATAGACTAACATCATAAACCCAATGTGGTGTTTGCACCCGGCCGCCCCTGTGCCTCTGAGGGTGTATGCTTGGTGCCTACTTGTAGCCACTTCAGTGCTCTTCTAATCCCCCCTGGTCTGCCCTCCGAGTCGCGGGTACTTACCTGCTGGCTGACCGGATTCCGAGTACCCCCTGTCTCCATAGGAGCCCACATTAAATTCGCTCAACTGTGACCTCTGCACCGGCCAGCCCCGTGTTTCTGGTGGTGGGTCTTTGGGGTTAACTTGAACCCCAACCGGTGGAATTCCTAAAACCCGGAGACTGAGTCTGTAAGTGTTGTACTTACCTGTAAACATATCTAATTTTTCTTTCCCCCAGAAACTGTTTGAAAAATGCAGTGTCCATTTTTAAAATAGCTTTTTGCCAATAATTCAAAAACGGTATTACTTACCTATTTCAAACAAAGTACTGTTGATACCTGTGTGAAATACAAAACTTTTAAGGTACTTACCTGGAACTTGAATTTTGTGGTTGGGTTGTATAACAGAACATCAAGGACAGAAATACTGAGTGTTCAAAATATTGTGGAAAAAAGATCAAGGACCAAAATGTCTAGAAAGTATGTGTATATAGATAAGCGTAGATTTACTGTTCTTAAATCCATATCTGCATACCTTGAAAAAAAAATATATATATATATATGGAGTATAGTAAACCTGTGCTTACCTATGTAAACTTACTTGCACTCTATTTTAGTCCTTGATATTTTTGCCATAAAAACCCACGTTAATCTGTAGTCCAAATTCTGGTGGAATATCAACAGAAGCTTATGTCCACTGTGCTGTACATGTTGAGGTTAGACAGAGGAGTGACAGGGATGTGGTGAACTTCTTGCAGATAACCCATGAGCATGACGTCTACATGTCCCACTCAGTGGGCTGGCACCACTTCCACTCACTGCCACAGCACTATCGTCACACACCACCACTCAATCCTACACTATGACACCAGCACAGCACCACAACCTCATTTCTTCAAAAAATCACTCTTCCACATGCTCTACCTGCTCTATCACACGAGAGCCGCACTGCCATTAAACAGTGCTGCCCTACTACGTGTAACACCACTTCAATGACATTCACCACTAAAGGACTACCATTCCCTAGCATCCTACCATATAGGGGCATGGGGGCACCACCCACAGAGTTAAACGACTTTCCTGCTGAACCATTACAACCCACAACGGTGGATCCTCCAGATCTGTGCTGGCACTTCACATTGCCACACTTCCACTCTATCTCAACACTAACTACCCAAGCTTACACTACCAACCCAGCACTGCATTTCACCCGAACCCTGCCCTATGTCGCCCATAATGCATTAGTATCCTTCGCTACTATCCATGAGCACTGCTGTAGGCAAAACAACACAACTCATCTCCACTGCACTACCACATCAGCACTCTACAACAATGTTTCATCACTGCACTGCCCCCCCCCCACCCAAGGCAGTATGATCTTCCACTGCATTATCACTGTAGACCAGTGGTCTTCAAACTTTTTAGTGCTGTGCCCCCCAGTGGAAAAAAAAATACTGGCCCCCCCTCCAAATTTTTCACAATTATCCTATTGAATTGGCAATGTTTAAATATGTCTAGACTTATTTACTTTGCAGTTAAGTGCTGTTACTGTTTTAAAAATGCAATGAATGCATGACACTAAACATACTATTCAGTCAGACAGGCCTTACTAATGTGCTAAGAGTATTCACAGTGATTATTCGAAGTGGGGGGATGGGGGATTTTGAAGAGTATGTGGAGTCCCTTCCCTTTCAACACATACTCCCAGTTTGCATACAAATGACGTTAGCGATGGCACATTTCAGAGCGCTTTACTGCTGCTCATTTTTTCTGCTTAAACCAAAGCCCTGTTATCAGCCCATTGTTTATTTTGGCCAGAGCCTGCCCCCCACTCCCAGGGGATCACTTGAGGCCCCCTAAGGGGCCCGCCCCCAGTTTGAAGACCCGTGCTCTAGACCATCACGCATTCACTCCATCACTGCATAGATACCCCATTTACCACACTACCATCTCAACCACGCTAAACAGCACTACCATCCCTATCGTTTCTCCATTACTGTACTTGGAACTGCTCCACCGCACTAATACACAGCACTGTGCTCCATACACATCACCATACTATCTCCCCAAATGATTGTGCTACTATGCACACTATATACCCCACCACCACTCTACCCGCACACTACCGCCGCCGTAGCACCACGTTAGCTGGTAGCTGGTAATGGAAAGGTGGAGGGGGTAGTGAGCTTAACTTTACCCCGTGGACTGCTCGATACTTTCACGGGTTCCACGGATGGTACACGCACGTTCTTTAAAATCGGTTTCTCTTAGTTTCCCAGCTTATAAATATTTTTCGACTTATGTGCCTTCCAAATCGTGGGAAATGCCTAAATTAAACAATCACACAGGCTATGTTGCGATTGAAGGACCTATGGGTAGATGTGAAATGTTTATCCATTTGTTGCCAGGTTATGTACCTCACCCTTACAATAACTACCCTAGGCCACAATCAAAAGGAGAGATCGGACATTTCTCAAAACTGATTCTTTCTGAAGTTCGAGTCCTGTCACTGCACAGCCTTAACTCGAATACAGAACAGACAGACAAGTACAATTTAATGATAGCACTAAAATAGAAGCACTCTCCGTACGTGCCAATAGACCGAATTCATTGACTCTCCTTCAGTATAAGCCAATGGAGGAACTATGGCCCATATTTATACTTTTTTAGCCCCGCATTTGCATCATTTCTTGACGCAAAAGCGGCGCAAACTTACAAAATATAATGGTATTTTGTAAGTTTGCGCCACTTTTGCGTCAAAAAATGACGCAAATACGGCGCTAAAAAAGTATAAATATGGGCCATTATATTCCTCCGTTTTTTTTTTTCAAAATGCTTCACTGCTCCGGTTGAAAATGTTATGTTGGAATGTCTGTTCTCTCGCGGGATATTTTAAAAATGTTTTCCTTCAGGTCTCTAATGACGTACGGCTAATAAACGAAAGCTGTCAACTGATTTTTTTCACAGTTTCTCGGAGCTCTGAGTGTCAGACTCGTTCGTTGAATACGTGCACCGAGCATGAATACACCAGCGTATCTGTGGAAACCTGTCAACTCACTTCCTGCTCTACTCCCCATTTCGCTTTTGAAAGCTGCTGTCTGTGTATCTGGTAATTAAGAGGACGGTTCCATCAACATCCGAATGACAGGACAGATTGGAACTTACCAGTTGCCGCGTACATTAATATTGACAGTAGCATTCCATTCCTAGGCAGACTACACCCAGTAGTGTCAAGGTGACTCAACATCAGCGGGTATCGGAACCCCTTTGAGAACCACTGATCGTGCAGATGTTATCAGGCCTCCATCGAGGTGGTTGAGTCAGCTCGTCTCAAGCGTTGCAGGTCTGATTAACTGGGACTGTAAACAATGAGCACCAAATATACCTCTTTAGCACTAGAATCTCGAGGTAGTGAGGCACGCAGTTCAAGACTCGCTTCGGGAAGTGGGGTGCGACTAGAGACTTCGAACTAAAACACACACAGACACACACACTCTCTCTCTCTTTACACTTTTTATTTTTTTATTTTTACCAACGAATAATATAACATGGCATTATACACCTCTTCTGGGATTTTTATAGTAGCTACATATGTAGTGGGAGCTGGGAAACTGTAATTTAGAGAGCACTTAGTGCTGGACATTAGCACTTTATCCCTTTTTCCTTGATATATCCCTTTAGCACTTGAATCTTAGGGTAGGGAGGCAAGCAGTGTAATACTTCCTCAGGTAAGTGGAGTTGGACTGGAGACTCGGAACCCACCAACTCACAAAGTAATGTCAATTAATCAATTAGTCAGCCATTGCCAGAAAAAAAAACTTTTTGGGGCTCTCGGTCTTTATTAAGCCTTGAGGGGCGTTATTGCCCATAACCCCAATATCTCTCACTTTTCCATGTGATTTAAGGCAGATGTCCCATGGTTGACTGCCAACCAGGAGGCTTTTGGGGGTTATGATCACTAAAAGATTTGGAGTCACTTTTAATATTATAAAAAATCTGCTGACTCATATATTCCGGTATTAAGATGAAATCTATGATACTTCCTATGGTAATACATTTGTTAACAAATGGGGCTATAGGCCTACTGTTGGAAATGGCTTCTTTTGCAAGGTTATCAAATGTCTTTTTGCTTCTGACCTTCTGGTTTTGTTCCTGTGTGGAATTCTGTTTTTGCTGGCTTGAGGACTCTGGGACTCTACCACTGCTGACCAGTGCTAGAGTGCAAGTGGTCTCTGTCTAAATTGTATTGGTGATTGGTTTATCCATGGTTGGCATTTTTGATTTACTAATAAGTACCTAGTATACTGCACCATGTGTACCCAGGGCTTGTAAATCAAATGCTACTAGTGGACCTGCAGCACTGATTGTGCCACCCACATTAGTGGCCCTGTATACATGTCTCAGACCTTCCACTGCAGCGTCTGTGTGTGCATTTTTAAACTGCCAATTCAACCTGGCAAGTGCACCCACTTGTCAGGCCCAAACCTTCCCTTTTACGACATCTAAATCACCCCTAAGAAAGGCCAAAGGCAATCCCACGGGCAGGGTGCAGCATGTTTAAAAGTAGGAAATGTACTGGTGTGATTTACATATCCTGACAGTGAAATAATGCTACATCTGTTTTTCACTATTCCAAGAATTATCTTTTCCATAGGGTAACATGGAGATTGCTTTGCAACATCTGTAAGAGTGGTTTCCCGTTGGGAACAGATAGAGATTTGGAGTCTGGGGTCTCTGAACTCACAATTTAAAAATACATCTTTTGGTGAAGTTGGTTTTTAAATTGTAAGTCTGAAAATGCTACTTTTAGAAAGTGAGCATTTTCTTAGTTAACCATTCTGTGCCTTTTCCTGTCTGTGGAATATACATTTCGGTCAGTATGACATTTGGGCTGTTGGTGAATTCACTTTAAACAGTCACACAAAGGGAGCTGAGGATTGTCCTGCATATCCTGATGGGTCTTCCTGAGCTAGAGTGGTGGGAGGAGCTGACACTTGCACCTGAATAGGGTTGTGCCTGTCCTTACACAAAGCAGTCTTCAATCCTCTGGAGTGTTTCTGATGCCAGAGCAGGAAAGGCAGGGTCCTGTGCCCTCTAAAGACTTTTCTTTGAAGTTTGTCTACTTCAAAGGCAGAAATGGGTTTAAGTACTGGACCTCTGACCCCACAATGTTAGAATCCTTCAACCGTAAGGAACCAAAGCCTCACTTCCCCAGTAAAAGTAAGGAACTGACACCGTACCAGCTCCAGCAACGCCTTACCTCCCTGACTCTGTGCATTGTCTTTGTTTCCTCGTTTTCCAGGGTACTGTACCTGAGGTCTATGTGACTCTGAGACCGGCTTGCACACCCTTGCAAGTGGGTTCAGTCTGTTGAGAATGACTCCGTCAAGATGTTTTGATAGCCCCAGTTGGAGCTATTGTGTTTCTAAGCGCTTTACCAAGGTTTAATATTTAAAAATTAGTATCTTTGCTTGTTTATGTTGGATTTTTGTCATTTTGGCCTTGTTTTACTTAAATAAGTATTTGCTATTTTTCTAAACTGTTATGGAGTACTTTTGTGGTGTTTTCACTGTTTAACTGTGCATATGTGTACAAATACTTTATACATTGCCTCTGGGATAAACCTGACTGCTTGAGCCAAGCTACGAAAGGGGTGAACAGGGATTATCTTAGCTGTGTGACTCCCTTGCCCTGGCTAGAGCGAGGTTCCCTAATTGGACAGGGTGCAAACCACTCCAAGAGACTCAGGGGGTCATTCTGACCCTGGCGGCCGGTGGCCGCCAGGGCCACCGACCACGGGAGCACCGCCAACAGGCTGGCGGTGCTCCCACGAGCATTCTGACCGCGGCGGTTCAGCCGCGGTCAGAAGCGGCAAGTCGGCGGGCTCCCGCCGACTTACCGCTGCTCGGGGGAATCCTTCATGGCGGCGGAGCGCGCTCCGCCGCCATGAGGATTCTGACAGCCCCTACCGCCATCCTGTTCATGGCGGGAAACCCGCCATGAACAGGATGGCGGTAGGGGGTGCCGCGGGGCCCCTGGGGGCCCCTGCCGTGCCCATGCCAATGGCATGGGCACGGCAGGGGCCCCCGTAAGAGGGCCCCGCAAAGTATTTCAGTGTCTGCCTTGCAGACACTGAAATACGCGACGGGTGCAACTGCACCCGTCGCACCCCTGCAACTACGCCGGCTGGGGCATTTCCTCTGGGCCGGCGGGCGCTCTTTCGGAGAGCGCCCGCCGGCCCAGAGGAAATGTTTAAATGGCCGCCGCGGTCTTTTGACCGCGGTGCGGTCATTTCACGGCGGTACCTTGGCGGACGGCCTCCGCCGTCCGCCAAGGTTAGAATCACCCCCTCAATTTCTAACACTTACCTATTTTGTTTGCAAACCTCAAGCAGTGTTTTATGAAGACATGATTGATCATATTGCCATAAACATTGTGTGTGAAATGTGTTTGACCATTGCCTTCATCATCACAAAAGCCACCTACCTCTCTGGGAGGGCACACGCATAGATGAGCATTAAAATACCCACCCCAAATTATATACAAGTCATGATCTTTCTTATAGAGTCTGCTTAAGTCTTAAGTCACTAGCAAGTCTTTCAATCACTGCACTTATTCCTATGCCACTTGAATCATCAGTTTCACTAATCACATAAAAAGAATCATCAGACTGATAGTTATAAATTCGGCCTTGTAATAAGGTGGAAATATAGACTGCCAATCAGCCCTTCGTCCTCCCCAAATTGGAGCGTACTGCAGGTAGATAGTGTATAAAGTAATCATTAATATGCTGGGGTGCGAGAAAATTGAAAAATTCCTTATAAAGTTTAGCCAATCCAGGTTGTCCAATTTGTTATGCACTGCCTGCTACATTCTATAAAATAAGGCTTGGCCAGGAGCAACTGGGCACTGGTATTATATCCAGTTGTGACACACCACATTTACACATATCTGTTTATCATAATAGGAGATGAATGCAGAGTTCACCAACTTAGGTAACCTGGTGGGAATTTCAGAGGTGGTCTCAGCACAGAGTGGCGCCTGTCCATTCACTGCAATCCAGGTCAGATAAGGCAAAATTATTTAGTAATCATTACATTAAAAGAGTCAGGAAAGGTAACGGGGCCATTAGGGCAGGTGCTTGCTGAGATCTGGCCAGATGGCGATAAAAATAACCCAGGGGTAACAGTCTCACCTGCCCATGGTGAGGAAAACCATTCTGTGTGAGCCGGAGAAGCCACTCAGTGATAAGAGAATATCTAAAATTAACAATAGTGCAACCCCCTGGAAGTTGTTAGGCTTCAAACCAATCCAATTTACTCACTGTACAAGCATGATTTCATCAAAATAATAATTTTAGCTGTCTCCCCAACATAGTTAGCTGCAAAGAGAGATATTTTATGGCTTCCACTAACAACATATTTACCTCACTCTCCCTGCCCTGTTAATACAATTATTACTAAATCAGTTGAAGTAAGAAAACCACCATGATTTCACCCCACTGCTCTAACTCTGATATCAAAGATTGTTTATCATTTATAAGCTGGTTTATATGATGTTTTAATTTTTCTTTTTTTCATAACATCTACAGTTCCTTGATGTTATCACTTGTTTTCTGAAATTTACAAAATTGAGTTGATACTGTTCACTTTGCATTCCCCCTCTATTCTTAATGTATTTTTAAAATGTTACAGCATATTTTCAATATTCTTCTATGCTTATATATATTTTTGTGGCAACAATATCTCAAATTTACATTGTATGCTTATTGTCTTGTATGATTTCATTTACATGACCTACATTAACTAATGTTTTGCTGTTTTAAATTGTTGTTTTTTAATAAATTCAAACTTTAAAAATGTAAATAATGTTAGCCATCTAAGTTCATGTGAATCCAGTGAGTGACCTTTTTTCAGTTACTCAGTGGTATCAGAGACTTAAGGACATAACTGAGGGATATTGGCCAGCACCACAACATATACAGTGGCAGCCGGTGCAAGTTTATTACTGAGAGGTGCCCACACTGATGCTGACCACTGTCTGGTATCGAACCAGCTGAAACCTGGGATTTAGTGTTGCCATTTCCCTTAGCAGCCCTCTCTGGCCAGCCTTCCCCTGGTGCCTTTCTACATAAATTCCACAAAGCCCCGGAATATTCTGTTTCAACTTTAGATGCCTGGGCATTAAGAGGGGGGACATTGGCAAAAGTAATGTCCTATTATAGGGTTATGCTGCTTGCCCCATAAGCTGTAAAACACTTGCATCCAAAAGATCATAAAGTGTTGAAGGCCTGCATCCAGCAGCCAACTAAACTTGTCTTAGTCTAAATTGGCAAGACCATTAATGGCATCGAGGTAGAAGGGCTCAGGAGCAGCCTGTGTCGATCTGGACTTGAGTATAGCTTCTTCCACTGGAGGCTTCGACTAAAGGCAGGTGCCACCATTGCTTCAGAGCTGGACCCAAGTCCGATGAGGAGGAATTGGGAGGCAGCAACCATGGGTCCTGGACAGGGGCATGGCAGACTCGAGGTACTGCATCATCTAATGGCCCAAGGTCAGAGATCGCAGGATCTATGCTGGATTGTACTGTAGGGGGGAATCAGCAGCAGTAGGTGGAAGAGAAAGGCGCTGCTCCGTCAGTTCAATTTCTTTTGAAATGAACACCACAGCCCTCTGAAGAAAGCTATCAATAGTTGAGCCATTTTTCATCAAGTTAGGCTCAACTGGCTGTAAGGCCCAAGTTTTGCACTTCCCCATAATTAGTACAGGTGACACTCCTAGTAGAACAATACCACAATGGTAAGATGGTATTGTGGCACTGTGGCACAGTAGTGCAGAAAGTAAAAACTATGCACTTACCTCCCCTAGCAGTGAGCAAGACCTCGAGCACCACCACCACCCACAGGGTACATTTAGACTGTCAGAAATCAGAGAATCAGTAAGTCAGTGACCAGCCTCCTAAGGTCCTGATAGGGATCCTGCTGGCCCATAGGGACACCCATTAAATTTATCTGGGAATCCACCTGGGGCAATAGACAGAAATAGCCACAAAAATGCCACCAGCCACTACAAGGGAAGGGGAAAGTTTCATCCCAGTCATGGGATCTGCAGACTCCGCAGGTGAAATTTGATGAAGTTGATAAAACCAGACCACCTCCTACCCCAAAGATGCCACAAGACTGCCCGTTTCCACTAAGCACAGTAGCAGTGTGCCAGGTCTGAAGGCTCTGGAGGTAATTCCAAAGGTGACGTGACTAGGGGCAGAGGGGGAACAATCTCCAGGAGAACGCTGCACATTAGACAGACACGCTTTCCCATTGTGAGCCACCCATACCTCCAGCACCTCTTCTCTGTGGGCGGGACCGAGCACAGTGGGTCAAACAGTCATAGGGAGGAATCTGATAGCTCTTTTGAAGCATCCTAGGATGAAAGCCTCAGAGGTTCCAGGAGAATTGAGACTCTGCAAGATTGAGCATTTTTGCCAAGGCTGCTTTTGGTATCCCATCTTGCTCTGGGTGGGTTGACATTCTGAATGAGAAAGCTATGACCAAGATGCATTTAATCTGAGGGAGTAGTAGTGAAAGGAGCTATGGTTGGAGGGGACGTGAAGGATGTAGAGGCAGTGGCATTTCTAATAAATGCTGCAAGAGCAGCAAACAAATGTGTAGTTTTAAAACAATCGCAGTTGGCAAGTTGTTTCGGCTTGAGTTTGTTGGAGTGTGACTTTTTAGAATTAATATTAACATGAAAAGCTTGCAATATAATGTGCAATGAAACTGCATAGAAATGTGTTAAAGTAAAAATAATGTACGCATTTGAAATGTGCCCACGGGGAGTGCCCACCAATGTATACGATGATTAATGAAACTGACTAATAATGAATTAACGATGTACTAATGTATGATTTTGTGTTAGCATTAAGAGTTATGTATTAGGGTTTTGCCAAGTTAATCACTAGGCCTTAGTTAGCAAGGTTCTGGGCCTAGCTGCCTGTTCTCATATTAACTGTGTTTTCTAGCATGCAATGTGTTGCTTTCCTGAAGGACACGAAGTTGTACTTTTCCAGAAGCTGGAGATATGTGTGTAGCTGTAATAAATTCTTTCCCATGGGACTAGACTTGCTCAAGGAGACATTCTTGCCAAATGCAACAGTGTAATTCGCAACAGGTGCAAGGTCGCCTGGACTAAGAGAAGACAATGGAACTACTGACTGGAGCGACAAGTGTAACTTTTCTTACCTGACATTCCACCCGTTGAAGACGTCAATCACAGGAGCCAATCAACTGCATGAGAACTGTCTTAGGTGAAAGTTCTAGTAAGGTGTGTGATGGATCATTAGACAGAGATAACGATGCACCAAATATTGCCCAATGGGAAATAAGAGACTTGTTCGACAGCTTTGATATGACGGCGTAACACGAAGAGAAATCAGCCATTCTTCCTCGCCATTATTGAGCCATTCCTCGCCATTCTTCATCATTCCTTGCCATTCTGAGAGGCTTTGTCTTTGGCTGTCTTATGCCTTAAACCACCCTTGCCTTATCCCTTGTCTGTTATGCACTTCTCCTCCTTATGAGGAAAGAGCCTTTTCTTACTATGCCCTACTGAGACTTACCTGTCTGCCCTGGCTGATGGCGAATCAACTGATGTCCTGAGGACGAATACTGACGCTGCTTGCTGACTCATTCGGATGGGTAACTATCTGATGCAATTGTAATTGTCTGTTTGTCTTTTCTTTCAAGGTACCAACTGCTCTTTTGATAGAGGCCATGGTTAGATGTTTTCCAAATTCATATTGCTAAATTGTTTTGCATGAAGCCCAACATGCTGATGCTAATTTGAGGTTAGTTAAGGAGTTCACTAATATCGGATGCAAATAGACAAATGTCTGAATTCTTGCTTTGTTGAATAATGTACTAATGATACTCTACTAAAGTTGACTCATGTTAATGTCGTGCTTTGTGCTAATATTCATGATCTATGCTTTGATAAAGTTTTGCCCGAGTTGCCAAATTATAGTGGTTTTGATGTGCTTGCTATTGTTGAGACAAATAAACATGATATTAGATTGTAACTAATAGGGAATAAATATCCTAACTCTTACTAGATTTGGTGTGGTTATTCATGGCTGAAAGGTCATGGTGCGTTCGTTGTATTGATCCATATTAAATGTTATTGATTAGCTTGAGTGATTAGTTATGGTGAATATTGACGAGGTTATTGATCTACTGACTGCCATGCTAATCGGATATGTAGTTCTGGGAAGTCCCCAAACGTGGTCAAAAGGTTAATTGGCCTAAGACGTGTCTCCTTGTAAGTTTACTTATCAAGGTTCTGACACGTTATCAGTTCTGGTAGCAGAGGACGGTTACGGCCCTTTGGGGTCCTAGGACGAGGGACCACTGTTTGAAAATTGTTTTGAAATAATGCAAATTGGAAAGTTGATGTGCCCCTAAGTCCCAAATGACTATCCCTGAATCTCGGAGCTTGCTGAAGTGAGTTGGGTATGTTCCCGGTGTTCTAGTGATAGTGTGAGTGACGTAGGGGTTTGCGCTTGCACAGCTTATGCATACCGCAGGTTAATTGTAAGGCTTGTGAGAATTTTAGGCCAGGTGAAGTTTTAGTAGGAGTGTGCGTACTCCGCAGTATGAGAGTAGGGAAGTCGGCGAACTTCATGTGAGTGTGGCGCTCTGTGCTCAAAAAAATTGTCCACGTGGTTGTTGGTGATGTACGGACCCTGCGTGGTCTAAGACTCCGGAGTATACTGATGGTTTATGTTGTAATTTGCGCGGTTTAATAGGTCAATCGGGCGGGGTTGACGAGTCGAGTTTGAATCAAGGTGAGTGAATGAAAACGTTGATGGAGATTTGGCGAGTCCTAAAGTGCACTAGGATAACCCATTGACAAGTCGAGAGTAAAATTTGCGGGTCAAATTTTGCTTGCGAGTGCGGGATCTGAGAAAGAGAGAGTATCGGCCGAGGCTAAGCAAAATCTCTGTAAAGTTCTGAAGTGATTGTATTACCCTTCCCTGTAGTAAACCGGCAAATTTGAGTTTTTGTTAGTGCTCGCAATATATTGCATTTGTTTTTCGTGTGAATCGAGAGTGAGGAAGACAAGCCGCAAGACTGTCCGCCGCAGTGTGTGTGAGTGTGACGTCATTGGAGCCGCGCTGGGATAGGTCAGTTAGTAAGAAGGGTCGCGCACGGATTGGCAGCTGTCCGTGAGAGGCAATTGGTTGAAAAGGTGGGCACAGAGAGTTCTGGGAATTAAAGTCACTTCCTGATTCAATCGTTAGAAAAATAAAAGACGTAAAAATGAAGTTTTTCAAGGCTTTGAAGAGCGCTTTGAGGGGAGATGTGTACATTACCGCGAGTGTAGGGGAGCCTACACCGCCAGAGGATACACCGGCTTATGCCGTAATGGAGGCGAAGGGAGTCGCGCCATGTCTTTGGCTAAAGCAATGGTGCAAAATGACAGCGAAAGAAGGGTGCTTGGCGTTTCCAGAGCACGGAACGTTCAATATAAGGATTTTGGAAAATTTGCAGAGGGTGTTAAATGAGCAAAAGCCACCTCCGAGGCCAGCACGGTTTGAGGCGTTAGCGATTTGGGAACTGATGGCAATACGACAGCAGCAACAAAAGTTTGATAGGAGAATGAGGAAAGCTGAAAAGACACTAACAGAAGCTAGGTGGGATAGTGCACAGAGTGTTTGTAGGAGATAAATAGTAGATGGAGTTTCCAGCAATAACTCAAGAAAGCGGAACCCAAGGAGGGAAAGACTAAGAAGTCCTGGGCAGAGGCAGATGACCCAGGTGATGATGAGTTCCTTCTTCAGTTGCTACATAATCGGCCACCGCCATATGTCTTAGATGATAATAGACCAAGTACTAGTGCAGGTCCTATGAATTCGACTCAAAACCAGGGGACAACAAACACGGTACAGGTTAATACTGTTGCAACACCAGTTCCGCTACAGAATAGTGTCAGTGTGTCTACTTCTCCAGAGATGCAGACACAGCTACAGCCACCACAGGTTCAGAGGCTCTACCCTGATGTCCCAGTACTAGAGACTACTACGAATTTTATGGTGCCGTCAGATCTGGCATACACGAGACCAAAACTAATACAGACTGAGCCAACTCCACTTTTACTGCCTCAGGCACAGCAACAGATGGTTCCGAATTACACCTCGGTCATGGGACCGCAATTAGCTACAGCACGATAATGAATCAGAATATGGGAGCTAATGCTCCACAGGTTTTGGGATGCAGGCAGTCACTAGCCGCCATATCCTTACCTATTACAGTTGGTCCTCCAGTACCATTGTATGTACAGGTGAAGCCTATTGTATGCGATCAAGGAGTAATGACCCAAAAATGACAAGAGGATGGTTCGTAGGCAGCTCTCAAGGGATAACTCCAGTGGAACAGACAATAGAGAGATCTAGATCTTTGTTAGACTTCAGTCCGATTGGGGTTCCTCCAGATACCATGAGATAATCAGGTTTGAGACTGCTGACTCTGCAGATCTCAAGTGCGAACGTACAGCAAACACCGATGATGCAGGCTGGAAATATCTCCTTGCAAAGTTTAACTGCGCAACAATTGAATTAATGGTTAGACAAGTTAAATTCACCACAGACTACTCCTGGGACAGCAGAGCGGTCGGAGAGAGAGGAGTATCTGAATTTTGTGAGGTTGGGCATGGAGGCAAATGAACTAGTTGAAGGGAGCATGGGGGTGAACAGGCTAGAGTCATATACTGAAGCAGAGTTGAGATATCTGTGCCCAAAAATAACTAAAGAAGTGAGCAAGGTGCACCAGAAGTTGGCAAACCTGGCAGATAAATATGGCATAGACTTAGACAATACTAAACATCTGAAGAGGAGTTATATGGTTAGATTTTGAGCCCAAGGATTTTGATCACACAAGGTCTACTGGGATGAAGGCACACCTTAAAGAAATACTGCAGAGTGCACAAGTATGGGGAGCATTAGAGAAGTGGGAAGGCAGATGGGCAAAGAAAAGAGATAAAAGGAGAAGTGACTGCCCGGAGCAGCAGCAGGCAAAACCAGTGCCGGATACCAGTACAATAAAGATGTCAGCAATGAGAGGGACGGCAGGAGGGGTTCTTGTCCATGTACCATGGCGTAGAGGTGACATTCTGTCATTCACAAATGATTTCCCCAGGCTGAGGGAGAAGCCAATAGAGTGGTACCAGCAGACAGATATGTCTGTGAAGCTTGCGAAGTGTCTTTGGGAAGACCTGAATACTCTTTTTGAGATTATAGTTCCAGCTGATTTGTGGCTTGAGTGCAAGAGAAGTGTGGATTGGCCAACCGCGGAACCAGCGAGAGATAGAGTCACAGGAGCACCGTCTACTGAGGTGATGAGGTACTACGATAAGGTGATTGAGTTCTTGAAGCAGAAGGTGTCGCCGCAAAATATTGATTGGCAAAAGATTGATCGAACAGCGCAGGAGGCTAAAGAGTCGATACATGCCTACTGTGAGAGGTTGTTGAAAGCGTTCAAGCACTACAGTGGTACAGAGATCATAGAGGCGAAGGACATGAATCACCTTGTGTTCAGGTTTGTTGAAGGATTGAGACCCGAAATTAGTCAGATGATTAAGAATAATTTGATCTGTTGGGAAGCGAAGCCAATTGACGAGGTGTTGCAGTATGCAAAATACTGCAGTGACGAAATTGAGTTGAAGCAGAGAAAGTTAAAGGAGAAAGTGATGGTAATGCAAATTAAGGCAGCACAAGCAGGGATGCAGGGAAATGGTTTACAGCGGATGGTGCAACAGCCGCAAGGAAACGGGATGTTTCAGGCGCAAGTGAGAGGCAGAGGTCACGGAGGTTTTGTGAACCGTGGTCCAGATTTGAATACCACAGTGGTTCAAAATGATGTGCAGGGGATGAAGAAGATGTTACCTTGTCATGCTTGCGGGGCCGTCGGACATTGGAAGCGGGAGTGCCCAAAGATGGTGCAGGAGGGTGTTGTTCAACAAAGCAATGATGTCAATGCATTCCAAAATGTTAAAGGACCGAACTTTCAGAATAACATGGTTCAGATGCAGGGTCTTCAACCCATGCAACAAGTGCAGATACCACGTGTACAACCGATGCAGACGCAGCAAATGCAACAGCAGGTTCCTTTGGTACCTAGACAGCAAATGCAGTTGCCCTTAGCACCAATAGGACAGCAACAGGTGAAGCTTCCTCAACAGGTCACAAGTCAAGGAATGAGTCAAAATAACGCAGTACAACAGTTCCCATTGCGTGGTGAGAATGGAATAAACTATGAATGGTCGGATGAGAGCTCAGACGATGAAGAGTGTAGGCTTGCAGCGTCCTTAGAGGTAGATCAGAGGGGACCTTACATGCAAGGGAAAGTGATGGGTCACAAAGTCTCATTCTTGGTTGACACAGGAGCTACACGCTGTACAGTCAGAAGTGCAGAGGTTCCGAAGCTGCCTCTTTCGGGACGTACAGTCAAGGTAGTATGAGTGGCGAATCAGCTCTTGACTAACCCGATCACAGATCCGGTTCAGGTTGAGATTGGTACTTTTCAGGGGTTGCACAGGTTTGTAGTTTGTGATTCGAGTCCCGTGTCCCTACTGGGAAGAGATTTACTATGCAAGACGAGATGTTCTATCACCTGTTCCAATGAGGGAATTGAGGTGCAGACAAACAGTGATGATGAGGGGGATGACGGTCAGATTTCAGAGCCTGAGACAGAGACGACAGATGGGGAGTATCCTCTGATTAACTTCTTCCCAATGTTCACAGTGACTGATCTGCCAGCAGATTTGCAGGGGACGGTTAGAGAGAAAGTGTGGCACTTAACAGGAAAGGAAGTGGGTCTGATAAAAGGAGTGGAACCAGTTAAAGTTAGTGTGAAGCCGAACGCTGTGTTCCCCCAGGTACCGCAGTACCACATGGTGCAATATGTCCTTATACAGGTAGCGCAGTTCATTGCGGACTTTGTGAACCAAGGAGTTTTGAAAGAAGTGATGAGCAGTCCATGTAATTCACCTACAATGATAGAGCCTTGTGGGAAAGTTCGAATTGTCCAAGACTTGAGGAAAATTAACAACGTAGTGGTGAAATGTTGCCCAGTGGTGCCAAATCCAGCTGTGATCATGTTCCAGGTTCCATGCGATGCAGAGTGGTTCACAGTATTAGATTTGTCCCAAGCGTTCTTTTCTGTGCCTCTTCATGAGGACAGCCACTTTCTTTTTAGTTTCAAATTCTTGGACAAGGTCTACAGTTGATGTCGAATTCCCCAAGGGTTTTCGGAATCGCCTTCCATCTTCAATCAGATACTGAAGAAGGATTTGGAGTCATTGGAATTACCTTTTCAATCGACTCTAGTACAGTACATTGATGATTTGTTGATTGCATCCAAAACGAGAGATGAATGCAAATATGATTTGAATGCCTTGCTGAACCACTTGGGAAAGAATGGGCATAAGGTGCCTCCAAAGAAGCTGCAGTACTGCCAGAAAGAGGTGAAATACTTAGGTCATCTAATTGAGAAAGGGCCGAGAAAGTTATCCAGGGAAAGAGTGACTGCCTTATTGCAGATGAATCCCCCAACGACATGGAGAGACGTTAGGATGTTCCTGGGAATGGTGGGCTGCTGTCGTCAATGGATCCCGAATTTCTCAGTCATCTCCAAGCCATTGGTGAGACTGACGGTTAAAGATGGGCCAGATGTCCTAACGCTGACAGAGAAGGAAATTAAGGCGTTTACTGAGCTAAGAGAGTGTATGTGTAGGGCTCCAGCTTTAGGTATGCCTGATTATACAAAGCCTTTTGTTCTGTTTTGTCATGAGCGTGATGCATGTTCTTTGTCTGTCCTGACACAGGTCCATGGAGGTGTAAACCGACCAGTAGCATATTTTTCAGCTACTTTGCACCCAGTTGCAGCAGCCCTACCGGGTTGTTTGCATGCAGTAGCAGTAGTTGGCCAAAGCCTCGCCCAATGTGACGGCATAGTGATCGGACATCCTTTAACAGTTATGGCCCCACACTCAGTTGAGATCCTGTTGAATCGTACCAAAACGCAGCACATGACAAATGCAAGACTGACGAAATATGAAACGATCATTTTGGGGTCACCAAATGTAACATTGAAAAGATGTACAGTGCTGAACCCAGCAACTTTGCTTCCAAATAAAAATACAGAAGTGGAGGATGCTGATGATGTAGAACACGATTGTCTTGAGGTATCAGAAATGTGCACCAAACCGAGGCCTGATATTAAAGATACCCAATTGGAAGAAAATGACAAAACTATCTTTGTTGATGGCTCATGTTTGAGAGACTCAGTAGGAGTGCTGAGAGCCGGATACGCTGTATGTACGATTACTGGTATCCTGGAAGCGCCTTGGTTTGAGAGATTATATTCTGCTCAAGTGGCAGAATTGGTTGCTCTTACTAGAGCTTGCCATGCCTATGCTGAATTGAGAGTAACAATCTATACTGATAGCCGATACGGATTTGGAATTGTTCATGATTTTGGCCAACTACGGTCCCAGAGGGGTTTCCTGACCTCTTCTGGTTCTCCAGTGAAAAATGGTGAAAGAATTAAGGAGTTGTTGCACGCGATTCAGTTACCTCATGAAATTGCCGTGGTAAAATGCAGCGCTCATTTGAAATCACAAGACTTTGTTTCAATGGGAAATGGATATGCGGATCAAGTCGCAAGGTTTTGTGCATTGAACTGTATATCGTTCAAAGATTAGTGGGAATTGTTACCTGAAACAGAAAATGAGGCATGCACAGGTTACGCATTAAGGGTGGTTGACACGTTGGAGGAATTGAAATTGTTGCAGGGACGTGCCAGCAAAGACGAGAAGCATTCTTGGGTTAGGATGCAATGTGTACAAAGACCAGATGATTTGGTGGTTTCAGACGAAGGGAAAATGGTTTTGCCGAACAGTCTTCTGTCACAGTTTGCAAGGTTTTACCATGGGCAAGCACATATTGGGAGAGATGCCATGATCAGGTTGTTCAAGATTGACTGGTTTAACCCAAAGGACAGACAAGCCGCAGAAGTGATCTGTCACAGGTGTATCATCTGTCAGAAGATGAATGCGGGGAAAGGGACAGTGGTAAATTTGAGCCACATTCTGAGAGCAGAAGGTCCATTTAGCAGAATGCAATTGGATTTTATTGAGATGCCTGTGTGTGGAGGTCTGAGGTACGTGTTGGTGATTGTGTGTATCTTTAGTCACTGGATTGAAGCTTACCCTACACGCAGAAATGACGGTCTTACAGTAGCGAAGCTGCTGCTTAGGGAATTGATACCACGTTTCGGGTTTCCGATCTCTTTCGAATCAGATAGGGGAAGTCACTTCAACAACGAGGTGGTTAAGCTATTTTGTGCAGCATTAAACATCGAGCAGAAGTTGCATTGTAGTTACCGCCCTGAAGCACCAGGATTAGTGGAGCAGATGGATGGTACCCTGAAGTTGAGAATGGCAACAATGTGTGCAGCTACGAATTTGAAATGGCCTGATGCATTGCCCTTGGTGTTAATGTCAATGAGAAACACGCCCAACAAGAAAACAGGACTGTCTCCTCATGAAATCCTCATGGGTCAAGCTGTGAGACTGCCCGCAGTGCCTGCGAATGCTCTTGTGAATATCACGGATGATATGGTGTTGGACTACTGCAAGGGTCTGGCTGACGTGGTCCGCTCTTTCTCTCACCAGGTGGAAGCTACCACACTGCCACCGATAAGTGATCCAGATCACAACCTGAAAGCTGGTGACTGGGTTGTCATCAAGAAACACGTGAGGAAGTCGTGCTTGGAGCCACGTTGGAAGGGGCCATATCAAGTAATACTAACGACTACTACTGCTGTGAAATGTGCGGGAATTCCAAACTGGGTCCATGTCAGTCACACAAAAAAGGTGACGTGCGCAACTGATGAGGAAATTGAATTGTCGAAAGTAGCAGCAACAGAATAGGAAGTCTCAGGGCCGGAGAGTAATCAAAGGGGAACTGAGACAGAAGGAGAGCCCATTGAGGACGGCTTGGTCGCTCCAACAAGAGACGAAGGAGAAGATACCCAGAGGGGTGACGGTGAGCCTATCTCAACTGAGGCGCCAGGAGGACCGAGTCAGAAGGAGCTTCTCCCAGAGGCAGACGAATATGGACAAGAATTTGAGCCCCTGACAGACCCAGAAGGCAAAGGAGTTGAGGCGGAAGAGAGTCAGAGTGTCCAGACTCCTCATGAGCAAATTGCAGGTCCATCAAGAGAAAACACCATAGAGTCAGAGGAGGGCAACAAGCTGCCACAAGGAATATCAAAGACTGGAGAGACACTGAACGGAGATAAATGGCCAGAACTGCAAGTGACTAAGGGAAAGGTGGATGTCGAAGATGCAATAGAAGAGGAGGTAGATACAACAAGAAGAGAAGATCTGAGTAAAGGAGAGTTGCAGGGTGATCGCAAGTTGAAAAGAAAGAGAGTGGCAAACAGAAGGTACGCAGGTCCTGAATGGGCATATGCAACGTCAGCTGAGTGGCAACAAGAGTTCTTGGCATTCTGTTTTGATCGAGAGGTCCCAGGTCAGTACTTTGGTACCTGAGTCTGGCCAGAGACAGAGATTGTGTGGATGCGAAAATTAAGTTAAAGAAAACTGAGAAAAGAGACTGATAAATCACTGGATGTGACACTGTTAACCTGAATTGACTTTTGAAAACTGATCTTGACAAGCTGCTAACCTGAATTGACAAGGATACTGGGAGTGAATGTGAAAACTGTAAATAATTGCTGAAGAAAACTTTCGCTTGCTTCAACTTGCTGAAAAAGAAAAAAAAAAGGAAAAAAAAGCTTTAACCATCCTCTGTTGGTTGTTGTTTGAACTAATAATACTTCGCTTTCTGATTCTTTACAGATCATGGCTAACGTTAGAGATGATAATAGGGGAAGTAGGCGTTGTAAATGTTTGAATGTTTGGGCGTTGATTTGGGTGTCGTGTGTGTGACATTCATCATAGTTCTGATAGTGGGAATGCCATTGGTGATAAGAGTGAAACTAACAATGCTGCAATTCCTGAGACTGCCGCTACACTAACACGCTTGGGAGAGGTTCGAGAAGGACACAAGATATTTGCATGAGGGAACTAACGTGAAAGGGGAACTATCAACTAATGTTTTCTATTGCTTGCTGAGTGAATATGTTGACACTATGGATGCGAAAGATTGTTATGTGTGTACACAGATTCCTGTTTCAGTGCAAGAGGGAGTTACCTATCATAGTTTGCCTCTAACATATGGGATAAGCTGTAGTTTATTACTAACACGTTTCTATAACCAGGAAGAGATTCAATACTTTTATTCAAATCACGATCTTGTGTTTTCTTATGTGCCTATTATAGAGGATTTAAATAGTGTAGCTAAATACTACAGCATAAAATTAGTTAAGGGGTTCTTTGAAGCAACGTTAACACTTAGTACATCTTATGCTCACCGCAATAATTTGACATGTCTGCTTACATCTGTAGAGAAAAGCTTTTTAGATCACACAGAAGATAGAAGGAGGGCATTGAAGGGGAAATTGGAGAAAGGATTGGAGCAGCAAGCTTTTATTAGTAGTGAGAGTTACAGTGCGGTTAGGGAACAAGGGAAATTAGCTTTAGATGCACTACACGTAGGTAAGCTTTGCATAACGCGACCAAAGTCATATTATGACAATGTGTTTGTGGGAACGAGTGAATGTAAGCATGTGTTTTTGTTTCAGAGTAAATGGACGTTCATGTTAAATGGACAGGATCCAGCGATCCCTGGGATCTATTATATATGTGGACTTAATGCTTATTACCGTCTTCCAAAGGGATGGTATGTGACATGTTATTTGGGGATAGTTTTCCCAAAGATATATCAATTAGAGGGCTTGAAAAAGTTTCCGAAATTGTCTGAATTACATCCTACTAGACAAAGGAGAGAGACTGCTGCTGGTGTAGTAGGAGACATATTTGGGGCAATAATTCCTTCAGTAGGAGTTATCTTGAATTCCATAAAGATTCAAAAGTTGTCTACTATTGTGGATAACATGCTGACAAATTTTACAAGGGCTATACTCCTGATGGATCCTGAACTTGCTGCGGAGACGGCTATGACTCTTCAAAACAGGCTTGCTTTAGACATTCTTTTAGCGAAAAATGGCGGAGTTTGTATAATGCTTAATGAGCGTCATTGTTGTGCTTACATACCTGATAATAGTAATGAGATTAGAAGTATGCTTAATAACCTAACAAGAGATAGTACAGATTTGAAGGAGCTGAAAGAACCTGGAGTTTGGGAATAGGTTGGAAAGGGACTTGCTAAGGTGGGAAGTTGGTTTAGTAATATTTGGCATGGGATATTGGCAAAAATAATACAGGGAATATTGATTGTTATAGCTTGCTTATTTAGATTATGGCTGCCATGCTAAATTAGTAAAAGAATTAAGTTAAAAAGGGCGAAAAATAATAAGAGGAGGGCAAAAAAGAAAAAGGAGAAATTGTTCAGAGCAAACTTAGAAGGGGCAAAGTTGAGGGAAGAAATTGAGATGAGAGAATTCTAGGATCAAAATTGTAAAAGAAAAGGTTTGTGTGATGACAAGAGTCATAAGAGGAGGGATAGTTGAAGTGTGACTTTTTAGAATTAATGTTTACATGAAAAGCTTGCATTATAATGTGTAGTGAAACTGCATAGAAATGTGTTAAAGTAGAAATAATGTACGCGTTTGAAATGTGCCCACGGGGAGTGGCCACCAATGTATACGATGATTAATGAAACTGATTAATAATGAATTAATGATGTACTAATGGTTGATTTTGTATTAGCATTAAGAGTTTTGTATTAGGGTTTTGCCAAGTTAATCACTAGGCCTTAGTTAGCAAGGGTCATTGCCTGGCTGCCTGGTCTTATATTAATTGTGTTTTCTAATGTGCATTGTGTTGCTTTCCTGAAGGACACAAAGCTGTACTTTTCCAGAAGCTGGAAATATGTGTGTAGCTGTAGTAAATTCTTTCTCATGGGGCCAGACTTGCTCAAGGAGACATTCTTGCCAAATGCAACAGTGTAATTCGCAACAGGTCCAAGGTCGCCTTGACTAAGAGAAGACAATGGAACTACTGACTGGAGCGACAAGTGTAACTTTTCTTACCTGACATTCCACCAGTTGAAGACGTCAATCGCAGGAGCCAATCAACTGCATGAGAACTGTCTTATATGAAAATTCTAGTAAGGTGTGTGACGGGTTATTGGACAGCGATAACAATGCACCAAATATTGCCCAATGGGAAATAAGAGACTTGTTCGACAGCTTTGATATAACGGAGTGACCCAAAGAGAAGTCAGCCATTCTTCCTCACCATTATTGAGCCATTCCTCACCATTCTTCATCATTCCTTGCCATTCTGAGAGACTTTGGGGGTCATTCTAAGTTTGGCGGGCGGCGGTCGCCGCCCGCCAAACTTACGCCGCCAAATGACCGCTCCACGGTCAAAAGACCGCTGGGGCCATTCAGACTTTCACGCTGGGCCGGCGGGCGCCCGCCAAGGGAGCGCCCAGCGGGAAAGGCCCTGCAACACAGAAGCCGGCTCCGAATGGAGCCAGCGGTGTTGCAGGGGTGCGACGGGTGCAGTTGCACCCGTCGCGATTTTCACTGTCTGCTATGCAGACAGTGAAAATCATGCTGGGGCCCTGTTAGGGGGCCCCTGCACTGCCCATGCCAGTGACATGGGCAGTGCAGGGGCCCCCAGGGGCCCCACGACACCCGTTCCCGCCATCCTGTACAGGCTGGCGGGAAGGGTGTCGGAATCCCCATGGCGGCGCTGCTTGCAGCGCCGCCATGGAGGATTCTCCCAGCCGGGGAAATTCCGGCGGGAAACCGCCGGACCTGGCTGGGCGACTGCGGCTTTACAGCCGCGGTTGGAATGCCAAATGAAGCACCGCCAGCCTGTTGGCGGTGCTTCCGACGACATCCACCCTGGCGGTCATAGACCGCCAGGGTTGGAATGAGGGGCTTTGTCTTTGGCTGTCTTATGCCTTAAACCATCCTTGCCTTATTCCTTGTCCGTTATGCACTTCTCCTCCTTATGAGGGAAGAGCCTTTTCTTACTATGCCCTACTGAGAGTTACCTGTCTGCCCTGGCTGATGGTGAATCGACTGATGTCCTGAGGACGAAGACTGACGCTGCTTGCTGACTCATTTGGATGGGTAACTAGCTGATGAAATTGTAATTGTCTGTTTGCCTTTTCTTTCTAGGTACCAACTGCTCTTTTGATAGAGGCCATAGTTAGATGTTTTCCAAATTCATGTTGCTAAATTGTTTTGCATGAAGCCCAACATGCTGATGCTAATTTGAGGTTATTTAAGGAGTTCACTAATATCGGATGCAAATAGACAAATGACTGAATTCTTGCTTTGTTGAATAATGTACTAATGATACTCTACTAAAGCTGACTCATGTTAATATCATGCTTTGTTCTAATGTTCATGATCTATGCTTTGATAAAGTTTTGCTCGAGTTGCCAAATTATAGTGGTTTTGATGTGCTTGCTATTGTTGAGACAAATAAACATGATATTAGATTGTAACTAATAGGGAATAAATATCCTAACTCTTACTAGATTTGGTGTGGTTATTCATGGCTGAAAGGTCATGGTGCGTTTGTTGTATTGATCCATATTAAATGTTATTGATTAGCTTGAGTGATTAGTTATTGTGAATATTGATGAGGTTATTGATCTACTGACTGCCATGCTAATCGGATATCTCGTTCTGGGAAGTCCCCAAACATGGTCAAAAGGTTCATTGGCTTAAGATGTGTCTCCTTGTAAGTTTACTTTTCAAGGTTCTGATGTGTTATCAGTTCTGGTAGCAGAGGATGGTTAAGTTCAAGTCAAATCATACAGTACAATGTATCCAATGTTGAGATAAGGATTATTCTTCATAATCATGGCTTAGTGAACCCTGAGAAACTTTCCTTCACATAACTTTCTCCCCATGACCTACGTGCAAGCTTCCCAGCAACAAGTAATATGCGGCCATAGAAGATGCAAGCAGGCATGTGAACAGCTCCCTTTTCTCTCAGAGAATGCTGCTTGAAGGTACCACCCTTCACCATCGACTGGCTTTGCTTGATCACTTTGCCCACTGTCAGATGTAGTGAATTGCAATCCAGACTCATAGCTTAATGTATCCCTGATCATGCTTCAACTTTTCTTTCACACCTCCGTTCACCAAGGAGCCCTGCCTCAGCAAGAGGTAAGGGTCGAGCCAACCATGCATAAACAGCTGACCATTGGAAGTGGTTAGAAGCAGTTGACCCTGGTGCATGGTTATATCCACCAGAGGCCCGCATACTGTGGGATCGAAGTTGCAGACCACTACCATAGGTCCTCAAAGGAACTATGGCACTTCCAAAGCGTGACCAATAGAATTCTCTTGTCAATCCCATCGTCACTGTGGTGGCACTTGAGTAAGCGTGCTTGATTAGTAGGCCTGACTGCAGCCTGGATTGACATTCGCCCCGTGGCACCTGCTATATGCCTGCGACCACGGGGAGCATGACTGTAGCATTGCAGACTGTGTGCTGTTTTATCCCAGCCCACCTGAAAGTGAAAACTGGAGATCGTGTGCTGCCCACACAGGGTACCCCAGTGAATGTCTAGCCCCCCCCCCACTGATCGCCAAGGCTCAGAGGGGATTACTCTGTTCTTAAGAAATAGCCAGTTGCTTTGAGGCACTAAGTGCCAAATTAGTGTCCGGCAACTGAGGCACTGAGGTTCCAGTTCTGGATTAGATTGCTGACATGGTGCCCCAAATAAGTATGCAGAAATATTCCATAATTTGCAGAGACCTGCACCTGAAGAAGAGAACTGCTGATACCCCTCTGTTGCGCAGGCAGTAAGGCAACTGACAGTGCACTCAGGAGGATTCAAAGCTACCCAAAAACCCCATCTGTGCTGAGACACCACCGGAGCCCGGAAGAGGGCCACTGCCAGAAGCTGCTGCTCCATCCCTGCGAAGACTAAACACTGAGCAGAACCACCGTGTATCATGCCCCGGTCCTACATGCCACCAGTGAACCCACTGACTGCGGTGGGCTCATCGCGGTTCTGTGAATCAGAAGAGGAATGGGTGAGTGACTTTATGGGCTGGTTAACCCCAAGAAATGAGTGTGTGCTAGAAGAAGGTGGAATCACTGCACGTGATCTAAAGTCCTCACCACCTGATTCCAAAACCTATAGGATGGCAGGAGGAAATGAGGGGAGACTGCCTATTAGGGACCCACTTCAAAGCACAGCGGAATGCATCCGGAATCTAAAGCACTGTTATAGTGTGAAGTATTGTGTCTTTTGGTAGAGTGAAGAACCTGTCTTTTTTCAAAAGTGAAGCACTGGTTTGGACAGTGAAATTATTGGCCTGCTTGGTGCATTGTTGAGTGGTGAGCCTACGTACCCCCACACTAACCTCTGAGAAATTTATGACTGCTCACCGTCAATTACTACTCAAGAGAGTAAAGTGCTTGACGGGTTGTACTTGGCTCAATTTGCAGATCCACAGTTAAACTGACACAGTGACAGTAAAGGCAAATGACTCCAGCCCCTATGGCTGTGGCCCAATGGCCCCTGCCCACCCAGTGCCCCCAGGAATGAGGTCAAAGGTGGAAATAATGTCCATATTCACAATGCACTCAACCACTGAAACATGGCTCATCTCACCTCTTCATAAATCCAAGATGTCCTCGTCTCAAAACTCCAGCAAATCAATGCAAAACAAAAATCTTGCTATTACACACTGATGAAATCATGTGGTTTTGATGTTATTTTCCTATCTCTGCCTTCCAACCTACCGCATGCAATCTAAGTTAAAGATCTTCAAGAAAACAAAACTACACTTTCCAAGCGAGAGAGACAAACCAGTTTCATTTAACAACTCATGAATTAATCATACCATTATTGGATTAAAGATCCCACCGGCTTACCTTACATTACATACCTACTGCCCTTTACCTCAAAGATATATAAGAACAGTAACAGCATTTCAACATCAGGGATTTTCCTATCAATACACTTGAGAAAGACATATGCACCATATCCAAAATGATGCTGCCCGGTACCGATTTAAGGACATTACATGAACTCTATCAACAACACCTAAATGTCAGCGTCGACTCTCATGCTCCACCAAAGAGCAAATCATTAAACTTTGCCGCACTCTCCGTGACATACCCAAGAACTCTCTGGTATGGGGCAAAACACTTTTTATTGTCAATTTGTCAGAACTGAAAAATGGAACTCAAGGCAATCATAATAATCCACTACATCTCTGCCATCACAAAATTCTTTTGAAAAAAAAACCTCTTAGAACCATCAAGCATTGCATCAGTGCTTTTCTGACCTACTCATCCCATAATAAATAAATGTAAGAAATCAACGAATTACTCAAAGACAAGATCTACCATATCAAATAACAAATTAATAGCTCAAACTGGACTATGTCATGTCACCCATTCAAACCAACGGATCCAGCTGATCCACATACAGGATGCTCTACCAAAGTTCTCACACCCATTTTTACTGCCCTCTAGACAACCAGCTACAAGTATGATATTTTCTACTTGTCCGTGTTAAAATTCCCTCACAGGAGACGTTCTTAAACTGAGCCAGTCTAATACTCATGGTCCACCCCTTCATATAAAATAATAGAAAAAGCCCTACCAATCCTAATTCAGTAGTAGGTCAACATATAATTCATTGAGCAGAAATGTCAACTAGGCTTCGCTACCAACAGCATCCAGGTCAAGAATATTGCACTCCTATTCTTTATAGACAAGTGAGCCCCCTACTTTCCAGGTCTTCTAAAAGTCTCAGATGCAGAAGGTTGATGACCAAGCCCTCATTAGCATCCATTCAGTATCACTGACAACACACACCACTGAGCTCCTGTGTTACCATTAAAAACGTTCTCAACTTGGGACGGGTGAGTATGCCCCCACATGTGACTAGACAGGATGATGATCTCCTAGCAATGACAGGCCAAGGGCGGTGGGAGCTAGCAACGTGGGTGCAACTTGAATGGCCATATTCCTTGTTGCTGCCTCTGGTGGATAATCCCCTGTTTCCGCCCACTAAGGAAAAATATTTTGGCTTGGTTGAACTGTGTTAGAGAAAGCTATTGAAAAATGAGAATTTTTTCTCACGCAATACTTTTTGTACTCGCCCTGACTCGACACCACTAGCCGTATTCTGTTACCTCAGACTTCGATTGGCATATACAGTGGTTCTCCCTACATTCTCCAATGCGCCACCGGAAATGCCACTTCAGTGTCCAGGGCTGACCTGGACACTGTATTACTTACTTATACACTAATTACAAGGTCAGTACCTCTGACACATTACCACCTAGAAAAAATTGGGAAGACTCTTTAGAATGAAGACTTAGGGGGTCATTACGACTCCCGCCGGACGCGGTGACCGCGCGCCTGGCGGGAGCCGCCAAAATACCGTACCGCGGTCGCAAGACCGCGGCGGGTATTTTGAGTTTTCCCCTGGGCTGGCGGGCGGCCTTCAAAAGGCCGCCCGCCAGCCCAGGGGAAAACGACCTTCCCACCATGTAGCCGGCTCGTAATCGAGCCGGCGGAGTGGGAAGGTGCGACGGGTGCTACTGCACCCGTCGCGTATATCACTGTCTGCTATGCAGACAGTGAAATACAAGCGGGCCCTCTTACGGGGGCCCCTGCAGTGCCCCGCGACACCCCCTACCGCCATCCTGTTCCTGGCGGGCGAACCGCCAGGAACAGGATGGCGGTAGGGGGTGTCAGAATCCCCAAGGCGGCGCAGCATGCTGCGCCGCCTTGGAGGATTCTGACGGGCAGCGGAAAACCGGCGGGAGACCGCCGGTTTTCCTGCACTGACCGCGGCCAAAGTGCCGCGGTCAGAATGCCCTAAGGGGCACCGCCAGGCTGTCGGCGGTGCTCCCGCCAACCGCGAGCCTGGCGGTCGTAATGAGGGCCCTACTGTTTAGGCATGGACATGCTGCTGTGCACAGATAAAGAACACCCCTCCCCAATATAGACACAAACTGATACAATTTAAAATACTACCATCAGTACTAGTACATACCAAATTTAATGGGCACAGGTGTGGCAAATGTCAAACCTGTGGAAATAGGCCAGTTGACATTTCACATGACATCGACATGTCCTGCACTTACATTATACTGGAAAGACGTTTATGCCAACCATGACCGAAATACTGGGTTTTAGCCTTGACCTCCTCCCAAATGGCCTTAATAGGGGACACATTGGATATGCCTACTGGACAGCGCCAGCTTGCATCCATGCTATTAGTACTGGCTAAAAGATGGGTCCCCATATAGTCTGGATGCAGAGGCGCACACCAGTGATTAAACAGTGGATTCCTGATGCAGCCTGTTGCCGAGAAATGTCCGAACAGTTCGCAGACACTGTACACCCCACAGGCAGCCCCAGAGACATTAAGACCCTCTTCTGCACCCACCTTTGTCGCACTGAACGTTCCACTCCAGCCCCAGCGCAATCTGAACCTTCTTTGATTTGACATTGCCCCTATGAACCAGAGTGTCTATCTATGTCTGCATTTGGTTGCTTGAACACATGCTGATCTTGATTGTAATAGCTGTTGTCCCTGCTATACAACATATTGTGTGTTACCAACGTATATTGTTTGCTGATGTTCTGAAGTGAAAATTAAATAAACACAGTAAAAAAAAAGATCTCAACATGTACACTTGGGTATCTTCTAGTCTGAACATCCTCTGATTCCCACAAGGTTGCTTCATCTTTTCCAGTAATTTTCCACCTGTTTAGGGAACGACCCTGTATTCTCTTTGTCAGTCATCAAATTATTTTTTCACGCAATACCAATGACTCACATGTGTACCTGAAAGTCTCCACAGCCAAGAACATCGCATGAAAAGCTACTTTTCTGTCATGTTGGTTTGGCTGTCATATTCCTACCCGATGGTAAATCTGACCAAGAGAGTTCATGCTCATTGGTAATTACTTGAAATAAATTCAGAACTAGAAGTGACTCGCCCAAAAACTGGGTCAATTCAATCCACAACTTTCAATAAAAGCAATATCAATGAGCTTCAACGTTGAAATCAATCTTGACTCATTCACATTTCTAACATTAGCAGCTCCCAGGGGAAGCAGACACCCTGTAGCCAGAGAGGCATGGATTTTCCCAAAAGTCTTTGATCTACTGACAGGGAAGCAAAGCTGTACTAGCAAAACAGTGAAAAAAACACTTATCTGTATCTAACAATACAGACAGGGACAATGCCTGCTTCCCAGCCTCCTCGGAATATTGGCAGTAATGAGTCCAAGTAAGGCCGAGAATCTCGACTATGAGGAGCGTCATTAGGCAATGAGGAGGAAGGAGCAACCTACAGATGCGGCAAGCGAAAAATAAGTATCACCAATGTAGGAAACCACAGAACAAAATAAGAAAGGTACATGGGAAGGAGGTGGCTGTTTATGAACTGAATGGCAGCAAGGGTTCAATGAATCACACGAAGTTTCCAGGCAAAGAAGAAACGTGGTCACTGTCTTTTATTCTACTGCTGCTTCTACTACCCTGGAAGTGCTGCCAAAACTGAAAGTAAACATTGCATCATGAGGCGCGCGCTGCACTTCTTCGGGGCGAGATGTGCCAGAGCTTGGACTGCCATAGCAGCCGTGAAACTAGGTTCCCATATTCACTAGAAATTACCTGATGTCTTTAAAGGGACTATAGAAACCTCTGGGTGCTGCACCTTGTGTAGATTGTTGTTGTGGACCTCCTTACATATATATTCGTGTCTGTGTGTCGAAACTTTGTAGACCTGCTGCACCGTTTCATTGTCTGAGTAGTGAAAGTTTTGCTGTGTTTGGTCTATGGGGTGCAAAGAAAAAAGGGGGAGTCCGAAAATGGTCTTGAAATCCAATGCATTATACACAGACGTTTGTATTTTGTGTGACGCAAAAACTGCCAGTCGGGAATTCGCTAAAACTTGGCAACATTAGATAATAGGGTGCGCAGATGATTCTTTTGTGTGCTGCAGGAAAGTAGAGTAAGTATGTCTTGAGCTATAAGGTTTTTCAACTTAGCTAAAAGTAGCCCAAAAACTAAACTGCATATGTAAAGTTTCAGATTTACTACATGAACAATTGAAAGACCCATTTATGGTCATGTTCTAGTGGAAACCTATAAATAAATACATAATGAATAGAATACCTCTTAATCTACATATGTTTTCTTTGCATGCTCTGGCTCACAAAATAAAAACTCAACAAGCCAAACAAAAAAATCTTTCTTATGCTCCCCTTTGGAACAAAATGAAAAAATGCTCTAGAAGTGAGCCACGCAAACTACTATTTGGAGGGCATGATCGTTGGCCATTAGGAAAAAATAATAATCTCAGATTTCATAACAATAACAATGATTGCCTTTCATTCACTTTGGGCTTCATATGCAGGACAATGCTACTAAATGTAGAAAGGAAGCCCAAAGAATACACTAGACTTCATTTGTAAAGTTTCATATTTTCTACATGAGCAACTAAAAAACTCATTTATGGTCACATGCTAATGAAAATCTATAAACAAATACATAACAAATAGAATACATTTTACAGTTCATAAGTTTTAATTGCATGCTCTCTTGCTCACAAAATAAAAATGTGCCCAACAAGCCAAACAAAAACCATCTTCGTTATGTACTTCTGTGCAAATACATGAAAAGTGACCTACCAGTGAGCTACACAAACTACTACATGGAGAACATGATAATTGGCCATTAGGAAAAAAGTAATAATCTTAATTTTGATAACAATAGTGATTGGCTTTATTCACTTTGGGCTTCATATGTCGCACAATCCATCTAAAAGTAGGAATGAAGCCCAGAAAATAAACAAGAAGGCATTTGTAAAGTTTCAGAAATACTACATGGATACCCAAAAGACACATTTATGGTCACATGATTATGGAAACCAGTAAGCGAATACATAACAAATGCAATAAATAAATAGAAAGAAATCACATTAAGGGGGTCATTCCGACCCTGGCGGTCCATGACCGCCAGGGCCGGGGACTGCGGAAGCACCGCCAACAGGCTGGCGGTGCTTCCAGGGCCATTCTGACCGCGGCGGTAAAGCCGCGGTCAGAAAAGGGCAACCGGCGGTTTCCCGCCGGTTTACCATTTGGCCCAAGGAATCCGCCATGGCGGCGCTGCTTGCAGCACCGCCATGGGGATTCCGACCCCCTTCCCGCCATCCTGGTCCTGGCGGTAAATACCGCCAAGAACAGGATGGCGGGAACGGGTGTCGTGGGGCCCCTGGGGGCCCCTGCACTGCCCATGCCACAGGCATGGGCAGTGCAGGGACCCCCTAACAGGGCCCCATAAAGATTTTCAGTGTCTGCTGTGCAGACACTGAAAATCGCGACGGGTGCCACTGCACCCGTCGCACCCCTTCAACTCCGCCGGCTCCATTCGGAGCCGGCTTCATTGTTGAAGGGGCTTTCCCGCTGGGCCGGCGGACGGCCTTCTGGCGGTCGCCCGCCGGCCCAGCGGGAAAGTCAGAATGACCGCCGCGGTCATTTGACCGCGGTACGGTCTTTTGGCGGTTCCCGCCAGGCGGGCGGCTTCCGCCGCCCGCCGGGGTCGGAATGACCCCCTAAATGTCTAATTATAGTTAGTAGTCCCAATGATAGGAATTCCTTAGATATTAGCTGCCTAATAACTTTCCACCTATTTGACGAATCACCACAAAACTTCCTAAACATATAGGCCCTGATGTTAGAAAATGTCCGCACAACAGTGCTACCGCAATTGTACATCAAAAATAATTACTGCAGGCTAACGCCATTCCTTAGTGCCATCTGTGCACCATATTTAAAAAATGACGAACGAAGACGCTAGGGAAAGGTTAATGTAAAAAAAACGACTCTAACCATTGCAACATGCCGGAAAGAAAAATTACGCTAATGCTGCAAAAGTGGCGTTAGAACTTTTTGCGGCACGTTTCTTGATGCAAATTGTGTTAGTGCCATATTTAAGAGGAAAATAAATAATAATAGGGAGACAAGATGGAGAATACAGGCCAGTGCAGATCCCAGAGAGATCCCAGAGAGAGGGGGAGGGGGGCACCTCAGCCAGGTGAACGCACAACACCACTGCTGCACGAGGGGGCTCCATGCCCGATGCTTTATCCTGGGGAGTGCAAAGCCACAGTCTCTCAAGTCTCTCCAGTGGGTGATTTGCCCACTGCTTTAGCCTGGGGAGTGCAAAGCCACAGACTCTCAAGTCTCTCCAGTGGGTGGTTTGCCCACTGCTTTATCCTGGGGAGTGCAAAGTCACAGTCTCGCAAGTGGATGTGATTCTCCACTGGTTCTGGAGGGGCCTGGTGCCCAGAGTGCTTCATCCTGCCAAGGACTGAGGTAGTGGATGTATCTTTCCACTGGTTCTGGAGGGGGCCTGGTGCCCAGAGTTCTTCATTCTGCCAAAGACTGAGGTAGTGGATGTGATTCTCCACTGGTTCTGGAGGGGGCCTGGTGCCCAGAGTGCTTCATCCTGCCTAGGACTGAGGTAGTGGATGTCAATCTCCACTGGTTCCGGAGAGGGCCTGGTGCCCAGAGTGCTCCACGCACAGTGTTGCCAGTACAATTCACTCACCTGGGTGTGCGTGGCACGACATTGGCAAGGTACAGGTAGCATGATGCGGCATGGAGGCAGCCACATACCCCAAACTGCTGCGGTTTCGCATTCCACCTGCAGGTGCCAACAGTGATGACAGTAATGCTTCATGGAACCTGCCCAGGGTCCTGGAACTCACCACCAGCCTCGGACGACTGACCACTGGGGATAGTAGGCATGTCAGCGGTGGTGCCACTGTCCGAGGATGTCGCAGGCCGCTGGCGGTGCTTGCAGCTGTGTCTGTCGTGGCAGTGCCTGCGGCGGTGTCTGTGGTGGCAGTGCTGGCGGCGGGGTCTGTGGCGGCGGGGCTGGCGGCGGGGCATGTGTCAGCACCTGCTGAGGGAGAAAGCAGGATGTCTCCTGCAGCCTCGGATGGCTGCCCACCGGGGAAGAGGCTGGGGACTGTCGCAGCGGCTGTAGACGTGCAGGTGGTGGTGCAGGTGGCAGTGTTCGCCACCGTACAGGTTGGCGTGGACGTGGACCGAAGGTGTGACACCGGTCCCTCAGTCTGTAGTGGCTGAGGTGCTGGTCTGGGACCTGGAAAGCATGGCCCTAGGGGAAGGACGAGGCGGGGAGGTGTAGGGAAGAGGTCAATGTTAGCCAGGAAAAGTTATTTAGACACACTGGGACGGGTAGATGGAGGGGGTTTGGGAGTGGAGGAAGAGGTAGTGGTTGTAGGAGGTGTACGTCTGCTGAATTTGTGTGAAGGTGCCTGGGCTGGAGGCTGTTGTGAGGTGGATGGCAGTTGGGTGGGTGTGTGCCTGCGTTTGTGTACTTTGGGAGGAGGGCTCACAGACACACTGGGAGAGGACACTGGGGATGTGTGAATGGTAGTGGGGCTGGTGATTGCACGTGAGCGGTGTGTGGTGATGGGCATGCTGGTGATAGAGGTAGTAGCTGAGGATGTAGTGCATGCAGGTGTGAGTGGAGACGAGACTGGGAGGGAGGAACGAGACGTGGAGGAGGGGGACACAGTGGAGGAAGTGGATGTTGGTATGTGTGCATGGGTATGATGCTTGTGTGAGTGCCAGTGGGATGTGTGGTGCTTATGTTTGCCTGAGCCACTCTTGTGTGTTGATGTGTGTACATGCTGGTCTGATGGTGTGCTTGGGATAGGCAGAGGTACAGGGGATTGGGTCTGGGTGGAGGAGGTTGGCGGGGAGGCTGGACACAGGGACAATGGCTGCCATCAGTACTGAGGCCAGAGCCTGAAATGCTCTCTGTTGGGCTGCCTGGCCAGAATGAATGCCCTCCAGGTATGCATTTGTTTGTTGCAAATGCCTCTCAACACCCTGGATGGCATTCAGAATGGTAGACTGCCCAACAGTGAGGGATGTCAGGAGGCCATTAGCCTCCTCACTGAGGGCAGCAGGGCTGACTGGGGCAGGGCCTGAGGTGCCTGGGGTGAAGGAGATGCCAACCCTCCTGGGTGAGCGGGCACGGGACAGACGCTGAGGGGCTGCTGGGAGGGCAGTGCTGGTAGGGGGTTGGCGACTGTACCTGTTGATGCAGTGGGCACAGAGGGGTCCGCCACCGCAAGGGAGCTCCCATCAGAGGAGGAGTCGCTGTCCCTGGTCTCAGCTCCTGTCCCCGCCGCTGAGCTCCCCTCGTCCTCTGTCCCACTGGTAGCTTTGGACTCCGTAGCTTCACCCTGCAGGGCCAAGTGGGATACAGCTCCCTCCTGCTCCGTTGCCAATGCTCCTCCGCCTGATGATACTATTGCACACAAGAACAGGGAGACCACAAAAAGGGGGGGGGGAGACAGAAGAAAGACATGTTCAGTGCATGCAACACCACTACCGTTGGCGGACACAACAGACAGTGAGCAGCCCTCTGCACTACGCCATGCACTTATAGTTCCTAGATTTTTCACATGCCCATGGGGTACGAGGCCTAAGGCCAATTGCTCCACACCCGGAAGTCACAGGAGCCTGACTAGGTGTAGATGGCTCTTACCACAAGTGGAGTTGGGGTGCCACATAGCCTGCCTCACAAGGTACCTTGCCTTCCAAGATCACCCTGGCATAGGGGATCCCACTGCCCACCTCCCCCACCCAGACACCTCATAATGCGTGCAGAGTCAACTGAATGAGAGTGTACTCACCCCCTTGTGGCTGCTGTGATGCCCTCAAGCGCCCATCCAACTCCGGATAGGCCACCGCCAGGATCCGGAACATCAGGGGGGTCATGGTGCGACGGGCACCCCTCCCACGTTGGGAGGCCATACCCATCTGGGCCTCCGCCGTCTTCTTGCTCCAGCGGCACAGGTCCTCCCATCTTTTACGGCAGTGGGTGCTCCGTCTGTGGTAGACCCCCAGGGTCCGGACGTCCTTGGCGATGGCACACCAAACAGCCTTCTTCTGGTGGGCGCTGACCTAGAGGAATGGTACAGGGGGAAAGGACATTACTCACCCAGCCAGACCGTCATACTCATTGCCCACCAGTTCCCACCTATGCCATGATGCACATGCACTCACTATCCGCACATGTAGGCCTCAGCCCCCCCATGTATCTTCCAGCCACACCACTCAAAGCAGGCATTGCCCATTCAGCATGCTTACAGTGTACTCACCTGTTTGTCTGGAGGACCGTACAGTTGCGTGTACTGGGGGAGGACCCCATCCACTAGTTTCTCCAACTCCTCCGAAGTGAAGGCAGGGGCCCTTTCCCCAGACACTGTAGCCATCGTCGCTTCCAGACACAGGTCACAGCAGCACTTGCAGTGTAGGTCCTCTCCTGTAGAACCAATGCTGAATTGCACCGCGGTCTTCAACAGCCCACCGCGATGGTGTACAACGCCAGCGCAGTTACCTCATATCCCCTTGTCCCAACTTACAGGTCAGGCAGTTGCCATTTCAGGGGGCCACATGGCATTAATAATAACTGCATCACACCTATCTGGGCCTGGAATACACACAGTTACAGGCACATTGCGGATTAATAAATTTCTGCAATTGACATTTTGTGATACCTCAGTGTTGGCTGACTCTCTGCTCGCTGTTCTCCTCCATAGGGCACGTCTGCTGGGGCAGGTGATGAGATGGCGGCATCGTCCGGTGTACAGACCCCTGGTGGACCTGTCGACAATGGAAGAGAGACACATCATAGTCACATACAGACTTGATCGTGCAACAATCCAGGAACTGTGTGCCCAGTTGGAGCCAGACCTGATGTCAGCTATCCGCCATCCCACAGGGATACCCCCTCTAGTGCAGGTCCTGTCAGTACTCCATTTCCTGGCAAGTGGTTCCTTTCAAACAACAGTGGCCATTGCATCAGGGATGTCCCAGCCAATGTTCTCTAACGTGTTGTCCAGAGTGTTGTCTGCCCTGCTGAAACACATGCGCAGCTACATCGTGTTCCCTCAGGTAGAGGATTTGCCTACAGTGAAAGGTGACTTCTATGCCCTGGGACAAATCCCCAACATCATTGGTGCCATTGATGGGACACATGTGGCATTAGTACCCCTACGCAGGAGTGAACAGGTGTACAGAAACCGGAAGAGCTACCATTCGATGAATGTGCAGATGGTGTGTTTGGCAGACCAGTACATCTCCCATGTGAATGCCAAATTTCCTGGCTCAGTGCATGATGCTTACATTTTGAGGAATAGCAGCTTCCCTTATGTGATGGGGCAACTCCAGTGGCACATGTGTGGCTAATAGGTGAGGCCAAGGACCCAATACATTGTGAATAGGTGTCTGGGTATGGGGTTGTCCCTAAGGGTTAGTGTGTGTCTAACAGTTGTCCCTCGATATTTGCAGGTAACTCTGGTTACCCCAACCTGTCATGGCTACTGACCCCAGTGAGGAATCCCAGGACAAGGGCAGAGGAACGCTACAAAGAGGCACATGGGCGAACTAGGAGAGTGATCGAATGCACCTTCGACCTCCTGAAGGCCAGACTCCGGTGCCTCCATATGACAGGTGGTTCCCTTTACTACTCACCAAAGAAGGTGTGCCAGATCATCGTGGCCTGCTGTATGCTGCACAACCTGGCTTTGCGACAGCAGGTGCCTTTTCTGCAGGAGGATGGGCCAGCTGGTGGTCTTGTGGCAGCTGTGGAGCCTGTGGACAGTGAAGAAGAGGAGGCAGAAGAAGAGGATATCGACAACCGAAAAAACATAATCATGCAATACTTCCAGTGAGACACAGGTAAGAAGATGTCACTGCCTCCCACATCTCATACAATTGTTGGAGCTAGCATAAGTCTGTCATTTTCAGTCAGTGTATGGACCCTGACTTGTCACTTTGCCTTTCCATTTCCCAGATGTGGGTACCACTTTGTGCCCTCTGCTATATTTCCTACTGGCCTACAGCTGTGTTACATCGGTATGTGTACAAGTAAATTGACATTGCTATATTCCATAGTTATTGCAATTACACATTTGTGAAAGCACAGACTGACTCCAGATTGTTTTGTGATTGAAGTGTGTTTATTTCTGTGCTAATAAGTGGAGGGGGTTGTAAAATAGGCTGGGGGGTTGGTGGAGGAATGTCCATGGCAGAGTGCAGTCTATTTGTTTGACAGGTGCATTGTCCAAAGGGGCATAGGAAGTGGAGCAATGGCAGTTGAAGGATGGACAAGGTGACAAAGTGGGACAGAAGGGTGACATTCAGGGGGGTCTCATTTCCTGGCTGGGGTCTTGGCAATGTTCTCTGTCTTGTTCCTGGATCTTAGGGACCGTTTGCGGGGTGGTTCTCCATCTGCAGGGGGTGGGGTGCTGGTGTTGTGTTCCTGTGGCGGTACCTCCTGTCCACTAGCGCCGGCGGAGGTGTAGGGCTGTTCATCGTCCAGGCTAGTGTCAGGGGCCCCTTGTTGTGCCACTGTGTCCCTCCTGGTGTTGACAAGGTCTTGCAGCACCCCTGCAATGGTGACCAGGGTGTTGTTAATGGACTTCAAGTCCTTCCTGATCCCAAGATAGTGTTTCTCCTGCAGCCGCTGGGTCTCCTGAAACTTGGCCAGTACCGTTGCCATTGTCTCCTGTGAATGATGGTAAGCTCCCATGATGTTGGAGAGGGCCTCGTGGAGAGTGGGTTCCCTGGGCCTGTCCTCCCCCTGTCGCACTGCATTCCTCCCAGCTTCCCTGTTGTTCTGTGCCTCTGTCCCCTGAACCGTGTGCCCACTGCCCCCAGGTCCCTGATCGTCCTGTGTTAGTGGGGTTGCCTGGGTCCCCTGTAGTGGTGGACACACTGCTGATTGACGTGTCCTGGGGACAGAGGGTTGGGCCCGCTGGGTGGGTGCTGTGCTGGTGTTTCCTGAGGGGGGAGGCTCTGTGGTGGATTGTGACTGTGTCAGGGGAACCGACTGTCCTGAGGTCCCTGATGGGACGGGCTGGTCATCTTGATCCAGTTGTGCAGAGCTGCTGTCATCACTGTGGGTCTCTTCTGTGGGGGGACTGGATATGTCTGGCACCTCCTGTCCGGTGAAATTGGGTAGGTGTCTTGTAGGGGTGTAAAAGCATGATTATTGCATCTGTGTGTGCCATTGTGTGCTATGGGTGAGTGACCCTCTACTCCAGTGCTTGCATTAATGGCTTGGTCCTTGTGTGATTGGTGATTTGGGGCATGAGTGAGTCTCTGTAGTGGACATGCTTGCGTGATGGGTGTCCATGCATTGGTGTTACATGCAGGGCTTGTTTTTGGGATGTGTGGGTTGTGTTGGTGGGGTATCTGTAGGTTGTTGGGGCGATGGGTGTGAGGGTAAGGGTGGGGTATGTGATGGCATGCAGGTAGGGTAGGGGATAAAGTAGTAAAGATTTGCCCTACCAGAGTCCAGTCCTCCTGCTACTCCTGCGCGGCTCTCAGGATGCAGTATTGCCAAGACTTGCTCCTCCCATGTTGTTAGTTGTGGGGGAGGAGGTGGGGGTCCACCGCCAGTCCTCTGTACTGCAATCTGGTGTCTGGAGACCACGGAACTCACCTTCCCCCATAGGCCGTTCCAGCTCTTCCTGATGTCATCCCTAGTTCTTGGATGCTGTCCCGGTCCGTTGACCCTGTCGCCATTTCTGCACCATAGCTCCATCTTCCTTGCAATGGATGTCTGCTGCACCTATGATCCGAATAGCTGTGGCTCTACCTGGACGATTTCCTCCACCATGACCCTGAGCTCCTCCTGAGAGAACCTGGGGTGTCATTGAGGTGCCATGATGTGGTGTGGGTGATGTGCGAGATGGCGTGTGTTGTGATGTGTGAGGGGATGTGTTGTTGTGTGTTGTTTGAGGTGCGTAGATGTTGTGTAAGTGATGGTGTTGTGTGTCTGTGGATGCTGGTGTTGTTTAAGGTAGTGTCTTTCTCTGGCCTGCTTTCAAATGTCTGGTAGTAAGGGTTTGTGGGTAATGTGAGTGTGTGTTTTATATTGGATTGGGTGTTTGGGTGTGGTGTATGTATGTGTGTCAGGTGTGTGTATTTCGAATTGTCCAATGTGGTGGTGTTTTGTATATGTGTGTGTATTTTGAGCACAGCGGTGTGACCCGCCAATGGTTTACCGCAGTTGAAAGTCTGCCGCGTTGATTCATGGGTCGTAATAGTGTGGGCGTATTCTTGTTGGCGTGACGGTGTCGGTTTTGTGATCGCCAGTTTATCACTGACCTTTGGTGTGGCAGACTTGTGTGGGTGTCTGTATTGTGGTGGATTCCGAGCTCTGGGTCGTAATACCTGTAGCGGAATTCCGCGGCCGCAGCAGTATGTTGGTGGTCTTCTGCACATTGGTAAGCGGGATTTACCACCAGGGTTATAATGAGGGCCGTAGTATCCAGTATTTAATTTGTAAATAAAAAGGTGCTGGTGCCCAAAGCCCTCCTCTTAAATGCTCGGCTGCAGCAATTAAATATGTGAACACGGAATACTGAGGCAGCGTAATCCTGAAGCCTTCTTGGGCCTCTTCAATCCATATAAAGCCACTCGCTGCCCCTTCAGCTCACTCTTGCAGCTTTCTTCTTTCTCCCTTTGTGACGCTTTTTCGTTTTTCCCATCCTCCATCTGTTCCATATGTGTCTTTTGCTCGCAGCAAATGCTTGAAGCAGAAGAATAAGCCCCGGCCCTCAAAAATAAGTGCCGGTGCTCAGCACCGGAAACAACAAACACAAATCAAGCACTGATAGTATCAGAATCAAAAAGCCCTAATGCCACCAGAGCTTCTCTTTCAGTGAGGCTCTGGTGGCACTATGCACTCTGCCATATTCACAATGTGGTGTTAAGCCACTTTTTGTGCTTTGACACACCTTTTAATTAAGGCCGCTTCACATGAAGCACTTTGCCTGGAAGATGTGTGCAATCAGCGTGGCTGTGGCTAGCCACAACAACATCTATTGCATATTGTTGTTGTTAGAAACGGGGTCTTTGGTTGGCAGTCAGGTTACCCCCTGTCCAAGCAAGGACCCTCACTCTAGTCAGGGTAAGTCACACACAATCCAAATTGTCCTGTGCTCACCACCTGGTAGCTTGGCACTGAGCAGTCAGGCTTAACTTAGAAGGCAATGTGTAAAGCATTTGTGCAATAAATCATGCAATAACACAGTAGAACACCACAAAAATACACCACACAGTGTTTAGAAAAATATGTAATATTTATCTGATAAGATGCACGTCAAAACAATTAAGATGCAATAAGTATATTTTGAAATATCACTGTAAAAATGATATAAATTTTCTTTTAGTCTCTTAAAAGGAACAAATGTCTCGTGCACACATAAAGTACCTGGTTTGCGTTCAAAATCTCTGCCAGGAACCGCAGAGGAGGAGATGCGTGGAAAACAGGGAGGTGTGCGTCGATTTCTCAGGCCACACACTGCGATGCATTGTTTATTTTTCACGCAGGGAAGGTTTTGCGTTGATTTCCAGCTCTCGTACTTGGATCCTCTTCGGGTTGCGGGGTTGGCAGGACGAAGTCACAGGGGATGCGTCGATCTGGTGGGCTTTGCATGGATATTTCTAACGCCCGGCAGGCGCTGCATCGATTCCTCTCAGGAGGTCATGCTGCGTCGTTCCGCCTCGGCTGTGTGTCGATCCAGTGGACTGTGGTGCGTTTAATTTCCGGTCACTACGCTGGTGCTGCGTCGATCTTCTCCTTGCGAAGTCCGGCTGCGTCGTTCTGGTTCAGCGTGCAGTGATTTTCTCACTGCGATGAAGGCTGTGCATCGTTTCTGGAAGGCTGTGCGTCAGTTTTCGCCACACAGGGATTTCTTCTTGCAGGAATGAAGTCTTTTTGGTCCTGAGACTTCAGGGAACAGGAGGCAAGCTCTATCCAAGCCTTTGGAGGGCACGTTTCAGCACAGCCAGAGAGCAGCAAGGCAGCAGGGCAACAGCAAGGCAGCAGTTATTCTTAGAAAAGCAGTCAGGTGAGTCCTTTGGGCAGGCAGGCAGTTCTTGGCAGGTTGCAGGTTCTGGTTCAGGTTCTCCTCTCCAGGAAGTGTCTGAGTTGGTAGGGACAGAGGCCCTGTTTAAATGTGTGCCTTTGAAGTGAGGGAGACTTCAAAGAGTGGCTTAGAAGTGCACAAGGTCCCCTTTCAGTTCCAACCTGTCTGCCAGGGTCCCAGTAGGGAGTGTGGCAGTCCTTTGTGTGAGGGCAGGCTACTGTCCTTTGACATGTGTCAGGCCCTCCACCCTCCCAGCCCAGGAAGACCCATTCAATAGGCAGATGTATGCAAGTGTGACTGAGCATCCTGTGTCTGGGGGTTGTCTGAGTGAATGCACAAGGGAGTTGTCAACTAAACCTAGCCAGATGTGGATTGTAAGGCACAGAAGGATTTAAGTGCAGAGAAATGCCCACTTTCTAAAAGTGGCATTTCTAAAATAGTAACATTAAATCCAACTTCACCAGTCAGCAGGATTTTGTATTACCATTCTGGCGATACTAAATATGACCTTGTTACTCCTTTAGGATCAGAAGCTACCACTCAAACAGTATATGAGTGTAGCGCTAATGTTAGCCTCTGAAAGGAGCAGGCCTCACAGCAGTGCAAAACGAATTTAGGAGCTTTACACTACCAGTACATGTAAACTACACAGGTACATGCCCTGCCTTTTGTCTACTCAGCACCCGGCCCTATGGGTTACCTAGGGCCTACCTTAGGGGTGATTTATATATAGAAAAAGGGGAGTTTTAGGCTTGGCAAGTACTTTTAATTGCCAAGTCGAATTGGCAGTGAAACTGCACACACAGGCCTTGCAATGGCAGGCCTGAGACATGGTTAAGGGGCTACTTAGGTGGGTGGCACAATCAGTGCTGCAGGCCCACTAGTAGCATTTAATCTACAGGCCCTGGGCACATATAAGGCACTTTACTAGGTACTTCTAAGTAAATCAAATAAACCAATTGGGTATGATCCAATGTCACCATGTTTTAAGGGAGAGAGCACATGCACATTAACACTGGTTAGCAGTGTTAAAGTGCGCAGAGTCCTAAAACCAGCAAAAACTGTGTCCAAAAAGTGGAGGGAGGCAGGCAAAAATTTAGGGGTGACCACCCTAAGGCTGTCAGGTTTAGCAGTTGTTGTCCCAGATTTAAGACTACATGTAAACCTGAGGCTGCAACTAAATCCAACATCACCCCAAGGGGGGGGGGCGTTAGAATTGCGCAACAAGGACAAATGCTTTCCTTCTGCCTTGTGTTCTTGCTCTTCCTTTGTGTGCTGCATGCTGCAGCACACATACAAAGTGCAAATGTCCCAGAAAATAATGTATATTCTGCAGGAAGGTGCCTTTACCTGCCCAAAAACTATCTACCCTGCAGCGCAGTCATCCTTGCTCCATGGTTGTGTGAGTTGCCACTCAGCAGCAAATATTGGGCTGATGCAGGGGCAAACACAGGGCTGCGCAATATACGCTTAAAAAAGGTGCATCCAAGCGTTTTGAAAATGATGGAGTACGGCATTGCCAAATGTGGCGCAAGGTTGCACTCCTTCATTTTCCGTGAAACCAGGGCAAAAATGGCCCAACACTTCAGATGTGCCCACACCTTCCCACCTATATGCACCAAACATTTCTCAACCATCCCAATAATCACTTCACTGTTGCCACCAATCTACCTGCCCATGTGTAACACTCAGTGCGCAATATGTCGTATGCTGGTTGCACAGGGTGGCCCAACAACAATTCTCACACACCTCCATGCACCAATTGGGAATGGGCACAAAAGTGAACATATACAATATATGGGGCATGTCTGTGATCATGATTTGTGCTGCTGTACAAGTAGCTCCCATTTCACCATGTAACAAGGTTGCCTGTGTTGTGGGAATGGTTGGTGTTGTGCACAAAGGGACACCTTCATGCGTAAGAACAGCCACAAGTGGCATCAATGTCGCACTATGGGCTCAATGTCACAAGCCTATAATGCAACATTATCATCAAACAAATTCTTGCCAATGTGGATCCAAGCTGCCCATTCCCCTTGTACCACATTAACAAAGTCACACAATGCATGCATTGATCCACATTGTACATTTTTACACCACTATATGTCTGTGGCAGATGTGCTGTATGCAAGGAAATATCCAATTACACAAGGAAGGAAGAACTAAGGAGGCTGACAGTCTGTTGTGTAGCCATTTTAGCTATAGCTCCATGCACGTTATTTTACCACACTAGGCCAGGCCGCTGAGCACTCTAACCTAGATATATTTTGTTTGGCTTTATTTTATTATTATAATAGCCACTTTTACGGTCTTGTTTTATTTTCTATTTATCCAACTGTTTTTGCCTAGGCCAGCACTCTGTTCTCAAACAAGACATTCTTGCTCACGCTGTACTTCTTCCCAGGCTACAGCACGGTACATTGCCAGTGAACATGGCAGAAGTTTAGTCTCCAACATTCATAGAAAACACACATCCTTACTGCAGCTATCTTGCAGACCACAGCCTTTGCTCAGGTATGGGGGATGTTGTCTTCCCAGGGGAACTTGAAGGGCAGAATTAGAGCTTAACACGCTGTGCTCTATTATGGCTTAGGTAGGAGTTAGTCTACAGACTATAGTCACAATATGGTAGCGTTATTCTTATGCTTCACTCTCCTTGTCACAATTGTAAGATTGTTATGTAGCGTCGTCCTGGTTATTGCCGCTCACGCTTTGCTATCTAAGATGCAGTTGTTTTATTAAAATCATTATTGAAACATATACTGCCTCTGTTTGTCATTGTATATATGAGACTAAATGTAACTGAGAGAAACGGATGAGACCTGAGTGACCACGGCTTCCCTGAGAAACCAATTATGTCATGTGTTCGGCTGCCCAGGCATCCCTGCCCTTGGGTGGAGATGAGGCACTGCTAGTTGGCCATAGCAAAACCCGGATTGGAATGACAGCTGTCACCTGCAGTGAGTCAGACTCAGTCTCCCACACTGTGGGCTATTCTGCCGCTCAAAATCCAGTAGTCCCATTAGAATAATGAGAGCCTACTCGACATGGTGCCCAATGTTTGGTCAGGCTCTAATTTTTTTGTCCTCCTGAGTATTTCTGTCTCATTATATACAACGATACCTCAATACTGTATAGGGAGACGTCCGTGGTACTGAGGATTTCTGCCCCAGCTACGTAGGTTATCCTATCTGGTGCTGGAGGTTGTTGAAGCTTGAACTCCAAAAGGAAGAACCCTATTTGGTGTGCCTTCTCTGAACATATTTTCTATCTAGATGGCGAATCTGCAGCAGGTAGCAAGTAGCAATAGCAGTCAATATGAGACAATGTCTGACTACACATTTATTAGCGGATCGCCTAACGTCCCAGGGGGGTCCAGTCACATTTGTGGTGGACGTCCATCCAGCTTATAGAACAGAACTTTTCTATTCTTGGGTCACATTTCCAGCAGTTGATGGGAACACAAACACATTTCATTATTTTACACTTGCAAACGTACCTGGACAGCCCATGGCATATGCATATTGAGAAATACCATTATCTTATCAAGAACATAATAATTGGCTTGATGGCGCCGTACCCCACACAATACTACCAGTAAGGTTAGGTTCTCTAAGTAATGATGGTCCTACCTGGCCTTTATTAGCCACCTATTCACCACACCCTGCAGTAGCGACTTTAGCAGTAGCTAGGGTTTGTCACTTATATACTGAATTAACAGCAAAATATAGACGATTAGGACAGTTTGTGATGTAAACATTAAATAAAAACCCAGCACATGCTGCACCAGCACAACCACATGCAGTGACGCCAGGTATAAACCCTGAGACTGTACATTTGATCATGGGTAAAGTACCTGCCAAACGAGAGGAAACTCTGTTTTGGTTAGCACAAAAAATAAATGTGCTGGAAGCAGTATTTTCCCGTACGGGACCTCAGGATAAACATAGAATTCTAACAATGTGCTTGCCATTTGGGATGGTCCCTACAGTGGATTAAAGGTTGCACTGTGCCATCTAATTACCTCATGTTTGAGGCCTGCTAAATGCAGATGACAAAACCACACAAGCATTTTAAGCAATGGACCTCCCTGTGCTTTTCTGCAAAAGTGCTATCATTCCTGGTGCCAACGCAGTAAAGCACCAAAACAGTGATAAAACTCAATAGACTACTGTGGGAATATCCACCATGGTGAACAGGAATGTGAATGACATGGGGCAAGGGGCCTGCGAGGAGAATGGCGGTGTGGGATCAATGCACCAAATACCTTGAAAGGTTGCCCTATGTGTGATGCACAATGCAACACATAATAAACAACTACAACCTGTAGAATTACAAACTTGTCACCAACCCGCTTGTCACTCCCACGCCGCCCTGAGTTCTTGGACTACACTAAACTAAAGCCAGATGTGCTAACCTTTTCAAAGGCATCAGAAGCTGGGTTGGTCACACATGTTGCATGGGAAGATCACAAATATACACGTGGAATGCCTATTCCATGCAGTGTCAGATGTGAGAAGGTCCCATGGAAAATACGCCAGGATAAGGAACGCAAGGTGCTTTATCTTGGCATGTTAAGTATGACCTATCACTACCCACCACTCAAGTACAAGTCAGTAATATTAGATGCTTAAGTACAGCACTATGATGTCTGAGTCTGGATATACTGGCACATATATACCCATGGATGAAAAAACATGCAGTGCAGCAGCTATGCTAACTCCGCTGTGAAGCATCAATTCAAATTACCAGGGATGCTTCTCACAGATAGTCAATGCATCCCTATACTAACCTTGGTAATTCCCAAAAATATGAGGGACCTTACCAACATTGCCACACACCTGCATGATGTAGGGGTGTCCCTCTTGTCTGTTCTAATGCTCATCTGCAGGAAGGAACACAGCCTGCTAAATCTTCTAACAGGAATGCTGTCTGCCACGTACAGTGTTTGACAATGATTGCAACTCAGATTGAAAGTAGTCCACAATAGGATTACTACAATGTCTGTTCTTAGTACCACAACTACAATGCCACACTTGATGTGGTGTCCCAGAATGATGCATCAACATATGAACAGGCCTCAAAATGTTTCAGATCCGCCTCCCACCACACGTGTGTTCAGAGACTAATGGAAGTGGGTGGCCTTTACTCATATATCCTCCTAGCAACTTAGGTCCAGAGTCATGACAAAGTGGCGCAGCGCACTGCTGCACAAAAAATAGCAGTGCTGCACCAATTTTGAAATGCAGGTATGCGCCATATTTACACAAATACAGCTCACCCCTTTGGTTCCACCTGTGCTGGCGATGAAGTAAGCTGCATGTGCCAACGCAGGTATCCTTGCACCATAGTGCACGGGTGTCTGATTTGAGGAGACTGATTGTTTATGTGCAGGAAGGGACACCTTTCTGTACATCAACAAACATCAATGGCATTGTGCCTCTCCTATGTGTGCTGCTGAATGCTGCCACATGGAAAAAGCAAACAACAAGGATGAATAAAATCATAGCTCCTAATTTTGCCATGGTAAAGCCAGCCCTGGATTGGCGTCAGTAATTGCTGCTACCACAATTTTGGGATTTCTTGTAAATCTGGGGCAGCATAAGTTATGGAGGTTGTGGTAGTACGGCCACCAAAACACCCATTGCATGCCACCGATGCAGACAACTGCATTGGAGGGGCCTATTTTAACAAGGACGGGTAATGCCACAAACAGTGGCAATACACTTCCTTGTAAAAATGGAGCACTGAAAAGCACCTCCAGAGCATTGTTAAATGTGAAGCTCCAGTGGTGATTGTGTCTTAAAATTCTGTCCCCCAATGACATGTATTCAGCATCCTGCACCACACAACATAACATCGTGTGAGTATGTATACAAACAGGAAGATCCACCTTCCACCAAAACAACACTCAGTCCAGCAATGCAGCCTTCCTTGCAGCTATGCAACAAGGAAACCTGAAATGCACTGATGAATGCTGTCTTGCAGGAAGGGAGAAAATCCTGTTTGCTCACAAAGTGGTTGAATCTCACAATGGATGATGCTGGACACATCACTCAAAGTGTCTAGGAGGATGCATGTGGACAGTTCACCACCTACTGTCACTCCAACAACACACATAGGGTGGCAGATGAGTCACTTAACAACTCAAATATCTGTAAGAACAAATTCCAAGTATATCTGAACATCTACACTTGTGGAGTGAGCAAAAATCTGGAACAACGACCATGTCCTGCAAAGTTTACACAGTCAAGTAAATGAAAGGGATAAATATGTCGAAGACCATGACTAAAATATCAAGGTGGGTGTAACACACTGGGGACTGGCAGATTGTGTAAAAGGTGACTACACACAATTGATGTTCAGGTGGCAAAATGTGCTGTTGGGGCTCCACAAATGTGTGCCTTGATGTGGGGGTCTATAACATGTAACAGAGCCACCAGTAGCATGTAAATGACAAGCCATGTCAACATCTACTAAAGTCAAAGAGTGACCTTTCACTATACCATCACAGAGGATGATGCCTAACCTTCTGCCCACCTGCCTTTCCTGGATTTTATAGAAGATATGGATGTGAAGCTGCCAACCATCAATAAAGAGACTCCCCAGGATGTCCTGGGTTCCTTCCATACACCACCTCGAGTCGCAGGGAGAACACACGGCATTGTGGGGTCTCCACGTGAACCACCCAACTACCAACATACAGCACCAACCAGTCCTGCCACAGCCCTGGACTCTGAGGACCCAGACATCACTGTTCAGAGAATAGTGGTAGGAGTCCAGTGGGAGCTGGCACAGCAGGTGTGGGTGGGGATGGAAACCATGGCAGGCAGCATAGAGGGAGTACAGGGGTGCCTCAGTCCAAATAAGGACAACTCAGCTGCCATCAGAGGCACCCACTCCCTGCTACATGGACTTCAGCAGTCCCTGGCTGACATAGCTGCTGTCATAAGGCAGAGGTTTGAACAATTGCCCTCCTAAAGTGGCAGCAGCATGAGAGATAACAGGCTGGGGGCTATACAAATGCCTTGGAGTCCATACAGCAGGAAGGGGCCTCCCTCGGGGAAAACATGGCTGCCAACCACCGTGATATAGCAGCGGTGTTGAGAAATCAACAGTTCCTCCTTGCTGCATTGATGCCTTATGTGTTCCCACAAATGGCAACTCCTGGGACCTTGGATTCCACATCTCTATCCCCTGATGTGTGTGTGGCCCCCTCAACTTCAACGACAGCACCACCCATGGCACAGGAGGCACCACACACATCTGAGGATGAAGATGTGGAAAGAACAACATTCACACGTAAAACTACCAGGTTGCTGCAGTCTGTGCCACATGGACAGCATCTCTTTAGTTCTGTGCTTAAGATCATGCCAGTGTTGTGACAGCTGGCAATGTGCCCTCTTCACTTTACCATTGTTGACCTATCCTCTATCAACTGTCATTGTCTCAATTCCTACCTATTGTCGATTTGGAAACCTTCTCACTATAACACATTTCTACACATGTCTCATGACATGTCCCTCACCCTTGACTCTGAATGCACATCAACTGGCTCAGGACCTCTCATGGGGTCAGTGAACTGGACATTGTACTGCATTGGATACTAAACTTATACTTGTAAATAAATCACCATAATCACATGTACCATGCTCTTTTTCAGTGTTCCATCAACTCATATAAATGACTGCATTGTGTGAAGCAATGTCAACGAGAACAGAACCAAATGACATGTGTGGCTTACTGTCAGATACAAAGGCACACGCTAGGACTCAAACATGATAAAGATGACCAATAGTATTGTGGACTACAAACAACTCAATGAGCCTCCCAAGCATGTATTGAACAGATATCCATGCAAGTTGACATATGGCATTAATGATTCAGAAATCAAGTGTCAGGAAATTTCCCTGATGATTGTACCAGTACAACAAATATGTGAGGAACAGAAGAGACATATTTAAGACTGTGACAGGCAGCTGTCAGTGTGGCAATATCCATACCCCAAGTAAGGTGGAGTTCAATGTGCTAAACCTTTCTAAAATGACGGTGTGAGACCTTAGCAATGACAAATGATGCTGCATCATTACCTGTCAAAGATATTGTATCCATACACAGTCTGAGTGTCAGGAACTGCAGTGAAAACTGCCTTGAGTAGCTGATGTCATAGCACTGCCAATCAGACACCTCCTTGGTCATAGGGGATACACATAGGCCCTCATTACAACCCTGGCGGTCGGTGATAAAGCGGCGGTAATACCGCCAATAGGCCTGCGGTAAAAAAAATGAATTATGACCATGGCAGAAACCTCCAACACAGACAGCCACTTTAACACTCCGACCGCCACGGCGGTAGCAACAAGCACTGCAGCAGTAACCGTCAACAGCCAGGCGGAAGACAGTGTACCGCCCACCATATTACAACAGGTCAATCCGCCAGCTTTTCCGGGGCGGTACCAACGCCATCAAAAGCACAGCGGAAACAGTACACTAAAGGGAAACGACTGACCTCTCGACACAGCCCGAGCTGCACATTTTTCCAATGCTGGTGTACCTCCTCATACACCAGGAACACGAACGCCGGCGAAGACGACCACGGTGAGTACTGCACCTAGCACACAAGGGAGGGGGGAGGAAAAAGAGAGTGAAACACACGTAACATGCAAAACCCCCACCCCCACCCTCACCCCCAACACCATACACACAAGCAGATGCAACAACATTACATATACACCCCGTAACCCTCAGGAATAACGCAAGGACAAAAGGAATGGATTAAAATGAGTGTAACTACAATTTTTGATAAATACATCCTTAAATCAATAAACAGTATGTACAATATATACAAAAGGAGGGACAATGCCCACTCCAAAATGTCAGTGGCCCATGGGGCCATAACACATAGGCCAAGGCCACACTTGACTCCTGCCTCAATATGGAGAGAACACTGCAGGGGTATCAGGTCAAAAACACACAGGCACCTCAGGGGGCAGGGAATTGGGGGCACCTCAGCCGGAAGATAGTACAACGCCGCTGCTCCTGGAGGGGGCTACATGGCCACTGCTTGGTCCTGGGGAGTGCAAAGCCACAGTCTCTCTAGTGGGTGGGCTGCCCACTGCTTGGTCCTGGGGAGTGCAAGTCTGCAGTCTCTCTAGTGAGTGGGTTGCCCACTGCATGGTCCTGGGGAGTGCAAAGCCACAGTCTCTCTAGTGGGTGGGGTGCCTACTGCTTGGTCCTGGGGAGTGCAAAGCCACAGTCTCTCTAGTGGGTGGGTTGCCAAGTGCTTGGTCCTGGGGAAGTGCAAAGCCACAGTCTCTCTAGTCAGTGGGTTGCCCACTGCTTGGTCCTGGGGAGTGCAAAGCCACAGTCTCTCTAGTGGGCAGGTTGCCCACTGCTTGGTCCTGGGGAGTGTAAAGCCACAGTCTCTCTAGTGGATGGGTTGCCCACTGCTTGGTCCTGGGGAGTGCAAGGCCACAGTCTCTGGAGTGGAACCCTTCTTCCACTGGTTCTGGAGAGGGCTTTGTGCCCAGTGTGCTTCACCCTGCCAAGGAGGGGGTGAGTGGATGCCTTCTTCCACTGGTTCTGGAGGGGCCTTTGTGCCCAGTGTGCTTCATCCTGCCAAGGAGGGGGTGAGTGGATGCCTTCTTCCACTGGTTCTGGAGGGGGCTTTGTGCACAGTGTGCTTCATCTTGGATGGTGCAAGGTCACAGTTTCTCACCTGGTTGTCACACCTACAGGTGTTGCAGGGGCCAGGACGCACTGCAGCCCATGTAGTCACGACTACACACTGCTCTCCGGCGGTGACGGCCGCTCAGTGGATGGCAGTTGTGGTGCAGGTTGCGGTGCTGTCAGTGGTGGGGAGAGGCTCCAGCCCTTCCCCTGCAGCCTTGTACGGCTGCCCACTGTTGCTGCTGCTGCTTGCAGTGGTGCAGGTGGCGGTGCTGGTGGCGGTGCAGGTGGCGGTGCTGTCAGTGGTGAGGGGAGGCTCCAGCCCTTCCCCTGCAGCCTTGGTTGGCTACCCACTGGGGTTGCTGCTGCTGGTAGTGGTGCTGCTGGTGGTGCAGGTGGTGTTGTTGGCGGCAGTGCAGGTGGCGGTGCTGGCCATGGTGCAGGTGGCGGTTCTGTCAGTGGTGCGGGGAGGCTCCAGCCCGTCCCCTGCTGCCTTGGATGGCTGCAGTGCCATGGCTGGTGTTGTGTGCCCCTACCTGCCCTTGGCAGATTGTGGTGCCTCCTTGCTTCTGCCAGCTGGTGTTCCTTTCCTGCCCTTGCTGGCTGGTGGTGCCTCCTTCCCCTTGCTGACTGGTGTCCCCTTCTTGCCCTTGCTAGGTGGCAGCCCCTTCTTGCCCTTGGCAGGTGGTGCAGGCACACTGGCTGTGCTGACGGGTGCCTCCTTGGAGCCTCTCACACCTGAAGTAGCTGCAGAAACCAGAGTGGCCGTGGACTGGGTGGCCGAGGGGCTGGGCTGGGTTCTGGCCACCCTGGCCCAAAGTGAAGGACGGGAGGGAGAGGGGTAGGGAATAGGTCAAGGGTGGTGAGGAAAAGCTTCTTAGGGACGCTGGGGTGGGAAGAGGGTGAAGATTTGGGAGTGGAGGAAGAGGGAGTGGTTGTAGGAGGTGTCTGTTCGCTGTGTTTGGGTGCAAGTGCATGGGCTGGATGCTGTTGAGACGTGGATGGCTGTTGGTTGTCTGAGTGCTTGCGTTTGTGTACTTTGGGAGGAGGGGTCACAGACACAGTGGGCGCTGGCACAGGGGACGTGTGCATGGATGTGGGGGTGGTGACTGCCAGTGAGGGGCGTGTCGTGATAGGTGTGCTGGTGATGGAGGTAGTGGATGAGGATGTAGTGCAAGCAGGTGTGAGTGGAGACGCTACTGGGAGAGAGGTGGAAAACGAGGAGGAGGGGGACACAGTGGAGGCAGTGGAAGTTTGTGTGTCTGCATCTGGATGGTGTTTGTGTGAGTGCCTGTGGGATGAAGTGTGGTGCTTGTGTTTGCCTGAGCCACTTCTGTGTGTTGATTTGGGTGAATGCAGGTCTGAAGGTGTGCTTGGGATAGGCTGGGGTTGAGGGGATTGGGACTGGGTAGAGGAAGTTGGAGGGGGGAGGTTGGATACTGGGACAATGGCTGCCATCAGTGAGTTGGCCAGAGCCTGGAATGCTCTCTGTTGGGCCGCCACCCCAGAGTGAATGCCCTCCAGGTATGCATTTGTTTGCCGCAAATGCCCTGCTAGACCCTGGATGGCATTCAGTATGGTTGACTGCCCAACAGAGAGGGATCTCAGGAGGTCAATAGCCTCCTCACTGAGGGCAGCAGGGCTGACTAGGGCAGGGCCAGAGGTGCTTGGGGCGAAGGAGATGCCCACCCTCCTGGGTGAGCGGGCACGGGAAACACGCTGAGGGGCTGCTGGGAGGGCGGTGCTGGTACGGGGGTGGCGGCTGTACCCGTAGATGGGGTGGGCACAGCGGTGTCAGCCACTGTCAGGGAGCTTCCATCAGAGGAGGAGTCACTGTTGGTACTGTCCCTTCCTGTCTCCTTCGTTGTGCTCCCCTCGCCCTCCATCCCACTGGTGCCCATACCGTTGGTAGATTTGGCCTCCAAGCCCATGTGGGATGCAGCTCCCTCCGTCGCCGGTGCCTCTGCTCCTCCGCCAGATGATGCTGATGCACACAAGGACAGAGCGACAAAACAAAAAGTGGGGGGAAGAGACAGAGGATACACTTGGTCAATGCCAGCAACAACACTACAGTTGGTGTACACAACTCACAGGGAACAGCCCTATGCACTACCAGTTACAATGCTAGTCACCCGCCCATGGGGTACATCGCCATTAGCAGCACACCTGAAACCCAAAGGACCCTGCCCAGTAGTAGATGCCCACTAACATTATTGGGGTTGGAGTGCATCTGAGCTTACCCATCATGGAACCTACCCTGCCATGTTCGCCCTGGCCTAGGGGCAGCCACAGCCCACATCCCCCTCCCAGGTAACACCTTAACGCGTGCAAAGTCATGAATCTGAATCTGTACTCACCCCCTTGTGGCTGCTGTGAAGCCTTCATGCGCCCATCCAACTCAGGATACGCCATCGCCAGGATGCAGAACATCAAGGGGGTCAGGGTACGACGGGCACCCCTTCCTTGAAGGGAGGCCACCCCCAGCTGGGCCTCTGCCATTGCCCTTGCCCAGCGCCGTAGGTCCTCCCATTGTTTGCGGCACTGGCTGCTCCGCCTGTCAAAGACCCCCAGGGACCGCACCTCCTTGACGATGGCACGCTAAATACCCTTTTTCTGAGGGGCGCTGACCTGCAGAAAAAAATACAGCAGAAAAGATATTATTCATACCGTCCGGACTGTCATACTCATGGCCCAACATATCCCTCCCATCCCCTTACTCACATACATTGACCACCATACATGCGTACCCCTCAGCCCCTCCACACGAGGCTCACACACACAGCACTCCATGCATTCATGCCCCACGCATCATGCTCACAGTGTACTCACCTGTTGGAGGACCATAAAGTAAACAGTACTGGGTAGTACCCCATCCACCAGTCTCTCCAACTCCTCCAAAGTGAAGGCAGGGGCCCTTTCCCCAGACACTCGAGCCATGGTCGCTTCCAGACACAGGTCACAGCAGCACTTGCAGTGTAGGTCCTCTCCTGTTGAAGGTCAGGTAGCAAGTGAGTGAACAGATAGAAAATGTCAGTCACGTGCGCAGCGGTGAGTACCGTTACTGCCGGCATACATCACCATTGGCTCCTGGAACCCGTAGGCCCCAATGATAACCAATGCAGAGTTGCACGGCGGTCATCGACCGCCGCCTGCAACGGCGCACAACGCCAGCGGAATTACCTCATTTCCACTTGTCCCTCCTCACAGGTCAGGCTGCTGCCATTTCAGGGGGGCACAGGTCATGGCACCTAACTACCTCACACCAGACATAGGCACATCAACTGACTTACAAGTTCACATACTGTTTCTGTAAAACAAAAATAGTAATTTAATCTGAGTATATGTTTGAATATGACCTTCTGCTCACCGTTTTTCACCCTAGAGTTCAAATGCTGAGGATGAATAGGAGATGGAGACATACCCCCGTGTACAGATCCCTGGTGGACCTAACAACAATGGAGGACAGGCACATTATCCTAACCTACAGATTTGATAGGGCCACAATCCAAGAGCAGTGTGCCCAATTAGAGCCAGACCTGATTTCAGCTATACAACACCCCACAGGTATCCCCCCTCTAGTGCACGTCCTGTCAGTGCTCCATTTCTTGGCAAGTGGTTCCTTCCAAGCGACAGTGGCCATGGCATCAGGGATGCCACAGCCTATGTTCTCAAACGTGCTGACCAGAGCGTTGTCTGCCCTGATGAAACACACGCGCAGCTACATTGTATTCCCCCAGGTGGATGATTTGGCCACAGTGAAGGCTGACTTCTATGCAATGGGACATATCCCCAACATCATTGGTGCCACTGATGGTACAAATATTGCCTTTGTCCCACCTCGGCGAAATGAACAGTTGTTCAGAAATCGAAAGAGCTTTCACTCTCTGAATGTGCAGATGGTGTGCTTGGCGGACCAGTACATTTCCCATGTCAATGCAAAGTATCCTGGCTCTGTGCATGATGCCCTTATCTCGAGGAATAGCAGCATCCCATATGTGATGTCTCAACTCCAGAGTCACAGGGTGTGGCTAATAGGTGAGCACATGGTCCCCACCCAGTTGATTTAGGTATATGGGTGTGGGTTTGGCCCTAAGGGTGTGTGTGTGGCTAACAGGTATCCCTTGATATCTACAGGTGACTCTGGTTACCCCAACCTCTCATGGCTACTGACCCCAGTGAGGAATGCCAGGACAAGGGCAGAGGAATGTTACAATGAGGCACATGGGCGAACAAGGAGGATCACTGAGCACACCTTTGGCCTCCTGAAGGCCGGATTCCGGTGCCTCCATCTGACAGGTGGATCCTGTAATACTCACCCAAGAAGGTGTGCCAGATCATCGTTGCATGTTGTATGTTGCACAACCTGGCCTTGAGACGCCAGGTGCCTTTTCTGCAGGAGGATGAGCCTGGAGATGGTCGTGTGGCAGCAGTGGAGCCTGTGGACAATGACGAAGAGGAGGCAGAGGAAGAGGTTGTGGACAACAGAAATGCTATAATTTAACAGTACTTCCAAGGACACACAGGTAAGACACTGTAACTTCACCTTCCATTGCAGTTTTGTGTTGGACATTGTAAATGGAAAAGGCTGGCGGTACGGGGAGTTGTGGGGCCCCTGGGGGCCCCTGCACTGCCTACGCCACTGGCATGGGCAGTGCAGGGGCCCCCTGACAGGGCCCCGTGCAGCTTTTCTCTGTCTGCATAGCAGACAGTGAAAAGCGCGACGGGTGCAACTGCACCCGTCGCATGGCTGCAACACCGCCGGCTCCATTTGGAGCCGGCTTCCATGTTTCGGCCCAGCGGGGATGTCCAAATGGGCACCGCAGGAGTGCGGCCGCATTGGCGGCCGCCCAGTGGTTACAGCTTGGCGGGCGGCGTTAGCCGCCTGCCAAAGTTGTAATGACCCCCATAGTGTGATCATGATTGCTCACAGCTATCATGATGGCTAAAACCTGTTGTTTCATCTGCACACATCTTATTTGCTACAATCCATGGACTTGTCCCACATCCATCTGGAGAAGAGCACAAATCTCAGTGTACTCAACTGACAGTTGTCCTTCTCAGAAGAGCTCCTTGCATGTCTGGTGCCTCACTTCATTATTGAAGAGCAGCGAAGCACCAGTGGTGCAAGTGTCTCTTTGTGAAAGGCCCTTGGAAAGCTTTACCCATGTGCATATATTGTACCATGTCCTGAATACATTTGTGCAAGGTGTGGCACAAGACCAGGAACAGGTGCTGTGAAAATGTATGTTTGAAACGTCCATGCATTGCAGAAATCCAGCACCTCTGACAGATATAGTAACTGACATCGGTGTGTTTGTGGGCATAAAAACATTTCCTGAGATCCACTAATCCATGGCCGCACACGTTGGCACCTGTGCATCATTTAAATTATGCCACATATTCAGCATACTATCAGACATGATGTCAATGCCCAAGGATAGATGATGGTGTCCAAATTGACACACATGCCATTTGTACATGGCTTAATACACATCAAACCCTCTCAGACACCACACTGTATGTACACATGTGACTTACAAGGTGACACTTACTGGTTGCATCAGGGTCTTCAGAAGTGGAACCTTGCCTGTGGTGTAGCGTGGAGGTCTGCCTACATGACATGACAGGAAAACATAGCTTTGTGATTTGTGAACAAAGATTAGCATGGACAACTGTTACACATTGCACTTGTTTAGCTGAGTGACCTAGTCTACTTAGTGTTAGGAATGACTCACTGCTTGTACAACATGTCCGTCAGACAGACATAGGTAGCACCCAAAAACATATATAGCAATGTGACTCACCCATACATACATGTTCCTGATTCATACTTCACACTTATGGGGGACAGGACACTGTTCATTTTGAAAGGCACAGGGGAGATTATAGGGAAGTGGTGCTGCCAGCTCAGAGCTGGAATTAAAAGGGGGCAAAGCACTGGTCATAATTAGCCCCTATGTACAGTCCAGGGATGGCATTAGATTCTCTTGCACTAACCATGAATAGTACATAATTTCCATCAAGATGGTAACCACAATTGGCACATACCCAGCACCATGGTCCTCCATATATCATATACGGCACATACATGGTGGCGCATAGGGGGGAGCTAAGGACCACAGGAGAAGTGGAAGACCTAAAAAATCTATGACGCAATTGCCCCCTAACCTGTGCCATGGTGTGCCGTAGCTTAGATGCAGCGCACACATAGTCGCATTAATAGGGTACAAAGTGGGGCAAGGAAAGTGGTGCAAAATCTGCACCTTGATGTCCTCACCTTTCTCATGACACACTAACCATATGAACCCCCCCAGTTCATCTGGACTCATGCGCTGTGCCCTCCACCGCGACCAATAACCAACAAAAATAAATGTTTATAATAACCCCACCTAATCTCAAATACTCCAATAAACTACACTACCCCAAAACAAACACCCGACAATACAAATACAACGCCAGGACAATAACACTACAAAAATCTTACAAATACAACAAATTGGACTGAACTACAATAGGACACAGCACAGAACTCTCAGTAACCACCACTCCTCAACCAGCACCAGCTCCACAAAACCTCTCTCAACCACAGACAAAAAAGTCTGTAAAATAAAAGTGAAAGTAAATTCACTTTACTATGTGTGCAGAATGGGAGTCCTGTTACATCACTTCCTGGGCATATGCGTCAAGTTTTCTGATATGCATCGTTGCTTTTGATGCATGATGTCCATAAGTGGATTTTTGCCATGAAGGCTGACAAGGCCTGTAGACTTGCAATTGACTTGCAGGAGCCACGTGTCATTTTTGGCATCTGCGATGTTTGTAGAACAATGTATGTATCAAAATGTTTGACGCATACTGGGCTTGCGTGGATTTTTGAGGGAAGGTTGAGACAGCAAGACCATTCAGATGCGCATGGTTCCAGGTGTCATTTTAGTGATTTATGCTGTATGGAGATGTACCATATACTTTTTTTTTTTGACACATAACAGCCAGGCGTGGATTTTGGTGGAAAGGCTGACAGTGCACCCACATTCACATTCTTTGTTACAGGAGTTATGCATCTTTGTAGTTTTTATGGCACTGCTACATGTGTGTGCTTGGGCATTTAATTGCTTACCAGTAACATAGGAATGTGTTACCATATGTATGCACGTGTGTGTGATGCATGTGAGGACTGATATTGTTTGTAAATGTGCCTGTGTATGAAGACCTTTTGCCATATACATGTTTACACATGTGTACTGAGTGTACATATGTGATGCTACTCATGTTGTGGGTCTACCACATTGTCATGTCCGAATTCCGACTGTATGTTTCTATACACAACATAAGATGTGAAGGGCTATGTGCAATACATGTTCAGGCAAATCATACCCTTAACAAATCTTTAGCAAAGGATGCTTTTGACTAAGGCCAGCATAAGATCCTGTAAGCCATTTCAATGTGAGTGCACATATGTGCACACTCTGGTGTGTTGTAAGGAGCCGACTTAATAATGCAGATCAGCACAGCAACATATGGTTCCCCATGCATGCAAAATGTTGGAAATGGTGTGCTGACATGTGTCATTGTAGGTATATACCTGACATGTTTTTGTGTGAAAATATATGTATCATGTCTGATAAGTGCTGCATGATACAGTGGTGTGTTTAGGGAGTGGCCACATACCAAATCTCTATTCCAGCTATCTTATATGTAGACCATTGTTCCAAAACTGTGTACTCATATCTGTGTAAAACATGTTTCATAATGGGGGAACATTTGTACTGGTCATGACAAGTTGTAAGTTATTATGTGACACATGCACATTTTATAATGTGAATTGTACTAATTTGTCCATCTTCAAAATGACATTACCAAGCCTGGTCCACATAGCTGGGGCATTTGTGGATATATTTAGGTATTTTGTGTTAACAACATACATTTTCAAAGTTCCATTACTCAAACATAGATGTTATTGGCAGATTGATGAAACTGAATACAATCTGTATGGCAGGGGTGCTCTAATGCAATGATGGCACCCTAGTCATCAGTACTCCTCTGGCAATTTGAATGACCTTACAGGGTAATTGTTGCATGTATGAACAACGGTTGACTGTAGTCACCTCAGCTCAGTTCACTGTGCACAATCAGCAGACCCCTGACTGTGCCAAGGGTCAATGTAGCCTACTAAGGGGCTTGAGGGGGCATTGGGTGGTGATCTGCCATCCTCATGATGGATCATCAGCACTGTGATGCACAGTCCCCTGCAGACATACACCTGCACATTTGTGATCTCATGGCCAAGTATGGGTTGTTATCTTTGAGGTACTTTATGTCAGGCTTGTCCCATCGTATACTAGGGACTGGCATCTTGTTTGTGTAGGACATGCCTCATCAATTCCCATGGTTTCACATGATTTGCCTCAAATTGGTGTGGTTATTCCTAGGATGCTTGGTTAAGTCATTGATAGTTTGTGGAACTGGGTCTTGTCTGTAGACCCAGGGTACAGATACTGTCCTCCTTGGGCTTCCCTTCTTTGTGGATGACCACTATGGAAGCCTGTCACTGGTCTAACGGGAGTACTCACCCTTTCTGGCTCTTCTCATATATCTGCTTAGGATGTGAGGCAAGCTAAGTGGCTGTCAACTCAAAGGATTCCATTTTTACCCCATGGGCCCTGATGCTTGGCCAGGCTTCACATCCCTGATGTCTCTTACAATGTCTTCCAGGGAAAGTACTATCCTCTGTATTGAGGCTTGGGTAGGGGATGTCACCCAGGAGCTCACCTGCTTTGCTTTTTGTGGTGAAATACCTTGCATAATTGATTTTCCTATAGTAGTGGGCAAACATTTGAGCTATGATTTCTCTACTACTAGCAAGTTCCCTGGACTTCTTCTGGATCCCAGGAACCCATCTATCCGCTGCCTCATACCTGTCCAGATAGGCCAATATTTTATCAGTTGTGTTCCACGTTACATTGATGTGGTGCTGTGTTGCCCTATGGTCCATAGTCACAGCTTCCTGGGTCACATCTCAGTATTAATTTTGCTTCAGGGCTAAGATGTGGGCTCCCTGTGATCCCTCCTCATCAGGTAAGCTGGCCTCAAGGGACAAAAGCTCACATTCAAGAGCCTTCAATTTGTCCCTTGTTAGTTTTTTCCCTTGTGCCATCATGGTGTGACCCACCCGCTTGACTACTGTCTCATAGGCTGCGCACAACATGAGTGGAAACTCAACTAAAGTGCTGTTTCCCTGATAATAATGGTCTTCCGAGGCTAACATTCATTCTCTAATTTTTGTCTCTTTAAGGAACCAAGGGCTCAATATGATGTGGGTAGTGTTTGGTCTCTCGGTTGGACCATGCACCTGCCACAGAGGAGAATAGGCAGAAATACTCTTGGTTAAGTTAGTGGCCTGACCAACATTGAACAGCTGGGGAGTCAGCATGAGAAAATAATCAGTTCGGAAGAGGGCAGTGAGGAAGTCTGCTAATGGTCGTCAGACTGTGTCCAGGGGCATAAGGGGATGTCAGTGAATGCTATTACTCAGCTTTGCATTGAGGTCACCTCACGTGATCACTTCCCCATCGGGAAGACTGGGTATCAGAGTGTACAGGGCTGATAGTACCGAGTTGTGAAGTCATGTTGTGAAATCTACTAAAGGTATGTTTAAGATGCCCCCCTCCCAGGTCCCAGAGAGCACCACATAGGGACCCAGTGGATTGGGCCATATTTTCCAAATGACCAGGGGCAGCGTTCTCCTCACAAAGATTACTACTCCTCTAGAGGAGCCTTTTATTTCCCTAATGGCCAAGGGCACTACACCTATTACCTAGGAGGTGTGTCTCTGTTAGGAGAACCATCTCAAGGGATTCTGGTTTGATGTACAAGAGCACCACTCTCTGTTTGACTTTGTCGCCTAGGCCATTGACGTTCCAGGATACTATCCTTAAGGTTGACATGCTAACTTTGTACATCCCACTGTATGGTTAAAAGACCACACATGGGGATGCCGGCCCAAAGCTGGCTGGGGTTCAGACTGTGAGAGTGAATATCTTGTGTGCCTCAGCTATGTTGACTGGCCATATGTATCTTGCCTGAACATTAACTACTACAACTATCCAATAACCCCTCTTCAATCATCACTCCCCCCTCTCTGCTACACTGCTGCAGAATCCAAACTGCCCACGTGCCCAACTGTGCATCGTGCCTATTGCCCCAACCAAACATACTGCTAACTAGGAAGTGACACTACCGCCTTCTGGCCCCCACCCATCCCCTTACTGGAATGTTTTTACCAAGTTAGTGTCTCATATCCTCTTAATCTTGCCCCCAATCACCAATTTAGGACCATCACGGCCTGCTACCAGTGCATCCACAAGATACTCTGGGTGCATCTCCGGTGCTACATTTATGTTCCACAAGCCCCTCTTGTCTGCCAATAGGTCCCAGGATCCGTTCGGGTGATCAGGACGATGCCCCCAGGCTAGGCGTGATATGTTTTGACCCTCACCTCCACTTTAAGTGTTTCAGTATTCTCCTTTGCCATGCTGCTACCCCGGCGCCTCTTAGGGCGGTTGCAATGTCTTCACTCTTCTGTCACCTGACATTCAATCCAGCCAATCACAACCAGCTTCTGGGCTTGATAAAAAGTGAGTTTTGCATGCTGCAACTAATCAAAGCTGCGCCGGATAAGTCATTGCTTACTTGTGGTCCCATTCCCTCAGAGCCTTTTTCACCTACAGGGAACTGGGGCGCAGCCTCTGGACCCAAAGACAGAAATTAGGGAAGAAGGTAACCCAAGCTTTACCTATATGCAATGAGGGGCACTGCAAGCTGCTTGGAGACTCCCTTATATTGGACGTTTATGAGTCTTGCTATAATGGGACAAGGGTTTGCTCCAGGCTTTCATGGTGCACTTGGGATGCATGGAGTTCCCTCCACCTAAATGATTTTTAGAAGTTTGCATGTTAATAACTGTTTCAGTATGAAATCATCCACAAACAGGTCCATGGCTGGACCCTTAGTATTTAGAGGTACCACTAGTATCCATACATCATTTCAGCAGGACCAGCCCTCCACGTCTTCCAACGTCTCTCACAACTGTTCTACTGTGACTTCACATAATTTGTCACACACGGCCACATGCTCACATTTGCTTTCTACAATGTATGTAACATTCCAAATGAGTGGATTTTGGTACTCTGATTACTCATGTCATCTATGACTAGAGGGAATGACACAATCAAGCATCCTATATCATTCATCACCCATACAATTTGTCAAGGGTCTGTGACTTGTTTGAACATTGCTTGACATACATGCACATTCACAGTTGATTAGGTATGATACACCTAGACATTTGTGTGTATTGGTCCCAGTATGCCACTCTCTTGCTAATAAGTGTGAGTGGCCCTGAGAAGTATTTTCTCATTACTCATGTGTGATATTGTCACTCAGACTTAGCTCAGTTACTTAGTAGGCCCAAACATGCCATTGTTGGTACTTTGCTAGCCTTTCCCTACCTAGCCCATACATCTGTACAGCAGTCTTCATATTTATTTTCTGGATTGCTACATGCATATGTCAAGTCAACCCACTTGTGTGATATGTGTGTGACAATGCAAAATGTATGAGCTACAGGCAGTGCCTACATTCCACCAATACATTCATGTGGTAGTGCATTATTTTGGAGATGTTTATTGCCCTGACTATGGGGCAGATTAAGGTAAAGTGGTGCAGAAGCCAATTCAGAGCCACTTTTCTTTCACCCCCTTAGAATTCCCTTACCACAACCATGCGTGCGCCGTATTTTACAGAATCCGCACCATGGGACAGGGTAGGGGGCAATAGCGTGTAAGGTATTTGACACAATTGATGTACTGTTCAGGGTCAGAGCTAATATTTAGGCTCTTACCATGAACATTACTCAGGATCCCATTGGTACCAATGATGTGCCCCCTTTAAACTGCTGCTCTGAGCAGATGTTAAACACAGAAGCAATGTATGGCATAGTTGTTTTTGTTAGATTCCACTGCACCATTTTGGCTCCCCCCTACCGGCTGTCTACCACTCGTGTATATTTAATGCCTGTTGCAAGCAATTTGTGGCACAAAGTGTTACAAAGTGCCACAATGCCTGACTTGCACCACATGAGTTTCTGCTGCTTAGATATTTGTATAGTTGGGCCACATTAGCGTAAGATGTTTGACACTGATATTGAACACGGATGCACTAGGCCCTCTGAAATCAGGGCCTATGTCCCAAGGTTGTTTACAACTGTTATGGTGTAGTCATGCTCGCTGAGATATGGGCAAGTTACAATTTGTATGTGATGGTGTCAAAGAGTACGCCATGTACATTTTGAGTTTACCTGATTTTATTGAATTATTTACATGGTGATTTTTGGAGTACAGTTTTGCAGAATTAATTCTCTTCTGCGTACTCCAACAGCAGTGTTTTGTTGTTCCCCCTCCTCCAGTTGTACACCATTGTTGTCATGCTCCTGATTGGGGACATCTACCTGTTCATCTCAGAGGGCATGTGTGCGTAGACAAATGTTGTGCAAAATGGCACACACACAGATAATTTTGCAGACAAGTGGTGGTGCATATATCTGTCCTCCCCCTGTAAGATGTAGTCACCTGAACCTTGATTTAAGGGAGGCCAAATATCTGCTCCACGACATTTCTGGTCCTTATGTGGGCTTCATTGTAGGCCCGCTGTGCATCCGTTGTAGGATTTCCAAAAGGTGTCATGACCCATGGCTGGATGCCGTAACCTTGGTCAGCTGCAAAGGAATGTGAGAACATGTGTCAATCATGCACATTAGTTAATTGCTAGGTGCCATGGCCCATATTTGTTTTGAGTGGAGTGGTGTATCAGACTTACATCTGGTATTGTGTGTATTCCTGTTTGGATGTATGGTTGCATTGGTCTGTGGTGGTGCACTCTCTGATCACGGGTTGTGACTTAGGTACATGGTGCTTTTAACTGGAAATTTTATCTGACAGTTCACCCATGCCAAATGTGTGCAGTGTTCTCTTTATTTGAGCCAGGGGCCAAATTTTACAAGACCCTAGAATCTCCTTGCCTCGCATTAGCCTCATTTTTGTAGACACTATTGTGAGCCAATTAGGCAAATAATCACAGCGCCGTGTTTACAAAGTGCCACTACCCATGCAATGCAACACTTAGGCCCTCATTAGAACCCTGGCGGTCAGTGTTAAAGCGGCTGTAATACAGCAAACAGGCTGGCAGAAAAAAAAATGGGATTACGACCATCGCGGAAACCGCCAACATAGACAGCCACTTTAACACTCCGACCGCCACGGCTGTAGAAACAAACAGCGCGGGGGTCACCGCCAACAGACAGGCGGGAGACAAAGTACCGCCCACCCTATTACAAGAGGCCTATCCGCCACCTTTTCCGGTGCGGAACCAACACTATCAAAAGCACGGCGGAAACAGTACACAGAAGGGAAAACACTCACCTCTCGACACCCAACGAGGAACCAGGACGTCATGGAGCCCGAACTACACGTACTGCTCATGTTGGTTTACCTCCTCTTCTACCAGGAATCCGAACTGCGGCGGCGGCGACCAAGGTGAGTACTGCACCTACAACACAGGGGAGGGGGGAGTAAACAGAGTGACACACACACGCAACACCCCTACCCTCACCACCACACACAACAACAGACACACAAATACATGCAGCAACATTACATATACTCCCCCCACCCCATGGAAGAACGCAAGGACAAAAGGAAATGATTGTAACCATTGTAATCAAGAAAAATCCATTAGTCAAAAGTCAAAATTCAGTATATACAAATATGTACACCAACTGCACAAGTCCGGATAGTGTACTAATCATTGTCCGTGGACCATTGGGCCCAAAATGCATGGGCGAGGCCCACACATGATACCTGACTGGAAACGGAGAGAACACTGCTGGGGCATCAGATCGAAAATATACAGGCACCTCAGGGGGAAGGGGGCACCTCAGCCTGATGAATGCACAAAGCCACTGCTGCACGAGGGGGCTCCATGCCCATTGATGTATCCTGGGGAGTGCAAAGCCACAGTCTCTCAAGTCTCTCCAGTGGGTGGTTTGCCCACTGCTGCATCCTGGGGAGTGCAAAGCCACAGTTTCTCAAGTCTCTCCAGTGGGTGGTTTGCCCACTGCTTTATCCTGGGGAGTGCAAAGCCACAGACTCTCAAGTCTCTCCAGTGGGTGGTTTGCCCACTGCTTTATCCTGGGGAGTGCAAAGCCACAGTCTCTCAAGGCTCTCCAGTAGGTGGTTTGTCCACTGCTTTATCCTGGGGAGTGCAAAGCCACAGTCTCTCAAGTGGATAACAGTCTCCACTGGTTCTGGAGGGAGCCTGGTGCCCGGAGTACTTCATCCTGCCAAGGACTGAGGTAGTGAATATATCTCTCCACTGGTTCTGGAGGGGGCCTGGTTCCCAGAGTGCTTCATTCTGCCAAGGACTGAGGTAGTGGATGTGATTCTCCACTGGTTCTGGAGGGGGCCTGGTGCCCAGAGTGCTTCATCCTGCCAAAGACTGAGGTAGTGGATGTCAATCTCCACTGGTTCTGGAGTAGGCCTGGTGCCCAGAGTGCTCCACGTGCAGTGTGGCCGGTACAATCCCCTCACCTGGGTGTCCGTGCCACGAGATTTGCGAGGTTCAGGTAGCATGATACGCCATGGAGGCAGCGACATACCCCACACTGCTGCGGCTCCGCCTTCCACCTGCAGGTGTAAACAGTGATGGAAGAAATGCCTCATGGAAGCTGCCCAGGGTCCAGGAACTCTCCTCCAGCCTCAGACGACTGACCACTGGGGATGGTAGCCATGTTAGCGGTGGTGCCTGTGTCAGCACCTGCAGAGGGACACAGCAGGACGTTTCCTGCAGCCTCGGACGGCTGCCCGCTGGGGAAGAGGCTGGGGACTGTCGCTGAGGCTGTAGACGTGCCAGGGGCGGTGCAGGTGGCGGTGCTTGTGGCAGTGTCTGTCGCAGTGGTGCTTGCGGCGGTGTCTGTTGCGGCAGTGCTTGCGGCGGTGCATGGGTCAGCACCTGCAGAGGGACACAGCAGGACGTTTCCTGCAGCCTCGGACAGCTGCCCACTGGGGAAGAGGCTGGGGACTGTCACTGAGGCTGTAGACGTGCCGGGGGCGGTGCAGGTGATGGTGCAGGTGGCGGTTGTGGTGGCGGGGCAGCTACCGGTGTTCGCCGCCGTACAGGTTGGCGTGGTTGTGACACTGGTCCCTTAGTCGGTGCCACCATGCCCTCTCTTGACCTGCTTTTCAGATTTTGGCCCTTCCCCAACTTTGATGGTGCCGCAGTTGTCTTGCCACTATCCCCTTTGGTTTTTGCTGAGCCCTTGGTGGCTGGTACTTTCAGCTTCTCCCTCTGGGTTGTGGGCACCTTTTTCACCTTGGCAGGTGGCGGAATGTCCTTGCCCTCGCTACGTGGCACACTGGCAGACCTGATGGGTGGCGCACTCCATGACCCCGCAGTTGCTGGCATTGCTGTGCTTGGGGATTTGGTGGCTGAGGTGCTGGGCTGGGACCTGGAAAGCCTGGCCATAGGGGAAGGACAGGGGGGGGGTATAGGGAAGAGGTCAATGTTAGCCAGGAAGAGTTTCTTAGACACACTGGGACGGGAAGATGGAGGGGATTTGGGAGTGGAGGTAGAGGTAGTGGTTGTAGGAGGTGTATGTCTGCTGAATTTGGGTGAAGGTGCATGGGCGGCAGGCTGTTGTGAGGAGGATGGCTGTTGGGTGGGTGTGTGCCTGCGTTTGTGTACTTTGGGAAGAGGGCTCACAGACACACTGGGAGAGGACACTGGGGATGTGTGCATGGTAGTGGGGGTGATGAGTGCACGTGAGCGGTGTGTGGTGATGGGCGTGCTGGTGATGGAGGGAATTGCTTGGAATGTAGTGCATGCAGGTGTGAGTGGAGACGACACAGGTAGGGAGGAGGAGGACGTGGAGGGGGGGACACAGTTGAGACTGTGGATGTTGGTGTGTCTGCATGGGTATGGTGCTTGTGTGAGTGCTTGTGGGATGTGTGGTGCTTATGTTGGCCTGAGCCACTCTTGTGTGTTGATGTGTGTTCATTCTGGTCTGATGGCGTGCTTGGGATAGGCTGAGGTACCGGGGATTGGGTCTGGGTGGAGGAAGTTGGAGGGGGGAGGCTGGACACAGGGGCAATGGCGCCCACCAGTGCTGAGGACAGAGCCTGAAATGCTCTCTGTTGGGCTGCCTACCCAGAATGAATGCCCTCCAGGTATGCATTTGTTTGTTGCAAATGCCTTTCTAAAGCCTGGATGGCATTCACAATGGTAGATTGTCCAACAGTGAGGGATCTCAGGAGGTCAATAGCCTCCTCACTGAGGGCAGCAGGGCTGACTGGGGCAGGGCCTGAGGTGCCTGGGGTGAAGGAGATGCCCACCCTCCTGAGTGAGCGGGCACGGGACACACGCTGAGGTCCTATTGGGAGGGATGGCGGCTGTACCTGTTGATGCGGTGGGCACAGAGGTGCCCGCCACCGCAAGGGAGCTCCCATCAGAGGAGGAGTCATTGTCACTGCTGTCTGCTCCTGTCCCCGCCATGGAGCTCCCCTCGCCCTCCGTCCCACTGGTGGCTTCAGACTCCGTGGTTTCGCCCTCCAGGGCCAAGTGGGTTGCAGCTCCCTCCTGCTCCAGTGCCAATGCTGCTTCGCCTGCTGATGCTATTGCACACAAGAACAGGGAGACCACAAAAATGGGGGGGGGGAACAGAAGAAAGACATGTTCAGTGCATTCAACACCACTACCGTTGGCGGACACAAGCCACACATGAAGCAGCCCTCTGCACTACGCCATGCATTAACACTTCCTAGAAATTTCAGCTGACCATGGGGTACGAGGCCTAAGACCAATTGCTGCACACCTGGAAGTCACAGGAGCCTGACTAGGTGTAAATGGCTCTTACCACTGGTGGGGTTGGGATGCCACATAGCCTGCCTCACAAGGTACCTTGCCTACCAACTTCGCCCTGGCCTAGGGGAACCCACCTCCCCCACCCAGACAACTCGTAATGCACGCAGAGTCAGCTGAATGAGAGTGTACTCACCCCCTTGTGGCTGCTGTGATGCCCTCAAGCGCCTATCCAACTCCGGATAGGCCACCGCCAGGATCCGGAACATCAGGGGGTCATGGTGCGACGGGCACCCCTCCCACGTTGGGAGGCCATCCCCAGCTGGGCCTCCGCTGTCTTCTTGCTCCAGCGGCGCAGGTCCTCCCATCTTTTACGGCAGTGGGTGCTCCGTCTGTGGTAGACCCCCAGGGTCCGGACGTCCTTGGCGATGGCACGCCAAATACCCTTCTTCTGCTGGGCTCTGACCTAGAGGAATGGTACAGGGGGAAAAGGAAATTACTTACCCGTCTGGACCGTCAGCGTCATACTCATTGCCCCCCAGTTCCCACCCTTGCCCTGACGCACATACACTCCCCATCCGCACATGCAGGCCTCAGCCCCCGCTGTATCTTCCATCCACACCACTCAAAACAGGCATTGCCCATGCAGCATGCTCACAGAGCACTCACCTGTTTGTCTAGAGGACCGTACAGTTGTGTGTACTGGGGGAGTACCCCATCCAACTGGTTACTCCAACTACTCCAAATTGAAGGCAGGGGCCCTTTCCCCAGACACATGAGCCATTGTCGCTTCCAGAGTGAGGTCACAGCAGCACTTGCAGTGTAGGTCCTCTCCTGTTGAAGGTCACGTATCAAGTGAGTGAACAGACAGAAAATGGCGGTCACGTCCGCGGTGGTGCGTACCATCACCGCCGACGTACATCGTTATAGGCTTCTAGGACCCATAGGGCCCACTGTTAACCAATGCTGAATTGTGCCGCGGTCTTCGACTGCTCACCGCGATGGTGTAGAACGCCAGCGCAGTTACTTCATATCCCCTTGTCCCACTATACAGGTCAGGCAGCCGCCATTTCAGGAGGCCACATGGGATGGATGTTAACTGCGTCACACCTTTGTAAGCTGGGAATATAGACAGATACCGGCACACTGCGGATTAATAACGTTTCTGAAAATAAGACATTGTGATACCTCAGTGTTGGATGACTCTCTGCTCGCTGTTCTCCCTCCATAGGGCACGTCCGCTGGGGCAGGTGATGAGATGGCGGCATCCTCCGGTTTACAGACCCCTGGTGGACCTGTCGACAATGGACGAGAGACACATCCTGGTCACATACAGACTTGATCGTGCAACAATCCAGGAACTGTGTGCCCAGTTGGAGCCGGACCTGATGTCAGCTATCCGCCATCCCACAGGAATCCCCCCTCTAGTGCAGGTCCTGTCTGTACTCCATATCCTGGCCAGTGGGTCTTTTCAAACAACAGTGGCCATGGCATCAGGGATGTCCCAGCTAATGTTCTCTAACGTGTTGTCCAGAGTGTTGTCTGCCCTGCTGAAACACATGCGCAGCTACATCGTTTTCCCTCAGGTGAAGGATTTGCCCACAGTGAGAGGTGACTTCTATGCCTTGGGACATATCCCCAACATCATTGGTGCCATTGATGGGACACATGTGGCATTTGTACCCCCCGCAGAAATGAACAGGTGTACAGAAACCAGAAGAGCTACCACTCTATGAATGTGCAGATGGTGGGTTTGGCAGACCAGTACATCTCACATGTTAATGCCAAGTATCCTGGCTCTGTGCATGACGCTTACATTTTGAGGAATAGCAGCATCCCTTATGTGGTGGGCCAACTCCAGAGTGTGTGGCTAAAAGGTGAGGGCAAGGTCCCAATACAGTTGACATAGGTTTCTGGGTATGGGGCTGTCCCTAAGTGTTAGTGTGTGCCTAACAGTTGTCCCTCAACATTTGCAGGTGACTCTGGTTACCCCAACCTGTCATGGATACTGACCCCAGTGAGGAATCCCAGGACAAGGGCAGAGGAACGCTACAATGAGGCACATGGGCGAACTAGGGGGGTGATCGAACGCACCTTCGGCCTCCTGAAGGCCAGATTCCGGTGTCTCCATCTGACAGGTGGCTCCCTATATTATTTACCGAAGAAGGTATGCCAGATAATCATGGCCTGCTGTATGATGCACAACCTGGCTTTGCAACGTCAGGTGCCTTTTCTGCAGGAGGATGGGCCAGATGGTGGTCTTGTGGCAGCTGTGGAGCCTGTGGACAGTTAAGAAGAGGAGGGAGAAGAAGAGGATATCGACAATCGAAACAACATAATCATGCAATACTTCCAGTGAGACACAGGTAAGAAGATGCCACTGCTTCCCACATCTCATACTATTGTTGGAACTAGCATAAGTGTGTCATTTTCATTTAGTGTATGGACCCTGACTTGTCACTTTGACTTTCCATTTCACAGATTTGGGTCCCACTTCGTGCCCTCTGCTATGTTTACTGCTGGCCTACAGCTGTGTTACATTGGTATGTGAACAAGTAAATTGACATTTCTATATTCCATAGTTATTGCAATTACACATTTGTGAAAGCACAGGATGACTCCAGATTGTTTTGTGATTGAAGTGTGTTTATTCCTGTGCTAATAAGTGGAGGGGGTTGTAAAATGGGCTGGGGGGATGGTGGAGGAATGTCCATGGCAGAGTCCAGTCTATTTGTTTGACAGGTGCATTGTCCAAAGGGGCATAGGATGTGGAGCAATGGCAGTTTAAGGATGGACAGGGTGTCAAAGTGGGACAGAAGGGTGACATTCAGGGGGGTCTCATTTCCTGGCGGGGGTCTTGGCAATGTTCTCTGTCTTGTTCCTGGATCTCAGGGACCGTTTGCGGGGTGGTTCTCCATCTGGGGGTGGGGTGCTGGTGTCCTGTTGCTCCTGTGGCAGTGCCTCCCGTCCACTAGAGCCGGCGGAGGTGGAGGGCTGTTCATCGTCCAGGCTAGAGTCAGGGGCCCCTTGTTGTGCCACTATGTCCCTCCTGGTGTTGGCCAGGTCTGCCAGCACCCCTGCAATGGTGACCAGGGTGGTGTTAATGGACTTCAAGTCCTCCCTGATCCCAAGGTAGTGTTCCTCCTGCAGCTGCAGGGTCTCCTGAAACTTGGCCAGTACTGTTGCCATCGTCTCCTGGGAATGATGGTAAGCTCCCATGATGTTGGATAGTGCCTCGTGGAGAGTGGATTCCCTGGGCCTGTCCTCCCCCTGTCGCACAGCAGTCCTCCCAGTTTCCCTGTTATCCTGTGCCTCTGTCCCCTGAACCGTGTGCCCACTGCCACTGCCCCCAGGTCCCTGATTTTCTTGGGTTGGTGGGTTTGCCTGGGTTCCCTGTAGTGGTGTACACACTGCTGATTGACGTGTCTTGGGGACAGAGGGATGGACCCGCTGGGTGGGTGCTGTGCTGGTGTTTCCTGAGGGAGGAGGCTCTGTGGTGGCTTGTGATAGTGTCAGGGGAACCGACTGTCCCGAGGTCCCAGATGGGCCGAGCTGGTCACCTTGATCCAGTTGTGCAGAGCTGCTGTCATCACTGTGGGCCTCTTCTGTGGGGGCACTGGATATGTCTGGCACCTCCTGTCCAGTGAATTTGTGTAGGGGTCCTGTTGGGTGTAAATGCATAAATATTGTATCTGTGTGTGCCATTGTGTGCAATGGGTGGTTGACCCTTCACTCCAGTGCTTGCATTATTGGCTTGGTCCTTGTATGATTGGTGATTTTGGGGCATGAGTGAGTCTCTGTAGTGGACATGCTTGGGTGATGGGTGTCCATGCATTGGTGTCACATGCAGGGCTTGGTTTTGGGATGTGTGGGTTGTGTTGGTGGGGTATCTGTGGGTTGTTGGGGTGATGGTTGTGAGGGTGAGGGTGGGAGTATGTGATGGCATGCAGGTGGGGTGGGGGGATAAGGTAGTAAAGATTTGCCTTACCAGAGTCCAGTCCTCCTGCTACTCCTGCGAGGCCCTCAGGATGCAGTATTGCCAAGACTTGCTGCTCCCATGTTGTTAGTTGTGAGGGAGGAGGAGGGGGTCCACCGCCAGTCCTCTGTACATCAATCTGGTGTCTGGAGACCACGGAACGCACCTTCCCCCATAGGTTGTTCCACCTCTTTCTGATGTCATACCTAGTTCTTGGATGCTGTCCCACTGCATTGACCCTGTGGACAATTCTGCACCATAGCTCCATCTTCCTTGCAATGGAAGTCTGCTGCACCTGTGATCCGAATAGCTGTGGCTCTACCCGGACGATTTCCTCCACCATGACCCTGAGCTCCTCCTCAGAGAACCTGGGGTGTCGTTGAGGTGCCATGATGTGGTGTGGGTGATGTGTGAGGTGGTGTCTGTTGTGATGTGTGAGGGTGTGTGTTGGTGTGTGTTGTATGAGGTGCGTGGATGTTGTGTAAGTGATGGTGTTGTGTGTCTGTGGATGCTGGTCTTGTTTTAGGTAGTGTATCTCTCTGGCGTGGTTTCAACATTCTGGTAGTAAGGGTTTGTGGGTGATGTGGGTGTGTGCTTTGTATTGGATTGGGTGTGTGGTGTGTGTATCAGGTGTGTGTATTTCTGATTGTCCAATGTGGTTGTGTTTTGTATATGTGTGTGTATTTTGAGTGCAGCGGTGTGTACCGCCAATGGATTACCGTGGTTGAAAGACCGCCGCGTTGATTCGTGGGTCGTGATAGTGTGGGCGTATTCCTGTTGGCGTGACGGTGTGGGTCTTGTTATCGCCAGTTTATCACTGACCTTTGGTGTGGCGGACTTGTGTGGGTGTCTGTTTTGTGGCGGATTCCAGGCTGTAGGTTGTAATACCTGTAGCGGAATTCCGCGGCTACAGCGGTATGTTGGCGGTCTTCTGCACGGCGGTAAGCGGGATTTACCGCCAGGGTTGTAATGAGGGCCTTAGTGTACCTTTGCAACACATGATGCCTGTGCAAAGCATCATGTATGCATGGGGTGTGTTCCCCCCACTGGGCAAAAGCTAAAATGGTGCAGAGGAATGTAGTAAGTTCCAAAGCATAATTTTTATCTTTTGACACCTGCAAAGAGCAGGCGTAAGTAGGCGGGACACCATTGCTTTAAATGTGGCCCTATGTACTGTGCAGGATTTGCACCATCCATTTGGCATTTATCCTACACAGTCCATCAGTGGCATCTATCATGTTAATACTATTGCACCTACTCTGCGCCATGGTGCGCCATATATTGACTATGGCACACACTGCACACGCACTGCTCTAGATGCTGCCCAACTTTTCTGACATGTGGTCCTTAGTGCCTTCACCTTAGACCTGCAGAAGAGTGATGTAGTTGACATGTGTACCTATTTAATGTATTGTGTACCATGTAACAGGTATAGGATGTGAATCCAACCCTTTTGCCCTAGAAATACCTCCTTTGCACAAGGTTGTGTTGTTGACATTGCTGGCTGGCATACCAATGTGCATGAGGTTCATATGTCCAGTGTGGGACAGTTATATGGAATGTATTGTGATGTATGCATGAATTTTCAGACGCCTGTGAGACAAGACAGGGCATTCTGTGCTTTTCAGCACTGCCCCGCATCAGGAGTCGAGCCCTGCTAAATTCCATGGAGCCTCATTCATGTGCATTTCTGGTTTCTCCCTGTACATTGTCAGTAGTACATCTGCCGTAGTCCATTGTTGGTACCATGGTATCATGGTATGGAGATGTGGGATTTACAGGTATGTTTGTTGGTGCGCTGTGAGGTGTACATTCCTGTATATGATCTTTCATTGATGGTGATGTTGTATTTCATTGCGTGCTGCACTATGCACCACCCAGGGAAAGTTGTACACAATAAGTATATCTATTATATTTTGTTGCTATGTAGATGGTGATGGGACCACTCGTGTGGCATTAGATTTCAGTGCTGCCTTAGACTTCTACAGTATAGTAAATGTGGGGCAGTGCCAGTATGTGAGTTGTTTGATGTTTGAATGGCTAATGCAATTCACAAAGCAGTGTTTCATTGGTGTTATTTGTGTATGATCTTTGTTTTGTTGTGAACCTGTAGACACATCTAGTTGTTTGCGTCCGGCTTTTGTATTCATAGGGGACATTGCTCCACCTGTCCCTCCAATGAGGTGTCAGTCAGGTGGTGCCAGGGACTTGTAGATATGGGAGTATGTGAAGGTGGTGTGCATTGCATGCAGTGTAGTGTAGCATATGGTATATGTGTTGTGGTCTATACATCTGTGCTTCCCTGTCCATATATGTTTGATGTTATGTTTGTACTACAAGTTTGTTGTGTTATAATTGATATGATTTGTATGGTATCTTACCTAAAAGTAGGCCATTGCTGTATTGTCCACCCTGGAATTGTTGGTTTATAGTGGAATGCCTGAAGATGTAAGCATCATGGACGCTTCCAGGATATTTTGCTAGGATGTTTGTGATAATTGCACGATGGTCCATGATGGCCTGCACATTGATGGAGTGGGTATGTTTGCGGTTCCTGTAGAGGTGTTCGGTTGCTGCAGGAGGGACAAGTTGGACATGGGTGCAGTCCACTGCACCCAGCACATGCAGGAAGCCAACAATTTGGTAGAAACCTTGCCTGGTCTCCTTCTGCAGTTCCTGGGTGTTGGGGAAACAGATGTGGTGGGGTGTGAGTATGATGATGGCGTCCAGGACCTTCGTAAGGAAGTCAGAGAGGGATGGTTGGGAGACCCCACCCACTTGTGCCACAGTCGTCTGGAATTAACCTGATGTCAGCAAGTGGAGGACAGCTAGGAGTTTGGTAATGGGTGGAATTGCTGTGTGACTCTGCACTCTTGCTGGGATGTCTTGCGCAATGTGGTGAAGCAGGCATACAATGGACCCCCGCCTCAGACGTTAGAGTCTGATCACCTCTTCTTCCCTGAGGGTCAGGATGCTTGCATGCTGGAGGAAGATCCTATCCCGCTGCATTTGTGGCTGCTGTGGTGGTGTTTGTGGTTGCTGCAGTGGTGCTGGTAGCACCTGGTATCGTTGCTGTTGTCTTCTACGGGTGCCGAGTTATAGGAGTAACATTTCCATGATGTCCAGTTTGCTTTCCAATGCTCCTTCTGTGTGCTTCCCTTATGTAGTAGTGTGTAGGCCTTATTTTAACGCCTGGTCTGACCAGGCATTAACATTTTGATGCTAATCGGACTTAGGTGGTCATTATGGACATGGTGGAAACACCGTCGACTGCCGTGGTGACGATGAACAGAAGACCACCATTGGTGGTGAACAGAACCCGCCATATCATGATGCCAAAAGAGAAACCTCTGAAAATTCTGCTACCTCCAGTCACCGCCAGGGCCCTTGATGACGGAAAGGCTGCACACCCCACCCTGCCACCGCCAAACACACAAATCCCCGCCCTCCAAATAATGATGCACAAATCACCGCAGCAGATAGTGGATGTCGAACGACCAGTGGCAGTACGGACTGCCACGGCCAGCAAGTGGACCCACCAGCAATTAATGCACACATTGGCAAATTTGAAATCAACACACCTGACACACATCCACAACACTATAAAACACTCACATACACACCCCACAATCCTTTGCATCGCCAATAGGACAACTGAGATTGACAACACAACACGCATACACTGAACGCAACATCACACAAGTCACACACCCAACCACACAACAGCACCCTCACCAATAATCCTACAACACACCACCAACAAAACACACCATGACACCCCGTAAGCACCCCGCTTCACAGATAGGGAGCTAAGAACAATGGTGGACGAAATACTGAAGGTCGAGCCACAAATCTTCAGGGCACAGGTCCAGCACACACCCATCGCCAGGAAGATGGAGTTATGGCAGACAATAGTAAACAATGTCAACGCAGTGGGAAACCATCAACGCACGAGGGACGACATCTGCAAGAGATGGAACGACCTGCGTGAGAAGGTGAGGTTGATGGCATCCCTGCACAACATTGCGGTCCAGAAGACTGAGGGAGGACCCCCACCTCACCCCCCTCGAATACACCCACTGGGAGGAAAAGGTACTGGCCATACTGCACCCTGACAGCCTCACTGGACTCACTGGAGGACTGGACTTGGGTAAGTCATCTACAATTACTTCATACCCACCACACCTGTAATGCATGTACCACCCCACCCCTCCAACCACTACCAGGACCACTACCCCACCCAGGCCACAAAATCCACATCCAGTGACCCTGAATGATCCCAAACCCACCAACAGGCCCACATCCCTCCCCCTGTGCACAGCCACCTACCCCTGCAATGAATCACAATTGCACTACACCACCCACAATGCACCTCCACATCTCATGCAAAATGTAATGGCAACCCCACAATAGGTCCCTGCAGGGGAATAAACAGCACAAAATAGGGCAGAGCTGTGGATTCTTATTCGAATTAGTACATGTAACATACAAGTCCAGCCCCCCCCCCACAGGCACCACCACCCATGCCACCCTGACGGAAAGGCCAAGGAGTGCCAGTGCCCCTCAAGGAGACAGAGGCCCCACTCAGGACACTGGAGAGGGAAGTGCAGACAGTGAGGAATACCCTGGCCCGTCACACAGTTCTGGACTGTCATCTTCCAGCAGCCCCACCCCGGACACCACTGACACCCCTACCACCCAGCCACCAACAACAGCGCTGGCCAAACGACCCCACACCAGTGTCTCCAGGCCGCAGACTGGCAGACCACAAGTATAGAGACCAGAGTCTCCACCTACTAACAGGCAGGATGATGATGGCCCCAGTGCAAGTGGGACTGCCAGACCTGTGCAGGGGACACAGGCACAGGGGGCTAGGCCCAGTGGGAGGGCAGCAGTGGCCCAGGGGGGAGGCCAAAGGATAGATGCTGCAGCCCAGGAGGTGATCTCTGAGGTCCTGGGAGCATACCACCATACACAAGACAGGATAGGCCAGATAGCCCAACATCAAGAGACCATGGAGCAGTGGAAACAACTCAATGCTACCATGGCCACTATTGCAGGGGTGCTGCAGCACCACTACCTAACCCAGCCTGAGATCCCCACAAACCTGGCAGCCCCTACCACTGCCCAGGACACAGACCAGCCCTCAACATCAGCAGCAGCAACTTTCCTGGTGGCACTGGCAGAGGACACACAGGAGACCAGCACCCCTACCCATGCAGCCCAGCACCAGACCCTCAAACGGTCCTTCAGACCCAGATATGGCACATGAACACCTGCCAAGACCAAGGCCCCCACTAAGAAGTGACTCTGACATGAACTGTCTCCCATGTGTGCCACTGTACTACCATCCACACCCGACAATAGCAACTTAACAGCTTGCAGGGGACATATGGACCTATACCCACTGCCACCAATCGCTGAGCCCATGTACCTAGTATGCACATCCACCATTAGCCCACTCCCTATCACTGTACAGTGCACCAATGCATTTATGACACCAAATAAAACACATGTACACCATTTGTATGTTCCCTGTCATTATGTAGAATCAATTGTAAATGTGAATGCATTTGCAAGTCAATTCCATGATCAGACCTTTATTGCAGGAATGGTACCCACGTACAACATTATCTGGAATAAACCAAAATGTACACCATGTATGTTTCCATGGCACATGCCACCCAATTCTTCAGGTAACAGTGTCAATGACTGCAGACCCCACATCCCCCAAAAAATAAGTCAGACAGACATTATGCAGTGCAGACAACATCAACAGTTAACAGTACCTCATAGTCACTGGAAGTATAGTTGTATCAGCTGGTTCCTGGAGTGGACGTCTTCCCCCTCTTCATCCTCACCATCACTATCATCCCCTCTCAGAGGAAGCCGGTCTGCATCTACAGTGCCCTCCCCCTCTAGTAGGGGGGATAGCTCTCCTCACAGCCACGTTGCGCAGCATGCAGCAGGCCACCACTATTCTACACACCTTGTCAGGGCCATAGCACAGGGAACCCCCAGAGAGATGGAGGCAATGGAGTCTAGCCCTCAGGAGACCTATAGTGCGCTCAATCACCCTCCTAGTACGTCCATGGGCCTCATTATAATTCCTCTCTGCATCTGTTCTGGGATTTCTCACAGGTGTCAGGAGCCAGTGCATGTTTGGGTAGCCAGAATCACCTGCAAAAGTGGTGAAACAGGACTCTAACAAACTGCCATTACTTGCATACAGCCTGGCTGTCAGCTATGTAATGATCCAGTGTCATGCACACTCACCTATGAGCCATCCTCTGTCCCCTTGTAGTTGTTCCAGCATGTGTGGCACACTGCTGTTCCTCAGGACAAAGGAATCATGAACTGATCCTGGAAACATGGCATTCACATGTGAAATGTACTGGTCAGCAGTACACACCATTTGTATGTTCATTGAGTGGAAGTTCTTCCTGTTCCCGTACACCTGTTCATTCACTCTTGGGGGAACGAGGGCTGTGTGGGTGCCATCAAAGGCCTCTATCACATGGGGAATGTTAGCAAAGGTATAAAAGTCTGAGTTGATGGCAGGGAGTTCATCCCTTTGGGGACACTTTACATATGTCTGCAGGTGTTGTATAAATGCATTCAGGAATTTGGACAGGATGAGGGTAAACATTGGCTGTGAGAACCCTGCACCCATGCCCACTGTCACCTGAAATGAGCCCAAAGCCACAAAATGGAGTACAGAGAGCATTTGCACTTGAATAGGGATGGCATGCTGATTCCGATTAGCCTGTCTCAGTACAGGATTCAGTAATCCACATAGGTCATGGTTTGCTGTACGATTTAGTCTGTAGGTGACAATGATGTGACGTTCCACCATGGTCTCCAAATCAACAAGAGGTCTGTACACAGATGGGGCCCTCCCTCGCCACATGGGTCTGTACCTATGGGAGGAGAGAGCACATATGAGGGACCCACATACACATACAAAACATGTTGTGTAAGAATAACTGCTGTACAATATTACACACACAAGCGATGTATGATGTACAACTTTAGGGACATGTATGCAGTGATACTTCCGGACTGATGTGAGGAACACACACTCATGTGGGCAGGTGACTAAGGGCTGGGATTCATAGGGCCTGAATGGGGCCCCTGACCAGGAAATATTTACGTTGTGCTAGAAAAATGGCAGCCTCTGTCATCCAGATATGTAGGAGTGGAAGTGACCTCATTTCGTTGGTGGTTGTTGTCATGGCATCAGGCAGTGCTTACTGCCGTGCACCCATTCATTGGTTAACATGGTTGTCAGTGGGGAACCTGGGCCTATCATGATCGCCGGTGACAGTGCACACCACTGTGGAGCGTATGTCATGTCGTCGCCCCAATTTCGCTTGACTCCCAGATCACGTGCATGGAAGTACTCCACTGAGTGTGCTGCTGTGTCCTGACTCTGGTTACTCAAATGGCACGAGTCACAGGGGAAAGGGCTCCAGCCTTCACCACGGAGGAGCTGGAAACACTGGTGGACGGGGTCCTACCCCAGTATGCCAAGTTATATGGGCGACCAGAAAAGCAGGTGAGTAGGCGGTTGTCTGGCATGGATGTGTGTGATGGTGGCGGATGCCTGTATGCATGTGTGGTTGATATGTAACTGCACAGGTGTAGAATATGTGGCAAGTACTGTGAGTGAGGCGGTGAAATGATCTTGTGAAGTGTCCGTCCCATAGGGGACGTATAGTCAGCTGTATCACATGGCCATATCCTGAACTCTGTTTTTCTTTTCTGTGTGTCCCATACAGGTCAGTGCCCATCAGAAGAGGGCACTCTGGCAGGCCATCGCCAGGGAGGTGTGGACCCTGGTGGTCTACACCCGGCGGAGCACCCACTGCAGGAAGCGGTGGGAGGACCTGCGGCGCTGGGCCAGGAAGACCTGCGAGGCTCAGCTGGGGAAGGCCTCCCAACGAGGAAGAGGTGCCCGTCGGTCCCTGACCCCCCTAATGTGCTGCATTCTGGCGGTGGCATATCCAGATTTGGTTGGGTGATTGAAGCCTGCACAGCAGCCACAAGGGGGTGAGTACCAACACCGTTTCATGCCTGTTTGATGGATGTCTGGGGTGCTGTAGTATGTATGCTGTCTGGTGCCCGGAACTCTGACAGGTGTCTACCAGCAGTCCTGCCCCCCATGGGCATGGAGATGATTTGTGCAGGTCTAACAGTTCATCAGGTCCTTGTGTCATGTGGGAAATGAGTTGCATCCTGGGGGAGTGGGCACTAGTCAGGGGCATAATCATGACTATTTTTGTAGTTGCTGCGTGTAGGTGTGTAAGCTGGGCGGGAGTGTGTGTGCACCAAGTATGTACATCCATTCAGGTATTTACAGATTTCTCTCATGTTTTTTCTCCCCACCCCTGTACTCTTGTGTTGTCTGTGTACCTCAGCATCATCTGGCGAGTGGGGATGCTGTAGCCCACGGTTCCAAGGAGGCAGGGTCTACTGACACCAAGGAAACCAATGGGTGTGGAGGGCGAGGGGAGTACCACTTTATGTAGTGGCGGTAGTGACTCTGATACCTCCTCCGATGGGAGCTCCCTGGTGGTGGCGGACCCTAGTGGGCCCACCCATTCTGTCATCTTCCACCACCCTCCATACCATCACAGCCCCCCCAGTTGCCCGTGCCCGCTCACCCAGAAGGGTGGGCGTCTCCTTCGCCCCAGGTACCTCATCCCCTGCCCCAGTCAGCGCTGCTGCCCTCACTGAGGAGGCTGTTGACCTCCTGAGGACCATCTCTGTAGGGCAGACAACCATCATGAATGCCATCCAGGGGCTAACATTCCAGACGCATTAATGCAATGCCTACCTGGAAGGCATTCACGGTGCCATGTCTGGCCTACAGAGATCTTTTCAGGCTCTGGCCTCCTCTTTGACGGCAGCCCGTGTCCCTGGTTTTTCCATCCCCCATCCAACCACCTCTACCCCTTCCAGCACCCCACTCCCTTCACCCATCCCAAGCACACGTTCCGACAGCCATGCACACACCTCAACACACAAGAAGCACACACAGAAACACAAGCATCACACTTCCCACCACAAGCATACACACAGCCAACATACAAAGGCACACACAACAACATCAACTTCCCCCAGTGTGTCCACCTCTCCCGCCTCCCTGTCTGTCACCTCAACATGCACTCCCACATTTTCCTCCATGTACACCCCAACTGCCCCTAAAAAACTTTCCTGTCCCGTGTTGACCTGTTTGAAACCACTGGCCCACCCGTCTCGTCTCTAGATGTGCCCACCTCCTTGCCCTGTCCCCTCCTTCCACGTCAAAGTCTGCCCCAGTCCACCCTTCCCATTCCTGTGTCCCTTCCCCAGAGAGGAAGAAGTCCCGTGCTGCCCCAGGTCCATCTGCCAACCCCCGGTCTAAGCCCACTCCCCCACATTGCAAGAGCAAACCCAAACCCCCTCCACCTCCCAAACGTAAGCCCAAGCAGACGTAAGTCCCCACCCCCGCCACCCCTGGCCCCTTTTCCCTGAGGTGCCTGGCTGCCCCATTGATGTGTCAATCAAAAAGGTACACTGTTCCAAAAAAGACAAGACAGCACAGAAAAACTCTAGGCTTCTCAGGTATGAGTTAGTTCAGAAGCAAGGGCCCTCATGTATCATCATTGGGCTTGCTCCACGTCAGACTGGCACTGCAGTGTCTGACGGGACCCTTGTGGGGGTCACTTTGTCAGAATTTCGCAAAAAAGATTAAGGGTGAAGAAAAGTTGGAGAGAAAGAAAAAAAGTCTTAAAATTGGCTCTGACACTCCCTTTAAAAATAAATTTTATTAGTGTAACGAGGCGCTGGTCAAGGTTAAAAACACAAATAGAGTTTATGGAAATAATGGTCCTTTACTCTAAAAAACAAGTGGTCAAAAAGGCATTATTTATACCACTCCAGAAAGTCAAAAATGTTTGCGCCTTCCAACATCCATTCCAGTCTATGCCATTCCAGTGTACACCACTCCACTCTATGCCACTCCATTCTTTGCTAGTCCATTGAATGGCACTCCTCTCTACACCACTCAACTCTCCTCCACTCCACTACTTGCTACTTCACCCGACTCCGCTCTACCACACACAACTCCAGTCTGCACCACTCCACTGTAGACACCTTCACTGTACCCTATTCTACTCTATTATTCTATGCTATTCCACCCTATGTTATCCTACTCTACTCCACTCCTCTGTACTCCATTGTATGGTATTCCACTGTACATCACCCCATTCTACGCTCTTACACTGTACACAACTTCTATCTTTGCCCCTCTACTGCATAGTATTCCGCTTTACCCCACTCCACTGTACCCAACTCTACTATATTCTATTACACTCAACCCTACCCCACAATACAGCACTGCAGTTTAAGCAATGTATGCCACTCCACTGTGCGTTACTACACTGTAAGCTATTACACTTTACGCCAGCCCACTGTACGCCACTCCAGGATATGCGACTCCACTCTACACTATTAAACTTTATGCCATTCCACTGTATGCTATATTGTACTGTACACCACTCCACTCTACAAGAATCAACTGGACTGCATTACACTCTACTGTAGTCTACATCACTTTACAATATTGTACGACACCCCACTACACTCTACTGTACAACACCCTACTCTAATTTCGTACCCTTTACTCGACTGTATGCTACGCCACTCCACTTCATGGCACTATAGTCTATAACATGCAACTCCATTCTATGGCACTTTACTCCGCTCTACATTCCCCCACTCCAGTGCACTCCACTCCACTCCACTATAATCCTCTCTATCACATTTTATCTCATTCTACACCATCATACTATACTCTGCTTTATGCTGCTCCACTGTCTGACACTCTACTCCAATGTATTCAACTCCACTCTACAACACTACACTACACTCTATGCCACGCAATGACACTCTACTCCACTCTATGCCCATCCACTCTACGTCACTGTACCACACTGTATGACACTGTACGACATGCCACCCAACTTCTCTCTATGATACGCCACTCCACTATATGACACGGCACTCCACTCTATGATACTCTCCTCCACTGTACTCTACATCACTCCACCTGACCCTTATCCACTCTAAAACACTTTACTCCACTTTATGACAGTCTATGACACCCTACTCTACTATTCAACATGCCATTCCACTATACAGCTTGCTGCTCCAGTCTGCGATACTTGACTCCCATATACCATGCCACTACACTATATAACACTTTACTACACTGTACAATACACTACTACATTGTACTTTAATCAACTCACTTCCAATCTACAAAACTCCAGTCTATGACAATGCACATTACAACACTCTCCTTCACTGTACTGTATGACACTCCACATAACAACTCTCCACTTCTGACACTGGACTCTAGGATTTATAGTTATAACTTCCATTTACAATTGATCCTCTACCTTCACATTACTATAAGTAGCAAACCTTGTCACACACCCTTATTTCAGCTCGCTAACCAGACAGCGCTAACTATAACTCGCCACTTTACCATGAACTGTGTTGTGATAAATGACTTCTGGTTTCTAACATGGCCTCTCATCTACAGACATTATTCACACAACAGAACTGTAGTTGCACGAGTGATTGAGTCACTCATTGGGAAGAGTTGGCCAGCACCAGCAGCACCCATAGTTGTGCTCCAAGATTTATTCTATCTACACCTACTGGTAGGCATTCACCTGGGGCCATCTGGTCCGTTGTACAACTGGGTGATCACTGGTCCTCTTGCCCTGATGAAATTGTCACTAAGTAGCGTTTGGCAATGAAACATGTCGGTCATTCACATTAATATGGTTTAAACATGTGATTTGGGTTTAATCTTGAGTATGGCCATGGAATAAAGACATATGCTAGATGTCACATTCAATCATTTTTAACATTTTTGTGAGGAGGAGAATATAGTCCCTATTTATTTTTGAGGACCTATTGGAAGCTGATAGGTGTGTTGGAGTTCACACAGTATCAGGGCACACACTAGCAGGACTCTTTGATTTAATTTGAGTTTGGCTCCTCTGTGTTATGGGAAAGCTGCCAATGATGAGAAAATGAGCAAGTTGGGGAGTAAGTCAAGTAGGTTGTCGTGGTTGCTCATTTGAGGCACTTCCTATATTTTTTACCCCAATTTTTCACACAATCATGGTAAATGGGGTTTATGTGAATTGGTCACCTGACCTCATAAAAGCATCACACGCAGGCACTGGAGTAGTCTCCAAATGTTATTGGAGCTGGACCCTTCCTTACTACAAGAATTTAATTAGTGTGGGTTTGCCTTAAGCATTGAGCATACAGTGTAATTGTGTTCAAGGACTGTATTGTTTATTTAACATTTTGTTTGTCTTGACGTTCTGAGTGACTTCAGCAGGAGCAACCATGGAGTAAGGCTTACAAAACTAGTTCTAGACTGGGTTTTAAAAATGAAGTACTACCCCTTTTCCTGGGGTAACTGAAGTGCCCCTAGATGCCCCAAAAGTTTCCTTTTGTTTTCTCCATAGATATGAATGTTGTCATTAATGTGCAGAACCCCTGGTGGCTTCTTGGAATTTCTTGTATTGCATTTGGAAGTACATGGGTGTTGATTAAACCCCAAAGCAGACGATTGGGGGTGGAAAAGGTTGTAATGTTTTGTGACATCTCATGCAGCACCAGAAAAAAGGTAAAGGGTCTATAAATCTCCTTTATTACTTGATGATATAACAGCAGATAGAAGTGTCAAGTTCTTCTCACATTTGTTTACATGAAGAGACAGTCCCTGCCCATTAGCTGTTACCCAGAGTTTCGTATAACATCACAAGTCCTATTCTCCTCTTGATGCGATATAGAAACAGTACAAACAAAACATGGTATTCATTTGAATTTAGAACTCAGCTGCTGAAGTGCTTGTCCATTTTTTGCCAACAGTGCCAGACTAGGAACCAAAAGTGGCCCTTGCTACTTTTTTCAGACCGTCCATCATAGTGCACACAACAAGCGAGTGCAGAGAGCAAGCCTGACCATGCAAGGAGAGTGTGTTGAGGTTTTCTCCCCAATAAATTTTAAAGATAAAATTACACACTGGGTGTATTTTTCAAAATATATTTCATTATATAGCCTTGTCCAATCACTGAATAGATCGATGGAAGCTAGACACATGGGTGCGTTGTTCAGTGAATGAATGAATAAGTGGATGGGTGGGGAGTGGGTGGATGAATTAATTCAAGAATGGATGGCAATGAATAAAAGGACTTTTAGCTATGTTGAGCAAATGTGGAGTGAATGTTTGGGATTCATTTTTTCTTCTGCTTTAAAGCATTACCCTCACCAAACGCTACTATCACCAGTCCTTATGAAACATGCGCACCACGTATGTATTTAACATACTGCGCTGATTTAACACCTCAAAGAATTAAACATAAAGCATTAATTTTTTATCTAAAATAGGATAGACAAAAGGAGAACCATGTAGTGGCTGACCTGCCCAACATGGAACCAGGAAACTTAGCATCAATCCCAGCTTTCACTTGATCACATACTTGTTTTTTCACAGTGCCTCCTTTTCACTCTGGGCAAAGCAACAGCTGCCCTGGCCCTATCTGTGCTAAAGCTCTGGAGGTCAGTGCTGCTCATGACCCCTCAGCAGGAGACAGGAACCAAACAAATAAAAACAAGCATTGGCAAAGCCAATAGGTCTCACCTGTGCAAGAGCTATTGGCTTTGCCAATGTGTTTTAGACATGCTGTTCACCAGCGTAGCTGCTGTTCAGCATGGCTAAAAGATAATAGCATAGAGAAGAGTTGTGTGGAGTGTCATAGAGTAGAATGGCGAAGAGTGGAGTAGAGTGTTGGATATTGGAGTGGCAGAAAGTGTTGTGTATTGGTGTGGCACAGTGTGGAGTCATGTAGATAGGCATGCACTGGAGTGGTATAGAGTAGAGTAGACTGGTGTAGAGTGCATTGGCTTAGAGTGTTACAGATTATAGTGGCATAGACTGTGGTAGCATTGAGGGCAGTGGCATTGAATTCAGCGTTATACAATGCAGCATTGTAGAATGAAGTGACGTAGATCAGAGTGGTGCATAGAGGAGAGAAATGGTGCAGAGTGCAGTGGTGCAGAGTACAGTGGTGCGGTGCGGAGTGGCGCAGAGTAGAGTAGAGTAGAGTGATGCAGAGTGGAGTGGCATAGAGTGGTGCAGCATAGCATTGATTGGTGCAGATTAGAGTAGCATAAAGTGGTGCAGAGTCGAGTATAGTGCCATAGAGTGCAGGGGTATAGAGTGGAGTAATGCAAAGAAGAGTGGTATTGAGTTGAGTGGCAGAGAGTGGAGTAGTGTAGAGTAGAGTGACATATAGATCAGTAGTAGAGTAGTGCAGAGTACAGTGGCATAGAGGTCAGTGGCAAAGAGTGGAGTAGTGCAGAGTAGAGTGGCAGAGAGTGCACTGTTGCAGAGTAGAGTGTCAGAGTGCAGTGGTGTAGAGTGGAGTAGGGTTGTACAGAGTACAGTGATGCATAGTAGAGTGCAGTGGCATAGATGTCAGTGACATAGAGTCAGTGGTTAAGAATAGAGTGGTGTAGAGTGCAGTGGCATAGAGTGCAATGGCTAGAGTGGAGTAGAGTAGATTGTTTCAGAGTAGAGTGAAGTGGTGTAGAGTGGAGTGGTGCAAGGTAGAGTGCAGCTGCGTAGAGTGGCATAGAGTGCAATGGCATAGAGTAAAGTGGTGTAGAGTGCAGTGGCATAGAGTGCAGTGGTGCAGAGTAGATCGGAGTGCTGTACAGTGGATTGGCATAGAGTGGAGGGGCATAGAGTTGAGTGTTACAGAGCAAAGTGCATTGATGTAAAGTGTATTGGCATAGAGTGCAGTGTGGCAGAGTGGTGTAGAGTACAGTGGCGTAGAGTGGAGTTGTGCAGAGTAGATTGGTGTGACCTACAGTGGAGTGGTGTAGAGTGCAGTGGCGAAGAGTGCAGTGGTGCAGAATGGAGTGGTGCAAAGTGGAGTGGCACAGAGTAGAGTGCAGTGGTGTGGAGTGGTGCAGAGTAGAGTGCAGTGGCAAAGAGTGGAGAATTCATTGTGTGTTAGCACAGTGCTATTATAGACAAAACATTTTCAATTAAAATGACCATTACATTTGCAGTAACATATAGTTTCACTAATAAAACTATACAGTACACAGATGTAATGTGTGGTAATTGATTCACCTAGTTTAGTGATTCGTTTTGATCTATAAAAGTATGTTTCCAACACACTGCGAAAATAACAAAAAAGTACTTCATTTATGCGTTCATAACTCTGATATAATCTTAAATACTTACACAGTTCATTTAAACGTTTTTCTGTGCTAGAAAAAAAAAAACATTTCCACCCCTAGTATCCAGCATGCTTGTCACATAAATCCTCTCACAATTAAGTCAGAGAAAGAAAAGTAAACAAGCGCCCTTGGAAGACAGCGCCTGATATTTGACCTTGTTTTTTGAATACACAGCAAATGTGATGAGATAAGAACAAGATTTAAAGGCCTGTTAACAGAAAGGGAGTTTGTGGAAAGATTCAGAAAACACAGTTTAGGCAACAGGAGGCACAAACTGAACCTAGACAGACTAAAGCAAATAAAGCCAGCAAACGTAAAGCCAGAAAGGGTGAGTTACAACTCACAAAGTCAATGTTAATCAACAAGCAGAATGTTTTCGTAGGTCAACTTTCTGAAAGTCCCCAAGATGTCTTAAGCAAACCAGACAGCTGCAACGTTTGGTACACTGTGATTTAAAAATGATTTTGAAGTAAGCATGGCTTGTCTGATATGCTTGAACTCCATTTGTTTTGTATTGCTTATTTGTAAAGTGCGGAAGAGGTGCAGGAAGGAAACTCAACCGGCCACCGATAACCACATCTGCACGCACCAGCACTAAAACCGGACTTCATCCTGACAGCCCCTGGGGAAAAGCGCAGTGCGTGCCTGAGCTTGTAAAGGCTTGTTCAAATTCAGATGTAGATTATTTTTGCTGCTTGATAAATTTTTCCATTAAACATGAATTAAACTGCTGCGGCTGCTCAGTGTTGTTTGGCTTTCCATATACGTGTTTGCACAAGTAATAAAAAATGCTCGAGTTTAATGGGTGTGGTACCGATTATATTCTGGAGCACACTTTGATTACAGCTTTAAAAATGCAGCCTTTTAAGAATTAGTGACTACTAAAATCAGGAAAATTAATTGCAGTTCTCGGGAGGTGTAAAAGTAAAGACACCAAGAAAACCCTGTTTTTACATTAAACGAAACTAAGCTGAAAGCTACACATTTTGGCCCTCTCAAAACATCTGCAACTCGTCGCCACTCTCAAATATAATCTCAGAGTTTTTAATTTCATCATTGTTCAACTTTTCTTCCTATGTGCTTTTGCTAGCAGTGGGCGACATTGTAAGGCATCTCTGAAGCCGTCCTTGGACAATCAATTAATGCAATAAGCCAAGATTTTATAGCTGACAGTTACCTGTTAACGCTGAAATAAAGAAAAGCATGTATATACTACTGAAAGCAACACTTAAAAAAAGAAAACCAGTAAACGCACATACTTCGCCGCATACTTTAACCACTGACAAATTAACATTATTCAGAATACAGACGTCCATAAAAGATTAGCCACACCCTCGATGTGACGCCTGATGCCTATGCACCAATCAATACTGAGCAATGACAGCGTAACGCTACCAGCATGTTAAAGCCAGGAGCTAACTGACAGTAAATGCACCATCAGATGACTTGGAAAAAGAAGAACACAGAGGTAGAAAGAGTTGGGAATATTGAAAAGTCTCTGTGCTACTCGTAGGCTACGTATTTTGGAGATTTCGCGGATAACGGTTCTATAGCAGGAGGCCTTTAATGAGAAATCCACTTGCTATCAGGACATAGACTCTGACACCCTTGTTTAGTGTAAAAGGCCATTTATTAGGACAGGCTTGCTTATCATATTAACATATCAAAGGAATCAATATCAAATTTTACTTTAACCTTGTAACTCTCCTTCATTACCTCCTCACTTCAATCCACCACTTATCCTTCTCTCACCCAACTTCCATTCCCACACATTCCCCTTTTCTTCTTATTGCATGCCTGACTCAGGCCTCCCCCGTCTGTCATCCTTCACCTGCTTCTTTTTCCCCCCAGGAAGGGTGGACAAGCCCGAATCTGACTCTCCACCCTCCCCGATCTACTGCCACCCAGCACAAACCCAACTGGAGTTTTGCTGCCCCACCAGCGAACCTGCTGCAACACTTCATGCCTTGCCATCCATTTCACCACGCCAAAAAATGTTTCCCTATAAGTTTGTCAGCAGGAAACGCAATTCCATCATGTAATGTGCATTCCCCATTTCTGAGAGATGCACACCGTCATCCCTGAACAGCACCTGCTCCTCTTCTTTTATCCCCTTGTCTGTCAGTACCTTAATATCCCGAGCCCAGCAGAAATCCCGCATAGCCCTATTGAGCTTCCTCCGAGCCCTCTCAATAGCCCCATGTTTTTGTGCTCCACACCATTTCCTCCATGGCACAAGTTCTGTCCATACCAGGCAAGTCCCATGTATGTTGCGTTTCATCAGTACCAAGTCACGCTGCATGTGTTGCAGTAGGGTGAGCCCAGAAAGACTGACCAGGTAATTCTCTCCCAGGTGTAACACCAATACATCAGGACATCCCCACGCCGGAAAAATCGATGTAATAAAAGGAAGCAAATTGCCCCACCTCATGCCCCTCTTTCCCCACCACAGCACCTCATGTCTGCTACTCGGGAGTCCCAAAGATCGTCCATAGACCTGCCGCTCTGCAAATTTCCCTGCCCAATGAACAAAAGAGTGCCCAACCAACCAGGTGATCGCCTTATGATTCTCTGGGCCACTCACGCAACCTGGAAAAGAAACATGAGTCAGAATGAAAACCACAAGCCCCCCCGTCTGTGACCCCACACCCCTGACCATCGCTCCCTACTCAAAACTTGCTTATACTGTTTTATTCCCCTTAGCCAATTAAGCCCTTACATAGCGCTCACAGCATCTTTATCGGCACCGTCCAATGTGCCTGATCCTATCCCAATCCCAATCCCACCCCAACCTAGCCGCTTCAGTTGCTGAGTCAATCCTAAAGAAGTGAGTACCAAAGTTGCCCACCTGTCTACCCAGGCGCCTCAAAACCATTCTCAGAACCATTCTCAGAACAGACAATAACTGAAAAGCTGTCACCTTCGTGCCATTCTCATGAATAAACACACTGTCCCTCTGACACACCCTACTCACCCTGAAAGAGTCCCATTCTCGAACTGGGCATGCATCCGACACTCCCCCTTGCTCCAACCATATCCACTTACCCTTACCCAGTTGATCTGCTTGGATCGCCGCAACCAAATCCCTAGTCTCTCACTTTGATGTTGCACCTCACTGATTTTCAAACCACCAGCTTTCCCCACCCCCAACAATTTAGACACACGAAGGGCCCCAAAAAACATCCATATCATACATAAACAAAATAAGGCCACCTCATTGGCATTGAAACAACAAACTGGCAGCACATGCAAGATATCCAATAGTAACTCAAATGTAATGGTTCCACGAACAACAGCTGATCCTGTGCGTTTTCTCCCCCACCCTTTCAACATTTTTCCCAGGATGTCGTTTCTCGCTGGGTCCCATCCAAAAAACAACTTCCCATAAAAAGACACTCCTGCCAACTTATCCCCAATCGTGGCTGGCGATAAACCCTACTGAATCAAAAACACCACAAAATGCATCACCCTAGACTCTAGCATTCCTTGTGCCTGTGTCCAAAACTGCCCCCTGTAAACCTCAAAATCCTGAAATTCCAACAGTGCCAGGCAGTAACTCCTAAGGGTTGATTCTGCAAGCGACCTCTACACGAGTCCCATGACCATCACGCGCCCCACTCCCAAACGTCTGCCAGCACCGCTGTCTTGTGCTCCTCCAAGTCGGGTGCCAACTGCCGGAAACGCTGCCCCTGCGAACGAGACAGGGAATCTGCAATGGAATTGTTTACCCCAGAAATGTGCGCAGCCTTAAAAATGATATTAAGCAACACAACATAAACCTCCGGAGAAACCGCAGCACCCTAAGATCCTTAGCTCTCTGCCTGTTCACCAGCTCCACCACTGTCAAGTTGTCCACATGAAACATCACTGACCTGTTCACCAGTTCATCACCCCAAACCAACAAAGCCATCAGCAGAGGAAAAAACTCCAAGAAAGCAATGCTCCTCCTGTGCCTCAATCATTGCTCAGGCCATGTCTCCACTCACCAACGACCATCCCAAAACAGTCCAAAACCAGCTGCACCAGCCACATCTGAAAAATCTGTACCTGCAAAACCATGTCCTCCCCCCGGAAGGACATAGAAACCTCGTTGAACTGTGTCAAAACAGGTCCCATACTTTGATGTCTTCTCACAGACCTATGGTTAACCTAATCCTGTGATGTGGGAGGGATGCACCTGACATTGCCAAGCCCATGTGCCTCCAAAAAGTCCTGCCCCCATACCACTGTACATGCAAAATCCAAAAGACCAAGTAGTTGTTGAGCCACGCGCAATTCAATTTTTTGCTTCATTCTGATCCCCCTGAAAAATAGCAGAATCTCTTCAATTTTTACCTCCGGTAGGCGCTATGAACTCCCTTGTGTCCAATTCAATGCCCAAGAAAGTCAAAACACAACTCGGGCCATCCGTTTTCTCCTGGGCTAAAGGCACCCCAAACTCTTGTGTCAACCACTCAAACTGGTGCAGGGCCCTGCCACAGGAGCCTGACTGTGCTGTTCCTACAAATAAGAAGTCATCTAGACAGTGTGACACCATCTGATGCCCACTCACTTGAACAAAAGCCCACTGCAGGAAGGTGCTAAAAGCCTCAAACAGTGCACAGGAGATCGCACAGCCCATGGGAAGGACTCTGTCCACATATACAGCACCTCCCAACTGCATCCCTAGCAAAGAAAAATCATCCGGTGGATGGGGAGCAGCCAAAAAGCTGCCTTATTATCACACTTGCCCAACTCTGCACCCTTCCCGCACCCCCGGATGAGCCGCATAGCATCATCCACTGTGACATATGCCACCTTTGTATCTTCCGGCACAATGAAATCATTCACCAATGCCCCCTCAGGCCATGACAAATGATGTATCAGCCTAAAGTCCCCACTGCTCTTTTTCGGTACCACCCCCAAAGGTGAGATCATCAGATTCTCCGTGGGCCATTCGTGAAAGGGGCCCAAAATCCTGCCTTCTGCCACTTCTTTGTTCAATTTTGCTGCTACCACCTCTGGCATGGCCTTAGCTGACTGCAAGTTATCTGCCCATCTCCGACGCCTTGGCCCTTGATATCCCACCCGAAAACCATCTCTGATACCCCATTCTAACTTTAGTGCTGTGTCCGCATCCGGGTACACACTCAACCGATAAAGTAACCTATCCAACTTAATTGGAGAAGGCGCTCTTTGGCCCAGGAGCTCCTTGTCCGCCCCTGCCCCTGGTAGACCTCCACTGCTCCGCCGGGCTGGCGAGGGAAAAGCATTGCATGACCGGGTGTTTGCCCCCACACTTTTAACATTCATGCTTGAATTTACAGGGGTGCCTAGAGCAAAACCCCTTGATGAAATTCCAACAGGCTCCTGAGGTAGATACCTGTGCCCTCTGAGGCATACCCGCCCCTCCCTGAGCAGGACGCTACTGAAATGGCTTATATACTACCCGGAGACCACTAGCTGTGTGTGTGGAAGCTGCAGAATGTGAGGATGCCATCCAATGCATCCATAATTCAGAATCCACATCCCCCCAGGTCTTCTCCGGGTTTATGCTAACTCTGGCTCTGAACTTCTCATCATAGTTTAGCCAAGCATACCCTCCAAAGTTTAGTTGTGCTTTCCGAATAATATCCATGTATTTAAACATGGCACTGGCCCTGTCGAGATATTTCTCACAGCATGTACTAGCGTAAATAAAAAATGCAGAGGTCCAGTTGTCCATAGTTATCGGAACACGAGGCCTCCGCGCCAATTCCCATTCTTCCTCCTTAGAACCTTCTTTCGCCTGAATATCCCTATGCAAGAGCTTGAAAATATCCACATATTCATGTTTCCATATCCTTGCTTTTGTCTTGTCTGCCACATGCAACCCTCAACGCCATAGCGAGTCTCATGTATGGGAGCCTCTTCTTATGTCCTGCCACCCCTTATCCTCATCTATCTTCTCCCTGCTTACCACTACAACTCCGTCTTCGCTTTGCGCCGACAGTGCCTTGGCTCCCCCTTTGTCCGTAGCACCTGCATCTACCGCACCAGTATCAGGCTGCAAGTGTATCGAATCCTCACCCACACCAATAGTTTTGTACTGTGACGCACTTGCCTTGCCCCTCCGTTCCCCCCATGGTGCCCACCATTCTCCTTATCTTGGACCCCATGACCAGTTGTTGCCATGTCCAGCCTTGGTCTGCTCCTGCCTCCATCCTTGTGAGAGACCTCGTACCCATAAGCGGTAGACGTTGAAGCCTGCAAAACATTAACAGAAGAGGGTGTTCCGCCGCTCCTGCGCCCCTCTTGTGCCCTGCCCCCGCTCACCTCTTTTTCAAGAATCTCCCCTTCTTCCCACTCATCAAGGTCCTCCTCGTAATCCAGATCAATCATTTCCTCTTCATCCACACCCATTCCTTCATCAGCGCCAGCTACATCCATCATCTTGTATTCATCAATCACCCTGAAACCCTTTTGGCGTAAACCAGTTGTATGCTTCATGGGTTCCCACGGTGTAGAGAAAGCTGCCGAAGACCACTCTATCTCTTCCGACCAATGTCCTGTGGCCGTGTTGCGCCCTGTTGGCATCACCACCTTTCTGCCAGCCTCTGCTGCTGACATTGACTCTCCGCGCTGCCTTTGGCCGTGTGCGCCATGAGCCACTGTCACACTGCCTATCCCACCAGCCGCACCAACTGCCTGAGCTGCCCCCTGCTCCTCGTGTGGAATCCACACCCAGCTACCCTTCTCGGCCCGTGCCCCTCATCCTGGCCTCCACTAGCCCCCACTGATTTCCTCTTTGCCTTCCTGGACTTACCCTCCGCCTCCCCCTGCTCCTTACATAGCTTGGCCCACCTGAGTTCTGTGTCCGCCACCAATCTCCTCTGCTCTTGAATCCTTGCCTCTATGTCAACTGACGCCCAGTCAGTAGTGATGGGGTGTCGTGCCTCAATAACCTCCTTTGTCCTGCTGCTATCCTCCAACTGCACCCCCTCCTTTTGGGCAGCTACCTTACCCTTCTCAGGCAATGCCCCCCCCAGGGCCCCCACCCCAGCACTAACCTTTTTTCCCATCCCCTTGTTACCCCCCACCCCTGCCCCTTCCTACTCTATTGTCTCTGGGTGGGGCCCCAGCCAGCGTGAGGTCTAGGGGCTGCTCCAACCCCAAAAAGTAATTCCCCTCTTGATCTGCCTGCAAAGCAGTCTCCTTCTGTTCCAGGCCCGTGCCAGTGGGCCTGTGCTATCATCCAAGGACCCCTCTTCCCCAGGATCCTCTACCTCCTGCTCCATAGACCTTTCAGGCTGTCCTTGTGGACCCACCATCTGTAAAAAGAGGAGGGGGGTGGACGCACGGCGTCCCCACCGTTTTTTGGGCTTCCTGGCACTTTCATTTTGTGTGGAAATGCATGCGGCGGTTGTCGCCGCAACCCCTTGTGACGCCGCGCAAGGTGCGCATGTCATGCTTACCTAGGCCTGGTCCAGAACACCAGGCCTGAGCAGGTCACCGCGGCCAGCTTCGCCGAGCAAGCGAAGCGCGTCCCGGATCGCTTCTAAATCGTGGCCTGCAGCCATGATATGAAGCGTTATATGTAAATTAACCCTTTCTTCCTCCTACGTGATCGGCCTAACTTCGGGGCAGCGTGACCTGCTAGCACCGAAGAGGCTGAGCCTCCCGCCCCCAGCCCCTTATATAATTTCTCTAAAGATCCTCTAACGCCCACCCCCAGTCTCCATCCGGCCCGAGCGCTCCCGCGAAAAGACGGGACTGCGTCCAGCTCTTCGTGGGCCCATATTGCTGCTGTCACAAGATCGGAAGCAAGAAAATGTAAGAAAGGATTGCATGAGATAACACGCCTTCCCCTGCTCAGCATCCCAGATATGAACCACTACCCTACGTTCAATCCAAAAGGGCCCATCCCTAACCCACTTCAGGAGGTTACAACAATGTTCCTTTTCCAAGCAATGCCATGTTGCGATATAAACTTCCTGCACAGTGCACCACACATGCTAAACCCAGAAGTCCCTTCCCTTCCAATGCTACCTTTATCCTCCCTCTCTCTCATCTAAGGATGTCCTGCGCATATCCCAACATGTACATTGCATAACTTTTAATTTCAAGCGTTCAATTAATTTGTAACTAGCGGTGTGTTACTAAAAATAGTTATATTTTTAAAACCGCAAATCACTTACCATGTAACCAGTTATTTTCATGTTGCATGTATGCTGCAACTGAGTAAAAAAAAATAGATGTGTGCAGATCAAGGAAGTTAACTTCGCAATGCCTAATCAACAGATTAGCATTACCTGCCGCTTGCACATTGATAGAGTAGTGAATTTTGCTGAATATTTATTTTCCTTGTGATGGTTATATTTCCCTTGTGAAGGTAACTCAAGATAAATGCTGCAGAATTAATCATCACTACATTTGAAAATACACCAAAAGCATTGTATTACTGTTTTATTAATTGTAGGTAAACTATACAAATATTATCAAAAGCACCTCTCTTAAAAACATTCATTCCAGATTTGAAAATTGTTTTACACCATTCATTATTCCGATCTAATCACAATTTGCTTTACACAATCAGTCTACTAGGCTTTGACATCTCAGTTCCACACTGGTAATAACATCTACTAAACTAGACAATGGTTTATTGGTTGTATCTGATTATACAGTCAATAAGTGATCCTTGTTACTATAGTATCTTGATCAACCATCTTAGAGAGCTGTATTACCTGTTCAGCTGTTCAGACCAGGCATTAAAAGGGAGCATGCCATTGTTTTCAATGGGCCCCTATGTACGGTTCAGGGTCAGCACCAAAATGTTGGCACTGATCCTGACCAGTACATCAATAGCGTCAGAAATTCTACTCCCTTACCCTGTGCCATGGTGTACCATATTTTAAAAACGGTGCACACATGGTGGCAGTAGGGGGACACATGGGGACGCCAGAAAAGTGGCACTACATGTAATGTTGTGTCAAAATCTGGCCTCTAATTCATTATTAGTGAGTGGTGTGTAGAACCCTCAATGCCAAGCATCACTCTGTAGCTTTCTATATTCTTTAGAATAAAAAAATAATGGAATCCCTATCTGTAGATGTGACCTGTATTTATGCTTTCAGTTGATTCTTTCACTGTTGTTGCCCTTCCTTTTGAAACAGATTGTCATTATTCAGGTCTCATTCAACGTGATAAGAGCATACATGTGCATTCGAATGACAAAAAACAGCTGCATTAGTGTTGGGGTATCCAGCTTCAGAATAAAGTTCATTGCCCAAAAGGATGTGGTAGATCAAGACACCTTCTTCTAATAATGAAATCAAAGTTATCTAAAAACAGGTAAGCGGCATGCCAGTATGAGATGCTCTTGATGACTCAATTTGTTTATAGTATTTTTACTCCAATATTTACACAAGTAAACACTTTTAAATAGAATTCAATGTCAGCATGTCAGATGAACATCATAATGAGTTTGCATTTAACTAAGGGAAATACATATTGAAAGGCAAGACGTCTAATAGAAAAAAGGAAGTTACAATGCCCAGGATTCAAAGTGCTGTTGGCTACAAGGCCAGGATTGGAATCATCCCTGGCATCAGCATCCACTCTCAGTGGGGAGTAGGTATCACCATCAGTGGTGTTTCCAGGGTGTTCATCCATCCTGTGGTCACCACAGCCATCTATTCGTCTTTCCAGGAAGGCCTTTCGTGCCCTTTCAAACACATCACAAGATGGAAAAACAGCCTTTGTCTTGGTCATGGCTTTAATGGAGCCTATGCCCCTAAGGGTGCCCTGGAGGCAAAGGCCCTCGAAATTTACTCCTAGGGAATTGAATGCTACACAGAGTAGTCAACCGAATGATTTGCATATTCAGGGCTCAAAACCTGAGGAGCTAGCTCTCTGTAGAGATGCATCAATGGCATCTACAAGCTGCTCATGCATGGGGAGGAGCACCTGCTTCTTTTTCACTAACTCCATATCGTCCTTATGCACACATGCCATAGATTATACTGGCACAAAAAGGTTTTGCAAGTAATTCCACCTGGATACAGATACCAGTGCTGGTTTACCCTTAGGACATGGCAGGTCTTAGTGCTTGTTTGGCAGATTGCCTGTTTTTGTGACACATGAATGAACTCTAGTTATTATAGACAGGAGGGTAAAGAAACTGATCTGTTGTTGCTACCTCGTTTAGTCTCAAATCCAAATTTACTTTAAACTTCATGCGCTTGTTCGCTTATAAAAAACTCCCTTCTCTGCTATGGAAGGAAAGGCTTGTTCACCATGGGACAGATTTACAAGAAAGTGGTGCATTGGTCCCCATGCACCACTTTTCTTGTGTTCCCCTACTGCCACCTAACGACACCATGGTTGCGCCGTATTTATAATACAGCACACCATGGCGGTCATTAGCACACTAGCGTCAACATTTTTTATGCTATTGTGGCGCTTTGCTGCACTAGTGTCAAAATATTTGAAGCTAGTGCAGCAAAGCACATGGAGGTCGATAGGTTACTATGGGGTGCGACATTTTATCACCTGCCTTGGGTAGGCATTAAAAATGACAGACAAAGTGGTGCAGTGAAATCTTCAAAATTTCACTGCATCATTTTTTTGGGCCTCCCTGCTTCGGAACACCTCCCTTGTACATATTATGCCTGACACAGGTATAATGTGGTGCAAGGGGTTGCAAAGTGGTGCAATGCGAGCATTGTGCCACTTTGTAAAGCTGGCACGGGGAAAAGGCCACCTTAGCGCTGCCTTAGTGTTAACAAAAAATTACGCTAGGGTGACACAAGGTTGAACAAGGGGCTTGCAAATGTACCCCATGGGCCCTCTTGTGGCTTCTGACAGAGATCATGCCCGCGCTCCTTCCTAAGACAGGAGTGAAGACAACAAGGTAATGGTCCCGCAGCCACCATTGAGGGAACAGCTTGTTCGTAAGCAGCAGGCTGTCCCCTGGGAACGTGAGGGCCCACCACTCGCTGCTAACCGGTGTCATGTCAGAGGGAATCTCAGGAGAAGCGTAATTCCCCAGAAGAGTGTGATTGCTGTAGTTTAACTCTGTAGATTAACGTTATACCTGGCAATATAACAATGAAGTATAATGAAAAAGTCCCACAAAACGAAACACCACAGAACTCAACATTCACAAAAGAAAAGTGTTGGAGTGTGACTTTATAATCAATATTAACATGAAAAGCTTGCATTGGAATGTCTAATGAAACCGCATAAAATGTGTTAATGTAATACTAATGCACGCGTTTGAAATGTGCCCACGGGGAGTGGCCCCAATGAATACGATGATTAATGAAATTGACTAATAATTAATTAAGAGTGTACTAATGTATGACTTTGTATGAGCATTAAGAGTTATGTATTAAGATTTTGCTAAATTAATCACTAGGCCTTAGTTAGCAAGGGTCTGGGCCTAGCTGCCTGGTCTCATATTAACTGTGTTCTTAACGTGCAATGTGCTGTTTTCCTGAAGGACACAAAGCTGTACTTTTCCAGAAGCTAGAGATATGTGTGTAGCTGTACTAAATTCTTTCTCATGGGACCCGACTTGCTCAAGGAGACATTCTTGCCGAATGCAACAGTGTAATTTGCAACAGGTGCAAGGTCCCCTGGTCTAGGGGAAGACAATGGAACTACTGACTGGAGCGACAAGTGTAACTTTTCTTACCTGACATTCCACCCGTTGAAGATGTCAATCACAGGAGCCAATAAACTGCATAACTGTCTTAGGTGAAGATTCTAGTAAGGTGTGTGACGGATTATCGGACAGAGATAACGGTGCACCAAATGCTCAATGGGAAATTAGAGACTTGTTCGACAACTTTGATATAACGACTTGACCCAAGGAGAAATCAGCCATTCTTCTTAGCCATTACTGAGCTGTCACTCTGCCATTCCTCGTCATTCTTCATCACCCTTTGCCATTCTGAAAGACTTTGTATGATACTCTAAACCATCCTCATCCTACCCCCTTGTCCGTTATGCACTTCTCCTCCTTATGAGGGAAGAGTTTTCTTGCTATGCCCTACTGAGACTTACCTGTTCTACCCTGGCTGATGGTGAATCGACTGATGTCCTGAGGACGAAGACTGATCCTGCATGATGACTCATTCGGAGGGGTAACTATCTGATGATAAATTGTAATTGTCTGTTTGCCTTTTCTTTCTAGGTACCAACTGCTCTTTTGATAGAGGCCACAGATAGATGTTTTCCAAATTCGTGTTGCTAAATTGTTTTGTATGAAGCCCAACATGCTGATGCTAATCAGAGGTTAGTTAATGAGTTCACTAATAATCGGATGCAAATAGACAATGACTGAATTCTTGCTTTGTTGAATAATGTACTGATGATACTCTGCTAAAGTTGACTCGTGTTAACGTCATGCTTTGTTCTAATGTTCATGACCTACGCTTTGATAAAGTCTTACTCGAGTTGCCAAGTTATAGTGGTATTGATGTGCTTATTGATATTGCGACTAATGAATATGATACTAGAGTGTAACTTATAGGGAATAAATATCCTAAATCTTACTAAATGTGTGTGGTTATTCATGGCTGAAAGGTCATGGGGTGTTTGATTCTTGTTAAATGCTATTGAATAATTTTGGTTGATTAGTTATTGTGAATATTATTGAGGTTATTGATCTATTGGTTGAAATGCTAAACAGATATCTTGTTCTGTGAAGTCCCCAAACGTGGTCAAAAGGTCCATTGGCCTAAAACAAGTCCCCTTGTAAGTTAAATTATCAAGGTTCAGACGCGTTATCAAAAGCGCTTATGTGGCTGCTGAGAAGCCGAGAAAGATAAAGTGCTTTTCTTTGGTGGATGATTATGAAGGACTGTGTGCATTTTTATTGGTGGATAATATTGAACTCTAAGAAAACTCCTGGGCTAAATAATCTTTTCTTGTTGAGGACTTATACATGTTGTTCTCATGGCTACTGAGTCAAATATACAGGAAAGACAAATGCATGTTCTGTGTCCTTAAAAGAATTGAAACTTTCCGTCGCCATAGCTAAGACATTTTTCATCGAGGGGCATCGGTTGCATAAACGTCGGCAGCAGTTCACAATGTGAGAAAGCAGCGTGATATGTATAGGAATGTTTGTATATTGAACAAATAAATTTGTTATATACAAAACTCCCTCAAGAATGAATTAATGTTTAAGGGAAGCACTAACAAAGTCTGTTCCTCAGTGGAGCCCAACTGGACCCTTCGAACTTTCCCAGCTCGCTCTTCTAAGCACCTGTTTACCTTTGTTTTTCTGGTCTCAGAAGGCAATTCCAGACTTTAAGGCATGGCCTCGCTACACAACCAGTGCGAGATTATGTGTTCATTTTTTAGACCCTAATTTGTAAAAAACAGAAAGATTACTGCAATGTCGCATTCTTGCATGATTATGCCACTATCTTGAAAAGACCGTGGTTTGCTGAAGGAAATGGGTATTTGCTTGCAGTGCCTACGTGACAATCCTCACCTTTCATTTGGTTGGCTTTTCTGTGGGCTTCATCACTCGTCACCATCCACAATCACAGCTCATGGACCTGCACGTGGTGATATCCACAAATGATTTAACAACTAAGCAGATAAAAGGGTGTCAGGGCAGGTGGTTTTACGATAAAAGAAAAAACAAGAATTTTGCATGCTTTATTTTGCACACGAGAGGAGAATGGCAAAAGGTGGGTTATTTATTACTTTTTAGGTGTTGCATAGAGACACCTTTGGTTGTCTTGCCATCCTCATATTTTCCAAAAATAATAAAAATAAGGAACATATAAACATTAATAAAAGGATTTTTAGTCAGTCCTCTTCATCAATTCGTTTGTTGAAGTGACATTCACATTTTGCTTCTGCACACAGCAGCAGACAGTATGTGGCAATGGGCTTACCCACTTCATCCACCGGCTGCCTTTCACAGTGAGTGCTGCATTTTGCTTGTTCTTGTCTTCTGCACAACTGTCTAAAAGGGAGTGCATTGCAGTGCTAGGGATGGTGCCCCTGAAGGCTGGACCACTCCCTTATTTTTTATAGCTTTCTGTTTGATAGATTTTTCGAATGTGTTTGCAAAAAAAAAAAGGAGAAAAACAAAACAATTGCGCACTTGCCAAACCCAGACCTGTTGGCTTTTACCACGTTTATTTGGTAAAGTGAAAAGTTACTCATACAGGCTATTGGAGTTTAAGATTTTGCTTCCCAAACCAACGTCACTGCTGCACCTACTTAGAGGAATTGCTATCAGAAATTACTCAGTAGGTTAGGCGAATGGTCGGCATTCCCAAAATCTCTAGAGCATGGGAGTGGATGGAAGGGTGTCCATGTTTTTTTACTGTGAGCATGTTTGCCACAGACAGGTTCAGTAGGATGAAGCTTTGATAGCATACACTCTTGATGCCTTCAGTCAGGTTTCCAGCCTTGATGTTTTTTTCGTTCCATAGGAAAATTTGTTTTAAATCTGCTCTGCATTCTTTTTCTTTTTTTTAAAAAATAAAAATAGAACACAGATTAATGTTGTGTATGTTCAACCGACAGACACACAGGTATCCTCTACTATACCTCTTCGCTACAAAGGGGATAGAGAGGGTAGACTCTTCCAAAAACTATCCCCTTCCCTGGATTACCACACGATACAGGGAGAATAAATTGACTACCAGTTCATTCCTTGGCTCCCCTATTTCAGAGACCACTACTTTAAGAGTGCGATAGAGATTGGGAAGCAGACTGTTTCTCCAGATTCTGTTCACTGTAAATAGAACCTCAAGGAGTGACCTGTTTGCTGTCATTTCTGGGTGTTTTCCTGCAGAAAGGAGTCCTGCTGAACCGTAGGTTTCTCCTTCAACTGAAGAACCTCATCTAGCATGCCCCACATCATACTACTACTAACCTTCTTTATCTCCAACATTTCTTCAGAGACTGCATGATAATTTTACTGGTACAAATACCTGTAGCAGACACTTGTTGAAAATCCATCATGGAACAACCAAGGAACAGAAACAATGAGGCAACTATTGTAGTTCCAGGGCAGATATAGAGTGAGGGTGTCAATTTATGATTCCCCCTGGTCCTTTCTTTCTATATAAAGAATTTAGTCAGGAGCACAATTTTCCAAATAAACGGATTGAATGTGATAGAATTAATAGCTGCTTCTCAAAACTAACACATGAGCTAATTAGACTTAAGGGAGGTTTTGTGTATGTCAGTGTAGTCTGCTAATTTACAGTATCTCGTTTTACAGCTGTTACACGAAAGCCCCAGATTACACCATTTACCCACATTGAGTAAATTAGATATCGTTCGGGTACAAATCCTACTGCGGGAGCAGGGGAAGAATATGAATGAAAAGAATATATTTCACCCTAAATAGCGCTAAATGTTGGACCACCATTTCGTGTATTTTCATATAATTTATGGGCATGTTATGCTAAGGCCTAGAAATAATCATTTAGTTCAGTGGCAGGCACAATCCCAACGGCCATTATTTTGCTGTAGTTTATAAATGGAACATGCCTGTAAAAAAACTGTGCCACGCCCTCAGGGTTGCTTCAAGGGTGAGTGGGCTGCAGAAGCCTCATTCCAAACAGCCATGAAGAGAGCTCGCTCTCCTCAAAATAAGTGGGGTGGGGGTTCCCCTTGTCCACCCTGCCCACGTTGTGTGTCGGTTTCCGCTTTTGGAGGGGGTTATTTCAAACCTCAGCATGTGACCACATATGACTAATAAGCTACTATGTCCATGGCACAAACAATTACAGCAGCAGAAAATCTGGATGATGAAAACAGTCGCAGTCACACAAGCCTTTTCCTCGTGGCAGGCATTCCACTCATGTTATGACGCCACTAAGGATGATTGGCCCTCCTGTGCTCATTATAGGTCAGTAGAGGTCAGGTACAGTAGTGGTGTCGCAATTCCTTTATAACAACAAAGTCACATGTAGTAGTGTTTCACACTGTGTGGAACAGTCGCAATATTCTCCGCCTAAGCTCCCTTTTGTGGTATCGGAATTCCCAAATCTCCATGTATTAATTTCTTGACCCTTCACCTGTATTGCCCATCTAATTGCCTTCACTCGGGATGCTATCTATGGAGTAGAAAGGGTGCCCTGAGCCCTAATGAAAAGAAAACGAGCACCCATCCCTCAATAGGGTATTAAAACAGAGCAATGATTGAGGTGCCCTTGGCATCATAATGCTTCTTTTACTCTGATGCTGCTATTGGGCAGCATCTTCCAAGGTTTTGTGCCATATGAGAGGTACATTTTTATGAACCCCTCTTCTTTTAAGGTCAAAGCCTACCAGACAGCACAGCGTCTGGTTTGCTAATGGCATTTTGGGGGCATTTAAAAGCTTCTCTTAGAATGCTTTCGGCCCACTGCTTAGGCTCTTTGGTTGTTACTCAGAATTTCATGCTTTCTAATTGCTGACTTTATGTGTTTGGCGCTGTCAAGCTTGAGTTTGTCCCTTCCCTTGCCCAAACCTTATTTGCAGTATACTTCTGAGTGCTCCCTTTCTGTAAAAGTGTCTTTAAATATTGTTCTTATCTTGTCACATTTGCTGTGCATTCAAAGACAGAAGTCAAATGTCACGCTATGTATTCACAGTGAGCTTGGTGTTTACTTTTTTCTCTCTGACTTCAAAGTGAGACTCATGCTGGCTACGGGGGGTAATTATGAAATTTAGTGGAAACAAATATTTTAACACCATCAAAACAAATCAATGCACTAAGTGATGACATTTCTATACATTATAGTTCTTGTGCTGTATACTTTTATCAGTGAAACTGTATGTTTGTACAAAAGTAATGGTCATTTCAATTGAAGAAAGTATGTCTGTAATGGCAGTGCACCAACACACTGTTAATACTCCACTTCACACCACTCCACTCTACTCTGCACAACTCTGAGCCGCTAAACGCTTCTCTGTACCACTCACACTACACCTCTCCACTCTACACTACTCCACACTGCATCACTGCACTGTACTCTGCACCATTCCAATGTATGCCACTTCAATTTACTCCTCTCTACTCTGCATCACTCTACGTCAGTGCCCTCTACCCCACTCTACTCTACTATGCACCACTGTACCCTCAGCCTCTGCACGCTACACCACTCCACTCTACGCCACTCTGCTCTGCAACCCTGATATCTATACCACTGCACCCTACGCAAATGCACTGTACACTGTACCTCTTCATTCTGTGCCAGTGCACTCTATGCATCCACTCTATGCCACTCTAATCTACTCTGCACTGCTGCACCGTACACCACTGCACTCTTTGCCACTGCACTGTACCCTGCAACACTTCACTCTGCTGTGCACCATTCCACAGTACGCCACTTCACTCTTAACTGAACAATCTACTATGTGCCCCTCCACTCTATGCCACTGCACTCCACTGTAACCACTATACTCTGTGCCAGTGCACTCTGCACTTTACTAAAAAAAACAATGCACTCTAAACCACTGCACTCTATGCCACTGTGTTCTACTCTGCACCACTGTACTCTACACCACAGCTCTCTATGCCACTCTATTCTGCACCACTCTACTCCACTACACTCTACGCCAATGCACTCTAAGCTACTCTACTATACACTACTGCATCCTATGACAGTCTACTTTAAGGAAACTGTACTCTGTGTCACTGAACTTGATGCCACTCTACTCTAGGTCACTGAACTTTACGCCACTGTGGTCTACTCTGCACCACTCTTCTTGTCACCACTCTATGCCAATGTGCTCTATGCCACTACACTCTACATCACACTACTCTGCAACACTCAACTCTAAGCCACTGCACTCTACCCTTCACCACTCCGCTTGGCACTGCTCCTCTCTGTGCCACTACAATCTACTGCACTCTATGCCACCGCACTTTAAGCCACTAAACTCTGTGCGACTCAATTCTACTGAGCACCACTCTACTCTACACCACTGCTCTCTATGCCACTCTGCTCTGCACCACTATACTCTACCCCACTGCAATCTGCCACTGCACTCTATGCCACTCTACTCGACACCACTGCACTCTACAACTCTACTCTGCAACACTATACTCTCTGATACTCTATGTTGTGCCACTCCACTCTGCCCATTGCACTCCAAGCCACTGCACCACTCTACTATATGCCCCTGCCCTCTATGTCACTCTAATCTATTCTGCACTACTACACTCGACCCCACTGCACTCTATGCCACATCATTCTACACCTCTGTACTCTACTCTGCACCACTCTACTCTCTGCTAACGCACTCTACTATGCATCTCTGCACTCTTTCCCCCTGCACTCTACACCACTCCAGTTTAAGCTACTCCACTCTACTCTGCACCACTCCATTCTACGCCAGTTCAGTCTATGCCACTACTCTGTCCCACTCCACTCTACCTTTGAGCACTCCACTCTTGCTCTGAATCACTCCACTCTACCCCACTTCACTCCACTCTGAAACAATCTACTCTACACCACTGTACTCTATGCCACTGTACTCTACGCCAATGGACTCTACACCGCTTTACTCAAAACCAATGCAATCTAAGCCACTGCACTGTATGCCAATCTACTAAACACCACTGCACTTTATGCCACTTCACTCTAGGCCATTCTACTCCACTCTCCAACACTCCAGTCTATGACACTGTACTCCATTAAACTGCTCCATTCTAAGACACTCTACTCGCTCTGTGCCACTCCCCTCTACAACACTCTTCTCCATTCTATGCCACTCTACGGAACTCCCTCTATGCCACTTGACTCCACTCTATTCTGTGATAGACCACTCTACTACTCCACAATACACTACTCTGGTACTCCACTCTACGTCACTCTACTCCATCCCACTCTATGCTACTCAACTCTATGACAGTCTATTCCACTCTACGCCACTTCATGCCGTTCCACTCTGATACACTACTCCACTCTATGCCACTCCACTCTATGACAGACTACACTGCTCTACACCACTCTACTCCACTCTACCCAGCACCTACTCTGCTCTACACTACTCCACAACACTGCATTCCACTCCACTCCACTCTATGACACTCTACTCCACTCTGAGACTCTACTCCACTCTACATCACTCATCTCTACGACACTCAACTCCACTCTATACCCTTCCACTGTATGACACTCTGCTCCTGCCACAACCCTCCACAACACTATGCCACTCCACTCTATGCCACTCTATGACACTCCACTTCACCCATCTTCATGCTATCCAACTCTACTTTGCACCACTCAATGCCATTCCACAACTCTCTATGCCACTCCATAATACCCCACTCCATAATATTCTACTTTACAACACTCCCCTCCACACCACTCTACTTTATGCCACTAACTTTTAGTCATGCTGAACAGCTGCCTACGCCTTGTAAAGAATCTGCCCTGTTGTTACTGCAGGATCCTCCCTCTGGGATGAAACTGTGATCCTATGTTATCACTGAATGCGTTCAAACTACAGTCAAAGACCCATATTCAAGAAAAAGTGGTGCATCAGCTATGATGCGCCACTTTTCTCCCACCTCCCTACCAGCACCTAACAACACCATGGTTACGGCGTATTCATAATACGGCATACAACAGTGGTCATTAGCACAATAGCGTCAACACTTTTTATGCTATTGTAGCGCTTTGCTACCTGCACTTGCGTCAATTTTTTTTTACACTTATACAGCAAAGTGCACGGAGGCCCATAGGTTACTATGAGAGCGTCAATTTAATGCCTGCTCTGAGCAGGCGTTAAAAATTATGCCAAAAAAGAAGCAGTGAAATTTAAAAGATTTCACTGTACCATTTTGCAGGCCTCTTAGTGCTGGAAAGAACCCCCTTGCATACATTATGCCTGGCACAGGCGTAATATGCCGCTAGAGGTTACAAAGTGGAGCTATCCATGAATTGTTTCACTTTGTAAATATGGCACAGCAGAAAAGCCACTTTAGCGCCTCCTTAGTGTAAAAAAAATTACACTGTGGCGGCGCTAAGGGCTCCTAAATATGCCCCAGAGTGTATCTGATGCCTAGGTAACCCTAGACTCTAGCAGCTTAAACGTGGGCTGCCACGGGTGGTGAGCTGGCAAACTGGACCCCACTGAAATGTTAATTCATTTTTGTGGGCTTATTCTTTCTACCGGTCTTCTCTTAACTGACACTGGTATGACATACCATGAAAGAGGGCTGTGGGCTTCGGATATGAACACCGAAGGAAACCCGGAAAGGCCATAATTAAAATAGGGGAAACCACAGAGAAAGAAACGCATAGACAAACAGTGAGCACGGAAAAAAAAAAAGTAAGGGCGAGAGAAACACGGTGGGTAAATAGAAAGGGGGAGAAAGAACGTTAGGAGGAAGGAAGGGTGACGTCAAGGAAGAAAACGTGAACGGAGGGATAGAAGAATAACTGTATGGAAGTGGATTGGATGGATAGATGTAAGGGTGAAAGGTTGGATGGAAAGAGTGAAAGCATAGATGGATGGATGGACGGGTGGACGGACAGATGTTTAGGTGTATGAATGGAAGGAGGGTGAACGAAACTCTTCTAAGGAGGGTCGTGTTTGCTCACTTCACGCGCTGGATGCTATTAGAGGTATGTTTGAAGTGATGGCATTTTAATTTTCTGGCTACTGTCTTGCTACCACAATCCACATGAAACCATGGAAACGCTCATTTCAGCATTTGTTGACATTTCCAAGGATAAAAATGTTCATTTGCGCCTTCAAACTTGTTCATCTTCTTGGATTTAAACGAGTACCATTCTAAAATAATATCAACCCATAAATAGCAGCATTTGCGTTTATGACTCGCCTTCTGCTTACGTATTTTACGAGGGAGCAGGACACCTTCAAGCCTCGGCACCTGCCCACTTGACACGTATTAACATCAGTTTGCCCAGGCTCTCAAAGGAGGCATGAAAGAGATTCTGGGAACAACACTGGCATCCGGTGACCTCATCCTAGACACATCTGAGCTATTTGTGGTAGCGCCCCGCTGCCAAAGCTTTCAATCTGAAAGTCATGCTGAGGTATGTTTGAATTATTTAAATGAAGTAACACCCTCGTTGTCATCTTTAACCCTTGCAAGTAGAGAGACCTGTGACTTCATTAGGTTATTAACTTTCTAGCTCTGAGAATGGGTGTGCTGTGACTTACATACGGTTTATGGCACTCAGGAAAATCTAGCAACATAGGTACATGTTAAGCGTAAGCAGATATCTAGAGAGTGAAGTTATTAAAATATAGCATTTGAGTTTCTTTTAAGCTGTTAGACTGTCTGTGCCTTAAATACTTAAATGTGCTCTTCCCTTAAACATAACTAGAGGAAGCTTGTCCTGTATCAACTCTGCTTAGGTCGGGGTTACAAACTGGGCCTCATTCGGGCCATTTCTTTGCTCCACGCCCATGGTTGTTGATACCAGGGGCATCAGTGGCTCTGGAAGAGTGGAACTACCAAGAGTATGAGATTTTAGGGAATAACACGTAGAAACGGTGTTTCCTTGGGGATTTTGTCTGTTCGCAGCATCAGAAATCTCTGGGAGATATGCCGCATCTCATAATTATGGGGGCAGCCTTCCATTATCACTTCGTAGGACACTTGGCCTGTGTGAAGATATTTTTCGCATGAGGAGACACTTTGACCCATATTTATTAAATGTTTGCGCCCCCTTAGCGTCAATTTTTTTTGCGCTAAAGAGACGCAAACCGAACTCCATTTTTATATTTTGAGACTAGACCCGTCTACCGTCAAAATATATGAGTTAGCACCATTTTTAGGATACGCCAACCCACCTTGCGTCAATGAGATGAAAAGTAGACGTTCTCATCCTAAAAATTACGCTAGCCCCCCAGTGCCATATTTAACTCCTGGTGCAGAAATGACGCGCAGGTGGGAGATGGACCAAAATAATGGCGATGAGCCCTCTTAGCGCCATTATTTAATGCCTAGTCAGACCAGGCGTTAAAGTGCAGGTAGGCCCATTTCCAATGGGAAACACCATGGAATGGGCGCAAAGATGCTCACCCCAGTTCCAAGCTACACCACAGGGACACTACTGGAGGAGGGAGCCCATCCTAGGTAAGTTGCAGGTAAGTGTTTGTGTACGTGTGTGGTGTTCCACTAGGGGCCCCTTACATGGGGCCCCCTGCCTGGCACTAGGTATGTAGGGCTTGCCCAGGGGACACTGGTCCCCTGTGGTGGGTATTGGGATGGTGGTAATGACTCCGGTCTATAATTAGACAGGAGCTATTTTTTGGTCCTCATTGTGCGTTAAAATGATAGGCTGATTAGCGGCAGAAATTTTGCCGCTAACCAACCTAACGTCATTTCTGACCCACTAGCGCCTTTTCCCCTAATACCACCCCTACCGGCTAGCTTTTTTTTTTTTTTTACGCTACCCATTCCTTAGCGCCATTGTGCTTCATTTCATAAATATGACACACGGATGGCTTTAAGGAATGGCATTAGCTGACATTTAAAAAAATTACGTACAACTGCGTTAGCGCAGTTGTGTGCCATTTTTCATAAATATGGGCCTTTGTGCACAAACAGGTATCAGAAAACATTTATTAGGGAGCTGGTGAACTACGAGTTGCATTGCTTTGTTTTTGGGGGTTCCTTTTAAATCACCATCCTTTAAATCAGGCCATTTTAAAATATATAACTCCAGGAGAAAACTATTTTTGACTTCTAACCGATTTACCTCCTCATGGAGTAAGCCTTGAGCGCTTGATACTGTAACTTTTGAGAGATGAGTTTAGAAATCGCAGTATCCAAATGGAATGATAAAGTATTAACCTATAAAACACCAATGTTAAATATTATTATGCAAAACGCTTACTGCCTAGTAGCCACCTATTGTTATTGGATATGGTCCAGTGGGTACCTTTCAGCCATAGAACAAGGGTACTTGACATCTAATCTTAGTTTTACCACTTCACTTACAAGTGCTGGAAATAAAAACTATTTTCTAAAGCTGGGCAGGGCTCACAACACAGTGATAATTCCCTGAGGAGTGTAGTCCCTTGTCTTTGCCATCTGAATCACTCCCACTCCTGTTGTGGTCCAGTGGACTAGTTGGAAAAATGGAACTGAGAGACATAGTTTTTAATCCTGGCCTCCAATGTATGCAATCTGTGTGTTCTTGGGAAATCACTTTTGAGCTTATTCCACTCCATCTTTTTTGGCATTATTTAGAGTATATAAATCAGTGTAAAAGATGCTACTAAGCATCTGTTTAAGAAATGGTCTAGATATTGCCCAGAGGAGAAGAGAAGTGCCAAGTCTAATGGAAACTTTACCAACATGCAATATCGTTTTGAATGCATTTTCTATGAGCAAAGTTGGAATGTGATGCAGTCTCAAGTCTGCTACTTTAACAAACTATTTGATCCTAGGCAAATCATGTTCTCTCTGTGCCTTCATACTGTGACCTGACAGTATGTCAGCATTTTGAAACAGGCTTAGTGGAATTAATAAACACCAAGGTCTACTACTAAAATAGTTTGTCAGCATAGTTTTCATTCACACATTCAGGGTTGTTCATGGGCACGTGGCTGGATTTGCACCTCAATGGCTGAACATGCTTCTGAAGCTGCATTATGAAGGACCCCTCCTGTGTCACCACTCCTCCCTCCTAGTGACCAACAAGCCCCTCTGTTGTAGCTAATAAAGGATTGAAAGAGTGAGAGTTTCTTGTCATTTGAGGGAATTAAAAGTGGTGGAGAACCAAATGCAGGACATTAGACATCCCGCAGTGCCTCTGTGTGGCAGTGGGCCATGTGTCACAATTACCGGACAAACCTGCAAAATGTGGGACATGTGGCCATCCTACTCTTGGGCTCATTAAGTCCTATAACTAGTGGTCCATCAAGATTACCTGGGGCACTCAGAATTAAGCCCTGATAGTGTATGTGCCTCGGATGGCTGATGTCAGTCCTCCAGTACAGGTGAGTTCACACTATGATATTTTCTAGTGGAAAATAACAAAATTACCCTATATGATGACTGGTAGCTCTAATAACAAGAACAGACTATTGGGATCTTGGCTTTGTTCTTTTTCAGGACAATAAAATGCTTCTTATGTGTGTCTGTAATTGCTTGTGGATGAGCTTCTTCCCACATGCAAACTGCACTCCCAAGTGAATTATTTTCATAACCCTTTCAGTTCCGTGGACTCATTCAGTGAGGAGAGGTTCTAGAAAGGGTGACTGATGGAATGAGAAGAAATCTTAGGAGGGGGATTACTGCAATTGGCATAAATGTAACTTTATCTTTGCTGGGACAGAAAAGTCCTCTGCATTGTAATGGACATGCACCCCTGCCCTGAGTGCCCAATGGTACCGATGTCTGGATCCCTAATACTGATGTTTCTTGTTAAAGGCAAACACAGATCATGTGTGTGCATCATGACATAGGACTGTTTCATAAATTGTGATCTTTATGGAGTGGGAAGGGTGCCCGAAGCTCTACCCTCATAATGATGGAAAGCTACTACTTTCATCAGGAGCTAAGCAGCACAAGTGAGGTGGTGGCAGCATACTGTGTAGTGATCAGTAGGAGTGAACTGGTCCTTTTAAACTGTGTCAGCGGAGTGAGGCCAACAGGCTCAATCACTTTAAAAGTTCCACTGCTGTTTGCTTAACTCTCTCTAGGCTACACCGGAATGGTGTGAAGTGTTTCACAGAAGTGGTGTATCTGCACTGGGTGGTGTGTGCCTGGGGAGGGTGCCATAGAGGAACAATGCAGAGTAGTGTGTGCATGTTGTATGCATGTGCTTATAGCGCATGTGCCTGGAATTGATATAATATCTAAAGGATGTAGGCCCATATTTATACTTTTTGACACAAAACTGCGCCGACGCAGTTTTGCGTCAAAAATATTACCGCTGGCTAACACCATTTATTTGCACTGTGCGGGCGTCAAATTTATACTTTGACGAACGGTGGCGCAAACAGAGTATAAATATGGCCCATAGTGTTGTGCGTGCAGGATAAGTGCATGTGATGGGTAAAAATGCTGAAAATATGTGTGCATCTGAATGGTACAGTAGATGGAGGATACAGTACTGTGCAGTGTGTGCATGCTGTGTACATCACTGGGTGATGGTGTGCCTGTAAATAGTACAATACATGGAGGGCACTGGGTTCCACTTTGGGAGACCCAGGCCTACGTGGTGAAACATGGAGTGAAGGTAGAGAATCCCCCCAGACAGTCTTGAGGAGTGCTGCATTCCTGTAAGCTGGGTGGGACACAGACTCGGGAGGGGACGACCAAGTTTCTCCTGTACATTTCACAGGGTGCTCTTTGATTCAGTGAGAGGACACAAGGAAGACACCTTGGCACATCTCAGGAAAGAGATGGGGCTGGTAACTGAATTATAAAAAGTAAGACTGGGAGCACTGGCCTAAGCTATTAATGCCCATATTATTGCAGCTGACATTTAGATGTGAACTCTAGCTATTTCCACGGCCTTTGGTGTGTGACTTTCAGGTTCAGAAACACACCTGCTGTGGCACACTGCTTTTCAAAAGGAAGAGAGAGCAAAGGAGCATGCACTTCAAAAGAAGCTGAACCCAAATATAAAATTTCAAAGCCACAGACTCTAAAACATATTCAGTGTCTGGACAAGGACTATGATAAGGGAAGGTTGAGACTACTGACTTTAAATCAGATTCATAGTGGATTCTTGAGACTCAGACTACTAGTGGGACATACTCTCAATATTACCAGTAGTGAATGGGGAGCAACCATGGTTGCTAATGTGAGGAGAGTGTAACAGGGAACCACCTTAGAAACTCTAAAGCCCCGACCCCAGTGGAGGACTGTGTAATGGTATTTGTATGTCGTATTCTTCCTTTATATGGAAACTGGTAGAAATAAAATATTTCTCTTTTGTTTAAAAAGTTACTATTTGGCTGGACAATAATTTATTGCTGCTGCAGCATGCATTTTGAGTTGTGAGCCCATGTTCACTAATCTATAACCACACTTTTCTCTGTCGCTTTGCACCATTGCTTTAGCCAAAGACATGGCGTGACACCCTTTTCCTCCATTATAATATAAGCCAGTGTACCCTCGGGCAGTGTAACCTCCCTTACACTCGCGGTAATATATACTTCTCCCCTCAAAGCACTCTTTAAAGCCTTGAAAAATGTCATCTTTACGTCTTTTATTTTGTTCACAATCAGATCAGGAAGTGACTTTAATTCCCAGAACTCTCATTGCATACCTTCTCAACCCATTGCCTCTCACGGACGGCTGCCAATCCGTGCGTGACCCTTCTCACTAACCAACCTATCCCAGCGTGGCTCCAATGACGTCACACTCACACGCACTGCGGCTGACAAAGTCTTGCAGCTTGTCTTCCCACTCTCGATTCACACAAAACGAATGCAATATATTGCGAGAACCAACCAAAATAAAACTCAAATTTGCCGGTTTACTACAGGAAGGGTAACACAATTGCTTCAGAACTTTACAGAGATTTCACTTAGCCTTAGCCGCTACTCTCTCCTTTTCAGATCCCGCGCTCGCAAGCAAGATTTGGCCCGCAAATTCTACTCTCGACTTGTCAATGGATTATTGTTCTAGTGCACTTTAGAACTCACCAAATCTCCATCGAAGTTTTCATTCACTCACTTTGACTCAAACTTGACTCGTCGACTTCACTATCAACCTATTAAACCACGCAAATTACAACATAAACCAAGCGATATGCATAAGCAGTGCAAGCGCAAAACCTACTTCATTCACACTATCACTAGAACGTACTCAAACTCCCTTCAGCAAGCTCTGAGATTCCGGGAAAGTCATTTGGGACTTAGGGACATACCATCCCTCCAATTTGCATCATTGAAAAAGAAAAACCCCACAAAACCCAATTTATTCGGTACACCTTGCCCACCACCAAATCCTCCGTACCAGGACCTCAAAGGACCAACCCCATCAATCTCTACCAAACTGTTAATCTTTCGTACCAGGGCCGTACTGCTACAAAAACTGTTAATTATCGCACCTCGTGATCCTTCGTACTCGGGCCCCAAAGGGCCAAACCATCCTCTGCTACCAAAACTGTTAGCGCGTCAGAGCCTTAATAAGTAAACATACAAGGAGGCGGGTCTAGGTTGACAAACCTTTGGACCGCGTTTGGAGACTTCCCAGTGCGAAGTATTTTCTTGTATCATCAACCAGACAATATCAATAAATAATCAATAATGACAATCACTAATCAATGAACAATCAATAAGGATCAACATTTGAACACACCATGACCCTTCAGTCATGAATAACCACACCAGTTAAATTGAGTGTTAGGATATTTTTTTCCCTATTAGTTACAATCTAATATCATGTCTATTAATCTCAATAGCAATAAACTCATCAGAAAACACTACCGATTTGCAATCAGAGAACAACTTAATCAATGCATAGACTATATTCATTCAATATTTAGGCCCATCATTAATCTGAATCAACTTAGCAGTTCATGATTAGTACATGAATCAACAAAGAAAGATCTCAATCATTTGTCTGTTTGCACAAGGTATTAGTGAATGCCTTAACTAACCTCAAATTAGCATTAGCATGTTGGGCTTCATGCAAAACATTTAGTGAATACGAATTTGGAAAACATCTAAACTAAGGCCTCGATCAAAACAGCAGTTGGTACCTAGAAAGAAAAGGCAAACAGACAATCACAATTTGCATTGGATAGTTACCAATCCAACAGATCAGCAAACAGCGTTAGTCTTCGTCCTCTTGACATCAGTCGATTCACCATCAGCAGAGATAGGACGGGCAAAGTCTTTAGCATTAAGGCGAAGCAAAGTCTCTTTCAAGATGCATTAGATAGCATAGCTATAGAATGATTACTTCCCTCAAATGGAGGAGAAGTTAGCATCAGGCATGGATGGGGTAGAGGATGGTTTAAAGTGATAGGACAACTAAAATAAAATATGTCAACTAGCAAAAGTCACTCTAGCAAAAGTCTCATAGCAAAAGGAATGGCAAATGGCAATGGTAGAAGTCCACGTTTTTCCTTGGGTCACACCGTTAAATCAAAACTGTCTAACTATTCCCTAATTCCTCATTGGATAAAGTTTGGTGCATCATTATCTCTGACCAATAATTTGGTAAGCACCTTGCTAGAATTTTTCACAGTTCACAGTTCCCACATCACCGATTGGTCCACGTTATTGACGTCTTCAACAGTTGGAATGTCAGGTAGAAAATGTTACACTTTGCCTCCAGTCAGTGTCTTCATTGTCTTCTCCTAGGAGAGTTAACCTCGCACCTGTTACAAATTAAACTGTTGCATCTAGCAAGAACATCACCTTGAGCAAGCCGGTTCTCATGAGAAAGAATTTACTACGGCTACACACATATAGCTCCTGGAAAAGTACAGCTTTATGTCCTTCAGGAAAAACAGCACGCTACACGTTAGAAAATGCAACTCAATATGAGGCCAGGCAGCTAGGCTCAAGCCCTCGCTAAGTTAAAGCCCTTTTGTTTAATTAAGCAAATTCTTAACACATAACCCTAATTATGATATACTAATACAAATTCAAACAATTATTGCATAATAATTCAGAATTAACAAGCCTTTTCATTAGTCTTCGTATACATCACTCCCCGTGGGCACATTTCAAATGCGTTCATTATTTTTTAGGTTAACACATTTTCTATGCAGCTTCATCACACAATGTATTGCAAGCTTTCGTAATTAATATTGCTTTTAAAAGACACACTCCAACAATCCCTCCTCTGATGACTCTTGTCATCACACAAAACCTTTCCCCACAAATTTTACATCAGTTAAAATTCTGTCATTTCAATCTCTTCTCTTATTGGTTTCCCCTTTGATTTTTCCCTAAATGATTTTTCCCTTTCCTTTTCTTCCCTCCTCTTATTATTTTTTGCCTTATTCAATTTTATTCTTTTACTAATTTTACATGCCACCCACAACACAAATAGACAAGCTATAACAATCAATATCCCCTGTATTAATTTAGACAATATCCCATGCCATATGTTGCTAAGACAATTCCCCACTGAAGTAAAACCCCTTCCAACCTTTTCCCAAACCCCAGGTTCTTTGAATTCCTTCAAGTCTGTACTATCCGTAGTTAAGTTAGTAAGCATACTTCTAATCTCATTACTATTATCTGGAATATATGCGCAACAATGATTCTCATTGAGCATCATACAAACTCCACCATTTTTTGCTAAAAGAATGTCTAAAGCAAGCCTGTTTTGAAGAGTCAAAGCCCTCTCCGCAGCAAGTTCAGTATCCATTAGGAGTATAGCTCCTGAAAAATTTGTCAGCATGTTATCCACAATAGTAGACAACTTTCGAATCTTTATTGAGTTCAAAATAACTCCCACTGAAGGAATTATCACCCCAAATATGTCTCCCACTACACCAGCAGCGGTCTCTCTCTTCTGTCTAGTACGATGTAATTCAGATAATCTCGGAAACTTCTTTAAGTCATTGAGTTGGTATATCTTTGGGAAAACTATCCCCAAATAACATGTCCCACACCATCCTTTTGGAAAACGGTATTAAGCATTAAGCTCACATATATAGTAGATCCCTGGGATTTCCGGATCCTGTCCATTTAACATGAACGTCCATTTACTCTGAAACAAAAACACATGCTTACATTTACTCATTCCCACAAATACATTGTCATAATATGATTTTGGCCTAGATATACAAAGCTTCCCTATGTACAATGCATCTAAAGCTAACTTCCCTTGCTCTCTAATTTCACCATAACCTTCATTACTAGCAAAAGCTCGCTGCTGTAATCCTTTTTCTAATTTTCCCTTTAATGCCCTCCTTCTATCATCCGTGTGATCTAAAAAGCTTTTCTCTACAGGTGTGAGCAAGCATGTCAAGTTATTGCGGTGAGCATAAGATGTACTAATTTCCAATGTCGGCTCAAAGAATCCTTTAACTAACTTAATACTATAGTATCTAGCTACATCACTGAAATCCTCTGTTATAGGCACATAAGAAAACACAAAGTCATGATTAGAATAAAAGTACTGGATCTCCTCCTGGTTATAAAATATTGTTAGTAACAGACTACAACTTTTCGCATAGGTTAGTGGCAAGCTATGATAGGTAACCCCTTCTTGTACCGAGATAGGGATCTGTGTACACACAAAGCAATCCTTTGCATCCATTTTCTCAACATATTCACTCAGCAGGCAATAGAAAACGTTAGTAGTTGGTTCCCCTTTTGCATTAGTTCCCTCATGTAAGTATCTCTCATCCAGCTCAAACCTCTCCAAAGCTGTTAGTGCAGTAGTAATTTCAGGAACTGAAGCATTGTTAGTCCCACACTTATCCATTAGTGTCATACCCACAATCACAACCACAATGAAAATCACACACACAACGCCTAAACCAACACCCAAGTATTTACAACGCCTACTCCCTCTATTCTCCTGCCTAGTATTAGCCATAATCTGTAAAGAATCAGAAAGTGAAGGATGGTTATTTAAAACAACAAAAGAGGATGGTTAATAATTCTCTCCCGCAGCAAAGTTAAAACAAGCAAAAATCTTCTTTCAACAATTATTTACAGCTTTCAATCTCACTCCCAGGATCCCTTGTCAAATCAGGTTAGCAGCTTGTCAAAATCTGTTTCCAAACGTCAACTCAAGTTCTCAAAGTCTCATCCGGTAAATTCCAAGTCTCTTTTCTAAATTTCAATCTCATCTCAAATCTTTACGCCAACTTCAGTTTCTTCAGCCAGACTCAGGTGCCAAAGTATTGATCTGGGACTTCTCAATGAAAACAAAACGCCAAGAACTCTTGTTGCCATTCGGCTGTAGTTGCATACGCCCATTCAGGACCTGCATACCTTCCATTTGCTACTCTCTTCCTTTTCAACTTGCGATCACCTTGCAACTCTCCTTCACTCAGATCTTCTCTCCTTGTTGTGTCTACTTCTTCCTCTATGGTATCTTCGACATCCACTTCTCTCCTCTTTACTTGTAACTCTGGCCACTTGTCTCCCTTCAGTGTCTCTTTAGTCTTTGGTCTTTCCTGTGGCACCCCTTCTTTCTCTCTTTGCTCTATGGTGTTTTCGCTTAATGGAAATGCAATCTGCTCAGAAGGAGTCTGGACACTCTGACTATCCTCCACCTCAACTCCTTTGCTTTCTGGGTAGGTCAAGTGCTCTGGCTCATTCTCATAATCATCTACTTCTGGGAGAACCTTCCTTTGACTAGGCTCCCCTGCTGCCTCAGTTGAGATAGGCTCACCGTCACCCCTCTGGATCTCCTCTCCCTCGTCTCTTACTGGAGTGACCAAGCCATCTTCAACGGGCTCTCCTTCTGTCTCAGTTCCCTTCGATCACTCTCTGACCCTGAGACTTCCCTGTTAGTTGTTGGTACTTTCAACAACTCAACTTCCTCATCAGTGGACACGTCACCTTTTTCGTGTGACTGGCATGGATCCAGTTCGGAACTCCTGCACACTTCACAGCAGTGGTAGTCGTTAGTATCACTTGGTAAGGTCCCTTCCAACGTGGCTCCAAGCAAATCTTCCTTACGTGTTTCTTGATGACAACCCAATCACCAGCTTTCAGGTTGTGCCCGGGATCATGAATCGGTGGCAGGATTGTAGCTTCCACCTGGTGAGAAAAAGAGCAGACCACATCAGCCAGACCCTTGCAGTAGTCCAACACCATATCATCTGTGATATTCACAAGAGCATTCGCAGGCACTGCGGACAGTCTCATAGCTCGACCCATGAGAATCTCATGCGGAGACAGTCCTGTCTTCTTGTTAGGTGTATTTCTCATTGACATTAACACTAAAGGTAATGCGTCGGGCCATTTTAAATTCATGGCTGCACACATTTTCGCCATTCTCGACTTCAGGGTACCATTCATCTGTTCCACTAGTCCTGATGCTTGAGGGCAGTAGCTACAATGCAACTTCGGCTCAATGTTCAATGCTGCACACAGTAACTTAACCACCTCATTGTTGAAGTGACTTTCCCTATCTGATTCTAAGGAGATCGGGAAACTGAAATGCGGTATCAGTTCCCTAAGCAACAATTTAGCTACTGTTAGGCTGTCATTTCTGCGTGTAGGGTAAGCTTCAATCCAATGGCTAAAGATACACACAATCACCAAAACATACCTCAAACCTCCACACACAGGCATTTCAATGAAATCCAATTGCATTCTGCTAAATGGACCTCCAGCTCTCCCAATGTGGCTCATGTTCACCACTGTCCCTTTCCCCCCGTTCTGTTGGCAGATGACGCAACAATGGCAAATCTCCTCTGCAGCTTGTCTAAATTTTGGGTTAAACCAGTAAATCTTGAACAACCTGATCATGGCATCCCTCCCAATGTCTGCTTGGCCATGATAAAACCTTGCAAATTGTGACAAAAGACTGTTTGGCAAGACCATTTTCCCTTCGTCTGAAACCCACAAATCATCTGGTCTTTTTATGCATTGCATCATAACCCAAGAACGTTTCTCATCTTTGCTGGCACTGTCCTGCAACAATTTCAACTCTTCTAACGTGTCAATCACCCTCGATGAATAATCTGTGCACGTCTCCTTTTCTTTTTCAGGTAACAATTCCCATTGATCCTTAACGATATACAGTTCAATGCGCAAAACCTTGCAACGTGATCTGCATATTCATTTCCCATTGAAACAAAGTCTTGTGACTTCAGGTGTGTACTGCATTTCACCACGGCAATTTCATGAGGTAACTGAATCGCATGCAACAACTCCTTAATTCTTTTACCATTTTTCACTGGCGAGCCAGAAGAGGTCAAATAACCCCTCTGAGACCATAGTTGGCCAAAATCATGAACAATTCCAAATCCATATGGACTATCAGTATAGATGGTGACTCTCATCTGAGCAGAGACATGGCAAGCCCTGGTAAGAGCTACCAACTCAGCTACTTGAGCAGAATACACTCCTTGAAGGCAGGACGTTTCCAGGATACCGGAAATCGTGCATACAGCATATCCGGCTCTCAGCATTCCTACTGAGTCTCTCAAACATGAGCCATCAACAAAGATAATTTGGTCATTTTCTTCCAATTGAGTATCTTTCATATCAGGTCTTGGTTTGGTGCACATTTCTGTTACCTCAAGACAATCATGTTCTACATCTTCCAGATTTTCAACCTCTGCGACCATAGCTGGCCAAAATCATGAACAATTCCAAATCCGTATCTGCTATCAGTATAGATAGTTACTCTCAATTCGGCAGGAGTGTGGCAAGCTCTAGTAAGAGCAACCAATTCTGCCACTTGAGCAGAGTATACTCTCTCAAGCCAAGACGCTTCCAGGATACCAGTGATCGTACACACAGCGTATCCATCTCTCAGTACTCCCAATGAGTCTCTCAAACACGAGCCATCAACAAAGATAATTTTGTCATTTTCTTCCAATTGGGTATCTTTAATATCAGGCCTCGGTTTGGTGCACATTTCTGTTACCTCAGGACAATCATGTTCTACATCATCAGCATCCTCAACTTCTGTATTTTCACTTGGAAGCAAAGTTGCCGGGTTCAACACTGTACATCTCTTTAACGTTACATTTGGTGACCCCAATATAATTGTTTCATATTTGGTCAATCTCGCATTAGTCATATGCTGTGTGTTCGTTCGGGTTAGAATGATCTCAACTGAGTGAGGGACCATGACAGTTAAAGGATGTCCCATCACTATGCCTTCACACTGTGTGAGGCTTTGTCCAACTGCTGCTACTGCACGCAGACAACCCGGTAAGGCTGCTGCAACTGGGTCCAAAGTAGCTGAAAAATATGCTACTGGTCAGTTTACACCTCCATGGACCTGTGTCAAGACAGACAAAGAACATGCATCTTGTTCATGACAAAACAGAACAAAGGACCTCGTGTAATCAGGCATACCTAAAGCTGGAGCCCTGCACATGCTCTACCTTAACTCAGTAAATGCTCTCATTCGCTTCTCTCCCAAAACTATAGCATTCTGACCCTCTTTGGCCATCAGTCCCTGCAATGGCTTGGAAATAACTGAGAAATTCAGGATCCACAGGCGACAGTAACCCACCATTCCTAGAAACATCCTAACATCTCTCTGTGTCGTCTGTGGATTCATCTGTAACATTGCAATTATTCTTTCTCTGGATAACTTCCTTGACCCTTTCTCAATTTGATGACCCAAATACTTCATTTATTTCTAACAATATTGCAATTTCTTTGGGGATACCTTGTGTCCATTCTTTCCCAAGTGATTCAGTAAGGCAATCGAATCATACTTGCACTCGTCCCTTGTTTTGGATGCAATCGACAAATCATCAATGTACTGTACTAGAGTCGATTGGAAAGGCGGCTCCAATGACTCCAAATTCTTCTTCAGTATCTGATTGAATATAGAAGGTGATTCCAAAAACCCTTGAGGAATTCGACACCAACTGTAAACCTTGTCCAAGAATTTAAAACGGAAGAGAAATTGGCTGTCCTCATGAAGAGGCACGGAAAAGAACACTTGGGACAGATCAATTACTGTGAACCATTCTGCATCACATGGAATCTGAAACATAATCACAGCTGGATTTGGCACCACTGGGCAACATTTCACCACTATGTAATTTATCTTCCTCAAATCTTGGACAATCCGAACCTTCCCACAAGGCTTTCTTATTCCCATTATTGGTGAGTTACATGGACTGCTCAACACCTCTTTCAAGACTCCCTGTTTCACAAATTCTGCAATGATTTGTGCAACCTTTATAAGGATATCTTGCGCCATATGATACTGCGGTATCTGGGAGAACACAGCGTTTGGCTTCACACTGACTTTGACTGTCTCCACTCCTTTTATCAGCCCTACCTCTTTCCCTGTCAAATCCCACACCTCTTCTTGAACTGTTCCCTGTAAGTCTGCCGGGGGATCAGCCACTGTGAACATCGGAAAGAAGTTAATCAGAGGATATTCCTCATCTGTGGCCTCAATTTCAGGCTCTAAAACCTGTTCCTCCCCTTCATCTTCACTGTTTGTCTGGACCTCAATTCCCTCATTGGAACAGGTGATTGAACAACTCGTCTTGCACAATAAGCCTCTTCCCAATAGGGATACGGGACATGAATCGCAAACCACAAATCTGTGTAATCCTTGGAAAGTGCCAAGCTCAACCTGAACCGGATCTGTGATCGGGTTAGTCAGGAGTTGGTTTGCTACTCCGACCACCTTAACTGTCTGTCCCGAAAGGGGCAGTTTCGGAATCTCTGCACTTCTGACTGTGGAGCATGTAGCTTCTGTGTCAACCAAGAATGAAACCTTATGACCCATAACCTTCCCCTGAACATAGGGTCCTCTCTGATCTATCTCTAAGGATGCTGCAAGCCTGCACTCTTCTCTGTCTGAACTCTCATCCGACCATTCATCGTTTATTCCATTCTCACCACGCAATGGGTATTGTTGCACTGTGTGATATTGACTCATTCATTGACCCGTGACCTATTGAGGAAGCATCACCTGTTGCTGTTCCATTGGGGCTAAAGGCACTTGCATTTGCTGCCTAGGTACCATGGGGACCTGCTGTTGCATTTGTTGTAACTGTATTGGCTGTATAAATGGCATCTGCACCTGCTGCATGAATTGAAAACCTTGCATTTGATTCACATTATTCTGAAAATTTTGATTTGGATCTCTCGATCTTGGTCCTCTCATATTTTGGATTGAACTGACATCATTGCTTTGTTGAATAACACCATCCTGCACCATCATTGGGCACTCCCGCTTCGAGTGTCCAACGACCCCGCAAGCATGACAAGGTAACAGCTTCTTCATTCCCTGTGCATCGTTTTGAACTACTTCAGTGTTCAAGTCTGGACCGCGGTTCACAATACCTCAATGACCTCTACCTCTCACCTGTGCCTGAAACATCCTGTTTCCCTGCGGCTGCTGCACCATCTGCTGTAGAAAACCTCCCTGTATCCCTGGCTGTGCTGCCTTAATTTGCATCACCATCGCTTTCTCCTTCAACTTTCTCTGCTTCAACTCAATCTCATCGCTGCAGTACTTCGCATACTGCAATCGGCTTTGCTTGCCAGCAAATCAAATGATTCTTAATCATCTTGCCAATCTCAGGTCTCATCCCTTCCAAGAATCTGAACACAAGGTGGTTCATGTCCTTCGCCTCAATAACCTCTGTGCCGCTGTAATGTTTATACGCCTTCAACAACCTCTCATAATGGGCATGTATTGACTCCTTGACTTCGTGAGCCGTTCAATCAATCCTTTGCCAATCAATATTCTTAGGCAAAACTCTTGTTTCAGAAACTCAATAACCTTATAATAATACTTCATCACATCAGGAGACAGCACACCTGTGCTTCTGTCCCTTGCTGGTTCCTCAGTCAGCCAATTTATGCCCCTTTTGCACTCAATCCACAAATCAGCTAGAACTATGAACTCAAAGAGAGTATTCAGGATTTCCTAAAGACACTTCACAAGCTTCACAAACCTGTCTGTCTGCTGATACCACTCTATTGGTTTCTCCCTCAGCCTGGGGAAATCATTCGTAAATGACAGAATATCACCTCTAGTCCACGGTACATGGACAAGAACCCCTCCGGCAGTCTCTCTCATTGGTAACATCTTTACCATACTTGTATCCGATAATGTTTTAGCTGACTGTTCTATGCAATCACTCTTCCTCTTGTCTCTTTTCTTCGCCCATCTGCCTTCCCTTATCTCTAAGGTTCCCCAAACTTGTGCACTTTGCAGTATCTCCTTGAGGTGCGCTTTCATTTCAGCAGACCTCATGTGTTCAAAATCCTTTGGCTCAAAATCTAATCTGTAACTTCTCTTCAAATGTTTGGTATTCTCTAAGTCTGTACCGTACTTGTCTGCCAAATTTGCCAACCTCTGGTGCACCTTGCTCACTTCTCTAGTTATTTTTGGGCACAAGTACCTCAATTCTGCTTCCATGTATGACTCTACTCTGTTCACACCCATGCTCCCTTCAACAAGTTCATTGGCTTCCATACGCAACCTCACATGGTTCAGGTACTCCTCTCCTTCCGCTCTCCCTGCTGCTACAGGAGCAGTCCATGGAGTATTAAGCTTGTCTAACCAGTCGGCCAGCTGTTGTGCTGTTAAACCTTGCAATGAGATATTCACAGCTTGCAATAAAGGTGTCTGTGGTACATTCGCATTCAAGATCTAAGGTGTCAGCAGTCTCGAGCCTGACTGTCTCATGGCATCTGGAGGAGCCCCAATCGGACAGAAATCTAACAAGGATCTGGATCCTTCAAATGTCGGTTCCCTTGGATTCGTCCCTTGGGAGCTTCCCATGAACCCTCCTCTTGTCGTATCTTGTGTCATTACCCCTTGATCGCACACTCTAGGCTTCGCCTGCGCATACAATGGTACTGGTGGACCAACCGTAATAGGAAAAGATATGGGATCTGGTGTCTGTCTGTTTCCCAAAAACTGTGGAAGACTAACTCCCATATTCTGGCTCATCACTGGTGTCATGTCTGACTGCGGTCCTGTGACCGAAGTATATCTCGGGATCATTTGCGGCTGCACATGGGACAATAAAAGTGGAGTTGGTTCAGTCTGAATCAACTTTGGCCTCGCATATACCGACTCTGTCGCCACCATCAGATTAGTGGCAGTCTCTAGAATGGGTACATCAGGGTAAAGCCTCTGAACCTGTGGCGGTTGCAACTGAGGTTGCATAACCTGGGGGGTGGGCATGCCAAAACTACTCTGCATCGGAACTTGTGTCGGGACAGGACTAACCTGTGTCGGATTCATTGTCGCCTTCTCTTGTATGGAACCTGTAGGACATGCACTGGTACTCGGGCCATTTTCGTCTGCCACATATGGTGGTGGACGATCATTTATTAACTGATTAAGGAATTAATGATCATCTGAGTCCTCTGTCCCTATCGAGGACTTTCTAGCTTCTTTGTCTCTGGAAGGACTTTTGTCAGACTTACGAGTAGCTTTCCTCCCTTTGAGGAGGTTTTTTGAACCGCGGTCCAGATTTGAATACTGTAGTGGTTCAAATTGATGTGCAGGTGGTGAAGAAGATGTTACCTTGTCATGCTTGCGGGGGTGTTGGACATTGGAAGCGGGAATGCCCGATGATGGTGCAGGAGGGTGTTGTTCAATAAAGCAATGATGTTAATACATTCCAAAATGTTAAAGGACCAAGAATGAGGGGTCCGAATCCGAACTTCCAAAATAACATGGTTCAGATGCAGGGTCTTCAACCCATGCAACAAGTGCAGATGCCACGTGTACAACCAGTGCAGATGCAGCAAGTGCAACAGCAGATTTGTGTGTTACCTAGACAGAAATGCAGTTGCCCATAGCACCAATGGGACAGCAACAGGTGATGCTTCCTCAACAGGTCACAAGTCAAGGAATGAGTCAAAATAATGCAGTACAACAGTTCCCATTGCGTGGTGAGAATGGAATAAATGATGAATGGTCGGATGACAGCTCGAACAGTGAGGAGTGCAGGCTTGCAGCGTCCCTAGAAGTAGATCAGAGAGGACCCTATGTGCAAGGGAAAGTGATCGGTCACAAGGTGTCATTCTTGGTTGACAAGGGAGCTACACGTTCTACAGTTAGAAGTGCAGAGGTTCCGAAGCTGCCTCTTTCGGGATGTACAATAAAGGTAGTAGGAGTGGCAAACCAGCTTTTGACTAACCCAATCACAGATCCGGTTCAAGTTGAGCTTGGCACCTTTCAGGGATTGCACAGGTTTGTAGTTTGTGATTCAAGTCCCGTATCCCTACTGGGAAGAGACTTACTGTGCAAGACAAGATGTTCTATTACCTGTTCCAATGATGAAATTGAGGTTCAGACGAACAGTGACGATGAAGGGGACGATGGACAGATCTCAGGGCCCAAAACAGAGACAACAGATGAGGAGTATCCTCTGATTAGCTTCTTCCCAATGTTCACAGTGACTGATCTGTCAGCAGATTTGCAGGGGACAGTCAGAGAGAAGGTGTGGGACTTGACAGGGAAAGACGTAGGGCTGATAAAAGGAGCAGAACCAGTCAAAGTTAGTGCGAAGCGGAATCCTGTGTTCCCCCAGGTACTGCAGTACCATATGGCGCAAGATGTCCTCATACAGGTAACACAGATAATTGCAGACTTTGTGAAGCAAGGAGTTTTGAAAGAGGTGATGAGCAGTCCATGTAATTCTCCAAAAATGGGACTGAGAAAGCCTTGTGGGAAAGTTCGAATTGTCCAAGACCTGAGAAAAATCAATAACATAGTGGTAAAATGCTGCCCAGTAGTGCCAAATCCAGCTGTAATAACGTTGCAGGTTCCATGTGATGCAGAATGGTTCACAGTTGTAGATTGGACCCAAGCGTTCTTTTCTGTGCCTCTTCATGAGGACAGCCAATTTCTTTTCAGTTTCAAATTCTTGGACAAGGTCTACAGTTGGTGTCGAATTCCTCAAGGGTTTTCGGAATCACCTTCCATCTTCAATCAGATATTGAAGAAGGATTTGGAGTCATTGGAATTGCCTTTTCAATCGACTCTGGTGCAGTACATTGATGATTTGTTAATTGCGTCCAAAATGAGGGATGATTGCAAATATGATACGATTGCCTTACTGAACCACTTGGGAAAGAATGGCCATAAAGTGTCCTCAAAGAAACTGCAGTACTGTCAGAAAGAGATGAAATACCTAGGTCATATAATTGAGAAAGGGTTGAGGAATTTGTCCAGGGAAAGAGTGACTGCCTTATTGCAGCTGAATCCCTCCACAACACGGAGAGACATTAGAATGTTTCTGGGAATGGTGGGCTACTGTCGTCAGTGGATCCCGAATTTCTCAGTCATCTCCAAGCCATTGGTGAGATTGACTGTTAAGGAGGTTAAAGATGGGCCAGATGTCATAACTTTGTCGGAGAAAGAAATGAAGGCATTCACTGAGCTAAGAGATTGTATGTGTAGGGCTCCAGCTTTAGGTATGCCTGATTACACGAAGCCTTTTGTCCTGTTTTGTCATGAACGTGATGCTTGTTCTTTGTCTGTCCTGACACAGGTCCATGGAGGTGTAAACCGACCAGTAGCATATTTTTCAGCTACTTTGGACCCAGTTGCAGCAGCCTTACCAGGTTGTCTGCGTGCAGTAGCAGCAGTTAGTCAAGGCCTCACACAATGTGAAGGCATAGTGATGGGACATCCTTTAACAGTTATGGTCCCACACTCAGTTGAAATTTTGTTAACCCGTACCAAAACACAGCACATGACAAAAACAAGATTGACGAAATATGAAACAATTATATTGGGGTCACCAAATGTAACTTTGAAAAGATGTACAGTGCTGAACCCGGCAACTTTGCTTCCAAATGAGAATACAGAAGTTGAGGATGCTGATGATGTAGAACATGATTGTCCTGAGGTAACAGAAATGTGCACCAAACCGAGGCCTGATATTAAAGATACCCAATTGGAAGAAAATGACAAAATTATCTTTGTTGATGGCTCGTGTTTGAGAGACTCATTGGGAGTACTGAGAGACGGATACGCTGTGTGTACGATCACTGGTATCCTGGAAGCGTCTTGGCTTGAGAGAGTATACTCTGCTCAAGTGGCAGAATTGGATGCTCTTACTAGAGCTTGCCACGCTCCTGCCGAATTGAGAGTAACTATCTATACTGATAGCAGATACGGATTTGGAATTGTTCATGATTTTGGCCAGCTATGGTCGCAGAGGGGTTTCAAGACCTCTTCTGGTTCTCCAGTGAAAAATGGTGAAAGAATTAAGGAGTTGTTGCACGCGATTTAGTTACCTCTTGAAATTGCTGTGGTGAAATGCAGCGCTCATGTGAAATCGCAAGATTTTGTTTTAATGGGAAATGGATATGCGGATCAAGGTTTTGTGCATTGAACTGTATATCGTTTAAGGATCAGTGGGAATTGTTACCTGAAACAGAAAATGAGACATGCACAGGTTACGCATTAAGGGTGGTTGACATGTTAGAGGAATTGAAATTGTTGCAGGGATGTGCCAGCAAGGATAAAAAATGTTCTTGGGTTAGGATGCAATGTGTACAAAGACCAGATGATTTGTGGGTTTCAGATAAGGGGAAAATGGTTTTGCTGAACAGTCTCCTGTCACAGTTTGCAAGATTTTACCATGGGCAAGCACATATTGGGAGAGATGCCATGATCAGGTTGTTCAAAATTGAATGCGGGGAAAGGGACAGTGGTGAATTTGAGCCACATTGGGAGAGCAGGAGGTCCATTTAGCAGAATGCAATTGGATTTTATTGAGATGCCTGTGTGTGGAAGGTTGAGGTACGTGTTGGTGATTGTGTGTATCTTTAGTCACTGGATTGAAGCATACCCTACACGTAGAAATGACAGTCTCACAGTAGCGAAGCTTCTGCTTAGGGAATTGATTCCACGTTTCGGGTTTCCGATCTCTTTAGAATCAGATAGAAGAAGTCAATTCAACAATGAGGTGGTTAAGATATTGTGCGCAGCATTGAACATTGAGCAGAAGTTGCATTGTAGTTACCGCCCTGAAGCATCAGGATTAGTGGAGCAGATGAATGGCACCCTGAAGTCGAGGATGGCAAAAATGTGTGCAGCTACAAATTTGAAATGGCCTGATGCATTGCCTTTGGTGCTAATGTCAATGAGAAATACGCCCAACAAGAAAACAGGACTGTCTCCTCATGATATTCTCATAGGTCGAGCCCGGATGATATGGTGTTGGACTACTGCAAGGGTCTGGCTGACGTGGTCCACTCTTTCTCTCACCAGGTGGAGGCCACCACACTGCCACTGATAAATGATCCAGGTCACAATCTGAAAGCTGGTGACTGGGTTGTCATCAAGAAACACGTGAGGAAGTCGTGTTTGGAGCCACGTTGGAAGGGGCCATATCAAGTAATACTGAAAACTACTACTGCTGTGAAGTGTGCGGGAATCCCAAAACTGGATCCATGCCAGTCACACGAAAAAGGTGACGTGTCCAACTGATGAGGAAGTTGAGTTGTTGAAAGTACCAACAACAGAGAAGGAAGTCTCAGGGCCGGAGAGTAATGAAAGGGGAACTGAGACAGAAGGAGAGCCAGTTGAGGACCGTTTGGTCACTCCAATAAGAGATAGAGGAGAAGAGACCCAGAGGGGTGGCGGTGAGCCTATCTCAACTGAGGCGCCAAGAGGACCAAGTCAGAAGGAGGTTCTCCCAGAAACAGACGGATATGGTCAAGAATTCGAGCCCCTGACAGACCCAGAAGGCGAAGGAGTTGAGGTGGAAGAGAGTCAGAGTATCCAGACTCCTCCTGAGCAAATTGCAGGTCCATCAAGAGAGAACACCAATGAACCAGAGGAGGGCAACGAGTTGCCACAAGGCAGATCAAGGACAAGCGAGACATTGTAACGAGATAAGTGGCCGGAACTGCAAGTGAAAAAAGAACAAGTGGTTGTCGAAGATGCAATAGAGGAGGAGGACGAAACAACAAGGAGAGAAGATCACGTTGTTCGTACTACGAAGCTTATTCATTGATCTTAGGGATCTTTCCTATGTACTTTGTGGAACGTGGCAGGCTTGAGGTCTAAACTGAATATCCCAGACTGGATATGATTCCTTAAGCAGTGTAATGGTGTATTGTTTTGCAGGAGACATGGCTGCTGAACAATATTTTAATTGACAACTTTGTCTCGTTTACAAGCCCTGCCCTGCAGTCATCTGGTGGGAGACTCAAATGAGCTTTAGCTGTTTGTTATGGCTTTGAAATGGGAGTGGGCAATTAAGAACTCCCCATTTAAATCTCAGCATTATTTGGCAGTGTCTGATGGCTTAGGGTTGGACAGTATCATTCTCGCTAACTTCCACAATCACATCTTTGTATCATCTGGTAATTTCAACCTAAAACAACTTCCCAATGATTTGAACTCTTTTGTTTTTTTACTGGCCTGCATAAAATCGTGCCCCTTTTATGGGCAGACGGTTTTAATGTTCACCTGTGTAACACGGCTGCCAAAGAGTTATGTGAATTTGAAGACCCTCAGGGCGATGGCTTAACACACTTTTCACATTCTACCCTTAAGGGACAAACTCAATGATACAATTGTTTGGTACAATCTCTGTTTTGCTGTGGATTCCTGTAATTTGTCTTTCGAACAGATTTCTGCTGTCACCGGCAGGGGGTTAGCTTCCACCATCGATTTTATGCTCAGTTCTAAGGCTCTTCGTGTGGAGGTTGTTGAATTTTTGGCCATTCTTCTGTGCTAGTGTTCATAATCCTTTAATTATCTCTCTCAGCTGTTTAGCCCCTCTAAACTCGAGGCTCCCTCTTCAGTCAGATTTGGTTGTGGATGAAAAAGGGGATGCTCCTAAAATGTAATCGAATTAACATTAGAGAGGTTTTGGCTAATTTCATATCTCACAATGGTAGCCATTTCGCCAGGTGTTTGGATACTGATGAGGCATCTAAGGGGATGTTGAACTCATTTAAAGAGATTAGCCAGGGACTGGTAAAATTGATGACATAACCCCCTAGGAGCCCCGTAGAAAAACTGCACAAATGGTTTGACCATTCTTTAACAAGGGACCATAAGCTTCTTAAAATAGCTTTACATAGGCAACGCTATAATACGATATACGGAAGTCCTATTCTGTAGAGCAGAATATAAAAGGGTGATAACTCTTAGGAAAACGGAGATTAGGGAAGAATCTTTGCTTCTCTTTCTCAAATGAGTACACTGTGCAATAGTACTGAGTTTTGGAAATTGATTAACATCCCCTATTTCGAGGAGTCAATTGAGCATTCTGCCCCAAAGGTAATTGCGCCAGGTATTTGGGGGGATCATTTTGCTAAGGCTTATAGTTTTGGGAATTTTACTTTAGACTGTCCATTAACTCCTGCTTCTAAACAATCAGTGGGTCCAATTTTTGAATAAGATGAGAATTTTTGAATAAGATGAGAAGACTCGCCAATTGTGAGGGGTGGAAGCATCAGCCACTGAAGGCATCTCAATAGATCTTTCTAAAGATAACTTATTGCCACAAATGTTTTGAGGGCAGGTAGTAATAGTGAATTCCCAAGCTCATGGAAGTAGTCAGTGTAAGACCTGATAGCCTGAGGGTGGTCATCCCCCAACCTTTTGCCTGCATCCCTCCATTCCTCTGACATTGTTTTTGCTGGTTTTAGGGCTCTGCGCACATTACCACTGTTGACCAGTGCTAAAGTGCATGGGCTCTCTCCCCTAAACATGGTAACATTGGTTACTACCCAATTGGTGTATTTAATTTACCTGTAAGTCCCTAGTAAAGTGCACTACATGTGCCCAGGGCCTGTAAATTAAATGCTACTAGTGGGTCTGCATCACTGATTGTGCCACCCACATAAGCAGCCCCTTAACCATGTCCCAGGCCTGCTATTGCAAGGCCTGTGCCTGCAGTTTTACTGCCACTTCGACTTGGCATTTAAAACAACTTGCCAAGCCTTAAACTCCTCTTTTTCTACATATAAGTCAAGCCTACGGTAAGCCCTAGGTAACTCTTAGGGCAAGGTGCTATGTAAGTAAAAGCCAGGAAATGTACTTATGTGTTGTACATGTCCTGGTAGTGAAAAACTCACTAATTTGTTTTCCACTACTGCGAGGACTGCTTCTCTCAAAGACTAGCATTAGAATTACCCTCATATTCTTTTACGTTTTAGATGCTGATCTGGAACTAGTAGCCCTGTCATGTTTAGTATTTCCAGAATGGTAATTGAAAATAAATCCTGCTTATTGGTGGAGTTGAATTTAATATTACTAATTTAGAAATGCCACTTTTAGAAAGTGAGCATTTCTTTGCACTTACTGCCATCTATGCCTTACAGCCTTTCTCTAATCCACACCTGGTCTGTGCTGGTTGGCAGCTCCACTTGTGAATTCCACCCAGACAACCATAAACACAGGACACTCAGTCACATCTGCATTCATCTGCATCCTGAATAGGTCTCCCTGAGCAGGAAGGGTAGAGGGGTTCTCTTTTACACTTCAAAGGCGAGTGGCCTGCCCTCAAACAAAGGACTGAGAGACAGGACTGGGCTGAAAGGGGAACTTGTGCACTTCAAACCACTCTTTGAAGTTTCCCCAACTTCAAAGGCATTTTGGGTATATAAACTGGGTCTCTGACCCCACCAAATCAGACACTTCTGGACCTACACCTGGACTCTGTCAGAGAGACTGCCTGCCTCATCTGGACTGCTTTGCTGAAGGACTGTTTTCCTACTTGTAGCCCTGCTGCCTAGTCCTCCTGGCTCTGCTGGAAGGACTCTACCTTCCTCCTAAAGTGCTCTCCAAGGGTTTGGATTGAGGTTGGCCCCTGTTTTTGAAGTCTTAGGGCCAACAAAGAATTCACCCCTTCAGGAAATCCTCATGCATTGGAAAATGGATGCAATGCCTGCAGAAATCGACGCAACGTCTGCCTTGCGGCTGTAAAATCCCTCATCACCAACCGGAAAGACTCAGCGCTGGACCTGCAACCGTAAATCGATGCAGCGCTCACCTTGTAGCTTGAATTTTGCCGCATTGCTTATCAAATCAATGCAGCGCCTGCTCCTTCCACCAGCGCATGAAGGATTTTCAGTGCATCGTCCCTGGGCATCAAAATGTGACCGCATCACAGTAAGGAACCAAGGCTGCGCTCCTGAAATTCGACGCATCACCTTGCAGTGTGGAAAGAAATGATGCATCGTCTGTGTTGCACCGGAAAATCTGACGCAACACCTTATTTTTCCACACATCTCCTCCTTTGTGGTCCCCTTGTGTCATTATTTTTGACACATCCCAGGTACTGTGTGACTCAAAGATACATCCATTGATTTCTAAGGCTTGAGACTTTTTAAAAATCTTTTAAAAGTGATATTTCAACTTGTGCTTATTGGATTTTTGTCGTTTTTAGCTTATTTTATTCAGACAAATATAATCTATTTTTCTAAACCTGTGTGGTGTATTTTTGTGGTATTGTCACTGTGTTACTGTATGACTTATTGCTCAAATACTTTACACTTTGCCTTCTAAGTTAAGCCTGACTGCTCAGTGCCAAGCTACCAGAGGGTGGGTGCAGGATAATTTGGATTGTGTTGTGACCTACTCTGACTAGGACTGTGGTCACTACTTGGACAATGGTGTGTACCCCTGCCAACTTGAGACCTAATTTCTAACAATCAGTAATTGTTCCTATTTCCAAAAATGGTGACAAAAATGACCCAGCTTGTTGCAGGCTCATGTTGCTCCCGGACTCTGTGGTGAAAGTGGTGGGGAGGGCCCTCTTGAGCAGACTCTAACTTTGGCCCTAAGAACATGATATTTTTTTCAGAGATACAATTTAGCTTTCGGAAAGGCCTGGGATCCTTAGGCCAGTATCTAGGCCTGTTCATTTTGATTTCAAAATGCCCAGTGGCAAGAAGGGGGTGATCCATCTTACTTTTATGGATCTGTCTGACACTTTTGATAGGGTTAAACGTGGAAAACATTGGCACAAGTTGTTGGATTAGGCAGTGGATACCTCTATTGTCCATTTTTTAGCTCAATTACACTCCAACAGCAGTGCCTATGTTTGATATGGCCCGCTAGAGAGCTGTCAGACTCCTCCAAGATCAGCAGCAGAGTTAGACTCGGCTGCGTCTTGGCTCCTTTTTAGGTTTTGCCAGTACGGTGCGTGCTTGAGTGCTGTGCTTGAGAAATCTTTTGTGGATTAAAAAAACAGAGGAGGGGCAGTGGGTGCAGTATGAGCACTCCATTTGCACTCCCGCCCTCCTACAACTCTCTGTTGTGATTTCACAAAACATGCCCCTGTGCTTGTGGCCTTTGGTGGTGCCTAATCTAACTTCGGAGATGCAGTGTGAGGGGTCTGCATGCAGTAGCCCTTCAAAGTGCCAAATATCAGGGGTTAGAGTTTTGCATTTTTGAGCGGTGGTCCAGATCATTGCACTAAAATGCATAGTCATGCATTGTGAGCGCATCTATACCACCTGCTGCGCTGCAAGGCACAAGGCAGGAGTGACCACTGCATTGATAGAAGTGGGGTGAGTGTTGTGCACATTGTGCTGCAGAGATTCACACTCATAGTCAGTCTGTTTGTGAGTACAAAATGTTAATTTGGGTATAATTTAATTATTTAAATAGTACTGTCTGCAACTACTCTGACTCACTCACTGTGGCGTACTGTGGACTCGGCTCAGCTGACTGCAGGTGACTCACTTCAAGCTGAGTCTGAATCTGTCCTCTGCAGCTGCCTATAAGGTTGTACATGGCACTAGTCTGCTGCCTGTCACAACATCCTATATAGAGTCAGTCTTGTCCACAGCAGTGCCCTCACATGAATACGAGGGGCAGCTCCTTGCCTGTTGATTATCAGGCAACTGGCACCACCCCACTGGTCTAGTGTCACTGACCTTTAAAGGCAGCATTATGATGGACAATCCTTTCTTTGAGGTTGAGCCTAGATAGCGCTTGCGCTGTCGCTTAGCAACCTGTTGTAGATGGTTTGTGAGGTTCTGCGCCACCCACAGATTGTCATTTGTCTATTCCAGTGTCTTTTAAAAATCCTTGGTTGTTATTGGGTAACCTTTCTGTTTGTCCCACCTTTTCCTTTTTAGTGGCCTCCCATGGAGATCATACCACCTACTAGATAAGTACACTGCTCACCATTTTAGGATGTGCTCAGGGACTACTTTGATGTTTCATCTGGAGCACTGGAGAGGAGTGCTCACCTTTCCCAGTTCTGCTGTAAACAGGGCTGTAAATCTTATCTGGTCACATTTGCTGTGCATTCAAAGACTTTGCTCCCTCCTCCATGCCATTTTATTCGTTTTATTCTTTATGGTTTCTGTGAGACGCTCTTTTTTTTGTTTCTGCTTGGTTCACAACCAAAATGTGTTCATTTAATGGCTTTTTTTGTGTTGCCGTGTGTTTGTTTGTGTGTTTTGTTTATTATTTCACTGTTGTGTTTTTGGTTGGTGGCTAGTGTAACGTGTTTTGCTGATGGCATTTTTCTTTATAGAGGTACATTTAAGCACAAGCAGTAATTGTTTCTCATCAGTCATACTTTGTTGCTGTGTGTTTATTTCTACTGCGCTCAAATGAGAGTCTGGTGTTATGCAGAGCTTTTAATCAAATGAAAGCTGTTACAATTTTTTATTTTATAGAGCTGAAGCAATGCCATTTGCTCACATACAGAAGTGACTTAAATGTGAAGTTGAAAGAGTTTCAACAGCTACATTTTGGAATAGCTCATTAAGCAACACTTTCTGTCTTTGTAGGGCATGTGAATGCAATGTGGCAATACACATGCTGCCTCTCTATCAGCAATCCTTATTGTACGAGACCCTATAAAACAGATACCCATCCTGCTCTCTTTGATGACTATCACCGTTATGAAACTCATCTGCTTTGTATTTCATGAGTGCCATTTTCCTGCGAGGTTTGTGCAAGCATTCTTTATAGAACAAAAACATATATTTGTTTATCGTAGATCGTGGGGCGCAATGCAGAGATGAGTAATTTCCGTACTCTACAATGGCACAGATTGGGTCACGCATGTCCACGTTCATCTTCAGCAATTAAATTGCATCTGGAAATGAAATCACTTTATACACTGCGGACCACCCTCCAGCATATTCATGTTTGATGCATGCACTCTAAAGTCTGTTAGCAAAGGCTACATCACGGAAGCTTAGGTCCCTGAGAGTTGTTTAAGAGCCCAGAGTTCACATTTCTGCAAGTCCTCAATTCCCAGATAGAAAGTGAAGGAGCAGTGGGGCGCATTATCCCAGCGTTGTGGTGACATGAGAGGCAGTGGCTTAAATTTTATTTTATTTTTTTTAAATGATGTGTGGTGTGTAGTTTGTCTGCTTCTAAGTCAACTTTCGAGCAACTGGATCGGGTCGCCTTAAAAATCTCAACGGTTCTACAGTTTCTGGGTGCAAATCTTTTTGATAATAAATGATATGAGGACAATAGATGGGTCTAAACTCTAACATCTTGCATTTTTCAATGATTTCTCATTATACTTTAATGACCTTTTCCATCCTCTCCTGCATTATGTAATGCTGCCTCTCCTTCATACACTCCTGATTCAATCATCATTGTCCACCCATTCAATAAATCTATATACAGCTACTTACAAATATAAAACAAAAATGTATAATTTTTTTCACTCACTGAATAGATCTGTGTGCATTAGCCACAGCCCCTCATCCTTCCGAGATTGGTACATTATGTGGCATAAATTTTTGCCCAAATGGTAATGCAAATATTTGGTTGCACTTTTGGTAAACACTTTCACTGCCTCCATTAATTATTATGTTTACTCATTATGTAGACCCTGTGTGACTTCTGTGTTGCTCCCCCACAGAGACTGGTCCGACTGGTTGGTGTGTGAGCCATTTGTTTGACTTTGTGGGCCTGTTTTCTGCTTGGCGGTGTTGGGAAAAATATATATTCACATGTATGTACTTAAAGATATGATACTTTAGTTCCAATTCTCTTCTACCTTATCTGAATCCCAGTAAGACTTCCCTACTGACCTCTCTGACACCTATGCCAGTTGTACAAACAAACCTCCCCAAGCCACGTTGTTAAGTTTAGCTCTGTCTCACACTTTAAGTTCAGCCAGCAACCCAGCCCCCATTTCTTTAGGGACCACCTGTTGTCTGTTCACGTGCTCATGCTCACACTGCATTATGTATATTTTTACACTATGGACTTCTAGTTTTGTATGTGCAGCATTTCTTTTGTATGTGCGTGCCCATGTTTGGACTGTGTCCCGTTTTGGGGTTGTGCTGACTTATATGCTTCAGGGCAGAAGATGACAGCTTGTAAGACGTTACACTGGGATGTGCGTCTGCCTTCTGCCTTGGCCTGCCAATAAACCTTGGTACCTCATGAAAGCATTTAATCTGTTCCGGAGCCTTGCCTGGTGTTTGTGTTTTCTTTGCATCACTCTGAGGAGGGTTTAAAAATAGTTTCCCTAACAAATGGCGTCAGAAGTGGGATGCGTGAAATGCCACCACTGGTAAGTTAATTAAATGCCTGTTGTTGTTGCCTTTCAACGCTTAGCTAAGAGTTAAACTGGGGATTGATGTAAATAAAAATATAGCTGGCTATTTAATAGGTGACTGAGGAGTAACTAAGTTACCCGTATCATTACGTTAAATGATAGTGGCAAATTCATACGGCGAATTGTAATACCATGCAGGAGAACCTGGCCAGACAGAAGATATTTTTTTTCTTAAATAGGTGACTGAGGAGTAACAAAGTTATCCGTATCATTGCTTTAAGTGATAGTGGCAAATTCATACGGCGAATTGTAATACCACGCAGGAGATCATGAACAGAAAGAAGAGAATTTTGTTTTTGTTTTACGGGAATCCCAGAGAGAAAATAAATAAATAAATTAATTAATTAAAACTCTCCTGGAGTGTAGCTTGGGAAGCATTTGATCAGCTGGCGCCGGAACAAGAAAAACTGTTTTATGTTGTGCCTCTAAATTGTCAACAGCTCTTGTTTTCTCTATCTCTCTGTCTATCCACCACTGCATACCACTTTTTTCCCCCTGTTTAAATTTTTTTTTTGCAGGATACAACCATTGTGTTTCTTTTTTTCAGATTATAAAATTGTGAGGGAAGGGCACAATAGGCAGCGGCAAGTCTAAAGGAAATGTAATGGTGGTAAGCCCTAGAATACTGAAAAAGACTAAAAAGTTGTTTGAACAGTTGAGAGGAGAGAAAGGTTTCAAATTACCTCCAGATAGCCCTGCAGCCCAGGTTCTAGAAGATACAAATTGTCTGGAATATGTGACACCTTTTTGCGCGCTATTTTGGACTTGGAAAAGGAATAACGGGAAGTGGCCTAAATTTGGTTCTCTTGAGATAGAGGATATTGAACTATTGACAGAAACTATAGAATTACGGGGTGACCCATCATGGGATTCACACTACATAAGCGACTGCTTGCAGCAGTGGCTTTCCATTGCTAAGAAGAAAGCTCTCCTTTCAAAAAGAAAAGGCCAGGAAATAGTCTCCACAGAGTCCAGAGACTGTTCTACTGTGGCAGTGGTGAACAGGGAATGCGAAAAACATAATAAAAAGGAGCTAGAACTAGCGAAGGATTGCCCCACAACATATAGCCAATGTTTATTGGAATTAAGTAACTATGTGCAAACAGAGCAGCATTTTTTGCCAATATGTAACCACTGTGGTTTGACAACAGCTGAAGTAGACAGAGTTAAAACAATACCAAATGCCACTACTTCAAGAAGGGCTGCTGCTCTGCTGTGTATTTGGACTCACCGCCAGGTGTATATTGATATAAATAAATTGAAGAAACTGTTTATCACTTCCAAGCCTCATGGCCTTTATGTAAAATTGGGGGAAGGAGGGAATAATGAGCAAATAATTAGTAGTACATTAACTGAGGAAGAGATACTGTTATTCACAGAGGAAGAAAGGAAAAGACAGAGATTGGATGTGAATAGTGAGTTCAATTTCTGGAGCACAGGTAGAAATAACAATAAGAGCAGCCCCCTAACATTGGACCAAAGCATCCATTCTGCAGGGCCAATTCCACCTCCTCAAACAACTTCAATTCACCCATCACTTTCAGGCCCCTATGTACATTGTGAAATAAATAACACACACAAGCAGGCTCTGGGTCCAAAACAGGTCGAGCCCTGTGTGCCTAATTTCCATATTTCCCTGGAGGGTGATTTAACTAGGGTATCTGACATGCCAACTAGTGCCAGAGAAGGTAGTGCCACAACACCGGTCCTGAATAGACACCTGTCCTTTGGGGGGGACATACCGCTTGCTTTTGAAACCCCTGCCCCAACTTCCACTTTTGGTCTAAGGGAGGATTTAGGGATGAGTGCACAAGAAAAAAACAATGAGGAGGAACACAGGCAGTTAGCTCACCTAAGGCGGGAGACAGACAGGTTCCAGGAAGAAGTGAACACAGAAAGAGAGAAAATACAACGCTCCATTCATAATCTTCAGGATAAGATAGATAGCAGAGAACGGCTGATACTTACACAGTCTTGCACACAGGCGCTCAAAGGAAAGGGTGAGAACTCCTATACTGATGATGCACTATTAAACGCTAGAATGACTGCACCAAAAATAGTGGTAGGAGGGACAGCAATGTTAAAACCATGGACCCCCTTGGAAGCAGCTCAGATGGCTAAGGATGCCCCAGACCCATTCACAGCCAGTGTGAAATATTATGAATGGCTCCATAAAATATGCATTGCTTATACCCCCCTTCCTAGAGACGTAGAAATGTTACTAAAACTAGGATATGGTAGCAGATGGTCTTCAGTAAAGAGTGCATTCCAAATTCCACAGGAAAGGGACTGGACAATACTGACTAATAATATGGATGCCACAGAAAATAGATTGATGAATTGGTTAGAGTCTGTCAGGGACACAATAAATGGCTTAGCAGTAAAACATGGTGATTTTCCTCAAGTAACAGCCATGTTGCAGAAATCAGGGGAATCAGTGGCTGATTACATCCTAAGGTTCAATGAAGCATGGGATAATAGTGCAGGTGTACCACGCACGACAGAGGCATATAAAGTATTGGCAACTCAGACCCTTATGAATGGATTATTAGCATCTGTGGCCCATATTTGTAAACTACACCACCCTGACTGGTCTGCTAAAGGATGTCAAGAGTTGTGCACACTTCTGGCAACTATGGAAAGCGATGGTATCTTGAAAGTAAAGAAGGACTCAGCTAAAACTGACAAAGGGATGATGTTGCAGCAAGTACAGCAAGAGGAGGAGCCAGAGGGAATGTACTATCAGGGGGCGCATAACAGACAGGATGAAGGACAAGGATACCGGAAAGAGACATGGCTAGGGATCAGTGCTATGTTTGCCTGAGGTATGGGCACTGGGGCCGAAATTGTAAAAATTATAGAGGTAGAAGAGGCAGAAATTAAAGAAATGACCGGTATGAGAGAAAAGACAGAAACAACAGGTATGACAGGTTTAACAGGGACAAGGTCCAGCCGTCAGCACCACCCATGCCTAGAGACATCAAGCAAACACAGCACTCCCTGAGGAATCCCTTTCAGGAACGACATGGATCAGCATAGGACCACGTGGAGAGAGAGATGACCCAAACACCAGAAAACTGGCGAACACAGTGCTTTATGATGAAGGTATCTGACACACCTGAGGTAGAATCCCATGTTCCCAATTAAAGTAGGAGGAAAGGAAATGTATTTCCTAATAGACAGTGGTGCAACTATCTCTGCAGTAAGAAACAAGTTGGGTCCCAGTAGTGGTAAAAGAGTAACTGCTCTAGCTGTAAATAGAATGCTGATGCATGAAGAGTTATCAGAACCCCTTCCAGTTTCTGTTGAGGATTTCACAACGACCCATCAGTTTCTCCTGTCACCAGATGCACCCATAAATTTGCTGGGAAGAGACCTCCTCTGTAAATTGCATACAACATTATATTTTTCACAAAATGGGATTTACTTACAAGTGCCTGAGGACAGATTAGAATTGGCTAATAGAGCACTTACTGCTTGCAAATTGAGTGAGGATTCTATGTTATGTCCAAACCCAGTTTTATCTCTCTCTCCAACACGCTACCAATGGACGCCGTTACAGGGAGATCTCTACAATGACATGTTTCAAGAACTGTTTAAATACAGCACTGACATTGAGATTGACTTGATGACCAAGTTGGTACAGTTGGCATTAGTACCTGGGCCAAGACACTGTACTGCAGCATTTTTTACAGGCCCAGTGCCTGAATGGTACGCCTACATGGCAGACAAATATTTGTACTGGACAATGGAGTTGCATGAAGACACATTGTATGTAGGAAAAGAGGGTTGCGCTGTCAGCATTAAGCTAGGGTCCCAGGAAGAGAGGTTATTTCAAGTACCAGCTTCAGAACCACATGTGTCTATAGCTGTAGCACCAGGATTTTACCCTAAAGATTTGGGCCCCATGGTCCAACGTCTCCGGGGCTTACCAAGAACTAAGGACTTTACATTTCCTTTGGGAGTTGTGTCTGTGTTTGGAGATGGAGAAGGATGGTGTTGGACGTTGTGTATGCTCAGAAATTACAGGACTGCAGTTTTTGACAAGCTTGAAGGGAATATGGCTTTACAGCTGACAAGAAACAAGGTCCTAGAACAAGTAAACTCAGAGGTTTGGGCAAAACACAAAAATGAGGCAGGATTGTTAAAAACATGCCCTCCCCATACAGTGACGCTTAAGAAAAATGCAGAACTACCTTATGTGCGTCAGTACAGACTGTCACCTCAGGCAGATGAGGAAATAAAACCTGTGATTGTGTCTCTTTTACAACAGGGTATCATTAAAAAGACCACTAGCCCCTGTAACAGTCCAATAATCCTGTTGCCCAAGGGCAACACTGGGCAGTATAGATTCATACAGGATTTACGCCAGATTAACAACATTGTGGTTCCCTTAGCACCTGTTGTGCCTGACACCAACACTATATTATCTTCTATACCTGCAGAAGCAGAGTACTTCTCAGTTATAGATCTCTCAAGTGTGTTTTTCAGTATTAGAGTCCATCCAGAGAGTGAGTACCTCTTTGCCTTCACAATAAAAGATACACAGTACACTTTCACAAGACTGGCCCAAGGCTTCACAGAGAGTCCCACGGTCTATGCACAGGCAGTAAAGAGAGACCTGGACAGCCTACACCTGGAAGGCAGCAGTGTCATCTTGCAGTACGCTGATGATCTCCTTGTGGCATCCCCATCACTAGAGGCTTGTGAAAAAGACACTGTAGCTCTTCTGAACCACCTCCAGGAGAGAGGACACAAAGCCAAACTTTCAGTGCTGCCAAAAAGAGGTGACTTACCTTAGTTATGTGGTATCCAAAGGTACGCGCTGCATATCACCTGACAGAATAAAAATGATTCAAAGCATGCAGCCACCATCCACCAAGAAAGGAATGATGTCCTTCCTGGGGATAAGGAACTACTGCCGCCAGTGAATCCCTGGGTGCAGATCCTATGATGCATTCTTGAGGAAATGCACGCTACAAGATGCACCTAACAACATTGTATGGACTAATGAACTTGCATAATGTTTCAAGAAACTGAAAGGGACATTGTGTACTGCACCAGCATTGGGGCTCCCTGATTACAAACTACCCTTCCATCTCTATGTGTCAGAGCAAGACAGCATTGCAAATGGTGTACTGACACTGCAGCATGGCTCTGGAAAAAGACCTGTGGCGTATTACTCTGTGACTTTGCCTTCGGCAGTGACTGGGCATCCAGCCTGTTTGAGAGCAGTGGCGGCAGCCGCTGTGATGGTAGAGAGGGCGGCTCCCATTGTGATGGACTACCCTTGTATTGTTTATGTGCCACATTCGGTACAGTTGTTGTTGTAATCAGCAGCAACACAGCATTTTTCGGCAGCCAGGCGCACGGGTTATGAGGTTACGTTGTTGTCTAACACTAATATTACCATTAAAAATGCCCCCCTGTTAATTTGACAAAATTATTACCTGCCATAGGTGATTCTGATGAGACCCCTGACCATGATTGTGTTGAGGTTGTAGAAATATGCACCACACCCAGACCAGATTTACAACAGACACCTTTAGAAAAGGCAGACTATGAGTGGTACACTGATGGCTCCTCCAGTAGACACTGATTACAGAGCAGGGTATGCGATAACAACAGTAGACACTATAATTGAAAGTGCAGCTCTGCCCCATTGCACATCTGCCCAACAAGCTGAGCTGTATGCTGTAACAAGAGCATGCATCCTAGCCGAGGGAAAAACTGTTAACATTTATACTGACTCACGTTATGCCTTTGGAGTTGTCCACGATTGTGGCCAGCTGTGGCAGTATCGTGGTTTCATAACAGCAGCAGGGCGCCCCATCCAAAATGGCCTTTTAGTAAAGAACTTGTTAAAAGCAATACTACTACCCAACAGCATAGCATAGCAGTCATGAAATGCGAGGCACATACAGGGGCTAACACCAAGATAGCCAGAGGAAACGCCAAGGCTGACACAGCAGCAAGAGAAAGCATGTTACAGCCAGTACAAATGGTGCCCCTAATGGCAAAAAGCATTCCAAAAATTCAGCTTATTCAGAGACAATTGTTCGATTTGGGGTCCCCCAAGGCATTAATAGAGACACAGGGGGTGAATTTGTGGCTGCAGCGGTGCAAATGATGTGTGAATGTTTGGGAATAGAGTGGAAACTGCATGCCCCTTACCATCCCCAAAGTTCAGGACAGGTGGAGAGGATGAACTCCACTATAAAAAATAGATTAGCAAAAACAACTGATGCAACAGGCCTGAAATGGCCTGATGCTCTGCCTTTAGTGCTGCATGCCTTAATGGCAACTCCATCTAGGACAACCCTTTTGTGCCCCATGAGGTACTGATGGGGTGGCCTATGTCTGTGGGGTTGAGGTTTCCTCTCCCAGCATCTCAAGCAGCACTGCTGTGGACAGATGAAAACATTTCTGACTATGCTATAAAATTGTCATCAGTCTTGAGGCATCACCCTCTCCAGGTGAAGGAAGCTTTGCCCCATCCGTCCTCAGAGCTCACACATCCTTTTAAAGCTGGAAACATAATCATGGTGAGAAAAATAAAAGATGTTTCTCTTAGTTCTAGGTGGGCTGGACCACACCTCGTGCTCCTGGTGACGCGGATGGCGGTGAAGGTAGAGGGATGTCCTGAGTGGATTCACGGCACTAGGTGCAGATCCACACCATCAACAACAAAGACCGACATGCCTGCAACGGATGAGCACATGCAACCCGTGGAGCAGCGCAACATACCAGAAAAAGGGGAGACAGACCAGACCATTCTCAAGAGCCACGCTGAGGGCCCGTCATCAAGTGTCAGGTGACACCAACTGATGCAGTTGAGTGAAGCACACAACGTAGTCTTGAAGAAAGGTGATAGTCACACCTGCAGAAAAATAGACTGAACAAAACTACTGCAGACTAGTAGGGGAAGAAGAGGACAGCACACTGCGTGCTATTGCCTTACTGAACAGACTTCATATCTATATCTATAACAAGAAAAAAAAATGCATGGCATAGTACAAATAATATTTTTTAGTACCTTAATTTTGTATGTACTACCAGTATATAGACAAACAGCTGACCATCCCCTCATTGCGGTACATGACAAAGTAGCCCAAGTCTTAGGTCTTGAAAACTGCTGGATGTGTGAGAATTATCCAGACACCCCAATGACCCCATTGGCTTACATGGGACACCTGTGCCTATACAGAATTATGCACAAGGAAAAGGATGCCTTATACCAAATGTAACTTGGGACTGTGGAGAAGGAAGGATTGGATGGTACCCACGTTGTACCATACTGCCCAATATTCAAGCTGAATACCCAGTGTCACCTATGTAGGGAGAACAATGCAGAGGACAGTGTTTTTCCTGTATGTATAAAGCATCAAGTTTCAGGATGTAACCCAGCTTCCCGATACTTAGGATACCTCGCAAGTAGCAAGTGTCCTAACATATTAGAATTTGATGATACCACAGTTAATTGGAATATAAAGGACAGACAGTTAATAAGTAGGATCTGGACAACTAAGAGACAAGGAAAGAAAGTAACCTACACTTTACATCACTGGAACATCACTATTCTTGGAGAAACACTGTTGATAACACCTGATGGTCTTCTATATGATCCACTAATTGAACAAGAAAATGATTATACTAGGGCACCAAATGTGATTTCTAAAATATTAGAATATCCTTTATGGTCAGCTCGCTGCTCTTACATGGCGCCGTGGGCAAATTTTACTTTTATAAACTCTGCATGGATTGATTATAAATGGTGTGACCAATTTCAGAACTCTTTCCCTGATGGGGTAGGCCTTCCTCTCAGTAAATATCACACATTGGACACACAGTTACAGGGCAGTTTGTATTTCATTTGTGGGTGGAACTAAGGCTTACAAGGTGCTTCCACGGCACTGGGAAGGCATGTGTGCTATTTCTTATCTGACACCAAACATTTCAGTTGTGCCGCATATTGCAGCACATGAGCCATTAAACTTGGGGAGTTTTGCTCATAGGTATAAAAGAGATATACATACACCTATTCTGGAGGCTAGACGAAGTCTATTTTTTGAGCTAATGCGTATATTAATCCCTGGATATGACGTGTATGATTTGGAATTGGCACTTGTTAACATGTCTGCTGAACGAGCCATAGCATTCAATGCAACAAGATATGCACTTCAAGAATTGCAGGTGGAAATTAATTCAGTGGCTGCCATGACTATTCAACATAGAATTACCCTTGACCTCCTGCCACTACAGCAAGGAGGACTGTGCGTTTTGTTGAATTCCTCTTGCTGTTATTTTTTAAATGAAAGTGGAAACATAGCAAGGGATGCCACCCAAATTAAGAAAGCAGTTAGAACATTTCAAGGAGCAGAGAAAATGTCTTATTATAATGATTGGTCCTGGCTTTGGTCATGGTTACCAACAGGATGGCTAAAGAGCTTAGTTCTAGCACTATTCGGTATCTTCATAACAATAGTGGTACTTTTGTGTTGCCTCCAGTGCTGTTGCTCCATGCTCCAGCAGTTCTGTAGTAAGAACATATATTCATTTTCTGCAGTTAAAGTTCTACATCCTACAGAGCAGGAGATAGCCCTCAGATATCTTACAATACAACAAGATGTAGAGGAAGCACACAAACAAATGTTTCATTTAATGGCTATCGAACCATAACACATGAATGCTTTAGATAAGATACTAGCATATCAGTTAGTCTATGTTTAAATAATGAATACCTCATAAATGTATATCTAGATGACAATATATGTGTTTCATCTGAACAAAATGTGTAATGCCATCCAAAGATATGTATTTTTGATACGTTATTACTATGTTTCTGCAATTTATATATGTATTTTTGCAATCAAGTATGATATTACTATCAAAAAGGAGTTATTGTTGGGAAAAATATATATTCACATGTATGTACCTATAGACATGATACTTTAGTTCCAATTCTCTCCTCCCTTATCTGAATCCCAGTAAGACTTCCCTACTGACCTCTCTGACACCTATGTCAGTTGTACAAACAAACCTCTCCAAGTCACGTTGTTAACTTTAGCTTGGTCTCACACTTTAAGTTCAGCCAGCAACCCAGCACCCATTTCTTTAGGGACCACCTGTTGTCTGTTCACGTGCTCATGCTCACACTGCATTATGTATATTTTTACACTATGGACTTCTAGTTTTATATGTGCAGCATTTCGTTTGTATGTGCGTGCCCATGTTTGGACTGTGTCCCCTTTTGGGGTTGTGCTGTGACAGCACTTATTAACATATATAAGTGCCTGACTTATATGCTTCAGGGCAGAAGATACCAGCTTGTAAGACGTTACACTGGGATGTGCGTTTGCCTTCTGCCTTGGCCTGCCAATAAACCTTGGTACCTCATGAAAGCATTTCATCTGTTCCAGAGCCTGGCCTGGTGCTTGTGTTTTCTTTGCGTCACTCTGAGGAGGGTTGAAAAATAGTTTCCCTAACAGGCGGGGCCTATGTTTACTGCTGATTTTAATGATATTCTCACACATATTGTCTGCATCAAACTGAAATCCATGCAGCCATCCACATCTTAGAAAACACTTATACAGAGTATGTTTGCAAGTACAAAACTACCCCAGTTTGTAAATATGCACTACCTTTTAGCAATCTAATGCACTAAATGGGCCACCTCTATTTTGGTACCTGGGCCTATTTTCTGTCTCAGTCTGGCCAAGCCACTTTATACCCCCGTGCTTCATATATCTGCACATACATTCTGCTTTCCAACCTCCCTAAGCCAACACGGTTTCTGTTACCTTGTTTCACAAACAGTAGCTGATCTTCTCAAACGTTTCTGTTCTCTTCACAGTGTTCACCATGTTCACATTTTCTAATTACAATTGATCAGCTCCAGTATTACATTTGGCACACTATAAAATGATAAATTATTTACTTTCATAATCCTCACTTATTTTTAGGTCTCGCCTGTATGAACATGAGCTAGTTCATGAGCTGTTTCTTGTGAGAGATAATGTGTTGAAGAATAGGGTTTTACGTCAACTCTCCCTTAGGTGTATCATTCAAAGTCATGTAGCGGGTTGTACATTCCAAATCTGAGCTATAGTAAGAACATTTCCTTACTAGCCTCTCATTTCCTGTGCAAGCACCATTACTGTATTTATTTACTGACTGATATCCAACTCTCAAACACACTACCAAGCTTCACAAAATCCGAGGTCTCAAATATGAAATTATGAAAACACTTTATTTTGTAAAAATATTTAAACACATGCAAAACAATGATTTAAAATGTTTTTTCAAAATGTAAATAAATAATGTCCTATTGGTTATATATAAGGTAACAAAAATGCTTATAACACTTTTTTATTGTAACTTTTCAACATGCCACACAGTACCCACGCTGCTCTACAACATAGCTTAAAGACATTTTCATTTCCAGCAGCTCTGGCTAAACACTTACAAGATCCCAAAAGCGAGACCTATTGGCTATACCATTGCTTGTTTCATCTTGTGAGGTGCTCGCTGTTGACAGAGAGGAACTGACACCTCTCAGTCCCACGCAGTGCGTCCCTCATCATGGTAGTGTGTAACCAGCTGCATGCTGGCTTGATTGAGAGTCTGGTCAGCGCAGACAGAGAATTCTTAGGGGCATATTTATACTCCGTTTGCGCCGAATTTGCGTCGTTTTATTTGACGCAAATTTGACGCAAAACTAACGCCATATTTATACTTTGGCGTTAGACGCGTCTAGCGCCAAAGTTTATGGAGTTAGCGTCATTTTTTTGCGTGAACACCTTCCTTGCGTTAATGAGATGCAAGGTAGGCGTTCCCGTCTAAAAAAATGACTGCGATGCTATTGCGTCGTATTTATACTCCCGGGCAAAAATGACGCCCGGGAGTGGGCGGGACTAAAAAACCCGCATTAGCGCCGGATTTTAACGCCTGGGTCAGGGCAGGCGTTAAGGGACCTGTGGGCTCAGAATGAGCCCAGAGGTGCCCTCCCAAGCCCCCAGGGACACCCCCTGCCACCCTTGCCCACCCCAGGAGTACACCCAAGGATGGAGGGACCCATCCCAGGGAAGAAAAGGTAAGTTGTGGTAAGTTTTCTTTTTCTTTTTTTGTGGCATAGGGGGGCCTGATTTGTGCCCCCCTACATGCCACTATGCCCAATGGCCATGCCCAGGGGACAGGAGTCCCCTGGGCATGGCCATTGGGCAAGGGGTCATGACTCCTGTCTTTGCTAAGACAGGAGTCATGTTAATGGCGTCTGGGCGCCTGAAAAAAATGGCGCAAATCGGGTTAAGACGATTTTTTTGCCTCAACCTGACTTGCCCCATTTTGGGACGCCCAAACGCCATTTTCCCCTACGCCGGGGCTTCCTGGTGTACGTCGTTTTTTGTCACGCACACCTGGCAGCGCCGGTCGGCTAACGCCATTCAATAAATACGGCGCCCGCATGGCGCTTCAGAATGGCGTTAGCCGGCGCTAATGTTTTTGGCGCAAAACTGCGTTAGCGCAGTTTTGCGTCAAAAAGTATAAATATGGCCCTTAATTTCAAATACCCTGCGGCCTGGGCCCCATTTACTTATTTCATATTTCTCCTGGAGTTCTTACAGTACTCCATGGAGAATGCTTGTGAACACTGCAAAGGATTTCAGCTATATCCTAGACTATTGCTGGATGGTTGAAATACCTTATATGAAAGCACTTTAGTTGTCAGGGAGACCTAGCTGTCACCTGGACAGTGTTGGGCAAGGGAGCGACAGAGACGTGGTGCAAAGGTGTACAGCTTACATAGTACTGCAGGAACAAGTTAACAGCATCACTTCTAACGTTGTCTTTATAATCCCTGCCGTGCCCGCCAGAATTTTAAAGTTTTAAAGAACAACAACACTCTGAAGCCTTGTCCTCCACACATGCTGCGTGTGTGTGTGTGTGTGTGTATGTGAGTTTTGCAGGGTCAGTTTTGCTTGTCCAGTCAATATATACTAACCAAACAGCAGGAATCACACATTGATAAAGCAAACAGATGTCTCAAGAAAACTATAAAAGTATCACAAATAACCAATGTTCCACACCAAAATATACTGTTTACAATCACTGTTTGATTGTAGCAATGTAGTTATTTGTTAACACAGAGGATTGCGATCCTCCCACTAAAAATAGCGCCCCTGATATATTGATTGCAATTACTAGCTGGTTGTAGTCTCTAAGCAAAGTTTGACTAACAAGCCGTCTGAAGAATGCTGACTGAGAGAACTTGTAGATTCAAACTAGGAGTACAGCTGATGCACAGCAAAACTATACAAGGCTGCTAGCAGCCAGGAAATTGGTAAAGAGGACAATGAGAGGTACTCTATCAAGTCAAAAGGAGAGATCATTTTAGTGCCTCCTTTGTCCTGGCAAGCACCAATGATGTCCATAAGGATCACTGGATTTGGAGTGTGCCAGGTATACTGGCATTAGTCAACCTTCAAACTGAGCTAAAAACATTAACACAACCTATGGGACAAAAGAAAGAAATAGTGGGGATAGGAGAGCCACTAAAGTTTGTTGGGGGATTGCTCACTCCAGCTGACCAATCAGATTTTGCACACTAGCCATCTTTCTTTACCTCACACAAAGTTTGCAGAATATTAGGCAAGCACCAGCTTGGGACAGAGGTGCACCTTCTCCTTGTAGAACCTGAATTTTACCTTGATGGAGTTCCCCATTGAAGGGATTGTGTGTTGCTGATGGAAAGTAAGGGAGAGTAAGAGCCTTTTTTTACCCGGCTATCTGTATAGACATTTCTGGTGGTCTACCGGTGACTGATGAACCATTGCTCCACCTTAGCCTTCGATGCAGACCTTCCGCAACCTCTACAGGGAGGCTTGCAAAATAACCTACAGTATGGAACAGCATGTTTATGTCTGCATCTATCTGTATAGATGGTTTTCATGAGCCCCAAATACACAGGTGAAGGTACAAGTAAAAGCTTGTGGGCATATTTATACTTGTTTCGCGCCAAATTTGTGACATTTTGTTTTACACAAATTCGGTGCAAGAGTAACTCCATATTTATACTTTGGCGCTAGACCCGTCTAGTGCCAAAGTTACAGAGGTAAAGTCATGTTTTGGACGTGGAAACCTACCTTGCGTCAATGAGATGCAAGGTAGGCGTTCCCGTGCAAAAAATTATTCTATGGCCTTAGCACCATATATATCTCCTGTGCGTAATTTTAGCAGGGGTCAAATATTGGTGCAAAGCTTCCTTTGCACCATTATTTAACGCATGGGTGAGGGCAGGCATTAGGGAACCTGTGGCCGTATTTTCATGGTGGAACACCATGGAATAAGCCCAAAGGCACCCTTTCCAAGCCCCAGGGACACCCCCACCCACACCAGAGGGACAGCGGAGGATGGGGGACCCCATCCCAGGTAAGTATAGGTGGGTATAGGTAAGACTTTTTTTTAAAGTGCCACTGGGGGCCCTGAAATGCCCCCCATACATGGCACTGGGTGCAGTGTCCATGCCCAGGGGACCCTGGTCCCCTGTGCTGGCCATTAGGGTGGTGGGCATGACTCCTGTCTTTTCTAAGACAGTAGTCATTGGGTATGGAGAGTTTTGCGTCAGAAAATGATACTAGGCTGGTTAGAGTCATTATTTTTTTACTCTAACCTGCCTAACGTCATTTTTGGTGCAAAACCCGATTCTCCCTACCGCCACCCCCATCCGGCTAACATAAATAATTTTTACGCTAGCCTACCCTTTGCGCCGGCTTGCACCAAAACTTTTTGATGCAAAACTGCATTAGTGCAGTTTTGCACCACAAGTATAAATATGCCCCTTGGTATTTCAATGAATGGATTATTACACTGAGGTTGGAACTGCACTTTGGTGCCACCTTTGCACCTGCATCACCTACATTGCCCAGCGGCATCTAAACCCAAGTAAACTGTTTCTTTTTTGGTAGAGATTAGCCACATTTCTGACCTTTACAGATCATCAGTGAGTGGTAAAAAGGATTACACAGAATAAGCTTTCGTTTTTTAAAATATATATATTTTAATATATCTCTATTAGGTTACAGTTTATGTTGACATTGAAATTCCAAGCAATTTTGTTGATCTATGAGCGTTATACTGACATTGCATGCACATTCTGTATACAATTATAGGTCATAAATTAAACAACTATAATAAAGGAAACAAACATAAGAATGTAACACGGTTAAATTTAGATTCTCATTGGAACATGTTGTGATAGAGTGCAAAGGAAAACAAAATGAAGATGTGGACATTTGATTTGTAAACTTGTGGAATTAAAGAATTTAGATGAGATGTCCTCAATTAACCAAAGATGTTTATAGGCAGGTGTTTTGCTGCTTGACATGGATTTTTTCTGTTAATCACTTGCTTGGTTATGTGAGATCATCAAAGACTGTGCTGCATACTGTGCTTTTAGCATATCCTAAACCCTCATGAGCACACTGGAAGGGATTCGTAGTCTTGTTTCCAGCACAGAGGGCATGTCAAGCTTGCTTCCACTTATTATGCTGCCTTCTCAGAAAACTCTCTTCGCAGAAGAACAGCAGAACCTGCAACAGGTAAGGTAAAGTACAGTGAAGACAATGATGAGCATTGATCAGCATAACACAGCTAATAGCAAATCTTCAGAAGATTCTTTGTCACCAGCGAAGTATCAGAAGTTGTTGCACTGTTGGTGGGCGCTTTGAGAGCATGAACATTGGTCCCGGACTGTAGTTAAATGGCTGTCGCTGAGTTTACTTGGTTGTGATGTGAGTCATCTTGGCGGTGTTGGAGTGTGACTTTTATAATCAATATTAACATGAAAAGCTTGCAATGTAATGTCTAATGAAACCGCATAAATGCAATACTAATGCATGCGTTAGAAAAGTGCCCACAGGGGTGGCCACCAATGTATATGATGACTAATGAAACTGACTAAACTGAATTAATAATGTATTCATGTATGATTTTGTATTAGCACTAAAATGTATGTATTAAGGTTTTGCTAAATTACTTACTAGGCCTTAGTTAGCAAGAGTCTGGGCCTAGCTGCCTGGTCTCATATTAACTGTGTTTTTCTAACGTGCAATGTGCTGCTTCCCTGAAGGACACAACACTGTACTTTTCCAGAAGCTAGAGAGATGTGTGTAACCGTAGTAAATCCTTTCTCATAGGACCCGACTTGCTCAAGGAGACATTCTTGCCGAATGCAACAGTGTAATTCGCAACAGGTGCAAGGTCGCATGAACTGGTAAAAGACAATGGAACTACTGACTGGAGCGACAAGTGTAACTTTTCTTACCTGACATTCTACTCGTTGAAGACGTCAACCACAGGAGCCAATAAACTGCATGAGAACTGTCTTAGGTGAAAATTCTAGTAAGGTGTGCGACAGATTATTGGACAGAGATAACAATGCACCAAATATTGCCCAATGGGAAATTAGGGACTTATCCGACAACTTTGATATAACAACGTGACACAAGGAGGAGCCAGCCATTATCCTGCCATTCTTATCCTGCCATTATCGAGACATTCTCCTTAGCCTTTCTGAGAGAATTTGTCTTCTACTTAAACCATCCTTGCCTGTTATGTACTTCTCCTCCTTATGAGGGAAGAGTCTTTTGCTATACCCTGCTGAGACTTACCTGCTTATCCTGGCTGATGGCGAATCGACTGATGTCCTGAGGACGAAGACTGACACTGTATGCTGCCCCATTTGGATGGATAACTATCTGATGTTAAATTGTAATTGTCTGTTTGCCTTTCCTTTCTAGGTACCAACTGGGGTGGCACCTTAGCTGGAAAGAAGTGTAAAGAACCAAGACCAGTCCCGCAGAGCAGCTCTTCAAAATTCTACTAATCCACAGAAGTGGATTTGCGGCCTACACATATCCAACAGTCTGGTGTGTCATTAAGATCTTTCAGAGTGAAGTACAGAATTTTAGTGTTGCCGAATGAGAATGGAAAGAAGAGGATGGGAGCTGTCTCAGGGAACACTGATCCTTGTTGGTCTGGGGTTATATCATGCCATAGGTACCAGAATGGAAATCTAATGAGGTAGAGAAGAACCAGAATTTCAGGATTGGAGAGCAGCTTGAGCCAAATGTACTGGAGCAAAATCGCATGGAACTTCCACAGTAATCTGAGGAATTTTGAAAGAAAGTCTGAATCAAGGAACATTCTTCTATTTGGGAGGAGACATCTCTGCCATGAAGAATCCACTTTGAGACATGGAAGCGCACTAGGGAGATGAGAGAACTGTATAAAAACTGGACAACTATCAGTTTTGCTGTCCATGAATGCTTTCCCTCATTCTAGAGAAGTGTAGATGAGCCTTCCATTTACCACCTCTTCGAGTACCTTTTTTGCCCCTCTGTATAAACCCTGCTCTCCTAGATAAGTATGGAACTGACCTGGGTGTTCTCTTTGGGACTGGGCTGATTCAATGATGATTCATATTTGGCTCCTACGGTCACTTGCTATGCATCTGGTGTACGTCTGCATGATGTGTAATGATGGTCTTTGCAGATAACAAAATGCTGTGGTCCGTTGATTGGCACATAGGTAACTCAAACTATTTGTTAGTTTAAATGTCATATGAGTGCTACTGTATTGTAATATATCACAACATTTATATAGGGCCTGCTACCACTAAATGTAGAAATGAAGCACATGCCTACAGAAATAGAGAGATAAGAATTTTCCACTATATCGGTTATCGGGTAAGAAGGATGGTAAATGTGGTAGTGCTGTTGTGGGACAGAGGTTAAAGTGATTACCATATGTGTATGTATGCATGTTCGCAGTCTCAAAGCATGGTGCCTCTGGAGGTTTTTCACAATTGAACTAAAATGCTTATTTTGTATAACATATTATTCTCAAAGAACTCATTGGATGAATCATTGTTCTTACTTTCAAGGCTCTTCCAGCTAGCACACTGCATGAAATTAATTCCCAACTGTTTTCTGTTGTTTATGCAACTAGTTTGTTCTGACACCTTCAGATGGCATTAGGCCAGATGGGAAGAATCAATATTCATTTATTGGGTTAGTGCTTAGATGATAGGGTTATGAGAAGTTTTTAAGATATGAAATATAATTTGTAATAATGATCGCATCATGCTGACTTTATAGTTGCATTATTTTCTATGCTGAAAATGGTTACATAAACCATTGTGTTTGGGGGTGATCCACATCTTTTGGGTGTCTACTAGGAGTCTTTCCCATGTTCTATTCATTTGTTGAACATTTGAAACAGTCTATATTCCTGATTTTGCTAATGATTGGATTATTTCTGTATTTGAGAATCTTTATAGGAACTGACTTCTATGTACTTTGATTAAATCCTGCATTTCCATTTTTCTGTTTTCTGTATTACACTTTCAATAAGAATATACCTTCATGTTTTCTTCTAAGTTCGTGACTCAAGCTCCCTTTTTGAGTCAATCCTTTCCTTTTGACTGTATTTTGAAAAGTTGCATGGAATTGTGTCTCTGGGACACATTACCTCTGTTGTAAGGTGGTTTATTAGTAGGGGGTGGTAAGTACCCAACACTAGTAATAAGGCCACAATCAACTCAAGTTCTAGTTAAGGTCTCAATAAATGAATCCCTTGTTCAATCCTTGGTAGCTGGCAACGAGCAGGCAAGTTTAACTAAGGAGACAGCTGTGTAAAACATTAAAAAACACCAAAACATTAAATAAGTAAGACACAATGCACAGTAAAAATCGAACATCACTTTATGGACATAGGAAATATTGTTATGAGTAAAATGACACCAGAACTACAACAATTCAATGTAGGGAACTGGAGATATGAATTTTTAAAGATGAAATACAAAAGTGTGCTTTCTAGCACTTAAAAACCAATAGCACCAACCAAGGACATCAGGTCGTACTTGACCGGGACCAAGCCAAAGTTTAAGGCTGACTGCGATGGAGCCCCAAGTCGGATACACTGAGCGGGATGCCTTGGCCAAAGTTTTACCTTCTAACTTAATCGTTTTTCTGGAGCTTTTTCTCTTGGCGTCAGACAAGGCTCCTTGTCAGGCCGGATTTGGAGTCGACATTGGTGGCTCGGTCCAACGCAATGCCTCGATCAGCTCATGGAAGTCTGGTTGAGGTCACAAGCTCTGGATTTCAGGTGGGGTCGCGGCTTGATGTTGACTGCCTGATTCTCATAGACTGGTCTGTCACATTATGGAGCTTTTCACACAAATTCTCCAGTCTTCTCCAGACTTCTAGATCTCCTTTCAGAAGTTCTCCTTTGGGTCTCCAAGGGTCCACAACACAAATCCAAGTGTCTAGAAGCTCTGAGATGGTCTTTGGGATGTTGGGACTATGGTTCCCAGAATGCACCTCGCCATTTCCTTCAAAGGCCACTGAAGTCTGTCCAGCTCAATTCTACTTGATGGAGATGGTGCAGCTGGAGCTCCGTTATCAGGTTGCTTTCAGAGAGGTTCTCCTTCACTTCTTGCTTCCAGGCAAAGTCCTTAGGGTTGTAGTTCCACAGTGTGCAGCAGGTGCAGTAATCTAGAGTGCAGTCCTTTGGGGTGCAGACCAGGGTTCCAGCAGGGCAGTCCTTCTTCTTCTTCTCCTTGGAGTTTCAGACAGGGATCTGAGTTGCTGGGCACCCCTCCCATATTTATCCAGTGCTCCTGGATGACAGGTGGAGAGCCCTGTACAATGGGGTACAAGGTGTCACCCTCAGGTTTGACCACTTCCTCCAAAGTGTGGTATTTTGCTGTCCTAGAAAGCACCATTCCTCACAAATCCAAAATGGAGAATCTCTCTCATGGCGGTTAGGATCTGACTAAGCCAACCCACTGGTGTAGCCTATTTTCCATAAGACTGCCCTTTCAGCCCCTCTGCTAATCTAATTACCTGGGCTCCCATCTGGCTTGGGTGGCAGGATGTGGGGGTGAGCCTGCGTCTGTCCTGTCATTCCCTCTTGGAAGACCAGTTTGGCTAACCAGCCCCCTTCCTGCCTTTTGCCCTGTAGCTTGCAAATCTCCATCCACCAGAGGTTCTTTTGTCTCAATGCAGGCCATTTCACACCTCATTAAGATAGCTTGGCTCAGCCTGGCAAAGGCTGGCTAATCAAGGAAGAACTGCTGGAGGGCTGGATTTTCGCTCTTCAGAAAAGCAAGTCCTGTAACTTATTTTCTGTGATAGTTATAATAAATTTAACAGTAATATGTTGTTGGATTTATCTATCATTTTAAGTCCTTGAAATACATTTCTAGTTCTTTCCTAGCAAAAATTAAGCCTTAATAAAGTATTCCCGTGTTAGCCTGTAGAGCTAATGGACTACAATGGGGAAACATGAAATTGGCAGTTTTTCCCTCACCAGGCATCTGTTCTAATGTCCCTTGGTTATAGTTACAGGGCACCCTACCCCTGTGGCTGTTAGGGGAGACTGTAAGGGTGACTTATATGTAAAAAAAAGTTAGCTTAAGACTTTGGAAGTACCTTTAATTCCAAGGTTTAATTTGCATATACATTTAATTTAGAAGCAGCCTGCAAAACAGTCGGGTTAGCAGCACCCAGGCCACAATCATTGTCTGAAAACCAGCAACTATTAGTCAGAAATGGGGGCAAAAAATGGGGGAAAACTACTAAAAGTCCTGGTTTCTCACACAACCTTCCCCCTACCCCTCAGTCAACAGCTCAAGAGACTCAGCCCAACCCTGGGAATGTTTCCCTGGTCTGTCATATTAGGAAGAAAGTAAAGAAACCAGACTGTACATTTGCAGGACCTACTCTGCCTTACATCCTCCTGCTAAGGTCACTTTCTCCTGGAAGCTGATCCATCTCCATAGTAACAGGACCCACTTTAAACTGAAATTTCATTACAGCTGTTTAATTTTCTTCCTCCTTTTTTAGTTTGGGTAGTGAGGTGCCCACCTCTTCCATCCCTAACTTGCTAGGGCAACACCTAGCTTACCCATAGAGGTTACCCAACTCTTCAGCATCCTCACCATCACCAACAGGGTCAGGGGGGCTTACTTACTTTTGGCTATGGCGTCTACCTCCCATTCCAAACCCAGTGCTGCCTTGAGGGCCAACACCCAGCAGAAGGTACTGACATCTGTCAGAATCCAGAACCAGGCCCTAATTTCTCCACTGACATGTGGGGGAGCTGCATAGGCAACTGGGTGTCCCTGGAACCTCTCTTGCTGTTTAGAGTGGGGGCTACCACATCCTGGGGCAGACACCCTGCTTCCACTCTCCCTTTTGGAAGTGCAGGGACAACACCCTGCTACTGAACAGCTGCCTGACTGTTCAGGACTTATTTGTGGTCAGGTGAAGCCTTACTGGTGCCAACTTTGGGTTTCTCCCTTATTGGTTCAGAAGGCCCTTGGCACATTGGACCTCTCTTTAAGAGTGGCTTACCTTTCCCCATCTATTTCCCTTTCTTTTGAGACCCCAGTCTCCTAACCAAAGGGACTGGATCCCTATGAGCCCCCACCCCTTGAGTGGGGGAGGGTACCTCTGGGAGGTCATTGCCTAAGATACAATTTAAGGGGAGGTCAGAACTGACTACCACCTTATACCAGCTAAGGGTACCTTCCCTTGACTGTAGGGGCACTATGGCTACATGTTTGGTTGTGACCTCACCTGTGGCTGCCATTACTCTTCTTGTCTCTCCTGGCACATACTTCTCTAGGAACACCAGCCTGTCACTCACCATGGTGTGACAGGCAAAAAATGTCTCTCAGGCCAGTGGTAGGGATCCCATCACCTGAATGGAGTGGAAGTGCTTACTCCCAACCTCAGAGATCACCAGCTTACCATCGGGTCCTATCTCCCAGCACAATGCTATGAGGACCTCCTCATCCAAGATGAGGAGTCCTCCTCTGTGGCTACACTGGACAGCCCAGTGCTAACCCCCTTCTTGGAACAGGTGGCGTCAATTCTTAAGTGACTTGACTGCTGACAGTCAAAGCAAACCCTGCTGTCAAAGTACTTTTTAAGTCCTGGGTCCCCCTGCTTCTGCTTATCAGAATTGGTGTGTGATCTACTCTCCTCCTTTTTAGAGTTTTGCAATCCTGAGAGAGACTCTGTGGTGGGCTTACCACCTCCATCCTTTGACTTTTGTGAGCCTAACCCCCGCCCTTCTTGGAGTCTCTCCCCTGGTGCTGATTGAAATCCTAGGGTCTCACCCACTCATCAGCTGTCTCTCCTAGTTCCCTCGAACTAGCCAGCTCAGAGTCCACTAGATACTGGTGGAACTTCTCTTGTTCATGAGTCAGGATGTCCTTTTTAATGATTAAACCGAACAGCCCCTCGCAAGTACTCATTTTATTACCTTTAATCCAGCCCTCTAGTGCCTTCACTAAGATATTTACAAAGTCTACCCAGAACTGTGTTTACTTTCTGGGTGTCCATGAACTTCACCCTGTACTGTTTTGGGGTAAGACCAAATTTCTTGACTAGACATTTCTTCATGTCTGGTTAGGGTTTTGCCTCATCCCTCTCTAGGGTCAGGGGCCTATTCCTCCCAGCTACTGGGATCAAGTCCCAAAAGAGTGAACCCCAATACTTAGAGTGAACTCTTCTCATCTTGGAGGCCTTTTCAAATACACTCAGCCATTTGTCAATGTCATCCCCGCTAAATAAATGGGAACTATTTCCTTGGGAAGCCTGGGATCAAACTTACCACCCCTGTATATCTCAGCATCTCCTTCATTGTCGCTACCACCATTTCTTCTCTCTTCCTCCATTGCCAACTTCTTCTTGGCTAATTCCAGTTTCTCCTTCTCTATAGCTATGGCTTCTAACTGAGCCTGAACCTGTCTCTCCTGAAGGGGCAGTTCTGATTCCTCTGTGGGGAACCTCCCTCCCTCCCCTAGCTTGAAGTATAAACCTGGTGCTAGAAGTAATGGACATTTTGTCAGCCCCCTCCTGCTGGAGGTTGTAAGAGGGGACATACTCCCCCTTCACACTCTGGAGCTGGCCTTAAGGGATCTAATCAGTTCTGCTTTCCTAATTCTATTGGCAGCAGGTAGCCCCTTCACCCTACTCTGTATCCTAAGCTCAGCTGCTTTGAGTTTGGACAGGTTAGCCAGATCAAGCTCCATGGTATCCCTAGTTTTGGGTCACAACAAAAAACTTTGCAAATCAGAGAGAGATAAAATAATTTAGAAACATTTAAAATGAATTAAAAACAGTTTAGTCCACATTTAAAAATTAATTTTTTTGTTCAAAGTCAATTTAGAGGATTTTTAAAGATCTTCCCTTAATTATTGTATGTTGTAGTTAAACACAGGTACTATCCTCACCGCTGAACACCAAGGGCCTGATTCTAACTATGGAGGACGGTGTTAAACCGTCCCAAAAGTGGCGGATATACCACCTACCGTATTACGAGTTCCATAGGATATAATGGACTCGTAATACGGTAGGTGGTATATCCGCCACTTTTGGGACGGTTTAACACCGTCCTCCAAAGTTAGAATCAGGCCCCAAATGTTGGAAGGTGGTTTACTAGTAGGGATTGGTAAGTACCCACCACTAGTAATAGGGTCACAAACGGTGACAGACCCGTCGAACAGAGTCCAAATGGCAATGACAAACTGCGACCTGGCCTGAAATCTAGGTGTGTCCTGCTGAAGCTCTGGAGCTTTTCATCGATTACAAGACTTCCAGGAGTTGACCGAGGCATCACGCTGGGGCGAGCCATCGGCATTGACTCACAACCTGGCCTGACGAGGATCCTCGCCTGACGCCAGGAGAAAAAGCTAAAAAAAAAAGACTATGGCCCTCATTATGACATTGGCGGTAAATCCCACTTACCACCGCTCTGATGGCCACCAACGGGTGACAGCCACCAACTTACGGCCACTCTGGCTAATATCCGTTCACCCTATTATGACACACACACACACCAATCTGACAGAATACAGCCACATACACAAATCCGCCAGACCAAAGGTCAGTGCTAAAGTGGCAGTCCCAAAACCCACACCATTACGCCAACAGAACAACGCCCATCACATTATGATCAACGAATCACCACAGTGGACATTCAACGGTGGTAAACCAGTGGCGGTACATACTGCTGTACTCACAATGGATACCCACATACAAAACAACACTACATTGGACAATACGAAAAACACACACCTGACACTCATACACACACCACACTGACCCACCCACTCCACTATAAAACACACACCCACATCACCCACAACCCTTTACCAACAACTATTGCCACCACAAGACTGAGAAGAAGAGCACAGAGACAACTAGACACACACACCACTGACACCCATACACCCCTCACGCACTCCACATCACACACCCCACCACAATAACCAACTAACCTCACCAACACACTTCGCACAACACCCATGGCACCACAAATGAACCCCTGTTTCACTGAGGAGGAGTTAAGAGTCATGGTGGAGGAAATCGTCAGGGTAGAGCCACAGCTCTCTGGAGCACAGGTACAGCAAATATCAATAGCAAGGATGATGGAGCTCTGGCGGAGAATCGTGGACAGGGTCAATGCCGTGGGACAGCACCCAAGAAAAAGGGACGACATCAAGAAGAGGTGGAACGATCTACGGGGAAGGTACGTTCCATTGCAGCAAGACACCAGCTCACCATAGAGAGGACTGGCGGTGGACCCCCATCTCCTCCCACACAACTCACAGCATGGGAGGAGCAGGTACTGGCAATACTACATCCTGAGGGACTCGCCGGAGTTGGCAGAGGACTGGACACTGGCAAGTCAACTCTTAACAATTATCACCTCCCATACCTGCATGCCATCATACACCCTCACCCTCACTCCACCACATCCCACACACTCCACCATCACATCTTAATAATCCCAATGCCAGGCCCTGCATGCTGTACCAATGAATGGACACCCCTCCCAGCCCTGCATGGACACTTATCACTAAAGCATGCACAGCATAGGGAAACTAACATAACCACAATACACCAACATACACAAGCAAAAGCTGGCAGGGGAACAACAATCATAAAGGGGAATCTTCAGAAGTACAAATGTCAGACACTTGAAGCATGATACATCATTTACATCCCCACAGGTACCCCAGCCAATGTCACTGGAGAGGCGGTGCCACCACTATCCAGTTCCCCAACAGAAGAGGCTCACAGTGATGAAAGTTACTCTGGACTTCTGGATCTGGACGATCTACCTGGCCCATCAGGGAACATTGGACAGCCGGTCACCCAAGTCCACTCACAGACAACCACAGAGCCTCCCCCATCAGGAACCAACAACACAGCTCCCACCCAGCGCACCCACACCTCTCTCCCCAGGGTATGTCAATCAGTAGTGTGCCCACCTGCACAGGGACCCTAGGCCACACCTCGCCCACAAGACAGTCAGGACCTGGGGTCAGTGGCAGTGGGCACACCGTTCAGGGGACGGAAGCACAGGCCAACAGGGACACTGGGAGGACTGCTGCGCACCAGTGGGAGGACAGGAGCAGGGAACCAACTCTCCAGGAGGCACTCTCTGAGATCCTGGGAGCCTACCAACATTCCCAGGACACAATGGACCAGATCCCCAGCACGCAGGAGAATAGGTGGTTGCAGGATGGACGGTATCAGGGGATCAGGGAGGACTTGCAGGCCATCAACAACATCCTGATCTCCGTAGCAGGGGTGCTGGCAGACGGCCAACATCATGAGGGAGGCAACAGCACACCGGCGGGCCCCTACCACTAGCCAGTCATCTGAACAGCCCTCCACTTCCACTGCCGCTAGTGGCCAGGAGGCCCCGCCACAGGCCCAACAGGCCACCAGCACCCCTCCCCCTGCAGAAGGTGAACCACCCCACAAACATTCCCTGCGAACCAGATGAAAGCCAGAGACACTTGCCAAGACCACCACCTGGAAATGAGACTCTCCTGATTGTCCCCCTTGTGTCCCACTCTGTCCCCTTTTCCACCTTGAACTGCCATTGCTCCCCTTCCTATATTCCCATGGACAATGCACCTGTGCTACAAACAGACTGGAACAATACCATGGACTTTCCTTCATCATCACCCCATTCCATTGCACTTTTCCCTCTATATCTTAGCACAACAATAAACCATCTTGGATAAAACTCGACTACTAGTATTTCATGTATTGCAAGTTTCTATTGATTGAAACAGCTACAACCATTGCAAATGAACTGTGCATAGTATGAGCATCCAATTAATGACCCGTAGCTGGCTGTTGTGATCACATCAGGAGAATGTTGTCATATCACCAACATCTGTAAAATGAATATCCATAGGTAACAGTAAGTAGGGGAAAGATGTTGGTCATGCTAGCTTGCCAATGCCACAAAAAATACACCAATAGTCTAGAAATGTGAATTAGCACTGTCTCATCTGTGTGTCATTGAAAGTACTGACGTATCACCAATGTTCTGTTGTCCACCTCATCATCCTCTGCCTCCTCATCCTCACTGTCCTCAGGGTCCACTGCTGCCCAGGGGCATCTCCAGTCTCCTCCTCCTGCATAAAAGGTACATGCCATCTGAGGGCCAGGTTGTGAGACACTTAGTATGCCACTACTATCTGGCAGACCTTCTTGGGTGAGTAGCACAGGGATCCACCTTTCTGATGGAGGCACCCAAACCTGGCCTTCGGGAGGCCAAAGGTCCTTTCAATGATCCTTCTGGTTCGCCCATGTGCCTCGTTATAATGTTTTTCTGCCCTTGTCCTGGCATTCCTCACAGGGGACAGCAGCCATGGTAGGTTTGGGTAACCAGAGTCACCTGCAAATATTGAGTGACAACATTTAACCACACACTATCCAATATGGCCAACAGAATAGGCATACACCAACATATACAGTGCTCACCTATTAGCCACACCCTGTGCCTCTGTAGTTGGGCCATCACATATGGGATGCTGCTATTCCTTAGGACAAAGGCATCATGCACCGACCCAGGATACTTAGCAGTGACTTGGGAGATATACTGGTCCGCCAGGCACACCATCTGCACATTCATGGAGTGATTCCTGAACACCTGTTCATTTTCCGGGGGGGGGGGGCAAATGCAAAATGTGTTCCGTCAATCACCTCAATTATATTGGGGATATGTCCCATTGCATAAAACCCAGCCTTCACAGTGGCCAAATCCTCCACCTGGGGGAAAGCAATGTAGCTGCATGTGTGTTTGATCAGGGCAGACAAGACTCGTGCTAGCACGATTGAGAACATTGATTGTGACATTCCTGCTGCCAAGCTCACTGTCACTTGGAAAGAACCAGTTGCCAGGAAATGGAGCACTGATAGAACCTGCACAAGAGGGGTGATCCTAGTAGGTTGACGGATAACTGAGATCAGGTCAGGTTCCAACTGGGCACACAGCTCTGTGACTGTGGCCCTGTCCAGTCTGTAGGTGAGTACAATGTGCCTGTCCTCCAGTGTATCCAAGCCCACCAGGGGTCTGTACACGGGATATATCTCCATCTCCTATTCATCCGCAGTGGTAGGTATCTAAGGGACACAAGAGTGAGTAGAGTGTCACAATTCGAAGAACTATACCACAACAGCAGTCCACATCGTGCAAACATGTTTTGGGACAGTGTAATCTAAAAAGTATGTGCCTATTTATCCTGTGATGTAGCAACTATCGATAGGCCTGTTCACCCCCCTGAAATGGTGACCGCCTGTCCTGTGTGGAGGGGCAGGTGGAAGTGAGATAATGCCGCCGACATTGTGCGCTGTGGCGGTAGGCAGCTGTGAAACGCCGTGCAATTCCTCATTCATTCATATTGGGCCATATGGGGTACAGTGGCCAAAGGAGATCTACACCGGCAGTAACGGTATGCACTGCCGTGGACGTGACCACCATTTTATTTCATATTCCTCACTTGTTTCCTGACCTTCCATAGGACAGGACCTACACTGTATGTGCTGCTGTGACCTGTGTCTGGAACCTACCATGGCACATGTGACCATGGAAAGGGCCCCAGCCTTCACTTCTGAGGAGTTGGAGTGACTGGTGGATGGGGTCCTACCCCAATACGGACTGCTGTATGGGCCTCCAGACCAACAGGGGAGTACACTGTGGCCACGATGCATGTGGCATGAATGCATGGAGTTGTTTGTGAAGGCATCGTGTAAGGGGGGTGGGGGGATTGTCTGATGGCGGTGTACATGTTGTGTGCTGGGCTATGTGTGTGCCAATGGTGATGCAAACGGGTACTGTGGGCCATTTGTGTGACAGGCTGGACTGTTTGTCTAATGGTGTTCTCCTGTCTGTATTTCCTCTAAAGGTCAGCGCCCATCAAAAGAAAGGAATATGGCGTGTCATCACCAAGGAGGTGCGGACTCTGGGGTCTATGGGAGGTGGAGCACCCACTGTTGCAAATGGTGGGAGGACCTGATACGCTGGCCACGGAAGACCATGGAGGCTCAGCTGGGGATGGCCCGTCAGACCCTGACCCCCCCTAATGTCCCGCGTACTGGAGGTGGCCTACCCTGAGCTGGATGGCACTTGAAGGCATCACAGCAGCCACAAGGAGGTGAGTACAGTGGCTATCATTACAATGTACAGGTGGTGGGGTGGTATCAGGGTGGTTATGTGTCAGTGGGTGCCCCTAGGCCAGGCCAGTCATAGCAGCGTAGGTCCTCTGGAGGCTAAGGGTTGAATGGAAAATACTGCTTACCTAGCTTCTTAGTATTCGCTTCTGGGTAGGGCTCCGTGGGTCCCAGGTGTGGTGCAGTTGACGGTGTGTGCCCCTCCTCATGCCTTGGTGACTAGCCATTTCACTGGTAATGCAATGCATAGTGTGTAGGCCTGTTCGCTGTGTGTGAGGGTGCTTTGTACGCCAACGGTGGAGTTGGTGCTGACATTGACCCAGTGTATCCTTTGTCTGTCTCTCTCCCCCTCTTTCTTGTTTTGTCATCCTGTTCTTATGTGCATTAACTTCATTTGCCGGAGGAGCCGGCAACAGAGGGAGCTGCATCCCAGAGGACCTTGGAGGCAGAGTCCACCGACGCAGAGGGAACCAGTGGGACGGAGGGCGAGGTGAGCTCCACGGTGAAGACTGAAGGGGACGACACAGACTCAGATACCTCCTCTCGTGGGAGCTCCCTGGTGGTGGCGGACACCTCTGTGACCACCCCAGCTGCAGGTACAGCCGCCACCCCATACTATCACCGCCCTCCCAGTAGCCCCTTAGCAAGTTGCCTGTGCCTGCTCACCCAGGAGGGTGGGCATCTCCTTCGCCCCAGGCACCTCAGGCCCTGACCCAGTGAGCCCTGCTGCCCTGAGTGGGGAGGATATTGACCTCATGAGATCTATCTCTGTAGGGCAATCAACCATTGTGAATGCCATCCAGGGGCTGGCATCCCAGATGCATCAATGCAATGCATTCCTGGAGGACATTCACTGTGCATTGGCGGGCCAACAGGTTCATGCTCTGGCCTCCTCACTGATGGCAGCCATTGTCCCTGTTTTAACTGTCCCACCACCCACTTCAACTTCTCAGTCCCATACTCCTCAACCCCAACCTATCCCAAGCAGACAGACAGACGAGCATTCACATAAGATAACACACAAGAGTGGCACAGGCAAACACAAGCACCACACTTCATCCCACAGGCATTCACACAAACACCATTCAGTTGCAGACACAACGACATCCACTGTCTCCACTGTCTCCCCCTCCTCCTCCTCCACCTCTCACCCAGTTACGTCCACACTTACACCTGCATGCACTACATCAATATCTACTACCAGCATCAGCACCACACCAAGCAGAACACACACCTCACTACCAGACACCTCCACAACATCCATGCACCCGTCCCCTGTGTCCTCTCCCACCGTGTCTGTCCACCCCCCTCCTAAAGGACGCAAATGCAAGCACTCAGACACCCAACAGCCATCCACCTCACAACAGCATACAGCCCATGCACCTGCACCCAAATCCAGCAGACATACACCTCCGACGACCACTCCCATTACGCCTCCCTCCTCCCACCCCAGTGTCCCTAAAAAGCTTTTCCTTTCCCAGATTGACCTCTTCCCTACCCCTCCCCCCGTCCTGCACATATGGGCAGGGTTGCAAGGACACAGACCAGCACCTCAGCCAAATAGTCCACGGGGCCAGTGGTACCACCACCTACTGGTGGTGGTAGGGATACCAGAACAACAACACTGAAGGGGAAGGAGGCCGCACAACCTGGAATGAAAGGGAAGAGTCCGGCACCAGCTGTGAGGAAGGGGAAGGAGCCTGCACCAGCTGGGAAGAAGGTGAAGGAGCCTGCACCAGCTGGAATGAAGGGGAAGGAGCCTGCACCAGCTGGGAAGAAGAGGAAGGAGCCTGCTCTAGTTGGGAAGAAGGGGAAGGTGCAGGCAGAGAGGGGAAGAGCCCATTCACCCCTGCCAGGAAGGGTATGGGATCCCCAACTCATGACCAGGAGGAGAAGAGGAACTCTATGCCAGCGGAAGCTGGCAGGCAAACACAGCCACCACCACCAGCTGTCACAGGGCCCCCACCGCCAGCTGCGGATGTGCTACCATCAGTGAGTGCAGGGGCTACCCAGGATCCTCCCCAACCACCACCAGCATGCAGCCATCACAGCGTGCAGGGGCTTCCCAGGATCCTACTCCAACCACCACCAGCATACAGCCATCACAGAGCGCAGGGGCTGCCCAGGAGCGTCCCCCAACCACCACCAGCATGCAGCCATCACAAAGAGCAGGGACTGCTCAGGACCCTCCCCAACCACCACCAGCGTGCAGCCATCACAGAGTGCAGGGGCTGCCCAGGAGCCTCTCCCAACCATCATCACCATGCTGCCATCACCGCCGGCAGACGCCATGTAGTCCACCCTCCAGGGGCTACTGTGTGGGCTGCCCCCCTCCAGAACCAGTGGGCAAGTCACCCACTTGAGACACTGTGGCCTTGCACCCCCCAGGACAAAGTGTGGGCATGTTGCCCCCTCCAGAACCAGTGGGTAAGTCACCCACTTGAGAGACTGTGGCCTTGCACTCCCCAGGACAAAGCAATGGGCATGTTGCCCCCTTAAGAACCAGTGGGCAAGTCACCCACTGGAGAGACTGGGTTCTTGCACCCCCCAGAACAAAGCAATGGACATGTTGCCCCCTCCAGAACCATAGGCTTGTTCCCCCATCCGGCTGAGGTGCCCCCACCCCCTGAGGTGCCTGCCTATTTGCAAACTGATGCCCCTGCAGTGTTCTATCTGGATGTGGTCAGGTTTCGAGTTGGCCCTTGGACTGTGTCCTGTGTCCATGTGGGCCCTTTGAACTTTGGACCGGACAATGTCCCTTTTCTATACAAGTGTACATATCTGTTTCATGGCCAAATCAGATTATTAATTCTCATGTTGAAACAATTACAATCACGTTCATCAAATCCTGTTGTCCTTGCTTTATTCAGCAGATTTTCAGGGTCAAGTTGCTTTTGTATTGCAGCTATTTGTGTGTATGGTGTGTGTGTGTTGTGCATTTGTGTGTAACTCTCATTTTCCTCCCACCCTCCCTTGTGTGCTAGGCGGATGTACTTACCGTCGTCGTCTTCGTCGGCGTTGTTGTTCCAGGTGGAGCATGACGTAAAAGATTATCGGGAAGACTTGCAGTTCAGGTTCCATGGTGGCGTGGATCTTCCATGTGTCTCCTATGGTGAGTCTTTTCACTTCTGTGCTCTGTTTCCGCCAGGCTTTTGATGGCGTTGGTACTGCCCCGGAAAAGGTGGTGGTGTGCAGGGTCTTAATATGGTTGGCGGAACTTTGACTTCCACCTGGCTGTAGGTGGCTGCCGCCGTGGTGGCTGTTGTTTCCGCCCTGGTGGTTGGTGTGGAACATTGGCTGTCTATCGGAGATATCACTGCCATCGTCAGAATTTGGCGGTACTTACCGCCAGCCTGTTGGCGGTATTACCGCCACTTTATCACCCACTGCCAGGGTTGTAATGAGGGCCTAAGTCTGAAGTCAAGCTTTGACCGAGGCCTCCCGCTCAGTGTATCCGGCTTGGGCTCCATCACGGTTAACCTCACACTTTGAATTGGTCCTGGTCAAGTGCGACCAGATGTCCCTGTTTTGCAATATTTGTTTTTTAGCACTAGAAAGCATTTTTTCAATGTCATCTTTAAAAATTCATATCTCCAGTTCCCTACATTGAATTGTTGTCGTTTTGGTGTAATTTTACCCATAACAATATTTCCTGTGTTTATTGTGTTGGATCTTTATTGTTTGTAGAGTCTTACTTCTTTATTGTTTTGTTGTTTTTAAATGTTTTACAAACCTTTCCCCTAAATTAAGCCTGCCTGCTCATTGCCAGCTACCAAGGGTTGTGCAATGGATTTATTTATAGAGATCTTGACTGGACCTTATATTGTATTTGTGGTCTTCTTACTAGTGGTGAATACCTACCAATCCCTACTAATAAACCACCTTCCAACAATCTAATAATTCTCGAAGTTAACACCGCTCCTGCAACCAGCAAAATTCGGGCGTGCCACTGTCATGCAGATTATCTAAGGGATAGCACGCTCACATGTGGGGCATGGTGTGTTTAGGGACTGTAGGTATTTGTTCAGATGCTTTCAGAAGAGAGTCTGGTATGGCAACTAGCATCTCAGGCATGAATTTTAATAGGAGGGAATATGTCAAGTTTTCAGGGGGTGAGCCACCACCACCAGCTGTCACAGGGCCCCCACCGCCAGCTGCGGATGTGCTACCATCAGTGAGTGCAGGGGCTACCCAGGATCCTCCCCAACCACCACCAGCATGCAGCCATCACAGCGTGCAGGGGCTTCCCAGGATCCTACTCCAACCACCACCAGCATACAGCCATCACAGAGCGCAGGGGCTGCCCAGGAGCCTCCCCCAACCACCACCAGCATGCAGCCATCACAAAGAGCAGGGACTGCTCAGGACCCTCCCCAACCACCACCAGCGTGCAGCCATCACAGAGTGCAGGGGCTGCCCAGGAGCCTCTCCCAACCATCATCACCATGCTGCCATCACCGCCGGCAGATGCCATGTAGTCCACCCTCCAGGGGCTACTTTGTGGGCTGCCCCCCTCCAGAACCAGTGGGCAAGTCACCCACTTGAGACACTGTGGCCTTGCACCCCCCAGGACAAAGCAATGGGCATGTTGCCCCCTCCAGAACCAGTGGGTAAGTCACCCACTTGAGAGACTGTGGCCTTGCACTCCCCAGGACAAAGCAATGGGCATGTTGCCCCCTTAAGAACCAGTGGGCAAGTCACCCACTGGAGAGACTGGGTTCTTGCACCCCCCAGAACAAAGCAATGGACATGTTGCCCCCTCCAGAACCATAGGCTTGTTCCCCCATCCGGCTGAGGTGCCCCCACCCCCTGAGGTGCCTGCCTATTTGCAAACTGATGCCCCTGCAGTGTTCTATCTGGATGTGGTCAGGTTTCGAGTTGGCCCTTGGACTGTGCCCTGTGTCCATGTGGGCCCTTTGAACTTTGGACCGGACAATGTCCCTTTTCTATACAAGTGTACATATCTGTTTCATGGCCAAATCAGATTATTAATTCTCATGTTGAAACAATTACAATCACGTTCATCAAATCCTGTTGTCCTTGCTTTATTCAGCAGATTTTCAGGGTCAAGTTGCTTTTGTATTGCAGCTATTTGTGTGTATGGTGTGTGTGTGTTGTGCATTTGTGTGTAACTCTCATTTTCCTCCCACCCTCCCTTGTGTGCTAGGCGGATGTACTTACCGTCGTCGTCTTCGTCGGCGTTGTTGTTCCAGGTGGAGCATGACGTAAAAGATTATCGGGAAGACTTGCAGTTCAGGTTCCATGGTGGCGTGGATCTTCCATGTGTCTCCTATGGTGAGTCTTTTCACTTCTGTGCTCTGTTTCCGCCAGGCTTTTGATGGCGTTGGTACTGCCCCGGAAAAGGTGGTGGTGTGCAGGGTCTTAATATGGTTGGCGGAACTTTGACTTCCACCTGGCTGTAGGTGGCTGCCGCCGTGGTGGCTGTTGTTTCCGCCCTGGTGGTTGGTGTGGAACATTGGCTGTCTATCGGAGATATCACTGCCATCGTCAGAATTTGGCGGTACTTACCGCCAGCCTGTTGGCGGTATTACCGCCACTTTATCACCCACTGCCAGGGTTGTAATGAGGGCCTAAGTCTGAAGTCAAGCTTTGACCGAGGCCTCCCGCTCAGTGTATCCGGCTTGGGCTCCATCACGGTTAACCTCACACTTTGAATTGGTCCTGGTCAAGTGCGACCAGATGTCCCTGTTTTGCAATATTTGTTTTTTAGCACTAGAAAGCATTTTTTCAATGTCATCTTTAAAAATTCATATCTCCAGTTCCCTACATTGAATTGTTGTCGTTTTGGTGTAATTTTACCCATAACAATATTTCCTGTGTTTATTGTGTTGGATCTTTATTGTTTGTAGAGTCTTACTTCTTTATTGTTTTGTTGTTTTTAAATGTTTTACAAACCTTTCCCCTAAATTAAGCCTGCCTGCTCATTGCCAGCTACCAAGGGTTGTGCAATGGATTTATTTATAGAGATCTTGACTGGACCTTATATTGTATTTGTGGTCTTCTTACTAGTGGTGAATACCTACCAATCCCTACTAATAAACCACCTTCCAACAATCTAATAATTCTCGAAGTTAACACCGCTCCTGCAACCAGCAAAATTCGGGCGTGCCACTGTCATGCAGATTATCTAAGGGATAGCACGCTCACATGTGGGGCATGGTGTGTTTAGGGACTGTAGGTATTTGTTCAGATGCTTTCAGAAGAGAGTCTGGTATGGCAACTAGCATCTCAGGCATGAATTTTAATAGGAGGGAATATGTCAAGTTTTCAGGGGGTGAGCATTGGACATAATTTCCAGGATTACAGGTGGTCAGACAGTGGTGTGGGACTTATATGTCATTTAGGTCTGATTAGTAACAAAGTGAGTAGGTGCCTGATTGGCTGAGTGGGCCTATAGGTGTTTTTGGGTAGGCTTAAACGTAGGATGTTCCTGTAATTTAGGGATTTATAAGAGTAAGAAAAGCGGATGCAGAGACTGCTGCAAATGCCAGCCCCAGGGGTGTCATTTTTGTCCATCTGCCCCAAAGGAGCAGCGGGTGCTGTTTTGGCTAGAAGGGGTACAACCAAATAGCCCTTTTCTTGCTTTTTCTTGCCTGGGGCCTCACAAGATAGGGACATAACCCTCAATTCCCACTGTTAGTGCAGTTTAGCACTTGACTGGTCCACAAAGAGCCACTGGCTCACTTTGTCAGGGAAGCTGAGCAATGCAGACAGAAGCTAAGCCAAATACAAGATTAACCATCTGTTTCATGCCAATGTTGGGGTGGGACTTTATCTCCCAGCACACATCTTACCTTCATAGAGGAGGGGCCTGCGGCATGCCAACATTAGAAAAGCACCTTCCAAACTCCACAGCACACAAAACAGTTGACCATCTGTTTGCCGCTAATGCTGGGTTGGGACTTCCTCACCCAGCACACATCTCATCTGCATACAGGAGGGGAAGCCACACACCAGCGCTAGACAAGAGCTTTCCAAACCCCGCAGGACACAATTGGCCATCTGTTTGCCCCTAGTGCTGGGGTGGGACTTCATCCCCCAGCACACATCTCACCTGCACAGAGAAGGGGCTTGTTGCCTGACAATTCTAAAAAAGCACCTTCCAAACCCTGTGGTGTGAGACACAATTGACCATCTGTTTGCCGCTAGTGCTGGGGTGGGACTTCGTCCTCAGCATGCATCTCACCTGCGTAGAGGAGTGGCCTGCTGCACGTCAGCACTAGAGAGGCACCTTCCAAACCCAGCGGCACGGGCCACAATTGGCCATTTGTTTGCCCCTAGGGTGGGACTTCATTCACCAGAACACATCCCATCTGCATAGAGGAGGGGCTTGCCGCACGCCAGTGCTAAAAAAGCGCCTTCCAAACTCCAGGATGCACCTGGGCTTGTGCTTGGGAGAAGACCAGGCCAAGAGCTGGCCCGTGTGCACCTGTCTGCAGACCTTCAAGCCTGGGCTGAACCACTCCTCTTGGCCCTTGGGTGAAGGTTTTGCCTATCTATCTGCAGCCATAATATGAGGAAAAAAGCCTACTCAGCAATCTATATTAGGCGTTAAAGGAACTACTTCATCACCTTTAATATCTCCCTACCTATCCTCCACTATGGGGGTTATTTCCACAGAGCTAGAGCTAGTGGAAAATCATATAGATGCCATTCAATAGATGATTAAAGATCCTAAAACTCACCCAGTAAAACGTTGCCTCTGTACGACTTACAAACCTTTGTATAGTGTATGACTGCCCCCCAAAAGATATTTCTATTGTTGGCCCATGCACTCCCCTCTCAAGCACACACAAATCTACACCTCCTAAGTGCAAGCAGAATGGGGGTAAAACCCAGAGATCCGAGGCAAAGATGAACAAGTTAAAAACCACAGTTGCCCCAATCAAAAATTCAACTACCTGCATCATCCCTGAATCTAGCACTGTTTTTCTAAACATCTGCAAAACTTTCCTTAAAAACTTGGGTTCTCTACTGAAGAACTTACATCAAGGTGTGACCACACAATTAAATCTTCTTAGTGAAAAAGTCCAAATCTTGTCTGACAAGCAGCGTAATTTTCTTCAAACTCTTCTAGAGCTTGCATCACAATCAAGACTGTATCCCCTGTGTTAACGCTGAAATTTTACTAATGAATATTCATGTGTTCTGAATGTTGAATCTGCATAGAAAATGAGTTAACATGTCGAATTAATGCATAAGTTGAAAATGTGCCTACTTGTGTGACCACCAATAATCACAAAGTGCACTTATTAACAGCATATTAATGTAAAATGTTGACCTTATATTTGGATTAATGTAGTAGTATATCATATTAATGGTTATGTTCTATGTATTTGTTTTATTAATCATAGACCTTAATTTAGCGAGGTCTTTGGCCTAGTTGCACGGCCTCATGTCAAGTTGCATTGCTTAGATGAATCATAAAATGGCTGCTTTGAGAATTAAATTGTGATTTTACACTGCGTTGACCAAATGCCAGTAGCTGAAATTCTTTCGCATGGGAACTGCTTGCTAGAAAATGTTGTACTAGCTATAGATACTTTGTATAACTTAGTGTGTGTATAGGCAAGGTTCTGGAAGCAGACAATGGAAGGACTGACTGGAGTATAAGCCAATACAATATTGTTACCTGACGAGCACAACAACGGAAATAGGAGGAGAGGAGCCAATCATCGACATGTGATCACTAAGTTTAGTAAATTTTTAGATTTGATGTTCTACTTTCAGTGGACTAAACGTAAATGTACGATTCTTGGACCAATAGCAATGTGGGACGTAGTTTTAGGGAATCTAACTTAGCCAGACTGTACCGAGAGGAGTTAGCCATTCTCTTTCCAAACCTGCACAGAGGATGGAGGCCATTCTCCCTGTTTCTCCCAACTTTGTTGAGAAGATAATTATTATTCTTTCTGCATGAAGCGACATTTCCTATCTTGAACATTAATGCTGAATTCCGATTTTTTCCTGGCCAAACAAGATGTCCAACCGACAAAGACTGTTACCACTTGCTGAACCATACTGAGGCAATGTTTAAGACGATGTTACTGATTATTATGTCTATTTGCTTTTGTCCTTAGGTGCCAACCGCTAATTTTGGTAGAGCCATAGTTAGATGCTTTCCAAATTAGTGTTGACTAAATTGTTTTGCATTAAGCCCAAAATGCAATTCTAATCAGAAGGTTTGTTAGGATATTCACTGATGATTCTTGATAAATATTAACAACAGTTGATGTATTTTCTTTGCTGAATCTAATTGTATGTCATTTCATTTGCGCAGTTATTCTTGCTATTGATTTGCACTGTATCTTTAGCATGTGTGGTGGTCCAAGCTTTGATTAAATATGGTTCTTTAGGAGATTTGGTCAACCAGTATTGTTTCTGCATGTTTATCATTTGATTTTGAGACTAATTTATGTCATATTAGCATTGTTAATATAGGTAAATAAACATCCTAACTATTACATAAAGGTGTGGTTATTCATAGCCAAGGGGTCATGGTGCGTCGAAATTATTGACTCCCAAGATTATTGATGTTATTGATTAGTCTTGCTATTGATTTGTTTTAGGAATGGATGTTATGGTGGGAACTACTCTAAGCGCAGTCAAAAGATCTACTGAACCTCTGACGCGTCCCCTTATAATCTAACGTTAAGAAACCAAATAAGGTCAGACGCGCTAACACCTGCATGCATCCTCTGTTTTAAATGCAGTTCTGATTTCTAGTGACACAAGCTAGCCGACGCCTAGTCTTTCAAGGTGTTTTCACACCCAGTTAAACTCCGGTAACACCGTGAAAGCATCAAGTATCCCAGACCATCAACTGCCCCAGAGAACATAAGGCACAAACTTGCCGATAGAGGACGATTGGCCCACCTTCAACTACCCCCTGAATGTACGCCTTTTGTTATGTTCCTCACAGGTATTTCTCCTATGTACAAGGATTCTAGTGAAAATTGACAGGGTTTAAAAACGCAGAGTTGCCCATTGGTGTAAGAGCAAATCATGCGGGGCCTCGGATATGGTGGTTGAAATTTTTACGGTGGGAAGGTATGATGGATTTGTTACCTTCCTAAGTCCTTACAAGGAGACTGTGTGGTTGTGAATTTTTGAAAACCATTGGTGGTAAGTACATTGTTACATTGCTTAGCATATATAGCCAATGAACATGTTACCATATGTGTACTTCCCCTGGGCTTTTTCCATCGCCCATCATTTTTAGCAGGTTCAAATGGCAGGAAGCACAGACAGGGTTCCCTTTTGGCTAATCATTTTTGTGCCCAACGTGTTCATGAAAACCACTTAGGACCCCTTTCTGGCCTCTAAGACACTGATTGACTGGCTCAGTTTGTAGATCTGTATCCAGCATTGCCGTTACCCGCATCTATCAATGAGCCAGCTATCTTAGTGAGGGAAGAGCCAACTATAAGAAGTATACAGTCATAAATGTTCAGGCCAGGTTGCTTAAACCTTTTCTCTTGGAATAAGGCAGGCACCTGCAAGAAATTGGACAATATTGATTGGTTCGAAATTGTTAATTCTTATGATGTTGTATGCTGCTAAGAGACATGGACTCTCGAAAATGTTCATGTTAATGATTTTCAATCATTCTGTGTTGCAGCTAGACTTTTGGTATCTGGACGACCAAAAGGAGGCTTAGGAATGCTCATTTCTCTTCAATTTAGCAACGTAAAAATTGAAATGGTGCATTGTACTCCCTGCTACCAAATCTTGCTTTTGATTTTTCCAGGCGTTCCTGTTCTTTTGCTGATTATTTTTATTATAACTTTTTTGTTAATCAACCAGTTGAATTAGAATAAGAATTAGATACTTTTATTTCAGACTTTATAGAAAAACGTGTCTTTAGGGTGGCTATTATCTGGTCGGGATTTTAATATGCCCAAAACCGATTATTGGGAGATCCTGTTTGGGGCCTAACAGACTGGCAGGGGGATAACTTCACATTTTTGCTTACCCCTTATAAGGAAACATTAAACCAGATTACCTCCAAGTATAATTTGCTTTTCAACCCAGACTTTTTTTTAACAATTGTGTGGTGCACTCCAAACTTTTACAGAAAAAGGTAGAGAGTCTACAATTGATGTCTTTCTGCTTCCTTTATATCTAGCTCTGTTAGTACTAGAATCAAACATTATGGGGGTCATTCCGACCCTGGCGGTCATGGACCGCCAGGGCCGGGGACCGCGGATGCACCGCCAACAGGCTGGCGGTGCATCCAGGTCAATTCTGACCGCGGCGGTAAAGCCGCGGTCAGAAAAGGGAAACCGGCGGTTTCCCGACGGTTTTCCCCTGGCCTGAGGAATCCTCCATGGCGGCGCTGCAGGCAGCGCCACCATGTGGATTCCGACCCCCTTACCGCCAGCCTGGTTCTGGCGGTTTTGACCGCCAGAACCTGGCTGGCGGTAACGGGTGTCGTGGGGCCCCTGGGGGCCCCTGCAGTGCCCATGCCAATGGCATGGGCACTGCAGGGCCCCCCTAACAGGGCCCCACCAAGATTTTCAGTGTCTGCATAGCAGACACTGAAAATCGCGACGGGTGCAACTGCACCCGTCGCACCCTTTCCACTCCGCCGGCTCCATTCGGAGCCGGCATCCTCGTGGAAGGGGGTTTCCCGCTGGGCGGGCGGGCGGCCTTCTGGCGGTCGCCCGCCCGCCCAGCGGGAAACTCAGAATTACTGCGGCGGTCTTTTGACCGTGCACCGGTATTCTGACGGCGGTACTTTGGCGGGCGGCCTCCGCCGCCCGCCAAAGTCAGAATGACCCCCTTATATTGTCTAGCATCAACGATCACAACCCAGTTTCCAATTGTTTAGCCTGTCCTGCCACCAACACCCTAAAATCTGCCTGTCCCCCTAATTTGTCTTTTTGTAGAAATAAGCAGCTACACATCAAGTGGGAGAATCTGGGTCATAACAAGTTTTTGAGGAATTAATTATCGGAATGAAAGAAGAGGCGATGTGTTGTTTATCATCTTTGTAAAATGGTAACCGATCTGATGATTTTTAAGAAAATCCACATTGACCCTATGACTTGTAGATGGTTTAGTGATGCCTGTTCTATCATACCTAGAAACTTAAAATCTGCAACTAAGACTTCACCCCTAAATACTGAAGCCATTAAACGAGCTAGGTAAATCTATAAGGAGACCCTGGAAAAGCGTAAAATAAAAATAGAGAGAAGGCCTGGGAGGATTTACAAATAGCTGCGGAACTCAGGGAGTCTAGGATTTTCTGGGATGCTATTAACGGTCCTTACTTTTCAAAAGATAAGTCTTCCAAAATAGAATGTTGTATTCCCCCAGAAGACTGGGTACCCCATTTCTCAAGGAATTTTGAACAAGAGTCCCCTAACCCAGCTGCATCTTATATTGTTTCAGATGGTACAAATTCCCATGCTAATTCTATTGGTGTAAGTTTTGTAACCTGGGCCATTTTAAAGAGCCCTACCGATAAGGCACCCGGCCCAGATGGGGTTCCTATATATGTCTTCAGACTAAACCCAACATTCTGGGCCCCTTTACTTACGAGCGTGCTTTGTGTCGCAATTAGAATCAAAATTTCTAGTTCCTGAAAGAAATTCAATATTGTCCCAATCTTTACAGAGGATGATCGAGGGAAACTGACATGCTACTACCCGTTCTCCCTTTATGATTCTTCTGTTAAAAATTCTAGGGAGGGTGATACTCCAAAAATTGGAAGAATGGGTCAAGGAAAAAAGGCTTGTTTTTGGAAGTACAGTTTGGCTTTTGCCCAGGTGTGGCCGCAGTAGAACAGTCCATTAACTTGTTATTGTTCACGGGAAAGTACATTAAAGTCAAGGGAGGTTCTTTACACTTACCTTTTATGGACTTCTCTAGTGCTTTTGATACGGTGGACAGGGGCAAATTATAGGACATGATCAGCGAGGCAGGGTAGAAACTTCTTTGATAGAACTTAAACACCTCTACTGAGACATGAATGCTCAAGTTTGGTATGGCCAAGAGGGAGAATGTACGCCCCCACTTAATATCAAAAAAGGGGTCAGACAGGGATGTATACTAGCCCATGTTCTATTCCTTTTTTATATCAACCTCCTTGATCAAGTGCTGCAGGCCAGAGGGAAGGCTCTGTCTAAGGTAGGGAATCGACCTGTATCCATTCTGCTCTATGCAGACAATGCAGTGCTTATTTCTCGCACTGCAGATGGGCTGCCGCTACTATTGTATTATGTTAATGAGTTTTTGGGGGATTTTAATTTAAAGGTTAACCATCAGAAATTGTACATCAGGATTTGCGAGCCAAAAAATACACAGTCTTGTAGGTTTTCTATCAATGAGACTCCTATTACTAGGGTTCCCAACTTTAATTACCTTGGTATTATGATGGATATATATTTTAGATGGGATAAACATTTGTCTCAAAGGGTTCTTAAAATGTCAGGGGCATTGGATGATATTTTAATTTCGCTAGATAGCTTGGTCAAAATCCTACTAAATAATTAATTTCACTATGTAATGCCAAATGTCTTTCTTTGGACACTTATGGGGCTGGTGTTTGGGGTTATGTGGACTCAGGGTGCCTGCAAACCATTGAAAACAAATTCCTTGGTACACTGTTACTGGTCCCTAAGAGCAATGCAAACATCATTATCCATACATTCTACCCACACTAAATTCTCACTCTAAGTTCTTACAGAATGTGTCAAATTAGATCGTAGGGATCTCATCCCTTGGCTAGCCTATATCAGAAGAACATTCATAGAACTTGGTGTTCCCAACTTATTTTACTCCATAAAGGATATTGATAACAACTCGAGGGCATTGGTAAAATCTATTCTTAAAAAACATCGAGCACAGACAAGAAATACCAAGATCCAGGTGATGGGCACTGTCTGTTGTTATATAGAGATTACAGCTGCATAAGGGATAGAACTTTATTTAGTATGGATGCCTAATTCTGAACACAGATTTTACTTACCATGTTTTGGATTGTGTACAGTCCATTTTCTAGTAGTCTTCCTTCAACAGGTCAGCTGGTTTTCTACTTTGCCCAGCTGTTCCTGTGAAATTAGTCATAAAATCTATAGAAGAATATAAAATGAATGAGGGATTGCTATCATTTGCAGAGTTCAGGTTTTACGTCCTATACTGCACATGAATAATCTCAGATCTGTTTGGTCAAGACTCAAAATGTATATGCTATGCAGTTATTATTTATGTCTGACAAGCTTTGAGAATTAGGAGAGATATAAACGTCCCAACTCTGTCTGCCCTATAGCTTTATTTCTAAGTGTAGCAGACTGCTCTGCGTAAACCGCTGTCATATAATTGTATATGCTTTGTGTTTCTTAAAATGTTTTATACATGGGTTACTCCCTCTAAGAAGTGAAATGAGCATTTTAAGCCTTTTATGTACATGTTCTTGTACCTCTTTTTAATATGTATTTTTGTGCATTATGGGCCATATGTACGAACACATTTTGCCATAGAGACAGAATGAGTAAAACCCTTTGATACATCTGGCCCTATGTCTTTTTCAGGCTAAATAGCCGAATAAAAGTACTTTGACTGATTGATTGACTCAACAGCTCGTGTATTAATCCCCTGTAGTGAGTTAAAGAGAGACTCCTAGGAATCTTCTTGGGAGAGAGGAGGTCCGCATGCATGAAGTGGGAATTCAACACCACGACAATGGAGTTCCTTGTTTAAAGGGAACATCATAATGATGGAGTAACTTGTTCAAAGTGTAACTGGTCTTATTAGAGCCAGATGGGAGTGTGAGGGAGAAAAAAAAATCCAGAGAGATTGTTGCAGTCCTTTAGATGGTTGTGGGGAGTGACATGATTTCTACCTGTCACCACAGTTAAATTAATACTCAATAGCCTGCTTGCTGACACCATTGCATATATTTCTGTGATCCCATGAAGTGCTATTCCAGGTTAAGAGAAAAATGTGTCAGCATGGGTGATTTTGTGTCTTTGATGTGGTAGTAAGTCATTGATACATTGGGAATGTGCACTTTACCATGATCCAGTGACGCACAGAATGTGCACATCAATGTTGGAAATAAGGTTGGCAATTTCAAGTTGTAATCATTGACTCACCAAGCACTTCACAGCATGCACATGAACAGGAGCTAATTCCCGGACTATAATATGAAGGTGTGGATGCAGTGGATTTTGTGTTGGAGCATTTGGAGTGAAGCCGTTGAGTGCAAAGACACACATAACTAATGATAGATAGAGAAGTGGGCTTCATGTTGGCACACTATTAAGTGTGTTGAGTGGCTAGAAGAGTGAACAGATTACATGGACATGTTGTAGGCCTGGTGTCAGTTAAAAGAGTGTGACAGACAGAAGGATGACCGACACAACCACCCTTAACAAGTCCTGGTATATATCAGAATCCTGTACAATAGGAGGTGGCAAATCGACAGATCTAGTTTTGCTTCAGTACTGTAGATTGACTTTTGGCTTCTGAGCGGAGATGAGTTCATCTGCTACGGTGAGAAGAAAGTGGCCAAGAGAATTGTGAGAAGTACAGAGTAGAGTGGAGCAATACGGCAGAAGAACATGAATAGTTGTAGACAGAAAGTAGGCATAGTATTAGAGCAGATCAGGTTAAACCACTGCAAGTGTTGGGGTGGAAAAGAAGACGGAAAAGTAGCAGGAGAATTGGCAGTAACAAGAATAAGTAGGCAAAAGAGTAGGCATAAATACGAGTGGCAGAAAGTGTAGGAGTAGAAGTTAGATTAGAAGCCCAAATGAGTCAGAGGAGGAAAGTAACGGCATGGGTAGTAAGGGTCAGGGGTATGTTTAGGGGTAAGATTGGGAGTAAGAATTGGGGTAAGCTTAGATTTTGGAATAGGATTAGCAATGTGAGCGTGGGTAGAAGTATACATTGTAATATCAGTAAATGCCTAACAGCAGAGGGATGAGTGGGAGAAAAGGTAATTATAGGATGGGAACGGGGAGGGGGTGCACTTCCACTACAGTGCATTATGAAATGACCCCTTACACATACTACCAGACCTTACTGGAAATGTATTATTATTATTATGTATTGCAATTATTATTAGTATTAGTAGTAGAAGTATTGTACATCAGAATACCATTGGAATCAAAAACAGCATGGTGTTAAAGGGAAAATACTCAACCCAAATGTTATGTTATGTGTATTTGTAAAGTGTGCTATCACATGCGAGGTTATCTTGGTGCAAATGAACAGGACACTTTCATAGCAGGAGTGTGTGACCTGCAGTCACTCTCTACATACATTTTCTGTTCATAACCCTATTCCTGTCTATCAGCTGAAGCGGTCCCTAGGCCAGAGTTAAATAGCCACCTGTACTGAGTAATCCAATGATTCTTTAACTATTCTTGTGTGAGGTGAAATTCGTATTCGTTAAGATGCTCCTAAAAGTTATAAAACACCCCCTTGAAAGAATAACAGGAAGGAAGGCTTGTGAACATTTTAAACAAAATGCCAGCTTTGTTTTACTAAGTTAAGACAGAACGTTCAGGATCTATCCAACATGTTCTTTTTTTCTTTCTGTAATCTAAACTTTACTTTTGTTTTCAGTGGAGGAAGGATATGTTTTTAGAGATCACTTTATTTCTGTAATATTTTCTTTCTCTCCGCTTTAATTACATTTAAGAAACACGCTTATACAATATTGATCTGTACCGAGAGTTTCATACACATTGCAATGCTATCCCGTAAGCATGGGCCAAGGTCTTACATTCTCGGTATGTGCATTACAGTATAAATCCTGTTTCAGGGACAGAGGAATACGATGTTTGTCACTGTTTGCACATCTTTACAAACTATCACAAATGAACAACCTGAGCACTGCTAGAACGAAGCAATGAATGAAGGCCCGGCCCTCTCGGACTCATGGTGGCCAACCTTGAAAAACCACGCGAATGAAAGAAAGGAAACTGCCATCCCAGATGTTCACTGTATGTATGGGCGGTGGAAAGGGTGGTTTATGAGAGTGGTGGGGTTGGTTCCGGAAATGTCAGAAACTGTGTGGCCCATGGATTGCGTTCTATAGAAAAGATAGCAGGCAAGAATGAATACCCGTGTATCCAACTTGCATTTAGACATGAACAGAAAAACAATAAGGCATTGAGGAAAGAATATATCTATCATGGAGGGTGATCACTTCCCTTTGGTCAAACTGCACTTATGTATTACTATAATAAAGATATTTGAGATGATTTGTGTGACGATCTAATGTGACGGATCTTTGTGCAAAACAACAAAAGTTTTTGTATAAAAAAAACTCTTGAACGGTGCTACCAGGCAGCGCAGCTCAGATGTTTGGTGGAATGGACCAGGGCGATCACTGAGAAACATTGCTGCTTCATCGACCGAGAGGTCGCAGGGATACACATATGAAAGATTCGGTGGCTCCCCGAAGTATATTGCCTGCCAGGAGTTCATATATCTCCTGTCACTAGGGCAATGGTGGGAGTGTGGGATAAGGTTCAAGAAGTACAACTCCTTTCTTCCTGCGTATCACCTCTGAACCTATTCATAGGCAATACAGACTTCTCCCCAGCGACACAGGGTCCACCTTTCTAACATGGCAAGAAGCCAACTGTAGAAAGGGAGGGGGTTTTTGTGATGCAAACGTCCCCCAAAACCCCTCCATTTATGACCTTCCCTCCACTGATTATTGGCTATATACTGCCTTCTGGATCATGTAACCACACTTCCATACCCATGGCAGCCGACACTTTGCACCCTTCGAAAAATGGCTTCTCATGCGTGAATTCGACAAACGCATTCTTTCAGACATCTATACCTTCCTCCTCACTTCCTTAACACACATCAAATCGCTGCCTCAGAGGAGATGGGAATTGGAGTGCGAGTGCAGCTTCACATCCAGGGAATGACATGACATTTTATACGGAGCGCGCACCCCACCCCATAGCACAACAAAGAAATGTTTCTCAAAATAGCCCATTAGTGGCATCACACCTCAGCTAGGGTAGCTCAGTGGACACTGGGTGGTGATTCTACTTGCTGGAGACACTGTGGCCAAATGGGCACCCTGACACATTTGCTTTGACATTGCCCCAAGAAACAACAGTATTGGTCCGAAGTTCTAGCAGATATTGACGGCATACACAACACAGAACAACCTTTATTTCCTAGCTATATCTTACTACGTCTTCAAAATGCATTGAATTACCCTTGAAATCACTGCGAAGGTGAGCTATCACACTGACACTGAGGGAAGCCAAACAGGTCCTGTTGACCTACTGGGGCACAGATGCTGTCCTGACACAAGTGGACAGGCCCCACAAACTATGGAAACTCCTGGGGATGGAGAAACTGACAGCAGTAGTGACCCACGCATTGTCAAGGTTTGACAAAATGCAGGGCACTTGCACTACATTCTTTTCTGGGGAATTTAGGGAACTGACTTTTCCAATCTATCTCTGTATACTATGCCTTACACAGCAGAGCCACACTTATGATTGATACACCAAGCTATCAGCCTTGAACACTCTCCTGACTATGATTTAGCTTCTTTACTTGACGCTCTATAGGTCCTGTCGAGCCTTTACCTCCCTTCCAGACCATCTCCTTCCCTGATCCCTTCTGCCCTTTCAATATTCACCATTATTTTCTCGCATTCTGTTGTCCCCCACTGGCCTATGGATGTTGTGGTATTGTTACCCGCTTAAAAACAATAAACAGATTTAAACCCAAATAAAAAGTATCACACACATGCTTACAGTGATTAAAAGAGTCCTATATATGCCCCCAAACAAGTTGTACTTCTCAACACTAATACAAACACAAAGAAGCCAACTGTGCCTAACTCAAACAATCAACCAATATTTGTAAAGCGCGGCTACTCACCCATGAGGGACTCAAGGCTCTGGCAGGGAGGGGAGGGGCCTCACCTGAACAGCCACCTCTTGAGGTTATTCCTGAATATGGTGAGCGATGGGCTTTGTCTGAGGTGTAGGGGTAGGTTGTTCCAGCTCTTTGCTGCAGTGAAGGTGAAAGATCGTCCTCTGGCGGTGGTTTTGTGGATACGAAGGATGGTAGCAAATGCCATCTGAGCAGACGGACCTGACGGGGGTGTGGAAGGACACACGGTGGTTCAGGTAGACTGGTCCTGCATGTGTGGGTGAGAAGCATGAAGGTGATTCGCTTCTCGACCGGCAGCCAGTGGAGGGTCCTCAGGTGTTGGGAGATGTGTTCTCGGCGAAGGAGGTCCAGAATTAGTCTGGCTTCGGCGTTCTGGATGAGTTGAAGTTTTTTGATATATACAAAGCAAGCTGTGTAGTGGTAGCAAGTAAGACGCACTTCCCAAATGTGGTGACAGTATGAATGTGGCGTTTTAGATAGAAAACTGTAGGTGCAATGCGTTTGAGTACACTCCACTACCCTAGAGTATATTTTGGTGTTCAGGACAAACACTTCAACAAAGTTAATAACAAACACCGCCGCACTCAGAAATTCCATATATATATCAGTCTTTCAGTTGAAAACAGTTGCGAAATGATCCTTTATTAGAAGGCATCAGCATAGGTCCTTCGAGTGAGCAACATTCCTTAACCACAGCCATCGTACTCAGTTGGATGAAAAGCTTTGCAAAAGCAAGCCAACAGGTGTTTTGTCACAACAAGTGACTTTTTCAAGGCTGCAAGGTATATACAAACAGTTACGGTAATAAATACCCTATCAAAGAACGCTCGAGGATGATATCATGTTAAAATGGAGTGTGAGAGTACAAATGGTGAATTATGCAACAACTGAAGAGCAAAGGTGGTAAGTTGCCCGTAGGCCAATAAGAAAGGCAAGTAGTTAGAGATATGATCATAAAAACACACCAAGTGTTGGAAGTAAGGAAGTCAAAGAACCCAGTGTCAGCATACCCTGACTGATATAACATAGTAGTGATGGCATAGGAAAAGTGTTACAAATAAAATATTGTATTAAAACTCCATCACCAACATCAAGGAGTTACCTAGAAATGGTGATAGTGTGTCATATCTGAGAAATGAAGAAAAACATACCTCAAAGCAAAGGCGCAGTCAGGAAAGCACCAAATGTATGTAGAAAGAAGATAGAATACGTTTCAGACATATGGTTATGAGTAACTCTTTCATGGTAGTCACAAGGAAGAAAAGTGGTAGTTATGTGAGACCATGATAAGTCTCAAGTCTGTGAGGGAACAAAATTCCAGGTAAAAACATATCTATAAAGTATACAAAGATTATAAAAGATATGCAGGAGCAGCGGGACTAAATGTGAACTAATTAATATATATAGCTGGCAAGTGTTATATAACTAGTAAGCACATGAATCTTAAAGTGCCAAAAAATAGGGTTAAATGTACATGGAAAATGTTTTAAAAATGATTAGCACAAGTATCTAGGAGTGCAAATAATTATAGTGAACTTAGCAACAGATCGATAAATGAAGTGAGGGCTTTTGGTGCAATCCAATATTGTAGGAAACAAGTAGACGCATTATGGAGTAAACAGTTAAGGGGCTTGCCATTAAAGATAACTGAAAGCATGAGCCAGGAAGCTGCGGCTCAAAACTGCTGTAATGCCAGTATAAAATACGATCTGTAAAAATAAAGGTAAAACGGTCTGTCTTAGAACGAAACAGTTCACGGAGAAACCAAACAGGAAATGTGTTCAAGTTAGCTAACCTCGGAGTACATGCTGAGGAAGATAAAACGGTCTGTATTAAAGCAAAAGTCCATGGAGAAAACACAAATAATATGTAAATAAGTTACCTTACCTCACAGTACATGCCGAGGAAAGTGCCGGCGTGGAGACCAGTAAGAGAGCATCGGCCATGTTGATGAGTCATTTTAAAGGATTCAGTGGGCATGGACATAGAAGAGAGGGGGGGAAGCAGAATGAGGGAAGTCAGAAATGGCAGCCATAACTGTTTGTATATACCTTGCAGCCTTGAAAAAGTCACTTGTTGTGACAAAACATGTGTTGGCTTGCTTCTGCAAAGATGTTCATCCAACTGAATACAATGGCTGTGGTTAAGGAACGTTGATCACTCGATAGACCTATGCTGATGCTTTCTAATAAAGGATCATTTGCAACTGTTTTCAACTTAAAGACTGATTTACATATGGACTTTCTGAAGTTTTTTGATGTTCCTAGTTGAGTTCCTGGCGTGTTGCCATAGTAGAGCTTGCTCATGACTAAGGCGTGGGTGACTGTCCTGTGACAGTCTGCTGGGACCCATCTGAAGATCTTCCAAAGTTTGCAGAGTGTGTGGCAGCAGGAGGAGGTGACAGAGTTTACCTGGCGGGTCGTGGATAGGGAGGAGTCGAGGATGATTCCTAAGTTGCGGGCGTGCTCGGTCGGTGCAGGGGGGGCATTGAGGAATGTGGGCCACCAGGAGTCGTCCCAAGCTGAGGTGGCGTTTCCGAAGATGATGAGCTCCGTCTTGTCGGAATTGAGCTTGAGGCAGCTTTCTCTCATCCAGGTGACGACGGCTTCCATTCCTGTGTGAAAGTTCCTTTTGGGCGTGTCCGGGTCTGCAGTGAGAGAAATGATGAGTTGTGTGTCATTGGCATATGACACAATGTTCATATTGTGGCTTCTGACGATGGCAGCAAGAGGGGCCATGTATACGTTGAACAATGTGGGACTCAGTGAGGATCCCTGGGGGACTCCGCTGTTGACTCCTGTGGGTCTGGAGGTGTAGGGTGGGAGCCTGACCTTCTGGGTCATCCCGGAGAGGAAGGAGTGGATCCATTCGAGGGCTCTTCCACGGATTTCTATGTCGACGAGTCTGGAGCACAGTGTGCTGTGGGAGACCGTGTCGAAAGCTGCTGAAAGGTCGAGGAGTGTGAGTGCTGCGGTGTGGCCGCGGCCTAGGAGTAATCCGATGTCATCGGTGGCTGCCAGGAGTACTGTCTCCATGCTGTGATTGTTGAGGAAGCCGGACTGAGAGCTGTCCAGGGAGTTGTTGGTCTCGATGAAATTCCGTAGTTGTGCGTTGATTGCTTTTTCTAGGGGTAGGGTAGCAGCGAGGTGGGCCGGACATTCTTTAGTTCTGATGAGTCGGCCAAAGGTTTCCTCAGGGGCGGGCATATTTTTGCATGTTTCCAGTCCTCAGGGAAGGTGCCCATACTGATGGAGCAGTTGATTGTATTACTAAGCTTGGGCGATGGATGCGCTGGCTCGGATGTATGTGTGATGCGGGCAGGGGTGCAAGGGCGCTCCAGAGTGGGTGCTGTTCATGATGGTGAATGTTTCCTCTGTGGTGAGTGTGGACCAGTTGTGGATGGTCTGGGTGGGTTCTGGGGGAGGGTGGTCCGGTCACAGGTTCCGGTGCCAGGATTTTCCGGCAGGAAGCTGTCGTAGATGTCCTGGATCTTGTGGTGAAAAAAGTAGGCGAGTTTGTCACAGAGGTCTTGTAATGGGAGGATGCTGGTGGCTCCGGAAGGGGGATCTGTGAACTAGTTGATGACTGAGAAGAGTTCCTTCACATTGTGTGCAAAGGAGTTGATGCACTCTCGGAGTGTGTCCTTCCTTGCGTTCTTGATTTTTTATCGGTGGGTGGCAGTTGCGGCTCTGAATGAGGCGAGGTCTTCGCTGGATTGAATGTTCCTCCATTTTTTCTCTAAACATCTGTGGGCATACTTTGATTCTTGGAGTTCAGTGGTGAACCACCTCGGTTTCTTAGGTACACATTTGGCCGATGCCAGCCGGAGAGGGGCTGGAGTGTCAGCGCATTCGGTGATCCATACGTTGAGATTGTGTGCTGCTGTGTTGGCATCTGCAGAGGGGGGAGGGAGGGATTTGGTGAGTGATGAGGTGAGTTGCTTGGTGATTTAGTTCCATTTCCTGTGGGGGGATCCTGGAGGTGCAGGTGCGGTGATTGTGAAGTGTATGCAGTGCTGTTCGGTCCAATCTGTGAGGTACTGGGTTTTTCAGAACCGGTACTGATCCGGTAACCCAGCGGTGCCAGGGTACACCCAAAGACCTCGGGTACTTTCCTGATTCAGACCACAGAAACTCAGAGTCTTCTAGGTGAAGTCAAAGATCGAATTTATTGGCTGCAACCAAGTAACAAGCGTCCTAGAAGTACAACAGCACGGTTTGTATGTTCTCAGGAGACTGTGTGTCAATGCAAAATCAGGTTTCCTTATATACAGTTTTTTAAGCTTCAGGCAAACATTCTTGACATTTTGGTTGGTCATTCACATGTTTTCACTACAAAGGAAAAAACAGTGTCATGATGAAACCTCATATTTCATGTCATCCAACCCATAATAAATTACCCGGCAAGGCCTAGAATTTCACATCAGATAAGTGTGGACCCCCAATAAAAACGGGCACCTCCCCCTCGTAAAGTAAGAAGAAGAAAAGAGCAGGTGCAGGTGTGAGCAAGATTAGGCAGGGTGTGTGAGCGATAATAAGGGTTTTATGGCATGGTGTGCCTTGATGCTATCTGATTCGGCCACTGGGAGAGGGACTGACCAAACAGGTTTGGCCTGAGGCAATGGTTCCAGCTTGCCCAGGTCAGAGAAAAGTCAATCAAGGTGTACGTGTCCTTGGAATCAAATCCGACTGTATTATAAGCCTATGTGAGGGCAACTTTTAAAATGGCTGCCGTGTATAAAATGGGAGCCACGAGTGCAGGACGAAAATGGCGATTTCGAGGTGAAAACGCTGCTGGAATTGAGCGAAAATGCTCATGCTTAGTGTGCTAGTCATTATCGGTCTTTTGATACTAAAATCGTACTGTTGTGGCAAAGTAAATTACATGGGTCCAGAATTTTTAGAACCACAAACCCTCCTTTTGCCCTTACATAGGCAATAAACCTATTCTCATGCTAATCTGAGTCCAGGTCTATGTTTCTAAAGTCGTTGAGATGTTGCTGTAACATCATCCTAGTATTTAGCTCGTCTCTTGGTGCAGGTTTCCTTATGCATGATGTAACACAGAGGCCACATATCGCAGGAGCACACTGCACGCATAGACAGAACAGGAAAAGAATGGCCAAGATCATCCCAATGACCATCAGAATCTTCCATCCCCATGCTGATATCAGTTCCCAGAGCCATCCCATTAATGACCAATCTCCTTTATCTAAATGAATAGATTCAGAAATTCTATGCAGTTTGGAGATGGCCTGGTATACTGTTGGAGCGTTATCTGGGACAAAAACACAGCAACTCGACTGGATCAATGTACATACTCCACCCCGGTCTGCAAGTATGACATCTAATGCGACCCTGTTCTGAAGGGTCATAAGACGATCCGACTGGAGCTCAGCAGTCAAGTTACCAAGGGCACCAGCGGTTTCAGCCACGGTGGATTCAACCACTCTCATCAATTGCCTTATACTCCTGCTGTTACTTATTTGTCCCCAGAACGGCAGAAAACCCTTTACGAAGTCCCCAAATTCTTGTCCTGCAGTGTCTTCTTCACTGAAGACGCCTCTAACTATCCTTGTCTTGTGGTAATCTGCCGCTGCTGTGTAGGTAGGGGGCAACAGGAACGAAACGAAGCATGTGCCCGAAAAGTCAGGGGGCAACCATGTAAAGGCTCTATCATGGCAGATGAAATAGGTACCCTTAGCTGCCAAGAGCGGAGGGGAGGTCAGAGATGCGAAGACATATGTCTCAGTGCAGACGCTTTCCCCTAGCTGAGCTCTGGGATTCTTGCCAGTACCTTGCAGACACAGGTGACCCTGATGGGGTACAACCCAAATCAGGGAAGATATCTTAGCTTGCTGTTTCTCACTCATTGTGGCTTCATATCCGGTCATGTTCCATCCTATATATGCCATTGTCTCATCTCTGGGGATAGTCTCGTAGAAGATATTGTCCTTCATCATGTCTATGATACCTTTAACTAAAGCATTTTTCTTAGGGTTGTCTTCCGCAAAACGTAGGGGGTAGTGTGCATAGATGAATATCGTTCTGAATGCCCACACGGAACCATTGTGGCTGAAAGGCAGGATCAGATAAGGGATACTTTTATCTGCTGTGTGAGGCATAAGGCCACACACCCAACAGTTAGTTGTATTTATCACTAGTTGGTGTTGGTGCAAAAGCTGGTTGAAGGAGTTATTAATGAACTCTAGGGGGTGATTCTGATTCTGGCGGGCGGCGGAGGCCGCCCACCAGAATTCCGCCCCCATTATACCGCTCCGCGGTCAGAAGACCGCGGAGGGTATTATGAGTTTATCCCTGGGCTGGCGGGTGGTCTCCAAAAGACCGCCCGCCAGCCCAGGGAAAAACTCCCTTCCCACGAGGATGCCGGCTCGTAATCGAGCCGGCGGAGTGGGAAGGTGCGACGGGTGCAGTGGCACCCGTCGCGTATTTCAGTGTCTGCAAGGCAGACACTGAAATACTTTGCGGGGCCCTCTTACGGGGGCCCCTGCCGTGCCCATGCCATTGGCATGGGCACGGCAGGGGCCCCCAGGGGCCCCGCGACCCCCCCTACCGCCATCCTGTTCATGGCGGCTTTCCCGCCATGAACAGGATGGTGGTAGGGGGGGTCAGAATCCTCATGGCTGCGGAGCGTGCTCCGCAGCCATGGAGGATTCAAACGAGCAGCGGAAAGTCAGCGGGAGACCGCTGACTTTCCGCTTCTGACCGCGGCTGAACCGCCGCGGTCAGAATGCTCGTTGGAGCACCGCCAGCCTGTTGGCGGTGCTCCCGTGGTCGGTGGCCCTGGCGGCCACCGGCCGCCAGGGTCAGAATGACCCCCTCTAGTCTCCTAGCAGATTCATGTTTAGGGAGGAGTTGAAAAGAATGTGGGGAAACAGTGGAAGGAGGAGGTGCAGACGAGGTAGTGGGTGCCAATATCACGTTAAAACAGAATAAAATATATCCTATAAAAAACATAAGTATACTAAATAATATAAAAATGCACAGCAGCAAAAACCGTTTCCTGGTTATCGTTTCACATATTCTCTTCTTGAAACTCAGTCTTTTAACATGTTCTCCATTTTGGAAAGATTCCATCCTCTAACCGTTGCCGTTCGTGGCGGTTGGTTTACTTCACTTAGGAGTGTTCTGAATGTTCCAGGCCGCCCTAGAACAAACCAGACCTGTAGACCTTGTGTCCACAGGCTACCCCCCTAAGTCTTTTCAGCCACGATCCTACAGCTGAACCCGGATGGAGGTTCAAAAAACACAAAAAAAGCAAAAAGTTATTCAAAAATAATTTCCATATTGGAGAACTTTGCTAAAGGGAAGAAAAGTAAACTGTTTTATTTGTCCTTTATTCTTGGTCGTAGATTGTAACGGTTAGTCCCAGGTATCGTGTGGTCCTGAAAAAGGAGTTCAGGTTCTGTAGTGTCCAATCGAACTGACGGTGATACTGCTGATTGTAAAATGTCATCACTTTCTTTCTCAGTGAGTGTTCCTTTTATTCGTGCATCGCTGAAAGGCAGAAAACGTGGCACGGTTTCAGTCTCTGAGTCGGCGACACCTTCCTGGACCCACCGGTCATATGGCAGAGGTAGGGGTACCCTTTTGCAATGGGTCCCATGGATCCAGTGTTTCTTCCCTTCTACTCGAACAGCTGATCTTGTGGAGAGAAGAACGAGGTGCGGTCCGGTCCACCTGGGCTGCTCGTTTTTGGTTCGCTGAAAGTTCTTTATTAAAACCCAGGATCCAGGCTCAATGGGATGACCTGGAGATTCAGAGACCGGAGGCAGGGTGTCGTGGACCTGTTGATGTAAGACACGCAATTTAGCTGTCAATTCATACAGATAGTCAAGCAAGACAGGATGCTCTATCTCGCTGAACTTCTTGGGCCTAGGCACTCCCCATATATTGGCCGGGCGGCCGAAGACTATTTCATAAGGACTAAGTTTCACTCGTGAATGCACAGTCATTCTGGTTGATAGGAGTGCTAAGGGTAGAGCGTCAGGCCATTTGAGACCAGAGCTCGCTTGTATCTTGGCCAATTTTAGCTTTAGAGTGCCATTATAGCACTCCACTAATCCAGCTGATTGGGGGTGATTTGCAGCGTGAAACTTTTGGTTTATGCCTAGCCCTTCGCATACTTTCTTCATCACTTGACCCACAAATTCACTTCCATTGTCACTCCAGATCATTCTCGGCATTCCGAATCTAGGGAAGAACTCTTTCACAAGGGCTTTGGCTGTGGATAGCGCAGTATTGTCTTTTAGGGGATAGGCTTCCACCCATCTTGAAAAGGCACAAACAACAACGAGTACGTATTTTAAGTTGTTGCACCTCTCCATGTGGATGAAATCTAGCTGCAAAACCTCAAACGGATACGTAGGAGGTGCAAAATGACCAGCTGGAGTTGGGGTTCCTCTACCAGGGTTGTGTTTCAGGCATACCATGCAATTTCTAACCACATTTTCTGCGCACTTGGGAATTCCTGTATTTTGCCATACTGGGGCCAACAACTTACAAATCCCTTTCACACTGATGTGAGCCATTCCATGAGCCATTGTAACTACTGCAAGCACATACGCATCGGGTAGCAACCATCTTTGATGTTTTGACAACTCGACCCAACAACCATTCGCATCCAATTTACCCGTACTTTCTCTCCACACACTCAATTCTCTCTCTGTGGCTTCAGCTTGAATCGATTTCACGCTTTCTATCGTGTCTTCACACATTCCAACATCACCAATCCATCTTGCAGGGCCCGCGACATACATTCGGCTCATCACATTCCTTGCCGTTTCTTTTGTGACCTCGTCAGCAAATGCATTCCCACGACCAACATCATCAGTCACCTTTTTATGTGCGCTACACTTCACAATCGCAACTTGCAACGGTAAAGTAAGTGAATCAAGAAGCTCATTTACCAACTGACCATGCTGTATTTTAGTTCCATGCGAGGTCAGGAACCCACGTTCCTTCCACAAACGCCCAAAACTATGGGCCACACCAAACGCATATTGGCTATCGGTATAGATAGTCACTTTCATTCCTTTTGATACTGTACATGCTCTTGTTAGGGCTATTAACTCAGCTGCTTGGGCTGAATTATGTGGGATACGTGCAGCTTCAACAATCGTACCCAAAGTTGTCACAGCATACGCCGCAGTCGTGTCACCATTCGGGAGCTTAAAGCATGAACCATCCACCCACAAAGTACCATCACTCTTTGCAATGGGAGTGTCCAGAAGGTCTATTCTCCCTTTCGTTTCTTCTTCTGTTCTATGGAGACAATCATGTTGTTCAGAAGTATCTAACTCCGTCACAATTGGCAATAACGTAGCTGGGTTAAGTGTAGCGCATCTTTTTATATGTACATGGCTTGCTAACAATGTCAACTCGTAACCTGACAATCGAGCACTAGTTAAATGCTGTGTCTTGGTTCTGTTTAACAACGTGTCCACTGCATGTGGAACCATTACGATTAATGTGTTATTCATCACTAAACCAGCAGACTGGCGGATAGAAACAGCAGCTGTCGCTGCCGCTCTTTAGCAGCTCGGTAGTGCCTTAGCTACTGGGTCTAAGGTTGAAGAGAAATAGGCGCATGGACGCTCCCTGTCTCCAAACTGTTGTGTCAAAACTGCTAACGCACAACCTTCTTTCTCATGGACATACAATGTAAAAGGCTTGCTGTAGTTGGGGGTACCCAACACAGGAGCTGAACATAATGCATCACGTAATTAGACAAAACTTTTCTGACAATCTTCAGACCATGGGACGGGATTTGGTATATCTTTACAAGTTAATGCCACCAAGGGTTTGGCTATTAACGAAAAATTAGGTATCCATTGTCTGCAATATGATGTAATACCCAAGAAAGCACGCACTTCTCTTTGTGTTCTTGGCACACTTATTGCTGCAACAGCCCTGATTCTCCCTGGGGTCAGTTGCCTTCCCTCCTTCGAAAAGAGATGACCTAAATAGGTCACTTCTTTTTGACAATACTGTAACTTTGAAAGGGACACTTTGTGGTGTAAATCAGACAAATGACGCAATAATGACAATGTTGCTTCTTTGCAGATCTCCTTAGTATCTGCGGCAACTAGCAAATCATCGACATATTGAATGAGAGTGGCGCCATCAGGTAACATAAGAGTGTCAAGTTGTGCTTTCAAAGCCTGACTATAGATAGATGGACTTTCACAATAGCCTTGAGGAGCTCTCTTAAATCTGAAGCTTCGTCCTCCCAAATTGAAGCCAAAAATGTCCCTGCTCTCTTCTGCAATAGGGATGCTGAAGAAAGCATTTTTCAGGTCTATTACTGAAAACCAAGTGGCTGAAGCTGGAATCATTGTCAACAATGCAGTGATATCGGGGACGACTGGAAACTGTGGCACAACTATTTTGTTCACCTCTCTAAGATCAATTACAAACCTATAAACAGGTGGCTGAGTAGGGTCAGTATGCTTCAAGACAGGCAAAACAGGACTATTGCAAACGTTGCCTCTTGTCTCTTCAATTACATCCTTCTCAATCAGATCACGAATAATTGCCAACAACGCTTTTTCCCCTTCACTAGAGATCTTGTATTGGGGAATACGTGGCATTTTAACATTGGCTTTCAATGTTATCACATATGGCTGAATTTCCAAAAGACCTACATCATTAGGTCCAGTAGCCCAAAGAGTATTAGGAAGAGACGAAAATTCTGGTGGAAATCTGTCCTTTGACAAATACATTGGTGAAACCACTTTCTTACCCAATGTGAGTTGCACTCCAGAAGGAGAGCAATACAATGTAGCATACAATCTCTTGAACAAATCTAATCCTAACAAGTTCTCGCCACAACCTGTCGTCAAAATAAGGGGTGTTTCAAATTTACAAGGTCCAACAGAAAGAGATATAGGGTTAGAAATCGGATTTCTAACTGGGGCGCCGGAAAACCCTACTGATACATTTGTTTCGCCAGACAAAGGTGCGCCAGGGAGTTTTGAGTGCATAATAGAACTCTTGGTAGCACCAGTATCCAACAGAAAAGGTTCTGACACACCTGATGCAATCACCTTAACATAAGGCCCACTCTGATCTACTGGAACTGAAACAACTCCCTCTCTTTGTCTATGGCTGTCCTAGCAATAATTACTGTCCAAATGCTCATCCTCTGTATAGTAATCATCAGTATAGTACTGAGCCGTCCTACCAGATGCATTAACCTGTTGATCAAATCTGTTCATTGAGTTTTGAGGGAGGAATGGGCGCGCACTCTGGGGAACATATCCACGTCCTCTTCCTCTAGGTGCTTGTGGAACACCTCGACCTCTTAAACCAGAAGTACCATTTGCGCGCTGTAGCAAAGCAGGGCAACTATACTTGAAATGACCCTCTTCCTTGCAATATGAACACTGATTGGGACCTACTGGGATACGTGGTTGAGCATACTCGGCTCTTTGCGAGTTTCTCTGAAACGGTTGGGGCTGATAGTTATTCTGATAGTTGTTCTGTGCACCACTATTCTGACCACCACGTGGTGGGTACGCTTGTTGTAACAGAACCTTCGTTTTCAATTCTTTTGTTTTCTTCTCTACTCTATCTCTCTCATCTTTATCTCTATTTTCGTAGTACTGTGCAGTAGCCAATATCTGTGCTGAAGAGGAAACTGCCCAAGAACTTTCTGAGTCTTTTAACTTTTTACACAACTCAGGAAGCAGATTATGCACAAATTTATCGACGAACAAACGTTGACCACCTTCCGTGCTCATATCTTGACCACTGTGGTCCACAAACGTTTCTTCAAACCTGGTGAAGAAATCTGATACCGTTTCTTCTTTCTTTTGCTTACATGCAGACAATTTATCCCAGTTTACACGCATCGCAGGCATTATAGTTTTCATGTAATCAATAATTCTACCAGGAAGCTCTGTCACTAAAGGCTCAGGTTTAGCACCACCAATTTGTCGGGCATCTGCAGCAGCAATATTAGCCCATGTGTCACCTAACTCTTGAGCATGGTCTGTATGGCGAATCTTTCCCCATAAAGGCTGTGGAACAACATTCCCAAACAACATGTCTATGTCAGCTAAATTCATAATGCAAGACCCCGCAGTCTGTGACAATTCCTTGTAATACCCTGTAGGATTCTTACGGGGATCAGGCAATGTCTGCTTAAGGGCTAAAACTTCAGCTCACTTCCATGGAACGTGTACCCATACACGCTGGAAATGAGGCAGGACAGGTGGATTAGCATTTGGGTCCCCTTCCCTCCACTGTGGGGGAACTTCTCTCATGGGGTACTGTTTCCCTTTCTTTTTAGCTGGAGAATCATATTTAAACAATAACCTGGAAACACCTTCAGTCCTAAACGACAATAACATCGCAACTGCTTTCTCGACATCTGAACCCACAATCAAACCTGTCGAAAAATCGAACCGTACACGACACAACTTAGGCGGATTGGGCTCCAAACCATTTTCCTCTAAATCCTCAGAAAGAAAAGTACACATTTTTTCAAAAACGTATCTCTGTTTCGGTTCTTCCCACTGATGGAAGACATCCATAACAGACTCTAGTTCATATCTCGCTGGTTCAGTAACCCATTTATGCGCCAAATAATTCAGTGTCTCTTTCTCCATACCATCAGGCAATTGGCTACGCAATTGCTTACGCTGTGAAACTGGGGTCGGAGCTAATGACCCAAAGAGAGGGGATAAAAGACTAGTCACAGTGTTTGTCATTCTCTGACGGATAGAGGGAGAGGTTGACAAATGAACAGGAGGAAAAACAGAATGAGACAAGGCAGAGACAGAAGCAGTGTCAGAAACAATACCAGGAGTGGTAGTCGCTATAGTAGTCAAAGTTGTAGGAAGTAAAGGCAGAGCAGATGTCAAAGCCGGTGGCCCTTGAGGAGGCTGCACCGGAGGAATAGGAACCAACTGAAGAATAGCTGGTGGGTGCTGGGGAGGAGCAGGAGGCAATGCAACCACTGGTTGTGCAACTAGAGGTTGCGGAGGTGCCGTTGCATTCTGCGCATAGGGTGGTGGCGAACTTAGCAAATGCGACATTAGGGGATCTTTTTCAGAGTCTTTTGCTGCATCTTGCTGAAGAGGCGGAAAAACTGGATAGCATTTATCTACTGTCATTTTATGTCGCCTATGCAACTGCTCATTCAACTGTTCTACTTCGTTATCTTTAAACTGTATAGCAGCTTGCATAATCGAAATACCTTTTTCTCTCTTATTTTTCTTAGCTAATTTAATTTCCTTTTGCTTGGCTTCCTTACGCCATAAGCGGAAAGAATCAAACATTGCCGGCCGGGCTTTCTTCTTAAAAAGTCTAACTTCGAGGTTATCTAAGATTTCTGTGTCAAAGCTACCATTTTGGGGCCATTTTAAAACACCATCTTTTCTGGTGTAACGGATCCATACTTCATTATATGTGATGGGGCCTACTCCGTGCTTCACATATAGTTCATAGGTTGGAGTTCCAATCGGAGGAACCGGACATGAGTCCTCCAACCGGGAGTCCCTTTTACAACCAAGACAAAACAAATTTCCAAGTCTGCTAAAACCAGGCATCTTCGCTCACTAGTCTAGCTTCAAACTTCAAAGGATTATCGTTTACGATAGTCTCGTGAATACACGAGTCCTTCGGCTTTGGTACTTGCAAGTTCCAAATCAAAGTGATCCCGAAGGGATACCAAACCAAATGTCCAACTAAGGACCAAACCAAGTGTCCAACTAAGGACTGGGAGACGCTCCACTTATACTTAACTGAAAATATCGATGACGTCACCAGAAGACTCGTCTTATCGTTTCGCTCTACCAAACATCAAGGGTCCAAATCAGGGCGATAGCCAGGGCAGCAGTCCTTCGTAGCCGTCGGGAAGCGGGCAACCTTGCAGCAAAGACTTTCGGACCACGTCGTCATGCAGGGGTCGATGAAGTGGCGGCCTTCCTCTAGAATTTTCACACGAAGCTCCTCACGGACCTCAGGCTTGGACCGGTACCGCTGGTATCGCCCCACGTTGGGCGCCAACTGAGGTACTGGGTTTTTCAGAACCGGTACTGATCCGGTAACCCAGCGGTGCCAGGGTACACCCAAAGACCTCGGGTACTTTCCTGATTCAAACCACAGAAACTCAGAGTCTTCTAGGTGAAGTCAAAGATCGAATTTATTGGCTGCAACCAAGTAACAAGCGTCCTAGAAGTACAACAGCACGGGTTGTATGTTCTCAGGAGACTGTGTGTCAATGCAAAATCAGGTTTCCTTATATACAGTTTTTTAAGCTTCAGGCAAACATTCTTGACATTTTGGTTGGTCATTCACATGTTTTCACTACAAAGGAAAAAACAGTGTCATGATGAAACCTCATATTTCATGTCATCCAACCCATAATAAATTACCCGGCAAGGCCTAGAATTTCACATCAGATAAGTGTGGACCCCCAATAAAAACGGGCACCTCCCCCTCGTAAAGTAAGAAGAAGAAAAGAGCAGTGCAGGTGTGAGCAAGATTAGGCAGGGTGTGTGAGCGATAATAAGGGTTTTATGGCATGGTGTGCCTTGATGCTATCTGATTCGGCCACTGGGAGAGGGACTGACCAAACAGGTTTGGCCTGAGGCAATGGTTCCAGCTTGCCCAGGTCAGAGAAAAGTCAATCAAGGTGTACATGTCCTTGGAATCAAATCCGACTGTATTATAAGCCTATGTGAGGGCAACTTTTAAAATGGCTGCCGTGTATAAAATGGGAGCCCCGAGTGCAGGACGAAAATGGCGATTTCGAGGTGAAAACGCTGCTGGAATTGAGCGAAAATGCTCATGCTTAGTGTGCTAGTCATTATCGGTCTTTTGATACTAAAATCGTACTGTTGTGGCAAAGTAAATTACATGGGTCCAGAATTTTTAGAACCACATCTGGGGTGGAGATGTCTCAATGATGATCTGGTCGCTTGAAGTGAAGATGGTGGCCCAGTATGTGTCCTTCGATGTGTGTGGGTGTGGAGACCAGCTGTCTGAGGCCGAGGGTGGTGAGGTTGTCGGGTAGAGCGGTGGTGATTGAGTTGGTGCAGTCCTCGAGGTGGAAGTTCAGGTCACCGAGGAGGAAGTAGTCGACTGTCGCCAGGGCCTAGGGGGTAGCGATGTTTACGACATTGTCTATGAAAGCTGGGTGAGGACCAGGTGGCCTGTACACCAGGGTGCCGCGGATGGAGGCGTTGTGGTTGGAGTGGACCAGGAAGTGAAGATGTTCCATGGTGGTGCAGTGTTCTTCTTGGATAGCTTTGACACGTAGTGAGTCCTCCACTCAGACGGGAGGGCCGGTCCCTCCTCAGGATGCCGTAACCATCAGATGTGGCGATGTCTGGACTCGAGGTGGGGTTGGTCCGGATCTGGGTGAGGAAGGCAATGTCTGGTCAAGTCGTGTCAATCAGGTCCCAGAGTTTGGTGGCCTGTTTGTGGAGGGAGCGGATGTTCAGGATCAGTTGATGGGGTTGTGGAGGTTGTTGGTATCTTTGTGTGCGGATAGTACCTTTGGTTTGTTGAGGTTGGCACTGAAGTTGCAGTTCCTGAAGGTGAAAGGGCCGTGGGTGTCCTTGGGGGAGATGGTGCAGCCGTTGTTGAGACGTCCGGTGTTGAGGTGGAGGAGGCAGTCCAGGGGGTGGTTTAATGGAGATCCAGGGTTCCTGGCACTGGGCACGGTCCCGATGCGGCTGGGCGCCGAAGGTCAGTGCAGTTGCACTCCTGCAGCGATGCAGCTGCCATTTAGACAGGCAGAGGGGTGGGGGGAGTGGTCAGCTGGGAGGCGGGAGGGTGGGAAAGGTGCTTCAAAGGGGGTGGGGGCAGAGAAAAGAGGGGATGAAGGAAAAAGAACTAGAGAAAAACAAGGGATGTTAGAAGAAAAAGGCAGAAAATGCAAGAGTGAAAGAGCGACAGAGAGAAAGAACAGAAAAGGAAATGCTTACTTATGACGGCCATAGACCACCAGGGATGAGGTGCAGGGACGAGTCTGCGGGTGGAGGAGGGCCTCGAAGTGAGAGTCAGGAGACTCTCAGGTCATCCCAGTCAAAAGGCAGAGGCAGCAGTAGCCAGAGGAGCTGGGGAGGGCAGCAGATGCTGACCAGAAGGTCAGTGCAATTGCCCTTCCACAGGACTGCGGTTACCATTAAGAATGGGAGGGGGATGGGGGACCAGTCAGCTGAAAGGTGGGAGGGCAGTAAAGGTGCTTTGCATGGGAGGGGGCAGAGGAAAGAGGGGAGAAAGGAAAAAGAACTAGAGAAAAGCGAGGGATGATAGAAGAAAAAGGCAGAAACGCAAGAGTGAAAGAGCAACAGAGAGAAAGAAAAGAAAAGGAAATACTTACTTGTGATGGCCACTAGACCACCAGGGATGAGGCGCAGGGATGATCCCACAGGTGGAGGAGGGCCCCGAACTGAGAGTCAGGAGACTCTCAGTTCATCCCAGTCAAAAGTCAGAGGCAGCAGCAGCCAGAGGAGCTGGGAGGGCAGCCGACGCTGACCAGGAGGTCAGTGCAGTTGCCCTTGGCTGCCAACCTTGTAAAGGATGACATTGAGGAGCCTATGGCACACGTGAATGTCCTAAAGTGCACACAGCCTGTGAGCAAGACTTTAATGTAATGTATTGTATCGCAGCATTTATATGGAGCTTATAAACCCTATGTGGGGTGCTGAAGTACTTGCCTGCATAAGAAACACACTACACCATGTTGTGTGTGTGGTTGGAAGGATGTTGCTTTTGGTTTGATCCTATGTGGGAAGTGTTTTCATGTTGTGTGTGAGGACCACCGAGGTGCAGTTATTGTGTTATGGGATGCAGCCCATAGCAGTGCGTCAAATTATGAAGTGTGGGAAACAGACATCCACTTTTATGGTTTTCAGTATGCTGGTATACAACTCTTTATGTCCCTTTCTAGTATTTTATATGATATAGTCTGCTTAGCTGGTTACTGCACTGGAGTGTCCAATCTGAGATTTGTGTGTATAGTTGTGGTTCTGAGCTGGCATTAATGAAGGGAGAGAGAAGTGGAGAGATATGCTTTGATGGGCATTTCCATTCATCATCCCATATCTTAGTGTCTATATGAAAAGTAAATAAGTTGTATAGATATTTGTGGCCTGCAGTGGTGAGTTATGGTAAAGTCCTGCAAATAGTCAAGCAATTTGTGACAGATCTCTTCAGTAATTCTGTGCCTTTTCATTTAGTTATGTCTGTTTTTTCAATGTACACTGCTGATGATGAACAATCCTAATAGCAGATATGTCTTATGGGAATTTAAAAGATAAAAGTTACAATTTGCTAACTGCTGCATACTATGGGTTTAGGATTATTGCGCACCATAAATCATTTTTATGGAGGTGTATAACTGTATACTGGCATGGCGAACTATAGGTCAGGCCTGCTTATCTTACCTGCATGTCAAAAGCAGTTTGCAGGTTGAGTTGTTTGCAGTTCTTGGGCTGTAAGCTGAGGATAGCGCTTCAGGATGTGACTGTTTCCTGGGCACTGTAGCTGGGATATGGGTGGTGGAGTTATCTAAGAACTAGCCATGTTTCCAACTGTCTTCTGAAGTGTAGATGCTCCTGGGTGCTTCTAATACTGGCTGGTAGTGATTTCCAGAGCATGGAGGCTTGTTCTGAGAAAGCAGTGCCTCCTATGGATTTCTTATGGTGAGGTGGTATAATGATAAGTGGTCCAGGCCTGGAGTGCACTGCTCTGTATGGTTTGTATTGCTTGAATTTAACTTGTAGATATAGTGGTCCTTTTCCTTGGGAGGCTCTGTGGACAATGTAAAGTGCCTTGAACATTGCCATTTTAGTTACAGGTAGCCAGTGGAGCGATTGCAGAACAGGAGTCATGTGTTCTCCTGGGTGAAGGTGGAGAAGAAGACTTGCGGAAGCATTTAGTATGATTTCTATTTTTCTTATAATGAATTTGGGTGCAGCTTGAAGATGATGAGCATGATGATGGCTTGCAGTTTACGTTAGTCTGCATGGTACGGGAAGAAGTGTTTTCATTGTGTAGAAGGCATACTTTTTTAATTTGTTAGCATGTGGTATCAAGCATGAGTCTGAATCCTTGGTTATTTTTAGGCGTCTAACTTCTCTTGATGTTGTTGGGGGACCTCAAGTTCTGTATGGCATATAGAGATAGACTGGTAGTTTTGCCTTTGTCTGCAGTTCATGATCTCAGCCTTTGCGGTTTTGAGCTTTATATTGTTATTCATCATCCATGTGCTTGTGGCATGAACTTGTGCATTGTAAAGATCGTTGGTGCTATCAAATTTTTAGATGCTTTGGGTATCATCTGTAGGTGCAACAGGTGAGGTAAATATTGAATGATAGAGGAGATATGATGAAACCCTAAGGAACACCACAGTGTTGTGCGTGTGAGGAGGTGAAGTGTGCAGGTAGACTACACTTTGTCTGTCTGTGTGAAAACAAACAATCAATTTCAATTTCAAAGCATTTTCAAGGATTCCACTATCTTGAAGTCTCAATAATAGCATGTGGTGGTAGACAGTGTCAAATGCAGCTGATAAATCCTGTGGTAATAAGGCAGCTACTCACTTTTTGTCCCTGAGAGTTGTAAATCATCCTAGATGGACATGATGGCTGACTCTGTACCTCAGCTTGGTCTGAAATTAGACTGCTGGTTGGACAGTAAGCCATAATGTTCGCTATGAATGGTCCATTTTATATGGGCCTTTAGTTTACTGGTTCAGATTGGGCTGAGGTTTTTTTTCCGAGAGGTCTGATGAAGGAGGTTTTGAGCTCAGCTGGGAATTAACCTGGTTTAAGGGACTTGTTGAGTAGGCATCGGACTACCTACCCAGCACAGGTTGAGCGTAGAATACCTTTAAAGATTTCTGACAGTGTTAGGTCTTAGCGTGATCCTTATGGTCTGGTTGCAATTATAATATTGAGGAAATCCTTTTGTGCCAAGCAATTGAGGGTATGCATTGATGGATGATTATTGGTGACTCTTTCTCTGATGAAAAGACCACGTGTGAGAAGCTGGCCTGGTTTGTAGTGGGTACCAGAGGTACTTACACCTTATACCAGGTCCAGTGATCCACCTTAGTGAAATGTAGGCAGTGTCTAGCAGCTTAGGCTGTTTAGAGGTAGCTGTAGCAGACCGGCCAAGGCTGAACTAGGAGACATGCAATACCACTGTAGTCACAGAGTACTTACACATAAGAAAGACAATACTCAGTGTTACTAAAAATAAAGGTACTTTAGTTTAGTGGCACAAGGCCAAAAAAGATCTTGGAGGCTATACTCTCTTTGGAGGTAAGTATTATACACAATATATACTCTAGTAACCAAAATCAGGCAAGTTAACAGTCATAAAATAGTGCAAACAGTGAGAAACACAATAGATTGCAATGGGCCTAGGGGTAACACAAACCATATACACAAATAGTGGAATGCAAATGTCGATTTCCCCCCCTAAGAAGGTGAAGTGTGTAGAGGGGCACCAAAACACCAAAGGCAAGTAAAATACCCCTCCCGAGAGCCCAGGAAAACAGGAGTAAAGTACACAAGCTTCCTCAGGACACACTAGAAGACGTGGTAAAGGATTATGCAAGAACCAAGCAAGACTACAAGACACCAACGATGGACTCCTGGGCCTGAAGATCTGTGGAGAGAGGATACCAAGTCCAGAAGTCGATGAAGGGTCCAGGAAGAGCAGGAGCTCCTGCTAACCTGGATGAAGGCGCAAGAGTGGATTCTCCGGTTGGAAGAAAAAGTCAGAAATGCACCAAAGAAGACAGCTGCAGGTTCCTGCTTGGTGCAAGAGATGTCCCACATCGAGTCGTTGGATGCAGGCTGGTTTTCGTCATTGGATTCCGCCAACAAGCCTTGGCTCACGCAAATGTCATGTTTGGTGGGAGAAGGCTCTACCTGGGACCAGGAGGGACCTTGGCATCTTAACTCGGACTGAGGAGACAGAGGGGTCTCTCAGCACTGTATAGAGCCCTCAGAAGACCAGGCATCAGCCACAGGAGTCCCAGGACGCAGGGACAAAGGAGTTGCAAAACATGGTCATCGCAGCACTACACAAAGGGATCCCACGCCGGCAGAGAACAACTCAGGGAGCTGAGCACTGCAGGATAGAGTGCTGGGGACCTGGGCTACGCTGTGCGTGAAGGACTTTTGGAAGAAGTGCACAAAAGCCCTAGGAGCTGCAAAACACGCAGTGCACAGGGGTACTTTCTGGCTCGGGGAGGCAAGCTCTTACCTCAACCAAATTTGGACTGCTGGACCTTTGGATAGTCAGGATCACTTCAGTCCACCACCTGTGTTCCAGGGATCATGCTCGTCGACAGAAGAGGAGTCCCAGAGTACCGGTTGTCGCTGCAGAGAGGTGCCTGCTGAACCAAGGAAATGACACTGTCACTCCATGGGAGATTCCTTTGGTCCTTCTGGTGCAGAATGAAGACAGGCAGTACTCGGAGCGTGAAGATCCTGGAAACTGTTGCAGTTGCTGATAGGAACTGAAGTTAAAGAGTTGCAGTAGCCTTCTTGGATACTTTGTTGCAGTTACAGTGTTCCTGGAGCAGTCTACAGTTGATCTGATGGCCAGAAGCTGAAGCAGAGGATGCAGAGGAGTCCTGGTGGAGTCTTGCAAACCAAATCTGAGGAAACACCCAGAGGAGAGTCCCTAAATAGCCCTGAGAGGGGGATTGGTCACCTAAGCAGGTAAGCACTTATCAGGAGGGGTCTCTGACATCACCGGCTGGCATTGGCCACTCTGATGCTCCCAGAGTTCCCTGACCATCCTGAAAACAAGATGGCAGAACCCAGGGACACTCTGGAGGAGCTCTGGGCACCACCCCTGGGGTGGTGATGGACAGGGGAGTGGTCACTTCCCTTCCCTTTGTCCAGTTTCGTGCCAGAGCAAGGACTGGGGGTCCCCTGAACCGGTGTAGACTGGATTTTGCAAGGACAGCACGGTTTGAGCCCTTCAAAGCATTTTCAGAGGCTCTGGGAGGATACCCCTCCCATGCCTTTAACACCTGTTTCCAATGGGGGAGGGTGTAACACCCCTGTCCTAAAGGAAATGCTTTGTTCTGCCTTCCTGGGATTGAGCTGCTCAATCCCCAAGAGGGCAGAAACCTGTCTGTGAGGTGGCAGCACCTGGGGCTGCAGTGGAAACATCAGAGAGCTGGTTTGGCAGTACTGGGGCTCCATGGTGGAGCCCCCAGGTTGCATGGAATTGGCCCCCCAATACCTGAATCAGATTGGGGGTACTATTTCTCAATCGTAGACACCTCACATGGCCATATTCGACGTTACCATTATGAAGCTACATATATATATTGACATATACATAGTGCACGCTTATAATGGTGTCCCCGCACTCACGAAGTTTGGGAAATTGGTCCTGGACAACGTGGGGGCACCTCTGCTAGTGCAGGGGTGCCCTCACACACAGTAACTTTGCACCCAGCCTTCAGTAACTGAAGGTTGGACATATAGGTGACTTATAAGGTACCTGTTGCAGTGAAAATGGTTGTGAAATAAAGCTTGCACTATTTCACTGAAGCTGCAGTGGCAGTCCTGAAGGAGCGTTTGTATGAGCTCCTTATGGGTGGCAAAGAAATGTTGCAGCCCGTAAGGATCTCCTGGAACCCCAATGCCATGGGTACCTAGGTACCATATACTAAAGACTTATAAGGGGGGTCCAGTGTGCCAATGTGGAGTGGAATATGGAGTCACTAGACTATAGTGACAAATTTGGAAACAGAGAGCGCATAAGCAATGGAATTTGGTTAGCAGGACTCCAGTGACACAGTCAAGCATACTGACAACACAGTAATACATACTGACATATAGGCCACAAACTATGAGCACTGGGTTCCTGACAAGAAGGATCCCAGTGAGACAGTAAAAACACACTGACAAACAGGTAGAAATTGGGGGTAACATGCCAAGAAGGATGGGACTTTCCTACACCCCCTCCCCCCCCCACCCCCCAAACGAGGGACAACAAGGCTAACAATGCCCAGATTAATCTTCATTGCCTAAGTGGAAATATTTGGAGAGTCTATCTGCATTGGAGGGGTTACTCCCAGGTCTATGTTCAACAGTAAAGTCCATCCCCTGTAGGGAAATGGACCACCTCAACAATTTAGGGTGTTGTCCTTTCAGCTGTTTTAACCATAAGAGAGGTTTGTTGTCTCTCTGAACTATGAAGTGAGTTCGAAATAAGTATGGTCTCAGCTTCTTCAGGGCCCAAACCACAGCAAAGGTCTCCCTCTCTATGGCTGACCAACACTTTTCTCTAGGGGTCAACCTCCTACTGATAAAAGCAAAAGGTTGATCCTGGCCCTCTGAGTTTGATTGTGAAAGCACTGCCCCAACCCCCAGTTCAGAAGCATCTGTCTGGACAATGAACGTTTTAGAGTAGTTTGGGCTTTTTAGGACATGTGCAGTACACATAGCCTGCTTATGCTCCTCAAAAGCTCTTTGACAGCTGGCCATCCATAATACCTTTTTGGGCATTTTCATAGAGGTGAGGTCATTAAGAGAGGCAACAATGGAGCCATAGTTCTTAATGAACCTCCTGTAATACCCAGTAAGACGAAGAAAGGCTCTGACCTGGGTTTGAGTAGTAGGGGTAGCCCAGTCTAAAATAGTCTGGATCTTCCCCTGTAGTGGTTCAATCTGTTTCCTACCAACTAGGTATCCCAGATAAACCACTTTTCTCTGCCCTATCTGGCAATTAGAAGCATTGATAGGGAGGCTTGCCTTTTGCAGGGCCTCCAAAACTTTCCAATGCTGGACCAGGTGGTCATCCCAGGTGGAGCTAAATACAGCAATATCATCCAGATATGCTGCACTGAATGCTTCCAGACTTTGGAGGACTAGGTTCACCAGCCTTTGAAAAGTGGCAGGTGCATTTTTCAGACCAAAGGGCATAACCGTGAATTGATAATGCCCTCCAATGGTTGAAAATACAGTTTTTTAGTTTAACATCCTCTGATATTTTGATCTGCCAATACCCTGCAGTCAAATCAAAGGTGTTTAGATACTTGGCAGATGCCAGTGTATCTATTAGCTCATCTGCCCCGGCATAGGGTGATCATCTGTTTTTATAACTGTATTGAGCCCTCTGTAGTCTACACAAAACCTAATTTCCCTTTTTCCATTTTGACTATGAGGTTTGGGGACAAGCACCACTGGGCTGCCCCAGGGATGTCTGAGTGCTCAATAACTTCCAGGTCCAACATCTTCTGAACCTCAGATTTAACACAGTCTCTGACATGGTTAGGCTGCCTATAAATCTTACTTTTGACCGGCAAACTGTCTCTAGTATCAATAGTATGCTCACACTAAGTAGTCTGACCAGGTGTGAGTGAAAAGAGTTCAGAGAATTGGCCTAGGAGATTCTTGCAGTCCTCCTTTTGCTCTGCTGTAAGGCAGTCTGCAAGGACAACCACCTCTACTGAGCCATCAGATGCAGTGTTGGAGAAGAGGTCAGGGAGAAGGTCACTCTCTTCTTCCTGCCCCTCATCTGTGGCCATGAGTAGGGTCAAATCTGCACTCTCGTAGTAGGGTTTAAGACGGTTGACAAGAAGTACCCTGAGGGGACTTCTGGGAGTGCCAAGGTCCACCAAATAGGTGACCTCACCTTTCTTTTACACAATAAGATGTGGTCCACTCCATTTGTCTTGGAGTGCTCTTGGTGCCACAGGCTCCAATACCTGCACCTTCTGTCCTGGGTGGTACTCAGTCAGAACAGCCTTCTGGTCATGCCATTGCATTTGAAGCTCTTGGCTGGCCTGAAGGTTTTTAGTGGGCTTTTTCATGTACTCAGCCATTATTGATCTTGGGTGGGCCAAGCACATAATCCACAATGTCTTGTTTGGGGGTTTCAAGGGTTGCTCCCACCCCTCTTTGACAAGTGCAAGTGGAACCCTAACAGGGTGACCAAAGAGGAGTTCAAAGGGACTGTAGCCCACTCTTTTCTGGGGTACTCCCTGTAGGCAAAAAGGAGACATGGCAGGATGACATCCCATCTCCTTCTGAGTTTTTCAGAAAGTCCCATGATCATGCCTTTGAGAGTTTTAATAAATCTCTCAACCAGTCCATTTGTTTGTGGATGATAGGGTGTGGTGAATTTATAAGTTACACCACATTCCTTCCACATTACTTTTAAGTATGTAGACACGAAGTTACTACCCCTGTCTGATACTACCTCTTTAGGAAAGCCCACCCTGGAAAATATTCCCAGGAGGTCCTTTGCCACTGCACGAGCTGTAGTGGTCCTTAAGGGGATTGTTTCTTGGTATCTTGTGGCATGGTCCACTACCACTAAGATTAATCTGTTTCCAGAAGCAGTTGGTGGGTCAAGGAGGCCAACAATAGCAACCCGTACCCTTTCAAAGGGCACACCAACCACAGGCAGTGAGATTAAGGGGGCCTTTGGGGTGCCACCAGTTTTTAGACTGGCCTGGCAAGTGACACAAGAGCAACACAACTCTTTTGTGTCCTCTGACATGTGAGGTCAGTGAAAGTGAGGTACGCGTCTGTCCCAGGTTTTACTTTTCCCCAGATGTCCAGCCAGGGGAATATCATGCAAAAAGAGTTAGGAGGAATTCCCTATAGTGCAAGGGAATGACCAGTCTCCTGGTAGCACCAGGGTTTGGTTCCCTTGTTTCAGTATAATGGAGAATGTTCTCCCAATAAACTCTATGTGAGTCACTGATATCCCCAGCTTGCTGTCTTAGAGCCTCTAGTGTGGGAAACGTCTGGTGTGCCACACGCAGTTCCTCCCTGGCAGGCCCCCCTGCACCCAAGAGTTCAGCTGTGTCAGCCTGAAGCTCCTTTGTTGTAGGTTCTGCACAAAGAGTTGACTCCTCCTCATCAAAAGGGGAATCTTCTGGAGAGGGGGGTAGTGGACAAGGGTTTGCCCTTTCCACCCCTGGTTTTTGGGAGCACTTGGTCCATTGTTCCAGTATCCAAGTTTCCCTGTCCTCTTTGCTTCTTGGCCTGAGCCCTGGTAAGAGCAAAGAGGTGGCCTGGAATGCCTTGCGTGGCTGCATAGGCCTCCAACCCCAATTCAGCCCAAGCTGAAGTCTTCAAATCATTGCCCAGTTGACAATCTACAGGTAGGTCAGCAGATGCTACAACTTGTTTAGGACCAGTAACCCCCCCCCCCAGTTGAGATTCACAACAGCCATTGGGGGGACTAACAGTGTTGTTATGGATGTCAGTAACTTGGTACTGTTGACAAAGTAGGTGTTGCTCAGGGGCAACCAGTTTTTCCATCAGCATACTGACACTGGCACCTGTGTCCCTGTAGGCCTCAGCCTGAACACCATTTATTAGGGGTAGTTGTTTGTACTTATCCATATTAAGGGGACAAGCAACCAAGGTGGCAAGGTCAATGCCACCACCAGACACTAAAACAGCCTCAATGGTCTCTCTAACTAGACCAACCCCCACTACATTACCAAACGTGAACCCAGCTACACCCTTTGTTTGGTTATTTGTAGAGTGTTTCCCACCACCACTGCTATTACTAGGGGCACTAGTGGAAGCAGTGGGGTTGCGGTGTTGGGAGGTTTGGTGTTCTACTTGGGACAAGTGGAGTCACTTGCCCGATGGCCTTTGCTTGTACACAAATAACACCAAGGCTTTTTCTTATGGTTGGAAGAAGATTTGGGCCCACCACCCTCAGAGGATTTTTGTGGGCCTGATGAAGACGCTGACTTTTTATCTTTGTCCCTACACTTCTCATGTGACTTACCATCCTTCATCTTGTTGTCCTTGTTACCCCCTGTATGAGCTTTTCTGCTCACCCTTGTTCTGACCCATTTGTCTGCCTTCTTTCCTAATTCTTGGGGAGAGGCCAGATCTGAGTCCACGAGATACTTGTGTAACAAATCAGACACACAATTGTCAAGAATAGGCTCTCTCAAGATTAGATTATATAAGCTTTCATAATCAGACACCTTGCTGCCATGCAACCAACCTTCTAAGGCTTTCACTGAACAGTCCACAAAGTCTATCTAATCTTGTGAAGCCTCTTTTCTGGTTTCTCTGAACTTAATCCTATATTGTTCAGTGGTTAAGCCAAATCCATTCAAGAGTGCAGTCTTCAGAACATTGTAATTATCTGAATCATATTCTCTGACAGTAAGGAGCCTATCTCTCCCCTTGCCAGAGAAGGACAACCACAGAATAGCAGCCCACTGTACCTGAGGGACCCTCTGAACTTTACAGGCCCTCTCAAGTGCAGAAAACCACTTGTAGATGTCACCCCCCTCCTTGTAAGGGGAACAGTTTTATGCAGGTTTCTAGAATCAAATGTATTTTATTTGACATAGTAACTTCTAAAACTGATGTTGCTGCTGCCACCATGGGGAACTAACCCCAACCCCTGTCTTGCCCTTTCCACAGCTCGGGATTCCCTATCTAAAGCCAACTGCTGCTGCTGTAGCCTCAGTCTGGCCTCCTCCAACCTCAGCTTTCTGAGTTCCCCATCTAGGGACTGGTCCTCAGGGTTGGATGTGTGGGATACTTCTGACACAGAAGTGACATGGGAGTGTGCAGAGGTTGATCTTTCCCGAACTTGTGGAACCATAGTGACCTGGCCTCTAGGTGTGAAGGGTGCCCTACCTCTGTGTGACCCCTTCCCACTACCAGCTACACTAGGTGGTTTGTTAAGAGAACGATCTGTGGAAGGACCCCCCCTGTATCTTCAGAACCCTCATCTGAATCTACCTGGTCAGATTCCCCCTCTACCTCCCCCTCTACCTCCCCCTCTGGTTGTACCGGAGTATCATATTCCTCCTGATCATCTTGCAAGAGGAGATTTAAAAGGAAAACCTTATTCTGGTTCTTCCCAATCCCTAAGCTCCTTTCTAGGCAGAGCCCCCTCAGACTTTTAAAGTTAAGGTTCTCATAGGGTGTCTTGTTAACCCTGGGGGTAGCCTCAATAGAAGACGTGGTGATAGAAAAGTTAGGAAAAAGAGAAAGAAGTAAGCAAAACCTTTTCACCTAACTTTTTAAATATTTTTTTTTTAAGAAAAACTATTTCTTTTAGAGTGAAAGTGAGACTGCTAGGTATAATTGTATATAGCTCTAAGTATTAGAGTAGAATTTCTTGTGGAAAGCACCAGTGACAAAGTGATAAGGCAAGCGCAAGGAGGACCCGGGAGGCGTGGCAAGGGCAGGAGCCCTTTAAATTTCATATCGCGCTCCCGCCGTCGCGGGAAGCGCAAGGAGGATCCGGGAGGCGTGGCAAGGGCAGGAGCCCTTTAAATTTCATATTGCGCTCCTGCCGTCGCGGGAAGCGCAAGGAGGACCCGGGAGGCGTGGCAAGGGCAGGAGCCCTTTAAATTTCATATCACGCTCCCGCCGTCGCGGGAAGCGCAAGGAGGACCCAGGAGGCGTGGCAAGGGCAGGAGCCCTTTAAATTTCATATCGCGCTCCCGCCGTCGCGGGAAGCGCAAGGAGGACCCGGGAGGCGTGGCAAGGGCAGGAGCCCTTTAAATTTCATATCGCACTCCCGCTGCGCGGGACGCGTCCGGGCGAAGCCCGGGCCAAGGACGGGCCCATCCTTGCCCGTCATTGCCAGGAAGAGGCAGGGCAGGGCCACCCCCCTGACATTTATCCAAAGTTGCATGGACATGCCAATCTACACGTATGGCTGCCTGAAGGTACTGTGTTGATACTTACTCCTAAATAGGTCCTTTTATAGAGGGCCTCTGGATCGTATTCTCCACCTATTGTTGCGACGCTCTTTCCATTACCCGATAAATATTGGAGTGGGGCCAGGCTGGGCCTCTGCCTTTTTTTTCTTTTTTTTTTTAATTGGCAAGAGGTCTGCTTAGATCTATAGTGGCAGCTTAATCCATGGGAAAACGCAAGGCATCAGAACCCCCAAGGGGAAAGATGAATTCTGTAAAAAAACTTAGGAATGCGGGTGAGAACTGCACGATAGCTGAAATAGACGATCTTATTGAGGAGGTAGAGTCACTACTATGCAGTAGGACCACTATTCGGGAGGGTCCCGACAAAAAGATTACCTCCTATTACGCGAAGAAAATCAAACCAGTGGAAGATAAAGCGATAGAGATCGTTTCCCAGCAAGAGGGGGAGGCACCATCTGATGTCAGGACTGTTAGCCCTAGGGTTGCTGCAACTAGACCCATGCACCTATGCACCATTGATAATGGTAGGAAGAAGATCCATATCCAGGAGTGCGAAGTTAGGTGCTCCAATAAATATACAGTCTTGGCAGAACTTGATAGTGGTAACATACAGAATGCACAAGAGGGGGAACCCGTGGATGAATTACACCCATTTATCCCAACTGTACAGCTAGATAGTGAAAGGATCACTCCTTTCAATTCAGAACCAGGGAACCCTCTAAAAAATAAAACAAGATCTATAGCAGATCTTTATGATCTAATCACCGGATTAATCCAGGAAGTTAGGGATTTGAAACTTGAAGTCAGAACCTTAACAGATATTGTGGAAAAGGAGGGGGGTAGGGGCACCAATAGAGGCCAATGCGAAAGGGAGTCCCCCCCCATATCACTCCATCTACAAGGTAGACCCACATATCCTCAAAATTCGATTACTAACCCTAACCTTACCCCAGCTACAGCCAAGATTGTACAACAACCACAGGGATGCACGATAGGGGTCAATGTGGAACATATTGGTTCACGCAATTCCCAGAGAAGAAATGATAGTAACTTATGCCAAGGAACAGGGAAACCACAAAGAGATCCCCGCTTGGTAAAAGGACCCCAAAAAGGAATTTTGGAACTTACTTTGAACTCCTATCCCCAAGCATCTAATGATCATAACAAAAACACCATATGGAACCCATACTCTGAGGAGGATAGGTCTCCTACTAGGATCAATGTTGTCCATCTGTTAAATGTTCCAAAATTACCCTTAAATAGCAGAGAAGATGAGGACTCCTTAAAAAATAAGCTTATACATTGGATCAGGGCTAAAAGACACTGTTTATCCATAATTCGATCAGATATTAGGGGGGCAGAAAGAATCCCTGGAGAAAGGGGGAAACCTGACGTTATTGCATTAACACTCAAGGATGGAAGATTAATCAGAGGTTTGATTGACATGGAACAGAGAACCCCCACCCCTAATTCCAATGCTATGAGGTTTAGCTTGGATCCATTAACTACCAAACTTCGAGCACAAAGGCATAAACTTAATCACAATGAGGGGCTGCAAAAGAGAAACTATGATTCAAACCTTGAGAGAGTAGATTGACTAATCCAGATAGATCAGGCACAAGTGGAACCCAATGGGGACCCAATAGTAGGGGAGCCCCATGAAGGGATTGATCTCCATGGTATAGGGGCAGGGAGCGCAGTGGAGCCTTTGTATGGTAGGAAAAATTTAACAACTTACCCGAGCCATACTCTCAATGCCACAAGCCTAAACGGAAGGGGTCCTATCACCATGATTTCATGGAATGTAGCTGGCTTAAAAAATAAGCTTATAGACCCCGAATGGCAGGACAATATTGATCAACACCATGTCTGTCTCTTCCAGGAGACGTGGCTTAAAGATCCACCGTATAAGGTAGGATATAAAAACTACTTTATCAATGCAACTTCAGCTGCCAGAGGGAGACCGTCTGGGGGGTTGGTTGTATGGGCGAAGATCTCATTAAATGTTGAGATACGCATGCAAGCCACTGAGTCGGAGGACATTCTATGGTTGACAATGGGAAAAAAAAATAAGATAATAACCCACTTGTTTAATGTATATATAAGACCTAGAAAGTCAAACGTGGAGTCTCCTGAAATAACTCTACTAGACGAGCTGCTCAAAAAAATTCCAATAGGTGAGACAATTATGATAGGGGGTGACCTTAATTGTAACTATGAACCTATAATTGGATTCGAACATTTAGCAGAAGAGGAAGACCGAATGAGAACAATTCCTTACCTAACAATAGAAAAAACTGTCCCAGGCACAGTGGCCGCACTGCAAATCATGAGCCTTACATTAAACCATGGACTGAGGGCATGCAATGGCAGAGTGGGTGAAGTCGGCCTTAATCTGGTTACTTTCCAGAGAGGCAACTCAACTTCAAAAATAGATTACATTCTGCATAGTATAAGCACATGGGAAAGACTAGCGACCTTTAAAATTGATAAAAGAAGGGATAGCGATCACTTCCCGCTAATAATTGAATTCAAGGCCCACTTCTTAGATTTGGACTCGAAATATATAGAACATGATAAGGTGGAGTTACAACCCACCCTCAGTAACAACAGAAGGGTTGTAAAATGGCCAGTAATACTAGGCAATCAGGTCACTATGATAAACATTTACAACATATTTTCTGATCTCTTGGAGCCTTATGCAGAAAATAAACCTAGTGACATTCCTATTACGGCCATCCACCAGTCATTGAGCACTATGTTAAGACCTGTCCTGACTAAACAGTTACAGAATAAGCACATAAAGGAGAAGGCCCAAACCACCCCTAACAGTCCATGGTATACTATCAAATGTAGAGAGAGGAAAAGAGTACTGGTAGAGGCACTAAAGCAAAAAAATCAATTAGCCATACAGCAGGCAAGGGTCAGTTATAAGAAAACGCTGGCTATTGCCCAACGCAACTGGGAGGACCAAAAATGGCAAGACCTGCTGGTAGCAGCGAAAAGCAATGATGCAAGAACCTTCTGGAAAATAGTTACCCATGGTAGCAAAGAGGGGATATTTACTACAGACCATCACATAGACCCCAAAACATGGGTTAACTATTTTACATATCTTTACTCTGACCCTCTCACCTTCGATCTCTATCCCTCAAGACACAAAACCCCAGTTGCTTGGGGTATTTTACCCGAGTTACAGTTTAGTCTGGAGGAGACGGTGATTGCCATTGAAGCAATCAAGCCAGGAAAAGCCCCCGGTTTGGATAAGATCCCGGGGGATCTATTCAAACATAGCATAGAAATCTGGGCACCTTATCTAAACCTTCTAAGTAATGCTATAGCAAGGGGAGGCCCAATGCCCGAGACATGGACAGGGGCAGAAATAATCCCAATCCACAAAAAAGGATCCAGGGAAGACCCAGGGAAGTATAGACCAATTAGCCTCATAGACATCACACAAAAAATGTATGCTAGACAGATCCTGAATAGAATCAATATCTGGATAGAAGAGAACAACATAATGTCTATATACCAAGCAGGCTTTAGACAACAGACCAGTACAGTTGACCAGGCCTTTAGGCTATTGACAATAATATGGAAATACACTAGACTAAAGAAAGGCCACCTGTATATCACGTTTGTGGACCTGCGCGCAGCCTTTGATCTGGTGCCGAGAGACTCCTTATGGGCAGCATTAGGAAAACAGGGCATGCCGGGGAACCTCCTGGGCCAGCTGGAGAGGCTACATGAAAATACATTTGCAAAGGTCCGGTGGGGGCCAAAAGGAGAGTTGACAGACCCAATACCTATCAAGAGGGGGGTGAGACAGGGCTGTGTGCTCGCCCCAACTCTTTTCTCTTTATACATCAATGATCTGGTTCATTATCTGAAACAAAGTAACCACGACTCACCAAGATTGAATGATGATCCAGTCCCCGCCCTCCTTTTTGCAGATGACACCATCCTACTGTCTCAAACCCCAATGGGCCTGCAAACTCTACTAGATAAATTCAGTGAGTATTGCAGCTTGAAGGGGTTAGAAATAAATGCAAACAATACTAAATACTTAACTGTTAACCATCACAAAGCACTCAAGAGAAACATTTGGATTAGAGGGCAGGCACTGGAACGAGTTAAAAATTTCAACTACCTAGGGATACTGCTTGATGCCAAATTGTCATGGGCGCCGCACATCAACAAAGCTGCTATCTCCTTAACTCATAGCTCTATGGCAATTAGTAAAAATTATAAATGTTCAAGGTCGAGTACTGTGTCACCAGTATTCGAGATCTATAGGTGCAAAGCACAGGCCGCTGCTATGTATGGCGCAGAACTCTGGGGATTCACAAAACTAACTCCATTGGCCACTCAGGAAAATAATTTCATGAGGGGGGTATTGGACCTCCCTCCATCGACTCCGCTGATTCCCTTAGCCCATGACACTAATATGAAACAAATAGGCAAATTGGCAGCCCTGAGGCCCCTGCTCTACTGGTGTAGACTTTGGACAACCCCTGAACTGATCCAATACAGGCAAGCCTTAATTGAGATCATGGGCTTGGACAAGACTATTTCCCTCCCGTGGCTTTATTATATCAGGCAAAGCTTTTATAATTTAGGGCTGAAAATCTACTGGGATGAACCGCATATACTCACAACCCAATCAAAGATCCGACTAAAGCAAGTATTTTGGGACTTCATCTCTAATAGCCCTTTTCATAGCAAGGATTCAGGTAGACTAACCTTAAGTTTTCTGGATTTTAAACCACTACCGAGCGCTGAGGAATGGATTGATACTATTCAACCTAGACGAGCAAAAGCTTTATTTATGAAGTATCGATATGGGATTCTCCAGGTCAAGGCTTTTACCTTCAAATGGGGTCTCCTGAATGGGAGTAATCATGAGGCGACCTGCGAGCTATGTAATATGGAGACACCAGAAACGACGGATCATGTCCTTTTAAATTGCATTGCCTACGATAAACTAAGGAAGAAATGGATCCGACCCATCTGCAGGAACGTTGGAATCAGGAACTACAATGAAGCTGCCAGATTTTTGAGATCCAGCTCGATACCATATGTTGTTTTTGGTCTAAGCCGGTTCTTAATAGCAATTTCATTCATCAGAGACAAGGCGGGCCTGAGGTTGTAGGCGCTCTAATTCAGGCAAAACTCCCAAAGTCAACCTATGGTCCTGAAATCGATAACTGGGAGTCACCCTCTGCAATTCAATGGCCTTGGGACCTATAATCGGCCAAGGATATATCTAGCTCAGGGGACACTGTCTATGCCCGGGAGGACCGTAGCTACTGGGAGGTTGATTAAGTTACCTAGAATGGTCATTGTCACCTATGAAACTTGTTCCTGGATTCTGATATTTATTTATTTTTATCCCAAAAGGTCTCCTCCTAGTTAGGCAAACAAGTGCCTGATGGCACGGGAGGTAAATTTTATGGGTTTTACAAATGAAATACTGTAATCGATTTTTACCTACTGTTTTTAAGATCAATATCAGATAACTTGTTTCTAGTAGATAAGTGAATATTTGCTGCTGCTAGAACAATGTGCCTTTTTGCATTACTCGATCGTATATGACCTCTAAGCAATATAGGCACGTAAGAAAGAAAGGAATCGTTGGGCCCTAGGGATTGTTTGTCACTTTTTAAAAATTAGTTAAATAACCCCTCACGTGATGATGGTATCTATATTGCTAAGATTGTAGAGGCAACTTGAACCTACTGGAGGCAAATAATCATTTAAAAGCATATATCCTACTTTCATAATGGTTACTTTTTGAGCTAGTCCATAGTTAATGATACTACTAGCAAGATAGCAATTTTAACTGTTTTTTGTAGTAAGGTTTACTTTAGGGGTATTTTATAAAATTGTATAATATTTATATGGCGATCTGCATGATGATGTGTACTGTATATTTTATAGTGTTTTAGTGATTAATTGTTGATCTTTAATAACATTTATACCCATAACTCGCCTATTTGTATTGTATGGCCCTGAGGGAGCTTTGGTCTCGATCAGTTTTTAGTGTTTCTTTGTCCTTCTTCTTTTAAAAAGTGTCTTTGTTCCTTCTAGAAATGTAAGAATTTTGTCAGTATGCTTTTATGGTATTGTTTTACCGAAATAAAGCTGTAAAGACAAGGCAATTGCAAGTACTTATCCCACCGCTTCACCACCAATGTGAGAAGCTGGCCTGGTTTGTAGTGAGTACCAGGGGTACCTTATACCACGTCCATTGATCCACCTTAGTGAAATGTAGGCAGTGTCTAACAGCTTAAGCTGTCTATAGGTAGCTATAGCAGAGCAGCCAAGGCTGAACTAGGAGACATCCAAAGCTCTTGCAATACCACTGTAGTCACACAATACTTACACACAAGAAAGACAATACTCAGTGTTACCAAAAATAAAGGTACTTTATTTAAATGGCACAAGGCCAAAAAATAACTTAAAGGCTATACTCCCTTTTGAGGTAAGTATTATACATAATATATACACTAGTAATCAAAATCAGGTAGGTAAACAGTCATAAAATAGTGCAAACAGTAAGAAACACAATAGATTGCAATAGACCTAGGGGCAACACAAACCATGTACTAAAATAATGGAATGAGAATGTCGGTTTCCCCTCTAGGCAAGTGTAGTGTGTAGAGAGTTACTAGGAGTGTATGAAAACAGCAAAGGTAAGTAAAATACTCCACCCCAGAGCCCAGGAAAACAGGAGTAAAGTACAGCAAGCTTCCTCAGGATACACTAGAAGTTGTGGTAAAGGATTATGCAAAAACTAAGCAAGACCGCAAGACACCAATGGTGGATTCCTGGACCTGAAGTTCTGTAGAGAGGGGAGACCAAGTCCAGAAGTCGATTAAAAGCCCAGGAAGAGCAGGAGCCCCTGCTAACCTGGATGGAGGTGTAAGAATGGATTCTCCGGTTGGAAGAAAAAGTCAGAAATGCACCAAAGAAGACAGCTGCGGGTTCCTGCTTGGTGAAAGCGATGTCCCACATCAAGTCGTTGGATGCAGGCTGGTTTTTGTTGTTGGATTCCGCCAATAAGTCTTGGCTCACGCAAATGTTGCGGTTGGTGCGAGAAGGTGCTACCTGGGCCGAGGAGGGACCTGGGGGTCTCAACTGTGACTGAGGAGACAGAGGAGGCTCTCAGCAATTAGAGAACCCTCACAGGACCAGGCAGCACCCATAGGAGTCCCAGGACACAGGGACAAAGGAGTTGTAAAACACGGTCATCGCAGCACTACGTAAAGGGATCCCATGCCACCAGAGAACAACTCAGGGAGCTGAGCGTCCTAGGATAGAGTGCTGGGAACCTGGGCTACGCTGTGCTTGAAGGATTTCTGGAAGAAGCACACAGAAGCCCTAAGAGCTGCAAAACACGCGGTGCACAGGGGTACTGTCTGGCTCAGGGAAGCAAGCCCTTGGTTCCACCAAATTTGGCCTGCTGGGCCTTTGGACAGTCAGGATCACTTTGGTCCAACACCTGTGTTCCAGGGATCACGCTTGTTGACAGGAGAGGAGACCCAGAGTACCAGTTGTTGCTGCAGAGAGGTGCCTGCTGAAGCAGGGAATTGACTCCGTCACTCCAAGTGAGATTCCTTTGGTCCTTCTGGTGCAGAATGAAGACAGGCAGTCCTCAGAGCGTGAAGAACCTGAAAACTGTTGCAGTTGCTGATAGGAACTGAAGTTAAAGAGTTGCAGTAGCCTTCTTGGATACTTTGTTGCAGTTACAGTGTTCCTGGAGCAGTCTGCAGTTGATCCTACGGCCAGAAGCTGAAGCAGAGGATGCAGAGGAGTCCTGGTGGAGTCTTGCAAACTGAATCTGAGGAAACACCCAGAGGAGGGACCCTAAGTAATCCTGAGATGGGGATTGGTCACCTAACCAGGTAAGCACCTATCAGGAGGGGTCTCTGACGTCACCTGCTGGCCACTCAAAAGCTCCCAGTGTTCCCTGCCCATCCTAAAAGCAAGATGGCAGAACCCAGGGACACTCTGGAGGTGCTCTGGGCACCACCCCTGGGGTGATGATGGACTGGGGAGTGGTCACTCCCCTTTCCTTTGTCTAGTTTCACGCCAGAGAAGGGACTGGGGATCCCTGACCCAGTGTAGACTGGATTATGCAATGAGGGCACTGTTTGTCCCCTTCAAAGCATTTCCAGAGGCTCTGGGAGGATACCCCTCCCACGCCCCTAACACCTTTTTCCAATGGGAGACTGTGTTACACCCCTCTCCTAAAGGAAATGCATTGTTCTGCCATCTTGGGATTGTGCTGCTCAATCCCCAGGAGGGCAGAAACCTGTCTGAGAGGTGGCAGCAGCTGGGGCTGCAGTGGAAACCTCAGAGAGCTTCTTTGGCAGTACTGGGGGTCCATTGTAGAGCCCTCAGGGAGCATGGAATTGGCCCCACAATACCAGAATCAGACTGGGGGTACAATATCTCAATCTTAAACACCTCACATGGCCATATTCGGAGTTACCATATTGAAGCTACATATATGTATTGACATATACATAGTGCATGCTTACAATGATGTCCCCACACTCACGACGTCTGGGAAATCGGTCCTGGACAGCTTGGGGCCACCTCTGCTAGTGCAGGGGTGCCCACACACACAGTAACTTTGCATCCAGCCTTCAGTTATTGAAGGTTAGACATATAGGTGACTTATAAGTTATCTGGTGCAGTGAAAATGGCTGTGAAATAGTGCTTGCACTATTTCACTGAGGCTGCAGTGTCAGTCCTGAAGGAGTGTTTGTATGAGCTCCTTATGGGTGGCAAAAGAAATGCTGCAGCCCATAAGGATCTCCTGGAACCCCAAAGGCCTGGGTACCTAGGTACCATATACTAGAGACTTAGAAGGGGAGTCCAGTGTGCCAATCTGGAGTGGAATATGGAGTCACTAGAGTATAGTGACGAATTTGGAAACAGAGAGAGCATAAGCACTGGAGTTCTGGTTAGCAGGACTCCAGTGACACAGTCAAGCATACTGACAACACAGAAACACATACTGACATATAGGCCACAAACTATGAGCTCTAGGGTCCTGACTAGCAGAATCCCAGTGATAGAGTAAAAACACACTGACAATCAGGTAGAAATTGGGGTAACATGCCAAGAAGGATGGTACTTTCACACATTGTGGTGTTGTCTGCATTCTCCTTAAGGCAATTCTCAACCTTTGTAATTTTTTAGATCAATTAATTGGAGATTTTGTCACAGACGTTTTATGATCATGGTGTTTCCGTGTTTAGGCACTCTGGATTACTGAATTCTGTTATAATTTTATGGAGTTCTTTAGAAAAGGCAGTTTTCTTCAGGTATACACATGGAGTGGTGGTGTCTTTTTGGGGTTCTGATGGAATTTTTGTAGGCTGTGTTATAGTGCCATAGTGTGCTTATGTTTGTTTCATCTCCTGATTTTCTCCATTCACGCTGTAGTAAGTTGAGTTTTGTTTTCATTCTTTTGATGTTGTCATTAACCCATGTGATGTTGTTTTTGGGGTCAATCATGGATGTGGTTTTTGTTAGTATAATGTTTGTACAGTGCAGTGGAGATCCAATTGTCAAAGGTGTGTAAGGATCTTATCACAAGTTTGGCGGTCTTGTGATCGCCACACTTGCGGTGGCAGTCGGGCCACTGCACTCGTGGCAGACCAACCACCAGATTACAACCTGATGGTCGGACCGCTGCCACCGATAGGATCATGGATCCCGATGGGTTGGCGGCGGTCAAAGTTGTAGTCAGCCACAGCGGTGATAAGTTCAGCACCACCATGCTAATCATGACTTCCCTTTCCACCATGAAAAGGCTGGTAGAAATGAGTGCTGGGGGCAACACAGGGGGGCCCCTGTACTGCCCACGACCATGTTGCGGGCAGTGCAGGGACCACCCTGCCCATCACCCTCTGTATGTGCACTGTCTGCTACAGCAGACAGTGTACATTCCAAGAGTGCTGGGGGCACCCTCTGTGAGACGGCATTGATCTCAGCTCCCTGAAGAGCCAAGGCCAATGCCACTACACTGTGCCCACTGGGCTGACGGGTGGAAACCTTCTAATATGGATGTTTCTGTCGGTCAACCCGGTGGAAACATTGTAATAGGGTTGGGGGTAAGACCTCCAGCTTTCCAGCGGTCTCCTTCCCACCGATCTGGCAGTCCAAACTCGTAATGAGGCCCTAAGTATTTTGGCCGCATGTCTGTGCAAGCGCTTTGTCTGTACAAGCGTTTGTTGTGTTTATTTTTGTTGTTTTCGAAGTATTGCTATTGAAAGGTGTGTAAGTCTTGCGGGAAATGATGTTGTGGTCACTACAGCTTCTGGGGAAGTTGTCTGTAACTCTTGTTTGTTCTAAGGGTGCAAATATGACATCTCAGGCATATCCTGTACTTTAAGTTGGGGCAGAAAAAAAGTGTTGTAGATTCAAGGCTTCAAGGTTGGTTGTGATAGCTGTGGTTGTGGTTAAATTCCTCTTGTCAAACCATATATTGCGGTCTCCTAGAATATATAGATTTGGATGGTCCAGATAGGCAGGATTCACGGGCAAAACATAGATTGCTACTTCCCATTTGGACATCAAAGGACCGAGCAGCAATAACGACCATTGGTTGATTTTTATTTTCAATTATTTTATTTTGTTTTGAAATTTTATTATGAAGGTTTTTTCCATTTTTGGAGTCTGCATGTTGTTGCTGGTCCCCAATACGCTTCTTCTTTAATATTCTAAAATGGGCATGATTTGTTGGGTCATTCTGTTTGCCCGGCAGTTACTGCCTCACTCAATGGCTTAAAACCTCTGACATGTAGGCTACCAGGGCCAAATGAATGCATTGGAAGATAATAAAGTTAAGTATAAAATATACAAATAAATAAAATGTATTCAGTACAGAAAGTACTAAATATAAATGGTTTCAGCAGAAAAGAAAGCAGGACAGAGAGAAAGGCAATGAGAGAGGGCGAGAGATCCTACCTCTCACCAAAAAAATGAAGAGGACATAAATATGTTCTTACTGCTATTGTCAATTTTTACAACTGTTACTGCATTGTATTTATGTAAACACAATATAAATGTTATGGATTATTAGGGCTCTACTATGAGTGTGCTGGGTGCTATTTATTAGCTGCTATAATCTGCTAATCCTTGGTGTGCAATTTAAGACGTATGATAAATAGCACCTACAACAAGTTATGTCCTCAAAATGTAGCATTACATGCAGATTTTGGTGCCTTGCGCACCAAAAAATACATTCCCTTGTCTACTGTGTCCTTTCCCTAAGAAATGCTGGCAGATTTTACCTATCAAAATGCATTGGGGGAAAAATACAAGGTGTAGTCTTTATTGCACCAGGTAAATACCAGGCATGATAAACAACACAACATTGTAATCGTGGTCCCTGCACAAACAGGTGTTTGCGCAGAGAGTGTAATTTAGCAAATTAATTGCATTGTGGGACTAAATGACTACTGAACAATACTCATTTCCTAGTGGCAGTTTTGAGCAGTCAATTAACAGCAGCCCCTGCTCCTTCAGGCAGTAAGGACTTCTGTTTTCTGAGCTTGATGAGACATAGCGCCTCTCCCTGGCCCACACGGACCTAAACCCATTTGTCAAATTCCAAAATGGCATCCACTTGTATGCACTATTAGAAGCATGTGAGCCTAAGGCGGAAGAGGCTGATGTCCCTGAGCCTAGACGTATGCAGAATCACAGAATTCATAGAAATACTGACGAAGAGAAGTCTATCCGGGGTTGAACAGCTTGGGTACATTAGGTATTATTACCCTTTGGCCCGTATTTATACTTTTTGACGCTAAACTGCGCTAACGCAGTTTAGCGTCAAAAAATTTTGCGCCGGCTAACGCCATTCTGAAGCGCCATGCGGGCGCCGTATTTATTGAATGGCGTTAGCCGGCGCAAGCAGACCGGCGCTGCCTGGTGTGCGTGGAAAAAAAACACGTACACCAGGCAGCGCCGGCGTTGGGAAAAATGGCGTTAGGGCGTCTTAAAATGGCGCAAGTCAGGTTGACGCTAAAAAATCGTCTTAACCCGATTTGCGCCATTTTAAACGACGCCCAGACGCCATTTACATGACTCCTGTCTTAGTAAAGACAGGAGTCATGCCCCCTTGCCCAATGGCCATGCCCAGGGGACTTATGTCCCCTGGGCATGGTGATTGGGCATTGTGGCATGTAGGGGGGCACAAATCAGGCCCCCCTATGCCCAAAAAAAAATATTAAAAAAATAATGTATACTTACCTGAACTTACCTGAATGTCCCTGGGGTGGGTCCCTCCATCCTTGGGTGTCCTCCTGGGGTGGGCAAGGGTGGCGGGGGGGTCCCTGGGGGCAGGGGAGGGCACCTGTGGGCTCATTTTGAGCCCACAGGCCCCTTAACGCCTACCCTGACCCAGGCGTTAAAAAGTGGCGCAAATGCGGGGTTTTTTTACCCGACCACTCCCGGGCGTCATTTTTGCCCGGGAGTATAAATACAACGCATTTGCGTCGCCGTCATTTTTTTAGACGGGAACGCCTTCCTTGCATCTCATTAACGCAAGGAAGGCGTTCACGCAAAAAAATGACGCTATTTGCCCATACTTTGGCGCTAGACGCGTCTAACGCCAAAGTATAAATATGGCGTTAGTTTTGCGCCGAATTTGCGTAGAAAAAAACGACGCAAATTCGGCGCAAACGGAGTATAAATATGCCCCTTTATGCCTTATTTCTGCACAGCGCGTTTCATTTTAACGTATGAAAAGTGTATTTAAACTAATAAATGTTCTTGTTCTACACGGGCTTTCCAAGAGGGAACTCAGGCACTTCCGGGATGCTGATATTATGTTCCTAAGGGGTCATTTAGGGTTTGGCCGAGCCCCCACCAAACTGCTATTTCTACACCTCATTTAGAGTAGGTGAGATGCTAGGTTTTCAATAAGGAGCTTCAGAGGGCTTTGCAATAAGGTTCTCATCTATCTTAGAAAAATACTGGGCATTTGTTTACGTTTTGCTAGGCTGGAACAGCAAAGAGCTGCTAGGTGAAAAAGAATTAATGGCAAAATGTAAGGATTATTACATCACATGCGAATTGTCCGTCTCTCTGCTTTTATAATCGCTCTGAAAAGATTTGGACAGCTCTGAAATACTTACCTTATTTCTTTATGTGTTTAGTATTTTAGGTTTTTGTTTCAAGTCGAAAAAATACAGGACTTTTCCCAATGTTTATGCAGGCCACGACTTAAAGAAACGGCCAGGCGCCACCCATGCATCTGAAACCTATGCCGAGCAGCCTACTCATCACAGGGTTACCCAGTCAGAGTTCAAGATACCAGCTGTATGAACGATGGGCCTTCCGCCCTAGGCTCCTCCTGCCCAGGACCGCCGTGAGAGACGTGCCATTCCCGGGCAATACACATATTATCCATGGCTCCCTCTGAAAGAAAGAAAAAATAGCCTCTGCATTTGAATTTATTTGTTTCTTAGATAATCACTGGTTTAGAGTTTTGTGTCCTAGAAACAAAAATAAGATAGAGCAGGGCACCATAACATGGATGCCCTCTCAGCATTATAGTTCTGACAACAGTGCTCGTGAGGTGTTGGTGGAATACATTTCATCAATGCTCCAGGGTGCGGCAGGGAACTTAAAGTTTCTTCAAAAAGCCCCATATCCTGGACACTAGTGAATCAAAATGATGAGAATCGCATCAGTCGAGGGAAATAAAATCAGCATTCATTCCTCCCTAAGGACGTTACAGTTCTTTTCTCGGAATATCAGGGCCCATATTTATACTTTTTGACGCTAAACTGCGCTAACGCAGTTTAGCGTCAAAAAATTTTGCGCCGTCTAACGCCATTCTGAAGCGCCATGCGGGCGCCGTATTTATGGAATGGCGTTAGCCGGCGCAAGCAGACCGGCGCTGCCTGGTGTGCGTGGAAAAAAACCACGTAGACCAGGCAGCGCCGGCGTTGGGAAAAAATGACGTTAGGGCGTCTTAAAATGGGGCAAGTCAGGTTGAGGCAAAAGAATCGCCTCAACCCGATTTGCGCCATTTTTTTATGACGCCCAGACGCCATTTCATGACTCCTGTCTTAGTAAAGACAGGAGTCATGCCCCCTTGCCCAATGGCCATGCCCAGGGGACTTGTGTCCCCTGGGCATGGTCATTGGGCATAGTGGCATGTAGGGGGCACAAATAAGGCCCCCCTATGCCACACAAAAAAAATTAAAAAATATAAAAAATTATACTTACCTGAACTTACCTGAATGTCCCTGGGGTGGGTCCCTCCATCCTTGGGTGTCCTCCTGGGGTGGGCAGGGGTGGCAGGGGGGGTCCCTGGGGGCAGGGGAGGGCACCTGTGGGCTCATTTTGAGCCCACAGGCCCCTTAACGCCTACCCTGACCCAGGCGTTAAATAGTGGCGCAAATGCGGGGTTTTTTGACCCGCCACCTCCCGGGCGTGATTTTTGCCCGGGAGTATAAATACGACGCATTTGCGTCGCCGTCATTTTTTTAGACGGGAACGCCTTCCTTGCATCTCATTAACGCAAGGAAGGCGTTCACGCAAAAAAATGACGCTATTTGCCAATACTTTGGCGCTAGACGCGTCTAACGCCAAAGTATAAATATGGCGTTAGTTTTGCGCCGAATTTGCGTCGAAAAAAACAACGCTAATTCGGCGCAAACGGAGTATAAATACGGGCCCAAGTGTCTTTAAAAATGAAAATACAGATCGGACTTTGCAGAAATATTTAAAAAAAACTCCAAAAGAGACACATGAAGATACATAGCAAAGAAGAGAATAAGGGCCAGATGTAGCAAAGGTTTTTACCCATTCTGTGTCTATGGGAAAAAGTGTTCGTACATATGGCCCTAAGAAACTTGTCCGTCTTGGTTAAACAGTCCTGTTTACTATTTGATCTCCATGTCTTAGACCAGAGAGGGTCAACTTACTTTTCACTTCTTCAAAATCAAAACAGTTGACAGGTTTAAGAAAAGTTAATCATAAACGGTAAGAACAATGGAATTCCCTTTGTACCAGACAAGTCTTGCTGATAAATGTTTGCAGTGCGGTAAAGGTATCACATTTTTATTACCATACATTTGAACAAAATACTGTTTCTTGAATTGCTTGTAAAAAATTGGGACACAGAGGCACAGTCTTTCCTTTATAAACTGATGAGAAAAATATTTATTCACATTTATTTACATCTTTTATAGAAAGCAGCAAAATTTACAGTATGATCAGAACAAAAAGACATTTTATAGTGATTCACTGACCAACAACGATTAGTCTGGGAGATATCTGGTTTGCTTCTTTTTAGATGTGGGCAATCCCAGGACATATGTTGAGTCCTAGCACCTCAAGACTGGCTCTCTTCTCTACATTGGTTAGTGGTAAGAAGAGAAGAGTCTTCAATTCTATGTCAGGACCGGAGGCGAGGATTATGCCTTGCTTTCTCCACTTTATTAATGAGCAGCCAAGTAATTAACACAACTACAAGTCCCATGAACAGTTGGGAAAAATGAGTACAGTTATAACCAATAAAACGTAAGAATTTTTATCCAATTAAAGAAGGCAGTCCATAACATAGTCCCTTGTTTGTGTTGAGTCTTCCTCTTTCTTCGCTGCTCGCAGCCGAGATAAGTCGTTTTTTACCTGCTCTCTGTATTTGTCACATGTATTTGTATGTTTATGCTCATTTCGTTGTATTTTCGTATCTACTGTAATTATTTAACATTCGCTGCCTCGCGGGAGTGTTTTTCGCCCCTTCGCGAGCGTTTCTTCTTATGGTGCACATTCCTTCCCGGCAACCGTCAGAGGGCGCTTGCCGGGAAGGTAACCGTGGCAACGAAGAGAGACGCGCTGAACCAGACGTGCGTATTTCTCTCCTCAGAGCGCAGTGAGGTGTTTTCCCTCGACACGCTCGTTCGTTTTCCAGCCCAACTAATCATTTTTTCTTCTGCCTGGAGAGCGATGCCCTGCTGGGTCAGTAAATAATAACAAAGAAACGAAAAAAGAAAGGCTGTGACGCTCCTTTACAGGAGTCAGTATTCATTATATATATTTTTTTCTTCATACTTAACCCTTTGGGTTCTTATTATTGAACAGCCTTTTGGGACATTCTCCCAGGCAAGCAACGAAGGTTGCTATCAACCCCTTTTAATCATTTTTGGTGCACTGGGGTGTAGTTTGTCCCGGCCTTTAGCCTCTTGAACTTGAGTGCTCAGACACTCTTTTTCTTATCAACTGACGCCCAGTTGCTTACAGATATCGGTATATATATAAATATATACTAATTTAAAAAAAAAAAAGAAGAAGGAAAGAACTTCTGAAACTATTTTATTGTTTAATATTTTTATTGTTCCCATATATTTTTTCTACAATGGATATGGATCCTAACGAGGAAGAGGAATTCTTTGATGCTGTGGACGCGTCCATTTATAGGGCCGTCTCGGAAGCAATTGGTCCCCTTGAGGACAGACTATCGCAACAGATAGCGCGCAAATGTGCAAAATTCTCATCCCCTCCTGTTATTCCTTCTGCCCCTCCTTCATCTAATGATACCTTTGCAGATGTGCCTCCAACGAAGCGTCCCCGTGAATCAGGGTTTGATGTGGACCTCTTCGATAGAGTTAGAAATTCTCTGAGTACTCTCTCGGATCCTTCTTTTACTCTAGTCTCCTCAAGACCTAGGTCACCAAATCTCCCTCACAGTGATTCGTCGGGGGATCAAGAAGCGGACGCCAGTCCTTCCAGATCTTGGCTTCCTTCTGGATCGCAATCTGCTCCTCAAATCTCAGACATGTTGGATCCCGATGATATTATCCATCCTAGATCGTCTGAATGGGCGCCATCTGACAAGGTGGCAGCTTATGTTGCGTCACGTATAAGAAAGCCGCTGGAAAAGGATTCTCGTAATTGCCTTCGAGCAGAGTGTCCAAGACCATCTTTGGTGGACAAGGTAGCCATCACTCCAGATTTAGATCCCAAAATGTCTACTTTTCTGCAGAAATTTATAAAAGACCCTAAGAAAGGAATTGATAGATCCTGGAGAGCATGTCAAGACAAACTTCTGGATGTCTTGGGACCCTTGACAAAGATTTTAGACATGGCAGAAGATGCTAAGTCCTCTGATGCTATAATTTCTCCTGAGATTCTCTCAGGTTGGGCGCAACGCGCTATTATTTTTTTGGGAAATGCTAATTGCGCTCTTTCCACCGAACGCAGACGTTCTTTATTAATTAAAGTGGATCCCAAACTAGGGGATCTGGCTGATTCTGAAGCAGGTCCGATAGCGCAAGGAGGTTTGTTTGGTGAACCTTTCATAAAGGAGTTAGGGAAGTTTGTTAATACTTTCACGTCCCTGGACAAGGCACACTCTTCAATGAAAAAGGTTTTTCCCACTCGGATTTTCCATGGGGCCGGTCGAGGAAGGGGCCGCTCGTCCGGCCGCCCACAATCAACCAACTTCTTCAGGGGGCAAGGCTCCAGGCAGAATCAGTTCCAAGATCACAATCGATTTGCCAACTTCTACCCGACAAGAGCCAGACGTTTCAGACATCGTGGTGGCAGAGGATCTTCAGCAACAACCTCTTACGGTAAGTGTTCTCCCTTCTTCCCTTCTAAAAGTAGGGGGTCGTTTGGCGAATTTTATCCACAAATGGAATCAAATTACACAAGATGCATGGGTCCTACAAACAATTCAAGGTTTCCATATAGAATTTGTAGGAACTCCCACACAAGTTTCACTTCCAAAACCCCTGGTGTTCTCTTCGCAGGACTCCCTTTTAGTAGACACCGAAATTTCGGATTTACTACAAAAACAAGCCATTTGCCCAACAACCCTACACCCGAGGGGTTTCATAAGCAATATCTTTTTAGTGGACAAGACGGATGGCGGTCGCCGGCCAGTCATCAATCTAAAAGAGTTCAACGAGTGGCTGGTATATCGCCACTTCAAAATGGAAGGAATCCACCTTCTTCAAGACGTTTTACGCCCCCTAGATTGGATGGCTCGTCTCGATTTAAAAGACGCCTACCTTACTATTCCGATCTACCCACCCCACAGACGTTTTCTTCAGTTTTTTTGGGGAGATCAAACTTTCGAGTTCACTACCCTTCCATTCGGTCTTTCCTCAGCCCCGTGGAGTTTCACCAAGGTTCTCAAACCGGTGGTGGAACACCTCAGGGCTCAGGGAATTCGGTTAATTGTTTACCTCGACGATATTTTACTTCTCGCCCAGTGTCCCAAACAACTTTCATCGCATCTACAGACAACCGTCAACTTACTACAAAACCTAGGTTTCATCATAAACGAGACCAAGTCTCTTTTAACCCCTTCTCAAAAACTGTTTTTTCTAGGTTTCACTATCGATTCGGTATCCACAACTTTAAGTCTTCCCTCCCGCAAGATGACAAAAATACGTCACGAACTTCGCCGTACCTTGGTCAAACACAAAGTCTCTCTACGCCAGATTGCTCGCCTCATAGGACTTCTCTCCTCTTCTATTCCGGCAATTTTCCCGGGTCCACTGCATTACCGCGCTCTTCAACGACTCAAGGCAGCTCACCTGCGCAAACGCCTTTCGTATTCCCAAAAAGTGATTCTGTCGCAAGAAGCGGTAGAAGAAATTTGCTCGTGGCTTTCACATATGGAAGCCTGGAACGGCAGAGCTATTTTCGGCTCGGCTCCAGATTTGGTTATAGAGTCGGACGCCAGCAGAGTAGGCTGGGGTGCTCGATGTGGCAATTTTTCTACCGGAGGGACGTGGTCACTACAGGAACAGAACTTACATATAAACTGTCTCGAATTGCTAGCCGGTTCATTTGCAGTGAAATGCTGGACCAAGGATTCTATCAAGTCGAACGTCCTCTTGAAGATGGACAATATTTCGGCGGTCCGGTATATCAACCATCTAGGTGGCTCTCGTTCCGAAACGCTTTCCAATCTAGCGTCCAGTTTTTGGCAGTATTGCCTCGACCATCAGGTTTCTGTGACAGCACAGTATCTTCCGGGAAGCCAGAATCAGATTGCGGACTTTCATTCTCGACATCTCAAGGATTCCAGTCTATGGAAACTCCATCCGGAAGTTTTTTCCTCTCTGTCCCATCTTTGGGGACCGTTCTCGATCGACCTCTTCGCTTCGAGGTTGGATCATCAGACTCCCAGATTCTTCAGCTGGAGGCCAGACCCTTTAGCGACAGCTACGGATGCATTTCTACAAGATTGGAGTCAGGAGAAAGCTTATGCTTTCCCTCCCTTTGCGATGATTACTCGAACATCCGCACAGGTAGGTCGTCAATCAGCATCCATTGCAATCATAACTCCAATCTGAAGGTCTCAAGTGTGGTTTCCGGTTCTTCTGGAACTTTCCTGGGATTTTCCAATCCGACTCCCCCTGTTTCCCTCGCTTCTTCTCAGTCCGAATGGTGCTCCTCATCAAGTGGTCCTCGAAGGTTCTCTAACCTTGATGGCGTGGCGGATTTCCGGGGACGCTGGTCGGTGTCGAGACTTTCGCGACAGGCTGAGGAATTATTATCCAAAGCATGGGCTCCCAGCACTTGTAAACGCTACAGATCTGCGTGGGGAAGATGGTCCCGTTGGTGTTTGCGAAGGGGTTTTAATCCCGTGGAGACAAATATAGTTCATATCCTGAACTTCCTTGCTGACCTTGCTTCCAAAGGTCTAGCTTATCGTTCTATTAATACTTATCGATCCGCGATTTCAGCTGGACATGTACTAGTTGATGGTCTCCCTGTCGGTGAACATAAACTGGTGTGTCCTCTTCTTCGGGGTATAAGACTTTCTTTACCTCCGGAGCCCCGTTATTCTTTCCTCTGGGACGTTAATCAAGTTCTGAATCTCTTCCTATCTTGGCAACATAATCACTATCTTTCCAGAAAGGAGCTGTCGGCTAAACTAGCCATGTTACTTTGTCTCGTTTCTTGCAGAAGGGTCTCCGATGTTCGTGCTCTCGACGTTTCCCATAGATCTTTTTCTCCTTCAGGGGTTTCGTTTACAGTAGGAAGACGCACAAAAACCAATACCAGAGTTATATCCTATCCGGCTTTTCCTGACGTTCCAAAACTATGTGTGGTTCAATGCCTTAAAGCATACGAGGACATGTCCTCCAAACTCCGTCCTCCAGGTGAAGATCAGCTCCTTATCTCATTACGTAAACCTCATAGAGCTGTTTCTTCTCCTACTATTGCTCGCTGGGTTCGTTGGGTCATGCATGAAGCGGGCATTGATCTTTCCCTTTTTGGTGCACATTCTGCTCGTGGGGCTATGGCCTCTAAAGCATTCCACTTAGGTGCTCGTCTGGAAGACATCATTAATGCAGCAGACTGGTCATCAGATTCTACCTTCAAAAGGTTTTACTTCAAACCAGTTCTGAATATAGCACAATTGGTTGTCAACGAGCTTTAAACTAGCATAATCCTCGCCTCCGGTCCTGACATAGAATGAAAAATTTCCTAGCTATCGTAACGGAAAGTTTCAATTCTATTAAGGACTCGGAGGCGAGGATTATCCCACCCGGATCACCTTTATAATACTACAAAGTTTAGGTGAACCCACCCCGTATTTAGTAAGTATATCCAATCTTATATATTTCATGTTTTTTCTCATTCTCATACTGCATTTAAAAAAAATAAATTAAAAAAAATATATTGTTTAACTTAAACAACAATCTGATTAGTTTTTCTGAATAAGAGTTTTTTTCCTTAAATCTGTTTTATTTTTCATAGGATCTGATGCCACAAAACAAGACGGTTCTTGACTGGCTCGCGCTTCGAAAGAGGAAGACTCAACACAAACAAGGGACTATGTTATGGACTGCCTTCTTTAATTGGATAAAAATTCTTACGTTTTATTGGTTATAACTGTACTCATTTTTCCCAACTGTTCATGGGACTTGTAGTTGTGTTAATTACTTGGCTGCTCATTAATAAAGTGGAGAAAGCAAGGCATAATCCTCGCCTCCGAGTCCTTAATAGAATTGAAACTTTCCGTTACGATAGCTAGGAATTTTTTCATTCACTCCCACAGAGTTTCATCAACACATGCTTAGATGCCGAGCTGATTCCAGAGTCAGGGACACGCAGAGGTAATCACAGAGTAGGACTAGCCTTCAACTTGAGTACAATTGATTATGTGGTGATTAGTGTTAAGCTGGAGGATTTGGAAGAGGGAACATCTTTACCACACTGAAAATGTTGACGCCTGTGTGGTATATGCAGATATCAGTCAGACATAAAATATGTAACTCCAGATCAGAAAATAAATAAGTGGCTATTCTGTTCAGGTGTAAATGGTATTCACAGATACATCATGTGCAGAGACTCCCTGACATTATTTATCAGGGACGTAGAGGTTGGTCATTGTGAACTGCGAAGTACCAGGCAATGTTGGCTCTCCCTCGCATACCTTTCGAGTGAGAGCCTACAAAGGAACTCATTCCTGTAATTTGGAGCTTGTAGGTACATGATGGACTTTTCTAAGATATTTTGCAAGCTCTTTCTCAGTAATGTACATTTTTGTTGTTTTCTACTCAGAATTGCTGTGGACAACACTAGAAACTGAGCCCTCCACGCTGTAGTCTCCAACTTTTCACATCACACCTAAGAACTCATTTGGAAAAAAAATCAGAACTAGGCTCCTGTCTTTCAGGGCCTGGCTCGTGTTTTTAGATATTGGGCAGCACTTCTCAGAGGTCCTGCAGCCACTTCAATAATTTCCTTTAAAAAAAATTGTGTTTTTTATTACATGTTCAGTTTTGGATTTTATATATATATATATATATATATATATATATATATATATATATATATATATATATATATATTAAAAAAAAAAAAAAAAGTACGCAGACAAACATGCAAAAACAACACACGCAAGATTCTGGCTTCTGTACCAGTGAATGCCTGGCTACTGTGGCCCTTTGGTATCCATTGCTTGCTGGCTTGCGAATGGAACAGCCTATCTCATAAATAGATAAACCCCCTGAGTAACAACACTCTGGATCATGCTATCCACTTAAGCTCTGGTTGGATGCATGGGCAGGTCACATCTCTCATCCCAGGATCACTGGGGAGAGAACAGTGAACACAAAGGGGACAGAGTGACAAGCTAGGAGCTCACCCACCAATCCCCAAGGGCACATCCTGATCTATAGTGCCTATGGCTCAGGTCTCCGGTGACTGTCTTGGGACATCTACCCATTCACAGCCTGACAGGCTAGCAGTAGCATGCAGAAGTAGCAGCAGTAGACCAGGACGCCAGAGAGGACCATGGCACAGCCGATGAAATGGACAATAAGAGTCCAGAACGCAAACAGGTAAAGGGTCCGGTGGCACTGCCCAGGGTAGGTGGTGTAGCGTTGGAAGACCCAGACACTTCCTGGAAAAATGAAGCAGGAGAAAAACGTCAAGAAGGTGGTGATTCAATTTCATCGCATTTACACATGTTAAGTTCAAGCAAAGTTTTAAAAACATAATGAGAAAAATGTATCTGGTAAGGCAAACAAGAGCATGTTGTCTGCTCATGTTGCTATCTAATGAAACACAATGGATGCTACCTAGGCTCCATCCCTTTTGTTTCTCTCACTCAAGTATTAGTGTTAACATATGTTGCGTTATATTAAGTGTAAAGCGCACTATCATTGCAAGGCTATACGGGCAGTTTATGTCACTTATCGACTAATACATATATTGGTATCATAAGATGGACTTCTGAAATAGCATCAGTGCAAGTGTATACTTTTTATTACCTCTGCCATGATGATAGTTCGCAAATTAAGATGATGGCCTTAATATATACGTAGTTCCATATTTCGACCACAATAATGTGAGAGAACAACCAAATATTACTGCCATTTGGCAGTCACAAGACATTCAAAATTCAGTTTTTGACAGCATCTCTACCCATTGTACTGAAAGGAAGTTCATAAATGTACTACTTTTTCTTATAAATACACTACATTTTAATACTTCCCCCATTCAAGTCATACTCCTTTTCATTGTTGTAGAAAGAAACTAACTTGGTTGTAATCCTATTTCTTATCATTGGTAAAATCATCAAACGTAGAAACATTTTGAGGCTTGCTCACAAACTGCACATTGTAGTATGTGGAGTCGTACTAAAATAGCACTACTGACATACTACAAAATGCTATTCACACACTTACATGTGGAGACCTCTACTATTTTTTCTTTACAGAGCTCTCTGCCTTAAATGCAAAGTTCTCCACACAAGATAGTCTAAGTTTCAGTACTAAATATGGGGAGGACGGGAGTAGTGGCTGGAAAATGGGGAGAGCTGAGGAGGAGTCTAGGAGGGACTGACACCCAGCTACAACAGAGAAAGCCCATTGTTATTCACAGACTGCACTTCTAAAACTACTGAAGCTAAAAAGTTCCAAACGTGGTTGCAAATGTACTCCAGCTCAGATCTGGAGTAAGCCCAGTACTGCAGATGGCCGTCCACTGGAACTGCAATACCTTTCCATAGGAAAAATGGAGGTAGGTACTTAAAATAAAATCCCATACAAAATAATGTTAAAATGAATTTACTTTTTTCAACTTTTAACACATTTAAATTTTCTTTAATGTTAAACTATTATATATATACTATAAAATATTGTTATTGTTTTAATAAACGTTTTAAAAATAAATGTAACATAATATTTAGTAAAAAAATATATATTTTGATGCATACCTTTTAAAAATGTTTAATACATTTTAAATAAAAATAAACATTATTCTGTGAGTGGGAGTTTTTAAACAAATCTTTAAATAAATCATTATAAATTAATTACATATATTTTAATAAATTAATTTAATACACTTTTAAGAAAATAGCCCTGTAACATATTCTTTATTGGTTTGAGGTTTACATTTTTTTTTTGTTGTTAATATTTAAAAGTAAATAGTTCTGCCTGTGTGTCAGTGTGTTTTGCCTGTCTCACTGGGATCCTGCTAGCCAGGACCCCAGTGCTCATTGTTTGTGGTATATATGTGTTTTCAGTATGTTTGACTGTGTCACTGGAGTTCTGCTAACCAGAACTCCAGTGCTTATGCTCTCTCTGTGTCCCAAATTTGTCACTATAGTTTAGTGGCTCCATATTCCAATTCTGATTGGCACACTGGACCCCCCTTATCGGTCCCTAGTATATGCTACCTAGGTACCAAGGGCATTGGGGTTCTACGAGATCCTTATGGGCTGCAGCATTTCTTTTGCCACCCATATGGAGCTCATACAAACCTTCCTTCAGGACTGCCACTGCAGCCTCAGTGAAATAGTGCACACACTATTTCACCGCCATTTTTCACTGCACCAGGTAACTTATAAATCACCTATATGTCTAACCTTCATTTACTGAAGGCTGGGTGCAAATTTACTGTGCACTAGCAAAGGTGCCCTTACGTTGTCCAGGGCCAATTTCCTCGACTTCGTGAGTGCGTGGACACCATTATAAGTGTGCACTACATATTTGTCAATACTCATATGTAGCTTCACAATGGTAACTCTGAATATGGCTATGTGAGGTGTCTAAGATTGTAGAATTGAACCCCCAATCCAAATCTGGTATTGGGGGCCCAATTCCATGCACCCTGGGGGCTCCACCATGGGCCCCAAGTACTGCCAAACCAGCTCTCTGAGATTTCCACTGCAGTCCCAGCTGCTGCCACCTCACAGACAGGTTTCTGACCTTCTGGGGATTGAGCAGCGCGATCCCAGGAAGGAAGAACAAAGCATTTTCCTTAGGAGAGGGGTGTTACACCCTCTCCCATTGGAAATATGTGTTACAGTCATGGGAGGGGTATTCTTCCAGAACCTCTGGAAATGCTTTGAAGGGCACAAATGGTGCCCTCCTTGCATAATTCAGTCTACACCTGTTCAGGGACTCCCAGTACCTGCTCTGGCGCAAAAGTGGACAAAGGAAAGGGGAGTGACCACTCCCCTGTCCATCACCACCCCAGGGGTGGTGCCCAGAGCTCCTCCAGAGTGTCCAGGCATTAGCCATCTTGGATTGCAAGGTGTGGGGACCCTCTGGAGACCTCTGAGTAGCCAGTGCCAGCAGGTGACGTCAGAGACCCCTCCTGATAGGAGCATACCTCGATAGGTAGCCAATCCCCATCTCAGGGCTACTTAGGGTCTCTCCTCTGGGTGTTTTCAAAAATTCGGTTTGCAAGATTCCTCCAGGACTCCTCTGCATCCTCTGCTTCAGCTTCTGACCGTCGGATCAACCGCAGACTGCTCCAGGAACCGCTGTAACTGCAACAAAGTATCCAAGAAGACTCCTGTGACCTGCAACTTCAGCTCCAGACAGCACTTGCAACAGTTTCCAAGGTGTGCACACTCTGAGGACTGACTGCCTTCACCCTGCACCAGAAGAACTGAAGGAATCTCCCGTGGAGTGACGGACTCACTTCCCTGCTCTGGGACTCCTCTCATGTCGACGAGCATGATCCCTGGAACATGGATAGTGGACCAAAGTGACCCATACTGTCCAAAGGTCCAGTTGTCTAAATTTGGTGGAGGTAACAGCTTGCCTCCCTGTGCAGCGACAGTACCCCTGTGCACTGCGTCTTCTGCAGCTATTTGGGCTTCTGTGCATGCACTTCTTCCAAAAGTTCTTCATACACAACGTAGCCCAGGTCCCCAGCACTCCATCCTGCGATGCACAGCTCTCTGAGTTGTTCTCCTGCGGCGTGGGATCGTCCAGTGTAGTGCTGTGACAACCGTACTTTGCAACTCCTTTGTCCCAATGTTCTGGGACTCCTGTGGGCGCTACCTGGTCTTCTGAGGGCTCTCTGAAGTGCTGAGTGCTTCCTCAGTCCGAGTTGAGGCCCCCAGGTCCCTCCTGGGTTCAGGCAGCTCCTCTTTGACACAAACTGCGTACTTGCATGAAGCAAGGCATGTTGGCATAATCCAGTGAGACAAACAGCCTGTATCCAACAACTCAACGTGGGACCTCTCTTGCACCAAGCAGGAAACCAAAGCTATCTTCTTTGGTGCACTTCTGTACTTTTCTTCCAACCGGATAATCCAGTTTTGCACCTTCCTCCAGGTGGGCAGGGGCTCCTGTTCTTCCTGGACTCTTCTTCGACTTCTGGACTTGGTCTCCTCTCTCCACAGGTCTTCAGGTCCAGGAATCCACCGTTGGTTGCTTGCAGTCTTGCTTGGTTCTTGCATAATTCTTCATCACGACTTGTAGTGTGTTCTGAGGAAACTTGCTGTACTTTACTCCTGCTTTCCTGGGCTACCGGGTGAGGTACTTTACTTACCTTTGGTGTTTTCTTACACTCCCAGCGCCCTTCTACACACTACACTTGCCTAGGGGGGAATTCGACATTCGCATTCCACTGTTTTAGTATATGGTTTGTGTTGCCCCTAGGCCTATTGCAATCTATTTTATTTTCTACTGTTTGTACTATTCTATGACTGTTTCCTTACCTGATTTTGGTTACTAGTGTATATACTGTGTATAATACTTATCTCTAGTAGGAGTATTGCCTCTAAGATATTTTTGGCCTTGTGTCACTAAAATAAAGTACCTTTATTTTTGGTAACACTGAGTATTGGTTTTTATTGTGTATAAGTACTGTATGACTATAGTGGTATTGCAAGAGCTTTGTGTGTCTCCTAGTTCAGCCTTGGCTGCTCTGCTACAGCTACCCCTAGAAAGCCTAAGCTGCTAGACACTGCCTACATTTCACTAATAAGGGAAAACTGGACCAGGTATCAGGTGTAAGTACCTCAGGTACCTACTACAAACCAGGCCAGCCTCCTACAATGGGGACATGTAAGGTCTACACTTTGGAGTACATTTACACCCAGAAATGGTGTCTAGGCAAAAGTTGTACAGTTAAGTGAAAATTTACACCTGAGTAATCCTGCACATGTAAATGTGCCTTTATGAATAGGTCCCTATAAATTCTCTGCCTTCATGGGAAATTCTAGGCACACACACATATAGAAAATGTATAGAGTTCATGAATAATAGCAAATATTCTATGTTGGAAAACCAAAATACAGGTGGCTCACCTTTCCTTCTCCACTGTAGCTTCACCTTTGAGGTGATTATCTATATTTTTGTCGGCCTTTTCTCTGCATCCTGTCTTGCTGACTATACCAATTCAGACATTCATGAGATTTTAACCTTGCACAACCTTGGTACGTCTACTCTGTATTATCTCTGTGGTTCTGGACAAGAGGTATCCAAAACTGTTTTGATATGCCTAGTGAGGCCTCAACAGTTGCATATGCAATTGTGTAGTGTGTCCTTATTTTTGCTGGCTAAACCTTTCTATATCAATAACACCATTCCCCTGGCTTCCTGTTTTGCCTTTTCACTTTGTCTGACATTGTTAATGTGACTAAGGTAAACTCAAAATTGACAACGTTTGCACTTTCATGCACAAGTGGCTCAGCAGTCCAGATATTATGTGTATTCCGGTATTTATATCCTGATTTATCAATCCCATCATTAAAAAATACCAGAATGCAAAGCAAAACCATAGCTGGATTTGCTTTTGGAAATGGTTGACCGCAGAATTGAGTGGATTTTCTCATTTCCATTTGCCAGTCTATTTTGTGCCTCATCACCTAGCTAATTCATAACACACTTTCCATTCTCAGATCCTAGTCAAACGGTCAACACTATAAAAAACGTCAAAGGCTTTGATGAAATCTGAGTAGAGCTCTTACTTGTTCTGATTTACTAGTCCATTAGTCACATGTTAACACAACTTTCTTTCTCTTCACCCCCAATGGACCAACCATGCCTTGCATCTTGACTAGCTTTGAGAATAACTTACAAATATTCCAGAAGTATTTTTCAATTAACTTCTCGTCGACTTTAATGAGGTTGACAGAGTCAAATCTACAAACACCCTCCCTTCAGATCCTCTCACTAAGTTTGACTACAACTACTGTCTGTCTGTCTTGCTTCACTACTCCATCCTCCAGCAACACCTTAACGTGGTCACAACCAGTACTGCACATATATTTCTTGATATCCTCTGGGGTTTCTTACATAAGGGAGGGGGGCAGGTGGGATACACACACACACACACACTCATTCTTTCACACACAGACACGCACGCACATCCATTAACAACACTCATACCATTCAAACATGCAAGCACGCACCAAACATTCATTTTAAGAGATCGCACACACTCATTCTTATACACACACATGCACGCACTCAAACATGCACGCGTGCACCAAACATTCAATTTAAAACATCACACACATACACACACACACTTACCTTCAGCCTCCAGGTCCCAGGAGGGTTGGGACTGCGGCCTTCCCTCATTGGCAGGCCGCAGTCCCAGCCTTGTCACAGAGTGGGATGGGGTCAGTGAGACTGCTGACCCCACCCCACTCTGTGATGAAGTGTCAATCATTGACACTCGCCCTGGGCACTTCAGGGCTTAAAACTGAAGCGCCCAGGGAGAGTGTCAATTGGTGACGCTTTCCTCGTCACCCAGGGAAGGCCTCCAGGCACCTTTGCTGAGCTGAGGAGGTCACAACCATAGGAGCTGTGACCTCCTCAGCCCAGCAAAGTTCAGCTCAGGCAGCCAGGAGTCTGCGCAAATCGCGCATGTCTGCTCCTGGCTGCCTGAGCTGAACATGGAGAGTGTCTGTCAGGCTGACCTTTGTTCAGCCTGACAGACACTCTTCATGAGGGGCAAAAGGTGGGGGGGCGTGGCCCCTCCGCCCTAAAGGACGGGCCGCCACTGCCTGCTTCATTGTTCAATATCTGGCAGCTCTAAGCAGTCTACATTTCTCATGGTTGGACTTAAATCCACACGTAAGTCTTTAGCTCTTAATCCCCACTCTGTTAAGGCTTTGCTGAGTGTGAATATGTGAAGACAGGTGACAGTAAAGAGCTATATGTTTTGTTAAACGTTTGGGCACCATCTTGTGAGCAGATTGGGTTTAGAAAAGCCAGTTGGTTAGAATTCACCATATTTACCGGGAATGTCAGCTTTTGTAAAAATGGAACGGTTGACAGAAATGCACTACAACACAGGAAGACTGGACTGTTTAGTGACTGTTGTGTTTGCTTGAGTAACTGAAATGTGTGACTGGTGTGAGAGTGCAGTGCAGATATGCTTCAGGGAGCAGCCCGCAGTTAACACACTAATGGGGGGGGCAGTAGCTAAGGGCCTTTCCCCCAAGAGCTGAAAGCATTGAACATGAGTACCTTAATTAGCTAATGTGGTGAATGACCGCTCTGGTTCCAATGAATTTACACCAGCAGCTGAGGACATGCAGAGACAGTGAGCAAGTGAGACACATTTTGCCTAGTCATGAGAAATTACTTCCCTGAGTGCTGGAGTGTGGCACACTATTAAGCAAGGGTTCCTGGGGTATGTATCATGTTCACACCTCTCACCTCTTATGGTCCCCTTATAGGATTGAAGTGTGAGCAAACAAGGTTGAGTTGCGGGCTTATCCCAGTAAGAGGGAACCAAACATGTGTAATGACCAAAGAGACCAGGTCACTGGCAATCAGCAGCACTAGGCCCCACTCACGCCGTGCAAGACTAAAGGGACAAACACTCAGTATCACGGTATTGATGGACTTTCACGTACGGTTCATACCCGTTAATTTTAAAGCCTCTGGCCACGCCTGGCCAGAGGATGTACTAGGTGTGCATTCAGAGGGATGAAAGTCATCATGGCAGGCCAGGTGGCTCACTACATCCCTCCCAAACTCTGTGTTAATGTCCATCCTGTTTTGTGACACACAAAGTCTTTGAGCCTCTGGCTTGGCAGTGGGTTTGGCCGGAGCCCATTCCACTGGTGGCGAGAGCAGCTTGTATCGTCTCAGACATCCTGACAGCTGTCACTCCTTTATTCCCCGATGCCCTGCTCGGGTATAGGGTTACTAGGTGTTGGCTCGTTGGACTCACTTTCATCACAGAAAATGTCCCATGTAGTATTCTTGACTTCCGTGGTAGCTTCTTGGGTCTTGGAATGTCACCTTGCGGAACCATGAGATGTTCCTGGCCACTTGCTCAACCCTTTTGTTTTGCCTGTTACCACTGTGCCAGCTATGGCACAGACTATCCACACTCCTGGTTCAAAAAGTGTCTAGAACTTCCATCTGGGTCTCCTGTCCCTGATGATAACGAAGTCTCCAGGATCGAGAAGTTGTGTTGCTGCATGCAGCCTCTTACTCGCTCGTCCATTGTTTTCTGTCATTCTGGCAGACCTTTAACCCCTTCGCTGCCAGGCCTTTTCCCCCTCCAGTGCCGAGCCTTTTTTTGGCTATTTGGGGCAGTTCGCACTTAGGCCCTCATAACTTTTTGTTCACATAAGCTACCCATGCCAAATTTGCGTCCTTTTTTTCCAACATCTTAGGGATTCTAGAGGTACCCAGACTTTGTGGGTTCCCCTGAAGGAGACCAAGAAATTAGCCAAAATGCAGTGAAAATTTAGTTTTTTTTCAAAAAAATGGGAAAAAAGGGCTGCAGAAGGCAGCTCGTGGTTTTTTCCCTGAAAATGGCATCAACAAAGGGTTTACGGTGGCAAGATCACCATCTTCCCAGCTTTCAGGAACTGGCAGACCTGAATTGGAAAACCCAATTTTTCAATAAAATTTTGACATTTTACTGGGACATACCCCATTTTTACTATTTTTTGTGCTTTCAGCCTCCTTCCAGTTAGCGACCAAAATGGGTGAGAAACCAATGCTTGATCCCAGAAACCTAAACATTTCTGAAAAGAAGATAAAATTCTGAATTCAGCATGGGGTCATTTGTGTACATCCTACAAGTGTTTCCTACAGAAAATATCAGCTGAAATAAAAAAAATATTGAAATTGAGGTGAAGAAAAACAGCCATTTTTCTCCACGTTTTACTCTGTAACTTTTTCCTGCAATGTCAGATGTTTGAAAGCAATATACCATTACGTCAGCTGGACTCTTCTGGTTGCGGGGATATATAGGGCTTGTAGGTTCATCAAGAACTCAAGGTACCCAGAGCCAATAAATGAGCTGCACCTTGCAATGGGTTTTTATTCTATACCGGGTATACAGCAATTCATTTGCTGAAATATAAAAAGTGAAAAATAGGTAGCAAGAAAACCTTTGTATTTCCAAAATGGCCACAAGATAAGGTGTTGAGAAGCAGTGGTTATTTGCACATCTCTGAATTCCGGGTTGCCCATATTAGCATGTGAATTACAGGGCATTTCTCAAATAGACGTCTTTTTTACACACTGCTTTACATTTGGAATGATGTAGAGAAAGACAAGGGGAAATAACACTTGTTTTGCTATTCTGTGTTCCCCCAAGTCTCCCGATAAAAATGGTACCTCACTGGTGTGGGTAGGCCTAGCGCCCACGAAAGGAAATGGCCCAAAACACAATGTGGACACATCACATTTTTTCACAGAAAACAGAGGTGTTTTTTACAAAGTGCCTACCTGTGGATTTTGGCCTCCAGCTCAGCTGGCACCTGGGGAAACCTAGCAAACCAGCGCATTTTTGAAACTAGACACCTAGGGAAATCCAAGACAGGGTGAATTGTGGGGCTCTGACCAGGTTCTGTTACCCTCACTGGTGTGGGTAGGCCTAGCTCCCACGAAAGGATATGGCCCAAAACACAACATGGACACATCACATTTTTTCACAGAAAACAGAGGTGTTTTTTGCAAAGTGCCTACCTGTGGATTTTGGCCTCTAGCTCAGCGGGCCCTGGGGTGGGGGGGGGGGGACAGAAATGGCCTAAAAAAATAAATTTGCCCCCCCGGGGAGCGACCCTTGCCTATGGGGTCGCTCCCCTTGCGTGAAGTTGGTGCAAAAAAAAAGATCCCCGGTGCCTATTGGTTTCTGCCCCTCTTGGGGGCAGATTGACTTAAAATGGCTTAAATACAATTTGCCCCTCCAATGGAGTGACCCTTGCCTAAGGGGTCACTCCCCATCTGTAAAACAACAACAACAAAAAAAATCTCCGGTGCCTAGTGGTTTCTGCCCCCCTTGGGGGCATATCGGCCTAATTAAAATAGGCTGATCTGCCCACAGGGGGGCAGAAATGGCCTAAAATAAATTTGCCCCCCAGGGGAACGACCTTTGCCTAAGGGGTCGCTCCCCTTGCGTGAAATTCACAGAAAGAAAAACTCCCTGGTGTCTAGTGGTTTCTGTCCCCCTTGAGGGCAGATTGGCCTCATAAAAATAGGCCAAACTGCTCCCAAGGGGGGCAGAAATGGGCTAAATACAATTTGCCCGCTAGGGGAGCGACCCTTGCCTAAGGGGTCACTCCCCACCTCAAAAAAGAAAAAGAAAATGATCCTTGGTGCCTAGAGGTTTCTGCCCCCCTGGGGGCAGAAAAGGCCTTTAAAAAAATGCCGCCCCCGGGAGCGACCCTTGCCCAAGGGGTCGCTCCCTCATGCCAATTTCATTAAAAAAAAAAAAATCCCTGCTGTCTAGTGGGCGTTTTAGCAGCCGGATTGCTTGCAATCCAGCTGCTAAAACGCTCAGAGAGACTTCAAAGGGAATTAAATTCCTTTCCTTCCCTTTGAAGCCTCTCCGGCCTCATCAACGTGATCAGAAGAGAAATGCTTTTGCATTTCTCTTCCGATCGCGCTGGAAGCTGGGAGGAGGCCTTGTGACAATCAGCGTGCGATCGCACGCTGACGTCAAGGGGGGGTCGGGGGTGGAAGGGGAAGGGCTTCCCCTTCCATCCCTGCCTTGGGGGGGAACCCCACAGAGGGAGCGCTAGCGCTCCCTCTGGGCTCTGTGCCCAGGACTTAATGGTTACGTCCTGGGCACACGAGCACTGTGCCTCAGGACGTAACCATTACGTCCTGGGCACAGAACGGGTTAAAGTCTGGGGCATATTTATAATACCCCTAGCACCACATTTGTGTCATTTTTTTTAACACAAATGTGGCATTATGGTGGCATTTCCTACATGCCATATTTACAAAGTGGTGCAATGCAAGCTGTGCACCACTTTGTAAACCCTTGAACCCCATTATGCCTGCGCTAGGCATAATGTATGCAAGGTGGCGTTTCCACATAGGGAGGCGCAGACAAATGGCGCAGTGAAATTTACTAGATTCCACTGTGCCATTTTTTGCATCTTTATTAACGCCTGTCTAATAATGGGCCTCCCTGTGCTTTGCTGCATTAGCACCATAATCTATGGCGCTAATCAAGCAAAGTGCCACATAAGCACCATAAATAATGAGACTAATGTGGACACAATCGCCATGGTGCACCGTATTATAAATACGGCGCACACATGGTGTTGTGAGGGGGACGCAATGGGGTGTTAGAAAAGTGGCTTTCCATAAATATGCCCCTCTGTTCTTTGAAACGGTGGCCCGTCATCGGTCTTGATTTCCTCAGGGAGTCCGCACATCGTGAACATCTTTTCTAAGATGGGGGCCGCTATGGTAAATGCAGTAGAGTCAATTACCTCAACAATCGGGTAATTCGAGTATCTATCTACCAAAACTATGGTGGCCCTCCCATCTGGGAAACTACTGAAATCCAGGCTGACTTTGGACCAGTGAGTAGCACATGGTTCCTCTTTTATGATGGGAGCTGGAGCTACTTGTGCAGTTGGCATGCAGGGGATAGCTTTACAAAGTCGTCAATGACAGCTTCTAGATGGGGAAACCACACTTTGTCACGGATGTACAACTTCATCTTCGCTGAGCTCCGTTGGCTAACGTGATCACTCATTCGAGGCTGGCAGGGATTACCAGCTGGTGTCTTTGTAGGACAAGACCATCTCGGGTTGTTCTGAGATCATTGTGGACCCTCCAGAACTTAGTTAGTCTTTCCTTCTCAGAATATTTCTAGTCTTGGCATCCTTGAGGAAATCTTGCCATTATTGTCTGGCTGGGGCATTTTTTTTTACCTTTGTGGGCACTGCATCAACAGCTGTAGCATCTCCTATTTCTCTTAGGTTAAGTGCCCTTGGGCAGGCACTGTGGGGTAGCACTTGCACATACTCTTCCGCCGCTTCATCAGTGGCTGTGCTATTCTGGGCTAGTTGTGGCAGGTGATGCAACAAGAAGTCTGCCAGGTTCTTGGCGCCTGGACGGTAGGTTACCTCCATGCAGTAATCCTGACGTTGAATGGCCCAGCATTCTATTCATGGCGGCAGGTGCAGTGCAGTGCCTCAGAACAGGGGAAAAAGTAGTTGGTGACCACTCTGAAGGGTCTTCCACAGCGGTAGAGGTGGAAGTGTCCACAGGCCCACTTGATCGCAAGGGCTTCTCTCTCAATCTGTGCATATTACTTCTCGGTCTGCGTGAGAGCTTTATTTGCAAATGCCAGCAGTGCCCATCTGCCTGGTTCAATTTCCTGTGTGAGAACAGCTACAAGGCCACTGGCCTGGTGTCTACAATGAGCTCTGTCTTCTTCTTAGGGTCAAAGAATGCCATCGATGTTTTGTTTAGCAGGGCTTCTATTAGGGTTTGGAATGCTTCCTCCCCTCTCTTTGACCCCACGACCAGGGGCATCTGCTTTGGTTAGGGACCTGAGTGGTTGTGCAATTGTGGCTAGGTTTGACAAGAATTGGCCACAATAGTGGTTATTCCTAGGAAGCTGCACACAGCAGTCAAAATCTTCGGTGCTTGGACTTGTTTGATTGCCTGGGATTTTCGTGTGTCAACTTGCACACCCTCCTGGCTGAAGACATACCAGAAAAATCTCAATTGATGTCTGGAAGAACAAACATTTCACCTTGTGAAGAGTGAGGCCCTAATCTGACAGGCCTTAAGAGTGACTAGAAGATGCCAGTGATGGTTCTCTGCATTTGTGGAATGAATGAGAAGGTCATCACTCACGTTCATGATGCCCTGGAGTTATGATAGGGTTTCCCAAATGGCGTCCTGGAATACCTTTGCTGCTGCGGAGATGCTAAAACTTAGTTGTTTGTATTGGAGCAACCCCGGGTGTGTTGATAATGTAGTTATGTACCTCCTCTCTTCAGACAGGCATAGCTGATGTTATCCAGTGTTCAGGTCTAACTTAGAGAACCATTACTGACTAGTGTGGGCGTTATGTCTTCTCTGGTTGCTTAGGCTTCTCTGCAATTACCATGGTGGACACCCACAGTGTGAGTCCTGAGACTTTCTCTATCACACATTAGCTCTCTAGCTTGTCCAATTCCTGCGCTACAAGTAGATGAAGGTAGAAAGAGATGCACCAGTGTCGTAGGGCGGTGTGATTCACCAACTTCTCGATGTGCAGTTTAATTGGTGGGGCCTTCAGACATCCTAGGCTTGTGAACAATTAAGGGAATTGGCATAGCAGTTCATCTATCGGACACGCTCTCACACTTTCCGTGAAATACACTAGGCCTAAGTCCTCAGCAGAATGGCTGCCAAGAAGTGTGTATCTACCTCCCTGCCAACTATGTGAAAAGTCGTTTGGATTTCTTTGTCATCTGACTTGATGTCCACCATCATATGACCTTTCAGTGATAGAGGCGTGAGTCTCCCATATGTAAATATTCTTGTGTTGGATAGCACTAGTGTCAGCCGTGGTTGAGGGCACCAGTATTCCTGGATTCCTACGCATTGACTGAGGCAACGGTGTCTATGAGCTGGGATCCCGCAAACTTGATCACACAGGTTGGTTGAGGTCTTCGATGTCGCTTCAGTTCATTTTGTGAATGAGATGAGGCAGACTTCCTCTTCTTCAGGTGATTCGTCCTCTGGGGTATTCCTCTTGCTCAAAGCATGAGTGGTTACCTATGGTGATTCTGGGTCGCCCAGTGATAGTGTTTCACTGCTTTTGTGGGGGCACGCCTTTCTCTTACCACCTCTTCCTTTGCCTCCTTGGTATGTGGTTGCAAAGTGGTTCATCTTTCCACAGTTGGAACACATTCAGCCTTGTGCTTAACTGTCCGTAGAGGCATGTTCTTCTCACCCACAGTACATGCAGCATGGCCCTTGTCTCATGGAGGCTTTTTATTTTGGGTCTTCCTTTTGTGTTCTGTATCTGTACTGTGTCAGTGTGTTCTGTTTTTATGACAGGGGCTTTCTCAGTGGCTTGTGTTATCGTGGTTTCATCTCAGTGGCTCTGGCACCCGGGAGGTTATGTGACATTGCATTATGAGGATGTCATCCAGGCTAATATTCAGCGGCCTCAGGAGCATTTTGTTGCAACATCCCTGAATGATCTGTACTCTTGGTTCCTTAGGCTGGTCGTGGGCTAGGCACATGCAGGCTAGTTCTCTCAACCAGGCACAGAATTGGTCTATTGACTCTCCTTCTCGTTGGCATGCTTGGTGGTGCTTGAACAGCTACAAGTCGGGGTTTAGTTGGGGGTTGAAATAACCGCTGAACGCTCTTACAGCTGCATCGTAGTCATCTGCTGCATAGTTGTTGTGAAGATGCCCAAAAAGTTTGTATATTTCATCTCCACCAAAATGTAGGAGTGACCTCTGTCCCATTCACGAGTGGCGATTAAATAATTTTCCAGCCTCCCTTCCCATATCTATCTTCCAACAAGGGGAGTCTGCAAATTCGCTGAATGGTTGTAGTGCCCCTGCCATGGCATGCTGCTGTGGAAAACGCACAAGTGGTGCAGCTTCTGCCTGGTCATCCGCTATGTTGGACGGGGCATAGGTTGCTTACATGGCGAATTAATGATGTGGGTCTTGGGACCGGGGTGCTCCCTCTGGTGCTGTGGAGAGCTGTGGGAGCATTTGCGAGCGCTCCTTCTTTTCCTTGTCAATTGTATGATTGCCAGTTCCAAGCCACTGGGGATTAAGCTTTCGCCCCCCGTTACAGGTGCTGGTGGGGCTAAAGTGCAAAATGGTGCTAAAAATTCACTATGGTGCATCTGGCTGTAGCAGGCTTCTGACAGTGCACTGTGGAGCAGTAGGCAGCTGGTCACCGTGCTGCATAGACACAGATGCTGGGCGTGGTGGGGTTAACAGCCCCAAGTGTGTGGTGCACAGTCTGAATACTTTTAGTTTAGTTCAGTTTTTCTTTCCAATGTCCAATGTATCATTTGCTCCACATCATCAATTCTCTGCATGCACCACAAGCCGGGTGGGATGATGGGCAGGGATAGCCACTGAGGGCACTGGGGCTAGTCCTGTGAAGCAGCATCCGAAGTCCATGAAGACCAGAGACTCATCTCCAATTACGGGAGTGTCTGTGGACAGTGGGAAAGGCAGCCAGAGGCTCCACATGACGAGTGGCATGCTGGCCATAGGGGCATCAGCGACTAGGCTGGCGGCGGGTGGGTCAGCCTTAGGCACTGTCTGCAACTTGTGGGGTCGTTGCAGCAGCGGTAGTCAGCAAGACAGTGGGCGTCCCCACACAGGTGCACTGCCTTCACTCTTGGCTGGTGTAGGATGGGAGCACGTTCTGCAGCTGTAGTTGGGCGTGTGGGGCACGTGGGCAGATGACCCTCATTCCCAGTGTAGTGCTCAGTTACTAAAGGGCCATTAGAATAGCTAAGTCTAACTAGTTTGTTCACAAGATTGAGTCAGCTGCAAATGCCCCAAGAGAATTATCTAACACTGTGCACATGCTGAATGCCTCATCGCCTTCACAGGGAATTGAAAATGATCAATCATTCTGTGAGGAAGTGGGTAAGTTTTTTAAGGAAAAGATATGGAAGATGGTTGAGAGGTTTCAGTCCCCCGGTAAAGGAGCAAACATAGTTGTTGGAGCCAATGGATTGGTTCCCCAGGGAAAGAGGTGGGTGAGCTGAATGTTTCATTTGACAGTAAATCCCTGGACAGTTTTTTTAATCACTCCCAGCCATTAGGGTCAAATTCCTGTTAGGCAGCTGTAATTCCAGTTCACTTGATGACCCCTGTCCTTCAAGAATCTTTCAGTTAGTGTCAGACTTGGTAGCACAGGGGCTTGAAAGGGTCTATCAGGAGATGCGTGATTCCGGAATATATCCTATGAACTGGAAAAAGGCAGTGGTTAACCCTCTCAAGACGAAACCAGGCGCAAGTCCAAGGGAGTTCAAGAATTTGTGCCCCATTTCTTTGCTGCCCTTGTCGGCTAAGATCTCAGAAAAGCACAGCAATAAGGAACTGTATGAGTTCCTACTATTTACTAACGCCCTGGATCTATCACAATATGGTTTCTGGAAACATCATAGTACGGAATAGAATTCACGCTAATTTCTATGATGGATCTGATCCAGAGACAAGTAGATCGGGGGCAGCTATACTGGTACTGTTTGACCTGTCGGCAGCCTTTGACACCATTTCACCTGTTCAGATGTAGCAAAGGCTACAGCCGGTCTTCATGAGCAGTAAGGACCTGAAGCTGTTGGAGACTTTTCTTCTAGACAGAAACATCACTGTCAGCTGTGGTGATTTCAGAGCTCCCACCTTCCAGCTGCCCTGCATGCTGCCAGAAGGGTTTTCACTTAGCCTGATGACGCAGAAATGAAGGTTTTACATTTATTAGTGCATAAACGTAGTGCTGCAATAATCAAGTGTGACTTTAACCGAACTAGTAAAGATTGTACGGGGACAAATGTGCCCTCAGAGTAGTTCGCCAACATTTATAAGCGTGCTTTATATAACGTGATGTATTAGAATTGCACTAATCCGACATAATCGTAAGCGTGTGCTATGATTTGCTTGTTTGAAATGTTTTAGCTTAGCATAACTTTAGTGGAGGCTTTGGCCTAGTTGCCTTGTCTCACGGTTTAGATGCTCGTGTTTTTCCAATGTGCTAATAAACGTGTATTCTTGCTTGAAGCTGTACTTTTCCAGTGAAGATCGGTTCACATGCTTATCTTTAAGGTTTCGTGCCAGCCTGGCATCTTCTTCTTTGCTCCAAGGTCAATCTGCAGGTGCGGACAATGGAAGCTCTGAAAGTGAGTTAATTGGTAAAATATGTTGCAACTTACGTTCCCGACTCCAAGGATAATGTATGCCTAGGTAGAAGCTTGTAAACTGTTGTTTTTGATTGGACAATTTGAAGCCAACCTATGAACCCTCCAATGGAAGACCCTACTGGATTTGAACTGTTGTTTATTTAAACCCAGTGCACAAGAAGAAAGCAGCCATTAGCCATTAGCCATTAGCCATTAGCCATTAGCCATTTGCCATTTGCCATTACTCGGACATTATAGCCATTTTGACATTGGCCATTACCCGGATATTGGCCGTTGCCCGCCATTTTGCAGGACATTGCAGCCATTATGGCCCATCTTGCAGACATCGTCATTTTGCTATCCTCTAGAGACTTTAAGTAATTCTCGCCCTAGAGACTTTAACTTTGATCTGCCCCTTTGCATGAAGTAGTAGTTTTATTTTGCCGCCGTGAGGCAATTGCTCCGTCCACCCTGCCCCTTTGCCCCCGTCCCATGCTGATCGAAATCGGTACCTGTGAGACGAAGACTTCCTTGAATGCTGATTGAATTTGGTAAATATGAAAGGAAAATGTACAATTGCATTGTGTTTCTTTTTAGGTAACCAACTGCTGATTTTTGATAAGAGCCCTAGTTAGGAGTTTTCCAAATTAATGTTGCTAAATTGTTTTTGCATGAAGTCCCACATGCAGATGCTAATTTGAGGTTAGATGAGGATTCATTTGATGCACGATGCAATTTGAGACCTTGTTATGCTGACTAATGTATGCAATTAGCCCGTTACAGATTGTAGTGTTAGTGGTTTGCGTTGCTATTATCGAATGCATTGTTATTCAAATGCTGCATAGATTGCATCTGTTTCGCCGTTATGGACAGCTATTAATGTTCATTTATATATATCATTTGGTGTTGAGACACATTTATATCGTGCTAGCTTTGTTAATATAGGGAAATAAATTCATTAACTTTGAATAAACTGGTGTGGTTATTCATGGCCGAAAGGTCATGGTTCGCAGAAATGTTTTCTGGATTAATTGTGAAGTGTTATGTTGATCAGGGTATTGCTTATGTTCGTTATTGAATATTGATTTGATTAAATTGATTACTCTCGGGTGAAGAGAGCCCCACTTGGTCAAAAGATTCATCGACCCAAGAGCGTCCAGATACAGGTAAATTATTAGGTTGGAACGCTCTATCAGTAGATGGTAGCAGAGGACGGTTTCGACTTTTGGGACCCCACTCGAGACATACATGGTGTTGAATTGATGGTTTCGACTTTTGGGACCCCACTCAAGACATACATGGTGTTGAATTAAAGGTTCCGACTTTTGGGACCCCGCTCGAGAGGTATATGGTGTTGAATTAGATTTTTCTTGGGTAAAACAGATTGAGAGAATGATGATGGGCTAAGTCCCCCGCGACTTTCCCGGGATCTCGGAGCTTGCGAATGGAAAGAATGGAGGTGTGAAATCAGCGTTGGTGGTACTAGCGACGGTATGAGTGAAGTTAGGATTTTGCGCTTGCACAGCTTATTGCCGCAGATTGTTTGAAAAGGTTGTGAGGATTTTAGAGAATAGCGGAGGTGCGACTCCGAGTGTAGGAGTAGGGAAGTCGTCGAACTTCATAGAAAATAGCGGAGGTGCGACTCCGAGTGTGAGAGTAGGGAAGTCGTCGAACTTCAAGTGTATGTGGCGCTTTGTGCAGAAAAAGGTCCACGTGGTTGTTGTTGTTGAGACGGGCCCTGCGAGGTCAAGAGACTCCGGAGTATGTTGAAAAGTGTATGAGACACTTGTTTTATGTTGTGGTCTGGTCGGTTTAATAGGTTGACCGGGCGTGGTCAACGAGTCGGTACGTGTGTTAAGGGAGTGAAAGAAACTTCGACTTCGGGCTTTGACAAATTCTAAGTGCACTAGAATAGATCATTGACAAGTTGAGAGCAGAGTCTGCGGGTCAGATTTGCTTGCGAAAGTGGGGACCGAGAAAGATGGAATAACTGCCGAGGCTAGTGAAAAATCCCTAAGGTCCTGAAGCGATTATGTTAACCTTCCTGTAGTAAACCGATAGATCTGTTTTATTATTATTTGGTTGCTCGCGATATATGCTAGAAGTTGTTACGAGAGGAGCTGAGTGAAGGAGGACAAGCCGCGAGGCTTTGTCAGCCGCAGTGTGTGTGAGTGTGACGTCACTAGGAGCCGCGCTGGGATAGGTTGGTTGCAGAGAAGGGTCGCGCACGGATTGGACGCAGTCCGTGGGGCTCGATTGGAAGGGGAAAGGCAAGCGAAGAGTATTCCGGGAATTAAAGTCACCTATTGATTACAAACTTTGTGAAATAAAAGACGAGAAAATGAAATTTTTTAAAGCGTTAAAGAGTGCGATGAAGGGAGAGTCTTACATTAAAGCGAGCGTAGGAGAGGAGACGCCACCCGAAGGTACACCAGCTTATATTGTAATGGAGGAAAAAGGGGTAGCTCCGTGCCTTTGGCTAAAGCAATGGCACAAGCTGACAGAGAAACATGGGAGCGTAGCGTTCCCGATTCATGGGACATTCAATATAAGGATCCTAGAGAATTTGAGATTCGCGATGTACGACATGAAGGTACCTCCAAGGCCAGCACAGTTTGAGGCTCTAGCGATTTGGGAACTAATGGCTAGACAGCAACAGCAAAAGAAGTTCGAGACCAGGATAAGAAAGGTAGAAAAGACACTAGCGGACGCTAGGTGGGATAATGCACAGAATGTGTGGAGGTCAGATATATTGGAGGGGATAAAATTGTTTCCCGCAATTGCTAAGGAAGAAGAGGCGACAGGCAAGAAAGCTACCTGTAAGACAAACAGGAGGTGTTCCAAAGATAGAGAAGACGAGTCAGAGGATGAGGAGTTCATCATGCAATTGCTGAATGACCGTCCCCCACCTTATGCAGCGAGTGAACAAGGTCCAAGTACCAGTTCTGCCCCTCCGGCACCGGTACAGAATAATGAAACTCCGAATTCAGAAACGCCATCGGGATCTAAGGACCCGAGTTTACTGTTCACCCCGCAGATACCGCAGGTTAGGAGAATATATCCAGATGTGCCTATGTTGAAAACAGCAGAAAATTATCAGCCACAGGTCCCAAGGTACTACAGCAGTGACAACAGTACGGGAATGATTCTAGATCCAACCGTAATGGGAGTACAGAATGGTCGCAACCCAACATTGGCACAAGCTGAATCAACCCAGCTTTTGATGCCTCAAAAGCAGATGCAGGGGGGAACCGCACATGCTCAGATGACGGGGAGTCAGACGGGCATGCCGGCAATGATGACCCATAGTGTGGGAATGAACATGCCTCAGAACTTGGGGAATGGACAGAACCCAGATGCGATATCCCTACCCATTACTGTAGGTCCACCGGTACCTTTGTACACTCAGCCTAACTTAGGTATGAGCGGTCAAGGATCAATGGTGCAGAGTGGGACGGAAAGGAGGTGCATAGAAAACACTCCAGAGACAACTCCGATAGCGGCTCTGCCAACTGGATCTGGGTCCTTGATGGAGTTTAGTCCCATATGTGCTCAGTCAACAGTGGTGAGGTCGAGTCCCCCACTGATGATACCGCTATCATCGAACACTGAAAAGTTGCCGCAACCATCAATGGCAGTCGATGCGAATGCTACACTGATGGGGTTGAATGCGCAACAGCTGACACAGTGGTTCAACAGTCTGAATTCCACACAAAGCTCAGACAGCGGAAAGGGAGAGGACTATCTAAATAGAGTCAGGTTGAACATGGAAGCAGAAGAATTGGTGGAAGGGACTATGGGTTTGAATAGGTTAGAGTCCTACTCGGAAGAAGAGCTGAGGTATCTATGTTCCAGGATTACGAGAGAGGTGAACAAGGTACATAGAAGGTTGCAAGAAATAGCTGACAAAAACGGGGTTGAGATAGACAAGACGAAACACTTGAGCAGGAGCTATAGATTGGATTTCGGGACCACAGACTTTGAACACATGAGGTCAGCAGGCATGAAAACACACCTTAGAGAATTGCTGCAGAGTGCACAAGTGTGGAGGTGCTTAGACAAATGGGAGAGCATATGGGCAAGGAAAAAGGAAAAGAAGAAAGACAGTGTCCCAGAGCACAAGGAGAAAAGACCACAGAGTAGTGATGCAATAACCATGTTACCAATGAGGGAGACAGCAGGGGGAAAATTAATACATGTACCGTGGCACAGAAGCGACATTCAGTCTTTTACGGATGATTTTCCCAAACTGAGAGAGAAACCGATTGAATGGTATCAACAGACTGATAGGTTTGTGAAGCTTGCAAAATGTCTTTGGGAAGACCTGAACACCCTCTTTGAGATTGTGGTTCCGGCAGATTTGTGGGAAGACTGCAAAAGGGCTGTAGGTTGGCCGACAAGTGAACCAGAGAGAGACAGGGATACAGGTGCACCATCGCCTATGGTAATGAGCTTGTACTATAAGGTGATTGAGCATTTGAAGACGAAGGTTGCCGCGAAAAATGTGGATTGGCAGAAGATTGATCGAACTGCCCAAGAGGCTAAAGAGTCGATTCATGGTTACTATGAGAGGTTGTTGAAGGCGTTCAAGAACTACAGTGGCACGGAAACAATAGAGGCGAAGGACATGCTACATTTTGTGTTTAGATTTGTGGAAGGGCTGAGACCAGAGATAAGTCAGATGATAAAGACGCATTTGATTTGTTGGCAGTCGAAACCGATTGATGAGGTGTTGAATTATGCGAAATACTGTAGCGACGAAATTGAAGTGAAACAGAAAAAGTTGAAAGAGAAAGTGATGATGATGCAGCTTAAAGCAGCTCAGACAGGTTTGCAAGGGTTGCAAGGGTTCCAACAGCAGGTACCGCAGCCGCAGCCGCAGGGAAATATGGTGTTTCAGCCACAGGCGAGAGGCAGAGGCAGAGGAGGTTTTGGGAGTAATGGTCCGGATTTGAACACTGTTGCGATTCCGAATGGTGTGCAGGCAATGAAAAGGGTGATGCCGTGTCACGTGTGCGGAATCGTCGGACATTGGAAACGCGAGTGCCCGATGGTGGTGCAGGAAGGTGCAGGTGTTGGTCAGCAAAACAATGATGTCAATGCATTCCAGACAATGAGGGGACCGAAAATGAGAGGTCCAAACCCAAATTTTCTGACCATAAATCAGCTGCAAGGATTACAGCCCATGCAGCCGCAGCAGATGCAGATGCCCCGTATGCAGATGACGCAAATGCAGCCAATGCAACAGCAGTTTCCCATGGTACCTAATCAGCAAATGCAAATACCTTTGGCACCAGTGAGTCAGCAGCAAGTGATGGTTCCTCCACAGGTCTCGCGTCAAGTGATGAATACAAATGGCACAGTACAACAGTTCCCATTACACAGTGAGAATGGAATAAACAATGTATGGGAGAGTGAAAGTTCAGGAGAGGTGGGAGATTGTGTGCTTGCAGCATCCTTGGAAGTTGATCAAAAGGGTCCGTATGTGGAGGGAAGTGTTATGGGTCATCGTGTTTCATTCTTGGTTGACACAGGAGCCACACGTTCAACTGTTAGGAGCATTGAAGTACCAAATTTGCCACTCTCAGGGAGGACAGTTCAAGTAGTGGGAGTAGCAAACAGGCACCTGACGAACCCAATCACAGATCCAGTACCAGTCAGAATTGGTAACTATCAAGGGTTACATAATTTTGTGGTATGTGACTCAAGCCTGATAGCACTGTTAGGGAGAGACCTATTGTGCAAATTGGGATGTTCGATTATGTGTTCGGACGATGGAATTAGAATTCAGACGAACAGTGATGGGGAAGAAGAGGAAAGTGTAGAAGGGGATGAGATGGAAACTGTCGACGAAGAATATCCTCTGATTAACCTTTTCCCGATGATAACTGAAGAAGAGATTCCAGCTGAATTACGGGAAACAGTCGGAAAAGAAGTGTGGGATATGACAGGAAAAGAGGTGGGATTGGTGAAAGGAGTGGAACCAGTGAAAGTGACTGTAAAACCCAATGTAACCTTTCCCCAGACCCCACAATACCACATGGCACAAGACACCCTCATGAAAGTCGCCCAACTCATTGACGAGTTTGTAAAACAGGGAGTGCTGAAAGAAGTGTTAAGCAGTCCATGTAATTCACCAATCATGGGACTAATAAAGCCGAGTGGAAAGGTCCGACTAGTGCAGGACTTGAGGAAAATAAATGACATCATAGTTAAATGCTGCCCTGTAGTACCGAATCCAGCTGTGATAATGTTTCAAATCCCTTGCGATGCCGAGTGGTTCTCAGTCATCGACTTGTCACAAGCATTCTTTCCGGTGCCTCTTCATGAGGACAGCCAATTTCTCTTTTGTTTCAAATTCTTAGACAGAGTTTACAGTTGGTGTCGAATTCCTCAAGGGTTTTCTGAGTCACCGTCAATTTTCAATCAGATTCTAAAGAAAGACTTGGAAGAGTTAGAATTGCCATTCGAGTCAACCCTAGTGCAGTACATTGATGACTTACTGATTGCATCTAAGACAGAAAGTGGCTGCACAGCCGACACCATTGCTCTACTGAACCATTTGCTTCCCGGTGAAAATGCTGAAATTGAGAACGCTGAAGACGTCGAGCATGACTGCCTTCAGGTGACTGAATTTTGCACAAAACCCCGACCTGACATCAAGGATACTAAGCTTGATGAAAATGACCAAATTGTTTTTGTTGATGGGTCATGTTTAAGAGATGCATTGGGAATTTTGAAAGCAGGATATGCTGTATGTACTGTAACAGGTGTCTTGGAAGCGTCCTGGCTTCAAGGAGTCTATTCTGCACAAGTAGCAGAGCTTGTAGCCCTTACAAGAGCATGCCAACTGTCTACATTGATGAAGGTTACCATTTACACTGATAGTCAGTACGGGTTTGGAATTGTGCACGACTTTGGGCAATTATGGTCACAGAGAGGTTTCCTGACTTCTTCAGGGTCCCCAGTGAAAAACGGGGAGAGAATAAGGGAATTGTTACACGCCATTCAAATGCCAGCCGAAATTGCAGTGGTAAAGTGTAGTGCTCATACAAAAGGACAGGACTATGTTTCCTTGGGAAATGCATATGCGGATCAAGTCGCAAGATTTTGTGCCTTGAACTGTATATTGCTCAGGGATGAATGGAATTCGATAAGTGAGCCAGAGCTCGAACCAGCTGAAGCATTTGCCTTAAAGGTCGTAGATACAATGGATGAACTAAAAGCATTACAGAATAGCGTCAGGGAGGATGAAAGAGTTTCCTGGATTAAGTCACAATGCACCAAGAGACCAGATGAGTTATGGGTTTCAAATGAAGGAAAATTTGTTTTACCAAATTGTCTCTTATCGCAGCTAGCGCGGTTCTATCATGGGCAGGCTCACCTAGGGAGAGATGCCATGATAAGATTTTTCAAAACTGATTGGTTTAACCCCAGATTTCGTCAAGCTGCAGAAGCAGTTTGCCATCGTTGTGTCATTTGCCAGCAGATGAACCCAGGAAAGGGAACAGTTGTGAACGCGAGCCACATTGGCAGGGCGAGTGGCCCGTTCAGCAGAATGCAGATGGACTTTATTGAGATGCCTGTGCATGGAGGTCTGAAGTATGTGTTGGTGATTGTGTGCATTTTTAGTCCCTGGATTGAAGCATACCCTACACGTAGAAATGACAGCCTTACAGTTGCAAAACCATTGTTGAGGGAGTTGATACCACGTTTCGGATTCCCGATCTCTTTAGAATCAGATAGGGGAAGTCACTTCAATAACGAGGTGATAAAGTTACTTTGCGCAGCGCTGAACATTGAGCAAAAACTACATTGTAGCTATCGCCCTGAAGCTTCAGGACTGGTGGAGCAGATGAATGGTACACTGAAATCAAGAATGGCGAAAATATGTGCATCGACAAATTTGAAATGGCCTGACGCATTGCCTTTGGTGTTAATGTCAATGAGAAACACCCCTGACAGAAAGACTGGATTGTCCCCGCACGAAATTCTCATGGGCAGGGCCATGAGACTTCCTGCAGTTCCCGCAAACGCGCTTTTGAATATTACAGATGATATGGTGTTAGACTACTGCAAAGGTCTGGCTGACGTGGTTCGCTCTTTCTCTCACCAGGTGGAAGCAACCACATTGCCACCGATCCAAGGTCCAGGACACACACTGAAAGCAGGTGACTGGGTCGTGATAAAGAAGCACGTGAGGAAGTCGTGTCTGGAACCCCGTTGGAAAGGCCCTTTCCAAGTGATCCTGACGACAACTACCGCTGTGAAGTGTGCGGGAGTTCCCAACTGGATTCACGCCAGTCACACAAAGAAAGTGTTGTGTCCCACAGATGAGGAAATTGAAGCGCTGAAACTGCCAGTAACTGATAACAAAGTGCCGAGCGCTGAGACAGAGCAAAACAGAACGAGAAGCGAACAGGCAGACATAGAGGAGAGAGAAATATTTTCTGAGGACGAAACAATCGATTCACTTGGGGAAGACCAAGGAGAAACCTCAGACAGCGACGAAGCAGCTGAAGGTAACAAAGAGCCTGAAGCAGCTGAAAGTGACAAAGAGCCTGAAGAAAGTAACGGTGACAAAGGGCTCGAAAGAGGTGAAAAAGCAGGAGAGCCTGATCAGAGGAGGGCTTTCCCAGAAGCAGACGGTACAGAAAAAGAAAAGGAAAACGTGATTGACTCCCCAGAACAAGGGGACAAGGCAGAACAGAACGAAACTGTTCAAACTTCTTCAGAAGAGATCGCAGGTCCATCAAGTGGACACAGTGCAAAGAAAAGACAAAGTATATCGCCAGTAAAACTAAGAACTAGAGAAAAGTTGAATGACGAAGGGCCAAGAGTGAAAGAGAAAAGAAAGGAAGTGTCTGTTGTGGTACCAACCTCAAGTGAAGAAAAAGACTTGGCCAAAGAGGAAAGTACCAGTGAGACAGAATCAAAGAGAGATGCAAAATTGAAAAGGAAAAGGATACCAAACAGGAGATATTCCGGTCCAGAATGGGCATATGCAGTCAATGACGATTGGACTGACGAATTTGTATCTCTCAGCCTCGAGAACGAAGAAGAAGAGATACCAATAGAAAAGAAAAGCTTTATGGACGCTGTTGATTGAAAAAAAAAAAAAAAAAAAACTGATAAATGACATTGCTTGCTATAATCTAACGTGATACAACCAGCTGAGACATTGCTAAACCGGATGAGACATTTGCTAACTTGATAAGACTTTGATAACCTGATTGACTCTTAAACTCGATTTGAGACAACGTTGCTAACTGAAAAAAAAACAACAAAAAAAGACTGAGTTATTGCCGAATTGAGACGAATGCTGCTAACCGATAAGTGACTGGGCTCCTGAAGAAAACTGTGTGAACATTGCGCTCGTTAAGCTTTGTAACTAATTGCTAAATCGTTTCTTTTATAAGTGCTTCTAGCTCTCTGATTCTATACAGATCATGACACAAAACAGTAGAATGAAATATTGTAAATATGTGTGTATAGGCTTGATAACTGCATGTGTATTAATAATAATGGCAATAGTGCTTGCAAAGCGTGCTAAGGGTGAGACTGATAAAATTGATGCTTCTACCTATGCTCCTGTTACTGTCACTGAACTAACCGCATTGAAAAGACTAGAATTAGATGAGAGACACTTGCATGATAAGAAGGAACTTTTGTATAATGTTTTCTATCGCTTACTAACAGAATATGTTGAGACTATGGATGCGAAAGATTGTTATGTATGTACACAGATACCGACATCGGTAACGGAAGGGGTGACTTATCATCACATGCCTCTTACATATGGGATTACATGTAGTATAGTAACTTCTAGATTTTATGGTCAGACTAACATACAGTATTTTTATTCAAATTATGATGTTACCTTTGCATATGTTCCTATAATCACGCAACTAAGCCAGATTGCTAAAGATTGGGATGCTAAAATAATGAGGGAATTTTTCGAGCCAATGCAACCTTTTGAAACAGCTCACGCTCATAGGGAAAATCTTACCTGCTCGCTATCTGCAGTAGAAATAAGCTTTTTAGATCGCACAGATGATAGAAGGGCACAAATGAATGCGAAATTAGAAAAAGAGCTAAGTAAGAGGACTTCAATAGATAATTATGCTTTTGCCGCAATAAGAACACAAGGGAGAATAGCTTTAGATGCTTGGCATGTAGGGAAATTTTGTATATATCGTGGTGAATCTTATTATGATAACATTTTCGTGGGAGCGAGTGAATGTAAACATACGTTTATCTTTAAGGCCAAATGGACATTCATGCTGAACGGACTTGACCCTGTCATACCAGGTGTATATTACATTTGTGGGCATAATGCCTATTATCGTCTTCCAAAAGGATGGTGGGGGAGATGTTATTTGGGTATAGTGTTCCCAAAGGTTTATCAACTGGATGACCTATCGATGATTCCAAAGACATCTGGATCCCATCGTATCCAGAAAAGAGAGACCGCAGCTGCTGTGGTAGGAGATATATTTGGAGCCATGATTCCTTCATTAGGAGTTGTGTTGAATTCCATCAAAATAAGAAAGTTGTCTGCTATAGTGGATAACATGTTGACAAAGTTTTCAGGTGCTATAATCCTGATGGATGCTGAACTTGCAGCGGAAAGAGCTATGACTCTTCAAAACAGGCTTGCCCTAGACATTCTTTTAGCAAAGGATGGCGGCGTTTGCAAAATGCTTGGTGCGCGTCACTGTTGCACGTATATTCCAGACAACAATGTGAAGATTAAAACAATGCTTGCTAATTTAACAAAAGAGAGTGCAGATTTGAAGGAATTGAAAGAACCAGGAGTTTGGGAGAAGGTTGGAAAGGGACTTGCTTCAGTGGGAAATTGGCTTGGTGGCATTTGGAATGGAATATTACTAAAAATAATACAGGGAATACTAATAGTACTAATTTGCATTTTTGGGATTTGGTGAATAAAAAGAGGAATACTAATGATCATGGCAAGAATTAAGAGAAGGAAGGAAGAGAAAATGATGAAAAGAATGGCAGAAGAATACAAGGCAAGAACGAGGGGAACTAAAAGGCAAAGAGAACTGACAGAATTTTAATGGAATAAAATTTGTGGGAATAGTTTTGTGTGATGACAAGTAGTCATCAGAGGAGGGATTGATGACGCAGAAATGAAGGTTTTACATTTATTAGTGCATAAACGTAGTGCTGCAATAATCAAGTGTGACTTTAACCGAACTAGTAAAGATTGTACGGGGACAAATGTGCCCTCAGAGTAGTTCGCCAACATTTATAAGCGTGCTTTATATAACGTGATGTATTAGAATTGCACTAATCCGACATAATCGTAAACGTGTGCTATGATTTGCTTGTTTGAAATGTTTTAGCTTAGCATAACTTTAGTGGAGGCTTTGGCCTAGTTGCCTTGTCTCACGGTTTAGATGCTCGTGTTTTTCCAATGTGCTAATAAACGTGTATTCTTGCTTGAAGCTGTACTTTTCCAGTGAAGATCGGTTCACATGCTTATCTTTAAGGTTTCGTGCCAGCCTGGCATCTTCTTCTTTGCTCCAAGGTCAATCTGCAGGTGCGGACAATGGAAGCTCTGAAAGTGAGTTAATTGGTAAAATATGTTGCAACTTACGTTCCCGACTCCAAGGATAATGTATGCTTAGGTAGAAGCTTGTGAACTGTTGTTTTTGATTGGACAATTTGAAGCCAACCTATGAACCCTCCAATGGAAGACCCTACTGGATTTGAACTGTTGTTTATTTAAACCCGGTGCACAAGAAGAAAGCAGCCATTAGCCATTAGCCATTAGCCATTAGCCATTAGCCATTTGCCATTTGCCATTACTCGGACATTATAGCCATTTTGACATTGGCCATTACCCGGACATTGGCCGTTGCCCGCCATTTTGCAGGACATTGCAGCCATTATGGCCCATCTTGCAGACATCGTCCTTTTGCTATCCTCTAGAGACTTTAAGTAATTCTCGCCCGAGAGACTTTAACTTTGATCTGCCACTTTGCATGAAGTAGTAGTTTTATTTTGCCGCCGTGAGGCAATTGCTCCGTCCACCCTGCCCCTTTGCCCTCGTCCAATGCTGATCGAAATCGGTACCTGTGAGACGAAGACTTCCTTGAATGCTGATTGAATTTGGTAAATATGAAAGGAAAATGTACAATTGCATTGTGTTTCTTTTTAGGTAACCAACTGCTGATTTTTGATAAGAGCCCTAGTTAGGAGTTTTCCAAATTAATGTTGCTAAATTGTTTTTGCATCAAGTCCCACATGCAGATGCTAATTTGAGGTTAGATGAGGATTCATTTGATGCACAATGCAATTTGAGACCTTGTTATGCTGACTAATGTATGCAATTAGCCCGTTACAGATTGTAGTGTTAGTGGTTTGCGTTGCTATTATCGAATGCATTGTTATTCAAATGCTGCATAGATTGCATCTGTTTCGCCGTTATGGACAGCTATTAAAGTTCATTTATATATATCATTTGGTGTTGAGACACATTTATATCGAGCTAGCTTTGTTAATATAGGGAAATAAATTCATTAACTTTGAATAAACTGGTGTGGTTATTCATGGCCGAAAGGTCATGGTTCACCGAAATGTTTTCTGGATTAATTGTGAAGTGTTATGTTGATCAGGGTATTGCTTATGTTCGTTATTGAATATTGATTTGATTAAATTGATTACTCTCGGGTGAAGAGAGCCCCACTTGGTCAAAAGATTCATCGACCCAAGAGCGTCCAGATACAGGTAAATTATTAGGTTGGAACGCTCTATCAAGCCCCACTTTATTCAACATTTATGTGTCCCCTTTGGCGAAACGTATTCAATCATTTGGTTTCCTGGTCTTGTCATATGCTGACGACACCCAGATCACTGTGTCCATCTCTTGTGATTGGGGAGAGGTAGCTGATTGTTTTAGGCTGTGTATGGTAGAGGCCAGCTGTTGGATAAGGAAGAACCGGCTGAAAATAAATGCTGAGAAAACACAGATCATGCTGTTCGGAATGGACAGAACTATTTGGAATGATGAATGGTGGCCATGTGACTGTGGTACTTTACTGGTACCAGTGAAAGTTGCTAAAAACCCGAGGATTCTGTTTGATGATACCTTATCTTTTAAAGCCCAGATAAACAGAACTGTGACTCTTGTTTTTGGTTAATCAGCATGTTGAAGAAGGTCTTAGCCTTTCTTCCTAGAGATTTGAGGGCGGCAGTGGCCATCGCACTAATTACATCTCGCATGGACTACCGCAATGTTCTCTATCTCAATGCTATCCATTTTCCATCAATAAGCTTGTCGTTTTTTAAATGTTTTCTGGGCCAATCTGAAATATGGGCCACTTTTTCAGCTTTCTAATTCCCTAATCGTGGCCACTTTAATTTTGGTGCCGGGACCTAGTTTCTGTCCGAGTCCAATCTTAACGCAGGCGTGAAGCTCCATTTATGTTTTTTCACCTGATGGCTAAAACTTTTCCTGTAGCAGTACACAGTCAAAATCATAAATAATAAAAATGCTTCCTTGCAACTTTGTTATTAAAATATATCTATCGTATCATTCATAAAATAATCTCTCTAATTTTATTTTAACCTCAATATGAGGAAAATAATTTTCGTGACCGAATAGAAACCACCTTGAATGCCATGGTACCATCGGCCATTCTATAACAAAGTTTAAAATGAAACCACCACAAGTCATTTCCTAGTCTTGTAATCTGGTAATTGTTCACTAACATGTCCTACTTGCTTCCTACTTGTACATGCTCGTGTGTAGAAGTTACTGTTTTAATACTAGACTGTTTAGTTTTAATACCGTGTTTTATAGCACACACTCTAAACTGGATTGTTTCTAATAATTGCTCATAGGAATAGTGGATGGTCCATGATCAGTTAGCTTGATAAAGTGTGGAAGCTGTGATCCCAACGAGGTCTCAGGATACTAAATCCCTCATCTTGGTCACTTGACCACATTGCCACCTTGTCCAACTCTTCTATTATACCCTCATCTGATCAAGTCAAGGGATAAGTATATGGTTTGGTGTGTGTACATTAGAGTGGAAGTGGCCTGTCTGTTAACAGTATGCTTCTGGGCACAGTGATCCCAATCCTGCTATCTCGCTTTTCAAAAGTACAAGTGCTATTTGTTTTTAGCATATTAGTAACTCAGATTTAGTCACATAAATATCTCTATTAAACAAGAAGATGTTCTTGCTGGTGTACACGTATATTAAGTCTGGGGTGTAGTTAGAAGTGCTGAGACTTTTAAAGGATACCTTAAGTCCCAGTCCAGCACATTGCAGGCCTTCAAAAACTTTACCATCACAGCTGGCAGTATATTTTAAAATATAACATTCAACCTCCAATCCAAAAGACCCTTTTCAAAGGGTGGGCTTGCATTCTTTACTCACTTACTTGATGGCACAAAGATTTAGTGTGACCGATTTTGTTTAGAAAGTCCTAAAGTCCACCGTTAGGTATATCCAGTGCTTCAAATGGAAAGATTAAGGTGCAGGTACTCTGTGCCTGAGTACCTGCTTGTTTCCGAGAAGTGCCGGTACTCTCCAGTTAAAAGTATTACGTTTTTCTCGAGATATGCTGGTACTCTCCCTTTCAAAATAACAAAGGGCCGGTACTCGGTACCCAACAGTACCGGCCCATTGAAAGCACTTGGTATATCCAGATGTGCATTCACGCTGCACCTCACAGATGACCCACCCCCTGACAACCCAACGCTTGTGTTGACGCTGCAGTGCTCATGCCCGTTCAACTTTGTCCAACGCTCAGACTCCGAGCTGGCGAGGCGCCTAGACGCCGAAACGTGAGATCTTTGGAGAGGCTGTGTAGCTGAAGAGCTCCACAATCTCCAGCTACCTCTTAATTTTCTCCCCCGCTGGTCACTCTCGGGCTCTTAGTCTGCTGCAGTGTCTTAGTTCAGCACAAGGGGGCATGAGGAGGCACAGAGGGGGAAGGATAGAGGCGCAAGGCAGCCGGCAAGTAGCCAGCAGTGAACCGGCAGCCAAACCGGCAGCAAAACCAACACCAAAGCCTGGGTGCTAAGCCAAACCCAAAGCCTTCTGGCGGCGGTGGTAGAAGACTCGACGGCCAAACCTTCTGCCTATTTGATGCCTTGAGTCTACGTGACATGCATCTACTGTGCCTACAGAACTCGGGGGGCCAGATTAAGTCTGGCATGTGGCAGAGCTTGCATATGGTCAGGGAAGGGCACATTTTAAGCTCAAGGGCAACCCAGGGACAACTCATGGTTAAATGCAGTTAAGATATTTATTAAACCTCGTGCACATCCGGAGTCAGGCTGATGGAAGGCTATAAACGTTATAATTTCTACATTCTATGTAAGGATGAATGTTGAAACTGCAGATTATGTAAATTATCTGCAGCAATGAGACTGGCGAGAGCTGGTGGTGGCGGCAGCAGCTTCAAACACAGCAAGTCGGGAGGGGGAGGTAAGTGCAAACGGTTTTTGTGATCATATGATCCTGTCCCCCCCCCCCATTGTGCTGTTGGGATACTTTTGAGCAGGGTGAGACATATATGCTAACTTCTTTGGACTTTGACTCCCCTTCTGAAAACAGATAGAGAGAGTAATCACGGTTTAAGGAGCTGAATATAGAGGCAAAAAGAACCAAGTTGCCCCAAGGACATAGTTTACAAACACAGAAGGGGGAAAGAAAAGACACACAGAGTCAGCTTCAAATTGATGAACTAGCAGAAAAAATGATAGAAGCAAGGGATATCTCACCCGGAGAACTGAAAAAATCCTCCAAAAGAGTTCACCGATAAGGGTGGCAGAAGGACTATCAGTATCCAAGTCAATTAAAGACTAAAAAATCGCGGGCACAGGTGGGCGTGACACACTCTAGAGAGAGACACATGAGTGACAGTGATATAAGGAATGAAAATTTGCAGTCTTTTGATCTGTGTTAAAACTCAGACTTTATGGAAGGCAATCATAACTGATTTGCATATGGCTCCGTCCAAACTGGGGTGGCATGGTGAGCAAAAGAACGATGGATTAAACCCAGATCTATGACTGGGGGTGAGTGTTTGACAATGTTCAGCATTCCGTCCATCACTTGTTGTTTTTGCTTTGTCGCCCTAAGTGGGAAGGGTATGCCCAGACGTGGGTCCCGTGCTTCCCATGCCACTGGATTCAAGCTAGCCTGGCTGATGAGGGGTGAAACCCCGAAACCGGTCCCAGGATGCTTGTTTCCGGTCCAGTGAGGACCTGGCTTGGCAGTTCGGTCTGGACTGTTCCCATGAGGAACAGGGTCAAGACTGATTTGCATATGGCTGGGTCCAAACTGGGGTGGCATGGTGAGCAAAAGAACGATGGATTAAACCCAGATCTATGACTGGGGGTGAGTGTTTGACAATGTTCAGCATTCCGTCCATCACTTGTTGTTTTTGCTTTGTCGCCCTAGCCACTGGATTCAAGCTAGCCTGGCTGATGAGGGGTGAAACCCCGAAACCGGTCCCAGGATGCTTGTTTCCGGCCCAGTGAGGACCTGGCTTGGCAGTTCGGTCTGGACTGTTCCTATGAGGAACAGGGTCAAGACTGATTTGCATATGGCTGGGTCCAAACTGGGGTGGCATGGTGAGCAAAAGAACGATGGATTAAACCCAGATCTATGACTGGGGGTGAGTGTTTGACAATGTTCAGCATTCCGTCCATCACTTGTTGTTTTTGCTTTGTCGCCCTAAGTGGGAAGGGTATGCCCAGACGTGGGCCCCGTACTTCCCATGCCACTGAATTCAAGCTAGCCTGGCTGATGAGGGGTGAAACCCCGAAACCGGTCCCAGGATGCTTGTTTCCGGTCCAGTGAGGACCTGGCTTGGCAGTTCGGTCTGGACTGTTCCCATGAGGAACAGGGTCAAGACTGATTTGCATATGGCTGGGTCCAAACTGGGGTGGCATGGTGAGCAAAAGAACGATGGATTAAACCCAGATCTATGACTAGGGGTGAGTGTTTGACAATGTTCAGCATTCCGTCCATCACTTGTTGTTTTTGCTTTGTCGCCCTAAGTGGGAAGGGTATGCCCAGACGTGGGTCCCGTGCTTCCCATGCCACTGGATTCAAGCTAGCCTGGCTGATGAGGGGTGAAACCCCGAAACCGGTCCCAGGATGCTTGTTTCTGGTCCAGTGAGGACCTGGCTTGGCAGTTCGGTCTGGACTGTTCCCATGAGGAACAGGGTCAAGACTGATTTGCATATGGCTGGGTCCAAACTGGGGTGGCATGGTGAGCAAAAGAACGATGGATTAAACCCAGATCTATGACTGGGGGTGAGTGTTTGACAATGTTCAGCATTCCGTCCATCACTTGTTGTTTTTGCTTTGTCACCCTAAGTGGGAAGGGTATGCCCAGACGTGGGTCCCGTGCTTCCCATGCCACTGGATTCAAGCTAGCCTGGCTGATGAGGGGTGAAACCCCGAAACCGGTCCCAGGATGCTTGTTTCCGGTCCAGTGAGGACCTGGCTTGGCAGTTCGGTCTGGACTGTTCCCATGAGGAACAGGGTCAAGACTGATTTGCATATGGCTGGGTCCAAACTGGGGTGGAATGGTGAGCAAAAGAACGATGGATTAAACCCAGATCTATGACTGGGGGTGAGTGTTTGACAATGTTCAGCATTCCGTCCATCACTTGTTGTTTTTACTTTGAACCACGAAACCGGTCCCAGGATGCTTGTTTCCGGTCCAGTGAGGACCTGGCTTGGCAGTTCGGTCTGGACTGTTCCCATGAGGAACAGGGTCAAGACTGATTTGCATATGGCTGGGTCCAAACTGGGGTGGCATGGTGAGCAAAAGAACGATGGATTAAACCCAGATCTATGACTGGGGGTGAGTGTTTGACAATGTTCAGCATTCCGTCCATCACTTGTTGTTTTTAGGCAATCAACCTTTGCCAGAACCTGATTGTCTTTCTCCACATGGTTGTTCTCCTTACTGGATAATATGACTTCACAAGATTATATGGTAGGGTGCATGAGGGATGAAGTTGGGGATAAGGGGCCAGTCTAGGGAAGCACCCTTCGATATACTGTATCAGAGTCTGGGGTTGTCAAAGGAAGAAGTTGGAAGGTCTGGCCATCACTCTACCTTAAGTCTAGAATTTTCAGCCTCTGCCTCAGCCTCTATGCTGGATATAATGTTAATCATACAAACAAATCTTGCAAGGAGTCTTTGAGGTGACAGTGGTAAATAATAATGATATTTTGAAATCACCTAAATCTTAGCTTCAGTCTATTGCCTTGGAGGTAAACCAAATAAAAGATCATATGCCAATTGTAGGAAGGCCTGTAGAGCAAAACAGGAAACATATGGCCCACGAATCACAGGAGCAGGCAGGAGCAGCTATGCCTAAAGAGGAAAAGGCAACAAGAGTATATGTTTCTGGACACCCAATGATGATAAAAAATTGGGATGAGCCCAAAATGTATAGAGAGTACATACCTCATACAAAGAGGCTAAGAAAAGGTCGAAGTAGGGGGGTACTGGATGGAAAGAAGGAGAAAGTGACCCTAAAAGTATCAGTTATGGGAATGCATACCATAAAAATCCCTAAGAAGATACCTCCAAGGTGCATACAAGGGGGCCCAATAATATGGCCTTGGAAAAAGAAGGAATAAAGGCAGGCTTGGGGGATGATCATCCATCGCTAAGGAAGAAGGGGATCGGTTCTGTTGGCAAACAAGGAAATTAAGTAAAAAAAGGGCAAGGACATGCAAACAAGGATGGGTAAACCAAAACACAGATATTAGTAAAGAAGAAGGTAACAATGGGAAGAAGGGTAATGTGATAGAACACAGATAGAGAATGGAGGAGATGGAAAGAATTTATGGGTATAATTAGAGCTCTTGCAAAGGAAGAAAAAGCAAGAAAATGTGTCCAGCAGAACCGTTCACAAATACTATTCGCCCTTTCAAAATGCCCATACCTGAAGGTTATATAATCGAAAGATCTAAGGAAAGTAGGATTCACAAGCGACACAAAGGGTACCAGGGTAACAAAAGTATTACTGCTTATGGAAATTGTAAAGAAAGCACTGGAGAAAGTGGAAGCTAAGGTGCTAAAAGAGGGTATCATATTTGTTTCTGAAAGTGACATCCTAGAAGTTGTAAACCACAACAAACTCTTTCTCAAGTACCACAAGACTACGCTTAGGGCAAGTCATCCTTGATGAACAGGGGTCTATGATTAAGAGATACATAGAAAGCAGCAACAACAGTGCATTAAAAGTAACAGTCTCACCTCGAAGCACAGAATGTACGGAAGTCATTAGCAAAGGTAGTTATGCCCTGGAGCAGGCTACATCAGCTACAAAAGAGGCCAGCTGGTTGACCCATATAGACTAGGATGAAGAGAGGTCACACAGCCTAAGGATCCCATCCTGGAATATCTTGAGGTTTTCAAAAAATATTGAGGGTAGAAGTGTTTAAAGATTGGCTGGATATTTACGAGATTCTATGTTTACAAGAAACCTGGCAGTGCAACAAACTTCCAGCTGCAGATGGATTCTTGCAGGTGAATAAAACTGCTAAGAATGGGGGTCAGGGGCACCAATCTAGGGGTCTGTTAACTCATATCCATTAGGGCAGCAAGAAAGATAACAATGGTAAAAGTAAGCTGTAACTGCATAGTGGCCAGTTGAGTACATCTATATGTGGTAGACCCAAGATACAACTGTATGACAATAATTAATGTATACATCCAAGTGAGGAATATGGAAGAGTATGGAAGAGAGTTAAGAAGATGTAAGGAAGATGTTGACTGGATATGTACAAACTATCAGGAGGACATGATCCTGTTGATGGGAGACTTTAATCACAGATTGAATCCAAACAATTCAGAACCCTGCTTTAAAGAAATATGAGCAGCATATAATATTAACATTTCCAGATTTCCAGCATGTAAAATGGCAACGCGTGAAGAAGCTCGTGTGAATTTTCTGTGGGCAATGGGGATGTTCTGTTTAAATGAGCGTATGAACTCAGACTGACTGACGTTTTAATTGAACACAGTTCTGCCCGATTTATTATATTTTTATGCATGCTTGGTTCTTTGAAAAGATCAAAATATTTGAATTTAGGCATATTGAGTTTAATGTTCACTATCCCCTGCAATTGTAAATCTTGATAGAGGAGGGTCCAGACAGGGAATCAGACTTCCCTGTAGAGGTACAATATCCTAAACGTCTGTCTACCATGATCAATGAGAAACAATTGGAAAAACTGGCTAAATTTCAACAAAGCCAAGATATATGTCATTAGCTTCGAACAATAGCATGGTGTGGTATGATAAAATAATCCTTCAAGTGGTATAATGTTTAAATATGGAATTAAAGGTAAATAGGGGTAAGTAGAAAAAGGACCCAGAAGATGCTAGAAAAGAGAATGATTGGTTTGATGGAGATTGCAGACATATAAAAAGCCTCATAAGGAAGGAGAGGAGGAACCTCATAGTAAAATATGATCACAAAAGGTATACAACCCTCCAGAACATCAAGAGAAAATATAAGAAATGATAAATGACAGGAAAAGAGCTTACAAAGAGAGCTGCTGGAAAAATGTCAGAATGCATCGCAACAAAAAATTGAAAAATGTTTTGGAAGCTCAGCAGGGTTGTGGAAAGAAGAATGGTTCTTTAAATTGGGTAGTGCAAGAGGAGCATGGGCTAAATACTTTGAAATGTATGGGTGCAGGCTGTGCGGAGTAGAACAAGATGGTTTGGACTGATATAGATGTTGAGATTAAAGGCAATTTCTCCCTGCAAAATACCAAAGATATCATAATGGCCTTGAAATTAACAAGAGTGGCTGGCCCAGACAGTCTACCTTCTGTCTTAATTAACATTTAAGCTGACTGGTGGGCGAAATTCCATTGGCATTCCAGGGATTCCTATCTACAGGCAAGGTCCCTGAAAACTGGAAGGGCTCAATCATAAGACCAATGCATAAGAAAGAAGATACAAAAAAATCCTAAAAATTAAAGACTAATAAACCTTCTTGATGTGGGTGAAATACTATGGGTAGATGGGTAGAACTCCATAACACAGTCCCGCTAGAACAAGGGGGATCTAAGGAAGGACACTCTATGATAGACCATTGTTTCAGCTTGTGGTCACTCGCAAGGAAGGCTCTGGAGCAAAGGGGCAACTTCTTTTGCTGTTTCGTTGACTCCCGTGCAGCATTTGATTCAGTATATCGGGTATGTCTATGGGAAATGCTGACTCAAATAAAAATTCCACTAAGTCTTCTTACTGTTATACAGAGTTTGCATTCACAGAATTGGGTCCAGTCAATCATAGACTTAGAAGGAAGACTGACCTGTAAATCCCAATCAGGAATGGCTATGTCAGGGGTGTGTTGTGGGCCCCCTGCTCTTTTCTCTGTTTATCGCAGACCTACTGGGTGGGAATACCAGCCACATCAAAGGGCCTCAGACCATCAGCGCGTGGTACTCATATAGCATGCCTTTTATATACAGATGATTTATTCATAATGGATATGACGCAAACAGAACTGCAAAACAAATTGAATAAGTTTCTAGAGTACTGTAATACGAAAAAGCTAACGATAATCATTGATAAGACTAAGGTGTTGGGATTCTGGGAAAAAACATGCAAAATTTGAATGCTACCTGGGGCCCAATAAATTAGAAACAGTAGGTAAGTACAGGGAGTGCAGAATTATTAGGCAAATGAGTATTTTGACCACATCATCCTCTTTATGCATGTTGTCTTACTCCAAGCTGTATAGGCTCGAAAGCCTACTACCAATTAAGCATATTAGGTGATGTGCATCTCTGTAATGAGAAGGGGTGTGGTCTAATGACATCAACACCCTATATCAGGTGTGCATAATTATTAGGCAACTTCCTTTCCTTTGGCAAAATGGGTCAAAAGAAGGACTTGACAGGCTCAGAAAAGTCAAAAATAGTGAGATATCTTGCAGAGGGATGCAGCACTCTTAAAATTGCAAAGCTTCTGAAGCGTGATCATCGAACAATCAAGCGTTTCATTCAAAATAGTCAACAGGGTCGCAAGAAGCGTGTGGAAAAACCAAGGCGCAAAATAACTGCCCATGAACTGAGAAAAGTCAAGCGTGCAGCTGCCACGATGCCACTTGCCACCAGTTTGGCCATATTTCAGAGCTGCAACATCACTGGAGTGCCCAAAAGCACAAGGTGTGCAATACTCAGAGACATGGCCAAGGTAAGAAAGGCTGAAAGACGACCACCACTGAACAAGACACACAAGCTGAAACGTCAAGACTGGGCCAAGAAATATCTCAAGACTGATTTTTCTAAGGTTTTATGGACTGATGAAATGAGAGTGAGTCTTGATGGGCCAGATGGATGGGCCCGTGGCTGGATTGGTAAAGGGCAGAGAGCTCCAGTCCGACTCAGACGCCAGCAAGGTGGAGGTGGAGTACTGGTTTGGGCTGGTATCATCAAAGATGAGCTTGTGGGGCCTTTTCGGGTTGAGGATGGAGTCAAGCTCAACTCCCAGTCCTACTGCCAGTTCCTGGAAGACACCTTCTTCAAGCAGTGGTACAGGAAGAAGTCTGCATCCTTCAAGAAAAACATGGTTTTCATGCAGGACAATGCTCCATCACACGCGTCCAAGTACTCCACAGCGTGGCTGGCAAGAAAGGGTATAAAAGAAGGAAATCTAATGACATGGCCTCCTTGTTCACCTGATCTGAACCCCATTGAGAACCTGTGGTCCATCATCAAATGTGAGATTTACAAGGAGGGAAAACAGTACACCTCTCTGAACAGTGTCTGGGAGGCTGTGGTTGCTGCTGCACGCAATGTTGATGGTGAACAGATCAAAACACTGACAGAATCCATGGATGGCAGGCTTTTGAGTGTCTTTGCAAAGAAAGGTGGCTATATTGGTCACTGATTTGTTTTTGTTTTGTTTTTGAATGTCAGAAATGTATATTTGTGAATGTTGAGATGTTATATTGGTTTCACTGGTGATAATAAATAATTGAAATGGGTATATTTTTTTTTTTGTTAAGTTGCCTAATAATTATGCACAGTAATAGTCACCTGCACACACAGATATCCCCCTAACATAGCTAAAACTAAAAACAAACTAAAAACTACTTCCAAAAATATTCAGCTTTGATATTAATGAGTTTTTTGGGTTCATTGAGAACATGGTTGTTGTTCAATAATAAAATTAATCCTCAAAAATACAACTTGACTAATAATTCTGCACTCCCTGTATAAGTACCTAGAAATCTGGTTTGAGAAGAGTTTAACATGGAAAGAACATATTGAGACGCTTAAAGGGAGAACATCGGTGTCAATAAGAGACCTTTAAAAATTTAATAAATGCTATGGAGTCTCTAAGACCTGTATTGGCTGCACACATGGCTATGCTTCCTTCGCAATTCCGTTGAAGTGGGCCAACAGTGCCAAAAGAAGCATGGTTGAAATATGTAGGATACTAGGTTTAAATTTAACAAATACAAATTTCCAGATAGGGATTACAATGGCCCACTCCGCGCCGTGGTAAAAAATAAAGCCATTGAACAGGACATGCAGTACTTGCATAGGAAACCTTCTGTTCAAATTATGCTAATGTCCTGGCAGAACGAAGCTTGGGTTCCCTATATTGTACTTTGCCTAATTCCAGCCTGAAAATGGATATTTTATGACCAGGAATTGGCCTAAATCAATGCCATGGTCGTAATAAAGTAAAGTCAGCAATAAAGGATGAGGATGGAAAATGCAATTGTGGGTTACTGGTAAAGTGAAATAGCCCGCACATCGTTCTAGATAGTTTAAAATTGCAGACAATTCGGAAAGATATTTTAAACACATTCTTACCTAAATATGGTATTTATGAATGGAGGCACGCAATTGTGCAATACATTAAAATGCGTTTTTTGGATGTGACTTGCCCCCTGGGAAGATTTGCGGTTGCCGCTAAAGTATTTTATCTGAGTTTTAATAGGGGTTTTTAAATTATTTTATGGAATGTATACATATTCTGTTTAGTTTCTATAATGTGACTTTAACTGTTTTCATAAATTAATAATGTGTTTTTTAATGAGAATTTTTTTTATGATGCTTAAAGATTATGGTCAAAATAAATATTTTCCTGACCTCACAGATGATGCCAAAGAGAAAACTCATCCAGATTTGCTTGTGTTTCCATTCAGAGATGTAGCCAAGCCAGAGGTTCCCCCACTTTGGGGCAGATGAGTGCTGATCCCCTGCTGCCAGTGCAGCAAACGTGAACAAATAAAATGGTAATACAATGAATTGCCATTTTATTTTTCTCTGTTCCCAGCCCAAGAAGTGTTTGACTGGCAGCAGGGGAATAGCGCTCACTCCCACAGTTTCCACTGTGCATGGCAGTTTGGCCGGCTGTCTTGTGCCGGCCAACCTCACATGCGCAGTGTAAGCCTCTCCAGTCTTCTGTCTCAGACAGCTGACTGGAGAGCAGGCACAGACCCCCTGTGCCTTCTGGAGCGTCGAGGCACCCCACTCCAGCCAATCCTGGCGCTGCTCATCTGCAGCATGAAAGCAGCATCAGGATTTGGAGAGGGGAAGTGCCTGAGGCTCCAGGAAGTGAGAAACGAGGACAAGGAGAGTTGGTAAGTGCCTTTTTTTTCTTCTTTTTTTAGCCCACTGACAGGCACAATGAGAAACTCACACTGCCTTCAGCTTTAATTCCAGAGTTCTCGTCACAGCCCGTTATAATAACGAGCCATGATTACGAGCTTTGAAATCTGAGCTAAGGGTATTGTGTGGTTTTTACTGTGCTTGTCACAGGACTGCAGCTTGACGACCCTCCCATGTTGAGGGTCATCGGCCGCCACTGAGCCAAGCTGATCCAGCTGGACGTGCCTTTTGGGTTGATGTCAAAACTGACTTGCATATGGGTGATGCTTTTCTGTAATGGCACATGCAAGCTAAAAGCTGGGGCATTGAATGCTACCTAGAGAGCTTCCCTATGGTTAAGATTTATTCAAACGCTATCCCCCCTCACTTTTGTGCTACCCGTACACTTCACCTATCAACTTGAGAACTGCTGCAAGCATCAGGTTGACAATTTCATCTTAGCCTCAACGTTAGTGGTAAATGAAGTTAGACCTCGATGATTGCTTTTAAATTGTGCATCTATCTCTACTGATTAAAATGTGAGCCATTTTGAAATTGGCTAGCATCACTTAGATACATTTTATAAGGAGGTGGTGCGAGAATATAGTCTGAAATAAATATTATGTTCTAAATATTGTCTACAAAATGATGGCCCCGATGTGGTGTACGGGAAATTACGCCCAAGTGGACAATCATTTTGTAAATAATATTTAGGACACAACATTAATGTCAAACAGTGTTTTGGTATACATTTTTCTGGCATACAACCTTTGATAAGCGCCAAGAGGCAATTAAGTTTGTGGTATACAATTTATACATGGCCAATAACATTATCATATTTTATTTCCTGTTGCCTCCAGGATGGTGTGTTATGCTATTCTAAAACCATGGTAGTAGTGTTCTGTACTCACCTGCCATCTTTTGTGTGGCAAAGTACACTCTCATGCGATCTTGTGAGATTTCATGCTCATTTGCTACCTTCGGGGTGATGTTCATTTCTTGTCTGACTCTTTCTTGTGTGGAGTTTCATGCTTAACTGCCAACCTGAATGTGACATAATTTTCCCTTGTCTCCCATCTTGTGGGTGGCCATTTACGTTAATATAATTTAATTTGCATCATATGCGACAGCCATCCCTTCACGCCCTCCCCATCTTGTGACTGTCCCCAAAAGATAGAAAAAAAGAAAGCTACCTGAAATGAACCAGCAAAACCAGAAGATGTTCAGCATCATGACAGCAGCTAAAATTATCATTGTAGGTTTCATCAAAAACACTGCTAAAAGTGTTCCCAATATGAGAAAAATGACTCCTTGGACCAGGAGGTACAGAGGTATGAAGGACTGGATGGTGCACTGATCCATGTACACAGCACCTGTGGGTGTAAAATCAACAGACATGTCAAAGGTATCATAAAAATACTTAAAGGCACGTAGGATTTAAATTCTATTTTTCAGGTATTAACAATTTCCCACTGCTGGGGATTGGTCTATTTAAAAGTATAATAAAAAGTTGCATCAGAAAAGATGCAAGGACGTGGCACAAATAAGAAATATAAGCAAGAAACCATATTTGGTTAAGCAGGAAAGATGACACAGGAACTCAGTTCGCCTTGTTCTTGAACAAATGTCTGTGCAAGTGATGGACATTAGTGTAAGTGCCATGAACCTTACATTGGTGTCTAGAGTTCAGTTTTCCTTCCTTACTTCCTTAGTGCCCACATTCGCCATCATATTCGTGGATCAACTGTCAGCAAATTACTACAGCTTGCATGTCTGCACAACGTGGCACTCAAGCCTGCATCCACAGAAAGCTCACAAGCTCAATGAATCTTGCCAAGGTAGTTCCCATGTGTCACACCCAGTCAGCTTCATAGGAACCCTAAAAACCTCCACAAGCCTATCACATAAGGGGCCATGCCCTGGCAGAATGGGGCATGCCTTAACTGAGAGGTTACACTTGAGCTTTTCCTCCAACCAGCATAAATCCAGCTCTGAGCATTTTGTACTATCAATAATAAAAAATAATAATAGATTGCTTTTACATACCATTTCTCATCCCACTCATTCCTCTTCTAAGTACAGTTAGTAATGGGTTTTACCATTCATCATTTTATTGTATTCAGTTTATCATTCTCGGAATCATGGCAGGATGAGTCAGCCTGGCTAGTACTTGGATGTGTCCTGCAGATCACAGAAATGATCAGTATCAAGGGTGAGGAGGGCAATGATTGAAACTCCTGGCAATCCTCGATCACCAAAAATGTAGAATCAATAAACCATGCGGGATGAAAAGTGAACTGGAAGACGTCAGTATTGTGCATTTAAGCTTGAATACCAAATAACAATTTTGAATGAACCATACATTTAGAATAAGCTGCAATAAATCGAAAATTAGAAACCTGAAGGCATGATATAACAAAGGTTAATATGTGGAGTGTTGTGTTGTATTACCTTCTAATGCCACTACAGTACCTTAGTTCAACTTTGGTTTTACTTTTGATCACACTTTTTAACACTACATACATAATGAAGTACTTGTAATAATTGCTTGGATCATTGACTATTCTACTCTGACTACATCATGATCAAACTCTGGACTAAGACATGGGTAAACAAATTGCATGCTAGTATTAGGTTACTCTGTTTCTTGGATGAACTTACACAGGGCAAGAAGCACACTAATTATTGTTGAATATTGTATCCATATTGCACGCAATAATTTGCCACTAATTTTGTCAAACCATAAACCTGCCCATCACACCAGAAGAAATTGCATCTGCTGTGAAAACTGCTTTTAGTGCTCCTTACAGTTGCACCAATAGCACTGTGCCCCAGGGTACAATTGGCATGTATGTCCACTTGCTGCAACCTGTGGGATTTTGGTACTATACAAGGGGCCGCAGACTCATGTGCAAGCCCCTGTGCAATACAGATCGTACTGGTGCACTTGTAGAGCTAGCACAAGCCTAAGTGGGTCTTCCGTCATTTGCAAGATGGCATGGCTCAATGCAAATGTAAAAATACTTTGGGGGTCATTTCAACCTCGGCGGTCTTTTCACAAGACCGCCGAGGGACCGCCGTGCTGAAGACCGCCAGTGCTGGCAGTTTTCCGCTCGGCGAATTATGACTGCTGGCAGCCCTCCATCCTTTTCCGGACGGAGAGCCGCCAGCAGCCATACTGGCGGTCAGCGGGGAAGTGGAGGTTGCTCCACCTCCACCGCCCCGTCAAGAGAACACCGCCCACCGAATCACGTTACGTGATTCGCCATGGCGGTGTTCTGTTGACGGGGTGCTGGCAGCAGAGCAGCCCCCATGGATCCCGTCCCCTCCCGGAGGATCAACGGACCAGGTAAGTTGATCGTCCGATAGGGGAGGGTGTGGGGGGGCGTTGTGTGTTGTGTGCGTGCATGGGGGTGTGCATGTGAGTATGTAGAGGGGGTGTGTGAGTGCGTGTATGCATGCAAGGGGTGTTGTGTGTTTGGAAATGTGTGCGTGTCTGTCTGTATGTATGTCTGTATGGATGTGTGCTTGTATGTCTTAATGTGGGTGTGCGTGTATGACTGTGTGTGTGGATGTTGGCATGTTTGTTGGTGTGTGTGCGAGTATGTGTGTTGATGGTGTCTGCATGCGTGTCGGGTGTGAGTCTGTATGGTGATGTTGGGGGTGGGGGTGGGGAGGGGGGTCCTGCCACCTTTGGGGGGTGGCAGGGGGGTGCTGGGGAAGGACTCGGGTGGGGGTGGGGGGTGGGGGAGACCCCTATCAGTGCCAGGGAAGGAATTCCCTGGCACTGATAGTGCTTACCGCCATGGATTTCATGGCGGTTCCCAACCCCATGAAATCCATGGCGGTCAGCCGGGTCATGATACCGCCGGCAGTCTTGTGATGGCCGCCGCGCTGGAGACCGAAGTCTCCAGCCCAGCGGTCGTCTCCGCCCTAGCGGTCGGTTCGGAGAAGTGGCGGATGGCCGTGGCAGTAACCGCCATGGTCACGATTAAATTTTTTTTACCGCCAGCCTGTTGGCGGTAAGACCGCCACTTCTCCGCCAACCGCCAGGGTTGTAATGAGGGCCTTTGTCTCTAAGCCTGCAACAGGACAGACATGAGAGTAGAGGCAACTGAACTGTTGGAGTATACACTGACTGTGCACCACAAAGAGGCGTCTCACAGTGCGCCCTATGGTGGGAAAGGGGTTGCAAGGGACCTCACAGGTATCCCCTGCAGTTCAATGGAATGCCTCGCTGCCCCAGCCTACATGGGGATATCTGCCGCCCTGTGAAAGGCAAACCATGTTACTGCCTCCAAAGCGAAAGATAGACTGATTGCTTCAAACAGCTGGTCTGTCTTCTTCTAATGTGCTGCCACAAGGGAATACCTGAGTTATTCTCTGTGCTGCGAGCAGCACATTAACTGTAATAGGGTGCACAGACCAGCAGCAGGGTAACGCAAACTGTTGGGGGGGCCACTGCATAATGTGAGGCGGGGACACTGATACACCCATATGCCACTGATAATCCTAGACTTCAGACTGAATGGAAAACTCTGAGAGTTGCGAGCTCCCCAGCACCGTGAGGGCTGCAGGGTTCAGAGTTACTCCTCTGCTGACCATCTCTGTGTGCCCTACACATAGTATCGTGCATAGACTCAGTACGTAAACCCTTACAGCTCCTTTGCCTCTGTGCCAGAGTCTTTAATACGGCACAGAGGCACATATTTCCATCATTTTCATGAGGCCATGTTCCAATGCCAACGAGGGATTGCCCCATTGAGATTGGGTTTACAGTACATGTGAGCCAACAAGATCTGTATTACACAAGACGTAGCACAACAACACAGCTGGACAATTACTCATGCTCCTAACTTTATGCTGATGCTTTAATCTGATTACGTATTGCGCATGCTCAATACCCTATACATGCACTCAGGATACTGATGTATGTGACTAAGCCCACTGATGTATGCCCTTTATGTTGCCACTGATGTCCCCTAGTAGGCTCTTTAATGCATATACATTGTGTGGGACTGTCACCTATTTCTAGGTCCATTATTGGATGTTAGTGTGGCACTCACAAATGGCTGTCTCCAGGCCCCTGATACAAGTACTTTCTGGGTTGAATAATGCTCAATATTTGCTCATTCCTACACATATTGTGTAGGGCCATTGATGGCCATTGTTAAGCCCAGTTATTCATCACCTGTGGTGCCACTTACATCCTTAATAAGCTCAATGATGCATCACTGTGTGAGGGCACTGACACCTATTCCTGGACACATTGATGCCTGCTCTATTTGGGCCTACCGATGTTTATGACTAGGCTTGTTGATGTGTACACTATGTGGAGCCACTGATTCCTCTTACAAGGCCCATTTATATATACACTATCTGAGGCAACAAACATCCTTTACTTGGCCCACTGAAGCATGAAAGCAAGGCGTCAGTGACACCGTTACTACAATCAGCAAAGCATATACTGCATGGGACAACTGGTGCACATTACTGTCACAAACTACTCGTCGTCTATGTCTGTGGCCCACTGAAACTGCAGAGAGGTCTTGATTTTTGCAGGTTCTTCCTTGACCCAAGTAGGGGCGGCCCTTTCTGGTAGCCACGGTGCTGCCGATGGAGGGAATGCCAAAAGCAGTCCGTGCCCTCCAGACGGAGTCCAAGAGGGAAAAAAACCAAAAGGGAAAAAACCTCTAAGCAGGAACTTGCTGGAACAAAAACAAAAGTAAAAGGGTAAATCTGAACAATAGGACAACAAAAAATTGTACTGAAAAAAGCTGAAACAGGCTAGGAATAATATAACTGGCAAAGAAAGAAGCAGGAGCGAAGATCACCACCAAAGGAAGTGTTGCAGCACAAGAAGAACAAGAATCACACACCTTATATACCCAAAAACAGGAAGTGACCAACAGCAAGTAAAAAGGCACCATATTGAATTGGGAATACATCATAGAAGTATAAAGAGAAAGACACCATGTTAAAAAAGGTTCCAAAGGCATGCAGGTAAAAAGAAGGCATGCTGGGAAGAAGAAAGAACATGGCAGCTGGAAAGGAGCATAAATACAGGAGTAAACGAAGAAAGAAGAAAAGAAGAAAGGAAAAAAATGAAGGATAGAACATAAGGTAAGTGAGGGTGTGTGTGTGGGGGAGAATACAGAACTAGTGAGGGCGTGCTGCGCCCATAACTCGTCGAGGCCCCGTGCCCAATTTTGGGCCTCGAGTAAAATATAGAATGGCAAGGCCGTGGCACGCTCGGCCGCGGCGGACCGCGGCCGTGCCCCGGGTTTGTGCAGAAACAGCCAAAAAAACTGACAGATCAAAAGTGGGGTGTGAACAGAAGAGGCATCATCCCAAGAACATTCACTAAGAGGAAAGCCTTTCCAATGAATGAGATACTGGAGATGGTTTCGGAATATGCGAGAGTCACATTTTTCTTGTACTTCATATTCGGGTTCATTATTCACCAACAAAGGAGGAGGACATCTGAGATGTTGAAGAAAAGGATCAGGTGTAAAAGGTTTCAATTGAGAGACATGAAACACTGGATGGATTTTCCACGTTCTAGGTAAACGGAGACGGAAAGATACAGAATTGATTTTTTGAAGAATACAAAAGGGTCCATAGTAACAGGGTTTAAACTTATTTTGGGAAAGATGTGGAGGCAAAAATCTGGAAGAAAGCCAGACTTTATCTTGGAATTGATAAGCTGGAGCCTCACATTGTTTCTTATCGGCCATTCTTTTCATGTGTTTTTTAGTGAATAATAGATTAGACTGAATAAGATGTTGATTTCTATGTAGTCTTTGGGAAAAAGAGGTGGTAGCAGGAAGTGTAGAAGAGGTCTTAGGAGTGGCAGGAAAAGATGTGGGATGGAATCCATATGAGCAGAAAAAAGGAGTGACTTTAAAGGCACTATGGAGGGTATTGTTGTAAGAGAACTCAACAATGGGTAGGTATGTGCTCCAGTTGCTATGAGTGGAATTACAAAACCAACAAAGATATTGCTTGAATCCCTGATTCAGATGTTCTGTCTGCCCATTGGTTTGGAGATGAAATCCAGAAGATAAAGCTACTGTATATTGATATTCAAGATTTTACAAAAGTTTTTCCAGAACTGTGATATGTATTGAGGACCCCTGTCTAGCACAATATTTTGAGGGAGTCCGTGAAGAAGAAAAATGAGAAGAAGAAAGGAAAAAAATGAAGGATAGAACATAAGGTAAGTGAGGGTGTGTGGGGGGAGAATACAGAACTAGTGAGGGCGTGCTCCGCCCATAACTCGTTGAGGCCCCATGCCCAATTTTGGGCCTCAAGTAAAATATAGAATGGCAGGGGCGTGGCTCAATTCTTGAGATGTGGGTAACTTCTTCAAGGCGGTAAGATGAGCCATTTTGGTAAACAAATCTACTGACACCATTATAACTCGTTTTCCCGCTGATGGAGGTAAAGAATACATAAAATCACTTAGGGGGGTATTACAACTTTGGAGGAGGTGTTAATCCGTCCCAAAAGTGACAGTAAAGTGACGGATATACCACCAGCCGTATTACGAGTTCCATAGGATATAATGGACTCGTAATACGCCTGGTGGTATATCCGTCACTTTACCGTCACTTTTGGGACGGATTAACACCTCCTCCAAAGTTGTAATAACACCCTTAATATTGTGTGCCAGGGGGCCGGTGGAACTGGTAATGGTTGAAGTAGTCCTGAAGGCCTTGTACAGGGTACTTTCACTTGGGCATAAATGGGACAAGATTCCAGGTATCTTTCAGCGTCTTGTTTCAGTGTAGGCCACCAAAAAGAGCGGAGAAGCAATTCCTGCGTGGCTTTAATACCACGATGACCGGCTAGAGGGGAATCGTGACACATTTGGAGTGCATTTTCTTGCACTTTCTTAGAAGGTAGAAATAATGTGTCATTGTGATAGTAGTACTCTTTATTCTTGCGTACTTTGGGACGTAGATCCTATAGTTTTGGTTCTGTGAGGGTTGAGCATTCAGACTGTACTTCATCAAGGAATGACTGGACTACACCAATTATTTTGTCTGGTTCAAGTAGATATTGTGAAGGGGTATTAGAACTGTCCAGGTAGCATAGAGATAAGACATCAGCCAAAATATTTTGAGAACCTGGAATATAGGTAATATTGAAATCGTATTGACTAAAGAAAAATGCCCAACGAGATTGCCGACTGTTCCGACACTGAAGATTTCGTAAGCATTGCAAATTACGATGGTCAGTTCTTACTTCAAACGGTTCCTTTGAACCCATGAGGAATTGTCTCCGTTCTTGACAGGCTGTTTTTAGAGCTAAGAGTTCTCTTTCCAGTACTGAATAATTTTGCTCAGAATCAAAGAGTACATGGGACAGATAAAAGATCGGATGTTCTAATCCATCATCGTCCTGTTGTTGTAATAATGCTGCCCTGATAGCTCTTTCTGAAGCATCAGAAACAACTATGAATTGTTTATTGGTGTCCGGATGTCTTAGTATTGGTGCTTGGGTGAAGGCCTGTTTTAAGTTTTGGAAAGCAGTCTCAGCCATGTCCATCCAGATGAAACCGTTTCACAAACTCTCTTTTTTGAGAGTTTGTGTGATTTGACTAGTTTGTTTAGCAAAGTCCAGGATGAATTGATGGTAGAAGTTGGCCAGCCCTATGAAACATTGAGTTTCTTTGACTAAGAAAGGAGATGGCCAATCTAGAATGGCCTGAACTTTTTCTGGATCCATAGAGATACCAATCTGATTGATTGGATAGCCTAAATATTTCACCTCGGTCTTATCAAATTCACATTTCTCCGGTTTACAATAGAGCTGGGGTTGCCTAAGTCTGTTTAAGACTTGCTTTACGTGTTCAGGATGGAGTACTGGGCATCTGGAATATATGAGGATATCATCCAAATAAATCTCCAAACTGTCATTTAGTAAGTCGGAGAATATCGAATCCATAAATCTTTGAAAAACTGAGGGGGCATTTGTTAAACCAAAAGGCATTACCTTATATTTATAATGTCCAAAGGGTGTTCGAAAGGCAGTTTTCCACTCATCTCCTTCCTTAATTCGCAAAAGATGGTATGCTCCACGAAGGTCTAATTTTGTAAACATCTGTGCCCCTCTGACAGCCTCCAAAATGTATTCGATGAGGGGTAGTGGATATTGGTCTTTTATGGTGATTTTATTTAATCCACGAAAGTCTATACAGGGACGAAGATCTTTCGTCTTTTTGGGTACGAAGAAGAGGGGAGCCCCCACAGATGGTGTAATAAGACCACTCTGTAGATTTTCTTGAAGACAGTCCTTGAGTAACTGTTTTTCAGGTTCTGTAACAGAATACATTCTACCAAAGTGGACAACTGCTCCAGGTTCCAGGAGAATGCTACAATCGTAGTCTCTGTGTGGGAGTAGTACTAGTTTAGATGGTTTTTGGAACACATCTATAAAATCCAGATAATGACTAGGTACCCCTTGGATGGAGTTTGTAGAGTGGCCTAAATCCTGTTCTGAGGATAATATCTTACCGAGGGACCAATAAGTTTCAGAAGCATAGCAATGATCTTGAGAGAATTTAGAAGATGGAGAAATGGTTCTGGTTTCCCAATTAATATATGGATTGTGTCTCAGAAACCAAGGCATTCCTAGGATTATGGTATGATTGGGAGATGAGATTAAATCAAAAGAGACATGTTCCTGATGTTTTCCAAAGTGTATACCTAGAATTGAAGTGATATTGATGACAGAACCGGATGATAATAAGGATTCATCTACAGTATGCACTTGTTCTGGAACGTCTTTTGGTAGTTGTGGAATTTGTAGTTTCTTAACCCAGGTCGCATCCATACAAACGCCACTGGCTCGGCAGTCTAATAATGCCAGGATCCTTTCTTCACGACCATCAGGTAATTGCTGGGTAACAGGTTAACAAAAATAGGACTGTGGCATCTTCCTTGGAAGGACTAAGGGAAGGTATCACAGAAGATCCCGTCCCCTACCTTCTCACAGAGGACGGGAAGGGGCGTTTCCTGAGGTCTTCATAGGACGAACTGGACACATGTGGAGCAAATGGCCAGCAGCACCACAATATAGGCATAATCCTCTTCTTCGTTTATCTTCACATTCGCTAGTAGAAAGAGGACCACGAGCAGTCTCTACTTGCATAGGTTCTCCTTCCGTTGTCTCCTTTAATGCAGGTCGAGTTTTTTCAGGACGATGGACAAAGATACATGGGTTGCCTGACTGACAAGGTCCACGATTCTTTCTTTTTTATAGACGACGTTCTTGGAGACAATATTCTATAGAAAGCGCTAAATCTATCAAGTCTTGTAGATAATCTATTCTGGCAGAATGTACTAATTAGTCTTTTATGTCTTCTCGTAGACCTCTGCAAAAAAGAGTCACCAGAGTACGTTTTACCTATGACGTCTCAGCTGCCAATTGTGTGAAGCGTGTGATGTATTGGAGAACGTCTTGGGCGCCTTGTTGGATGTCAAATAGCGCTTCTTCGTCTGACACTTCCAATCCTGGGCGTTCAAACATTTGTTTAAATGTTCTCACAAAATCTGAGTAGTCAGACAGCACTGGGTTATTGAAGGCTACTAACAGAGTCGCCCAGGCCAAGGCAGGATCAGACAAGGCACTGATGAGATAACCAACCTTTGTTTTATCTTGCGCAAATTGTGTTGGTCTAAAGGCAAAATAGACAGTCAGAGCATCAAAACATTCTCGCAGCTTGTTTGGGTCTCCTGAGAACGAGGTGCAGTAGTAGAGATGGTGGGAACATCGGTAGTTCGGGATGCCAGGGCTTGTCGTAAAGCCACATTTTAATTTCTTAATTGTTGCAGTTTCCGGGCTTGTTGTTGAATAGTTAAGAGTAGTGACTGGTTAAGTTCTATTTTCCATTCCGCCTGATGAAGTCTGGTTCGTTTGGTACTGCAGTCTGTCACAAACTACTCGTTGTTTATGTCTGTGGCCCTCTGGAAATGCAGAGAGGTCTTGATTTTTGGAGGTTCTGCCTTAAACCAAGTAGGGGCGGCCCTTTCTGGTAGCCACGGTGCTGCTGATGGAGGGAACGCCAAAAGCAGTCCGTGCCCTCCAGACGGAGTCCCAGAGGGAAAAAAAACAAAAGGGAAAAAACCTCTAAGCAGGAACTCCCTGGAACAAAAACAAAAGTAAAAAGATAAATCTGAACAATAGGACAACAAAAACTAGTACTGAAAAAAGCTGGAACGGGCTAGGAAAAATATAACTGGAAAAGAAAGAAGCAGGACTGAAGATCACCAACAAAGGAAGTGTTGCAGCGCAAGAAGAACAGGAATCACACACCTTATATACCCAAAAAAAGGAAGTGACAACAGGAAGTAAAAAGGCACCATATTGGATTGGGAATACATCATAAAAATATATAGAGAAAGACACCATGTTAAAAAAGGTTCCAAAGGCATGCCGGGAAAAAGAAGGCATGCTGGGAAGAAGAAAGAACATGGCAGCTGGAAAAGAGCATAAATACAGGAGAAAACGAAGAAAGAAGAAGAAAGGGAAAAATGAAGAATAGATCATAAGGTAAGTGAGGGTGCGTGGGGGAAGAATACAGAAGTAGTGAGGGCGTGCTGCGCCTGTAACTCGTCGAGGCCACATGCCCAATTTGGGGCCTTGAGTAAAATACAGAATGGCAGGGGCGTGGCATTCCCGGCCGCGGCGCAGCACAACAAGTACTGGGACCCATTCATGAATGCTTTTACGGCCCACATCCTACTTTTCTCATTGATGCATACATTTCACTAGGCTACTGGTTACTAGGCACAATAATATAATCACTGAATAGGACAACCTAAACTCCTTAATAGGCTCATTGGGGTATTCTTTGTGTGGGACCACAGCTGTCTATTGCATTGAGGGGGGCAATGGCATTCTTCATTAGATCAGTTGATGCATGCATTATGTAGGACCTAGGATTCCCATTAATAGGCACCTGATGCATGTTCTGCATGGCGTCACTGGCACCCTTTACAATGTTACACTGGCTCCTGGTATTAGACTCCACTAGTTCATTAACTGACAGTAGCCACTGTTAATAGGCCAACTGATGCATCCCCTATGTGGAGCTGCTGATGACTGTTACCTACTACAGATACATGTTTTGCAATGCACTGCCAATGCTATGTACCACAGCCACTTATGCATGCATAGCAAAGAGCCTCTGATGCCTGCTACTAGGTCTATTGATGCAGCCAGTCTTGCATTTGGCTGGGTTATTGCAGCTTCTGTCACTGCAGTGCATGCAAAAGATACAATACACCTACAATAAGCCCATCCTATTGGCTTTGCTACTGATTGTTTAAGCACTGTATGCAAGGAAGCTATTGGTAATCACATACATTTTATAGAACTTATTTTATCAACTTAGCAGCATCAAAGATGCAGTCAACTCTGCCATGATTGATCCTGCTGATCTGCTGTTTACACCAGAAACGCCCAAATCCATGAATAATGTCACCAACATAATAAAGTATTGGTCTATGATGGGTCAGAGCAGATGGGTCGTTAAATTGCTGCAAATTGGCCTGACTGTAGCGCTGGTGATGCCCAGTGCGGCAATGATTGTAGGCGCCCCCCTATGACCACCTCCACCATGGATTCCCTCACTACCACCCTTTACAAGAGCCACTCAAGTCTCCATAGCCACTCTCTCTCAGATGCATTTCATTCGTTTCTGTAGCATCACTCGTACCAGTACAGGGTAAGGTGTCCAAGTAGAGAAGCAATCAAGCTTACGTGTGCAAATCAGTGTATAGGAAATGTTACAGAAGATAGAGGACTGCAAGGTGTATGAGTCATGTCATCCATACTTGTAGGCAGTATAGTTTAAAAGTGCTTGTTCTGGAAAAGCACAAACTCAGAATTTAAAATGCAACACCATGGTTAGGGGTTCTCTTTAAAAATAGGAATTCATTTCTACCCAAATGAGCCCTTTTTGCATCATGAGAAAAATGAAAAGCTGGGGACAAAATCATAACACTCTAATCTATACCTTGCTGTTTGCATGCAGCTCTTTGATGACAGTTAATAGTTTACTGTTCTATATTAGTATTTTAACATAAACTAAAAGTAGCAAAGGATCTCTCTGACAAAAGCAGTAACAGTCTGACCTTTTTACATTATATACACTTTGTGATCTGCATAGTAGAGGTTCTCTGCAGCAGCCATAGTAACTTTCTACGTTACCCTAGGATGAGTCCACTAGACAGAACTCCGATCTCTCTCCAGAAAGAACATTAATTACGGAGTTATCTTAACATTTTTATTTTTCCCTGAAAATAGATGCCCTAAATAGATGAATAGATGAATACTGGCAGCAGGTGCTTTTAAAATCATAATACACTTACGAACAAGACGCCTCTACCCGAAGTCGGCACCCGGTGCGGTGGCACTGGTCGCTCCGTCATAGGGCCGGCCCTGGCCTCATGAAGACATTATTTATCTGCATCTGATTAAAAATTAATTTCTTACCACGGTTTCTTCCCAATATTCGTTGGGGTGCAGCACAACGACCAGGGACCAAATCTTTGTTCACAATTTATCAAGCTTTCTCCAGTGTTACACGAGAATTATACTTTAAAATACACCAGGTCCTACTAATTTTCGCAAAGGTCAGCCGATGTGACCTTTAAAGATTATCGCGTTTCGAGCAATCTTGCGGACCAATTACTTCCCAACATGGACGTCGACTTACCAACATACCAATGGTAGAAGATGTGAACTCAATGCCAGACAGACCTAGATAAACATTAAGACAGTAATCTATCTATGTAGGTCCCACGCAGGCCTCTCAGCACGTGTGGGGTTTTCTTGCTAGCAGTGACTCCCACTTATACAATTTTGGGAATCCCATCAGGGATTTAGGTGGAATGAAAAAAGTGAAAGATCTCTCAAAGGGGCGTGGCTGAAAACATCCTACCTAAAATCATATGCCTCCAATAGCATGTCAGTATCGCTATGCCCCTCGGCAGAATTTCTGTAATTGCACCCAAGCACCTACCACAGCATATGCCTAAAACAAGCCAGAACTATTGGTTCTGCCAATGCTTATCAGCTGTTTAAGATAAACCAATAACAATGTTTTTTTTGTTATACTGTAAATGTTTCTTTTCTGAAAAAATAAGGCTGTGGATTCAGCATAATAAGTTCCCAATCATTCCTGTTCTTTTCTCTCGCACTTTTCCCTGTATTCTCGCTACGTTAGCCACTTACAGCCTTTTCATCCCCACGTTTCTGAAATCCTCCAACAGCATATCTCAGGCCTCATTTCTTTCCTCTTCGGCCCCCTCTTTTCACTCCCTCATGCCTGTAGTTCCTTGCACCTGCTTCACTTCTCCATCCCACAAACTCCCACCTACCAGTAAACACATCCTTTTCTTTAACTTTCGCCCTGTCAAAATTTCAACAAACATAACTGGCACCCGAGACCACAGCTCCATGCGCCCTAGAGAGAGGCCAAAGATTGGATGAGCATGTACCGTGAACTCCTTTATGACCAACTGACAGACACTGTAATAAACTAACACTGCTGTCAGCCTCATCTCCAGACCTTATAAACGAGCCCTGTCATAAATACCCACCCACAACCTGAACTCTCGCTGACAGCTAGCGACGACCCAGCACACAGTAAGCGCTATACAACAGCGGTATGTTGTACAGCAAACATAACTACAGACACACAGCATCCTGGAAAAAACAGCACTTTTAAGGAGTGCAAGATTAAGTAAAACAAGCGAAAATTGAAAAGGGCTGCATTGCTGACCTGAATTATTTTTACGGTTCCTACAAACATTTTTCAGAAATCAAGCAGTGATTTTGCCTTTTAAATTTAACGGCATGGACAGCATAGAGGCCGATGGCGACACGTGTCAATGCCAGTTTGAAAGTACTGATGGGTCTGAGACCCGGGTGAACCAGACGTGCATCCCATGACTTGCCCCTGCGTGAAGAGACAGATGCTTCTGTCTGATTTGCCAATGGCAAGAATACGTCAGTAGGTGGCAGCAGCAGACCATTACTGAACAATAAAATACCGAGTTACTTCTGCGGTTAATGTAGACTTTGTAGCTTAAAAAACCACGGGTGAGTTTACCTATCAACATATTGTATAGGCAAGCTTAGTATTGATGAAAGGAGACATGGATATCAACCCTGATAGATGGACGATGTCAATAATTTCGAAACATTTTAGATTGTAGAAGCTGAAAGTGATGAAAATATGACAAATCCCTCGATTAAAAGGGGGCTTTTTGGCACGAGGACAAAAGCAAGTTTATTTAGAGTGGTAAGCTGGCAACTAGGAATGCTTGAAAAGAAACCAACCGGAGAGCAATGGCTTTCCTGAACCTGTCGGCCCTGATTATGATTTGCGCGGGTGAAATCCCTCTCTGCTCCATTAGAAGGACGCTGATGCTCCGCCTCCCGCACACCGATTTCCCAAGCGTGAGTACACGAGACCCAATTTTAGCAGTTAAAAAGACTGGATGGTAAAATTGCACTGGCCTGGGGTTAAACTGCAGTGCAATCAAATCCATCGGTCTTCACTAGATCAAGGTATGTGAGCGCATGTAATTCTCTTACCTACACCCGCCCCCCCCCCCCCCCCCCCCCCCACACACACAAAACACAGCTCCCCAAAGGACTTGGCCAGACAACATCTTCCCCTTCTCTAATACATCCCCACACACATTTAGCACCGGCTCAGGACTTGTAGTATAACTGTTATACCCCCTGCAGAATTGGAAATACCAGGTGGAATTCAATTTGGTATACCTGGATCTGTAGTTATCCCCATTCCCTGGCGTTTACCTCCTATATATGTGCGTAGATACTATTCATAAACGGAAATTCTGCCCACCGGGATGCGCCACACACATTTAAGCCTGAATCATAAGTAGGCCCAAAGTGTCTGGGGATCAGTGCTTAATTTGTGCTTATTGTTTCCGGTGCGGAGCACTGGCACTTATTTTTAAGGGCCAGTGCTTATTCTTCTGCCTCAAGCATTTGCTGTGAGCAAAAGACACATTTGGGAAAGACGAAGGAAGGGAAAAACGAGAAAGTGACACAAAGGGAGAAAGTATCGGGTGCTTTGTGTGAGCACCGGTTCCACTACACAAGGCTACGTTCCTTTTTTTGGCACAGGGATATTAAGTGATTCGCCCAGGATCACAGGAAGTTGAGCGTCGCTAAGGTTCGAAGCTGGCTCATCGTTTCCTTAGTCGGCAGTGGGATGACCACCCATCTGTAAATTTCACGGACTGCCCGTAATTTCGTCCTGCCGTCTATTGTCGGTGATGAAAGTTTTAATGGACACGGCATTTTAGCCTTTCACCAAAAGGACAACAGATGGCAGGGCGAAATTAGGGGCAGATCAGTTTCCCCAGGTGGATTGAAAGGCAGGGAGTCTCCTGTGCTTTGAGGGAGGGAGGGGGTGACAGATAAGAAAAGGCCTTCTTGCCAGGGTGTCTCCTTCCCTAAAGAAATGCAAATGTGTGCATATGGCAAATCTGCAAATGCAAAGGGGCTTGAAAACCTGCACTGACTTTAATAAAAGGAATCACTTGAAGCTTTCTGGTGGCAAAGATATTTTCTTGTAGAGAGGTACTGTAATGGTGTAAGGCAGTGGTCTCCAAACTATTTAATGTTGCACCCCCCCAGTTGAAAAATAAAAATCATTGCCCCCCCACAGAATTTTTCACAATTATTGTATAAAGATGGCAATGTTTAAATATGTCTAGACCTATTTAAACATTGCAGTTAAGTACTATTACCTTTTTAAAAATGCAATAACATGCTTCTGCTTAAAACAAAGGCCTGTTATCTGTACAATGCTGCTTTTGGCCAGAGTCTGGCGCCCCCCACACCGGGATCACTTGAGGCCCCCCTAGGGGGGCCCGCCCCCTAGTTTGAAGACCTCTGGTGTAAGGTGAGCTATGGAGTGTTATAAAACATGTTAGTACTAGGTATAAACTGTATATTATTCAAATCTGTATTTGAGAAGCACTTTTTTTAATTTAACCAAAATGTATTTGCATATTTTGTAGCAGCCTATATTATGCTGTAATTGTATTTATATAGCGCTAACTACCCCTGACGAGGCGTCAAATGCATGTTTAAAATAAGGACTTACACATTCACAGTTCTTTCAGGCACCTCAGTACCTCATAGTACTAACAAACATTAACAAAGCCAATAGGTCCAGTCTACATAATAGTTTTTGGTTTGCCAATGTGTTTTATCCATGTTATACACCAGAGTGGCTGCTGTTCAGCATCGCTAAATGTTAGTGGGATTGTGGTGTGGAGTGGAGTAGAGTGGCATAGGAGCAGTTGCATAGAGTTCAGTGGGGTACAGTGCAGCTGTTTAGAGTGCATTGGCGTAGAGTGCAGTGGTTTAGAGTGCAGTGGCATGGAGTGGCGTGAGAGAGTATAGTGGCATAGAGTGCAGTGGAGTAGAGTGGCATACAATAGAGTGGCAGAGAGTGCAGTAGTGTAGAGTGGTGCAGTGGCATAAAGTGCAGAGTAGACTCGCATGGCAAAGAGTGCAGTGGCATAGTGTAGAGTGGTGAAGTGCAGAGTATAGTACTGTAGAGTGCAGTTGCGTAGAGTGGAGTGATGCAGAGTAGGCTGGCATAGAGTGCAGTGGCGTAGAATGCAGTAGTACAGAGTATATTGGTGTACAGTACAGTGGCGGAGAGTGCAATGCTGCAGAGTTGAGTGTCAGTGCAGTGATGTAGAGTCAAGTAGAGTGGCACAGAGAGCAGTGGCATAGAGTGGCAGAGTAAAGGGCAGTGGTATACAGTGCAGTTGTTTAGAGTGCACTGACGTAGAGTGCAGTGGCATAGAGTGGCATGGGGAAGAGTACAGTGGCATAGAGTGCAGTGCAATAGTGTATTGGTGCAGAATGTAGTAATACAGAGTAAAGTGGTGTAGAGTATAGTGGCAGCCAGTGCAGTGTTGCAGAGTGGAGTGTCAGCATGCAGTGGTATAGAGTGCATTGAACTAGAGTGCAGTGGTCAGAGTGGCGTAGAGTGCAGTTGCATAGAATAGATTGTTTCAGAGTAGAGTGCAGTTGCATAGAGTGGAGAGGTGCAGGGTAGAGTGCAGTGGCATAGAATGCCAAGTAGATTGTTTCACAGTAGAGTGAAGTGGCTTAGAGTGGAGAGGCAGAGTAGAGTGGAGTTGCGTAGAGTGGCATAGAGTGTGATGGCATAGAGTAATAGAGTGCTGTGGCATAGAGTGCAGAAGTGCAGAGTAGATTAGAGTGATGTACAGTGTATTGATGTAGAGTGCAGGGGCATAGAGTTGAGTGTTACAGAGTAAAGTGCACTAGCATAGAGGGTGTTAGCTTAGACTGCAGTGTTGCAGAGGGGCAGAGAGCGGAGTTGTGCGGACTAGATTGGTGTTGCCTAGACTGGAGTGGTATAGTGTGCAGAGGAGAAGAGCACAGTGGTGTAGAGAGGCGTTAAGTGCATTGGCATGGAGTAGAGTGGTACAGAGTAGAGTAGAGGGGCATAGTGTGAAGTAGCATAGAGTGCAATGGAATAGGGTGGAGTGGTTCAGAATGGAGAAGAATGCATGCAGTGGCATGGAGTGGTGCAAAGTGGAGTGATACAGCGTAGGGTGCAGTGGTATGGAGTGGTGCAGAGTAGGGTGGAGTGGAGTATGCATGGTGTGGTAACACACTACCATTACAGACAACACATTTTTTATGGAAATGACCATTACATTTGCACAGACATACAGTATTTCAAATCAGACTATACTGTGCACAGACGATGATGTGTGGAAACTGCATCACCCAATGCAATGATTTGTTTTAATCATATAAAGGTGTTTGTTTCCAGCACAGTTCAGAATTAACACAAATGTGCTTCATTTGTACTCCTAATTCAGATATATTCAGAAGTTTATTTAAATGTTGTCATGTGATAGAGCAAACTCTTTCCTAACCCCAGTGCTTTGAGGTTGGAGAAAGAAAAGTAAACGCTAGGTTCCCACCGAAGACAGAGCCTGACATTTGACTTTGTTCTTTGAATGCACAGCAAATGTGATGAGATAAGAACAAGATTTACAGGCCTGTTTACAGAAAGGGAGCACTCGGACACATACTGTAAATAAGGTTTGGACAAGGGAAGGAACAAACTCAAGCTGCATAGCCTAAAACAAATAAAGCCAGCAAATTGAAAGCAACAAAATGTGAGTTACAAACCACAAGGCCAATGGCAAGCAACGGGCGGAATGCATTCCCAAGGAAACACTATGAATGTACTTAAAGTGACAGCCGTGTGATATTTTGTGGGGAAAGTCCAGTATTTTAGTCCAGTCCGTAGCTTGCAGAGGTTTGGCCAAATCAATCACCCAGGTAGTATAACGAGAAGACCTGGAGTGGTTTCCATGTTGCAGGAAAGGTCTGTACGCCCATTCTATCAGTTTGCCACCAGTTCCTGTGGTGTAGAGCTTCTGGCACATCTCATATAGGGTAAGTGCTAGGTGGCAGACATGAAATAGGGCATTTAATGATTAAGGTGGTTGTAAGTAAGGAGTTGACCTGGGTGAAGATGGTAGTCTGCCACAAGGGTTTGGAAATTTAGCAGCTTGCCGTCCAGAAACAAATTCCCCAGTTTTAAGACATCTGCAGCATGCCACTGATGGAGTCGCTCTGAGCACAGCCGTCCTGTGCGAGTGGGAAGGCTTAGCAAAGGTAGTGCAGGAGCACATCGTTGCTTCGTGTCAGTGAGTTTACAGGTTCTATTAAGGCAAGAGAAAGCTGTGCATGATAACCATGGAACGTGATCCATAGAATGGTCAGTAGGAAACAATGAGCAGTGCTTTAAGCCTTTCCTTAAAAGTCTTTACTGATAAACCCCATCTTTTGCAGGGAGGTGGGCAGAAAGCCAGCGACCCACCCAGTGAACCTGTGCAGCTGAATAATAGCATTCCAAGTCCAGAAGACCTAATCCACCCGCAGTCACAGGTAGCTCTAGAGTGGAAAGAGCTACCCGACTGAGCCGCAGCGACCAAATCCGATGTGTGGCATGTCTGAAGAAGGAATGAAGGACGAGCAGGGGAAGGTTTGCAAAATAATACCATCATTGGGGTAGCAAACCATCTTCACTAGTGCCACGTGGCCCACTACAGAAAGCAGAAGAGAAGACCAAAAAGCAAACAGGGCTTGGAGGGACCGTGATGCTCTGCTGAGATTTCCATCCTGCAAATCAGTGGGAGAATGCTAGATATTAATCACTAGGTATCAAAAGGGAACTGGTTCCCAGTTCAATCTGAGGTCTATTTGTATATAAAGAGGAAACCAGTGCCATATGTTAAAGAAACACTAATTACATTTAAACATTTTTATAGTTTGTGCAATTTACATCCCAAATATTTTGAAGATTCTATGTGTACTTGACACTTAGGGATAACGCAGATCACTAGTTTGGCTTTTGCTCAATTTCAAAACCATTTAAAGACATGGACAAAGCGGGCAATTGCCTTTCACAACCTTGCATGGGGTCTGGCCCCTGCTCACCCTTCACAAGCACAACAGCAGACCATTGCACCAGAAGAGTTTGCCAAGGTGGATGGGTGTTGCTTCTTCAACCACTTGACAGTGTCTCTTCTGTTTCTCTCCTGTGTGCAGAGACAACTCCCTGGGTACCCAATACCTTTCCATAGTCTTGGTGGACCCATCTTGTCTGAGTTTAGGAATTGTCCCACCTTGTTCTCCTCCTCCTTATTTATACAGTTCTGAGCAACAACCCTTTTAATCACTTGCTGTGGATCTACCATTTGATCTCAATTTCATCCTCCTCTTTTATTATCTTTGATTGGTAGTCCGGGCTCCCATTTCTGAGATAAATGTAGAGTCCCGGACATACACTCCAGTGCTGTGAGACTACAGATAAGTTGTGGGTACCTCACATCCTGACATTAGGTGTGAGACTGTTGCCCACATCATCTGCCCTGCCTCTTTCAACGTTTTTTAGGTTGAAAGTCCATGGGCGGTTGTTTTTGTTCAATTTGTTTAAACTAGCATAAGGTTAATTACCTTAATGTTTCCCAAACTGTTTGCCAGGGGTTTTAAAATGTCCAGAAACATAACAAAAATTTGCTGTTACTTTCTTTTCAAGAAAGATTGGATAGATTTGGGTAGGGGTGGTGGCCTTGACGCAGTACTGAAGGGCATTAATTTACTACTGTAGAAGGACGTAATGTGACACCTGAATGAGCATACCAGGAGGCAATCACAAAAAGACCACAGTGAATAAATAGTGCTATGTTAAAAAAGAGTAAATAAATGTACTGACAGCATAGTGAGGCATGGCCTCTCTTGTGTGTGCCTGTAAAACTGACGTTTGTTGTTGAATTTTGGTCCTGAATTTTGACTCTTTGTCCTGAATGTTTTACAGTCCTGTCCAGAATTTGCCTCAATGCCAGGTGGTCACCCTAGTCGGCAGCTCTGGTCTTACTCCTAACGCACATCTTCCCACAGTTGTTATTTGTAGGGCAAAGCGAAGGCTTCTGCTTACTGCTTGGGCAGGAGCCTGCGGTGCAGGAAGGCGAGGGCGTATCTTTTCTAGTTTAAGAGCACATCCAGCCCTCAGTTCAGGAACACCAGCCCTACTTCATGGGGTTCAGAAGCGTCACCATGACCGCATCCAAATGCACAGCCTCGGACACGTAGATTTTCCTTGCCATGTTTCTTCTTTGTCTTGCAGCGATATCAGCATGGAACTTACTAGAGGCGCGGGAAGGCCATCTCTGCTCAGATAAATATGCTCATCGCCGCAGCACAGATTGGGTTGTTTTTTGTAGCTCAACTCTGCGAAGCTAAGCATCTCTAGGCGCTTCGCCCACAAAAACAGACCAATGTGAAAAAAAAGAAAAGGAAACAGCTTTGCGCCAGATGGTATGGAAAGGAAATCAAATAGTGCCCTTTTATGGAAAAAAAACAGGTTGTTCTTCTGACAGTCTATCGCCTTTGTGTGCATAATTAACGTGACTTCGAAATGCGTTGGGAACAATTTATTTGAGACGCCGGCTGCAGTGGCAGAACATGCCGACAGAACAGGAGGTGGGACACCAGTGCCGCAATGGCACCAGGGGAGAACTGGGCACTGTTTCACCAGACAACCTTTGGATATACACAGTTCTTGAAATGGAAAAATTAAAGTGCAGGTACTCTGTGCCAGAGTACCTTCTTGTTTCTGAGAAGTGCCGGTACTCCCCAATTAAATGTATTACGTTTTTCTTGAGATGTGCCGGTACTCTTCCTCTCAAAATAAAAAAGTGCCGGTATTCAGTACCGGCCCATTTAAAGCACTGGATATACACAGAAGAGGGAAGGGAATCTGCACAAAATGGCAGCAGGAAAGCCTCATACTGGAAAGGGAAACCTTTTCACAGCGCGAGAGGAATGGGAGAGCACGTATGGCGGGGCCACAGCAGGCCTCCGCAGCAGGGGGACTTCCACCCAGCCGAAGGCCTGTGGGTATCTATGCTGCTGAGGTAGTGCTTTCAGTGTGCAGGTTTTGTCCGGTACTTGGCACCTGCATTTCTTTAATTTGAAACCTGCGATTCGCAGCACTGCTGCAATACATTTATCAGGACAGTACGCACAGTCCTTAGGAGCAAACAGGTACTAAGGATAGTGAGTATCAGCACTTCTATATTTCTATTCAAGACAAGCGCTGCACATAGGAGACTCAGGGCCCCACTACATTCTGTAGAGGACATCATTTTGTGTTACAGCACTGAAGTATTGGCATTTGAGCAAACGCAGCCTGCCCTAGTACTCAGCCCTTTGAGATCCATCTTGTTTTCGGGTCATCAGCAAGCTTACTTGCTTTTATTCAGGGCAGCCTAGAGTGAAAGATGGGGCGTCAAAGGAAAGTGTAGAGCCAATCCGTAAGCACAGGATACCGACTTGGTGCAAATTCTGGCAATGGAGACTACACTAAGGCAATAGGCTATATATGGCCTTAGTACGACAATGTGTGGACTGTGTTTGGGATGTGCAGGAGGAGCTGAGGGGGTGTGCAAGGGACAAGGAGAGCATCACTTTAGGCCTCATTTAGAATTTGCCGGAATCAGAACCTCACTATAAATCGGCGAGGCTCCTGAGCCAACAATCTCGGGCTTTAAGACTCATTTAGAAGCGGCAAACCACGAGTTACTGGCGGAGGAGGCTTAGCTGGCTCCGCCACTGAATACCTGTAGGGTTGATGGCCAATGTACATGGGAAGGTCATTTAGGGTGGTGTTCTTACATACATTTTTCTTATTCAGGACTGTCAGGAAATTACGGGAAACAATTTAAATGACCTCCAAATGCTGACTGAAAACTCTCAGTAGAATAACAAAACAGTTTGCATATCAGGGCCAAAGCAACCTGGTGCACACAGGGCTAACCTCTCTACCTGCAGAGACCCAGCTACAACGAATGTTGCTATGAAGCAAGTGAGAACCACCCCCTTACCTCCACGGAGCAGTGAGGCATCTCCCAGTATGGCAAGCAGTTCTCCACCGAATGAGTGGACAGCGGGGGCCACAGCCTCTGCTGATCTAGGGGCTGAGAGGCCACCTGCCAAAGTTTAAATGATCTTCTAGGCCTCGCCAAAATGCTTCCGTAACATTTGAAGGCAGATCCGACATCTTATGTCGGTCCTTCGCTGTGACACAAAACCTTATCTCAGAGGGAGCATGTGTACAATGGTATGTAAGGTCTGTGGTTAAACTGCAGAGCCATGTGACGAAAGACTGAATATGGTGGTCCCACTCTCCGGTTATGGATGAAGCATGGCAGTAGGGTCTAAATTTCTTTTCTTGATTAGACACAAAGGTGTTTTAAAGACACCACAACACTTCTAAGCATCTAAGCTTCCTCCTTGCATGGTGGGGAGCGGCCCTACCCTTCCTGCACTAACGGAAGAGCCGGGTGGGCTTTGCAGCTCTAGTGTTCTCCACAAATGAGTGTCGTATTCTTGCTCCGGACACTTGACAGTTGGTCAAGAAGTGATTAAGAATTAGAGTTTGTGATGGTTCTTAGGGCGAGGTGGGGTCCGCAAATGACAGTGAAGTCAGGTGTTGCCATGGAGCCACCTTAAACAAGCATTGGCAATGCCAATTGGTTTCGGCAATCCGAGACCTATTGGCACAGTCAATAACAATGTATTTTAACTACGTGTTATGCAGTCGAGTGGATGTATGTGGTATGGAGTGGAATTATGTGGATTGGATTGGAACTGTTTGCTGTGGAATTGTGCAGTGTGAAATAGTGTGGTGTTGAGTGGAGTTGTGTGTGGTTGAATTATGTGGTATGGTGTGCATTGGAAATATGTGGATATCAGTCAAGTGATATTGAGTGTACTGGGATTATGTGGAGTGGGATTGTGTGTCATGGAGTGTAATTATGTAGATTGGTGTTTTGTGTTGTGTAGTGGTATGTAGTGGAGTTTTAGTATGTGGTGTGCTGTTGAATATTGTGGCATGTTGTGAAATCATGTGGTGTGGATTGCAAGTATGTGATGTGTTGTGTAATTGTGCTGTTGAGTTGAATTATGTGACTTGTTGTCAAAATACATGCACCCATAACAGATGAGTGACTTATTGGTGTGGATAGAAGTCCTGTTATCCGAGCCAGAGGCTGCCCCCCAAAAAAAAACAAGGCCTATTTTTAAACTGACTTAATCAGATTCCTGCTATTAAATGCACCCCTGGCCTGCAGCGATTTGCGTCCGAAGAATCATGCATGGTCACTTATTGTAAATCTAAATGCTGCAGTCATGCACTTGCTGAAATGACATGCTCTGCTGTTGTAATTTTTGTTGCATTCATCTGATAAAGTCCTGCTTTGTAGGATTAATAGGCAGATAAGGATAGAGCAATAGGCACCCCAGCTAATAGACTGACACACATCGCGCTGCTTTGCGGTTTACTCTTTCAAAACCTGAAAGGAACATTTGGGCAGGATTGAATTTAGTCACCCTAAGAAAGGACTTGTCACTTTTTAGTACAGAATTCCTAGGAATTTCAAAACTGAAAAGTTAATATTCTCTGAAGGATCAACCAGTCTACTCCTGAGCACATTCAAAAGGTCGCTGCTTGTCTGAGAACTTTCTACAACGTGATGCACCATAGTGGAATTCCTCAATTTTTGTTGTCTTACACTGCATAGCACAAAATATCATTATAGGGAAATAATGGGAAGTGCGATACAAAAATATCAACATAAGCCCAATAGTGGAACTATCAAATTAATTTAATATATATCTGCCAGTATATCTCTGGCGTGTGCTATTCTGAACATTGATTTTCCAACCATTATGTAGTAAAAACTGTACCAATGAACCATTGAGTCAGAGCTGAGAAACATATTGTAATGAGATCCATGTGTGTAAGAATTAAAATTATTAAAATATTTAGCAGAGCCTTCCAACATATTGATCCCACTTGTGGCCACAGTTCTGATGGCTACCCAAAATGCAATGTGATCCAAACGGAAGAGGACAATTAGACTAGAGGTTAAAGGTTGAACTGTTGAAGTGGCATCATGAGAAAAAAAACTATAATAAAGAAAAACCCTAACGTACACAAAATGAAGAGATGTGAAAATAAACATTTTATTTTTGGTTATAATCAAGGCTAAAATAAAACATTAAAATAAAGTAATTTTTCGATAACTTATAAAGTGACATTGATTGCAAGTTGAAATTCTGGTTATGCTAAGAACTGTACTAAATAGGGATGCAAGTAGAGGCAGTTAGTGCAATGGCACTTTTAGTGCTGACGTAATTGTTACATCATTATTGCAAACTAAAGAGAAACAAAAAAAAACTACATTATGATTTAGGATATTATTTCCTTAGTATAGTATTGTTCTTTTATGTACAGTTGTTGAAAAAACAGAGGCCAAAATCTCAGATTGCCCCCATGGTCAAATGTTATAATGCTTGGGGTAATCTCATAAGCAAATTTCTTAAGCAGCATGATTCTGTGGTGGGATAAGTTGCAGCCTGCACAGCAGAGGCAGTGCCCGGTGGCCATAACAAGGACGAACTGCTGTTGGGCTCCACTGCAACTGCTGCACACCCATGAAGCGCACCCACATGCTATCTCGGCTGCCAGGCACTATTGTTTAAATTATTTGAATAAATACTTGTAACAAGATAAATCGTGGAAGTCCATATCCGTTGTACAAAAGATTACTATCAAACTCAGTAACCTCATCCAAAGATAGTGGTAAATCACCTCTTCGCTTAATGTGGTCCCAGGATTGTAGTTCAATTTAATGCCCCTGCACATATAGCAAACATAACAAGAGGGTGTCCCAGGTAAGAGAGGCAATACCACTGTGGACGGCTTGAAGAGAACGAGAGGCACGATAGTGGGGAAGATCCATATAAGGCAAGGTGAAGTGAGGAGATTGGCGGAAAAAGCGCACCGTAACCGGCACTCGTACAAAGCGCTCTCAAAGAAAGAAGTAGTGCAGAAACAATACACTAAAATGGCCGTGCGTATTGGTGTAAAGAAGTCAGGCAGTGCACACAGGGAGGGTTAAACTCATAAAAAGGCACGACGTAAGCATGCCCTGAATAAATGCGGAGAAAGACAAATGGAGCGATGATGGTGCCAGCCAATGGGCAGCCTGTGGGCAGGCTGAAGCCCACAACAGTAGATACAGCAGTCTCGGTTCGAGACAGCGCCTGCCCGCCGTCTAGAGCCGAGACCTAAAAAACTACATTAAGGAGGCCTGTCAAGGTTAAGAAGCTTTCATACATCTCTATGTCTCTCTAACATCGTTTTCAGGTCGAGCATAGCAGCATGCAAGCACTGCTTTTCCGACTTGTTGGTATTCATCTGGGCTTTTAACCACGTCCACCGCATGCGCATCACTATCACTCATTCGTGGGATTGCCTTTCATAAATCCTTTGTTTTCATTGGTAAATGCTTTACATTTGTTCCTCTTTGGGGGGGCTTTGTTACCGCCTTGGCAATCGACCCTGTTATATGGATAATTGCACTTTTGCCAATAAAATTAACTGTAAGCAAACTTCTTTTTCCTTTTATGTCTCTCCTTTTTGTTCACACTCATGGCAGCAGTGGTGCTTTGAATCGGCTTGCATATGTCAACTATTTTACTTTTTATTTTCAGTTTGTGTGGCAAGAAAAGTCCAGTTAGGAATTTACAATGCTAATGGATCTAACTCGAGCAAATGCTAGACCCATTGCATTGCAAATGCCTGTTTTAATTGTAAATCTGTGCCTTGCCCAAACAACCCCTAATTCTGGCACTTGCATATCATGACCTCACACTGTTCGAACGTGCCTCCCTTCTTCGACGACAAGCCCTCATTGTGTCCATGTTTATTCAAAGGCATGCCCTGCATGCCATGTCATGACGAACACATTCTCTACAAAAGTAAACAAAATGCAGATTTTCCACAGCAGGGGTGGGTAGAAAATCATGATTTTATTAAAGACAGGGAGGCTATTATTACGCATATCCCCTTTATTGCCAGCTCACAGCAGCAACTTGAAGCAAACATATAGAACTTAGAACACAAATCTCCAAATATTCTGCACCATTATCTAAGTCCAAGTCAGGCAGCCATCGTCCTTCTTTTGCTGCGAACTTTTAGAACAAATCTCTTCTTAAGTTTAAACATCCAGATATGGAGTCTTCTACTAGAATCTTCTCCTGTCTTAATAACTTCCTCAATTCACTTCCTCATGAAAAATTAAAAAAATAAATTATGGTGTGAGTATAGTTCAGAGTGGGATAATATCAGTCTCTGTGCCTTTAATAGAATCATAATTTGTAAACACCCCTACTGTAAAAATTCTGAATTTTATGGCAAGGCACGGAGGCCAATATTATGCTTGTTTAAAGGCTTGGCATAATATTCCTCACAGCACTCTCAACCGGTTTGAAATAAAACATTTTGAACACTGATTCTGTTGACCAATCCGCTGCAGCTAAAATATCACTTAATCCCACTTCTGTCACTAAAGCCTTTGAAGCCATTGCTCCCTTTACAGAATGCACCCCAAATTTTGAAATCTTTATTCCTGTTCCCTTCATTACTCCTTTAACCAATCTGGCTGATGTAGGACTCAAAACAGCCTTAAACGGACACCTGAATTAAATTATCAATTGTGTTTCGTTCTTATCTCTCAAAGTCACTGTTCTCCTACCATACAGACGCAAACATCTCACCAGACATAACTTTCTATTTTCATCCAAACTTGGATAAAAAATCGTCCTTGACATAGGCTTAGTTTTTCTTCTAATAATGAAACAAACTCCCTCAGGTAAGTATCTATGTGAGTTAACCTACAAACCCCTAACATCTGACACCCTCCTAAAAGAAACCAAAGAAACATTACCAACTTAAATGAAAGATTCTTAAAATCCAAAAATCATTCTCTTCCCAACTCTGTAATTCTCCTAGTACTAGTCCTTCATCCCATAAAATAGAATACTTTGATCCTGGAGGGTTCTTCAGTCGGATACCACATCCTGTTGACCTACAGGTAAACTATCCACTAACTCATGACCTGCTGAAACAGCTGACCTACAAATAACCCTTTCAAGAAAGATTCTGTCAGAAATGTATCACCTCCACCACAGGTGCTGATATGGCATCCTAACCCCACGAAACACACCAACAAACCCATCTTTTCCACACCAACCTGTACGCCATTGATTTTCCAGGAGCCCAAGACTCCTTGATGAGTCTTGAAGCCTCAGCCAGTAAGCCTGACAGCTGCCAAGTACGTTCTCCCAAAATCAGCCAGCTCATTAACCTCATCTGACCCAGGAATACTAATTTGTTTTGTTGTCCAATCGCATCCACTAACAGATCCGACATTTGTGGCAACAGATTGGATCGTCTACTAACAATTCCATGACATCTCGATACCAATCTGGGGACGGCCAAAACAGCTTTATCAGAACCATCTCTACTTGCTCTCTTCTCACCTTCAACATAACCTCTGAATCAACGCAAAAGGTGGGAATGCATAATTGCAAGCACCTCCCCAGTACTGCAGAAATGCATCCACCGTCTTCGACTGGGGATCCGGCCTCCAACTGTAAAACATGCTCAGCTGAGTATTTATACTGCTCGCAAACAGATCCACCAACAACGGTGCCCATCTGTTGTCCAATCCCTTGAACACCTCCTTGTTAAACATTCAATCACCAAAATCTCTCAATTTCCTTGAAATCAAATCTGCTATTGTGGTGCTCATCCCTGGAATGTACTGGGCTTGAACTGAAATCTCTGTGTTCATATTAAAAAAAATCCTTTGCCAAATCTGATAATGCTTTGATCGAAGGCCTCCCAGCTTGTTTACATATCTCACTCCAGAAACATTGTCCATCTGCATCTCTTTCTCTTGCACTGTCCACTTCCTTCCTGTTGCCAGTGAACCACACCTTGCTCCCCAAGGCTATTATTATGTCTGGATTGTTGTCAAAAATAGACTTTCCATCCATTGCTTTCAAATTCTTCATCCACCACTCCAACTCTTCCTTCGTCTTTGCATTCAATTGTACCCTCTGAGAATACCTCACACCCTTGCGTAGATATTTGGCTTTCAATCTCTGTAAAGCCCGATAATGTAAAGCAGCCAGAACAAATGTCTGCATTGAGGCTGAAAGCAGACCTAGCATTCTGGAAATCTGACGTAAAGTAATCAATTCGCACCTTAAAACTTTCCTTATCTCCCCTAGAATCTTTTCACTTTCTCCATTGGTAACTTCAACATACATTCCAACATCCAAATCTGAAAGCCCCAAAACACAATTTTTTGTGCTGGATTCAGACAAGACTTCTCTGTGTTCCCCTACAAATCCTAGATCCTCTAAAATGCGCACCACTGACTTTGTATGCTCCTGTGCCTGTCCCTTGCTATCTGACATAATCAACATGTTGTCGAATTAAACTATTAGTCATAGCCCCTTGATCACAGCCAAGTTACAATCAGTTTCAGCACTTTGGTGAAACACCAAGGTGAGGATTTCAAACCAAACGGAAGACTCTTGAATCTCCACATCACTCTTTTCCAATGGAATCTCAAAAATCTCTCTGTTCAACGCATACTGAAACTGTCAGATATGCATTTTTCAAATCTATATGTGTCAAACAATCTCCCACTCCTAACAGGTCTCTCAACATGGGTACCCCTTCCATCTTGAAGTAGTTCAATTCTTTTAAGTTGATCACAAGTCTCACCCCTTTGACTTTCTTTTCTACTAAAAATAAATTGCTCTCAAAATCCTGCACTAGATCATCCACTTTCTCTATAGCTTCTTTTTCTTGAAATCCTTCAACTTCTTGTTCTACCAATTTCTCTTCTCCCTTTGAAACCTTAAGGGTCTTGGCCACCTTATATGTACTGGATTTTCTACAAAGTCTATCTGAAAACCCTGTACTGTCTGTAATACCAATGGGTCTGTAGTTATCTCTTTCCATCTGCCTAAAAAATGGGCAAGGTTTCTGCCCAATTTTATTTGGATACACAAAGGGTCTTTTCCCAAACATACCTTGTTATCTCGCCCTCTCTCTCCTCTATATTTTCTTCTTCCCCTCCATCTCTGGGGATAGAAGCTTGCTGTCAGAAATCCAGGCGGTCTATATCCATGGGAAAAAGATCCCAAATCCACGACTGGTAATCGACCCTGCATTCTCCCAGCCCCGCCAAAAACCTTCCTGATATCTTTCTGCACTTTCTGTATTGAGTTAAAGGCACCAGCATGTTTTGCCATCTCTGTCACAAACTCCTTTCCAAGTAACATGCCTTTTGCCTCTGGACTTAATTCTTTACTTGCTAGCTCTGCCAGCTTTAGGTCAATTTTCATTAGGAGACCTTTTTCCCCATTCACCAATAAGCTTACTGCTGGTTGCACCCATTAGCTTAGCTCGAAAACATAAAGCAGCTTCCTTTAAATATGCCTCCTCACACAGGTAAAAAATGTTTGTTATTTGCCCAATACGTCTATCAGATGAGCTTGGCTAAACCTCTTCTAGGGTCTCTTCCTGACTTGTTCAGGAATGTTAACGTCTTCGCATCTAATTCAGGAGTATAAGCCACCTTATTCGCCAAAGTGGCTGTAGAAAAATGCCACTGTTGGCATGGTCGACCCCCACTTTTTGCCTAGTGTTGATGCCAGCTTACATTGGAAGTGTGCTAGGACTCTGCTAACCAGGCCCCAGCACCAGTGTTCTTTCCCTAAAACTGTACCTTTGTTTCCACAATTGGCACAGCCCTGGCACACAGTTAAGTCCCTTGTAAAAGGTACCCCTGGTACCAAGGGCCCTGTGGACAGGGAAGGTTCCCAAGGGCTGCAGCATGTATTATGCCACCCCTAGGGACCCATCACTCAGTACATGCACACTGTTTTGCAGCTTGTATGTGCTAGTGGGGAGAAAAGACAAAGTCGACATGGCACTCCCCTCAGGCCTGTGGCATAGGTAAGTCACTCCTGTAGCAGGCCTTACAGCCCTAAGGCAGGGTGCACTATACCACAGGTGAGGGCATAGCTGCATGAGCATGTATGCCCCTACAGTATCTAAGCCAATTCTTAGACATTTTAAGTGCAGGGTAGCCATACTGAGTATATGGTCTAGGAGTTTGTCATTACAAACTCCACAGCACCATAATGGCTACACTGAATACTGGGAAGCTTGGTATCAAACCTCTCAGTACAATAAACCCACACTGATGCCAGTGTGGGATTTATTGAAAAATGCACACAGAGGGCATCTTAGAGATGCCCCCTGTATAATAGCCCAACTGCTAGAGTAAGACGGACCGGTCTCTGCCAGCCTGCCACTTCCAGGCGAGTTGCTGACCACATGGGGTGAGTGCCTCTGTGCACTATGTGGTCAGAAACAAAGCCTGTCCTGGGTGGAGGTGCTTCACTCCTCCCCTGCAGAAACTGTAACACCTTGAGCCTCAAAGGCTCAAGCCTGGTGTTACAGTGCCCCAGGGCACTCCAGCTAGTGGAGATGCCCACCCTGTGGATGAGCCCCCACATTTGGTGGCAAGTCCAGAGAGATAATGAGAAAAACAAGGAGGGGTCCCCCCCTCAGCCAGGTCCACACCTAAGGTGTCCAGAGCTGAAATGACCCCCTCCTTGAGAAATACTCCATCTTGCTTTGGAGGATTAGGACCAATAGGGATAGGGATGAGCCCTCCCTCCCCAGAGGGAGTGCGCACAAGGAGGGTATAGCCACCCTCAAGGACAGTAGCCATTGGCTACTGCCCCCTGACTCTAACACACCCCTAAATTTAGTATTTAGGGGCAACCCTGAACCCAGCTCTTGAGATTCCTGACGACCTCAAGAAAGAAGGACTGCTGAGCTGAAAGCCCTTCAGAGACGAGAAGGAGACACCAACTGACTCGGCCCCAACCCTACCGGCCCGTCTCCTGCTTCAAAAAGCTACAAGAAAAGAAGCAACGCGTCCTGCAGGCACAGCGACCCCTGAAAAGCCTCCAGGGGACTGGCAGCATTACCAAGGACCAAGGAACTCCTGTGGACAGCGTACCTGTCCAAAAAGAAGACCAAGAAACCAACTTCAAAGGGACTCTCACCTCACCCCAGAAGTGTGAGTCAAACTACTCTGCACCCAACACCCCTGGCCTGTGTCCAGAGAAACCAACTATCCAGAGAGGACCCCCAGGCGACTCCGACGATGTGTCTATCCTGGGCTGACCTCTCTGGACCCCCCTGACCGGGACGAAGATATCCGACACCTGGAGAAGCACTGCAACTGCAGCCCCCAATCCCGTGAGAAACCGGCCACCGGTGCAGCAACAACCGGCAGGCAGCCCTCTCCCTTGCCCAGTCAGTGACTTGCCCGAGATGCCCCCCTGTGCCCTGCCTGCAGCGCCTAAGTGACCCCCGGGTCCCTCCATAGAGTTCTATAGAGAACCCGACGCCCTGTTTGCACACTGCACCCGGCCGCCCCGTGCCGCTGATGGTGTGGATTTTGTGCCTACTTGGGGCCCCTCCAGTACTCCTCCAAACCCCCCCTGGTCTGCCCTTCGACAACGTCGGTACTTACCTGCAAGCAGACTGGAACCGGAGTACCCCTTGTCCCCGGAGGCCACCACGTTATTTTGGCTCTTGTTTGACCTCTGCACCCGACTGGCCCTGCCTGTGTTGCTGGTGCTGGGTGTTTGGGGTTACCTTGAACCCCCCTCAGTGGGCTACCTATGCCCCGGACACTGAACCCGTAAGGGTGGTACTTACCTCAGAAACTGTACTTTACTTCCTTCACCCAGGAACTGTTGAAAATTGCACTGTGTCCACTTTTAAAATAGCTTTTTGCCATTTTAAAGAAAACCGTGTACATTGTTGATTCCATTCAAAGTTCTTATTGTGTAAAGTACGTTTCATTTAATGTGCTTACCTGCTAAATGAATCTTGTGGCTCTACAAATAAATTAACAAAAGAATATTTTTCTATATAAAAACCTACTGGCCTGGAGTTAAGTCATTGAGTGTGTGTTTTCACTTACTGCTTGTGTATGTACAACAAATGCTTAACACTACCCTCTGATAAGCCTAACAGCTCGACCACACTACCACAAATAGAGCATTAGTATTATATATTATTGCCTCTTTGGGAACCTCTGGACTCTGTGCACACTATGGGGAATATTTATACTTGTTTTGGGCTGAATCTACGTCATTTTTTTACACAAATTCGGAGCAAAACTAACTCCATATTTCTAGCACCAAATTTATGGAGTTAAAGTAATTTTTGGGATGTGGAAACCTAGTTTGCGTCAATGAGATGCAAAGTAGGCGCTCCTGTGCAAAAAATGACTCTATGGCCTTAGCCCCATATTTATCCCCCATGCTAAAATTCCGAACGGGAGGGGTCAAAAAATGGTGCAAAGCTTGCTTTGCACATTTTTCAACACCTGGGTCAGGGCAGGCATTAGGCACCTGTGGGCCTATTTCCATGGTGGCGATTGAGCACCAGGCTAGACCAAGCTGGAACATAAGCCATATGTCGCGAGCTGCTAGAAGTGGAGTGCCGAAGAGCCGGGCGAAAGCCAGATGAACCGGATGAGAGCCGGAGAGAGGAGGATTGCACCGCGCTGCTCTGCAATGCACTACCGCTGCACTACTGCTACTGGACGGTTTCCGAGGTGCGTCTGAGGTGAGCTGTATGGCAGGACAGCAGGGGGAGAACGGTGTGGTGTGGAGCAAAGCGCAGGGTTGTGGGGTTCACGTCTGAGGTGACAGTCAATGGGTCTTCAGACCAGAGGAGTGGTGGGCTGAGGGCTGTGTCAGGGTTGCGGTAGGCCAGGTGACAGGTGACAGGGTTGGGCACAGGGCTGAGGGACGGCTGGACAGCTGTGCAGCTTTTCTCTGCCAACTGCCCCCTCTTGCCCTCTCGCCCCACTCTGGCCTGCTCCTCCCCCGGTTGCTTCCTCACTGCTCCCTTAACTTCTCCCTCTCACTCTCGCTGTACTTTCCCCTGCCCATCCACTGTCCGCTGCCCACTCTCACTTCCACTTCTTGCCACCTCCCACTGCCAGCACCCGTACTTCCACTGGCTCCTGTCCCCTACTCCTTTCTTGCCTCTCTTGCCTTGCCTCTTTTGCCTCCACTCCTTGCTTGCTTGCCCGTCTTGTTGCGCCTTGTTGCGTTCACTGCCTTTACTGCCTTACTCAGTTGCTCAAGACTTGCCTCGCTTTGACCTCGGCCGTGGTCTGGACAGGGCACATGGGTAGGCGGTTAGACGGGCAGGCGGGCAGGTGGGTAGGTGGGCAGGTAGGCGGCAAGAGGTCGGGTAGGCGGCTCAGGGCATGGGGCGGTAGAAAGCACCTTGAAGACTCTTAAAGAATCTGCCTATACCCCATGTTGTGAAGGAGGTTTCACAAGCGTGGCAACCATAGTAGGCTGCTGCTGAGAGTGCGCCACAGGATTCTCACGGAAGCAGCCCAGCTAGGTCTGGGTGCAGTTTGTGGGACCCTAGTGAGACCTGCTTGAAGCCCATCCTCCTCAACTGCCTCCCTAACTGCCTGTCTCCACCACTCCAGGTACCCTTCAGGATAATTCCCCAAAGACTACAGATAACTGAGTTACTACATTACCTGCCACCTGTTACTCGTCACCCACTGTCAACCCCGCTATCCTGCTACCCTACTATCTAGCGAACAGTACAGCAAGAGAGCAACAAGGCCATAATGCGCTCGGGTAGAACTAGGGTTCCCCCTACCTATTGTCAGAGGCAGAAGCCAAGTCGGGGTAGGCGGACTGAAACATCTGAACCCCTAGCTAATGTCATTGACATCACTGATCCAGCAGGGTCCTTGGAGGATAGCAGCTCAACTCTAATCGTCCAGGCGGTGTTCCAGGACAGGATTAATCCAATGGGAGCCACGTCTGTGCAAGACATTCTCACAGATACAAAGTGCAATCCAAAATTGACGCCAAATTTCTTCTTCTTAAGGATCCAGTTTCAAACATCTATGCAGCAAACTCAAATATTGCAGGCCTACCATCTCTCCTGGAGCCATCATCAGTCAAGTAGCCGCTTTTGATTTAGCTGAAAATACATCATGTAGCCTTAAGCCCGTCGGACGTCTGCCAAGCCCACTAGCGCTCTCACCACTGAAGCCTGTTGCTCTTCAAATGGCAACTAAATCCTTTACAGAGGCACAGGTGCACACACAAGGCTCTGGAACAGAGTTCCTGTCCACAGGCGAAGCTGACAGCTGTGACAGCTGCGCAGACAAATCCAACATAGCATAATCTACTCACTTCCTTCCCTCCTCTCTGGTATTGTCAGAACAAAGAAGTCAACTCAGCTCACTAGTTCAGACCAATCTCACTCACCAGGCTTGAATCTGAACTACCCATCAAGAATCTGCCCCAGTGATACCACTCTCGACACAGGCCGAGCAGACTCATTGCCTGGTCAATACTCACCAAAGGACCCAAGGACAGATCTTGTCTCAGGGTCCCCCCTTTTGACAGCTATGCCCACCAGGACAAACCAGCAATTTGTACACGGCAGAATCCTTCTTCGCTCGCCTCCCTGGATTGGGAGGCAATGATGGCAATATACAGAGACAGGGCCTTGAGACAGAACCAGACCTGCTCTACCCTGCGCTCGCCTGCTGGATCTTGTTCTGACACCAGGCATCAACCTGGCACCACTACACCTTTTGAGACTGCTGCAGATCCAGATATACCAACAGTTTTGAACATTATACTGAGCACCCTCCAGCTCACTGCTGACGCCTTAAACTCCCAGTCTACTAAAATGGATACTCAAATCAAATGGTTAAAGACGCTGGCAGTTTTTATTCAAACTGACTCAAACATTGAGACCTTAATAATCTGATAGTTAGAGCCCAGAATTCTGCCAACTCTTGGCTACCTGTTTGTTCTTGTACCTGTTCTCCAGTCTTGGATAAGCTGGGTTCCCTAGCAGAAACCCTAAGTAGCGTCTTTGAGGATATGAAAACATCTCTGACGCAAAACAAGGTAGCCAACTCCAAGTCTTCTGACAACACCAGGAGAGACAACCCTCCCCAGCTTCAAATAACATGCATGCAGGGTGTGTCACAAGAATCTTCCAAGTCACACGAACAGGAACCTATCCACGGGCATCGAACTTCAGCAAACAAACAGCAGAGTCCCCTAAAACATTTTGCATGGCTCAGATCCATTGAGTTGCCCCTCTGGAAAACAGAATTCAGGGCCACATATCAGCATTGGGGTCCTCTCACCTACTACAAGTGGCACTCTAGCCTAAAATTATTCGCCAACTACAGCCTGGAAGAAGTGCAGACGGAAAGGGCAGAAGCACAGGTTAAAAGCAATTGAGAAGAAGAAGACGATTGTCTCCTTCTTCAGTAACCAGGCAGGGGGGTCCAAACTACTGTCTAGCTCCCCTCCAGGGTCACAGACTCAAGCATGCACTCCTCATGCAGGAATTAAGGACGAGTCGATGATAAAGTCCCCTTGGGTACACCGCCCAGTTCTACCAAACTGGCGACCCAGCCTAGCTCTACTTCTCTACCAAAACAACCTCAAGTAGGTGCCTCTGATGGAGAACTCAGGAACAACATCACTGCCAGTTCTCTCGAGCTTGGGAACAAGTCAGGCACTTCTTGGATTGCACCTCCTGATGCTGATAATTGTGTTGAATCAAATGTACCCCTCATTGTCACAACAAATGTTGACAAAAGATCCCACCTGCTCAAACTGTCCTTGAATCCATCAAAACAGGAAAAGCTCAGGTGGAGGGAGCAGGGGAGCAATTATACATTGGCAGCGTCAGCAACTCATGAAGCCACCAGATTTCTAAAAAGGACCTGCAGCATGATGCCCTTGACTCAGGCTGCTCCTGCGGCTCCAGCACCAACCCTCCGTAACTGTGGCACAAATTCTAAAATAACTCTGATGAACCCTGAATTAAAATCGAGGGGCACATTCGACCTGTTAAATCGGGGGAACATCCTATGGCTGCTGAGACAGCTTCCTGAGATGACAAGTCTCACCTCAGCGGATATGGTATCAGTGGAATTTATTCCACCTTCGGGCATCCCAGACGAATGAAGCAACCAAAGGGACCTAGACCTCTGCTAAGGTAGCAGCGCAAGTACTTGGAGTTGAAGGGTCTTTCAGGAATTGGGGGATCCACGTTACCCCAGTAACAGACCCTGCCTATCCAGATCTTCTACTGACAAGACAGGGTGATAGGGGGACTCAAACACTGCCCTGTGTCTTTAATGGCATTTCAAAGAACTTTCAAAGCAAGCTGCTCTTCCCCCGTAAAGCATGGGCAAACATTGTGCCCTCTCCCTGCCCCAGGCACCCCTTTCCTAATGATTGGAGGTGGCTACGCAGCACACTGAGCATAGGACCAAGACAACTATGACGGAGCAGGCCAACTCCCATTGACCAGGAAGATAAAACCAACCTTGATATGTGCTCATTGAACATCAGTGGGTTGCTGGATAAACTGGAGGATAGGAGCCTACTGAACTATCTAACGTCATTCCAAATAATAATGCTGCAGGAAACCTGGACGGAATCTCCACCTGCAATCCTGGGATTCGTGAGTTATCACATCCTGGCAACGAGGAGGGCCTGCTTTGGGGGCCTGAGTAGCAGACTCATTATATATCTCAGTAAGGGAAGGAGGGGGCACCGTTACATCCCCTCAGCCATGTGCAAAAATCTGATGACAGTTTTTCTTTCCACGACACAAGGGCCCCCAGTCCTCCATCTAGTTGTAATGAACATCTACGTCCCCCCGGAGAAGGCTTGCAAACAGGAGGCTGGATGGCAGCTGAAATAGAAGATTGGAGAGCTATTAAATAACGCTCCTTGCTCTGAGCTGATTCTAAGCGGTGACTTCAACTTGAATCTATTGGGAACGGAGCATTCTGAAGAAGCTATTACGGTGCAGAACACTTTTTGGCAGATCCTGGATCAAATTTCATCTAGAACTTACAAAGGGAATAGGTTAAGGAAACTGCTGTTAAAAGACCTTGAAGCAATGGCTCTTCGATCGACTAATGGCCGTTACAGCACGGATCAACCTCCTTCATTCAAGTTTTTTAATCAAAAAGTGAGAACGCTAATAGACTTTACGATTCTATCATTGTCCTTGTTCTGCTGAATTAAAAAAAATCCAGGTAGCAAGCATAGGCAAGAGCAATCATTTACCACAAGGGCTGCACTTCACTGATCCAATTAATCATCATGACCCTACAGATGTGCTGCAGCGTGCAATGTATACAAATAAGGGGAGGCGAATCAAATGGACATCAGAGACCACACCAGACCTTGCAGAGAAAGCCAAGCGAATGTGGGGCCACATGTACGTAAGTTTGGTTTTGCGACTCGCAATTTGAGAGTCGCAAAACCTTATGCACAACAGTGTCTATGATGCTGTTAGCGATTCGCAAGGGGGTCGCAAATGCCCACCTCATGAATATTTATGAGGTGGGTCTTAATTTGCGACCCCCTTGAGAATGGCGGCCCTCACAGAGATAGTGGCCTGCTGAGGACAGCAGACCACAATGTCTGTGACTGCTTTTCAATAAAGCAGCTTTGTTTTTGTAATGCAGACCGTTTTCCTTAAAGGAAACCAAGATGCATTACAAAAACAAAAAATTAAATGTTTTTGTTTCATTTTTTCAGAGCAGGCAGTGGACCGTAGGACCACTGCCTGCTCTGAAAAAAATGTTTCAGTGACATTCACAACGGGGAAGGGGTCCCATGGGGACCCCTTCCCTTTTGCGAATGGGTTAGCACCCATTTGAAATGGATTCTAACTGCGATTGTTTTGCAACCGCGTTCGCGGTCACAAAACAATCCTACATTGCACTACGAGTCACAATTAGGAAGGGAACACCCCTTCCTAACTGCGAGTCGCAAAACGGGGTTTGTGCATCGCGATGTGCTTTTTGCACGTCGCAAACAGCCAAATTCGCTGTTTGCGACGTGCAAAAACGTTAGTACATGTGGCCCCAGGTCCCTTAAACTGGACCTCACAGACCCTGAGAAAACAGAACAAGCAGCACAGGCAGCCTTTGATGAGTTTGTTGGGGAACTTCTGGCATCCTATCAACAACAGTCTCAAGGCACAAGAGTTTATAGTCCTCAAGGACCTAAATTTGAATGGCAAACAAAGATACTCAAATGCAATCTAAACTTCGTCCTTTGGCTTCTTCAGAAACAGCCAAGAGATGAGGCATTGAGAGCGCTGGTGTCCACTTCCAGATCTGCCTACAGAGGCCACTTGTGGGTGCACCAAAGAGGCAAGGCAGCCGAGTTAGCAGGAAATCCCCTGCACGCATTAAAGTCAAATGGGCACGCGCAGCTCTGGTGACACATGCCTAAGTTCTGCAACACACACCAGCTCCATAATTAACATCTCTGAGCCTACCTGGTATCAATATCTCTCTTGCCTCTTTGGTCCCCCGACTCAGGGGCCTGTAAGTGAGGGTCCCTGACCCAAGGAAAAAACACAATTTCAAGCACAAAGTTTCACATGCTTTTCTTCACAATCATGCAGCTGCCTTCGAATTCTCTCAGAAATAACGAGAAAGAGAATCATTACCTGTCAGAATGAGGGAGCACTGGGACCCAATGGTATTCCTGCTGCCTTGAACAAAGAGGACTCAGACTTTTGGGCAAAACATCTTTTGGCACTCTACAACTGCATACTCGCCACCATCATCATTGCGCAATCATGGAGAGGCTCAATCATCTCCCCAATCTTCAAACGAGGCTTGACCAATGACCTAGCAAACTACTGACTGATTGCACCTTTAGATGTCGAGTCCAAAATCTTTGCAGGGATGCTCTTGGAGGAACTTGAAACCTAGGCTGCTGACAATAACCTGATCCCGTTTAACCAAACAGGGTCCTCTAAAGGAGTAGGTACAATTGCTAATCTTATGGCTGTATCACTACTATTCGATCAATGTCTACACGCCAAGAAGTCCCTCTTCCTCTCCTTCATAGACCATAAAGCAGTAATTGATCGAGTAGACAGAGGGAAATTATGGTCTAAGCTTGCAAAATGGGGCGTTCCGTCCCATCTGCTAAAAGCAATAACCCTTCTTCTCACTAATACTTGGGTTAGGGTCAAATTAGGTGATGGGACGCACCTCTCAGAAAAATTCCTACCTCTCAGGGTTTGCAGCAGGGATGTGCGCTCGCACCTCTTCTTTTTAATCTCTTATTGGCAGATCTACCGGCGAGACCGGACAAGGAGAACTCGCATTCACCAAGATTGGGGGAAACTGCTAGGGCATGCTTGATGTATGCTGATGATCTTATTCTCTTCAGCCATACCAGATAGGACTCCAGAGGCTACTCAACACAACAGCTGAATTTTCAGAAGAAAATGCTCTTTACATTAACTTGGGGAAATCCAAAAATCATGCCCTTCAGGGGGACCACGCGGCAGCGGCACCAGTGGTATTTGGGCATTAGCAAAATTGAATCACTGTGTGACTATAAATGCCTAATATAAATACCTAGGTGTTCTCCTTGACTGCAACGGCTCTTTCAAGCCCCACCTAGAAAGCCACAGCCGGAAAGTCATCCCTCTTACATTTGCATTTAAGCACATTAAAAACGTGACTGGTTCTTCAACTTACTTCCCACTACTAAAGGTCATTCAAGCCAAACTAATTCCAACAATTACATAGGGCAGCGAAGCTTTAAGAGGTAGAGGAGAGGAGCACTTGGACAAAACAATTGTTAAGCTCTTCAAGGGGCGGTTCAGTTTACCAAACCATACTTCACCGGCCCAGGGCCGTCTTGAATTTGGCTTGGCCAGACAGTCACTAGCAAGAAAAGGGGCATTTATTAACTTAAATTATAGACTTGAGACAGCAAGGCAAGGCTCTCTAAGCTCCCTCATCTGGGCTGAAATCACTGTGCAATCCAACTCCCCTTTTCATCTCTATTTTGAGTCCTATCTGGCGGCATTGGGCCTGGTAGACCAAGTACCCCAATTCAGCTCGCACCAGCTCATCATTCGTGTGACAAAAGAAAGAGTCAAGTCTCTTTCACAGCTAATGGACAAAGGTTTATCGAAACAAAGCCATGCCTGGTTAGTTTTATCATACGATAGGCTTGTCCCACAGTCTTACCTGAGAGTAGCAGTCAATCCACGGATTAAAGCAGCTTTCATGCAAAAGTAATAACCAGTATGGCTTCAAAGGGGACTGCGTAGGTGCAGGCCAGTGATTTTGGTTGAATTCAAAGGGGACGATGTGCAGCTTAGCTGCAGGCTGGTGAAAAGTTTGGAGAAATTAGGGAGCCAGGTCTCAAGGATCGAGATCTTAGGGCACGCGCGCACAATTAGTCAGCATGCAATTCTGTAATACTCCACAATTAAGTTGCATATTTTAACTTAAAATCAGCCTTTTAGTATTTTATGATCTTTTATTGGTGTATTGATTGTGTAATGATTTTAATTGTCCAAACACTGGTAAATAAAATAGTAAAATAGTAAATAGAATTATCAAACTGAAAAAAAAAAATTATGAACAGTTCTCGGTTTTCATTAAAACATCTGAACCCAGCATCGAATCCCAGATTTGAAAAAGCAAGAACCCCTTAAAACTGCTTACATTTCCAAAGATAGAAGGAAAGGTAAGAACGGGTAGCCTTGCTCTAAGACCGTGGTGCCTACTCTATAGTTCTCATGCCCTTTATAATTAGTCTGATTTCCCGCAAACCATAACAGTTGCTTTCAGAGATCTTGACCAACACTTTTCAGTAAAATTTGTTTGTTGTGTGACGATATCAAGTGACAAAATATTGATTTGCAACAAAATAAAGTCCAGGATATCAACTACCATTATGGCCGTCTTTTTGGGTGACCTGTTAACTTCAATGAACTCAGTAATGAGAGTTACTAGGGCCTTTAGAATTATGAGTTTTGTGAGCAATTCGTTGATTAGTGCCTTTCCATCCATAGATTTCACCTACTGCAGGTAGACGAAAAATCTATGTAGAATACCAGGGAAACCATGCAGAGATCAGCACACTAATTTCGATTTATTTAGATTATTCCAACTAAACCCATAATTCCTATTATCACCCGTTCCTTAAAAGGACACTGGTAACCTTAAATCCAGGGGACGGAAATAACATGAATTTTTATGGGCCACCTGTAATGAAGCCTTTATCATTTTGATCAGTGTATGTAGGTGAGTGTGTTTGAACCCAGTCTTGTTCAATATGCTTGTCATTCCTCAAGATGACATATATTGATCAGCGCAGCCACTGTGGCTGTCTCTCATGGTCAAATCTATGGCTTCTGGTAGTCTTGTGTAAAGGTTCCAGGGTTTCCCACCCCACGTTTTTATGTTCAAATGAACTGCCAATCCTTAACTTACCCACAGCAATCATGGCGCCACCCAATCCGCAAAAGATGATCAAGCAGGCTATGGAACGAGCTGTTGGGAGACAAAGCACAGGCCTTGTTAGCAGAGACGGAAGTGCTGAAACTGAGAGCATTGGGGGTTAGGGATCAAGAGAATAAGGAAGATGGGAATAATCTCAGGGGCTAAGCATATCAATCAATCAATCATAGTGTATGTATTTAAACTCTATTTCCATGGCTATTGTGTTCAATAAATGTACTATGATAGTAAGGTGGAACGTTTTGAAAGTTTTTTACGACATATATCTATATCTATATTTATAGACATATATATATATATATATATATATATATATATATAAACACACATGTTTATATACACATATATATAAATATCCATATATATATAAATATATATATTTATATAGAATTTATATAAATATATATAGAATTAATATATATATATATATCTATATCATATCAAAAACACAAGCTTTATTTGGTCAACATAACCATCAAAGCAACCATAAAACAATTTAAAATCATAAATAGTTTAAAACATGGGGGGAGTTAAAAAAAAATCTAACAATTATATTAAAATGTAAACAAACCCACTTCATATCCACAACATACTTATTTACAAGGATTTAAAAATTTTAAGAAAACAAATGCATATATATCAGGCAGCCATAAGGAACTTGCTAACCGCAGAAATTAAAATGGTTGAAGTGTCACTTTTCAAAATCCTTAAAGCAAATTGTACAAATCCACTTGCACCGGGGAGTAGAATATGCCGGGCAGAAAAACATAAAATGTTCAACAGATTCGATGCTGGCACAACAGGCAGGACATAAATCAGATGTTAGAGATGATCCCCAACTGCCATTTAAGGACAGCAGCAGTAAACACCCAAAACAAAAACGAGCATACAAACTCTTCCCCAGTGTGTCAGGTATAAGATCTAAATAAAATTCATACTTGGGATACCACTTAAAAGCAAGAAATTGATTAGTCAGCCGACCATGTGATGTACAAAGGAGGAGATTGTTTCTTACATAACAACAATAAGAAGCTTTCAAAGGCAATTTGTGATTTTTCCCTAAGTTCTGTGGGTTCTCCCAATAGCTTTCATGCCCCAGAATATGAAACCATTTTGACACATGCCTGAACCATGGGATAGAAACTGCATTTGGTCTTTTTAGGAGGTCGAGAAGGGAGTCCCTGCATAGAATAAGCTCATGAGTGGTCCAGATCATTACCCAATAGAATAAGGGTCTCAGGGCTATCAAATCAGCAATGCGATTAAACCCGAGGTCCAAAAAAGCCGGGGTCAAGGGTGTGCTACGAGGGCACGCAAGTAGAGCCCTGGCAAAATTATTTTCACCCACAGACAGTCTATTGCTAATATAAAACCCCCACGCCTCGGCACCGTAGGCGGCAGCGCCCTGCACCTTTGCCAAATAAATCTTGATAGCCGGAGATACGGCTTTTGTTACAGAGCTTTTATAAAAATGCAGAATAACGCCCGCCCTATACTGGAGAAGTTCTACACTTTGACTAGTCTGATCCTCCCATTGTAAATCGTTTGAGATCCTCACTCCCAGGTAATCTATTGAACTAACCTTGCTTAGAGGGGTCCCATCTCAAATAATAGTACATCTCCTAATTTATCCTGAACTAAACACCATTAATTTAGTTTGACTAACATTCAGTTCCAGGCCATAGTCTGCACAGTATAATTTAAACCTGTCAACAAGAATCTGAAGACCCATTGGGGTCTTAGGAATAAGTAGAGAATCATCTGCAAAGAGTAATGTAGGGATTTTCTGCGCGTTTGGGGAGGGGGCATCATTCTGTCAAGTAGACAACACTTGTACCACCTCATTTATAAATAAAGTAAATAAGGTTGGGGCCAAGACACATCCTTGGCGAACCCCCCTCTGAATGGGAATATGTTCTGTTAGTTCTCCCTGATTGCCCCATCTCACCTGGGCATTGTATTCTCATGCAACCGTTGTAATAGATGGATTATATTGATAGGAGTACCCATTCTATGTAACACTTCCCATAATTTTTCTCTAGAGACCATATAAAAAGCAGATCAAAGGTCCACAAAAACAGCATATAGATTTTGCTTGGCAAGGACTATATATTTCCAATATAAAAGCATCAGCCTAAAGACCTGATCTACCGTACTGGTTTTTGGGCGAAAACCCGCCTGTAGTGGGGGTAGCACCTGATGATCTTGAACCCAGCTTAATAGCCTTTCCAAAAGCTGTTTATCAAAACATTTCTGGAGATTGTCAATAAGGCTAATAGGTCTATAATTAGCTGTGGAGCTCACATTGCCCTTTTTATGTATCAAAATTATTTCAGCCCCTTTCCAAGTACTCATGATTGGGCCCCCAGCTGCGATTTTGTTCGAGATCAAGTTTATATACCAGGAACATATTACAGGTTAGGATTTATATAAGTCCCCAGGAATCTTATCCGGGCCTGGCGCTTTAGCAGATTTTAGGGAGTTAATTGCTGCTATAGTTTCCTCCAAAGTAATTGGACCTTCATAAGTAAAATAATCTAGTCCTGGTTTATCCGAAAGGTAGCTCGTTCTACCCGACAACAGGGGAAAGGATTCATGGATTGAGAGAATACAAGATAGGGCGTAGAGTTTTGGAAAAATTATTCACCCAGCTCTCAGGTTGAATATAGTTACTTATAGTGCTCTTGCCCCCTCTTTGTCTATTGGACATTAACTTCCAGAATGTCACATTGTCATTGTGTTTAGTTGCATTGAGCAAGTTTTGCTAGATTTAATCTTCCCAGCTTTTGTTTGCTTGTATTATGATCTTGTTATAAGCGAGTCTAGCTGATTGTATCGCTCCCTGAGAACATGTCGTAATAGCTATTTTTAATGCTAACTTAGCCTTAGAACAATCCTTGTTGAACCACACATTATTTTTGGGGTTGCCATCAAAATACTTAAGGCTGGTCTTTTTATTAAAAAAAAGCTCTGCAATTTCTTCAACAGGTCTTCATGAATACTAAGAATGGGAATGTTATTTACTTCGTACTCCTCATATACAGCCATTACATCAATGAACTATTGATAAATCCCTTTTATCAAAAAGGGGTTAGACAGAACTTTTGGTCAGCAGACCCGAGTAAAATTATTATCCAACAGTGGTGCTGGGACCACAGTGCAAAGGTCATTCTGTGATCTCCTAAATACATCACTGTGCATAGTGAGGAGCAAAGGATCATGATCATTCTCATAACGTGAATTCACCTTCATATCTTTTAAGGAAGGTGATAGCCGACATCCACTAGGAAGTAATCAATTACACTAGTGGGCGCGCCTTGCATAAAAGTCGGCGCAGTGCTCAAATCAGAGGGAATTCGACCATTACAGGCCCTAAGTCCATGTTTAAGGCATAAAGATATCAACTGGGAAACAGCACAGGAACAAATACACTGTTGTTTATTCATTAGTTGTGGAATACCCCAAAGTTCCTCTTCTTCATCCATTAGACCACCATTTAGACAGGAAGGTTCAAAAGTACAGTTCATATCTCCTGCTATCACTAAATTCGTCAGAGCGTGCAGGGTGTCCAAGAATTCAGACAGCTGCACCAAAGTCTGAGGCTCGAGTCCCAGTGGGACAGACCAAGCATAAATGTTAATTATGGTAATATTAAAATCTCGATCAAATATAAGTTGTACTCCCAGTAAGTCGGCTGAGTCAATTTTTAATACAGAATGATCACACTGTAGTTTCTTGTTTAGCAATACCAGTAGGACCCCTTTAGCACGACCTGAGCCCCTTTCTGCTGGTTGAGCCTCAACACAGTATGATAGAAATCCATTTATATAAATTTGATCCTCAGCCCAAGTCTCCTGAAAAATACAAATATCCTGGTTGTTAATATAGTTGACCCACTCGGGGTCTCCAGCTTCCTGTCAAGCCCCACTAAATTCCAGGACACAATCGATAATTCCAAACTGGTTGCCACATCTCTAGGCCTGGGACACCGGGTCCCCCTATGATGTATAACCTCATCAAGTACTCCAGTTTAACCACAGGAGAAGCTGCTGGATATGGGTCAATATTTAGTCAGCCAATTGCTGGTAGTGTATGGGGGGATTTTGCTAGTGGAACTAGAGCACACTTTTGTGTAGGAACTGGACCATCCAAGAATGTAGGTGAGGGTATGTGTGATACATGTCTAATGCCAACCCCTCTCAAGTCCCTAAGATGGCAAGTACGTGATTCAAAATCCATGAGTTTATCCACCAGCAGCCTGTCTACAAAACAAATATAAATAAAATTAAAGTTTGAGCCAGGTTGACTATGTCTGCACTCCTTGAGGATATCAGGGCGAATGACTGAAAGACAATAGCGCTGGACACATAACCAATAAATAACCTTATTTATCAAAGAATCATAGGTTTCCAGTGAGCCAGAGGGCAATTTAGGCACCTCAGCCATATAAATGGTGCCGCCTTTGCTCCTCAATCCTTGGCCCCGTTCCGTGTGACCTGGCCATTTCATGCTAGCCTGGGCTACAGCATCAGTAGGAAACTTAGAAGCCTTAGTAGAATGTGCAAAGGAGCTTGCAACCCCGACAGGAGCCTGGGTGCCAGCATCCCCCTGAGGGCCCTTAATAAGGTCAGTAGACTGAACTTTAACGGGCCTTTGAGACCCCGAGGGATTCCTATTTTTAAGAGCTATATTATGCTTCCGCCTTACGGTTACAGGCGCAAGCTGGGATCCCTCTGCACAAGATATAGACACATTTTTTAGAGGGGGAGTGGTAACAGACCCCAAAGGAGGCGTGCCTACTCTCAACCTTAACTCAGACAGGATAGTACTCCCACCCCCATTTAACCCCCCATCTGACCTCTGACACTTACACTCATATTTCTGTGTCTGTCCCCCGTTAGAGTGTCCATCAAAAATAACACCAGTTTCTTAACTTCATCCACCCTCTGGAGAACAGTGGCCAAGTCTATTCCCTCATGAGATGGTGAGAATCTGCTAGTGTCATAGGGCAAATTAGTCAAAACATTATCATCGACACAGGCTCCGGGTAGAGCACAGACAGAGGGTCCCCGTTCCTCCGCCAAGGGCCCGAACTGATTTGCGCATGGTATATTAGAAGCCACCATAATCACTGGACTTAGCGGGGGCCAAGAGCCTCATCCCCCATGAGAGAGGCACTACTCGCACAAAAAGCAGCACCCAAGTCACTGCAAGATGTTGTAGTCAACAAAGAAGGGAAATTTGGCCCAGGAACTTGAGATGCCTGTTTGGAAGTAGTCTCCACTCGGGAATTGGATAATTGCAACCTCTTCTTAAATATATCCGGAACTTTTTTCCCAGATGTGCCTCTCTTTATGGACGGTGGGTTGGAGTTACTCTTCAAACAATATGTCAATATCATCTAAGGGATCATTTATTTTGTGAGTTAAAGAACTCACTTGGTTGCTTGACCGTTTTTTCAACAACTCGACGGTGCAGGAACATCCACAGCTTTACGTTTCCCCATCGTGAAGCAGCAAAAATTGTAAATAAAATAACAATGTAGAACCTGGGATTAACTTCCACAGTGAACTTACTTCTGGTGATCAAGGTGATATGCCCAGCCCAGCCTCTATCGGGCGATGACGGGCAAAGACGGGCCCGACTTCGCCCAGCCTTCGCCCTGGTGCACACCCGAGCATGTCCCGCACAGCGGGAGTGAGACAGCGCTTTTAACAGGTACGAGTGGCAAAGGAACCTGGGGGACCGAGTCCCACCCCAGGCAAGGTCTAGCAATACAAAGCGCATCCCACGCAGCGGGAGTGAGACATCGCTTTTAACAGGTATGAGTGGCAAAGAAGCCTGGCGCATGGAGTTCCACCCCAGGAAAGGTCCAGGAATACAAAGCACGTCCCGTGCAGCGGGAGTGACAGACCATTTTTAACAGGTATAAGTGGCAAAGGAGCCTGGGGGATGGAGTCCCACCCTAGGCAAGGTCCAGGAATACAAAGCGTGTTCTGTTTATACAGTATACTCCACTTTACACTCTGTTGTAAACTGTGGGACATAAGCTTCAATGGCGCAGTTCACATTTGCTGAATCACTGTTTTGAATTGCTGATGATTTTGCTGAACAGTTTGTTTTACTTAGCAAGTTCACAGTCAGGGTTTAGAAGGTGTGGATTTTCTGTTTTGCTGTCCTGTCATGGTCTTTCTAGATTGCAAGAACCGGAAATATAGTAATGATAAATGCTGATGCCACCCAAGTGACTATTTTATTGCATATTTTGTTGAGTTTCTCAGCTGATGACTTCTATTAATGGATATCTTGCAGATTCCGTACATGAACCTCTTCCCAGGAGTTAGTCTGGATTCTCCCACTCTCTGTGGTGACTGCCGTCCTTGCTGGGCTGCTCCCACTGTGGCGCTCGGCACCTCATCTGCTGCTATACTGCTAGTTGCCCCAGGGGATCTAAGATATATATCTATATCTTATATATAATTAATATATAAATATATATATATATATATATATATATATATATATATATATATATATATATAAGTTAGGATTCCGAGAGGTAGGGGTTGATCAGGTTTGTAACTGGTAATAACATTGCCACTGTTTTAGGAATCCTTGGCTGATGATGCAAAGGTTTGTGGAGATTAGTTAAGCAGGTGCAAAGGAAAAAGTAGGGGTACCAAAACAGAATTTTCTACTAATGCATTTTTCATTTACTTTTTAGACAGACGTAGCAGCAAAATGGCTGAATGGGTTTTCATGGAATTTGGTAGGGATATAATTTATGATGTAGAAAGAGTCCATTTTGATTTGATTTCAGTTGGCAGTATATTGTTTAGACCACACTTTCAATGTGTTCAGTGTTTTTAAGTAAACTATAACTTAGTACTGCTTGTGTAATGCATAGGAAGAAATAAGTAATTCAGGAAAGTCTGTAGAGGTGAGGAAAAGTATTATGTTTGAATTATGTTTTTAAAATGTCTATAGAGTGGGCGGTCTTTTGCAACAATATTTAGAAAGTACTGCAGTACCAATGGAAACATTCCATTGCCACTCCATGGCAAGCCACTCACTCTACAACACGCCACCAAACTGTACAACATACCACTCCACTCTATGACAAACCACTCTACTATACACCACTCCACTCTAGATCCCTCCTCCACTCAAAGACACTCTATGACTCGCCTCTCCACTTTAGTCTACGTCAGTCCACTCTATGGTCCTCAAATCTACACCACTTTACTGCACTCTACAACACTCTATGATACGCCATTCCACTACAATCTACTAGATGCCACTCAACTCTATGACATGCCTTACCACCCTACAACAGACTACTCCACTCTAGGACAGGCCACACCACTCTACACCACTCCACTCTATGCCCCTACACTATAAAACTCTCTATGACACATCACTTCACTCTACAACATGCCACACCATTCTATGACAGGCCACTCCACTCTACAACATGCCACTCCATTCTATGACACTCCACTCTATGCCCTTCCACTTTAAGACACTGTATGACATGCCACTCTATGACACATCACTCCAGTCTACTGTAGGATAAGCAAATCCATTCTATTCCACCTCACTCCACGACACACCACTCCACTGTGTAGCATCCTATTCAATGCCACTCCACTCTATGCCCCTCCACTCTGCGCCACTCCACTATATGCAACAACACTCTATCAATCAATATGCCACTCCACTCTACTCCACTCCAATCTATGCCAAAACACTCTATCAATCAATCAGCATTTGTAAAGCGCAGCACTGTCACCTATAGGATTATCTGGGTGCTGAGGGTGCCATGTCTCAGTTGAAAAGCCAAGTCTTGTGTTTCTTTCTGAAGACCGCCAGGGAGGGTGTTGTTCGGAAGTAGAGGGGCAAGTCGTTATAGATCTTGGTGGTGATGTAGAAGAAAGAGCGGGTACTGCAGTGGCTGCGATAGATGCGGGGTGTGTGCCATGGCGAGTCAGGAGAAGTGCAGGTGTCTTGTGGGCTGATGGAAATTCAGTAAATGATTGATGTAGGACAGTCCTTGATCCTGTAGAGCTTTGTAGGCATGCATGAGGATTTTGAAATGGCATCTCTTCTGAATGGTGAGCCAGTGGAGGTTTCTGAGGTAGTGGGTGATGTGGGCCCACCTTGGGAGGTCCAGGATGAGCCTTGCTGCAGTGTTCTGTATGGTCCGGAGCCTTCTGCGGAGCTGGGTGGAAATTCCAGCACAGAGACCAGTGCCGCAGTCGAGGCAGCTGGTTACGAGGGCCTGTGTGACTGTCTTTCTAGTATTTGTTGGGATCCATCTGACGATTCTGCAGAGAATGCGAAGGGTGTGGAAGCAGGAGAAGGCAACTGCGTTACTTGACGTTTCATAGTTAGTTGGCTGTCGAGGATGATGCCATTGTTACATGCATGGTCTGTTGGTGTGGATGTAGGTCCGAGTTCTGCTGGCCACCAGCTGTGGGCCCATATGGAAGTGTTCTTCCTGAAGATCAGTAACATTGTTTTGTCGGAGTTGAGTTTGAAGCAGTTGTCTCTCATCCATTTGGCTATGCTGGTGAAGGTGTTGCAGAAGTTGAGTTTGGTGTTGGAGGTGTCTCCAGAGAGTGAGAGTGTTGTAGTTTAGCAGCAATTAGCAATAAGCATTAGCAGAAGACATCTTGTATTTAGTAACTGTTGTGAACATTTCACGGAATCCATTTTGTATTCATGGCAGCCATTTTCTCTGCCACATGCTGCCATGTGCTCACCATGTGCTCTGTCCTACCTTTCTGTTAACTACTCTTGAAAATCTGCCTAGTGACAAGATATATTTAGCATCTCCCACTTTCGCACATGCTCAGTAAGGTCTGCAGCTGTTAGTCCTTGAAAACTGTTAGCTCCTCCTACCTGTCGACTGTGCATTTCCACATAACCTTACATGTATGCAAGTCTTGCTTCTATAATTGTACCACCTCCTTTTAGCCCCTGTTGGGTATAAAAGGACCATGCTCTCTCAGTTCAGTGTGCTACTTCAAACATTACCGAAGGGTGCTGTTTGAACTGTAGTACCACCTCATGAGGTTAATAAACTTTGTCTTTTATTTCAGTTTCTGTGCCAACTTCTTCCTACATGGTCTGAGGACTTTGTGAAGAGAAAGGTGAACCACTTGCACTAGTAGGCCTTGCTGAGGCTTACTTCAACAAATTGGTGCCCGAACAGGGACTCATCGGCGACTCGGACGCCCAACGGATTGGTCGTGACGAAGGATTGGGATCTCGCTGCGGACGATCAATGCCTGAGGAGACCCGAGTCTTGGCAACCACAGCGTTTTTCCCTTCTTTCTGATTTGACCATCCAGGTGGCGCCGGTCCTCGACTGAGATCCTTTTTGTTCATTCGTCATGCAGTGACCATTGGTCGATTTTAGAACTTGGCAGTTGGAACCTGGACACCCTGTGATTGGTAAGAGCCGTTTTGCTGCACTTGCTGTGGGTTTTGATGCCTTTGTTTGGTAATGTAGTTTAGCACTACTTACTGTGGCTCTTGTGTTTTGGGTGACTAGTCAATTTGTGTCCTTTGAATTGATATATAAATTGAAATTTATATAGGCAGGTACTGAGGAGAATTTTCTCCAATTTAATTTTGATTTGAACGCCACCTTAAGTGCTACTTTGATTATAATATTGCATATTCTGCACTATTTTTGGCATGCCTGTTTTTAGCGCACTTCGTAGGATGTGTTGCTTTTGTAATGGTACCAATTTGAGACTGGAAGAATCGCAACTGGCAACCCCAGAGGGGACGCCCAGTAGAGATAAGTATGTTAAACATGGTCTTTCTTCTATAATGTACAGCACATTATGGAATAAATACACTCGTGCGGATCCTGAGTTACGTTGGCCTATGCATGGGTCATTTGATTTGCGAAAGATTGAGTATGTGGAACAATGTATGTGTAAGCGAAAGTCTATGCAAGATACGTTTGACTATGTATGAATGTGGGAGAAAGAAGTGCTTGGACGAGTGAAGCGTGAGCAAGCCTTGCTTGAGAAAGAGCAGCAGAAGAATGTATATGTGAAAGCATTGGAAATGAGAAATAAATAAATAAATGACTTAAAGGAGCTAGAAGAGAAAGAACGTAAATTACAGGTAACTAGCCAATACACCGTTAGGCAACCTCTCTATCCTATCCTTAATAAACCACATGATTTATTGTTATTAGATAGCCCTCCACCTCCGTATGTCGTTCCTTCTGCCCATCATGAGTTAGTTAAGGCCTCCAGTTCGGAGCAACAGAAGATGTGAGACAGTCACTCTATGTTGCCTGCTGACTGTGCGTCTCACTTAGATCTATTGCTCATAAAACAATTTGTAGCATTGTCTCTGCTTCTGAACTTTTAGACAACATTAAAGGGAGGACGGAAAAGGAGCAGCTATATTTTACTGAGGCATTTGGCTCAGAAGTTATTGAACTATATCGGAAATATTCTGATGAGTTAGAGCCCGATGATGTAGCAGCTGATCATAAGCAAATGGTGATGGTCTTTTTGTTTTCTCACAGGTGGCTGATGCAATCAGGCGTTTGGTGAAATTATGTGTTGTGGCAGTCCGTTTGCAAGAGGAGAAAAGGTCTGTGGACGTAGTTGCACGGACATCTCAGACCGGTGGGGTGCAAGCTTCCATCTTCGGAACAGATAAGACTATGATAGTTCACGCGAAACCAATGCGGGAGGCCGTGCCTTTGTATGTTTCTCCTAAAGGATTGGGTACAAGTGATGATAAAACTTCTGTTGATGCCAAGGGTTATTTTATTTATAATTGGGTGTATACTCCTTGGAATAGGGCAGATGTAATGGCACTTAAAACAGCATTACCTGACCCGCGGAAAAATCCAGCCGCCTTTTATGAGGAAGTTGAGGGAGCAATTAGTTCTTGTACTATGACTTTGTCTGACATTGATTTATTTTTCGGATTGATATTACCGCCAGATATGTGGAGAACTGTTCGTAAAATTGATGATCGTGCAGTTTTTGGGGCGTCATGGAAAGAATTAGAACAGATGGACGGGGATAGGGAACCTGCGAAAAAGCCATATCAGTTGATTCTAGATCTTCCTTCAGCCATATTAGTTAAGTTAAAAACGATTATTCCCCCTAAAAAGATAGATTGGACTGTTTTAGCGTCTTGTAAGCAAAAGGCAGATGAATCGGTCTCTGATTTCTTTACACGCTTTGAAGAAGCATTTCATGATTTTAGCGGCCAGTTATTGTCAGATGATACGGGCAGACATTTGTTTGTCGATAAATATGTCGCAAATCTGTTACAAGGAATAGCTAGTCATCTAAAAGCTAGTGAAAGTTCATGGACTACCTCTACTCCGGTTTCTCTTTTGACTACGGCGCAGTATTATGAACGTCAGGAATTAGAAGCAAAAGGTAGCGAGGATAAAAAGATTAAAGAATTAAAGACGAAGGTTATGTTGGCTCAAGCTTATGGTCCGCCTTTTAGAGGTAGTGATAGAGGTGGACGTGGATCTTATGGTTCTTCTTACACTCGTTCGAATTTGTCTGTTGATCAGTGTGCGTATTGTAAGAAATTTGGGCATTGGGCTGCCGATTGTCCAGCACTACGTGTTCAGCAGTGTTCACGTGGTCAGGGACCAATGAGAAATCGCTCAGGATATTCAGGACCTAGAAGAAGCACGAAAGATCATGCTAGGGTTAATGTTAATGTACGAGGGCAGGATGGGTTTAACACTTTTGATAGACGGAACCAATACCAGATGTCTAACCATGTGCAGCCTGATTTCCAAGATTCTGCTTATGCATAGGATTGCCTAGGATGAGGTAAGGAATCAGTTGAAGTTCCAGTAGATCAGAGGGGTCCCTATGTTACAGCACATGTTTTGGGTTCTACTGATCAGTTTCTGGTTGATACAGGAGCTACTCGTAGCGCCTTGTCTAAACAATTGATTCCAAGGGCTCCCCTGTCTGGCTTAACCATTACATCGATAGGTTTCAATGGAACACCTTCCCCTAGCCCATTGTCACAACCACTTGCATTCCATGTTGATAAATTTACTGCTCCATGTCCATTTTTGCTTTCTCCAAATACACCAGACAATATTGTGGGTCTTGATATGCTCAAGTATTTCAGGGCTACAATACGATGCTCTCCTGAAGGGGTGCGTGTTATTTTAAATGCTAATCATCCTTTGATGGAAAGAGTTTGTCTTGTTAAAGAGGATATTGCATTAGCTTCACTCCCTAGTACTTTGTGGGCTACTTCAGATACTGATGTGGGACAAATGATTATTCCACCGGTACATATTAGTGTCAAGGAGGGAGCTGTATTGCCACGTTTGCCTCAATACAAAATTTCACAGGAGGGCGAAGAGGCACTCACACGAATTGTCCATGATCTTATTGCAGTTGGAGTTGTTGAGGAAGTTCTGTATAATGTTTGTAACAGTCTGATTCTTCCTATTCTGAAAAAGGATACTGACACCAGGATTTACTGATTCATTATTGATTTACGAGAAGTCAATAAGATTGTGATACCACAATATCCTGTGGTATCTGACATCACAACACTTCTTACTTTGGTTCCCCCGACAGCAACTATGTTCTCTGTGATAGACTTGAAGAATGCTTTCTTTTCGATCCCTATTCATCTTGACAGCCGATATTTGTTTGATTTTACTTTGAATAAACGATCATATAGATTTTGCAGAGTTCCTCAAGGCTATACGGAGAGTCCAAGTATTTATAGTCAAGCGTTAAAACGACAACTTGATTCTTTTGTTTTGCCCAAAGGTGTGGCTCTCATACAATATGTTGATGATATTTTGTTGGCAGCTGATACCCCTGAGCAATGTGAAAAGTGTACTTTGTCCTTACTTTCTTTTCTTGCTTCACACCATCATAAAGTGTCACGAAAGAAATTGCAATATTGTAGACCAAAGGTAACCTATTTAGGTCACCTTTTGTCTAAGGAGGGTCGTGCACTTATATCAGATTGATTTCAAGCAATTTTAGACACACCAGTACCCTCTACTCAGAAACATGTTCGTGCATTCCTTGGTCTTACTTCTTTTTGTAGGCAATGGATATTAGGGTTTTCACACATTGTCAAACCTTTGCTAGCACTTTTGACTAAAGATACTCCAATGCCCCTCCCATGCACAGTTGAATGTGAGACTGCTTTCCGGCAGGTGCGACAAGCCCTTTGTTCAGCACCAGTGTTAGGTACTCCAGATTACATGAAGCCTTTTGCACTTTACGTACATGAGAAAGATGGATGTGCATTGTCAGTTTTAGTACAGACACATGGCGATAAGCAGCGTCCCTGTGCATATTTTTCAGCAGTACTTGATCCTGTCGCTCGAGCGTTGCATGGGTGTTTTCGTTCAGTTGCCGCAACAGCTGTGTCAATACGTCAGAGTGAAGGGATAGTTTTGTCACATAAGCTGTTGGTGTTAGTACCCCATGCGGTTGATGCTCTTTTAAATCAAACAAAGACACAACATTTAACTAGCGCTCGCATAACAGGATATGAGTTGACATTGCTGGCTCCTCACATTACACTGAAGAGATGTGCAACACTAAATCCAGCCACTTTGTTGCCATATCCGGTGACTCAGCCTCAGTCACAAGAAACACATGATTGTATATTCCTTACCGAAGAACAGACAAAGGGTCGTATTGATTTACAAGATACGCCCCTTCCAGATGTAGACGGGGAATTGTGGGTTGATGGGTTTTGTTTGAAGTTGCCAGATGGTACGACCTCAGCTGCATATGCAATCACCACAATACACACGATAGTGGAGACAGCTCGTATACCACAGAAGTCAGCTCAAGCAGCTGAACTAATAGCTTTGACACGAGCATGTGAGCTTAGTACTGACTTATATGTGAACATTCATACAGACAGCCGCTATGCTTTTGGAGTGGCTCATGATTTTGGTTTGCTTTGGAAGGAGAGAGGCTTTCTCACATCCCACGGGATGCAGATAATGCACGGAGAATTAGTGCATAACCTCTTGACTGCATTGACATATCCAAAGAAACTAGCTATTGTGAAATGTAGTGCACACAAGAAAGTGACCGATAAGATAGGGCAAAGTAATGCTCTTGCGGACCGCGTAGCACGTGAGACTGCGATGCAGCGAAGTACTACTTCTATGTATGTAGTGAAGTCGCAAGCTGAACGTTGGCATAATGCTAGACAAGACGTATTAGATATACAGAAATCTGCTTCTGTGAAAGAACGTGAGCAATGGTCTGAAGATGGAGAATTGGATGATGAGGGCTGTTGGCAGAATAAGCAGATGGATAAATGGAAATTGCCTATAGCTTTTGTACAACCTATGGTTCAGATGGCACATGGGCTGGCACATGTTGGAGCTTCAACAATAACGAAGTTGCTTACGCAAGTTTGGGAGCATCCAGAAATGTCCAGTACAGCTAAGAGAGTAGTACAGTCTTGTTTGATCTGTTTACAATACAATCCTGGAAAAGGGACACGTACTCCTACGGGAGAGTTTGCTACACCAACTGCACCTTTTGAAGTTCTACAAATGGGTTATATTCAGCTTGAACGCTGCAACAATTTAAAGTATGCCTTGGTGGTGGTATGTGCCTTTAGTAAATGGATAGAGGCGTACCCCACAAAGGATAATACTGCCATTACGACAGCGAAGGTGCTTTTGAAAGAATTTTTCCCTAGGTTTGGTGTTTGCAGACTTTTATGGAATGATAACGGACCTCATTTTGTTGGGGAAGTTATTAAGTATGTCCTAAAAGGCTTAGGGATCAAACAGAAGTTCCATGCGGTTTTCCACCCACAATCAGCAGGGTTGGTGGAAAGGTATAATGCTACTTTGAAGCTGAAGTTAGAGAAGACACAGGCTTCCACATCCTTAACTTGGCCAGATGCATTACCGTTGGCATTATTGTCTATTAGGTCAGTGCCACACTCTCGACTTGGCCTTAGCCCATACGAAGTGGTTTTCGGGAGGCCAATGACCATTTGGGGAGTTCCTAAGCCAAATTCTGTATATTATGTACCTTGTGTCCTGATGAATGATTATTTGGCACAGTTAACCTACAATTTGGTTTCTATTCATCAACAGGTTCGAGAAGCACTTCCTGACAGATCTAAAGGTGAAGGCCATGAACTCCAACCTGGTGACCAGGTGATGATTAAGTCATTTGAAAGGCCGTGCTATATCACCTGACGAATCTGCAGAGGTCTTCCCGGACCATACGACTTCTGGAGTGTTGCAATATGATTTAAGATTGAGAAAAGAATCTGAATTTTTTTAAAAAAAAAACTGGTTGAGCTACCGCCCTGGGTTAGTGAAACGGAGAGCCAATGTGGCAAGCGGGGGGGATCAGCCATGCATTAGAGTAGTGACACCCGTCTTGGCCCGTGGTGAAGAAATCAGCGGCTGCCTAGGGATAAGAGCTCCAACAATTGTTTTTAATTCATTTCTGAAAGGGTCGATTATCACTGTTGCTAAAATGAATAACAAACTGATCATTAGTACTATGGGGTTTGTTGTTGTTTTGGTGGTTATAACAATAATCACCTGGTTTGTTGAAAAGAAGGCTCCTGCTCGTGAGTTTTTTGTTGCCACTACTCCAGTACCAGAGGATCACTATTACTTTACGCTTCCCTATCAGGAGCAGAAGCACCGTCGATCGTACTTCAATAATACTTTCATTCAGATGTTGCATCATACTCATAATGCTACAAATACTACTAACTGTTGGATATGTGGAATGATACCTGCGCATCAAAAGAAAGGAGGAACACCTTTCATTCCTCTTTTTCACACAATGGTTCTTGTCAAGCTTGGTACACGCTTTTGTTTGCATCTGGAAAACGTACAGAGGGCGGACTTCTTTTTCGCCTTAATAAAGTATGCTACCAAGACAAAGATGGGTATCCCCAAGCCAAAGGAACTAAATGGGAATGGGAAGAGTATCAACCAGACAATGTTTCAATACCATACGTCTTCACAAATATAAGAGACTCTGACAAGAAAGAACAATTTGTGATTTCTGTTACAAAAATGAAAGCAGATTTATGTGTACGTATCATTGGGCGAATTCCAGTAGGGATAAGCGAGTGTACCTTGATTTAAACTATTGAGGGTGTAAATAATAGTAGTTTTACAGCTTCACATAATACATATTTTGTTTGTGGTAACTATGGATATTACCAACTACCTGTTGGGTGGTCAGGTGTGTGTTATGTATCTTTTCTATTACCCCCTGTGTTTTTGGCCCCTGCATCATATCACCGAGATTTTAAACTGTTCAATGACATCGTTAAAAATCGATATAAAAGGGCAATAAGTATAAATAAGGTAGACCAAACGGATACTAGCCTGCAACAATATGTTGATTTTAATTTAGGGTTGTTCCCCTTTGTGGGTGCGGCGTTAAACAGTAGGAAAGTGAGACGATTGACTAGGGTTGTGGAAGCTGTTACCAATCAGGCAGCTCTGGCACTTGGGAATATTACTGAGGAGCTCCAAATTGCGAGCATTGTAGCGCTCCAAAATCGTATGGTACTAGATGTGATATTAGCTGACCGAGGTGGTGCATGTCGCATCATCGGTAGTAGTTGCTGTGTTTTTATTCCCGATCACTCACCTTCAGTATATGATGCAATATCTAAATTGCATAAAATTGCTGCCGAAATCCACACAGAGACTGGTACTTGGACTTTTTCTGGATGGTTTTGGGCTCTTGTTTCCGCCTGGGGCTGGAAACTACTGACTATCCTGTGTGTAATGATTGCAATATTATTCACATGCTGTATCTGTATTCAGTGTAGTCCAATGTTCTGCTCCATGTGTATTACTGCTTGTATGCCTACCAAAAGAAATATTACAGAAATGAAAGCACAACATATGTTAGATAAGGAAATAGCTGAAATGATGAGCATAAATATACAAGATGAATATTTAGATTATCCTAGAAAGACGAATGTCTTCAGCTAATGCTGAAAGGGTCGTCTGTTGTAGTTTAGCAGCAATTAGATTAAGTATTAGCAAAAGACATCTTGTATTGAGTAACTATTGTGAACATTTCAAGGAATCCATTTTGTATTCATGGCAGCCATTTTCTCTGCCACATGCTGCCATGTGCTCACCATGTGCTCTGTCCTACCTTTCTGTTAACTACTCTTGAAAATCTGCCTAGTGACAAGTTATATTTAGCATCTCCCACTTTCGCACATGCTCAGTAAGGTCTGCAGCCGTTAGTCCTTGAAAACTGTTAGCTCCTCCTACCTGTCGACTGTGCATTTCCACATGACCTTACATGTATGCAAGTCTTGCTTCTATAATTGTACCACCTCCTTTTAGCCCCTGCGTGGGTATAAAAGGACCATGCTCTCTCAGTTCAGTGTGCTACTTCAAACATTACCGAAGGGTGCTGTTTGAACTGTAGTACCACCTCATGAGGTTAATAAACTTTGGGGGTGATTCTGAGCTTGGCGGGCGGCGGGAGCCGCCCGCCAAGCGGGAACCGCCAGAAGACCGTACCGCGGTCAAAAGACCGCAGCGGTCATTCTGGGTTTCCCACTGGGCTGGCGGGCGACCGCCAAAAGGCCGCCCGCCAGCCCAGCGGGAAACACCCTTCCACGAGGAAGCCGGCTCCGAATGGAGCCGGCGGAGTGGAAGGGGTGCGACGGGTGCAGTAGCACCCGTCGCGAATTTCAATGTCTGCTAAGCAGACACTGAAATTCTAAGTGGGGCCCTCTTACGGAGGCCCCTGCAGTGCCCATGCCGTTGGCATGGGCACTGCAGGGGCCCCCAGGGGCCCCACGACACCCCATACCGCCATCCTGTCCCTGGCGGCCGGAACCGCCAGGAACAGGATGGCGGTATGGGGGTCGGAATCCCCATGGCATGGAGGATTCCCCTGGGCGGCGGAAAGCCGGCGGCAAACCGCCGACTTTCTGTTTCTGGCCGCGGCTGTACCGCCGCGGTCAGAATGCCCAAAGGAGCACCGCCAGCCTGTTGGCGTTGCTCCCGCGGACCACGGCCCTGGCAGTTTTTACCGCCAGGGTCAGAATGACCGCCTTTGTCTTTTATTTCAGTTTCTGTGCCAACTTCTTCCTACATGGTCTGAGAACTTTGTGCAGAGAAAGGTGAACCCCTTGCACTAGTAGGCCTTGCTGAGGCTTACTTCAACAAGAGGATTAGTTGTCGTCTGTGTAGGAGATTATGTTGAGTCCATGGGATCTGATGACGTTTGCAAGGGGGGTAGTGTAGACTTTGAACAATATGGAGGCTGAGGGATGATCCTTGGGGTACACCACATATGATGTCCTTGGGTGCCGGGGTGAAGGGAGGGTGTTGGATGCTCTGTGTGCATCCTGCAAGAAAAGAAACAATCCACTCGAGGGCATTTTGTTGTATGCCGATTTGGTAGAGTCTGTCAATGAGGTTGTGGTGGGAGCCAGTGTCATACGTGGCAGAGAGGTCAGGGAGTATCAGGGTCACAGTTTCTCCGCAGTTGAGGAGAGGTCCGATGTCATCTGTGGCAGCCTCAGTGCTGTGGTTGGCACAGAATCCTGATTGAGAGGAATCGAGTAGGTGGCTATGTTCCAGATGTTCAATGAGCTGTTGGTTGAAGGCTTTCTCAAGCACCTTAGCTCAGTAAAGAAGGAAAGAGATTGGTCATTAATTTCTGAAATCGCTGGGGTCAGCAGAGGGTTTCTTTAAGAGGGGTCTGACCTCAGCATGTTTCCATCAATTCGGGAAGATGATGGCTGCAGTGGTATGAGTGGTGAGCAGAGACCAGGTGATGATCGTTTGGCTGGTGTTCGCTGGTTGGTTGAGTTTGTTGAGGCTTGGAGTAGTGAGCTAGGGGACGAAGTTATTGTGGATGGTGGAAATCCTGCTGTGGAAGTAGTCCAAGAAGGTGTCCCAGAGGTGGATGGTGTTCTCTGTGGCTGTCAAGTTTGAGAATTCCCAGACTATTTTGAAGAGTTCCTTTGTGTGGTTGGCTGCTGAATCAATGCAGGCAGTGATGCCTGCTCTGTTGGCTTCCTTGATGCATAGGTGGTAGTCACTGAGGGCTGCTTTGTGACTGACTCTGTCAGAAAGGTTCTTAGTGATGCACCATCACTTTTTGAGCTAGTGGCAGATGCACTTGGTGGTTCTAAGCTCTGGGGTGTGCCAGCTGGCTTGTTTTGGGGTTCTGTTTGCTCTTATGGTCTCAGCGGGGCGACTGTTGGTGTATTTGGTGATCCAGGCAGAGAAATTCAGGACAGCCTGGTCAAAGTCTGCTAAAGCTTCGAGATGGGTGGTGCTGAGAGCCTGTGTACACTGAGCCCCAGTTACCTGCCTGCATCATTGCAGGCAGGTTGCTTCCTCCTCACCACTGCTCCGGTAAGTGCTGCCATTGTTTTGGGCTTGTTTGGGCTTGTTTGGGCTTGTCTGGGCTTGCTTGGGCTTCTTGGCTTCTCCTCTCCCGGAAGGCCCCACCTCCCTCCCTCCTCCTCGGAGCTCTTCCCGCTCCTGACTCCTGCTGCCCCTGCCCCCTGCACTCCCATTGGAGGTTTCCCTCCCTCCTCCCAGCTGCCACTCCCTCCCACCTCCCCTCTTATGCCGGCCGCAGCGCGAGGTTAGGAGCACCCTCTGACCCTGCATCCTTGCAGGCAGGTCGCTTCCTCCTCACCACTGCTCTGGTAAGTGCTGCCATTGTTTTGGGCTTGTTTGGGCTTGTTTGGGCTTGTCTGGGATTGTTTGGGCTTCTTGGCTTCTCCTCTCCCGGAAGGCCCCACCCCCCTTCCTCCTCCTCAGAGCTCTTCCCGCTCCTGACTCCTGTTGCCCCCGCCCCCTGCACTCCCATTGGAGGTTTCCCTCCCTCTTCCCAGCTGCCACTCCCTCCCACCGCCCCTCTTATGCCGGCCGCAGCGCGGACGCGCCGCTGGTGCACCGAAGGCGCGCCAAAGGCAAGCCCGCCTGCGCCCGTCCACGGCAAGACCGCGCCCAGCGCCAGACCCCCTGGCCAACACTCCTCCCGTGCCACCAAACACCTTTACAATGCCAACGAACTCCACGCCCTTAATCCAGGACGCTCCCCCAGCTGCTTCCAGTCCACACCGATGTGCACCAAAGGACCCTTCTCCAGCAAAGCCTGCAATTTCACCTGCAACCTAACCTCCAAACTCCAAATCAAAACAGACAACCGCCTAAGATGCATCCTACTTAACACCCGCTCCATCCACAAACATGCAATTGAACTCTGGGACCTCCTGACCACATACTCGCCCGACGTCGCATTCCTCACCGAAACCTGGATGAATTCGGCCACGGAACCAGACGTAGCCATAGCCATACCGGAAAACTACAAGATCACCAGAAGAGACCGAATCCAACAGACAAGGAGGAGGAATCGCCTCAACTCCGCCGAGCACCTCCACTTCAAAATCCACATCAACGCCAACAACACACTCAGAGGAACACTGGTCTACAGATCCCCTGGACCCAGACCGCAGTTCTGTGATGACATTGCCGATGTCATCCGCTCCCAAGCCCTCGTCTCAACAGACTACATCCTCCTTGGTGACCTAAACTTCCACCTAGAAAATAACAACGTTATCAACACCACCAACCTAATCGACAACCTCGCCAACTTCGGCCTCATTCAACTTGTCACTACACCCACCCACTCCGCAGGCCACACACTCGACCCCATCTTCTCAGCCAGCAACCACGTCTCTTTCAGCCACACCACCGAACTCAGTTGGACAGACCACCGCTGCATCCACTTCTCCTACCAAAAACCAGTCACTCACCACCACCACACACAACCCCCCCGACGCAACTGGAGCAAAATATCAACGGATCAACTGATCTCCACTCTCGCCCGGGCCCCACCCCCTGGGACTCCAGACCCCAACATAGCCACCACCAACCTGCATCGCTGGATATAAGATTGCGCCAACACCCTCGCACCGCTCAAAAAAAAAAAAAACACCTCCCACAGAATCAAGGCCAGCTGGTTCATCCCAGAACTACAGGAATCCAAACGGCTATGTCGCAGAATGGAAAAAACCTGGCACCTTGACCCTACCAATTCCAACCACATTGCTTTCAAGGATGCCCTACGCAAACATCACCAACTGATCCGCACCACCAAAACGACCCACTTCAAAAACCGTATCAACGCCAACGCTCACAACAGTAAAAAGCTCTTCGGCATCGTCAATGAGCTCTCCACCCCCAGGACCTGCTCCAACGAACCCCTGCCATCACAGGAGTTCTGCAACTCACTGGCAACCCACTTCCGTTGAAAGATAGAAGAAATCCACAATAGCTTCAAACCCCAGACCCACCAGCTGACTACAAATACCCAAGAACCCAACGCTCCAAGCAACACCCACCTCATCCACACCTGGACCCCCGTCAACATAAAGGACACAGCCACCATCATGGCCTCCATCCACTCCGGATCACCATCGGACCGCTGCCCACACCATATCTTCAATAAGGCAAACATCATCATCGCCCCCCACCTCTGCAAAACCATCAACAGCTCCTTCGAGTCAGCCACCTTCCCAGAAAGATGGAAGCACGCAGAAATCAATGCCCTGCTAAAGAAACCAAAGGCAGACCCAGACGACCCCAAGAACTACCGGCCGATCTCCCTCCTCCCCTTCCCAGCCAAGGTCATCGAAAAAAATTTAAACATCCAACTATCCCGGTTCCTGGAAGACAGCAAGGTACTCGAAACCTCCCAATCCGGATTCCGCAGAAACCACAGCACTGAGACTGCACTCATTGCTGCCACAGACGACATTAGGACCATGTTCAACGAAGGAGAAACAGCAGCACTCATCCTCCTGGACCTCTCCTCAGCTTTCAACATGGTATGTCATCACACTCTCCGCACACGCCTACACAATGCTGGAATCCGCAACAAGGCACTCGACTGGATCTCGTCATTTCTCTCAGGCAGAACCCAGAGAGTCCGCCTCCCACCATTCCTGTCAGAAGCTTCCAAAATCATCTGAGGAGTTCCCCAAGGATCATCGCTAACCCCTACGCTCTTCAACGTTTACATGGCCCCCCTCGCCAACATCGCACAAACCCACCACATCAACATAGTTTCCTACGCAGACGACACTCAGCTCATCCTCTCCCTCAGGAAAGATCCTACAACTGCAAAGAACAACCTCCACAATGGACTTCACGCCATCGCCAGCTGGATGGAATCAAGCCACCTCAAGTTAAACACAGACAAGACAGAAATCCTCATCTTTGGCACCAACCCCTCAACTTGGAATGACTCCTGGTGGCCCACCTCCCTACGAACAGCGCCCTCACCCACCACCAACGCACGCAACCTAGGCTTCATCTTGGACTCCAAACTCAGCATGACTCAGCAGGTCAATGCCATCTCCTCTTCCTGCTACAACACTCTCCGCATGCTCCGCAAAATCTTCAAGTAGATTCCCGTCGAAACCAGGAAAACTGTCACCCACGCCCTGGTCAGCAGCCGATTGGACTACGGAAATGCCCTATATGCAGGAATGACAACCAAACTCCTAACAAAACTGCAAAGAATCCAGAACGCATCTGCCCGCCTCATTCTGGACATCCCACGCCGTGACCACATTTGCCCCCACCTCAGAGACCTTTACTGGCTACCAGTGTCAAAGAGGATCACCTTCAAACTCCTCATCCACGCACAAAAGGCCCTCCACAACACAGGCCCAGCCTACCTCAACGACAGACTCACCTTCCACACCCCCACCCTCAATCTTCGCTCCACCAGCCTCGCCCTCACCTCCATCCCCCGCATCCGCCGCACCACCGCCAGAGGAAGATCCTTCTATCACCTAGCCGCCAAGACCTGGAACTCCCTACCGCTCCATCTTCGCCACACCCAACACCTCTTGACATTCAGGAAACGCCTCAAGACATGGCTCTACGACCAGTAGCTCTCCCCCCCAGCGCCTTGAGACCCTAACGGGTGATTAGTGCGCTCTATAAATCCTTGATTGATTGATTGATTGATTGACCTTGCCCCAGCAGCAGTGCGTTGAGCTGTGGTACGTGGCAATGGTCTGCTGGGCATCAGAGATCGTGAAGTAGATGATGGCGTGGTCGGTCCAGGTGAGTTCTGTGATGTGGCTGAATTTGATTCATCTCTGGAGTAGAAAATTACATCAAGTGTATGTCCAGCCTTGTGCGTGGGTTCGGTGACCAGTTGGGTGAGGCCGATGTTGTTCAGGTTCTCCAGGAAGGTGATGGACTTGGCATTGTTGGGGTCATCGATGTGAAAATTGATTTCGCCAAGTAGGACATAGCGGTGGGAGTCGACGGCAAGGGGGGCGATGAGGTTGGAGATGGCATTGCAGAAAGATGGTGGGGGCACCAGGGTCTGTAAGCGAGGCTGCCTCTTATAATGGTCTTAGCATCAGTCTGGAGTTAGATGTTGAGGTGTTCCATGAGAGGTGTGGGATCGTCGTTGTTGACACTGCATTGAATGGTTTCCTTGAAGAGGCTTGTTGGCAAGGTCTTGGTGTATCATCTTGTAGCTGTCTGGAGTGGTGGTGGCGATGTCGGGGTTCGAGAAGGGATTGAGCCACATCCCAGTGATGAATGGAACGTCATTAGAGAGGGTGGTGATGGTGCCCCAGATTTCTATGGCATGTTTGCAGAGGGTGCAGGCTTTGAGCAGGATGCATTGGAGCAGTTACAAGTTGTTTGCGGTCTTCCAAGCGGACGCGACATGCGGTGCAGTGCAGGCTGGAGGTCCTGACAAACAGGAGAAGCGGCAGTGGCAGCAGGTGAAGAAACCTTTGTTTGATCACAGGAAGAATGTGAAGCAGTCATTGTTTCTGCATCTGGTGGTCAGGGCCAGGAGCTCCCTGGAGGTGTAGCGACAGATGGTTGGATGACCAGGGGTCCTGGTGCTGGTCGCAATCCAGTCATGGACAGCACAGATGGGCTTGCCTTTGGCACATGTGCTACGTGTGTCTGCTGTAGTCGTGGAGGTGGGAGGGTCCGTTAGGGAGACGGGAGCATGGGGAGCCGGAACAGCTTGGAACCAGGAAAAAACATCAGGAACAAGTGGGGTAAAACCAAGCAAGGGCTAAGGGCTCAAATAGCCCACAAGCAGAAGACCCAATAATAACAAATTACCCAAGAAGTTAAGAGAAACTAAACAAATTTAAAGGTGAAGAAGGAAAGCTTAAAACCCAGCTTACCTCTGAGCATTGGTGTTGAACTGGAGGCAGTAGGGAGCTAGGAATACAGTCCCAGTCTTGTGGAGCTGGCAGGCATTGGCAGAGTGGCACACATGACCAGGAATCAAGGGCCACTCACTGGGGCCACACAGTGTCCTTCATAAGTAGTCCTGGGAAGTGCTGTCAGGGAGGTGGGAGCAAGGGACGTGGGAACAGCATGGGAGTGGGAAAATACAGCAGGAACAAGCAGAGTGAAACTGTGGTAGGTACACTAGCACATCCAAGAGCTCGATTAGAGTAAGATGCTGTTGCTTGCAACATTCAGACTTTTTTGGGTATATACATTACATCCTTGAAAATCAAGCTTGCAATAACCAATTTCTGGCTTGTTAAATGTCTCATTTATTATAACCCATGCTTGTTGATTATGCACATTGTATTCCACCAGCTCCAAATGTAACTGCTAAAACATGTGCTCTTTACAATGTGATCTGCATTAAACATGTGCCACAATCAGGAGGATAACTGCTTGTTTCCTTAACAAGCAACTAACTGCTTTACCACCTGCTCTAACTGTAACTGCCAAAACATGTGCTCTTCACAATGTGATCTATACTGAACATGTGCCACAATCAGGAGGATAATTGCTTATTTCCTTAACAAGCAATAAATTGCCAAAAGATACATGTGCACATTTGAGTATTTAAGGATGCTTGTGAATCTGAGGCTTTGCTTGGCTTCGTACCTATTGCTCTCCTCATCTGTTTCCAGTCGAGTACCTTGTCCTCCAGCCTGCCTCTAGTCAAGTTCCAGTGCAAGTCAAGTTCCTTGTTCTCGAGCCTGCTTCCAGTCGATTTCCATTGTTCCTCGTTCTACAACCAGCCTACAGTTGAGTTCCCACGACCCTCACCCTCCGGTCGGCTTCCTGTGGAATCCAGGCTCTCTTCTTTCATCTTCTGCAGACGATCCTGTATTTCTTGTAAAGGAGAGAAAATAAGATAGGTGAAAAAACCCAGTTTGGGTTCCTCAGAAATTTTCAAGCAAGTAACTTCATTTCAAGGCAAAGAAAGATTAATTGCTAAAATGAAACAAAACAGAGCTCTGTCCTTTAAATAATTTATGACAATAAGAACTAGTGTAACTTATCATTTCAGTGGGAATCCAAGATACTGCTAAACAGACATTAAGAAAAGGCATAATTCCTGTAACTAACACTCCCCTGAGAATAGGGAGACTGGAAATAATGTAAGTTTATTAAAACTATTATTGGCAAGAGATTACGCCAGAACACAAAAATGCCCTTTAGTCAGGTTAATTGTTTTTGAGTTTGGACATTGTTTCAGAGACTCTGAAAGTATTGTAAAAAGGGGAAGAGACTTGTTGAGCCTTAAAGTAACCTATGCACAATGTGTCAACAATAACTGACATTATGCAATGTACAAGAATTTATGCAAGCTCAATGTATTAATGAAGTAATCCTTTTGCAGCCCAGAATCCTAAAAACCAAAAACCCAGTATTTCGAAAAATTAGACGTCCTGACGCTCAACGCAACATGCAGTCCAGGGTCCAGCAGTCCGATACTGCAGTCCATGAAGCAGAGGCTGTTTTTTTCTCCTTTTATCCTCTCACAATCCCCTTCCCTTTGAGGACTTGTGAGAGGGCAATGTATTCTTCATCACAGTCACGTTAGTCCTCACCGGGATAGAGGAAATGCCGTTACCCCTTAGAGATGCCTGGAATTCAGGTGAGTGGCTTGCAGAGAACAGAAAGCAAACGAAGGGTACAGGCTCCTGTTCCCACAAACAGAAGAGCCAATACTAAAAAATAACAAATTACCCAACTAGATAAAAGAAACAACACAATTTTAAAGTTGAAGAAGGAAAGCACAAAGCTCAAACCTAGCAGAACTCGGGGCAGCAGTCTTGAACTGGAGGCAGTAGGGAGCTAGGAGCAGCGCAGTCCAGTCTTGTGGAGCTGGCAGGCAGAGGAGGAGTATTGTACATGACCAGGGGTCAAGGCTACTCACTGGAGCCATGCAGCCACAACACTGTACTTCATGCTACAATACACCACTCCACTCTGAGCCACTCCACTCTACTCTGCTCAATGACACTGTATTCCACTCTTCCACATTCTACACCCCTCCACTCTACCACACTCTAGTACACTTTAAGCCACACCACTCTACAACACTCTACTACACCCGGTGCCACTTTACGACACTACTCCACTCTTGACAATCTAGGTAGAAGATGTGCCACCTGTGTTTTGCAGTGTATATATATTTACTCAAACAAAACCACAGAAATTCAGCAGTTAGAGTTAGAGTTATTTCAAGTAACTATAAACTCTCAGCCTAAGGTAATTATAATTCGCACCCCTGCCATGCACCGTTGTTTTCTTCAATAATTTGACTTCAAAAGTTTGATTTATATTTTTATTGGTGTTATCAAAGTTGTCATGAGTGCTGTAATATCTGGAGTAAATAGCAATGTATGGCGAGGGTGTGAATTATAGTTACCTTAGGCCGTGAGTTACTGAATTTCTATGGTATTGAGCAAGTAAATTCAGATACTAACTATAACGTCCCCATAACCTTTGTTTTTTTTTAAGTGAAATTCTAAGGTTTTTTTAATTCAATTTCCTAACTATAACTTCCCTGTAACCTTTGTTTTTCACATTGAATTTCCATGTTTTTTTTAACATAAAGTAATCTTTGTTGCTATACATTAATCCAAACACCGGTTAGGCACAGGGGCTGCACACCCTCCTTCCCTGTTTAACTGTATTTTAGCCCAGGGGATAGTGTCCTCTCTGCTTTTTAAGGCTTGGGAAGGGGTGGTCCACACAGAGTTACTCTTCAGTACAAAGAATTATAACATGTACTACATCTCTACACACCTATGATGCATTAGAAGCACATGTGTTTTGTAAACACTTACACTTATTATCTGGATATAAGCTGTACAAAAGTAGGTAGAAAGATAATATGGTAGTTATCCGCTACTATGTGAACTATAAAGCAAACTAAAACACTCATTGGATGATATCTCGCTAACTATAACTTGTGAATTTCGTCTTAGCGGCGGTTGCCATTAGGTAGCTATAGTTAGGATCTAGGCCCTCATTACAACATTGGCGGTAAATGCCGCTTACCGCTGTGCAGAAGACCGCCAACACACCTCCGCGGCTGCGGAATTCCGCTACAGCTATTACGACCAACAGCTCAGAATCTGCCAAAATCCAGACTCCCACACAAGTCCACCACACCAAAGGTCAGTGATAAATTGGCGATAACAAAACCTCCACCGTCACGCCAACAGGAATACGCCCACACTATCACGACCCACTAATCCACGCGGCGGTCTTTCGACCGTGGTATTCCACTGGCGGTACACACCGCTGTGCTCAAAATAAACACACTCTTACAAAACACAACAACATTGGACAATTCCAAATACACATACCTGATACACATACACACACCACTCCCACATACCCAACACAATATAAAACACCCGCCCACATCACCCACAAACCCTTACGACCTAAAATATTGATGAAGGCCAGAGAGACAGCACAGCAAAGACAACACCACCATGCAGAGGCACACAACACCATCACACATACACATCTACGCACAAAACACCACACACCCCTAAACATCACCCCACACATCACAACACACACCACCTCACACATCACCCACACCACCCCATGGCACTGCAAAGACACTCCAGGTTTTCTGAGGAGGAGCTCAGGGTCATGGTGGAGGAAATCATCCGGGTAGAGCCACAGATATTCGGATCACAGGTGCAGCACACCACCATAGCTAGGAAGATGGAGCTATGGCGCAGAATTATGGGCAGGGTCAACGCAGTGGGACAGCACCCAAGAACACGGGATGACATCAGGAAGATGTGGAACGACCTACGGGGGAAGGTGCGTTCCGTAGTCTCAAGACACCACATCGCGGTTCAGAGGACTGGCGGCGGACCCCCACCTCCTCCCACACAACTAACAACATGGGAGGAGCAGGTCTTGGCTATACTGCATTATGAGGGCTTCGCAGGAGTAGCTGGAGGATTGGACTCTGGTAAGTCAAAGTTTTCACTACTTCATCCCCCATCCTACCTGCATGCTATCACATACCCCCACCCTCACCCCCATCACTCCAACTGCTCACACATGTCCCACTATCACAAACCACACATCCCAACCCCAGGCCCTGCATGCAACAACAAAGCATGGACACCCATCACCAATGCATGTCCACTGCACATACCCACACCGACCCCTAAACAATTAGCACACAAGGTCCTACACAGGAATGCAAGCACTGGGGTACAGGGTCACCCACCCATTGCACACCATGGCACACACAGATACTAAAACTATGCCTTTACACCCCTGCAGGACCCCTACCCAATGTCACCGGACAGGAGGTTCCAGACATGTCCACTCCACCCACAGAAGAAGCCCACAGTGATGACAGCAGCTCTGTCCAACTGGATCTAGATGATCAGCCCGGCCTATCTGGGACCTCGGGACAGTCGGTTCCCCTCACACTGGCACAAGCCACAACAGAGCCTCCCCCCTCTGGAAACACCAGCACAGCACCCACCCAGTGGGCCCATACCTCTGTCCCCAGGACACATCAAGCAGCAGTGTGTCCACCACTACAGGGAACCCAGGCTAACCCACATCCCCAAGAACAGCAGGGACCTGGGGGCAGCAGTAGTGGGCACACGGTTCAGGTGGCAGAGGCCCAGGAACACAGGGGAACTGGGAGGGCTGCTGTGCGTCAGGGGGAGGTCAGGCCTAGGGAACCCACTCTCTACGAGGCCCTCTCCAACATCATGGGAGCCTACCACCATTCCCAGGAGACAATGGCAACGGTAATGGTCAAGTTTCAGGAGACCCAGCGGCTGCAGGAGGAACAGTATTTGGGGTTCAGGGAGGAACTCAAATCCATCAATACCACCCTGGGCACCATTGTAGGGGTGCTGAAGGAACTCCTGAACACCAGGAGGGACACTGTGGCACAACAAGGGACCCCTGACACTAGCCTGGACGATGAACTGCCCACCACCTCCGCTAGTGGAAAGGAGGCACCGCCACAGGACCACGACACCAGCACCCCACCCCCTGCAGATGGAGAACCACTGTGGTATAAATGTTGAAGATGTGTGCAGGTCCACACAGATGATGCTGACATCAGCTTTTTATTCAGTAAGATTTCACAGGTAAAATAACAGGAACTCCAGCCTCCAATAAAACCTCCAGCCACATCAACTGTCCAGCACGGAATGCTGTCCAGCTGAGGGAGATACTAAGTGCTGCAGGTGAAGCTGGAAGATACCAAATAGGTTCTACATAATACAAATACCCCTAAAACATAAAATACAACCCTACATAGAAATACTACAACAAAACACTACCTATAATAATGTTCTAGAAATAAACACAATACTACACCACCCCCCTCCCTATATAAATTAAATCACAACAATTGTATTCAAATTCCAGATCCGCCCATCATCAAGTTTGACAGCCCCTTTAAACACTTTAACAACTTCATGTATAGGACTGAATTTAGATGTACTAGATCTGTTAGTTCCAGGTAATTTAACTTTAACTTTGTCACCAATACATACAACACATCTTTTTCACAGATTTACGAACATCCTAGATTTTCTTCCTTTTTAGTTGGTGGTATTCATCTTTATCTTTAGCATTACTTTCGATAGATTCTTTATCCACAACACAAGAAAGATGTTTCTTAAGCCAGGGAGGATTGATTTTGGTATGTGTCACACACTTCCTAAACAATAAGAAAGGAGTCTGGCAAGTGCTGGAATGTGGAGTGAACCTGTACTCTTCAACTTTATTCTCCACCCAACTCTCCCAACCAACTCCATTTATTTTAGCTAATTGAATGGTTTCTTTCAAAGTTCTATTGAAACGTTCCACCATACCATTGGTTTCAGGATGATAAAGTGCACATTTTTTGTGAACAATTCCCCTAGACAAAAGAAAATCTCTCATAAATTTTGAGGTGAATTGAACACCATTGTCTGACAGAATCACGCCAGGATTCCCCTCCCTGCTGAAAACTTTGGACAGGAAGTCCACCACAACCTTCGAAGTGATCTCAGAAGCTATGCACACTTCTGGCCAACAGGAAAGCATATCCATTAGCACAATGATATACTTAGAACTAGACCCAGAGGACACAGGTCCCATAATGTCAATAGCAACTTCTTCCCACACCTCATTTGGAATTTCTTTAAGTACTAACGGTTGGGTTCTCACCTTAAGCGTCTTGTCTGCCAAACAGCATTCAACGCAATCTCGTACTCTCCTTTCTAAAGCAATATCCATTCCTGGCCACCAATATGAAGCCCTCATTCTTTCCTTAGTTTTGCTTATACCAGGATGACCAGAATGTGAGAGAGCAAGAAGCCGATCACGTAAAGATAACGGAGGAACAAGTTTGTTACCCCTTAGCAACAAACCTTCATGTAGCCACAACTCATCCCACACCTTCTTGTAAGGAGAAATTGAAGTACCACGGGAATCCTTCAATTTCCCCGACTTCAGCAAATTTATCACTTCAGAAAGATCTTCATCTTTACTTAACTCTTCACGCCATTCACCTTCCAAAACACATCCATCCGTTATAGTACAAACGTGTACTTCTTCATCCGCCCACCACGACATGCTATCACTCTCATCAATCACATCATTAGACACTAACCTAGACAAACAATCAGCAGTCTTGTTGTCACATCCCGGAACATATTTCACCGTAAACCGATAATCTTGGCGCCCAACTATCCTTTTACAAATGCGGGAAGAAACGTTATCTAAACCTTTCTTCCCAAAGATCTCTTGCAATGGTTTATGATCGGATCGTACCTCAAAAGAAATTCCCCAAAGAAATTGTCTAAATTTCTTAATAGCCCAATAAATTGCCAGAGCTTCTTTCTCGATGATAGAATAATTAAATTCTGCACCACGTAGAGTGCAAGATGCAAACGCAACAGTAGCCTCAATCCCCCTCCTTAGTTGCTTTAACACACATCCTAAACCTTTATCAGATGCATCAGTAATAAGATGACACGGAAGACCAGGTTGGAAGCTACTAAGGGATTGAGCTGAAGAGAGTGCCTCCTTAAGATCCTGAAATTCCATCTCACAATCTGTGGACCAAACAAACTCACTCTCCTTCTTGAGCAAGAATCTAATGGAGTTTGATCTTTTAGCAAAGTTGGGAATGTACCTAGCATAGAATTCTGCCATGCCCAAAAAGATCTGAATATCTTTCTTACATCTTGGAGTAGACAAATTTATAATAGTACGTACTAAATCATCTTTCGGCTTAACACCATCACTTGAAATAACATGTCCTAAATACGTTATTTGAGACTGAACAAATTTACACTTTTCTTTTTTCAGTGTGATGCCTTTGGCTCTGAACAACGAAATCACACTTCTCAATTTCTTGATATGTTCTTCATGAGTATTGGTGAATACAAGATCGTCGTCTTGGAAAAAACACACACCTCCCAACCCCCCTAAAATATCTTCCATTAGTCTTTGAAATACAGCTGCCGCTGAACATAAACCAAAAGGCATACAATTGAATTTGAAAACACCAAAGGGAGTAGTAAAAGATGTGAGAAGTTTTGAGTCTTCAGTCAGTTGCACTTGATGGTACACAGATGTTAGGTCAAGGGTAGAAAAAACTTTTGCATCTCCTAATGAACTTATCATTTCGTTGATGTTCGGTAATGGAAACCTGTCTTCAACCACTTGCTTGTTCAGGTTGCGTAGATCAATACACAGTCTAATATCTCCAGAAGGTTTGGTCGCAACCACTATCGGAGCTATCAATTGTGCTGCTTCTACTTCCTGGATAATTACACATCATCTGCGTGGACCTGCACTCATCTTCAACATTGATACCACATTTTGGCGACGAGTTGGCGAACTTAATCCCTGCGACAGGAACTCTAGTCTATTATTGGCCCTGGTATTGTTGATCACCTTACTTTATCTAGTTCTATGTACTATCTGTTTTACTTATTTTCTTTCATTTATTTTAACATAACACTCTTTCCTCCCCTACCATTTATCCTCTTTCTCTTCTTTTATTCATTTTTTTTAATCCCATCCTCGTCGCCAAAATGTGGTATCAATGTAGAAGATGAGTGCAGGTCCACGCAGATGATGTTGACATCAGCTTTTTATTCAGTAAGATTTCACAGGTAAAATAACAGGAACTCCAGCCTCCAATAAAACCTCCAGCCACATCAACTGTCCAGCACGGAATGCTGTCCAGCTGAGGGAGATACTAAGTGCCACAGGTGAAGCTGGAAGATACCAAATAGGTGCTACATAATACAAAACCCCTAAAACATAAAATACAACCCTACATAGAAATACTACAACAAAACACTACCTACAATAATGTTCTAGAAATAAACACAATACTACAACCACCCGCAAGCGGTCCCTGAGATCCAGGACAAAGACAGAGAACAATGCCAAGACCCCCGCCAAGAAATGACACCACCCTGATTGTAATCCTTCTGTTCATTTTGTTACCCTGTCCATCCTTAAACTGCCATTGCTCCACTTCCTATGCCCCTTTGGACACTTCACCTGTGAAACAAATAGACTGGACTCTGCCATGGACATTCCTCCACCATCTCCCCTGACCATTTTACAACCCCCTCCACTATTTTGCACTTAAATAAACACCCTTAAATCACAAAACTATCTGGAGTCAGTCTGTGTTTTCACAAAAGTGTATTTTCAATAACTGATGAAAAATGCAATATCCATTGTTTTGTCAACATACCTATGTCACACAGCTCTAGTGAATGAGGAAACATAGCAGAGGTCACACAGTGGGACCCACATCTGTGAAATCGAAAGGGAAAGTGACAATTCAGGGTCCATACATTGGGTGTAAGTGACAGACAGATGAGAGGTAGAACAAGTGTATCAGATGTAGCAGGCAGTGATGTGTTCTTACCTGTGTCTCACTGGAAGTAATGCTGGATAACGGTGTTTCTGTTATCGATGTCCTCTTCTTCTGCTTCCTCTTCTTCACTGTCCACAGGCTCCACAGCTGCCACAAGACCTCGTTCTGGACCATCCTCCTGCAGAAAAGGCACCTGTCATCGCAAAGCCAAGTTGTGAAGCATACAGTAGGCCACGATGATCTGGCACACCTTCTTTGGTGAGTAGAATAGGGAACCACTCATCATATGGAGGCACCTGAACCTGGCCTTCAGGAGGCCGAAGGTCCTCTCCATAACCCTCCTAGCTCGCCCATGTGCCTCATTGTAGCGTTCCTCTGCCCTTGTCCTGGGATTCCCCACTGGGGTCAGTAGCCATGACAGGTTAGGGTAACCAGAGTCACCTGAAAATGTCGAGGGACAACTGTTAGACACACACTAACCCTTAGGGACAACCCCAGACAACTATTCACACTGTATAGGGTCCATGTCCTCACCTAATAGCCACACACAGTGCTTCTGGAGTTGCCCCATCACATGAGGGATGCTGCTATTCCTCAAAATGTAAGCATCATGCACTGAGCCAGGAAACTTGGCATTCACATGGGAGATGTACTGGTCGGCCAAACACACCATCTGCACATTCATTGAATGGTAACTCTTCCGGATTCTGTACACCTGTTCACTCCTGCGGGGGGACCAAGGCCACATTTGTGTCCCATCAATGGCACCTATGATGTTGGGGATATGTCCCAAAGAATAGAAGTCACCTTTCACTGTAGGCAAATCCTCCACCTGAGGGAATGCGATGTAGCTGCGCATGTGTTTCAGCAGGGCAGACAACACTCTGGACAACACTTTGGAGAACATAGGCTGGGACATCCCTGATGCTATGGCCACTGTCGTATGAAAAGACCCACTTGCCAGGAAATGGAGTACTGACAGCACCTGCACTAAAGGGGGGATCCCTGTGGGATGGCGGATAGCTGACATCAGGTCCGGCTCCAACTGGGCACACAGTTCATGGATTGTGGCACGGTCCAGCCTGTAGGCCACAATTACATGTCACTCTTCCATTGTCGACAGGTCCACCAGCGGTCTGTACACCAGAGGATGCCGCCATCTCCTCACCTGCCCCAGCAGACGTGCTCTATGGAGGAGAACAGCGAGCAGAGGGTCAGCCAACACTGAGGTACGAAAACACAACTTTATTGCACATATTTTTCAATCCGCTATGTGCCTGTCTTAGTGTGGATGCAAGGCCTAGATATGTGTGACACATTTAAAATTAATGCCATCTGGCCCCCTGAAACGGCGGCTGCCTGACCTGTAAGGTGGGACAAGGGGATATGAGGTAACTGCGCTGGCCTTATACACCGTCGCGGTAGGCGGTCGAAGACTGCGGCGCAATCCTGCATTGGTTAACATTGGGCCCTATGGGTCCCAGGAGCCAATGACGATGTATGCCGGCAGTGATAGTACGCACCGCCGCGGATGTGACCGCCATTTTCTATCTGTTCACTCACTTGATACGTGATCTTCGACAGGAGAGAACCTACACTGCAAGTGCTGCTGTGACCTCAGTCTGGAAGCGACAATGGCTCATGTGTCTGGGGAAAGGGCCCCTGCCTTCACCACGGAGGAGTTGGAGAAACTTGTGGATGGGGTCCTCCCCCAGTACACGCTACTCTATGGTCCTCCAGACAAACAGGTAAGTACACTGTGAGCATGCTGTATGGGCAATGCCTGTGTCGAGTGGTGTGGATGGAAGATACAGGAGGGGGAGAATGAGGCATTCAAGAAACAACGGTGAGTGTATGTGCGTCATGGCAAGGGTAGGAACGCAGGCCAATGACTGTGACGGTCCGGACAATTATATCTTCTCCTTGTCCCCTACACTATTCCTCTAGGTCAGCGCCCACCAGAAGAAGGACATTTGGCGTGCCATCGCCAAGGAAGTCCAGACCCTTGGGGTCCACCACAGACAGAGCACCCACTGCCGGAAAAGATGGGAGGACATTCGCTGCTGGGGCAAGAAGACGGCGGAGGCCCAGCTGGGGATGGCCTCCCAACGTGGGAGGTGTGCCTGTCGCACCATGACCCCCCTGATGTTCCGGATCCTGGCGGTGGCGTACCCGGAGTTGGATGGGCGCTTGAGGGCATCACAGCAGCCACAAGGGGGTGAGTACACTCTCATTCAGCTGAATCTGTGCGAATTGGAGGTGTCAGGGTGGGGGAGGTGCCCTGTGGGTACCCCTAGGCCAGGGCGAGTTTTGTAGGTAAGGTCCCTTCGTAAAGCAGGCCATGTGGCACCCCACCCCACCAGTGTTAAGAGCCAACTACACCTAGTTAGACTCCTGTGACTTCCATGTGTGCAGCAATAGGGCATAGGCCTTGTACCACATGGCCCTGTGATTAATGGTGGAACTCTAAGTGAATGGCGTAGTGCAGAGGGCTGCTGTGTCTGTAGTGTCCGCCAACGGTAGTGGTATTGCATGCACTGAACATGTCTTTCTTCTGTCTCCCCCCCTTTTTGTGGTCTCCCTGTTCTTGTGTGCAATAGCATCATCAGGCGGAGGAGCAGTGGCACCGGAGCAGGAGGGAGCTGCATCTCACATGGCCCTGGAGGGTGAGACAACGGAGTCTGAAGCAACCAGTGGGACGGAGGTCAAGGGGAGCTCCACGGCGGGGACAGGAGCTGAGACCAGCGACACGGACTCCTCCTTTGATGGGAGCTCCCTTGCGGTGGCGGGCCCCTCTGTGCCCCCCGCATCTACAGGTACAGCCGCCACCCCCCCTACCAGCACCGCCCTCCCTGCAGCCCCTCAGCGTGTGCCCCGTGGCCGCTCACCCAGGAGGGTGTGCATCTCCTTCGCCCCAGGCACCTCAGTCCCTGCCCCTGTCAGCCCTGCTGCCCTCAGTGAGGAGGCCATTGACGTCCTTGGATCCCTCACTGTTGGGCAGTCTACCATTCTGAATGCCATCCAGGGTGTAGAGAGGCAGTTGCAACAGACAAATGCATACCTGGAGGGCATTCATTCTGGTCAGGCAGCCCAACAGAGAGCTATTCAGACTCTGGCCTCAGCACTGATGGCAGCCATTGTCCCTGTCTCCAGCCTTCCCCCTCCACCCTCCTCCACCCAGACCCAAACCCCTGCACCTCTGCCTATCCCAAGCACACCATCAGACACACCTCAACACAAAAGGGTAGCTCTGGCAAACATAAGCACCACACATCCCACAGGCACTCACACAAGCATCATACCCATGCAAACATACCAACATCCACTGCCTCCACCGTGTCCCCCTCCGCCTCGTCTTCCTCCTCCCCCCCTGTCACTTCTCCACTCACACCTGCATGCACTACATCTTCAGCCACTACGTCCATCACCAGCACGCCCATCACCACACCCCGCTCACGTGCACTCACACCCCCACTACCATTCACACATCCCCTGTGTCCTGTCCCAGTGTGTCTGTGAGGCCACCTCCCAAACTACACAAAGGCAGTCACCCACCCACTCAACAGCCGTCTACCTCACGACAGCCTCCAGCCCATGAACCTTCACCCAAAGTCAGCAAACAAACACCTCCTACAACCTCTACCTCTTCCTCCACTCCCAAACCCCCTCCATCTACCCGTCCCAGTGTGTTAAAAAAACTTTTCCTGTCAAACCTTGACCTCTTCCCCTCACCTCCCTACCCCTTCTGTCCCCTAGGGCACGCTTTTCCAGGTCCCAACCCAGCACCTCAGCCACCACATCACCGGGAACAGTGGTGCCAGCAGTAACCGGCTTCTGGAGTGCGCCAAGAAGCAGGGCAGCCAGTGTGCCAAGAAGCCAGACCACGGAGAGTCCCCTACCTCAGAAACACAAGAAGTTGGCCACAGGCTGGAGGGAGAAGGGTAAAGCACCTGCCACAAAGGGCACACCCAGGACTACAGTTGGGAGTGGCAAGACAGCTGCGCCACCATCCAAGGTGGGGAAGGGGCACAGAAAGAAATGGAAGTTGCTGCCAACCTGCACGGCGGACTAGACCGACACCAGCACCGCTGCCAAGGACACCGCCACCACCAGCACCGCTTCCCAGGACACCGCCGCCACCAGCACCGCTGCCAAGGACACCGCCACCACCAGCACCGCTGCCAAGGACACCGCCGCCACCAGCACCGCTTCCCAGGACACCGCCACCGCCAGCACCGCTGCCAAGGACACCGCCGCCACCAGCACCGCTGCCAACGACACCGCCGCCACCAGCAGCGCTTCCCAGGACACCGCCGCCACCAGCACCGCTGCCAAGGACACCGCCGCCACCAGCACGCTCACTGAGCCACCCGCCAGCACCGCAGGCCAATGAGCGCCGCAAGCACCGCGGCTACTGAGGCCGCTATAAGCACCGCCAGCAGCCACGCCATATCCAGTGCCAGTGGCACCACCGCAGACATGGCTGCCATCCCCAGTGGTCAGTCGTATGAAGCTGGTCGTCATTTTCAGGGGCCTGGACAGCTTCCATGTAGGCCCACCATGAGTGGAGATTGCCATCCACTACCTCAGTCCTTGGTAGGATGAAGCAATCTGGGCACAAAGCCCCCTCCAGAACCAGTGGACTGTCACATCCACTACCTCAGTCCTTGGCAGGATGAAGCAAGCTGGGCACAAAGCCCCCTCCAGAACCAGTGGAGAAAGGCATCCACTACCTCAGTCCTTGGCAGGATGAAGCACTCAGGGCACAAAGCCCCCTCCAGAACCAGTGGAGTAGCACATCCACTACCTCAGTCCTTGGCAGGATGAAGCACTCTGGGCACAAAGCCCCCTCCAGAATCAGTGGAGACTGTTATTCACTTGTGAGACTGTGGCTTTGCACTACCCAGGATGCAGCAGTGGGCAAACCACCCACTGTAAAGACTTGTGAGACTGTGGCTTTGCACTCCCCAGGATAAAGCAGTGGGCAAACCACCCACTGGAGAGATTTGAGAGACTGTGGCTTTGCACTCCCCAGGACCAAGCAGTGGGCAAAACACCCACTGGAGAGACTTGAGAGACTGTGCCTTTGCAGGCCCCAAGATAAAGCAGTGGGCAAACCACCCACTGGAGAGACTTGAGAGACTGTGGTTTTGCACTCCCCAGGATGCAGCAGTGGGCAAACCACTCACTGTAAAGACTTGTGAGACTGTGGCTTTGCACTCCCAGGATGCAGCAGTGGGCAAACCACCCACTGTAAAGACTTGCGAAACTGTGGCTTTGCACTCCCCAGGATAAAGCAGTGGGCAAACAACCCACTGGAGAGACTTGAGAGACTGTGGCTTTGCACTCCCCAGGACCAAGCAGTGGGCAAACCACCCACTGGAGAGACTTGAGAGACTGTGGCTTTGCACTACCCAGGAGAAAGCAGTGGGCAAACCACCCACTGGAGAGACTTGAGAGACTGTGGCTTTGCACTCCCCAGGATACATCAATGGACATGGAGCCCCCTCGTGGATTTGGCGTCGTGCACTCATCTGGCTGAGGGGCCCCACTTCCCTTCCCCCTGAGGTGCCTGTTTTATTTCTATCTGATGCCCCTGCAGTGTTCTCTCTGTTTTGATCGGGTATCATGTGTGGGCCTCGCCCATGCATTTTGGGCCCAGTGGTCCACGGACTATGTATGTGCAGTACATGGACTTGAATTCTTGGTGTATATATTTGTTAATAGTGTATCTATATTTTTGAGTACTGGATTTTTCATGATTACAATGGTTACAATAATTTCCTTTTGTCCTTGCATTCTTCCGGGGGGGGGGGGTTGGAGGGGTGTATATGTAATGTATCAACATGTATTTGTGTGTGTGTTGTAGTGGGTGATGGTGGGGGTGTTGCGTGTGTGTGTCACTCTCTTTTCCCTCCCCCCTCCCCTGTGTCGTAGGTGCAGTACTCACCGTGGTCTTCGCCGCCGGCGTTCGTGCTCCTCGTAGAGGAGCAGGAAGACAATGGCTGGTAGAATATGGAGTTCCGGCTCCATGGCGTCTTGGTTCCTCGTGGGGTGTGTAGAGGTGGGTGTTTTCCCTTCCAAATCCTGTTTCCCCGTGTTTTTGTTCACGGTGAATCCGCCCGGAAAAGGTGGCGGATTGGCCTCTCTTGATACAGTGGGGGGGTACATTGTCTTCCGCCTGTCTGTTGGCGATGACCGCCATGCTGTTTGTTTGTACCGCCGTGGCGGTCGGAGTGTTAAAGTGGCTGTCTATGTTGGCGGTTTCCGCCATGGTCGTGATTCCATTTTTTTTACTGCCGGCCTGTTGGCGGTTTTACCGCCGCTTTAACACCGACCGCCAGGGTTGTAATGAGGGCCCTAGTTTCTATAGAAAAATAGTTTTTTGTTTGGCTAATAACGTTGCCGCTGTTTTTGATGAATCTTCACAAAATTTTTCCCAAAAATATGACACTCACTTCAGCTGCTGTCTAGAAAGAATTGGGGTGATCTGTGAAGCAGGACTGAGAAAAAGCAGGGGGGGTCTCAAAACACCTTTCCCCCAGGCATTTTTCCATAGGGAGTTTGAACATGTATAGTGGCTGAACCACTCGAAGGATTTACACCAAATTTGGCAGAAAGGTTGATCTTGGACCAGAAAGCGATCTTTTTTGTTATTTGGTGTAAATCCGCAACCATCTTGGGCCTCGACTTCAGCCACATCATTGAGTGAAATGCAGGGGGGGAGGCCTGCGATCTCTCCCCCCTCCCACAGTTCCATGGACCAGCACTTCTCAGGGACTATCTTTGAATGAAATGCGGGGGGCTGCGGGCCGCCACCTCCTTGGGGCAAATATTCAATGAAATGCAGGGGGAGGGCTGCATGGCCTCCCATAGCCCCTGGGACCGCAACCTTCCCGGGGCTATCTTTGAATTAAATGTGGAGGGGCAGTGCAGCCCCCCCCCCCACAGCCCTGGGGAACGCCACCTCCCTGAAGCAAATATTCAATGAAATGCAGGGCAGCTGCACGGTCCCCATCCCCTCACAGTCCCGGGGCTTGCCACTTCCCAGAGGCCATCTTTGTTTTAAATGCAGGAGGGCACGGATCTGGCGAAACTTTTTTAAAAAGTGAGGACTTCTGTGCTTGTTTTAATGAAGCCCCTGGATGGTCCAGGTCCCGGGGGCAGTGAAAAAGGAAGGGGCTGCACTGGGCCCCCCTCGTAAGGCTTAGATTAGCCTCAGGGAATGCTACATCCCAGAGGCAAATATTAATTGAAATGTGGATGAGCCGTGTGGCCCCCCAACAGCCCTGGGGACCACCACATCCCCAGGGCTGAATTAAAGAAGATAGAAGAAGATGGGGGTTCATTGCAGACCACCGTGAACTACAAGGGGCTAATTGTAATTTTGGGGACCGCCATCCCCCAGGGCCAGCTCCTTCTATGACCTAGGGCGCTCACCCCAGGACACAGCTGTTTGTTATAACTTGGCGGCAGCTTTGACAGATCCCACCAAGTCAGAACAAAACCTCAGTTTGCAGAAAATGAGAGCTGTCAAACAGCAGTCACTTGCTGGGAGTGAAGGTTTCATCTGTTTCCCTGCCTGCAGAGATGCAGGCAGAGAAACAGAGGAAACGATTGCTCTCACAGAGAGGGAGCTGCATCTTTAGGAGGAGGAGGCGGGGAGCTGGCTGGGATAGCAGGGGCCTTCACGGTGCCTCTGCGGTCTAATTGCACACTTGGTGCCCTGGAGGGCACCCAGGAGAGATAGAGGTGCCACGGGGGATGGGGTACCAGGGGCTGAAATTGGTCAGGGGTGGGGGGCCACGCTGCTCCCTTCCCCCCAAAAAAAATAATAAAAGGCCAGGCCCTGGGAGATGGGGTCCCTGGGGCCGAAAACAGCCGGGGAGGGAAGCCATGCAGCCCCTCACAATAGACATGAATCCAATGAGGTAGCACTTACTACCTAACCAGTAGGAGTGCCCCATTGGGTATACATTTTGTGCAAAACTGTGGACTCTTGTTGGATAAACAAGCAGGTGAGCTTCTGTTCTGGCCATGAAGCTCATTTTAAGGAAATTAAACCCCAACAGGAAGCACTTACAAATACAAATGTAGCAGGTGTCCCAGTTGAATCTCCATTTCTGGAAAGGACAAATGATCCTAACTCCTGGGCTTGGCGAAGGTAAAGCAAGTGTGCCTACGCAGCATTTCCATATTGAAAAATGATCTGAAATCCTTTGTGGAGGTGAATGCATCTTATATCTATTGGTGCGCAATCAGACACTCTCACACCTGCTCTCACACCCAGACAGACACTCTCACAGCCACTCTCACACCCAGAGACACCATCTTACACCTATTCTCACACTCAGAGAGACAGGCCCTGCATCTAGCTTTTGGCCATGCGCAGCGTAGGGTTGGGTGGTTAGGGGGGTCTGTCTCTCTGGGTCATGCAGCCCCCCTACCCAGGCCATTAATGTTCCCAGGGACCCCATTTCCTGGTGCCCGGCTACATTATAAATAGAGAGGAGGGCATGCAGACGCCTTCCTGGGGCTAATATTGGCCCCAGGGTTCCCATCCCCGGAGTCCGGCCATCAAAATCAGTCAGGAAGGGGGTGGACGTGGCCTCCCTCCCAGGATGTTTTAGGCCCCAGGAACCTGAACCCCTGGGGGCTCAGCCATGCAGACAAAAGGGAGAAATTAATAATCCTGAGGACCCCATCCCCCAGGCCAGTTTGCTCCAGCCAAGTCCCTGTGAGACCTGCCCTGGGATATAGAGGTTTCCCTGCCTCACTAGTGTGGGCAGGGAAACCTTTGTTTGCTCTCGCTTGTTGGGAGCAATTTCAAAGCTCACGCCAAGCGATAGCAAGCTCTAAGTCCGCACCCAGCAAGAGGGAGCATCAATAATGCTTCCGCCAGCTGGGAGTGGACTTTTGATTTGTTTCCCTGCCTGCACTGAGGCGAGCAGGAAAACAGATGAAAAAATTGCTCCTGCCCACATGGAGCAGCATTTTTAGCTGCTCCCTGAGGGCGGGAGTAATTCTGGCCTCTGTGGGATCCCAACCTCTGGCCTAGGGGGACATAGTATTCCTAACCTGCCTTCTTATTTTTTTTTACCCTTTTTTCCTTGGGAGTCAGCTGAGCCCGAGGCCCAAGATGGCTCCCACCACTTCCTGGTTAAAGTGGTGGCAGCCAATCACACCCTTACGTCACTAATTATACATAATATTGTTTTTTCTTTAGTAACCCCAAAACTATTTAGCAGATTTATACCAAATTACAAAAAAGCACTCTTTCTGGATCAATAGCTTGCTTTCTGCCAAATTTCGTGTAATTCCATTTAGTGGTTCATGCTGTAGTCACATACAAAATCCCTATGGAAAATTACACAGGGAAAACACGTTTTGGGAATCCCCTTTTTTCTTGGGCCCTGCTTGAAGAATTACCCCGAAACTTTCAGTGGGTGGCAAACTAGTTTTGAAAATTTCATGAAGATTTGCCAAACGGCGCCAAAGTTATTGGCAAAGCAAAACACGCTTTTCCTATCAAAACTAGGTCCTAATCCTAACTATCTACTGGTGACTGCCAGTAGGATATATATATAATATAAGAAATTATACATTTAATTTTTACATGAAAGCCCAGTACCCCGTAAGGTGTGTATGACGGTGATATGGAGTCATCAATACTATGCAGGCACCATAATTTCCCTAATGAGTCACCTGGTAGTCCTATGCATACAGTCTATCTTCCAATGTACTCGAACTTCAGCTCTCAATCATGAGATAGAAATTATCACTAATTCAGAGTTGGGCCTACACCGGTATCCCGCAGAGGTGGGGAGGATTTGCACGGCTGTAAGGGAAGAAGAATCTTGCAGTTTCTTGGCACCAAAGGTGAGGGTCATTTTGCCATTACCTACCCTGGTAGTGGGGCCATATTCGATGTCTATAGTTACAATGTGACACGCACTATTGATAGCTGCTTGTTATTGTACACTAATACTCTGAGGGATATCTATCACCCAACTGGGCTAAGCCAAATTTCAAACTTGGCCCTCTTAAGTTGAACGAAGTGGGCAACCTGCATTTCATAATTGGAAGTTGCACAAAAATAGCCCATCTTCGCTTGGGGGAAAGCTTTTCTGTTTAAAACTTTTTGTAAAAGAATTGTCCAGAAAAAAAAAGATTTCTGCGAAAAATGTACCAGCTACAAAGTAGTGGCCTCCTGTCAATCTTACTTAATCAGAATGTTTTTTCTTGCTACTTATTTCCTTTCAGAAATCTCAAACTTTGTGAAGTTTACGAATAGTAAAACGTTTTTAATTAAAATTCACTAAGTTGCAGAGAAAAAACCTTTGCATTTTCGCACATCACCTAGTTTTATGGTAATATGTTACGTCTTATGTTTCTTGTAGTATAAAAGATGTCATCTCACTGCAGCGTAAAATTTAGAAGTGCTCTGGTATAAGAGATTAGTTTATGCTGGCTGTACTGCTGATTAGACGTTGAAGGTGCTACATGTGATGTCTCATGAAGTAACCGTGAAAGGGATGTCAATATAATGTAAGCGATATATCAAATGATACAAACCTTGCATCCACCACATTGACAACCACAACATTGTCAAAGTAAATAGTTGCCTAATTTAGAGTAGTTATATATAATATACACTTGCATTGTTGATGTATTAGCAGGCCATGTAATAGATGCAGTATTTTTGTAGGTCGATGTCGTTGAACTTGATACAGTGACATAGAACCATAAAATATTGTATTTAACACTCAATACAAGGTAACACGTGCAGTGAGATAAGAATTTAGTGGTGTATTGCTGTAGCGGTTTCCCCCTTTTGTAAAATCTTAGAAACAACCTTCTTGAACTACCACTGCCATCTGTTTCTGCGGAGAGTCTCTTGTGTGCCAGTCTGTCCCACGGGAGGCAAGGTCTGTGGTGGCATTTGGACGCATGACTTCACAAGTACCCTTCAGATACTCCATGAAAGTGTGATTTGTTCCCTCTGGAAGTCACCAGTTCTAAAAAGCACCTGGGTAGGTATCAAGGCTATATTACCCAGGATTTAAAACTATAGTCCCACTCTCCCTGTTTCTCTGAACCGAGGTGAAAGACTGTAACCTACTCACTTAGCAGGTAAAATTGCTGGAGTGCTTTTTCACTGTCTACTTGGGTGGTTCCTATTAGTCAATTTCCCACCCCTTTTTCTTGGACAAACTTTTATTGTTCTCTTCCTGTTGTTGTCAATATTCGTGCTAGGCAACTTAGCTGAAGCTGGCGACTTGCTTTACTCATCACTTATAAAAGCTGCTTTCTTGGAAGCATGAGCCATCTCATAATAACGGCGTTGTTTACTGTTTCCTAGGAACGAAGACTCATGCTTTCCTGTCAAGCATCCTTGTTCTGCTTCATATAAACTATATATAGTGAGTTACAGCAAGATGAGGGGGCAGGCGGGTCAAGAGTGCATGGGTTTTGGGACGGAAATGTCACCTGCGCTGTACGCAGGAATGTACCCCTGCCACGAGTGCCCGTCTGCATTTAAAATTAGTATCCCAACGTTCTTTCTGGCTCTGCCATCATTTTAACCTAGTGTGTGTACTGAGGGCCAGGCATGCCCCCGTGAATGTGAGATCTTGAACCCGTTCTGTTACTTGGAGTGGTGCATCAACTGTCGGCTTAAAGTGGGCACAGGACTACTGTCCATGCCCTGGATAAGTCACATTAAGTGATGGTGGTATTTTGCCAGGTTTCTGTGAATCTTAAGTATGATCAGAACTTTTGCTCTGCGTTAGGAGCGCAGTCAACTGATTTGTCTTGTGTAAAGTTCTGCTTAATGTGAATTCTAGATCTTGTGCTGACATTCCATGTATGTGTCAAGTGCATATATGGGCGGTAAAAGTGGAGCACATGCATGATAGTAGGAATCTGTGTGTGATTAGAATCTAAGTACTGGGACCAGTGAGATCCATTTCTAATGGCCCCTGGTTTAGCATGGCACAAGACATAGAGTAGTAGCAGCTTCCCCAAGCATGGACTGTGTATTACCAGCTTTCCAGTGACAGAAGGGTATAGGCCCTGACACAAAAGTTAAAGAAAATAGAGACAGAGCTTCCTTTAGAACTTCAGTGAGGTTCTTGTTGGCAAGGGTCTGCTGATTAGTTCTTCCTGAGCACTACTATTAAGTAGATGGTATTTCTGAAGCTCAACACTGACAAGACCAAAACGCTGAGCTTCGGCAACACTACATCTCCTTGGATTGACACCTGGTGACCCACCAAACTCGGACCCACTCCCACACTGACAGACCACACAAGCAACCTCAGCATCATGCTGGACAGCAAGCTCACCATGAAGCTGCAGATCAAAGCAGTCTCCTTCGCCTGCTTCCACACTCTCCACATGCCACGAAGAATCTTCAAATGGCTCTCCACTGGCACGAGGAAACTGTCACACAAGCCCTAGTCATCAGCAGGATAGACTATGGCAAAGTGCTGTATGCTTATGAACCACTGCAGAAATCATGAGGAGACTATAAACAATACAGAACTCTGGCCAGACTCACCCTGGACCTGCCCAAATGGAATTAGATCACCCCACACCTTAGGAGCCTCCATTGGCTCCTGTCCAAGAAAGATGCCAATTCAATATATTATCACAGACCTACAAAGCCCTCCAAGACCTAGAACCAGAATACATCAACCACCACCTGAACTTCCACCAACCAGCCAGAGACCTTTGCTCCGCCACCCTGGCACAGACACCCCACATCCACCGAAGCCACAGCACAAGTCCTGGAAATGCCTTCCCCTCTACCTTCAAATATCACCCTTACTGGAAATTCAGAAGGAGACTCAAGACCTGGCTTTTTGAATGTGCAATGATTAGTAGCACTATACAAAGTCTGTTTGATTTGAGTTGTTTTGATGAGGGTGTGGGACTACAATATCAGTTATTGTAGGTGAGTACCTTTCTAACTAGGGCCTCCCATTTTGTCTGCCCCTGATTACTGCTTCAGAAAGGATAATGAGAGCCCGGTCAAGAGATTTCAGATGTCCTTGTGTCCTTATTTTAGATGCTCCTGCTTGGAGTCAGCATTATTGCTGCCTGCAGTGAGGAGCATCATCTTCTTCAAAGGTTCTATCTGAGACAAAGCCAGAAAACAAACAAAGCCAAACTTGTTCTGAAACATTGCAGAATTAATCTATAGCCCCTCTATAAAAAAACGAGTATTGAAGTGGAATCCAAGACACGCCATTTTGTTCCAGTTCCAAGCTCTTCTTGACCAAGGAAGGGAGTCCTTCACTCAGTGCTTGAAGTACTGCTGGGAGAATAGGGCTGATGTCTGCATGATAGTCTCCCCAACCAGGGGCGGTAGAGGGGACTCGGCCGAAGTCTGTACTTTTTGCTGGAGGAACTGAGTGTTTGTATACAGTCTGTAAGCTTGCCTGCAGGTAGTACAGGGAAAGAGAATGGCAGGAGGAGAGACTGTGCAGGAGGAAAATTCCAGCATATTCCTGGAGCGAAGAACACCCAGAGGAAGCAGACTATCAAAACAGAGCAAAACGATGAGTGACCTGAATTGTCAAGGGACCTCTGGTCTACCTGAGTGTTTCTTGCTTTGAACAGCACCAAGACTTGTAAGTGCCAAGCATGATCATATCATTCGGTATTTTGTTGTGGGTCCGAAAGACTGCTTCTGCTGTTCAGAATGATTGCCTCTGTATAAGTCTGCTGTACTGATTTTGCCCACAGCAGAGTTCTGAGTGAGGCTCCTGACACAGCTTCCCCCAACTACAAAAGCGACCACTGTAGAACCTGAAATGCTGAAAGCGCCTGCCCGCAGCACCAGAACAGCACCTATAGTGAAGCAGGTAAAAGTGGGACGTAAGTGTAAATTAAAAACAAACTGAAAGTGCAGAAGAATCCTGATGTATGAATGAACAATTTTTGGCAGGTGAACTGGAACTGGTGAAAAATATTTGAACTGGCTTCCGCTTTTAGACAGTGAGGTACGTGTGAGTAAACAGCACCTGTACCTAACCCATGCAACGGTGACACTTGGTGAAAAGAGGAAGGCAAGATTGAAATCATGGACATCCTACATCTGCATTGAATAGGTGCACTTTATGGAAGCTGTAGTAAAAAAGCAAATTCCAGGCATGTGATATTCTGCTTCCCAACATCCTTCTATACGATTGTCATAATTGACCAGCAGAGGCAGTGTCTACCAAGCTGCTTTTTCATCGGTGTGGAGAAACAGAAAATAAGACAGCTATCAGTAGGGATCTCTGCTACACTCTGCCTTTCTGCTTTCCACCTTGTATAACCTTTCCTTGCAATCACCATGAGGAGGCTCTGAAGGACTGATGGCCAAAGCATGCTGACTGCAATTATGGGAGAGTGAAATAATGACTAATGTGAATTACGAGACTCTTTTGGAATTTCTAAGGACAAAGCACTTTAGATAATTTTTCGATTCTTGTGGCAGGTTCATTACAAAATTGGATTCATTTTAATAGGCCTAGGTCACACAAAGCCTATAAGTAATTGAGTGTAAAATTATTGTTTTCAACACCCAATAATGACGTAAACATTATTTAGGGCCATAACACATATGTATTGATTTAGCTCTTAGGAAACCCTCTTTGTGTGACATAATGCATGCAAGGAATTGCAGATAGAAACTGATAGCAGAGAGGGGTCACAAAAGTGGAATAACACCTGGTTGAATATTGTAAATATGATTACAATCCTGTAACTGAGCACCAGATTGATCTGGAGCGGGGACTGACAGAGGGCCACTGGGGGAGCAACATCGGGAATGGTGAAAGGTAAATCCATCATTGATATAATGCTGACCTACAAAAATATTGCATCCACAATATCGACCATCTCATACTGACAACCACCAAAACGTCAAGCTAAGTAGACGTGCAGTTAAGAAATGTAAACCTGGACTTATCTAAATGTACTTAGCTTGGCAATATAGCAGTAGTTGAAAGAGTAAATGTGATGTTTCTGTAGGTCGATGGGTCAACGTTGATATAGTAATGTACATCCCTGGAGAACGGTGACTCTGGTCCAAGGGGGACCTGAGCCATTACTTTAGTGGGCACTTTTCTAACATGCCCTGTGTCTGGAGGTTACACCGTGAGGAGGTGTTGCTTGAACAGGAGGTTTTTGAGCTCTTTTCTGAAGCATCAGTGGGATGTTACCTTAAAGACTGCGAATGTATGTAGTCCTCCACACTCAGAACGTAGCTGGAAATAGTCTGTCTTTTTCCTTTTTTCCTTCTTACTCGTGGTGGATTTCTGTCTGGCGGTGCTGCTGCTATGCATGTTGCAAATCCTTTCAAACATGTTGATCTCTGTCACCAAAGATAGTGGAGGGCCCTCGCTGAAAGTCCTTTAGACAATTCATAAGGTTTTGAAGGTGATGTATCTGTCGAGTAGAGGGCACCCTGTCAACAACTTCAGTCTCCAGGGCGGTCAATCCATTTCAATGAAAAGTTCGAATTGAACAACCATTTTAGGATAACGGCATTCGTGTAACTTAACAGGTTAGGAGCCTTTGTCTACAGGATCAAGCTTGCACCACTGCCAGTAGAACTGTAAACTATTTATCTAAAGAAAAAACTCACTTCTTTTCTCAGGGCAAAGCCTTATACCTTCACCTTCAGGGTGATATGCGCAACATATTTCGGCTTTGTGAAGTCGCAGGTCATGCGCCCATCTGTGAAATGCTGCTTTTCTGTTTGAAAGGGATTGTGAACCATGGAAATCAATTTGATGTTTTTTCTTTCTTCCCATTTGCCTCAATTATATGCTCCATTATTAGCAGCGAAGAAATAATCTGAATTTTTATATACCATGCCTGATATAATTTTTTACTGGGAAATTTTGACTGTCTACATTCCTGTGCTGAATCGGGGCCCGGGGCCAAAATCGGCATAAGGAAGGGGACCACGTGGCCCCCTCTCCCTTCACTAATTGGCCAGGACCTGGGGTATAAGATCCGCGGGGAGAAAATCGGCCCTGGGAAGGAGAGCCATGTAGCCTCCCTCCATGGGCCAATTTTGGCCCTGGAGACCTAATGCCCGGCGCCAGGCCATTTAATAAAAAAGAGGGGTTGTGTGCCTATGGGGTGTTAGCTGCGTGGACAAGCCTTGCAACCAACACCCAACACGCACAGACAAAGGCCATACATGGCAAGGGGTTGGGTGCCTATGCCGGGGTTGTTTACCTATGCACAGGGTTGGGTGACTATGCCGTGCACATCATGCATGGCCAACCCCCGCTGCACACGCCCAAAGGCTGTACACGGCAGGGGTTGCATTAATGAAAGGCAATTACTTAGCATTAAAAAAAAAACTAGAAATTCACTGAAAAAAAGGCTACAGGGAAGTTATAGTTAGGTTCAAATTTTACAGGCACAAAACCATAGAAATTCAGCAGTTATAGTTATACTTATAATAAGAAACTATAGCTCATGTCCTAAGGTAACTATAACATTCCCCGCCACAGGCACATCTCCGCCTACCTTAAAGGCTCTGCACAACATTGGCGTGCCCTACCTCAACCACTGCCTATCTTTCTTCACTCCCACCAGACAGATCTGGAAGAGCACTATGGGAGGCAGATGCTTCTCCTACCTCGCAGCACAGACCTGGAACACGCTACCTATTCACTTCAGGCAGGCCCTGTAGAAAAGTACCCTCTTTTTGGCATGTTACCACCAATCTCTGCCTTATGTCAGTGTTTTTTTGACTGTGTCACTGGGATCCTGCTAGTCAAGCCCCCAGTGCTTATGGTTTATGGCCTGCTTGTCAGTATGTCTCACTGTTTTCCAAATTGTCACTGGAGTCTTGCTAATCAGGTACCCAGTGCTCATGCTCCCCTCTGTTTCCAAATTTGTCCTTACATACTGGTAACCCAGTATTTCACTCCAAATTGGCATACTGGTCCCCCCTTATATGTCCCTTGTATATGGCACCTAGGTACCCAGGGCATTGGGGTTCCAGGGAATCCCTATGGGTTGCAGCATTTCTTTTGCCACCCATAGGGAGCCCATGCAAAGGCTTCTACAGGACTGTCATTGCAGCCTGTGTGAAATAGTGCATGCACTATTTCACAGCCATTTTCACTGCACCAGGCCACTTATAAGTCACCTATATGTCAGATCTTCCAACCCTGAAGGCTGGGTGCAAAGCACCTGTGTGCAAGGGCACCCCTGCACTAGCAGAGTTGCACCCACATCGTCCAGGCCCATTTTCCCGGAATGTGTGAGTGTGGGGATACCATTTTACACGTGCACTGGACATAGGTCAATACTTATGTCCAGCTGCGCAATGGTAACCCCGAATATGGCCATGTAAGGTGTCTAACAACTAGGAATTGTACACCAATACTGATTCCAGTATTGATTGCACAATTCCATGCACTCTGGGGGCTCCACAGTGGTCCCCCAGTACTGCCATACCAGCCTTTTGAGGTTTTCGAGTCAGCCGCAGCTGCTGCCATCTCACAGACAGGTTTCTGCCCTCCTGTTGCTTAAGCAGCTCAAGCCCAGGAAGGCAGAACAAAGTATTTCCTTTAGGAGAGGGGTGTTACACTCTCTCCCTTTGGAAAAAGGTGTTACAGGTATGGGAGGGGTAGCCTCCAGAGCCTCTGGAAATACTTTGAAGGACACAGATGGTGACCTCCTTGCATAATCCAGCCTACACCGGCTCAGGGACCCCCAGTCCCTGCTTTGGCACGAAACTGGACAAAGGAAAGGGGAGTAACCCCTCCCCTGTCCATCACACCCCAGGGGTGGTGCCCAGAGTGTCCCTGGGTTTTGCCATTTTGGATTCCTAGGTGGTGGGGCACTTTGGGAGCATCTGAGTGGCCAGTGCCAGCAGGTGACGTCAGAGACCTCCCCTGATAGGTGCTTACCTGGTTAGGTGACCAATCCCCCTTTCAGGGCTATTTAGGGTCTCTCCTCTGGGTGTTTCTTTAGCTTCGGATTGCAAGACTCCAGCAGGAATCCTCTGCATCCTTTACTTCATCTTCTACCGACGGAACCGGAGCTGAACCCTTCAGGAACTCTAAACTGCAACAAAGAAGCAAATACGACTTCTGAAGCATTGTAATTTCAGCTCCTGCCAGCAACTGCAACAGTTTCCAGGTTGCGCATCCTCTGCGGACTGCCTGTCTTCAGCCTGCACCAGAAGAACCAAAGGAATCTCCCGTGGAGTGACAGAGTCACTTCCCTGCTTCAGCAGGCACCTCTCTGCAGCGACGACAGGTGGCGTGGTTCCCCTATCCAGACGACAAGTGTGGATCCAGCAACACGGGTGGTGGACTAAAGTGACCCCGACAGTCCCAACGTCCAGCTGTCCAACTTTGGTGGGGGTAAGAGCTTGCCTCCCCACGCAAGACAGTACCCCCGTGCACCGCGGGACTTGCAATTGTCAAGGCTTGTGTACGACCTTCCAAGAAGGTCTTTGTGCACAGCACAGCTTAGGCCCCCAGTACTTCATCCTGCGACGCACAGCTTCCTGAGTGGTTCTCCGGCGGCATGGGATCCCTTTGTGTTGTGCTGCGTGGGTCTCCATTTGCACCTTCTTTGTCCCTGTGCTGTGGGACTCCTGTGCACGCTGCCTGGTCATCTGAGGGCTCTCTGAGCTGCTGAGAGCCACCTCTGTCTTCCCCTCCTGGGTAGAGGCCACCAGGTCCCTGCTGGTTCCAGGCAGCACCATTTCCCCCTAACCGCAAGCCTTGCGTGTACCAAGGCTTGTTGGTGGAATCCAGCAACGCAAACCAGACTGCATTCATCCATCTGGCGTGAGACATCTTCTGCACCAACTAGAAACCTGCATCTGTCTTCTTGGGTGCGCAACTGGCTTTGTCTTCTCACCAGTGGTTCTTCTTTTGCACCTTCATCCGGGTTAGCAGGGGCTCCTGTTCTCCCTGGACTCTTCAGTGCTCCTTGGACTTGGTTCCCTTCTTTCACAGGTCTTCAGGTCCAGGAATCCATTTTTGGTGTCTTGCAGTATCTTCTGGTTCTTGCATAATCTTCTATTACGACTTCTGGTGTGTTTCAGGAACCTTACTGTGATTTACTCCTGTTTTCCTGGGCTCTGGGGTGGGGTCTTTTACTTACCTTTGGTGTTTTCTTCTATTTCCAGCGCCCCTCTACACACTACGCTTGCCTCGGGGGAGAAACCGACTTTCGCATTCCACTATTTTAGTATATGGTTCGTGTTCCCCCTAGGCCCATTACAACCTATTGTGATTTTCATTATTTGCACTGTTTTATGACTGTGTACTTACCTGTTTTTGGTTACTAATGTATATATTGTGTATATTATTTACCTCCTAAGGGAGTACAGTCTCTAAGGTGTTTTTGGCATTTGTGTCACCAAAATAGAGTACCTTTAGTTTTGTAACACTGAGTATTTTCTTTCATGTGTGTGAGTACTGTGTGACTACAGTGGTATTGCGAGAGCTTTGCATGTTTCCTAGTTCAGCCTTGGCTGCTCTGCTACAAGCTACCTCTAGATAGCCTAGCTGCTAGACACTGAATACATTTCACTAATAAGGGATAACTGGACCTGGTAGAAGGTGTAAGTACCTTTGGTACCCACTACAAACCAGGCCAGCCTCATACATGTCCCCTCGCTGAATCAGTTGAAGAAGGACTTCAGGACCTGGCTCTTCGACTGACCAACTCCCCTTCGACAGTGCCTTGAGACCCAATGGCTGATAAGCTGCACTATGCAAATTACTGATGGATTGATTGATAACTCACACCGTCACACTGATAATTGCCCCACAGATTACATCAGACATTACTTCTTCTATGATATCGTTGATAACACACATTTGCAATAAAATTATTGATGAGAAAACTGTAAGTGATGAGGGTGCAAGTTATAGTTACAATAGGTTATTTAATTCTATTTTCTAACTATAACATCCCTGTAATTGCTATAATTGAACATCTATATCTATATATACATATATACACATATATATATATATATATATATATATATATATATATATATATATATACACATAGATAGATAGATAGATAGATAGATAGATAGATAGATAGATACAAATATCCAACCACACACCATAACCATAAAAATATAAACAATTAAATAATAATAACACATTAATTCATTTAGAGAATAAAGTAAATATTATTATTATTTTTTTAAAACACATTGCCTAAAAATACTTTAAACATTAAAATAAATTTAAAATAAAAAGAAATAGGGGATACATTTACTATTCCCAATCTAAGCAGTACAACTGTAGGGAAAGTTTTGGAATTCGGAATGGTAAAATTTACTATTCTCACTCCAATCTGTGTAACAGTAGGGAAAGTGTTGGACTTCAGAGAGGTTAAATTTACTATTCTCACTCCAAACAGGGCAACAGTAGGGAAAGGATTTTGATTTGGGAGCGCAAATTTACCATTCCCACTTCAAACAGCGCAAAAGTAAGAAAAGTGTTGGACTTTGGAGAGGTAAAATTTACTAGTCTCACTCCAGTCTTTTTTTTAAAACAAAATTGTATTTGTTTTCAGTTTCAACTGCTCCAACATACAGTGTAGTAATCAAGTAGCATCCCATACAGATCATAATTGAACATGCACTTGCATAATAGATCTTAGGCATGTTCCAGCAATTCTATGTTATGTAACATTGATGTTGATCAACAATCATCCTATACCACCCACCCCCCACCATATCCCGCTTCCTTCTATTAATTATAAGGGTTAAGACATAAGGGTCGCAAATAATATTGAGCTTCTCAGGGGTACCTCTCCTTGCATGGGAGGGCGACACATATAATCGCTTTCAGAACCGCCCCATTCCGAGGCTGTCACATATGAGAAAGGGGTGTATATGAACCTTTTGTTCAAAGTATGTTTAAGACACAGGCTCTCTACTCAGGCTCGCTTCCAGCATCTCACAAGAGATGCTATTTGCCCACTCACAGTCAGCTCTACGACTCAATCTGTGCCCTATACGTTTCTACTAGTGAGTCCTACTCAAGAGATATTGTTTTTTTCCTTAGTCCTCTATATTCTTCTCTTCTGAGGGCTGCACTTTCTGCCTGTCTCCAGCATAATACCTCCTCCATCCACGAGAGGAGAGAAGGGGTGTGGGGGGACTTTCAGCGTCAGTTGACATTTTGCCAAAAGCATGGCCATGTCCATGAAGCACATAAGTACCTTAGAGGTACGTTTCCTAGGGTGTAGTCCGAGGAGGAATTGAGCGGGTGATAGTTCCACTGGTTCCTCTGCAACCTTTGTCAGCATGGTACTTACTGCAGTCCAATACTGTGTGAGGGATGGACATGCCCACATCATATGGAGGAGATCGGCATCAGTGGTGCAACACTGAGGGCATTGCGTCGTAGTAGTGCAATAGATCCTATTGAGCCTATGCGGAGTGAGGTACGCCTAGTGAAAAAGGTAAAACTGAATCAGTTTAAACCTAGTGTTACACAACACTTTTTTAGCATATTGTAATGTGAAAGTCCATCCTTTGACAGTAATGTCACTGCCTATGTCAATTGCCTATATGGCCTTCAACGTGTCCAGGGATTTGTGAAGCTGTGCCATGATCCCGCGATATATCCATCTAACAAGATGCCTACCGTGTCCCATTGTATGAAGAGCCTGGAGGGTTTCATGCGTTGATGTTTGATGTACCCGGATGATATAGTAGTGTACGACCTTACCCCAAAAGGCCTAAATTGTCAATTGGCTGCCTTAAAAATCTATTCAGAGAAGCACTACCTGAGAATTAATACAGCAGAGTCTCAGGTGGTTTGCTTCTCTGGGAAGATAAACAGTAGGAAATTCTTGTATCCTTGGGTTCTGGGTCAACACAAGCTGGAACAGCAAGTTTCATACCAGTTTTTGGGTAAGATCTTTTCGGCTTCAACAAAAGACCACGATCACATTTGCCATAATACCAATAAGGCTCATTCACTTGCCCAAGGCCTGTCGGCTTTTTATAAGGCAAATGGTAAACGTCATCTCTTACACTTACTATCGGCCTACCAGGTCAAGATCCCAGCAACTCTTTTATACGCGATAGAGTGCATTGATATAACCAAATGGGACTTTCTTGACAAGACAGAAGGCCGCATTCTGAGATGCATGGTTTCCTGCAATCATGCAGTCTCAGGGGCAGCATTACGTCTTGAATTTGGTATTAAGAATATCTTTGTGTAAGGCCTTGCAGCAGTGATAAGAAGGGTGCATAACCTCATGCATAGTAAGGAATTTACATTGAGAAACCTGGCATATAATGAGATCTTTAACAATCTGAGAGAAAAATCTGTTTGTTTTTTAGAAATTACATCAAAGCTGCTCAGCTCTTAGAGCTAGACTTGGACCTCTGTCCTTCAACTCCCTATGTATTGCTAGAAAAAACTCTGAAGGAAGCGTCATGGTCCAAATGCTTTTTGTTGGACCTGGATGTGTGCCGGCAAAGAAGAGGTCTAGAGAAGTTAACTAACTCTGTAACTATGAAAATGGTGCAACCCTATTTGACCTTGAATCTAAACAATGGGGTGAGGCGATTGTGTATCCTGCTTAGACTTAGTAGATTGCCCTTGAGAGTTCTTACCTCTAGGTGGGACGACTCTACTAACACTTGTGATCTGTGTCAAGGTGGGGTACAAACTCTTTCACATGTTCTGTTTGTCTGTCGGCTTTAGCCGTACCAAGGAAATTATGGTTGAAACCCCTCTTTTTGCAACTTCATATTAGATCTCACAGAGAGGCGTTGGAATTATGTCATACCCCCCACAATGAAAGATTTTGTTAAAGGATTTTAAATATTTTTCAATCATTTTTGCAGATATTTTGAATCTTTGTGTTTTAAATAATGCACTATTTTATTATGTATTTATATGTTTTGCCCCTTCTTAAGAAATGTGTATGTTGAACTTTCATGATTTTGTATCACTACTCATGTGGATCTCTTAGGAGTTCCAAAACATAATAATAAAATATATTGTATTGTTTCATGCGTTACCGGTTTAGTACCATGTGGTGCCCAGTAAGTGCGTACATACGATAGTATTTTAGCATGAGTTAAAAAGAGAGTCTCTGATAAACTGTATTTGCACAAAGTCTGAATGCGAGAGTAGCATTCCATCTTCGAACAAGCCCCCTAAGGTGAGTGGACCCTGCTGTTCCCATACCCTTAGCTGAGCCGCAGTGATAGTTCCCGAGAGGGTTGGGAGCCCGAATAGTGGTGTGTTAGGCACATAGGGGGTTGCTGAAGCTGTGTAACGTGTAGTTAGTTTCCAATAAGCCAATGCCGTATGTAATTGCAAAGAAGGGGTAGTTTAGGTGACATAGAACATAGCAACCTGTGAATAAAGCCCCTCTTCCACATCCCATCTGTACAATTTATCTCTTCCAGATTATGGCCAGCTAGCCAGTAGTACAGCCATTGCAGTTGGCCCGCAATACAGTAGGCCTTGAAATCTGGAGCGCCCAAGCCACCCAAGTCTGGGGGTAACTGTAGTCTCGTCAGGCCGACTCAGGGATGACCTTTCCCCCATATTAGGTCTATCAATAAGGAATTTTATGTCCGAAATACACAGGGCGGTACTATAAGCAGCAGGTTCACAAAATAATATAAGACCCGTGGTAACATTACCATCTTCGCCAGGGCCACCCTCCCTGCCACTGAAAGAGGTAGCATGGTCCAAAAGTCGATTTGGGATCGGAGCGATGTAATCACCTGGTTTAGATTCCCATCTAGCAAGTCCGTTTGATCCCAGTAAATGTGAAAACCAAGATACCGGAAGGAGACGGGTGTCATTGCAATGGTCATGGGCCAAATGGGTTCACAGGCTCTGAACAGATGCCCGAAAGGAATATGCATATGACTTAACAGGATTAATTTCGAGCCCTGAAAGGAGTGCAAATCCGAAAAAAATCGGCACTGTCCTCTCCGTGCCCTGCTGCAAATCTCTGTAGTAAAGTATCATATCATCTGCATACAAGGAGGAAGGATGAGTAGTGGGGTTGAGCACAATTCCCAAATCTTTCGCGCTGCGGCTAAGGTGTTGTGCCAAGGGCTCCAATGCCAGTACAAACAAGAGGGGGGACAGAGGACAACCCTGTCTGGTTCCAAGGTATATGGGGTAAGAGGCAGATATATGCACTCCACTCTTGGCCCTGGCAGTCAGGCTGTGTACAGGAGCCACACCCACCATATAAATTCTGGAGGTATGCCATAGGCTTCCAGTGATGCCAACAGATATTGCCAGCTGAGAGTACTAAATTGTAGGAAAGTACCATCTTGCCTGGCATGTTACCCCCATATTTCACTGTATATATGTTGTTTTAGTTGTATGTGTCACTGGGACCCTGCCAGCCAGGGCCCCAGTGCTCATAAGTGTGCCCTGTATGTGTTACCTGTGTTATGACTAACTGTCTCACTGAGGCTCTGCTAATCAGAACCTCAGTGGTTATGCTCTCTCATTTCTTTCCAAATTGTCACTAACAGGCTAGTGACCAATTTTACCAATTTACATTGGCATACTGGAACACCCTTATAATTCCCTAGTATATGGTACTGAGGTACCCAGGGTATTGGGGTTCCAGGAGATCCCTATGGGCTGCAGCATTTCTTTTGCCACCCATAGGGAGCTCTGACAATTCTTACACAGGCCTGCCACTGCATCCTGAGTGAAATAACGTCCACGTTATTTCACAGCCATTTTTCACTGCACTTAAGTAACTTATAAGTCACCTATATGTCTAACCTTTACCTGGTAAAGGTTGGGTGCTAAGTTACTTAGTGTGTGGGCACCCTGGCACTAGCCAAGGTGCCCCCACATTGTTCAGGGCCAATTCCCCGGACTTTGTGAGTGCGGGGACACCATTACACGCGTGCACTACATATAGGTCACTACCTATGTGTAGCTTCACAATGGTAACTCCAAATATGGCCATGTAACATGTCTAAGATCATGGAATTGCCCCACCAATGCCATCCTGGTATTGGGGAGACAATCCCATGATTCCCCGGGTCTCTAGCACAGACCCGGGTACTGCCAAACTGCCTTTCCCGGGGTTTCACTGCAGCTGCTGCTGCTGCCAACCCCTAAGACAGGTTCCTGCCCTCCTGGGGTCCAGCCAGGCTTGGCCCAGGAAGGCAGAACAAAGGACTTCCTCAGAGAGAGGGTGTTACACCCTCTCCCTTTGGAATAAGGTGTCAGGGCTGGGGAGGAGTAGCCTCCCCCAGCCTCTGGAAATGCTTTGATGGGCACAGATGGTGCCCATCTCTGCATAAGCCAGTCTACACCGGTTCAGGGATCCCCCAGCCCTGCTCTGGCGCGAAACTGGACAAAGGAAAGGGGAGTGACCACTCCCCTGACCTGTACCTCCCCTGGGAGGTGCCCAGAGCTCCTCCAGTGTGCTCCAGACGTCTGCCATCTTGGAAACTGAGGTGCTGCTGGCACACTGGACTGCTCTGAGTGGCCAGGGCCAGCAGGTGACGTCAGAGACTCCTTCTGATAGGCTCCTTCAGGTGTTGCTAGCCTATCCTCTCTCCTAAGTAGCCAAACCATCTTTTCTGGCTATTTAGGGTCTCTGCTTTGGGGAATTCTTTAGATAACGAATGCAAGAGCTCATCAGAGTTCCTCTGCATCTCTCTCTTCACCTTCTGCCAAGGAATTGACTGCTGACCGCGCTGGAAGCCTGCAAAACTGCAACAAAGTAGCAACGACGACTACTGCGACACTGTAACGCTGATCCAGCCGCCTTCTCGACTGTTTTCCTGGTGGTGCATGCTGTGGGGGTAGTCTGCCTCCTCTTTGCACTAGAAGCTCCGAAGAAATCTCCTGTGGGTCGATGGAATCTTCCCCCTGCAACCGCAGGCACCAAAGAACTGCATCACCAGTCCTCTGGGTCTCCTCTCAGCAAGACGAGCGAGGTCTCTTGAACTCAGCAACTCTGTCCAAGTGACTCCCACAGTCCAGTGACTCTTCAGTCCAAGTTTGGTGGAGGTAAGTCCTTGCCTCCCCACGCCAGACTGCATTGCTGGGAACCGCGTGTTTTGCAGCTACTCTGGCTCCTGTGCACTCCACGAAGATTTCCTTTGTGCACAGCCAAGCCTGGGTCCACGGCACTCTAACCTGCATTGCACGACCTCCTGAGTTGTCCTCCGGCGACGTGGGACTCTCTTGTGCAACTTCGGGTGTGCACCATTTCACTCCACTTTGTAGTGCCTGTTCCGGCACTTCTGCGGGTGCTGCCTGCTTCTGAGAGGGCTCCTTGTCTTGCTGGGCACCCCCTCTGTCCCCTGACGCAATTGGTGACATCCTGGTCCCTCCTGGGCTACAGCAGCATCCAAAAACCCTAACCACAAGCTTTGCAGCTAGCAAGGCTTGTTTGCGGTGTTTCTGCGGGAAAATACTTCTGCACGACTCTTCACGACGTGGGACATCCATCCTCCAAAGGGGAAGTTTCTAGCCCTTGTCGTTCGTGCAGAATCCTCAGCTTCTACCATCCGGTGGCAGCTTCTTTGCATCCACAGCTGGCATTTCCTGGGCATCTGCCCACTCCCGACTTGATCGTGACTTTTGGACTTGGTCCCCTTGTTCCACAGGTACTCTCGTCTGGAAATCCATCGTTGTTGCATTGCTGGTGTTGATCTTTCCTGCAGAATTCCCCTATCACGACTTCTGTGCTCTTTGGGGAACTTAGGTGCACTTTGCACCCACTTTTCAGGGTCTTGGGGTGGGCTATTTTTCTAACCCTCACTGTTTTCTTACAGTCCCAGCGACCCTCTACAAGGTCACATAGGTTTGGGGTCCATTCGTGGTTCGCATTCCACTTCTAGAGTATATGGTTTGTGTTGCCCCTATCCCTATGTGCCCCCATTGCATTCTATTGTGACTATACATTGTTAGCACTGTTTTCTATTGCTATTACTGCATATTTTGGTATTGTGTACATATATCTTTTGTATATTTGCTATCCTCATACTGAGGGTACTCACTGAGATACTTTGGCATATTGTCATAAAAATAAAGTACCTTTATTTTTAGTATATCTGTGTATTGTGTTTTCTTATGATATTGTGCATATGACACTAGTGGTACTGTAGGAGCTTCACTCGTCTCCTAGTTCAGCCTAAGCTGCTCTGCTAAGCTACCTTTTCTATCAGCCTAAGCTGCTAGACACCCCTCTACACTAATAAGGGATACCTGGGCCTGGTGCAAGGTGTAAGTACCCCTTGGTACTCACTACAAGCCAGTCCAGCCTCCTACATAAATGCTTGCCGCATATCTAAGGAGATGCAGCAAGCATACAGATATTGGTGTTTTGACTCATCCATCAACTGAAATAGTCGGTGGATTTTCATTGATGTACCACGGCGTGGAATAGATCCACATTGGTCCATATGTAGCAGGCGCCGAAGTAGTGGGAGTAGTCTGTGCACCAATACTTTACTGAGGAGTTTATATTCCGTATTTAGAATAGACAGCGGTCTATAGGATGGCATCTGTGTGGGAGGTCTATCAGGTTTAAGAAGCAAGGTCACTACCACATCTCGAGTTGTGGCTGGAAGCATTACTTCTTCGAGTGACCTCTTATACAACTTCTCAAGGTGGGGAAGCAAGCGATTAGGGTATGTGGCATAAAATTCCACTGGCAATTCGTCAGAGCCATGGGTTTCATTACGAGCCATCTATTTTAATGTGTCGCTAATTTCGGTAGTCGTGATTGAAGCTCACAGCGCCTCTCTTTCTAATGCTGTCACCTGTGGAGCAGATGGCAGTGCAGAAATGTATGTATGGAGTGTTGGTCTACTGGTGGCAGTGCTGCGTACAAATCTGCATAGTATAGACAAAAGGGGTCGTTAATGTTAGTCTGGCTAGTTACTAAACCCAGCTGTGGGGATTGTATCATTGATATAGGTGTGGGAAACTGCTGTGGTCTGATTAGTTTAGCAAGCAGGACACCGGGTTTGTCCGCCTCCACATGTGTCCTCTGGGTATAACATCTGTAATCTACCACACGCAAGTGCTCTAGGAGTTCCACATGCCGGATCCGTGCCGCTTGTTATTGCTCTTTTTTGGTGTTGTCTAGTATTGCCTCTCGTTCTAAAGCCCCCAACTCATCTTCTAGTTGTATGAGGTCTGTCAGTATTGCAGCCCGTGCTCCCACCCTCATAGAAATGGAGGACCCCGTATAATCACTTTGAAAGCCTCCCATTCAATCAGTGGGGATATGGCGGTGTCTGTATTTTCAGAAAAATATGTATCTATGGTAGTAGCTAATGTATTTCTATAAACCTTGTCTTCCAAGAGTGTAGGCTGCAGGCACCACATTGGTACGGGGATGGGTACCCTTCCCCAGTTTAGTTGGATCTCAAGCGGGTTATGGTCAGACAGCGTCTTACCTAAATATTTGGCATTAGTTATGTGGGGTTGCAAGCTAGTAGTACGTAAAAATCGGTCTAAGCGGGAATGGAGGAAATGTGGGTAAAAGGAATACTCCCTCGCGTCCACATTACCATACCGCCAGACATCCACCATGCCCACCCCTCAACCCATTGTCGCAATGTTTTGGCTTGGTGAACCTGTGCGGCCCTTGGAAGAGGAGGGTGCGAGCGGTCGAGAAGCACATCCAGCACCGCCTTTGAGTTGCCCCCTAGTATGCAAGGAAGGTGAGCCCATTCTGCCAGCACGTTAGACAAGCATGCACAAAAAGCATCTTGGTCCTGGTGTGGGTTATAAAAACATCTCAGTACTATCTGCTCTCCATCCAGGAGACCCTTGATTAATACATATCTACCTTGTGAGTCAATTTTAGTATCTTGGACTGAAAATGGAATTCTTGCCCTTATCCATATGGAGCTCCCCTGGCATACGCTGAGAAGGAGGTGTGGAACAGTTGTCCCCGCCACTTGTGCTGTAGTTTTAGGGCTTCTGGTGTAGTAAGGTGGGTTTTTTGCAAGAAGGCAAGATGAGCGTGATGTCTGTGCAATTACGCTAGCACCCAGTGCCATTTATAAAGTGTCCCCAATCCTCTAATATTCCAAGTAATTGTATGATTTAGTAACCAAGGTCATTGTCCTTAATGTAGAAAGTGTCAATAGCAGCCCCATGGACCTACTGCGTTCCCCCTGTGTATCAGTGATGATGGAAGCGTACTAATAACAAGTAACAACCCTACCCAATATGCGGTCCAGCGTAGACAACTGTGCTCGACCAATGTAACTAATATAACAAACTGCAGAAACAGAAAAATAGTAAGGCTTACGCTAGTGGGGTGCCATGGCTCCAATGCCAAACCATACATTTGTACTTTAGTCGTACCACCTCATCATGGTCCAGACCCAGTTTTTATCAGTAATTAGCTACATATATAGATATCCCCAACATCAAGCTCTTAATACAAGGATGTTACACACATATGAGGAAGTATCAATGTAAAGACGGCTGATAATCACAGAATCATCTTAGAGGCATCAGAGCAACAATCTAAGTCGCTCCGCGATGATCTGGAGGGTCTCTCCAGTACCGCCCACAGTATCTTTGAAGAGGGGTCAAGGAACAACATGGGCAGCCATCCCTTTTCACAGATCATGAGCGATCTGTAGTGTGATAGTTGGGAACAATGTCACACTGCCCTCAGTCTCAGTATCTGAGTCCCCGGCCATGGATGATTCCGTGCTAGACCTATGGTTGGGGTCCACAGAAAAGAAGCTAGTTGGATGGCCTCCAGTTGTCTCTCACGCACCTGCCTTGGCGCGCCGGTCCCGACGACCAGATCTCTGTGATGTAAACTCCTGTTGTTGGACATTCCGCGTTCCTTGAAAATTCTGATCGAGCTATTCCCTGGCTGCCGTTGGAGAGTCAAAGAAATGAGAGCATCTTTCATGTATCACTTTCAGTTTTGCAAGAAAAATCAATGCGTATACAGGGCCGTGTGCTCTAAGGTGTTTCTTGACTTCTTGGAAGGAGGCCCGTGGCACTGGACCAACATTGTGTAGTCCGGGTTAGAGAGATACTTTGGAGCCATCCACCGTGAGTGGCGTGCATTCCCGCGCGGACCGAAGTAACATGTCTCTGTCCATATAATTCTGTATTTTAGCCACTATTGCCCGTGGCGGGACTCTGGGGATGGGTCTCTTGGCAGGCACACGGTGCACCCTTTCAACTGTGAAGAGAGCGGACAGGCCCTCGGGAGCCACCGTCGATTGTAGCCAGGTCTCGATATACTGCGTGGGTCGATCTCCCTCAGTACCTTCTGGCATGCCCACTATCCAGGTATTATTCCTGTGCGCTCTACCTTCGGCATCCTGAGCTCGGTCTTGAAGTTGTTCCACTTGTTTGCGCAGTTGCTTCAACATGGAGTTGTGATCTGCCTGTGCCGGCACCATGGTGGCCAAAATGTGTTCCGCCATTTTGACTATGTCCACCAAGTTGTGCTGGTCATCTCTCAGCAGGTTGAGGTCTGTGGTGATAGCTCCAAGCTTTTGTTCCATGATTTCTCTGGAGCCTCGTATCTCACATAAGATAAGATCTTGCTAGTTCCCTGGCATCTCTGCTCTCGGAGGGGGAACACATTCAGGTAACGTGGAGGAAGGCGAGTCCTCTGAGGGTGGGGAGCCGTGCTGTTTATATTCCTCCATCCAGGGAGCCATAGTTTTATTGCGCCCCATTTTATCACGGGATTGTCACCTTAAGGTCCGAGGGCCCCACATGCTGCTCCAGGTGGCCACTCCCCTGAGTTGTGCGTGGAATCTGTCACTTCTGCCCCACTTCTGGTGGCACAGAAATGGCCCTAGTGCCCCTGCAATTCCCTCAGGGTGCGGATGGATCGGTCATACATAACCCAGACTGGGCCCCCCGAGGCGGGCTGATCTAGTGACTGCCGGCATCTACCACCTGCCGCCACTCTGTCTACTATTCCCACTGCAGTCTATGCAAAAGTAGGGAAAATGTTGGATGTCAGAGGGGTGATGTTAGACTTGGCATGCTTGGCGTGGTTTCCCCTAACTTTTTGCCTCTGACCTCCTGTTTGTGTGACTCATTTTTGTTGGCTGTTAGGATTCTGTGCACTGTACCATTGCCGATCAGGGCTAAAGTGCAGGTGCTATGTACTCTAAACCTTGATAACATTGGTTTATCCACAATTGGCATATTTGGTTTACTTGTAAGTTCCTAGTAAAGTACACTATATGTGCCCAGGGTGTTGTAAATCAAATGTTACTAGTGGAAGTACATCATTGATTGTGCCATCCACTACAGTAGCATTTCAAACATGTCTCCGGCCTACCACTGCAGGGCCTGTGTGGGCAGTTTTAAACTGCCATTTTGACCTGGCAATGGTCGGAATGACCCCCTAAGTGTGTTTTCATGTGGGCATCCAGACATCAACAAGGTACTGTGAGTGAGGGAGCAGTGATGACTGCTTAGCCTCTGTGTGTGCATATACCAAGCTAGGTTGTGCGCTGCAGCTCTGGGCTGCCCATTGTATGCTACGGACCGCATCTCAATCCCAAGAGGCCATAACTCAGTAAGCCTAGGAAGCCAAGGTCCCCAGTCAATCGTTCCAGTCGGGAAACTGCATCAGAACTATAACGACAAGTGCTTCCAGCACACCACAGAAGAGACATTACTGTAACTCCTGTAAAGGGAGCACTCACCTCTTTTTGAGCACTGATTTTCAATACTACACTTGAAACATGATAACCTATACAAATGTAGTTGGACTTTTGATGTTTTGGTTTTATTTTAAACAGATAAATAATCTCTATTTTTTCTAAATTGGTGTGGAATCGTTTCGTGGAGTTTTCACTGTGTTACTGTACTCAAGTATGTCACAAACACTTTACACATTGCCTCTTAAGTTAAGCCTAACTGCTCTGTGGCAAGCTCCCACAGAATGAGCACAGGTTAATTTAGGGTGTTCATCTGACTTACCCTAACTAGGATTGTGGTCCCTACTTGGGCAGGGTGCATACCACTGGTGCATACCACTGGCAACAGAGACCCAGTTTCTAATATTGGTGGCAACAAAGGGATAGGACTTGTGTTTGTGAAATACCTTACAGTAATTTCTTGTACAGTACTATCCACATTTAGAACAATTTGAATCAATTGTCTTGTGATATATTTTTTTTCTACTCTCTTCAAATGTAAGTTGTTGTTTTTCAGTTCTCCCTGTTTGGCATTTTTGCTTTTTATTCGAAATCATGGCTTTGACGAGGTCTCATAACTGCATCCGCACCAGTATCTGCAAAACTGGAGTTTGAGTTGGCCGAACTGTAGAAGTACACTGTGAGACAAATCAAGGATTTTGCAAGGTGTTTGGGGTTTCTATTAAAAGCTTTACCAAGAAAGTGGTGCTGCAAAAGGCGCTGAGGGTCTGGTTGGAATCAAGGGATGTAACACATGAGACCACAGAGGAGGACAATATCGAGATAGAGGATGATAACGAGCTTGTCCAGGATTCAGTGGATAATCTGGGACTGCCTGTGGGACAGGGGAGAACAATCTGGAAAGGAGAGATGGTTCTCCCCAGGGCAGGAAGCAGCCTGACCCCAGAGGAGCTAGTGGATAGGAGGGAGGAGAGGAATCTAAAATTGGTGCAGGCTAAACTCAGATTGGAGGAAGAAAATGTCTTGGAGGAAAGGAGACATGCCTTGAAGGAGAAAAATTGGCCATGGAAGAAAGAAAGATGTTGGTAGCTCAGGAACTGAGCTTGAGAGAGATGGACATCAAGGTCAGACAGGTAGAGTCCAGCAGGGATGGTGGCAGCAATTCTTCTGTGCTCCCCGAAACGAAAGTCCACTTATCTAAGGATCTGGTGTCTGATTTTTTGGTGGGAGATGACATAGACAGATAGTTTGAGGCCCGTGAGATTGCTGATTGTGCCATCCACAACTTAGCATTCCAAACATGTTTTAGGCCTGCAGACAGATGGTTTGAGGCCTATGAGATTGCTGATTGTGCCATCCACTGCAGTAGCACTTCAAACATGTCTCAGGCCTGCCACTGTAGGGCCTGTGTGGGCAATGTTTAACTGCCATTTTGACCTGGCAATGCACCCACTTGCTAGGCGCAAACCCTCCTTTTGATTACATATAAGTCACCTGTAATGCTGGCCCTAGTTAAACCCAAGGGCAGGGTGCAGTGTATTTAAAAGGATGGAGGTGTACTTCTTAAGTTTGACATGTCCAGGTAGTGGAAAACTGCTAAATTAGTTTTCACTACTGCAAGTCCTCTCTCTCCTATAGGTTAACATTGGAGTTACCTTGAAGCATCCTTTAAGTGTAAGTTCCAAAAAAGATAGAATTATAGATTTTGATGTCTCTGGGCTCACAATACAAATGCACAAGGTCTCAGAGGGCGATTAATGAGCTAACTTGTGGAGACATATCCCTATTGAGGGCAGGGACACTCTACTGGCCGAGAAGGGAGTGACAGAATGAGGTATCCCCCCATGAAGGAGGCCCTAATCAGAAAGATTGGCTTGATCCCAGAGAAATATAGATAGAAAATCAGAGATAGTCACAAGATTTCCCAATACACCTGGGTGGATTGTGTGGATTATTTTTGCAAGGCACTGGATAGTTGGGTTAAGGGCAGTGACGTAAAAGATTACCACGGGTTCTATAATTTGAAACAGAGCACCCATTCAGTCTTTGCTTTCCAGATCTGCACTTACACCTTGTGGACCGTAGGCTACCTGACCCCAGAGAGCTTGCTAAGGATGCGACCGATGGATTAGCACCCGAGTCCCCAAGAAGGTGCCTCGAGGGATCACACCAAAGGTGGGCAGGATCCTCATGGAGGAAGGAGGGGTGAGAAACAGAGTAAGGAGTTCTCTAAAGGGCCCCAAACTACTTCTGTAGGACAGGGTTCCCTTCCCCCCGCTGAGAAAAAAAGAAGTGGTTCCCTGAGAACAAGTCTGCAGGGAAGGCTCCAGTGAAGCTATGAGTGTCAGCAAGAGGGGCACTACATGGGAGATGCTAAGTGTCCCAAGTGGACACAGGCTCCCACTGGTGGGCAGACACCGGGGCTGGATACTCTAGTGCTTGCATAGGAGATGTCCCTAGATAGTGCTGGGTGAGGGACTGCAGTTAACCCTAGTGTCCCTGGAAGATGGAGAGATGGTACAAATAACCCATATGCCTAACAATACTAAGATGTGCAGTCAGTGGGTGTCCACCAATAGGCAGAAGGTGGAGGCTCTGAGAGACTCAGGAGCCAGCATGACAACCACCAAGTGCTATTTGATGTCCTCAGAGCAGGTAGTCTCTAACACATTCCACCAAGCTGTTGCTTCTGAAAACTGTGAGAGCCACTAACCAGTGGCTATGGTTCCTTTTGAATATGATGGTTGGTGGTTCTCAGGTCTGCATGAAGGTAGCTGTGAGTCCGTCTATGCCTGTGGATTGTCTGCTAGGCAACGACCTGGAGCACACTATCTGGAAAGAGGTAAGTCACACTTGGAGATGATGTGGCTACCTGAGTGGGTGTGCCTGACCACATAGTCCATGGTAGCTCCAGAGGGTCATCAGAAGAAACAGGAACCTGGAACAATGCCCAGGGTCCTGCCAAAAAGAGAAAGGACAAGTGGCTGCTCTTGAGCTTTCCATGGAGGCTGAACGTGAGGTGGAGGCCCCGTTATCTACAGGAGAAGACATAGCTGAGCTGGGGAACCTGCCTAAGCTGTCCAACTGGCAGCAGAAAGTGGGTCCCACCAGGAAAGAGTTCTGCAAGGTGTACAGAGAGTGCACTACTCTTGTGGGTCTTTGGCAGAAGGGTGAGGCCCAGGCAGTTGGCGATGCCGCTGGCAAGCACCTGATTTACTGGGAGAATGGACTCCTGTAGAGTGAGCCTAAGGATCCTGAGCCTGGTGCAACATGTGTGTTGGTTGTCCCCCAATGCTACAGATCGTTCCTACTGGGTCTGGCTCATGATGGACCACCGGCAGATAACTTGGGGCAGGACAAGACCTTTGACAGGCTTGTTAGCCACTTTTATTGGCCTCAAATGAGGCAGGCCTCAGCAGCATACTGTAGGTCCTGTCATACCTGCCAGGGGGAAGTGCAAGGCCCCCTTGCACCTGTTACCGGTCTTTAGCATCCCTTTTGAGCCTGTCGCATCAACATTGTGTGGCTTCTGGATCCCAAGACAGCCATGGTCAGCAGATTAATTCGGGTCTTGGTGAAGTATGCCACCCGGTACCTGGTACTCTGCAGCTATCCCCAAAGAGGCGGTATCTGACCCGGGTACCAACTTCATGTCCAGCTACATAAAGGCCATGTGCAAGGAGTGTGGGGAGACCTACAAGTTTACCACACAATACCACCCTCAAACCCATGGGCTGGTTGAAAGGTTCAACTGTACCCCATAGTCAAACAACAGGCATGGCTGGAGGATGTCCCACTTATGCCTCATGGGTTCGGCTAGGCCCATAATCATGCCTTTCAGTTTCTAACAGGTGAAATGTATTATTCCCACTCCAAACAGCGCAATAGTAGGGAAAGTGGTGAACTGTGAAGATGGTCATTTTACTATTCCTACTGCAGTCTAAGCAAAAGTATGGAAAGTACTTCACTTCAACACACATTATTATTACATTTATGAGTAACTCCATGAATGTAGAAAAACTATTAAACTCTTGATATAAAAACATTAACATGAAAATATATATACATATGTATTAAAAAACTAAAAACAATTAATCAATTTACATAATTACTATTCAATAAAAAATTAATGTTCTATTAATAAATAGTTGTTATTCAAATATTACTTAATATTGTTTCCATCTTATACCCCTACAAACCTAGCAGCCTGCAACTAAAATAAAAACTAAATAAATAAGTATTCGATAATTTACTTAATTAAAAATCAATGAAATCATTAAATCATAATGAATAATTAATTGTTACTTAATTAGCTTCCTACCCTAGACCACTACAAACCTAGCATCCTGCATCTAAAACATAAAAAAATCTAAGTAAAATAAATCAGTATTCCATGTTTTACATAAATACAGATTAGTTAAATAAATAACAATTAATAAAACATTATTAATTAAATATTACTTAATTAACTTCCCAACCTAGACCACTACAAACCTAGCAGCCCAGATTTAAATATAAGTAAAATAAATAAGTATTCCATAAATTACATAACTAACAATCAATTAAATAATTTAGTAACAATTAATAAATAATCATAAATTTACCTAATAAATAACAATCATATAACTAAATAAAATGGAATAAATAATTCATAATTAATTATCTAATTAACTTCCCACCCTAACCCCCTACAAAAACTAAACACCCCTATGATAGTACAAGCTAGTATTAATAATTAAATGTAAAAAAAAGTAAATCACTTAAAATGACATGCTATATATTAAAAAAAAATATAACATTTATATAAAATAAAATGAATATTTGAACTAAAACACACTGAAATAATTAATAAGCATTACTTTTAACATCTATATTACTGAAAACAATATTAAAAACGTTGATATTTTTTAAAACTATATTACCTCAAACATATGATATTCTTGTCAATGCTATTTGTGCATGTCAATATTTGTGGGTTTACATGTTGATATATTTTTGGAAGCTTTTGATCCATTTAAGCTAGAAACAAAGGTTTTTTGGCAAGATCTGCAGCATTATGGAATCCATGGCAAATGCAGCAAATCCATAATCTTGCAGAAAATACCACAGGAGAAGAATCACATAATTTCAGGGGCCCACACAATAAGCGAAGTCTGTTATGTTATGTAATATTGATTTGTATAGTGCACTAATCACCTGAGAGGGTATCTAGGTGCTTGGGCAGGTGTGTGGGTTTGAGGTCCCCAAGGTGTTTACACGAAAAGACAGGACTTCCTCCTGCTGCACTTAAGAAGTGATGAGGCGGCTCTGTTATGCTGAGGGAGGTTGTTCCATTTCTTGGGTTGCACAGCAGGAGAATGAGCGACCTCCAGTTTTGCTTTTGTAGATGCATGGAAAATATGCCAGTGAGAGTGAGGCAGGGCATACGTGTCTGGTGGGTTGGTGAAAGTGTATGCTGCTGTTCAGGTATTCTGGTCCTGTGTTGTGTAGGACTTTGTATGTGTGCATGAGAAGTTTGAATTGGCTGCTCTTTTGAAATGGGAGCCAGTGAAGCTTCCTGAGGTGCAGTGTGATGTGGGTGTGGCGTGGGAGGTCGAGTATGAGTATTGCAGTGGTGTTCTGGATGATCCACAGTCTGTGTAGGAGTTGTCTGGAGACTCTGACGTAGAGAGTGTTGCCTTAGTCTAGCCTGCCCTTGAGCAGTGCTTGCATCACAGTCCGTCTGTTGTTCGGAGGCAACCATTTGAAGAATTTTTGCAGAAAGCATATAATGTGGAAGTAAGAGTTGCACACTGTGCCGTCATGTTGAACTTGTCATCTAGGATGGTTCCTAGATTTCTTGTGTGGTCTGTGGGTGTTGGTCCTTGCTCTGTCGGCCACCAGGTCACGTACCAAGGGGAGGTCTTGTTGCTGAAGACCAGTACTTCCGTCTTGTCAGAGTTGAGCTGCAGGAAGTTGTTGCATATCCAGCCTACTACTATGATCATGCAGTCGGTGAAGTTGGTACTGGCAGTGGCAGTTTTGTCCATCAGGGAGAGGATGAGTTGGGTGTCATCGGCATAGGAGATGACAGTGATGTCTTGTGATTGGATGATGTTGGTGAGTGGTGTCGTGGAAATGTTTAAAAAGATGGGACTGAGGGACAATCCCTGTGGGACTCTGCATATCTATTTCTTGGTCTATGATGTGAAAGGGTGGCAGCCTAAGCCTTCCTGCGAGGAAGGATCACATCCATTTGAGAGCAGATACCTGTATGCTAATCTTGTAGAGTCTTTTGAAGAGAGTGTTATGTGAGACAGTGACAAAGGCCACAGAGAGGTCAAACAAAATAATGGCCGGTGTTTCTCCTCAGTCCACGATGATTTGAATGTCATTAGTGACCATGATGAGTGTTGTTTTGGTGCATTGGTGCTGTGGTTCTTTCTGAATCCTAATTAAGTATTATCTAGAAAATGGTGAAGTTTGAGGTGGGTTTTGAGATGCTTATGGATGACCTTGTCCATCACTTTGACGCGATAGGGAAGCAGGGAGATGAGTCGGAAGTTCCTCAGTTGAATCAGGTCGGCTACGGGCTTCTTGAGGAGGACATTCATTTCTGTAAGTTTCCATTGAGCCAGGAAAGTGACGGACATGATATAGGTGTTAATGATGTGGGTCAGGGTGGGGCTGATTGGTGATGTTCCCAGGCTGCAGGTGTGGTGAGCTGTGGTTGGGGCCCCTAAGTGGGTGGTCTTCTTGATTGCTGCTGTGTTGTTTCTGGTGAGGGTTGTCCATTCGGTCAGGTGGCCATCTTGATTAGTGGTGGGTAGGTTAGCAATGAGATCTCTGGGGTTAGGCTGGTGTGCTTAGTTGCTGTAGATGTTTGTGATTTTGCAAACATGGATAGGAAGTTGGATAGGTTGTCACAGAGTTGCTGGGAGGCAGCGATGTTGGTGACAATGGCTGAAGGTGAGGTGAAATCCTTAAGAGTCGAGAAGATCTCCTTGCCCCTTTTGGAGCTTCTTCAATACTGGCCACTAGAGTTTTTTAATTGGTGTCTCTTATTTGCTGGTGAGAGCATCTAAGTGCAGCATTGAAAGTAGTTATGTTTATGGTGTTGTGGCTAGCTCTCCATCGCCATTATAGCTGTTTACAGTGTTGTTTGGTGTCTTGGAGGTCTTCTGTGCACCAGCTGGCCTGCTTCCATGATCTACTATGATTGTTAGGTGTAAGAGGTGCCAGGGAGTCCACGCAGTTCTTATTCCAGTTATTGGCATGTTGATACCTTCTTTGGGGTTGTATGTGGGGCTAGGTTGATCAATGCTGAGGGCGCTGACCCAGTCCACTTCTGTGATATTGCCCCAGCTGTGGCTTGGAATGCTGAACCTGATAGGGGTGTTGACGTGAGATGGGTTGATTTTGAAGCGGATGGAGTGGTCTGTCCATATGAGCAGTGTGGTGGCATTGTATTTGATGCTGTTGCTTGTGGTGAAGATGGGGTCCATGGTGTGTCCTGCAGTGAGTTGGTCTGTAACGAGCTGGGTGAGTCTGATGTTGCTCCAGCTTTCAAGGAGTGCTGAGGAGCAGGTGCCATATGACTTCCAGGTGAAAGCTGAGGTCACAGAAGGGAATTTAGATTCTGGAGTCAATGGGGAGTGCAGCAATGAAGTTGGTGATGAGGTGATAAAAGTGGCTCATGGTCCGGGTGGTTGGTAGGTGAGGATTCCATTCAGGGTGAAGATTTATGAGTTTTGCAGTTTGACGTGTAGGTGTTCCATGAATGGGGTGGTGCTTGTAGATGATAGCGAGTTCTCCTCCTGACTTGTGAAAACAGTTGTGTTGAATGATCTTGTAGCCCGCTGTGATTGCTGTGGTAATGTCTGGAGCTGATGAGGTGTTGGTTGAGCAAGGTCTCTGTGGTAAAGAGGATGTGAGGTGCATCACTAATCAGCAGGTCCTATATCATCTGCATTACTGCTAGAGCTCCACAGCAAGGCTACGTTTCAGGATTACCATTAACTATGTAAACTATTCCGATTTAGCGTAACAGTAAGTGAATTTGTCTCATGTAAATACGCTGAAAGTCTGGCAGAGCTCTGGCCCCCATTGACTACTGCTGGACAGCCCTGCTGTAGTTTCTATGATGTCCGTTGTAGTGTAAAACGTGACAGTTTGTGTTGGTTTTGATGTAGTAGGCTCTAAGAGTTATGCTGATTTTTATGTAAAAGAAGTTATGTCCCTCTTGATACAAGTTACTATGTGATTGACAGTGATGTCTTTTGTGAGGTTGTTGGCAAATTACAAGAAACAATGACAGAACCGACATAGCCTCAGACTTTTATTTGTGATACACCATGAGACCTTAAATGAGGTAAACAACTTTAGTACCTATTATAAGTCAGTACTGAAGTAATTTAGAACATTAAAGATCTCAGGTTCAGCTTGTCATTATCTCTTTGATAGGTTAATTTAGGTTACAGATAATTCTCTGCCCACAGGGTAGCCCCGAACTTGTATCAGCCTTAGGGCTACTCTAAAGGTGGCGACGCTGTTTAAAACTGATTATCCGTCCTTAACCTTACAAGTGGCAATGCAGTGCGCCTTTCAGAGGGGCACAAACCTCCCTGCCGGCAGATGCAGTCAATGACCAATGGACCCCGTTTTTAAGGTTCGCCTTCATGGGTGCACTGACTCTAAGCCACCTTTTTGTGGCACATGGTTAGTGTTCCCCTTGACTGCTCCTTTTCCTCTGACCTTGGATCCATAATACGCCCCCTCGAGATCGCGCTGGTGCACAGATATTGCTGGTGCGATCTGTAGTACAGAAGTGGCCATACAGGCGTCTGCAACCACTTCTGTAATACAAAGTGCCTGGGGGCGCTGAAAGTGGACTCACACGCCATTGATCCTCTGGTGCACTTTACATAATACGGTCCAAGGTTCTCTTTTATTTGGGCCATTTTGAATCTGCATTGCTTGCTCATGCTGTACAAGAGGGAACGGATCATGCGAACTGGAAAGGTGGGAACAGGAGGTAAGTTTGTAATGTGGGGGCATTCATGTTTACAGGGGCGGCTATGGAAGTTGAAATAGAAAAAATTAGATGTCCATAAAGCAATAGGAAAGAATTCCACCAAATCAAAATAGACCAAACCTACCCAAGTCAGCGTAGAGGTGTTTTCCATTACTTCGGTCTCCCTAAAACAAAACAAAAACTTTATGTTTTATGGAAGAAACGTTAGGATGTCAAGAGAAAAATACATCTAAAGGAGGAATCAACCATTTTTCAAGCTCAGTGCTATTCATAGCATCTACAAATATAAGTATTGACATGCACAGAAGTATATTAATGACATCACAGGTGAATTCATCACTATTGGTGCACACCATTCCAATCATCAACGGTACTTTCATTACATCTCTTTTGTATTTGTGACTTTACTGGTGCTTTCCTTACATCACTGACAAATTTATTACATCTGTGGTGCATTTATGACATCACTTGTTGTGTATATACCCTCTGCAATGCTTTGTAACAGACACTAACGGATTTATGACAGCACACGTGCTTTTTCCGCCACTGGTGCATTCTTGACATCACAAGCATACATGGCATCACTGGCACATTTTTACACCAATTGCATATTTATGACATCACCACTTTAGCAATTATAACATCGTTGGTTCATTTTGACAACAGCAGTACATTTATGAGATTGCTGTAGCATTTTAACATCACTGGTTTACTCTTAAGCTCAACGGTGCATCAAGATGTCTCTGACATAGTATCAAGGTATCGCTAACACGGTATCGCTATACACTACAGGCCTGACTCCAAGGACAGTAATGAATTAATTACTTACTGGTAATTCTCATTATTCTGAATACCCTATTTCTCATACCAATACTTACACATAGGAGGTGTTTCACCTCTACTCAGACCCATGTGCCCTAACCACAACCAATCAAAAAGATTTTTGCGCAAAGCCCCTCCCCCACCCCAATTTCCAATCACCCTTTACCAATTCTGGTTATAAAAGGGCATCGAGCCTAGAAAACATCTTTTACATCCCCAAGCCCAAGAAACAAAGTGAACAGGTTGTGATCCGGAAAGTAAGGGGGAGGGTGGGACTTCAGTATTGGTACGAGAAATAGGGTATTCAGAGTAATGAGAATTACAGGTAGGTAATGAATTCATTACCTCCTCAATCTTATTTCTTGCTCCATTACTTACACATATGAGGATATACCAAGGCAAACGCAGAACAACCTGATCCCAACAAAAAAGAAATGCCACAAACTTTGGATACAGCAGAAACAACATTTACTGCAAACCAGAAGGCACCATACAGGAGTACAAGGTGATCACTGAGCAACAGTAGCCAAAACTTGAGACCCAAAGGACAAAGACGCCCTAACATTCAACCTTGCAAATAAAAAAATACCCCACTCCCCAGGAAGGCCCAGCTAACCCCAAAACTATATAGAGATAGCAAGGGAGAGTGCCTCCACCCCAGGCACAGTGCCCAGCACAGCATCCAATCAGGGAAGCAAGCACAAAAAACATTATACTGTCAACCCCAAGAGGCCTGGCCTCCTAGGGCTTACCTTTGACTGGAACAGCATAGACAATTTGTTGAATTAAGCAGAAGAAAAAAACAGGATGTTTTCTGGGCTCCATGCCCTTTTATAACCAGAATTGGTGAAGGGTGATTGGAGATTGGAGGGGTGCTTTGCACAACAATCTTTTTGATTGGTTATGGCTAGTGCACATGGGTCAGAGTAGAGGTGGAACACCTCATACATGTAAGTACTGGGATGAGAAATAGGGTTGAGGAGGTAAATATTCATAATATCAATGATACATTCATGAAATCAAAGGGGCATTTCTGACATTGCTGATAAATTGTATTTTTTTAAACCTTTCTTTACTGAAGAAATCTACATTGGAAAGAGTGACATGTGGAACTTACACCATCTGAGGGTTAGAGTAGCTATAAAATGCACCAACAAGAAATGTAAAAATTTGAGCGGGTGGTTGGATCATGGTTGGTGTATGGATAGGCAGATACTGATCACAGCGCCTCGGAATGTGGCCTTAACCGTTTCCCATAATGTTGATGGACATCATCCCTCCATTAATTTGAAATTGTCAATATCCATTATTAACTAAGCTGTAAGCTTCATGTCAGTTAGCAGCAATGCACTAGGGGCCTCATTTACAAGAATCTGATGCATTGAAGCATCAGATTTTTTGCACTTCCTTAAGATCTCCTCGCAATGCCATGGATGTGCTGTATTTACAACACAGAGCACAATGGCGCATGTTTTTACAGATGCGTCACAAATTCTGATGCATTTGTTGGAGCTAAACCCACGCATTGCTGGAGTAGCATTGTAAAAAAGACACTACTACAGCAACACGAGGAGGCTCCCATTGGAAAAAGCTGTGTGTCAATGTTATGCCTGCAGGCAGTAAAATACTGAAGCGGTGAAGTCACAGAATGACAGAGTGAAATATTGTCAATTTCAATGCTTAGGTTCTGCGTGTCCTTTTGTCTGGCAATGCCTACCCTGCATACATTATACCTGGCGCAGGTATAATCTGATACAGGGCTTTACAAACTGACGTATTGGGCCCAATTGGTCATTTTGTAAATCTGGAGCAGTGCACTGCTAACAACACAGCTGCGTCAAACAAATGATGCAGTGGTGGGGCAAAGGCTTGTAAATGAGGCAATACGTCTCTACCTTGTCTGTTCCGTCTTCACCTTGTCTGCTCCATTTGTTCACCAAGGTGAGAGTCGGTAAGGAATGATATGACAGGTCTCTGGCAGGAACATGTGTCAAAGGTTGAGAAGTGGCTTTAGAAAATAGTCAAGCCTAGAAAAATGCTGTGTGAGCCCCAGAGCAAACATGAAATATTGTTCATTAAATTGTGAAAGAAACCAAGGGTTGCCTGGTTCGATAAATAAACAAAGCAATCTATTTTAATTGTTTCACAATTGGCATCCGAGTGAACACATCAGACCTATTGGCTTTCCTAATGCTGCAGTTTGGCATTTCTTGTAGTAAAAGATCTTGATGCTACTACTAGCAAGACTAATCCCTATCTAGGCTGGTGGAATTAGGGACTAGACAAGCAGCACTAAAGGAAAGTTGGCTGAAACCCACCTCTAGTTTCATTCTAAGCAAACTAGTGCGAAATAAACACACACTCACTACTGCTCAAATTACAATCGTTCTGTCAAATTCTGTTTAGTGTGCAAGTTTGCTAGTTTTTTTATATTTAAATAAGTCCACTGATATTTGAATATGTTCTCAATAGTTCTATGCATTATACAAACCAAAGAAAATAAACTTACTTTCACTTGAGTCAGTAGTCTTTACTTTACTTTTATATTATTGCTTGACGTACTCAGCAGTGTCCATGAAATCGACTTGTTGTCTTTAATTTTTGTCCTGAATTTTGATGCCTTGTCCTGATTGTCTACAGTCACTGCCCAGAATTTGACTTTATGTCAGGTTCACCCTTGTATCTACCACTCCAATCAAAGTACAAACTTTGAGGGTGTCCCCAATAGTGAGCTGCAAATTATGAAGTCAGGGGCAGGAGTGATGTCCGGTATGACCCCTAGGGCATATCACCTCTGGGAAGCAATCTGTGCAGTCGCGGGAATATCAAATAAGGAGTACATTGGTATTGTGGAGGAAGGGCAGAGGGCGAGCACACTGGCACCAGGTATCTCAGATAGACCCTGTCCTACATTTTCGATCGATCTCACCTATGCTTGTACAAAAACGGGGCACCAACGCCCATCCCCCCAGGCCTTTTAACAGCTACTGCTGGGTCGGAACTCTCTATGGGACTCTTCTGCACATCGGCACACAAAGGCTCATAAATAACGTGAAAGGTTGGGTGAGTGAGTGAGTGAAAGGATGGATATGTGGGTGGGTGAGTGAAATGGTACATGTATACTTGGATGGATGAATGAGTGAAAGGGATGATGCAAGAAAGGATGAGTGAAAGAATTAATGGATGAGTGAAAGGGAGCGTGGATGGATGAAGGATGTATGGATACATTAAAGAATGGGTAAGTGAATGAAAGGGAGGGTGTGTGGATGAAATGGAGAATAGATGGATAAGTGAAAAGGTGGATGGATGATGAGATAAAGGATGGATGAGTGCCTGAAAGTATGGATGGCTGAGTGAAAGGATGAATGGATGCGGATTGTGGAGTGAAAGGGTAGATGGATGCATAGAGTGAAAGGGTAAATAGATGGATGAGCGAAAGGATGGATGCATGCATGAAAGCATGGATGCAGGGGCATTGTAAGGCATGAACTTCATCAGCTACAGCACGGATAGAATTCTTGATGGGTCTCTCCTGTCTGCAACTAGGTAGACAAAGGTGATTCAATGAGTGAAAGGATGGATGTGTGTATGTGTGAGTGAAAGAGGATGGATTGCTGAGTGAAAAGATCGACGTAAGGATGGATGAGTGAGAAATGGATGGATGAGTAAAAAGGAGAATGGATGGATGTAATGGAGGATGGATAAGTGAAGGAACAGATGGATGAGTGAAAGGAAAGTGGATGCGGGTGGATGGATGAAATCTTGGATAAAAGGGTGAGCTAATGGGTGGATGGACGTGAGAGAAAGGATGGATGGGAGGAGAGAAAGAGAGGATGAACAGATTGATGGAGTAAAAGGGTGGATGGATGGAGTGAATGGTGGATAGGTGAGAGAAAGGATTGATGGGTGAAAGAAAAGATAGATGAGTGAAAAAGAGGATTGGATGAAAGTGGATGGATGAAGGAGTCCATACATCTACAGAGTCACAAACTGACTCGGTAATAATGGAGGAGGGCCTCCTGCGAGCAGACCTAGTAATATGGGTTCACGGGTGTGGGAGATCGAGGATTCCACATCTGCCCTTAGAGAAGATAATGCCACCCTAAAAGACTCAAGTTAATGAGCTGCAGGTTCGCACCACCACTATGCAGGCCAGATTGGAGGACTATGAAGGTAAATCATGAAGAAATAATATACGAATTGTGGGCGGACCAGAGAGGTGTGTGGGGCCTGCGTTGGATATCTTTATAGAGGACCTCATCCTTAAGGAACTACAACCTAAGGGGCTATCCACATTTTTCTCAGTAGAACGGGCCCACCCGGTGCCCGGATGGCCACCCCGTCCTGGAGCACCACCCCGCCCCATTATTGCCCGACTCTTTTACAGGGATAGAGACTTGATCCTGCAAAAGGCAAGAGCTGCTCCCCCCGTCCTGTATGATAATTCAAGGATTACTTTTTCCCAGACTTGCAGAGGTGCAACGACAGAAGGCGCTAAGAGATCAAGAATTTAAATACTCCATGATCTTTCCAGACAAATTAAGAATAGTGGTGGAGGGGAAAACGTGGTTATTTGAGAATCTAACAGACACTTGGACGTGGCTTGAGGGCTGGCAAACGGCCAGGAAACCGCAGAGAAGAGCTAGATCATGACAAAAAAGCCACAAGGAGAAGACATAAGGCTGAGGCTTAGATACGGCTCCCGGGAAGACAAAAATGGTGCACCAACTGAGGAAGAACAACCCAAACCCGTCTAATGGACAACTATTTAAATAGCCTATATGACCAAAGGAGAGATGACTGGAGTAATTCCATACCTGGGATCAACATGAAGAGAGAGGAGAGGGTGTCTGCATTCCGCCAGACACCTCGACATGGTCACTGTCGAAGAGCACTGTGATGCAAGACCGGACTGCCCTAAAACGGGGCCTAAAAAAACGGCAAAACCATTAATAACAATAACAACTACAATACTGTAGCACACTTTTGCAGATATGGGTGCAATCCAGGGGAGGTACCTTATAAGCGGCACCGACCCCAACATAAACTTTAATACGTTGGGAATGGGCAACAGGCACTCTGCAGGGTTGGGGAGGTAGGTAGTTTTAGACTCACCATGCAGGGAAGCAGGGAGGGGGGTATATCTTGGTTCAATGGTTAGTAAATTGTTAGGACAAGTGTTTTGTACGACAAGTAAATTTTGGATGGCACTAAGATTTAGTGCGCCGGGGCTAATACATCCCGACCTGCAGCATGAGTGTCCCCTAGCCTACCCACTGGTAACAGGGCACATGCTACCTTTAACTTGGGACAATGGCACTGAGAAGTGGCAATACTAACCTGCTCTGCTGAATGTAAATGGGCTGGGGGATAAGATAAAGAGAAGCGTTGTGCTGCAATACTTAAAACAACATGCCTCAGGTATTGTTCTCCTGCAGGAAACACACTTAAATGGAAATACATGTCGTGTCTTGGATCGAGAGGGATTTAGAATGGTAGCATACGCAGGATATTCTTCAGGCTTACGAGGAGTAGCCATCCTACTGCGTAAGTCCTCGCCCTTTTCGATTAAAGGCATGTGAGTAGACAGATACAGTAGATATGCAGCGCCTACTGGGACTTGGGGTGAAACCACGGTGAACATTATCTTAGTGTACATTTCACTGCGCTTTCATGCGGAAGCATATGAGGAACTTAATACCCTGCTCTTACAGTTGTCCAATGGCGACCTCCTCATGGGAGAAGATTTCAATGGAACACACTGCGAGTTACAAGATAGATGGCCACAACGGCAAGAGGCCCGACCTCCCCACTCACTGACAGACTTTATGATAGCCTTGGGGTTAATTGATGTGTGGCGCACACGGCACCCATGGGTGCGATAGTACACGTTTCTTTCAGGGGCCCATGGAACCCTCTCAAGAATTGACGACATTCTTACCTTTCCCCATCAGATTGGCTCTAAGCATGAGGAATATCAGACCACTCACCAATCTGGGCACTGTACGGCCATCAGACTCCACTAGGACAGCCAAGGCTGGTGATTAGTCAATGCTACCTTAAAATCGCACAGATCTGCTCACATTTGACCAGGGCAGCTTGAAACTACTTCAAAGAAAATGAAAGGTCGGTTGACTCTTCACAGACGCTATGGGAGGCTTACAAGGCAGTTATAAAGGGGCAAGGGGTCTCTGCAATAATAGGAAATGCACGTTCAGAGGCACTGGAGAGAGAAATTAGAGAGGCTGGACTGGGAGACACTGGCCAAGTAGACAGAACACACCAGCTGGCGCTAAAACAAAAATAATATAGAGACACTGTGGTGGAATCAGCCCGCACACACCACATTGCCATGCAGCGCAGACTATATGAGGTGGGAGATAGGGCGGGTAAATTGCTTGTTTGGTTGGAGAGAAAAGAGAGAAACAGTAGATGTGTCCCTGAGATTGAAACTCAGACTGGAACTCGAGTGTGTGAGGGACCAGAGATAGCAAAGATGTTTGCTGAATACTACACTGCCCTGTACTTCACAACCACATTGGCCCCATCTAGTGACGTCCGGGAAATACTAGCAAATATCAATTTGCCGACTCTCAGCAGTCAAGATAAGGAACTGTTAGAGCATTACATAACACAGGACAAAATATTGCAGGCAATAAGAGACCTGGCCTTGTTATTACCTTACCTTTCCCTATCAGATTGGCTACTATAAAGAAATCAGGCTCTTAGCATGGGGAATATCAGACCACTCACCAATCTGGGCACTGTACGGCCATCAGACTCCACTAGGACAGCGAAAGCTGGTGATTAGTCCATGCTACCTTAAAATCCCACAGATCCGCTCACATTTGACCAGGGCAGCTTGAAACTACTTCAAAGAAAATGAAGGGTCTGTTGACTCTTCACAGACACTATGGGTGGCTTACAAGGCAGTTATAAAGGGGCAAGGGGTCTCTGCGATAATAGGAAATGCACGTTCAGAGGCACTGGAGAGAGAAATTAGAGAGGTGGGACTGGGAGACACTAGCAAAGTAGACAGAACACACCAGCTGGCGCTAAAACAAAAAGAATATAGAGACACGATGATGGAATCAGCGCGCACACACCACGTTGCCATGCAGCGCAGACTATATGAGGGGGGAGATAGGGCGGGTAAATTGCTTGTTTGGTTGGAGAGAAAATAGAGAAACAGTAGATGGGTCCCTGAGATTGAAACTCAGACTGGAACTCGAGTGTGTGAGGGACCAGAGATAGCAAAGATGTTTGCTGAATACTACACTGCCCTGTACTTCACAACCACATTGGCCCCATCTAGTGACATCCGGGAAATACTAGCAGATATCAATTTGCCGACTCTCAGCAGTCAAGATAAGGAACTGTTAGAACATGACATAACACAGGACAAAATATTGCAGGCAATAACAGACCTGGCCTTAGGCAAAGCTGTGGGACCTAATGGGATACCAATAGAATTATATAAACTAACGGTATCTACCATTGCGTCACATCTACTGAGGATGTATTTTGAAAGCAGGGTCTTTTGCCCAAGGATCAGTGAATCGCTAGCATAGTGGTGATACCCAAAGAAGAGAAACCGCTAAAGCAATGTGCCTCATATAGGCCTATTTCCTGCTGAATGCGGAAGTCAAAATTTTAGCCAAAATACCAGCCACAAGGCTGGTCACGGTGATCCTCTCCTTTATACAACCAGACCAATCCAGCTTTATCCCGGGTCATAGTACTGCCTTCAACCTGCGACGTCTAGATGGGGTTTTAGGTAGGACACACAGAATAAGAGAGGCAGCACTAGTGTTCTCGCTTGATACAAGGATGACCTTCGATACCAGAGTTTGGGTATACATCTTTGAAGTCTTACGAAAATTTGGGTTTGGACTGAGCCCCTGGCACAGTTGGTCATTAACCAACACACATCCCCAATCTTTAGCCTTCGACACGGCACACATTAGGGATGCCCACTATCCCCCTTGATCTTTGCAATGACGCTGGAGCCATTGGCAGAGTGGGTACGTGGTGATACATTGTTCAGAGGCTTGCGATGGTCAGAGGGATGGGAAGATAGGATATCATTAAACGCCGACAATATCCTGTTCTACATTTCCGAGCCCAATTCCTCCCTGGACAGGGTGATGCACAAACTCACGCTCTTCCGTCAATACTCAGGCTACACTAGTAACTGGGACAAGTCAGTGATTTATATATTGTATGGCCCTGCCCCATTTCTACCGACCGGCTGTGACGCCTGGATCACCACGGAAGGGTTTCAATACCTGGGTATTACTATAACGCGAACGGCCACTGGCTTCTATACCCAGAACCTGGAGCCCCCACTGCAACAGCTTAGAGGGGATGTTGAGCGATGGAGAACCCTGCTATTGTCACTTCTGGGAAGGGAAGCTTTGTTTAAAATGATGGCTCTGCCCTGGTTCCTCTACATACTTCATAACACCCCGTATCCGGTTCCAGCTTCATATTTTCGAGCCATTGACCAGGAAATACGCACACTCCTGCTGGATGGGGGGCCGGCCGGAATAGCAGTAGCCAAACTCACTAGAAGTTGGTTTGACAGGGTGATAGCCCTCTAAGATGTGCACAACTATTATTGGGCAGTGCAACTCACAATTATTAATCAGTGGGCCTTCTCGGCAGAGGCGAAGCCTACATACTGTTTGGACAGGGAAGCAATGCAACCAGGAGGAACCCTCTAGGCTCTGTATGGTGGACACAGTGCACAGACATTTCCAGTTCCAACTGCGCTTACCCTAGCCCTCTGGTATGAGATGCTGAAGGTGCTGGGATGGCACAACGTTATTACACAGAATACCCCCTTGTGGGAAACCGCAGCACTGGGCACACTGGCAACACAACAGGGCTTTAAGAAAAGGGATCTCATTGGTCTCACAAAAGTCAGGGACCTGTGGGTGGAGGAGGGCGTTCTTCCCTTTATGAATCTCCAGGTGGAGTACCAGCTGGTCCCAGCGGAGATGTATTGCTACCTCCAAATCAGACACACACAGTCAATAAAGTATTACCCAGAGGGGCTTATCCCCTTGAGTCGTCCCTGTTAGAGGATAGATTGCTGCTCGAACATTTTCCCAAAAAGGCAACATCTCTCACATATCATAAAATACTCAATAACCTACCAGATACATGTACAGACCTGAAAGCACGGTGGGAAGAAGACATGGGGGAGTTGGACGGGGACGAATGACAAGAGGCCTTAGCATCTCCTAGGGAGGTAGGGATGTGAGCAAGGTTCTGACTGGTGCAGCTGAGGATACTACATAGGAGTAAATATGCCTGCCCAACACTGGCTAAGATGGGGAGGGAAGCCTCGCCTTTGTGTTCCCAAAATTGTGGCCAGCGAGGGACATTTTACCATTTACTTTGGGATTGTCCCAAAATACAGAGATTCTGGCTGGCTGTAATATCCTGTCTAAACATAGTATGTGGAAGCATTATAGAGTCACAGCCCAAAAGGTGTGTTCTAAATATAAAGGGTGAATTGGACTTAGCTAACATGGATCACATTAGGATGAGGATCGGCTTAATAGTGGCAAAGCATAATATCGCACGGGCATGGAGGGCCCCCGAACCACCCGAGGTGGAAGCTTGTAAACGTGATCTAGAGTGGTGTATGTTGGCAGAGAAAGCGATTTTTGAGGGCAGCGGTTGCTCTAAAAAATGGCACAAGGTCTTGGGGAAATGGAACTCCCACAGGGGAGGGCTGTGTACAGTAACGACAGAGGAGGAAACAGAGGAAAATAACTCACTGTAATAACAGAGCAGGGAATAGATTGGTAACAGGGAAAGGAGAAAGGTTGAAGGAGGGCCTTGGGAGGTTGGGAGGGAGGGTACTTGCGAAGCTTCACTGTATTAGGACCAACATGATGGCTAAGACTGCATTACACACTTGTCTTATTTGGATTTCTAATAAAAAGATATATAATAAAATGATGGACAGATGAGTGAAAGCATATTTGGATGAGTGAATGAAAGGGTGGATAGATGAGTGAAAGAGTACATGGATGGATGAGTAGAAGGGAGGATGAATGGATGAGTGAAGGGATGGATGGCTGAGTGAAATGGGTGACTGGATGAGTGAAAGAGAAGATGGATGAATGGAGTGAAAGGATGAATGAGCGAAAGGATGTATGTTTGAATGACTGAAAAGGTGGGTAGATGAGTGGAAGGGTAGATGGAGAGATGAATGAGTGAAATGGTACATAGGTTTGGAGATGAATGGACAGCTTTGGATATTGATGGATGGGTGGATGGACAGAATGCTGAAAGTATATTTAACGGATGAAAGAATGAATGGATGACAGAATGTAAGATGAAATGTGGATGTCAAAAAGACAACAGAGTTCTTCTGGGGAAGGCTGTGATGATTTTTTAAGTTTGGTTGGTGGCATAAGAGCTGTGGTTTGAAGTCGGAGGTATCTTCATTTTTTGGCTACTTCCTTGCCGCAAATATTGTTGAATGCTGTCACCTGGTCACTGATTCTAAAAATAACTGTTTAAATTAACACTATTCTTCTTGGATCTGTAAGCCAATCATCCCAGGAGGGTGCTTTCTGTTGCTTTCAGTGACGTCATATCCAGATGACTGCAAAGGACGTCGCTATCCAGCTGTGCACGGAAGTAGTCAACTGCAGTATGTATGAGACGTCATGTAGAAAGTTAAAATGAGGCCAAATAGAAACACAGCAGCATCCACTACAAATCTCGAGGGGGGGTAGGCAGAGGGAGAGATGTTATAAGTTTGTTCCTACGTTACTCCTCTTCCCTCGATGAGGTGTCCCAGCATCACTGGGACACCAGCACAGGCTCCCTAGCGATCCTGGCGCTGCTTTCATGCTAAAACTAGCATGAAAGCAGCACCAGGATTGGTCTGAGTGGCTTGGATTGCAGCTCAGACACAACCGGGTTGATGAAATGTAACTGCGCTGGCCAAACACACATGCACACTTCACTTAGGTGCACTCTCGCCCCCCCCCCGCCCCCACCGCACCTCCCGTGGCCCAGCCCACCCGTCCCTGAACTTGCTGCTGGCTGAGCCAGCAGCTGAAAGATAAAACAATAATTAAATATCATTTTATCTTTCAGCTCCTGGCTTAGCCAGCGGGGCCACTGCAAAGGAACCGACCCTGGAGAAACAGATGTAAACAATATACTTCAGTGTATCCCATACTGGTGATCGGTATGCCTGGAGTTAAGAATACTAGTGTCACAATATGTGCAGCAGAGCGTGCCGCTCTTGATTTCTACACAAACAGCGTGAGTGAGTGAGCTGCTCTGTGCAATGAGTGGGGAAACTAATAGATTCTTTACATAATGGGTGTATTCTTGGCAATGCTGGTGCATACGTGACATCAAGGGTGCATATTCTTACATCGGTGCTTTATTATCAAAATCAATGTTGCATTCATGACGTCACCGGTGCATTGTTTATTTCACAGTATAATTAATTTGCTTTAAAAAGAATGTGTATTAATGATAGAAAGGGATGAAAAATAATAAAATTGATAAATATGTATGCGAATAAAAAAAGTAAATATCTTACCATATTTTTAACAATTTTGAATTATATATCCCATTAAAATGCAGGTAAAAAGAGAGAAGATATCATAAGAAACAATAACCTTATAGTTAAATGATGAATCCCATAAAGTTGTACTTTCATAGTGTGGATACTCTTAGACAAGGTTAATCTATGCCTTGTTCCTACTCTTAACTTGACCATTTTCTATTTATAGCAACATAAACATGAGTGAGTATGACCGATGTAAACAATAAAATTAAATTATAGAGAAAATACAAAATTCAAATCATTTTAATGTACTAAAAGTCCTGATCCAGGATTGAGGAACGGAGATGGCCTGGGCGAGTGGCTGCCATTTTGCTTTTCTCAATGTGGCTCCCATTACGAGTCAGCCAGAGCGATATTCCCAGAGAAGCACCATTGCAACTTATTCAGTCAGAGCCAGTGTTCCCACACCTGAGGTTACTAGGTATGTTCACTCTAGGCCCAGGTTTATCCGGTGTGTTTCTAACCTGATAAAACCTCAGCAGAATGCTGCAGGGGCTACTGGCAGAGGCATAACCAGGTACCTGCCCGACCCACTATAATACTACAGGTGGAGCATGCAGCACTCCAGCTGCCCTCAACGGAAGGAACACTCTGCCTCCGATCCCTTCCTGATGCCACACTCCCATTCCTACTCAGACTTCACTCCTACTCAGACTTACTACCTGCTTAAATTAGCTGGTAAATCTTATCTGATTTGAGCCCAGAATCAGGATAACCAGGTAGAAAAAGACCGGTATTTCCAGGGTTTGCATGAGTATTCTGCAATCCAGGGACAACAACTCTAGCCAGAGTTAGCTCTAGAAAATCTTGCCAAAATTGATCATTCCAACCATATATCTCAGCAACTTGAATCTGTCCCTTTCCTAATGGCAGTCTGTGAGTGATAATGATGAAACACCATCGCAGCAGCTCGGCTTCATTATCTCCTACTTATAGAGATTTCCAGAATTCTGCAACACAGAGAGTGTAAAATCACCTCAACAAATTCCTGCAGCATGATGCTTAGCCCCCCAAAACGTCAGACATTAAGCTACAGGGATCTGGTACATTTTACCTGTGTCACCTTGTGAAATATCAAAGAACTTCATGCTTCTACCTGAATTATGAAATTGCCCGAATCTACCTGACTACACCATAGAATAGAAACATTACCTGACCAGTGGGTGATCATTTGATTGTATGTGTAAAAGAGTGTTGTCTGCATGAGAACAGTGAAAGGCGATTCTGTGTGGGCACTAATATTTGGCACTGGAATAAGATATACTTCAAAAAGTAAAGCATATTGTGGTAATCTTTTGAGGACTCCTCCATATTTGAGATAGGAGATTCAAGCAAGTCAGTCAACTGCGAAGAGTCTGCAAGTGAGGACTATATCCAAAATGAATAGTAGGTCAGTGACATGTGTACGTATAGTTGAAGATGAAGTCAGAGTGCAATGAGGGAGCTTGTTGAATGCGCCTTGAGCTTCAGTAGGATAAGAACCGCAGGTAGGAAGTCCATAAAAACTTATTTTCTGCTGAGTAGACCATTGTATATTTTACACAATCTTTTTCACTCTGGAGGTAGAAAAGACTGTGATGCTCCATTGGTTTGCCCGTGCTTTGAAGCAACCCAACATTATTCATTGCTGGTGAATGCGGCATTTGTGATCCTCTTTCTGATGAAACCAATCTTTTTTAGCTCTACAATTCCTTTTTGAATTTGTTAAATTGTCAGTGTTACAATAGTAATATAATGTGCTGCATTATAATGCGCTGCATAATTTGTCTTTATTCTCATTGTGCTCTGCATGGTAGCAGGCAATCAGTCAGTAAACATATTACTAACTGATTAAATCTAACAGGACTGGAAGGATGGTAGCTGGTTTAACATGTCTTAGGTGTCTAACCAAGTGGTCCTGGTCCAAATGGGAGAGCTGGCCTGTGCATGAATGGTTAACCTTCTGGCTTTTTTGAAGAGATGACTTCTGGTGTCCTACTGACTTTGAAAAAGTCAGAGTTTCAGACATGAGCCTTGCATTTAGAGGGCCTTTCCTCCGGGTTTCTTGCAGGACGTTAGTCAGATGGACGGCAAGGTGTAGTTGGCATATCCCAAGACATTTGGTAGGAAGACAGAGCATGAAAACTCTAAAACAGGGACAACTTTGGGGCAGCTGGACCAGCTGGACCAATAAACCCAGAGCCTTAATGCAAGTGGGTACAGCAGAACATTGACCCCACGCACCTCCTAACATCCTTTATGTAGATCACATATTACCTGTGTCATGAAATTGAGAAAGAAGGCATTTCAATGGTAGAGCCCATACTCACACAGCTAATTCCTCAGAGAAATAAAACTGTTTCACCACAACACAATAAGATAGATCTTGCACAAAAATCAAAAAGCTTATAAGCGGCACATGGGTGGATCTGAATAGCAGTTAGGAAGTCAAAAAGGAGCCAATTGACTGAAATTCAAAAGTACAGACATGCTCTGGGTTAGTTCCTCTCTTCCCTTTAAACCACTGGAGCTTCCTGAAAGGTTGAAAGCAGATCACCAGAAATACATTGGCCCTGATTTTGTCTTCGGTGGCCTACAATGTAGAACGCCGAAGTCCCGCCAGCCACAAGACCGTCATAATATGACTGCTGGCGGCTCTCCAGCATAATTTGGGCAGAGAGCCACCAGCAGCCATACTGGCAGTTGGCGGTGCAGTGGAGGTTGCTCCGCTGGCACCGCCACATCAACACAACACCCCTACTCCTACTACGACTTAGTAGTAGACATGGCAGTGTTGTGTTGGCAGGGGCGCTGGTGGCAGAGCAAGCGCTGTGGACCCCGTTCCCTCCTGGACGACCACCAGGTAAGGTGATCGACCAATGGGGGGGGGGAGTGTTGAGTGTTGTGTGAGTGAATGGGGGGGTGTGTTTGTGTGAATGGAGGGCGGTGGGGGGTGTCATGTGTGTTTGTGTGCGTGTGTATGCAAGTGTATGTGTGCGTGTGTGAATGTGTGTATGCGGGGGAGGGGGGTGTTGTGGCCGTGTGTGCATGTTATTGTGTGTGAATGAGTGTGCGTGTATGTGTGCGTGTATGTAGGTATGTGTGATGTGTGCCTGCGTGGATGTACGGGGGTGGAGGACTGGGGGGTTTGTAAAAGGGAGGGTCCTAAATGGAGGGGGGGTTGGAGAGTCCTGCAGTGGCGACAGGAATGAGCATTCCTGTCACCATTATTGTTACTGCCAGGGAATCCCTGGCGATAAGGATGAACAAGATACTGCAGGCGGTGTTAGGTGGACCGCCGGGTTGAAGGTGTTCTACCTTCGGCCAGGCGGTCCTACTACCCCGGCGGTACAGGTGGTGAACTGGCTGCAATACAGCCAGTTCACTACCATTGTCAAAATTTGGCGGTCCTGCAATGTCACGCTGTCGGCAGTCTGATCGCCACCGCCGTGTGGCGGTGCAGAACCACCAGGGTCATAATGACCCCCATTGTCTCTCCAATAGAACTAAAAGCAAACCTTCCTAATGTAAAATTGAATTAAACTGCCAGACAAGAGTTCTCACTCATAACTCCCTTCCAGTTGAATATTTAGTCCAATTTGAATGCATATGGAAGGTGCCTTGGCCTCAAGCTACTCATTCTCCAGATACATGCTTCCTTGCAAAACCAGATCCTCTCAATTTCTTGTTTTAGAACAGGAGATATGGGATACCTGAAAGTAGTCACATACACAAAGAAGGAGCGGTTTATACTTCTTTAAACTATTATGAGATCCTAAAAGGTGGAAGGCGCCACAATCCTTTGTTCCTGATCTTTACTATTCTTTACCTAAGGACAGGAAAACGAGTAGAAGTCCACATATCATATTGAAGCTCTTAAAGGCCTGCTGAGAAGACAAACAGTACTGCAAAGTTTCAAGCCTTGGGAACAGAGAAGAACACCCTAGGCCTCATGTAAAGAAGTGAAGAGGAATGCTACAGAAATTCCTGGAGAGGAGCAATGGAGGATCTGTGTTTTTATGAGGAGCTAAATAACATCAATGAAGAATTTAGATTACTGTAAACATTGGCAAACTATTCTCTCAATCTCATCTCCCAAAGTACAAACAAGAACAGAAGTACTATCTATAAAAAATCAACAGACAGAAATATGTTCTTACAGCCAAATGTTTCCATCCAAGGAATATGGTAAAATGTTTACCTTATTGTCAGACACTTGGTATTGAAAGATAATACAATTAATTGATTGAATAATGGCAAACAAGAGGGTAGCTATTTATAGCTGAACAGTTGACAACAGTTATTATGCATTTTACCTTTTCCAGACCTATGTAAGTATAAACCTGCTAACGTAAATTTGTAAATAAGTGCTTGTAAAAAAAGATTCAAGAGATTCCTTTTGTATTAAGACCCGTGTAAGATGGCCTCTAAAGTGCATTAGCAAGAAATATATTATCTTCATGACATGGAGAGCAAATGAGCACATGCAAGCCAGAAAAAAACGTAAGCCAGCAACACCACAATACAAATGGAGAGACAGGACTATAACATTCAAACAAACTAAGTTAACGATACACATAAGTTGACAGCCATTACATGTGAGGCCCCCACCTTCCCAAACACCAGTGCCAAGTAGTTTTGTTCAATAAAAGGCCCTCCCCGCCACACCTCCTGTCCGTAACAGGATCCAACCAACAAAAAATTGGCCGTTGTATCCTTGGGAGGGTGTGAGGTACCATGGTTAAAAGCAGGGGAACTGAACTCAGAGTAATGTAATTACTGGTAAGTAATTTAGACATAATTTGTAAGGATGATGTATTCGATCATGAGTTTTGACTGATGGAGTTAAAAACGAAAACAACGGTAAAACCACAACATATAAAATAGGGGCTTGGTTATGTTAGCCTTCTTGGTATTGACCATTTGCCAACACTAAAAATACATGCATTATACTCCTCACTGAGAGTGAGAAGAGCTCCGTCAAGAGCATGGAATGTTATTACTTAGGTATGTACATGATTCTAACAATGCAGGAGAGACTATAAAACAGAAAAGAAGGCCCACCACCCATCAGTCTTAATAGAGGTGCACAATGAAAACTGAATTGCTGTTAAAAAGCACTGATGATAGGGGCAGGACAGGAAGTGCATGAGACCTTTTGAGATTTGTATTACTCTTGATCCGCTGCTTCTTCTTTCTTCACTATCTCTCACAAACTTCCCCTTCCCCTAGCTTTACCTTCTTGCAACCATTGTGACTTTCTCTAAGAAAGTTGATTCAAGAGCAAGCCTCAAATGAGAAAAGTTAGCACAAGTCACCATCAAGGTTTGAGTTAAACCCTTTTCAATTGTGCCCAAGGTGAAGAATGGCTATGAGGCCGAGGAACAATGGGTATTCCATGAAGAAATCTGAAGGTATGCCAAATGTAAAAAGAAAAGAAAAGAAAGAAACACATGCTATCAAATATTGTAGGTCCAAAGACATGGAGGAGCTTGAGGTATGCTGAAATGTCATAGAAATTGTTTGAAGTTACTTCACCAACTATTCTCACCTATGCAAGAACTGTAGCAATGCTTGTCCAGAAATGTGTTTTCAGAAACATCAGGGGTTGAATAGGTGACAATGAGATCTAATTAACTTCCCCAATAATACTTTGAGCAGAGGTGTATTGCTGTACTACCTACAATCCCCCTGTATGAACCTCAGGGGTAACATTGGTGAGCCACATGTCTAAGAGAATACCAATAAGGATCTAACATGCAGACGAGCCAATGGGCCTTGTTAATATGCAGTCGTTTTAAAAGCCCAACCAGAACGATCACTGAAAGGTGAGATCATGTGAACGACAACCGTGGGGACCACTGATGTGTAATTACGATGTGAAAGAAGGAAAAATAAAGAAAGTGATTCCTGAGTGCTCATTTTAGAGGTCAAGTTGATAGACATAAGGTACATGGATCCCAGGTCCATGTACATATAAACGCTATTCTGCGCACCGAGAGGGAATCCACAAGAACCATTTTTCTTCATTATTTCCCAAACTCAGTTTCCAGTTGGTATAGTGATTAGCCTTGGTTTTGTATTAAATGAATCTGAAAAGTTATTCACCAAGCCCAACAGTGCAAATATTGTCTTGATGTGCTATTAAGACCACAGTAAATAAGTGGAAAGTCACAGTATGAGATTGGACAGCATGGTAGCCTCTGAACCTTTGAATCAGATCGAGCCCACTGACTTTGTTCCTTCAATGAAATTGGGTCAATTTTGCTCTTTCCAGTGAATCGAGGTGTGGGAGACAAATGCACAACATAAATTCCAGCTAAAGGAGCTCCTTGAATTGAGTTTTCTCAAGCAGACTTTTGTCCAACCTCAAAAGAAGCACATGTAACATCTGGCCAAACGTGCCTCCACCATCTTATTGCTATGCCAGTGGCAATTCAGCCGATAAATTCCACTATGCATTTACAGTTTCTTTGGTAGCTTGCAGTATTTTCAGTTACCACCAAACTGTTAATCAAACTAATAGTCACTTTAAGGAGGAGAAGCATCCTCTGAGATTAATCATGTGAGTGAGCATGGCTGGTGTAGTCGATGGTGGTTAGTTCCTCTTAAAGTTTTTACCTCAACATAGAAACATTTCTAGAGAGCAGAAATCTTCAACAGCACAAGCATGAAAGCTGTGGTTGGCTAGACCCTCTGTTTGGATAAGATGGATAAGCAGTCCTGTTGTAACATTAAGCATCCTGCAAAAGATCCTAGAATATTCAAAGTTGAAACTGCATCTTTTTTCAGGGAGGCTCATGAAATCATCCTTATCTAACAGTTTATTTTTACATAAGTCAAAAGTCTCTTCCACCAGATCTGTTAGCGCTGTTATGAAAGTAGGCTAATCTTCAGAAATTGCTTATTAGACTCCAGTCAACTTTCCCAGTTGCAAGGTGAGTCTCAAAATTAAGCTTTCAGGCCCAGAAGAATGCCAGTTCTAACTCTTTCATTAGAGTTCTACCAGACAACAGTGTCCTATTTCTCAGGGCCTTCCTATTACACAACCTCAGAAGGCTGCATCCAGAGGAGCAAGTAGGCTTCCCTGACAGGACTTTGCTTTGCCACCACCCTTTGCCCATGTGGCTCAACAGAATACAGTCACCACTTTTCCTAGAGTAAGATTGGATAAAGTTCAAGACCGGTGAACACATTTCTCTACAATTTAGATAGGTAGCAATTCTTCAGTTCTGATACCAAAGTCTTCTCTTCAGAGGAAGGCACACTATTTACTTAGGGTAGGGGAGGCAAGGTGTTTAAAAGTAAACCTCTAAGTTATTTGTAGTGGGAGCTAAGCAATCCTAATAAACCTCCTTGGCTTTCCATGCCCAGTTTGGCAGCAAAGTAATGTAGTTCCTCTCCTGACTCTGTACTTCATGGCAAAAAACACCCCTCCAAAGGTCCATGCACTAAAATAAACATGCAGAAATCCTGTTTCAGCTTTGCAGCAGTTTCTCTTGCCTTACAACCCCACACTGGCAAGCCTGCATCAGACCACTGCACAATAAAGTAAATATCTCATGATCCAATACTTTGTTCAGGGTTCCTGCATAACCTGGCTCTACTGAGGCTCCTAAGTGTCATTTCTGAAATGAGAACAAGCTACAAGAGTCTATTCACTCGCAAATGCTCCTATTGGACAGCATTCCCTATGTCCCACTATCCCAGCTAGTAAACAAAGGGCCTGAGTACAGTCCATCAGGTTGGCAGAGGACATTACCTCTGAAGCCCAGGCATACGTCCATCTGCCAAATTTAAAGATGGCCGTTGGTCCAGCAGTCATTTCTATACAATGAAAGGAGCTGCAGCCACTGCAATGTTCAAACAGTTTGGTGGACTGCTGCCACTGATTTTGACGGTTGTCCATCAAATTTTTTTCTATCTTGGTTTTCAGAAACAAATTCCAGATGCAGGAGTTTGTTTCTGAAAAACAAAAAAACTAATGACCTTCAACATGGGAGTTTTCTCCCAGGGTCATTGTTTTTTCTCGTCACTCACCAGCAAGTTTTTCCTGGGCGAGAGGAGCAGGGAAAAATAATATTACACCATCCACCCTATATAGGTAATGTTCTTCCTCCATCAGCCCCTCTCCTGTTGAGCTGTTGGAGGAAGTATTCTGTCAATGGAGTCAAGGTATGACCAGGTTTTAAGGGTGCAGGTCTTAATGAAGACCAAAAGCAAACATTTCCAGAAGAGATTATAGTGTGGTACTGAAATGACGGTGAAGTGTGACAGTGAAAGTGAAAATTTCAGTTTGTTTAATTCTCTTTATTAAGGTTTATTCAGTACAACACATAATAACGCAATAAGTACAGCAGCCGCTGCTGGCATATGTCGGGGGAGGGCGACGGGCATAAATGTTTCCCCCCAAAAAAAAGAAAACACTTACCTTCGTCGTCTGTCTCCCCCTGCCATTTTCTGCCAGCTCCCTGCTCTTGTGGTGTTCCAGCATTCGCTCCCCAGCAATCCTGGTGCTCCTTACAAGCCGTGGGTCTGTCCTGTTTCTCCAGCCTGGCTGTGTATACAGCTGGGCTGGAGAAATCTAAATCCGCATGTGTGTTTGGCTGGCCTCAGACAGCCGGCCCAACACACATACGCACTTAGTGCACTCTCCCCTGTTCCCCCTTCCCAACTCCCCATGGCCCAGCCCCACCCCTCCCTGCACTTGCTGGCTGAGCCAGCAGATGAAAAATGATGATGAAAAATAAAATGATAGCAAGCTACTGTTTTATTTTTCATCTGCTGGCTCAGCCGGGGGTGACGCCCCTCCGCCACTGCAAAGGAGCCGCTCCTGTATACGTACCAAAAAACTAAGACAAGCACATGGGATACAGTACAATATAGCACACAGGGTAAAACTGTACATTTTGGGAAAGCAATAGAAAGGAATACAGTAGATGGCCATTCAAGGTGGCAAAGCGTTAGTACTCTCCAGTTGCAAGAGAAAGGGCGAGCGGTCTATGACGGGGGGTAAGAACACCCTAAAATTGGCCCATATGTCTAAGGGATGAGAGGAAGCATGAACAATATGAGCATATTGATCTATCAAGTCATGGCTTTTGGCTGCATCTGCAACCAACATGAGCATTGCAGGATTGTCCTTTGCATCCAAACCTTTGCAACACTTCTCTTCGTTAAGACAAATAGTATAAAGGCAAGGCGCCGGCAGGAGGCAGGGGATGCTGATATGTCACCTAGCGAGGTGATCTGAGGAGATGAGGAAAGTGAGACGTTATGGATTTCAGAAATCAATGGAAATATATTGTGCAAGAATGAAGTGAGACCCGGGCAGGGCCATGGCTATGTGAATAAAGTGTCCTCTAATAAGTCTACATCTGCAGCATTTAATAGAGCGGTATTGCTGAATTGTGAGATTCTAGCCAGTGTGTATAATAGTATTTGTGCAAGAATGTTAAATGTATCAACTTCTGTTTATAATAAAATCAAATGTTATTTACTTATCAAGTCTTATCCGGGAGCTGATAGCCCAGCAAAGCCTCCCGTCTGCGACTGGCCTCAGAGAGCGCATCCATCCTGGTGGTGAGAAACTTAGTGTATATGTGTGTGTGTATATATATATATATATATATATATATATATATATATATATATATATATATATATAAAAACAAGAGAGAACTCTGGGAAGTTCCCAAATTTAGGCAGAGAGCAGATCTAGTAAGGAGCACCCTGCAACACCATCTCATATATATGAGATAGAATGTGCTGTTTCAGTTCTTCCGATGTAAACTGTAAGAAACGTTATCTTAGGCTGTGTAGAAGGGAAGTGCGGAGACCTGCCAGTGCTGCAGACCAATCCCAGGTAACAAAACTGTGTGAGGGGGGTTATGTCAGGACAGGTGCAGGAAGCGTGCTGTGAGATGAATATATTATGTACAAAAATGAACCCCAAGGTAAGTAGTACTTTCTGAAGAAGACTCTTTGTGGTTCTCTCGTATGTGGCGGGATGAGTAGGATTATCTGCAAGAGGGAGCAAAAGCAAATATGGGTGCAATTGTTGCAAACCATATGCAATGTCCCACCAGGCCTGGCTGGTAGCGGCAAGAATATCAGCATCTGGCTGCGCAAGTTGCTGTGGCTCACAGATGCGACCCAACAACAAATGTGTCCAGGCGATAGCCCACTCCACTGTGACATGTGTGGGTGTGGTCTGTGTCATGACCCAGTACTTTAAATAATGAGCCTCTGCCTCCAAGTAATAAATGTGGAAATCTCGCAACAGAAGGCCACTAGCCTACAGCAGGCATATAGGAATCTCCCACCAGATTCTGGGCTGACTACCTCCCCAGATAAAGCGAGACGAGGTCTGTTTCCGCTGAACAAAATAGTGCAGTGGGAGAACAAGAACACTACAAAATAGATATAGAAATGTAGGGAGCATTACCATCTTAATCAACAAACCCTCCCCAGTAATGGTAATGGCAACCGTATCCAACCATCTATGGAGACAGATAGTTTTGTCCCAGGAGGAGGCAAAGTTACTGTGGATCAAATCATCATGATCATGGGAAACCCAGATACCAAGGTAACGAACATCAGCAGGGCTCCAGCACAGAGGGTGCTTGAGAAAAGGAGCTGGGAGGATGGGTGCGAGGTTTGAATCTGAATGCTGAACATATAAAACAATGTTATCAGCATATAGCGCACAGATTTGGAATTGACTGCCTAGACAAAGCCCTTGGTGCAAGTGGGATTTCCGAAGATAGGGGTTCAACAGCTTTATTAAATATTAACAGGGAGAGGTGGCAACAGCAACATGTGCTGCTGCCCACGTCAAATGGGTCAGAATAGAGGTTATTCATAGGTATCCTAGCCCTGGGGGCAGTATATAGAAGGTTTATAAGTTACAGAAAGTATTTACCAAGACCAAGCCTGTGGAGGATCTCCAATATAAATTCTCAATCCATAGAGTTAAATACTTTCTCAGCATGAAGCAAAATGCCGACTCTAGGAATCTGTGGATTGACCCTATGGAGAACAGCTACCAATGTGTAAGGATTAAAGGAGGGGGAATGTTTCAGGATAAAGCCAGAGGTGTAAAGTTGCGGGAAAAAGCCAGATTGACCAGGCAGCACCAGGAACTACATTAAAGGCTGGAGCTATTTCGCCAGAATCTTGGCAAACATCTTATTACTTGCATTCAGTAACAATAATGGGCTGTACGAGGTAAGCTCAGTAGGGTCTTTGTTAGGTTTTAAAAAAAAACATAATAACGGCCTCCTGGCTGAATGAGGAAGAGATCTTATAGAGATTGCCTCATTGTACATATCTAGTAGTCTTGGGGTAAGGGTGGCATTAAGGCCCTCATTACAACCCTGGCGGATGGGGGAGAAGTGGCGGTAATACCGGCAACAGGCCGGCGGATAAAAAATGGAATTATGACCATGGCGGTTACCGCTATGGTCATCCGCCACTTCTCCACTCCGACCGCCAGGGCGGTGACGACTGCTGGGCTGGAGACTTCGGTGTCCAGCCCGGCGGCCATCACCAGACCACCGACGGTATCACGACCCTGCATACCGCCATGGATTTTGGGTGGTTTGGAACCTCAACGAAATCCATGGCGGTAGGTACTATCAGTGCCAGGGAATTACTTCCCTGGCACTAATAGGGGTCTCCCGCACCCCCGAGTCCTCCACCCACCCCCCACCACCCCCCTGCCACCCCCCAAAGGTGGAAGGACCCCCTCCTCACCCCTACATGCACACATACACTGCAACAACACATACCTGCACACATACACACAGACATGCACACAGAGAGACCGGCACACATTTTCCATACACACAACACACCCCCTGCATGCATACATGTACTCATACACCCCCTCTACATACCCACACGCACACCCCCATGCGTGCACACAACACACAACACCCCCCCACCACCCTCCCCTAACGGACGATCAACTTACCTTGTCTGTTGATCCTCTGGGAGGGGACGGGATCCATGGGGCCTGCTCCACCGCCAGCTCCACATCACCAGAACACCGCCACACCGAATCATGGGACGTGATTCGGTGGGCGGTGTTATGATGACGGGCGGTGGAGGTGGAGCAACCTCCTCTTCCCCACCGTCCGCCAGTATGGCTGCTGGCGGCTCTCCGTCCGAAAAAGGACAGAGGGCTGCCAGCAGTCATAATATGCTGCGCAGAAAACCGCCTGCACTGGCGGTCTTCAGCACGGTGGTACCGCGGAGGTCGAAATGAGAGCCTAAATGTTTTATAAAAGTCTACTGGAAGACCACTGGCATCAGGGGATTTTCCACAAGGGAGAGCAGTGACAGCGCACGTAATATCATCAAGCGTTATTGGTGAATTTTGGATTTCCTGGTCTCACTATTGAGCCAGGCCAGTGCTATCCAGTCCGGATATATTGAACTCTCTGAGTAAGGTATACTAGGCCTTCGAGCATAAAGGTGATCATAGTATGATTGAAACTCACTCAATATTTAGAGGGGATTGTTAGAGATACTGCCATCATTACAATTAATGGTGGAGACATCCGTATGCCCATGCTCATGACCAGTAACCCTCACCGAAGGCCTGAATCAGGGCACCTTGACCCAAATGCAGAACTTCTTGCTCCACCTCCTCCTGGTATTCTACAAGTATTGTGTGCAGCTGTGCCAAGAAAGCCCTGTCCTTAGTGACAAAGTAGTCAGTTTCCAAACCCTTGGGGTGGGTCAACAGCTGCTAGAGGAGGGTGTGGATTGACTTGAGGACCCTGACATTCTTGGAAATAAAAATTCCCTGAATATAGACCATAAAGTCTTCCCAGAGTGTGGCAGTATCCCCAACAGTCTTATTATTCAATTCAAAATATGCAACAATTGCGGCACCATCTCCGTCATGGAAAGACACATGCCATAACTCAGTGAAGTGAAGCCGCCATGTATAAAACTGCAGTGCATGGGGGGGTCAAGAAAGGGACAGCTTCACAGGTGAGTGGTCTGATATGGTACAAAGAAGAATCTCAAAGCTACCCACACTATGCATTAGCGCAGTATAAAGCAAACACATGTTGAGAAGAGATAAAGGGGGTCATTCTGACTTTGGCGGGCGGCGGAGGCCGCCCACCAAAGTCCCGCCGTCAGAATACCGCTGCGCGGTCAAAAGACCGCTGCGGTAATTCTGAGTTTCCCGCTGGGCTGGCGGGCGACCGCCAGAAGGCCGCCCGCCAGCCCAGCGGGAAACCCCCTTCCATGAGGATGCCGGCTCCGAATGGAGCTGGCGGAGTGGAAGGGGTGCGACGGGTGCAGTTGCACCCGTCGCGATTTTCAGTGTCTACTTGGCAGACACTGAAAATCTTGGTGGGGCCCTGTTAGGGGGCCCCTGCAGTGCCCATGCCATGGGCACTGCAGGGGCCCCACGACACCCGTTACCACCAGCCAGGTTCTGGCGGTCAAAACCGCCAGAGCCAGGCTGGCGGTAAGGGGGTCGGAATCCCCATGGCGGCGCTGCCTGCAGCGCCGCCATGGAGGATTCCCTAGGGCGGCGGGAAACCGGCGGGACACCTCCGGTTTCCCGTTTCTGACCGCGGCTGTACCTCCGCGGTCAGAATGCCCAAGGATGCACCGCCAGCCTGTTGGCGGTGCATCCGCGGTCCCCCGCCAGGGTCGGAATGACCCCCAAAGTCATGTGTACCATAGAATGAAAGGTAAACTCTGCTTCTTTGGGATGAAGTGACCTCTAAGCATCCGCCAAGTCATGAAGTTGCATAATCTGAGCAACAGCCAGGCTTGTGCGCAAAGGTGGGTGGACAACATAAGATTATCTATCAAGAACAGTAGGGAGGGTAAATTTGAAGTCACTGCTCCTAACAGTAGTCCAATCGCAATACTTACAACATAGCTGTGTGACCTCATCGAAGAACATAGGAGCATCAATGTTTGGGCCATAAACATTAACCTACTATACATATTTCCTACCCAGTATGCCAGCATGGTGACCAATCGGCCTGCAGAGTCTTCCATTTGATCAGATTGTGAAAAATTGGCTGACTTCCAAATCATAGTGACCAATCCTCTGGCGTAAGTAGAATAGGAAGAAAAGTAATGATGCGTGCCCCAGAAGGAGGCAAACACTAGAGTACCAAGGGAGGACAGTGGGTCTTCTGAAGCAAGTCTACATCGATTTTGTGACAGCCTAGACCAGGCAGACAGCACTCCCCACAGACTGGGCTGTGAAATGCAAGGCAGAGGGAAGCAGACCACAAACCTTAGGTTCCTTGTGTTCCATAGCAGGTAAGTAGGTTCTGGCAGCTCAACCATGATAAAAGGCCCTGACAGGCCCCAGCTAACTGTCCTGAATGCACTGGTGGCCCCCTACGTTGTTCAGTCAACCAGGCTGAAGAAGTGGGACAGGGCCACAGGATACCAGGTGGACTGGCTGCACTCCAGAGGGGAGAAGCTCTGACAGGCCCCTACCCAGCCCCAAATGAGACACAGCACCACAAGTGGACTGCGCTAGGTAGCAACCATGTCAGGCTGCCGCCAGGTCACCCGGCAACTATGGGATATCAGGCTGGCCGGCAGCACAACAGCAGAGCAAGGCCCCGCTAGTCCTCGATCCAGCCTGGCGCGATAGGAAGGGTGGCAGCACAGGATGAATGTTAGGCAGCAACCACCATCAGTCCACCATCAGAATCCCCAGAAATCTCCTATGAGCTCCTCTGGATAGAGTAGAAGAGGGCTGGCCACAAGACTGTGTCCCGACAGGCCCCCAATGCGGTGAGGAGAGGTGATAGGAACACAGGTAGTGGTCCTGGAATGGCAACCACTGAGGCAGTGTGGCACCGCAGGTGGAGGACGCCCCAGGAGTGCCAGGGAAACAGTGCCAAAGGAATGCAGGTGAGTCCAGCTCAGCACTCTGCAGAGGTAAGCCGCAACATGAAGCAACCCCGCAGCTCAGGCAGCTAGATAAGGCATCCTCACTACTCATATATAGGGGCTCCCAGCACTCCCGCTGGACAGCACAAACCTTTATGCAACCCGGAAGAAGCTAGGTTGAGCGTTTGACGGCGAGATGAGGAAAAAGACGCGCAGGGCCACCAGAACTCAGCTAACAGGCGGACATCTTCTTAACTGGCTCTCTGGCACTCCCCAACAGTGAACATTTCTAAAAGCATAGAACAATCCGAGGAGTATGTCAAAGAAATAGGACGGAACGATAACTCTGTATCTGAGTTGAAGGAATCTGAATACGTTTTCTGAAGTAAACATAAGAAATCACCCTGACAAAGGAAGAATGGGAGAGAATAACAAGAAGGAAACATTTTTGTCTGGATACAGATGTAGTAGTAATTATATTGTCCTGTCTTAGAGAAAGTATGCAACTGTTGTAAACATTAAGGGCCATTTGGAAGGGTTTGCAGCACTAAGTGGGACACCAATGCTGATTCCATTATTGGTGATTCTGACAATTGATGGTTTTAATTTCAATATAGTGTTATCTGTGCCTAGTGTAAAATTCAAGGTGTAAGATGGAGGACTTTTAATACAGGTCATGAGGGACATTTATGGATGTCAAGCACTAAAAGGCACCTTTGTGATTTTTTTTTTGTTTACCCTAACCCAGGCGTCTTCAAACTGGGGGGCAGGCCCCCATCTGGGGGCCTCAAGTGATCCCAGTGGGGACGCCAGGCTCCAGCCAAAAGAAGCATTATACTGATGACATTCTTTTGTTTCAGTCAGCAGCAGTAAGCCCCTCTGTAATGGCCCATCACTAACATCTTTTGTCATTTATATCCTGGCTGGCAGAAGGTATCAAAAGGGAAGGGACTTTAAATATTCTTCACACCCCTCACCCACGTTTCTAAAAATCACACTGTGGATACTTTTACACGTTAGTAAAGCCTGGCTGGCCAGAATAATATGTTTGGTAATCATGTATTTGATTGCAATTGTAAATCGGTAACAAAACTTATGCAATGTTTAAATAAGTGTAGACATATTTAAACATTGGCAGTTTAAAAAAATAATTGTGAAAAATTTTGAGGGGGGCCTTAATGATTTTTGTTTTCCATTGGGAGGCACTACATTACATAGTTTGTAGACCACTGCCCTAACCACTGCAGTCAAGTTGCTATACAGCACTACCACCCACTTTCTGAACTGCGGGCCAAAGACGAATTTTAGAAGCATCTGTTCGAAGAAAGGCCAGTGGACAGCGCAAATGCCTTTTCGGCATCAAGGGGCATGATTAAATGTGGTGTTTGTCAGGCCTGCACTGTGGTCAGCCAGTTGTGAGTGTGCCTCAGATTCAGGCACGCAAACCTACCAGGCATAAAGCCAGACTGACCGAGATATATTAAAGGAGGAATAACTTGTAGGTGCCACGTGGCCAGATGGCGGGCAACATTTTAGTCTCAACATTTAGTAAAGAGATCGGGTGGTAAGTTTCACATCGATCCCTGGATTTTCCTTCCTTGGGGAACTCTAGGATCATTGCTTTTCGGAGGCCCCGGGTGAGTTCTCCCTGTTCCCCTACCTCTTGGAACATATTCAATAGATATGTCCCCACTAAGTTCGCATAGCACTTGTAAAACTCAGCTGGAATGCCATTTGGTCCAGAGATTCTCCCAGTTCTTAATTTGACTATAGTGGTCTGTGTTTCACTCATGGTTAAGTCTTCCTCTAAAGCGTTCCTCACCTAGTCAGCTAACACTGGAGTGGGTATCACAGCCATATAGTCTGCTGTGGTTTCTGGGGCAGAGAGTGATCTGGCCTTGTAGAACTACTCTCAGCAATGAGCAAACTCATTTACTATTTAGGCATCCGTGTCACAACTTGTATGAGGCTGACAAACCTGGCTTGTAGTGGGTACCAGAGGTACTTACACCTTGTGCCAGGTCCAGTTATCCCTTATTAGTGTAGAAGAGGTTGGGCTTAGGCTGATAGAAGGTAGCTATAGCAGAGCAGCTTAGGCTGAACTAGGAGACATGCAAAGCTCCTACTATACCACTGGTGTCATATGCACAATATCATAAGAAAACACAATACACAGATATACTCAAAATAAAGGTACTTTATTTTTATAACAATATGCCAAAACTATCTCAGTGAGTACCCTCAGTATGAGGATGCCAAATATACACAAGATATATGTACACAATACCAAAAATATGCAGTAATAGCAAAAGGAAGTAATGCAAGCAGTGTAAAGTTACAGTAGATTGCAATAGGAGCACATAGGTATAGGGGCAACACAAACCATATACTCCAAAAGTGGAATGCGAACCACGAATGGACCCCAAACCTATGTGAGCTTATAGAGGGTCGCTGGGACTGTAAGAAAACAGTGAGGGTTAGAAAAATAGCCCACCCCAAGACCCTGTAAGGTAGGTGTAAAGTGCACCTACAACCCCCAGAGAGCACAGAAGTCGTGATAGGGGGATTCTGCAAGGTAAACCAACACCAGCAAAGCAACAACAGTGGATTTCCGGACCTGAGTACCTGTGAAATAAGGGGACCAAGTCCAAGAGTCGCGACAGTGTCGAGAGTGGGCAGATGCCCAGGAAATGCCAGCTGAGGGTGCAAAGGAGCTGCCACCCGATGGAAGAAGCTTGGTGTTTTGCAAGAACGAAGAGGACTAGGAACTTCCCCTTTGGAGGATGGATGTCCCACGTCGTGAAGAAGCTTGCAGAGGTGTTCCCACGCAGAAAGTCCGCATACAAGCCTTGCTAGCTGCAAGGGTCGTGGTTAGGGTTTTTGGATGCTGCTGTGGCCCAGGAGGGACCTGGATGTCGCCACTTGGATGAGGAGACAGAGGGGGGGCCCAGCAAGTCAGGGAGCCCTCACAGAAGCAGGCAGCACCCGCAGAAGTACCTGAACAGGCACTTAGAAGAAAAGTGAACAGGAGTCCACCCTAAGTCACAAAAGGGAGTCCCACGACGCCGGAGGACAACTCAGAAGGTTGTGCGCTGCAGGTTAGAGTGTCGGGACCCAGGCTTGGCTGTGCACGAAGGAAATCTTGGAAGAGTGCACAGGAGCCGGAGCAGCTGCAAATCACGTGGTATCCAGCAATGCAGTCTAGAGTGGGGAGGCAAGGACTTACCTCCACCAAACTTGGACTGAAGAGTCACTGGACTGTGGGAGTCACTTGGACAGAGTTGCTGAGTTCCAGGGACCACGCTCGTCGTGCTGAGAGGGGACCCAGAGGACCGGTGATGCAGTCTTTTGTTACCTGTGGTTGCAGGGGGAAGATTCCGCCGACCCACGGGAGATTTCTTCAGAGCTCCTGGTGCAGAAAGGAGGCAGGCTACCCCCAGTGCATGCACCACCAGGAAACAGTCGAGAAAGCTGGCAGGATGAAGCGATACAAGGTTGCAGTAGTCGTCTTTGCTACTTTGTTGCGGTTTTGCAGGTGTCCTGAGCAGTCAGCGGTCGATCCTTTGGCAGAAGGTGAAGAGGGAGATGCAGAGGAACTCTGGTGAGCTCTTGCATTCGGTATCTGAAGAATTCCCCAAAGCAGAGACCCTAAATAGCCAGAAAAGGAGGTTTGGCTACCTAGGAAGGAGGATAGACTAGTAAGGCAGGTAAGAGCCTATCAGAAGGAGTCTCCTGCTGGCCCTGGCCACTCAGAGCAGTCCAGTGTGCCAGCACACCTCTGAATCAAAGATGGCAAAGGTCTGGGGCACGCTGGAGGAGCTCTGGGCACCTCCCCTGGGAGGTGCAGGTCAGGGGAGTGGTCACTCCCCTTTCCTTTGTCCAGTTTCGCGCCAGAGCAGGGCTGGGGGATCCCTGAACCGGTGTAGACTGGCTTATGCAGAGGTGGGAACCATCTGTGCCCATCAAAGCATTTCCAGAGGCTGGGGGAGGCTACTCCTCCCCAGCCCTGACACCTTTTTCCAAAGGGAGAGGGTGTAACACCCTCTCTCTGAGGAAGTCCTTTGTTCTGCCTTCCTGGGCCAGGCCTGGCTGGACCCCAGGAGGGCAGAAACCTGTCTGAGGGGTTGGCAGCAGCTGCAGTGAAACCCCGGGAAAGGCAGTTTGGCAGTACCCGGGTTCTGTGCTAGAGACCTGGGGATCATGGAATTGTCCCCCCAATGCCAGAATGGCATTAGGGTGACAATTCCATGATCTTAGACATGTTACATGGCCATGTTCGGAGTTACCATTGTGACCTATGTATAGTACACGCGTGAAATGGTGTCCTCGCACTCACAAAGTCCGGGGAATTTGCCCTGAACAATGTGGGGGAATCCTGGCTAGTGCCAGGGTGCCCACACACTAAGGGGGTCATTCCAACCCTGGCGGTCGGTGATAAAGCGGCGGCCAACCCGCCAACAGGCAGGTGGTCCAAAAAATGCAATTCTGACCCTGGCGGGAACCGCCAACACAGACCGCCACTTTAACACTCCGACCGCCACGGCGGGACCGACAAACAGCGCGGCGGTCAACGCCAACAGGCAGGCAGCAGACAATGTACCACCCACCCTATCACAACTCACCAATCCGCCACCTTTTCCGGGGCGGGAGCCCCGCCGATAAAAACACGGCGGAAACAGACTACGAACGGGAAAACGCTCACCTCCACACACTCCACGAGGAATCTGGACAGCATGGAACCCGAATTAAACATACTACCAGCTCTTGTCTACCTGCTCATCTACCACGAGTACGAACGCCGGCGCAGACGACAACGGTGAGTACTGCACCTACGACACAGGGGAGGGGGGAGGAGGAAAGGTTACGTGCACACACATACGCGATACACCCACCCCCCCAACCCACCCCCCCAATACCTACACACCAATGCAGAGCAACAAGTCAGAGTGACACCCCCCAAACCCCCCGGAAGAATGCAAAGACATAATTAAAATGAAGTTACAAATTTATGTATAAAATAGGTTCATTGAAGTCATGGTAAATATGCCATATGAAATATACAAAAGAAATAATGAACATAGTGCAAAGTATAAACATAGTCAATCAGTCCTGCACAGTCCGTTAAATATCCATAGTCTATGGGCCAATGTGTACAAACACATGGGCAAAGCCCACACAGGAGACCGGATACCATTGGAGAGAACACTGCAGGGGCATCAGATGATAAAACAACAGGCACCTCAGGGGGAAGGGAAAGGGGGGCACCTCAGCCACATGAGTCCACGACGCCAGATCCATGAGGGGCCTCCATGCCCACTGTACCATCCTGGGGAGTGCAAAGCCACAGTCCATCAGATGGATAACCGACTCCACTGGTATTGGAGGAGGCATGGTGCCCAGAGTGCTTTGTGTACACCTGCTCAACACAGAACCGGCACTGTCAATGGACCAGCGGTGCTTGAGACGGCGGTGCCCAGCGGAGCGGTGCTTGAGACGGCGGTGCCCTGCAGAGCGGTGCTTGAGATGAAGGGCCCAGCGGAGCGGTGCTTGAGATGAAGGGCCCAGCGGAGCGGTGCTTGAGATGAAGGGCCCAGCGGAGCGGTGCTTGACAGGAAGGGCCCAGCGGAGCGGTGCTTGAGATGAAGGGCCCAGCGGAGCGGTGCTTGAGATGAAGGGCCCAGCGGAGCGGTGCTTGAGATGAAGGGCCCAGCGGAGCGGTGCTTGAGATGAAGGGCCCAGCGGAGTGGTGCTTGACAGGAAGGGCCCAGCGGAGCGGTGCTTGAGAGGAAGGGCCCAGCGGAGCGGTGCTTGAGATGGCGGTGCCCAGCGGAGCGGTGCTTGAGAGGAAGGGCCCAGCGGAGCGGTGCTTGAGATGAAGGGCCCAGCAGAGCGGTGCTTGAGATGAAGGGCCCAGCGGAGCGGTGCTTGACAGGAAGGGCCCAGCGGAGCGGTGCTTGAGATGAAGGGCCCAGCGGAGCGGTGCTTGACAGGAAGGGCCCAGCGGAGCGGTGCTTGACAGGAAGGGCCCAGCGGAGCGGTGCTTGAGATGAAGGGCCCAGCGGAGTGGTGCTTGAGATGAAGGGCCCAGCGGAGCGGTGCTTGAGATGAAAGGCCCAGCGGAGCGGTGCTTGAGATGAAGGGCCCAGTGGAGCGGTGCTTGACAGGAAGGGCCCAGCGGAGCGGTGCTTGAGATGAAGGGTCCAGCGGAGCGGTGCTTGAGATGAAGGGCCCAGCGGAACGGTGCTCTTCACGGCGGGGCCCTGTTCAGCGGTGCTCTTCACGGCAAGGCCCTGTTCAGCGGTGCTCTTCACGGTGGGGCCCTGTTCAGCGGTGCTCTTCACGGCGGGGCCCTGTTTAGGGTGCCTGTCTTGGCGGGGCCCTGTTCAGCGGTGCTCTTCACGGCGGGGCCCTGTTCAGCGGTGCTCTTCACGGCGGGGCCCTGTTCAGCAGTGCTCTTCACGGCGGGGCCCTGTTCAGCGGTGCCTGTCTTGGCGGGGCCCTGTTCAGCGGTGCTCTTCACGGCGGGGCCCTGTTCAGCGGTGCTCTTCACGGCGGGGCCCTGTTCAGCAGTGCTCTTCACGGCAGGGCCCTGTTCAGCGGTGCCTGTCTTGGCGGGGCCCTGTTCAGCGGTGCTTGTCCTGTCTTTCAAGGGACCCAGACCTGGCCAAGACTCCCCGCTTAGTCGCCCTCCGACCTTGCGGTAGCGGGGCCCTCCTGTGATGGAGTCTTGGGCCCGTGGGTGTCGTCCGTCACACCCGGTATGGGGCTGGTGGGGCCCTCCTGGTGCGCTCGCCTGCTGCATGTCTTCTCCGCCCTGCTGCCCTTGCCCTCCTTCGCTGCAGCTCTCTGGCCCTTGCCTCCTTTAGATGATGTGGCAGGTGACGGGGCAAGGCCACTCTCCTTGGTGGCAGCCGTCTCAGGCTTTTCGCGCCGGCCCTTAATTTTTCTTGTCCTCTTCCCAGGGGGTGAGCAGGCTGTCCCCTTGCTGCTGGCCGATGTTCCTTCCCTAGGAGCTGGTGGACTCCAATAGCCCTGCACTATGGTGATACTAGATGCAGGGCTGGTGGTGGCTGAGGTGCTCTTTGAACTCTTACCAGATGGAGGGGGTGGGTCAGGTGATGCAAAGAGGTTAGTTTTGGAGAGGAAAAGTTTTTTAGGAGCAATGGGAAGGGTAGGTGCAGTGGGTATGGGAGTGGAGGAAGAGGATGTGGTTGTAGGAGAGTCAAGTGTGCTGTCTTTGGGTGCAGGTGCTTGGGCTGGAGGCTGTCGTGAGGTGGATGGCTGTTGGGTGGGTGGGTGGCTGCGTTTGTGTGGTTTAGAAGAGGGGGTGACAGACACAGTGGGAGAGGACACAGGGGATGTGTAAATGGCAGTGGGGGTGGTGACTGCACGTGTGCTGACTGTAATGGAGTGTGTGCTGGTGATGGAAGTACTGGCTGATGGTGGTGTGCATGCAGGTGTGAGTGGAGACGTCACAGCGAGGGAGGAGGGAGACGAGGAGGAGGGGGACACAGAGGTGGTAGTGACTGTTGGCATGTCTGCATCTGGATGTTGTTTGTGTGAATGCTTGTGGGATCTGTGGTGCTTATGTCTGGATGAGCTGCCCTTGGGTGTTGAGGTGTGTGCAGGCTGGTCTGATGGTGTGGATGGGATAGGTAGAGGAACAGGAGACTGGGACTGGGTGGAGGGAGTTAGAAGAGGGAGGCTGGAGACAGGGACAATGGCTGCCGTCAGTGCTGAGGCCAGAGCGTTGAACAATCGCTGATGGGCAGCCTGACCCGAATGAATGCCCTCCAGGTATGCATTGCTCTGATGCACCTCCCTTTCTACACCCTGGATGGCATTCAAAAGGGTAGACTGCCCAACAATGATGGTCTGGAGGAGGTCAAGGACCTCCTCACTGAGGGCAGCAGGGGTAACTGGGGCAGGGCCTGAGGTGCCTGGGGCGAAGGAGATGCCCACCTTCCTGGGTGAGCGGGCACGGAGCGAAGGCTGAGGGGCTGCTGGGAGGGCGGGGCTGGTACGCTGGGTGGCGGCTGTACCTGTTGTGGCGGTGGGCACGGATGTTGCTGCCACCGCAAGGGAGCTCCCTTCCGAGGACGTGTCGGTGTCGCTGACGTCTCCACGGGTCCCCGTTGTGGAGCTCCCCTCGCCCTCCGTCTCACTGGTGAACTCTGAGTCGGTTGCATGGCCCTCCGGGGCCATGTGAGATGCAGCTCCCTCGTGCGCCGATGCCACTTCTCCTCCGCCTGATGATGCTAATGCACACATGCACAGGAAGAAAAAGAAAATGGGTGGGGGGGAGAAATGAAGACAGGTTGAGTGCATGCATTGGCAACACCGTTGGCGGAGAGGACAGACACAGAAGCCCCCTGCACTACGCTGCGCAATCGAGGTACACTACTCAGTTCTTGTGACTAGGCCTACATGTCTATGGACGACAAATGCACACATGGGTGATGCAGGACCATGGATAGCTGTACTTGGCACCCTACAGAGGTGGGGGGCGGGGGCACAGGGCCATGCCTAACGGAGGGGACTAGCCTACAGAAAGCACCCTGGCCTTGAGTTACCCACAGCCCTCCTCCCCAACCCAGACACCTCAACTGCGCGCAAAGATAACAGAATGTGCTGATACTCACCCCCTTGTGTCTGCTGTGATGTCCTCACGCGCCCATCCAAATCGGGGTAGGCCACCGCCAGGATCCGGGACATCAGGGGGGTCAATTGGCGGCTGGCACCCCTCCTACGTTGGGAGGCCATCCCCAGCAGAGACTCGGCGGTCTTTCTGGTCCCGCGGTGGATGTTCTCCCACCTCTTTCGGCAGTGGGTGCCCCGTCTGTTGTGGACCCCCAGGGCCCGGACGTCCTTGGCGATGGCACGCCAAATGTCGATCTTCTGATGAGCGCTGACCTATGTGACATGTACAGGGTGGTAAAGGAAATCGCATCAGTTTTCTGCCTGGTCAATGTGAGTGACCCCCCCCTCCCCAACCTTGCCATGTGGCACATGCTCTCATCTTTCGTGCGTTGCACTCCTCATTCGCTCCCCTTCCCACCATCTTACATACACCCCACTCAACACAGGCATAGCCCATTCAACGTGCACCCTGTGTACTAACCTGTTGGTCTGGAGGACCGTAGAGTAGCGCATACTGGGGGAGGACCCCATCAACAAGTTTCTCCAATTCTTCGGCAGTGAAGGCAGGGGCCCTTTCCCCAGTCGCAGCAGCCATTGTATCTCCCAGACCGAGGTCACAGCAGCACTTGCAGTATAGGTCCTCTCCTGTGGATGATCAGGTCTCGAGTGATTAATCAGATAGAAAATGGCAGTCACGTCCGCGGCGGTGCGTACCGCGGCGGTGCGCACCGCGCCCGCCGGCGCACATCGTCATTGGCTCCTGAGACCCATAGGGTTCAATGTTAACCAATGCTGCTTTGCGCCGCGGTCTTCGACCGCCTACCGCCACGGTGTGCCACGCCAGCGCAGTGACCTCACATCCCACTGTCACACTTCACAGGTCAGGCAGCCGCCATTTCAAGGGCCCACATGGCATGATTTCTACTGCGTCACACAGGCCTAGGCCTTGCATAGCCACTCATACAAGCCGTTCCATGCATAGCGATTCGTGTACTGTGCAAGCTGTGTGAACTAACCTGTGGGTTGCTTGACTCTGTGCTCCATGTTGTCCTTCCTAGGCACCGTCCGCTGGGACTTGCAAGGAGAAGGATGAATCCTCCCGTGTACCGACCGCTGGTGGACCTGTCGACAATGGAAGAACGACATATCATACTAACATACCGGCTTGACAGAGCAACTATACATGAACTATGTGCCCAGCTGGAGCCAGACCTGATGTCCCCCATCCGCCAACCCACGGGGATTCCCCCTCTGGTGCAGGTTCTGTCAGTACTCCATTTTTTGGCAAGTGGGTCTTTTCAGACAACAGTGGCCATATCATCTGGGATGTCTCAGCCTATGTTTTCTAAGGTTTTGTCCAGAGTGTTGTCTGCCCTGATGAAATACATGCAGAGCTACATTATTTTCCCTGAGGTGGGCGAATTGGCTACAGTGAAGGGTGATTTCTATGCCCTTGGACATATCCCCAACATCATTGGTGCCATTGATGGGACCCATGTGGCTTTGGTTCCCCCCAAAGACAGTGAGCAGGTGTACAGAAACAGAAAAAGTTATCATTCGATGAATGTCCAGGTGGTCTGTTTGGCTGACCAGTACATCTCCCATGTAAATGCCAAGTTCCCTGGGTCAGTGCATGACGCGTATGTCATGCGAAATAGCAGCATCCCTTATGTGATGGAACAGCTACAGAGACACCGTGTGTGGTTATTGGGTGACTCTGGTTACCCCAACCTCTCCTGGCTATTGACCCCAGTGAGGAATCCCAGGACCAGGGCAGAGGAACGGTACAATGAGGCCCATGGGCGAACTAGGAGGATCATAGAAAGGACCTTCGGCCTCCTGAAAGCCAGGTTTAGGTGCCTACATATGACTGGTGGATCCCTAATGTACTCACCAAAGAAGGTGTGCCAGATCATCGTGGCCTGCTGTCTGCTTCACAATCTTGCTTTGCGACGCCAGGTGCCTTTTCTGCAGGAGGATGGTCCAGATGGTGGTGGTGTTGCAGCTGTGGAGCCTGTGGAGAGTGAAGAGGAGGAAGACGACGGGGACGACACGGACAACAGGGATACAGTAATACAACAATACTTTCAGTAGCACACAGGTAAGAAACAGCCACCCCAATTTACATTTACTTAAGGCCTCCTGCGTCTCTACTGTCTGTGTTTCCCCCCAGTTCCTTTTAAGTTAATTGTGACTTTCCCTTCCCTTTTCAGAGCTGTATGACCGACTGCGTGACTACTGCTTTGTTTGCCCATGGACTAAAGCTTATTGACATTGGTATGTTGTCATCACAATGTTACTGAACATAATTGCACCGTTATGTGTAATACATTTGTGAAAAATAGAAGCAGACTCCTGTTATTTTAAGTGCAATGAGTGATTTTTTTCAACTGCTACATATAGGTAAATGATTGGGAAGCGGGGATGGATGGGGGTGGAGTAATGTCCATGGCAGAGTCCAGTTCTCAGTCGCACAGGTGCATTGTCCATATGCCTGTGGAAGGATGGAGCAGGGGCAATTCAAGGTTGGACAGGGTGACTATGTGGGACAGTGGGATGACATCAGGGGGTATCATATGCTGGCGGGGGTCTTGCAATCCTACTCTGTCTTCTTGTGAGATCTCAGGTTCCGCTTGCGGGGTGGTTCTTCTTCAGCAGGAGGTGGGGTTCTGGTGGACTGTCGTTGTGTGGGGGCCTCCTGTCCACTAGCTCCAGCGGATGTTGTAGCCTGCTCCTGGTCCTGGCTAGTGACAGGGGCCCTTTGTGGTGCCACATGGTCCCGCAATGTGGTGACTATCTGGTTAAGGGCCAGGACGATGGTCCCCATTGCGGAACCGATGTTCCTCAGTTCCTCTCTGAACCCCATGTACCGTTCCTCCTGCTGTGCCTGGATCTCCTGGAACCTGGCCAGTACCGTCGCCATCGTCTCCTGGGAGTGGTGGTATGCTCCCATGATGGTGGAGAGGGCCTCTTGGAGAGTGGGTTCCCTGGGCCTGTCCCCCCCCTGTCGCACAGCAGCCCTCCCAGTTCCCCTGTGTTCCTGGGCCTCTGTCCCCTGGACGGTGTGCCCACTACCACTGCCCCCAGGTCCCTGTGGTTGTTGGGGTGGTGGGTCAACCTGGGTGCCCTGTAGTGGCGGACACACCGCTGATTGACGTATCCTGGAGACAGAGGCATGGGCCCGCTAGGTGGGAGCTGTGCTGGTGTTCCCAGAGGGGGTTGGGTCTGGTGTAGCCTATGGCTGTCTGTGGGGAACCGACTGTCCAGAGGTCCCCGATGGGCCGGGCTGGTCGTCTGGCTCCAGGGAGACAGAGCTGCTGTCATCGCTGGGGGCCTCATCTGGGGTGGGATGGACATCTCTGGACCCTCCGTGGCGGTGTGGTGGTGTTCGGGTCCTGCAGGGGTATTAAGGTATGGTTATAGCTTCTGTGTGTGGCATTTCGTGTGATGGGTGGGTGTCCGTGTACCCAAGTGCAGGCATTCCCTTGTGGGGGCTTTTGTGAGGGTGGCTTGTGGGGGTGATGTGTGTGTGCAGTGGGCATGCTTTGGTGATGGGTGTCCATGCTTTGTGCTCGCATGCAGGGCTTGGTGTTTGGATGGGTGGGTTGTGATGGTGAGCCTTTTGCAAGGAGTTGGTGTGATGGGGGTGAACGTGGGGGTATGTGCTGGCATGCAGGTGGGGTGGGGGTGGGAAGTAGTAGTTAAGATTTGACTTACCAGAGTCCATTCCTCCAGATACTCCTGCGAGGCCCTCAGGATGCAGGATGTGCAAGACTTCCTCCTCCCATGCTGTCAATTCTGGGGGAGTAGGTGGGGGTCCGCCGCCAGTCTTCTGCACCGCAATGTTGTGCCTTGATACCATGGAACGCACCTTCCCCCGTAGGTCGTTCCATCGCTTCCTGATGTCATCCCGATTGCGTGGATGCTGTCCCACCGCGTTGACCCTGTCCACTATCCTTTGCCAGAGCTCCATCTTCCTAGCTATTGTGGTGTGCTGCACCTGTGCCCCGAATAGCTGGGGCTCTACACGTACTATTTCCTCCACCATGACCCGGAGTTCTGCGTCAGAGAACCTGGGGTGTCTTTGGGGTGCCATGGGGTGGTGTGGATGAGGTGAGGGGTGGTGTATGTGTTGTGGAGTGTAATGTGTGTGGTGGTGTATGGTGTTTTGTGCGTGGTAATTGTGTGGGTGATGTTGTGATTTGCCTCGGTGTGATGGTCTACTCTAAGCAGTGCTGTCTCTCTCTGTCCTTGATTCGCAATTGTTGTCGTAGGGGTTTGTGGGTGATGTGGGTGTGTGTTTTATTCTGTATTGGGTGTGTGGGAGTGGTGTGTATATGTATCTCAGGTGTGTGTGTTTCAAATTGACCAATGTGGGGATGTTTTGTAAAGGTGTGTGTATTTCGACCGCAGCGGTGTGTACCGCCAATAGAATACCGCGGATGAAAGACCGCCGCGTGGATTCGTGGGTCGTAATGGCATGAGCGTATTTCTGTTGGCGTGACGGTGGAGGTTTGGTCATCGCCATTTTTTCGCTGACCTTTGGTGTGGCGGACTTTTGTTGGTGTCGGGTTTTTGGCGGTTTGCCAGTTGCGGGTCAGAATGACCGTGGCGGTTTACCGTGGCGGTGTTATGGCGGGCTTCTGACCGGCGGTAAGCGCCTTTTACCGCCGAGGTCAGAATGACCCCCTAAGTAACTTTGCACCCAACCTTCACCAGGTGAAGGTTAGACATATAGGTGGCTTATAAGTTACTTAAGTGCAGTGGTAAATGGCTGTGAAACAACGTGGACGTTATTTCACTCAGGCTGCAGTGGCAGGCCTGTGTAAGAATTGTCAGAGCTCCCTTTGGGTGGCAAAAGAAATGCTGCAGCCCATAGGGATCTCCTGGAACCCCAATACCCTGGGTACCTCAGTACCATATACTAGGGAATTATAAGGGTGTTCCAGTATGCCAATGTGAATTGGTGAAATTGGTCACTAGCCTGTTGGTGACAATTTGGAAAGCAGAGAGAGAATAACCACTGAGGTTCTGGTTAGCAGACCCTCAGTGAGACAGTTAGTCATCACACAGGGAACACATACAGGGAACACTTATGAGCACTGGGGCCCTGGCTGGCAGGGTCCCAGTGACACATACACTAAAACAACATATATACAGTGAAATATGGGGATAACATGCCAGGCAAGATGGTACTTTCCTACACAACTGACCTCTGGCTCATTAATTATGTTGTGCACCCACCGAGCTTCCTTCTCTCATCTACTCAGCTACGCTAATAGTCTACCAGCCTTGTCCCCTGTCTCGTATAAACAGTGCAGGGTTGCCAACATCTGTTTCTCAGCCCCTTCCTGTGCTAAGTCTCTGTATTCTGCTCAACGTGTTGCGAGCTGTCTACGCACTAGGGGATCCGACACTGTTCACGGGGCCATTCCAACTAAAGAATTTGATTCTCCATCTCTTCAAGCTCCACCACTTCCATTCGCTTTTCATGGAAGTACCATCTTAAATACCTCTCACAACATCACCTTGCACACCACTGATCCCTCATTCTCTGTGAAGTAGAGCTCTGTGTCCACCTCAAACCCCCATGCCACCTCCTGTTCCTTCAGGTCCCATGCATTTAGCTTCCACCCCGGGCCCACCTGTCCCTTATTCTCCCCACTTGGACCAGTAGGGGTGAATGATTAGAGAGTCTCCTTGCCTGAAAGTCTGCTTGGGGAATCACGCCTGTGTGAATTTTAGTGTTGGCCTGGTGTAGAAGAGTTAGTGGACTGGAAGTGACAAGTATGCTAAGCATTGTGTGGCTGATTGTCTTCCTGTGGAGTTTGCATCTATGTCTTAGAGGAAGTTAGGCACTGATCTCCTTGGTCCTTTCAGTCTGATTATTAAAACAGAAGATTTTACTATTGTATTCAGGTCACTTTGTTGACTTTTAGGACTACACCTAATGTTGTGACTGGTTGCTCACTTTTTGAGTTGCTTGGGGAAAGAAAAACAGGTTCCAAGATTGCTCCATGGTGGCTTAAAAATGTTCGTTGTGTAGGTGATGATGCAGATTTTAAGAAGATCGGAGAATGTGTGGAAATCTACTAGGAGAAGATGAAGAATTTGGCGAGTCAGAGGAGTGGGTAATCCCACGAAGAACAAGATTATTCTGGGTGATTTGGATCATTTGAGGAAGCAAATATTTATGGGAAAGGAAGTAGCTGGACGGTCTTATCCATTTAAAGTAGTTGAAGTGCTTGGGAGCATGGTGAGAGTTGTGGTTGGTAAGATTTAGAATGTAAGCATTGTTTTGATTTGCAGAGGTTTTGAGGGTGTGAGGCTGGAGGGGAATAATTATGAATTATCATCTGGAAGTTATAATTGTGGATTCTCATGTGAACAATGACAGCAAATTTTTAATTAGATCTTCCTGTTAAGGTAGGACTAAATAAAGTCGGGGAATCTAGAAATGTTTACAATAAGTCTGATATTTCTGCATGCTGTGATAATGAATGTGATATTCGTGTTGTTAGAAAACAAATCTGGGAATCATGAATCTGTACAATGGAGGATGAGACATAGCAGTCACATCAGATATACTCCCAACAATAATTCATTAGGTTTTAATTTTCTTTGAGGGTCATGTTTTTATTTGACCTTTATTCCATATACTGGAAAAGTTATTTTCAGATTGTTATTCTTCTTACACTGATTATTATTGTTGTTTTCTCTCTATTTCCCTTTTAGTGGTTTTATGTCTTTTCTCAAAAGGCAGGGGTGTTATCTCACGTTTGCGCACCACACTGAGACTTTGTTTGGAATTTAAATGCCAAACTTGAACCTGCGCTGGCATTTTAATACTGTCAGTTGGAAGTTTACTCAGACGCCACTGTAACTTAGTTGTCCGTGTACGGGATAAAGATATATGTCCCTATTACTGGTGTTCCTGTCACCTTTACAAGATCCTCGAGAGAACAACATCTATAGGGAAAGCTATGATACACCTTGTAGGGGAGAGCTGGCGGTACAAACTTCGAAATGTATTGTCTTGCAGCCAGGTACAATAGCTAAACATTTGGTAGGCTGTAACAGACTCAGAAAAAACAGAAATAAAAGCAACCGTGAGGAGATATATGATACACAGCGCAATGATGGGAGACATGAAACGAAACAAATCACACCCTAGATCGCTGAGAAAAGATGCATATTGCTGGCATTAAATCCTGAAACAACAGAATATCACTATGGTGTATTCACTCGCCATCACTATTTGGTGTCTAAAATACTTTTGTAAGGTGGCTAAGAGCCATGTTAATCATCAGTGGCAGGGTAGACAAACAGGGGAATTTATACTCAAAGAGGGCACTGCACACATTTGAAGTAATGAGGGAAAATTATAGTTTAGGAGTAGACCAGTTAATAGCTAGCATACTGCATAACGACACAGCATTTGCATTTTATGTGAATACCACTTCACTGAAAGCAAAATGGTAATTACAATTTTGTATGGAACTTACTGAGAAAGAATGGTTTAGCAGTCTGTGATACATGAAGAAGGTGAAAAGAAACCCGCTTTTCAAATTTACTCAATTTAATTACTTACACCAGACCCTCTGATCTACTGCAAAGGTCAGCAAAATGTATCCAGATATGTCAGATCACTTTGCCAGATGTCGACAAACAAAAACAGATTTTTTTAGATGGGTTGGATTTGTGCACTGATAAACCAATACTGGGAGGTGGGAAGAATTGCAATTATCTCAGACATGACCGAACAAAGATTCGAGATTACTCCCACGCTATGTTTACCTGTGGAGATGCATACCAAAAAATGCAAAGGAAATCTGCAAGACTGTGGAACCAGCATTAGTTCTACATAAAAACAAATTTAGCAGTGAGCTGAAAAGCAAGCAGACCCCTAATGTTTGCGTATTGTTCCCTGGTGTTAGGAAATGGCCATCGGCTGAAATGCAGCAAATACCTTTATGTAAAAACAATGCCTCACAATGAGTGGAAGACCATCATACTGGACTTAAACTTGAACAAATGCCCACTGTGAGGAAGAACGAGTAGAAATATAACGCATACTAACCAGAAGAGTTCAAGGCCCCCACCGACCATAAGGAACTCAGGAGACTCTATGCCCCAACGTGCCCTGTGCCAGGCGGCACAGATGCAGACTGGTCCTGAAGGGGGAAGGGCCTCCTAATGCACTCATAGCGCTAGCAGCAATCCTGCCATGCGGGACTAACCAGAGACTGTGTGAGGGATGCACAACCCCCACCGACCAGCAGGAACTCAGGGGACTCTATGCCCCAATGTGCCCTATGCCAGGAGGCACACCTGCAGACTGGTCCTGAAAGGGGCAGGGCTTCCTAATGCACTCATAGTGCTAGCGGCAGTCCTGCCGTGTGAGACTAACCAGAGATTGCATGAGGGGTGCAGAGGCCCCACCGACCAACAGAAAATCAGGGTACTATAGCTCCCAATGTGCCCTGCGCCAGGTGGAGCCCCACAGTCTGGTCCCTGGAGGGGATGGTAACTCCTAACACTCTCACAGCACTAGCAGCAATCCCACTGAGTGGTTCACACAAGGGCCAAACCTGGGCAAAGCCTGGGCCAAGGACAGGCCCATCCTGTGCTCATCAACACCAGGAAGAGACAGGACAGGGCCACCTCATTTGGTTTTTACCTTTCACAACGTACATTCCAACTTGGAGACCTCGCTGACTCTTAAGGCACTCTGTGTACTTTGCGTTTGCCTGATTCTTGAAGGATTTGTAAGGGGAATCTGATGCTCTTCCCCCATTACAGTATCTCATTATTATTCTAAAAAATGGGAAAATGGAAAGTTAACTGTGGGGCTGCACTAGTGCACACTAAAATAACTATTGATAGCTTCTTGGTCCGGGCAGTAGATGTTATGTCCAAGGATTGTGAATTGGCTGAACGTCGGCTTTGCTTGACAGCTGACAATGTTGTTTCACCTATGTTACTCGCTCCTCACCCTCTTGCAGACTATCACAGAGATGATCCGATTGATAATCTCACTAGTATCCACACCTCTGCTGGATTGAATCCTAATATTGCAGGTGGTACAAATAAAGGAGGAAGTACAAATAGTATTGAACCTTTTACACCCTCTCCTAGTTCAGGCCCTGTGACCAAACAGAGAAAAAGAGAGCTGAAGCCTAAGACGGAGAACCCCAAACCCCCTTTGACTACTAAAAAGTGTACTATGATATCTAGCATATCACAAACGGACTTTGTTCTGTGGGAAAGCATAAGTGGAAGCCTTAGCGATCTGCTTCATTTAAAACTGCATCATATGCATGACTGTCTGTTTGCCATCGAGGAACGTCTGAAAAGCCTGATTAAAAATGGCGAGGGGTGTACATCAGGGTTAGTAAAAGAATCTTCTATTGTAGACGTAAGGTGAACCCAATCACCTTCAACTTCCTTGATTAAAAAAGTACATGATAGAGAATGTGGAAACAAGCAGAGGCCTGTCACACCCACAGGACCTGCTCCTAGCCATATAAGGACAGTGGGCAGCCGCTTTTTACATTTGCCTTGTGCTTGTAATTAATCAGCCTCAGTCGGGGTCAGACTTCTCCAGCATGTCTTCTGGTGATTGATTTACCACCAGCTTCCTGTCTTATGTTATTCTAGCCAAAGTTTTAAGTTTGACTTCTGGTCTGTCAGCGACAACACTGGAACTAAAAAACAAGATGACACACTAGTAGAATATAGGGATACCTTTCCTCATCAAACTAGAAAGTGATAGTTGTCCCACCCCCGGAACTGACGTCACATCCATTACCCGGACTTCCGGTACCCCTGAGAGCCTGCCCCGGAACTGACATAGGTGTAGGTGGGTCACGTGTGTTGTGACATCATGTTATCACGTGCTAGTCATGTGCCTGATTCCTAAGCCTTGTGTCTAGGTCTATGGGCTGTGTACAATGGGGCCCTGCTGGTGTGCACCCTGTTTCTGCACCTAAGAGTACAAGTCTGGACATGTCTGACAGTCAGGACCATGTGGCTGCTGGGTGTCTCCTCACAGGGTGGAGCATTGGAATTTTAAGGCCAAACCTCCACACTGTTGGCTATTCCAAAAAGAGAGGTTTGAGCAAATGTTGTTTTTGTTAGAGCCAACCAGTCAATTTAGAAATGTAAACCTAAAACAGATGCTTGCTCCAAAATTCCCAAGAATAGGACTTAAAGGTGATTAGCAAAGGTAAAAGAATAAAGTGACCATAGAATTATTGATTGAAACAGAGACTGAAATGAAAAAAAAACTATAACACATATGCAAGCTCCCAGGACATGGTTCAAAGGGGGGCAGCAGATGCCTTAGTATAAAGTGACCAGACAATTTAAAAAGGTTTTGAAATAGACAGAAGACAAGCAATGCAAACCTAAAACAGATATAGCCCCAGGAGTTCCCAGGTATGGGTTCAAAGGTGTTCAGCAGATGTCAAAGCATAAAGTGACCAGGCAATTTAAATAAAGTTTTGAAATAGACAGAAGACAATCAATGCAAACCTAAAACATATGTAGCCCCAAGAGTTTCCAGGCCTGGGTTCAAAGGTGTTCAGCAGATGTCAAAACAAAGTGACCAGGCAATTTAAATAAAGTTTTGAAATAGACAGAAGACAAGCAATGCAAACCTGAAACAGATGAAGCCCCAAGAGGTCCCAGGCCAGGGTTCAAAGGTGTTCAGCCGATGTCATAGTATAAAGTGACCAGGCAATTTTTAAAATGTTTTGAAACAGAAAGAAGACAAGCAATGCAAACCTAAAACAGATGTAGCCCCAAGAGTTCCCAGGCCTGGGATCAAAGGTGTTCAGCAGATGTCGAAGTATAAAGTGGCCAGGCAATTAAAAAAAAAGTTTGAAACAAGCAGACGACTTGCAATGCACACCTAAAACAGATGTATATTTCTGGGCCCCACCCTCCACAAAGTCTAGACATAATTAGCACAATGAGGCTGGTATAAACCCCCCTCACATTCACAGACCTCTTTTTCCTGAACTACATATTTGAGGTTTGCGGAGAGCAGGTACCACCAGGACCGTCAAGGCTGAAAACATGAATGCCAGAGCACAGACTGGTGATGCTAACCCTCTTCTGCTTAAGGTAAGTAACTATGGGCCTGATTACAACTTTGGAGGAGGGTGTTTATCCGTCCCAAATGTGACGGATATCCTGCCCACCGTATTACGAGTTCCATAGGATATAATGGACTCGTAATACGGCGGGTGGTATATCCGTCACATTTGGGACGGATTAACACCCTCCTCCAAAGTTGTAATCAGGCCCCATGTGTTGCATGATTATGTTCTATTGTAGTTTCATCTTTCTGTTACCCCCAGCCTTTCTAACTATGCCCCATGAGAGCGTAATGCCTATGTTTTGCATAGCGTTATCAGAGATATATGTTTATATTATGTTGAAACCGTTGTTTAATTTATAGAGGTGTACAGTATTCTTAAAGTAAAAACAAGAGGATAGTATAAAGAGGTCTAAACTTATAGTACAGTATACATGATAATTAAATGTTTTTAAATATTGTAATCCCAAGCTACGTAGTTTAGGCCTGCACAATTTTAATACTCTGATGTTTTATAAAATAGGTTTATCAAACCCTGTATGTTTTAAAAGGGTGTTAACAGGTCTGTCTTTAGGACTGTGCGAGCGGTGTTGAGGCACCGGGTGATGCTCTGGATTGGTCGGCACTAGCCACACTGGGTAGCTATGTTTAGCAATAACTTATGAAACTGACAATGTAAAAACACATACTGAAAACTTCCATGGTTGTCCAGCCTTCAGAAAGAAGTTATAATATTGTGATAGCACTTGTAATTAACGTCTATGCTAGAGACAGAGTTGGGTGTTTTGTCTAGAGGCAGCTTTGACTTGCCATAAAGTAGCACAGAGGGTTAATATGTAAGCTGTAAAGAACACAACTGTGGCCCTCATTATGACTTTGGCGGTAAATCCCACTTACTGCCACGATGATGGCCGCCAACTTACTACCGCTGCGGCGGATGTCCATTCACCATATTATGACACACACCAATCCGACAGAATTCAGCCACACACGCAAATCCACCAGACCAAAGGTCAGTGATAAAGTGGCGGCATCAAAACCCACACCGTTACACCAACAGAACTACGCCCACCACATTATGACCTACGAGTCACCGCCGGTAAACCATTGGCAGGACATACCGTTGCGCCCAAAATGGACACACACAAACAAAACAACACTACATTGGCCAATTCAAACAGCACACACCTGACACCCATACACAAACCCCTCCCACCCACACACAGCACTATAAAACACAGAAACACATTACCCACAACCCATTACAAATACAAACTATTGCCAGCAGAGAGAGACACCAAGACCACTGACACAACTTGAGCCACACACTATTCACACCTATACACCACTCACGCATTCCACATCACAAACCCCAACACATTACCCAACACACCCTCACCACCACATCTCACACAACACCAATAGCACCACAAAGACACCCCCGTTTCACATAGGAGGAGCTAAGGGTCATGGTGGAGGAAATTGTCAGGGTAGAGCCACAGCTATTTGGAGCACAGGTGCAGCAGATTTCAATAGCCAGGAAGATGGAGCTATGGCGGAGAATCGTGGACAGGGTCAACGCCGTGGGACAGCACTCCAGAACTAGGAATGACATAAGGAAGAGGTGGAATGACCTACGGGGTAAGGTACGTTTTATTGCAGTAAGACACCAGCTCGCTATCCAGAGGACTGGCGGTGGACCTGCACCTCCTCCCCCACAACTCACAGTATGGGAGGAGCAAGTCTTGGCAATACTGCATCCCGTGGGCCTAGCCAAAGTCGGAGGAGGACTGGAGTCTGGTAAGTCAATTCTCCACTATCATCACCCCCCTACCTGCATGCCATCACATACCCTCACCCTCACCCTCACTCCCACTACATCACACACACCCCACCATCAAATCTCACCCATCTCAATGCCAAGCCCTGCATGCTGTACCAATGCATGGACACTCCTCACAGCCCCGCATGGACCCTCATCGTTAAAACATGCACACCATAGAGAATTAACTATCCCACCATACGCTAACATACACAAGTGAAAACTGGCAGGGCAAATCCAACCATAGAGGGGAAGCCACGGATGTACAATATGTCAGACACATTTACATCCCCACAGGTACGCCAGTCAATGTCAGCGGAGAGGAGGTGCCAGCACTATCCAGTTCCCCAACTGAAGAGGCCCACAGTGATGACAGCAACTCTGGTCTTCAGGATCTGGATGACCTACCTGGCCCATCAGGGACCACTGGACAGCCAGTTCCCCAAGCCCACTCATACACCACCACAGAGCCCCCCCCATCAGGAAACACTACCACAGCACGCACCCAGCATACCCATACCTCTGTCCCCAGGAAATGTCAATCAGCAGTGTGACCACCTCTACAGGGACCCCAGGGCACACCTTGCACCCTAGACAATCAGGGACCTGAGGTCAGTGGCAGTGGGCACACTGCTCAGGGGAAAGAGGCAGAGGCCACCAGGGACACTGGGAGGACTGCTGTGTGCTAGGGGGAGGACACACCCAGGGAACCGACTCTCCAGGAGGCACTCTCTGAGATCCTGGGAGCCTACCAACATTCCCAGGACATGCTGGGCCAGATCCTGGACAACGTGCAGGAGAACAGGCAGCTGCAGGAGGGACACTACCAGGGGATCAGGGAAGACTTGCAGGGCATCAACAACACCCTGAGCTCCATAGCAGGGGTGCTGGCAGACATGGTCAACATTATGAGGGAGGCAGTCTCACACTTGCGGGTCCCTGCCACTAGCCAGACATCTGAACAGCCTTCCACCTCTGCTGCAGCTAGTGGCCAGGAGGCCCCGCCACAGGACTCACAGGCCACCAGCACCCCTTCCCCAGCAGAAGGTGAACCACCCAACAAACATTCCCTGCGATCCAGACAGAAGCCAGAGACACTTGCCAAGACACCCGCCAGGAAATGAGACTCTCCTGATTGTCACCCTTGTGTCCCACTCAGTCACCCTGTCCACCTTGAACCGCCATTGCTTCCCTTCCTATGTCCCCTTGGACAATGCACCTGTGCTACAAACAGACTGTAACAATAGCCCGAACTTTCCTCCATCATCACCCCATCCCATTGCATTTGCTCCTCTATATAATAGCACTTCAGAAAACACCCTTTAAAAAAGAACCATTTGTGATGTACATCAAATATGTATTCATTGAAATAGGTACAATCATTGCAAATTAACTACACAGAGAATAAGCATAGATTAATGACCTGTAGCTGGCTGTAGTGATCACACCAGGAGTATATGTCAGGTCACCAACATCTGCAAAATTAATTGGCAGAGGGAATAGTAAGTGGGCATAGAAGTGGGGAATATCAGCATGCCACTGCCACACAAATTACAAAAAAAGTCATTGAAATGTAAAGTAATACTGTCCTACCTGTGTGTCATTGGAAGTATTGTCGGATCACATATGTTCTGTTGTCCTCATCCTCATCCTCTGCCTCCTCATCCTCGCTTTCCACAGGGTCTACTGCTGGCACACAGGCATCTCCAGCCATCTCCTCCTGCAGAAATGGGACATGGCATTTGAGGGCTAGGTTATGCAACATGCAACATGCCACCACAATCTGGCAGACCTTCTTGGGTGAGTAGCACAGGGAACCACCTGTTAGATGGAGGCACCGGAACCTGGCCTTCAGGAGGCCAAAGGTCTTTTCAGTGATCCTTCTGGTTCGCCCATGTGCCTCATTATAACGTTCTTCTGCCCTTGTCTAGGCATTCCTCACAGGTGTCAGCAGCCATGATAGGTTTGGGTAACCAGAGTCACCTGCAAATATTGAGGGACAACATTTAGCCACACACTATCCAATATGGCCCACACCATACCCATATACCAACATATATATTGGGTGGGAACCAGGGCTCACCTATTAGCCACACCCTGGGCCTCTGTAGTTGGCCCATCACATTTGGGATGCTGCTATTCCTCAGGACAAAGGCATCATGCACCGGCCCAGGATACTTAGCATTAACGTGGGAGATGTACTAGTCCGCCAAGCACACCATCTCAACATTCATGGAGTAAAAACTCTTACGATTCCTGAACACCTGTTCATTCTGCCGGGGGTGGGGGGGCAAATGCAATATGTGTTCCATCAATTGCCCCAATTATGTTGGGGATATGTCCCATTGCATAAAACTCGGCCTTCACTGTGGCCAAATCCTCAACCTGGGGGAAAACAATGTAGCTGCACATGTGTTTCATCAGGACAGCCAACACTCTTGTCAGCACTATTGAGAACATTAGCTGTAACATTCCTGCTGCCAAGCCCACTGTCACTTGGAAAGAACCAGGTACCAGGAAATGGAGTACTGATAGCACCTACACAAGAGGGGGATCTCAGTGGGGTGACAGATAGCAGATATCAGCTCAGGTTCCCACTGGGTACACAGCTCTGTGATTGTGGCCCTGGCAAGTCTATAGGTGAGGATAATGTTCCTGTCCTCCAGTGTTGCCAAGTCCACTAGGGGTCTGTACACGGGGGTATGTCTCCATCTCCTATTCATCCTCAGCGGTAGGTATCCAAGGGACAAAAGAGTGAGGAGCCAGTCACAAACTGAACAATGGAGCTACAATAGTAGTTTGCATCCTGTAAACATGTAATGGGTCAGTGTGATTTGTCCAGTATGTGCTAATATCTCTTGTGACGCAGCATTAATCCGGTGTCAGCCCCCACCCCCCTGAAATGGCGTCCACCTGTCCTGTGTGGAAGGACAGGTGGAAGTGAAGTAATTCCGCTGACGTTGTGCGCTGTTGCAGGAGGCGGTCAGGAACCACCGTGCAACTCCTCATTGATTAACATTGGGCCCTATGGGGTACAGTGGCCAATGGTGATCAACGCCGGTGGTGACGGTATGCACCGCTGTGGACGTGACCGCCATTTTCTATCTGATTCCTCACTTGCTACCTGACTTTCCATAGGAGAGGACCTACACTGCATGTGCTGCTATGACCTGTGTCTGGAACGTACCATGGCCTGTGTGACTGGGGAAAAGGCCCCAGCCTTCACGTCGGAGGAGTTGGAGAGACTGGTGGATGGGTCCTACCCAGTATGGACTGCTGTATGGGCCTCCAGACCAACAGGTGAGTACACTGTGGGCACGATGCATGTGGCATGAATGCATGTAGTTGTGTGTGTGAAGGCCTCGTATAAGGGGGGTGGGTGGATGTCCTCTTGGCGGTGTACACATTGTGTGCTGGGCTATGTGTGTGTCAGTGGTAATGGAAACGTGTATGGTGGGCCATATGTGTAACAGGCAGGACTATTTCTCTAATGGTATTTTCCTTTGTGTATTGCCTGTGCTGGTCAGCGCCCATCAAAAGAAGGGTATATGGCGTGCCATCACCAAGAAAGTGCGGACCATCAGGTCTATGGTAGGCAGAGCACCCACTGTCACAAACGGTTGGAGGACCAGAGACGCTGGGCACGGAAGACGGCGGAGGCTCAGCTGGGGATGGCCTCCCAACGAGGAAGGGGTGCCCGTCTAACCCTGACCCTTCTGATGGCCTGCATACTAGCGGTGGCCTATCCAGAGCTGGATAGGCGCTTGAGGGCATCACAACAGCCACAAGGGGGTAAGTACAGTGCCCATCATTACAACTTACGTATGGTAGGGTGGTATCTGGGTGGTGGATATGAGTCAGTGGGTGCCCCTGGGCCTGGCCTGGCATTGCAGCGTAGGTCCCCTGGTTGCTCGGGTTTTGAAGGCATAATCCTGTTGCCTAGCTCTTAGGTATCCACTACTGGTCAGGGCTGCGTGGGTCCCAGGTGTGCTGCCTTTGGCGGTGTGTGCCCATCCCCATGCCTTGGGGGCTAGCAATTTCTCTGGTAGTGCAATGCATAGTGCGTAGGGCTGTTCCCTGTGTGTGTGTGCTGTGTACATTAACAGTGGTGTTGGTTCAGCCATTGACCCAGTGCATCCTTTGTCTCTTTCCCCTCTTTCTTGTTTTGTCATCCTGTCCTTATGTGCATTAGCAGCATCTGGCGGAGGAGCAGAGGCACTGGTGACGGAGGGAGCTGCATCCCACAGGACCCAGGAGTCAGAGTCCACCGACGGTGAGGGCACCAGTGGGACGGAGGGTGAGGGGAGCACCACGGCAGAGACTGGAGGGGACACTTCAGACACAAATACCTTCTCCGATGGAAGCTCCCTGGTGGTGACGGACACTTCTGTGACCACCCCAGCTACAGGTTCAGCTGCGACCCCATACCAGCACCCCCTCCCAGCAGCCCCTCATCAAGTTCCCCATGCCCGCTCAACCAGGAGGGTAGGCATCTCCTTCCCCCCAGGCACCTCAGGCCCTGCCCCAGTGAGCCCTCCTGCCCTGAGTGAGGAGGCTATTGACCTCCTGAGATCCATCTCTGTAGGGCAGTCAACCATTGTGAATGCCATCCAGGGGCTGGCAGCCCAGATGCAACAATCTAATGCATTCCTGGAGGGCATTCACACTGGATTGGCGGCCCAACAGAGATGGATTCAGGCTCTGGCCTCCTCTCTGATGGCAGCTATTGTCCCTGTTTCTTCTATCCCCCCTCCAACTTACACTGCCCAGTCCCATTCTCCTCAAACCCAACAAATCCCAGGCACACACACAGATGAGCATGCACACAAGACAACACCCAAGAGTTTCACAGGCAAACACAAGCACCACACTTCATCACCCAGACACTCACACAAACACCATCCAGTTGCAGACACAACAACATCCACTATATCCACTGTCTCCCCATCCTCCCCCCACCACCTCCCTCCCAACCACGTCCAGACTCACACCTGCATGCACTCCATCATCATCCACTACCATCATCATCACCACACCAAGCAGAGCACACACCTCACTGGCAGCCTCCACTACATCCATGCACACGTCCCCTGTGTCCTCTCCCACTGTGTCTGCCCCCCTCCTAAAGCACACAAACACAAGCACTCAGACACCCAACAGCCATCCACCTCACAACAGCATACAGTCCACGCACCTGCACCCAAATCCAGCAGACACCTACAACAACCACTCCCTCATCCTCCACTCCCATTCTTTCTCCCTCTTCCCACCCAAATAACCCAATAAAACTGTTCCTATCCACCAATGACCTCTTCCCTACCCCACCCCCCGTCCTGAACATATGGTCAGGGCATCACGAACCAGCCAAGCACCTCAGCCACACAGTCCATGGGCCTATTACTAACCGCATCCACTCGTTGTGGCAAGGGATCCAGGCCACATGTACTGAATGGGAAGGAGCTTACACCTGCCACCCAAAAGGTCAAGGACCCTGCACCTGCAGGCAGGAATGGCAAGGTGCCTGCACCAGCAGGAAGGAAGGGCAAGGAGCCTGGGCCAGCAGCTGTGAAGGAGCCCCCACCACCAACCATGGTTGTTCATGTTGCCCCCTCCAGAACCAGTGGGGAAGACACCCACTCAAGAGACTGTGGTCCATCACTCCCCAGGATCAAGCACAGGGCATGTTGCCCCCTTCAGACCCAGTGGGGAAGACACCCACTGGAGAGATTGTGGCCCAGCACTCCCCAGGATCAAGCACAGGGCAGGTTGCCCCCTCCAGAACCAGTGGTCTTGTTTTATCTCCCGGCTGAGGTGCCCCCCGTCCCACTGAGTTGCCTGCCTATTTACCAACTGATGCCCCTTCAGTGTTCTCTCCATGTTGAAGCAGGTGACAAGTGGGGCCTTGGACTTTGTCCTGTAACCATGTGGCCCATGCAAATTGAGGACCAGGCTGTGTCACTTTTTCTGTAATTTTGTATATATATGTTAATTTGCCTAGCTTATTATTTCTACTGTGTTGATCTTATTACGAACACTTTGGTGAAATGGTTTTGTCCCTGCATTATTCAGGCTATTTAGGGGGATTAACTTGTTTTCTTGTGCAGCTGGTTGTGTGTGTGGGGTGTTTATAGTGTGTGTGTGTGTCACTGTTGTTTTCCTCCCCCCCCTCCCTTGTGTGCTAAGCAGCTGTACTCACCGTCTTCATCTTCACCGGCGTTGGTGTTCGTGTTGGAGCAGAACGTAAAATATCATCGGGAAAACATGCAGTTCGGATTCCATGGCGGCGTGGTTCATCCCTGTGTCTCCAGTGATGCGTCCTTTCACTTCTGTGCAGTGTTTCCGTCAGGCTTTCGATGTCATTGGTACCGCCCCGGAAAAGGTGGCAGATTGCAGGGTCTTAATATGGTGGGCAGAACATTGACTTCCACCTGGCTGTACGCTGCTATGGCCATGGTGGCTGTTGTTTCCGCCCTGGCAGTCGGTGTGGTACATTGGCTGTATTTTGGAGATCTTTCCACCGTGGTCATAATTTGGCGGTAGTTACCACCAGCCTGTTGGCGGTATTACCTTCACTTTATCACTGACCGCCAGGGTCATAATGAGGGCCTATATGTTTATATGGCTAGCTGCGTGGATTAGTAAAGCAATCCCTGACAAGTGCAGTAAAGCATATGTAATTGCGGCATGGGGACCCGGGCCGCTCGTGGTCCGGGTCCCCTGGCGCCATTACAAAAGTGTTGTAGGGGCTGGGTCCCCATCCCCGGCCTTAATTGTGCATCTGTAAAGGAGGCCGGGGACCTGGGCCGCATCCCCAGCTGCCAATACAAAAGTGTTGTTAGGGCTGGGTCCCCAACACCCGCCTTAACTGCATCTGTAGAGGAGGTCGGGGACCCCGGGCTGCACCATTGCAAAAGTGTTGTTAGGGCTAGAGACCCAGCCTGAACACGGCCCTAACAGGCATGTATGTAAGGGCGGTCGAGGACCCGGACTGCGCGTGGCCCGGGCCTGCAGCCACCCTTCAATAGAGGCCTGTCAGGGCCGGGGCGAGGACTCAGGCCGAGCGTTGTCCGGGTCCCCGCCCTCCATTATATACGAATTGTTAGGGCAGGTTGGAGACTTCAACCGTCCCCAACAGATCGTTTGTAATGGTGGACGGGGACCTCGACAGTGATAGTTCGGGTCCCTGCCTCAACCCCACCCCACCAATAAAACACAGAGCACCCACTTACCCCATAGTAGGGGTCTAAATATATAATTTAAGCCCCTCTAGGGGCTCGCATGAGTTTTTAGTTGTACCCCCCTGGAGTGGAGTTAAATACTAGACAGCAGTGGGGGGCCCACAATGGGGCCCCTTCACATATCTGGGCTGCAGGGTTGAATTTGATGGTTAAATGGGGTCCCTCAGACGTGTGGACCCTAGTGGTCTCCATGGGCTTGAGGAGACCAGCAGGAACTCCATGTGTATGGAGGAGCACAGGCTGTGCCTCAGCTGCCCCCTCCCCATCCTTCCTTCCTTCCTTCCTAGCAAGGCAGGCTCACAGCACTGTCCCCATATGGCTGAGAGCATGAGCAGTGAGGGCAAAAACACGGGTCCAGGCACCAATGCCACTGTGTGTAATATATATATATATATATTTTTTTTTTAGCTTAATGCTTCAAATTGTTATGTGATGTGTGTTATATTATTAATAATTATTGTAACTGTGTGATATTACGAGGACTGTAAATAATATAAAATAAGGTCATATTGAGAGTTTCCTAGATCTTATGTTATGCATCATCGCCATCATGTGGCCTTTTTGATAAACAGCTAGGGTGTTTGAAAAATTTGAACAATAGGTTTTTTCTGTATTGTACTTTCAAAACCTATATATGGCTTGATAGGATACTTAACAGTTAGCAACGGGAGAGCTTGCTTAAAATGAATTTTATTTTAATTGTGTATATAAACATTATTTTGAAATATAACATGTATTAGTATATACCTCTGAAAGTATGTGGAACATGTATTCAAATTATGCGCTTGTAGTTCTGAGCAAATAGAGTAAAAGACATTTGTAATCAGACCTTTATGTTTATTTTGGGTGTTTTGCTCACCAGCGGTGTCTCTAGGATTGATTGTTTATAGGATGTTGAGTTATAGTTTCATCAGTGTATTATGTATGCCTAGTATATAATTTAAAATGAATGTCTGGTCTGTAATTATAAATGTAGCGTAAAAAACATTAGGGTCTAAAAGTCATCTGTGACTATTCTGTACGTAGGATCCCCAAGAGCTAAAGCTGTCCCCAGAGGAAATGGATGCCATGCAACAAGGTATATGTATCTAGAGATTTATAGTTCAGGTAAAATTGTCAGCATCCATCCTAAACAAAGCTGTCTTAATTGCTATATATATTATTTTTTTTGCCATTAATGGTTTCTTATGTTTGTGTGCTTTACAGGCTATGATGCTGAACTACAGCTGGTGGTTGGTGCTCTACAAAAAATCATCCATGCTCAAGAAGGCCCAGGCACACTGGCTCAGGATGCAGCTTTAGAGGGTGAATAAAACGAGTCCTTGTGTAAACGCTGCGAAAACCTAAAAAAATAATAAAAACTCCATAAAAACCCTGTAGAAGGCAACCCAAAGAGAGCATGTGTAGTCAGTGTATTATATTGTAAATGTGACACTTTATTCTATTTTTTTTTTCTAGACCCCCAGGTCGTACAAATGGACCATATTCCTGTGATGCAGAATGTGGTAGGGGTCGTTAAAAAGACGGTCCGTAAAAGGAATTTCCCATTGCCTAAGGACGACCCACCGATAAAGAAAGGCCCCTCACAGCAGAACACAGCAGGTGCGTTTTAGAAACTGTAGAACCAGATGAATTCAATCCTTATTGACTCTAAATTCTGTTTCGTCTCTAGGATATTACTGCTATTGCAATATCTAATATGTATTTTGTTGTCTTTTCATCCTAGAGTAAGCACAAAAGAGCTTTGGAGGAGGCAGCCATAAAGCTAAGCGGACGGCAGCGCCTTTAAAGGACAACACAGTGACCCTTCAAAACACAAAGGGCCAGATGTAGCAAAATGCTAATTTGCGACTTGCAAATTGCGAGTCCCTGCGACTCGCAATTTGCAACTCGCAAATTGGTATGCAGTACGGTGTCTCAGACACCGTCTGCGACTCGCTATGGGGTTGCAATGACCCACCTCATTAATATTCATGAGGTGGGTCGCTAATTGCGGCCCCATAGCGAGTCTAGGCACTCGCAAACATGGAGGCCTGCTGTCGTCAGCAGACCTCCATGTTGGTGACTGCTTTAAATAAAGCAGTTTTTTTTTTTTTTAAGTGTAGCCTGTTTTCCTTAAAGGAAAACGAGCTGCACTTAAAAAAAAAAACGAAACCTTTAGTTTCGTTTTTTTTTCAGGGCAGGTAGTGGTCCCTACCCTGAAAAAATATTTGTGGGTCCATTCACAAAGTGGAAGGGGTCCCATGGGGACCCCTTCCAATTTGCGAGTGGGTTACCATCCACTTGAAGTAGATGGTAACTGCGACACCATTTGCGACCGCATATGCGGTCGCAAATGTTATTGCATACCACTCAGAATCGCAAATAGGAAGGGAACACCCCTTCCTATTTGCGATTCTGAAATGCATATTGCGAGTCGGTACCGACTCGCAATATGCATTTCTGCATTGGGAAACGCGAATAGCGAGTCGCAAACGGCAATTTTTGCCGTTTGCGACTCGCTATTTGTTTCCTGCATCTGGCCCAAAGACTTCAGCAGCATCCGTGATCAACGCAGGGCATCAGGACAAACCTTGCAGCGGCTCTACCGACAGCTGTCATAGACCAGGTACAGCCCTTGTGTACACCACACCATCAGTAATAAAGGCTATGCCCAGAACCGTGAACACTTCTACAGGAACTACATATGTGCAAGGGTCTGGACACTCTGACAGTAGAGCACTGACAGCCTCAGACACACAACACCATGTAATGTGTAGAATAAATGGATGGGACCCAAACCAGTGCAACAAGCCTAAAATAAATCGGTTGTCCTTAAAGAACCACAACAAGAAGCTGGCAACCCCTGAGCTACAGTCTATGCCTTTAGACCTGCCTTTTAAAATACTGTTAAGGCTCAGACTGTTCCACATTACCCTCCGAGTTCTAAATGCTTAACGTTTGATGAGCTTAATATAGAGGAGCCTATCACCGCTTAGCACCAACACCCTGTATAACTAGCCCCCCCTAGTCTACGGCATACACAATTGGAAAATGATCACCTCATAGAGGATCCTTATTCTGGTTGTATTGGACTTCTCAGGGCACTAGCGGGTTTGTTAGACAGTTCTGAACCAGCAGCCATAACAAAGCCCATTGACATTTTTAACGCAATCCGTCAAGGGCTGCAGTCAACCAGCCCTCAATCGCCAGCACCCAACCACAGCGATTCCTACGCCTCGGAGGCCTTGAGTTATTATGACCAACATTTAACATCCCCATATCTGATGTCACCAATTACACCCCTGGGGCGAACAACCCCACCAGCCTGACATCAAGTGCATGCGCGCATTGGTCTTCACCCTCCTCCTCAACATACCCAGAAAGCAGTACTGGCGGTAGCAGGTGTTCACAAAATCAGAGTTTTGGAACCCCATCTAGTGAGGATCAGGCCTCCGAAGCACCAGGTTGTTCACATTGGGGTCCTGTTTTCTTTTACGTGTCCCGACCCCCCCATTCAAAAACGGCTTATTGAGGTTTTCATGCCATAGGGGTGGCCAGGGGTAATATGCACCACACAGCTAATGACACACGTGGCGGATCAAAATATGGTGCAATGGTCCCCAACAGGGTTTTGGAAACATATCTGAAAGAAATACAGCAGGCGGTTAGGAAACTAAAATCACGCCTGAACCTCAATACCTCAAAACTGAGGAAGGCGGGTGTGATACTGGGTCTTCCAGACCCTCCCAGAGAGCGTTAATCCTGTGGTTAGCAAGGTGTAGAAAGGAGGTGGCCCTAGCTTGTGAATCAGCTGTGGTAGACATAGACAATATACCAGCGTGACTAAGCAACTGTGTCCCCGTAAGGAGTGTAAGATCTGCTTTTTGTAATAAGGTTGCCCAGAGGTCTAAATATAAAAACAAAACCCTAGACATACTCACTAAGGCTCTATGGCTCTTATGTGCACTCAAAAGCAAAAGGCCGATGCAACCACCCAACAAATCCTTAAAAGTCCCAAAATCCAATACATTGACATATAAAACGATCCCTGCTAGTCCTCAAGACATAAAGTCCAGAGGGAACAACACAAACATCAGGTGCTTTATGACCTCAAGGGATGGTGTTCAGAGACGGGTAGTCCCCCAACACCCTGAAGGGTCCTTAGCCATGGCTGGGTAGGTAAAGTTGCAGGCACACAGCCTGTAAATACAACACCTACTGTTCAAATATGCTATGGGCGCTTACCTAAAAACAGATGGTCTTGTAACAAGCAAAAGTGGGCTAGTAGCGCATAGGTGCCTAGTAAGGAAATTAAAGAAAGCCAAACTGTGTGTTACAAGGAGGCTTAAAAACACACCAGCACAGATCCTTAGTCCGCTACCCCAGAATGACATGCAAGATATCCCACCAGCCAGTCGTGATCCTCAAGCTGAGCATTCAGAACCTGTGTTTTTAGAACGTTTTAGAGGGTACAGTTGTATTATAGAACAGTTTAGCGCCACAGAACAATACGAGGAATTCCGGTTTGATAACCTAGACTATATAAATTCCTCTGATTGCGGTGTTTTAGCCATCCACCAAGCTGTACAAACACTAATAGAAAGTTGTAACACAATGAGGGTCCTAATGATTACTTCCACCTGCGTTTCCAGGGGCAGGGTATAGACAGTCCTTTGTTCACACGTAGAACACCGAGGGATGTGTTTGACGCTGTGGCATTTCTAGAGAATCTCTGTAACCTGTTGTAGAGTAAGGCAGAAATAGTAGCATACGGGACCTTTAGAGTTATAGCCTTCATTGTCCAGGGCCGTGAGGGTGGTGTTTCCAGACCTTTAAAGAGTGTCTTGTATTGTCAGATCATTGGTAAGAAACAATGATGGTTGCTCAATTTTAACACAGGAGCAACCAACACCTGTCTAGCTGCCAGCATAGCGGGGTTACTGTTGGATCGCACTACGCTCGATGCTCATATTATGTCAAGAGCTATTGAAGCACACAGGGCTCTTGAAATACCACACAACAGAATGGTCGGTTTGAGGGACCTAGGGCTTTTTTGAGAACTATTTTGCCGTTACGGTGAATGTTCGTTACCACAATGGTTCCTGGAAGTACTTCACAACAGGGAAGCGTGTGAAAAACAAGACCATTTATGTTCTCCATCGTGAAAACCACTTTTATGGTATTTTGAACCTGAAGGGTTTTCTAGGAGCCAAGTACGTATGCCCCCACTGCGACCATATCTACAAAACACAGACAATTCCTCAGTGTGAAATGCAATATAAAATGTGTCAGAGGGATGGTTGTATTGAGGCCGCTGAGCAGAAGGTACAGTTCAGCACGTGTAATCTGTTTTATCGCTCGTAAAACTGCTTGAGCATACACAACAGACTTGCGTGATGCTTTTCTAAAATAGACTGTAGGGCTTGCAGGCGTTACGTCCTCTGTCAGCATAAATGTAAAGGCATGAAATGTCCTTAGTGTAAGGTGTATTTTTAGGCTGGGACAGAGTACAAGTGTTACATGGTTAAAGGGCAACCTCAGACCAAAACTGAAGACTACATAATGTTTGATATAGAGTGTACACAAGAGACCTGTATATACCAGCCTAATTATATTTACGCTCATCATCTAACTTCCGATGACAACTGGGAATCTGAAGGGCGCACATGCGTGAGCGACTTCCTCCCACTTTCATGCAGCCTAAATTCAAAGGGTATACTATGCTGGCTCACAACTCTAAAGTGTACGACTCCTTGATGTTACAGACCATGATTGGTGAAAGGATGGCTGTAGAACTCAGAACCCAGGGCTCCAAATTGGTGCTGTTAACGGCGGTGCCTTTTCAAATAAGGTTCATTGATACCCTAAATTTTCTACCTATGAAATTTGTTAAATTACTCAAAGCCTTTGGTTTCTTAGGCTGCATAGGTTATTTCCCCCACTTTTTCAACACATGGGCCAACCAAAATTATGAGGGTCCCATGCCTCCACCCTCCAGCTATGGTGTCGAGTATATGATGACTTCTGAGAAAAAGAGCTTTCTACAATGGTACAGTGAAAACTGTGAAAATAACTTTTGTTTTCAAACTGGTTTGAAAGCATACTGTCAGGATGATGTAATGATCTTGTGAAAAGCCTGCAACCTTTTCAGAGATGTAGTGGTGGAGATGACCTAAAAGGTGAAGGTTTTGAAGCCCAACACACCCCAGATGACAAAGACTGTAGAATACATAGACTCTTTTCAGAATATCACGCTGGCTTCCATGTGGATGTCTATCTACAAACACATGTTTTTGAAACCGTACAGTATCTCCCTAGTACTGCCAGACCTGTATAATAGTAAACAGAAGTGTAATTCAACCCCCTCAATCCAATGGCTCATGTATATCTCGGACACAGAAAACATAGCCATTCAACACGCGTTACAGGGTGGTGAATACCGCTTGGGCCCTTATTATCTTGGCGGTTATGCCATAATTAATGGTGTGCCAACTGACTTTGAATACAACCAGTGTTTGACCACGGTTGTCCTGGTTGTTACAAACCCCATGAGTTTATCAGGCTGTTGGGCACCAAGTTTGAGCACTTACACCATCGTACTCTGATGAAGGCACAATATGTTAAAAACTGCGGCTTTGTCATGAGAACCCTTTGGGAGCATGAATGGTTAGATATGTCAACAACAAATGATGAGCTTGTGTCTTTCATTAAGAGTCGCCAGTTACCAGAGCCTATGGAGCCCCGCAATGCCTTATTTGGTGAGCGTACAAATACTTCACAAGTCTGTATCTGTTTGTAAACAAGCAGAAGTTATACCCTGTAGGTCACACAACCATCATATACAGGGACTTTAAGCCCATTGGTGAATACTTTGGGCTCATTACGTGCAAAAACTACCCACCCGCTGTCTTTATTTCCCTGTAGTACCGTACAGAGTCGACGGTAAGCTAATGTTCCCACTATTTCGTACATGCGCTGAAAGTAAAGAGACTAGCATGTGTAGTCACAGTGAAGAGCAAAGGATGCTGACCGGTATGTGGTGTACCACTGAGGTACAAAAGGCTCTAGAGAAAGGATACAGGCTTGGTAAAACTGTGGAAATAGGGCACTTTGAAAGGACAACAACACAACTCTTTTCTAACTATATCAACCTGTTTATAAGAGACAAACAGGGGGTTTCCAGAGTGGTGTGTTGATGAGGCCTCTGAGCAAAAGTACATAGATGACTACTACACTCACAAGGGTATACGCTTGAGACCTGAATTGATCAAGGTCAACCCTGCCCATCGCCAGTTTGCCAAACTATGCCTAAAGACGTTATGGGGGAAATTCGCACAGCATACTAACTTGTCAAACACGACCATGATAACAGATCCTGATGACTTGTTTAAGTACTTTTTTGCCCCTGGTTATGAGGTGTCCAGTTGCGAGTTTATCGATGATGAGACCGCCGCTCTGACTTGGAAGTGCACTAAAGAGCACCCCACAACGTTTACCAAGATATACATCTTCATAGCATGTTTCACAACCGCTCACTAGATAAACTGCAGGACAGGTGTCTGTATCGTGATACAGTCTCTGTTCTATTTGTGAGTAAAGTAGGTGATAAAGACCCTCCAGTAAATGATTATCACGGTGATTTCACCAGAGAACTACATAAAGGTGAACACATAGTGGAGTTCACCTCATCAGGTCCTAAAACCTATGCGTATAAAACTTCAAACAATAAAGTGTGCATGAAAAACAAAGGTATCACCTTAAATGTCAACAATACAGTCAAAATCAATTTTGACAGTCTTAAGGATCTGGTGAGCGAATACGCTATGGCCGACACCCGTGAAAATAATAAAACATTGGTGTACATCAGTCTAACATAGTGCAGTCCAAAAAGCGGTGGGAAATTACATCCCAACCTTTACATAAAACATTACGTGTAGTGTTTGATAAAAGGGTCCTGACTGAGGACAACAAAACCCTACCGTATGGTCATTAAAAGGCATTAGACTCTCAAATCCCCACAACTATGCACACCCTCTTGCATTCCAGCAGGTCCCTCAAATTGCAGTAAAAGTTATTTTATAAAGAAGTTGTTAGAAAATGCACCCCTTTACTATCCCAAAGCTTTATTCATGCTGGCAAGATGTTTATACGGAATTATCCCTAAGGTTCCCACACATCAAATTTATAGAAGGCATACCCGGTAATCTCAACGATGATCCACTGTTACCTACACACCTCGTAAACATCGTGATTGTAGACGATCTCATGCATGAGGGTGGGGATCATCCGGAGATAGAAAAAGCTTTTACCCAATATTCACACCATCGTAACCTAAGCATATGCTACATTGTGCAGAACTTGTTTTACAAGGGTAAGAGCAGTCGTTCTATAACTCTGAATGCCTCATACCTTGTTTTATTAAAAACCCCAGGGAAAAACAACAAATATCAATCATCGCTAAGTAAATGTATCCTGGAAACACTCCGTTTTCCTTAGAAGCTTTTAATGACACACCGCTAAACCTCACGGTTACCTGTTGGTAGACTTAAAACCAAAGACTCTAGAAGACTACAGACTACGTGCTGATATTTTCCCACCAGATCTCACTGTAGCTTACACCCCTAAAACCAGAACCAAGGCGAATAAAAAGAATTGCTAAAAAGACATTTCTAACATTGACTTTTTAAACCTTATAATATAAGGTGTTGAACATGTCTGCACGTATACGCAGTAATTTAGCACTCCTAAAAATGCTGGTCACAGCTAGCCCCCAACAAAGAAAGGCCACCCTTGTTCAACTTCGGACGACTTAGTGACTGCTATTTCAGAAATTGCCCTAAAACACCCTAAAAGGCAATGTCCCTTTATCAGAGAGGCAGTTCCGTGTGCTGAAGAAGAAGCATAACCTTATCAAAAAGCTTAGTAATAAAAGGGCATCCCTCGTTTCTAAGAAAAAACTTGTAAAACAGTCGGGTGGTTTCATAGGAGTGCTTCTGGGCATAGCGATTCCTTTAATTACAAACCTCCTTACCCGGAACTAATGGATCACATCCAAAAGATGTACTTGGTACAGCGCCAACAACTGGAACAGTTGGGCCCTCCTACGAGTGACGCTTGGGATATACAAAAAAATGAAAAACTATGCCTAGATGCCGAAATTAAAAACATTTTAAACCAGACTGATTTTAAACCTTACAAAGCCGATCTTTACTCCAGAGTTCTTCAAAACGTTCTACATTGTTACAAGCAATGACGTCAGAAAAAACATGCTGACTCTTTATATCCCTGACTCTGATCCACCACCACCAGCCCTCGCCGGGCCTCAGGCTCAACAGCCCCCACATCCGGTGGTCCCATTACCACCGCCCACAGACGTCTATGTTGAAGAACTTTTTAAAATGTAAGGCTGAGGCATACAGGTGCAGCGCAAATGTTACTAAGTACCATGGCTGCTTCTAAAGATTTAACCTCTTGGAATGAACGGGGTGAATTCCTCTACAAAGGGCAACCAGTTGTTGGGTCTCATACGTATGATCTCATCAAAGGTTTCACAGACCCCAAAGTCCTACCTGCTCCAGAAAGTGCCTAGAGGATGGGATCAGTTTCTCCAGGCCGCTGCAGAACTCAACATTCCTTTTATGCTTGTTGGTAATACCGAACACCAAAGGCTGCTTGAAAGTTTGAAAGATCCTACTTACAGTCCCTCAAGTACGCCATCAATGTTTGTCTTGAAACCGCCGTCTATCCCCCCAACTAGCTCCCTCTTGGAACACAGCCCCTCTGTCTTCGGCGGCTAAAAAGTCATTGTCAAAAAGGAAACCGTGGTTAAATGTGTGATACTTGTGATCTTTTGTATTTTGCTTCATAATGTTTGTGTGTATAGTTTTACAACAGTTAATTTATTGATTCCTTTTCTTTTCATCATTTCTATTTTCATTTGTATGTTTGGGTACTTAATGCTTGTACTAATATTATGTGTAATAAACACTTTTTTAACAGTTTCATTACTCTTATGTCATATTTTCATTTTTTTTTATATATATTGTGTCTCTTGGCGGCTGAATGAAAATGTATAGTTTGATTTTGAGCTTAAATTCTTTTATTCTAGACATTTAACGTTACATGTACATATGCATTACAAGTCCTTACACTTTTGACAAACAGCGTATTCTGTTTGGACAGAGTTTGACGTAGACCTTCTGTTTTCTTTTACTTATTTCACAACAATACTATCATTGTTTACTAGATAGCTTCAATACAGATTTAGAAAATTTCTAAACATCATACCAGCAGACATTTTACTAATAAAATATACACAGTGCTCCCCACGTGTGATGGCTTAAGGATCCTGCACCTGTACCTTGTTATACTCAACCCTAACAGTCGCTTTATTTAGATACTTGAATACATGCTTTGTATAGATGCTATGCTCTGGGAAAGCTGCTGAACTGTCAAACACTTAACCTTGTCATTATCCAAGAAACATTCCCATCCTGTGTGTTCCACCCTTGTGATGTGGATCTGTGTTAAAGATTAGCGATCAAGGTCTGTCTGCCCCCATTTCCGAGGGTAGCCCGTCGCTTGGGAAAACATCTAAAAAGTATTTCTTCTCATATTTATGCCATCTTAAGAACTCACGTATTTGTACAGTGTCCTTTGTACAATGTTTTAAAGATAGTCAAACATAAACTGACGGGCATGGTTTACCTGAATAATGCTGTCAAACACCGCAAATACAACCATGTTCACATTGGTAGCCAAGGGTTGACTAAAACGTATTTCAGTTTTCCGTTTTTTATCTGATTATAGTGATCCCTGTCTTCCATGTCGGGCGTAAAATCAAAAGCGAAAAGGGTGTAGCCTGCCCCATATCCTTCTCTTGATACACTGACTCGTGAGTCCCTAGGATGTTTTCCTGTTATCGACACCAGGCCGAGATGTTCCCTGATAAAATTAGATGTTCCAAAACTAGGCGTGTACGGCTTTGCAGGAATCACAGCACCCTCGTGTACCAGTGCTGTGTAGTTGATGTCACAGGGTTTGAAAGTGAAAGGGTTTGAGGTATACTGCCCGCTAAACGCATTGTTGTCCACAAACCCTATGATAATAAGTTTCGGTTGCTGACCCGGAAATAAATTTTGCTGTTGGGTTAATTGGGTACTGGTGGGTATGCTGAATATCTTTAGAGCCACTCTTTCCACAGCGTACTTGGGATTTGATAGCTGTAGGGCCTCTGCATGAGCCAGTCTGATGCTTGATGACACTTTCACTCTCTTTACAAACAAACTGGCGGGCAGTATAACAGGTTTATACTGTTCCGCATCCCCACTGATGAGACAGAATGAGTCCTTGTTGCAGGTTAGTTTGGTCTTAAGATTGATAACATTGACGAGCAGTTTATCTTAGAAGAAAAGGTCTGAATGTATGTGGCCTAGGAGGTCAAATTGTCTACTGCCAACGGCGAAGTTTGCTCTTTTTATAAAACCCTGATTGTGACCATCCAACACCATAGCTTTGAAATGCCCATAAGTATCTTTGTAGAAGAGCCCGACTGTAATTCATAATACTCTCAATGTATGACCTATACACATACATGTTATCACTCTGCTTGATAAGCCAATCCCTGAGGGTGATGTCCACCTGATTAAACATGGTTGCTACGGGATAAGCAATCTCACCACTTTAGCGTTGTTCTCTATGTTGGAACCATCCACTTTTACCATTTTACAGATGAGCTGCAGCAGTGTATTGTTGAGATCCAAATACATATCCGTGGACCCTGACAGATAAAACTCTAACAGCGCCAAAGGCATCAAAGCGGCTAGGGGCGATACCTCCATGAAGAAACTGCTAGGGTTTTAGAGAAAACAGGTCTGTAGGAAGTTGGCTCTGTATGTACTATTTCAAAGTAAGAAATAGCATGCACAGAGTCCAAGGGTTCCCCTTAGAGGTAAGATAGTGGCAAAAAGAGATAATTCTAATGATATATTTTGTGGTAGTGTGGTTGAGCAGTAGGCTTATCAGAGGTTAGTGTTAAGCATTTGTTGTACACACACAGGCAATAAATGAGGAGCACACACTCAAAGACAATTCCTGGATAACAGGTTTTTGTATAGAAAAATATATTTTCTTAGTTTATTTTAAGAACCACAGGTTCAAGATTTCAATCAGTACTTCAAATGAAAGGTACTTCACTTAGGTATCATAGGAACTTTGAATCAGCAAAATAGCATGTACAGTTTTGGCAAAAATGGCAATAAGCTATTTTAAAATTAGACACTGCAAATTTCAACAGTTCCTGGGGGAGGTAAGTATTTGTTAGTTTTGCAGATAAGTAAACCACCTACAGGGTTCAAAGTTGGGTCCAAGGTAGCCCACCGTTAGGGGTTCAGGGCAACCCCAAAGTTACCACACCAGCATCTCAGGGCCGGTCAAGTGCAGAGGTCAAAGTGGTGCCCAAAACGCATAGGTTTCAATGGAGAAGGGGGTGCCCCGGTTCTAGTCTGCCAGCAGGTAAGTACCCGCGACTTCGGAGGGCAGACCAGGGGGGTTTGGTAGGGCACTGGGGGGGACACAAGTCAGCACAAAAAGTACACCCTCTGTAGCACGGGGGCGGCCGGGTGCAGAGTGCAAACAGGCGTCGGGTTTGCAATAGGTTTCAATGGGAGACCCAGGGGTCTCTTCAGCTAAGCAGGCAGGCAGAGGGGGGCTCCTCGGGGTAGCCACCACCTAGGCAAGGGAGAGGGCCACCTGGGGGTCACTTCTGCACTGGAGGTCGGATCCTTCAGATCCTGGGTGCTGCGGGTGCAGTGTCTTTACCAGATGTCGGGTTCTTGGAAGCAGGCAGTCGCGTCAGGGGGAGCCTCTGGATTCCCTCTGCAGGCGTCGCTGGGGGGGCTTGGGGGGGGGTCAACTCTGGCTACTCACAGGGTCGCAGTCGCCGGGGAGTCCTCCCTGTAGTGTTGTTTCTCCACAGGTCGAGCCGGGGGCGTCGGGTGCAGAGTGGAAAGTCTCACGCTTCCGGCGAGAAACGTGTGGTCTTTAAAAGTTGCTTCTTTGTTGCAAAGTTGCAGTCTTTGTGGAACAGAGCCGCTGTCCTCGGGAGTTCTTGGTCCTTTTAGATGCAGGGTAGTCCTCTGAGGCTTCAGAGGCCGCTGGACTCTGGGGGATGCGTCGCTGTTGCAGTTTTTCTTGAAGTGGGGAGACAGGCCGGTAGGACTGGGGCCAAAGCAGTTGGTGTCTCCGTCTTCTCTGCAGGGCTTCAGGTCAGCAGTCTTTCTTCGTCTTCAGGTTGCAGGAATCTGTTTTCCTAGGTTCTGGGGGCCCCTAAATACTCAATTTAGGGGGGTGTTTAGGTCTGGGGGGTTAGTAGCCAATGGCTACTAGCCCTGAGGGTGGCTACACCCTCTTTGTGCCTCCTTCCTAAGGGGAGGGGGGCACATCCCTAATCCTATTGGGGGAATCCTCCATCTGCAAGATGGAGGATTTCTAAAAGTCGGAGTCACCTCAGCTCAGGACACCTTAGGGGTTGTCCTGACTGGCCAGTGACTCCTTCTTGTTTTTCTCATTATCCCCTCCGGCCTTGCCGCCAAAAGTGGGGCCGAGGCCGGCATCTCCACTAGCTGGAATGCCCTGTGGCGCTGTAACAAACAGTTCCTGCAGGGGGAGGTGAGAAGCACCTCCACCCAGTACAGGATTTGTTACTAGCCACAGAGTGACAAAAGGCACTCTCCTCATGTGGCCAGCAACATGTCTGGTGTGTGGCAGTCTGGTAAAACTAGTCAGCCCACACTGGAAGTCGGGTATGTTTTCAGGGGGCATCTCTAAGATGCCCTCTGGGGTGTATTTCACAATAAAATGTACACTGGCATCAGTGTGCATTTATTGTGCTGAGAAGTTTGATACCAAACTTCCCAGTTTTCAGTGTAGCCATTATGGTGCTGTGGAGTTCGTGTATGACAGACTCCCAGACCATATACTCTTATGGCTACCCTGCACTTACAATGTCTAAGGTTTTGCTTAGACACTGTAGGGGCATAGTGCTCATGCACCTATGCCCTCACCTATGGTATAGTGCACCCTGCCTTAGGGCTGTAAGGCCTGCAAGAGGGGTGACTTATCTATACTATGGGCAGTGTGAGGTATCATGGCACCCTGAGGGGAGTGCCATGTCGACTTAGTCATTTTCTCCCCACCAGCACACACAAGCTGGCAAGCAGTGTGTCTGTGCTGAGTGACGGGTCTCCAGGGTGGCATAAGACATGCTGCAGCCCTTAGAGACCTTCCCTGGCATCAGGGCCCTTGGTACCAGGGGTACCAGTTACAAGGGACTTACCTGGATGCCAGGGTGTGCCAATTGTGAAAACAAAGGTACAGGTTTAGGGAAAGAACACTGGTGCTGGGGCCTGGTTAGCAGGCCTCAGAACACTTTCGAATCATAACCTGGCATCAGCAAAGGCAAAAAGTCAGGGGGTAACCATGCCAAGGAGGCAATTCCTTACAGGTCTAACTACGATTTAGCGCATTCACCCGATGCACAATATCTGAAGGCCATGTTTGCAGAGTGTTCAGCTTTTTAAAAAAAATTTATGTTAGTGCCCCATCTCTTCCTCTTCTTCGTAGCTCTCTTCCTACTTACAGATCTTCGTTTGTGAGTGCTTTTTGAAGATCAGCGTATTTATTTATAGGGGCAGGCAGACCCCTGTGCTTTGAAACACCACGCTTCCTTTTAATGTGTGTGCAAGACTTTTACACCAACCCCGCTCCTTCTTGGGGTTGTTTATTCATACGTTCGACAACCGCAGACGTCACAGAACCCACAACGTCCTGCGCAATGTTCGTAGCAGCCGCTTTGACATGTGGTTTTGCAATTACATATCCTCTTCTCAAGAATGGCATAGTTCTTCTAAACAAACTATGGAAGAAACCCCCCACCCCTGCCCTGTACATAATAAGGGCCGCTTGAATGTATGCCGGTGGGGCTCCATATCCTGCCTGGTTCTGTAATAATCCCTATACATAATCAGCATGATAGTCGCTCTCGCGTCGTGGTCTTAAATTAAGAATAACAATAACTTTCCCTAATTAAAGGACACCACCTCAACCTGATTGTCGTAGATCATGATCGTTATGGTGTCAAAATGTTTTTTAGAAATTGATACGTAGTCTGGTTTGTTGTATTGGATATTAACCATTGTGTTATTTTCACCATTTACTTGGACCCATCTCAGCAACAGTGAATAACTATCCCCTATCCTCTGCGGCTCTACGATATCGCTATACATGTATAGAAACCGCAGTTAACATCGGGGCATGACTGGTCCAGTTCTACATGACTACTGATATTCTGCACTGTTCTTAAAACCCTTTTGAATTTACCCAAACAGTTGAACACCGCCTCGCGATTTGGAGCTTCAAGAAACACCTTCCGTCTAACGTTATCTAACACTATCTGAATATTCACGCAATCCTCAATGTTGGCTATGGTTTTGTTGATGGCTGCGACCACCGATGCTACAGATGGGTAATAGCTGTGAGGAAAGCCGGTACGGATGGTGAAAGCGTCCTGAGCATTCTTTATATTAAATACGGCGTCATACACTGAAAACATATTCCACGTTCGGGGTATTGGATTTCTGTTAGGGCTACCTCCCAATCACCTTTCAGGTCTACGGGTTTAACCAACTTCAGTGTATAATTCGAAATTCTATTGTCAGGGAAAATGTGCATTGAGGCATTGGATGGCAAAGTGATATAAAATGACGCGGTATCCCTCTTTGCGTCTACAACGATCCCCCGTCGTACTCACACAACCTGCACGGAACTGGCCAGTACCCAACTGTTAAATTTCTCAGGCTACCCCCACCATATGACAAAAACCTGGTGGTTAGAGCTGCTACCTTTCCATTTCAGAATCATTTCAACCCTGTACACCCTGTACTGATCATTAGGTACCTTCTGTAGCTCCTCCTTGTAAAAGACACCAGACATCTTTTCCCCATCATAGTCCTTTAGCCTGTAAATCTATACATCCTCTTTAAGCTGCACACTTTCCACTGTCAATATCTTGTCACTGAAAGTCTGTTGGCAGGCCTTCGTAAAGACCCCTTTCAGTTTTAAATCCCTAACATGGTCACCTTCTTTTAAAAGTGGCTTCTTTACATCTGCAGTGATCGAGCTCCCGTACACAGTTCGCCACACCATTATTGCGTTATCCAATGTTACATTTACGGGTGACATTTTGATGGTTCTGTGGTAAGTGTCGTTATAACGTCTATAAAAGCCTGTAGAACATCCTTGTAGCAGTAGGTGTTATAGGCCGTGAAATAACTCCGCATCTCAGAATTTAAGGTTCTGTTAAAACGCTCTATAACAGCAGCTTTTACCTCAGTGTGCGTTACAAAATGTTTAACATTGTGATGTTTCAGTAATTTCTGAAACGTTTGGTTTAAAAACTATTTTCCAGCATCTGTTTGTAGTTTCTGAGGTGTTCGTCCTTTCCTGAAGATGGCTTTAAAGGCGTCGGTCACACTGCTCCCACTTTTATCAAATAAGGCTTCTGCGTATGCGTACTTAGTTAAGACATCTATGACCGCTAATATATACCGAACACCGTTGTTATGTTTTGCTAAATCTTGAAGACTGATTATGTCCGCCTGCCAGTGATAATTTACTTGGCGTTAACGATTGTAGGTCTTCTATTATACCGCTTCCGGCGGGCTTATTGAGTGAATACACCTCTTCCCCTGATAACCACATCTTCTCCTGAGCTGTTTACTGGCTCATTTTCAACTAGAGCCCTTCTAAACAGTGCTTCGGAACCCCTGAAGCTACCGACACTACTTGTATCGTAATAAAGGTTTCTTAACCCGCTGTCACTGGACATGTTTTTATCTGTTGCAATCCATAATATGAAATACAAATGTGTTGTGTGAAAAAATAAAGAATATTAGCACAGCATAAACACAACATACTTTACAGTTTCTAGCTATTGGTGTTATGGGAGGCTTTGCTGTACCCTATGTTGACTTTTCACTACGCATGCATAGTATGACACATGTTACATACATTATTAGGACTCCACCGCTACTCGGGTCTCAGCGTCACCAGTTTTCCTATTTTTATAGATATACACTCGATAGCTCTAGACATGACTTCCCTCACCCCACCTATAACCTTGTACACTCAGGATACTGGGAGCATTCATAAGCTCATACAGTTCTAGGCCTGACAATACAAAACCTTTATTTGTGAAACAATCATCAGTCAGAAGCTGCAAAGCTGTGCGTAATGCAGTCGTCGGCAAAAGTCTTAACTTACACATACACCCTTTGTACACGCTCTAGTGTTTATCCGCTGTAGGCATCAACGCGTTGATACACCATCTGTTTATACATTCAGGAATGTCCCACAGCCCCGTAGTTGACGGCTCAGAAATGTTCAGATACTGCAGAGTCACAGGGTGTATTTTAGCTATTATTTCTTTAAGCAGCACATATACCATTCTGGCAATGCATATGTATTCAGGGTGTAACTCATAGACATCTTGCACCGCAACATTCTGATTCTCGTCCTAAAAGTGAGTAAGTTAGCGTAGTGTAGGAAGTAAGTTAGTAAGTGTGGCGTTAAATAACACTGTTATGGCCCGCTGACCTCGGAATTTTAAAAAATAACCTTTGTGGGGCTAAAGACCCAATTCTTCTATTTTTAAAATAAGTATCACACATTCGTCTTTCTATCAATCTTCTGTCAAAATAGGTACACGTCCCTTGTATACATTTGAGTTTTGAGCAGGGTTCGCCCGCGTATTGGATCTCATTGACCGCTGCTGCCAAGACCTTAATCATATCAACGTGGGCATATTTCTTCACCACAGACAACCCGTACACAATCCTTGCGCGGGTCTAGCCTCCTACATATGTGTCGAATTGTTCTTGCTGTTTACGACACATATAGACACTCGTGAGCCCCCTGTTGTGGTTCGTTAATGTTATGCCCATAGCATAGGTTATAATAGTCACTTTTAACACATATGTTCACAACAGTCGCCGCAAAATCTTTAACGGGCCATATGGCGTCATGGGTTACGCCTGGAGTTTCCTTTTCAAAATCTGTGCCATTTTAGATGCAAACACATTTCTTACACAGCTCTTTGTTTGGGCTTGTAATACTTTCAGCCTGTTTGGAACAGCATAAGCAGTAAAAATGTACACTGTTAAACTTTGACACCGATCCCCCTAGCGCATCTCCTTTTGCGGTTGTTTTCTATGGTTCAAACAGAAAGAAAAGACAAACTAGTAGTTAAAAGTATGATATCAACGTACACATGCCAAGTCTCTATAGAGATTTTTTTTTACTAACCTCATAATTTTCGCTAAACTCAGCGGCTGCTCTGAAATCTTGTGAGTCACATAGGTCCATTGGTGCATAAGCGGTGTCAGAGTTTACTCTTGCCGGCTGTATGATGACTGCCTCATGATCAAGGTCCTCCTGAAACCCCAACTCTTCATACACAGGTGAATTCGGCCGTGCTATACATTCTTCATCATCTTCAGTGTCGATGAAGTTGATCCCAACATTTAATTTGTCTTTTGAGGATTCGCTGTTACTGCTGTCAAACTTAATAGGGGATATCATTTGTGGCAAAACCTTGAGGCTGAGGTTTTCAAGCCGATGGCAGAGTTCCTCTTGAAAGTCGGTAATGTCGGAACCCCCATCTACGGCAGCCGGCTGTGCATTCTCATTCATCACCGAAGGTGTTTGGGTACGCTAATATCTATTGATAGTGTTCAAGACCCCTGAGGACATGTCTTTGCTGGTTAGAGGGCTATATCTCTTCATAATGCCAGGACAATCTATTTCAGCTGTGGCTCACGGTTTGACATGCGTCTCTGGCAGGCTCCTTATATGTATTCTACTGGTCAAAAAGGGGCATACACCTCTACAACACATGACGGTCATGCTCTCCTTGATGGCTCTGATACAATGAATGGAAACACGTAACGTTAACCACGTGTCATGACCATTTGCATCATTTGAACTAGGACCCAGGCACATGACTAACACGTGATCACATGATGTCACAACACACGTGACCCACCCACACCTACGTCAGTTCTGGGGCGGGCTCTCACGGGTACTGGAAGCCCCGGTAACGGATGTGATGTCAGTTCCGGGGGGGCAGGCCAACTGTCACTTTTTAGTTTGATGAGGAAAGGTATCCTATATTCTACTCACACTGGCCTAATACAAATGTGAGATGTAAATGTAATCTCTACAAGGAAATCCTCTTTGTGCGAAGAAACTTCCATATAAACTGCATAATCGTAAACTTTCAAAGGCCTCTGGTTGCTGAGGATATCTTGTCACAAGCTAGGGCAGGTGCAGTAAAGTCAGGATTAATAAAGATCCTACTGCTGGTCTTTTTCTATAAAGCATTTGGCTCCTACTTCACCCTTCCAGGTCGCCAAACAAGTCTCTTCTCATCCACCTCCCTCATTACATCACACTGATCAGCTACTGCTTGGGGACAGATTTGTGGTACTCTCTGGTCTGGAGAACAATGCCTGGCAGGGTGGAAGAGAACATGATTGCGCTGACATTGCAGGCTCTAAGGATTCTATGAATATGGAGACTACATAGTTGAGCAGTATGTTATGTTATGTTATGTTATGTTATGTTATGTTATGTTATGTTATGTTATAACTGCTTGTATAGCGCCTAAAAACTGCCCGGGGGCCTCGTAGCGCTTTCTGTACATAATGGCAAGTGACACCATCTGAGTTCAGATAGAAATTAAGCTTTAAATAGCCAGGTTTTCAAGGCCTTTCTAAACAAAATCTCTTGGGGTATCGATCTAATACTAAAGGGAAGGCTATTCCAAAGAATGGCACCTTGATAGGCTAGGGATCTTCCTCCCCATCTTACTTTCTTTATTGTAGGTACTGTGGCCAGCATAGCTGAGGAAGATCTCAGTAATCTGGTCGGAGTATATACCGAAGCCAGGGTTTTGAGCATTTCGGGGCCATGATTAAATATAGATCTATGAAAATGGCATAACGTCTTAAACTGAATTATTTTATCCACTGGGAGCCAATGTAGAAATGAGATTGCAGCCTGTATAGAATGATGTTTAGGGGTATTTAAAAGTAGACGTGCTGCCGCATTTTGCACCCTCTGCAGCCTCTGGGTAACATATTTTGGTGCTCCTACCAAGAGAGCATTGCCGTAGTCGAGACGAGAACCTATCAGAGCCTGAATAACCAGTCTCCTAGCAAGTGGTGGAAGTATTGGTATAACCTTCCTCAGGGTTCCAAGCAAGGCAAAGGAAGTTCCAGCTAATCTATTGGCCTGTTGTGACATAGAAAGTTGAGGATCTAACCATACTCCAAGACTCTTAATAATAGACTTAGGGGGGGGAAGAGTAAGATCTCCAACTAAAGATCTTGGTTTAGTGGAGGTGGCGTTTTGTGGTCCAAAGAACATGACCTCTGTCTTATCATCATTAAGTTTTAATTTACTTCCTGACATCCACGTCGCAATTGCTTTCAGGCATGGTCCCACTGCTGTATCCATGTCCGGATAGGAATTAGAGAAGGAGACAATTAGTTGAGTGTCATCTGCGTAAGACACCAGCTTGAGTCCATATGATTCGATAATTTCTGCTAAAGGCTGCATATAGACATTAAAAAGTAGTGGGCTCAGGGCAGAGCCCTGTGGAACTCCACACTTACTGAGAGTGCGCCTAGAGGTACATGATCTGTCTAGGACCTGGAAGGATCTTCCATGGAGGAATGAAAGAATCCACTCCAATGCTACTCCCGAAATGCCACATCGTTGTAATCTATCTTTGAGAATGTTCAAATCAACCGTATCAAACGCCGCACTTAAGTCTAGTAGGATAATGGCGGTTTCCATTCCTTTATCCATCCTCATTTTAGCTTCTTCTGTAATCGCGACCAAGGCGGTTTCCGTCCCATGTTGTGGTCTAAAACCCATCTGAGTGGGATGCTGTCAAAGCCCAGCTCACCTGAGTTCTTGTTCAGTTCTGATGGAGGTTGAAGACAATCCGACCCCACCCTGAAACTGCTTGTTCCAGCACACTAGTTTTTAAAACAGTGCACTAAGAACAGAAGCTCAAGGGAAGGGGGGAAGTGGATAAAATAAAAAAAGAGACAACACCGTTCTTGCGTTTCCACTGTTGAAGTGCTGCACAAATCTGCAGCCCTTTCTGACTTCTGTAGAAACTGGTGCCTAATGAAACATAAACAAAGAACAGATAAGTGCAACCTATTCCTAAATGGGTTCCTGACTATCCCTTTATTTATTAGAAATTCTCTTCTAAAAGTACCTCTTGGATCCTGGTCTCTAGTTTTCAGGTTTGGAATGTGTCACTGCTCTGGGATGTGTTTTCTATTACTGTAAAGCTTCTAAAACATTAAACAAATACCGTTATCAGAATTACCAATATCAAACATTCATCATAATATAACTAAAGCCTAAATTCCCAATAGGAGACTCACTTTTCCCATATTTCCAGAATCTTTTATAAAACAAATACTGTACTTTTACATCAAAATACAGCATGTAATTTGTGCAAGTCCTTGATTTACTGTTTGCCTTGTTGTTAATGGTTTCCACTGTTCGATTCTTAAAAGTTCCATAAAAAAAAAAAAAAGTTTGCTTACAAAGTTCCGCAAAGTATTGTAACAAGGGGTTTGAATCACAATGTTTGTGGAAGGTATCTTGTTTCCAATTGTCTATACACGAATCCAGAAATTGTTGTCAAAGTTCTTTCAGGTAATACAAAGTTTTGCACTTACTTGTTGCTGGCAAGAGATACTGATCAGTCTAACCTTGTCTTCTTTCTCTTTTGCAGGTTGCTCGTAGGAGAGAGGCTGAGGCAAGGAGGAACCGGAAACCAGAAGAAGGAAGAGCCAGCAGCTGCGCCCATTGAAGCCAATGAAAGTCAGGAGTGTCAGCGCCGAGGGATCTGTTCTCAGGTAAGCGGGAGGTAGACGAGCACAAGCACTGGGTGAGGCTCGGGGGCTGCCTTTTATAGACAGGGCTGGGTGTGGTTCGAAGAGCTGGGTGTGGTTTGAAGAGCTGGGTGTGGTTTGAAGGGCTGGGTGTGGTCCTCACATGCTGCACATGTTCTTGAAAGGTGTGCAGAGCTGGGTGTGGTTTGAAGAGCTGGGTGTGGTCCTCACATGCTGCACATGTTCTTGAAAGGTGTGCAGAGTTTCAGTTATTATGCTAATGAGTTGAATTAACACATGGCCTAGGGAGGAGTGTTTTAAAGAAGCCTTGGTAAAAGCAAGGCCCAATGTGTAAACAAAACAGCACATTAAACAACATACACAGAAGCCTAGGGGGGGGGGAAAGGTGAGATAACAAGAAAGGCTTTCAATAGTAAGTTTAAAAGGGAGCTATTACAGAACCCACTAGTGCAGTGAGAGGGGACATGCTCTTTGCTGTGCACAAACCCTAACAGTTGCCCTCCTCAAAGGCCCTCCTACAGGACGGGGTTTTCCTGGATTTTTTAAATAAAACCGTCTAATCAGCTGTGGGGCATGTACATATGATGCTGGTTCCCATGAATTCTCAGATTCATCATATCCTTTCCATTCTACTAAATAAAACAGACGTCCACTAATTCTTTTTGAGTCTTTTATGCTTTTCACTTCATATTCTAGATTTCCCTTAATTGGTATGGGTGGAGGTGGTGGTTCAGGTCGGGTTTTTGGGTTGTACGGCTTAAGCAAGGACACATGGAATGTAGTATGTACTGGATATTCTTTTGGTAAATCTAATTTTACTGTTACCGGGTTTACTATGGCAGTTATACTAAAGGGTCCAATGAAACGTGGTTGCAGCTTTCGGGATCCCTCTATGTTTAGGTTCCTTGTGGAGAGCCATACCTTGTCACCAATTTTATACATTGGGGCCTCAGATCTGTGTTTGTCTGCTTGTCTTTTCATGCTTTCCTTGTACTTTAATAAATGTTTCCTGGCTTTGTCTTGTATGTCACCTAACCTCGTTAGTCTATACGTTACTGTAGGTAACAGGGAATCTTCTAACAAAATGGGTATAGCTCTTGGATGATACCCCTGCAAGAAATAGAATGGTGAGCAAAGTAGAGCTGAATGCTCAGAATTATTATAAACAAACTCCGCTACAGGGAGAGCTTCCAACCATTCACTAGAATAATCAGCCAATAAACAACGTAGCGTTTGAAGTAAGGTTTGGTTCAGTCGTTCAGTCTGTCCATCTGTCTCTGGGTGGAAAGCAGTGGATAATGCCACATCTATTTTCAGTTTTTCACATAATTTTTTCCAAAATCTAGAGTTGAACTGGCTCCCTCGGTCTGACACCACTTTGCTTGGCAAACCATGTAAACGCACAATTTCCCTTATAAAAATATCGGCAAATTCTGCCGCCGTGGGTAATTTCCGTAATGGTACAAAATGTGCCATTTTAGATAAAAAATCCACTATAACCAACACTGTTGTGAAAGATTTTACAGGTGGTAATCCTACAATAAAGTCTACGCTCACAGTATGCCAAGGTTGTTTGGGTGTTGGCATTGGTATTAACAAGCCGTCAGGGGCCTTATGAGAAGATTTATGTCTTGCACAAATTGGACAGGTAGTGACAAATTGCTTAATGTCCTTTCTTATAGTGTCCCACCAAAAGTGTTTTTGCACATTTTCCAGGGTTTTTACCCAACCAGGATGACCTGCCAACGGTGAGGCGTGATGCCAAATTATCACCTGTGTTTGTAATTCAGAGGTGGGCACTAACAGCATGTTGTCGTGATACAATAAACCTCGTTGTATTGTGTTATGGGAATCCTTTAACCAATCCTGAGGTGTTATTTGCATGTGTGCATTATATAGATCTGTGATGAAATCCTTCTGTTGTACTGGTGCCAAAAACTTTTGGGGAGGAATAATGGGTTCTCCTATTTTATCTTGTTTCATGTCTGAGGTATGTCCGTATCTAGATAACACATCAGATTGAATTTGTTGTGCACCTGGTCTATAGGTTATTACAAAGTCAAATGTGCTAAAAAAAATTAACCAGCGCATCTGACGTGGTGTTAATGCTTTAAGTGATCCAAAAAACTGTAGGTTCCTATGGTCAGAAAAGATTGTAACTGGGTACTTGGCTCCCATTAAATGGTGCCTCCATTCTGAAAAGGCTACTTTGATAGCTAGTAGTTCCCTTTCAGCCACAGTGTAATTTTGTTCAGCTGGCAATAACTTTTTGGAATAGAAGGCTATAGGATGTAACTGACCATCTACTGCATCTCGTTGAGAGAGAACTCCTCCTAAAGCTACTTGTGAAGCATCCGCTTCAACAAAAAAGGGCAAGTCAGGATCAGGATGTTTCAGAATTGGGGCTGAAGTGAATTTTTGTTTTAGGAGTTGAAAGGCGTGTGCCGCCTCATCAGTCCAAAGAAATCGTTGCCCTTTCCGCAACAAGGTAGTTATTGGGGCCGCAATGTCTGCAAAATGTGCAATAAACCTCCTATAAAAATTGGCGAAACCCAGAAATTTCTGAATATCTTTTACAGAGGATGGTTCTGGCCAATCAGCAATAGCACTGATTTTCTTTACATCCATAGTTATTCCTTGAGGTGACAGGCAGTATCCTAAAAAGTCCACCTTGCTGACATTAAAAGTACACTTTTCTAACTTAGCAAAAAGATGATTTTCTTTTAACTTTGATAATACTGCACGAACATGTTGGGTATGTTCTTCTGAGTTCTTAGAGTAAATGAGGATGTCGTCTATGTATACTATGACACAAACGTCCAGGAATTCGTGTAGGACCTCATTTATAAAGAACTGAAAGGCCGCAGGGGCATTACATAACCCAAAGGGCATTACTGTGTACTCAAATAAGCCAAACTTTGTCTTGAAAGCTGTCTTCCACTCATCCCCCTCTTTTACTCGGACCAGGTGGTAAGCTCCCCGCAGATCTAGTTTAGTGTATACAGTAGAATGTCTTAATTGATCCAACAACACAGGTATTAGAGGAAGAGGATATTTATTCTTTATTGTAGCCTTATTTAGTCCTCTATAATCGATACACGCGCGCAGGGATTTATCCGGCTTCGGGATAAAAAAGAGTGGAGATGACACCGGAGATGTGGAATGACGGATGAACCCAGACTGTAGTAGGTCATCTAGGTAGGTTCTTAAGTATTTGGTTTCTTCGTCAGTCAAAGCATATACTCTGTTATTAGGTAAAGGGGCCCCTGGGATAAGATCTATACGACAGTCATAAGACCGATGTGGGGGCAACACACTAGCCTTTACTGGATCAAAAACGTCTTTAAAGTCAGAATATTCAGGAGGGAGACGGTTCATCTTGTGTAAGACTAGCACAGTGTAATACTGTGCTCTGTTCTGTACCTGCTTCTTGATAGCAATTAGTTCTACAGAAAGAGGAATCCAAAGTAACAGTTCTATTCACCCAATCAATTTTTGGGTTATGAGTTGTTAACCAGGGTACCCCGAGAATCAAACCAAAATTAGGAGTATCTATCAGATCAAAGCTAATCACCTCTGTGTGCCCGTTCTGACAGACCATAACAAGTGGACTTGTTTGTTTTGTGATTAATCCAGAGGTCAATTCTGACCCATCCACTGCACATACTGCTTCTGGACAAGGCTTTAGGCACATAGGAAGTCCTAAGTTTTCAGCTAACTTATTATCCACAAAATTTCCTGTCGCGCCTGAGTCCAGTAGGACAGGGAGAGAATGCCTCACTTGGGTAGTAACAATTAAAACGACCTGAATTATGAAATGTCTAGGTATGTGCGGTACCCTGAAGGCTGCAGCATTAGAGGTTTGATTAAGATGTTTTCTCGAACAAGTAACCTCTCCCCTTGTCGAGCTTAATCGTTTCCCGATTCAGTTGAGGAGGTGGAGGAAACAGCACCCTTTTGTGGAGTTTTAGGCTTTACTGGACATTCTCTGGCAAAGTGACCTGCCCTGCCACAATATAAACATAATTGAAGTTTTCTCCTTCTTTCTTTTTCCTCTGATGTGAGTGGACCTCTGAGTGTCCCTATTTGCATAGGCTCTGGTTCAGGGAGTTTATTATCTGTGTCTTTCTTCTTGTGTCTAATAAAAGTTAACCGTGATTCCAGTTTGTATTTATCTCCCTTTCTTTCTCCTAATCTATGTTCTAATTTCACAACTAAATCTACAAAGTTCGAATAGTCTTCTGGCAAATCAACGATATGAGCCAGCGCGTCTTTTAACTCGTCTCTCAAACCTTTATAAAAAAGGGAGACATGCTTTTCTTCTGGCCACTGTGTCTCGGTGAGTAAACGATTAAAACTAGTGAGATAGGTCAATAAATCCTTGTTACCTTGTTTAAGATTTAAAAGCTCATTATCACTTGCCTGCATGAAAGTGTGTTTTGCAAAAAGGCTGGTCATGGTACGTTTAAATTGATTCCAATTATGGAGGATGGGATCATCTCTATCCACGAAAGGAATTGACCAATTGGCTGCTGTGCCACCCAAATAAGACAAGACGAATGCCACTTTCGTATCATCAGTAGGGAACTGTTGTGGCTTACAAACGAAGTGTAATTGACATTGATGGATAAAAACATGGAATTTGTTACTATCTCCATGAAAACGTTCAGGTGCTGCTAAGGGCACAGCATTAGGAACATTAACAGTAACCTCAACTGGGGGAGGCAAAGTTGTATGTTTTGATGGCGCCCCTGTCTCTGAGGAGGTTTTAAACAAAGGCGTAAAAGCTGTGTTCCACTGAGATCCCCTAAATTTATACCTGCTTAAATCCTGTTTTAAAGAGGTATTCTCCATCTTTAATCTCTCTATTTCCTCTTGCATATGTTGCAAGATGCCAGACACTGATTCATTATGAGCCAAGTCCTCATTTAGGGCCTGCGCCATATCCGTGACGTCAATGCCCTCTATTTCTTCCCCGGTATTCATCGTCCACCAGAACTGACATTTTTTAAGGCTTGTGCTTCTGTCAAAGCCCAGCTCACCTGAGTTCTTGTTCAGTTCTGATGGAGGTTGAAGACAATCCGACCCCACCCTGAAACTGCTTGTTCCAGCACACTAGTTTTTAAAACAGTGCACTAAGAACAGAAGCTCAAGGGAAGGGGGGAAGTGGATAAAATAAAAAAAGAGACAACACCGTTCTTGCGTTTCCACTGTTGAAGTGCTGCACAAATCTGCAGCCCTTTCTGACTTCTGTAGAAACTGGTGCCTAATGAAACATAAACAAAGAACAGATAAGTGCAACCTATTCCTAAATGGGTTCCTGACTATCCCTTTATTTATTAGAAATTCTCTTCTAAAAGTACCTCTTGGATCCTGGTCTCTAGTTTCCAGGTTTGGAATGTGTCACTGCTCTGGGATGTGTTTTCTATTACTGTAAAGCTTCTAAAACATTAAACAAATACCGTTATCAGAATTACCAATATCAAACATTCATCATAATATAACTAAAGCCTAAATTCCCAATAGGAGACTCACTTTTCCCATATTTCCAGAATCTTTTATAAAACAAATACTGTACTTTTACATCAAAATACAGCATGTAATTTGTGCAAGTCCTTGATTTACTGTTTGCCTTGTTGTTAATGGTTTCCACTGTTCGCTTCTTAAAAGTTCCATAAAAAAAAAAAAAATTTGCTTACAAAGTTCCGCAAAGTATTGTAACAAGGGGTTTGAATCACAATGTTTGTGGAAGGTATCTTGTTTCCAATTGTCTATACACGAATCCAGAAATTGTTGTCAAAGTTCTTTCAGGTAATACAAAGTTTTGCACTTACTTGTTGCTGGCAAGAGATACTGATCAGTCTAACCTTGTCTTCTTTCTCTTTTGCAGGTTGCTCGTAGGAGAGAGGCTGAGGCAAGGAGGAACCGGAAACCAGAAGAAGGAAGAGCCAGCAGCTGCGCCCATTGAAGCCAATGAAAGTCAGGAGTGTCAGCGCCGAGGGATCTGTTCTCAGGTAAGCGGGAGGTAGACGAGCACAAGCACTGGGTGAGGCTCGGGGGCTGCCTTTTATAGACAGGGCTGGGTGTGGTTCGAAGAGCTGGGTGTGGTTTGAAGAGCTGGGTGTGGTTTGAAGGGCTGGGTGTGGTCCTCACATGCTGCACATGTTCTTGAAAGGTGTGCAGAGCTGGGTGTGGTTTGAAGAGCTGGGTGTGGTCCTCACATGCTGCACATGTTCTTGAAAGGTGTGCAGAGTTTCAGTTATTATGCTAATGAGTTGAATTAACACATGGCCTAGGGAGGAGTGTTTTAAAGAAGCCTTGGTAAAAGCAAGGCCCAATGTGTAAACAAAACAGCACATTAAACAACATACACAGAAGCCTAGGGGGGGGGAAAGGTGAGATAACAAGAAAGGCTTTCAATAGTAAGTTTAAAAGGGAGCTATTACAGAACCCACTAGTGCAGTGAGAGGGGACATGCTCTTTGCTGTGCACAAACCCTAACAGATGCAGACATTTTTTGTCTTCCAGAAAAGTGGATAGCTGAGTATGTATATATTTTTCTGTTATTTTGGACATTATGGGTAGCAAAGAGATCGGTCTATAATTGGACAGTATTTTTGGGTCCAAATTGTTTTTTTTCAAAAGAGGCTTAACAATAGCCCGTTTCCAGGAATCGGGTACGGTACCAGAGGTTAACGAGGTATTAATAAGATTTGTGATTGCCGGACCTAACACTGGAGTTCCCAGACGAAGAATCTGAGGGGGTGCAGGATCAAGTGGGGAGCCTGATTTAATTGAACCCAATAGTCTAGTCACTATGTCCAAGCTAATAGGGGTAAAATTAGTTAAGGCGACTTTGGTTTCCTTCCTGACCACCACCTGATCACTAATCAGTGAGTCAGGAAAAGAGACATAAATGTCCTGAATTTTACTTAGAAAAAAACTTGCAAGATTCTCCACATGTTGCTGCTGAGAATCTACAATTTCTGGCTCCTCCTTAGGATGAATAAGATCTTTTAGGACATTAAAAATGTCTTTAGGGGAATTGGTAGCGGCTTCAATTCTGCCAGTATAGTAAGTTGCCTGAACCTTTTTCATTTCTAAATGGTATGCTCGAATCATATTCTTATATTCTTTTTTCAATGAATCATCTGGGGAATGCCTCCATTTTCTTTCTTGCTTCCTACATTCTCTTTTCATTTCAAGTAAACTTGTGGTGAACCAAGGAGCTGATTTCTTTCGAGGCAGTTTTTTCGAAGTAGAGAGAGGTATGGTTTCTTCCAAGCTATCCTCTATCCATTTGTTTATAGATCAGTTATATTTTTAGAATCTAAGGCCCTCATTCTGACCTTGGCGGGCGGCGGAGGCCGCCCGCCAAACGCCGTCAGGTTACCGTTCCGCGGTCGAAAGACCGCGGCAGTAATTCTGACTTTCCCGCTGGGCTGGCGGGCGGTCGCCTTCAGACCGCCAGCCAGCCAAGCGGGAAAGAGGCTTCCACGATGAAGCCGGCTCGGAATCGAGCCGGCGGAGTGGAAGCTGTGCGACGGGTGCAGTTGCACCCGTCGCGTATTTCACTGTCTGCGCAGCAGACAGTGAAATACATGTAGGGGCCCTCTTACGGGGGCCCCTGCAATGCCCATGCCAGTGGCATGGGCACTGCAGGGGCCCCCAGGGGCCCCGCGACCCCCCCTACCGCCATCCGGATCTCGGCGGTCCGACCGCCGGGATCTGGATGGCGGTAGGGGGGGTCGGAATCCCCGCGGCGGTGCAGCAAGCTGCGCCGCCGCGGAGGATTCAATGGGGCGGCGGTACACTGGCGGGACCCCGCCAGTGGTGCCGGTCCGACCGCGGCTTTACCGCCGCGGTCGGAATCCCCATTGGAGCACCGCCGGCCTGTCGGCGGTGCTCCCGCGGTCCTCCGCCCTGGCGGTCTAAGACCGCCAGGGTCAGAATGACCACCTAAGTTTCCTGGTTTCTTCTTTCCCAATGCATTAATAAAGTCTGCAGCCTTTAATTTGTGCCATTTTCTTCTAAAAAGTGGGGGATTGCTAAACCAGGATTTCTGCCGAGAGATAGTTATCTCTAGTTCTATCAAAAAATGATCAGACCAGGCTAACGTGTAGGAGGATAAAAATTCTAAATCTGGCATGTTGGAAAAAACAAGGTCAAGAGTATGGCCCCTGTTATGCGTGGGGCCCTGCACCAGTTGCACTAAATCACAGGCCTTCATGTCTGCTATTATCATCCTGGTCGAGGCTTTATCTTCCATTTCTGCGTGTAAATTAAAATCTCCTAACAATATGAAGTTAGATTTAGTAAAAATCGATTGAGAGATAATCTCTGCAAGTGAGGTCACAAAATCTCCACTAGGACCAGGAGGTCGGTAGACAAAGACACCAGAAATTGTATAATGAGGATTAACATTAATAGAAAAGAACATACTCTCACCTCCTTTAATTACTGTATGGGCTATTGTTATCCCACATATATCTTTATAGACAACTGCGATACCACCATCTCGATTAGGTCTATCAATTCTGCTGAGTTTGTATCCAGTAGGAAGAGTCATAACAATATCTGGGCCAGAGCTTTCATCCAGCCAAGTTTCAGTGAGAAACAGAGCTAGGGTTTTTTTGTTCCACCAAAAGGTGGATATCCATTATATGGGCCCCTAGCGAGCGACAGTTAACTAGTAGAATCAGAAATTTATCAAATTTACTATTTTTTTGATAGTCCAAACCTCGTTGAGGGGTCCAAGCACATGCAGGGCATCTGTAATTTTCCACACAAGGATCTAACCTTTGAGAACAGCTATCGTGAGATTTATTGTTTAACGAGAATATTGTATCCCTAGCGTAAGTGATCATTCCCTGCTCATTATTATTTGGATCATAATCTCTTGGCTCTCGGCACGGTCTGGCAGGGACGGGCGCAGGCGGGCTTGCCTTTGGCGTGCCATCGGCGCGCCCGTTGCACGCGTCCGCTGCGCGCCGCGGTCATGTGGGCTAAAAATAGCCCAACAGCAGGAGAAAGCTAGAGCGCTTACTCCAAAATGGCGCAAACTAACCTAAGATGGCGGCGGTACTTCCGATTTTCCAGCGTTTTTAAAAAGGTTCACAAAGTGATAAAGTCTCTCTCAAATAACACTCTTCGCATTAGTTTATAGTTTTACAGTATTGAGCATGTGCAGAAAGTGCTTCAGTGCAAATCAAACATCAGATTCAATACATTAAATTACTTTAAAAAGAATTAATAAATTTCTAAAAAGTGGTAAAAACTTGCCGCTTGCAGCGAGCGTAGGTAGTCAGATAGACCTAAGACTGCCTTCCGCTGCGCACCGCGGTCATGTGGGCTAAAAATAGCCCAACAGCAGGAGAAAGCTAGAGCGCTTACTCCAAAATGGTGCAAACTAACCTAAGATGGCGGCGGTACTTCCGATTTTCCAGTGTTTTTAAAAAGGTTCACAAAGGATGATCACGCTCCTTGCTCAGGAAATTCAGGATAGTTCTGGACCTCTCACTGGGCTCAATCACTTCTCCTTTGACCTCCCCTGCATACTGTACAACAGATCCTAACCCAAGGGGGCAATCAGGATCTTGCTTGTAGTTTAACTGTGCCTGTTTCTAGCAAGTAAGATCAGATGTAATTCCTCCGTAATCAATGCGGGAGAAAGTTGAGGTTCTTAAACTGGAACATTGCTGATTTGGCATCTAAGTTGCTCATTGAGGATTGGCATACTATGATTAATAGCTATGATATTGTTTTCTTTGCAGGAAACGTGGTTGCAGGATGATGTCTGTTTTGATGGGTACACATACCTTAACCTTCCTGCAACTCCCTCCCCTTCAGGTAGAGCTAAAGAGGGTTTGGCCACTGGGTTTAAAGTAGGCATTGGCTCGAAAATATCATCAATACTGACGGAGGGGGAAATTATGCAGACCTTTGATTTGCGGTGGGGTCCAAGATTTGGTCTTGTTATGATCAATTTTTATAACAATTATTTTTCTGTTAGGAAAAATCTGAACTTTAATTTTCTATTTGCCTTGGTCGAGTCATTAACCGAGAAGAGTGTATATCTTGGAGGGGCATTGAACCTAATGGTGGCTTGCAGCTTAAATGCAAAACTGGGGACTGTGCCTACTCTTTCATCATCAACTTTTGACCGAGCTTTAGATGAATATTATTGGGAGGTTAATATGGACTCCCAGGGGTAATTATTGTACACCTATTTGGCATCCTATGATCTAGAGAGTATTGTCACTGAGTGGGTGACCTCTACCACCTTGACATACATTGGTAGGTGGCAAGGTTAAGTAATCAATTATGTTTTTGTTTGAAGGCGCATACACCCTAGCCCTGGATGGTGAAGTTCTTCTTACTGTATACAGTGATCATAACCCTGTAATCCTCTCTATAAAGGTTTCTGTTAACGGCTCAAAGATTAATAAGGGAAGCCTGCAGATTATATCTACAAAAACCACTTGTCATGTTTGGCACTTTGCAAGTCAATAATGAATCAGATCAGTAATGGGTGTGAGGGCCTAGTAAACTCTTGTTCATCAGAGGTTTTTGGGCCCATTACAGTATTGAATAACTTTGAAGAATTAATCCCTCATGTAAGAGACATAGGTTCTCCTTATGGCCATGGTGGTGACTGTTAAATTGGCGGTAATACCCCCAACAGGCTGGTGGTAATTACCTTGGCCGTGATAACTCCCATAGACAGCCAATGTACCACACCAACCGTCAGGATGTAAACACCACTGACCACGGCGGTAGCCATCAACAGCCAGGCGGAAGAGAAGGTACCGGCCACCATATTATGACATAACAAACCACCAGGATTTCCGGGGCGGTACCAACGCCATTAAAAAGTCTGCCGCAAACACATTACAGAAAACTAAAGAATCACCAACAGAGAAGATCAAGGCTGCCATGGAACCGGATCTTCAAGTCTTCCTGATGCTTTTCTATGCCATACTCCACCTGGAACGCCGACAAAGACAACAACGGTGAGTACAGCCGCCTAGCACACAAGGAAGGGAAGGTGGAAAAGGAGAGTGACACACACACGCACAACACAGATCAGACACACACACACACACACCATGCACACAACCAGCTGCAGAGCAAAACCGGTCTCACAGGATACACGTCATAATAATGCAAGGACTACAGTTATCCACAACTGATAGTGTAATTTGAGGCAAACAGCCACCATATTGTCCATGTGACAAGATATACATGAGTCACTGTTCAGAAAGGGCCAATGGTCAGTCCAAAGTACAAACGGGCCACATGGCCACAGGGCACAGTCCAAGACCCAACTTGTTCCCTGACGTAATCCGCACTACACTGTTCAGGGGCATCATGTTGGGATTGCCAGGCACCTCAAGGGGAAGAGGGATGGGGGGTACCTCAGATGAAGTGGGTCACAGTCTCTGAGTTGGGGGCTCCTTGCCCATTTCACTGTGCTGAGGAGTGCAAGGTCACAGTCTCTGAGCTGGGGTATTTGCCCACTGGTTCTGGAGGGGGCTCCTTTCCCATTTCACTTTGCTGGGGAGTGCAAGGTCACAGTCTCTGAGTTGGGGTACTTGCCCACTTTTTCTAAAGGGGGCTCCTTGCCCATTTCACTTTGCTGGGAAGTGCAAGGTCACAGTCTCTGAGTTAGGGTACTTGCCCACTGGTTCTGGAATGGGCTCCTTGTACAACAGTCCCTGGGGGGTGGACTACATGCCCTCTGCTGGAAGTGATGGCTGTTGTGTCCCAGCTGGAGGTGAGGGCTCCTTGCCCACTGCTGTTGGAGGGGAAACCCTGCCAGCCTTGCTGGAGGTGAGGGTTCCTTGCCCACTGCTGTTGGAGGGGAGACCCTGCCTGCCTTTGCTGGAGGTGAGGGCTGCTGTGTCCCAGCTGGAGATGAGAGGTGCTGTATCCTAACTGGAGGTGAGGGCTGCTGTGTCCCAGCTGGAGGTGAGGGCACCTTGACCACTGCTGTTGGGGGGGGCTCTTGCCTCTACTACTTAGTGGAGTGGGAACCTTCCCTTTCCTGGGTGGTGGAGTGGGATCCTTCCCTTTCCTGGGTGGTGGAGTGGGATCCTTCCCTTTCCTGGGTAGTGGAGTGGGATCTTTCCGATCCTTCCCTCTCTTGGGTGGTAGAGTGGGATCCTTTACTTTTTTGCCTCCATGACTAGGAGCTGCCTCTACTGGAGTCCATTGGACTGTTTGGCTGAGGTGCTGGGCTGGGTCGTTGTGACCCTGCGCTTGCAGGCAGGATGGGGGCTGGAGGGAGGGGGGAGGTCAAGGAGGGCAAGTAAAAGCTTCTTAGGGACAGTGGGTGGGATGAGGGAGGAGGGATGGGAGTGGTTGTTGGAGGTGTATGTCTGATGGACTTGGGTGCAGGTGCATGGGCAGTGTGCTGATGTGAGGTGGATGGCTGTTGGGTGTCTGTGTGCGTGCGTTTGTGTCTCTTAGGAGGTGGGGGGCAGACAGGGTGGGAGAGGACTCAGGGGAATCGTTAATGGATGTTGTGGAGGTGTCTGCAAGTGAGGTGTGTGTGCTGCTTGGTGTGGTGATGGTGGTGGTGGTGGCTGTTGATGCAGTGCATGCAGGTGTGAGTGCGGATGTGACAGTGAGGGAGGAGGAGGAGCAGCAGGGGAAGACAGTGGATGTTGTTGTGTGTGCAACTGTCTGTTGTTTCTGTGAGTGCTTGTGGCCTGAAGTGTGCTGTCTGTGTTTGTTTGTGCCACTCTTGAGTGATGGTTTGTGTGTATGCTTGTCTGTATGTGTGCATGGGATAAGTTGGGGTTCAGGAGATTGGGACTGGGAAGCGATAGTTGGAGTGGGGACGGTAGGAACAGGGACAATGGCTGCCATCAGAGGAGGCCAGAGCCTGGAACGATCTTTGTTGGGCCGCCAATAAACCGTGAATGCCCTCCAGGAATTCACTGCATTGCTACATCTGGGATGCCAGCCCCAGGATGGCATTCACAATGGTTGACTGCCCTACAGAGATGGATCTCCGGAGGTCAATAGCCTCCTCACTGAGGGCAGCAAGGCTCACTGGGGCAGGTCCTGAGGTGCCTGGGGCGAAGGAGATGCCCACCCTCCTGGGTGAGTGGGCAGGGGCAACTCGGTCAGGGGCTACTGGGAGGGTGGTGCTGGCACGGGGTGGCCACGGTACCTGTAGCTAGGGTGGTCCCAGAGGTGTCCGCCACCACCAGGGAGCTTCCATCAGAGGAGGTATCAGAGTCAATGTTGTCACCTCCTATCTCCGCTGTGGTGTTCCCTACGCCCTCCTTCCCACTGGTCCCCTAGGTGTCGGTGGACTCTGCCTCCTAGGTCCTGTGGGATGCAGCTCCCTCTGTCACCAGTGCATCTGCTCCTCTGCCAGATGATGCTAATGCACACATGGACAAGATGACAGTAGAAAAAAGGGGCGGAGAGAGAAATGGAGTACTGGGTCAATTGCGGCACCAACACCACAGATGGCATACACATTACCGTCACACACAGGGATCAGGATTGAGCACCATGCTACATACTGGCATTACATTGGCTAGGTACCACAGCAAGATGTGAGACAGCCCCTGCCAACTGCACCCCTCCTGGGAGTCACTAATCCCTGTCTGACATGGAATGCAGCCTTGCTAGGTTACCAGATTTAGCAATACAACCATTTCCCTTGAGCTGGATCACGCTGCAATCTCTGAGCTGGCATTAAGAGGCACCCACTAACTGACACCCACACCAGGTTTCCATGCCACCTACCAATCATAGTTGTAACGCACACTATACTCACCCCCTTGTGGCTGCTGTGATGCCCTCAAGCGCCCATCCAGCTCTGGGTAGGCCACCACCAGTATGCAGGCCATCAGGGGGGTCAGGTTCCGACGGGCACCCCGCCCTCGTTGGGTGGCCATCCCCAGCTGGGCCTCTGCGGTCTTCCAGGTCCAGCGTCTCTGGTCCTCCCACCTCTTCCTAAAGTGGGTGCTCCGTCTCCGTCCGTATGTCCTTGGCGATGGCACGCCACAATCCCTTCTTCTGATGGGCGGCGACCTGCAGAGGAAACACAGACAGGATGACACCATTACACATACAATCCAGCCTGTCACACATATGGCCCACAAAACCCCTTCCATTTAAATTAGAACACACATTACCCAGCGCCCACCATGTACACTACCACCAGACATACGACCCCCCCAAATGACACGATGCTTGCACACACATCTCCATGCAACCTTGTTACATGCCTCGTGCCCAAGGTGTACTCATCTGTTGGTCTGGAGGCCCATACAGCTGCCCATACTGCGGTAGGACCCCATCCACCAAATGCTCCAACTCCTCTGAAATGAAGGCAGGGGCTCTTTCCCCAGTCACAGAGGCCATGGCAGGATCCAGACACAGGTCACAGCAGCAAACGCAGTGTAGGTTCTCCTGTGAAAAGTCAGGAATCAAGTAAGATTATGGACAGAAAATGGCAGGCACGCTTGCGGCGGTGTACACTGTCACCGCCGCCAGTGATCCCCATTGGCCACTGTACTCCATAGAGCCCCATCTTATCCAATGAGGAATAGCAAGGAGGTGCAAGACCGCCTTCCGCCATGACGCACTACCCCGGCGGAGTTCCCTCACTTTCACCTGTCCCTACATACAGCACAGGCGGTCGCCATTTTAAGGTGATGGACAATATTCAGATAATCGAGAACTGCATCATTTCCATATTTTGCACATACATTGCCATTCCCAATGTCCCGTCACATTACTGCTCTACGTACACTGAGGTGGTAGTTCCATTGTTCAAATTGTGATAGCCTACTCACTCTTGTGTCCCTTAGATACCTACCACTAAGGAGGAATCGGAGGAGGAGACAAGCCACCTTGTACAGACCCCTTGTGGACTTGGTTACACTGGAGGAGAGGCACATAATACTCACCTATAGCCTGGACAGGGCCTCAATCATAGAGCTGTGTGCTCAATTGGAGCCTGATCTGATGTCAGCTATCTGTCATCCCACTGGGATCCCTCCTCTAGTGTGGGCTCTATCAGTGCTCCATTTCCTGGCAACTGGTTCAGTCCAAGTGACAGTGGGCTTGGCAGCAGGAATGTCACAGCCAATGTTCTTAATCGTGCTGGCAAGGGTTTTATCTGCCTTGGTCAAACACATGTGCAGCTGCATTGCTTTCCCCCAGGGGGAAGATTTGGCCATTGTGAAGGCAGGATTCTATGCAATGGGACATATAACCAACATTATTGGGGCGATTGACGGTACACATGTTGTGTTTGTCCCCCCCCAGAATGAACAGGTGCTCAGGAATCTGAAGAGTTCCACTCACTCAATGTGCAAATGGTGTGCCTGGCTGGCCAGTACATCTTCCACATCACTGCCAAGTATCCTGAGGAATAGCAGCATGCCAAATGTGATGGCCCAACTACAGAGGCAAAGGATGTGGCTAATTGGTGAGCCTGACTCTTCACCCAATGTACATCAGTGTATGCCTTCTGGTGCTAACCCCATACCATTGTGTAAGGCTAAAGCTTGTCCCTCAATACTTGAAAGTGACTCTGGCTACCCAAACCTATTGTGGCTCCTAACCCATTGTGAGGAATGCCAGGACAGTGGGTGAACCAGGAGAATTATTGAAAGGACCTTTGGCCTCCTGAAGGACAGGTTCAGATGCTTCCATCTAACCGGTGGATCCCTGTGCTACTCCCCTGAAAATGTCTGCCACATAGCAGTGGCATGCTGCATGTTGCACAACCTGGCCCTCAGACGACATGTGTCTTATCTGCATGAGGAGGAGACTGGAAATGCCCCTGTGTCAGCAGTGGACCCTGAGGACAGTGAGGATGAGGATATGGACAACAGAACATCAGTTATACCTCAATACTTCCAATGACACAAGGGTGAGAAACTGGAACTGACCATTCCTCTGATTATTGATCTTTTCTGTGTGGCTGTAGCAGGATGGCATTCACTTCCTTTGCATCTCTAGTTACTGCCACTTATGGCTTCTCATTCTGCAGATGTTGGTGATATGACAACTGTGTACTGATGTAATGACTACAGACAGATAGGGATCATTAACTGTATGCTATCACAGTGTTCAAATCATTTCCACATGATGTGACTGTTTTCATATATGCACATTTTCATCACAAAAAACACTTTCACTCAGGTTGTGACCAAGGGTGTTTATTGTAGTGCAAATATTTGACGGAAAAGTGCAATGGAATGGGGTGATGGTTGAGGAAAGTCCAGGGTATTGTTCCAGTCTGTTTGTAGAACAGGTCCAGTGTCCAAGGGGCCATAGGAAGGGGAGCAAAGGCAGTTCAAAGTGGACACTGTGACTAGGTAGGACACAAGGGAGACGTTCAGGAGGGTCTCATTTCCTGGTGATGGTCTGGTCTTGGCAAGTGTCTCTGTCTTCTATCTGGGTCGCAGGGAACGTTTGCAGGGTGGTTCACCTTCTGCAGGAGGAGGGCTGCTGATGGCCTGTGGGTCCTGAGGCAGGGCCTCCTGCCCACTAGCTGCTGCGTTAGTGGTGGGCTGGTCAATAAACTGGCTAGTGGAAGGGACCCGCTATTGTGCTGTCCATTCCCTCATGATGTTGGCCAGATCTGCCAGGACCCCTGCTATGGAGACCATGGTGGTGTTGAGGGTCTGCAAATCCTCCCTGATCTCATGATGGTGTACCTCCTGCAGCCACTTGTTCTCCTGCAAGTTGGTACGGATCTGGCCCATCTTGTCCTGGGATTGTTGGTAAGCCCCCAGGACAGTAGTGAGTGCCTCCTGGAGAGTCGGTTCCCTTAGCCTGTGCTCCCCCTGGCGCACAGCGACCCTCGCAGTGTCCCTGTTCCTCTGTGCCTGTATCCCCTGATTGGTGTGCCCACTGCCACTGACCCTAGGTCCCTGATTGTCTTGGGTGTGAGGTGTGGACTGGGTTCCCTGTACAGGTGGGCACACTGCTGATTGAAGTGTCCTGGGGACAGAGGTGTGGGGACGTTGAGTGGGTGCTGTGGTGTTGGATACTGATGGGGGATGCTCTGTGGTGGACGGTGAGTGGGCTGGGGTGGCCGACTGACCAGTGGCCTTTGATAGGCCAGGTAGTTCATCCAGATCCAGAAGTCCAGAGTCACTGTCATCACTGGGGGCATCTTCTGTTGGGGAACTGGTTAGTTGTGGCACCTCCTCGCTGCTGAGATTGGCTGGGGCACCTGTGGGGATGTAAGTGATGTATTATACTTCATGTCTGTGACATATTGTACATCCCTAGCTTCCCCTCTATTGTTGCTGTTGCCCTGCCACTTTGTTTGAGTATGGTGATGTATTGTGTAATTGTTAGTTCTCCATGCTGTGCATGCTTTGGTGATGGATGTACATGAAGGGCTGGGAGGGCTGTCCATACATTGGTATAGCATGCAGGGCTTGGCATTGGGGCTAGTCAGATGTGTAGGTGCAGTGTGTGGGATGGAGTTGAGAGATAGGAGTCAGGGTGAGGGGGTGAGATGGCATGCAGGTATGGGGGATGATAGGTAGCAAATATTTACTCACCAGTGTCCAGCCTCCGGCTACTCCTTGAGTCCCTCAGGATGCAGTATTGCCAAGACTTGCCCCTCCTATGCTGTGAGCTGTGGGGGAAGAGGTGGGGGTCCACTGCCAGTACTCTGGATGGGGAGCTGGTGCCTTGGTGCCACAGAACGTACCTTCCCCTGTAAGTCATAACACCTCTTCCTGATGTTGTCCCTTGTTCTTGGATGCTGTCCCACGGCGTTCATCCTGTCCACGATTCTCTGCCATAGCTCCATCTTCCTGGCAACAGATATTTGCTATACCTGTGCTCCAAACGGCTGTGGCCCTACCCTGACTATTTCCTCCACCATGAACCGCAACTCCTCATCTGTGAAACGGGGGTGGCTTAGTGGGGACATGGGTGTTATGTGTTGTGCGGTGTGCAGAGGGTGTTAAGTGGTGGGGTGTGAGATGTGGGGGGTGTGATGGATGGATGGGTGTTTGTGGTGTGTGTGTGTAGTTGTCTCAATGGTCATCATGTACGTCTTGTGGTGCTTATTGGTAATCATAAAGGGTGGTGTGTAATGTGGGTGTGTGTTTTATAGTGCTATGGGTGGGTGTGGTGTGTATGAGTGTCACGTGTGTGATTTTCTTTTTGGACAATGTTGTGTTGTTTTGTATTTGGATGGCCATTCTGAGCACGCCGGTGTGTACTGCCAATGGCTTACCGCCATTGAATGTCTGCCGTGGTGATTCGTGGGTCATAATGTGGTGGGCGTTGTTTTGTTGGCGTAACATTATGGGTGTTTGTACTGCCACTTTAGCACTGACCTTTGGGCTGGCGGATTTGTGAATGTGGCAGTATTCTGTCGGTTTGGTGTGTGTGTGTCATAATATGGCAAACGTGTATTCGCCACCACAGCGGTATGTTGGCGGCCATCACTGCAGCGGTAAGAGGCATTTACTGCCAGGTTCAACATGAGGGCCATACTGTCTAGGCCCATAGGAAAAAAATACGAGACACAGTAAGAAATGATTTGACAAAGCCTGCAGAACTGCAAATGCTAGGTTGAGGAAGAAACTGAAGTAATCTCCCAGAGATCAGGAAGCAATCAGTATGTGTAGGGAAGCCTAAACTTTGGCACCAAAGAATAGAAAGGCAGAGCTTAAGGATGTGAAATGTGAAATTCTTGTAGCTGCCTGACAGACCAAAGGCCCTCTAGCCTTCTAGAAGGCAGTGAGAGTTAGTCTTGCCTCAGGGGTACCGCCTGATAAAGTGATCATCAATATCATCCGGGGAAGCTGGGTAGACCATTTTAGTATCATCTATCATTCTAGTATTTCAAACTCAGAGGAAGGATTGGTTGGTTGTCCTCTGCCCTCAATAACTACTTCTTCGCTGAGAAGGTTCTTAAAGCCATCCTCAGCAGCCCTTCGAAAAAAGCTCCTGGACTGGATGGGATCTCCATGGACAAATTTAGGGAAAATCTGGTGGTTTGGTTGCCCATGCTCACCAATGTAATAAATTCTGCATGTAAGCCTGAGGTCCATCTGTCTTGGTGCAAGTCCATAATTGTGCCAGTTTTCAAAAAATTAAATGTACATGACCCAAAGTGAAATCGCCCAATTTCACTTCTTGACTCTGTCACCAAGAAAATTGGGAGAATCATACTGGATCGTCTACTCCTTTGGACTACAGAGAAAAAAATATTTCTACAGCCCAATATTGGTTTAAAAAAGTCTTGGCACTATTGAATAGTGTTTACATCTCCATCTCCTTGTATCTAAATACACGTTTGTCAAGAGGAGGTCCCTTCAGGTGTCATTTAGGAACCTTACAAGTGCCTTCAATTGTGTCAGTAGATCAAAGTTGTGGGATGTCTTAATTTCCGTGGGCCTTGTTGCGGATCTGGCCACTTTTCAAAGACATCTCCACTGGGATCTATCAGCGCTGTAAGATTTGGAGATAAAGAAGAGTGCTCTTTGTCTTTTTTAGTCAATCGGGGAGTGTGCCAGTGGGGTGTGCTGGCTCCAATTTTATGCTTGCAGCACATAAGTTAACTTGAAGCTGAAGTGGTGAATGTGGGGGCATATTTTCCTATGGTCAATAAAAAATACCCATGCCAGCACTTCTATATGCAGATGATGCTGTGCTACTTGCTAGGACGGCCAATGTTTTAAGTTATTATTTTACACCTTTGCTGTGTTTGTGAAAAAGCTTGAATTGGAAACCAATTTTTCAAAAATGTTTACTATGATGTATGGATCAAAAAATACTAAAACCCGCTTAATATGTATTGGGGGGAAATTGATAGAGAAAGTGAGCCAGTTTCCATATCTTGGGTTGATGTTTGATGATGAATGTACTTGGGCTCTGTGTAGGAACAAGATAAATCTCTTTTTGGACGCAGTTGGCTCTATTTTCTCATTAGCTCTCTTGATAGGAAAAAAAACTCGTAACTCTTATACTGGAGACCTACAGGAGAAAGTTGCTTCCCTCTTTGGCTCACATATTTGGGGCCATAGGGACGTGGGAAGACTACAAGCTGGGGAAAATAAATTTTGCAGGCATGTGTTGGCGGTTCCCCCATCTACCTTGCACTTTGCATCCCATCAGGAGCTACGTTTGGAATATCTGTAGGGTTTGATCAAACTTGCCCTGCTGTTGCTATGGTGGTCGAACGAAGAGGCCAGTCTAAATCGTGCAATTATCCTAGACTGTCTCTCCAGTTTACATAGGCCCAAAATCCACTGGCTCACATTTATCAGGAAGGCAACTTTTGGCCTAAGGTTGTCCTTTTATATAAGAGAAGCCAGATGGTTTTACAAAAAAAGATAATGGATGGGTTAGGGATTGCTCTCTGTCCCATAGAAGGGCGAAGAGGGAGGGCATGGAGGTGATGAAACCCACCATAAGACAATATTGTATTTTCCAAACTACTGAGGGAGTGGCTCTATATTTGAATCTGGTACTGGATACATGGGAGCAGATATTGCTGACCCGTTTCAGACTAGGTTCTGTAGATTGCTCCTATGTTTCCCGCAAGGCCAGCGTGCTCCCTCTGATATATATACTTGCCCTTGTGATGAGCTGTCCCCTCAGACTTGCACTTTCTTTTTTCTATAAGTTTTATCTTCCCCTCACCAAACGGTTTTTACTTCTGCTTCGAAAATACAGGTATAGCTAGTGTAGGGTGGCGCTGATATTTTTTACAACAACTAGACGGCCATGTTACATGTAATGTAGTAGGCTCCTTTTTAAAATATGCACTTCATTTGGATAATCTATAATGTTTTAATGATTATGTTTTATTGTTTTTATCTACATAAGGCGTTAGCGGCCTTTTCTCCTTCTTAATCAGTGTGACTTTCTTTTAAACCATGATTCTATTGTTCTGCTTTTACTTATTTTATTCTTATTGCACTTCCACCCTTGAAGCCATTATACTTGTTTTTTTATTATGCATGTACTATGTTTTATGTATGATGTATCTCTTGTGATCTGCTTTTAGCCTGGGACAGAATGGTGGGAAGATACAATAAGAAGTCTGTGTTAAGTACTAGAAGTTTGAAAAAAAACATTTCAAGCAAAAGTGCCTGTGTCAAGTCCAAATGGACCCATCTTAATGAGGTGATGAGAAACTGATTAATCGGGAAGGGGAGAACATTGATGTTTTATGTTTTCTAATTGTTGATCGATAATAGGCCAGAGGATGGTTAAAACTGCCCAGCTGTAACATAACAAGGGCATGGGTGCGATACAGATGTATTCAGGGCGAGACTGACCGTACCGGGCATCTGGTGTTTCCCCGGGAGGCTGGATGGATGGGGGACAGTTTTGTTACTGGGGTCCAGTTTTGCAATGGTGCTGCAAAATCGGCCTCCAGTAGGAAAAGGAGCAATCCAGCATAATCCACTGTGCAGGAGCTGGTCTGACAAAATTGCCGGGCAGCTTTGGGTTCCCAGTCTGGCGCTGGATGTATTATAAAATATAATTCAATACATAGCAATTAAAAAAACATAAAATGTTGCCTCTTGGATTGATTACAAAATATTTTAATGGTGGTTGGTAAAATCTTTCTTTGTATGTGTTTGCTTTGTATTTTTCAGGAATGATTTATGAGGAGTACACATGTCCTGATGATGGTCTCATGAAGGGATGCAATAGAAGGAACCAAAACATCAAACTATAAAGGTTGCCTCACCTATTTATTTTACACTGTTTTGTGAGGTTTAATAAAACTGAAATATAAGCTCTGAGTCATTTGTTCAGCTGCGTGTATGGTGTGTTGTTTTGAAATATTGTTTGTGACTCTTCATTGTTTGGGACTCCTTCCTCAATAGCTATATCTGTTTGCTGAATTGTTTCTTTTTGTGAACATGACCATGAATAAAATATTTCGAAAGTGGTTGGTAAAATCTTTCTTTGTATATTTTTGCTTTTTAGTTTTCAGGAATGATCTATTAGGAGTAGACATGCCCTGGCAACAGTCTCATGAAGAGATGCAATGGAAGGAAATGAAACATCAAAATATAAAGGCTGCTACATCTATTTTTTGTACATTGTTTTGTGAACTTTAGTAACTCTGAAATTAAGCTCTGAGCCATTTGTTCTGCCGCATCCATTGTGTATTAAGTCTTTAAATATTGTTTGTAATTCCTCAACGTTTGTGAACTTTTCTCAATATCTATAGGTTTTTGCTGATTAATTTATTTTTATAAACACGACCATGAACAGTATTTTAACTACTTCTGTGTAATTATTCATTCTGAAATTGAATAGTATTATATTAACTTCAATACGTCATTGTTTAAATATTTTAGCAACCTCTGCTATTTGTAATGCAATGCAAGCGATAGACTAAATACTGCATACAATTAATTGGTGGTTGATTATCTTTCAAGCGACCATTCTGGGAGTTCACTGGGCTTTAAATAGTGATATCCAAGGGAGAGAGAACCTGGTCAGCTTATCTTAACACTGTTTATAGTATTTCTTAATAAAGAAATATTCATAACCCTCAAGTCATACAGCAATGAGAGGCCAAAGAAGTACTTTTAGGGGTAGGGAGTTTGTAACCTGTAATCACACTCTCCCAACATGTGGTCAGCAAAAGAAATACACGACTCACAGAAATGTACCAGTTAACGTTATATAAGCTTCTTCCTTCCTCTCGCCCTCTACATTGCAATCCAGCCGCCGAGAGGGCATCTCTCTGGCCATATCACAATATATTCTACTCTGCGCTGTCTGCTAAACCTCAGCCAAATGAGCCGCTACTGTTATATTGCTTTTTGTATTTCGAGTCAAGCACAGGTCTACAGGCAGCATTCATACAATTCCTAAGAAGCATTCGTGGAGAGACAGGGAGGGAAAATGTGAACATGATTTCCCTTTCACCCTTCCTATATCATGGGAGGACTTCTGGTCGCAAAAGCTAGCAAAACGTATTATTCATAATCTTTAAAAACATGGCATCATTGCTTTACCCTAAAATAAGCGTTGTGGACTATTTTCGGAAAAGTTGCACTTTCCCAAAATATTCCAGAACTTGAATTATAATAGTAGACCTAAACGCCCAGCGTCCACCACGCAATTCTAGAGCTGGACTTAGAATAGTAAATGTGCCCACTTGACCCTCTCCCACCAAGGTCTGACATGCCCACTGATGTCCTAAAGGGTGCAACTTAAGGCAAGAAACATATAAACATATGGTCATGCACAAGGACCTGAGGGGGTGATAAATTGCTACAAGCACTGCATGAATCCCCAGAAACATGCTCTCCTCGACCTGGAGGCATGCTTACTTTCCAGTGAAACCTCCACCCGCTCCCAAAAGAAAACTGCAGGTTTCCCAAAATCATAAGAGGAGTCTAACCTGTCATGTCTTTGCCATCCAGAGGCCACTGGTAATTTGCAGGAAGAAAGGCCCTACTCTGTGTGTTTGTGTCTGTTTTTAGTCTCTTCCCACGGACTGAGGTCAAGCTTTGCACTGTAAACTAGATCTAATATTAGATAAGGAATAGACAGTGTGCCCCAAATCCACTATATAAACGAAGTTATTGAATGCATTCTGTAATACCTGTAGTCAGAACAGAATCCTGGCGTTGGTATCAGAAATCAGTTTATCTCTTGGTCATCTTGCAAAGTGACAAGCATGTGGTATTTTTGCTTCCCTTGATGGTATGCTGACTATGGACATAAAGGGGGTCATTCTGTGCCCGCCGCCCGCCAAGCGGGAACCGCCAGAATACCGCTGCGCGGTCAAAAGACCGCCGCGGTTATTCTGAGTTTCCCGCTGGGCTGGCGGGCGACCGCCAGAAGGCCGGCCGCCAGCCCAGCGGGAAACCCCCTTCCATGAGGATGCCGGCTCCGAATGGAGCTGGCGGAGTGGAAGGGGTGCGACGGGTGCAGTTGCACCCATCGCGATTTTCAGTGTCTACTTGGCAGACACTGAAAATCTTGGTGGGGCCCTGTTAGGGGGCCCCTGCAGTGCCCATGCCAGTGGCATGGGCACTGCAGGGGCCCCCAGGGGCCCCGCAACACCCGTTACCGCTAGCCAGGTTCTGGCGGTCAAAACCGCCAGAGCCAGGCTGGCGGTAAGGGGGTCGGAATCCCCATGGCAGCGCCGCCATGGAGGATTCCCTTGGGCAGCGGGAAACCGGTGGGACACCGCCGGTTTCCCGTATCTGACCGCGGCTGTACCGCCGCGGTCAGAATGCCCATGGGAGCACCGCCAGCCTGTTGGCGGTGCTCCCGCGGTCGTTGGACCGCCAGGGTCAGAATGACCCCCAAAGTGTTTCAATATCGACAAACAAGGTTAGCCTCAGTAATGCCATAAAATGGATTTAGTAAAATCCCATAATATTGCAAGTCAGACTGAGATGAGGCATGGATTCTAGCTGGTATTTTGATTTCCAGTGTATGAGCAGCCTCTTAGTAATGACCATCTTCCACACCGTATTCTTCCAGATTTCTGCCTTCTGTAAATGAATACATTTTGTTGGGATTACACTAAAGAGGAGCCTGCCCCAGAATACCTAAAGGAACCTGTTACTCACTCTGCCCATGCCTTTTGCTTCAGTAGTCAGGACTGGACCTGGAGCCAAACCCAGACAAGAGTGAAGAACTGACCAGAGCCAGTTTTAGGAGTAGACAAAGCATTGTCCCACTCACAGGCTGGCATTGAGTGTAAAAGTGGTCCCCTCAGAACCTGAAATCTGAACACTCTTGGACCTGAGAAGATTCAGAAGAAGGACTGCCCTACTGTCTATAGAAGGAAGGCAGGACCTGCTTATTTTGAACCCACGACATCAGAAATTACTCTGGGGTTCAGTTGGCTGACCTCCTATAAAAGCTACAGGGACACAACAAGCTGCAAGAGGCCTTTCCCTACAACTCCCCATCCAAACAAGATTAGGCCCTGCTGATGTTCCTCACTACCACCCTGTGAGCCTCTAGGTGCCTATCTAAGGTCATGGCAGACTTTAGAAAAGTGCTCCTGTGGTACATTGATACTTAAAGGACTAACGTCAGAAGGTAAAAATCTTTGACCTGGGCAATCCTGGTTGGTGTATCTGACCTGTGATCCCTCACAGTCAGCCTAAAATTACATCCAACTGACCCTTGTTCTACCACAACCACTGACTATTATCAGCACTTTCTTCTTCTGAATTTTTTTTTAATGTAAATCTTTGGAAATTCATAACTTTTGAGTATGCAAGTTGGATTTTTGTCATTTTTGTTAATCAAATTATACCCTATTCTTCTAATTCATATTGTGATTTTTATTATTTTGCAATTTAACTTTATTACAGTTTTAGTACTGCATAAATACTTTACACATTTCCTCTAAGTTAAGCCTGATTTCTTTTGCCAAACTACCAGAGGGTTAAGCACATGTTTATTTATTGCCATTTGTGGCTCACCAAGACAAGGACTGTGATTATTATTTGAGGTAGGAACTCACCCCCCTCAACTAATACTCCAATTTCTTACACAGTCCAACTAAAAGATGCAGTAAGAGCTACTTCCATGGCCTTCATTACGAGCTTAGATTAGGTTGGAACACCATTCAAAATTCAGAAGCAAGTGGCCAGTTACACAGTGATATAAACTCTTCCATGAAAGCCATATAATAACTGTTAGACCTGACATGCCTTAGGGTGGTCACCCCTTACTTTTTGCCTGCCTCCCTCCACTTTTTGGAGCCTGTTTTGCTGGCTTTTAGACTCTGCGCACTTTACCACTGCTAACCAGTGCTAAAGTGCATATGCTCTCTCCCTTTTTAAACATGGTAACTTTGGATCATACCTGATTGGACTATTTAATTTACTTATAAGTCCCTAGTATTGTGCACTATATGTGCCTAGGGCTTGCAGATTAAATGCTACTAGTGGGCCTGCAGCACTGGTTGTGCCACCCACTTAAGTAGCCCCCTTAACCTTGTCTCAGGCCTGCAATTGCAAGGCCTGTGTGTGCAGTTTCACTGTCACTTCGACTTGGCATGTGCCACCCACTTAAGTAGCCCCCTTAACCTTGTCTCAGGCCTGCAATTGCAAGGCCTGTGTGTGCAGTTTCACTGTCACTTCGACTTGGCATTTAAAAGTACTTGCCAAGCCTAGAACTCCCCTTTTTCTACATATAAGTCACCCCTAATGTGAGCCCTAGGTAACCCCTAGAGCAGGGTGCTGTGTGGGTAAAAGGCAGGACATGTACCTGTGTAGTTATATGTCCTGGTAGTGTAAACCTCCTAAATTCGTTTTTACACTACTGTGAGGCCTGCTCCCTTCATAGGCTAAAATTGGGGCTGCCCTCATACATTGTTGAAGTGGCAGCTGCTGATCTGAAAGGAGCAGGAAGGTCATATTTAGTATGGCCAGAATGGTAATACAAAATCCTGCTGAAGGTGAAGTCGGATTTCATATTATTATTCTAGAAATGCCACTTTTAGAAAGTGAGCATTTCTTTGCACTTAAATCTTTCTGTGCCTTACAATCCACGTCTGGCTGGGCTTGGTTGACAGCTCCTTGTGCATTCACTCAGACACACCCCAAACACAGGGTACTCAGCCTCACTTGCATACATCTACATTTTGAATGGGTCTTCCTGGGCTGGGAGGGTGGAGGGCCTGCTCTCACACAAAGGACTGCCACACCCCCTACTTGGACCCTGGCAGACAGGATTGAACTGAAAGGGGACCTGGTGCACTTCTTAGCCACTCTTTGAAGTCTCCCCCACTTCAAAGGCACATTTGGGTATAAAACAGGGCCTCTGTCCTACCTCATCAGACACTTGCTGGAGAAGAAACCTGAACCAGAAACTACATCCTGCCAAGAAGAACTGCCTGGCTGCTCAAAGGGCTCACCTGTCTGCTTTCTACAAAGGACTGCTGCCTTGCTGTTGGCCTGCTGCCTTGCTGAACTCTTGTCTGGCTGTGAAAGTGCTCTCCAAGGGCGTGGATAGAGCTTGCCTCCTGTTCCCTGAAGTCTCAGGACCAAAAAGACTTCTCTTTTTCACTTGGACGCTTCGTGCGCCGAAGTTTTTGACGTACAGCTTGTTCCGTGGCGAGAAAAACGCTGCACACCGACGCTGATCGACGCGACGCCTTCGGGGCTACCGGAACTTTGACGCACGGCCTTGCAAGGACAAAGCCGCCCGACCTCCAGAGGAGAAATCGACGTGACGCCTGCCGTGAGAGCGAAACTTCGACGCACAGCCCCGCAGAACGACACGCAGCCGGAAAACAAGCAGGAGAATCCACGCACAGACCTGGGACATCTGGTAATCCCCGTGACCCACAGAAAGAGACTGTCCGCGTGCCGGAAAACGACACACGACTTCCCCGTGTGAAAAATAACGACGCAAGTCCGTGTGTGCTGGTGAGAAATCGACGCACACACCCTTTTTCCACGTATCTCTTCTTCTGCGGCCTTCTGCAGAGATTTTCCACTCCAAACCAGGTACTTTGTGCTTGAAAGAGACTTTGTTTGCTTTTTAAGGACTTAAGACACTTTATATCACTTTTCAGTGATATCTTTACAAATTCACATTGCAACTTTATTCGTTTTGACCTACAATTATCCGGATAAATATTATATATTTTTCTATAAACTGTGTGGTCTATTTTTGTGGTGCTATATGATGGTATTGAATGATTTATTGCACAAATACTTTACACATTGCCTTCTACGTTAAGCCTGACTGCTCGTGCCAGGCTACCAGAGGGTGGGCACGGGCTAATTTTGGATTGTGTGTGACTTACCCTGACTAGAGTGAGGGTTCTTGCTTGGATAGAGGGTAACCTGACTGCCAACCAAAAACCCCATTTCTAACAATAACCTTATGGAATATTCAGCATCAGAGATGTTTACTAATTACCAAAACATTCTAGTAAATTCAGAGGTGGTCCCCTCATACATTTTTAATAATTTAATACTTGAATATTGCCTTTTGACCTCTCGAATGTTTTTATATTTAATTGTATCTGCCAAAACACAGTGAATGTCTCACTTGCCAACTCAAGGCCCCATTTGGAGGTGGGGTAATTACATGGTTTCCACCAGTAGGGTCTCAGTCGGTTTGCTGAGGGAGACTCGTGACCTGACATCACTCTGCCACTGAGCCACTGGTTCCAGGTGTTGCACACCGTATTGTGAGACCACCTTCACTGATATTCCTTCCCAGATCCTTCATACTAGGCATGGCAGTCTCAGGAAGTTGAATAATCAAATCTCCCTGATGAGCAGGAATAAAACGCCCTGAACATCATGGAGATTTATCTATGGATTGCAGTAAGAAACCCTCACTTTGGGGGATTATTGCTGCAGATTAAAGGAAAATGCAGAGTGTGCCACTTCAGCATGGGCCCTTAGCACTTGTTAACCGAAAGTTTCAAAATGCAATCAGTGGCCTTTGATATCAGCGTAATCTCAAAGTCAGTCTTTATTGGTTTGTTGCCCACTGCCGACACGTGTTTTGGCACTCGGGCATCTTGTCCCGTGACTTCCTCAGTGCTCACAGCTTCCCAAAATCACTGTGTAAACAATCCTTGACCTACTGTCCATAAAGTTATTTTGTTCAATCCAACACCACTTCAAGATTACTTAACTTCCCTGGCAATTTATATCCACTGGCAAGTCAAAAGATGTCCTCTGAGTACTAGCTGCTTGTAAATGAAAAGTTCAGTGAATCCACCACCCTGTTGCTCCACTCCAACTGCAACTTAACGGTATAGAGCTACACACGGCGGGTACGGTTCTTTCAAATTGCAAATGGAAATAAATCGCCAAGGTAGTTAAGCAATCTTGAAGTGGCGCTGGATCAGACATAATACCTTTATGCACAGTAAGTCAAGGATTACAAGGATTACATTATTAAGTTAATATTGTAATAAATGTTTAATTTATATATTAAATAGAAATGATTTGAAATATTTATTTTAAAAAATAGCTGTAAATAAACCTTTATTTATTACATAATAAACATTATTAGAATATATGTTTGGAATAATTTTCATCTAATTGTTTTTCTTAAAAAAAATAAGTTACATTTATTTTTACATTAAAATAAGGTTAAGATATTTTATAATACTATTTTATTTCCATTTAAAAATATTTTCACATTGCATTACATGTATATATATATTTAAAAGTAGAAATAAATGAATCCATCTTAATATTTTTCCTATGGGTTCTATTTTATATGTCTGCCTAAAGTTATTTTCTATGGGGGGTTTCAATACTAAGTATTTGCCATGTGTGGTGCTGGACTTACTCCAGTTCTGAGCTGGGGTTCATTTACAACGTTTTGGTTCCTTTTGGTATGTAGTAACTTTAGAAGTGCATGATGTGAAAAGCAATGGGCTAACTCTTCTGTGGTGGATGCATTTTCCTCCTTATACCCCCTTCTTAATCCTCAGTTAACCACTCCAAATTTGTAGTAAGTGTTCCCCATTTTCGAGCCACTCTCCCCGTCTCTCCAACACTTACTACTCAAGCATAGGGAGTATTTGTGTGCCTGCAGCAACGGTGTTAACCCTACCTCAACATTTCACCACAGTCTTGTAACGGAAATAGTGTAAATAGAGCCTAAAGACGAGCAGAGATTGCCAATGTCCTGCCTCAGAGGTAGGCACAACTTAAGGACTATGACGAGTGATATATGGTAATGACCTGGCCACCACTAAGTTATTTGAGACATACAAGCCTCTGAAACACATGTAAACCACTCCGGACAGTATGTGTGTCACACTGCCCATTAAATGGTACTTTTCCCAGCATAGAGAGGGTCCCAATAATATACCTGAACGGTCCTGCTGTATTTTTCCCAAAGTTGCAACCCTCTGTCTACATTCTGATAATCACCCAATTGCTAAAGTTACCCAATCAACAACAGGTAAAGGGGATGCTGCCCTATCTGCACAGAGGAAAATTAAAAGGGTGAAGGAAGCAAACTCAAAGAAGGAAAAGGACATGTAAGGCTGTTATCAGGATAGACGTGGCAGTGGGTGCAATGAGGGCATGTGCGTGCACAAGGGAGTCTTATTGCCATTTCAGCCATCTTACATTCTTCCAACGACCCGTGCTGGAAAACATAGATCCTGCACAAAAATTAAAGTGTTCTAAATTCTAATGAGTAATTGTTGTGTTCATTGGGGTATTTATTTAGCTTAGATGTTAGGCATAGTCACTTAGGCAACACAGCTCTTTACAAGTAACCAATGGAAACATTTGCATGATAAAAGAGGCAAACAAGGAACAGAACATTTGCCTGGAAGGAGATGTTTGTCTTTAAGAATGACTCTATTGGGGGTGTTAAGTATAACAAATTAGTGTTGAGTCTCAAATTTTCGAGTAATTGAGATTATGAGCTGTTCCTGTTGTGATTACACATCAAGAAGCTGGAGAGAACTGGGATGACTTCCATGCCACTGACCATGAAGAAAAGATGAAAGCACTACTGATTGTGAGTTACCAATGACCCAAAGTAAATCAGCAATTAATGAGGGAACCAGGGGCCAGATGTAGCAAAGGATTTGCGCCTCGCAAACGGCGAAAATCGCCGTTTGCGAGGCGCAAATGCCTCTTTGCTATGCAGAAATGCATTTTGCGAGTCGGTACCGACTCGCAAAATGCATTTCCGACTCGCAAATAGGAAGGGGTGTTCCCTTCCTATTTGCGAGTCTGAGTGGTATGCAATACCATTTGCGACCGCGTACGCGGTCGCAAATCGTATCGCAGTTACCATCCACTTCAAGTGGATGGTAACCCACTCGCAAATTGGAAGGGGTCCCCATGGGACCCCTTCCACTTTGTGAATGGACCCAAAAATATTTTTTCAGGGCAGGGAGTGGTCCCAGGGACCACTCCCTGCCCTGAAAAAAAACCGAAACTAAAGGTTTCGTTTTTTTTTTTAAGTGCAGCTCGTTTTCCTTTAAGGAAAACGGGCTACACTTAAAAAAAAAAAAACTGCTTTATTGAAAGCAGTCACGAACATGGAGGTCTGCTGACGACAGCAGGCCTCCATGTTTGCGAGTGCCTACACTCGCTATGGGGCCGCAATTTGCGACCCACCTCATGAATATTGATGAGGTGGGTCATTGCGACCCCATAGCGAGTCGCAGTCGGTGTCTGAGACACCGTACTGCATACCAATTTGCGATTTGCAAATTGCGAGTCGCATGGACTCGCACTTTGCAACTCGCAAATATTTTATTTGCTACATCGGGCCCCAGGCATACAACCCCAAGCAAAACTGGCACTGGGTAATGACACTCATTGTCGCAAATTATGGGAGAATGGGGGTACATTTAGATTTGTTTTTTTTTATTGTAAAGCGACACAACCACATAGAGATAACTTATTATAAGGAGGGCTAAAAGCAACTTCCTTCAGTAAGGCATTAATAGAAGAGTACAGTTTTTCAATTTCTTCGAAAATTTTGAGAGCAATAGAAACTTTATGAGAAGTGAATTCCAAAACGGTGGATTAATGATGAGTGAAATTTCTGGGCACAGTTCAAACGGGGAAAATTGTACGGTTTTTTTTCACCCGCGGAGGGGAATCAGGATTACTCCAATGGTAAAAATAAAAAAAAACAATCAATAAATTAGATCATTCCAGACACATTTGCTTTCAGGACCATTGTAGTGCCAGTCATAGTAATTAACTTACTGATCGTTGCATTAGGGCAATTTCTTTGATTGGACGCCATGAAAGTGCTCTCAAAAGTAATTTCACCAGAAGGAAGGCTGCAAACTGACCCAGCTTGCAGAGCCCTCCTGACATTCTTGAAGGCAGGTAGCCAACACACAAAGACCAGCCATAGGAATGTTGCATTCAAGCACTGCCAGCGATTGGATTGTGTAATTAACCTAATGCAAATAGGCTTAGGCCCTAGTAGCGCTGGACCGCACAAGTATTCCTCATTTGTTGCCTTCCTCACGGTGAGTAAAGAGGTATACTTGTGCTGCAAGGCATTCCACCTACATTTTGCCTTTTTTGGTAAACATTCAACCAATGGCACATGGACACTTTGTTAGTTATTTGAAAATGCAAATCCAAACACCTTTATCTTTCAAACAGTATATTCTCAGTATAACAGCGTTCGACTCATGAGATCCCCCCATATCACAACCACCTTAGTCCAGTTGACCCAACCATTTGCCCCAAACTCGGTCATGCTTCTGTGGACATCCCATAGCCTCATACACCACTCGCTCCTGTCATGCACACAAGTCTACTCCCCCGTCAGCACTCAGTGACACCGGGAGAGTGACATCCAGCGCGCAGCAATGTTTCTCTTGCCCACCAGGAAAGCTGTACCTAGGAATAATCTTTTGGCTCTCTTACCTCCCGAGCCCTCCATCACCCCGAATACTATCAGCATGGGGGAGAGAGGTACTTCCCAGCCCAAGGCCTGTGTCAGGTCCTGTGCTACTCCGGCCCAGTAAAGTGTAATTACCGGGCATACCCACACCATGTGATAGAAATCTGCTGGCTTATGCCCACATTTAGGACAGGAGAGTTCGGGACGGAGGCCAGCCTTATGCATTCGGAGGGGTGTGAGGTAGGCAATATGTAGGTAGTACGTCTGTACTAGCAGCAGTCTGGAGCAGATGGCAAGCTCCTGTGGGGCAACCAGAACATCGCACCAATCCTTTTCCTCCAGAAGGTCAATCCACCCCTCCCACCAGTGCTGCAGATGTTCCAGCGTGTTAGCAATCAGTGTGCAATATATTTGGGAGATACCCCCTCGTCCCAGGTTGCTCATAAGAAGTTTTGCCGATAAGGGACTAAATTCAGGTAATGGTTCTGACAGTGAAATCTGGGCCTGGAGAGTGTGCCTCAATGGTCACTATTTGTGGAATTTGAAGTGAGTGAGGGCATAGGAGATTTGGAGGTCTTGAAAGGTATGAATCTGTGTGCCAGACCATATGTTTCCCAATCGGGTTATACCTATTCAGTCTAGGCCCAAACCCCGGGAAAACCGTCACCCACCTCCCCAACCAGATACCATGCCAAAGGAGGGTTTGCTGAGTGAGCCTGTTGCCCTATTGTGTGTGACGGAGTGCTACTCTCCAGGCCAGGAAGACCTCTTTGGTTACTGAAGGAGTGGATTCAGATATTGGGGACCCTGTAAATGCCAGAAACCCAATCTAGATAATTCCAGTCTGTAGGCCAGATCGGATCACCCTCCATTGAACCACTCATTGATCCCCAAAAGATGGGATGCTAAGTAGAGGCTAAATATCACAAGTCCCCGTCATTGGGACCCCGTAAGGAATATTTGAAAGCGATACGAGGACGTGACCCATGCCACAGAAATGTCCTCGCCATGCTGTCTAGAGCATTGATCCATTATCGGGGAAGGGGAAGTTGTAGCTTTTAAAAAACATACAAAAAGTGGGGGAGGAGCATCATCTTGAACAGGGCTACATGTCCCATCACATTCAAGGGGAGGGATTGCCATTGTGCGAGGTCGGTCGTGGCCGTCCTAACTAACAGCTGGAGATTATGAGATCAGGCAAACTCCGGGTGCAACGTGACCCATATACCCAGGTACTTGAAGCTTAGCCTACGAATGAGAATATTAGTCTGCCGGTCTAAGCAGTCTCATGATGGGCTGAGGGAAATCAGTACCAATTTACCCGGGTTCACCATGAGGCTGGACTCAATTCCAAACCTGTAGAGAAGGCGGAGGCAGCGGGGGCCGCTGTGTGTAGGGTCTGCTAATTATAGGAGAACATCATCTGTATACAATGCAATACGATTCTCTTCGGTCGTTTCCCATGCCTACCCCCTAAGTTGTGCGTCAGTTTGGATGTGAAGAGGAGCAGTGACAGAGGACAGCCCTTTCTAGTTCCTCGCCGCATTGAAAAGGCTGCTGACAGGACCCTGTTAACCTGCACATGGGCCGTCAGCATGGAGTACAGCACCCTCACGGTGGCATGGAGCCTGGGTCTGAGAACTTTAACACGCAAGCACTGTCTGAAGGTACTCCCAATCCACTGAGTCAAATGCCTTTTCAAAATCACTTCAAAGCAACGCCAGATCCCCTGGTAACCGATGATGGTTGGCCAAGGCCACTTGAAGTCTACAAAGGAAGTTGTTTGTGCTGCATGAGGGCATTAAGCCACATTGATCTGGGTAGATCAATTTGGGGAGGACCGTTTTGGGTCTGTTGGCCAGTATAGTCATGAAGATTTTAACTTCTCCGTGGAGGAGTGATATAGGGAGGTACTCTTTGCAAGATGTTGATGGTGGTTGTGTTTAGGAATAAGTACTATTGTAGCTTGATCCATCTCTGGGAGGAAGATTGCCTACCTGGCAAACCTCACCATATAATTTGAGCATGTGGGGTGTAAGGATTTCATGGAACAGAGTATAATATTCCAGTGGAAAACCATCCGGCCCCGGCATCTTACTGGCCGCAAATCTGGAAATCACCTCCTCGTCCGTGAGAGGTTCACCCAGAACCCGGGACTTCTCGGGGGACAAATGGGGAAGGGGAATTGTCCCCAGAAATTGACTGTGGAAGTGTGAACTGTGTCACCCAGGGGGGTGTACAATTGTTCATAGTGTTTGGCGAAGGCCTGGGCAATCTCAGGAAGAGAGCGCTTCTGCATGGCACCACCATCAATTATCTCCAGCATAATTCTTGAGGTGTGATGATGTGAGGCTAGCCAATACAACAATTTGCCGTTTTTGTCCCCCCACCCATAGACCCGAGCCATGGTCATCCTCCATAGGTGTTTGGTGACCTCCGTTGAACACTGGCACATCTCCTCACAGACTAGGCTTAGTTGGCGGGAGATCTCCTCCTGAGAGTCAGAAGTGAGATTTCTCTCTAGTCGAAGCACCCGCACCTCTAGTTGGGTAATATGTTTGGATATCTTGCACTCCTGGGCCTGAATCTGTCCCCTGGCATATCCTCGTATGGTTGCTTTACTTACAACCCAAAGCGTGGGACTTTTGAAACAGAGCCTTCATTTGATTTGAAGTATGCATGCAATTCCATTTGCAGGGTTTGGACAAACCGGTCATCCTGAAGATACCAGAAGATAATCAGGCATTGCAGCACACCCATGACATGCTAGGTGTCTCAGATGGGACCCCGATGATGAAGCATGCCACCAACGTGGTTGGTGGGTGAGGGGTCTTTTTAACATAACCTAAGTGTGTTTCTTTTCACAATTTTAGTGTTTGGAACATTACAGTAGGACGTGGACAAATCAAAATGAAAGATTACAAAGCTACCTGTGTTTCTGGGAGGGGGAGAGCACCTGCGTTTTTCGTCCCGGGTGTAGCCTTCATCTAGGGAAACCTACCATACCCAGACATTTCTGAAAACTAGACACCCGGAGGAGTCCAGGGAGGTGGTGGGGCTTGCGTGGATCCCCCAACATTTTCTTACCCAAAATCTTCTGCAAACATCCAAATTTGCTTAAAAAAGCATATTTTTCACACTTTTCTTTGAAGGATCACTGCGCCACCACAAATTTCCTACCACCCAGCGTTCCCCTCAGTTTCCCAAGTAGAATGATACCTCACTTGTGTGGGTCCCCAATGCAGAGTCAGCCTAAAAATGTATAAAAGAAAAAATGTAACCCGCTGTGCTATCCCCTCAATCTCTACACGTTTTTGGCTTTTTCCTGTTGCAGGTACCTGGGCCACCCACACAAGTGAGGTACCGTTTGTATTGGGAGACTTGGAGGAACACTGGGTGGAAGAAAATGTATGGCTCCTCTCAGATTCCAGAACTTACTATCACCGAAATGTGAGGAAAAAGTGTTTTTTTTGGCCAAATTTTGAGGTTTGCAAAGGATTCCCGGTCACAGAACCGGGCAAGAGCCCCACAAGTCACCCCATTCTGAATTCCCCTAGGCGTCTGCTTTTCAAAAACATATAGGTTTGCCAGGTTTCCCTGGGTGCCGGCTGAGCTAGAGGCCAAAAACCACAGCTAGGCTCTTTGCAAAAAACAGGTCAGTTTTCTTTAGGGAAATGTGATGTGTCCATGTTGTGTTTTGGGGCATTTCCTGTCGCAGGCGTTAGGCCTACCCACACAAGTGAGATACCATTTTTATCTGGAGACTTGAGGGAACTTGGTGGAAGGAAATTTGTGGCTCCTCTCAGATTCCAGACCTTTCTATCACCGACATGTGAGGAAAAGGTGTTTTTATTTTTGCCAAATATTGAGGTTTGCAAAGGATTCTGGGTAACAGAACCTGGTGAGAGCCCCACAAGTCACCCCATCTTGGAAACCCCTAGGTGTCTAGTTTTCAAAAATGTATAGGTTTGCTAGGTTTCCCCAAGTGTTGACTGAGCAAGAGGTCAAAATCCATAGCTAGGCACTTTTTGGGGCATTTCCTGTTGCAGGCACTAGGCCTACCCACACAAGTGAAGTACCATTTTATTGGGAGACTTGGGGGAACTTTGGGTGGAAGGAAATTTGTGGCTACTCTCAAATTCCAGAACTTTCTATCACTGAAATGTGAGGAAAAAGTGTGGGGTTTTTTGCCAAATGTTGACGTTTGCAAAGGATTCTGGGTAACAGAACCTGGTGAGAGCCCCACAAGTCACCCCATCTTGGAAGCCCCTAGGTGTATAGTTTTAAAAAATGTATAGGTTTGCTAGGTTTCCCTAGGGGCCAGCTGAGCTAGAGGCCAAAATCCACAGCTAGACACTTTCCAAAAAACACACCAGATTTCAATGTAAAAATGTGATGTGTCCATGTTGCGTTTCCTGTGGCGGGCATTAGGCCTACCCACGCAAGTGAGGTACCATTTTTATGGGGGAACACAGAATAGAAGAACAAGTGAAGTTGCCCCTTGTCTTTCTCTACATTTGTTCCTTCCAAATGTAGGACAGTATGTAAAAAAGACGTCTATTTGAGGAATGCTCTGTAATTCACATGCTAGTATGGGGACCCCAGAATTCAGAGATGTGCAAGTAACCACTGCTTCTCAACACCTTATCTTGTGCCCATCTTGAAAATACAAAGGTTTCCTTGATACCTATTTTTGACTCTTTTCACCAAATGAATTGCTGTATACCCGGTATACAATGAAAACCCATTGCAAGGTGCAGCTCATTTATTGGCTCTGGGTATCTAGGGCTCTTGTTTAACCTACAAGCCCTATATATCCTCGCAACCAGAAGAGTCCAGCACACATAACGGTATATTGCTTTTGAAAATCTGACAACAGAAAAATGTTACAGAGTAAAATGTGGAGAAAAATTGCTTTTTTTCAACTCAATTTCAATATTATTTTTATTTCAGCTGTTATTTTCTGTAAGAAAACCTTGTAGGATCTACACAAATGACCCCTTGCTGAATTCAGGATGTTGTCTACTTTTCAGAAATGTTTAGCTGTCCGGGATCCAGCTTTGGTTTCACACCCATGTCTGTCACTAACTGGAAGGAGGCTAAAAGCACAAAAAATAGTAAAAATTGGATATGTCCCAGTAAAATGCCAAAACTGTGTTGAAAAATGTGGTTTTCTTATTCAAGTTTGCCTGTTCCTGGAAGCTGTGACAATGGTGATTTCAGCACCACAAACCCTTTGTTGATGCAATTTTCAGGGAAAAAAACCACAAGCCTTCTTCTGCAGCCCTTTTTCCCATTTAAAAAAAACTGACATTTTTGCTGTATTTTGGCTAATTTCTTGGTCTCGTCCAGGGGAACCCACAAACTCTGGGTACTTGTAGAATCCCTATGATGTTGGGAAAAAAGGACGCAAATTTGGTGTGTGTAGTTTACGTGGACAAAAAGTTATGAGGGCCTAAGCGCGAACTGCCCCAAATAGCCATTAAAAAAAGACTCGCACCTGAGGGGGAAAAGGCCTGGCAGCGAGGGGATTAAAGTCAAAAGGCTTATTTTATTGATTTTTATGTGTGGTGTCACGCGCAGTAAGCCTCTCGTGTTTTTTAAATAGTGAATGAATTAACAAAGACTGTAGACTTAACCTTTTTGATTGTGAAAAACCTTGCATTTTCTAATAAGCCAATATTGGACATCTGCTGTTTTTATGATCAGAGCTTGGTAGTGCGCTATTTGTCACATGGTGCCTCTCAGCTGTTTGGAGCAGAAAATATTTACAGGGCTAGCTGCTGCTTGTGATAGTTATTTAGGTTACATCTTTTGCACCCTTGTTAATCAGCAAAGCCTCGAAAGGAGGGGTTCCAATTTGTAATTGTGTCTCATCTCGTAAATATTTGTCTTTTTCATTAATATATTCATTTTAAGAAAAACGTATTGGCTAGATGTCGATTTGTGGAGTGTCAAGACTGTGCTTTGCTGTGTTGTGAGCTCCTATTTCACAGCACCTCCCTGAGTCAGCCCTGGACTGCTTTACTTAGTCCCCCCTAAAGGCAAGTATTAAAAGGCGCAGTTTGTCCAACATTTCAGGGTTGAGAGTGATAGAGCGTTCCGTACTAATAATTTACCTGTGTTTGGACGCTCTTTAGGCCGATGAATCTTTTGGCTAAGTGGGACTCTCTTCACCCGAGATCAGTCAATTTAATGTAATCGATAATCAATAACGAACATAAGCAATACCCTGATCAACATAACATTTCACAATTAATCCAGAATACATTTCGGCGAAACCATGACCTTTCGGTCATGAATAATCACACCAGTTTATTTCAAAGTTAGTGAATTTATTTCCCTATATTAACAAAGCTAGCACAATATAGATGTGTCTCAACACCAAATGATAAACGTAAATGAACATTAATAGCTGTCCATAACGGCGAAACAGATGCAATCTATGCAGCATTTGAATAATAATGCCTTCGATAATAGCAATGCAAACCACTAAAACTATAATCTGTAATGAGCTAATAGCATACATTAGTCAGCATAACAAGGTCTCAAATTGCATCGTGCAACGAAAGGAATCCTCATCTAACCTCAAATTAGCATCGGCATGTGGGACTTCATGCAAAAACAATTTAGCAACATTAATTTAGAAAAAACTCCTAACTAGGACTCTTACCAAAAATCATTAGTTGGTTACCTAAAAGAAACACAATGCAATTGTACAATTTCCTTTCATATTTACCAATTACAATCAGCATTCAAGGGAGTCTTCGTCCAACAGGTACCGTTTCTCGATCAGCATGGGACGGGGCAAAGGGGGTAGGGGTGGACGGGGCAATTGCCTCACGGCGGCAAGATAAACTACTACTTCATGCAATGGGCAGTTCAAAGTTAAAGTCTCTAGGGTAAGAATCATTTAAAGTCTCTTTCTCTCGATTAGAGAAAGCATCAAAGTCTCTTTCAAAATGGCGTCATAGCAAGATGGGCCATAATAGCTGCAAAATGGCGCAATGGGTGCAATGTCGGGTAATAGCTACTTTCTTCTCGTGCACCTGGTTTAAATAGACAACAGTTCAAATCCAGTAGGGTCTTCCATTGGAGGGTTCATAGGTTGGCTTCAAATTGTCCAATCAAAAACAACAGTTCTCAAGCTTTTACTTAAGCATACATTATCCTTGGAGACGGGTACGCAAGTTGCAACATTTTATACCAATTAACTCACTTTCAGAGCTTCCATTGTCCGCACCTGCAGATTGACCTTGGAGCGAAGAAGAAAATGCCAGGCTGGCACGAAACCTTAAGATAAGCATGTGAACGATCTCAGTGGAAAAGTACAGCTTCAAGCAGAAATACACGTTTATTAGCACATTGGAAAAATACGAGCATCTAAATCGTGAGACCAGGCAACTAGGCCAAAGCCTCCACTAAAGTTATGCTAAGCTAAAACATTTCAAACAAGCAAATCGTAGCACACGTTCATGATTATGTCGGATTAGTGCAATTCTAATACATCACGTTATATAAAGCACGCTTATAAATGTTGGCAAACTACTCTGAGGGCACATTTTGTCCCCGTACAATCTTTATTAGTTCGGTTAAAGTCACACATGATTATTTCAATACTACGTTTAAGCGCTAATAAATGTAAAACCTTCATTTCTGCGTCATCAATCCCTCCTCTGATGACTACTTGTCATCACACAAACTATTCCCACAAATTTTATTCCATTAAAATTCTGTCAGTTCTCTTTTCCTTTTAGTTCCCCTAGTTTTCGCCTTGTATTCTTCTGCCATTCTTTTCATCATTTTCTCTTCCTTCCTTCTCTTAATTCTTGCCATAATCATTATTATTCCCCTTTTTATTCCCCAAATTCCAAATATACAAATCAGTACTATTAATATTCCCTGTATTATTTTTAGTAATATTCCATTCCAAATGCCACCAAGCCAATTTCCCACTGAAGCAAGTCCTTTTCCAACCTTCTCCCACACTCCTGGTTCTTTCAACTCCTTCAAATCTGCACTCTCTTTTGTTAGATTAGCAAGCATAGTTTTATTTTTCACACTATTGTCGGGAATATACGTGCAACAGTGGCGCGCACCAAGCATTTTGCAAACGCCGCCATCCTTTGCTAAAAGAATGTCTAAGGCAAGCCTATTTTGAAGAGTCATAGCTCTTTCCGCTGCAAGTTCAGCATCTATCAGGATTATAGCACCTGAAAACTTTGTCAACATGTTATCCACTATAGTAGACAACTTTCTTATTTTTATGGAATTTAACACAACTCCCAATGAAGGAATCATGGCTCCAAATATATCTCCTACCACAGCAGCTGCGGTCTCTCTTTTCTGGATACAATGGGATCCAGATGTCTTTGGAATCATCGATAGGTCATCCAGCTGATAAACCTTTGGGAATACTATACCCAAATAACATCTCCCCCACCACCCCTTTGGAAGACGATAATAGGCATTATACCCACAAATGTAATATACACCTGGTATGACAGGGTCAAGTCCGTTCATCATGAATGTCCATTTGGCCTTAAAGATAAACGTATGTTTACACTCACTCGCTCCTACGAAAATGTTATCATAATAAGATTCACCTCGATATATACAAAATTTCTCTACATGCCAAGCATCTAAGGCTATTCTCCCTTGTGTCTTTATTGCGGCAAAATCATAATGATCTACTGAAGTCCTCTTACTTAGCTCCTTTTCTAATTTCGCATTCATTTGTGCCCTTCTATCATCTGTGCGATCTAAAAAGCTTATTTCTACTGCAGAGAGCGAGCAGGTAAGGTTTTCCCTATGAGCGTGAGCCGTTTCAAAAGGTTGCATTGGCTCGAAAAATTCCCTCATTATTTTAGCATCCCAATCTTTAGCAATCTGGCTTAGCTGCGCTATTATAGGAACATATGCAAAGGTAACATCATAATTTGAGTAAAAATACTGTATGTTGGTCTGACCATAAAATCTAGAAGTTACTATACTACATGTAATCCCGTATGTAAGAGGCATGTGGTGATAAGTCACCCCTTCCTTTACTGATGTCGGTATCTGTGTACACACATAACAATCTTTCGCATCCATAGTCTCAACATATTCTGTTAGCAAGCGATAGAAAACATTATATGAAAGCTCCTTCTTATCATGCAAGTGTCTCTCATCTAATTCTAGTCTTTTCAATGCGGTTAGTTCAGTGACAGTAACAGGAGCAAAAGTAGAAGCATCAATTCTCTCATTCTCACCCTTTCCACGTGTAGCAAGCACTATTCCCATTATTATTAGTACACATGCAATTATCAAGCCTATACACGCATATTTACAAAATTTCACTCTACTGTTTTGTGTAGCCATGATCTGTATAGAATCAGAGAGCTAGAAGCACCTATAAAGAAACTATTTAGCAATTCAGTTACAAGGCTGAACGAGCGCAATGTTCACACAGTTTTCTTCAAGAGGCCAGTCACTTATCGGTTAGCAGCATTTGTCTCAATTCGGCAATAACTCAGTCTTTTATCAGTTCAGCAAGTGTCTCATCCGGTTTAGCAATGTCTCAGCTGGTTGTATCACGTTAGATTGTAGCAAGCAATGTCATTTATCACCCTTTCAATCAACAGTGTCCATAAAACTTTTCTTTTCTATTGGTATCTCTTCTTCTTCGTTCTCGAGGCTTAGAGATACAAATTCGTCAGTCCAATCGTCATTGACTGCATAGGCCCATTCTGGACCGGAATATCTCCTGTTTGGTATCCTTTTCCTTTTCAATTTTGCTTCTCTTTTCGATTCTGCCTCACTGGTACTTTCCTCTTTGGCCAAGTCTTTTCCTTCACTTGAGGTTGGTATCACGACAGACACTTCCTTTCTTTTCTCTTTCACTTTTGGCCTTTCTCCGTCGTTCAAATTTTCTCTAGTTCTTAGCTTTATTGGCGATATACTTAGTCTCCTCTTTGCACCGTGTCCACTTGGTGGACCTGCGATCTTTTCTGTGGAAGCTTGAACAGTTTCGTTCTGTTCTGCCCTGTCCCCTCCTTCTGGGGAATCAATCACGTTCTCTTTTTCTTTTTCTGTATCGTCTGCTTCTGGGAAAGCCCTCCTCTGATCAGGCTCTCCTGCTTCTTCACTTCTTTCGTGCCCTTCGTCACCGTTACTTTCGTCAGGCTCTTTATCACTTTCAGCTGCTTCAGGCTCTTTGTCACCTTCAGCTGCTTCAGGCTCTTTGCTACCCTCAGCTGCTTCAGGCTCTTTGTCACCTTCAGCTGCTTCGTCGCTGTCTGAGGTTTCTCCTTGGTCTTCCCCAAGTGAATCGGTTGCTTCGTCCTCAGAGAATATTTCTCTCTCTCCTGTTTCTCCCTGTTCGCTTTCAGTTCTGTTTTGCTCCGTCTCAGCGCTCAGCACTGTTTTATCAGGCACTGGCAGTTTCAGCGCTTCAACTTCCTCATCTGTGGGACACAACACTTTCTTTGTGTGACTGGCGTGAATCCAATTGGGAACTCCCGCACACTTCACAGCGGTAGTTGTCGTCAGGATCACTTGGAAAGGGCCTTTCCAACGGGGTTCCAGACACGACTTCCTCACGTGCTTCTTTACCACGACCCAGTCACCTGCTTTCAGTGTGTGTCCTGGACCTTGGATCGGTGGCAAGGTGGTCGCTTCCACCTGGTGAGAGAAAGAGCGAACCACGTCAGCCAGACCTTTGCAGTAGTCTAACACCATATCATCTGTAATATTCAAAAGCGCGTTTGCGGGAACTGCAGGAAGTCTCATAGCCCTGCCCATGAGAATTTCGTGCGGAGACAATCCAGTCTTTCTGTCAGGGGTGTTTCTCATTGACATTAACACCAAAGGCAACGCGTCAGGCCATTTCAAATTTGTCGATGCACATATTTTCGCCATTCTTGATTTCAGTGTACCATTCATCTGCTCCATCAGTCCTGATGCTTCTGGGCGATAGCTACAATGCAGTTTTTGCTCAATGTTCAGCGCTGCGCAAAGTAACTTTATCACCTCGTTATTGAAGTGACTTCCTCTATCTGATTCTAAAGAGATCGGGAATCCGTAACGTGGTATTAACTCCCTCAACAATAGCTTTGCAACTGTAAGGCTGTCATTTCTACGTGTGGGGTATGCTTCAATCCAGTGACTAAAAATGCACACAATCACCAACACATACTTCAAACCTCCATGCACAAGCATCTCAATGAAGTCCATCTGCATTCTACTGAACGGGCCGCTCGCCCTACCAATGTGGCTCGCGTTCACAAACGTTCCCTTCCCTGGGTTCATCTGCTGGCAAGTGACACATCGATGGCAAACTGCTTCTGCAGCTTGACGGAATCTGGGGTTAAACCAATCAGTTTTGAACAATCTTATCATGGCATCTCTCCCTAGGTGAGCCTGCCCATGATAGAACCGCGCTAGCTGCGATAAGAGACCATTTGGCAAAACAAATTTTCCCTCATTTGAAACCCATAACTCATCTGGTCACTTTGTGCATTGTGACTTAATCCAGGAATCTCTTTCATCCTCCCTGACGCTATTCTGTAATGCTTTTAGTTCATCCATTGTATCTACGACCTTCAAGGCAAATGCTTCAGCTGGTTCGAGTTCTGGTTCACTTATCGAATTCCATTCATCCCTGAGTAATATACAGTTCAAGGCACAAAATCTTGCGACTTGATCCGCATATGCATTTCCCAGAGAAACATAGTCCTGTCCTTTTGTATGAGCACTACACTTTACCACTGCAACTTCGGCTGGCATTTGAATGGCGTGTAACAATTCCCTTATTCTCTCCCCGTTTTTCACTGGGGATCCTGAAGAAGTCAGGAAACCTCTCTGTGACCATAGTTGCCCAAAGTCGTGTACAATTCCAAACCCGTACTGACTATCAGTGTAAATGGTGACTTTCATCAGTGTAGACAATTGGCATGCTCTTGTAAGGGCTACAAGTTCTGCTACTTGTGCAGAATAGACTCCTTGGAGCCAGGATGCTTCCAAGACACCTGTTACAGTACATACAGCATATCCTGCTTTCAAAATTCCCATCCCATCTCTTAGACATGAACCATCAACAAAAACAATTTGGTCATTTTCATCAAGCTTAGTATCCTTAATGTCAGGTCGAGGTTTTGTGCAAAATTCAGTCACCTGAAGGCAGTCATGCTCGACGTCTTCAGCATTCTCAATTTCAGCATTTTCACCAGGAAGCAAGGTTGCTGGATTCAACGTAGTGCACCTTTTCAGCTGCACATTCGGTGAGCCCAGAATTATCGTTTCATACCTTGTGAGTCTTGCTCCAGTCATGTGTTGCGTTCGGGAGCGGGTCAAAAGTATCTCAACTGAGTGAGGGACCATGACAGTTACTGGGTGTCCCATCACTATTCCTTCGCTCTGAGTGAGGCTGATACCAACTGCTGCTACGGCGCGCAAACACCCTGGAAGTGCTGCTGCGACCGGATCCAAAGTAGCTGAAAAATACGCTACTGGTCTGTTTATGCCACCATGGGCTTGAGTCAAGACAGACAAAGAACATGCATCACGTTCATGACAAAACAATGTGAAAGGCTTTGTGTAATCAGGCATACCTAAAGCTGGAGCCCTGCACATGCATTCTTTCAATTCAATAAAAGCATCCATCTCATCTCCTTTCAGCTCAATTTGATCCAAGGCATCCTTCTGGGTCAGTTTCAGTAAAGGCTTCGCTAGAGTTGAGAAGTTGGGAATCCACTGACGACAGTAGCTCACCATCCCCAAAAACTTCCTCACCTCCCTCCTTGTCTTTGGTGGACTCATTTGAAGTACACTTGTTATTCTTTCCTTCATTATTCTCCGTGACCCTTTCTCTATCTGGTGACCCAAGTATTTCACTTTCTTCTGACAGAACTGCAACTTTGAAGGAGACACCTTGTGTCCATTCCTTCCCAAATTGTTCAACAGAGCAATGGTGTCGGCTGTGCAGCCACTTTCTGTCTTAGATGCAATCAGTAAGTCATCGATGTACTGTACTAGGGTTGACTCGAATGGCAATTCCAATGCTTCCAAGTCTTTCTTTAGAATCTGATTGAATATTGACGGTGACTCAGAAAACCCTTGAGGAATTCGACACCAACTGTAAACTCTGTCTAAGAATTTGAAACAAAAGAGAAATTGGCTGTCCTCATGAAGAGGCACCGAAAAGAATGCTTGGGACAGGTCGATGACTGAGAACCACTCGGCATCGCAAGGGACTTGAAACATTATCACAGCTGGATTTGGCACGACAGGGCAGCATTTGATTATGATGTCATTTATTTTCCTCAAGTCCTGTACAATTCGGACCTTTCCACTCGGCTTTATTAGTCCCATAATTGGTGAATTACATGGACTGCTTAACACTTCTTTCAGTACTCCCTGTTTTACAAATTCGTCAATGAGTTGGGCAACTTTCATGAGGGTGTCTTGTGCCATGTGGTATTGTGGGGTCTGGGGAAAGGTTGCATTGGGCTTTACAGTCACTTTCACTGGTTCCACTCCTTTCATCAATCCCACCTCTTTCCCTGTCATATCCCACACTTCCTTTCCGACTGTTTCCCGTAATTCAACTGGAATATCTTCTTCAGTTATCATCGGGAAAAGGTTAATCAGAGGATACTCTTCATCGACAGTTTCATCTCATCCCCCTCTACACTGTCCTCTTCTTCCCCATCACTGCTCGTCTGAATTTTAATTCCATCGTTCGAACACATAATCGAACATCCCAATTTGCACAATAGGTCTCTCCCTAACAGTGCTATCGGGCTTGAGTCACATACCACAAATTTATGTAACCCTTGATAGTTACCAATGCTGACTGGTACTGGATCTGTGATTGGGTTCGTCAGGTGCCTGTTTGCTACTCCCACCACTTGAACTGTTCTCCCTGAGAGTGGCAAATTCGGTACTTCAATGCTCTTAACAGTTGAACGTGTGGCTCCTGTGTCAACCAAGAATGAAACACGATGACCCATTACTCTTCCCTCCACATACGGACCCTTTTGATCAACTTCCAAGGATGCTGCAAGCACACAATCTCCTTCCTCTCCTGAACTTTCACTCTCCCATACATTGTTTATTCCATCCTCACTGTGTAATGGGAACTGTTGTACGGTGCCATTTGTATTCATTACCTGACCCGAGACCTGTGGAGGAACCATCACTTGCTGCTGACTCATTGGTGCCAAAGGTATTTGCATTTGCTGATTAGGTACCATGGGAAACTGCTGTTGCGTTGGCTGCATTTGCGTCATCTGCATACGGGGCATCTGCATCTGCTGCGGCTGCATAGGTTGTAATCCCTGCAGCTGATTTATGGTCTGAAAATTTGGGTTTGGACCTCTCATTTTCGGTCCCCTCATTGTCTGAAATGCATTGACATCATTGTTTTGCTGACCAACACCTGCACCTTCCTGCACCACCATCGGGCACTCGCGTTTCCAATGACTGACGATTCCGCACACGTGACACGGCATCACCTTTTTCAATGCCTGCACACCATTCGGAGTCACAACAGTGTTCAAATCCGGACCATTATTCCCAAAACCTCCTCTGCCTCTGCCTCTCGCCTGTGGCTGAAACATCATATTTCCCTGCAACTGCGGCTGCGGCTGCGGTTGCGGTACCTGCTGTTGGAATCCTTGCAACCCCTGCAGACCTTGCAGACCCGTCTGGGCTGCTTTAAGTTGCATCATCATCACCTTCTCTTTCAACTTTTTCTGTTTCACTTCGATTTCGTCGCTACAGTATTTCGCATAATTCAACACCTCATCAATCGGTTTCGACTGCCAACAAATCAAATGCGTCTTTATCATCTGACTTATCTCTGGTCTCAGCCCTTCCACAAATCTAAACACAAAATGAAGCATGTCCTTCGCCTCTATTGTTTCCGTGCCACTGTAGTTCTTGAACGCCTTTAACAACCTCTCATAGTAACCATGAATCGACTCTTTAGCCTCTTGGGCAGTTCGATCAATCTTCTGCCAATCCACATTTTTCGCGGCAACCTTCGTCTTCAAATGCTCAATCACCTTATAGTACAAGCTCATCACCATAGGTGATGGTGCACCCGTATCCCTGTCTCTCTCTGGTTCACTTGTCGGCCAACCTACAGCTCTTTTGCAATCCTCCCACAAATCTGCCGGAACCACAATCTCAAAGAGGGTGTTCAGGTCTTCCCAAAGACATTTCGCAAGCTTCACAAACCTATCAGTCTGTTGATACCATTCAATCGGTTTCTCTCTCAGTTTGGGAAAATCGTCCGTAAAAGACTGAATGTCGCTTCTGTGCCATGGTACATGTATTAATTTTCCCCCTGCTGTCTCCCTCATTGGTAACATGGTTACTGTATCACTGCTCTGTGGTCTTTTCTCGTTGAGCTCTGGGACACTGTCTTTCCTCTTTTCTTTTCTCTTTACCCATCTGCTTTCCCATTTGTCTAGGCACCTCCACACTTGTGAACTCTGCAGCAATTCTCTAAGGTGCGCCTTCATGCCTGCTGACCTCATGTGTTCAAAGTCTGTGGTCCCGAAATCCAATCTATAGCTCCTGCTCAAGTGTTTTGTCTTGTCTATATCAACCCCGTTTTTGTCAGCTATTTCTTGCAAGCTTCTATGTACCTTGTTCACTTCTCTCGTAATCCTGGGACATAGATACCTCAGCTCTTCTTCCGAGTAGGACTCTAACCTATTCACACCCATAGTCCCTTCCACCAATTCTTGCGCTTCCATGTTCAACCTGACCCTATTCAGATAGTCTTCTCCCTTCCCACTGGCTGAGCTTTGTGTGGAATTCAGACTGTTGAACCACTGTGTCAGCTGTTGCGCATTCAACCCCATCAGTGTAGCATTTACATCGACTGCCATTGATGGTTGCGGCAACTTTTCAGTATTCGATGACAGCGGTATCACCAGTGGGGGACTCGACCTCACCACTGTTGACTGAGCACATATGGGACTAAACTCCATCAAGGACCCAGATCCAGTTGGCAGAGCCGCTATCGGAGTTGTCTCTGGAGTGTTTTGTATGCACCTCCTTTCCATCCCACTCTGCACCATTGATCCTTGACTGCTCATACCTGAATTAGGCTGAATGTATAAAGGTACCGGTAGACCTACAGTAATGGGTAGGGATATCGCATCCGCGTTCTGTCCATTCCCCATGTTCTGAGACATGTTCATTCCCACACTATGGGTCATCATTGCCGGCATGCCCGTCTGACTCCCCGTCATCTGAGCATGTGCGGTTCCCCCCTGCATCTGCTTTTGAGGCATCAAAAACTGGGTTGATTCAGCTTGTGCCAATGTTGGGTTGTGACCATTCTGTCCTCGCATTACGGTTGGATCTAGAATCATTCCCGTACTGTTATCACTGCTGTAGTACCTTGGGACCTGCGGCTGATAATTTTCTGCTGGTTTCAACATGGGCACATCTGGATATATTCTCCTAACCTGCGGTATCTGCGGGGTGAACAGTAAACTCGGGTCCTTAGATCCCGATGGCGCTTCTGAACTCTGAGTTTCATTATTCTGTACCGGTGCCGGAGGGGCAGAACTGGTACTTGGACCTTGTCCATTCTCTGCATAAGGCGGTGGACGGTCGTTCAGCAATTGCATGATTAACTCCTCATCCTCTAACTCCTCTTCTCTCCTTAACTTTTCCTCGTCCTCTCTATCTTTGGAACACCTCCTGTTTGTCTTACAGGTAACTTTCTTGCCTGTCGCCTCTTCTTCCTTAGTAATTGCGGGAAACAATTTTATCCCCTGCAACACATCTGACCTCCACACCTTCTGTGCATTATCCCACCTAGCGTCCGCTAGTGTCTTTTCTACCTTCCTTATCCTGGTCTCAAACTTATTTTGCTGTTGCTGTCTAGCCATTAGTTCCCAAATCGCTAGAGCCTCAAACTGTGCTGGCCTTGGAGGTACCTTCATGTCGTACATCGCGAATCTCAAATTCTCTAGGATCCTTATATTGAATGTCCCATGGATCGGGAACGCTACGCTCCCATGTTTCTCTGTCAGCTTGTGCCATTGCTTTAGCCAAAGGCACGGAGCTACCCCTTTTTCCTCCATTACAATGTAAGCTGGTGTACCTTCGGGTGGCGTCTCCTCTCCTACGCTCGCTTTAATGTAAGACTCTCCCTTCATCGCACTCTTTAATGCTTTAAAAAATTTCCTTTTCTCGTCTTTTATTTCACAAAATTTGTAATCAATAGGTGACTTTAATTCCCGGAATACTCTTCGCTTGCCTTTCCCCTTCCAATCGAGCCCCACGGACTGCGTCCAATCCGTGCGTGACCCTTCTTTGCAACCAACCTATCCCAGCGCGGCTCCTAGTGACATCACACTCACACACTGCGGCTGACAAAGCCTCGCGGCTAATCCTCCTTCACTCAGCTCCTCCCGTAACAACTTCTGGCATGTATCGCGAGCTACCAAAAAAAATTATAATAAAACAGATCTGTCGGTTTACTACAGGAAGGGTAACACAATAGCTTCAGGACCTTAGGGATTTTTCACTAGCCTCAGCAGTTATTCCATCTTTCTCGGTCCCCACTTTCGCAAGCAAATCTGACCCGCAGACCTACTCTCAACTTGTCAATGATCTATTCTAGTGCACTTAGAATTTTGTCAGAGCCCGAAGTCGAAGTTTTCTTTCACTCCCTTAACACACGTACCGACTCGTTGACCACGCCCGATCAACCTACTAAACCGACCAGACCACAACATAAAACAAGTGTCTCATACACTTTTCAACATACTCCGGAGTCTCTTGACCTCGCAGGGCCCGTCTCAACAACAACAACCACGTGGACCTTTTTCTGCACAAAGCGCCACACGCACATGAAGTTCGACGACTTCCCTACTCTCACACTCGGAGTCGCACCTCCGCTATTTCTATGAAGTTCGACGACTTCCCTACTCCTACACTCGGAGTCGCACCTCCGCTATTCTCTAAAATCCTCACAACCTTTTCAAACAATCTGCGGCAATAAGCTGTGCAAGCGCAAAATTCTAACTTCACTCATACCATCACTAGTACCGCCAACGCCGATTCCACACCTCCATTCTCTCCATTCGCAAGCTCCGAGATCCCGGGAAAGTCGCGGTGGACTTAGCCCATCATCATTCTGTCAATCTGTTTTACCCAAGAAAAATCTAATTCAACTTCTCGAGTGGGATCTCAAAAGTCGAAACCGTTAATTCAACACCATGTATGTCTCGAGTGGGGTCCCAAAAGTCTAAACCGTCCTCTGCTACCATCTACTGATAGAGCGTTCCGTACTAATAATTTACCTGTGTTTGGACGCTCTTTAGGCCGATGAATCTTTTGGCTAAGTGGGACTCTCTTCACCCGAGATCAGTCAATTTAATGTAATCGATAATCAATAACGAACATAAGCAATACCCTGATCAACATAACATTTCACAATTAATCCAGAATACATTTCGGCGAAACCATGACCTTTCGGTCATGAATAATCACACCAGTTTATTTCAAAGTTAGTGAATTTATTTCCCTATATTAACAAAGCTAGCACAATATAGATGTGTCTCAACACCAAATGATAAACGTAAATGAACATTAATAGCTGTCCATAACGGCGAAACAGATGCAATCTATGCAGCATTTGAATAATAATGCCTTCGATAATAGCAATGCAAACCACTAAAACTATAATCTGTAATGAGCTAATAGCATACATTAGTCAGCATAACAAGGTCTCAAATTGCATCGTGCAACGAAAGGAATCCTCATCTAACCTCAAATTAGCATCGGCATGTGGGACTTCATGCAAAAACAATTTAGCAACATTAATTTAGAAAAAACTCTTAACTAGGACTCTTACCAAAAATCAGCAGTTGGTTACCTAAAAGAAACACAATGCAATTGTACAATTTCCTTTCATATTTACCAATTACAATCAGCATTCAAGGGAGTCTTCGTCCAACAGGTACTGTTTCTCGATCAGCATGGGACGGGGCAAAGGGGGTAGGGGTGGACGGGGCAATTGCCTCACGGCAGCAAGATAAACTACTACTTCATGCAATGGGCAGTTCAAAGTTAAAGTCTCTAGGGTAAGAATCATTTAAAGTCTCTTTCTCTCGATTAGAGAAAGCATCAAAGTCTCTTTCAAAATGGCGTCGTAGCAAGATGGGCCATAATAGCTGCAAAATGGCGCAATGGGTGCAATGTCGGGTAATAGCTACTTTCTTCTCGTGCACCTGGATTAAATAGACAACAGTTCAAATCCAGTAGGGTCTTCCATTGGAGGGTTCATAGGTTGGCTTCAAATTGTCCAATCAAAAACAACAGTTCTCAAGCTTTTACTTAAGCATACATTATCCTTGGAGACGGGTACGCAAGTTGCAACATTTTATACCAATTAACTCACTTTCAGAGCTTCCATTGTCCGCACCTGCAGATTGACCTTGGAGCGAAGAAGAAAATGCCAGGCTGGCACGAAACCTTAAGATAAGCATGTGAACGATCTCAGTGGAAAAGTACAGCTTCAAGCAGAAATACACGTTTATTAGCACATTGGAAAAATACGAGCATCTAAATCGTGAGACCAGGCAACTAGGCCAAAGCCTCCACTAAAGTTATGCTAAGCTAAAACATTTCAAACAAGCAAATCGTAGCACACGTTCATGATTATGTCGGATTAGTGCAATTCTAATACATCACGTTATATAAAGCACGCTTATAAATGTTGGCAAACTACTCTGAGGGCACATTTTGTCCCCGTACAATCTTTATTAGTTCGGTTAAAGTCACACATGATTATTTCATTACTACGTTTAAGCGCTAAGAAATGTAAAACCTTCATTTCTGCGTCATCAAGAGTACAGAGGTCGCAGAACAGCAGAGGTGAAGGAGCCCCACTGACACGATTTGGGCCTGGAACTTCCAACTGCCCTAGGACCTACTGAACTGGGTTTCTTATATACAAGAGGAATGGTTTGTATATGATACATTCTGAGAAATAGAACAGGAAAAGTTTTTACACTGTGGACTCTCTGGGCAGATCAATAAATAGTAAGGGGGTTACGTTGTAAATCATCTGTAAAATACATTAGGAAGGGATTTTATATTATGAAGTCAATGGCAAACACCACAAGAATGGGCAATAGATTTTGAACGGTGTGACAACAGCAATAAGAAGTCTTTTTTATATTGTGAACTCAATAACAAATGTCATAGTAATCGGTTTAGTATAATGGTCCCTTTTAGGTCTCGCCATATTAAAAGCTTGGTGTTTCTGTAACTGACTTAATGTTCATGTCAATGTATGTTTTGGTTCTATCTAAAATTTATGATAGGTCACTCTAGGCAGAGACCACATGGCCATGTTTATTTAGGCTCGTGTTAAAGCCATCAAGCTTGCTTTGCTGATAATTAAATGTGATGACAAAGTCAATAGCCCCATCATTTTGCACAATGAATGACTTGACAAAGCCTGTCCCCTTACTATTCAACAGTGGCTAAGGAGATAGGGGATGTAGTTGAAAAGACAATAGTCACAGCATCCACGACCTGCCTGTTGGTCATAATGAGATGAATCACAGCAGCTAAACATAAATGTTGCTCTAAGGACTTGACATTTATTATAGCAAAACACAGCATAACGAGGGGCTGGAAGGCAAGGCGGCACCATCACATGTGCAGTGGTTCACTGATGTACATAAATGGACAATTACTGCACTGGAAGTGATCGGTGAAGCTAAGGGTCTGGAGGCAGGTCCTGAGCTGATAGTGAACTGGAAGCTAAGAATGACGAATTACCACCTTGAGTACTCAGGCGGTGGATTGCTTGAAAGGTGTGGAAGATTTGAGGGGACTAAAGAGATGACCTGGCATCCGTGACATAAAGCAGATTTTCAAGACCAGGAGGTATTGGGCATAGATAGTGGTGTGCATTGCATTTACAGGTAGTGATCAGAGACGGAATAGTGTCAGGTGTGAATAGAAGGGCTGTAATAAGAATACATGATAGTGAGTGTGAGGGTAGTGGCGCAGACGTTGGGGACAGTTAGGCTGATTCAGCTGACAACTGTGTGCAATTAGAATGGACAACGGATATATGATTACTGAACTTTTTTCTTGATATATATATATATATATATATATATATATATATATATGTGTGTGTGTATATATATGTATATATATATATATAGTGCGAACAGCCATAAAAGAAGTAGAACAATTTAAAAATAAAAGACTATTGACTGTTGGCTTAACCTTGTTGATTGTGTAAAACCTAATGCTCATGTAGGAGCATTGCTGTTTTTAAGGATTGAAGCCTTCTAGTATGCAAATTGATGCATGGTTCCCCATTCACAGATAACAGGAGTGGAGTATATTTGCAGGGTTAGTTGTCCCCTGTGATATTTCTTTAGGGTATATGATTTTCCCTTGATTTACCTGTAAGGCCCTAAAGGAGGGGTTTCAATTTGTAATTCCACCTGAAATCTAGTAAATATTTGTCATTTTGAGTATAGTATTAGCTGTATGTACATTGAAAAATGTATCATTTGTTTTTAAGGCATTGGTAGGACATTATTTTATTGTGTTATAATTTGTGTTGCTCAGTTTTGATTTTCTAGACCACAAGACCTCCTGGTAAGCCAATACCCTGAGGGTCAGGTTTTCCATTGTGATTTCTTTTATAGATGCACTAAGAAGGGGGGTACACTATGAGCATTCTGTCACCTTGCTGTACTGCCCTGCGTCACAGGTAAAGGGTAGGAATGTGCTGTATTTATCCAATACAGAGCATTCCTGTCCTTTCCCCCTGCACTTGCACCCTTTAGGGAGCCTAGCACCAATGCAGGCATTATTGCACCATGTTGCAAGGGTTCCTGTGTTGCATGCAGGATTGTTTTTGTGTGGGAAGGAACACCTCTTGGTCAACTTTCAGCCCCTGCTACTATAACAAAAAATATGGTGTTGATATCAACGCTGATCTTACCATCAACCAGTTTGTCAAAAGCTTGCTTACACGTTATTCCCTTTTGAAGAGCTCAAGGAAACCTCTTCCTTGTTTCTGAGCTGAAGAGAGAAGATTGGTGAGCTAGGTAGCTATTTCATCCTGTTTGTATTATAGGAATTCAGTCTTGGTTGACTTACAAAAAGTATGTTATGTGTTACCTTTAAATTATTGAAAATGAACTGCCACATCTAGGGCCAGATGTAGGAAACAGTTTGCGACTCGCAAACGGCAAAAATTGCAGTTTGCGAGTCGCAAACCAGAGTTTCCTATGCAGAAATGCATTTTGCGAGTCGGAACCGACTCGCAAAATGCATTTCCGACTCGCAAATAGGAAGGGGTGTTCCCTTCCTATTTGCGACTCGCAGTGGGATGCAATTCCATATGCGACCGCGTACGCGGTCGCAAATGGAGTCGCAGTTACCATCCACTTCAAGTGGATGGTAACCCACTCGCAAATTGGAAGGTGGCAATATGGTGGTGAATATTCATGAGGTGGGTCATTGCGACCCCATAGCGAGTCGCAGTCGGTGTCTGAGACACCGTACTGCATTCCAAATTGCGAGTTGCAATTTGCGAGTCGCTGGGACTCGCAAATTGCAAGTCGCAATTTGGAAGTTTGCTACATCTGGCCCCTAGTGCGTAATCGACCTCCGCAAGCGTCTGTTATATCTCCGTTGGACTTCTTCCACAAGTTCCCAGTGAATATACTGATCCTGTGTAAAACACTTTGCACACTGCACAAGACACCTGCTGGAACTTATCGGGAGTATAAGCTCTCAGCTCCAGCCACACATGGCCTCTCGCATGCTTTGTTCTTCTTCTCATGCAGTCTTGGTATTGCCCATGTCGCACTATACTAGAGCGGAAGCTATTGCATTGTTCTCACTTCCATTCCTGGTAGACCTGAAGCAAAAGACTCAGCACCCGTGAGCTCATGGTGAGCAAGAGGGCTGTGCCTGTGTGAGTGGAGGATGCAGTACATTAAAAAGGGCCTTTTAGCATTGCCAGTACTTGTTCTTAAATTTGGCCTTGCTGGTATCAGAAATCGCTCTAATCTTGCTGGCTGGATTCGTCTGGCTATTTCTCTGCCAGGCAGGGGAGCATGCCTTTCCTGGTCGGGTCCAGGCCTGAGTCGTTCAACTGATGTCATGTCTGCCTTTTCACAGCATTCTGAGGGACCTCCCTTAGGGACCCTGGCATTGCAGTCACTGGGGCGCCTCGACATACCTTCATGTCTTGTTACCAAATTAGGTGGGCTAGGCTGTCACGCCGGTTTTTGGATGCATGTGTGAATCTCTGTGTCATGTTGATTCCTTCTTTTCCTCTTTTTCAGTAACAGTCACTGTGGGTAGCAAGGTGCTTCCCCTCTGAGTGTTTCTTTCGTTTAGCTGTGGTCGAGAGCCTTCCTTCCTGACTGGGACCAGTAAGTCTGACACGGGGTAAAAAAGATTGCCTGGTAGTAACTGTGACAACAAGGATATCCCTGGCATGATATGTTGTACGTGCACTCTTGCAAAGTGTACACTGAATACTTTCTATTATTCTGCCTCTCTAGCACCTCCCACCAGGAAAACATTTCCTCACTACGCTGACATTTGCTATTGCATATGTGCTGGGAAGGATTGTGCCATTTTACCAGAACACTACTGTACATCGTACGCACTTCCTCCTGGTAGGTTCATTTTTTATTATTATCAGTGATCATAATCCGAACCTCCAAAGCGGTTTCAGAAACTGCGAGGAGGTAAAGAGCACTGCAAAGTACTGGGCCTGTGCTGCACAAGGAGCGTAAATTGAACTTTATACCCCTCACTTTTGGGACACTACGCCATATCTGCTTTTCATATTTCCCTCACAATCTATTAAGGCAGTATAACATGTTGCTACGGAGAAAACCAGAACAGAATTCCGAAGAATATACGTAGATTTAAAAAATGGATTAGATGGTTTAAGGGACTTGACTGGGATTATTACCGTCTTTCACCTCAAATTAACGAGTTCAAATATGACCCACACCAGTAGGAATCATAATAATCTATAGAGAAGTACAGGAAAAGCAGCCAATGTTGACCGTCAGCAGAGAGGTCAATGAGTGGATGAGCATGGGCTTCTCACATGCATAGCAGATGTAACGCCTACTGTACGGTGTATGAAGCTTAGATAGCACTGGAAGACATTAAGGGCCAGATGTAGGAAGCCTTTTGCGCCTCGCAAACTGCGAAAAACGCAGTTTGCGACGTGCAAAAGGCTTAACGCGATGCACAACCTCAAATTGGGAGTCGGTACTGACTCGCAATTTGAGGCTGCGACTCGCAAATAGAAAGGGGTGATCCCTTCCTATTTGCGACCGCATCGCCATGCTGAGTTGGTTTGTGACCGCGAATGCGGTCGCAATACCAACTCGCAGTTACCATCCACTTGAAGTGGATGGTAACACATTCGCAAAAGGGATGGGGACCCCTCCCCTTTTGTGAATGCCAAAAAAAATCCGAAACTAAATGGTTTTGGAAGTTTTTCGCTTTGCAGCTCGTTTTCCTTTAAGGAAAACGGGCTGCAAAAAGAAAAAAAAACTGCTTTATTTAAAAGCAGTCACAGACATGGTGGTCTGCTGTCTCCAGCAGGCCAACATCCCTGTGAGTGCTTTGACTCGCTATGGGGTCGCAAACTGCGACCCACCTCATTAATATTCATGAGGTGGGTCTTTGCGACCCCATAGCGAGTCGCAGAAGGTGTCTGAGACACCTTTCTGCATAATATTTTGCGAGTTGCAAATTGCGAGTCGCTGTGACTCGCAATTTGCAACTCGCAAAATATTTTTTTGCTACATCTGATCCTTAGTGCCTGCACACTTTATGTGGAACCCTTACGAAATCCCCAACTCTAAAACCTAAATTCCCCAGAGCTATTGCATTTGCAGTGTGTACAGCTCAAACAAACATGCCCAAAGCGACTCAGCTTTCCATCCTGAGGTTAAGTAACATCATTTGGTAATTGTAACCTGTTCACAGTGCTGATAAATTACAGGAGTGTTCATGGACGTCATAAAAGGGTCACCAGGGATTGCAGACCCCTGGCTCGCCCATTGCTACCCCTGGCACTGCCTTTGCGACCCCGGGCCTCAGAGGTGGCAAAGTCAGTGCCAGGAACACAGTGGCAACAGTTGGGGCTCCAGTCTATCTTTGTTTTCTGTCAATTGTGACATTAATGGTGCATAATAATATTATTCACAATTAGTGTGATAAAATGGAGTACAATTAGCTGGAATATGCCCTTCCATGGCGACTGAGGTAAGTAAGAATGCTTTCAAATGTATGTTGTGTGCGTGCTTTCTGGGGAGATCGTGTTAATGTGAGAGAGAGTGTATGTAAGTGTGAATGTGTGTATTTGTAAATATGTGTGTATGGGTGAAAGAGGTCAAAGGGAGTGCGATGTCACTTCCGCTGCCCCTGGCATTTCGCTGAACTAAAGTCCATGGGAGTGCTACATAAAAACAAGTTGTTAAGACCCTAATAATAATTACTATTATTGTCCTTATCATCATCGTAAAAGAAATAGATACGCGGATACGAAAAGACCCTTTGAAGCGTGGCAAACTTGGAACAAGTTACTGACCCGAGACCACCCAGCTCCCTCCCTACAACGCGCGGAGTTTCAGAGAGCGCCGCGTGGAGGTAACCCTGCGAACAAGAAAACGGAGGCCACTCACAGGAGCGTACGGTTCTCTTACCTCTGCCATGTTGTGCGCGGTTCGACCAATGGCTGCAGCGAGGAACTTCCAGCTTCAATGCGTCTTTTTCTTCGGGGACACGCTCTAGTGAAATACAGAGTTCGTTACTACAACCGGAAGAAAGTTAGACTGCCAGCATTGGCTCCTTTAATAATTAGATACCACCTCCCGTCACTAACGCCGACCAACCACCTGAGATAGAAAGAACAAGCCTGCAAGGGCCTGTCAGAAACTTGTTTCTGAGGCACACACCCCCGGTGCTTCTCTGCTAGAAGTATGCATTTCTGGGAGTATTTTATTTATCACAAAATATGTGCGTGGGAATCCTAGAGGGAGCCGAAAAGCACCGAGAATTGATAACACCCCATAACAAACTTTCAGTCAGTGCTAATTGGTACCCATTGGAGTTTATCGCACCCATCAGAGCCTACAAGAACCCCTGGAGACTACCACAACTGCATGAAAGCCCATTACAACGTAATGCAACTCATCCGAGCTCCTCGCAAATCATCAGAGCTCAGCAAAACAATGTAAAACAAATCATCTGAGCGTCTCACGAACCATCAGAGCTCGACAAAGAAGAATAAAAACTCATTAGAACACATCAGACTGAGTCCTTCAGAGCCCAGCTCATCAGAGATTATCAGCGTCTGTAAAGTGAGATTGAAATAATAGATACGTGTTTTCCATTACCTCCTAATCAAGTCAGTAGGTGTTTGGACTCCCATATGGCGACATCTTCATTTGATTCATCGCCAAAAGCTTCTCCGGGGTCCCAAAAACTAGAATAAAATGCAGATTATTTGTAGAAAGATTAGCAGTTGGAAACTGAGAAGAAAAACTACCAAGGGCCGGACAAGCTTGACAGCACCACTGACAGTTCTTTCCCGCAGTCAATCAACCAATCAGTCCTTCAGCAAAGGAGTTAGTCCAACAGTGGAGCTCAAAGCACAGAGTTACGACCACACCTCATTCCAGACCAATGGCAAACCTCCTAGTCTGGTGCTGAACACACAGAGATCCTCACACCCACTACCATTTTATCACAGGGGCCCATCGTACCAATGTTTGTTCACCCTAACTGCAGCACTCTGCAATATTGCAGACCTTATGAGGAACGAGTTCTTTAAGTACCCTTTAGAAACCTATGCTGGCTTGCTACTGGTGTAATGAAACAATAACAGTCATAGGAAGGGAGATATTACTCCGTCAGAGATATCTTTCACATCGATTGCTGACTTACAAACAAGGTAAAATGGCAGCCCTTACAATATCCGAGACATTACACCTTCACTCTTCCTTGTGCCAGAACTTGTTCAGGAGGACGGCCCAACCCCAGAAACAGGCATCTCGAAGCCCTACTCCTAACAACCCCTTTCTAAACGTCTTCCATTTTCACTCTAGGGGAGGTGGGCACCTGATTGAGTTGTCACCGGCCCTTGGAGGTGGAGAGTGAGGTTTCAAAACTTGCTGCTCTGTTTTCTCCCTTTTCCTTTCAAGGGTCCCTGCTCAGTGAGGCCCATTCACATCAGGCATGATGATACTGCTGTTTAGTTGCTCCCCTGGGATCTACACTTTATGGGGTAGGCTCTGGCGATTGTGGAAGCCAGCTCTACACCGTCGTCTGTCTTTCTTCCTCGCTACTCATTGACCCCCGCTCACATGCTATCATGGACCTGGAGTGCTGTGCTGCCTGCAATCTACTTGATGCCCTCTGTGTCTGACTGAGTGCCAGTGGGTCGGGGGAGGGGGGATCCCTTTGTATGAAAGATTTATTCCCCCTGCAATAGTCAGAGAGAAGAGCACTACTACCACATCAACATCTCATGTTTTGAAGTCCCCCGTCAGCGCTGGAGTTTTCACTGAGAATAGGGCCATATCTTGGGACTGTTAGACCTGGCAGCATTTTGGTGTGTCTCCCCTGGTTTCTTGCCTTCTAACCACCTGTTTTTATGGTTTACTGGACTCTGTTTTTGCTGGTTTATTGTCTCAGCGCACTTTACCACTGCTGATCAGTGCTTAAGTGCAAGTGCTCCCTATGCAAATTGTACTGTTGATTGGTTTATCCATGATTGGCATATTTGATTTACTGGTAAGTCCCTAGTAAAGTACACTAGAGGTGCCCAGGGCCTGTAAATCAAATGCTACTAGTGGGCCTGCAGCACTGACTGTGCCATCCACATAAGTAGCCCTGTAAACATGGCTCAGACCTGCCACTGCAGTGTCTGTGTGCAGTTTTAAGCTGCCAATTCGACCTGGCAAGTGTACCCACTTGCCAGGCCCAAACCTTCCCTTTTGGTACATGAAAGGCACCCCTAGCATAGGCCCTATGTAGCCCATTGGCAGGGTGCAGTGTATTCAAAAGGTAGGACATGTACTGGTGTGTTTTACATGTCCTAACAGTGAAATACTGCCAAATTCGGGTTTCACTGTTGCAAGGCCTATATCCCTCATAGGTTAACATGGGGGCATGCCTTTAAATAACTTTAACGCGCAGATTCCATTTGAGGGCGAATAGAAATATGGAGTTTGCGGTCTCTGAACTCACAAATTAAAAATACATCTTTTAGTGAAGTTGGTTTTTAGATTGTGAGTTTGAAAATGTCACTTTTAGAAAGTAGGCATTATCTTGCTTTTACCATTTTGAGACTCTGCTTGCTTGGGGATTCCCTGTTTGGGTCAGACTGACAGTTGGGCTGTTTACACCTCTCCTCTAGACAGTGACGCAAAGGGAGATTGGGGTGTTGCCTACATATCCTAATGAGCCATCAGAGCTAGAGTAAAGGGAGGAGTGGTCACTTACTTCTGAAAGGACTGTGCCTACCCTCACACAATACAGTCTCCAACCCCGTGGTGTGTGTCTGGGGCCTGGCCTGGACAAGGAAGGATCTTGCAAACACTTGAGAATTTGCTTTGGAGTTTGCCAACTTCAAATGCAGAAAGGGGTATAAGTATTGGACCGAAAACCCCAGACTTTTACAATCTTTCTGGAACCAAGAGGTACCTCTGCCCAGGGGAAGTGCTGGAGGAGGAGTACTGTCCCTTTGCTGTGTTGCTTTGCTGGACTGGCCTGCACTTGCTGCTCCTGCCTGAAAAGAGTGTAAAGAGTGGACTTTGCTGTGTGCCCTGCTTGAGAAAGTTCTCCAAGGGCTTGGATTAGAGCTTGTCTCCTGTTGGAAGTCTCAGGGACACCAAAGTCTTCAGTTTCCTCGACCTGCAGCACTGGGAACTGTGTGTTTTGTGCTGTTCAAGAGGAGAAACTGTTGTGTAGCCATTTTAGTTTTAGCTCCATGCACATTATTTTAACACACTAGGCCGCTGTGCACTTTAACCTAGATATATTTTATTCAGCTTCATCTTATTATTGTTACAATAATCATTTTTACGGTCTTGTTTTATTTCCGTCTATCTAACTGTTTTCGCCTAGGCCAGCACTCTGTTCTCAAACAAGACATTCCTGATTACTCATGCTTCTTCCAAGGCTACAACACAGTACATTGCCGGTGAACGTGGTAGAAGTTTAGTCTCCAACATTCATAGAAAATACACATCCTTACGCAGAGACATTTTCTCAGAACATCGGTTGTGTTGTTATAAAAACACTTCCATATACCTTACATGTTAGAGGGAGATTTCAGTCAGTGAACCACAACTGTATGCTGATTGCTGAATGCTTCACTGCAGATGCTAACACAGACCGCAGGCCTTTGCTCAGGTATGGGGGTTGATGTCTTCCCAGGGGAACCTGAAGGGCAGAGTTAGAGCTTAACATGCTGTGCTCGATCATAACCTAGGTAGGGATTAGTCCATCGATTATAGTGACATTATGATAGCGTTGTTTTTATGCTACACTCTTCTCATCACAATTTTAATACTGTCATGTTGTGTCATCCTGGTTATTGCAGCTCATGCTTTGCTATCTAAGATGCAGTCCTTTTATTAAGTTCATTATTAAGACACATACTGCTTCTGTTTGTCATTTATATATGAGACTGAATTGTAAATGAGAGAACCTGATGAGACCCAGTGACCACGACTTCCCTGAGAAGCCAAGTATGTCATGCGCTCGGCTGCCCAGTCATCACTATCCGTTGGTAGAGATGAGACAGTACACTGCTGGTTAGCCGGAGCAAACCCGGATTGGAGCGACAGATGTCAGCTGCTGTGGGTTAGACTTAGTCTCCCACACTGCGGGTGATTCTGCAGCTCAAAATCCAGTAGTCTCAATAGAATAATGAGAGCCTATGCCACAAATCCGCCTCCAACGCTGCTGGCCTGCACTGTGACCTGCTGACGCCGCACGGAGCCGTACTGCCCTGCTTCACACCGCGACCCTGGTCTCACAGACGCCGTCATCAGACGACTTCACTGACCTGCTGCTCGCACCGCGACCTGTGGGCCCTACACTCCGGCATTGCCTTGATCACACCACAGCCTCAGCATCCCCAATGCCGCCGCTCCTGCTGACTCCGGCGCCGCTGCCTGCACCATGGCCTGTGGAAACTGCTCATGAGGTACACAAAGCACCGTCCCACACCACAGCCCCAGCCCACCGACACCAGCACTATCGACTCCAGTGTCGTCATCAGGCATCCCTGCCTGCACTGTGGCCTGTGGACACCGCTCGTGAGGGTCACAAAGCATCATCCTGTCTCGCACCGCTGGCTTGGGCCTACTGACGACATCGCTTCAACAATGACAATGCCGCTGTCTGCATCGTGACCTGGTGGCACCGCAAGTTGCACCGCCCCGCTTCACCCGCAGCCCTGTCTCACTGATGCCGCTGGATGCTGTCACCGAGTCGCTGTCTGCACCGTGACCTGTGGGCACTGCACGTCGCATCGTTCCGCTTTGCACCACAGCCCCAACACCATCCACACCAGCTCTCCTGACTTCATCAGCCCAGAGTTCGATCTGCAAAGCATGTGACTTCAAGGGCCTGACGACTCCCACACCGACCAGCAACGCAGCTCTCCAAAGCTCATCGCGAGGATCACAACATCCTGCAATTCCAAAGGTACTGTTTGCCGGTCTTCCCAACACCATAGCTGGCCCGCGATGCCACAGCTGGCCTGAACTGTTGGTTTTGTTGATCACGACGCTGTGATAGCCCCAGGTGGAGCTATCGACTTCAAGGAACTGTGTTTTTGAGTTAATCTTGCAGAATTCATATTTTTATTACTGTATGTTGGATGTTTATCATATTTGGTCTTGTTTTATATAGATAAATATTGGCAATTTTTCTAAAACTGGTGTAGTGTCCTTTTGTAGTGTGTTCACTATGTTACTGTGTGTTATGTGCAAATGCTTTACACATTGCTTCTGAGATAAGCCTGACTGCTCATGCCACGCTACCAAGGGGGTGAGCAGGGGTTATCTTAGCGGGTACCTACCTTATCCAGACTAGAGTGAGGGTCCCTACTTGGACAGGGTGCAAACCGACTGCAACTAGAGACCCCATTTCTAACAGGGACAATTTCTGATGGCCTCAGATCAATTTGCTTGCAGACTTTGTACTTTTCCATAGGTGGGATCCGTGGGCAGTCAGGATGATGCCCTGCTCCTGTAAGTCTCTTTGTTTCATCTCCCCTATCACGAGGAATCCTATACAGATCATACAGGACAGAGTTCACTGGATCCTGCTGGTCCTGGCATGGCAGATGAAGTACTTCAAGCACCTTCATTTTTTGGTGTTAGGATTCCTTTTCTAGCTGAAGCCTATCAGTGCCCACATAATGGCCTGTTGTGGCCTTTTTAGAAAGTACATTGAGCTTGGCGCCCACCCGTTGCCCACCATTGGTTAGCTTCATTCTCCCATTGTGTCCATCATGTGTTTGTCCCTCCCATGGAACATAGCCTGTTTACCATCCATTTGACTGGCTGACTGTTAGACCTGACAGCCTTAGGGTGGTCACCCCTAACTTTTTGCCTACCTCCCTCCACTTTTTGGATACTGTTTTTGCTGGCTTTTAGACTCTGCGCACTTTACCACTGCTAACCAGTGCTAAAGTGCATATGCTCTCTCCCTTAAAACATAGTAACCTTGAATCATACCTGATTGGACTATTTAATTTACTTATAAGCCCCTGGTAATGGGCACTCTATGTGCCTAGGGCCTGTAGATTAAATGCTATTAGTGGGCCTGCAGCACTGGTTGTGCCAACCACTTAAGTAGTCCCTTTTCCTTGTCTCAGGCCTGCCACTGCAAGGCCTGTGTGTGCAGTTTCACTGTCACCTCGACTTGGCATTTAAAAGTACTTGCCAAGCCTAAACCTCCCCTTTCTCCACATATAAGTCACCGCTAATGTGTGCCCTAGGTAACCCCTAGAGCAGGGTGCTGTGTGGGTGAAAGGCATGACATGTACCTGGGTAGTTTACATGTCCTGGTTGTGTAAAACTCCTAAATTAGTTTTTGCACTACTGTGAGGCCTGCTCCCTTCATAGGCTAACATTGGGGCTGCCCTCATACAGTATTGAAGTGGTAGCTGCTGATCTGAAAGGAGTAGGAAGGTCATATTTAGTATGGCCAGAATGGTAATATAAAATCCTGCTGACTGGTGAAGTTGGATTTAATATTTCTATTCTAGAAATGCCACTTTTAGAAAGTGAGCATTTCTTTGCACTTAAATCCTTCTGTGCCTTACAATCCACGACTGACTGGGCTTAGTTGACAGCTCCTTGTGCATTCACTCGGACACACCCCAAACACAGGGTACTCAGCCTCACTTGCATACATCTGCATTTTGAATGGGTCTTCCTGGGCTGGGAGGGTGGAGGGCCTGCTCTCACACAAAGGACTGCCACACCCCCTACTGGGACCCTGGCAGACAGGATTGAACTGAAAGGGGACCTGGTGCATTTCTTAGCCACTCTTTGAAGTCTCCCCCACTTCAAAGGCACATTTGGGTATAAAACAGGGCCCGCTGCCCTACCTCATCAGACACTTGCTGGAGAAGAAACCTGAACCAGAAACTACACCCCGCCAAGAAGAACTGCTTGGCTGCTCAAAGGACTCACCTGTCTGCTTATCTACAAAGGACTGCTGCCTTGCTGTTGGCTTGCTGCCTTGCTGAACGCTTGCCTGGCTGTGAAAGTGCTCTCCAAGGGCTTGGATAGAGCTTGCCTCCTGTTCCCTGAAGTCTCAGGACCAAAAAGACTTCTCTTTTTCACTTGGACGCTCCGTGCGCCGTAATTTTCGACGCACAGCTTGTTTCGCTGCAAGAAAAACGCCGCACACCGACGCTGATCGACGCGACGCCTTCGGGATGACCGAAACTTTGACGCACGGCCCCGCAAGGACAACGCCGCCCGACTTCCAAGGAGAAATCGACGCGACGCCTGCCGTGAAATCGAAACTTTGACGCACGGCCTCGCAAGGACAACGCCACCCGACTTCCAAGGAGAAATCGACGCGACGCCTGCCGTGAGATCGAAACTTTGACGCACGGCCCCGCAAGGACAACGCCTCCCGACTTCCAAGGAGGAATCGACACGACGCCTGCCGTGAGATCGAAACTTCGACGCACAGCCCCGCAGAACGACGCGCAGCCGGAAAACAAGCAGGAAAATCCACGCACAGACCCGGGACATCTGGCAATCCCCGCGATCCACAGAAAGAGACTGTCCGCGCGCCGGAAAACGACGCCCGACTTCCCCGCGTGAAAAATAACGACGCAAGTCTGTGTGTGCTGGGGAGAAATCGACGCACACACCCTTTTTCCACGTATCTCTTCTTCTGTGGCCCTCTGAGGAGATTTTCCACCCCAAACCAGGTACTTTGTGCTTGAAAGAGACTTTGTTGGCTTTTTAAAGACTTAAGACACTTTGGCCCTCATTCTGACCTTGGCGGTCTTTTCGCGAGACCGCCGAGTTACCGCCGCGGTGAAGACCGCCGACCGCGGCGGTATGCCGCTGTGCGCATTCCGACCGCTGGGAGCGTTCCGCCGGGAAACCGCCAGCAGCCACACTGGCGGCCGGCGGAAAAGTGGAGACTGGTCAACCTCCACCGCCACGCCAGCAGAACACCGCCCACAGAATTACGACCCACATATCTGTGTGGCGGTCTTCTGTTGGCGGTCTTCTGTTGGCGGTCACCTCCCCATGGCTCCCGTCGCCTCCCGGAGGACCAACGCACAAGGTAAGTTGACCGTCCGTGAGGGGAGGGGGAGGGGGGGTGTTGTGTGATGTGGGCGTGCATGGGGGTGTGCGTGTGAGTGTGTAGAGGGGGTGTGTGAGTGCGTGTATGCGGGCGGGGGGTGCTGCTGTGTCTATGGGTAATGTGTGCTGTTCGGCAGGTGCGCATGTCTGCATGTATGTGTGTGGGTATGTGTCCCCGTTGTGTATGTGTGTGTAGGGGGTGTGTATATGTGCATGTTGGGGGTGTGTGCATGTCGGGGTGCATGTATGTGCATGTCGGGGTGGGGGTGGGGAGGGGGTTCGTACCACCTCTAGGGGGTGGCAGGGGGGTGGAGGGTGTGGGGGGAGGACTCGGTGGGTAGTGGGGGGTGGGGGAGACCCCTATCAGTGCCAGGGAAGGAATTCCCTGGCCCCGATAGTGCTTACCGCCATGGTTCGCATGGCGGTTCCCGACCGCCAGAAACCGCAGCGGTAGGCAGGGTCATGATACCGTTGGCGGTCTTGGGACGACCGCCGGGCCGGAGTGCGCAAACTCCAGCCCGGCGGTCATGACTGCCGTGGCGGTCGGAGTGGGGAAGCGGCGGTCGATCGCGGCGGTGACCGCCGCGGTCAGAATGCCATTTTTCTGACCGCCGGTCTGTTCGCGGTCCGACCGCCGCCTCTCCGCCGACTGCCAAGGTCAGAATGAGGGCCTTTATATCACTTTTCAGTGATATCTCTACAAATTCTCTACAAATTCACATTGCAACTTTATTCGTTTTGACCTACAATTATCCTGATAAATATTATATATTTTTCTAAACACTGTGTGGTGTATTTTTGTGGTGCTATATGGTGGTATTGTATGATTTATTGCACAAATACTTTACACATTGCCTTCTAAGTTAAGCCTGACTGCTCGTGCCAAGCTACCAGAGGGCGGGCACAGGATAATCTTGGATTGTGTGTGACTTACCCTGACTAGAGTGAGGGCTTTTGCTTGGACAGGGGGTAACCTGACTGCCAACCAAAAACCCCATTTCTAACACTGACTTATACACTTACCTTTAGGAAACTTTATCTATGTTTTTGGTTATGCATTCTATGAGACTATATACATGCCAACATTTTAAAACTGAGTCTAAAAAGAAATTAAGTGAATGTATTTTCCCCGCTGACATATTATTCTGAATCAGAGGCAATTTTAATCCAGAGACAGCTAAAATATCTTCAAAGTATTTTGCTTTTTGGAGTTCTGGTTCCCTTTTCAGCTTTTCCCTATCAGAAAGTGCAAACTGTCTGGTTGTCGGCTTACCAAGAATGTACAATTAGCTTCGGCCCCACCTGTTTCTTATCATTGTTTAGCTTTATTCTCCTATTTTGCCCATCTTGTGTTTGTGCCTCTCCTGGAACATATCCTCTTTACCATCCTTTAGACTTGACTGGCTGACTTATACCCTTCCGCTGCTTATTTTCAGGGAAATACTTTTTTCTTCTTGGGTAAGCACTCCATGAGACTACAATTATGCCAACATTTTAAAACTGGAAAGTGTGAGTTTATGAAAATAAAACAACAGGAATGTTTTTTCCCCACTTACTTATATTGAAGCGGAGGCCATTTTAGGCTGGAGGCAGTTAAAATAAATCCATTTTGGCTTTAAAACTTGGGAGTCTCGTACCTGAGTAGGGTCTGTTGGCATATTTGAGAGCACACATGTTTTCCATCTTTCTCCCTCATGTGTTTCTCTCTTGCCAATCATCTACCTCTCAGTGCTATGTGTTGCTCTCTCTCCCTTAGCCTGCTCTCTCTTTTGTGTGCTTTTTCACTACCCTCTGTGTTGCCCCCTCCCTCGTACTCTGATTTGCCCATCGCACCACACTTGCTTCCTGCTTTCTACTTCCCATTCTTTCCTCTTGTATGTGTCTCCTGCCCACTCTCCGTTGCTTCCCACCTCCTGCACACTCCGCTTTGCTTTCCACATCCCACTTCCGTATTGCGCCAAATGTTAGGTAAAGTGCCGCCCATGTCATTTTGCTTGAATACATACATGATAAATGCATACACCATCAGGAAAGCTGCACAATGATTAGTGCAGTGTCTTCATGCCTTTATATGTATATATATATATATATATATATATATATATATATATATATATATATATATGTATGTGTGTGTGTTTTTGGATGATACTGCCCAACACCTGCAAAAAGCTTTTTGTTTTTTCCCAATGCTGCATAGCATTGACAAAAAGCGTTGTCAAAGCCAATATGTCAACAAGGCAAGACCTATTGGCTTTGCCAGTGCTTGCTTATCTTCAGGTTGGGTCAAAAGCGAGACAAACCACCTGGTACCACCCTTATTTGGTAGGTGCAACCCATGAGCAGTCTAGAGTTTATTTATTGGTGTTTTTATATAGAGCATACAAGCCAAAGGATATCTGTGCTTTACGTAGAGCACTATATGAGTACGAGCAACAGTGGATCAAAATCACATACACGATATAGTATTGTAAAAAAATATATTAAAAATGCAGTATTCTCACTGATACTCATTGTAGGAGGCTGGCCTGGCTTGTAGTGGGTACCAGAGGTACTTACACCTGGTGCCAGGTCCGGTTATCCCTTATTAGTGTAGAAGAGGTGTTTCTAGCAGCTTAGGCTGATAGAAGGTAGCTATGGCAAAGCAGCTAAGGCTGAACTAGGAGACATGTAAAGCTCCTACTAAACCACTGGTGTCATATGCACATTATCATAAGAAAACACAATACACAGAAGTATGAAAAATAAAGGTACTTTATTTTTATGACAATATGCCAAAAGTATCTCAGTGAGTACCCTCAGTATGAGGATAAGATATATACACAAGATATATGAAACCAAAATTATGCAGGTAATAGCAAGAAAAGTAATGCAAGCGGTGTAAAGTTACAGTAGATTGCAATAGGAGCACATAGGTATAGGGGCAACACAAACCATATACGCCAAAATTGGAATACGAACCACGAATGGACCCCAAACCTATGTGAGCTTGTAGAGGGTCGCTGGGACTGTAAGAAAACAGTGAGGGTTAGAAAAATAGCCCACCCCAAGACCCTGAAAGGTAGGTGTAAAGTGCACCTACTACCCCAGGAGAGCACAGAAGTTGTGATAGGGGGATTCTGCAGGAAGAACAAACACCAGCAATGCAACAACAGTGGATTTCCAGACCTGAGTACCTGTAAGACAAGGGGAGCAAGTCCAATAGTCGCAACAGTGTCGAGAGTGGGCAGGAGCCCAGGAAATGCCAACTGAGGGTGCAAGGAAGCTGCCACCAGTTGGAAGAAGCTTGGAGTTCTGCAAGAAAGAAGAGAGCTAGGGACCCTTCCTTTGGAAGACGGATGTCCCACGCCGCGATGAAGCTTGCAAAGGTGTTCCCACGCAGAAAGACTGCAAACAAGCCTTGCTAGCTGCAAGGGTTGTGGTAAGGGTTTTTGGGTGCTGCTGTGGCCCAGAAGGGACCAGGATGTCGTCACTTGGAGGAGGAGACCGAGGGGGCGCCCAGCAAGTCAGGAAGCCCTCACAGAAGCAGGCAGCACCCGCAGAAGTACCTGAACAGGCACTTAGAAGAAAAGTGAACCGGAGTCCACCCAAAGTCACAAAAGGGAGTCCCACGATGCCGGAGGACAACTCAGAAGGTTTTGCACTGCAGGAAGGAGTGTCGATGACCCAGGCTTGGCTGTGCACGAAGGAAATCCTGGAAGAGTGCACAGGAGCCGGAGCAGCTGCAAATCACGCGGTCCCCAGGGGTTGGCAGCAGCTGCAGTGGAGACCCCGGAAAAGCAGTTTGGCAGTACCCGGGTACTGTGCTAGAGACCCGGGGGATCATGGAATTGCCCCCCCAATACCAGAATGGTATTGGGGTGACAATTCCATGATGTTAGACATGTTACATGGCCATATTCGGAGTTATCATTGTGAGGCTACACATAGGTAGTGACCTATGTGTAGTGCACACGTGTAATGGTGTCCCCGCACTCACAAAGTCAGGGGAATTTGCCCTGAACGATGTGGGGGCACCTTGGCTAGTGCCAGGGTGCCCACACACTAAGTAACTTTGCACCCAACCTTCACCAGGTGAAGGTTAGACATATAGGTGACTTATAAGTTACTTAAGTGCAGTGGTAAATGGCTGTGAAATAACGTCAACGTTATTTCACTCAGGCTGCACTGGCAGGCCTGTGTAAGAATTGTCAGAGCTCCATATGGGTGGCAAAAGAAATGCTGCAGCCCATAGGGATCTCCTGGAACCCCAATACCCTGGATACCTCAGTACCATATACTAGGAAATTATATGGGTGTACCAGTATGCCAATGTGAATTGGTAAATTTAGTCACTAGCCTGTTAGTGACAAATTTGGAAAGCAGAGAGAGCATAACCACTGAGATTCTGGTTACCACAGTCTCAGTGAGACAGTTAGGCACCACACAGGGAACACATATAGGCCACAAACTTATGAGCACTGGGGTCCTGGTTAGCAGGGTCCCAGTGACACATAACAAACATAGTGACAACATAGGGTTTTCACTATGAGCACTGGGCCTTGTCTAGCAGGATCCCAGTGAGACAGTGAAAACACTCTGATATATACTCACAAACAGGCCAAAAGTGGGGGTAACAAGGCTAAAAAGGGGCTACTTTCTCACACTCATATAATACAATAGCCAAATACTGGTGGGAATATTCGCCCTATCCAGCTAGCCTTCCACTGTCATAGGCAGTAGTTGGAGGGAGGAGAGAAGGAAATTAAGGTTGAGAAGAAAGTGATTTAGTCCTTTTTTAAATGCTGGAAATGAGTAGGGTTTATCGCGGATGGTAGGCAGAATAGAATTCGATGCTTTGGGTGCACAGCCTGAGAAGTACTGGATCAAAGTGAGTTTTTAGTGAAGATTGGTGTTTCAAAAAGCGTAAAGATTATTCTCAAGACACCACCACATGAGTGCCAGAGCTGCAGACTTGCAAAGACACCCTCAGATGTTATGCTTCGTAGCAAATAGTGAGAGTGGGCAGAGTGCAGGGCTTATGTACTAGGCATGCATGTAGATATTAGGATCTGCCCTCAATAGGAATCCAATTGAGAGTCAAATGGGAGTGATGTGGTAAAACCTGTCAGACACTGAGATCAGGCATGCTGTTGCGTGTAACCACGCCTTGAGAGGACCAGGATGTATTTTAGGAATCCCGGAAAGGATGGCATTTCTACAGTCTAATATGCAGAGTATTCTGATTTAACTAGCTATTATCTGCGCAATGGAACACGGGCCGGATACAGGGGCCCACTGAACAAATGTACCTTGATCTGGGATGTGCCGTAGTTGACAAGGATGTGAGGTGCAGCCGAAGCGATGTGTCAGCATTTAACCATGCAGTGGACGAAATGCATTGCTTTTCTCCATTAAACTGTGGTGATTCGCCGGTTCAGAGTGTGAAGAGCCGGTTCCAAATGTGATACACTGCTTCTGCTCCCACTGTAGGTGATGCGTCAATTCTGAAGATTAAGCTTTTGTTCTGAAGGCGGAGCGCCAGTTCCACTCTTCACAACAGCGAGGATGCACTGGATCTGAGCCATGCAAAGGTGGAGATGCACCGGTTCTGGTGCACATATGTGGGTTCTGGGTGGGGCAGCACTTTATGCCTACTTCCAAGGACCCAAGACTGGGTTGGCACGACTTGACAGGGCAAGACTTGCAGCAAGCAAAGTCAAGGTGCTGTAGCAGGGTGAGGGGAAGTCTTTTGTGTCCCTGAGACTTCAGAAAACAGAAGAACAGTCAGCTGGCCCCTGGAGTCACTCTGGTTTCAGGGTTGTAGAGATGCAGGTTCAGTCCGTCTCAGTCCCAGGCAAGAGGACAGCAGAGTAGATGCTCAGCAGAGTGGCAGTCCTTGTAGCTGCACACCAGTCCTTCCTGGCAGAGTATCCACAGGTCCAGAAGTCGACTGAGTTGGTGGTGTCTGAGGTCCAGCACTTATACCTAGTAGTGCCTTTGAAGTGGTGGAGCCTTCAAAGAGAGGGCTTTGAAGTGCACAGAGTCCCTCCCTTTCCTGCTCTGGCTCCAAACTTGCTGCACAGGGCATGCAGCCCTTTGTGTGGGGACAGGACACTGCCTATACAGGTGTAAGTGTGAGCTGCTCCCTCCCATCATGCCCAGGACTGTGAATGGACCATCAGTCACACCTATGCTCCTTTTATGTGTGGCTGTCTGGAAGGAATGCCTAAGCCCAGTTGTCACCCCACCCTAGATGTCTATTGGGGACAGGCAGTAGGACCCAACTGGCTAAAGTAAGAAAATACCAACTTTCTAAAAGTGGCATTTTCAGAATTACTATTTAAAATCTGATTTTACCATAAGTTGTGATTTTAAATTGTGATTCCAAAGACACCAAACTTGGATGTCCCATCTCTTCCCAATTGGAAACTACACATATAAAATGTAATAAGGCAAACATAATGTTGTCCTATGGGAGAGATAGGCCTTGCAGTAGTGAAAAACAAATTTATGATTTTTTCACTGCTAGGACATGTAAAACGTAAAGGTACACTCGACCCTTAGGCTGTCTAGAGCCTACTTTAGGGGTGCTTATATGTTTTACAACAGAAGGGTTGATAATGGCAAGAGGGTTAACTTGCCTGGTCGACATGGCAGTTTAAAAACGGCACACACGGGCTCTGCAATGGCAGATATGAGACACGTCTGAAGGGCTACTGATGTGGGTGGCACAATCAGTGCTACAGGCCCACAAGTAGCATTTCAGGTAGTGCACTTTAGTAGGGATACATAAGTAAATTAAATATGGCAATTGTGTATAAGCCAATGTTACCATGTTTTAAGCCGAGAGCACATGCACTTCAGCACTGGTTAGCATCGATAAAGTGCCCAGAGACCTAACACCAATAAAAACATGGTCAGAAAAGTGGAGGAGGAAGGCAAAAAGTTTGGGAGTGATCCTGCAGAAAGGGCCATTTCCAACAGCATGTAACATGGTGTCATGAACGACAGTATCCAAAACAGCTGAATAATCAAGAAGGATCAGCAAGTAGGAGCTGCTTTATCCAAAATGCACATCACTCCATTGATAATTTGAGGTATGGCTGTTTCAGTACTACCACCAGCACTGAAAAGTCACAGGGCATTATTTCAAAGATTGTTATTATTGATCAAATGTTTGGATTGCAAGCTTACAAAGCTTTCTAGGATTGTGGCAAGAAAGGTGGAAAGTTGATGTAAAGTTAATGCTAGGCAGCAGTTGCTAAGGTCTTCCAAGTCTACAGTTGGCTTTTTTTTAAACCGAAGACATCTGTCAGACTTTCAGATCAGAAACACTCCCACGTAAAATAAAAATAGATTAAGAATCTTAAACCATTAAGGAACAAATTAAGCCCATATGTCACTGGCTAAATTGGCTGGTAAATGAGCAACCACAGCGATGGAAGCTTTCTTTGGAAATAATGCCAGAAATTCTGTCTTGGAGATCAATTTGGGGTGGGGAGAATTAGTGGGAGATTTTTAATATAGAGCATTACATGGAGAATTAGGATTGAGTGTAAAAGAAGCTTCCATAGATTTTATCTTAATGTCAAAATTATTCCTGTCATTTTTATGTGGTTCAGCAACACTTTGTTTAGACAAAGGATTAATGGTAGATTTGATAATCTCAAAGAGCTCCATAGGCCGGTTTTAGCTACACGGGTTAGCAATTTAATGGTCCCTTATTTAGCTTTAAAATTGTGCTGTTGTATATATATCAAGCAGCACAGAGGAGTTCATATTGATTCTTGTGTCATTCTGACACAAGGTGCGTACACTCTGATGAGTATATTATCATCATTAAGTGCCTTGTTTTTTAAGGAGGCAGATTTTTTCGCCTTAGATAGTTTCTGTGTGAGTAGAGTCCTGTCACTGACAAAGTCACTCATGATTACATTAAAGTTATTGGTAATCATGCTCCCTAGGAATTATGTTTGTGCTATTCCTAACATAGATTTTCAATATTTCAGGCTGACTGCACATCGTGGTTTCAGTGAAAGGAATCAAAGTAATCCAACCAATCAAATAGAATTCAATCGTCAAGTCATAAAGAATCCTTCTGGGCGCATAATAAGATCAGAGGTAGACCCTTTTGTAAGAGTAGGTTTAAGGAAGTATTAGAGCATGTAATTCTCATGTAGCAAGGACAAAAGGAGAGACAATGAGAAAATGGCAGGATTCTCAATTGCAGATTGAAGTTATCAGCAACAAAATAATTATTTTTGGACAAGATACGAGTTGAGGGGTGAGTTGAGAGGTGACACGCTCTATACATTGTTTCACAAAGGAATTACTATCCCATACCAGGAGTGGATGATGTTAATCATGGTGGATTTTTAGTTAGCAATCTTGAGGACAACAAAGAGGCAATGGAAGGTAGAGCAGAAAGTTGACTCCACATGTAGGCAGAGAATGGAGTTTTTTATCAACGCAATACCCCCCCCCCACCGCATTTACCTTATCTGTGCAGACTGATATTGGAATAATCTGGCGATATAAGAAGATATATACTGAGTTGGGAAATTTAATTGTGCCATGTTTCAGTTCCAAGTCCATGTCACTTATGTAGTCCGTGATGTTTATTCTCTGTTTTACTGCTATCTTGCAAAGCATTTTGCAACATTGATGAGATTGTCGTTTCATAAGGAGATGAAGTCAGTGGGATCTCAACGAGGTGTTCTGGTTCAGCCTGTCCTTGGGACAGCAGTTACCATATGGACCAATCAAACACGTATACTTTGAATCTCAGATTGTGACAGTTTCATAGTCCAATTTTGGGACTTCGAGATATGGGGCGAGATAATCATCAGTGTACGTTGATTACTGCAGTCTAGGATTCTAATGTTAACCTTGAAAATGGTTCACTTTCTGAGATAGTGATATTAGGTTGTTCAGGATTTGAGCGAGTTGAAATATGTGTTAATCAGACGATACCCATAGAAGGAATAGTTGCAGTGGGAATTGAGTGTGCTCCTTTCCGTGAGATGAAGATAAGGCAGATTCAGTTCCTTGAGATGGGTATGAGGGATGTTCACCTCATTGAGACACTTGGTCAATAAGGAGCAGTTTATTTTTACCAGTATGCTTTGATGAGAAAGACCTGGGAGATTAAAATGACATTATAAACAAGAGCAGCTGTGGTCAAGTTAATTAAAGACAAGGATATCGGATAACAGCATGTGTCAGCCAGAAGTAGTGCAATAGAGTCAGACCCTCATTTACGGGGATTTGGAGTAGGGTAGCGCAGCAAGTCACTTTGCTGTGCTGCCTTACGCCAAAGTGAAAAGACAGGAATGCACCATATTTATGCAAAATGATGTATGCCGGTCCTTTCCCCCTTCCATGGTGATGTTTCAGCAACCTAGCGCCAACGCAGGCACCCTTTCACCATGGTGCAAGAGTGCCTCCATTGCACGCAGGATTGTTTTTATGCAAGAAGAGGCACTTTCCTGCACAAAAACAAACCATAGGTGCATTTTCTTCTTTCTATGTCTGCTGCAGAATACTGCATACATTAAAAGAGAAGAAACACAGAGAAATAAAAATATTTCCCCTTATTACGCCTCACCTAAGGATGCGCAAGGTTTTGGCGCATCCCCATGTTTGCATGAATTTGTAAATCTAGGGAAGAGTCAAAATCCATGGGTGCTGTGTGGGAAAACCCACCACAACGCCCATGGAACACCTCCCTGGTGCCACTTGCGCTGCTTTGCCTTACTCCGTATCTATGAAGCCGTTCAGAGCCACACAAAGCAGCTTTGCATGACCTCATAGATATGATTTCGTAGTCTACGCTGCTGAGAGTCACAAAAAGTGATGCTCTGGTGGCACACGGGGCTCATACATATACCCCTTAGTGTCTGAAATGAGATAACCAGTTGCCCCATGTTGTATTCTGTGGAATGGAAGCAAAATGTGAATGACAGCTGAACAGACTAGTGGATGAAGATGGACCCAAATGCCCTTCATTTATATATATGTGTGTGTGTGTGTGTGTGTGTGTGTGTGATATTTGTGTCAATGGTTTTTTATTAAATGTGGATAGCAGACCTAAACAAGCACTGGCAAAGCCAATAGGTCGGGGCCAAACTGTTCCCTGTGCCATTGTTTTTTGGCATTGTACATGTGTGCAAGCACCCAGCTGCATGGACACGTATGATTGCCTGTCTTGTAATATGTTTTCTAGTAAAGAAAACCCACTCCAAAAAAATAGCCTCCAAAGTGTTTATACGCTTCATGACCCACATGTGCATTGTGACGAAGACGTGTGGGTACATAGGTGTGCATTCATTTTGAAACCGGTTCCGATTTTTAATTCACCATTCTAAAATTGTGAACTGCGGTTTTTAAACGTTAAATGAAAATAAAGGATAAAATAAACCCTTGCAAGGCACAAAAATTATGGACTCCAACGGCCCTGCAGCACGGAGATGGGGAGAACTCTGGGTGGAGGGAATGAAATAAGAGGGTGCAACAGAGAAAGAAGAAAAAGCAGGGAAAGAAAGAACGGAAACACGAGCACTCGCAAAGGGGGGCTGAATGTGAAATAAAAGGGTCGCCTCCAGATGGTAGTGGAAGAACACAATGGGGTCTGAGGCGCCGTGGGCTAATTTGGGCGTTTTTTGGGCTATGTAGAGAGGGTTATATAGAGGGGCCATTTTGTCGCCGGTCACCATTTTGTCATAAGGTGACACGGTGGCCGGCTCAATTTTTGAGGGCAGGAACGTTTTTCGAATCTTTCCACTTAAAAAAAAATAATATATATATATATATATATATATACATCGTAGGAATTGAAGTGCCTTGTACTTAATACACGGGCACAGAGATAGGAGTAGTTTGTTATTGGGGCGTGCAGTACTCACGTCAGACCGTTTTAGGCAGGGAGGTGTCGACACGCGCGTCCGAGGGCGGTTGTTGTGATGGAGCCAGGCTTCGTTGAACAGGCGCTGGTGTTGTTGCACCGGGCCAGGCGCATGGACCTCGTGAACCAAGAGGCCCTGCGTGCGCTGCACCCGGCCCGTAGAGCGGCACAGGGGGTTGTGGCCACCGTGCTGGCGTGCTCGCCGCCGAGCTCCCCGGCTCAGGGAATACAGGTGAGAATCCCCGGGCGGGTCGTGGGGCGGGGCCGTGGGCGGGAAAAAGTCTCTGTGGCCGGTTGCACTGCTATCAAGGCGGCCGGCCTCAGAAGGCGAGTTGCGGGGGGGAATTCAACACGCCCAGAAGGGCAGGGCTGGGGCCGTAAAGGCCCGCAGCTTAAAGAAGAAGGAAAAAAGGGGGCCCATTACGGTGGGCCAAGCCTCTAACCGCACGGTTGCGCACAGGAGTGGGTGGCAGGGTAACGCTGAGTCCAGCAGCAAGGAAGGGGGCTGGGGGGGGGCGGGAGCCCCCAGGGTACGGAGGAGCGGGGGCAGCTGGCTTGCAGTTAGATTCGGCCAGTGGTAGTGAGGAGGCGGTGGTAGGAGATTTTAGACAGGGGGAGACAGTTGACCCATCCATTCCTACTTCTAAAAAATGGCCCACGATGCTGGAGTGGAGTGCCACTGATAGTGAAAGGGAGGATGCAGGAGCAGGACAAGGGATGCAGAGGTCTCATTCCCCCTCTCCTCCTCCGCGTTGCAGATTTCCACGGCGGGTTCATGGGGAGCGGGTGGGAAAAGGGCAACGTAAGCCTACTGGGGATGGGGTGCCCCGGGAGCCAAGTAAGGGGGATAGAGCGCGAGGGGGGGGTGCAGCACAGGGATAATGTTTTTGCCAGCACGCCGGACCTTTTTTGTCAGAGCGAGCGAAGTGGCATACTGCAGCCAGGTGAGCCAAGGGCGGCTCAGATACCCTGGCGTGAAGAGCAGGTGGAGCCTAGTCAGGCCGGCCGGAGTGCGTCAACAGGCGGACAGAGGAAGAGGGCGGTGACTGCAGACGCTTCCGAGGGGTGGTGTGGTAGTGCGAGTTTTGTGCCCAACTACGCCGCCATTCTTTGGGAGCAACGTCCGGGTCAGTCGAAGCTTCAGCGTGGTAAGGATTGGCATCATGCGGGCGGGGAGCCTACGTGTGAGTTGCTTCTACAGGGCACCCGGGTGGCGGTGTTTCAAGGAGGGGACCCGTGGCGTGAGGAGAAGTGTGTGTTAGATTTTGATGAGGGCAGTGTGGAAGAAGGTGAGTTAGTGGATGACAGATAGGAGGAGGATTGGTGGGCACAGGGTGGGGTGGGGACCACTAATGCCCTGTCTCAGTCGTTTCAGAGGTCAAGGAAGGTGCAACCCGCTGTTGAAAAGGTTTTGTATGGAGCCCACGTTGGTAGACAGAAGGCACAGGAGCGGCCACCGTCGTTGACTGCAGGTGAGGAGAGCGTGGGCGTGCGCAGGGTATCTTTTGCGGTTGAGGTGTCTGGGGATCTGGGTATTGGGGCAGCGCGACTGGTCAGGGGCATCTACGTGTCGGATGTGGGCATCGGTACAGATGGGGCATCAGAGGCGGAGCCCATCAAGGGGGAAGGGGGGAGAAGGCGGCGGACAGCGGAGTCAAGGCAAGTGGGGAGGGCGTTAACGCGGGAAGCGGCACGCAGCAAGGGGATAAGGCGGATCAGCCGCAATCTAACGTTTGCCTTATATGGGCACAGCTAAACCATTGGGGGCCCACCTTATGCAGGCAACTAAGGATAAGATTGGAAGGGGGAATATGTGGAGGTTCTAAAACTTCTACACAGGGAAGTGCGAGCAAAAGAGGGCTCCAAGGAAGAGGACTTTGAGCTGGCAAAACGGCCGAGGGTGCCGGTGAATATCGAGAATTGGACGGCGGCTTTCTTAATTTTCGCCAGCGTCTATTGCGAACAGTACCCAGAGCGGTGTGTCGCTTTGTTCAAGTACATGGATATAATCCGTAAAGCTCACCTCAATTATGGGGGGTTCGCTTGGCGACAATACGACGAGGAATTTCGTTCACGTATGGCGGCGGATCCGGATTTTAAGTGGGGGGAGATCGATGCTGACCTTTGGCAGCACACTATGGGCCCGGCAAAATTTGGCAAGACCGTTTTCACAGCCAGCGGGGGTGCTCATTAATTTTCTTTTTTCTGTTTCAGGTGTAGTAGCCGGACCCGAGGTGGAGTTTGTGATCATTTGGGTGGTCGGCCATTCATTTGTAAAATGGGCCCAGCGGCAAGCTCGTCGGACATCTTTGGGCGAGAATTTGGGCATGGATGAACGTCGATATCAAGTCCGTTGGTTTGGGAAAGGGGGTATGCGGTGGCCGGAGCTTTTGCCGCGTTTGCAAGGGGTTCGGGGGGAGGCCCCTGCCCTGATGTTTTGTGCATCCACTTGGGGGAGAACGACATGGTAGTTAAGACAGGTTTGGATTTGTTAAAGGCCATGAAGAAGGACTTGGCGTTGATTTTATCGCAGTGGTGCGGGTCGCATGTTTTGTTTACAGGTTTTGTTCCGCGTCGGGTGTGGAGAGGGGCGCATAAACCAGGGACAGTGGAAAGGGCCAGGAGAAAGGTTAATAAGGAGATGAGGAGCTTTTGTTTGGAGAAGGGCATTACGTTTTTGGAGCATAAGGACTTACGTTTCAAAAGATTCCGAATTTTTCAGGGCCAATGGTGTACATTTGTCTTTCATAGGGATGGAGCTGTACCTCTTACAGTTGAAGGATGCATTGAGAACCTTGTTTCGAGAGACATAGAGCGTTGGGGGGGCAGAAACAGGCTGCAGGGCTTTTTCTGGTGGCGGTGAGGAGAGCTGGCAGACATCGAAACACGTGCGGATGGGCAGGATGGCAGGGCAATTTTGGATAGTGGGGGGGTACAGCAGCAGGTCGCGACGGGCAGGAAGGAAGATTCAAAGTGTTCAGGAGGAGAACAAACGAGTAGGATTGTGAACTAGCTAAAGTTGAGACGGGTGGCAGGAGAACCTGACAGAGAGGGGGGAGGTTGGGGTAGGGGAGGAGGGAGGATTGTTGGTTAGGTGGTATTGATGTCTAGTGAGGCTTTAGTTTTGTAAGGCAAAGGCCAAGGTTAAAATGTTGTAAGTGCACCTGTTCCAATAAAGCGGCCTTTTACACACACAACATCGGTGTCGAGTTTCCGTGAATCTCCTCCCCAACTCAGCTTATTAGAAAAACATTGAGAGCAAAATGCCCTTGAACCGAAAACCACCAGACTAGGAAGAAAATCTCTCAATCAAGGCTAGTTATTGAATCTGTTCTTATTTGAGTCAGATCTCCGACCCGCCACCAAACTCACTAACCCTGCTGACCCCTTTGCACTATGCAGGGTTTTAAGTAGGATGAAAAAACTTGGGGTCTCTCAAAGGGGCGTGGTCAACGTAATTAAGGGCGTAGCTTAGAAATACCCGAGCTAACAATCTTTGCTTCGCATAGTGTGCGGCTCCCTTGGTATTTTGCTGCTTCTTTCTGTTGTTGCGTCCACATACATAACACAAGTAACCTCACACATACAACACCCCCTGGCTGTTGGCTTTGTCATAGGTTATAAATTGAATACGATAAATAAGCCACAACAATGGCTTCTTTATATAGAATATTAAACATGCTTTAGTTCTGAAAAGATGAGACTGAAAGAACTGTAACAAGTCATTTTGAAGTTACATCAAGGGCAGTGAAGCGCGATATTGCAGCCGAGTTAAACTTTTTTTTCACCCTCAGGGTGAGGGCAAAAACGGAGGCCCCGTTTAAACAGCATCTGTTTTTTAGAATTCCGGCAGGACCCGACCCTCTTAAAGACCTGGCACTATGGATCTTTTCTTTTATGCACCCCCCTCCCCCCCTCCCAGATCAGGGTGCTCACAGCACAAGTGAGTCCGTGTCTGAAATGGGCCATGAGTGCAGTTCCAGCAAGGCCATCTCAAACGTGCGTAATTCCAACGTCGAGCTATTCAGTACTAATAAAATGTGTAATAACGGCAACTGTTATTTACAGTTCTCTGCTGTATAAAAACAAGTTATAGATATAATTAACAATGTTAAAAAGGTTTATGGTGAAAAAGTGCAACGAGATTGTGAAGGGCTCGATTGCTTGTGGTTTTCATTTCTCCAGGCGCCATTTAACCCACCCTTACTTACACCATGGGGTAATTCACAGAAAGTAGGGGGATCACCCTGTCATTTAAGGAAAGTGTTGGGATAGTCAAAGCAGCAGGGATGTGTTATATAGGTCAAACTGTAAAGGTAAATTACTAATTAATATTCTTATAAGACACTTTCTTAGTCGTGTATATTAGTCTGAAAAGCCGTTTGCATGCTATTGATTATTCTGTCCCAAATAACCCTTTTTAGGTTGAGTGCACAAGCGCTCAGATCTTTTGTAATCTATCTGTGGGCTTTTAACCACGCCCATCACTATCACTCGTTTGAGGCCTTGCCTTTCAAAAATCCTTTGTTATCATTGGTAACTCTTTTATGTTTGTCCCTCCTTGGGTTTGGTGACCGTCTTGGACATCGACTCTGTTACATGGATAATTGCACGTTTGCCGATACATTTGACTGCAAGCAAACTTTTTTTTCCTTTTGTGTCTCTCATACTCATGGGGGCTCTAACACTTTGAATCAGCTCGCTTATTTCAACTGTTTTACTTTTCATTTTCAATTTAAGTGGCAAGAAAAGTTCAGTTAGGAATTTACAACGTTAACAACTCTAACTCAAGCAAACGTGAGACCCATTGCATTGCAAAAGCTTATTTCAATCTTATGGTATCTAAGAAGTACTGACCGCTCAAGGTGTCTCTCACATTGTTAGCTTTTAATTGCCGGTCTTTGTTAACAGGAGTTGAAGTCAAAACCCGAAGTGATATTGCTAAGCCTGTGTTAAAACTGCATGTTAATCTTTCTCTCACAGGCAGTACATTTGGAGTCACTGCATTGCAGGAGTTCCATCTGGAGTTTTTAGATCACAGGTAAGTTTTCAGTATTTTGCTTCACGTCCTTCTACTTCACAAATATGTTAGTTGTAAATGTTCTAACCTTTTAGGGTTTAGGCATGGGTAGTACCGAGGGGTAGCTAAATGTTTTTGAGCTCATAGCTGGTTAGGATCTAAGGACAGTAGGGCGTTTTTAGATCTCAAGGTTGGGTGGTGTTTATGGGAAGTAAGAGGTTTTTTATGGGTCATTGATGGAAAGTGTAAAAGGATAGTAAGGAGTTTAAGGAACCCAGGGATATGTAGAGTTTAGGAGAAATACAGTGATTTGGGCTCCATGATGGGTAGTATTTAGGGTAGAGAGGAGTTTTGAGGGATGGGTAATGTTTAGGAGAAGTAAGGTGCTCTTAGGCCTTAGAGACAGGTAGTGTATAAGAGTAGTGAGGAGTGTTTAAGGATCAGGGGTGGGTAGTGTTCAGGGATAGTAAGACACTTTTAGGGCTTAAGGATGGGTAGTATAGAAGGACAGTATCAAGATGTTGGGGCACACCGCTCAGTGGTATTAAGGCACTATTATGTGTCTGGCGGACCCAAGACTGCCAGACTCGCAGTGGCAGCCATCCGACCACCACATTACGATTCTGGCGGTCGGACTGCCACCTCTGCCAGGATCTTTGATCCCGTGGTTGCAATCAGCCACAGTGGTGCTGAAGTCAGTGCTGCCGTGCTGAATACACAGACATTGAACTGGCACGTACCAGACTGGGACGAGTGGAGTGCCAATTATAGTGAGAGGCATTAATCACTCATCCAGAGTCTGCCACTCCTTCCCCATGCCTGATGGTCCACATCCTGCTCCTTTTAAGAAAGATATATTTTTTTGTTTTTGTTTTTACAAGTACACGGTAGCTGCAAAATTGGGGCTTGATTTATACTTTTTTAGCGCCGAACTTGCGTCATTTTTTTATGCAAAAGCAGTGCAAACTTACAAAATTCTATTATATTTTGAACGTTTGCGCCGCTTTTGCGTCAAAAAATTACACAAATGTGGCGTAAAACAAGTATAAATATGGGCCTAAATATCTGGGAGTCCAAATACCAGGGCTGCGTAGTCTTTATTCCACCTCATGTCACATTAATCAACCCCTATACATTCCTATTCTCTTTATCTCACTATTGTGATTTTTCATCCCAGTTATTTCCATTCGTTAGTTTTTTGTTTGGCTCTCCCCTCTTCTTTCCCCCTTTTGTGTTTTTTCCTCTGATGTTTAAAGTCTGATGAGGAAAAATAAGTGCTGGCCCCCAAAAATGAGTGGTGTGGACACCACCTGCAATTACAATCTCAAATTAGGCACTGATTAAAACGCATCTTGGAGAATCCTTGAAAGAACACATTTTGAAGAGGACACCGAGGCTTAGTCGAAAGACATGAAATGGCCCTCAAAGTGCTACTTAGATTAATACAAGCGGTGGAACAATCCATGTTGTGCCTGACTGCCTCCTCACATTTCTGCCACAAATGAAAAGTAAAATATAATGTTTAATTAACTCTCCAACCCTTTACATCACATACATCATTTAGACATATTCAGCACAGATTCTAATGCTCCCAAGGACTCTCTTTTTGGCCTTATGGATTGTACTGCCCACATATATCCTATCACAAGGGCATCTCAAACAGTACACACAGAATTCAGTATTACAATTAAAATGTCCTGTAATCCGATGTTTGTTTCGTCCGTTACCCCAAATGACGTCTGTACAGTTAACACTATATCTGCAAGCTTTACAGTGTTGGCAGCAGTAAAATCCCTGGATAGGAACCCCAGTCTGTATCGTGTTATCAGCACTCATTATCATGTTATGGCTCAAATCATCATGTATAGATCTTCCTTTTCGAAATGTGATAGAGGGCAGATCCTGCAATACACTACTCAAATGGGAGTTCGTTTGCAAGATGTGCCAACTTTTCCTCAAAACTTGTCTTAACTGGAAAGCTTGATTTGAATAAGTGGTAATAAATCTTATTTCTTGCTCATCACCCTTTATGATGTTTGAGGAGTACAGAAGATCCGATCTAGTTTTGAGGTCCACCTTATCAACTGCTGTCCTAATCATCCTGTCACTATAACCTCTTTCCGAAAGTCTTTGACACATTACACTGCATTCCTGTTGGTCACTTTCACTGGTGCTGCATATTCTTTTAGCACGTAACAACTCCCCATACGGGATACTCCTGATGAGATTAGAGGGGTGAGCACTACTTGCATTCAACAAGCTGTTCCCAGCTGTCGCTTTTCTGTATAATTTAGTTGCCACCCGATCATTATCTATACTCACTTCCACATCTAAGAACTGAATTGCAGTCTTACTGTACTGTGCACTTAACTGTATGTTAAACTCATTCAGATTCAATAGCGTTACAAATTCCCTAGCTGTTTTTTCATCTCCTCTCCATATTACAAAGATGTCGTTATGAACATATGAGAGCTATCCGGAATAATGATTGTAATTACCCGGTAGCAAGACATTTTCAAGAGGTACATCAAGGAAATGAGAAATTACTGAGATACTTGGTATGTGATCATGTTAAGAGTAATAGGCGGGGTGGTGACAGACAAAAAAACTTTGCGTATTTTGGAGTCCAAATACATTATCAGGTTTATGACACTTTCGCCTGGAGGGTTGAACCCCAGCGAGGAAATGAGTAGTCATCTTGGTTAGTTACTTCTGGGCATAAGTTGGGGAATAAGACTGTAACATTTATTTTGAATTTTAGGTACAGATGTATGGACATTTATTGATAGTATCAATGTTGATTTTTCATGCACAGGTTTTTTTAGATTTTTGAGTATGGGGTTATGAGCACATGTATATATTTAATGCAGTACAGAGAACAGTAGTATGTCATATATTAACTATAAGAGATCATCATAATATTATGAAAAGCATTTAGGACAGGAGCAAATAATTAATTCAATGAAGATACCTGCTATTTAGGTTGAGCTACATTAAGATAAAGAACAACACTAAAGTGTGGAAGGTATATTATGCATATGGGACTAGTTCAATATGGCCAATACTTTTCCAAAGCAATTCGATTCATATGGTGTATTTGTCTGTCTTTAGTTTTGTTGATTTCAGGTATTTGTATGCTAATGTGCTAAGTTCCCCCAGCTGTTAACAAGGCTACGGCTGAAACGCATTGGGAAGAATAATCTGCATGATAGTAAAAGTTTTGATTTCACTGGAAGTGTCCTGACCTTTCTTGTCATCACAAGAATTTGCTTTGCTTTATTTATGGTGTTTCCCGAAACCATGGTCGGACCGCCACGTTTTGAGCCTCGGTATTTCGGGTTTCTTTAGTGAATATGTATATGTATATCTCTCTCTCTCGCTCTCTCTCTCTCTATATATATATATATATATATATATATATATATATATATATATATATAGATAGATAGATAGATAGATATATATATATATTTTTTTCACAGAGAAAACCAAATGTTAAGGGGACGTTATAGTTGACATTTCCTTGTCCATGTCCATGTCCATGGACCCAGAACGTTGGGGCCCTCAAAGAAGCTGTAATTTATTGAGATGTTAAGAATGGTATTACACCTGGCCTCTTTTGACCTTCAGTGAGGGCATTAGTAAAGAGGCGCCCCACATATCAGCTGCCAAGGGGTAGGGTTTAATTGCCTGTTCTCCTTTGATTACTCAGAGGACACCAGGAATCCATTCACCAGTGCCCATTGCCAAAGATATAATGCAGAGAGATGATACTTACTACTCCCAACAGCCATCCATAACTCGCATTCCTGCACTAAAACACTGGAGAAAGGGTTTTCCAGTATACAATGCCACAATTCCTTGACCCACCCACAAGGGCTAAGTTTAAGGGAGAGCTTCACCATTGTCCCTCTTATAGAGGGCATTGCATAAAAAGTAACATGTACAGCACAGCACCAGAACAAGAGAGCTTAACATTATTCCGAGACCTTTTGTCAGATTAAAGAAGACAATATGGGTCATAGCCAGGCAGTGGCAAAGAAACAATGGCTGGGTTTTCTGCTTAAACTTGTAGTAAGCAAACATCATTTCAGACAATTTCTAATTGTAAACGTGTGTGTGTTTTGCAAATGTTTTGTAGCAGTTACACTTTTTCCTAATTTAGTTTTTTCCTGCGAGTAACTAGATCGAGTCGAAACTGTTGTGGGAACAGTGAAAATGATGTCTTCTAAGGTTGCTCAACTGAATCTCCGGTGGGTTTGTGTTTGTGGCGCACACATCATACCGGTCAACTGCATTTTGCATAATTTTCACACAAATTATACGTCTTACTTGAGGAAAAAATTTCACCCATTCCTCGCTGTATGACACATTTTATTGATTTATTTGACACCAACATCAAAGTCAACACCAAGCCACAAGCACCACATTTAGGGCACCCAACACTGCATGAAATATAGGTAGAGTTACACACTGTGAAACAGTAGCAAGCAGACACTTTATTTCAGATAACTTCAGCAGCGGTTCCAGCAGATATCAAGGGTAGGGAGGGACAACCTGGATGGAGGGAGGGGGGAATAAATTAAATTTAAAAAAACATACAGTTTGTTGCTGCTGCTGCTGCCGTCCGCCCTGCAACTTTGCTCGATCTCCTTTCCTGTTTCGGGGTCCCAGCAATCCTGGTGCGCCTACATGCTAAACATAACATGTAAGCAGCGTCAGGATTGGTCTGAGCAGCAGTGACTGCCACTCAGACGCAACCCTGAAGCCTGTGCAGTTTCTCCAGTAGCGCTGCATACACAGCTGGGCTGGAGAAACCTAAGTGTGCATGTGTGTTTGGACGGTCGTCTTAGGCCATCCAAACACACATGCTTACTTAATGCATACAATTCCTCATCCCCCCTCCCACCTTCCGTGGCCCAGACCCGCCCCTCCCTGCTCCTGCTGGCTAAGCCAGCAGCAGAAAAATAAAACGATATTCAAATATTTTTTTTTTTTTCTGCTGCTGGCTCTTAGTCAGTGGGGTGACGCTCCTTTGCCATTGTACGGGAGCCGCCCCTGGTTAACTTCCACAGTCTCAACCAATTTGCTCCTTGTCTTCAGTACACACACCCCATATTTGTTCATACTACTGTGGGACACCCCCCCCCCATGTGCCTTATACATCAGTTTTTACAGTGCTGCCCAGGAGTCCGTACCTCTGACCCACTTGTGTACTGATGGTACCTGCACATCCCTCCAGTGCCGGGCCAGGTGTCTCTTGACCATCATATACGCCATGGCGATCAGGGAGCCAATGCCTCAGGAGTCACTCAATGAGTCCATTATTCCCAGCAAACCAATCTTTGGATCAAGCACCAGGGGTATTCCCACCACCTGCCCACTGTGTCAATTAATGGGCATCCAATACACTTGCACCCCGAGCAAGTCCGAATAGTATGGTAGAGGGAACCCAGGGAAAACCCACACCTTAAAAATGGCAGGTTGTAACCCCAAACCATGAGCCAGAGTCGCTCAGGAGAGTAATACGTCCGATGGAAATACCTGAACTGAATCAGGGGAAGACACATGGGTATTAAAGTCTCCTCAAGGCCATTTTCGCTGCAACCCATTCTAGTCCTCAATAGCCCCTACATCCTCCTCCCACCTGGTCCTCAGTGTCCCTAGGGGGTCGGGCATATTGATAGCTAGAGATTTGTAAAGTCTAGATATGTCTCTCCTGTTTAGCTCATCAATGACTAATTTGCATTCGATCTGGTTAAATTCCGGGAGTGTCGTTAGCTTATTTTTGTAGCTTTGCAGAGCGCATCACAGCTGATAAGTACGGTGGGATATCTGTCATATTTGTGATGGAGTAACCTATCCACCAAGCTCTAAATCAGGCCATAAATTCTTCTGCTGGGTCCTGAAATGATCGCTTGTGTTCATCCCTCCAGACATCTCCCAGGTTGGAGATGCCAATCAGATCCCACAGCTGAAACCCAACCAATCCTGTTGTCTCAGCGAGCCACGACCCATGCCGGAGAGGGGTTGCCCCATGACAATGCCATACCATTTGGTGTGATGGAGCAGCGAATACCAACAGCAAATAGGGACCTGCGGAACCGGTGGGAAGGAGTGTGGGTGGGTCCAGCCATACAGCAAAGAGAACAGACTGTAGGGGTGAAGTAAGGCTAATTTCATCCTGTGGACTGGTTCCCCCCTTTCGGCCCAGAACCATTCATCAATATGGCCACTTGTGAGGCCCAATAGTATAGTCAAAAGTCTGTCCACCCTAAGCCTGGGTTAAATGGGAAAAGCAGCACTTTACAAAAGATACCCTGGCTGTTTTCTCTGCCCAGAGAAAAGTAGAGATGTATGACCGCAATTCAGTAAAATAAAGTGGACAGTATGACATAAGGGTAGTGCTGCAACACGTAGAAGAAGCAGGGGAGAGGCATCTTCTTAAAAAGAGCCTCAGGGCCTGCAATCAATAGCAGCAGCTTGAACCACTCATTCATGCCTCTCAATGCCCTAGCCACCAATGGGACAACATTTAGGTCCCAGTACATGGGTTTATAGAGGGCTACCCTCATGCCCAAATAATGGAAGCAGTCCCCCACTATCCGTAGTCAAGGATCATCCCAGTCCCTGACCACTTCCCCCAGATGGGCACCTCGTTAGATTTGGTCCAACTGACCTTGAGTTCCAAGGCCTCCTCGTAAATCTCTAAAATTTCCATGAGCCTCAGGAGGGTATGCTGGGGCTTCCAAATAAAAAGAAGCTTGTCATCCTTGTATAGCAAAAACCTGTCTTCCACCCCACCACCCTGTTGACGCCTCAGTCTCCAGCATCTATTCGAAAGAGCTCCACTAGAGGCTCCATCACCAGGGTGAATAGAAATTGGGATTCCGTGTGCCCTTCTCAAGTGGGAACCACGCAGAAATAGTCCCGTTAACAAAATCTGTGCCCACAGGTCAGTGTACCATATCGTCACCCACTGTCTGAACTGGGGCCCAAAACCAAGCTCATAGAGGACCGTAAAAAGATAGGGCCAATGTATTGTGTTGAGCACCCACTCTATCTATACTAAGATGAGCACCCCTTGTCCCCCCAGCTTCCCTGATCTGGCCAATGCAGAATGCCATTCTGATCAGCATGGACTATTGACCGAACCACTGCAGCCAAGAGCGTGGCCAACACCAGGGCCAGGATCTTTACTCCAGGTTGATGAGAGATATAGGTCTATAGGACCCACAGTCCTCTGGGGTTTATCCGGTTTCAAAATAACAGTGATAGTTGGCCCCCTCAGATCATGTTGGAGTCTCCCATTGAGAATTGTCCCCTCATATAACTCCAACAGGTGTGCTGTTAGCAAAGGAGCGTATCATTTGTAAAGTTCCAGTGGGAACCCATTGCGACCTGGGGCTTTCCCTGAGGGCATTTCAGTTATTGAGTGCTGGATTACTTCTGCAGACATGGGCTCAAACAGGTCCCTACTATACGAGGTTGATAATTTCTGCACTGGCAAGTCAAGGATTAGGGGCAGATTCTGCTACCTGGTGGGGGGCGTACAAGCGGCATATAGGTCCCTGAAACAGGAAGCAAAGCCTCATGCTAGGCCATCCGCTAATATGGTACATGGACTGTCGGGTGTTGCCTACCAGTAAATGATATTGCCTGCCATGTCTCCCATTTCATAAATCCGGCCTAGGGTATGAAGGCGTCTAAACCTCGGGGAGTCCAGTAACTTAATGGGGAGGTCCAGGCTCACCTGGACCAGCTTAGGCTGCTTCACCTGCATAATAGAAGGCCTCAGTAGCACCCTTGATGGCTGTAATCTCACTTTCTGAGCGCAGCAGGTCTTCCTTCCTATACCTTGTGTAGCCCCCTACAGACAAAAAAGTCTGGCCTCTAAAAACCTTCTTCAATGCCTCCCACAGAGTCAACACTGAGGCATGTCCGTGATCTCTTCTGCGAAGTCCTCGTCCGATAGCCACCATGCGTTTAACTGCTACAGCCCCCTTTGGCCCCAGACAAACCCCGCCCACCATCAGCATCACCGGGAGTGGTCTGATAACACTCAGGGAATGGTACAGGACTGTGTGACTAACCCGATACTTGAGAAGGGAAGTTCAAAATAGTCTAGTTGAGAGGACGTGCCATGTGGGGAGGAGTAATACATGTTCATTCTTTCAGTGCGGTGCTGGAATCTCCAAATATCCACTAATCCCAGTGTGTCGACCCAGGAACTAAAACAGGTAGTCCAGGGGATTCTGGAGTGGACGTCATATCCATCACCAGGTCCATGAGACCATTAAAGTCTTCCATCAGTAGTGCAAACCTGGGGACTGCCATTGTTAAATGCTCAGCTCCTGCCTCCAAAGTAGCTCCTAACAGTTGTAGCAGCACATACATGGCCCTCAGTGCGATGCCACACTATCCAGCGTTCCATGCAACAACGGTCATTGTGCACCTCACGGACCACCAGCAGGAAGGTGCACTTCAACAAGATTGCCAACCCCATAGACCTCCTTGTGTACCCTGAATGATATACTTGAGTGTACCCAGGTCTCCCCAGAAATTAACACTTATTCCCCAGGAGATGTGGCTCTTGTGAAAAGATGAGGATGGGGTCATGCCTTTTGATACACCTGAACAGAGCTGTGCCTCTCCTCTCATAAAAGGCTGCATACCCCTTGTAGAGTGTCTGGTGCCAGGGAAGGAAGGGCAGGGACCTTGTGATATTCAAAGGCCTCCCCCACATCAAGGCACATTTGGGAATAAGTACTAGACCTCAATCCCACCAATTCAGTTCACGTTTGGGTCCTGAGAAGACTCTTTCAAGAGGTGCCACATTGCCAGGAGTGACTGCCACTTTGCTAACTGCTCTGCTGTGTTGGCCTGCTGCCTGCTGATTGCTGTACTGCCAGGAGGGACAGCCACTTTGCAGCCTGCTCTGCTGTGTTGGCCTGCTGCCTGCTGATTGCTGTACTGCCAGGAGGGACTGACACTTTGCAGCATGCTCTGCTGTGCTGGCTTGTTGCCTCTGGTAGTGAGAAGCACAGAAACCTACTCCACAACCATTAAAACCCCAGGTAACTTCAATGGCTTGTTGGCTTGTCCCTTCTTCTCAGTCTCAGGGCCATCCAAGACTTCCCTTCCTTATTTTTATTACTCAGCTGCAAGAACCATTACGGACACCAGCATGTCCCCAGCGCTCCCCTCTGCAAAAGGAAGGACTTTGCTGTAAAGATAGAATGTTACACTTCACCTGGCATCCAGCGCTCTCTTTTAGGATGAAAGAATCAAGATCAGCACCACGCACTGCCTTTGGCCCGAGGTGATCCCACAGAGTCAAGGGAAGAGCTTCCAGCGGTGTCCCCACATTCCCATAACAACCAAGCTTCCCTAGGGACGACACGTTAGCAGAGGTCACCTTGCACGCCAAAGAAGAGACAAGCATGATTTTGTCAAGCCTGACTCGACTGCCCAAGGGCAACCCCGCACAGCCCAATGCCGCACCACTTGCCAAACCGTAGGACCGCTCTAGCACCAATAGGTAATGTATTCAGGGTCGGGACCTGCAAGGTCTGTGTTCGTCCAATGCTTGCTTGGAGGTTGAATAACTTGTACACACCAGCCCTGAGGGACCTATGGCTAGTTCCTTGTTTGGGGGTGCCTGCCAGCCTGCCCGTACAGGGCACGTACCTGTTGATTCCCTTCCAGGATCCCTGCCAATCACTCCAGTCTAGTGAGCCTGCAACAAACTCATTAATCACAAGTGCTCTTCTCGCACTATCAGCTGAACTCTACAGGAATTACCCTATGAGGAACAAAAATATTTCTCTCAGCACTGTGATGTTACATGCATATTTAAAAATGCTAAACTTGGAAAGTACTAATTGGCCTTTTTCTTGTTTTGTTCACGTTTTAATTGGATGAATATTCTCTATTTATTCCTTTTGTGGTGTTTTCACTGTGTTACTGTAATCAAAGTGAGCACAAATACTCCACACATTGCCTCTTATTTTAAGCCTGACTGCTCTGCGCCAAGCTACCAGAAGGTGAGCACAGGGTTATTTTAAGTGTCTGATTACTTACCCTGACTAGGATTGTGGTCCCTACTTCGACAGGGTGCAAACCTATGCTGACTAGAGACCCAATTGCTAACAAGGAGGTAGTGAGTATTGATTTGTATAGGCCTGCCCTCTGCTTCCTCTGGCCTGGATTGTAGAAGGCCCACACACTGCCGGAGTGTTGTCAGTGCAGACTGGAGACACATGGATGTATCTTCAATCTCAGTTAGCTGCCCCTCTGCTTCGGTAACGCTCTCCACCACATTGCAGAATGTGCAGAAATCTTTACAGAGTTGGGAAAGGTCAACACTAAGTTCCCCTATCTTACTCTCCAGCGAGGAGCGGAAATCATGTATAGCTTGCAATATTGCCACTGTAGGTTCCTGTTGAGTTGTGCCTGGTGGCAGGCTCCCACATTCATCCCTCTTTCCTTTGGCAGACTTAGTAAACTTATCACTCTTCCCTTGAACAAGGGCCACCGCTTTGTCCTGGCCCATGGCTCAATGCTGTTACATTGGACTCAGAAACCTGCAGCCGTCAGATCTGCAGGTGGCCATCTGCCCTCTCCATGAGACTCATCACCGGAGATTGCCAGCGATGACCACAGGGCAGCCCACCATCCAAGGGCAGCTGTAATCACTCTCCTTGCACCCCTGGGTGCCTGGGGCCCCACTGTCTAAACCCTGCGAGGCAAATTGATGACCACAGCTCCTCCAGGCAGCTCACCATGTGCCGTCATGCTGCTTTAGTTCTTACCAGGGCCCACGCAGCGGAGCAATTGTCTGCTAGGTCCCAGTGCAGGTCCAAAAGGCCGAGCTCAGGAGAGGTGCCGGGCCATTCACTCTGGTGGATTCCTGTGTGTGGCCCGTCCCCCTGATGATCTAGGCCCCTGGGCCACGGACCTCCACAAGCCCCGGCCAGCACCACTGCAGTCTCTAGCAGTCACTGGTGCCAATGAAGAAGCACCCCTACTATCTGTTCAGGCAATGCTGCTAGGTGTGGCCCCACCGTGACCCCTGCGGGGGCCCCAGAACTTGTTCCTCTAATGCTAGGTAGCCACTCAAGAGCCTCTGTCAGCTCAAACACTCACTGGGGACTCCACGGGCCTTGGTTTACCTTGGGCTGCTCCATCCTGGGCGGGATACCACTGTGGCCCAGTATGTCCAGACACACCTGCAGACAGGGACAATGCTCTACTGCAACTGCTCACTGGCAGTCATCTCAGTGGACACAGGGCTGCCTTGGCCGATCCTTTGGGTGCGATGAAAAGTTGGGGCCTCACCGTGACCTCTGCAGGGAACTTGGGGCTCGCTCTTCTGGGCCAGAGTGACTTCTCCAGAGCCTCCACCAACTCAAGCTCTCTCTGGGGCACCAGCAGCCCCAGTAGCCTCTCTCTGGACCCGTCCACCTCTTCTGCACACCCCAGCATGGCCTGCAACTTGGCCCAGCTCCTGCCTCTCTGCAAGGTGTGAGGCCGCCAAGCACCAATCGTTAAGAACAGACACTTTTCCAGACCCCCGGAGGAGGCCAGTTCCCACAGCAGCATTTCGGGTCCCGTGGGCGGGTCACAATGTCAGATTGTATCAGATGTTACGGGGCCAGTTGTGGAGCTCAGAGTTATGCGGCCTCCATCTTGGCTCCTAGTCATGCCCTTCTGCTATAGGGTCGACAATACACTACGTCCCTCATTACAAGGTCAGGGCTAAATGCCGATCTCAGTGCAAACAGGAGCTTGGACAAGGATCAGGATGAAGAGTTGTATGATAATTATCAAACTCTTTCAGTTTTCCCCTGATAGATTTTGACAAGGCAAACCTGCTTACATTTTTCAGGTCAAAGGCACAGTAAAAAGACAAACATGGGCTTTTAGTGTGTTAAAAAGTAATTCTGCATGTTATGCCTCGTTCTTATGTCAAAAACTCAGAAATGTCATGAAGGGATAATGATATGTATTGAATTTGGTAAATACCCCACCCTGTTCTACCCAACTTGAAAGGAGGGCCTCAAGAATAAGGTGTATACCACTTCTCTGCCATTCAGAAGGGATGTGAAGGGCTTTCTCATCACTCGAAGAGACTGACACTTCTCTGGCTAGCCTGAAGGAAAGGTAAACACAAAAGTTGTGCCATCTAAAGTTATTGGTTCCTCCTTGTATGTTATGTTATGACATGGGCATTTGTATAGCACACAACACACCTTGGAGGGTATCCTGGTGCTTAATCAGGAGATGCATCAGCCGAGAAAGGGCCGGAGCTAGGTGAAGAACCAAGTCTTCAGTTTCTTGCATAATCAAGAACTAAGGAGGCAGTTCTGATGTTGATGGGAAGGTTGTTCCTGGCTTTAGGTGTGAGATAGGAGAATGCTGACCATCGGATCTGGTTCTGTGTATGTTGGGTGTATGTTTGAGTTAAGCTGAGCAGAGGAGAATGGTAGTTTTGTGGTGGTGTGTAAAGCTTTGTATGTGTGTGTGAGGAGTTAGAAGAGTGCTTGTTTGTGGACTGGGGCTCAGTGGAGCTCTTTCAGGTGCAAGGTGATGTGGGTGTGGTTGAGACTTGCCACTGAGTTTTGTATGGTCTGGACTCTTCTGGCAACCTAAGGGATGATTCAGGCATAGAGTGCATTGTCATAGTCCAGTTTCCTGGTAATGAGGGCTTGGGTGACTGTTCTGCAAGTATTGGAGGCATTTGAAGATCATCTTGAGCATCTTGAGTGTGTGGAAGCAGGAAATGAAGTCTGCATTCAGTTGGTCGGTCATGGTGAGTTAGTTGTCATATACAGTTCTGAAGTTCTTTGCATGGGTTGCCCAGAGGGATGCTGGTCCGAGTTTGGCAGGCCACCAGGTGGAGTCTCAGACTAAGATGTTGTTAAAGAAGATCACTGCTTCTGTCTTGAGTGTGTTCAGCTTTGAGGTGCGGATAATGCAGGTGAGTGTAGTCATGTGGGCATTGGACAGGGTGAGGCTGAGTGAGGATCCTTGTGAATCTCCAGAGAAGAGGTTGATGGCGTTCATGGTGAAAGCTGACAGGCTGACCCACTTGGTGTGGCCTGTGTAGAAGGAGCAAATCCAGGGAAGTGTGGGCCTTGGATGCATGGGTTCTTTGGTGTACTGGGTGTGTATTTAGCCAATGGGGCTATTCTTCTCATTACACAGAGGCCTTCACAGCAAGGTCCTGCTCTGGCTGCAGTATGTCAAATGCTATGTTACAGTGCTTCCGAAACATTTTAGAACCGCAACCCAATATTTAGAACGACAAAGTCTGGTGACCCCCCCCTAACTTTAATGGATTTGAGAATGTGTGATCTTTTAAAATAACTAAAATATCATGTGGTAATGCATTGTCATTACAAACAGCATATTTTCCACCGAAATGGCCACTAAATTTGCAGACATGCAGTTTTACTCTAAAACCATATAGCACTCAGATAATATTGTGCGGAAATCAGGTTTCTGTAAAGTTTTATCATTATTCATCACCAAGTAAAGTATCTTAATTTGTTTTAATCCTATTAAAATCTGTTTCCAGCACATTTCAGAACTACAAAAAATTGCTTCATTTATGCTTTCCTAACATGCACCTCATTTACTGGTATTTACATGTTGTTGTGTATTGCAAAAAAACAACATCCTGCATCCTTTGCTTTCACACTTCCTGTACTCCAGTGCAGTCAGATAAAAAAAGTGAACACCAAGAATAAGCAGAAATATGACTCCTGTCTTTGAAGCAGTTCACCATAATAGGATAAACACAGAATTTAAAGGCATCTTTATTTAATGCTCAAACTATCACCATGCACCAAAAATCATCTTGCTACCCACTGACTACAATTTAGGAAACACTGCTCTATTATCTCTTTTTGAAGTTTGTCCTAGAAACAACGTTAGGTGTCTTGTAGGCTTGTGGTATCAAAAACAAAATAAATAAAAGACACATACATAAATATGCAGAGGGGCTCTAAGTCAACCCTATTCATACACTGTCATGTTCAGCAGTCATTCACACTTTGCTTTCAACCACAAAAGCATTCAGCAAAGGGTCAGCCTACTTTAGCCACTGGTTCTCTCATTCTGTCAGTTATGTAATTTGCCCTAATCACAAGTACATAACCACCTAACAATTGAGTGAACTGCAATACAATGGATGGTGGGCCAATAGTTTATCTTGCCTATGTTCTTTTCTTTCTATTTTGTATGACTTTTATGGTTTAACTTGCTTTTAAGCAGTATATATACCATCACCTACGCTCATAGGCTGGCAAGGAGCAATACAAAAAGGCTGAGTCAAACAATTTAACACAACAGTAACTTTCATCAATTGAACCTTCCCCAAACCCCTGGTGACTGCTAGGCAAGAAAGCCCTGAGATAGGGTAGTATGGAAGTTATGGCTGAACATATGGAGATTAAGTGGCAATCTACAAGAATAATGGGCCATATATATGACCCGGTTTGCATCGTGTGTGCACCATGTAATGTGGTGCATGTGCGACGCACACCCTAAGTGAGATTTATAAAGCCACACAAGGCCACTTCACGCGCCCCTGTCTGACTCCATAAATTTGGAGTAATGCAACACAGCACAAATCACTGCATTTCCTTACTCAGGCCTGAGAAAGCATTCCATGGGCATTGCATGGGTGTTCCTAAGCAACTCCTATGGTTTTTAAACGCATTTCCAGATTTACCAGAACTGTCAGACTTGGGAATACGCCGAAAAGATACACCTTCTCAGGGGAGACATAACGAGGAGAAATATATTTATTTTTCCTGGTTACTTCCACTTTCTATGTGTGCTGCGTTCTGCAGCACACAAAGAAAGAGGAATATGTCCCTCAGGACTGATTTGTGCAGGAAGGTGTCCCTTCCAAAACAAAAACAATCCTGCATTCAACACAGGCACACTTGCACCATGGTGCAATGGGGGCTGCATTGGCGCTACGCAGCCCACTGTGTGCCACCACAGGGGAAAGGATAAGAAGGTGCCCTATTGCCTTAAATATGGGGCATTCCTGCCTTTTCCCTGTGACGCAGCAAGGTGACTTGTTGCGCTATGCCACAATTTCATAAATATTGCCCAATGTCTGGGGGAGAGGCAAAAAAGTCTGCTAGATGCAATTTGCATGGAGGAGACAGAACTTTCAAGAATCTGGAGCATTTTAGCTCTCTATGTTCATAAAGATCATTCAGGGTTCACGGGGGTTGCAACTGCGACCCCTGTATTGGCACTTGCGACCCCTGGGACTGCTTTTGTGATCCCTGGCCTCAGAGGTGGCAAAAGCAGTGCCAAGTAAGGAACGCAAACAGCGTTTTAAGGAGCACTCTTTACTTTCCTCAGACACTGTTGGGGTCCAGGAAAAAGCGCTTTGTTTTGTGTAAAATAAATAAATTCAGAAGTCAAAAGCACGCTCACAATTAAGTAAATAATGAAACAAGTAAAACAACTTATTGCCCTGTTTCAGTATTGTAAACGTCCAAAAGGTGAGATGTGTGAACACAATCTGCTCTATGTATTATTTTTGTGTGCCAATGGGCTATAACCCATCATAAATATAAATTTACTAAATAAAAGTGAATAAATAAAACAAATAGCATAGTTATTATTCAATTTATAGGGGCTGATTAACTATCAAAAATAGTAGTAAAACTGCTCTCCTAATTTTAAATCTACGTCATAGTGTAGGTTAAATACTTTTTGGAATTCCCAAGTGCTAATTGGGATTGGTATGAAAAGCTGTGCTTGGCACAAGTTTGACTGTGGATTCCATGAGAAATCACATGATGTCCAAGCTTGGAATCCACTTCCCCTGTGGAAGTTGCCGTGCCTGAAAACTCCACACAGTGGAAATGGATTCCTCTTTGCAAATGCACTTTTATGGTTTCTACTATTCCTGGGAAGGGATTTACGCCAGCACTTCACTGGAGTAAAAACATGAATCTTTCCAGGTTGACAAAAAGAGTGGCAAGAGTTTGTGAATGGTTATAACCAGTCTAGCTTATGGGCATTCACAAACTTTCGAGGCAAATCACTTGTTAAAACAACCAGGACTGTTCTCAGCCCCACCTCTTGAGTGGGATTTATGACTGCGGAGAGCTCTGCACTTGTAGTTGAAATATCTACACCCATAAAAGGGATACATCTGCCAGGAATCCCTTTGTTAACCCCTGGCAGGCATTAGTGAGGTCAACTCAGCTGTAAACCTATGTATACAATTTCATTTACCTTTGTGAATAGAGTGCTATCAATATCAATTAATTCAGGTGAACATAAATACTATTGTGTTTTTTAGTTGTCCTGCTTACTGTGACTCTGCATTATCCCCGTCAAACAAACACATCATTTTTCAGGTGAGTCAAAAATAAATAAATAATACTCTCTTGGCATTTTATGTCAGCACCCTAAATAAAATATAGGTGGCATCTAAAATACACCTTTATCTGTGTTGTGGTGTTATATTACCTATGAAAATATAATGGAACTTTACCAAAGTGAGTTAGGGTGATTCCAGGGCAGGATAAGGTCATGTGATCCTTACCTCGGAAGAGTAAGGGTCAAAGGTCATAAGATGACACTTCCTGTGATGCCATTGAGGTCAAAGGATGTGTGATATCACTTCTGCTACCCTTGCCATTTTGATGAATCGACGTCCATGTCTATATTCTCAAGAGAGAATCTGAATCTGTGTGCCCAGTCTGTTTTGTAAGCCTTGAGTCTATGTTTGATTGAAAGTGTACTCTTTTTCATGACAAGGGTCTCCCATTATTTAAACATCCATTCCCCAAAAGCTTGAGATGCCTGTTTCCCCCAACACATTAATGATAATTATATTGCAGTGATAGTGGCAATTGAAACCTGTTTTCGTCCTAGAGATCTATGGGATTTCCAGCCTGTATATTACAAGCCAAGTAAAAATGTCCCTGTGTTCCGTAGGATGAGAAACATAAAGGCCAAGTCGATTGAATTTAGAACTGGTTTCCAGGATCTATGTAGCTTGGGGCATGACCACAGCAAATGCGTTAAGATGCGTGGGCCTCTGCATTCCCTCCAGCATGTGAGATCTTGATTCATCACAGGAAGCTATTTTGCCTGAACTACGGGACAAATGTGTCCAGGTTTTATATTATGCCTCTCTGATTTTGACACTCTGAGACAAAGTACTGGCTTTATTACATAAACGCTTCCAACTCTTGAGCAAACTGTTCCATCTGAGCTCTCTGTCCTATAATTTCTGACCAAACGTTTTCTCAGAGGGTAAAGGGCATAGGGAATATTTGTAGAGATTCTACATGATTTGTCGATTATGTGTCCCATCCCTTAGCAATTTATTTAGTTAATCTGTGTAAAACCCAGTGTCATGCCTGAAGATGGAAGTGTCTCTTGATGTCTCCAAAAGACTTTGGGCCTGATTTAGATCTTAGTGGATGAGTTACTCTGTCACAACTTTGACCGATATCCCATCCGACAAAATATAAATCTCATCATATCCTATGGGATTTATATTTCGGCGTATGGGTTTTCCATCACCGTTGTGACAGAGTAACTCGTCCACCAAGATGTAAATCAGGCCCTTTATCTGACCATTCTTGAACAGGGAGCCAACCATAATGCACCTACACACCCGTCACCGCTCAAACTCCTTACATTCCCAGAGCTGGCAAGAAGTCTGGGTTGCAGCAAATAGGCGTAAGCAGCAAGCGGTATGAGGTACACCCATGAGCACAGGGGCATACTTTCAGGAAAGTTTTTGGGGTGTTACATCACCCTAATAAATGTATTTTTTGGTAAATAGTTGAGTACAGGTGCTTTCAATCAGTTATGATGAGGTGTCTGTTGGATTTCACCAGGAATTGTTACATACACACAGACAAAAACAAACATACACTCTCCTTCGCTCTGTTTTGAAAGTCTTAACAAATGTTATTTTACAAAATACTGTGTTTTTCTTACCCCTACCAATCCTCATTCATCTCCCTTTCCACTGCAATTTAGCCCTGCTTATGCCCTCTGCTTATTGTATAATTTAGTTTAACATTATATGTCAGTGTGATTGCAGGGGCGGCTCCTCTGTTAGGGCGGAGGAGCGTCACCACCCTCCTGCCAGCAGCAGAAGCTGCAAAACCTTTCACAATGAAGGGATAATAAACGATGTTTATTATCCCTTCATTTTGAAAGGGGCAGGGCATCTGGGATGACGAGCAGTGAGGGGAGTGCACTGTGCAGTCCCCTCAGAGCGCATGTGTGTTTGGCCGGCCGTCTCGGGCTGTCCAAACACACATGCACAGTAGGCTTTCTCCAGCCCAGCAACACAGTTGGCGGGCTGGAGAGAGCCCGCACACTCTCCCAGTCTGCCTGGGAGCACCCTGGCTGTGTGCTCCTAGCCAATCCTGACGTTGCTTTGAGAAGCGCCACGATTGGCCGCAAGGTAGGCTGGGAGCATGTGCCTGCCTGCAGCGAAGGGAGAGGAGCGGTTTGGCGAGGAGGGAGGTAAGTTTTTATTTAATTTATATTTTTTTTTAATGAAATTTTAGACCACCCCCATTCCCCCGCGTGCCGCACCCGCCCCAACTGTGTGATTGTTAGAAAGTCTGAAGCTCACTCTACCCCAATCTTATTGGCCAAGCTACTCCCCTGCATGTGCACAGCCACTCTATCCCAAAACGGCCAATGTTGCCCTGGTTAACGGTGACTCAAGATCTTCAACTTCTTCCAGAATGGCGCAACCAGTGGACCTGCCACAAGGGGGCCACAGCTATTATGTAATCTATGTAGCACCACTTTTTCTATTAGTCTATATATTCTACCGCTCCAAAAGGTGAAATAGGTGGGCATGGCGATAGTAAGTCAAAAATTATGGGATGGCTACACTTCCCTGAGCAGTGTGCCAGGAAAAAGCAGATTTTCAATTCTTGGTCCTTCTCCTGTCAAATGAATATATTGATTAGTGTCCACAGTTGTATCAGCACCATCCCTGGATCCGTCAGGTGTACCATTTGGAACAAATGTAAATTTTTACATAAAGTACTCATCTTTAATATAGCCTTCCTACATGTTTATCTTAAAGCCAGATACCAATATTTACCTTTGCAATTCCTCCATTCAGAGGTGGCAGAGATGTCGCTCGATCCACCATGGAAACTATGATGTAGTAACACATTGTGAGTTTATAGATGTCCTCCCTCCACACTACCACTTTTATTTCTTCTCTATATCTAATGGTATTAACCAGAGGCTCTAGGACCAGCACGATGAGAAGTGTCACGAGTGGGAAATCCTGTCTCCTTCCTTTCTCTATCGGTATTGGTGATGATTTTACTCCATTAACCCTAAAAAGTCTTGAAGGGAGCTGTAACTCAACAATGCCCATACATACTTAGAACCAGGGCCATTACATTCCACTCCATCTTATCATACACGTTCTCGGCATGGAGCAAAGGCAGGGGGACAATGCAGCAAAGCCCTTGAGTAAGTTGCCCAACGTGGATGAGTGTTTTTTGTAATGTCCTCACATTGAGGGGCAGGTGTGAAGCCTGATTTATCTAGCGATATCATCTCGGCATATGGTGGGCTCAAGTGGGTTTCTAATATACGCGTACAGATCATTATATCCCAGTTCAACAAAGAGACGGAAGCTGAGCAGGGTGCAGAAGTTTTTACCTGGTTTGGGCAGAACCACTTGTAGTATGCCCTCGACATGTATAAATCACGCCATGCAGAACAAATATATGAAGAAACCAGGACTTTATTCCATATCCAAGCGATAAAGGTAAATCAACAAGCCCATAAACAGAAAGACCTCTGTTGGCTCGGAGGACTCCAGGTATCTCGCACCAAGAATTCTCATAACCCCCAGTGACTCTCTTCATCTCCTTAGAAACCAGATGGAATGCAATACCCCATAGTATATTACATCATCTTCCCCCCATAAACAACAAAACCAACAAAATTAAAGCATATAATATGCAACAATACAATAAAATCGCTAGACTTATATGCTATTTCTCAATACTAATACAATTCAAAATCTTTAAACTTGGCCGGTAGTCTTACAGTTCTTGCACCTCCAGGTTTGATCTTGTTTCGTTCAAGCAAATTATCTTCTTTCTATTGTTGATCATCCAGGAATACAGAATCATTGTAGTTGACAGCACTATCTGAATTTTGTTGAATGTCCAAACAAGTTTTATCTCTTGAATCAAAAGCATTCCTTGAAAACATCTCACATTGTTCAGAACCTCTTTTTTCCTGAGTAACATCAGTGGTCAACATTGAATAATCTGTGTCCTTGTGAGTACATGTTTTAAGGTATACATCCACTTGACCATCTGTAACAGGAATAACTCTGTTTCTATTCCACCATCCTTTCACTTGAAGTAGAACAGCAGATTTACTAGTTCTGATCACTTGGACAGGACAAGTAAATCTAGACTCCCCCTTCCTCACTATATTAGGTTTCTTGATCAAAACCCAATCATTGATGTTGATGTTGATGTTGACATCTTGAACATCTTTTTTTATCAAAGTACTGCTTCTGTCTGTCCTGTCTATACAATACAAAATCTCTAACATCTGTGTAAATAGGTGTCCGATTCTTTGTGATAGAAGTGGAAGACTCTAACCATTTAGGTACAAGCTTAGTCCTGATGTCCCTACCACGTAAACTATTAGACGGAGAGACCTCAGTAGTGGAATGTGGAAATATGCCCACAACTTCTCTTCCAGAAATGTCTGCACATCCAAACTGGCTGAAAGAGCAGTTTGAACACCTTCTTTAATGAAACGGTTTGCTCTTTCAACAAGTCCATCAGAAGATGGACTATACAAGGCTACTTTTAATCAGACACAATACACTGTGGACACTTCTGGACTAGTGAAGAAACACATTTATCCATTCCTAGCCGCCAAAAATACTGTTTTAGTTTTTTGCAGGTAACAGATACACCTAAATGACCAGTATGTGCCATTATCATGATATGTTCTCATAAACTAGTTGGTGGAACAAACAAACAATCTCTAAGGCATATTTTATTCTCACATGACAATTCTGCTGACACTTGTGCAAAACATCTCAATTCTTGTGACAACAGTTTCTCAGAGGGCCAACCTACTTTTAGAAAATGACAAACTTTCTGCAGTGTTACATCTTGCTGTGTAGCTAAAAGCCATTCGTCTTCTGTGATCACACCGTCACAAACAGAGACTGCATCATGGCCGCAACTACACAATCTTCTACACAATTTTCCAGATCACTTGTATTAGATAATGGGAAGTGAGACAACCAATCCGCACGGTAGTTCTTACCTCCCTCCACATATTTGATTGTAAGATTATCCTCTTGTAGTTTTGATAATAAGCGAACTAATCATGAAGAAGCTTTACGTAGACCGTTACCACTTAAGAGAAAAACAAGAGGTTTGTGATTAGTAAACAATTGGAATGCAGTACCCCACACCTAAGTTTTAAATTTTTCAACCACCCATGCACAAGCCAAAGCTTCCCTTTCGATTGAACTATAGTTCATTTCAGTTTGTGAAAGTGCTCTAGAGGCAAAGGCTACAGTTCTTTCCATGTCATCTGCCCACTGACCAAAAACTGCCCCCAAGCCCTTCAAGCTAGCATCCACAGAATAAATGATTTCCCCGAAGGATCATATGATTGTAGCGCAGGAGATTTGATGACTAAGGGGCTCATTCCGACCCCGGCGGTCAAGGACCGCCGGGGCCGGGGATGCGGGAGCACCGCCAACAGGCTGGCGGTGCCCCGCAGGGCATTCTGACCGCGGCGGTTTGGCCGCGGTCAGAACAGGAAAACCGGCGGTCTCCCGCCGGTTTTCCGATGCCCTGAGGAATCCTCCATGGCGGCGCAGCTTGCTGCGCCGCCATGGGGATTCCGACACCCCATACCGCCATCCTGTTCCTGGCGGGTCGCCCGCCAGGAACAGGATGGCGGTATGGGGTGTCGTGGGGCCCCTGTAAGAGGGCCCCACAAAGAATTTCAGTGTCTGCTTCGCAGACACTGAAATTCGCGACGGGTGCAACTGCACCCGTCGCACCTTCCCACTCCGCCGGCTCCATTCGGAGCCGGCTTCCTCGTGGGAAGGGATTTCCCTCTGGGCTGGCGGGCGACCTTCTGGCGGCCGACCGCCAGCCCAGCGGGAAAGCCAGAATGGCCTCCGCGGTCTTTCGACCGCGGAGCGGCCATATGGCGGTTCCCGCCAGGCGGGCGGTGCCCGCCGCCCGCCGGGCTCAGAATGAGCCCCTAAGTTTTTTATATCTTCAAATATTTGATTAATTTTCATCTGACCATACAAATTGAGTACCTTTCTTTAAAAGTGAGCGTAAAGGTTACAACTGAAGAGCATAACCAGGTACAATACAGGCATAGTGTTCGCATAAACCTAAGAAAGATTTTAAGGTATCTTTGTCAATGGGAGGAAAAGCTCTTCTAATCGCTTCCACATTACATTCTTTGGGTCTTATACCAGAACTAGAAATGTTATGCCCAAGATATTCAACCTGCTGTACCAAAAATTGCAATTCTCAATTTTCACTGTCATGCCCCTTTTTTCTAAAGTATTGAAAACTCTTTCAAACACAATCATATGTTCCTCCTTGGTTTTGCTGTGCACCAAAATATCATCCTGAACATGAGGTTCATGTTTAAATTTAAATAAGTTATCCATATATTTTTGAAATACACTTGCAGCTGATGCAAGACCAAATGGAAGTGTCAAGTAGTTATATGCACCATTGGGTGTTACAAAAGTCGTTAATGATTGTAATTTCTGCTCAAGAGCAATCTGGTGATAGGCTGCATGTAGATCATTGGTTGAAAAATACTTAGAATCCCCAGTATTTGCCACCATTTTGTGTATGCGGGATAAAGGATGACAGTCTACTAAAATATTCTGATTTAGTGATTTTAAGTCAACACATACTCCCTCATTATGACCCCGGCGGATGGCGTTAATATGGAGGAAAGTACTGCCAACAGGCTGGCGGTACTATCCTCCAATGTACCACACCGACTGCCACGGCGGTAATGACCGCTGGGCTGGAGACTTCACTTTGCAGCCCGGCGGCCGCCACTTGCCCGCCAGTGGGATTATGACCCCACCTACCGCCAAGGTTTTTGTGGCAACCTTACCACCACGAAAATCATGGTGATAGGCACTATCAGTGGCAGGGAATCCATTCCATGTCACTGATAGAGGTCTTCCCTGCCCCCTCCCTCCACAGGATCCCCCCCACCACCCCTCTCTCTCCAGACCACCCCCTTCATACATGCACCTACATTCACACACGCATACACACACCCATTCCCACATTCAACCATGCATGCATACATCCATTCACACACACATCCACACACACTTACATACAGACAAGCACACATGCATTCACACAACACAACATAAACGCACTCACACATCCATACATGCACACACATACAACATGCAACACACACCCGCATACACGCATGCACGCACAGACATACAAACACACACATAACACCCCCGCCCCCCTCCCATGTCGGAGCACCCGACTTACCTGTTGTCAGGGGGTCCTCCAACAGGAGACGGGACAGGCGGTGCTGCCAGCAGCAGTGTCCACCAGCAGAACACCGCCACGCCGTATCATGTGTCATGATACGGTCGGCAACGGTCTACTGGCATGGCACTGCTACTGGCAGCAGTGCCACCTTACCGCCATCCGCCAGCATGGCCACAGCCAGATTTCCACCATCCTTCTGTTGGATATCTGGTTGTGGTCACAATCCGGCAGACGTCTGGTAGCCGCAGTGATGGTCTTTTGGCAGCCATTGCCACAGCGGTAGGCGGTATTTACCACCATTATTGTAATGAGGGCCATGATCTTAAATCACCAGACCGTTTCTTGGTAATCACAATCGGAGAAACCCATTCTGAAGAGTCTGTACTAGTAATCACACCCTCAGAAACAAGTTTCTTTAACAGATTTTTTAAGTCATCCCTAACACTCATGGGAACCTGTCTCACTTTATGAATTACAGGTTTGAAATTCTCTTTTAGTTTTATTTCGTGTTCAAAACCTTTTACAGTGCCAATGGGGTTACAGAATACTTTTGGAAAAGTTTGTTGCATCAATTGTTTAATGTCACTAGTACTCTCTAAATGTCAAATAGGTACTTCACCCAAAACCTTTGGTTCTGTGTGACCTGTACGTAAATAAATTCCTAATTTAGCTGAATCTTTCCATCCAACAATATTGCTTCCCTTCACAGCTACATAGACCTTAGTATAAATCTGTCTACCAAGACATTGCAGATGGGATGAAAAATAGCCAAGTAAATCCACATCCTGTTCCCCAAAAGCTTTGGGATTTATATGCGCTGGAATCAGTTGAGTATTTTCTGGCCATAATGCAAAAAATGTGGAATCTGCCACTAAAGTGACTGGGGCTCCTGAGTCTGCCATGACCAGAATGTCTTTACCATCAATTGTGGATTTGCAAAATGGTCCTTTAATTCTCCCATCACTGTGATTACTTTCTGTATCATCACCTAAAGTTAAAAGTACATTGGAGAACTTCTGAGTGCACTCTTGAAGCCCATTAGAATCTTCCATTAGATTGACATTGTGAATCTTGACTTTATTGGATGAACTCTTGCCTCCCCTACAAACTTTGTGAAAATTACCAACTTCCTTACATTGAGTAAACGTTTTCCCAATTACTGGACACATCGAGTAATTACCTATATGATTTTTCGAACCACATCTGTAACACAATTTCTGTGCTCCTCCTCTTGACACTGGTTTCGGTCTACTAAATGCACATATTTGAAGTTCCTCATGAATGTAGTAACTGAAGCTAAACTTGTTGAGAAAGTGCCCTGATCATTGTTGTGATTCGCCATAACCTGCATGGTTAAAATGGACCTTTCAATACTCTTGGCAATATCAGTAGTTTCTAACAGTATGGGATTTCTACAGGCTAATAACCTTTCTTGCACCTTTTTCGAGTAGCAGTTGAACACAAACTGATCCCTGATGTATATGTGTACATTATTCTCAAATTCACATTTTGAAGCTAAAACTCTCAAGGTCGCAATAAAATCTTCTACTGATTCATCACTTGCCTGTTTACATTTAAAAAAATTGTAACTTTGAAGTAGTACACTAGTGTCTTCAGCATATTGCTTAAAGATATGCTCTTTTGCCTCAATAAAGGCGTTTCAAGATACATTTTCTACACCAGGCTCAGGGACCACCGGTAAATTGGCAAAACCTTTTTGACCATCTACTCCCAAATGATTAAATAGCATTGCTTTTTTCCTGGAAGGCGGAAAACTATTTGCGTCAATAGCATCAATATAGTTTTCAAACATACGAAGCCAGTCTCTCCACTTAATATCTGGTTTTCCTGTTTTTTGTAAAAATGGAGGAGGTTGCACCACTCCTTGAATGTCTGCCATAGTCTGATGTAAAAAAAAGAAGAAAAACAAAATTTCACTTTTTTTTTTTTTTTAAAGTTTAAATAATACATGTAAATGCCCTAAAAGAAAATCACTTAAATAGAGCAAGACACTTTTATACTAACAAGAGTGACAAGAATACTTCCAAAATGGCCACTAAGTGACGACAGTGTGCTTCTGTAGGTTGCTCCCCTTACTTCAGGCCTAAAACAGACAAATCCATTACAATTGGTTGTTTAAAGACTGAAAAAAAAAATGGCTTCCGTATGACGACAACAACGTAGCTACGTTAATCACTCGAGAAATCTTGAAGGAGGCATCAGCGCGCGACTAGTGAAAAGGAAATCCTGGCGTGCGCGAAGAACAGCCGTTAGTTCACAGTCAAGCGTGTGGTGAAATTTTTGTATAAATAATTGCTTTGTAATAGTCGAGTTGCGCTCCAGCTATAATCCACAGGAATGACAAAAAACAGAAGCTGAAGAATGTAGTTTCAAAACAATCCTGGTACGCGTGAAGAACTGCTGTCGAAGAAGTAAAAGAGAAAGCCAGAGCACACAGCAGCAGTTAGCCCTAATAAACAGGGGAAAAACTCACCACTGCAGTCGGCCAGAAAATACAGTTGATTCTTCCCCACTCAGCGTTAAAGTCTTCAGTAAGAAAACCCAACGGTCAAACAGACGCAAACCTAACAAACGGTACCCCACACCTGGTACAAAAATGTAATATGTCCTCAATATTTATAAATCACGCCATGCAGAAGAAATATATGAAGAAACGAGGACTTTATTCCATATCCAAGTGATAAAGGTAAATTAACAAGCTCAAAAACAGAAAGACCTCTGTTGGCTCCGAGGACTCCAGGTATCTCGCACCAAGAATTCTCAGAACCCTCAGTGACTCTCTTCATCCCCATAGTAACCAGTTGGAATGCAATACCCCATAGTATATTACACCACTATCATATTCTCCCTCATGAAGTGAGCTTCCTCACTAGTTATACCAAAGTCGTTGAAGAGTCAGGTCTGCACACTACAATCACTTCCTCAGTTGATAAAGGCTCCCCAAGGGTGACTGCTTGTTCCCTGGTTAAAACTGGACTGAAATCAGAGTAAAAATAGAAATCTATCTGAGAGAATAGCACCTCTTCTTCGGTGTAAAAGTCTGGTAGAATTGGTGAAACGAGTCTGCTATAGCCCTGTCTACATTGACAGGCCCTTCTTCTGGAGAGGTTGTTGTTTTCCAGCTCCCTGCATTATGTTTGGCTCTTGGCAAGCTAGACGCTTATCAGCCTTGCTCCTCATTCTGTGCCATTTATCTTTTGCATGCAGAAGTGGATATTCCTCTTTATCTAAGCCAAGATCACTGACTTGGCAGAGTGGAGTTAAAATCTTTTGCTGAAGCTTGTTTTGGATCGGGGGTCTCCAACTAGTTAATAGCAAGCTACTGGTAGCCAACTATGATAGCAGCTTGAGTCCATAAAGTCTGGCATAAATTACAGTTATTGTAAACTACGCCTGTTTTTAATTCAGGCCTCTTTCTCTGAAGGGTTTGACTGCCCTCACCCAACACAGCTTCTCACACTGGCTGAATCAAGCTCAGCTGGGGCGGGACGGATAGTTAATTTCCCAAAACTCTACATGAGCAATATTAAAGACTAAACAATGGCAATAGCGGTACCTGCCCTTTGCTGTGTTGCATCGAGCTTGGATCCATCCTGTGCCATCTCAGTTGAGCATATAGGCTGAACCCGTAGCCCTGAGACTGGAGCCTTATGTATGAGGCCAGGGACTTTAGTCCAGCACTTAATTTGTGTCAGTGTTTTCTGGTCCTAGGCAACTGCACTTATTTGTAAACCCCAGCACATATTTATGAGAAACCACTACATGGTGGCACTGTCTGTGTATTTTTAAGCAAAGTTCATTAGTAGAACATTAAACTATTTTACATATCATTAAAAAAATGATAAAACCTTAACTTAAACCTGCAGTTTAAAGTGGCATAGGCAGTGCCAGATGCAGTGGATCAGACAGTAATACCTTGGGCCCCGGCCCTTAATTTTTTTTTACAAATTAAGCACTGACTGTGGCTCTTGGCTTTTCCTCATGCAGCAGGGGGGCACAGCACATGGGACATGGCACCTTGTGCTGAAGGAGCACCCAGCAGAGAACTAGGCACTCGAGTTTCATAAGAAGCCACTTTGAACTACATAAAGTTCCTGGCTTTGGTTTGTACGTCATGATTTTACACTGACTGAAGGCAGGAGACCAGGTCCTGAACAAGGATGTGGACCACTCTTGATCCGACAGCTTCTGTGAGGTGTTTTTTGTGTTTTAAAAGGCTGTTCATTGTGAAACGTTTTTATATGTGAGCGGGTTTAACCGGGAGAAAGATCATTTTTTAATGCAAGAGATGCTAATGAAATGAAGCGCCTTTTTAAATTTCTCCCATTTCATAATATACGTCGCTCTTCCAATGTCCATAATATTTTTCAGTGCAAATGTGACACTGCTTCATAGAGTTGGGCGAGCAAACAAATTAACAGGGACCGTTCTGACTTGGATCAATGAGCTCCAGCACGGACATAGATATAAAAATTTTGGTATTTAAATAATGCAACAAATGCTATAAAATGTGATTAAGTTAAAGTCTCTTCGGAGGGGAGGACCCAAGATGGTGACCAAGTAAGTTGCACTGTGTGGCGCTCTGCGACCCTCCTGTAGTGCTCTAGGCCCTTATACGGTGGCGCACAGGAACACAGAGACTCCACACGGCTTGAGTCTCTAAAACGGAACTGCGTCAGCGCGGTTCCTTCTTTATTTATGGACTCTGTCCTGCGCTCCGCCCGGACGCGCAGAACAGGATACATTGTATTGAAGAGCCCGGATGGCTCTCTACATCCCTCCCATGTTTTACTTCACACAGAAGAGGAAATGAATACACTTAAGCCATAAACAATTACAACAGTCACACCGAATTGGAGAAAATGAGAAAGCATAAATCAAAGAGAAATAAAAACACAAAAGCATGATAAGAACACAACGAAAACAAACAGCTAATGTCAATGGATCCAGAAGACACTTTATCTAGCGATACGACCTCACGCGTAGGCGCCTCCTCATCCAAGGGTGCAGACAAAATCATGGAGTTGGCTGTTAGGCACAGGATTGGGGTGCAGGTGATACTGTCCACCCCTCACACGTGATTCCTCTTGATCTTCACGCTCTCCTAGGGGTTGCATTCTGCTGGGCACGGCTACTGAATTCTGCTCAATTCCGACTTCCTCATCCGGAGATCCGTCTATCGACTCATCAACCTCTCCGTCCTCTCTATGTGCGCGTCACTCCTGCTCTCCTGAAATGTGATATGTTTCTGGTGATTCTCTGTCTACCTTTGGCGGCTGTTATCATGGATCCTCTTACACTGACAACCTGCCAGTGTTCAGGCTCAAACGGAGTCTGGAATTTTCCTCCTAACCGGCGACTCTTCACTACCACTCGGTCTCCTTCCTGCAAGTCTCGGAACTGACCTCGCCTTCTCTCGGTGGCCTTCCTGTTCGTGCGCTATCGGTGCTTCTGGGTGGCTTCGACGTCTAGTTCTGGGGATACCCACTGAGGACCTGATGGGATACAGTCCCGAGGCGGGACTTTGAACATCAGTGCAGCCGGAGCACACCCGGTAGTGCTGTGAGGTGTTTGGCGATAAGCACTTAAAAATTGTTGCAGACATTGCTCACTGTCTTCTCTTTGTTCAACACCTATTCTGAGCGCTCGGTTTAGAGTCCGCATGAACCTCTCAACATCTCCGTTAGCTTGCGGCCAATATGGCGTGACCCTCCGATGGTGTATAGCAAGCTCCTCCAGGTACGATCGGAATTCCTGCCCATGAAACAGTGGCCCATTGTCTGTCCGGATCTCATCAGGGAGACCAAACATGGCAAAGGCCTTCTGAAGTACTGGCCGAACGTTTTCAAATGCCGTTGAAGACACTACGTCAACAACAGGGAATTTTGTGCACGAATCAATGAGGACGACTGTTAACCGCCCATCTGGGAAACTCCCAAAGTCCATGCTCAGCTTTGTCCACGGCTTCTGGCTTGCTGATTCAGTAATGACTGGGCAACTGGGTGGATCCCCTGACGTTATGATGCATGAGTGACATCTGCTCACCAAGTCATCTACCTGACTATCCATACCAGGGAACCACACCTTTGCTCGTAGCCTTGCCTTGGTCTTCGCAGTGCCTTGATGACCCTGGTGCGCTAACTCCACCACTCGAGCCCATAAACTTTGCGGTAGCACAATTCTTCTTCCTCGAAGAACCAGTCCTTGACCATCTGTCAACAACTCATTGCGCACCCTCCATATCCCCTGCATAGTGACCTTGCACTTGTGATTGGCCACGTTTGTCTTTTCCAGGAATAGCTTCAATTTTCTATGATCCAACGCTTCCTTGACTTGGCTCAGTACCATGTCTTCCTTGGTAGCATCTGCAATCTCTGCTATACTCAGGGCCTTGGGACAGGCCGACTGCACAATCATGTTTACAAACACTTCGGTGCTCTCCTCATCACTCTCTTGAGAATAATCAGCCTTCATTGGAGCTGGATGACGAGACAAATAGTCCGCTGGGTTATTCACTCCTGGTCAATATGTAACTGTAAATCGATAGGGTTGCAGGAGAACGGTCCACCGCTCTATTCGTGGGGGCGCTAGTCGAGGGCACCCGGCAAAGAGTGCGACCAGCGGCTTGTGATCTGTTACCACCTGAAACTCTTGCCCAAACAGGTACAGGTGGAAATGCTTGAATGCCCAGCGAATTGCCAATGCTTCGTGCTCTCTCTGGGCATATCGTGTTTCAACAGACGACAACGCCCTACTGGCGTACGCAACTGGAAGACACTCGTGAGGGTTTTGTTCCTGCAAGAGGACGGCGCAGAGCCCTACCGGGCTGGCATCTACTATCACCTCTGCTCGTTTGTGTGGGTTAAAGTAGGCCATTGTTGCCTTATCTAGTAATGCTGTCTTTATGTTCATGAACGCATTATCAGCTGCTGGGCTCCATTCCCACCGGTGCCCTCCTTTCGTGAGCTGTCGGAGAGGCTCTGCCATTGTCGCAAGTTGTGGAATGAACCTCCCGCAATATGTTGCCATGCCTAAGAAACTTCTTACTTCAGTGGGGTTCTTGGGAATCGGCGCGTGGCGAATGGCGTCAGCTTTCCGCGGATCCACCTGTAGCCCCTCTTTGGAGAAGACATATCCGAAAAATTCCACCAACGTTTGGTAGAACTCGCATTTCTTTTTGTGGAGTGTCAATCCCGCCTCCACTAGCCTCCGCAACGTGGCCCTGAGATGTCGATGATGTTCCTCTCTAGTCTTGGAGTAAATGAGGATGTCATCACTCAAATTGATCACTCCTGGCAACCCTGATAATGTTTCTCTTATCACATTTTGGAAGGCTTCGGCTGCCGAGGATACCCCAAAGCTTAGCCTCTTGTATCGCCAGAGCCCGACATGAGTGGAGAATGTTGTAATGTTTCTACTCTCCGGATCCAGCTCCAGCTGGTGATACCCGGCATTGAGGTCCAATTTCGAGAACCACTGTGCCCCATTCAGATCCGCTATGATGTCATCCATCGTTGGTGTTATGTGTCTCTCCCTCTTGATGGCCTTATTGGGAATGCGCATGTCAACTCACAGACGGATGGCTCCAGGTTGCTTGGGTTTAGGGGCTATCACCAACGGTGAGACCCATGGTGTTGGACCCTCCACCTTCTCAATCGCTCCCTGGTCCTCTAGCAATTGTAGTTCTTTTTCCACCGCTGGCCGCAAATGGAATGGTACACGTCGGTGTCTTAGGGCAACGGGCGTGATTCTTGGATCTATGTGGAGTTTGATCTTTTTATCTTTGAGCCGGCCCAATCCTTCGAAGAGCTGTGGAAATTCGCTGATCAAACGCTCAGCATGGGAATCATATACTTGCCGTGCAAAGAATACCAACTCCAGCTCTTCTGCGGTGTGACATTCCAGCAAGGTACCTCGGTCTCCAGTCACCACATAAAATTTGGCCTGTGTTGTTACCTGCCCACTGGATACTGCCACTTCCACCGTGCCTTTTAGAGGAAGGGGTTCTCGGCCCCCGTAGTTATATATTTTGGTGGTGGTCGGGGTAAGCGACGGCGTTGGAGACAACTGTTTGAACAAGGTGTCATCCATGACGTTCACTGATGCCCCTGTGTCTATGAGGACGGTCGCCGATTTGCCGTTAATCTGAATGTTGCTCATAGGTGGTAGTCGCTTTTTCTGCTTTCCTTCACCAGTGAATGAGATTACGAAGATGTCCTCGTCCTCATCTTCTTCAAAGACTGGGTCTCTTTGGTCCGTGGTTGTTCTGGACTCGTCGACATTCTTGGTTATACTCCTGACTTTGACGTCTTTTCCTTTCTGGTTTCCTTGCCAGCCTCTCCCTGACCTGCACACCTTCGCAAAGTGATTGTCTTTGCCACACTTATTGCATGTTTTACCTTTCGCCGGGCACCCCATTGCCGTTTTGTGTTCGTACCCGGAGCTTCCACAGGTACGCGTTCCTTGTCTGCCGGAGTCCGGTCTGCGGCCTGGCGGTTGACGAGTTTGTCTGGCGTCCACTTGCTCTTCCTTCACCTGGACTGGGCGTGTGTTAGAGGCAGCGCCCATCGACTGTCCCCTTGCTGCCGCCATGGCATCTGCCCGGCTCGTCGATAGTTCATGGGAATGTGCCAGAACCAAGATGTCGTCAAGGGACATGCCCTGCTGGCGTAGGATTAGTTTTCGTAGTGCGTTTGACCGGCATCCCTGAATAATCTGTGCCCTGATCTCCTCTTGTTGATTAAGGCCTACACACGAGCTTGCCAATTTTCTTAAACGTGCATAGAACATATCCATGGACTCAACGTCCGTCTGTTGCGCCTGTCTGAGTTTGAAACGTTCGAAGTCCGAGTTTAACTGTGGGTCAAAGTGTTTATTTAGGGCTCCAACCGCCGCATTAAAGTCTGATTTATCACCGGTACCTGGGAGTGAGTCAAATAGTTCTTGCAGCTCGTCTCCTCCCATTAATAGCATAAATGACCTGCGCACCGCCCCATCGGTCTCTTTTGTGGCGCAGAAGTAGTTCTCTAGCCGATTTAGCCACAGGCGCCATCTCGGCGCTGCGGTGGCTGGGCAATCAGTTGGCTGAACGGGGGCAGCGCAGTGAGTGAAGAGTGAGTATTGGTGCCCGCCTGCACTGGCACTTGGGGGTTTTCTTGTTGTGGAGCGCTCATTGTGCTTTTGGTCTTCCAGGTACTTTGCTACTATTGCAGAAATCTTTTGATAAAGTTATGTTTGTATGTTTATATATATATATATTTTTCTCTCTTCTCTCTTTTAGAGGTGATTATTTGTTTTTTTTTTCTTCTCCCTTTTTTTTTGTTCCGCTCTACGGAGCGCTGGCCGCGCCTCCCTCTTATGCGGGCCGCCGGCTTGCCCGAGGCCAGGTGCTGTATGCCTTCGGACCCAGCGGCAACACAGATCCCCGCGAGCCGCTCCCCCGAACAGAGGTAGGGCTCTCCTCGGGGTGCGGCGCGCCGTCTTTCGTCTTTGTTCTTTTTTTTTTTTTTTCACGCCTTCTTCTACTCGCGCTGTCGGGTTCCTTGCTACTGGAACCGGAGACGGTGCACGGGCCGGGAAGTGTGACGCGGGGTGCATGAGTGCCCACCTCGTCGCCAATGTAGTGGTCTAGGCCCTTATACGGTGGCGCACAGGAACACAGAGACTCCACACGGCTTGAGTCTCTAAAACGGAACTGCGTCAGCGCGGTTCCTTCTTTATTTATGGACTCTGTCCTGCGCTCCGCCCGTACGCGCAGAACAGGATACATTGTATTGAAGAGCCCGGATGGCTCTCTACACCTCCGGCCCTACAGATATCCTGACCCCCTGATGCTGGTCAACTGCCACCAACCTTGCAGCAGCCCATCCTGGCCATCTGCAGAGCCTGTGAAGGGAACCCTCCCCTATGGGGCCCCTTCCTTCCCCTACCCTTGGAGAACCAGTCACAGCGACTTCTGACAGCTAGACACGGAAGCCCTCTGGGAGGCTCATGAGGGACGACCGGCGAGGCATTAGTGTGTCTTGCTCTCATACCAGGCGGCGCCGAGCCTCGCTGTGAAGGACGGGAGCTCCGGCATCTGGGCCAATAGTGCTCATGCCCACAGAAGTAGGCAGACAAGCTGCGTGGCGGCACCAAAGCTGACTCAGCGGCCATTATGTGTCGCACATGTGGGAGCAACTGGCGGCACTCTAATCCTGCTAAGGAAGCCCGTATTGAGGGAGGCCGCAATCCCCGTCAGCTGCCTCACCGCCCAGACTTCTGCATCTGCCTGGGGCTTGTGCCCCCCCCCCAGGTACATTGGGCCTATCTCGATGTGCTCCAGCTCCGTGCGTTGCCTCGGAGGTGCAACCGCGAAGCGGTGAAGACAGGCCTTCCACCCTGCGTCTGGACCATTGTAAGCCAGCAATGCCTGTACCATATTAGAGCCTCAATTCCTTGGCCCACAGGAATATTACAGGCGCACACATTTACTCAACCAGAGGGAAGCTGTTTCCAATAAATACCTCAGGCGTAGGGGCACTGAGCCCTGAACCCATTTTCCTCCCCATTCATTAAAAACTCCAATCTACAGGGAGATGACAAGTCATTTGTCTGCCTTGCTCCCTCTCTGATGAACTACTCCATAAATTGCTTGGTGTACATTTTGCTTGAGCAATGACGGGACCGCCAAAAATTGATTACTGCCATAATTGTACTGATCAAGTTTGCTGAGAGACCACTTCTAGTACTACCACACGAAACCAAGCAACCTAAAAGGGACTGGGGGCCTCTTCTCTGTGGCGAACATTGGGGACTCTCCACGCACCAATCTTGTGCCGAGTAACCCCAACGGATGTCGTTATGGTCTGCACAACGCAGGACAGAGCCCCATTGGTGGGTCCTGGCACCTCAGAAGGGACAACTGGTAAAAGTTTGCAACGCCCTACAGGAGGGTCGCTCAAGAGTACATTAGCTGCCCACTCAAGTAGATTTGAAAAGATCCTGATGGCTGTGTTGGACATTAAGTCCACGCTTGAACCAAAGATCAATGCCCTCAAGATAGATACAGGACTTCTAAGGGACCACTAGAAAAAGCTGAAAGAGCGAGTCAAGAATTCTGAATCTAGCCTAAGCCTCGAATAGGCCGTCAGACTCCAACACCGCAGCACACATCATAGCCCTACCGGAGGAAGTGGCCTACCTTATAAAGTGAGCAGATGATCAAGAAGGCAGGTTGCAAAACAATAATGTATGAATAGTGGGCCTCTCCAAAAAAATTTAAGGCCCTAGCATGGAACTCTTCCTTGAAGAATCGTTCTCAACGACAATCCTGCAGGGGAAGTCCTCAAACTTTTTTTCAGTTGAATGAGCCCACTGGGTCCCAGGCAGCCCACCCCCCCCAGGTGTGCCTCCCCGACCCATGGTTGCTTGCCTTTTCAACTATAGAGACAGGGATCATATCCTGCAAGTCAGTCGGTCCAAGGGCCCATGGACTGTGGAAAAAGAGCAGGTAAATATCTACCCTGACTACCACATGGAAGTACAAGAACAGAGGTCCTCCTTTCTCACAGTATAATAGTGCCTCTGAGATCGTGACATTAAATATGCCTTACAGTTCCTGGCTACACTTAGGTTATGCATGGTAACAGCACCACTTTTTTTAAGACCTCAGAGGAGGCATTGGCTTGGCAGATAGGTAGAGGTATAACAACCTTGCAGCAGACGACATTGGATGCCTCTGCCAGTGGCAGGTGCACAGACGCCAAACCCATCACAGGTCACACACCCCCATTGGGCCTCTCAAGAGAGCAGGTGGCTAGGGGGACAGCGAAGGTGGTTGCTGAAGTGGAACAAAGAGCATCAACCCCTTTCCCTCCAGAATCAGAAGCTGGCTCCCGTGATAAAGTGAAGCCAGACATCCCACAGGCTCTGGTAGATACTATACTGGGGGGCCCACTGGTCCCGCCGCAGATGTCGGAGGAGGTCATATGAACATGTTGACTTTTTTTCACTTGATGAACTACTTTGTATCCAACCAGAGTAGTAGGGGTGACGGGAGTGGCGATCTGGGTGCCACCGACATGGCTGGGGGCTGCGGGAGCACCATAATAGTGCAGCAACAACCCTGTTGACACTGCCCCACTCGAACCTGGTGCTGCAGCAGTTTTGACTGGTTAAACTGTTGCATTTAAGTGCACCTGGCAATTACCCATTGGTGTGATGACCTGGGACGAGGTGTTTAAAGTTGGGTATAAGCTCATTTAACTGGGATGTTCCTTTTATCTTTCACTGTTTGTTTGTTTAATACATTACAAGAATGGTATGAGCTCCACTGGGTGGGGAGGTGGGTGGAGATGGGTGGATGAGGAGGCAGTGGGCAGTTGGTCGCAGATTAGGGTAATATAACTGTCGCTACATGGAAACAACTCACATCAGTATGGGGATGCCATATATGTTACTGACATGGAATGTAAGGGGGTTGGCCAGCTATAGGAAACGCTACTGTATAAACCACTACCTGCGTAGATGCAAGATTCACATTGCGCTCCTGCAGAAGTCTCATCTGACGGCCCAGGCCTAGAAAGCATGTGCAGGTACTAGCACACTGGTGGGAAACATATACTACTGTTACTCTAGAGGCATGATTTGGGTGGCACCGGGTATACCATTAGAGGTATACACAACAGGGTGGCCACGGATGGTTGATATGCAGTCCTGGAGGGAATCCTGGATGGGCTCCCTGTGTCCATAGTCTCTTTATATGCCCCTAATACTAATCAGGCATCTTTCCTCCACTTACCCCAGCGTTGATCCAAAACATACTAGCACCCTGTTACTATGGGGTGAGGGGGAGACTTTAATTGTGTCCTAGGCCTTGATTGTGACCGCTCCCGCACGCTGGTGCCGAGGGCACATTCAGTGGCACTTACACAGCACCTCAATCGCTGGGCCTCACATACTCAAGTAGTAGATGCATGGCGCAGCCTCCATCCCCTACTCTGAGAGTACTCATTCCACTCTGGACTGCATGATATACATACGAGGACTGACCTTGTATACTAAAGCACAGATGCCCTTACAATAGTTATCTGCCCTGTTACAGCTTCAACTGATCTGGGGCCATGGGCGCCGCAGTATACCTACCTGGCACCTCTCCACTGATGCCTTGCATGATGAACCTTTTCGCAACACCCTATCTAACCTCATCACCTCATACTTCACTGATAACGAGGGCTTGGCGTCCGGATCTGGTACTGAATGGGACGCATTTAAAATGGTGCTGCGGGACATGCACTTAAAACAGTATTTCGCTCCTGTATGACACAACACAGGGAATTGCACTCATTGGAACAAGAGACCCATCGACTTCAATGCTTGGTCCCAAGAGACCAGACAGCACCTAGCCCCCGGCACAAGCCAGACTTGCACACACAAAAGCACTGGAACAACTGGGTAGAATTGACTACCAGGAATAGCAGGCCAGGAAGTATGCAGAGGGTGAAAAGGCAGGGCAACTCTTGGCCTGGCTGCTGCATTTGGATTCCCCCAGAGTACCTATCACTGCCATTCCAGATGAGACAGGTTCTTTAATCAACACCAGAAAGGCCATCAACACTGCTTTTCGCTCCTACTATGTCAAACTCTACACCTCCCCACTTCCTATCAATACAGCCCAGATTACTACGTGTCTAGATACACTGTGCTAACCACAGCTTCAGGCATCCCAGACAGACCTCGAGGCCCCTTTGTCAGTAACAGAGATCACAGAGGAGATTAAGCAAATGTCCAGAGGCACAACCCCAGGAACAGATGGCTAGCCGGTGGAGTTTTACGCTGCCATTCAGTCCAAACTTCCCCCACACTTACTAAAGGTGCATTATTCTGCTTTCAACACAGGTGTGCTTCCAGCCTCCCTCCAAGAGGCAGCGCCGCCTATTCATGCTGATGGACTGAGCATGATCATCGGGCATCAGCCCTTGGGTTGGATCGCTGGACATAGAGAAGGCATTTGACACTCTGGGGTGGAACTACCTGAAGGAGGTTTTACTGCGATTTGGATGGGACCCAAGTTCCTTCAATGGATTGCAATGCTCTACAATATGTCTTTAGCTTGGGTGAAGTCTGGTCATATCATCTTGGACTCTTTCACTATAGGACGCGGCACCCAACAGGCCTACCCTTTGTCCATGGTAAGCTTTGCGCTAGCAATGGAACCCCTTGCCTGTGCGTTATGGCTGCAAACATCTGAGTAGGGGATTTGAGCAAAAGAAAAAAATGGCATATATTCTAATTGTATGCAGATGATGCCTTAGTCTATTTGTGAGATGATGACACAGTGTTTCCTAGCCTCATGGCATTACTGCAGCAATTTGGTGAGGCCTTTGATCTGAAGGTGAACTGGGACAAGTCATGGTTGTTTCCACTGATGCCCCTTACAGAACTCCAACAAAGACAGCTCCCACACAATCCGCTTACCTGGTCTTGTACTTTTATTAAATACCTGGGGGTCAGAATATACCACTTGGGCACCGATCTGATAGAGGATAATATAGGCAAGGAGCTCAGAAGAGCGAAGGTCCTCTCTGCCGTTCTGGATGTCTCTACTACTTTCACCGACAGGTAGGATACGATGGCTATTTACAAAATGCGAATCCTCCCTAGATTGTTGTATTTCTTCTCCACCCTTCTGCTACTGATACCCAATAGGATATTCACGGATATGCGGATACTCCTGACAGCACTAGTATGGGACGAGGACAGGTGGCGCTTACTGAACTATATGTCCCCTTGGGCTGTGACGGGTTGGGAGCCCCAAACTATGAACACTACTTTGCGTTAGACCAATTGCAATGGCCCAGTGGTTGGCTAGCAGGCATAAATACATTAGAGCTACAACAGTAGTTTGAGGGAACTCCACCATTTTCGATATTATTTTTGCTGCGGGGCTTGGATGTAGAGGTACCGGGTAGAGAGGGCAATGCACTCATGCATGTAGCCAAGGCGTTCTGGCATACTTATGTGACAAAAAATCATGCCTGTCTACCATATTCACCTGAACTGTCCCTATGAGCACTGCAGGATGTCACGTTTTACAAATGCGGCCAGACGCTGCGACCTGGATCGAAGCGGGCCAACTGACTAGGTGATATGTTCACAGATAAGATCCTTAGTACTTTTGAGAGCCTGGCAGACAACTGTGGTATTCCGCAGGGCGCATTCCTCATCTATGCCACTCTCACCCGTTACCTGCATGTGACCTGGTGAAAAACACACAATGAACCTGAAACCTCCTTACTCTTCCAAACATTACTGACACCTGAGTGTGTCAGCAAAGCCGTTACACACCTCTATAACTCTATAGGCATGGATAGCGAAGCCCTCATTCATTCTCTCCAAGCTTGTTAGGACACTGCTCTTAATGTCACGCTAACTGATAAACAATGGACTCAGTTTCTGGAGACACCAAAGTTGATCTGTACAAACGCAAGGCTAAAACATACACAGTTCAAATATTTACATTATACATACCTTACACCTGAGCACCTGATGCAAATGTACCCAAGGGTCACTGATGCTTGCCCTCATTGTCGCACCACTCCTGCAGATTTCACACATATGGGCCCTCATTCTGACCTTGGCGGGCGGCGGAGGCCGCCCGCCAAAGTCCCGCCGTCAGGTTACCGTTCCGCGGTCGAAAGACCGCGGCGGTAATTCTGACTTTCCCGCTGGGCTGGCGGGCGGTCTCCTTCAGACCGCCAGCCAGCCCAGCGGGAAAGAGGCTTCCACGATGAAGCCGGCTCGGAATCGAGCCGGCGGAGTGGAAGCTGTGCGACGGGTGCAGTTGCACCCGTCGCGTATTTCACTGTCTGCGCAGCAGACAGTGAAATACATTTAGGGGCCCTCTTACGGGGGCCCCTGCAATGCCCATGCCAGTCCGACCGCCGGGATCTGGATGGCGGTAGGGGGGGTCAGAATCCCCGCGGCGGTGCAGCAAGCTGCGCCGCCGCGGAGGATTCAATGGGGCCGCGGTACACTGGCGGGACCCCGCCAGTGGTGCCGGTCCGACCGCGGCTTTACCGCCGCGGTCGGAATCCCCATTGAAGCACCGCCGGCTTGTCGGCGGTGCTCCCACGGTCCTCCGCCCTGGCGGTCAAAGACCGCCAGGGTCAGAATGAGGGCCTTGGTGTGCTATTGTACCCAGCTCACCCCCTACTGGGACTAAGGTGTGAAATTAGTTTCTGTGGCCTCAGGTGTACCCCTAAGAAGAGAAGGTATCCGTTGTCTGTTGAGCATCACCTCCCTCATGGCAGTGCACAAGCTGGTTAACAAATTTATAGACCTTGCCTACGTGCTGGCAAAAAGGAGAATAGCCATGTGCTAGAGGTCCCTTTACTACCACCTATTCAATTGTAGCTCTCAGTGTTGCGCACTGGTGTTTCTAGCAGAACAACCTACATTGTATTAAGGTGAGCAGGACCGCCGAGTGCCAACTACGCCCCCTGACTTGCACAAATATTTGGAAAAGGTAAAAGCCAAGTCTGATACCCGACCACCATAGTCCACTGCTAGGTTTCCCTGGCCACTGATATTATGTACTTAACCTCCAGTCGACCTCCTCATCGGAGGATGAGCTGCTCCAGACAGCTAAATACGATTCCTGCGATCCTGATACTCTACCATGGATCATCACAAGTGCCTTCCTGCTGCATGTGTGTGGCCGGCTGTTAGATCTGGTATCCTTGGTGTGCTCTCCCCTGTCTTTTTTGCCTCTGCTTTCCCTGTTTTGACTGTGTGCTGGACTCTGTTTTTGCTGTTTTGGTACTTTGGGCACTTTACCACCGCTGACTAGTGCTAAAGTGCAAGGGCTCCTGTGTCGAGTGTGTGTGTAATTGGCTTTTCCATGATTGGCATATTTGATTCAGTGGTAAGTCCCTAGTAAAGTGCACTAGAGGTTCCCAGGGCCTATAGATCAAATGCTACTAGTGGGCCTGCAGCACTGGTTGTGCCACCCACATGAGTAGCCCTGTAAACATGTCTCAGACCTGCCACTGCAGTGTCTGAGTGCGCAGTTTTAATCTGCCAATTCGACCTGGCAAGTCTACTGACTTACCAGGCCCAAACCTTCCTTTTGATACATGTAAGGCGCCCCTAAGGTAGGCCCTAGGTAGCCCCATGGGCATGGTGTAGTGTATGTTAATGGTGGGACATGTACTGATGTGTTTTACATATCCTAACAATGAAATACTGTTTCCAACCCAAATTCAGTTTTCACTGTTGCAAGGCCTATCCCTCTCACAAGTTAACATGGGGGTTGCCTTTAAATATAGTGCAGTTTCCCTTTGAAAGCAGATATGGAGTTTGAGTTCTCTGAACTCACAATTTAAAAATACATCTGTTAGTGAAGTTGTTTTAAATTGTTAGTTTGAAAATGCCACTTTAAGAAAGTAGGCATTTACTTGCATTAACCATTCTGTGCCTGTTTGTGGATTCCCTGTCTGGGTCAGACTGACAGTTGGGCTGTTTTGTGAATCTCCTATAGACGGTGACAAAAAAGGGACCTGGGGTGTAGTCTGCATATCCTGATGAGCCATCTTAGTTAGACAACACAACCCCTTGGAGTATGTCTCTGACCCCCCGCCGACCTCCTCTCAAATCCGGCATCCGTATATCCTCCTTACGCACGCACCTACAAAACTCACCACAAAACAGTGTGACTTCATGCCATCAACTTCGGTTTTTCTTATAGAATGTACGCACACTCACAATTGTGCTCCCAAATGTTTAAAGAACATTAATTATGATATTCATGTATACTTCAAGATGTAGATACACACCGGTATGTCTACACTTGTACAATAGACGTTGTACGGAACAAAATTATTAAATGTTAACTACCAATACTGTCTTGAGTGAGATGGTTTGGGACACATGGCTGTTGTGTTTTTCATTTTTCCTTTGTTTGCTAAAACAATAAAGAATTATTTTAAAAAATGTAAAGTATTCAAAGTTCAAAAAGTGTCATTGTTTAACATGCAGAATAGTTTCCTCTAAGTATAGCCGGATATATCACTCCATTGAGAGGCATTCATTAGAACTGATAGTTTTCAAACATCAACTTAGAAACAATCATAGCCTCCCTCTATCCCTGTCAATAATGCGTTAATGAACGAAGAGGAAAGTGAATTGTCATGGGCAGCCTGTATGTGGTCTGTGTTAGTATTAATACATGTGTAACTTTATAGTCCAGATCTGTAGAAGTCTATTGAGTCAACCACAAATTATTTTTGTACAATGCACATCCTGAAATCAAGCACTTCAAGGAGCTATTGTGTGATAATGAAGAAAAAGGAGGCGCACCTAAATTAATTGCGAAGTGAGGATGAGGCAGTTTGTTCATGAGGGAAACCCAGGATTGATCAATTGTCTGGTTTCATATTGTGCACTTCAGACACTAAATTGGTATCTCTTTCATTTTAAGAAGTATCTGTCGTGCTTCATGGGTTGAGTTGTGGAAAGGCCTTGGCCTTACTTTAACACTGCACTATGGAGTGTTGCAGTGTTACAAAGACCACACCTCCCCCTGGTGAGGTCAACCTTTTGACATGTGAGGAGCTGTTGCCGATATGCAAACAGAAATCTTGGTAGATATGCACTGCTACCAAGTGCATAGCTACCAAGATTTATGTTTGCATATGTGCAACATTTCCTTACATGCCAAAAGGTTGACCTCATTAAAGTCTATGGAGGCATTTTGTTTGTCAGGTGGATGAACAGAAGTAAAGAGAGGGTGTCACCTACACCGCCTTTGTAATTGAGGAATAGTGTGGTATGAAGCTGTTTAAAGAATAGTTGCTATCTCAGTATGAGAGTTGAACGTTTTGAAGTGTAAGGGAAAGCAGAGAGAGGTCAGATAGGGCCTATGGATGTGTCCTTCCAAAAGTCAGTTGTGGTTGTCTTGTGTCTGCAGGACCAGTAGGGGATCTCCCCATGCCTGGCCCCATGGATCTTGCCAGGCTTGCTGTCTAAGATGTTGTGCTTTGTCTGTTACCTCATTCACTTGTGGGTATTCCCTTGTTTGCTCCGACATGCAGTCCAACACTGTTGCCCAAAAGGGCCCATCCTGGGGGGGGGGGGGGTGGGGGGGGGGGGGTTAAACAGCACTTACAATCAGCAAATACAACGTAATGAATTTAAAATTATGACTTTACCACACATTTGCGTTTACCATGCCTGGCTTTACCACACATGCCTTTACCACAAATATACCTTTTCCTCGCATGCCTTTACAACAAATTTCATTGTAAAGGCATGAATGGTAAAGGTACATGCATGGTGAAGATTTTAAAGGTAAGTATTTTCAGAAAATTTGTGTGGGTAGGCCTAACGCCCATAACCGAAAATGCCCCAAAACACAACATGGACACATCACATTTTCCAAAAGAAAACAGAGCTGTTTTTTGCAAAGTACCAAGCTGTGGATTATAGCCTCTAGTTCAGCCAGCACCTACGGAAACCTACCAAACCTGGGCATTTTTTTAAACTAAACACCTAGGGGAATCCAGGATGGGGTGACTTGTGGGCCTCTCACCAGGTTCTGTTACCCAGAATCCTTTTCAAACCTCAAAATGTGGCCAAACAAACACTTTTTCCTCATATTTCGGTGACAGAAAGTTCTGGAATCTGAGAGGAGCCACAAATTTCCTTCCACCCAGCATTCCCCCAAGTATACTAATGGAAATGGTACCTCACTTGTGTGGGTAGGCCTAGTGCCCGCAAAAGGAAATGCCCCAAAACACTATGTGGACACATCAAAATTATCAAATACTAAACTACCTGTTTTTGTGGGGGGGAGGGGAGGACCTGCGTTTTTGTTCCTAGGCTGAGCAGCCATATAGGGAAACCTACAAACCCAAACATTTCTGAAAACTAGACACCTGAGGGAATCCAGGGAGGTGTGACTTGCGTGGATCCCCCAGTGTTTTCTTACCCAGATTCCTCAGCAAACCTCAAATTTAGCTAAAAAAAAACAAATTTTTCCCACATTTCTGTGTAGGATCACTGCACCGGGACACATTTCCTACCACCCAGCGTCCCCCTCAGTCTCCCAGTAAAAATGATACCTCACTTGTGTAGGTGGGCCAGGTGCCTGTGACAGGGAAGAGCCAAAAATATGTTGAAATTGAGGGGGAACCAAAGGGGTCCAAAAGGGCAGTTTGAAAAAAAGACGCTTTTAGGCTGACAAGTGGGGCAGACGTTTTATCGGTATAGATTCGACAATGCTGGGTGGTAGGTATTTTGTGGATTCCTGCAGTTTCCGAAAGGTTCCATCACAAAAATGTGGGAAAAATTTGTGATTTCCAGCAAAGTTGGAGGTTTGCATGGCATTGTGGGTAAGAAAATGGTGCGGGTGCATGTGAAGCACACGACCCTGGACTCACCCAGATGTTTAGTTTTCAGATGTGTCTAGGTCTTTTGGATTTTTCCACATGGCAGTGTCCCAAAGTAAAAAAAGTGCAACCCTCACCATTACAAGTGGGACGATTTTGAGAGTTAGCCAAGTTCTCATGGCCCACATGTAAAACCAAAAACCAAAATACTCAAATGTCCTCTTGCTTGCTGTGGAATAAGATATTTTAGTGTGCGGGGGAGAGCTGAAAGACTGTTACTCCTTCAGTTGGGGTGGGGGCACAACCAGGCCCATACTGGTTGGTAGCCACCACCACACTATTTTATTTTTGTTTTAATTCCCTGGCATCTAGTAGACTTTCTGCCCCCCTCCCACCCCCAGGGTGTGGTTCAGGGGTAATTGCCCCATCTGCCCACTGGTGGGCAGAACAACTTTGGCCCCATTTATTTGGGGTGAGGGTATGGCCATACCCCCACCCTCTTATTTTGAATTTTTTATGGGAAAAAAATTGCATCGCGATCAGGCAGCAGAAATGCAGAAAGTGACATGAAAGGAGAGGAAAGGCCTTTCCTCTCCTTTCATACCTCTCTTGCTCCCTCCACGTGATCAGAGGAGAAATGCTTTTGCATTTCTCCTCCAATCCACGCTGGAAGCTGAGCTTCCAGCGCAGAGGGGTAGGCCTCTGATGAGGTCAGCGCACAATTGCGAGCTGACATCATCAGAAGCCACAGGGGGACTCAGGGGTGGAAGGGGAAGCGATTCCCCTTCCTTTCTTGCCCATGGGAGGGGGGTGCCAGGCCCTCAGGGTTAGCGCTAGCGCTTCCCAATATGGGCCCATGTGAGGACGAGGTGGTTACGTCCCTGGCACCTGAGTGCCACGGTAGCGGACGTAACCACCTCGTGTCGGGCACCCAAGGGGTTAAACGTGTATGCATGGTAAAGGTTTTAAAGGAAAGTACAGGTAAGTGTTAAGTGGTTTTAGTGTTTAGGGAGGGTAATGGTTATTGTGTGGTAAGGGCATTTTACGTTTTAGGGTGGGTATGGGTTGGGGTGGTAAGGGCATTTTTAGGTTTTAGGGTGGATATGGGTTTTGGGGTGGTATATATATATATATATATATATATTTGGGTTATACTTAACTATTTACTTTTTATCATGCATATGTATTTACCAACCATGCATGGTAAAAAAATGTAGTTGTAAGTGCATGCATGACGGCGTTGTTCCGTCATACAACCTCCTGGGGTTGTGATGCTAATCTCCCTCAGGATGTGCATCTGGTGTCAGGCCTAGAATTTGTTAAGCTTCCTCCAGAGTTTTAACAGAGGCCTTTGTATTTTCCCAGAGGTACATTAGGTTGAACAGAGGTTCCCACTGTTATTGTGTCTCGTGCCTGGTAAGAAATCAGTGATGTGATAGAAGACTCTCCACCTTTTTAAAGTTGCATCATCCAAATCATGATAAAATCACAGCTTACGGCCCTTATAATCTATACAGTCTTTGGAGCAGAAAAGTGTTCTATTTCTTCCTTTTCTTTGAGGAAGTGAATTTATGTAAATATGATTCACAGTGCTTTACAGTGAAGGCCTATGGCTACCACTGTGTGAGTGCAATCCAAGTGCAATCCAAGCGAATTGGTCTGTTTCTGATGTGGTGGAGTACTTTTTGAACGTAGGCATGATTATCCGATCCTTCTGCACCTCAAAGGCCTGTAATTCAGATATTTTAAAGTCTCAAACAACTCTTGAGACAAGATCTTGTTTGAGTAATTTTAGTGATCTTCCAGCTCGATCATGTAATTTACTGTCCAGCCTAGATCACTGACATCATGTTAAATCTTTTGCAGATAATCCATTGGATCCCCAGTGCCTGTTGCTCAGAATGGACATTGACTGTTTCATTATAGCTTAGACTCACTATTTGAGTGGGGAAACCTACCATCCATTAAATCTTACATTTCTGTAAGGGGACGTCTATGGATCTTGAATTATTAAGCACACCGCCATATAATCTAGCACTGCATGACAGAAAGTGTGGTTTTCACATTGTGATTTCAAACATCACTCAGCTCCCCCCGGCTCTACACAGTAGGATTGCAGTGACCAACCAGGCCGTCATAGTGTGAGAAAGTGGCTTTTCAGTTGTGGTAGATGGTAGTCCACTGCAAGTAATAATGTCACTGTTCCTGTTCAGTCAAGCAATGGTTTTCAGTATTTCATACCTGAGCTAACTATGACGCAGAGCAGAAAAGTTTAACTTAGGAAAATGTATAAAGTTTTTAGAAGTATCAAAATAGTTACAAGGTCAAAAAAACAACAAAATAAAAATCCTGTTCCAATTTCTAACAATAACGAATATTTTGATGTACAAAATGACACAAAAATCTAATATTGGGAATCAAAGATATGAATCGTTAAAGTTTTAGACAAAAATAGTGCCAAAAAACATTAAGCGCCCACCATGGTCACCTGGTTGCACCCGACCTGGACACAGGTAAAGTTTTGGGCAGGCAGCGATGGAACACAGTTTAGATATAAAAAACAGGTTTTTCCCTGATTGAAGCTTTACCCTCTGACTTAGGGTCTGATTTATATCTTGCTGGTGTTACTAGCAAGCTGCTTTAGCGGCAGACCTGAAAAGACTGTCAAGTCAACGACATTCGGCCCGCCGTATTTAGATGTTGCAGCTTTGTAAGTAGTGAACTGGCGATGGATTGCTGACAGAGGGAGACGGCAGCGGGACCCAATGGACTTTGTACAATGGCAAGGGCTATGGCATAGAGGTAAGTGACACATACACTATCCCTTAGACATATGTGTACCCCTGCAGTACACAACACACCACATACACAATATCATCCATTACAATTCAAACACAACACAACCCATACATGCCCAAAACACACGTTGGCATACATCCATGGCACAACATACACACACCATTGACACTGCACCCACACACAACACAACCACAACAACCAACACAATTACACACTCAGCCACACCATCACACTTACACACAAGCACAACTACACACAGCAATACAACGTCCACCACACAGCAATAACACTCACCTGAATGTGTCACAACGCAACACAACATACACAACTTTAGTCTCAAATGCAAGTGACACACATACAGACACAACCTTACAACCCACTCCAGCTCTCTCCACCTCAACCAGCTGTAGGAGGCTGGCCTGGCTTGTAGTGGGTACCAAGGGGTACTTACACTCTGTACCAGGTCCAGTTATCCCTTATTAGTGTAGAAGAGGTGTTTCTAGTAGCTTAGGCTGATAGAAGGTGGCTAAAGCAGAGCAGCTTAGGCTGAACTAGGAGACTTGCAAAGCTCCTACTATACCACTGGTGTCATATGCACAATATCATAAGAAAACACAATACACAGATATACTAAAAATAAAGGTACTTTATTTTTATGACAACATGCCAAAAGTATCTCAGTGAGTACCCTCAGTATGAGGATGCCACATATACACAAGATATATGTACACAATACCAAAAATATGCAGTAATAGCAAAAGGAAGTAATGCAAGCAGTGTATAGTTACAATAGATTGCAATAGGAGCACATAGGTATAGGGACAACAAAAACCATATACTCCAAAAGTGGAATGCGAATCACGAATGGACCCCAAACCTATGTGAGCTTGTAGAGGGTCGCTGGGACTGTAAGAAAACAGTGAGGGTTAGAAAAATAGCCAACCCCAAGACCCTGAAATGTAGGTGTAAAGTGCACCTATATTCCCCAGAGAGCACAGAAGTCGTGATAGGGGAATTCTGCAAGGAAGACCAACACCAGCAATGCAACCAAAGTGGATTTCTGGACAAGAGTACCTGTGGAACAAGGGGACCAAGTCCAAGAGTCGCGACAAAGTCCAGAGTGGGCAGATGCCCACGAAATGCCAGCTGAGGGTGCAAAGGAGCTGCCACCAGATGGTAGAAGCTGTGGATTCTGCAAGAACGAAGAGGGCTAGAAACTTCCTCTTTGGAGGATGGATGTCCCACGTCGTGTAGAAGTTTGCAGAGGTGTTCCCACGCAGAAAGACTGCAAACAAGCCTTGCTAGCTGCAAGGGTCGAGATTAGGGTTTTTGGATGCTGCTGTGGCCCAGGAGGGACCAGGATGTCGCAAATTGGATGAGGAGACAGAAGGGGCGCCCAGCAAGTCAGGGAGCCCTCACAGAAGCAGGCAGCACCCGCAGAAGTGCCGGAACAGGCACTACGAAGAGGAGTGAACCGGAGCTCACCCGAAGACACAAAAGGGAGTCCCACGACGCCGGAGGACAACTCAGGAGGTTGTGCACTGCAGGTTAGAATGTCGGGGACCCAGGCTTGGCTGTGCACAAAGAAATCCTGGAAGAGTGCACAGGAGCCGGAGCAGCTGGAAATCATGCGGTACCCAGCAATGCAGTCTAGCGTGGGGAGGCAAGGACTTACCTCCACCAAACTTGGACTGAAGAGTCACTGGACTGTGGGAGTCACTTGGACAGAGTTGCTGAGTTCCAGGGACCATGCTCGTTGTGCTGAGAGGGGGCCCAGAGGACCGGTGATGCAGTCTTTTGTTGCCTGCGGTTGCAGGGGGAAGATTCCGTCGAACCACGGGAGATTTCTTCAGAGCTCCTAGTGCAGAGAGGAGGCAGGCTACCCCCAGAGCATGCACCACCAGGAAACAGTCGAGAAGGCAGCAGGATCAGCGATACAATGTTGTAGTAGTCGTCTTTGCTACTTTGTTGCGGTTTTGCAGGTGTCCTGAGCAGTCAGCGGTCGATCCTTTGGCAGAAGGTGAAGAGAGAGATGCAGAGGAACTCTGATGAGCTCTTGCATTCGTTATCTAAAAAATTCCCCAAAGCAGAGACCCTAAATAGCCAGAAAAGGAGGTTTGGCTACTTAGGAAGGAGGATAGGCTAGCAACACAGGTAAGAGCCTATCAGACGGAGTCTCTGACGTCACCTGCTGGCACTGGCCACTCAGAGCAGTCCAGTGTGCCAGCAGCACCTCTGTTTCCAAGATGGCAGAGGTCTGGAGCACACTGGAGGAGCTCTGGGCACCTCCCCTGGGAGGTGCAGGTCAGGGGAGTGGTCACTCCCCTTTCCTTTGTCCAGTTTCGCGCCAGAGCAGGGCTGGGGGATCCCTGAACCGGTGTAGACTGGCTTATGCAGAGATGGGCACCATCAGTGCCCATCAAAGCATTTCCAGAGGCTGGAGGAGGCTACTCCTCCCCAGCCCTGACACCTATTTTCAAAGGGAGAGGGTGTAACACCCTCTGTCTGAGGAAGTCCTTTGTTCTGCCTTCCTGGGCCAGGCCTGGCTGGACCCCAGGAGGGCAGAAACCTGTCTGAGGGGTTGGCAGCAGCAGCAGCTGCAGTGAAACCCCGGGAAAGGTAGTTTGGCAGTACCCGGGTCTGTGCTAGAGACTCGGTGGATCATGGAATTGTCTCCCCAATGCCAGAATGGCATTGGGGAGACAATTCCATGATCTTAGACATGTTACATGGCCATGTTCGGAGTTACCATTGTGACGCTGTACATAGGTAGTGACCTATGTACAGTGCACGCGTGTAATGTTGTCCCCGCACTCACAAAGTCCGGGGAATTTGCCCTGAACGATCTGGGGGCACCTTGGCTAGTGCCAGGGTGCCCACACACTAAGTAACTTAGCACCCAACCTTTACCAGGTAAAGGTTAGACATATAGGTGACTTATAAGTTACTTAAGTGCAGTGGTAAATGGCTGTGAAATAACGTGGACGTTATTTCACTCAGGCTGCAGTGGCAGGCCTGTGTAAGAATTGTCAGAGCTCCCTATGGGTGGCAAAAGAAATGCTGCAGCCCATAGGGATCTCCTGGAACCCCAATACCCTGGGTACCTCAGTACCATATACTAGCGAATTATAAGGGTGTTCCAGTATGCCAATGTGAATTGGTGAAATTGGTCACTAGCCTGTTAGTGACAATTTAGAAAGCAGAGAGAGCATAACCACTGAGGTTCTGGTTAGCAGAGCCTCAGTGAGACAGTTAGTCATCACACAGGGAACACATACAGGGCACACTTATGAGCACTGGGGCCCTGGCTGGCAGGGTCCCAGTGACACATACACTAAAACAACATATATACAGTGAAATATGAGGGTAACATGCCAGGCAAGATGGTACTTTCCTACACAACCCCTCCCCCCCCAAACGAAGGGCAATAAGACTAGCCATGACCTGATGAGTCTTCATTGTCTAAGTGGAAATATCTGGAGAGTCCATCTGCATTCGAGTGCGTACTCCCAAGTCTATGTTCCACTGTATAGTCCATTCCCTGTAGAGATATGGACCACCTCAACAATTTAGGGCTTTCACCTTTCATTTGTTTTAGCCAAAGTAGAGGTTTGTGGTCTGTCTGAACAATGAAGTGAGTGCCAAACAGGTATGGCCTCAACTTCTTCAGTGCCCAGACCTCAGCAAAGGCCTCCCTCTTTATGGCAGACCAACGCTTTTCTCTAGGGGTCAACCTCCTGCTGATAAAAGCAACAGGTTGATCCTGGCCCTCAGAATTGAGTTGTGATAAGACTGCCCCTACCCCTAATTCAGATGCATCAGTTTGAACAATGAATTTCTTGGAGTAACATGGGCTTTTTAGGACAGGTGCAGTGCACATGGCCTGTTTCAGCTCCTCAAAAGCTTTCTGACAGCTAGCTGTCCGCAATACCTTTTTAGGCATTTTCTTTGAAGTGAGGTCATTAAGAGGGTCTGCTATGGAGCCATAGTTCTTAACGAACCTCCTGTAATACCCAGTGAGGCCTAAGAAGGCTCTCACCTGGGTCTGAGTTGTAGGGGGAACCCAATCTATGATAGTTTGGATTGTCCCCTGAACTGGTGCAATCTGTTCTCCACCTACCAGGTGTCCCAGATAAACCACTTTCCCCTGCCCTATCTGGCACTTTGAAGCCTTGATAGTGAGGCCTGCCTTTTGCAGGGCCTCCAAAACTTTCCACAGGTGGACCAGGTGATCATCCCAGGTGGAGCTAAAGACAGCTATATCATCTAGATATGCTGCACTAAAAGCCTCCAACCCTTGCAGGACTGTATTCACCAACCTCTGAAAAGTGGCAGGTGCATTTTTCAAACCAAAGGGCATTACTGTGAACTGGTAGTGCCCTCCAATAGTCGAAAATGCAGTTTTTGTTTTAGCATCCTCTGATAACTTGATCTGCCAATACCCTGCAGTCAAATCAAAGGTGCTTAGATACTTGGCAGGTGCCAGTGTATCTATGAGCTCATCTGCCCTGGGTATAGGGTGAGCATCAGTTTTTGTTACCTCTGTAATCTACACAAAACCTGATATCTCTTTTCCCATCTTTAGAGTGAGGCTTTGGTACAAGCACCACAGGAGAGGCCCATGGGCTTTCAGAATGTTCAACCACTCCCAATTCAAGCATTTTCTGAACCTCTTGTTTTATGCAGTCCCTGACATGGTCAGGCTGCCTATAGATCTTACTTTTGACAGGCATGCTGTCTCCAGTATCTATAGTGTGCTCATACCAAGAAGTGGTGCCAGGCACAGTAGAAAAGAGTTCAGAAAACTGACCCAGGAGATTTATGCAGTGGTCTTTCTGCTCAGCAGTAAGACAGTCTGCCAAAACTACACCTTCCACTAGAGCATCTTGTTCTGTGGAAGAGAAGAGATCAGGGAGAGGGTCACTCTCTTCTTCTTGTCCTTCATCTGTTGCCATGAGCAGGGTGAGATCAGCCCTGTCATAGTAGGGTTTTAGGCGATTGACATGGAGCACCCTAAGGGGACTCCTGGCAGTACCCAAGTCAACCAAGTAGGTGACTTCTCCCTTCTTTTCAACAATGATGTGGGGTCCACTCCATTTGTCTTGGAGTGCTCTTAGGGCCACAGGCTCCAAGACCCACACCTTCTGTCCTGGTTGGTACTGAATCAGAACAGCCTTCTGGTCATGCCATTGCTTTTGGAGCTCTTGGCTGGCCTGAAGGTTTTTACTGGCCTTTTTCATGTACTCAGCCATTCTGGATCTTAGGCCGAGTACATAGTCCACTATGTCTTGCTTAGGAGCTTTTAAAGGTTGTTCCCAACCCTCCTTTACAAGTGTTAGAGTACCTCTTAGAGGGTGCCCAAATAGGAGTTCAAAGGGGCTGAAGCCCACTCCTTTCTGAGGTACCTCCCTGTAAGCAAAAAGTAGGCAAGGTAACAGGACATCCCATCTCCTCCTGAGTTTTTCAGGGAGTCCCATTATCATTCCTTTGAGAGTTTTATTAAACCTCTCTACCAGTCCATTTGTTTGTGGGTGATAAGGAGTGGTGAATTTGTATGTTACACCACATTCCTTCCACATGGCCTTCAAGTATGCAGACATAAAGTTGCTACCCCTGTCTGATACCACCTCTTTTGAGAAACCCACCCTGGAAAAGATTCCCGGGAGGGCCTTTGCCACTGCAGGTGCTGTAGTGGTCCTAAAAGGAATTGCTACAGGATATCTTGTGGCATGGCCCACTACCACCAAGATAAACCTATTGCCTGAAGCAGTAGGAGGGTCAAGGGGGCCAACTTTGTCAACCCCTACCCTTTCAAAGGGAACCCCAACCACAGGCAGTGGAATAAGGGGAGCCTTTGGGGTGCCACCAGTCTTGCCACTGGCTTGACAGGTGACACAGGACTTACAAAAATCTTTTGTGTCCTCGGACATTCTAGGCCAATGAAACGGGGACAAGCCTTTCCCATGTTTTAATTTGCCCTAAATGTCCAGCCAAGGGAATGCTGTGTGCCAGAGTTAGGAGGAACTCTCTGTATTGCAGGGGAATGACCAATCTCCTGGCTGCTCCAGGTTTTGGATCCCTTGCCTCTGTATACAAGAGGTTGTCCTCCCAGTAAACTCTATGTGAGTCACTGACATCCCCAATTTGCTGTTTGACAGCTTGCTGTCTTAGACCCTCTAATGTGGGACAGGTTTGCTGTGCCACACTCAGCTCCTCCCTGGTAGGCCCCCCTCCACCCAAAAGCTCAGCAGTGTCTGCTTCCAGCTCCTCTGGTGAAGGTTCTGCACAGGGGGGAAATTCTTCTTCCTCAGAAGTTGAATCATCTGTAGAGGGATAGTGGTTAGGGATTTACCCTTACTCACCGTAGCTTTAGGGAGCCATTGGTCCATTTTTCCAGGATCCAAGTCACCCTGTCCTTTTTGCTTTTTGGCCTGAGCCCTTGTCAAAGCAAAAATATGCCCAGGAATGCCCAGCATTGCTGCATGAGCCTCCAACTCCACTTCTGCCCAATCTGATGTCTCTAAATCGTTCCCTAGTAGACAGTCTACAGGTAAATCTGAGGCAACCACAACTTTCTTTGGACCAGCAACGCCCCCCCCCCAGTTGAGATTCACAACAGCCATGGGGTGGCTAAGAGTGTTGTTATGAGCGTCTGTCACTTGGTACTGGTGACCAAGTAGGTGTAGCTGTTCAGGGTGTACCAGTTTCTCTATTACCATGGTAACACATGCACCTGTGTCCCTGTAGGCCTGAACCTCAACACCATTTATTAGGGGAAGTTGCTTGTACTTATCCATATTAACCCCTTCTGTGCCCAGGACGTAATGGTTACGTCCTGAGGCACAGTGCTGCTGTGCCCAGGACGTAACCATTACGTCCTGTGCACAGAGCCCAGAGGGAGCGCTCTCGCTCCCTCTGTGGGGTTCCCCCCCACCCCCCCAAGTCAGGGATGGAAGGGGAAGCCCTTCCCCTCCCACCCCCGACCCCCCCCAACCCCCCCTGTGACGTCAGCGCGCGAGCGCGCGCTGATTAGTCACAGGGTCTCCCCCATCGCGCTGGAAGCAGAGCTTCCAGCGCGATTGAAAAAGAAATGCTTTTGCATTTCTTTTTCAATCCCATGGGGGAGGCCCCGAGAGGCTTCAAAGGGAAGGAAATGTATTTCCTTCCCTTTGAAGTCTCTCACAGGTTTCAAAAGCCGGATTGCTTGCAATCCGGCTTTTGAAACCCCACTAGACACCAGGGATTTTTTTTTTTCCTTGAAATTGGCAAAAGGGAGCGACCCCTTGGGCAAGGGTCGCTCCCAGGGGGCCATTTTTTTAGGAAGGCCTTTTCTGCCCCCCCTGGGGGCAGATTGGCCTATTATTAGGCCGATCTGCCCCCAGGGGGGGCAGAAACCTCTAGGCACCAGGGACCTTTTTTTTTTTTTTTTTTTTTTTGTGATGATTTCTTTTTTTTTAGGTGGGGAGCGATCCCTTAGGCAAGGGTCGCTCCCCTACGGGGCAATATATATTTAGGCCATTTCTGCCCCCCTTGGGGGCAGATTGGCGTATTTTGATAAGGCCAATCTGCCCCCAAGGGGGGCAGAAACCATTAGACACCAGGGAGTTTGTTTTTGCGTGCGTATGTCACGCAACAAAGCGACCCCTTTGGCAAGGGTCGCTCCCAGGGGGGGCAATTTTTTGGGAAGGACTTTTCTGCCCCCCCTGGGGACAAATCGGCCTATTATTAGGCCGATCTGCCCCCAGGGGGGGCAGAAACCTCTAGGCACCAGGGATCTTGTTTTTTTTTTTTCTTTTTGTTATGTTTTCTTTTTTTTTTAGGTGGGGAGCGACCCCTTAGGCAAGGGTCGCTCCCCTAGGGGGCAAATTATATTTAGGCCATTTCTGCCCCCCTTGGGGGCAGATTGGCCTATTTTGATGAGGCCAATCTGCCCCCAAGGGGGGCAGAAACCATTAGACACCAGGGAGTTTTTTTTTTTTGCGTGAATTTCACGCGAGGGGAGCGACCCCTTAGGCAAGGGTCGCTCCCTGGGGGGGGTGGGGGGGGGATTATTTTAGGCCATTTCTGCCCCCCTGGGGGGGGTAGATCAGCCTATTTTGATTCGGCTGATCTGCCCCCAAGAGGGGCAGAAACCACTAGGCACCAGGGATTTTTTTGTTTTTCTGTTTTACAGATGGGGAGCGACCCCCTTGGACAAGGGTCGCTCCCCTGGAGGGGCAAAATGTATTTAGGCCATTTCTGCCCGCTTTGGGGGCAGATTGGCCGATTTTAGGTCAATCTGCCCCCAAGGGGGGCAGAAACCACTAGGCACCAGGGATCTTTTTTTTGCGCCGTCACACAAGGGGAGCGACCTTGTAGTCAAGGGTCGCTCCCCGGGGGGGGGGGTAGTGGTGGGGGGGGCAAAATTATTTTAGGCCATCTCTGCCCCCCCTGGGGGCAGATCGGCCTATTGGTATTAGGCCGATCTGCCCCCAGGGGGGGCAGAAACCTCTTGTTGCCAGGGCATATTTTTTTTTTGTGTTTTTTTTTTTGTTTGTTTGGTTTTTTTTAGAGATGGGGAGCGACCCATCAGGCAAGGGTCGCTCCCCTGGGGGGCAAATTGTGTTTAGACCATTTCTGCCCCCCTTGGGGGCAGATTGGTAGATTTTAGGTCAATCTGCCCCAAGGGGGCAGAAACCACTAGGCACCGGGGATTTGTTTTTTGGCGCCAATGTCACGCAGGGGGAGCGACCCCGTAGGCAAGGGTCCCTCCGGGGGGGGGGGAGTGGGTGTTCGGGGGGGAAATTTATTTTAGGCCATTTCTGCCCCCCCTGGGGGCAGATCGGCCTATTATTAGGCCGATCTGCCCCCAGGGGGGGCAGAAACCTCTTGTTGCCAGGGCAAATTTTTTTTGTGTGTTTTTTTTTTGTTTGTTTGGTTTTTTTTAGAGATGGGGAGCGACCCATCAGGCAAGGGTCGCTCCCCTGGGGGGCAAATTGTGTTTAGACCATTTCTGCCCCCCTTGGGGGCAGATTGGTAGATTTTAGGTTAATCTGCCCCAAGGGGGCAGAAACCACTAGGCACCGGGGATTTGTTTTTTGGCGCCAATGTCACGCAGGGGGAGCGACCCCATAGGCAAGGGTCGCTCTGGGGGTGGGGGGTGGATGTTCGGGGGCAAATTTATTTTAGGCCATTTCTGCCCCCCCTGGGGGCAGATCGGCCTATTATTAGGCCGATCTGCCACCAGGGGGGGGCAGAAACCTCTAGGCGCCAGGGCAAATTTTTTTTGTGTGTTTTTTTTTTTGTATGTTTGTTTTTTTAGAGATGGGGAGCGACCCATCAGGCAAGGGACGCTCCCCTGGGGGGCAAACTGTGTTTAGACCATTTCTGCCCCCCTTGGGGGCAGATTGGTCGATTTTAGGTCAATCTGCCCCCAAGGGGGCAGAAACCACTAGGCACCGGGAATTTGTTTTTTGGCGCCAATGTCACGCAGGGGTAGCGACCCCGTAGGCAAGGGTCGCACCTGGGCAGGGGGGGTTTGGGGGGGTGGGGGCTCAAATTTATTTTAGGGCATTTCCCCCCCCCCCCCCGGGGCCGGCTGAGCTAGAGGCCAAAATCCACAGGTAGGCACTTTGCAAAAAACACCTCTGTTTTCTGTGAAAAAATATGTTGTGTTTTGGGCCATTTCCTTTTGTGGGCGCTAGGCCTACCCACACAAGTGAGGTACCATTTTTATGGAGAGACTTAGGGGAACGCTGGGTGGAAGGAAATTTGTGGCTCCTCTCAGATTCCAGAACTTTCTGTCACCGAAATGAGAGGAAAAAGTGTTTTTTAGCCAGATTTTGATGTTTGCAAAGAATTCTGGGTAACAGAACCTGGTCAGAGCCCCGCAAATCACCCCATCTTGGATTCCCCTAGGTCTCTAGTTTTCAAAAATGCGCTGGTTTGCTAGGTTTCCCCAGGTGCCGGCTGAGCTAGAGGCCAAAATCCACACGTAGGCACTGTTTTCTATGAAAAAATGTGATGTGTCCACGTTGTGTTTTGGGCCATTTCCTGTCGCGAGCGCTAGGCCTACCCACACAAGTGAGGTATCATTTTTATCGGGAGACGTGGGGGAACGCTGGGTGGAAGGAAATTTGTGGCTCCTCTCAGATTGTAGAACTTTCTGCCACAGAAATGTGAGGAACATGTGTTTTTTTAGCCAAATTTTGAGGTTTGCAAAGGATTCTGGGTAACAGAACCTGGTCCGAGCCACACAAGTCACCCCATCTTGGATTCCCCTAGGTCTCTAGTTTTCAGAAATGCACAGGTTTGGTAGATTTCCCTAGGTGGCGGCTGAGCTACAGGCCAAAATCTACAGGTAGGCACTTTGCTAAAAACAGGTCTGTTTTCTGTGATGTGTCCACGTTGCGCTTTGGGGTGTTTCCTGTTGCGGGCGCTAGGCCTACCCACACAAGTGAGGTATCATTTTTATCGGGAGACGTGGGGGAACGCTGGGTGGAAGGAAATTTGTAGCTCCTCTCAGATTCCAGAACTTTCTGCCACAGAAATGTGAGGGACATGTGTTTTTTTAGCCAAATTTTGAGGTTTGCAAAGGATTCTGGGTAACAGAACCTGGTCCGAGCCCCGCAAGTCACCCCTCCTTGGATTCCCCTAGGTCTCTAGTTTTCAGAAATGCAAAGGTTTGGTAGGTTTCCCTAGGTGCCGGCTGAGCTAGAGGCCAAAATCTACAGGTAGGCACTTCGCAAAAAACACCTCTGTTTTTTTCCAAAATTTAGAATGTGTCCACGTTGCGCTTTGGGGTGTTTCCTGTCGCCGGCGCTAGGCCTACCCACGCAAGTGAGGTGTCATTTTTATCGGGAGACTTGGGGGAACGCTGGGTGGAAGGAAATTTGTAGCTCCTCTCAGATTCCAGAACTTTCTGCCACAGAAATGTGAGGGACATGTGTTTTTTTAGCCAAATTTTGAGGTTTGCAAAGGATTCTGGGTACCAGAACCTGGTCCGAGCCCCGCAAGTCACCCCTCCTTGGATTCCCCTAGGTCTCTAGTTTTCAGAAATGCACAGGTTTGGTAGGTTTCCCTAGGTGCCGGCTGAGCTAGAGGCCAAAATCTACAGGTAGGCACTTCGCAAAAAACACCTCTGTTTTTTTCCAAAATTTAGGATGTGTCCACGTTGCGCTTTGGGGTGTTTCCTGTCGCCGGCGCTAGGCCTACCCACGCAAGTGAGGTATCATTTTTATCGGGAGACTTGGGGGAACGCTGGGTGGAAGGAAATTTGTAGCTCCTCTCAGATTCCAGAACTTTCTGCCACAAAAATGTGAGGGACATGTGTTTTTTTAGCCAAATTTTGAGGTTTGCAAAGGATTCTGGGTAACAGAACCTGGTCCGAGCCCCGCAAGTCACCCCTCCTTGGATTCCCCTAGGTCTCTAGTTTTCAGAAATGCACAGGTTTGGTAGGTTTTCCTAGGTGCCGGCTGAGCTAGAGGCCAAAATCTACAGGTAGGCACTTCGCAAAAAACACCTCTGTTTTTTTCCAAAATTTAGGATGTGTCCACGTTGCGCTTTGGGGTGTTTCCTGTCGCCGGCGCTAGGCCTACCCACGCAAGTGAGGTATCATTTTTATCGGGAGACTTGGGGGAACGCTGGGTGGAAGGAAATTTGTAGCTCTTCTCAGATTCCAGAACTTTCTGCCACAGAAATGTGAGGGACATGTGTTTTTTTAGCCAAATTTTGAGGTTTGCAAAGGATTCTGGGTAACAGAACCTGGTCCGAGCCCCGCAAGTCACCCCTCCTTGGATTCCCCTAGGTCTCTAGTTTTCAGAAATGCACAGGTTTGGTAGGTTTCCCTAGGTGCCGGCTGAGCTAGAGGCCAAAATCTACAGGTAGGCACTTCGCAAAAAACACCTCTGTTTTTTCCCAAAATTTAGGATGTGTCCACGTTGCGCTTTGGGGTGTTTCCTGTCGCCGGCGCTAGGCCTACCCACGCAAGTGAGGTATCATTTTTATCGGGAGACTTGGGGGAACGCTGGGTGGAAGGAAATTTGTAGCTCCTCTCAGATTCCAGAACTTTCTGCCACAGAAATGTGAGGGACATGTGTTTTTTTAGCCAAATTTTGAGGTTTGCAAAGGATTCTGGGTAACAGAACCTGGTCCGAGCCCCGCAAGTCACCCCTCCTTGGATTCCCCTAGGTCTCTAGTTTTCAGAAATGCACAGGTTTGGTAGGTTTCCCTAGGTGCCGGCTGAGCTAGAGGCCAAACTCTACAGGTAGGCACTTCGCAAAAAACACCTCTGTTTTTTTCCAAAATTTAGGATGTGTCCACGTTGCGCTTTGGGGTGTTTCCTGTCTCCGGCGCTAGGCCTACCCACGCAAGTGAGGTATCATTTTTATCGGGAGACTTGGGGGAACGCTGGGTGGAAGGAAATTTGTAGCTCCTCTCAGATTCCAGAACTTTCTGCCACAAAAATGTGAGGGACATGTGTTTTTTTAGCCAAATTTTGAGGTTTGCAAAGGATTCTGGGTAATAGAACCTGGTCCGAGCCCCGCAAGTCACCCCTCCTTGGATTCCCCTAGGTCTCTAGTTTTCAGAAATGCACAGGTTCGGTAGGTTTCCCTAGGTGCCGGCTGAGCTAGAGGCCAAAATCTACAGGTAGGCACTTCGCAAAAAACACCTCTGTTTTTTTCCAAAATTTAGGATGTGTCCACGTTGCGCTTTGGGGTGTTTCCTGTCGCCGGCGCTAGGCCTAACCACGCAAGTGAGGTATCATTTTTATTGGGAGACTTGGGGGAACGCTGGGTGGAAGGAAATTTGTAGCTCCTCTCAGATTCCAGAACTTTCTGCCACAGAAATGTGAGGGACATGTGTTTTTTTAGCCAAATTTTTAGGTTTGCAAAGGATTCTGGGTAACAGAACCTTGTCCGAGCCCCGCAAGTCACCCCTCCTTGGATTCCCCTAGGTTTCTAGTTTTCAGAAATGCACAGGTTTGGTAGGTTTCCCTAGGTGCCTGCTGAGCTAGAGGCCAAAATCTACAGGTAGGCACTTCGCAAAAAACACCTCTGTTTTTTTCCAAAATTTAGGATGTGTCCACGTTGCGCTTTGGGGTGTTTCCTGTCGCCGGCGCTAGGCCTACCCACGCAAGTGAGGTGTCATTTTTATCGGGAGACTTGGGGGAACGCTGGGTGGAAGGAAATTTGTAGCTCCTCTCAGATTCCAGAACTTTCTGCCACAGAAATGTGAGGGATATGTGTTTTTTTAGCCAAATTTTGAGGTTTGCAAAGGATTCTGGGTAACAGAACCTGGTCCGAGCCCCGCAAGTCACCCCTCCTTAGATTCCCCTAGGTCTCTAGTTTTTCAGAAATGCACAGGTTTGGTAGGTTTCCCTAGGTGCCGGCTGAGCTAGAGGCCAAAATCTACAGGTAGGCACTTCGCAAAAAACACCTCTGTTTTTTTCCAAAATTTAGGATGTGTCCACGTTGCGCTTTGGGGTGTTTCCTGTCGCCGGCGCTAGGCCTACCCACGCAAGTGAGGTATCATTTTTATCGGGAGACTTGGGGGAACGCTGGGCGGAAGGAAATTTGTAGCTCCTCTCAGATTCCAGAACTTTCTGCCACAAAAATGTGAGGGACATGTGTTTTTTTAGCCAAATTTTGAGGTTTGCAAAGGATTCTGGGTAACAGAACCTGGTCCGAGCCCCGCAAGTCACCCCTCCTTGGATTCCCCTAGGTCTCTAGTTTTCAGAAATGCACAGGTTTGGTAGGTTTCCCTAGGTGCCGGCTGAGCTAGAGGCCAAAATCTACAGGTAGGCACTTCGCAAAAAACACCTCTGTTTTTTTCCAAAATTTAGGATGTGTCCACGTTGCGCTTTGGGGTGTTTCCTGTCGCCGGCGCCAGGCCTACCCACGCAAGTGAGGTATCATTTTTATCGGGAGACTTGGGGGAACGCTGGGTGGAAGGAAATTTGTAACTCCTCTCAGATTCCAGAACTTTCTGCCACAGAAATGTGAGGAACATGTGTTTTTTTAGCCAAATTTTGAGGTTTGCAAAGGATTCTGAGTAACAGAACCTGGTCCGAGCCCCGCAAGTCACCCCTCCTTGGATTCCCCTAGGTCTCTAGTTTTCAGAAATGCACAGGTTTGGTAGGTTTCCATAGGTGCCGGCTGAGCTAGAGGCCAAAATCTACAGGTAGGCACTTCGCAAAAAACACCTCTGTTTTCTTCCAAAAATTTGGATGTGTCCACGTTGCGCTTTGGGGCGTTTCCTGTCGCGGGCGCTAGGCCTACCCACACAAGTGAGGTATCTTTTTTATCGGGAGACTTGGGAGAACATAGATTAGCAAAACAAGTGTTATTGCCCCTTGTCTTTCTCTACATTTTTTCCTTCCAAATATAGGAGAGTGTGTAAAAAAGACATCTATTTGAGAAATGCCCTGTAATTCACATGCTAGTTTGGTCACCCCGGAATTCAGATATGTGCAAATAACCACTGCTCCTCAACACCTTATCTTGTGCCCTTTTTGGAAATACAAAGGTTTTCTTGATAGCAATTTCTTACTCTTTATATTTCAGCAAATGAATTGCTTTATACCCGGTATAGATTGAAAACGCACGTCAGGGTGCAGCTCATTTATTGGCTCTGGGTTCCTTGGGTTCTTGATGAACCTACAAGCCCTATATATCCCCTCAACCAGAGGAGTCCAGCAGACGTAACGGTATATTGCTTTCGATAATCTGACATTGCAGGGAAAAGTTACAGAGTAAAACGTAGAGAAACATTTATGTTTTTTTCACCTCAATTTCAATATTTTTCTTTTTCAGTTGTTATTTTCTGTAGGAAACCCTTGTAGGATCTACACAAATGACCCCTTGCTGAATTCAGAATTTTGTCTACTTTTCAGAAATGTTTAGGTTTCTGGGATCCAGCATTGGTTTCATGCCCATTTCTGTCACTGACTGGAAGGAGGCTGAAAGCACAAAAAACTGCAAAAATGGGGTATGCCCCAGTAAAATGCCAAAATTGTGTTGAAAAATTGGGTTTTCTGATTCAAGTCTGCCTGTTCCTGAAAGCTGGGAAGCTGCTGAGTTTAGCACCGCAAACCCTTTGTTGATGCCATTTTCAGGGGAAAAACCACAAGCCTTTTTCTGCAGCCACTTTTTCCAATTTTTTTGAAAAAAACGAAATTTTCACTGTATTTTGGCCAATTTCTTGGCCTCCTTCAAGGGAACCCACAAAGTCTGGGTACCTCTAGAATCCCTAGGATGTTGGAAAAAAAGGACGCAAATTTGGCTTGGTTATCTTATGTGGACAAAAAGTTATGAGGGCCTAAGCACGAACTGCCCCAAATAGGCAAAAAAAGGCCCGGCACAGGAGGGGGAAAAGGCCTGGCAGCGAAGGGGTTAAGGGGACAAGCAACCAAGGTGGCCAAATCAATGGCACCTCCAGAGACTAGCACAGCCTCTGTGGTCTCCCTAACAAGACCAACCCCAACTAAATTACCAAAAGTGAGCCCAGCTACTCCCTTGGATTGGCTATTAGTAGGTTTGCTCCCACCACCACTGCTATTACTAGGGGCACTAGGTGTAGCAGTAGGGGTTGTGGTAGTGGGAGGCTTGGTGCTTTTCTTTGGACAACTGGCATCAGTTGTCCAATGGCCTTTTACTTTACATAAATAGCACCATGGTTTCTTTACTTGATTAGAAGAGGATTTGGACCCTCCACCCCCACCAGAGTGTTTTTGTGGGCCTGATGAAGACTCATTTTTAGATTTGTCCCCACCCTTGTCTGAACACTTACCATCCTTCTTCTTGCCATCCTTGTCACCCCCTGTATGAACTTTTCTGTTCGCTCTTGTTCTGACCCATTTGTCTGCCTTCTTTCCCAATTCTTGGGGAGAGGTCAGATCTGAGTCCACTAGATATTGGTGTAATAAATCAGACACACAGTTATTCAGAATATGCTCTCTCAGGATCAGATTATACAGGCTTTCATAGTCAGAAACTTTACTGCCATGTAACCACCCCTCCAAGGCCTTCACTGAATAGTCAACAAAGTCTACCCAGTCTTGTGAGGACTCTTTTCTGGTTTCTCTGAACTTAATCCTGTATTGTTCAGTGGTTAAGCCAAATCCATCCAAGAGTGCATTCTTCAAAACTGTAAAATTATTGGCATCACTTTCCTTCACAGTAAGGAGCCTATCCCTACCCTTTCCACTGAAAGATAGCCATAGGATAGCAGCCCACTGCCTTTGAGGGACCCCGTGTACAACACAAGCCCTCTCAAGTGCAGCAAACCACTTGTTAATGTCATCCCCCTCCTTGTAAGGGGGAACTATCTTATGCAGATTCCTAGAATCATGCTCTTTCAAAGGATTACTATCTGGAATACTGCTGCTGCCACCATGGGGTCCTAACCCCAACCTCTGTCTTTCTTTTTCTAAGTCTAAAGATTCCCTGTCTAGAGCCAGCTGTTGCCATTTAAGCTTCAGCCTGGACTCTTCCACTCTCAGTCTATTGAGTTCCCTTTCTAACATTCTGTCATCAGGGTGGGTGGGTTGGGCATGTTTTGACACAGAAGAATGATGTGAATGAACAAAGGGAGAATTGTCCCTAACAGTTGGCACTCTAACAACCTGACCTGCAGGAATAACATCCCTACTGTGATGAGAGCTCAAATTAGTACCAGCTATGCTAGGTGGTCTGCTGAGGGGCAGGTTGGGAAGGTTACCATCTAACACTCTTACTGGGGGTGCCCCAGAGTCAGAGTGTGAACCATCTCCTAACTTCTCAATGGATGTGCCAGCTAAGGCCTTATCATTCTCAATAAGCATGTTAGATAACAATTCTCTAGAGGGATTCTTCCCTACCCCTAAACCTCTATCAACGCAGAGACTCCTCAAACCCTTCCAGTTAAGGTGGTCATAAGCTGAGCTGACCAGATCAAGAGAAGGACCTACATCAGACATGATAGAAAAAGGTTTAGGGACAGATAAAAGAAAGAAAAAGTTTCAGGACTTTTTAAGGAAACAGAAAAAAAACTTTTTCAACTTTTTAGAAACTTTTAGAAAGTTTAGAGGTACTTTTCAGCACTTAGCAAATAGAGTAAGAGAAGAAAAGCAAAACTTTTTGGTTAGGTGTACATACACTGAACTTGTTTTGTATATTTTTCTCTTATGAAAAGTACAAAATGACAAAGTGGTAAGTAGTTGCAAGTACTTATCCCACCGCTGCACGACCAATGTAGGAGGCTGGCCTGGCTTGTAGTGGGTACCAAGGGGTACGTACACTCTGTACCAGGTCCAGTTATCCCTTATTAGTGTAGAAGAGGTGTTTCTAGCAGCTTAGGCTGATAGAAGGTAGCTATAGCAGAGCAGCTTAGGCTGAACTAGGAGACATGCAAAGCTCCTACTATACCACTGGTGTCATATGCACAATATCATAAGAAAACACAATACACAGATATACTAAAAATAAAGGTACTTTATTTTTATGACAATATGCCAAAAGTATCTCAGTGAGTACCCTCAGTATGAGGATGCCAAATATACACAAGATATATGTACACAATATCAAAAATATGCAGTGATAGCAAAAGGAAGTAATGCAAGCAGTGTATAGTTACAATAGATTGCAATAGGAGCACATAGGTATAGGGGCAACACAAACCAAATACTCCAAAAGTGGAATGCGAATCACAAATGGACCCCAAACCTATGTGAGCTTGTAGAGGGTCGCTGGGACTGTAAGAAAACAGTGAGGGTTAGAAAAATAGCCCAGCCCAAGACCCTGAAAAGTAGGTGTAAAGTGCACCTATATTCCCCAGAAAGCACAGAAGTCGTGATAGGGTAATTCTGCAAGGAAGACCAACACCAGCAATGCAACCAAGGTGGATTTCCTGACGAGAGTACCTGTGGAACAAGGGGACCAAGTCCAAGAGTCGCGACAAAGTCGAGAGTGGGCAGATGCCCACGAAATGCCAGCTGAGGGTGCAAAGGAGCTGCCACCGGACGGTAGAAGCTGTGGATTCTGCAAGAACGAAGAGGGCTAGAAACTTCCCCTTTAGAGGATGGATGTCCCACGTCGTGTAGAAGCTTGCAGAGGTGTTCCCACGCAGAAAGACTGCAAACAAGCCTTGCTAGCTGCAAGGGTCACGGTTAGGGTTTTTGGATGCTGCTGTAGCCCAGGAGGGACCAAGATGTCGCCACTTGGATGAGGAGACAGAGGGGGTGCCCAGCAAGTCAGGGAGCCCTCACAGAAGCAGGCAGCACCCGCAGAAGTGCCGGAACAGGCACTACGAAGAGGAGTGAACCGGAGCTCACCCGAAGACACAAAAGGGAGTCCCACGACGCCGGAGGACAACTCAGGAGGTTGTGCACTGCAGGTTAGAATGTCGGGGACCCAGGCTTGGCTGTGCACGAAGGAAATCCTGGAAGAGTGCACAGGAGCCGGAGCAGCTGGAAATCACGCGGTACCCAGCAATGCAGTCTAGCGTGAGGAGGCAAGGACTTACCTCCACCAAACTTGGACTGAAGAGTAACTGGACTGTGGGAGTCACTTGGACAGAGTTGCTGAGTTCCAGGGACCACGCTCGTTGTGCTGAGAGGGGACCCAGAGGACCGGTGATGCAGTCTTTTGTTGCCTGCGGTTGTAGGGGGAAGATTCAGTCGACCCACGGGAGATTTCTTCAGAGCTCCTAGTGCAGAGAGGAGGCAGGCTACCCCCAGAGCATGCACCACCAGGAAACAGTCGAGAAGGCGGCAGGATCAGCGATACAAGGTTGCAGTAGTCGCCATTGCTACTTTGTTGAGGTTTTGCAGGCGTCCTGAGCAGTCAGCAGTCGATCCTTTGGCAGAAGGTGAAGAGAGAGATGCACAGGAACTCTGATGAGCTCTTGCATTCGTTATCTAAAGAATTCCACAAAGCAGAGACCCTAAATAGCCAGAAAAAGAGGTTTGGCTACTTAGGAAGGAGGATAGGCTAGCAACACAGGTAAGAGCCTATCAGACGGAGTCTCTGACGTCACCTGCTGGCACTGGCCACTCAGAGCAGTCCAGTGTGCCAGCAGCACCTCTGTTTCCAAGATGGCAGAGGTCTGGAGCACACTGGAGGAGCTCTGGGCACCTCCCCTGGGAGGTGCAGGTCAGGGGAGTGGTCACTCCCCTTTCCTTTGTCCAGTTTCACGCCAGAGCAGGGCTGGGGGATCCCTGAACCGGTGTAGACTGGCTTATGCAGAGATCGGCACCATCTGTGCCCATCAAAGCATTTCCAGAGGCTGGGGGAGGCTACTCCTCCCCAGCCCTGACACCTATTTCCAAAGGGAGAGGGTGTAACACCCTCTCTCTGAGGAAGTCCTTTGTTCTGCCTTCCTGGGCCAAGCCTGGCTGGACCCCAGGAGGGCAGAAACCTGTCTGAGGGGTTGGCAGCAGCTGCAGTGAAACCCCGGGAAAGGTAGTTTGGCAGTACCCGGGTCTGTGCTAGAGACTCTGGGGATCATGGAATTGTCTCCCCAATGCCAGAATGGCATTGGGGTGACAATTCCATGATCTTAGACATGTTACATGGCCATGTTCGGAGTTACCATTGTGACGCTGTACATAGGTAGTGGCCTATGTACAGTGCACGCGTGTAATGTTGTCCCCGCACTCAGAAAGTCCGGGGAATTTGCCCTGAACGATGTGGGGGCACCTTTGCTAGTGCCAGGGTGCCCACACACTAAGTAACTTAGCACCCAACCTTTACCAGGTAAAGGTTAGACATATAGGTGACTTATAAGTTACTTAAGTGCAGTGGTAAATGGCTGTGAAATAACGTTGACGTTATTTCACTCAGGCTGCAGTGGCAGGCCTGTGTAAGAATTGTCAGAGCTCCCTATGGGTGGCAAAAGAAATGCTGCAGCCCATAGGGATCTCCTGGAACCCCAATACCCTGGGTACCTCAGTACCATATACTAGGGAATTATAAGGGTGTTCCAGTATGCCAATGTGAATTGGTGAAATTGGTCACTAGCCTGTTAGTGACAATTTAGAAAGCAGAGAGAGCATAACCACTGAGGTTCTGATTAGCAGAGCCTCAGTGAGACAGTTAGTCATCACACAGGGAACACATACAGGGCACACTTATGAGCACTGGGGCCCTGCCTGGCAGGGTCCCAGTGACACATACACTAAAACAACATATATACAGTGAAATATGGGGGTAACATGCCAGGCAAGATGGTACTTTCCTACACCAGCCAATCCAGGTTACTCCATCAAAAGGGTTACGTATATCCTGTCCGCTGAAATATAAATCCCAAAGGGAATAATGGGATTTACATTTTGGCGAACGGGATATCCATCGCCATTGTGACGGAGTAATCCATCTGCCGAAATCTAAATCAGGCCCTTAGTCATTTTTTCTGGAGCTTGGATTCCTCATTTCGGGAAAAGTTGCAAAATGTAGCTGGACCGAGCTCTACAAGGCCAGGTCCCTTCTCTGTGACGTCCCACTGAAATGGATTTGTAGCTGAGGAAAATCTCTGAGTGGGAACAGCCATAATTTTTGGCCCAGAAGTAACACATTTTCATTTGATTCATTTGCCAGGTTTGTCTGGGTCTTCTGTCAGTCCCAGGTTTTAGGGCTAGGAAGGAGAAGTTCAATCTGAAACGTACCTAAGTGCCTGAGGACCTTAAGGACTCCACTTACAAGTGATGAGTCACTCCAGGGCAAACTACCAGCAGGGTGCAGGTCCAGTTGTAAGTGGCCAGCTGGGCTCTCCCTGAAACTTAACAGGAGGTCAGTCAACAGAGCCTTGGAGTCCACTTCTCAATCTTGGGTACACAGGGGAGCAGGTCTAGTTCTTAGGGGTCTCCTCATTGGTCACAAGAGGTGTGTCCTTGTTTTGTCTTCCACAGGTTCAGAGGTGTTCTGAAGAGGGTAGTAGGGGTGCCACATATATGGCCAGCCTGTGGTTGGGAGAAGCTCCTGGCCACTCCGTAACCAATGGGGTAAAGGTTCCCAGGGGTGACTGTATCGACTTTTACAGCGCTTTCTGGTGCCTAGTTGGCCAGCAGAACAATAAAGGGGCAGGCCCAGGTGTGAGCTACATCTGTTTGTGACTGAGCAGGTATCCTTTGAAGTTAATTAAATTCCTGAGCACAGCCCAGATGGCTATCCTGTCAGGGGAGGGCCAGCCCCTCTCCCTTTGTCTCAGTTTCTGGAACCACTTCACACCTGATCAAGGAGTCATCAAGGACTGCTTTAGGGATAGTGGCGTCCAGTGTGACAATTTTTGTTGACTCACCCACCCCCTAAAAACCTCTGCCCCCGCAAATTCCCTCACTACCACACTGTGCCAGTGCCCCTCATCTCCCCATAGGCCCTCTCTCACATGCATTCATGCATTTTGTTTTATAGCACTACTCATACCAGTGTAAGGTGTCAGAGCACTTTACATCGCACACACACATTACACAGAGTCAATGATTAGTACCCGTGTGAATCAGTATATAGAAAATGTTACATACGATAATGAGGATTACAAGGTGTAGAAGTCACATGTCAGTGATACTAATAGGCATTATATTTTAAGAGTGTTTAACCTGGAGAAGCATTAATGCAGATTTAAAATGAACTGTGGTGGCTAGCTTAACTCATAAAATTAACTAATAGGAAAGTATTTCTACCCAAATTAACTCTTTTAGCAAAATTACAATAATGAAAGCTTGTGGGAGAAACATAACGTTCTAACCTATACCATGCAGTTTGCATGCAGCTCTATGATGACAGTTCATAGGTCACTATGCTATATTAGGGTTGTAACTTATGAACTGCAAGTAACATAAGAATCTATGTGACAAAAGCAGTAACCTACTGAGCACTCCACGTAACATTCAGTTTGGTGATCTGTATGGTGCAGGTTGTTTACAGCTATCTTAACTCTTTACGCTACTTTCGCATGAGTTCAAACTTCCACTAGACAAAAGTCTGATCCCTCTCTCCAGCAGGGACATTAATCACCAGCACCACCACCATCGTGACATTTCTATTGTTGCCTGAAAAGTTGTGGACATACAAGGAACTCTGCAATGGGAGTTTTTTAAATTCCTGTAAACACAGTGCCCTTCCCCCTTTCCCATCCTTCCCACCCACCCCAAGATGTCAGTGCCAGCTGTGGATGTACTGGTCGCACCACCCTAGAGCTGGCCCTGGGAGCCATTCAGTTCTTGGGTGACAGTGAACACTGGCAGAATGGCACACTCAGCTCAGGAGGATAAATACAACTTTCTGAAAGTAATATGAGATCCAAATTGACCATTAACTTGGATCTTAAATTATTATTAAAATGAGTTCCTGAACCATTTTTGGTGCTACTCCCAACTGAAATTGAGCATTGTAAGGTGTTATAATCAAAACCAGCGCTTTCCTATGGAGTTTTTTCCCTGCCAGGGCATGGAAACATAAAATCTACATGTCCTACTTTTTCAACAACATGAACCCTGCCTTATTGACACTTGCAGCTAAGCTTTGAGGTGACTTACAATTACTAAAGTAAAGTTTGGGGCTTGTCAAAAGGTTTTTATTGCCATTTCAAACTGGCATTTTTAACACTGTGTATTCAGGCATTACAGACAGGCCTGGAGACATGATTTGCACTGTCACTTTTGTGGTGGCACAATGTTTGCAACATTCACATTTAAAACTTAGGGCACTTCGACCCTTACTATTAATGGCCACTTATTACTGGTAGTGCTGGTTGGTGATTGAGGTTTCTTCCCTTATGAGAATAATGAGATCCTAGGCACCACCTTCGATATGTGAACTTTCACCTTCATCTGACGAATTTGCCTGCCAAAAGCTACAAGAATGACCTGACGAAGTCTGGGTAAAAATAAGGGATCACTGTGGAGTCGACTCTAGAATTACACATTTTTTTTTACACTGTCAAAGTTACTCGTACTCCTGGTATTTATAACTCTGAGGTGGCGAAATATTGGTCTTTTTCCTGGGCCACTGTTAATTAGGGCCTTAGTGCTAAATTAGTCAAACATTGGCAAAGCCAACAGGTTTTGCTTTATAAATGCGGGTTCATAGCAAAAGGCTTTGGCAATGCTTGCTGGTTTTAGTATAGGTTTTTTAATATATTTTAATTGGCAGCATTTGAATAAGGACAAAATATAATATTATTGATGCAGTGTACAAACAAGGTAAGTAGCACAATAAAAGTCAGTGTTTCAGGGATGGCAATTTTCTGTTTACTGTTCCCATTTCCCCTGAGATACAGAACTCTCAAAGTCACCCCTCTTCCAACCCCAAATAAGGTCGTCTCACCCACCCCACTCCCACAGTCCCACCCTGTTCCTCTCCAGAGCCGTTAGTACTGCTAGTCATTAACATAAACTGTAAGATAATTGCCTCTGCTAATACAGACTTGTCTAAGAGAGTTAACTATAGGCTGCAATACAGGAATGTCAATAGTGAAGGTGTCTACACCAGAGTGACAGTACCGATGAAAAGGACCAGTGACTTAATGCAACGTCAGGGGGTGTGTTTACGGAGGATACGTATCATCCTTGATTCTTTGTGTAAACTCTTCAACCAGGGCGTCCCAGTCCTCGTCTATGAGGTGTGTTGCGTAAGCCCACCCTCCTTCTGGGGTGACCAGATGTCCCGGATTTGCCTGGACAGTCCCGGTTTTCCGATGACTGTCCCAGTATCCTGACACTTGTTTGACCGTGGTGTGCTCCATATGGCTGTCCTGAAACACACACACACACACACATATAGAGATATAAATCGGAAAAGCCATTGACATAGAAATAGGGCTAGATGTTATCACTGGTCAGTACAGTGTCAACATTTAGTCCTATTTCTATGTCAATGGCTGTCCAGGTTTTTTGTTCAGAACATCTGGTCACCCTACCTCTCTCCCTATGAACATGTACGCTCTAGGATGACAACCAGGGGAGTCACATTTTGCCTCAAGTCTGTGCAGTCGATGGAGTAGGCTTCTTCGAACATTTTGTAATGTATCACTTAGCTATTAATAGTGACAGATCCAAACATTTAGTCAAGGCTATGCACAAGTCCAGGCAGGAAAAAAGCCCCAGTGCCAACTCTTCCAGTGAATTACTGAATTGACATCCAGTGGCCCGGTTCAGCAGCTCACGCCAGTCAGTGACCCACATTGACATTGAGAGCACAGCGATGATGCCCCCTTAAAAGCGACAGGCTTTAAGGTAAGCTAACGATGTTGAACTGGATAAACTTAAAACACGAATTACAGGAGACTCTATGAAGGTATGATAGAATCCATTGCCACTCTGAATCAGGCAGGGGGTGACTGTACTGACCGCTTTCATGAATATTTGGAAAATAACTTGTTTTTTACTTATGTGAACATCACAAGCTAGTAGTGCATCTCATTTACTCCCAGCTAAGAATGCCATACAGCATTCCAAACATCCATTAAGTACCCAGAACATGGAAGACAGAATACAGATGAATTCAAGCATTTTTCCTTCACATAAAATACAAACCCAGTACTACTCAATCCACGCTACATTAACATACAAGCTAATATTTTATATACAAGAATAAACCTAAGTATAATCATATATTTCCAATTATTTTTTGGGATTCTTCACTCTTTTCCTACAAGACATTCTTATTCCAGTGCTGGTTGTGAATCAATTTCACAATCTTCACCTGCTCCATTCACAACTATAGGACTCAACTCATCAGAAAGCTCAGAGTTAATTTGTTGCTCTGTATTCACCTCCTCAAAATCCGTCCACGAATATCTATCACTGGAACCATTTCCCCTATCCAAAACCACCTCTTCTTTTCGGTTCAAAGTCAATGACATTTGACTCAAGTACCACACACGACCATTCTCTAACAATACAATATTATTCATCACTTTGACAACTGCTTTAGGCTCACTGAATCTGCTCTCCCCCTTTTGCAATTCTCCTTGCACTCCTAACACACACTCATTGTCCAACTTGAAGTTTACCTGGAAGCACACCATTCTTAGATTCATAATACAGTTCGTTTTAAACTGAGATGCAATCACACCTTCTTTCACTTTTTTATCATCTCCATTCACAATCTTACTTCTCTTGCTCCAACCAGTATTAACCTTCCAAAGTGGCCCTCTACGTCTCATTATGGTAAAAGGACTACCCCCACAAAATCATAAGAGTTAACTATGTAGGCACAAAGCATTTTCATTAATTCAAATTTCCAACCCATATTGCGTTTCTTTGGCACTTGTAAATTGCCTTTAATGACTCTATTAGCCCTCTCCACAACACCATTACCCCTAGGATGATAAAGAGCAGTAAATGTTTGTTTAATTCCAGATGCCTTCTTGTAATTTGTAATTTCTTTGGACTAGAGCAGTACACCATTATCAATAAATTATATTTTTAAAGCTACCATCTTCCATTGTGATTGATTCCATAAAAGCCAAAGCTGTTTCTTCCCAAGGAAGATCAGGAAACCCTAGTGAACCCATGTGGGGATTCAGAGTCTTCTGAGTCTTATCATCTCTTTCACAATCAATACATACCCTCACAAATCTTTCTACATCAATATCTACAGTAGGCCACCAATGCAATTCTCAAACATTCTTTTTGGTCCTCCGTTGGGAGGAATGACTTTATTATCTCTCAACATAAAAAGTATAACTCACCCCAATTTCTTCCCTAATCTCCCTAAAGTACCTTTTCCTTCACAGTTTTCAATATTTCATCCTTACCATAAGCTTCTGACCACTCATTCACATCAATACTAATGTTAGCATTTACCACTTGAAACACACCTACTACTGGATATGCATTCCAGGTGTCATTATCAATCTCCTTAAGGGGCAGCGCCATCCTGCTTAAAAAATCAGCAGTTACATTGCTCCTGGAACCTATTGAACATCTTGTCTAAAATCTTGAAGGTGCATAGACATACAGGCTATTCTGCTTGAAGCTTTGAACAATCCTTCAGTAGTCAGTACATAGGTTAATGGCCTTCGATCGCTTCTTAGGGTGAATTTCCTTACCTACAAAAACTTCCCGTAATGCTGCAAAGCCCATATGCAGGCTAACCTCTGCCTCCCTCTTTAACAGGATATGTTTCTTCTGTTGGGGATAATGAACGGGATGCAGAGACATCCACTACTTCTTTACCATGCTCATCAAGTTGAGTAAGTACACTCCCTAAACTCTTACTACTAGCATATGTAGTTACAATGGTTTGAGCTTTGGCCTCAAGTCCCTGCAAACTGGGAGCTTTGCTTATAAGATTCTTAATTGCCCTGAAAGAGCTCTCACATTCAATCAAGCAAACAAAAGTAGCTTTTGCTTTCAACATTCTCATAGGGTGTTTTCTCAGAAAAAATGTATCTACAAATTTAGAATAGAACTTAGCCAAACCCAAGAATAACCTTAAATCACCCTTGAATTGAGGTAATGGCCTATTCACAATACCATCCATAAGTTTCTCTTTGGGCTTTATACCATCATCACTAATTTTGTGATGCAAATGTGTCACTGTATGTTCTGCAAATCTGCATTTTGAAATTTCTGATGTCAACCTTTTGTCTAGCAGAACACCCAAGACATTTCTTAATCTATCATCATGTTCCTCTTTGTTTCGACCAATGACCAAAATATCATCTTGAAAAAACAATGCCCCCGGCAAATAACCAAACAATTCCGTCTTGAGTCCCTGAAAAACCACCGCTGCAGAGGCAAATCCAAACAGCATTCGATTAAATTGAAAGCATCCAAAGGAGTATAGAATGCTGTTAAATGCCTGTGAGCATGATGCAAGGAAACTTGGTGATATGGTGAAGATAGATCTTAAGTCGAAAATCACTTGGCATACCTGGTAAAAGACAACAATTCTTATATCCTAGGCAACACAAATTGAGCTACAATAATGTTTTCATTTAGGCATCTCAAGTCTATGCATAAACACATTTTACCATTGAGCGTCTAGCTACCACTGTAGGAAGTTGGCTCTGTATGTGCTATTTCAAAGTAAGGAATAGCATGCACAGAGTCCAAGGGTTCCCCTTAGAGGTAAAATAGTGGTAAAAAGAGATAATACTAATGCTCTATTTTGTGGTAGTGTGGTCGAGCAGTAGGCTTATCCAAGGAGTAGTGTTAAGCATTTGTTGTACATACACATAGACAATAAATGAGGTACACACACTCAGAGACAAATCCAGCCAATAGGTTTTGTATAGAAAAATATATTTTCTTAGTTTATTTTAAGAACCACAGGTTCAAATTTAACATGTAATATCTTGTTTGAAAGGTATTGCAGGTAAGTACATTAGGAACTTTGAATCATTTCAATTGCATGTATACTTTTCAAGTTATTCACAAATAGCTATTTTAAAAGTGGACACAGTGCAATTTTCACAGTTCCTGGGGGAGGTAAGTTGTTGTTAGTTTTACCAGGTAAGTAAGACACTTACAGGGTTCAGTTCTTGGTCCAAGGTAGCCCACCGTTGGGGGTTCAGAGCAACCCCAAAGTTACCACACCAGCAGCTCAGGGCCGGTCAGGTGCAGAGTTCAAAGTGGTGCCCAAAACGCATAGGCTTCAATGGAGAGAAGGGGGTGCCCCGGTTCCAGTCTGCCAGCAGGTAAGTACCCGCGTCCTCGGAGGGCAGACCAGGGGGGTTTTGTAGGGCACCGGGGGGGACACAAGCCCACACAGAAATTTCACCCTCAGCGGCGCGGGGGCGGCCGGGTGCAGTGTTAGAACAAGCGTCGGGTTCGCAATGGAAGTCAATGAGAGATCAAGGGATCTCTTCAGCGCTGCAGGCAGGCAAGGGGGGGCTTCCTCGGGGAAACCTCCACTTGGGCAAGGGAGAGGGACTCCTGGGGGTCACTTCTGCAGTGAAAGTCCGGTCCTTCAGGTCCTGGGGGCTGCGGGTGCAGGGTCTTTTCCAGGCGTCGGGACTTAGGTTTCAGAGAGTCGCGGTCAGGGGAAGCCTCGGGATTCCCTCTGCAGGCGGCGCTGTGGGGGCTCAGGGGGGACAGTTTTTGGTACTCACAGTCGTAGAGTAGTCCGGGGGTCCTCCCTGAGGTGTTGGTTCTCCACCAGCCGAGTCGGGGTCGCCGGGTGCAGTGTTGCAAGTCTCACGCTTCTTGCGGGGAGATTGCAGGGTTCTTTAAAGCTGCTCCTTTGGATAAAGTTGCAGTCTTTTTGGAGCAGGTCCGCTGCCCTCTGGAGTTTCTTGTCGTCGTCGAAGCAGGGCAGTCCTCAGAGGATTCAGAGGTCGCTGGTCCCTTTGGAAGGCGTCGCTGGAGCAGAGTTCTTTGGAAGGCAGGAGACAGGCCGGTGAGTTTCTGGAGCCAAGGCAGTTGTTGTCTTCTGGTCTTCCTCTGCAGGGGTTTTCAGCTAGGCAGTCCTTCTTCTTGTTGTTGCAGGAATCTAATTTCTAGGTTCAGGGAGAGCCCTTAAATACTAAATTTAAGGGCGTGTTTAGGTCTGGGGGGTTAGTAGCCAATGGCTACTAGCCCTGAGGATGAGTACATCCTCTTTGTGCCTTCTCCCAAGGGGAGGGGGTCACATCCCTAATCCTATTGGGGGAATCCTCCATCTGCAAGATGGAGGATTTCTAAAAGTCAGAGTCACCTCAGCTCAGGACACCTTAGGGGCTGTCCTGACTGGCCAGTGACTCCTCCTTGTTATTCTCATTATTTTCTCCGGCCTTGCCGCCAAAAGTGGGGGCCGGAGCCGGAGGGGGCGGGCAACTCCACTAGCTGGAGTGTCCTGCGGTGCTGTGACAAAGGGGTGAGCCTTTGAGGCTCACCGCCAGGTGTTACAGCTCCTGCCTGGGGGAGGTGTTAGCATCTTCACCCAGTGCAGGCTTTGTTACTGGCCTCAGAGTGACAAAGGCACTCTCCCCATGGGGCCAGCAACATGTCTCTAGTGTGGCAGGCTGCTGGAACCAGTCAGCCTACACAGATAGTCGGTTAAGTTTCAGGGGGCACCTCTAAGGTGCCCTCTGTGGTGTATTTTACAATAAAATGTACACTGGCATCAGTGTGCATTTATTGTGCTGAGAAGTTTGATACCAAACTTCCCAGTTTTCAGTGTAGCCATTATGGTGCTGTGGAGTTCGTGTAAAACAGACTCCCAGACCATATACTCTTATGGCTACCCTGCACTTACAATGTCTAAGGTTTTGCTTAGACACTGTAGGGGCACAGTGCTCATGCACTGGTACCCTCACCTATGGTATAGTGCACCCTGCCTTAGGGCTGTAAGGCCTGCTAGAGGGGTGTCTTACCTATACTGCATAGGCAGTGAGAGGCTGGCATGGCACCCTGAGGGGAGTGCCATGTCGACTTACTCATTTTGTTCTCACTAGCACACACAAGCTGGTAAGCAGTGTGTCTGTGCTGGGTGAGGGGTCTCTAGGGTGGCATAATACATGCTGCAGCCCTTAGAGACCTTCCCTGGCATCAGGGCCCTTGGTACCAGAGGTACCAGTTACAAGGGACTTATCTGGATGCCAGGGTGTGCCAATTGTGGAATCAAAAGTACAGGTTAGGGAAAGAACACTGGTGCTGGGGCCTGGTTAGCAGGCCTCAGCACACTTTCAATTCAAAACATAGCATCAGCAAAGGCAAAAAGTCAGGGGGTAACCATGCCAAGGAGGCATTTCCTTACAACCACCACCAGTGAAATCCATTTGGATGCTTCTATAGGCTCAATAATGGCCATTTCCTGCAGTTTTCTTAGCTCCTCCTTGACTCCATCCTTTGCAATATTGGGAATGTTATGTGCTTTATGTATTTTTAGAACAGCAGAATATTTAGCCCTGATATGGTGTCTAAAACATTTAACTTTACCTACTTTACCATAAAACACCCCTTGAAACTGCTTCAGAACTACATTTTTTGTGTCCACCCCTTTGCATGCAGCCAACACTTGTTCGGGGCTGTTGGGATCCAACAGAATGTGTAGCGCTCTCTGGTCCTTCCAACCCAAAATAGACAGACCATGCACTGCCACATAAAGATTACATATTCTTTGCCTAGTTTTAAACATAAACACAATAATTTGTATCCCAGCAAATCAATTTTGTCTTCAATGAAACTTTCAGGATTCACATCCATAGGTTATAAATGGGGATCAATTACATGGATACAATCCTCTTCCCAAACTGAGCGTGCAATTATTGTAAATGGAGATCCAGAGTCTGTTGCTACCTGTAAAGGAACCCCACTAAATGATACCCAACACAGAGGTTTATTACAGTTGTTTCCATTATTGTTCAATACCACTGTTTTTTTAGGAACGTATTGTGAAACAATATCATCTATGACTTCTCTGATGAATCAGAACCACTTTGAGCAATACATGCAACAATCTCATTCTTCGTTTTCCTTCTGCAAAACCTTGCAAAATTGTCCATTTCACAGCATTCCAAGCAGCTGCTTTAACAGGACAACTATTACACTACACCGGATTTGCAGCACTACCACATCAATAACATGTAATGCTGGGTCCTTTTCCTGGACTACTGCTGAAACCTTTACAAGAATCTTCTTTACTATCATCACAATCAATGCCTTCTCCTTTTGTACTATCAAAGGTTTTCCTTTTCCTTTCAGTGATCTTGTTACCAGACAGATCAGTACCACATGGTAGTGCAACCTTTAGCACACAGTTCTGATAATTCCACTTTTTTCACTAAAGCAATAATTGAATCACCATAAATTCTTAGTATTTCTTGTATTCCCTTCTTTTTGGAATACATAACTATCTGGTCATGAATTAAATAGTTGTGTAGTGTCCCAAATGTACATGTTGCCACTATTTTTTTTAAGTTCAGATAAATAGGGGGTCATTATGAGTTTGGTGGAGGGAAAAGGCTGTCTGCTAAACTCCAGCGGTCAGGTTACCGTCAGTACGATCCCCTTTCCACAGGCCTCGTTAAGAGTTTCCCGCTGGGTCAGCAGTTGGAAAGCAGGCAGCGAAAACTGTGATGGGGCCAGCCGTGGGGGTCCTGCACTGCCCATGCCAAGTGCATGGGCAGTGCAGGGGCCCCCCTATGCCAGCCTTTACATGGCAGGGCTACCACCATGTAATCGCCGACGGAGAAGGGACTCATAATCCCCAAGGGCAGTGCTGGTTGCAGTGCTGCCCTGGCGGATTAGTAACGTCAGCATCACCAGACAGATGAAAAATCATGATCTGGCAGTGCTGGGGGTCCGACTGTGGTGCGACTGCCGCGGTCATAATGTGGCTGCCGGACTGCCACCATGGCAGAGATCCGACCGCCAACGCAATCGTGGTCGGTCGGAAGACCGCCAGGGTCATAATGATGCCCATATAATTTTGCTATTTTACTGTTTTCTGTGTAAAACATGCATGCCTCATGACCACAACACACACAGGGGGAGTGTAATGGACATCCAGATCCAATATGGTTCAATATGGCACTTTTATTCTCACTCCTGTCATTTTTTTGCATTTGAGAATAAACCCGAAGGCCTTCAGACCTGCATTAAAATGTACATTAAAATGTGTTTTTTTTTCTTTTCAGGGGAAAGTTCTCCTGCATTATCCTCTAAAGTGGCAAAATAATTTAAAAAATATTCTTTACATTCAGTCCATTTGATAGGAGGATCTCTTAAAAAAGATCAAAATTATTTAGGAGTGCTAAAGTTCATTTTCAAACTATGAATGGATGTGGACCTTACAGCATAAAGTCTAAAATTTTAAAAGTAACACCAACATTTGAATGTACCTCTTCAGAGAAAGATTAGATATCTCATTTGAAATAGATAAATGATTTTATGGCAGGACAGGAGACTAGCATTGTAGACTAAAATGCAAAGAAATCTGAAACTGATTCAGATAGCGGCACACAACTAAGTAACAAAAGCACGCCAAAAACACAAAACTGTTCTCTACTTATCCAGCCTGAAAAAACATATATCCAAGAAGGCAGCATGTGGGCTGCAGAGCATTACTCGCAATGGATGGTCAAAACGCTCTGATTCGTCAGTTAAGTTGGGGCTCTAGTTTGAGGCAATGGATGCCACGCGTGTGGCTGATGTTTTGAATTCCAGTGAGTGCGAGTGGATACAGTGAGCTCGGCTGAGTCTGAGCTGTGCAAACTCACCAACTGTCACTCACTCATATGAATTCTCGCACAATACAATGCCCAAAGTCTGACCTGTGTGGGAGTGTAGAAATTACCAAGATAAGGAACACTTCTTGAAAGCAGTTTGGGTTCTTCTCTCGTCCCATAAATCAGTTGCAGTCTAGTCATTGACATCATAAACTTCATAAATGGTCGCTCCTGTAATAAATATCCACAGAAGTGGGAATCACTCCACGCTCATCCCCAAAATCTGTAGTGACCACTTCCACAAATGTTTGGAAAATAACTTCTTCTTTTTTAACTTGATTAAGCATCACAAGCTAGTAGTGCATCTCATCTGCTCCCAGCTAACAATGCCCTAAAACATTCTAAACATCCATTATGTACCCAGAACATTGAATACAGATTGATGGAAGCATTCAACCTACACATAAAATACAAACCCAATACTACAGTGAATCTGTCACCTTCCCACTTTGCCCAGAGGGAACTTCTGGCATGATCCCAGTCCTGTAGACACGCTTTGTAAAGCCATTGGACAAGGTGAGTAATGTCCCACAAGGTATAGAGCACTTGAATCACTGCAATAGCAAGGAGCTCCGATTTAAGGACCTGAAACAGAAATCTCAGTGATCATTTAACTTGTGCATAAGTAAGAAAGTGACCAGGAAGGATGAGGGCATTAAATGTTTCCAATTCCCCAGACTGAGAATAATTCTGAAATGGTAGTAATTCCTTGCTTGGCCCACAATTCCAGGTGTGATAAGGGAATATTGTCAGCGATAGTTAGGGGATCACAGGACCATAGAGGGACTTAGGTCTATGAAGTGCTCATGAGCCCCTGAAACAGTGTGAGCACTAACATACAAAGGGCTTCTGTAAGGAAATGCCTACTTGGCATGGTTACCCCCTAACTTTTTGCCTTTGCTGATGCTAAGTTATGATTTGAAAGTGTGCTGGGACCCTGCTAACTAGGCCCCAGCACTAGTGTTCTTTCTCTAAACTGTACCTTTGTCTCCACAACTGGCACAACCCTGGCACTCAGGTAAGTCCCTTGTAACAGGTACCCCTGGTACCAAGGGCCCTCATGCCAAGGAAGGTCTCTAAGGTCTACAGCATGTCTTATGCCACCCTGGGGACCACTCACTCAGCCCATGCACACTGCCTCACAGCTTGTGTGTGCTGGTGTGGTGAAAATGACTAAGTCGACATTACACTCCCCTCAGAGTGCCATGCCAACCTCACACTGCCTGTGGCATAGGTAAGTCACCACTCTAGCAGGCCTTACAGTCCTAAGGCAGGGTGCACTATACCACAGGTGAGGGCATATGTGCATGAGCACTATGCCCCTACAGTGTCTAAGCAAAACCTTAGACAGTGTAAGTGCAGGGTAGCCATAAGAGTATATGGTCTGGGAGTTTGTCAAACACAAACTCCACAGTTCCATAATGGCTACACTGAAAACTGGGAAGTTTGGTATCAAACTTCTCAGCACAATAAATGCACACTAATGCCAGTGTGCACTTTATTGTAAAATACACCCAGAGGGCATCTTAGAGATGCCCCCTGAATACATGCCCGACTTCTAGTGTAGGCTGACCAGTTCCTGCCAGCCTGCCACACACCAGACATGTTGCTGGCCACATGGGGAGAGTGCCTTTGTCACTCTGTGGCCAGGAACAAAGCCTGTACTGGGTGGAGGTGCTTCTCACCTCCCCTTGCAGGAACTGTAACACCTGGAGGTGAGCCTCAAAGGCTCACCCCTTTTGTTACAGCGCCCCAGGGCATCCCAGCTAGTGGAGATGCCCGCCCCTCCGGCCACTGCCCCCACTTTTGGCAGAAAGGCTGGAGGAGATAATGAGAAAAACAAGGAGGAGTCACCCATCAGTCAAGACAGCCCCTAAGGTGTCCTGAGCTGAGGTGACCCCTTCCTTGAGAAATCCTCCATCTTGAGTTTGGAGGATTCCCCCAATAGGATTAGGGATGTGCCCTCCTCCCCACAGGGAGGAGGCGCAAAGAGGGTGTAGCCAACCTCAATGGCAATAGGCATTGGCCACCGCCCTCCCAGACCTAAACACACCCCTAAATTCAGTATTTAGGGGCTCCCCAGATCCCAAGAAATGAGATTCCTGCAACCTGAAGAAAGAAGAAGGACTGCTGACCTTCAAGCCTGCAGAGAAGGAGGAAGACGACAACTGATTTGGCCCCAGCCCTAACGGCCTGCCTCCAACTTAGAAAACCTGCTCCAGCGACGCATCCAACAGGGACCAGCAACCTCTGAAGCCTCAGAGGACTGCCTTGGACTACAGGACCAAGAAACTCCAGTGAACAAGGGCCCTGTTCAAAACCAGCTACTTCTTTGCAACAAAGAAGCAACTTCCAATGACTTCACGTTTCCTGCCGGAAGCATGAGACTTCACACTCTGCACCCGACGCCCCCAGCTCGACCTGCAGAAAACCAACACCTCAGGGAGGACTCGCCGGCGACTGCGAGCCCGTGAGTAACCAGAGATGACCCCCCTGAGCCCCCACAGTGACGCCTGCAGAGAGAATCCAGAGGCTCCCCCTGACCGCGACTGCCTGTAACAAGGGACCCGACGTCTGGAACCAACACTGCACCTGAAGCCCCCAGGACCTGAAGGAACTGAACTTCGACGCAGGAGTGACCCCCAGGCGACCCTCTGCCTTGCCCAGGTGGTGGCTGTCCCGAGAAGCCCCCCCTGTGCCTGCCTGCACTGCTAGAGTGACCCCCGGGTCCCTCCATTGAAACCTACACAAAACCCAACGCCTGCTTTGCACACTGCACCCGGCCGCCCCTGTGTTGCTGAGGGTGTGTTTTGTGTGCCTACTTGTATCCCCCCACAGTGCTCTACAAAACCCCTCTGGTCTGCCCCCGAGGACGCAGGTACTTACCTGCTGGCAGACTGGAAGCGGAGCACCCCTGTTCTCCATAGGCGCCTATGTGTTTTGGGCACCTTTTTGAGCTCTGCACCTGAACGGCCCTGAGCTGCTGGTGTGGTAACTTTGGGGTTGCCTTGAACCCCCAACGGTGGGCTCCCTATGCCCCAGGACTGAGACTTGTCAGTGTTTTACTTACCTCCTAATCTAACCTTTACTTATCTCCCCCAGGAACTGTTGATTTTTGCACTGTGTCCACTTTGAAAATAGCTTATTGCCGTTTTTACAAAGACTGTACATGATATTGTTTTCATTCAAAGTTCCTAAAGTATCTAAGTGAAGTACCTTACATTTAAAGTATTAACTGTAAATCTTGAACCTGTGGTTCTTAAAAGAAACTAAGAAAATATATTTTTCAATATAAAAGCCTATTGGCCTGGAGTAAGTCTTTGAGTGTGTGTTCCTCATTTATTGCCTGTGTGTGTACAACAAATGCTTAACACTACCCTCTGATAAGCCTACTGCTCGATCACACTACCACAAAATAGAGCATTAGAATTATCTACTTTTGCCACTATCTTACCTCTAAGGGGAGCCCTTGGACTCTCTGCACACTAATTCTTACTTTGAAATAGTATATACAGAGCCAACTTCCTACAGCATCTTAGAGATAATACCACGGAGCTCAATTGCCCCCTATGTTGGTTTCTCACAAGAATGCTCTGGTTTTAGCTTAGTTTGTGATCAAAGCCATTCTAAGGTTGGCTGTCCATATGTGTCCATTTATGCAGATATCTTGGAATGTTTTTTTCCAAGTACTCAAAATCATTTCAAGATGGGTGCTGGTGTTTGCAGTGATCTTGGTATGATTTCTGTAATACTTTGAAAAACAATCACTCCAAGATGGTTGCAGTGTGTAAGCACACATGACCACACATTGGCAGTTGTCTTTGATTATGTTATGTTAGAGCAGTGGTTCCCAACCTCTGGTTTTGGGGACCCCTGTGAGTCCACAAAGCCTACTCAGGGGGTCCGTGACTACTTAGAAAATTAATTAACACTAACAGGTTAATAATGTATATATAAATAAAGTGGCAATATGTGCACATGAACATTTTAAAACGCACTGTAAGTGTAAAGGAATTTGAAATTGGAGGCTAAAAATTAAATTAGTATCCTCTGATTGATTTGTGGGAGTAGTGCAGGTGCATCAAACAGAATATAGTATGGATGTTGTCTAAACTGAATTTTTAAAAGCTCCAACCTTCCTATTAAAATGAATATTGTTTTATTAGTTTGCAAACTAAATAAGATGTGCTATCCTTTGTGTATGTGTTTGATGGAATGCTTGTTTCTGTATTTTTTGTGTATTGTTTTGCAGTTCTAATCATAGTCTATGTTTAGGCCTGGGTCCCTGGCTTCCAGTGATGACTCAGTGGGGAGACCCTGGATTCTAATAATGATTCAGTGGGAGTTCCCAGGTTCCAGTAATGATAAAGTGGGGGTCCACAGAAGTCAAAAGGTTGGGAACCAATGTGTTAAAGAATAACAAAATCATTCCAAAGTGCTTGCTGGTGTATGCCTTTGGTTTTCCCATGTTTGCTCACGCACGATGGCCATCTTGGAATCACTTTTGTTAATTTTTTAGCCTTAATTTACTGTTCCACGATCGTAGACAATCGTTTCGGAACCGATAAACAAATAACCATAACCGATACAAATACTGCAAGTAAATGATAATGCACAAGAGGAGAAAATAGAGAGACCAGGTAGCGCTATGCAACTGCATAAAAAACAAAAATAAGTGGAATGCAAAGGGTGGAAAGCGGGTGTTAATTGTGTGAGCGCCAATATCCTTAAGGCAGTGACCAGGGAGGAGGGTGCAGCTGCAGGGCCAGGACTAAAAGAAAAAAAAAGTTACATGCAGGAAACAACTAAATCAGGGATAGGGGAACTGAGGAGGTAAAGAAAGAAATGCACTACCGTGGAGCGCTGTTTAACAAGAGACAGCTAACACTAAAACTATCTGTGGGAATAGTGTCAGAGACTAATGTGGACAAGCAGTGAGAACGGGTACACAATCCCACATTCACCCATTGGCTCACAAGTGCATACACACACTCATACCCACCCATCCATATGCACTCTCACTCACACCTATCCATTCACAAATGAACACATATACACCCACCATTCATAAGCACATACAGACGCACACATCCATTCGCAGCCCGCATGTGCAAACACACATACATTTATATATACATACATACACACACAAACGTACACAACCAACATTCAACAAACATTTACTGGGCCACACCTTGACAGCGAGAAAGAGGAAGGCAGCCAAGCAACGTTCTAAGCTTTATGTACATTTGTGGTCAGCATTTCAAATTTGTGGAAAATTATAAAATTGCGCTCACCAATAGCGTTGACCTGTCCCTCTTTGACAGGACGAAAATTGACAGAGACCATCACTAGGGGCCTGATTGTGAGATTAATATTGCTACAGGTTTGTTGTAACTTATCATTGTCTTAATACTGATAGTCTGGAGTGTGTCAGTCAACATTGACAGTAGTTTTAGAGGACTGTAGGTTTAAGAGGGATATTAAGCTACATATTGGAAAAAAAGATCAGGCGATGTCATCAGACGATAACCACTTTGAGACCGGCAGGGAAGGTGGTTCTCGGGTTTGGCATTGATGGATTAGGGTTTAGAAGTCAGCCCAGGTATAGGCTGGAGTGCAAGAAATAAAATGTGCTAACTATCAAAACTGATTAGTAAAGTTAACAGAAATCAGTAAATTTAGAATGAGGCAGTGTTAAAGAAAACGTCATACATACCATACATATTTGTAAAGTTCACTGTGGGCACTAGAGAGGAACACTCATAGAGTCATATGCAGATTATCCAGCAATTCGTTCTTTATTTTCTTGAAATCAATTTTGTACCAACCAACCGCAGAGAAAGTATTAATGCAGATGGCAATTATGATGCCCTTACACACTGTTGCTAATTAGAGGGCAATTTCCCAAATAGCATAGCAGACTAGGAACTGTACACTTTTAAAAACTGGCAAGATTATGTTGGAGAGTATTTTGGCTTTTCGATGGATTGGAAAATATGAGCAGTGTCCAACTGAATCAAGAGCTTCTTGGCACTTTTCTGTGACTTTTTTTATTTCTTTTTTATTCATTATTTTATAAAGATGAACATACAGCAAAAAGAGCCCGTTGAACGGAGAAGCAAAATTAATGCATTACGTAATCCCATACAGTATACAAGTACCGAAGACATAGCTCAAAACCGCCAATAATAATCGCAGCGGGTGTTCAGCCCCATATTCATCTAAACACGTCAAGATGAAGCATCAGCAACATGGGTGTTAAAGCATTAATAAGCAGAAATCCAGGGACAAGTTCAGTAGGACCAGACGTTCGTAGGGCTAAAGAACATATCCACATTCAACAGAGAGAAAAAGAAAAGAGACGGGCAGAGAGGAGATGCCGGAGAGCAGTGCAGCCTACCAGTTTCGCATAACAGCCATGGAGCATGAGAGGAGCAACAGCAATCAGAACCACTATGCGTGTGGCCGAATATAATTCACATCTACAGCCTCACGGTGTGGACTCCAAGAAGGAGCGCAGCAGAGCCCATATATCCCTCGGCTGGGAACCCTCAGGGAACAACTCCCAGAAGTTCATTAATTGTTCTTCACAAAATGAGACATCACACAGCCAATCAGACCCGCGAGGAGTCTGGCCACGACTCCAGCACATCGCAACCCTGCGCTTTGCCAGTAGCAGCTGCAGGCCCACCTGTCTCCTATGAGCCGACGCACCTCATCAACATATCCGAGCTGCGCTAGTTTAGGGGAAAAGGGCAGATCCAAGCCAGTCATCTCCTCTATCATATGCATTACCTCCATCCAAAAAGTATGAACTCCCTCACAGTGCCACGCAAGATGCAGAAAGTCAGCAACACGCATCCGTGCGCAGGCCCATAGCATATAAACCTCGTGGGGTGTAGTATAAGCGATGTAGGAATTTGAAATGCATAAGCCGCAGCCTATAGTTAGGTGACAGAACCCTCATATGCGCACAGTATTTCCTCCACGCTTCCTCAGAAATGGTCTCACCAACGTCCGCCTCCCATTTAGCCCTAGCAGACATTTTGGTTCCACTCTGCTGACCTTACAAACAATTATATAGCTTGGTAATGAGCTTGCGCGCGACTGCGCGCGACACAGCACCTCTAGAGCCTGACATACCAATGGGGTCTTGGGGAGGCCAGGGAAGTGCGCACGTAGCATTGCGCAAACACACAATACATACAGCCGATGCAACGAATTAGCACGTCCATCCCTGAGCGCAACCTCCGGGGACACGAACCGGCCCTCCACAAACCAGTCACCTAATTCGGTTAGACTCGAGTCACGGAGGAAGTCGCGCAACCTCACATCGCAAAACATCCTCTCGTCTGCAACAGCAAGCACCGACATCAAGGGAGCGAAGGGCTCGCGCACACCAGCACGGTGCAATAGGGCGGTCAAGCCCTAGCAGTACATGCCACGGTGTCCACTACGCGTGACCTGGGCCGGGAGGGGTTGCCGAGGACTCGAGACAGTCCGTCCGGCCACACCGCATCACTTTCAGGTGCAAGATGCGGTAAATTACGAACAGGGTGTATCCAATAATATGCAAAATGAGCCTGCGCACAGTGATAATAGAGCTCCAAGTCAGAAGCAGCAAGGCCACCCAACTCAAAGGGTAACGTCAACTTTTACCAGGCAATTCTGGGCTGCCTGCCCAAACTAGCCATATTATAGCAGAACGAAGGCGCTGCAAAAAGCTTGCAGTAAGAATGAGAGGACGATTCACAAACAGGTACAGGAATTTAGGCAGTACTACCATTTTAGCAATAGCAATACATCCTGTAAGCGAGAGTGGCAGCGAACGCCACACCTCAACCCTATCTTCCAGCCACGAGATACCCTTACCGTAATTGGCCAACCAGCGTGTCTCCACGACTCGACTCAGCCAAACTCCTAAATAATGTACTGGACCATCCGTCCACCTAATCGGATACCGGGAAGGAAACCTCGCCATTCCCATAGAGAGGGCCATCACTACTGATTTGGGCAATGCCAGAGAAAGCGCCGAATCGCACTATCTCATCTAGTAGTACATCAAGATTTTTGCGTGGCTCACGAACATACAGCGCAATTTCATCTGCATACATGGATAGTACTATAGGCCACTGCCGGAACAGCAGCCCTCTATTATTATGATGTTGTCTCAGGCACGCCGCAAGTGGTTCCATCGCAATTGCGAAAAGCAACGGAGATGAAGGACACCCCTGACGAGTCCCCCGAGCTACCCGAAAGGGGCCAGAGATATTTCCATTTATTCACAGTGTAGCGGTGGGTTCCGAATACAACAAGCGGATCAATTGCACAAAACGCACACTCATTCCCACTCTGGCAAGCAACGCAAACATGTACTCGCATGCCAACGAGTCGAAAGCCTTAGTGGTGTCCAGAAACACCGCCGCCGCATCCTCCTCGGCTTCGATCGTGCTTGCGACCGCAAAGTACGTGCGCAAATTATGAGATGTAGATCTACCTGGCACAAACCCAGACTGCTCCGGTAGCACTAACTTCGGAAGCAGCTGTTGCAGCCGCGCCGCTATCATCCTGGCCAAGATTTTATTCTCTGTGTTAATCATAGAGAGCAGACAATCACTTTTCTGTGACTTAAGGATTTTTAAAAGTGGTAAGTCAAGTTCAAACTACAATAACGTTTGCAATAAAATGATTACACTTGTATTCATTTTAATTAAATGTAAGCTAATATACCCAGGATCATTTAATAGGTCTTTGGAATGCCTTTTTAAAAAAGTTTTGTTAATGTTAACAATACCATATTTCGAACAAAATATATTTGTTAATTTCTTCCACACCATATTTGAATATACAGTTATTAGCTCACTCAGTCTTTTGTGCTGTCTCATATTAATTGCATACGTACTTCTTATCCCCACTGATGTTTTTACCAAGACTTAATCTTAGGATATCATAGTTCTTACAATCTTTTAACGAGGGATAAATCGTGGCACTGTGAAACTAAGGCAATTAGAGGAAAAAGTGTTCGAAACTGCAACAGGTATTCACCCGTACCCCCTTGTCTAAGCTCCATCAACTTAGCTCCATCCTCCCATTTCCCAACCCCCTGAACCTAAACTGACTGCTCCAGTCTCCATGTCCTAAACCAGTTTCCCACCATGCTGTCCTCTCCGGCTGAATGTCATCATCATCAGCATACTTTATTTCGACCATGGGTCATAAAAGTTTACACAAAAACAAAAATAAAAAGAGAAAAGATACATTCATTGTCGTTACATTTTACAGTATGCCACACTTACTTAAAATGAGGTTTGCATAAAATAGCTCTTTAGTGCAACTCAACTGGGATTAAAAGAGTCGGTCATAATCCGTAGACCTTCAATTATCCACCATGGTCCATAGGACAATCTGTGCGAATTCTTTGGCAAGGGGTTAACAGTACAATGATCAGAGATTGAGATTAAAGTTGAAAGATTAAAAAATCTAGAACTACAAATCAATATTAAAACATCACGGCTGAAAGTCATTGTGCAAAGACCAGAGTGTTCCTCCCTCCATGAGCAGGAATCCCTGCAGCTGGAAATAAGACCAATGTTTGGCAGGGCTGGGGTTAGTTAAGCCTGCTTCGACAACATCACTACGCACCTTCTTGAGGCAAAGTTTCTTCATCAAGTCACAGGCACAGGTTTTTCCTTCATCTTCCCCTTAGTAGAGGGAGTTTTATCAAGATATTGACAATAACAATTATAAGGGAATTTTTCAGAGGAAGCAGCATCAGTGGATATCTACTTGGGTAACGAGTGTGCGATTTGTGCATTAAAATCCTTGTAGGATAGACATCTATCCAAAGCACTTCTTGGCGCAACGGACAGATTCTTTACTGAAAGTCTGTTACATAAAGTACAATGAAGACCTGAAAAGCACATCTTGCCTTCCTTTGCCTGCAGCTAAAGAAGTCTGTAACAGGCATTTATGATGTAGAGCACAGACATCTCCGAGGCATTTGTTTAGTAAACTTGTCCTGAAGGAAGGGTAGTGGGGTGCCATGAACAACATGCATTGACATAGCCAATAGGTCTCGCCTTCGGGACCTTATAAGTATTTAGCCATGCAGCACATTATCCTGGGTGCTACAACATTACATTGACCCCAAACCCCCAGCCATGCTCCACTGCATAGCTTTAACTTCCTTGGTAGCAAAACATTTTTTTTTTAATTAAACATGAAGCGCAGTGTCCATGAAGTGTGTGCTGCGAGGAGAAAAAAAAAGCTGCAAAGTTTGTTTACACACAGAAACACACACACAACTCCAAAAGTACGCACGCTACCTCCTTAAAGGACACGCCACGCATTATTTGCCTTGCCGCTGTTGAGTCACGGGGAGGACTTCCCAGCTGTTGGAAGCGGGCATCTGGGAGCAGTGACGGGCACCGAAAATGTCCAAGCGCAAACAAGAGAGCAGCGAGGAGAGAGTGGAAAGAAAAAAGTAGTGCACCTAAACAAAACCTATGGGCAATAGCAAAAGGATCCCTGTAGCAGGGACAGTCTCCAAGGCGGAAACAAAACAGCCAAAAGGCTGGAGAAATGTAAAGCATTCACCAAACAAACTAAAGGAAGTTTGAAAGTCAGACCAAGGAAAGAATGAAAGTGATGTGCGTGGTGAACGCCCACAGAAGCAGATTGCAACATGTCGAGAGACAGCACGTGCACTCTGCCTAGGCTCGATCTAAAAGAGATCAACAATGTAGAGTACCTTAAACGTCATCCTCAGAGAAAGTGTAGCATCCTGGATGACTTGCAGGCTCTTTGGTAAGCAAGCAATAGCACAAAATAAAGAGAGCTGCTGTAGCCCAGCATGAATGCAAAATTAGGGGGCATTCCCAGTGCTGGAACTGGAAAACAATTATTCTGGGAGCTCATCAATTTGGCGGGGTTATTGGGTGACAAAGTAAAGGGGGAGGAGTGACAAGGGGCGGAGTCATGAAAAACAGAATCTGATAGTCAACTTATATATTATTGAAAGAATCTGCTGCAAAGAAATCAGCAAAATGCCCAAATGTGACATTCATTTTGTTTGAGCTTACATAATTGATCAGAAGAGGTTGCATCGCAACATATTACAGGGTGAAGAGCAAAACACCTGCTGTGCAGTGCTTAAAATGGAAAAATAGCAGTGTTGGCACTCCGTGTCCCACAGTCCCTGTTTGCTGCTGAGAAGTGCTGGTACTCTCCCATTGAAATCGTTGGAGCAGTGTTGAGAAGTGCTGGTACAATCCCGTCCACACTACAGAAGTGCGTGTACTTAGCACCTGATAGTACCTGCCCATTTAAAGCATTGCTGCAGCATTTATGTTTGTGTGTTCAGAAATTGTCTGCTGTCATTCTGTTCGCAAAGAAGGGTTCCTTTTTGTGGTAATAATGTCTTGTTAGAAGTCAAACCCAAGCACTGCGTTACATTTAAAGCCTAACTTTGTGTTTCATTTAACATATAACGTCTACAGGTATGGACAATATGACCTTCATTGTCTTTTGTAAGATTTACTGTACATTGGTTTAAAGACTTGTATGATTTATTGTCTCTCTATGATGTAACGCTCTCTGACATCCTACACTAGGATAAGTAGCATGATAAAAGAATCACATTTAAAAAATTACAAGCGCCACTTATATAATTATTTGTGTAATTACTCATACACACTAGTACAACTGGCATTCCTACATGCATATCTCTTACGTAGGAGAGTTGAACAAAGTCAAAACCTGCCTCCAAATCATAGGTTCTCTAACGTACTTGTGAAGTAATAAGCTTGGTGCCTATGTTTCCTTCCGTTGCATTGGCATCTAGATGTTAAGCTCCAGATGTCTCCCATCCATGATGACACTTGAACAAAAGAACAGCTGATGGCCCTTTAAATCAGGCCTTTGTTTTGGACCCAGCTGGGACTGAAAATAAGAAAGCCCACTTGCCACCTGCATGTTCTCCGAACGAAAGCGGAAAATATGCAGGCACTGCCAACTGTATGTGTCCCGGTGTCAGAAAATCGGACCAGGTCAAACTCAGCATATTTGACTGGGTCAGCTGGATCCCAGATGGCTCCGAAACACCCGCCAGAGCCGGAATCCGACAGGATTCCCTTCATTTCCAGCACTGGTCAAGCATGAAACAAGGAGCTGAATTTCAGATGGAGAAGAATGGGTTTCAAAACCCCGAGATAGCAGACTCTGCACTGGCTTGTGATACCAGTGACAAGCACACATTTATTCTGAAACTCAAAATCTGTTCCTGGTGTGTTCTGATAGAAAAGTGTCATATATTCAATTTTGTCAGAGTTAAGCTTCAGCCAAAGGTTGCCTCCCCAGTCTCAAGCATGCACCACTGGAATTGTGCAGCCATGATAAACAGGTCATCGGGAAGTTTATGCAGAATCGATTATGCCCATGATACTTGTGAAATTTCCGAATTTCTCGTTAACGGAAATTTGTGAAAGGTTGCCAAGTACGTGGAGTTTAGTTTTGATACAATTTTTTTCCGGGGGGGGGGGCTGAGTCGAGCTGAAAATGCCTCAAATTAGACTAGATTGTGCAGAAATGTCTTGCAGCTGAAATGTTCTCCTGAAGCCGGTCTCCTCGCCAGTGTCTAGTGTAGCTTTAGAAGAGGATGTAAGCAATTGTGTTACATTTTTGAGTAAGATACCGCTAAACGCATTTAATAAATGTGTGTAATCTTGTGTCTTTTTCGCTGAATTTCATTAAAAAAAGGCAATTTCAGGTTTACGCAGAACTTGGGCCTCACCTCTTTGACGAGGGAATATCTCGAATTAATAAGCAAGTAAGGATACTGGGGGTTAAAAGCACACAACTCCAACCCAACTCCAGTTAACTGGTCCAAGGAACATGCCTAGTATAACATATGCAAGGGGCAGCTCTCAGATGACCAATGTGAGGGGGAAATCTCAGAGATAACATAATGCAAAGGGCATCTTTGGGATGACTAACGTAATAAGACACGTCAGCGGTAAATAGAGTGGAGGTCATCTCTGTTATAATTAATTTGAGGAAACATTTCTGAGATAGCAAGAGTTGTGACGGAAATGTAACCTGTGTGGTGAACAAACATGTACTCTGCCCAGGATGCATGGCTGCATATGAATCAAATATCCTAATACTTTTATGCTCCTAGATTTATGCAAGTGTAGCATGTGGACAGAGACCTTGGCATGTACCAGCTAATGTGAGGCCCAGCATCTGTTCGGTGACATGGAAAGGCACACCAAGATGCCCTTATAGCAGGTAGAGCATGATGCCCATACCCTGGGTGAATCACATAAAATGGTAGGTTCAGCATACTGAGTTTTTGTAAATGATTAAAAGTGTGACAAACCTTTTTCTCTGTGTCACAGAGAGTGTGGTCTACTGATTCTCCTTACATACTGTTTAGCTGTTAAGTGAAGCCCAGACTTTCTGTGTGCATGTCAAGTGTAAAGTGCATGCATGTGAAGTGCATTTGTGACACATGTATGGTAATAAGAGCCCTTGTGTGTTGAGAGTCTGAGCCCTGAAATCAGTGGGATCCATTCCTCTGTGGATGCTCCTGGTTAATCATGTACAAGATGGGGAATGGATACCAATTCCCACACAGTGTAGGTATACTGACTCCATTCCTGGAGATAGAATGGGGCGATCCAGGCATCGAAGTGAAGGAGAATGGAGACATGGCTGATGTCTGAATGACGGCCAGTCTTGCAGAGATGAGGGGACACCTAAAATCTACACTTTCTGCTGGAGGAGCTGAGGGTCTGCCTAGAGAATAGAAGCTTCAGTGCCTACTGAGAGAGTGATGGAGTGTGTCTGGCCCTGCAGGAGGGTCGACTGTCCAAAATGAGAAGCCCATCATATTCCCTGTATGGAGAATTGACAGAGAAAGCAGGAGATGCCAAGATGCGAAGCTAGGAGCCACCTGTGTGTGAAAGGATTCCATGGTCTCTCTAAACGGTTCTAATTGAGAATCGCATACAGCCTCATATAGAAATACTGTGTTAAGCAGGATTTGCAGCCTGATGTTGCTGAGAACTGGTGCTGACAACATTGGAGCCTGAATACCCAATCAACACCAATTATGTACCTTAATTGGCGAAGGGTTGCAACTCTTTAAGTCATCCACAAGGTCACGATCAATCTGAGCGCTACACATGCCATTCTAACATCCAGTGTGCACCCAGCCCAGGAATGGCCACAACTGCTGCACATGAGAGCAGACAGAGGTAGCCACTACTCTGAAATCCTTGAAGTCTTTAAGTTCAGAGTAAACCCTCCGCAATGGCCCTGACAGCTCAAAAGCTGCCATCACGGGTGCAGGACTGAGGCAAGTGTCTTTCTCACAGCCTGGACTGCGACTCCCAGACAAAGGTAACTGTGGTCCCTAGAACTAGGTGTGAACAAGAGACTGAATAGTGGGTTGAGGGCTGCTGCTTGAACTAGCACTTTTTGCGAATATTCTCATGAAAAGTGAAAAGCGAACTGTACTGTTGGCCACATATATGGCTTGGGCGTGATTGAGTGAACTGCACCTATGCCTAGTCAGTGCCATGTCCTAGATTAGACATTGGGGATTATAGATGCCAGGGAACTCTGTTATCAGGAGTGGGTATTGAAGGATATTGTGCATCAACATCACATGCAGGATTTTACCCCAGAATATTATTTCCCTGATTGCTCTGTGTAGTATTAAGTAGTGTATGATTAAAGTACTTTGTTTTATTCAAAGACCGGGTTGGACAATACATTATTGTATCAGTTGGTTTGCTGTTGAGTTCTGAGATGTGCGCCCACACATTACCTTCCTGGAAGCAAGAGATTGTTGGCCCTTGCTACACTGAGAAACAGTTACAGAAAGGTGGTATTAGGCCTAGTTTGCAGGGCCACGGTCTGATGGACCCCAGGATGCGGGTGGCAAACAACATCAACTACCACCGTTGGGGCCCAGTAGCCACTGTCTGCCCTGTGGCTGCAAACAATTTTGAAGTACATGTTGGGATAACCAAGCAAGGGATAGCCAGCAAGAGGAACATCTCTGAGGTAACCAATGTGAGGGAGCACCTCTGAGAAAACTGGTGCTAAGGGCATCTCTGTGATAACCAATATGCGGCAACATCTCCGAGATGACTGTGGCAAAGGCCATCTGTGAGATCACAAATGTGAGTAAGCGCTGTGGGAAAAAAAAGGGACACGAACATCTCAAGGGTGACTAAAGGGAGGGATAGCTCTGGGATAACAATGTGACAAAACATCTTTCAAATAACAAGGGGAAAGGACCTCTCAGTTGTGACTAAACTAAAAGATAGCTCTGGAATAGCCAATGTGAGATACATGGCTGGGAAAACTGGTGCAAGAAGACATTTTTCTGATAATCTAGGCGAGGGGGCATCTCCAATCGGCAATGTGATGGACACTGCAGGTTAAGCGGCGGAAGAAGACGAATCAGTGGAAACAGCATGAGAAGGCTTTTCAGAATGCAGCCCAAAGAGACATCTTAGAATAACCAGTGACTGGGAACATCTCTTTACAGAGCGATTAACAGAGCGAGAGAGTGTGCATCAGAGAATTATGAATGACCACCTGAGGAAAACTGCAGTGAGGGAATAAGAGAATAACTAATATGAGGGACATCTGGTAATGGTCCATGTGTGAGACATCTGAAGTTAAGCAGACCAATCACAGCAACAATTGAGGGAGATCGGTAAGAAGGGCACCTGAGGATAATCAATGGAGTGCATATGAGGAGAACCAGTGTCAGAGGACATCTGTGCATCACAGTGTGAGGTACTTTTGAGATTATCCGATGTGGGGGCATTTAAGGATAAGCATTCACACTAGGGTGATCATCCGTCCGTAATCTTCACAGACCGTCCGTTATTTGGGTCTCACATCCCTTTTATGGATGTCTTTTGTCTGTAATTTGGAGGATTGCAGCGAACTGTGCAGTTCCCCTGTGAGAAACAACAAACGTTTTCAAGCACTCACTGTTGAGGCCAGCTCGCACTTCTCTTTTGAACTCTAGAGGTTGCTGCAGCACCTCCCCAACCTCGCAGAGACTGTGGACTGTCATTCTGTCTGCGGCTAATTGTCACACACGGAGGGACTTTGTGCACTATTGTGTTAGAGCATGTGGTGTGCATTCTCCTGCATCAGCCTAGGACATTAAAGACTTCTAAATTCTTTTCATGCCTGCAATTTTGAGGTCATAACAAAAATGTAATTTTAACTCTGCTAATTAGTGTATCTCTTAGAGAGATCTGAGTTTTGCTTTCTCCAAGTTTTGGCTCATTATAAAGTAGCGCAAAGGGATGATGCTCCTCTTGCAAACCACAAAGTGTAACATGCAGATCAAATAATTAATTTGGATAATAATAAATATTTATTATTAAGGACAACACCAGCCACAATGTTATGTTTTAAATCTTGAGGTGTATTTCTCCAGGGCAAGCAACCTTAGCATATAGTCAGGGCCACTAGAATTATGTGATTGTGCATGTTTTGCATAATTATGGATTTGCCACTTAATCAATCATCTGCTGCACAATCCGAAGATTCTAATTAAAAAATACTTTATAGCTCAAATTGTTCAGAAGTTACTAAAAACGCAGTGACGTGTTGCAAAGGCCTTCTGCAAAGGTTTACTTGTCACCTTTCATTTGCATATTCCTATACTTGAGTGTTAAACTGCTTATAATGAGGCACAACCATTGCCCAGAAAGTGTTAAAAAGAGTAACAATGAGAAAATAATGTAGTACTACTAATCAAAACTTTTCAGCATTACGCTGTATAGTTTTCCTTTTTTGTTGCATAATTTAGTCAACCCTGTAGCATACTTTATCCCTCCCTGATGCCTAATTCCAGCAGTCCTGTATATAGTGCTTACCAGTATGGGATGACATGTGACTCCTACACCTTGCAGCTCTCATTGTCTTAAGTAACATTTCCTACACGTTGACTTAGACACATATGAATCATTATCTTTGAATAATGTGTGTGAGGTAAAGTACTCTTGATATCCTACATTGGGATGAGTGGAACTATAAAAGAAATTAAATGCACGAGACAGGATCTATGTAGAGATGAGGGGCACCATTAGAGGTTGACGGTGAGGGAATCTGTGCAGAAAGAGGTCCTTGGTGCAGTGACTTAAAGAGGGTTCCTGCAGCCCTTGCAGTGCAGGAAGGTCCAACCTGTCAAGGGAACCCCAAACCTTTAGGAGGCCCCCACAACAGCCCAAGGCCAACATTCATCTGTGTGATATGGGTGACTCAGTAGCCCCTCATTTCATTCCACAGGGGGCTCCCATCATTTTGTGTTACGCCACTGCTTTCGCAGTAGGGTGCACCAACAAAGATTTTCGCACTGCGTACCACCAGCACTAAAGCCGGCCCTGCCAGGGTCGAAGCTATCATATCTGCAGCCTTTGAAATGCCCTGGGCCCTGAGGTAAAAGCACTTCGGAAGCTGATTATAGGATTTCCTAGCAGGAAGACATAGCCTATGAATTGAGGGATTGTCTTTTATTATATCCTGTGTTTCTATACAGTTTTTATTTCAACATTTACAGATATTGGCGAACAAAGAGCACAATTAGAAATGTCTAACATAACAAAACTGGAGTGCACTAACCCAAAAATCCTGTAGAGCCACACTATAACCTGCAAGAAAAATGCTCCGAGCTGGAGTGTTGGATAAATTCTTCCTCATTCTTTGAAAAATAACCTTTTTTTAACAAGCTGTGATGTTCTATCTGTAGTTTGACCCTAGCCAAAAAGGCAGTAGAGTGCTGTACAAGGCCCAAGACAAAATGTATGCCTGGACACCTCTGCCAAATTATTGATGGGTTTATTTAATAATATTTAATGCAATACAGCGCAGTGAGTGAAATTGCTGTGCTATGTTGCCTGAAACAGAGAGAGAACAACAGCATTGCATTTTCAATGATGCTGTGCAGTTGTGCTCTCTTCCAACACTGGTGGCTGACTAATTCCAAAACATTGTGGTCAGGTACATTTTTTGTACAAGCAGGGAAAACTATCCTTTGTGGTTATTTCATCTTTGTGTGCTGCAGAATACAGCACACATGCAAAAAGGAAGTAACAAGGAGAAATAAAGATATTTCTCCTTGTTACACCAGCCTCACTCAGATGGGCACACCATTTTAGCAGAAGCCCATGTTTACTAGTCTTTGTAAAAATTGGTTTACAGTGAGATACATAGGTAGATGCATGGGAACGCCCGTTCACACCCCATGTAATGCCTACCTGACAGAAGGTAATGTAAGGCAGTGCTTTGCACTGCCTTGCATTCTTGTTTTACAAAGCCATGCCAATCAGGATTTCAGCTGCAGGCAGCAAACTGTAAGGGGCAGATGACAGAAGCTAGCAGATCTCACAGCCCCTTCAGAGAGAGCAAACAGCCTGAGTTCCTGAAGCACTGCTGCACTTTGAGATAAGCAGAAGTTATTCTCTTGCTGTGGAGTGATATTTCAGTCAACACCTTCAAAATGTGAAAATCTAAACCTGGAGATCATGTAGTGTCTTTGAATAAACAGTGTCACCATGGAGTTTGTGCACATGTCATTGACCAGGATGTTCAATGACCTGCAGTGTGCATAGGAACTTCAGGGACAGGAAAGAGAGCATGAGCTTTAGTGACCTTCAGTTGAGCAGTAGCCTCAGGGATTGAAGGCAAAGAGAAGCTTAGGGAACCTTGGGTTGAGGCATGTTACAGAACCGGAGAATAAGCAAGGTGATCAGGAGCCTTTTGGAACTAAGGGCCAGCAGAAGACTCTGGCTAAGATTGAGACCTGAGCCTTTGAAGCCTGATTGTAAGCTGGAGACTTGAAGACCTACATTTAGAACAGTATAAGCTGGCAACCTAGGAGTGAGCCAGTGGGGCATGGGGTCAGCAGTGGAAATCCAGTGGAGATAGGAACCTCAAGGTCTGTGTGTGTGTTTAGCACCAGGAGAACTGGGAGTAATCAGAAGCATCAGGGAATCTCATGGTGACCATGGTCTTTACTGTCCTGAGGATAAGTAGGAGCTTCCAGGTAAGAGTAAACATGAGATACAGGGCCTAACGGTGAAGAGGGATCTAAGCAAAACTAATGTTGAGCAGGATTCCAAGACACCAGGGAGTGAAAAGAATTGCAAGGATGCTTAAATGTGAGCAGAAGCCCCTTGGGTTCGATGTCTGAGTAGGCTCCTCAGCAATGTCTCTGAGCAGAAGTCTCAGTAGACCAGAGAGTGGAAATGAGTTTAGGTGCCCTGAGCATCAGTGGGTAGTTTTAGGAACAACCGATAATGAGCAAGAGCCTCACTGTCTTAGCTCCTTCACAGTGAATAGAAGTCAGACCTAAAGGTGAAGATGATCCTCTGAGGACCTGCAGCTCAGTGGACAGTGAGGATCCCCATGAATGAGCAGGAGTTTCAGCACCTAAGAACACAGAGAAGATGCAGGGATATGAGGGTGGACAAGATCCAAGTGAGATGTAGGGATCTGGGGCCAGATGTAGGAAAGGAATTGCAACTCGCAAACGGCAAAAACTGCCGTTTGCGAGTTGCAAATCACATTTTCCTATGCAGAAATGCATTCTGCGAGTCGGACCGACTCGCAAAATGCATTTCAGAATCGCAAATAGGAAGGGGTGTTCCCTTCCTATTTGCGATTCCTAGTGGTATGCAATACCATTTGCGACCGCATATGCGCTCGCAAATGGTGTTGCAGTTACCATCCACTTCAAGTGGATGGTAACCCACTCGCAAATTGGAAGGGGTCCCCATGGGACCCCTTCCAGTTTGTGACTGGACCCAAAAACATTTTTTCAGGGCAGGGAGTGGTCCAAGGGACCACTCCCTGCCCTGAAAAAATACCGAAACTAAAGGTTTCGGTTTTCTTTTTAAGTGCAGCTCGTTTTCCTTTAAGGAAAACGGGCTACACTTAAAAAAAAAAAAAAACTGCTTTATTGAAAAGCAGGTCGCTAACATGGAGGCCTGCTGACTACAGCAGGCCTCCATGTTAGCGAGTGCCTATACTCGCTATGGGGCCGCAATTTGCGACCCACCTCATGAATGTTCATGAGGTGGGTCATTGCGACCCCATAGCGAGTTGCAGTCGGTGTCTGAGACACCGTACTGCATAGCAATTTGCGAGTTGCAAATTGCGAGTCGGAAGGACTCGCAATTTGCAACTCGCAAATTGCTTCCTTCCTACATCTGGCCCCTGGTGATGAGTGTCAGTAGGCCAGCAGGTGAGATGCAGTGGAAAATGAAGTTTTCAGACCTATCCAGTGTTAATGGCCTACGGGTTCTAAAAGGATTTATTAACCACAAAGCTCTCCCAAAATTAACCACCTGATAATAACTAAGGAATACTTTACAAAAGGTCGTAATCTGCATATACGTGCCATATTTTTGGGGGTGCTTATAAATAGATAGCAGGTGATGGGTGAGAGAGAGGAGAGAATGTGAACGAGGAAGGGGAGGTATCACACATAAAAGTGAACAACACTGACAGTAGGAGGTGAAACAAATAAGGACTAAAGAAAACAGCAGAGGGGGGAGGGGAGGAAAGAAAATGGGAGCACAGGGGGGAAGAAGCAAACAAGAAAGCAAGAAGCACCCAAAAATGACAGCACCAAAGCCATGGGCAGAGATACACATGAAAGCAAAAGCAACACTAATGGGGTCATTATGAGTTTGCCGGACGGAAAAGCATGTCCACCAAACTCCTGTGGTCAGGTTGCCGCCAATGCGTCCGCCTTCCCGCAGGCCCCATTACGAGTTCCCCGCTGGGTCAGCGGGGGCAGAAACTGTGTTTCCACCTGCTGGCCCAGCGGGGAACAGCCCAGAACATTGATGTTGGCTCATTATTGAGCCAGCTGCAATTTTGAGGTGCGTAGGGTGCAACAGCACCCGTTGCACTTTTCTCTGTCAGCAATGCAGACAGTGAAAGGCACTACGGGGCTGGCCATGGGGGCCCCCTGCACCCAATCTTTGCCAGCCTTAACATGACAGTGCAATCGCCATGTAAAAGCTGGTGGAGAGGGGAGTCTCAATCCCCAGGGTGGCGCTGCATGCAGCGCTGCTCTGGCAGATTAGGACTGCCAGCACCGCCAGTCCCTCCTGTGGAGGAAAACTGGCGATCCGACCGCGGGGCAACTGCCAGTCGTAATGTGGCGGTGAGACTGCCGCCGAATTGGTGGGACCACTGCACTGATGGCGGTCAGATCGCCACTACGGTCCTGGCAGTCTAAAGACTGCAAGAGTCATAATGACCACCTAAGTGTGAGGAGAGTGGATGAGAAGTACACAGGAGAGAAATGCAGCAGAGGGTGGGCATGTGGTGTGAGCACACATAAAGTGCTAAAGAAAACACATACACTCTCAAAGAGTGCTTAACCCAATAGGAAAAAAATTTGCTAAAAGTAATTAGAGGGAAATTGAAGCTAGCCAGTAAAAGAGACGTTAACAAGGCTATGCTCCAAGAGAGGGGCAGATACAAGATAGACCAGGTGGGACAATGAAAGCCACTGAAATAAAAGCAAGCAAATGCAAGGTAAGCAAAGGTAGGCTGTAAGGTCCAGTACGTTCTTAAACTGTCTGGAAAGCTCGAACTACAAGTGTACTTTACACAGTATCAAACAGGTTCCCCAGCAGCTTTTAGACTTGTTGATTAAGTAACTGCATCCATTTACATTTATTTCAGCTAACAGACACCCTGGGAAGAAGGCTTGTTGTTTCTTTAGCTGTATTGTCTGTCCATCATCTTGCTGCACACCATAGGAGACCCTCTATTGCCTTTTCAGCCTGAGGCAACTGAAGATCAAGATTAACTCTTGAGGAGTGGTCGTTTTATTTAAAAAAAGATGGAATCTGTTTTTGTAAAAATAAGAGAGCTTGTGAATGTCATTCCCAGTACATATCGTCCACTTTAACTTTTGTGTATGACCCACAATCAGCGTTCTGCACAGATATCAGTAATGCGCACTATCCTTCTCAGCTCCCCTAGCAAAGTATAATATTGAGACTGAAAGCTCTGACATCCAAGTTACAAAGTCAACTCTCACTTAATCTCTCTTTGCTCACTTCCTATTCGAGTTCTTTCTCTCTCTTTTCCATTTTCTCTATGTTCCCTCCTTTCCCTACCTTCCAATTTGTCTCTAACCCTCTCATTCCCTCACATGCGCCCTCTCTTTTCATCTACCTCGCCTTTTATAAACCCCTCTACCTTTTATCTCCTTTCTACCTTCTCTCTGTCACTCTCAGCATCTTTATATATCTGTTTCTGCTCCCTTCTCTGTCCCATCTTCTTCTGCAAGCCTCTTTACTTTTATCATCTGTTCTTTCTCTCTCAGTTGAGCGACTTTTCTTGCTTTCTCCTCTCACTGTTCACTCCCACTCGGGCAGGCTTTAGGGTGGTGCGAGGGGTGCGGCCGCACCGGGTGCTCACCTGGATTGGGGGTGCTGACCTCATGTGTTTAGCAATGACTTACGAAACTTGTGATTTAAAAGCACTTAAACAAAAGTTCCATGTGCGCCCAACCTTCAGGAAACAATTAAAATGTCAAGATACCACTTGCGATTAATGTTCCTGCTAGGGAGAGAGATCAGAGTTTTGTCTAGCGGCAGCTTTGACTCGCCATAAAGTTGCATAGAGGGTTAATATGCCTGCTGCAAACAACAGAACTATATGTTATGTGGATAGCTGAGTGGATTAGTAAAGCCAGCTTTTACAAGTGCTTTAAAACAAATGAATGTATGTGAAAGGGGGAGCTATGGCGAGATGAGGGGCACATTTGCCCGGTGGTAGTGAGTGAATCCAAGGAGGTGGTCATGGGTGGGGCACCAAAAAAGACTGTCACACAGGGAACCACCACTGCTGAAGCCAGCCCTGCTCTCACCGTTCCAACCTTCTGTCTTTTCCTCTCTGCATTTATTCTTCTCTACTCCTTTCTCACCCTCATTTTTCTCTCTGTTTCACACTCTCAAGTAGTGCTAATGCCTGTGAACTCCCAGTCTACGTTTAGTAGCACATCACTGCTTCGGCACTATCACTCACAATGGGCTGTCAAATTCTGCATGGGGTATGTATTTGCTAGTTTTTTTTTTTCATGTTTGCTCAATACTCCAATGTGGTTGCTTGCTTTGTAGACTATTCTGGAGTCTTTGACGCGGTGGATCGGATCCTGCTATGGTGAATGCTCCAAAATTAGGGAGTCCCAAGCAAGTTATTAAGGGCAATAATTCTACTTTACACATCAACCTGGGTAAGACTCAAGCTGTCCAGTCCTATTATTAGCAAGAAGATCCCCACCACCAAAAGGTTAAAACAAGGGTGTGTGCTGACGCCCCTTCTTTTCAACCTTTACACAGCAGACATGTCACAGGCATTAAAATACGCACACCTAATCCCAACAAAAATTGGGAAGCTTAGACTTACCCTCCTGCAATATGCAGATGACATTGTCTTGTTGGACCACTCGAAAACTGGCCTACAAAAAGCACTAACTACTTTGCATAGTTGTAACATTGCAAACAAAATGACGACAAATCCCTCAAAAACTAAAGTAGTAATTCTTGGTGGGTCATTGAAACATTGGCACTCCCACTGGAAAACAGGGCCACTCATCATCAGCAGCACAGACACCTACAACTTCCTGGGCGTCTGATTATCGCAAAGGGAAAGCCCAAAGTTCACCTTCACCATCTAACGGCAAATGCTGACTTCATAATGACTATAGTATGCCAACTAAACAACTTCATGGAAAGCCTGACCACCAGACTAAGGGGGTCATTCCGACCCTGGCGGTCCATGACCGCCATGGCGGAGGGCAGCGGAAGCACCGCCAACAGGCTGGCAGTGCTTCCTGGGCTATTCTGACCACGGCTTCAGAAAAGGGGAACCGGCGGTTTCCCGCCGGTTTTCCCCTGGCCCAGGGAATCCGCCATGGCGGCGCTGCTTGCAGCACCGCCACGGGGATTCCGACCCCCTTCCCGCCAGCCTGTTTCTGGCGGTTGTCACCGCCAGAACCAGGATGGCGGGAACAGGTGTCGTGGGGCCCCTGGGGGCCCCTGCACTGCCCATGCCACTGGCATGGGCAGTGCAGGGGCTCCCTCACAGGGCCCCACACAGATTTTCACTGTCTGCTTAGCAGACAGTGAAAATCGCGACGGGTGCCACTGCACCCGTCGCACCCCTGCAACTCCGCCGGCTCCATTCGGAGCCGGCTTCCTCGTTGCAGGGGCTTTTTCCGCTGGGCCGGCGGGCGGCCTTTTGACGGTCGCCCGCCGGCCCAGCGGGAAAGTTGGAATGACCACCGCGGTCTTTTGACCGCGGGCGGTCATTCGGCGGTAACCGCATGGCGGGCGGCGACCGCCGCCCGCCGCGGTCAGAATGACCGCCTAATTCTCCAAGTTAATAAAGATTATTTTCTTCCAGCATTAAATTACGGGCATGAAGCCTATCCAGACCAACTCACCATGCTGACAGAAAAGCTCCAAGTGAAAATCTATAAAAGATTGTTCAAGCTTCCACAATATTTAAGGATCAACATGATAAGGTTAGAATTTGTTCGGGAAGGTCATAATTGGGCACATATGAGGGCTTTCTTGAAGTACTACCACAAAATAATCCTGGCACCAACTAATACTCTGAAATCGGATCTTCGTCACATTTTTTAGGTAAAGACAAATCCCTGGTGACAATACTTAACCACAGCACTAACTAGCCTACAAATCGATCAAGCAGAATTGATAAAACTGTCACATTCACAGATATCCATCAAGGTGGTCTGGAAAAGGCAGATAAAAACACTGTCCTGTGCATGCGACCTGGGAAAATTGAGCAGCACTCCAGTGCAAAGAGCGGTGGCGGCATCCTTTAAGAATGACACACAGTATCTGGCACCTGAGCTCTATCTAGCTTGCACAATTAGGAAGGCCTGCGTGACACAGATTGCTTTTGCTAGACTGCTCGGCCTAAAAATAAAGGAACTGAATCCAAAATTGTGCTTTCTCACCAACATAAACTGTTGCAGGCTCTATGGCTGTAAAACACATTCATCCATCTACTATGCTGCTGCCCGGTACTATTGAACTCACAACACACTTTACTAAGACCTCTCTTCCTTTGCCACGGCATAAGATCTGGTTCTGAGGCTAGAACTTTGGTATTCACTGTAAGTGAGCCAGCAGAACTGGCCAAATTTGGGAATTTCATCTCGCAGCTGCAAGCAAAATTAAACGAAAATTGCACATCCATCTGATTCAATTTTTAACTATTTTAATAGTTATGAATTCATATTTTATTTCATAACTACGACGCCAGGAACTCATCAAGTTTTAGCATCTTTCTTTGCACCTCTCATTTCTCACGTTTTATGTTTATATGGGGTTCTAATTTTAACAGTTTTACCAGTTAAGAATTGTTAATACTATTCAACAGTGGCTCACTTCTCCAATTACTGACTGATGTCTAATATTGAAAGAGTGTTTCTTTTCCTAACCATATCATGAGTTACCACAACAACACTTTTATTTAACTTGCTATATTATGTGTATTTTGCAACGATTTCAAATAATCACGCAACAAAGATGATGATAAACTACTCCAATGTGTGATACAAATAAAGAACATAAACCTATTTTGGTTTGTCCGTCTGTCAACTGTCTATTTTATATCTATGCATCCCCCTTAGATGTGTCAGTAAAAATGACCCTTTATCCTGAATTTTTGTCCTGAATTTTGACACGTTTTCCTGAATTTTTGTCATAAATTTTGATCCTTTGTTATGAATTTGTACTGTCACTGTCCAGAATGTGTCTTCTTGCCAGATGGTCACCCTAATTCACACGAAATGTCAAGGAAAATTGTGGGTGGGACATCTGACTATTTGGATGTATCTTAGGATATTCAGCGGGAGAACGAGTGAGTGGAGACATATCTAAGGGGAAAACCGCGCGAGAATATATAAGGAGCAATCAGTGCGAAGGCGCAGCTCAGTGGGCCGGTGGTTTCTGCTTTTTTTTCCACTGCACAAAGACTCTCTCCCTACCGGCCCGCGCCTGCACCTCAGCAGCTATAGACCATCTCCATCAGCAGCGCGAGCTCCTCGCCATAGCAACGTGATGCTGCTACTTGGTACCACAATCCGCACACTCACATCAACCACTCGTCAGTGCTGACAGACACTCACTGCCCTCAGAGCCTGACCTGCTGCTGCTGATGTAGGTGGTGGGCACCACTGTCTGCTACTCGAAGCCTGTTGCTGCTGCTTCTGCTGACGAGAATTCTGCAGATACTACTGTCGGATCCCGTCGACTGCTCACAGGCAACCTGTTGCTGATGCCGTTTCTTCGTGCCACTGCCTGCTCGCTGACAGATGCTGCTGCGCTTCTGCCTCCTCACGTTCGATATTTTCTTCCCACCCAACGCCAACGTGTCAGTCTGCTACCGAGGCGCTTTCCCGCGGCGCTCTACCGCCGCTGCTCAAACGGAGAGTGTGTGATCCGATCACAAGGGCTTGAGAAGGAGGGACTGTGGAGGGGGGAGCCATTCAGAGCCAGCGTTCTCTGGGGTGCATCGGTTCTGTGGTGCCTCTCTTCTACCGCCTCCAATCACACACACACAGCTGTAGCAGCGCCACCTTCATACTCGTTTGTAGTAACAATCCCCCCTTCACTGCAGAACTTGTCCAACCTTCCCTCTTTTGATTACCCACAGGCATAGGCATGCAACCTTCATCCTGCCATGCCGCGTTAAATCAATCTGCATTTGCTGTGTTAACAGTGTTTTCTATAGCGCTGTACTGCTGGTAGTACGGCTTCGCAGCTCCCTGGACTCAAGCATTCTGTCAAAGAACGTTGTCTGTTTCCTGTGTCTTTCAAGTAGGCTCGTCAGTAGTGTGGGCGTGGTTAATATATCGATTCATGGCGATTCAGGGTCAATAGACCAACAATACTTAAATCCCACAACTGTACAGCCGGGCTACATCTTCTCTTTAATAAAGAAAGAATGTGCGCGGCAACATTCCTTGGGCAGTACAAAGACACCAGTTGTATAACTACCCGCACCTCCGGTAGCTTTCACTCATTCTTACTTTGTCACCCTTCGCTTTTGCTAGACTGAGACTACAAACACACCTCACCCCAGTACTTATCCCACTTAACCTTAGCTTTCAAGATATCAAAATATCTTTCCGTTCTTGCGCGGGACCTGCCCAGGGCCCTGCCTCGCTCTCTGGACTTCCCGTGCTGAGACGCTCTAGCGGCGTCACGTGACGCGTTGCCCCGGGGTTGGAATCGCAGGAATGCTGAAGTCTAGGCGTGCACTTCACTAGCAGTGTGTGCGATGTTTTTATCCTGAACAGTCGAGGGTGTTTGGGGTGCCTGTTCTCAAATTAGGATGTGCATTGGCAGAGCTGTCTGTAATACCTAGCATGGAAATATTGTGGTCATGGTTGAGGTGCACTGGCAGAGCCGTCTGAGTGCCCTACTGAAAATGCAAGGAGCCGCGCTGGCAGGACTGGGGCGCAATGGCAGAGCCGTTTAGATTATTCCAGCTCGCTTTCCTCCTCCCTCTATATACAGTGAGTCACCCCTAAAACACGCACACTGGTCATCGTTCACACAGATTAGCAGCAAAGAAAACCCGCTCCACACCTGGGGTGCTGCTGCCTCCCACGCGAGGAGGAGGAAGGCTCAGGTTGGAACGGGGCCCGGGCCCACGAATTGAAGTAAATACCGTGTTAGTCACCAGTGAGCGTATAATCGCAGGCTGGCACAGGAACAGGCCCAGGCAGCTGACGCCAGTGTTCGTCAGTACCCGTCACAGTAGAGGGATATTAGACTGAACCCTTCCCATCCACATCACAGACCTCGCATCTGCAGTGCAAGCACCGGCCCTTTAAACTGAGCTAACGGTTGTAGTCTCCCTTGCTGTGAGGGCAAAAATACCTTGTCCATCACCCAAATTCATGTTTTTAAAGCCCAAACAGTACCACATTGGACAAAGGTGGACGGCAGACGAGGGTGGGAGGGAACCTAAGACTTCATCAATGAAAAGTAGCACGAGAATTGATAATTACCAGTACATAACCGGAGCGTTACCACTTTCTCCCTCTTCCTTGTCACAGTCCTTACGTCACAGGGACATAGCAAGCTGTACCAAGTATTTGATCGACAACATTTCCAATCACCCCCATAGTGCCGATATTGGCACCGCCCACAAACATGGTGAAATGACTACTTAGCCCACAAGGAGAGAAATAATTCAGACAACGTAAGGTTTGTGGAAAACAGATTGCTGCAGGTTTATTTCATAATTGAAATATGCCAACATGGAGGGTTAATTTACAGCCGATCAAAGGACAGGCAGCGATGAGTAAACCTAACATGCCCACTCGCCTGATGAACCAAAAACAGCACCATGGGCAAACCCATTCAGTGCTACGATTGTTTAGTTGGAGAGTTTTCCTCCCTTAAAGACCGCGCACCCCAGCATGTCAGGTATCCTAATCACCTGCATCAGGCCGTTTCCAGTGCCTCCTGCAGGTCCAAAAGGAATAAGCTCGTACCAACCTCTGACAAGTGAACCCCATCTTTATCGAAGTACCCTGCGCAGCTTGCGTTAATTAGGCCATGCCTTATGAAACCAAAGCTGCACTGCTTGGTGAACTTGCACATTGTGGTATTTACCCTTCTGTGGGAATGCTCAATGACATCACCCAACCTGGCCCCGTGCCACAACCTGTGCGAGATTATCTCAGACCACCATATCTAAAAAGTGTCCCATGAATTTTTAAGGTGCATCCATTGTCTCATTTTATTTCGAGTTGGCTACCAGGTCACTCACCCAGAAAGCCCCAAAAATGCCAACCTGAATGCTGCTATGAAAAGGGTAGCCTCGTGGATGGAGTATGTGGCCTTGCAGACCCAATCTATCAACCCTTATAGGATGTGGAACTCAATCTGTAACCTGTCATCTGGTGCTCTCAGGTCCCCTTTTGCCCAGCCTATTAGCGCTGCCCTTTTGGAGAATACCCTGCTGGGGTCCTGGGGGCCCCCTAGTTTTGCATGGTGGATAACAGCTGGCAGGTCCCACATGACCTATAAATGCTTCTTTTTTTCTGGGCACTGGCCCATAAAACAAACTGCTGCACTTTGCTCTCAAGAGGTGATTTAGGTCAAGAGCTCGCTCCCCCACGTCAGTAGCACCATCCTTGCTGTGTCCGTGTCCCTGACCCCCCCCCCACACTGCTGCTAGCGTGTTCGAGGCCCTCCTCCACCAGCAGGCATCCACCTGCGCCTCATCCCTGGTGTCTAGTGGGGTTCTGGTAAGCGTCGCTAGACTCGTGTGCATTGTGCCGTTTTCACCGTATTTGTGACTGTATTCTGTGCCTTGCTTTATTGTGCCTTTTTGCTCCATTTGCTTCCATTTGTGTTTTTTTGACTTTTTTGTGACTGCTTTTGCCCCTTGTGCGCTCCCCTTAGCCGCGTTTCCCCGCCGCTGCCTCCCTGCGGCCCGCCCCCCTCACGCCCCCATTTGCCGCTCCCTCCCGCCTCCCAGAGGCTCCTCCCTCCCCCCTCCCGTCTTAATGGCTGGCGCTGCGCGTCGAGGGTGAGCAACCTCTGGCCTGATTTCGGACAAGAGCTCGCTCCCCCACGTCCGCAGCACCACCTTGCTGTGTCCGTGTCCCTGACCCCCGCCCACGCTGCTGATAGCGTGTTCGAGGCCCTCCTCCACCCGCAGCCATCCACCTGCGCCTCATCCCTGGTGTCTAGTGGGCTTCTGGTAAGCATCGCTAGACTCGTGTGCATTGTGCCGTTTTCACCGTATTTGTGACTGTATTCTGTGCCTTGCTTTATTGTGCCTTTTTGCTCCATTTGCTTCCATTTGTGCTTTTTTGACTTTTTTGTGACTGCTTTTGCCCCTTGTGCGCTCCCCTTAGCCGCGTTTCCCCGCCGCTGCCTCCCTGCGGCCCGCCCCCCTCACGCCCCCATTTGCCGCTCCCTCCCGCCTCCCAGCTGATCCTCCCTCCCCCCTCCCCTCTTAATGGCTGGCGCTGCGCATCGAGGGTGAGCGACCTCTGACCTGATTTCGGACAAGAGCTCGCTCCCCCACGTCCACAGCACCACCTTGCTGTGTCCGTGTCCCTGACCCCCGCCCACGCTGCTGCTAGCGTGTTCGAGGCTCTCCTCCACCCGCAGGCATCCACCTGCGCCTCATCCCTGGTGTCTAGTGGGCTTCTGGTAAGCATCGCTAGACTCGTGTGCATTGTGCCATTTTCACCGTATTTGTGACTATATTCTGTGCCTTGCATTATTGTGCCTTTTTGCTCCATTTGCTTCCATTTGAGCTTTTTTGACTTTTTTGTGACTGCTTTTGCCCCTTGTGCGCTCCCCTTAGCCGCGTTTCTCCGCCGCTGCCTCCCTGCGGCCCGCCCCCCTCGCGCCCCCATTTGCCGCTCCCTCCCGCCTCCCAGCTGCTCCTCCCTCCACCCTCCCTTCTTAATGGCTGGCGCTGCGCGTCGAGGGTGAGCGACCTCTGACCTGATTTCGATCAAGAGCTCGCTCCCCCACGTCCGCAGCACCACCTTGCTGTGTCCGTGTCCCTGATCCCCGCCCACGCTGCTGCTAGCGTGTTCGAGGCCCTCCTCCACCCGCAGGCATCCACCTGCGCCTCATCCCTGGTGTCTAGTAGGCTTCTGGTATGCGTCGCTAGACTCGTGTGAATTGTGCCGTTTTCACCGTATTTGTGACTGTATTCTGTGCCTTCCTTTATTGTGCCTTTTTGCTCCATTTGCTTCCATTTGTGCTTTTTTGACTTTTTTGTGACTACTTTTGCCCCTTGTGCGCTCCCGTTAGCCGCGTTTACCCGCCGCTGCCTCCCTGCGGCCCGCCCCCCTCGCGCCTCCATTTGCCGCTCCCTCCCGCCTCCCAGCTGCTCCTCCCTCCCCCTCCCTTCTTAATCGCTGGCGCTGCGCGTCGAGGGTGAGCGACCTCTGACCTGATTTCAGTCAAGAGCTCGCTCCTCCACGTCTGCAGCACCACCTTGCTGTGTCCGTGTCCCTGACCCCCGCCCACGCTGCTGCTAGCGTGTTCGAGGCCCTCCTCCACCCGCAGGCATCCACCTGCGCCTCATCCCTGGTGTCTACTGGGCTTCTGGTAAGCATCGCTAGACTCGTGTGCATTGTGCAGTTTTCACCGTATTTGTGACTGTATTCTGTGCCTTGCTTTATTGTGCCTTTTTCCTCCATTTGCTTCCATTTGTGCTTTTTTGACTTTTTTGTGACTGCTTTTGCCCCTTGTGCGCTCCCCTTAGCCGCGTTTCCTCGCCGCTGCCTCCCTGCGGCCCCGCCCCCCTCGCGCCTCCATTTGCCGCTCCCTCCCGCCTCCCAGCTGCTCCTCCCTCCCCCCTCCCTTCTTAATGGCTGGCGCTGCGCTTCGAGGGTGAGCGACCTCTGACCTGATTTCGGTCAAGAGCTCGCTCCGCCACGTCCGCAGCACCACCTTGCTGTGTCCGTGTCCCTGATTCCCGCCCACGCTGCTGCTAGCGTGTTCGAAGCCCTCCTCCACCCGCAGGCATCCACCTGCGCCTCATCCCTGGTTTCTAGTGGGCTTCTGGTAAGCGTCGCTAGACTCGTGTGCATTGTGCCGTATTCACCGTATTTGTGACTGTATTCTGTGCCTTGCTTTATTGTGCCTTTTTGCTCCATTTGCTTCCATTTGAGCTTTTTTGACTTTTTTGTGACTGCTTTTGCCCCTTGTGCGCTCCCCTTAGCCGCGTTTCCCCGACGCTGCCTCCCTGCGGCCCCGCCCCCATTTGCCGCTCCCTCCCGCCTCCCAGCTGCTCCTCCCTCCCCCCTCCCTTCTTAATGGCTGGCGCTGCGCGTCGAGGGTGAGCGACCTCTGACCTGATTTCGGTCAAGAGCTCGCTCCCCCACTTCCGCAGCACCACCTTGCTGTGTCCGTGTCCCTGACCCCGCCCACGCTGCTGCTAACGTGTTCGAGGCCCTCCTCCACACACAGGCATCCACCTGCGCCTCATCCCTGGTGTCTAGTGGGCTTCTGGTAAGCGTCGCTAGACTTGTGTGCATTGTGCCGTTTTCACCGTATTTGTGACTGTATTCTGTGCCTTGCTTTATTGTGCCTTTTTGCTCCATTTGCTTCCACTTGTGCTTTTTTGATTTTTTTGTGACTGCTTTTGCCCCTTGTGCGCTCCCCTTACCCGCGTTTCCCCGCCGCTACCTCCCTGCGGCCCGTCCCCTCACGCCCCCATTTGTCGCTCCCTCCCACCTCCTAGCTGCTCCTCCCTCCCCCTCCCTTCTTAATGGCTGGCACTGCGCGTCAAGGTTGAGCGACCTCTGACCTGATTTCGGTCAAGAGCTCGCTCCCCCACGTCCGCAGCACCACCTTGCTGTGTCCGTGTCCTGACCCCCGCCCACGCTGCTGCTAGCGTGTTCGAGGCCCTCCTCCACCCGCAGGCATCCACCTGCGCCTCATCCCTGGTGTCTAGTGGGCTTCTGGTAAGCATCGCTAGACTCGTGTGCATTGTGCCGTTTTCACCGTATTTGTGACTGTATTCTGTGCCTTGCTTTATTGTGCCTTTTTGCTCCATTTGCTTCCATTTGTGCTTTTTAGAATTTTTTGGGACTGCTTTTGCCCCTTATGCGCTCCCCTTAGCCGCGTTTCCCCGCCGCTGCCTCCCTGCGGCCCGCCCCCCTCGCGCCCCCATTGGCCGCTCCCTCCCACCTCCCAGCAGCTCCTCCCTCCCCCCTCCCTTCTTAATGGCTGGCGCTGCGCGTCGAGGGTGAGCAACCTCTGACCTGATTTCGGTCAAGAGCTCGCTCCCCCACGTCCGCGGCACCACCTTGCTGTGTTCGTGTCCTGACCCCCGCCCACGCTGCTGCTAGCGTGTTCGAGGCCCTCCTCCACCCGCAGGCATCCACCTGCGCCTCATCCCTGGTGTCTAGTGGGCTTCTGGTAAGCGTCGCTAGACTCGTGTGCATTGTACCGTTTTCACCGAATTTGTGACTGTATTCTGTGCCTTGCTTTATTGTGCCTTTTTGCTCCATTTGCTTCCATTTGAGCTTTTTTGACATATTTTTTGACTGCTTTTGCCCCTTGTGCGCTACCCTTAGCCGCGTTTCCCCGCCGCTGCCTCCCTGCGGCCCGCCCCCCTCCCGCCCCCATATGCCGCTCCCTCCCGCCTCCCAGGTGCTCCTCCCTTCCCCCTCCCTTCTTAATGGCTGGCGCTGCGCGTCGAGGGTGAGCGACCTCTGAATTGATTTCGGTCAAGAGCTCGCTCCCTCACGTCCGCAGCACCACCATGCTGTGTCCGTGTCCTGACCCCCGCCCACGCTGCTGCTAGCGTGTTCGAGGCCCTCCTCCACCCGCAGGCATCTACCTGCGCCTCATCCCTGGTGTCTAGTGGGCTTCTCGTAGGCGTTGCAAGACTCGTGTGCATTGTGCCGTTTTCACCGTATTTGTGACTGTATTCTGTGCCTTGCTTTATTGTGCCTTTTTGCTCCATTTGCTTCCATTTGTGCTTTTTTGACTTTTTTGTGACTGCTTTTGCCCCTTGTGCACTCCCCTTAGCCGCGTTTCCCCGCCGCTGCCTCCCTGCGACCCGCCCCCCTCGCGCCCCCATTTGCCGCTCCCTCCCGTCTCGCAGCTGCTCCTCCCTCCCCCTCCCTTTTTAATCGTTGGCGCTGCGCGTCGAGGGTGAGCGACCTCTGACCTGATTTCGGTCAAGAGCTCGCTCCCCAACGTCCGCAGCACCACCTTGCTGTGTCCGTGTCCCTGACCCCCGCCCACGCTGCTGCTAGCGTGTTTGAGGCCCTCCTCCACCCGCAGGCATCCACCTGCGCCTCATCCCTGCTGTTTAGGGGGCTTCTGGTAAGCGTCGCTAGACTCGTGTGCATTGTGCCGTTTTCACTGTATTTGTGACTGTATTCTGTGCCTTGCTTTATTGTGCCTTTTTGCTCCATTTGCTTCCATTTGAGCTTTTTTGACTTTTTTGTGACTGCTTTTGCCCCTTGTGCGCTCCCCTTAGCCGCGTTTCCCCGCCGCTGCCTCCATGCGGCCCGCCCTCCTCGCGCCTCCATTTGCCGCTCCCTCCCGCCTCCCAGCTGCTCCTCCCTCCCTTCTTAATGGCTGGCGCTGCGCGTCGAGGGTGAGCGACCTCTGACCTGATTTCGGTCAAGAGCTCGCTCCCCCACGTCCGCAGCACCACCTTGCTGTGTCCGTGTCCTGACCCCCGCCCACGCTGCTGCTAGCGTGTTCGAGGCCCTCCTCCACCCGCAGGCATCCACCTGCGCCTCATCCCTGGTGTCTAGTGGGCTTCTGGTAAGCGTCGCTAGACTCGTGTGCATTGTGCCATTTTCACCGTATTTGTGACTGTATTCTGTGCCTTGCTTTATTGTGCCTTTTTGCTCCATTTGCTTCCATTTGTGCTTTTTTGACTTTTTTGTGACTGCTTTTGCCCCTTGTGCGCTCCCCTTAGCCGTGTTTCCCCGCCGCTGCCTACTTGCGGCCCCGCCCCCCTCCCGCCCCCATTTGCCGCTCCCTCCCCCCTCCCAGCTGCTCCTCTCTCCCCCCCCCCTTCTTAATGGCTGGCGCTGCGCGTCGAGGGTGAGCGACCTCTGACCTGATTTCGGTCAAGAGCTCACTCCCCCACATCCGCAGCACCACCTTGCTGTGTCCGTGTCCCTGACCCCCGCCCACGCTGCTGCTAGCATGTTCGAGGCCCTCCTCCACCCTCAGGCATCCACCTGCGCCTCATCCCTGGTGTCTAGTGGGCTTCTGGTAAGCGTCACTAGACTCGTGTGCATTGTGCCGTTTTCACCGTATTTGTGACTGTATTCTGTGCCTCGCTTTATTGTGCCTTTTTGCTCCATTTGCTTCCATTTGTGCTTTTTTGACTTTTTTTGTGACTGCTTTTGCCCCTTGTGCGCTCCCCTTAGCCGCGTTTCCCCGCCTCTGCCTCCCTGCCGCCCGCCCCCCTCACGCCCCCATTTGCCGCTCCCTCCCGCCTCCCAGCTGCTCCTCCCTTCCCCCTCACTTCTTAATGACCGGCGCTGCGAGTCGAGGGTTAGCGACCTCTGACCTGATTTCGGTCAAGAGCTCGCTCCCCCACGTCCGCAGCACCACCTTGCTCTGTCCGTGTCCTGACCCCCACCCACGCTGCTGCTAGCGTGTTCGAGGCCCTCCTCCACCCGCAGGCATCCACCTGCGCCTCATCCCTGGTGTTTAGTGGGCTTCTGGTAAGCGTCACTAGACTCGTGTGCATTGTGCCGTTTTCACCGTATTTGTGACTGTATTCTGTGCCTTGCTTTATTGTGCATTTTTGCTCCATTTGCTTCCATTTGTGCTTTTTTGACTTTTTTTGTGACTGCTTTTGCCCCTTGTGCGCTCCCCTTAGCCGCGTTTCCCCGCCTCTGCCTCCCTGCCGCCCGCCCCCCTCACGCCCCCATTTGCCGCTCCCTCCCGCCTCCCAGCTGCTCCTCCCTCCACCCTCCCTTCTTAATGGCTGGCGCTGCGCGTCGAGGGTGAGCGACCTTTGACCTGATTTCGGTCAAGAGCTCGCTCCCCCACATCCGCAGCACCACCTTGCTGTGTCTGTGTTCCTGACCCCCGCCCACGCTGCTGCTAGCGTGTTCGAGGCCCTCCTCCACCCGCAGGCATCCACCTGCGCCTCATCCCTGGTGTTTAGTGGGCTTCTGGTAAGCGTCGCTAGACTCGTGTACATTGTGCCGTTTTCACCGTATTTGTAACTGTATTCTGTGCCTTGCTTTATTGTGCCTTTTTGCTCCATTTGCTTCCATTTGAGCTTTTTTGACTTTTTTTTGACTGCTTTTGCCCCTTGTGCGCTCCCCTTAGCCGCGTTTCCCCGCCGCTGCCTCCCTGTGGCACGCCCCCCTCGTGCCCCCATTTGCCGCTCCCTCCCGCCTCCCAGCTGCTCCTCCCTCCCCCCTCCCTTCTTAATGGCTGGCGCTGCGCGTCGAGGGTGAGCGACCTCTGACCTGATTTCGGTCAAGAGCTCGCTCCCCCACGTCCGCAGCACCACCTTGCTGTGTCCGTGTCCCTGACCCCGCCCACGCTGCTGCTAGCGTGTTCGAGGCCCTCCTCCACCCACAGGCATCCACCTGCGCCTCATCCCTGGTGTCTAGTGGGCTTCTGGTAAGCGTTGCTAGACTCGTGTGCATTGTGCCGTTTTCATCGTATTTGTGACTGTATTCTGTGCCTTGCTTTATTGTGCCTTTTTGCTCCATTTGCTTCCATTTGTTCTTTTTTGACTTTTTTGTGACTGCTTTTGCCCCTTGTGCGCTCCCCTTAGCCGCGTTTCCCCGCCGCTGTCTCCCTGCGGCCCGCCCCCCTCGCGCCCCCATTTGCCGCTCTCTCCCGTCTCCCAGCTGCTCCTCCCTCCCCCTCCCTTCTTAATGGTTGGCGCTGCGCATCGAGGGTGAGCGACCTCTGACCTGATTTCGGTCAAGAGCTCGCTCCCCCACGTCCGCAGCACCACCTTGCTGTGTCCGTGTCCCTGACCCCCGCCCACGCTGCTGCTAGCGTGTTCGAGGCCCTCCTCCACCCGCAGGCATCCACCTGCGCCTCATCCCTGGTGTCTAGTGGGCTTCTGGTAAGCGTCGCTAGACTCGTGTGCATTGTGCCGTTTTCACCGTATTTGTGACTGTATTCTGTGCCTTGCTTTATTGTGCCTTTTTGCTCCATTTGCTTCCATTTGTGCTTTTTTGACTTTTTTTGTGACTGCTTTTGCCCCTTGTGCGCTACCCTTAGCCGCGTTTCCCCGCCTCTGCCTCCCTGCCGCACGCCCCCCTCACGCCCCCATTTGCCGCTCCCTCCCGCCTCCCAGCTGCTCCTCCCTTCCCCCTCCCTTCTTAATGGCTGGCGCTGCGCGTCGAGGGTTAGCGACCTCTGACCTGATTTCGGTCAAGAGCTCGCTCCCCCACGTCCGCAGCACCACCTTGCTGTGTCCGTGTCCTGACCCCCGCCCACGCTGCTGCTATCGTGTTCGAGGCCCTCCTCCACCCGCAGGCATCCACCTGCGCCTCATCCCTGGTGTCTAGTGGGCTTCTGGTAAGCGTCGCTAGACTCGTGTGCATTGTGCCGTTTTCACCGTATTTGTGACTGTATTCTGTGCCTTGCTTTATTGTGCCTTTTTGCTCCATTTGCTTCCATTTGTGCTTTTTTGACTTTTTTGTGACTGCTTTTGCCCCTTGTGCGCTCCCCTTAGCCGCGTTTCCCCGCCGCTGCCTCCCTGCGGCCCGCCCCCCTCGCGCCCCCATTTGCCGCTCCCTCCCGCCTCCCAGCTGCTCCTCCCTCCCCCCTCCCCCCTCCCTTCTTAATAGCTGGCGCTGCGCGTCGAGGGTGAGCGACTTCTGACCTGATTTCGATCAAGAGCTCGCTCCCCCACGTCTGCAGCACCACCTTGCTGTGTCCGTGTCCCTGACCCCCGCCCACGCTGCTGCTAGCGTGTTCGAGGCCCTCCTCCACCCGCAGGCATCCACCTGCGCCTCATCCCTGGTGTTTAGTGGTCTTCTGTTACGCGTCGCTAGATTCATGTACATTGTGTAGTTTTCACCGTATTTGTGACTGTATGCTGTGCCTTGCTTTATTGTGCCTTTTTGCTCCATTTGCTTCCATTTGAGCTTTTTTGACTTTTTTTTTACTGCTTTTGCCCCTTGTGCACTCCCCTTTGCTGCATTTCCCTGCCGCTGCCTCCCTGCGGCCCGGCCACCTCGCGCCCCCATTTGCCGCTCCCTCCCACCTCCCAGCTGCTCTTCCCTCCCCCCTCCCTTCTTAATAGCTAGCACTGCGCGTCGAGGGCGAGCGACCTCTGACCTGATTTCGGTCAAAAGCTCGCTCCCCCACGTCCACAGCACCACCTTGCTGTGTCCGTGTCCTGACCCCCGCCTACGCTGCTGCTAGCGTGTTCGAGGCCCTCCTCCACCCGCAGGCATCCACCTGCGCCTCATCCCTGGTGTCTAGTGGGCTTCTGGTAAGCGTTGCTAGACTCGTGTGCATTGTGCCGTTTTCACCGTATTTGTGACTGTATTCTGTGCCTTACTTTATTGTGCCTTTTTGCTCCATTTGCTTCCATTTGAGCTTTTTTGACTTTTTTGTGACTGCTTTTGCCCCTTGTGCGCTCCCCTTAGCCGCGTTTCCCCGCCGCTGCCTCCCTGCGGCCCGCCCCCCTCGCGCTCCCATTTGCCGCTACCTCTGACCTCCCAGCTGCTCCTCCCTCCCCCCTCCCTTCTTAATGGCTGGCGCTGCGCGTCGAGGGTGAGCGACCTCTGACCTGATTTCGGTCAAGAGCTCGCTCCCCCACGTCCGCAGCACCACCTTGCTGTGTCCGTGTCCCTGACCTCCGCCCACGCTGCTGATAGCGTGTTCGAGGCCCTCCTCCACCCGCAGGCATCCACCTGCACCTCATCCCTGGTGTCTAGTGGGCTTCTAGTAAGCGTTGCTAGACTCGTATGCATTGTGCCGTTTTCACCGTATTTGTGACTGTATTCTGTGCCTTGCTTTATTGTGCCTTTTTGCTCCATTTGCTTCCATTTGAGCTTTTTTGACTTTTTTGTGACTGCTTTTGCCCCTTGTGCGCTCCCCTTAGCCGCGTTTCCCCGCCGCTGCCTCCATGCGGCCCGCCCTCCTCGCGCCTCCATTTGCCGCTCCCTCCCGCCTCCCAGCTGCTCCTCCCTCCCTTCTTAATGGCTGGCGCTGCGCGTCGAGGGTGAGCGACCTCTGACCTGATTTCGGTCAAGAGCTCGCTCCCCCACGTCCGCAGCACCACCTTGCTGTGTCCGTGTCCTGACCCCCGCCCACGCTGCTGCTAGCGTGTTCGAGGCCCTCCTCCACCCTCAGGCATCCACCTGCGCCTCATCCCTGGTGTCTAGTGGGCTTCTGGTAACCGTCGCTAGACTCGTGTGCATTGTGCCATTTTCACCGTTTTTGTGAATGTATTCTGTGCCTTGCTTTATTGTGCCTTTTTACTCCATTTGCTTCCATTTGTGCTTTTTTGACTTTTTTGTGACTGCTTTTGCCCCTTGTGCGCTCCCCGTAGCCGCGTATCCACGCCGCTGCCTCCCTGCGGCCCGCCCCCCTCATGCCCCCATTTGCCGCTCCCTCCCATCTCCCAGCTGCTCCTCCCTCCCCCCTCCCTTCTTAATGGTTGGCGCTGCACGTCGAGGGTGAGCGACTTCTGACCTGATTTCGGTCAAGAGCTCGCTCCCCCACGTCCGCAGCACCACCTTGCTGTGTCCGTGTCCCTGACCCCCACCCACGCTGCTGCTAGCGTGTTCGAGGCCCTCCTCCACCCGCAGGCATCCACCTGCGCCTCATCCCTGGTGTCTAGTGGGCTTCTGGTAAGCGTCGCTAGACTCGTGTGCATTGTGCCGTTTTCACCGTATTTGTGACTGTATTCTGTGCCTTGCTTTATTGTGCCTTTTTGCTCCATTTGCTTCCATTTGTGCTTTTTTGACTTTTTTGTGACTGCTTTTGCCCCTTGTGCGCTCCCCTTAGCCGCGTTTCCCCGCCGCTGCCTCCCTGCGGCCCGCCCCCCTCGCGCCCCCATTTGTTGCTCCCTCCCGCCTCCCAGCTGCTCCTCCCTCCCCCCTCCCTTCTTAATGGCTGGCGCTGCGCGTCGAGGGTGAGCGACCTCTGAACTGATTTCGGTCAAGAGCTCGCTCCCTCACGTCCGCAGCACCACCATGCTGTGTCCGTGTCCTGACCCCCGCCCACGCTGCTGCTAGCGTGTTCGAGGCCCTCCTCCACCCGCAGGCATCTACCTGCGCCTCATCCCTTGTGTCTAGTGGGCTTCTGGTAGGCGTTGCAAGACTCGTGTGCATTGTGCCATTTTCACCGTATTTGTGACTGTATTCTGTGCCTTGCTTTATTGTGCCTTTTTGCTCCATTTGCTTCCATTTGTGCTTTTTTGACTTTTTTCTGACTGATTTTGCCCCTTGTGCACTCCCCTTAGCCGCGTTTCCCCGCCGCTGCCTCCCTGCGACCCGCCCCCCTCGCGCCCCCATTTGCCGCTCCCTCCCGTCTCGCAGCTGCTCCTCCCTCCCCCTCCCTTTTTAATGGTTGGCGCTGCGCGTCGAGGGTGAGCGACCTCTGACCTGATTTCGGTCAAGAGCTCGCTCCCCAACGTCCGCAGCACCACCTTGCTGTGTCCGTGTCCCTGACCCCCGCCCACGCTGCTGCTAGCGTGTTCGAGGCCCTCCTCCACCCGCAGGCATCCACCTGCACCTCATCCCTGGTGTCTAGTGGGCTTCTAGTAAGCGTTGCTAGACTCGTATGCATTGTGCCGTTTTCACCGTATTTGTGACTGTATTCTGTGCCTTGCTTTATTGTGCCTTTTTGCTCCATTTGCTTCCATTTGAGCTTTTTTGACTTTTTTGTGACTGCTTTTGCCCCTTGTGCGCTCCCCTTAGCCGCGTTTCCCCGCCGCTGCCTCCATGCGGCCCGCCCTCCTCGCGCCTCCATTTGCCGCTCCCTCCCGCCTCCCAGCTGCTCCTCCCTCCCTTCTTAATGGCTGGCGCTGCGCGTCGAGGGTGAGCGACCTCTGACCTGATTTCGGTCAAGAGCTCGCTCCCCCACGTCCGCAGCACCACCTTGCTGTGTCCGTGTCCTGACCCCCGCCCACGCTGCTGCTAGCGTGTTCGAGGCCCTCCTCCACCCTCAGGCATCCACCTGCGCCTCATCCCTGGTGTCTAGTGGGCTTCTGGTAACCGTCGCTAGACTCGTGTGCATTGTGCCATTTTCACCGTTTTTGTGAATGTATTCTGTGCCTTGCTTTATTGTGCCTTTTTACTCCATTTGCTTCCATTTGTGCTTTTTTGACTTTTTTGTGACTGCTTTTGCCCCTTGTGCGCTCCCCGTAGCCGCGTATCCACGCCGCTGCCTCCCTGCGGCCCGCCCCCCTCATGCCCCCATTTGCCGCTCCCTCCCATCTCCCAGCTGCTCCTCCCTCCCCCCTCCCTTCTTAATGGTTGGCGCTGCACGTCGAGGGTGAGCGACTTCTGACCTGATTTCGGTCAAGAGCTCGCTCCCCCACGTCCGCAGCACCACCTTGCTGTGTCCGTGTCCCTGACCCCCACCCACGCTGCTGCTAGCGTGTTCGAGGCCCTCCTCCACCCGCAGGCATCCACCTGCGCCTCATCCCTGGTGTCTAGTGGGCTTCTGGTAAGCGTCGCTAGACTCGTGTGCATTGTGCCGTTTTCACCGTATTTGTGACTGTATTCTGTGCCTTGCTTTATTGTGCCTTTTTGCTCCATTTGCTTCCATTTGTGCTTTTTTGACTTTTTTGTGACTGCTTTTGCCCCTTGTGCGCTCCCCTTAGCCGCGTTTCCCCGCCGCTGCCTCCCTGCGGCCCGCCCCCCTCGCGCCCCCATTTGTCGCTCCCTCCCGCCTCCCAGCTGCTCCTCCCTCCCCCCTCCCTTCTTAATGGCTGGCGCTGCGCGTCGAGGGTGAGCGACCTCTGAACTGATTTCGGTCAAGAGCTCGCTCCCTCACGTCCGCAGCACCACCATGCTGTGTCCGTGTCCTGACCCCCGCCCACGCTGCTGCTAGCGTGTTCGAGGCCCTCCTCCACCCGCAGGCATCTACCTGCGCCTCATCCCTTGTGTCTAGTGGGCTTCTGGTAGGCGTTGCAAGACTCGTGTGCATTGTGCCATTTTCACCTTATTTGTGACTGTATTCTGTGCCTTGCTTTATTGTGCCTTTTTGCTCCATTTGCTTCCATTTGTGCTTTTTTGACTTTTTTCTGACTGATTTTGCCCCTTGTGCACTCCCCTTAGCCGCGTTTCCCCGCCGCTGCCTCCCTGCGACCCGCCCCCCTCGCGCCCCCATTTGCCGCTCCCTCCCGTCTCGCAGCTGCTCCTCCCTCCCCCTCCCTTTTTAATGGTTGGCGCTGCGCGTCGAGGGTGAGCGACCTCTGACCTGATTTCGGTCAAGAGCTCGCTCCCCAACGTCCGCAGCACCACCTTGCTGTGTCCGTGTCCCTGACCCCCGCCCACGCTGCTGCTAGCGTGTTTGAGGCCCTCCTCCACCCGCAGGCATCCACCTGCGCCTCATCCCTGCTGTTTAGGGGGCTTCTGGTAAGCGTCGCTAGACTCGTGTGCATTGTGCCATTTTCACCGTATTTGTGACTGTATTCTGTGCCTTGCTTTATTGTGCCTTTTTGCTCCATTTGCTTCCATTTGAGCTTTTTTGACTTTTTTGTGACTGCTTTTGCCCCTTGTGCGCTCCCCTTAGCCGCGTTTCCCCGCCGCTGCCTCCATGCGGCCCGCCCTCCTCGCGCCTCCATTTGCCGCTCCCTCCCGCCTCCCAGCTGCTCCTCCCTCCCTTCTTTATGGCTGGCGCTGCGCGTCGAGGGTGAGCGACCTCTGACCTGATTTCGGTCAAGAGCTCGCTCCCCCACGTCCGCAGCACCACCTTGCTGTGTCCGTGTCCTGACCCCCGCCCACGCTGCTGCTAGCGTGTTCGAGGCCCTCCTCCACCCGCAGGCATCCACCTGCGCCTCATCCCTGGTGTCTAGTGGGCTTCTGGTAAGCGTCGCTAGACTCGTGTGCATTGTGCCATTTTCACCGTATTTGTGACTGTATTCTGTGCCTTGCTTTATTGTGCCTTTTTGCTCCATTTGCTTCCATTTGTGCTTTTTTGACTTTTTTGTGACTGCTTTTGCCCCTTGTGCGCTCCCCTTAGCCGTGTTTCCCCGCCGCTGCCTACTTGCGGCCCCGCCCCCCTCCCGCCCCCATTTGCCGCTCCCTCCCCCCTCCCAGCTGCTCCCCCCTCCCTTCTTAATGGCTGGCGCTGCGCGTCGAGGGTGAGCGACCTCTGACCTGATTTCGGTCAAGAGCTCGGTCCCCCACATCCGCAGCACCACCTTGCTGTGTCCGTGTCCCTGACCCCGCCCACGCTGCTGCTAGCATGTTCGAGGCCCTCCTCCACCCTCAGGCATCCACCTGCGCCTCATCCCTGGTGTCTAGTGGGCTTCTGGTAAGCGTCGCTAGACTCGTGTGCATTGTGCCGTTTTCACCGTATTTGTGACTGTATTCTGTGCCTTGCTTTATTGTGCCTTTTTGCTCCATTTGCTTCCATTTGTGCTTTTTTGACTTTTTTTGTGACTACTTTTGCCCCTTGTACGCTCCCCTTAGCCGCGTTTCCCCGCCTCTGCCTCCCTGCCGCCCGCCCCCCTCACGCCCCCATTTGCCGCTCCCTCCCGCCTCCCAGCTGCTCCTCCCTTCCCCCTCCCTTCTTAATGACTGGCGCTGCGCGTCGAGGGTTAGCGACCTCTGACCTGATTTCGGTCAAGAGCTCGCTCCCCCACGTCCGCAGCACCACCTTGCTCTGTCCGTGTCCTGACCCCCACCCACGCTGCTGCTAGCGTGTTTGAGGCCCTCCTCCACCCGCAGGCATCCACCTGCGCCTCATCCCTGGTGTCTAGTGGGCTTCTGGTAAGCGTCGCTAGACTTGTGTGCATTGTGCCGTTTTCACTGTATTTGTGACTGTATTCTGTGCCTTGCTTTATTGTGCCTTTTTGCTCCATTTGCTTCCATTTGTGCTTTTTTGACTTTTTTGTGACTGCTTTTGCCCCTTGTGCGCTCCCCTTAGCCGCGTTTCCCCGCCGCTGCCTCCCTGCGGCCCGCCCCCCTCGCGCCCCCATTTGCCGCTCCCTCCCGCCTCCCAGCTGCTCCTCCCTCCACCCTCCCTTCTTAATGGCTGGCGCTGCGCGTCGAGGGTGAGCGACCTCTGACCTGATTTCGATCAAGAGCTCGCTCCCCCACATCCGCAGCACCACCTTGCTGTGTCTGTGTTCCTGACCCCCGCCCACGCTGCTGCTAGCGTGTTCAAGGCCCTCCTCCACCCGCAGGCATCCACCTGCGCCTCATCCCTGGTGTTTAGTGGGCTTCTGGTAAGCGTCGCTAGACTTGTGTGCATTGTGCCGTTTTCACTGTATTTGTGACTGTATTCTGTGCCTTGCTTTATTGTGCCTTTTTGCTCCATTTGCTTCCATTTGTGCTTTTTTGACTTTTTTGTGACTGCTTTTGCCCCTTGTGCGCTCCCCTTAGCCGCGTTTCCCCGCCGCTGCCTCCCTGCGGCCCGCCCCCCTCGCGCCCCCATTTGCCGCTCCCTCCCGCCTCCCAGCTGCTTCTCCCTCCACCCTCCCTTCTTAATGGCTGGCGCTGCGCGTCGAGGGTGAGCGACCTCTGACCTGATTTCGATCAAGAGCTCGCTCCCCCACATCCGCAGCACCACCTTGCTGTGTCTGTGTTCCTGACCCCCGCCCACGCTGCTGCTAGCGTGTTCGAGGCCCTCCTCCACCCGCAGGCATCCACCTGCGCCTCATCCCTGGTGTTTAGTGGGCTTCTGGTAAGCGTCGCTAGACTCGTGTACATTGTGCCGTTTTCACCGTATTTGTAACTGTATTCTGTGCCTTGCTTTACTGTGCCTTTTTGCTCCATTTGCTTCCATTTGAGCTTTTTTGACTTTTTTTTTACTGCTTTTGCCCCTTGTGTGCTCCCCTTAGCCGCGTTTCCCCGCCGATGCCTCCCTGCGGCACGCCCCCCTCGTGCCCCCATTTGCCGCTCCCTCCCGCCTCCCAGCTGCTCCTCCCTCCCCCCTCCCTTCTTAATGGCTGGCGCTGCGCGTCGAGGGTTAGCGACCTCTGACCTGATTTCGGTCAAGAGCTCGCTCCCCCACGTCCGCAGCACCACCTTGCTGTGTCCGTGTCCCTGACCCCGCCCACGCTGCTGCTAGCGTGTTCGAGGCCCTCCTCCACCCGCAGGCATCCACCTGCGCCTCATCCCTGGTGTCTAGTGGGCTTCTGGTAAGCGTTGCTAGACTCGTGTGCATTGTGCCGTTTTCACCGTATTTGTGACTGTATTCTGTGCCTTGCTTTATTGTGCCTTTTTGCTCCATTTGCTTCCATTTGTGCTTTTTTGACTTTTTTGTGACTGCTTTTGCCCCTTGTGCACTCCCCTTAGCCGCGTTTCCCCGCCGCTGCCTCCCTGCGGCCCGCCCCCCTCGCGCCCCCATTTGCCGCTCCCTTCCGTCTCCCAGCTGCTCCTCCCTCCCCCTCCCTTCTTAATGGTTGGCGCTGCGCATCGAGGGTGAGCGACCTCTGACCTGATTTCGGTCAAGAGCTCGCTCCCCCACGTCCGCAGCACCACCTTGCTGTGTCCGTGTCCCTGACCCCCGCCCACGCTGCTGCTAGCGTGTTCGAGGCCCTCCTCCACCCGCAGGCATCCACCTGCGCCTCATCCCTGTTGTTTAGTGGGCTTCTGGGAAGCGTCGCTAGACTCGTGTGCATTGTGCCGTTTTCACCGTATTTGTGACTGTATTCTGTGCCTTGCTTTATTGTGCCTTTTTGCTCCATTTGCTTCCATTTGAGCTTTTTTGACTTTTTTGTGACTGCTTTTGCCCCTTGTGCGCTCCCCTTAGCCGCGTTTCCCCGCCGCTGCCTCCCTGCGGCCCGCCCCCCTCGCGCCTCCATTTGCCGCTCCCTCCCGCCTCCCAGCTGCTCCTCAATTCCTTCTTAATGGCTGGCGCTGCGCGTCGAGGGTGAGCGACCTCTGACCTGATTTCGGTCAAGAGCTCGCTCCCCCACGTCCGCAGCACCACCTTGCTGTGTCCGTGTCCTGACCCCCGCCCACGCTGCTGCTAGCGTGTTCGAGGCCCTCCTCCTCCCGCAGGCATCCACCTGCGCCTCATCCCTGGTGTCTAGTGGGCTTCTGGTAAGCGTCGCTAGACTCGTGTGCATTGTGCCGTTTTCACCGTATTTGTGACTGTATTCTGTGCCTTGCTTTATTGTGTCTTTTTGCTCCATTTGCTTCCATTTGTGCTTTTTTGACTTTTTTGTGACTGCTTTTGCCCCTTGTGCGCTCCCCTTAGCCGCGTTTCCCCGCCGCTGCCTCCCTGCGGCCCGCCCCCCTCGCGCCCCCATTTGCCGCTCCCTCCCGCCTCCCAGCTGCTCCTCCCTCCCCCCTCCCCCCTCCCTTCTTAATAGCTGGCGCTGCGCGTCGAGGGTGAGCGACTTCTGACCTGATTTCGATCAAGAGCTCGCTCCCCCACGTCCGCAGCACCACCTTGCTGTGTCCGTGTCCCTGACCCCCGCCCACGCTGCTGCTAGCGTGTTCGAGGCCCTCCTCCACCCGCAGGCATCCACCTGCGCCTCATCCCTGGTGTTTAGTGGGCTTCTGTTACGCGTCGCTAGATTCGTGTACATTGTGTCGTTTTCACCGTATTTGTGACTGTATGCTGTGCCTTGCTTTATTGTGCCTTTTTTCTCCATTTGCTTCCATTTGAGCTTTTTTGACTTTTTTTTGACTGCTTTTGCCCCTTGTGCACTCCCCTTTGCTGCGTTTCCCTGCCGCTGCCTCCCTGCGGCCCGCCCACCTCGCGCCCCCATTTGCCGCTCCCTCCCGCCTCCCAGCTGCTCTTCCCTCCCCCCTCCCTTCTTAATAGCTGGCACTGCGCGTCGGGGGCGAGCGACCTCTGACCTGATTTCGGTCAAAAGCTCGCTCCCCCACGTCCACAGCACCACCTTGCTGTGTCCGTGTCCTGACCCCCGCCTACGCTGCTGCTAGCGTGTTCGAGGCCCTCCTCCACCCGCAGGCATCCACCTGCGCCTCATCCCTGGTGTCTAGTGGGCTTCTGGTAAGCGTCGCTAGACTCGTGTGCATTGTGCCGTTTTCACTGTATTTGTGACTGTATTCTGTGCCTTGCTTTATTGTGCCTTTTTGCTCCTTTTGCTTCCATTTGTGCTTTTTTGACTTTTTTGTGACTGCTTTTGCCCCTTGTGCGCTCCCCTTAGCCGCGTTTCCCCGCCGCTGCCTCCCTGCGGCCCGCCCCCCTCACGCCCCCATTTGCCGCTCCCTCCCGCCTCCCAGCTGCTCCCCCCTCCCTTCTTAATGGCTGGCGCTGCGCGTCGAGGGTGAGCGACCTCTGACCTGATTTCGGTCAAGAGCTCACTCCCCCACGTCCGCAGCACCACCTTGCTGTCCGTGTCCCTGACCCCCGCCCATGCTGCTGCTAGCGTGTTCGAGGCCCTCCTCCACCCGCAGGCATCCACCTGCGCCTCATCCCTGGTGTATAGTGGGATTCTGGTAAGCGTCGCTAGACTCGTGTGCATTGTGCCGTTTTCACCGTATTTGTGACTGTATTCTGTGCCTTACTTTATTGTGCCTTTTTGCTCCATTTGCTTCCATTTGAGCTTTTTTGACTTTTTTGTGACTGCTTTTGCCCCTTGTGCGCTCCCCTTAGCCGCGTTTCCCCGCCGCTGCCTCCCTGCGGCCCGCCCCCCTCGAGCTCCCATTTGCCGCTACCTCTGACCTCCCAGCTGCTCCTCCCTCCCCCCTCCCTTCTTAATGGCTGGCGCTGCGCGTCGAGGGTGAGCGACCTCTGACCTGATTTCGGTCAAGAGCTCGCTCCCCCACGTCCGCAGCACCACCTTGCTGTGTCCGTGTCCCTGACCTCCGCCCACGCTGCTGATAGCGTGTTCAAGGCCCTCCTCCACCCGCAGGCATCCACCTGCGCCTCATCCCTGGTGTCTAGTGGGCTTCTAGTAAGCGTTGCTAGACTCGTGTGCATTGTGCAGTTTTCACCGTATTTGTGACTGTATTCTGTGCCTTGCTTTATTGTGCCTTTTTGCTCCATTTGCTTCCATTTGTGCTTTTTTGACTTTTTTGTGACTGCTTTTGCCCCTTGTGCGCTCCCCTTAGCCGCGTTTCCTCGCCGCTGCCTCCCTGCGGCCCCGCCCCCCTCGCGCCTCCATTTGCCGCTCCCTCCCGCCTCCCAGCTGCTCCTCCCTCCCCCCTCCCTTCTTAATGGCTGGCGCTGCGCTTCGAGGGTGAGCGACCTCTGACCTGATTTCGGTCAAGAGCTCGCTCCCCCACGTCCGCAGCACCACCTTGCTGTGTCCGTGTCCCTGATTGCCGCCCACGCTGCTGCTAGCGTGTTCGAAGCCCTCCTCCACCCGCAGGCATCCACCTGCGCCTCATCCCTGGTTTCTAGTGGGCTTCTGGTAAGCGTCGCTAGACTCGTGTGCATTGTGCCGTATTCACCGTATTTGTGACTGTATTCTGTGCCTTGCTTTATTGTGCCTTTTTGCTCCATTTGAGCTTTTTTAAATTTTTTGTGACTGCTTTTGCCCCTTGTGCGCTCCCCTTAGCCGCGTTTCCCCGCCGCTGCCTCCCTGCGGCCCCGCCCCCATTTGCCGCTCCCTCCCGCCTCCCAGCTGCTCCTCCCTCCCCCCTCCCTTCTTAATGGCTGGCGCTGCGCGTCGAGGGTGAGCGACCTCTGACCTGATTTCGGTCAAGAGCTCGCTCCCCCACTTCCGCAGCACCACCTTGCTGTGTCCGTGTCCCTGACCCCGCCCACGCTGCTGCTAACGTGTTCGAGGCCCTCCTCCACACACAGGCATCCACCTGCGCCTCATCCCTGGTGTCTAGTGGGCTTCTGGTAAGCGTCGCTAGACTTGTGTGCATTGTGCCGTTTTCACCGTATTTGTGACTGTATTCTGTGCCTTGCTTTATTGTTCCTTTTTGCTCCATTTGCTTCCACTTGTGCTTTTTTGATTTTTTTGTGACTGCTTTTGCCCCTTATGCGCTCCACTTAGCCGCGTTTCCCCGCCGCTGCCTCCCTGCGGCCCGCCCCCCTCGCGCCCCCATTGGCCGCTCCCTCCCACCTCCCAGCAGCTCCTCCCTCCCCCCTCCCTTCTTAATGGCTGGCGCTGCGCGTCGAGGGTGAGCAACCTCTGACCTGATTTCGGTCAAGAGCTCGCTCCCCCACGTCCGCGGCACCACCTTGCTGTGTCCGTGTCCTGACCCCCGCCTACGCTGCTGCTAGGGTGTTCGAGGCCCTCCTCCACCCGCAGGCATCCACCTGCGCCTCATCCCTGGTGTCTAGTGGGCTTCTGGTAAGCATCGCTAGACTCGTGTGCATTGTGCCGTTTTCACCGTATTTGTGACTGTATTCTGTGCCTTGCTTTATTGTGCCTTTTTGCTCCATTTGCTTCCATTTGTGCTTTTTAGAATTTTTTGGGACTGCTTTTGCCCCTTATGCGCTCCACTTAGCCGCGTTTCCCCGCCGCTGCCTCCCTGCGGCCCGCCCCCCTCGCGCCCCCATTGGCCGCTCCCTCCCACCTCCCAGCAGCTCCTCCCTCCCCCCTCCCTTCTTAATGGCTGGTGCTGCGCGTCGAGGGTGAGCAACCTCTGACCTGATTTCGGTCAAGAGCTCGCTCCCCCACGTCCGCGGCACCACCTTGCTGTGTCCGTGTCCTGACCCCCGCCCACGCTGCTGCTAGGGTGTTCGAGGCCCTCCTCCACCCGCAGGCATCCACCTGCGCCTCATCCCTGGTGTCTAGTGGGCTTCTGGTAAGCGTCGCTAGACTCGTGTGCATTGTACCGTTTTCACCGAATTTGTGACTGTATTCTGTGCCTTGCTTTATTGTGCCTTTTTGCTCCATTTGCTTCCATTTGAGCTTTTTTGACATATTTTTTGACTGCTTTTGCCCCTTGTGCGCTCCCCTTAGCCGCGTTTCCCCGCCGCTGCCTCCCTGCGGCACGCCCCCCTCATGCCCCCATTTGCCGCTCCCTCCCGCCTCCCAGCTGCTCCTCCCTCCCCCCTCCCTTCTTAGTGGCTGGCGCTGCGCGTCGAGGGTGAGCGACCTCTGACCTGATTTCGGTCAAGAGCTCGCTCCCCCACGTCCGCAGCACCACCTTGCTGTGTCCGTGTTCTGACCCCCGCCCACGCTGCTGCTAGCGTGTTCGAGGCCCTCCTCCACCCGCAGGCATCCACCTGCGCCTCATCCCTGGTGTCTAGTGGGCTTCTGGTAAGCATTACTAGACTCGTGTGCATTGTGCCGTTTTCACCGTATTTGTGACTGTATTCTGTGCCTTGCTTTATTGTGCCTTTTTGCTCCATTTGCTTCCATTTGTGCTTTTTTGACTTTTTTGTGACTGCTTTTGCCCCTTGTGCGCTCCCCTTAGCCGTGTTTCCCCGCTGCTGCCTCCCTGCGGCCCACCCCCCTCGCGCCCCGATTGGACGCTCCCTCCCGCCTCCCAGCGGCTCCACCCTCCCCCTCCCTTCTTAATGGCTGGCGCTGCGCGTCGAGATTGAGCGACCTCTGACCTGATTTCGGTCAAGAGCTCGCTCCCCCATGTCCGCAGCACCACATTGCTGTGTCTGTGTCCTGACCCCCGCCCACGCTGCTGCTAGCGTGTTCGAGGCCCTCCTCCACCCGCAGGCATCCACCTGCGCCTCATCCCTGGTGTCTAGTTGGCTTCTGGTAAGCGGCGCTAGACTCGTGTGCATTGTGCCGTTTTCACTGTATTTGTGACTGTATTCTGTGCCTTGCTTTATTGTGCCTTTTTGCTCCATTTGCTTCCATTTGTGATTTTTTTTCTTTTTTGTGACTGCTTTTGCCCCTTGTGTGCTCCCCTTAGCGGCGTTTCCCCGCCGCTGCCTCCCTGCGGCCCGCCCCCCTCGCCACCCCCATTTGCCACTCCCTCCCACCTCCCAGCTGCTCCTCCCTTCCCCCTCCCTTCTTAATGGCTGGCGCTGCGCGTCGAGGGTGAGCAACCTCTGACCTGATTTCGGTCAAGAGCTCGCTCCCCCACGTCCGCAGCACCACCTTGCTGTTTCCGTGTCCCTGACCCCCGCCCACGCTGCTGCTAGCGTGTTCGAGGCCCTCCTCCACCCGCAGGCATCCACCTGCGCCTCATCCCTGCTGTTTAGGGGGCTTCTGGTAAGCATCGCTAGACTCGTGTGCATTGTGCCGTTTTCACCGTATTTGTGACTGTATTCTGTGCCTTGCTTTATTGTGCCTTTTTGCTCCATTTGCTTCCATGTGTGCTTTTTTGTGACTGCTTTTGCCCCTTGTGCGCTTCCCTTAGCCGCGTTTCCCCGCCGCTGCCTCCCTCGGCCCCGCCCCCCTCCCGCCCCCATTTGCCGCTCCCTCCCGCCTCCCAGCTGCTCCTCCCTCCCTTCTTAATGTCTGGCGCTGCGCGTCGAGGGTGAGCGACCTCTGACCTGATTTTGGTCAAGAGCTCGCTCCCCCACGTCCGCAGCACCACCTTGCTGTGTCTGTGTCACTGACCCCCGCACACGCTGCTGCTAGCGTGTTCGAGGCCCTCCTCCACCCGCAGGCATCCACCTGCGCCTCATCCCGGGTGTCTAGTGGGCTTCTGGTAAACGTCGCTAGACTCGTGTGCATTGTGCCGTTTTCACCGTATTTGTGATTATTCTGTGCCTTGCTTTATTGTGCCTTTTTGCTTCATTTGCTTCCATTTGTGCTTTTTTGACTTTTTTGTGACTGCTTTTGCCCCTTGTGCACTCCCCTTACCCGCGTTTCCCCGCCGCTGCCTCCCTGCGGCCCGCCCCCCTCGTGCCCCCATTTGCCGCTACCTCCTGCCTCCCAGCTGCTCCTCCCTCCCCCTTCCCTTCTTAATGGTTGGCGCTGCGCGTCGAGGGTGAGCGACCTCTGACCTGATTTCGGTCAAGAGCTCGCTCCCCCACGTCCGCAGCACCACCTTGCTGTGTCCGTGTCCCTGACCCCCGCCCACGCTGCTGCTAGCGTGTTCGAGGCCCTCCTCCACCCGCAGGCATCCACCTGCGCCTCATCCCTGGTGTCTAGTGGGCTTCTGGTAAGCGTCGCTAGACTCGTGTGCATTGTGCCGTTTTCACCGTATTTGTGACTGTATTCTGTGCCTTGCTTTATTGTGCCTTTTTGCTCCATTTGCTTCCATTTGTGCTTTTTTGAATTTTTTGTGACTGTTTTTACCCCTTGTGCGCTCCCCTTAGCAGCGTTTCCCCACCGCTGCCTCCCTGCGGCCCGCCCCCCTCGCGCCTCCATTTGCCGCTCCCTCCCGCCACCCAGCTGCTCCTCCCTCCCTTCTTAATGCCTGGCGCTGCGCGTCGAGGGTGAGCGACCTCTGACCTGATTTCGGTCAAGCGCTCTTCTCCCCCACGTCCGCAGCACCACCTTGCTGTGTCCGTGTCCTGACCCCCACCCACGCTGCTGCTACCGTGTTCGAGGCCCTCCTCCACGCGCAGTTATCCACCTGCGCCTCATCCCTGGTGTATAGTGGGCTTCTGGTAAGCGTCGCTAGACTCGTGTGCATTGTGCCGTTTTCACCATATTTGTGACTGTATTCTGTCCCTTGCTTTATTGTGCCTTTTTGCTCCATTTGCTTCCATTTGTACTTTTTTGACTTTTTTGTGACTGCTTTTGCCCCTTCTGCGCTTCCCTTAGCCGTGTTTCCCCGCCGCTGCCTCCCTGCGGCCCGCCCCCCTGCGGCCCAGCCCCCCCTTTGCCCCCATTTTCCGCTCCCTCCCGCCTCCCAGCTGCTCCTCCCTCCCCCCTCCTTTCTTAATGTCTGGCGCTGCGCGTCGAGGGTGAGCGACCTCTGACCTGATTTCGGTCAAGAGCTCGCTCCCCCACGTCCGCAGCACCACCTTGCTGTGTCCGTGTCCCTGACCCCCGCCCACGCTGCTGCTAGCGTGTTCGAGGCCCTCCTCCACCCGCAGGCATCCACCTGCGCCTCATCCCTGGTGTCTAGTGGGCTTCTGGTAAGCGTCGCTAGATTCGTGTGCATTGTGCCGTTTTCACCGTATTTGTGACTGTATTCTGTGCCTTGCTTTACTGTGCCTTTTTGCTCCATTTGCTTCCTTTTGTGCTTTTTTGACTTTTTTGTGACTGCTTTTGCCCCTTGTGCACTCCCCTTAGCCGCGTTTCCCTGCCGCTGCCTCCCTGCGGCCCGCCCTCCTCGCGCCCCCATTTGCCGCTACCTCCCGCCTCCCAGCTGCTCCTCCCTCCCCCCTCCCTTCTTAATGGTTGGCGCTGCGCGTCGAGGGTGAGCGACCTCTGACCTGATTTCGGTCAAGAGCTCGCTCCCCCACGTCCGCAGCACCACCTTGCTGTGTCCGTGTCCCTGACCCCCGCCCACGCTGCTGCTAGCGTGTTCGAGGCCCTCCTCCACCTGGAGGCATCCACCTGCGCCTCATACCTGGTGTCTAGTGGGCTTCTGGTAAGCGTTGCTAGACTCGTGTGCATTGTGCCGTTTTCACCGTATTTGTGACTGTATTCTGTGCCTTGCTTTATTGTGCCTTTTTGCTCCATTTGCTTCCATTTGTGCTTTTTTAACTTTTTTGTGACTGCTTTTGCCCCTTGTGCGCTCCCCTTAGCCGCGATTCCCTGCCGCTGCCTCCCTGCGGCTCGCCCCCCTCGCGCCCGCATTTGCCGCTCCCTCCTGCCTCCCAGCTGCTCCTCCCTCCCCCCTCCCTTCTTAATGGCTGGCGCTGCGCGTCGAGGGTGAGCGACCTCTAACCTGATTTCAGTCAAGAGCGCGCTCCCCCACGTCCGCAGCACCACCTTGCTGTGTGCGTGTCCCTGACCCCCGCCCACGCTGCTGCTAGCGTATTCGAGGCCCTCCTCCACCCTCAGGCATCCACCTGCGCCTCATCCCTGGTGTCTAGTGGGCTTCTGGTAAGCGTCGCTAGACTCGTGTGCATTGTGCCGTTTTCACCATATTTGTGACTGTATTCTGTGCCTTGCTTTATTCTGCCTTTTTGCTCCATTTGCTTCCATTTGTGCTTTTTTGACTTTTTTGTGACTGCTTTTGCCCCTTGTGCGCTCCCCTTAGCCGCGTTTCCCCGCCGCTGCCTCCCTGCGGCCCCGCCCCCCTCGCGCCCCCATTTGCCGCTACCTCCCGCCTCCAAGCTGCTCCTCCCTCCCCCCTCCCTTCTTAATGGCTGGCACTGTGCGTCGAGGGTGAGCGACCTCTGACCTGATTTCGGTCAAGAGCTCGCTCCCCCACGTCCGCAGCACCACCTTGCTGTGTCCGTGTCCTGACCCCCGCCCACACTGCTGCTAGCGTGTACGAGGCCCTCCTCCACCCGCAGGCATCCACCTGCGCCTCATCTCTGGTGTCTAGTGGGCTTCTTGTAAGCATCGCTAGATTAGTGTGCATTGTGCCGTTTTCACCGTATTTGTGACTGTATTCTGTGCCTTGCTTTATTGTGCCTTTTTGCTCCATTTGCTTCCATTTGTGCTTTTTTGTGACTGCTTTTGCCCCTTGTGCGCTCCCCTTAGCAGCATTTTCCTGCCGCTGCCTCCCTGCGGCCTGCCCCCCTCGCGCCCCCATTTGCCGCTCCCTCCCGCCTCCCAGCTGCTCCTCCCTCCCCCCTCCCTTCTTAATGGCTGGCGCTGCGCGTCGAGGGTGAGCGACCTCTGACCTGATTTCCGTCAAGAGCTCGCTTCCCCACGTCCGCAGCACCACCTTGCTGTGTCCGTGTCCCTGACCCCCGCCCATGCTGCTGCTATCGTGTTCGAGGCACTCCTCCACCCGCAGGCATCCACCTGCGCCTCATCCCTGGTGTCTAGTGGGCTTCTGGTAGGCATCGATAGACTCGTGTGCATTGTTCCGTTTTCACCGTATTTGTGACTGTATTCTGTGCCTTGCTTTATTGTGCATTTTTGCTCCATTTGCTTCCATTTGAGCTTTTTTGACTTTTTTGTGACTGCTTTTGCCCCTTGTGCGCTCCTCTTAGCCGCGTTTCCCCGCCGCTGCCTCCCTGCGGCCCGCCCCCCTCGCGCCCCCATTTGCCGCTACCTCCCGCCTCCCAGCTGCTCCTCCCTCCCCCCTCCCTTCTTTATGGCTGGCGCTGCGCGTCGAGGGTGGGCGACCTCTGACCTGATTTCGGTCAAGAGCTCGCTCCCCCACGTCCGCAGCACCACCTTGCTGTGTCCATGTCCCTGACCCCCGCCCACGCTGCTGCTAGCATGTTCGAGGCCCTCCTCCACCCGCAGGCATCCACCTGCGCCTCATCCCTGGTGTCTAGTGGGCTTCTGGTAAGCGTCGCTAGATTCGTGTGCATTGTGACGTTTTCACCGAATTTGTGACTGTATTCTGTGCCTTGCTTTACTGTGCCTTTTTGCTCCATTTGCTTCCATTTGTGCTTTTGTGACTTTTTTGTGACTGCTTTTGCCCCTTGTGCACTCCCCTTAGCCGCGTTTCCCTGCCGCTGCCTCCCTGCGGCCCGCCCTCCTCGCGCCCCCATTTGCCGCTACCTCCCGCCTCCCAGCTGCTCCTCCCTCCCCCCTCCCTTCTTAATGGTTGGCGCTGCGCGTCGAGGGTGAGCGACCTCTGACCTGATTTCGGTCAAGAGCTCGCTCCCCCACGTCCGCAGCACCACCTTGCTGTGTCCGTGTCCCTGACCCCCGCCCACGCTGCTGCTAGCGTGTTCGAGGCCCTCCTCCACCTGGAGGCATCCACCTGCGCCTCATACCTGGTCTCTAGTGGGCTTCTGGTAAGCGTCGCTAGACTCGTGTGCATTGTGCCGTTTTCACCGTATTTGTGACTGTATTCTGTGCCTTGCTTTATTGTGCCTTTTTGCTCCATTTGCTTCCATTTGTGCTTTTTTTACTTTTTTGTGACTGCTTTTGCCCCTTGTGCGCTCCCCTTAGCCGCGTTTCCCCGCCGCTGCCTCCCTGCGGCTCGCCCCCCTCGCGCCCGCATTAGCCGCTCCCTCCCGCCTCCCAGCTGCTCCTCCCTCTCCCCTCCCTTCTTAATGGCTGGCGCTGCGCGTCGAGGGTGAGCGACCTCTAACCTGATTTCGGTCAAGAGCTCGCTCCCCCACGTCCGCAGCACCACCTTGCTGTGTCCGTGTTCGGACCCCCGCCCACGCTGCTGCTAGCGTGTTCGAGGCCCTCCTCCACCCGCAGGCATCCACCTGCGCCTCATCCCTGGTGTCTAGTGGGCTTCTGGTAAGCATCACTAGACTCGTGTGCATTGTGCCGTTTTCACCGTATTTGTGACTGTATTCTGTGCCTTGCTTTATTGTGCCTTTTTGCTCCATTTGCTTCCATTTGTGCTTTTTTGACTTTTTTGTGACTGCTTTTGCCCCTTGTGCGCTCCCCTTAGCAGCGTTTCCCCGCCGCTGCCTCCCTGCGGCCCCGCCCCCCTCGCACCCCATTTGCCGCTCCCTCCCGCCTCCCAGCTGCTCCTCCCTCCCCCCTCCCTTCTTAATGGCTGGCGCTGCGCGTCGAGGGTGAGCGACCTCTGACCTGATTTCGGTCAAGAGCTCGCTTCTCCACGTCCGCAGCACCACCTTGCTGTGTCCGTGTACCTGACCCCCGCCCATGCTGCTGCTATCGTGTTCGAGGCACTCCTCCACCCGCAGGCATCCACCTGCGCCTCATCCCTGGTGTCTAGTGGGCTTCTGGTAAGCGTCGCTAGACTCGCGTGCATTGTTCCGTTTTCACCGTATTTGTGACTGTATTCTGTGCCTTACTTTATTGTGCCTTTTTGCTCCATTTGCTTCCATTTGAGTTTTTTTGACTTTTTTGTGACTGCTTTTGCCCCTTGTGCGCTCCCCTTAGCCGCGTTTCCCCGCCGCTGTCTCGCTGCTGCCCGCCCCCCTCGCGCCCTCATTTGCCGCTACCTCCCGCCTCCCAGCTGCTCCTTCCTGCCCCCTCCCTTCTTAATGGCTGGCGCTGCGCGTCGAGGGCGAGCGACCTCTGATCTGATTTCAGTCAAGAGCTCGCTCCCCCACGTCCGCAGCACCACCTTGCTGTGTCCGTGTCCTGACCCCCGCCCACGCTGCTGCTAGCGTGTTCGAGGCCCTCCTCCACCCGCAGGCATCCACCTGCGCCTCATCCCGGGTGTCTAGTGGGCTTCTGGTAAGCGTCGCTAGACTCGTGTGCATTGTGCCGTTTTCACCGTATTGGTGACTGTATTCTGTGCCTTGCTTTATTGTGCCTTTTTGCTCCATTTGCTTCCATTTGTGCTTTTTTGACTTTTTTGTGACTGCTTTTGCCCCTTGTGCGCTCCCCTTAGCCGCGTTTCCCCGCCGCTGCCTCCCTGCGGCCCGCCCCCCTCGCGCCCCCATTTGCCACTACCTCCCGCCTCCCAGCTGCTCCCCCCTCCCTTCTTAATGGTTGGCGCTGCGCGTTGAGGGTGAGCGACCTCTGACCTGATTTCGGTCAAGAGCTCGCTCCCCCACGTCCGCAGCACCACCTTGCTGTGTCCGTGTCCCTGACCCCCGCCCACGCTGCTGCTAGCGTGTTCGAGGCCCTACTCCACCTGCAGGCATCCACCTGCGCCTCATCCCTGGTGTCTAGTGGGCTTCTGGTAAGCGTCGCTAGACTCGTGTGCATTGTGCCGTTTTCACCGTATTTGTGACTGTATTCTGTGCCTTGCTTTATTGTGCCTTTTTGCTCCATTTGCTTCCATTTGTGCTTTTTTTCCCTTTTTTGTGACTGCTTTTGCCCCTTGTGCGCTCCCCTTAGCCGCGTTTCCCCGCCGCTGCCTCCCTGCGGCTCGCCCCCCTCGCGCCCCCATTTGCCGCTCCCTCCCGCCTCCCAGCTGCTCCTCCCTCCCCCCTCCCTTCTTAATGGCTGGCGCTGCGCGTCGAGGGTGAGCGACCTCTAACCTGATTTCGGTCAAGAGCTCGCTCCCCCACGTCCGCAGCACCACCTTGCTGTGTGCGTGTCCCTGACCCCCGCCCACGCTGCTGCTAGCGTGTTCGAGGCCCTCCTCCACCCGCAGGCATCCACCTGCGCCTCATCCCTGGTGTCTAGTGGGCTTCTGGTAAGCGTCGCTAGACTCGTGTGCATTGTGCCGTTTTCACCGTATTTGTGACTGTATTCTGTGCCTTGCTTTATTGTGCCTTTTTGCTCCATTTGCTTCCATTTGTGCTTTTTTGACTTTTTTGTGACTGCTTTTGCCCCTTGTGCACTCCCCTTACCCGCGTTTTCCCGCCGCTGCCTCCCTGCGGGCCCGCCCCCTCCCGCCCTCATTTGCCGCTCCCTCCCGCCTCCCAGCTGCTCCTCCCTCCCCCCTCCCTTCTTAATGGTAGGCGCTGCGCGTCGATGGTGAGCGACCTCTGACCTGATTTCAGTCAAGAGCTCGCTCCCCCACGTCCGCAGCACCATCTTGCTGTGTCCGTGTCCCTGACCCCTGCCCACGCTGCTGCTAGCGTGTTCGAGGCCCTCCTCCACCCGCAGGCATCCACCTGCGCCTCATCCCTGGTGTCTAGTGGGCTTCTGGTAAGCGTCGCTAGACTCGTGTGTATTGTGTCGTTTTCAGCGTATTTGTGACTGTATTCTGTGCCTTGCTTTATTGTGCCTTTTTGCTCCATTTGCTTCCATTTGTGCTTTTTTTACTTTTTTTGTGACTGCTTTTTCCCCTTGTGCGCTACCCTTAGCCGCGTTTCCCCGCCTCTGCCTCCCTGCCGCCCGCCCCCCTCACTCCCCCATTTGCCGCTCCCTCCCGCCTCCCAGCTGCTCCTCCCTTCCCCCTCCCTTCCTAATGGCTGGCGCTGCGCGTCGAGGGTGAGCAACCTCTGACCTGATTTCGGTCAAGAGCTCGCTCCCCCACGTCCGCAGCACCACCTTGCTGTGTCCGTGTCCTGACCCCCGCCCACTCTGCTGCTAGCGTGTTCGAGGCCCTCCTCCACCCGCAGGCATCCACCTGCGCCTCATCCCTGGTGTCTAGTGGGCTTCTGGTAAGCGTCGCTAGCTTCGTGTGCATTGTGCCGTTTTCACCGTATTTGTGACTGGATTCTGTGCCTTGCTTTATTGTGCCATTTGTGCTCCATTTTCTTCCATTTGTGCTTTTTTGACTTTTTTGTGACTGCTTTTGCCCCTTGTGCGCTCCCCTTAGCCGCGTTTCCCCGCCGCTGTCTCCCTGCGGCCCGCCCCCATCGCGCCCCCATTTGCCGCTCCCTCCCGCCTCCCAGCTGCTCCTCCCTCCCCCCTCCCTTATTAATGGCTGGCGCTGCGCGTCGAGGGTGAGCGACCTCTGACCTGATTTCGATCAAGAGCTCGCCTCCCCACGTCCGCAGCACCACCTTGCTGTGTCCGTGTCCCTGACCCCCGCCCACGCTGCTGCTAGCGTGTTCGAGGCCCTCCTCCACCCGAAGGCATCCACCTGCGCCTCATCCCTGGTGTCTAGTGGGCTTCTTGTAAGCGTCGCTAGACTCGTGTGCATTGTGCCGTTTTCACCGTATTTGTGACTGTATTCTGTGCCTTGCTTTATTGTGCCGTTTTGCTCCATTTGCTTCCATTTGTGCTTTTTTGACTTTTTTGTGACTGCTTTTGCCCCTTGTGCGCTCCCCTTAGCCGCGATTCCCCACCGATGACTCCCTGCGGCCCGCCCCCCTCGCGCCCCCATTTGCCGCTCCCTCCCGCCTCCCAGCTGCTCCTCTCTCCCTCCTCCCTTCTTAATGGCTGGCGCTGCGCATCGAGGGTGAGCGATCTCTGACCTGATTTCGGTCAAGAGCTCGCTCCCCAACGCCCGCAACACCACCTTGCTGTGTCCGTGTCCCTGACCCCCGCCCACACTGCTGCTAGCGTGTTCAAGGCCCTCCTCCACCCACAGGCATCCACCTGCGCCTCATCCATGGTTTCTAGTGGGCTTTTGGTAAGCGTCGCTAGACTTGTGTGCATTGTGCCGTTTTCACCGTATTTGTGACTGTATTCTGTGCCTTGCTTTATTGTGCCTTTTTGCTCCATTTGCTTCCCTTTGAGCTTTTTTGACTTTTTTGTGACTGCTTTTGCCCCTTGTGCGCTCCCCTTAGCCGCATTTCCCCGCCGCTGCCTCCCTGCGGCCCGCCCCCCTCGCGCCCCCATTTGCCGCTCCCTCCCGCCTCCCAGCTGCTCCTCCCTCCCCCCTCCATTATTAATGGCTGGCGCTGCGCATCGAGGGTGAGCGACCTCTGACCTGATTTCGATCAAGAGCTCGCTCCCCCACGTCCGTAGCACCACCTTGCTGTCCGTGTCCCTGACCCCGCCCATGCTGCTGCTAGCGTGTTCGAGGACCTCCTCCAGCTGCAAGCATCCACCAGCGCCTCATCCCTGGTGTCTAGTGGGCTTCTGGTAAGCGTCGCTAGACTCGTGTGCATTGTGCCGTTTTCACCGTATTTGTGACTGTATTCTGTGCCTTGCTTTATTGTGCCTTTTTGCTCCATGTGCTTCCATTTGTGCTTTTTTGACTTTTTTGTGACTGCTTTTGCCCCTTGTGTGCTCCCCTTAGCCGCGTTTCCCCACCGCTGCCTCCCTTCGGCCCCGCCCCCCTCGCGCCCCCATTTGCCGTTCCCTCGAGCCTCCCAGCTGCTCCTCCCTCCCCCCCCCTTCTTAATGGCTGGCGCTGCGCGTCGAGGGTGAGCGACCTCTAACCTGATTTCGGTCAAGAGCTCGCTCCCCCACGTCCGCAGCACCACCTTGCTGTGTGCGTGTCCCTGACCCCCGCCCACGCTGCTGCTAGCGTGTTCGAGGCCGTCCCCCACCCGCAGGCATCCACCTGCGCCTCATCCCTGGTGTCTAGTGGGCTTCTGGTAAGCGTCGCTAGACTCGTGTGCATTGTGCCGTTTTCACCGTATTTGTGACTGTATTCTGTGCCTTGCTTTATTGTGCCTTTTTGCTCCATTTGCTTCCATTTGTGCTTTTTTGACTTTTTTGTGACTGCTTTTGCCCCTTGTGCACTCCCCTTAGCCGCGTTTCCCCGCCGCTGCCTCCCTGCGGCCCCGCCCCCCTCGCGCCCCCATTTGCCGCTACCTCCCGCCTCCCAGCTGCTCCTCCCTCCCCCCTCCCTTCTTAATGGCTGGCGCTGCGCGTCGAGGGTGAGCGACCTCTGACCTGATTTCGGTCAAGAGCTTGCTCCCCAACGTCCGCAGCACCACCTTGCTGTGTCCATGTCCCTGACCCCCGCCCACGCTGCTGCTAGCTTGTTCGAGGACCTCCTCCAGCTGCAGGCATCCACCAGCGCCTCATCCCTGGTGTCTAGTGGGCTTCTGGTAAGCGTCGCTAGACTTGTGTGCATTGTGCCGTTTTCACCGTATTTGTGACTGTATTCTGTGCCTTGCTTTATTGTGCCTTTTTGCTCCATGTGCTTCCATTTGTGCTTTTTTGACTTTTTTGTGACTGCTTTTGCCCCTTGTGCGCTCCCCTTAGCCGCGTTTCCCCGCCGCTGCCTCCCTTCGGCCCCGCCCCCCTCGCACCCCCATTTGCCGCTCCCTCGAGCCTCCCAGCTGCTCCTCCCTCCCCCCTCCCTTCTTAATGGCTGGCGCTGCGCGTCGAGGGTGAGCGACCTCTAACCTGATTTCGGTCAAGAGCTCGCTCCCCCACGTCCGCAGCACCACCTTGCTGTGTGCGTGTCCCTGACCCCCGCCCACGCTGCTGCTAGCGTGTTCGAGGCCCTCCTCCACCCGCAGGCATCCACCTGCGCCTCATCCCTGGTGTCTAGTGGGCTTCTGGTAAGCGTCGCTAGACTCGTGTGCATTGTTCCGTTTTCACCGTATTTGTGACTGTATTCTGTGCCTTGCTTTATTGTGCCTTTTTGCTCCATGTGCTTCCATTTGTGCTTTTTTGACTTTTTTCTGACTGCTTTTGCCCCTTGTGCGCTCCCCTTAGCCGCGTTTCCCCGCCGCTGCCTCCCTTCGGCCCCGCCCCCCTCGCGCCCCCATTTGCCGCTCCCTCGAGCCTCCCAGCTGCTCCTCCCTCCCCCCTCCCTTCTTAATGGCTGGCGCTGCGCGTCGAGGGTGAGCGACCTCTAACCTGATTTCGGTCAAGAGCTCGCTCCCCCACGTCCGCAGCACCTCCTTGCTGTGTGCGTGTCCCTGACCCCCGCCCACGCTGCTGCTAGCGTGTTCGAGGCCCTCCTCCACCCGCAGGCATCCACCTGCGCCTCATCCCTGGTGTCTAGTGGGCTTCTGGTAAGCGTCGCTAGACTCGTGTGCATTGTTCCGTTTTCACCGTATTTGTGACTGTATTCTGTGCCTTGCTTTATTGTGCCTTTTTGCTCCATTTGCTTCCATTTGAGCTTTTTTGACTTTTTTGTGACTGCTTTTGCCCCTTGTGCGCTCCCCTTAGCCGCGTTTCCCCCCGCTGTCTCGCTGCGGCCCGCCCCCCTCGCGCCCTCATTTGCCGCTACCTCCCGCCTCCCAGCTGCTCCTCCCTCCCCCTCCCTTCTTAATGGCTGGCGCTGCGCGTCGAGGGTGAGCGACCTCTGACCTGATTTCGGTCAAGAGTTCGCTCCCCCACGTCCGCAGCACCACCTTGCTGTGTCCGTGTCCCTGACCCCCGCCCACGCTGCTGCTAGCATGTTCGAGGCCCTCCTCCACCCGCAGGCATCCACCTGCGCCTCATCCCTGGTGTCTAGTGGGCTTCTGGTAAGCGTCGCTAGACTCGTGTGCATTGTGCTGTTTTCACCGTATTTGTGACTGTATTCTGTGCCTTGCTTTATTGTGCCTTTTTGCTCCATTTGCTTCCATTTGTGCTTTTTTGACTTTTTTGTGACTGCTTTTGCCCCTTGTGCACTCCCCTTAGCCGCGTTTCCCCGCCGCTGCCTCCCTGCGGCCCGCCCCCCTCGTGCCCTCATTTGCCGCTCCCTCGAGCCTCCCAGCTGCTCCTCCCTCCCCCCTCCCTTCTTAATGGTTGGCGCTGCGCGTCGATGGAGAGCGACCTCTGACCTGATTTCGGTCAAGAGCTCGCTCCCCCACGTCCGCAGCACCACCTTGCTGTGTCCGTGTCCCTGACCCCCGCCCACGCTGCTGCTAGCGTGTTCAAGGCCCTCCTCCACCCGCAGGCATCCACCTGCGCCTCATCCCTGGTGTCTAGTGGGCTCCTTGTAAGCGTCGCTAGACTTGTGTGCATTGTGCCGTTTTCACCGTATTTGTGACTGTATTCTGTGCCTTGCTTTATTGTGCTTTTTTGCTCCATTTGCTTCCATTTGTGCTTTTTTTACTTTTTTGTGACTGCTTTTGCCCCTTGTGCACTCCCCTTAGCCGCGTTTCCCCACCGCTGCCTCCCTGCGGCCCGCCCCCCTCGTGCCCCCATTTGACGCTCCCTCCCGTCTCCCAGCTGCTCCTCCCTCCCCCCTCCCTTCTTAATGGTTGGTGCTGCGCGTCGAGGGTGAGCGACATCTGACCTCATTTCGGTCAAGAGCTCGCTCCCCCACGTCCGCAGCACCACCTTGCTGTGTCCGTGTCCCTGACCCCCGCCCACGCTGCTGCTAGCGTGTTCGAGGCCCTCCTCCACCCGCAGGCATCCACCTGCGCCTCATCCCTGGTGTCTAGTGGGCTTCTGGTAAGCGTCGCTAGACTCGTGTGCATTGTGCCATTTTCACCGTATTTGTGACTGTATTCTGTGCCTTGCTTTATTGTGCCTTTTTGCTCCATTTGCTTCCATTTGTGCTTTTTTGACTTTTTTGTGACTGCTTTTGCCCCTTGTGCGCTCCCCTTAGCCGCGTTTCCCCGCCGCTGCCTCCCTTCGGCCCCGCCCCCCTCGCGCCCCCATTTGCCGCTCCCTCGAGCCTCCCAGCTGCTCCTCCCTCCCCCCTCCCTTCTTAATGGCTGGCGCTGCGCGTCGAGGGTGAGCGACCTCTAACCTGATTTCGGTCAAGAGCTCGCTCCCCCACGTCCGCAGCACCACCTTGCTGTGTGCGTGTCCCTGACCCCCGCCCACGCTGCTGCTAGCGTGTTCGAGGCCCTCCTCCACCCGCAGGCATCCACCTGCGCCTCATCCCTGGTGTCTAGTGGGCTTCTGGTAAGCGTCGCTAGACTCGTGTGCATTGTTCCGTTTTCACCGTATTTGTGACTGTATTCTGTGCCTTGCTTTATTGTGCCTTTTTGCTCCATTTGCTTCCATTTGAGCTTTTTTGACTTTTTTGTGACTGCTTTTGCCCCTTGTGCGCTCCCCTTAGCCGCGTTTCCCCCCGCTGTCTCGCTGCGGCCCGCCCCCCTCGCGCCCTCATTTGCCGCTACCTCCCGCCTCCCAGCTGCTCCTCCCTCCCCCTCCCTTCTTAATGGCTGGCGCTGCGCGTCGAGGGTGAGCGACCTCTGACCTGATTTCGGTCAAGAGCTCGCTCCCCCACGTCCGCAGCACCACCTTGCTGTGTCCGTGTCCCTGACCCCCGCCCACGCTGCTGCTAGCATGTTCGAGGCCCTCCTCCACCCGCAGGCATCCACCTGCGCCTCATCCCTGGTGTCTAGTGGGCTTCTGGTAAGCGTCGCTAGACTCGTGTGCATTGTGCTGTTTTCACCGTATTTGTGACTGTATTCTGTGCCTTGCTTTATTGTGCCTTTTTGCTCCATTTGCTTCCATTTGTGCTTTTTTGACTTTTTTGTGACTGCTTTTGCCCCTTGTGCACTCCCCTTAGCCGCGTTTCCCCGCCGCTGCCTCCCTGCAGCCCGCCCCCCTCGTGCCCTCATTTGCCGCTCCCTCGAGCCTCCCAGCTGCTCCTCCCTCCCCCCTCCCTTCTTAATGGTTGGCGCTGCGCGTCGATGGAGAGCGACCTCTGACCTGATTTCGGTCAAGAGCTCACTCCCCCACGTCTGCAGCACCACCTTGCTGTGTCCGTGTCCCTGACTCCCGCCCACGCTGCTGCTAGCGTGTTCAAGGCCCTCCTCCACCCGCAGGCATCCACCTGCGCCTCATCCCTGGTGTCTAGTGGGCTTCTTGTAAGCGTCGCTAGACTTGTGTGCATTGTGCCGTTTTCACCGTATTTGTGACTGTATTCTGTGCCTTGCTTTATTGTGCTTTTTTGCTCCATTTGCTTCCATTGGTGCTTTTTTGACTTTTTTGTGACTGCTTTTGCCCCTTGTGCACTCCCCTTAGCCGTGTTTCCCCACCGCTGCCTCCCTGCGGCCCGCCCCCCTCGTGCCCCCATTTGACGCTCCCTCCCGTCTCCCAGCTGCTCCTCCCTTCTTAATGGTTGGTGCTGCGCGTCGAGGGTGAGCGACATCTGACCTCATTTCGGTCAAGAGCTCGCTCCCACACGTCCGCAGCACCACCTTGCTGTGTCCGTGTCCCTGACCCCCGCCCACGCTGCTGCTAGCGTGTTCGAGGCCCTCCTCCACCCGCAGGCATCCACCTGCGCCTCATCCCTGGTGTCTAGTGGGCTTCTGGTAAGCGTCGCTAGACTCGTGTGCATTGTGCCGTTTTCACCGTATTTGTGACTGTATTCTGTGCCTTGCTTTATTGTGCCTTTTTGCTCCATTTGCTTCCATTTGTGCTTTTTTGACTTTTTTGTGACTGCTTTTGCCCCTTGTGCACTCCCCTTAGCTGCGTTTCCCCGCCGCTGCCTCCCTGCGGCCCGCCCCCCTCGCGCCCTCATTTGCCGCTACCTCCCGCCTCCCAGCTGCTCCTGCCTCCCCCCTCCCTTCTTAATGGCTGGAGCTGCGCGTCGAGGGTGAGCGACTTCTGACCTGATTTCGGTCAAAAGCTCACTCCCCACGTCCGCAGCACCACCTTGCTGTGTCCATGTCCTGACCCCCACCCACGCTGCTGCTAGCGAGTTCGAGGCCCTCCTCCACCCACAGGCATCCACCTGCGCCTCATCGCTGGTGTCTAGTGGCCTTCTGGTAAGCGTCGCTAGACTCGTGTGCATTGTGCCGTTTTCACCGTATTTGTGACTGTATTCTGTGCCTTGCTTTATTGTGTCTTTTTGCTCCATTTGCTTCCATTTGTGCTTTTTTGACTTTTTTGTGACTGCTTTTGCCCCTTGTGCGCTCCCCTTAGCCGCGTTTCCCCGCCGCTGCCTCCCTGCGGCCCGACCCCCTTGCGCCCTCATTTGCCGCTCCTTCCCGCCTCCCAGCTGCTCCTCCCTCCCCCCTCCCTTCTTAATGGTTGGCCCTGCGCGTCGATGGTGAGCGACCTCTGACCTGATTTCGGTCAAGAGCTCGCTCCCCCACGTCCGCAGCACCACCTTCCTGTGTCTGTGTCCCTGACCCCCGCCCACGCTGCTGCTAGTGTGTTCGAGGCCTTCCTCCACCCGCAGGCATCCACCTGCGCCTCATCCCTGGTGTCTAGTGGGCTTCTGGTAAGCGTCGCTAGACTCGTGTGCATTGTGCCGTTTTCACCGTATTTGTGACTATTCTATGCCTTGCTTTATTGTGCCTTTTTGCTTCATTTGCTTCCATTTGTGCTTTTTTGACTTTTTTGTGACTGCTTTTGCCCCTTGTTCACTCCCCTTACCCGCGTTTCCCCGCCACTGCCTCCCTGCGGCCCGCCCCCCTTGCGCCCCCATTTGCCGCTACCTCCCGCCTCCCAGCTGCTCCTCCCTCCCCCTTCCCTTCTTAATGGTTGGCGCTGTGCGTCGAGGGTGAGCGACCTCTGACCTGATTTCGGTCAAGAGCTCGCTCCCCCACGTCCGCAGCACCACCTTGCTGTGTCCGTGTCCCTGACCCCCGCCCACGCTGCTGCTAGCGTGTTCGAGGCCCTCCTCCACCCGCAGGCATCCACCTGCGCCTCATCCCTGGTGTCTAGTGGGCTTCTGGTAAGCGTCGCTAGACTCGTGTGCATTGTGCCGTTTTCACCGTATTTGTGACTGTATTCTGTGCCTTGCTTTATTGTGCCTTTTTGCTCCATTTGCTTCCATTTGTGCTTTTTTGAAAATTTTTTGACTGTTTTTACCCCTTGTGCGCTCCCCTTAGCCGCGTTTCCCCGCTGCTGCCTCCCTGCGGCCCGCCCCCCTCACGCCTCCATTTGCCGCTCCCTCCCGCCTCCCAGCTGCTCCTCCCTCCCTTCTTAATGGCTGGCGCTGCGCGTCGAGGGTGAGCGACCTCTGACCTGATTTCGGTCAAGCGCTCGCTCCCCCACGTCCGCAGCACCACCTTGCTGTGTCCGTGTCCTGACCCCCACCCACGCTGCTGCTACCGTGTTCGAGGCCCTCCTCCACGCGCAGGCATCCACCTGCGCCTCATCCCTGGTGTATAGTGGGCTTCTGGTAAGCGTCGCTAGACTCGTGTGCATTGTGCCGTTTTCACCATATTTGTGACTGTATTCTGTGCCTTGCTTTATTGTGCCTTTTTGCTCCATTTGCTTCCATTTGTGCTTTTTTGACTTTTTTGAGACTGCTTTTGCCCCTTCTGCGCTTCCCTTAGCCGTGTTTCCCCGCCGCTGCCTCCCTGCAGCCCGCCCCCCTGCGGCCCAGCCCCCCTATTGCCCCCATTTTCCGCTCCCTCCCGCCTCCCAGCTGCTCCTCCCTCCCCCCTCCTTTCTTAATGTCTGGCGCTGCGCGTCGAGGGTGAGCGACCTCTGACCTGATTTCGGTCAAGAGCTCGCTCCCCCACGTCCGCAGCACCACCTTGCTGTGTCCGTGTCCCTGACCCCCGCCAACGCTGCTGCTAGCGTGTTCGAGGCCCTCCTACACCCGCAGGCATCCACCTGCGCCTCATCCCTGGTGTCTAGTGGGCTTCTGGTAAGCGTCGCTAGATTCATGTGCATTGTGCCGTTTTCACCGAATTTGTGACTGTATTCTGTGCCTTGCTTTACTGTGCCTTTTTGCTCCATTTGCTTCCATTTGTGCTTTTTTGACTTTTTTGTGACTGCTTTTGCCCCTTGTGCACTCCCCTTAGCCGCGTTTCCCTGCCGCTGCCTCCCTGCGGCCCGCCCTCCTCACGCCCCCATTTGCCGCTACCTCCCGCCTCCCAGCTGCTCCTCCCTCCCCCCTCCCAGCTGCTCCTCCCTCCCCCCTCCCTTCTTAATGGCTGGCGTTACGCGTCGAGGGTGAGCGACCTCTGACCTGATTTCGGTCAAGAGCTCGCTCCCCCACGTCCGCAGCACCACCTTGCTGTGTCCGTGTCCCTGACCCCCGCCCACGCTGCTGCTAGCATGTTCGAGGCCCTCCTCCACCCGCAGGCATCCACCTGCGCCTCATCCCTGGTGTCTAGTGGGCTTCTGGTAAGCGTCGCTAGACTCGTGTGCATTGTGCTGTTTTCACCGTATTTGTGACTGTATTCTGTGCCTTGCTTTATTGTGCCTTTTTGCTCCATTTGCTTCCATTTGTGCTTTTTTGACTTTTTTGTGACTGCTTTTGCCCCTTGTGCACTCCCCTTAGCCGCGTTTCCCCGCCGCTGCCTCCCTGCGGCCCGCCCCCCTCGTGCCCTCATTTGCCGCTCCCTCGAGCCTCCCAGCTGCTCCTCCCTCCCCCCTCCCTTCTTAATGGTTGGCGCTGCGCGTCGATGGAGAGCGACCTCTGACCTGATTTCGGTCAAGAGCTCGCTCCCCCACGTCCGCAGCACCACCTTGCTGTGTCCGTGTCCCTGACCCCCGCCCACGCTGCTGCTAGCGTGTTCAAGGCCCTCCTCCACCCGCAGGCATCCACCTGCGCCTCATCCCTGGTGTCTAGTGGGCTCCTTGTAAGCGTCGCTAGACTTGTGTGCATTGTGCCGTTTTCACCGTATTTGTGACTGTATTCTGTGCCTTGCTTTATTGTGCTTTTTTGCTCCATTTGCTTCCATTTGTGCTTTTTTTACTTTTTTGTGACTGCTTTTGCCCCTTGTGCACTCCCCTTAGCCGCGTTTCTCCACCGCTGCCTCCCTGCGGCCCGCCCCCCTCGTGCCCCCATTTGACGCTCCCTCCCGTCTCCCAGCTGCTCCTCCCTCCCCCCTCCCTTCTTAATGGTTGGTGCTGCGCGTCGAGGGTGAGCGACATCTGACCTCATTTCGGTCAAGAGCTCGCTCCCCCACGTCCGCAGCACCACCTTGCTGTGTCCGTGTCCCTGACCCCCGCCCACGCTGCTGCTAGCGTGTTCGAGGCCCTCCTCCACCCGCAGGCATCCACCTGCGCCTCATCCCTGGTGTCTAGTGGGCTTCTGGTAAGCGTCGCTAGACTCGTGTGCATTGTGCCATTTTCACCGTATTTGTGACTGTATTCTGTGCCTTGCTTTATTGTGCCTTTTTGCTCCATTTGCTTCCATTTGTGCTTTTTTGACTTTTTTGTGACTGCTTTTGCCCCTTGTGCGCTCCCCTTAGCCGCGTTTCCCCGCCGCTGCCTCCCTTCGGCCCCGCCCCCCTCGCGCCCCCATTTGCCGCTCCCTCGAGCCTCCCAGCTGCTCCTCCCTCCCCCCTCCCTTCTTAATGGCTGGCGCTGCGCGTCGAGGGTGAGCGACCTCTAACCTGATTTCGGTCAAGAGCTCGCTCCCCCACGTCCGCAGCACCACCTTGCTGTGTGCGTGTCCCTGACCCCCGCCCACGCTGCTGCTAGCGTGTTCGAGGCCCTCCTCCACCCGCAGGCATCCACCTGCGCCTCATCCCTGGTGTCTAGTGGGCTTCTGGTAAGCGTCGCTAGACTCGTGTGCATTGTTCCGTTTTCACCGTATTTGTGACTGTATTCTGTGCCTTGCTTTATTGTGCCTTTTTGCTCCATTTGCTTCCATTTGAGCTTTTTTGACTTTTTTGTGACTGCTTTTGCCCCTTGTGCGCTCCCCTTAGCCGCGTTTCCCCCCGCTGTCTCGCTGCGGCCCGCCCCCCTCGCGCCCTCATTTGCCGCTACCTCCCGCCTCCCAGCTGCTCCTCCCTCCCCCTCCCTTCTTAATGGCTGGCGCTGCGCGTCGAGGGTGAGCGACCTCTGACCTGATTTCGGTCAAGAGCTCGCTCCCCCACGTCCGCAGCACCACCTTGCTGTGTCCGTGTCCCTGACCCCCGCCCACGCTGCTGCTAGCATGTTCGAGGCCCTCCTCCACCCGCAGGCATCCACCTGCGCCTCATCCCTGGTGTCTAGTGGGCTTCTGGTAAGCGTCGCTAGACTCGTGTGCATTGTGCTGTTTTCACCGTATTTGTGACTGTATTCTGTGCCTTGCTTTATTGTGCCTTTTTGCTCCATTTGCTTCCATTTGTGCTTTTTTGACTTTTTTGTGACTGCTTTTGCCCCTTGTGCACTCCCCTTAGCCGCGTTTCCCCGCCGCTGCCTCCCTGCAGCCCGCCCCCCTCGTGCCCTCATTTGCCGCTCCCTCGAGCCTCCCAGCTGCTCCTCCCTCCCCCCTCCCTTCTTAATGGTTGGCGCTGCGCGTCGATGGAGAGCGACCTCTGACCTGATTTCGGTCAAGAGCTCACTCCCCCACGTCTGCAGCACCACCTTGCTGTGTCCGTGTCCCTGACTCCCGCCCACGCTGCTGCTAGCGTGTTCAAGGCCCTCCTCCACCCGCAGGCATCCACCTGCGCCTCATCCCTGGTGTCTAGTGGGCTTCTTGTAAGCGTCGCTAGACTTGTGTGCATTGTGCCGTTTTCACCGTATTTGTGACTGTATTCTGTGCCTTGCTTTATTGTGCTTTTTTGCTCCATTTGCTTCCATTGGTGCTTTTTTGACTTTTTTGTGACTGCTTTTGCCCCTTGTGCACTCCCCTTAGCCGTGTTTCCCCACCGCTGCCTCCCTGCGGCCCGCCCCCCTCGTGCCCCCATTTGACGCTCCCTCCCGTCTCCCAGCTGCTCCTCCCTTCTTAATGGTTGGTGCTGCGCGTCGAGGGTGAGCGACATCTGACCTCATTTCGGTCAAGAGCTCGCTCCCACACGTCCGCAGCACCACCTTGCTGTGTCCGTGTCCCTGACCCCCGCCCACGCTGCTGCTAGCGTGTTCGAGGCCCTCCTCCACCCGCAGGCATCCACCTGCGCCTCATCCCTGGTGTCTAGTGGGCTTCTGGTAAGCGTCGCTAGACTCGTGTGCATTGTGCCGTTTTCACCGTATTTGTGACTGTATTCTGTGCCTTGCTTTATTGTGCCTTTTTGCTCCATTTGCTTCCATTTGTGCTTTTTTGACTTTTTTGTGACTGCTTTTGCCCCTTGTGCACTCCCCTTAGCTGCGTTTCCCCGCCGCTGCCTCCCTGCGGCCCGCCCCCCTCGCGCCCTCATTTGCCGCTACCTCCCGCCTCCCAGCTGCTCCTGCCTCCCCCCTCCCTTCTTAATGGCTGGAGCTGCGCGTCGAGGGTGAGCGACTTCTGACCTGATTTCGGTCAAAAGCTCACTCCCCACGTCCGCAGCACCACCTTGCTGTGTCCATGTCCTGACCCCCACCCACGCTGCTGCTAGCGAGTTCGAGGCCCTCCTCCACCCACAGGCATCCACCTGCGCCTCATCGCTGGTGTCTAGTGGCCTTCTGGTAAGCGTCGCTAGACTCGTGTGCATTGTGCCGTTTTCACCGTATTTGTGACTGTATTCTGTGCCTTGCTTTATTGTGTCTTTTTGCTCCATTTGCTTCCATTTGTGCTTTTTTGACTTTTTTGTGACTGCTTTTGCCCCTTGTGCGCTCCCCTTAGCCGCGTTTCCCCGCCGCTGCCTCCCTGCGGCCCGACCCCCTTGCGCCCTCATTTGCCGCTCCTTCCCGCCTCCCAGCTGCTCCTCCCTCCCCCCTCCCTTCTTAATGGTTGGCCCTGCGCGTCGATGGTGAGCGACCTCTGACCTGATTTCGGTCAAGAGCTCGCTCCCCCACGTCCGCAGCACCACCTTCCTGTGTCTGTGTCCCTGACCCCCGCCCACGCTGCTGCTAGTGTGTTCGAGGCCTTCCTCCACCCGCAGGCATCCACCTGCGCCTCATCCCTGGTGTCTAGTGGGCTTCTGGTAAGCGTCGCTAGACTCGTGTGCATTGTGCCGTTTTCACCGTATTTGTGACTATTCTATGCCTTGCTTTATTGTGCCTTTTTGCTTCATTTGCTTCCATTTGTGCTTTTTTGACTTTTTTGTGACTGCTTTTGCCCCTTGTTCACTCCCCTTACCCGCGTTTCCCCGCCACTGCCTCCCTGCGGCCCCCCCCCTTGCGCCCCCATTTGCCGCTACCTCCCGCCTCCCAGCTGCTCCTCCCTCCCCCTTCCCTTCTTAATGGTTGGCGCTGTGCGTCGAGGGTGAGCGACCTCTGACCTGATTTCGGTCAAGAGCTCGCTCCCCCACGTCCGCAGCACCACCTTGCTGTGTCCGTGTCCCTGACCCCCGCCCACGCTGCTGCTAGCGTGTTCGAGGCCCTCCTCCACCCGCAGGCATCCACCTGCGCCTCATCCCTGGTGTCTAGTGGGCTTCTGGTAAGCGTCGCTAGACTCGTGTGCATTGTGCCGTTTTCACCGTATTTGTGACTGTATTCTGTGCCTTGCTTTATTGTGCCTTTTTGCTCCATTTGCTTCCATTTGTGCTTTTTTGAAAAATTTTTGACTGTTTTTACCCCTTGTGCGCTCCCCTTAGCCGCGTTTCCCCGCTGCTGCCTCCCTGCGGCCCGCCCCCCTCACGCCTCCATTTGCCGCTCCCTCCCGCCTCCCAGCTGCTCCTCCCTCCCTTCTTAATGGCTGGCGCTGCGCGTCGAGGGTGAGCGACCTCTGACCTGATTTCGGTCAAGCGCTCGCTCCCCCACGTCCGCAGCACCACCTTGCTGTGTCCGTGTCCTGACCCCCACCCACGCTGCTGCTACCGTGTTCGAGGCCCTCCTCCACGCGCAGGCATCCACCTGCGCCTCATCCCTGGTGTATAGTGGGCTTCTGGTAAGCGTCGCTAGACTCGTGTGCATTGTGCCGTTTTCACCATATTTGTGACTGTATTCTGTGCCTTGCTTTATTGTGCCTTTTTGCTCCATTTGCTTCCATTTGTGCTTTTTTGACTTTTTTGAGACTGCTTTTGCCCCTTCTGCGCTTCCCTTAGCCGTGTTTCCCCGCCGCTGCCTCCCTGCAGCCCGCCCCCCTGCGGCCCAGCCCCCCTATTGCCCCCATTTTCCGCTCCCTCCCGCCTCCCAGCTGCTCCTCCCTCCCCCCTCCTTTCTTAATGTCTGGCGCTGCGCGTCGAGGGTGAGCGACCTCTGACCTGATTTCGGTCAAGAGCTCGCTCCCCCACGTCCGCAGCACCACCTTGCTGTGTCCGTGTCCCTGACCCCCGCCAACGCTGCTGCTAGCGTGTTCGAGGCCCTCCTACACCCGCAGGCATCCACCTGCGCCTCATCCCTGGTGTCTAGTGGGCTTCTGGTAAGCGTCGCTAGATTCATGTGCATTGTGCCGTTTTCACCGAATTTGTGACTGTATTCTGTGCCTTGCTTTACTGTGCCTTTTTGCTCCATTTGCTTCCATTTGTGCTTTTTTGACTTTTTTGTGACTGCTTTTGCCCCTTGTGCACTCCCCTTAGCCGCGTTTCCCTGCCGCTGCCTCCCTGCGGCCCGCCCTCCTCACGCCCCCATTTGCCGCTACCTCCCGCCTCCCAGCTGCTCCTCCCTCCCCCCTCCCAGCTGCTCCTCCCTCCCCCCTCCCTTCTTAATGGCTGGCGTTACGCGTCGAGGGTGAGCGACCTCTGACCTGATTTCGGTCAAGAGCTCGCTCCCCCACGTCCGCAGCACCACCTTGCTGTGTCCGTGTCCTGACCCCCGCCCACGCTGCTGCTAGCGTCTTCGAGGCCCTCCTCCACCCGCAGGCATCCACCTGCGCCTCATCCCTGGTGTCTAGTGGGCTTCTGGTAAGCGTCGCTAGACTCGTGTGCATTGTGCCGTTTTCACCGTATTTGTGACTGTGTTCTGTGCCTTGCTTTATTGTGCCTTTTTGCTCCATTTGCTTCCATTTGTGCTTTTTTGACGTTTTTGTGACTGCTTTTGCCCCTTGTGCGCTCCCCTTAGCCGCGTTTCCCCACCGCTGCCTCCCTGCGGCCCCGCCCCCCTCGCGCCCCCATTTGCCGCTCCCTTCCGCCTCCCAGCTGCTCCTCTCTCCCTCCTCCTTCTTCATGGCTGGCGCTGCGCATCGAGGGTGAGCGACCTCTGACCTGATTTCGGTCAAGAGCTCGCTCCCCCACGCCCGCAGCACCACCTTGCTGTGTGCGTGTCCCTGACCCCCGCTCACGCTGCTGCTAGCGTGTTCGAGCCCCTCCTCCACCCGCAGGCATCCACCTGTGCCTCATCCCTGGTTTCTAGTGGCCTTTTGGTAAGCGTCGCTAGACTCGTGTGCATTGTGCCATTTTCACCGTATTTGTGACTGTATTCTGTGCCTTGCTTTATTGTTCCTTTTGGCTCCATTTGCTTCCATTTGAGCTTTTTTGACTTTTTTGTGACTGATTTTGCCCCTTTTGCGCTCCCCTTAGCCGCGTTTCCCCGCTGCTGCCTCCCTGCGGCCCGCCCCCCTCGCACCCCTATTTGCCGCTCCCTCCCGCCTCCCAGCTGCTCCTCCCTCCCCCCTCGCTTCTTAATGGCTGGCGCTGCGCGTCGAGGGTGAGCGACCTCTGACCTGATTTCAGTCAAGAGCTCGCTCCCCCACGTTCGCAGCACCACCTTGCTGTGTCCGTGTCCCTGACCCCTGCCCACGCTGCTGCTAGCGTGTTGGAGGCCCTCCTCCACCCGCAGGCATCCACCTGTGCCTCATCCCTGGTGTCTAGTGTGCTTCTGGTAAGCGTAGCTAGACTCGTGTGCATTGTGCCGTTTTCACCGTGTTTGTGACTGTATTCTGTGCCTTGCTTTATTGTGCCTTTTTGCTCCATTTGCTTCCATTTGCGCTTTTTAGAATTTTTTGTGACTGCTTTTGGCCCTTGTGCGCTCCCCTTAGCCGCGTTTCCCCGCTGCAGCCTCCCTGCGGCCCACCCCCCTCGCGCCCCGATTGGACGCTCCCTCCCGCCTCCCAGCGGCTCCACCCTCCCCCTCCCTTCTTAATGGCTGGCGCTGCGCGTCGAGATTGAGCGACCTCTGACCTGATTTCGGTCAAGAGCTCGCTCCCCCATGTCCGCAGCACCACATTGCTGTGTCCGTGTCCTGACCCCCGCCCACGCTGCTGCTAGCGTGTTCGAGGCCCTCCTCCACCCGCAGGCATCCACCTGCGCCTCATCCCTGCTGTTTAGGGGGCTTCTGGTAAGCATCGCTAGACTCGTGTGCATTGTGCCGTTTTCACTGTATTTGTGACTGTATTCTGTGCCTTGCTTTATTGTTCCTTTTTGCTCCATTTGCTTCCATTTGTGATTTTTTTTCTTTTTTGTGACTGCTTTTGCCCCTTGTGTGCTCCCCTTAGCGGCGTTTCCCCGCCGCTGCCTCCCTGCGGCCCGCCCCCCTCGCCACCCCCATTTGCCACTCCCTCCCGCCTCCCAGCTGCTCCTCTCTTCCCCCTCCCTTCTTAATGGCTGGCGCTGCGTGTCGAGGGTGAGCGACCTCTGACCTGATTTCGGTCAAGAGCTCGCTCCCCCACGTCCGCAGCACCACCTTGCTGTTTCCGTGTCCCTGACCCCCGCCCACGCTGCTGCTAGCGTGTTCGAGGCCCTCCTCCACCCGCAGGCATCCACCTGCGCCTCATCCCTGCTGTTTAGGGGGCTTCTGGTAAGCATCGCTAGACTCGTGTGCATTGTGCCGTTTTCACTGTATTTGTGACTGTATTCTGTGCCTTGCTTTATTGTGCCTTTTTGCTCCATTTGCTTCCATGTGTGCTTTTTTGTGACTGCTTTTGTCCCTTGTGCGCTTCCCTTAGCCGCGTTTCCCCGCCGCTGCCTCCCTCGGCCCCGCCCCCCTCCCGCCCCCATTTGCCGCTCCCTCCCGCCTCCCAGCTGCTCCTCCCTCCCTTCTTAATGTCTGGCGCTGCGCGTCGAGGGTGAGCGACCTCTGACCTGATTTTGGTCAAGAGCTCGCTCCCCCACGTCCGCAGCACCACCTTGCTGTGTCTGTGTCACTGACCCCCGCCCACGCTGCTGCTAGCGTGTTCGAGGCCCTCCTCCACCCGCAGGCATCCACCTGCGCCTCATCCCTGGTGTCTAGTGGGCTTCTGGTAAACGTCGCTAGACTCGTGTGCATTGTGCCGTTTTCACCGTATTTGTGATTATTCTGTGCCTTGCTTTATTGTGCCTTTTTGCTTCATTTGCTTCCATTTGTGCTTTTTTGACTTTTTTGTGACTGCTTTTGCCCCTTGTGCACTCCCCTTACCCGCGTTTCCCCGCCGCTGCCTCCCTGCGGCCCGCCCCCCTCGTGCCCCCATTTGCCGCTACCTCCTGCCTCCCAGCTGCTCCTCCCTCCCCCTTCCCTTCTTAATGGTTGGCGCTGCGCGTCGAGGGTGAGCGACCTCTGACCTGATTTCGGTCAAGAGCTCGCTCCCCCACGTCCGCAGCACCACCTTGCTGTGTCCGTGTCCCTGACCCCCGCCCACGCTGCTGCTAGCGTGTTCGAGGCCCTCCTCCACCCGCAGGCATCCACCTGCGCCTCATCCCTGGTGTCTAGTGGGCTTCTGGTAAGCGTCGCTAGACTCGTGTGCATTGTGCCGTTTTCACCGTATTTGTGACTGTATTCTGTGCCTTGCTTTATTGTGCCTTTTTGCTCCATTTGCTTCCATTTGTGCTTTTTTGAATTTTTTGTGACTGTTTTTACCCCTTGTGCGCTCCCCTTAGCCGCGTTTCCCCGCCGCTGCCTCCCTGCGGCCCGCCCCCCTCGCGCCTCCATTTGCCGCTCCCTCCCGCCTCCCAGCTGCTCCTCCCTCCCTTCTTAATGGCTGGCGCTGCGCGTCGAGGGTGAGCGACCTCTGACCTGATTTCGGTCAAGCGCTCGCTCCCCCACGTCCGCAGCACCACCTTGCTGTGTCCGTGTCCTGACCCCCACCCACGCTGCTGCTACCGTGTTCGAGGCCCTCCTCCACGCACAGGCATCCACCTGCGCCTCATCCCTGGTGTATAGTGGGCTTCTGGTAAGCGTCGCTAGACTCGTGTGCATTGTGCCGTTTTCACCATATTTGTGACTGTATTCTGTGCCTTGCTTTATTGTGCCTTTTTGCTCCATTTGCTTCCATTTGTGCTTTTTTGACTTTTTTGAGACTGCTTTTGCCCCTTCTGCGCTTCCCTTAGCCGTGTTTCCCCGCCGCTGCCTCCCTGCAGCCCGCCCCCCTGCGGCCCAGCCCCCCTCTTGCCCCCATTTTCCGCTCCCTCCCGCCTCCCAGCTGCTCCTCCCTCCCCCCTCCTTTTTTAATGTCTGGCGCTGCGCGTCGAGGGTGAGCGACCTCTGACCTGATTTCGGTCAAGAGCTCGCTCCCCCACGTCCGCAGCACCACCTTGCTGTGTCCGTGTCCCTGACCCCCGCCAACGCTGCTGCTAGCGTGTTCGAGGCCCTCCTACACCCGCAGGCATCTACCTGCGCCTCATCCCTGGTGTCTAGTGGGCTTCTGGTAAGCGTCGCTAGATTCATGTGCATTGTGCCGTTTTCACCGAATTTGTGACTGTATTCTGTGCCTTGCTTTACTGTGCCTTTTTGCTCCATTTGCTTCCATTTGTGCTTTTTTGACTTTTTTGTGACTGCTTTTGCCCCTTGTGCACTCCCCTTAGCCGCGTTTCCCTGCCGCTGCCTCCCTGCGGCCCGCCCTCCTCGCGCCCCCATTTGCCGCTACCTCCCGCCTCCCAGCTGCTCCTCCCTCCCCCCTCCCTTCTTAATGGTTGGCGCTGCGCGTCGAGGGTGAGCGACCTCTGACCTGATTTCGGTCAAGAGCTCGCTCCCCCACGTCCGCAGCACCACCTTGCTGTGTCCGTGTCCCTGACCCCCACCCACGCTGCTGCTAGCGTGTTCGAGGCCCTCCTCCACCTGGAGGCATCCACCTGCGCCTCATACCTGGTCTCTAGTGGGCTTCTGGTAAGCGTCGCTAGACTTGTGTGCATTGTGCCGTTTTCACCGTATTTGTGACTGTATTCTGTGCCTTGCATTATTGTGCCTTTTTGCTCCATTTGCTTCCATTTGTGCTTTTTTTACTTTTTTGTGACTGCTTTTGCCCCTTGTGCGCTCCCCTTAGCCGCGTTTCCCCGGCGCTGCCTCCCTGCGGCTCGCCCCCCTCGCGCCCGCATTTGCCGCCCCCTCCCGCCTCCCAGCTGCTCCTCCCTCTCCCCTCCCTTCTTAATGGCTGGCGCTGCGCGTCGAGGGTGAGCGACCTCTAACCTGATTTCGGTCAAGAGCTCGCTCCCCCACGTCCGCAGCACCACCTTGCTGTGTCCGTGTTCTGACCCCCGCCCACGCTGCTGCTAGCGTGTTCGAGGCCCTCCTCCACCCGCAGGCATCCACCTGCGCCTCATCCCTGGTGTCTAGTGGGCTTCTGGTAAGCATCACTAGACTCGTGTGCATTGTGCCGTTTTCACCGTATTTGTGACTGTATTCTGTGCCTTGCTTTATTGTGCCTTTTTGCTCCATTTGCTTCCATTTGTGCTTTTTTGACTTTTTTGTGACTGCTTTTGCCCCTTGTGCGCTCCCCTTAGCAGCGTTTCCCCGCCGCTGCCTCCCTGCGGCCCCGCCCCCCTCGCACCCCATTTGCCGCTCCCTCCCACCTCCCAGCTGCTCCTCCCTCCCCCCTCCCTTCTTAATGGCTGGCGCTGCGCGTCGAGGGTGAGCGACCTCTGACCTGATTTCGGTCAAGAGCTCGCTTCCCCACGTCCGCAGCACCACCTTGCTGTGTCCGTGTACCTGACCCCCGCCCATGCTGCTGCTATCATGTTCGAGGCACTCCTCCACCCGCAGGCATCCACCTGTGCCTCATCCCTGGTGTCTAGTGGGCTTCTGGTAAGCGTCGCTAGACTAGCGTGCATTGTTCCGTTTTCACCGTATTTGTGACTGTATTCTGTGCCTTGCTTTATTGTGCCTTTTTGCTCCATTTGCTTCCATTTGAGTTTTTTTGACTTTTTTGTGACTGCTTTTGCCCCTTGTGCGCTCCCCTTAGCCGCGTTTCCCCGCCGCTGTCTCGCTTCTGCCCGCCCCCCTCGCGCCCTCATTTGCCACTACCTCCCGCCTCCCAGCTGCTCCTTCCTCCCCCCTCCCTTCTTAATGGCTGGCGCTGCGCGTCGAGGGTGAGCGACCTCTGACCTGATTTCGGTCAAGAGCTCGCTCCCCCATGTCCGCAGCACCACCTTGCTGTGTCCGTGTCCCTGACCCCCGCCCACGCTGCTGCTAGCGTGTTCGAGGCCCTCCTCCACCCGCAGGCATCCACCTGCGCCTCATCCCTGGTGTCTAGTGGGCTTCTGGTAAGCGTCGCTAGACTCGTGTGCATTGTGCTGTTTTCACCGTATTTGTGACTGTATTCTGTGCCTTGCTTTATTGTGCCTTTTTGCTCCATTTGCTTCCATTTGTGCTTTTTTGACTTTTTTGTGACTGCTTTTGCCCCTTGTGCACTCCCCTTAGCCGCGTTTCCCCGCCGCTGCCTCCCTGCGGCCCCGCCCCCCTCGTGCCCTCAGTTGCCGCTCCCTCGAGCCTCCCAGCTGCTTCTCCCTCCCCCCTCCCTTCTTAATGGTTGGCGCTGCGCGTCGATGGAGAGCGACCTCTGACCTGATTTCGGTCAAGAGCTCGCTCCCCCACGTCCGCAGCACCACCTTGCTGTGTCCGTGTCCCTGACCCCCGCCCACGCTGCTGCTAGCGTGTTCAAGGCCCTCCTCCACCCGCAGGCATCCACCTGCGCCTCATCCCTGGTGTCTAGTGGGCTTCTTGTAAGCGTCGCTAGACTTGTGTGCATTGTGCCGTTTTCACCGTATTTGTGACTGTATTCTGTGCCTTGCTTTATTGTGCCTTTTTGCTCCATTTGCTTCCATTTGTGCTTTTTTGACTTTTTTGTGACTTCTTTTGCCCCTTGTGCACTCCCCTTAGCCGTGTTTCCCCGCTGCTGCCTCCCTGCGGCCCCGCCCCCCTCACGCCCTCATTTGCCGCTACCTCCCGCCTCCCAGCTGCTCCTCCCTCCCCCCTCCCTTCTTAATGGTCGGCGCTGCGCGTCGATGGTGAGCGACCTCTGACCTGATTTCGGTCAAGAGGTCGCTCCCCAACGTCCGCAGCACCACCTTGCTGTGTCTTTGTCCCTGACCCCCGCCCACGCTGCTGCTAGCGTGTTCGAGGCCCTCCTCCACCCGCAGGCATCCACCTGCGCCTCATCCCTGGTGTCTAGTGGGCTTCTGGTAAGCGTCGCTAGACTCGTGTGCATTGTGCAGTTTTCACCGTATTTGTGACTGTATTCTGTGCCTTGCTTTATTGTGCCTTTTTGCTCCATTTGCTTCCATTTGTGCTTTTTTGACTTTTTTGTGACTGCTTTTGCCCCTTGTGCGCTCCCCTTAGCCGCGTTTCCCCGCCGCTGCCTCCCTGCGGCCTGCCCCCCTCGCGCCCACATTTGCCGCTACCACCCACCTCCCAGCTGCTCCTCCCTCCCCGCTCCCTTCTTAATGGCTGGCGTTGCGCATCGAGGGTGAGCGACCTCTGACCTGATTTCGGTCAAGAGCTCGCTGCCCCACGTCCGCAGCACCACCTTGCTGTGTCCGTGTCCCTGACCCCCGCCCACGCTGCTGCTAGCGTGTTCGAGGCCCTCCTCCACCTGGAGGCATCCACCTGCGCCTCATACCTGGTCTCTAGTGGGCTTCTGGTAAGCGTCGCTAGACTCGTGTGCATTGTGCCGTTTTCACCGTATTTGTGACTGTATTCTGTGCCTTGCTTTATTGTGCCTTTTTGCTCCATTTGCTTCCATTTGTGCTTTTTAAACTTTTTTGTGACTGCTTTTGCCCCTTGTGCGCTCCCCTTAGCCGCGTTTCCCCGCCGCTGCCTCCCTGCGGCTCGCCCCCCTCGCGCCCGCATTTGCCGCTCCCTCCCGCCTCCCAGCTGCTCCTCCCTCTCCCCTCCCTTCTTAATGGCTGGCGCTGCGCATCGAGGGTGAGCGACCTCTAACCTGATTTCGGTCAAGAGCTCGCTCCCCCACGTCCGCAGCACCACCTTGCTGTGTCCGTGTTCTGACCCCCGCCCACGCTGCTGCTAGCGTGTTCGAGGCCCTCCTCCACCCGCAGGCATCCACCTGCGCCTCATCCCTGGTGTCTAGTGGGCTTCTGGTAAGCATCACTAGACTCGTGTGCATTGTGCCGTTTTCACCGTATTTGTGACTGTATTCTGTGCCTTGCTTTATTGTGCCTTTTTGCTCCATTTGCTTCCATTTGTGCTTTTTTGACTTTTTTGTGACTGCTTTTGCCCCTTGTGCGCTCCCCTTAGCAGCGCTTCCCCGCCGCTGCCTCCCTGCGGCCCCGCCCCCCTCGCACCACATTTGCCGCTCCCTCCCGCCTCCCAGCTGCTCCTCCCTCCCCCCTCCCTTCTTAATGGCTGGCGCTGCGCGTCGAGGGTGAGCGACCTCTGACCTGATTTCGGTCAAGAGCTCGCTTCCCCACGTCCGCAGCACCACCTTGCTGTGTCCGTGTACCTGACCCCCGCCCATGCTGCTGCTATCGTGTTCGAGGCCCTCCTCCACCCGCAGGCATCCACCTGCGCCTCATCCCTGGTGTCTAGTGGGCTTCTTGTAAGCGTCGCTAGACTCGTGTGCATTGTGCTGTTTTCACCGTATTTGTGACTGTATTCTGTGCCTTGCTTTATTGTGCCTTTTTGCTCCATTTGCTTCAATTTGTGCTTTTTTGACTTTTTTGTGACTGCTTTTGCCCCTTGTGCACTCCCCTTAGCCGCGTTTCGCCGCCGCTGCCTCCCTGCGGCCCGCCCCCCTCGTGCCCTCAGTTGCCGCTCCCTCGAGCCTCCCAGTTGCTCCTCCCTCCCCCCTCCCTTCTTAATGGTTGGCGCTGCGCGTCGATGGAGAGCGACCTCTGACCTGATTTCGGTCAAGAGCTCGCTCCCCCACGTCCGCAGCACCACCTTGCTGTGTCCGTGTCCCTGACACCCGCCCACGCTGCTGCTAGCGTGTTCAAGGCCCTCCTCCACCCGCAGGCATCCACCTGCGCCTCATCCCTGGTGTCTAGTGGGCTTCTTGTAAGCGTTGCTAGACTTGTGTGCATTGTGCCGTTTTCACCGTATTTGTGACTGTATTCTGTGCCTTGCTTTATTGTGCCTTTTTGCTCCATTTGCTTCCATTTGTGCTTTTTTGACTTTTTTGTGACTGCTTTTGCCCCTTGTGCACTCCCCTTAGCCGCGTTTCCCCGCTGCTGCCTCCCTGCGGCCCCGCCCCCCTCGCGCCCTCATTTGCCGCTACCTCCCGCCTCCCAGCTGCTCCTCCCTCCCCCCTCCCTTCTTAATGGTTGGCGCTGCGCGTCGATGGTAAGCGACCTCTGACCTGATTTCGGTCAAGAGGTCGCTCCCCCACGTCCGCAGCACCACCTTGCTGTGTCTTTGTCCCTGACCCCCGCCCACGCTGCTGCTAGCGTGTTCGAGGCCCTCCTCCACCCGCAGGCATCCACCTGCGCCTCATCCCTGGTGTCTAGTGGGCTTCTGGTAAGCGTCGCTAGACTCGTGTGCATTGTGCCGTTTTCACCGTATTTGTGACTGTATTCTGTGCCTTGCTTTATTGTGCCTTTTTGCTCCATTTGCTTCCATTTGTGCTTTTTTGACTTTTTTGTGACTGCTTTTGCCCCTTGTGCGCTCCCCTTAGCCGCGTTTCCCTGCCGCTGCCTCCCTGCGGCCTGCCCCCCTCACGCCCACATTTGCCGCTACCACCCGCCTCCCAGCTGCTCCTCCCTCCCCCCTCCCAGCTGCTCCTCCCTCCCCCCTCCCTTCTTAATGGCTGGCGTTGCGCGTCGAGGGTGAGCGACCTCTGACCTGACTTCGGTCAAGAGCTCGCTCCCCCACGTCCGCAGCACCACCTTGCTGTGTCCGTGTCCTGACCCCCGCCCACGCTGCTGCTAGCGTCTTCGAGGCCCTCCTCCACCCGCAGGCATCCACCTGCGCCTCATCCCTGGTGTCTAGTGGGCTTCTGGTAAGCGTCGCTAGACTCGTGTGCATTGTGCCGTTTTCACCGTATTTTTGACTGTGTTCTGTGCCTTGCTTTATTGTGCCTTTTTGCTCCATTTGCTTCCATTTGTGCTTTTTTGACTTTTTTGTGACTGCTTTTGCCCCTTGTGCGCTCCCCTTAGCCGCGTTTCCCCACCGCTGCCTCCCTGCGGCCCCGCCCCCCTCGCGCCCCCATTTGCCGCTCCCTTCCGCCTCCCAGCTGCTCCTCTCTCCCTCCTCCTTCTTCATGGCTGGCGCTGCGCATCGAGGGTTAGCGACCTCTGACCTGATTTCGGTCAAGAGCTCGCTCCCCCACTCCCGCAGCACCACCTTGCTGTGTCCGTGTCCCTGACCCCCGCCCACGCTGCTGCTAGCGTGTTCGAGGCCCTCCTCCACCCGCAGGCATCCACCTGCGCCTCATCCCTGGTTTCTAGTGGCCTTTTGGTAAGCGTCGCTAGACTCGTGTGCATTGTGCCGTTTTCACCGTATTTGAGACTGTATTCTGTGCCTTGCTTTATTGTTCCATTTGGCTCCATTTGCTTCCATTTGATCTTTTTTGACTTTTTTGTGACTGATTTTGCCCCTTTTGCGCTCCCCTTAGCTGCGTTTCCCCGCTGCTGCCTCCCTGCGGCCCGCCCCCCTCGCACCCCTATTTGCCGCTCCCTCCAGCCTCCCAGCTGCTCCTCCCTCCCCCCTCGCTTCTTAATGGCTGGCGCTGCGCGTCGAGATTGAGCGACCTCTGACCTGATTTCGGTCAAGAGCTCGCTCCCCCATGTCCGCAGCACCACATTGCTGTGTCCGTGTCCTGACCCACGCTGCTGCTAGCGTGTTCGAGGCCCTCCTCCACCCGCAGGCATCCACCTGCGCCTCATCCCTGGTGTCTAGTTGGCTTCTGGTAAGCGGCGCTAGACTCGTGTGCATTGTGCCGTTTTCACTGTATTTGTGACTGTATTCTGTGCCTTGCTTTATTGTGCCTTTTTGCTCCATTTGCTTCCATTTGTGATTTTTTTTCTTTTTTGTGACTGCTTTTGCCCCTTGTGTGCTCCCCTTAGCGGCGTTTCCCCGCCGCTGCCTCCCTGCGGCCCGCCCCCCTCGCCACCCCCATTTGCCACTCCCTCCCGCCTCCCAGCTGCTCCTCCCTTCCCCCTCCCTTCTTAATGGCTGGCGCTGCGCGTCGAGGGTGAGCGACCTCTGACCTGATTTCGGTCAAGAGCTCGCTCCCCCACGTCCGCAGCACCACCTTATTGTTTCCGTGTCCCTGACCCCCGCCCACGCTGTTGCTAGCGTGTTCGAGGCCCTCCTCCACCCGCAGGCATCCACCTGCGCCACATCACTGCTGTTTAGGGGGCTTCTGGTAAGCATCGCTAGACTCGTGTGCATTGTGCCGTTTTCACCGTATTTCTGACTGTATTCTGGGCCTTGCTTTATCGTGCCTTTTTGCTCCATTTGCTTCCATGTGTGCTTTTTTGTGACTGCTTTTGCCCCTTGTGCGCTTCCTTTAGCCGCGTTTCCCCGCCGCTGCCTCCCTCGGCCCCGCCCCCATTTGCCGCTCCCTCCCGCCTCCCAGCTGCTCCTCCCTCCCTTCTTAATGTCTGGCGCTGCGCGTCGAGGGTGAGCGACCTCTGACCTGATTTTGGTCAAGAGCTCGCTCCCCCACGTCCGCAGCACCACCTTGCTGTGTCTGTGTCACTGACCCCCGCCCACGCTGCTGCTAGCGTGTTCGAGGCCCTCCTCCACCCGCAGGCATCCACCTGCGCCTCATCCCTGGTGTCTAGTGGGCTTCTGGTAAACGTCGCTAGACTCGTGTGCATTGTGCCGTTTTCACTGTATTTGTGATTATTCTGTGCCTTGCTTTATTGTGCCTTTTTGCTTCATTTGCTTCCATTTGTGCTTTTTTGACTTTTTTGTGACTGCTTTTGCCCCTTGTGCACTCCCCTTACCCGCGTTTCCCCGCCGCTGCCTCCCTGCGGCCCGCCCCCCTCGTGCCCCATTTGCCGCTACCTCCTGCCTCCCAGCTGCTCCTCCCTCCCCCTTCCCTTCTTAATGGTTGGCGCTGCGCGTCGAGGGTGAGCGACCTCTGACCTGATTTCGGTCAAGAGCTCGCTCCCCCACGTCCGCAGCACCACCTTGCTGTGTCCGTGTCCCTGACCCCCGCCCACGCTGCTGCTAGCGTGTTCGAGGCCCTCCTCCACACGCAGGCATACACCTGCGCCTCATCCCTGGTGTCTAGTGGGCTTCTGGTAAGCGTCGCTAGACTTGTGTGCATTGTGCCGTTTTCACCGTATTTGTGACTGTATTCTGTGCCTTGCTTTATTGTGCCTTTTTGCTCCATTTGCTTCCATTTGTGCTTTTTTGAATTTTTTGTGACTGTTTTTACCCCTTGTGCGCTCCCCTTAGCCGCGTTTCCCCGCCGCTGCCTCCCTGCGGCCCGCCCCCCTCGCGCCTCCATTTGCCGCTCCCTCCCGCCTCCCAGCTGCTCCTCCCTCCCTTCTTAATGGCTGGCGCTGCGCGTCGAGGGTGAGCGACCTCTGACCTGATTTCGGTCAAGCGCTCGCTCCCCCACGTCCGCAGCACCACCTTGCTGTGTCCGTGTCCTGACCCCCACCCACGCTGCTGCTACCGTGTTCGAGGCCCTCCTCCACGCGCAGGCATCCACCTGCGCCTCATCCCTGGTGTATAGTGGGCTTCTGGTAAGCATCGCTAGACTCGTGTGCATTGTGCCGTTTTCACCATATTTGTGACTGTATTCTGTGCCTTGCTTTATTGTGCCTTTTTGCTCCATTTGCTTCCATTTGTGCTTTTTTGACTTTTTTGAGACTGCTTTTGCCCCTTCTGCGCTTCCCTTAGCCGTGTTTCCCCGCCGCTGCCTCCCTGCAGCCCGCCCCCCTGCGGCCCAGCCCCCCTCTTGCCCCCATTTTCCGCTCCCTCCCGCCTCCCAGCTGCTCCTCCCTCCCCCCTCCTTTCTTAATGTCTGGCGCTGCGCGTCGAGGGTGAGCGACCTCTGACCTGATTTCGGTCAAGAGCTCGCTCCCCCACGTCCGCAGCACCACCTTGCTGTGTCCGTGTCCCTGACCCCCGCCCACGCTGCTGCTAGCGTGTTCAAGGCCCTCCTCCACCCGCAGGCATCCACCTGCGCCTCATCCCTGGTGTCTAGTGGGCTTCTTGTAAGCGTCGCTAGACTTGTGTGCATTGTGCCGTTTTCACCGTATTTGTGACTGTATTCTGTGCCTTGCTTTATTGTGCCTTTTTGCTCCATTTGCTTCCATTTGTGCTTTTTTGACTTTTTTGTGACTTCTTTTGCCCCTTGTGCACTCCCCTTAGCCGCGTTTCCCCACTGCTGCCTCCCTGCGGCCCGCCCCCCTCACGCCCTCATTTGCCGCTACCTCCCGCCTCCCAGCTGCTCCTCCCTCCCCCCTCCCTTCTTAATGGTTGGCGCTGCACGTCGATGGTGAGCGACCTCTGACCTGATTTCGGTCAAGAGGTCGCTCCCCCACGTCCGCAGCACCACCTTGCTGTGTCTTTGTCCCTGACCCCCGCCCACGCTGCTGCTAGCGTGTTCGAGGCCCTCCTCCACCCGCAGGCATCCACCTGCGCCTCATCCCTGGTGTCTAGTGGGCTTCTGGTAAGCGTCGCTAGACTCGTGTGCATTGTGCCGTTTTCACCGTATTTGTGACTGTATTCTGTGCCTTGCTTTATTGTGCCTTTTTGCTCCATTTGCTTCCATTTGTGCTTTTTTGACTTTTTTCTGACTGCTATTGCCCCTTGTGCGCTCCCCTTAGCCGCGTTTCCCCGCCGCTGCCTCCCTGCGGCCTGCCCCCCTCGCGCCCACATTTGCCGCTACCACCCACCTCCCAGCTGCTCCCCCCTCCCTTCTTAATGGCTGGTGTTGCGCGTCGAGGGTGAGCGACCTCTGACCTGATTTCGGTCAAGAGCTCGCTCCCCCACGTCCGCAGCACCACCTTGCTGTGTCCGTGTCCCTGACCCCCGCCCACGCTGCTGCTAGCGTGTTCGAGGCCCTCCTCCACCTGGAGGCATCCACCTGCGCCTCATACCTGGTCTCTAGTGGGCTTCTGGTAAGCGTCGCTAGACTCGTGTGCATTGTGCCGTTTTCACCGTATTTGTGACTGTATTCTGTGCCTTGCTTTATTGTGCCTTTTTGCTCCATTTGCTTCCATTTGTGCTTTTTTTACTTTTTGTGACTGCTTTTGCCCCTTGTGCGCTCCCCTTAGCCGCGTTTCCCCACCGCTGCCTCCCTGCGGCTCGCCCCCCTCGCGCCCGCATTTGCCGCTCCCTCCCGCCTCCCAGCTGCTCCTCCCTCTCCCCTCCCTTCTTAATGGCTGGCGCTGCGCGTCGAGGGTGAGCGACCTCTAACCTGATTTCGGTCAAGAGCTCGCTCCCCCACGTCCGCAGCACCACCTTGCTGTGTCCGTGTTCTGACCCCCGCCCACGCTGCTGCTAGCGTGTTCGAGGCCCTCCTCCACCCGCAGGCATCCACCTGCGCCTCATCCCTGGTGTCTAGTGGGCTTCTGGTAAGCATCACTAGACTCGTGTGCATTGTGCCGTTTTCACCGTATTTGTGACTGTATTCTGTGCCTGGCTTTATTGTGCCTTTTTGCTCCATTTGCTTCCATTTGTGCTTTTTTGACTTTTTTGTGACTGCTTTTGCCCCTTGTGCGCTCCCCTTAGCAGCGCTTCCCCGCCGCTGCCTCCCTGCGGCCCCGCCCCCCTCGCACCACATTTGCCGCTCCCTCCCGCCTCCCAGCTGCTCCTCCCTCCCCCCTCCCTTCTTAATGGCTGGCGCTGCGCGTCGAGGGTGAGCGACCTCTGACCTGATTTCGGTCAAGAGCTCGCTTCCCCACGTCCGCAGCACCACCTTGCTGTGTCCGTGTACCTGACCCCCGCCCATGCTGCTGCTATCGTGTTCGAGGCACTCCTCCACCCGCAGGCATCCACCTGCGCCTCATCCCTGGTGTCTAGTGGGCTTCTGGTAAGCGTCGCTAGACTCGCGTGCATTGTTCCGTTTTCACCGTATTTGTGACTGTATTCTGTGCCTTGCTTTATTGTGCCTTTTTCGCTCCATTTGCTTCCATTTGATTTTTTTCGACTTTTTTGTGACTGCTTTTGCCCCTTGTGCGCTCCCCTTAGCCGCGTTTCCCCGCCACTGTCTCGCTGCTGCCCGACCCCCTTGCGCCCTCATTTGCCGCTACCTCCCGCCTCCCAGCTGCTCCTTCCTCCCCCCTCCCTTCTTAATGGCTGGCGCTGCGCGTCGAGGGTGAGCGACCTCTGACCTGATTTCGGTCAAGAGCTCGCTCCCCCACGTCCGCAGCACCACCTTGCTGTGTCTGTGTCCCTGACCCCCGCCCACGCTGCTGCTAGCGTGTTCGAGGCCCTCCTCCACCCGCAGGCATCCACCTGCGCCTCATCCCTGGTGTCTAGTGGGCTTCTGGTAAGCGTCGCTAGACTCGTGTGCATTGTGCTGTTTTCACCGTATTTGTGACTGTATTCTGTGCCTTGCTTTATTGTGCCTTTTTGCTCCATTTGCTTCCATTTGTGCTTTTTTGACTTTTTTGTGACTGCTTTTGCCCCTTGTGCACTCCCCTTAGCCGCGTTTCGCCGCCGCTGCCTCCCTGCGGCCCCGCCCCCCTCGTGCCCTCAGTTGCCGCTCCCTCGAGCCTCCCAGCTGCTCCTCCCTCCCCCCTCCCTTCTTAATGGTTGGCGCTGCGCGTCGATGGAGAGCGACCTCTGACCTGATTTCGGTCAAGAGCTCGCTCCCCCACGTCCGCAGCACCACCTTGCTGTGTCCGTGTCCCTGACCCCCGCCCACGCTGCTGCTAGCGTGTTCAAGGCCCTCCTCCACCCGCAGGCATCCACCTGTGCCTCATCCCTGGTGTCTAGTGGGCTTCTTGTAAGCGTTGCTAGACTTGTGTGCATTGTGCCGTTTTCACCGTATTTGTGACTGTATTCTGTGCCTTGCTTTATTGTGCCTTTTTGCTCCATTTGCTTCCATTTGTGCTTTTTTGACTTTTTTGTGACTGCTTTTGCCCCTTGTGCACTCCCCTTAGCCGCGTTTCCCCGCTGCTGCCTCCCTGCGGCCCCGCCCCCCTCGCGCCCTCATTTGCCGCTACCTCCCGCCTCCCAGCTGCTCCTCCCTCCCCCCTCCCTTCTTAATGGTTGGCGCTGCGCGTCGATGGTGAGCGACCTCTGACCTGATTTCGGTCAAGAGGTCGCTCCCCCACGTCCGCAGCACCACCTTGCTGTGTCTTTGTCCCTGACCCCCGCCCACGCTGCTGCTAGCGTGTTCGAGGCCCTCCTCCACCCGCAGGCATCCACCTGCGCCTCATCCCTGGTGTCTAGTGGGCTTCTGGTAAGCGTCGCTAGACTCGTGTGCATTGTGCCGTTTTCACCGTATTTGTGACTGTATTCTGTGCCTTGCTTTATTGTGCCTTTTTGCTCCATTTGCTTCCATTTGTGCTTTTTTTACTTTTTTGTGACTGCTTTTGCCCCTTGTGCGCTCCCCTTAGCCGCGTTTCCCCGCCGCTGCCTCCCTGCGGCCTGCCCCCCTCGCGCCCACATTTGCCGCTACCACCCGCCTCCCAGCTGCTCCTCCCTCCCCCCTCCCAGCTGCTCCTCCCTCCCCCCTCCCTTCTTAATGGCTGGCGTTGTGCGTCGAGGGTGAGCGACCTCTGACCTGATTTCGGTCAAGAGCTCGCTCCCCCATGTCCGCAGCACCACATTGCTGTGTCCGTGTCCTGACCCCCGCCCACGCTGCTGCTAGCGTGTTCGAGGCCCTCCTCCACCCGCAGGCATCCACCTGCGCCTCATCCCTGGTGTCTAGTGGGCTTCTGGTAAGCGTCGCTAGACTCGTGTGCATTGTGCCGTTTTCACCGTATTTGTGACTGTATTCTGTGCCTTGCTTTATTGTGCCTTTTTGCTCCATTTGCTTCCATTTGTGCTTTTTTTTCTTTTTTGTGACTGCTTTTGCCCCTTGTGTGCTCCCCTTAGCGGCGTTTCCCCGCCGCTGCCTCCCTGCGGCCCGCCCCCCTCGCCACCCCATTTGCCACTCCCTCCCGCCTCCCAGCTGCTCCTCCCTTCCCCCTCCCTTCTTAATGGCTGGCGCTGCGCGTCGAGGGTGAGCGACCTCTGACCTGATTTCGGTCAAGAGCTCGCTCCCCCACGTCCGCAGCACCACCTTGCTGTTTCCGTGTCCCTGACCCCCGCCCACGCTGCTGCTAGCGTGTTCGAGGCCCTCCTCCACCCGCAGGCATCCACCTGCGCCTCATCCCTGCTGTTTAGGGGGCTTCTGGTAAGCATCGCTAGACTCGAGTGCATTGTGCCGTTTTCACCGTATTTGTGACTGTATTCTGTGCCTTGCTTTATTGTGCCTTTTTGCTCCATTTGCTTCCATGTGTGCTTTTTTGTGACTGCTTTTGCCCCTTGTGCGCTTCCCTTAGCCGCGTTTCCCCGCCGCTGCCTCCCTCGGCCCCGCCCCCCTCCCGCCCCCATTTGCCGCTCCCTCCCGCCTCCCAGCTGCTCCTCCCTCCCTTCTTAATGTCTGGCGCTGCGCGTCGAGGGTGAGCGACCTCTGACCTGATTTTGGTCAAGAGCTCGCTCCCCCACGTCCGCAGCACCACCTTGCTGTGTCTGTGTCACTGACCCCCGCCCACGCTGCTGCTAGCGTGTTCGAGGCCCTCCTCCACCCGCAGGCATCCACCTGCGCCTCATCCCTGGTGTCTAGTGGGCTTCTGGTAAACGTCGCTAGACTCGTGTGCATTGTGCCGTTTTCACCGTATTTGTGATTATTCTGTGCCTTGCTTTATTGTGCCTTTTTGCTTCATTTGCTTCCATTTGTGCTTTTTTGACTTTTTTGTGACTGCTTTTGCCCCTTGTGCACTCCCCTTACCCGCGTTTCCCCGCCGCTGCCTCCCTGCGGCCCGCCCCCCTCGTGCCCCCATTTGCCGCTACCTCCTGCCTCCCAGCTGCTCCTCCCTCCCCCTTCCCTTCTTAATGGTTGGCGCTGCGCGTCGAGGGTGAGCGACCTCTGACCTGATTTCGGTCAAGAGCTCGCTCCCCCACGTCCGCAGCACCACCTTGCTGTGTCCGTGTCCCTGACCCCCGCCCACGCTGCTGCTAGCGTGTTCGAGGCCCTCCTCCACCCGCAGGCATCCACCTGCGCCTCATCCCTGGTGTCTAGTGGGCTTCTGGTAAGCGTCGCTAGACTCGTGTGCATTGTGCCGTTTTCACCGTATTTGTGACTGTATTCTGTGCCTTGCTTTATTGTGCCTTTTTGCTCCATTTGCTTCCATTTGTGCTTTTTTGAATTTTTTGTGACTGTTTTTACCCCTTGTGCGCTCCCCTTAGCCGCGTTTCCCCGCCGCTGCCTCCCTGCGGCCCGCCCCCCTCGCGCCTCCATTTGCCGCTCCCTCCCGCCTCCCAGCTGCTCCTCCCTCCCTTCTTAATGGCTGGCGCTGCGCGTCGAGGGTGAGCGACCTCTGACCTGATTTCGGTCAAGCGCTCGCTCCCCCACGTCCGCAGCACCACCTTGCTGTGTCCGTGTCCTGACCCCCACCCACGCTGCTGCTACCGTGTTCGAGGCCCTCCTCCACGCGCAGTTATCCACCTGCGCCTCATCCCTGGTGTATAGTGGGCTTCTGGTAAGCGTCGCTAGACTCGTGTGCATTGTGCCGTTTTCACCATATTTGTGACTGTATTCTGTCCCTTGCTTTATTGTGCCTTTTTGCTCCATTTGCTTCCATTTGTGCTTTTTTGACTTTTTTGTGACTGCTTTTGCCCCTTCTGCGCTTCCCTTAGCCGTGTTTCCCCGCCGCTGCCTCCCTGCGGCCCGCCCCCCTGCGGCCCAGCCCCCCTTTTGCCCCCATTTTCCGCTCCCTCCCGCCTCCCAGCTGCTCCTCCCTCCCCCCTCCTTTCTTAATGTCTGGCGCTGCGCGTCGAGGGTGAGCGACCTCTGACCTGATTTCGGTCAAGAGCTCGCTCCCCCACGTCCGCAGCACCACCTTGCTGTGTCCGTGTCCCTGACCCCCGCCCACGCTGCTACTAGCGTGTTCGAGGCCCTCCTCCACCCGCAGGCATCCACCTGCGCCTCATCCCTGGTGTCTAGTGGGCTTCTGGTAAGCGTCGCTAGATTCGTGTGCATTGTGCCGTTTTCACCGTATTTGTGACTGTATTCTGTGCCTTGCTTTACTGTGCCTTTTTGCTCCATTTGCTTCCATTTGTGCTTTTTTGACTTTTTTGAGACTGCTTTTGCCCCTTGTGCACTCCCCTTAGCCGCGTTTCCCTGCCGCTGCCTCCCTGCGGACCGCCCTCCTCGCGCCCCCATTTGCCGCTACCTCCCGCCTCCTAGCTGCTCCTCCCTCCCCCCTCCCTTCTTAATGGTTGGCGCTGCGCGTCGAGGGTGAGCGACCTCTGACCTGATTTCGGTCAAGAGCTCGCTCCCCCACGTCCGCAGCACCACCTTGCTGTGTCCGTGTCCCTGACCCCCGCCCACGCTGCTGCTAGCGTGTTCGAGGCCCTCCTCCACCTGGAGGCATCCACCTGCGCCTCATACCTGGTGTCTAGTGGGCTTCTGGTAAGCGTTGCTAGACTCGTGTGCATTGTGCCGTTTTCACCGTATTTGTGACTGTATTCTGTGCCTTGCTTTATTGTGCCTTTTTGCTCCATTTGCTTCCATTTGTGCTTTTTTAACTTTTTTGTGACTGCTTTTGCCCCTTGTGCGCTCCCCTTAGCCGCGTTTCCCCGCCGCTGCCTCCTTGCGGCTCGCCCCCCTCGCGCCCGCATTTGCCGCTCCCTCCCGCCTCCCAGCTGCTCCTCCCTCCCCCCTCCCTTCTTAATGGCTGGCGCTGCGCGTCGAGGGTGAGCGACCTCTAACCTGATTTCAGTCAAGAGCGCGCTCCCCCACGTCCGCAGCACCACCTTGCTATGTGCGTGTCCCTGACCCCCGCCCACGCTGCTGCTAGCGTGTTCGAGGCCCTCCTCCACCCGCAGGCATCCACCTGCGCCTCATACCTGGTGTCTAGTGGGCTTCTGGTAAGCGTTGCTAGACTCGTGTGCATTGTGCCGTTTTCACCGTATTTGTGACTGTATTCTGTGCCTTGCTTTATTGTGCCTTTTTGCTCCATTTGCTTCCATTTGTGCTTTTTTAACTTTTTTGTGACTGCTTTTGCCCCTTGTGCGCTCCCCTTAGCCGCGTTTCCCCGCCGCTGCCTCCTTGCGGCTCGCCCCCCTCGCGCCCGCATTTGCCGCTCCCTCCCGCCTCCCAGCTGCTCCTCCCTCCCCCCTCCCTTCTTAATGGCTGGCGCTGCGCGTCGAGGGTGAGCGACCTCTGACCTGATTTCGGTCAAGAGCTCGCTCCCCCACGTCCGCAGCACCACCTTGCTGTGTCCGTGTCCCTGACCCCCGCCCACGCTGCTGCTAGCGTGTTCGAGGCCCTCCTCCACCTGGAGGCATCCACCTGCGCCTCATACCTGGTGTCTAGTGGGCTTCTGGTAAGCGTTGCTAGACTCGTGTGCATTGTGCCGTTTTCACCGTATTTGTGACTGTATTCTGTGCCTTGCTTTATTGTGCCTTTTTGCTCCATTTGCTTCCATTTGTGCTTTTTTAACTTTTTTGTGACTGCTTTTGCCCCTTGTGCGCTCCCCTTAGCCGCGTTTCCCCGCCGCTGCCTCCTTGCGGCTCGCCCCCCTCGCGCCCGCATTTGCCGCTCCCTCCCGCCTCCCAGCTGCTCCTCCCTCCCCCCTCCCTTCTTAATGGTTGGCGCTGCGCGTCGAGGGTGAGCGACCTCTGACCTGATTTCGGTCAAGAGCTCGCTCCCCCACGTCCGCAGCACCACCTTGCTGTGTCCGTGTCCCTGACCCCCGCCCACGCTGCTGCTAGCGTGTTCGAGGCCCTCCTCCACCTGGAGGCATCCACCTGCGCCTCATACCTGGTGTCTAGTGGGCTTCTGGTAAGCGTTGCTAGACTCGTGTGCATTGTGCCGTTTTCACCGTATTTGTGACTGTATTCTGTGCCTTGCTTTATTGTGCCTTTTTGCTCCATTTGCTTCCATTTGTGCTTTTTTAACTTTTTTGTGACTGCTTTTGCCCCTTGTGCGCTCCCCTTAGCCGCGTTTCCCCGCCGCTGCCTCCCTGCGGACCGCCCTCCTCGCGCCCCCATTTGCCGCTACCTCCCGCCTCCTAGCTGCTCCTCCCTCCCCCCTCCCTTCTTAATGGTTGGCGCTGCGCGTCGAGGGTGAGCGACCTCTGACCTGATTTCGGTCAAGAGCTCGCTCCCCCACGTCCGCAGCACCACCTTGCTGTGTCCGTGTCCCTGACCCCCGCCCACGCTGCTGCTAGCGTGTTCGAGGCCCTCCTCCACCTGGAGGCATCCACCTGCGCCTCATACCTGGTGTCTAGTGGGCTTCTGGTAAGCGTTGCTAGACTCGTGTGCATTGTGCCGTTTTCACCGTATTTGTGACTGTATTCTGTGCCTTGCTTTATTGTGCCTTTTTGCTCCATTTGCTTCCATTTGTGCTTTTTTAACTTTTTTGTGACTGCTTTTGCCCCTTGTGCGCTCCCCTTAGCCGCGTTTCCCCGCCGCTGCCTCCTTGCGGCTCGCCCCCCTCGCGCCCGCATTTGCCGCTCCCTCCCGCCTCCCAGCTGCTCCTCCCTCCCCCCTCCCTTCTTAATGGCTGGCGCTGCGCGTCGAGGGTGAGCGACCTCTAACCTGATTTCAGTCAAGAGCGCGCTCCCCCACGTCCGCAGCACCACCTTGCTATGTGCGTGTCCCTGACCCCCGCCCACGCTGCTGCTAGCGTGTTCGAGGCCCTCCTCCACCCGCAGGCATCCACCTGCGCCTCATCCCTGGTGTCTAGTGGGCTTCTGGTAAGCGTCGCTAGACTCGTGTGCATTGTGCCGTTTTCACCGTATTTGTGACTGTATTCTGTGCCTTGCTTTATTGTGCCTTTTTGCTCCATTTGCTTCCATTTGTGCTTTTTTAACTTTTTTGTGACTGCTTTTGCCCCTTGTGCGCTCCCCTTAGCCGCGTTTCCCCGCCGCTGCCTCCTTGCGGCTCGCCCCCCTCGCGCCCGCATTTGCCGCTCCCTCCCGCCTCCCAGCTGCTCCTCCCTCCCCCCTCCCTTCTTAATGGCTGGCGCTGCGCGTCGAGGGTGAGCGACCTCTGACCTGATTTCGGTCAAGAGCTCGCTCCCCCACGTCCGCAGCACCACCTTGCTGTGTCCGTGTCCCTGACCCCCGCCCACGCTGCTGCTAGCGTGTTCGAGGCCCTCCTCCACCTGGAGGCATCCACCTGCGCCTCATACCTGGTGTCTAGTGGGCTTCTGGTAAGCGTTGCTAGACTCGTGTGCATTGTGCCGTTTTCACCGTATTTGTGACTGTATTCTGTGCCTTGCTTTATTGTGCCTTTTTGCTCCATTTGCTTCCATTTGTGCTTTTTTAACTTTTTTGTGACTGCTTTTGCCCCTTGTGCGCTCCCCTTAGCCGCGTTTCCCCGCCGCTGCCTCCTTGCGGCTCGCCCCCCTCGCGCCCGCATTTGCCGCTCCCTCCCGCCTCCCAGCTGCTCCTCCCTCCCCCCTCCCTTCTTAATGGTTGGCGCTGCGCGTCGAGGGTGAGCGACCTCTGACCTGATTTCGGTCAAGAGCTCGCTCCCCCACGTCCGCAGCACCACCTTGCTGTGTCCGTGTCCCTGACCCCCGCCCACGCTGCTGCTAGCGTGTTCGAGGCCCTCCTCCACCTGGAGGCATCCACCTGCGCCTCATACCTGGTGTCTAGTGGGCTTCTGGTAAGCGTTGCTAGACTCGTGTGCATTGTGCCGTTTTCACCGTATTTGTGACTGTATTCTGTGCCTTGCTTTATTGTGCCTTTTTGCTCCATTTGCTTCCATTTGTGCTTTTTTAACTTTTTTGTGACTGCTTTTGCCCCTTGTGCGCTCCCCTTAGCCGCGTTTCCCCGCCGCTGCCTCCCTGCGGACCGCCCTCCTCGCGCCCCCATTTGCCGCTACCTCCCGCCTCCTAGCTGCTCCTCCCTCCCCCCTCCCTTCTTAATGGTTGGCGCTGCGCGTCGAGGGTGAGCGACCTCTGACCTGATTTCGGTCAAGAGCTCGCTCCCCCACGTCCGCAGCACCACCTTGCTGTGTCCGTGTCCCTGACCCCCGCCCACGCTGCTGCTAGCGTGTTCGAGGCCCTCCTCCACCTGGAGGCATCCACCTGCGCCTCATACCTGGTGTCTAGTGGGCTTCTGGTAAGCGTTGCTAGACTCGTGTGCATTGTGCCGTTTTCACCGTATTTGTGACTGTATTCTGTGCCTTGCTTTATTGTGCCTTTTTGCTCCATTTGCTTCCATTTGTGCTTTTTTAACTTTTTTGTGACTGCTTTTGCCCCTTGTGCGCTCCCCTTAGCCGCGTTTCCCCGCCGCTGCCTCCTTGCGGCTCGCCCCCCTCGCGCCCGCATTTGCCGCTCCCTCCCGCCTCCCAGCTGCTCCTCCCTCCCCCCTCCCTTCTTAATGGCTGGCGCTGCGCGTCGAGGGTGAGCGACCTCTAACCTGATTTCAGTCAAGAGCGCGCTCCCCCACGTCCGCAGCACCACCTTGCTATGTGCGTGTCCCTGACCCCCGCCCACGCTGCTGCTAGCGTGTTCGAGGCCCTCCTCCACCCGCAGGCATCCACCTGCGCCTCATCCCTGGTGTCTAGTGGGCTTCTGGTAAGCGTCGCTAGACTCGTGTGCATTGTGCCGTTTTCACCGTATTTGTGACTGTATTCTGTGCCTTGCTTTATTCTGCCTTTTTGCTCCATTTGCTTCCATTTGTGCTTTTTTGACTTTTTTGTGACTGCTTTTGCCCCTTGTGCGCTCCCCTTAGCCGCGTTTCCCCGCCGCTGCCTCCCTGCGGCCCGCCCCCCTCGCGCCCCCATTTGCCGCTACCTCCCGCCTCCAAGCTGCTCCTCCCTCCCCCCTCCCTTCTTAATGGCTGGCACTGTGCGTCGAGGGTGAGCGACCTCTGACCTGATTTCGGTCAAGAGCTCGCTCCCCCACGTCCGCAGCACCACCTTGCTGTGTCCGTGTCCTGACCCCCGCCCACACTGCTGCTAGCGTGTACGAGGCCCTCCTCCACCCGCAGGCATCCACCTGCGCCTCATCTCTGGTGTCTAGTGGGCTTCTTGTAAGCATCGCTAGATTCTTGTGCATTGTGCCGTTTTCACCGTATTTGTGACTGTGTTCTGTGCCTTGCTTTATTGTGCCTTTTTGCTCCATTTGCTTCCATTTGTGCTTTTTTGTGACTGCTTTTGCCCCTTGTGCGCTCCCCTTAGCAGCGTTTTCCCGCCGCTGCCTCCCTGCGGCCTGCCCCCCTCGCGCCCCCATTTGCCGCTCCCTCCCGCCTCCCAGCTGCTCCTCCCTCCCCCCTCCCTTCTTAATGGCTGGCGCTGCACGTCGAGGGTGAGCGACCTCTGACCTGATTTCCGTCAAGAGCTCGCTTCCCCACGTCCGCAGCACCACCTTGCTGTGTCCGTGTCCCTGACCCCCGCCCATGCTGCTGCTATCGTGTTCGAGGCACTCCTCCACCCGCAGGCATCCACCTGCGCCTCATCCCTGGTGTCTAGTGGGCTTCTGGTAGGCATCGATAGACTCGTGTGCATTGTTCCGTTTTCACCGTATTTGTGACTGTATTCTGTGCCTTGCTTTATTGTGCATTTTTGCTCCATTTGCTTCCATTTGAGCTTTTTTGACTTTTTTGTGACTGCTTTTGCCCCTTGTGCGCTCCCCTTAGCCGCGTTTCCCCGCCGCTGCCTCCCTTCGGCCCGCCCCCCTCGCGCCCCCATTTGCCGCTACCTCCCGCCTCCCAGCTGCTCCTCCCTCCCCCCTCCCTTCTTAATGGCTGGCGCTGCGCGTCGAGGGTGGGCGACCTCTGACCTGATTTCGGTCAAGAGCTCGCTCCCCCACGTCCGCAGCACCACCTTGCTGTGTCCATGTCCCTGACCCCCGCCCACGCTGCTGCTAGCGTGTTCGAGGCCCTCCTCCACCCGCAGGCATCCACCTGCGCCTCATCCCTGGTGTCTAGTGGGCTTCTGGTAAGCGTCGCTAGACTCTTGTGCATTGTGCCGTTTTCACCGTATTTGTGACTGTATTCTGTGCCTTGCTTTATTGTGCCTTTTTGCTCCATTTGCTTCCATTTGTGCTTTTTTGACTTTTTTGTGACTGCTTTTGCCCCTTGTGCACTCCCCTTAGCCGCGTTTCCCCGCCGCTGCCTCCCTGCGGCCCGCCCCCCTCGCGCCCTCATTTGCCGCTACCTCCCGCCTCCCAGCTGCTCCTCCCTTCCCCCTCCCTTCTTAATGGCCGGCGCTGCGCGTCGAGGGTGAGCGACCTCTGACCTGATTTCGGTCAAGAGCTCGCTCCCCCACGTCTGCAGCACCACCTTGCTGTGTCCGTGTCCTGACCCCCGCCCACGCTGCTGCTAGCGTGTTCGAGGCCCTCCTCCACCCGCAGGCATCCACCAGCGCCTCATCCCTGGTGTCTAGTGGGCTTCTGGTAAGCGTCGCTAGACTCGTGTGCATTTTGCCGTTTTCACCGTATTTGTGACTGTATTCTGTGCCTTGCTTTATTGTGCCTTTTTGCTCCATTTGCTTCCATTTGTGCTTTTTTGACTTTTTTGTGACTGCTTTTGCCCCTTGTGCGCTCCCCTTAGCCGCGTTTCCCCGCCGCTGCCTCCCTGCGGCCCCGACCCCCTCGCGCCCTCATTTGCCGCTCCCTCCCGCCTCCCAGCTGCTCCTCCCTCCCCCCTCCCTTCTTAATGGTTGGCGCTGCGCGTCGATGGTGAGCGACCTCTGACCTGATTTCGGTCAAGAGCTCGCTCCCCCACGTCCGCAGCACCACCTTGCTGTGTGTGTCCCTGACCCCCACCCACGCTGCTGCTAGCGTGTTCGAGGCCCTCCTCCCCCCGCAGGCATACACCTGCGCCTCATCCCTGGTGTCTAGTGGGCTTCTGGTAAGCGTCGCTAGACTTGTGTGCATTGTGCCGTTTTCACCGTATTTGTGACTGTATTCTGTGCCTTGCTTTATTGTGCCTTTTTGCTCCATTTGCTTCCATTTGTGCTTTTTTGACTTTTTTGTGAGTGCTTTTGCCCCTTGTGCGCTCCCCTTAGCCGCGTTTCCCCACCACTGCCTCCCTGCGGCCCGCCCCCCTCGCGCCCCCATTTGCCGCTACCTCCCGCCTCCCAGCTGCTCCTCCCTCCCCCCTCCCTTCTTAATGGCTGGCGCTGCGCGTCGAGGGTGAGCGACCTCTGACCTGATTTCGGTCAAGAGCTCGCTCCCCCATGTCCGCAGCACCACCTTGCTGTGTCCGTGTCCTGACCCCCGCCCACGCTGCTGCCAGCGTGTTCGAGGCCCTCCTCCACCCGCAGGCATCCACCTGCGCCTCATCCCTGGTGTCTAGTGGGCTTCTGGTAAGCGTCGCTAGACTCGTGTGCATTGTGCCGTTTTCACCGTATTTGTGACTGTATTCTGTGCCTTGCTTTATTGTGCCTTTTTGCTCCATTTGCTTCCATTAGTGCTTTTTTGACTTTTTGTGACTGCTTTTGCCCCTTGTGCGCTCCCCTTAGCCGCGTTTCCCCACCGCTGCCTCCCTGTGGCCCAGCCCCCTTCACGCCCCCATTTGCCGCTCCCTCCCGCCTCCCAGCTGCTCCTCTCTCCCTCCTCCTTCTTCATGGCTGGCGCTGCGCATCGAGGGTGAGGGACCTCTGACCTGATTTCGGTCAAGAGCTCGCTCCCCCACACCCGCAGCACCACCTTGCTGTGTCCGTGTCCCTGACCCCCGCCCACGCTGCTGCTAGCGTGTTCAAAGCCCTCCTCCACCCGCAGGCATCCACCTGCGCCTCATCCCTGGTTTCTAGTGGGCTTTTGGTAAGCGTCGCTAGACTCGTGTGCATTGTGCAGTTTTCACCGTATTTGTGACTGTATTCTGTGCCTTGCTTTATTGTGCCTTTTTGCTCCATTTGCTTCCATTTGAGCTTTTTTGACTTTTTTGTGACTGATTTTGCCCCTTGTGCGCACCCCTTAGCCCCGTTTCCCCGCCGCTGCCTCCCTGCGGCCCGCCCCCCTCGCGCCCCCATTTGCCGCTCCCTCCCGCCTCCCAGCTGCTCCCCCCTCCCTTCTTAATGGCTGGCGCTGCGCGTCGAGGGTGAGCGACCTCTGACCTGATTTCAGTCAAGAGCTCGCTCCCCCACGTCCGCAGCACCACCTTGCTGTGTCCGTGTCCCTGACCCCTGCCCACGCTGCTGCTAGCGTGTTGGAGGCCCTCCTCCACCCACAGGCATCCACCTGTGCCTCATCCCTGGTGTCTAGTGTGCTTCTGGTAAGCGTTGCTACACTCGTGTGCATTGTGCCGTTTTCACCGTATTTGTGACTGTATTCTGTGCCTTGCTTTATTGTGTCTTTTTGCTCCATTTGCTTCCATTTGTGCTTTTTAGAATTTTTTCTGACTGCTTTTGGCCCTTGTGTGCTCCCCTTAGCCGCGTTTCCCCGCTGATGCCTCCCTGCGACCCACCCCCCTCGCGCCCCGATTGGCCGCTCCCTCCCGCCTCCCAGCGGCTCCACCCTCCCTTCTTAATGGCTGGCGCTGCGCGTCGAGGGTGAGCGACCTCTGACCTGATTTCGGTCAAGAGCTCGCTCCCCCACGTCCGCAGCACCACATTGCTGTGTCCATGTCCTGACCCCCGCCCACGCTGCTGCTAGCGTGTTCGAGGCCCTCCTCCACCCGCAGGCATCCACCTGCGCCTCATCCCTGGTGTCTAGTTGGCTTCTGGTAAGCGTCGCTAGACTCGTGTGCATTGTGCCGTTTTCACTGTATTTGTGACTGTATTCTGTGCCTTGCTTTATTGTGCCTTTTTGCTCCATTTGCTTCCATTTGTGATTTTGTGACTTTTTTGTGACTGCTTTTGCCCCTTGTGTGCTCCCCTTAGCCACGTTTCCCCGCCGCTGCCTCCCTGCGGCCCGCCCCCCTCGCCACCCCCATTTGCCACTCCCTCCCGCCTCCCAGCTGCTCCTCCCTCCCCCCTCCCTTCTTAATGGCTGGCGCTGCGCGTCGAGGGTGAGCGACTTCTGACCTGATTTCGGTCAAGAGCTCGCTCCCCCACGTCCGCAGCACCACCTTGCTGTGTCCGTGCACCTGACCTTCGCCCATGCTGCTGCTAGCGTGTTCGAGGCGCTCCTCCACCCGCAGGCATCCACCTGCGCCTCATCCCTGGTGTCTAGTGGGCTTCTGGTAAGCGTCGCTAGACTCGTGTGCATTGTGCCGTTTTCACCGTATTTGTGACTGTATTCTGTGCCTTCCTTTATTGTGCCTTTTTGCTCCATTTGCTTCCATTTGTGCTTTTTTGACTTTTTTGTGACTGCTTTTGCCCCTTGTGCGCTTCCCTTAGCCGCGTTTCCCCGCCGCTATCTCCCTGCGGCCCGCCCCCCTCCCGCCCCCATTTGCCGCTCCCTCGCGCCTCCCAGCTGCTCCTCCCTCCCTTCTTATTGTCTGGCGCTGCGTGTCGAGGGTGAGCGACCTCTGACCTGATTTCGGTCAAGAGCTCGCTCCCCCACGTCCGCAGCACCACCTTGCTGTGTCCGTGTCCTGACCCCCGCCCACGCTGCTGCTAGCGTGTTTGAGACCCTCCTCCACCCGCAGGCATCCACCTGCGCCTCATCCCTGGTGTCTAGTGGGCTTCTGGTAAGCGTCGCTAGACTCGTGTGCATTGTGCCGTTTTCACCGTATTTGTGACTGTATTCTGTGCCTTGCTTTATTGTGCCTTTTTGCTCCATTTGCTTCCATTTGTGCTTTTTTGACTTTTTTGTGACTGCTTTTGCCCCTTGTGTGCTCCCCTTAGCCGCGTTACCCCGCCGCTGCCTCCCTGCGGCCCGCCCCCCTCGCGCCCCCATTTGCGGCTACCTCCCGTCTCCCAGCTGCTCCTCTCTCCCTCCTCCTTCTTCATGGCTGGCGCTGCGCATCGAGGGTGAGCGACCTCTGACCTGATTTCGGTCAAGAGCTCGCTCCCCCACGTCCGCAGCACCACCTTGCTGTGTCCGTGTCCCTGACCCCCGCCCATGCTGCTGCTAGCGTGTTCGAGGCGCTCCTCCACCCGCAGGCATCCACCTGCGCCTCATCACCGGTGTCTAGTGGGCTTCTGGTAAGCGTAGCTAGACTCGTGTGCATCGTGCCGTTTTCACCGTATTTGTGACTGTATTCTGTGCATAGCTTTATTGTGCCTTTTTGCTCCATTTGGTTCCATTTGAGCTTTTTGGACTTTTTTGTGACTGCTTTTGCCCCTTGTGCGCTCCCCTTAGCCGCGTTTCCCCGCCGCTGCCTCCCTGCGGCTCGCCCCCCTCGTGCCCGCATTTGCCGCTCCCTCCCGCCTCCCAGCTGCTCCTCCCTCCCCCCTCCCTTCTTAATGGCTGGCGCTGCGCGTCGAGGGTGAGCGACCTCTAACCTGATTTCAGTCAAGAGCTCGTTCCCCCACGTCCGCAGCACCACCTTGCTGTGTGCGTGTCCCTGACCCCCGCCCATGCTGCTGCTAGCGTGTTCGAGGCCCTCCTCCACCCGCAGGCATCCACCTGCGCCTCATCCCTGGTGTCTAGTGGGCTTCTGGTAAGCGTCGCTAGACCCGTGTGCATTGTGCTGTTTTCACCGTATTTGTGACTGTATTCTGTGCCTTGCTTTATTGTGCCTTCTTGCTCCATTTGCTTCCATTTGTGCTTTTTTGACTTTTTTGTGACTGCTTTTGCCCCTTGTGCGCTCCCCTTAGCCGCTTTTCCCCGCCGCTGCCTCCCTGCGGCCCCGCCCCCCTCGCACCCCCATTTGCCGCTACCTCCCGCCTCCAAGCTGCTCCTCCCTCCCCCCTCCCTTCTTAATGGCTGGCGCTGCGCGTCGCGGGTGAGCGACCTCTGACCTGATTTCCGTCAAGAGCTCGCTTCCCCACGTCCGCAGCACCACCTTGCTGTGTCCGTGTCCCTGACCCCCGCCCATGCTGCTGCTATCGTGTTCGAGGCACTCCTCCACCCGCAGGCATCCACCTGTGCCTCATCCCTGGTGTCTAGTGGGCTTCTGGTAAGCGTCGCTAGACTAGCGTGCATTGTTCCGTTTTCACCGTATTTGTGACTGTATTCTGTGCCTTGCTTTATTGTGCCTTTTTGCTCCATTTGCTTCCATTTGAGTTTTTTTGACTTTTTTGTGACTGCTTTTGCCCCTTGTGCGCTCCCCTTAGCCGCGTTTCCCCGCCGCTGTCTCGCTTCTGCCCGCCCCCCTCGCGCCCTCATTTGCCACTACCTCCCGCCTCCCAGCTGCTCCTTCCTCCCCCCTCCCTTCTTAATGGCTGGCGCTGCGCGTCGAGGGTGAGCGACCTCTGACCTGATTTCGGTCAAGAGCTCGCTCCCCCATGTCCGCAGCACCACCTTGCTGTGTCCGTGTCCCTGACCCCCGCCCACGCTGCTGCTAGCGTGTTCGAGGCCCTCCTCCACCCGCAGGCATCCACCTGCGCCTCATCCCTGGTGTCTAGTGGGCTTCTGGTAAGCGTCGCTAGACTCGTGTGCATTGTGCTGTTTTCACCGTATTTGTGACTGTATTCTGTGCCTTGCTTTATTGTGCCTTTTTGCTCCATTTGCTTCCATTTGTGCTTTTTTGACTTTTTTGTGACTGCTTTTGCCCCTTGTGCACTCCCCTTAGCCGCGTTTCCCCGCCGCTGCCTCCCTGCGGCCCCGCCCCCCTCGTGCCCTCAGTTGCCGCTCCCTCGAGCCTCCCAGCTGCTTCTCCCTCCCCCCTCCCTTCTTAATGGTTGGCGCTGCGCGTCGATGGAGAGCGACCTCTGACCTGATTTCGGTCAAGAGCTCGCTCCCCCACGTCCGCAGCACCACCTTGCTGTGTCCGTGTCCCTGACCCCCGCCCACGCTGCTGCTAGCGTGTTCAAGGCCCTCCTCCACCCGCAGGCATCCACCTGCGCCTCATCCCTGGTGTCTAGTGGGCTTCTTGTAAGCGTCGCTAGACTTGTGTGCATTGTGCCGTTTTCACCGTATTTGTGACTGTATTCTGTGCCTTGCTTTATTGTGCCTTTTTGCTCCATTTGCTTCCATTTGTGCTTTTTTGACTTTTTTGTGACTTCTTTTGCCCCTTGTGCACTCCCCTTAGCCGTGTTTCCCCGCTGCTGCCTCCCTGCGGCCCCGCCCCCCTCACGCCCTCATTTGCCGCTACCTCCCGCCTCCCAGCTGCTCCTCCCTCCCCCCTCCCTTCTTAATGGTTGGCGCTGCGCGTCGATGGTGAGCGACCTCTGACCTGATTTCGGTCAAGAGGTCGCTCCCCAACGTCCGCAGCACCACCTTGCTGTGTCTTTGTCCCTGACCCCCGCCCACGCTGCTGCTAGCGTGTTCGAGGCCCTCCTCCACCCGCAGGCATCCACCTGCGCCTCATCCCTGGTGTCTAGTGGGCTTCTGGTAAGCGTCGCTAGACTCGTGTGCATTGTGCAGTTTTCACCGTATTTGTGACTGTATTCTGTGCCTTGCTTTATTGTGCCTTTTTGCTCCATTTGCTTCCATTTGTGCTTTTTTGACTTTTTTGTGACTGCTTTTGCCCCTTGTGCGCTCCCCTTAGCCGCGTTTCCCCGCCGCTGCCTCCCTGCGGCCTGCCCCCCTCGCGCCCACATTTGCCGCTACCACCCACCTCCCAGCTGCTCCTCCCTCCCCGCTCCCTTCTTAATGGCTGGCGTTGCGCATCGAGGGTGAGCGACCTCTGACCTGATTTCGGTCAAGAGCTCGCTGCCCCACGTCCGCAGCACCACCTTGCTGTGTCCGTGTCCCTGACCCCCGCCCACGCTGCTGCTAGCGTGTTCGAGGCCCTCCTCCACCTGGAGGCATCCACCTGCGCCTCATACCTGGTCTCTAGTGGGCTTCTGGTAAGCGTCGCTAGACTCGTGTGCATTGTGCCGTTTTCACCGTATTTGTGACTGTATTCTGTGCCTTGCTTTATTGTGCCTTTTTGCTCCATTTGCTTCCATTTGTGCTTTTTAAACTTTTTTGTGACTGCTTTTGCCCCTTGTGCGCTCCCCTTAGCCGCGTTTCCCCGCCGCTGCCTCCCTGCGGCTCGCCCCCCTCGCGCCCGCATTTGCCGCTCCCTCCCGCCTCCCAGCTGCTCCTCCCTCTCCCCTCCCTTCTTAATGGCTGGCGCTGCGCATCGAGGGTGAGCGACCTCTAACCTGATTTCGGTCAAGAGCTCGCTCCCCCACGTCCGCAGCACCACCTTGCTGTGTCCGTGTTCTGACCCCCGCCCACGCTGCTGCTAGCGTGTTCGAGGCCCTCCTCCACCCGCAGGCATCCACCTGCGCCTCATCCCTGGTGTCTAGTGGGCTTCTGGTAAGCATCACTAGACTCGTGTGCATTGTGCCGTTTTCACCGTATTTGTGACTGTATTCTGTGCCTTGCTTTATTGTGCCTTTTTGCTCCATTTGCTTCCATTTGTGCTTTTTTGACTTTTTTGTGACTGCTTTTGCCCCTTGTGCGCTCCCCTTAGCAGCGCTTCCCCGCCGCTGCCTCCCTGCGGCCCCGCCCCCCTCGCACCACATTTGCCGCTCCCTCCCGCCTCCCAGCTGCTCCTCCCTCCCCCCTCCCTTCTTAATGGCTGGCGCTGCGCGTCGAGGGTGAGCGACCTCTGACCTGATTTCGGTCAAGAGCTCGCTTCCCCACGTCCGCAGCACCACCTTGCTGTGTCCGTGTACCTGACCCCCGCCCATGCTGCTGCTATCGTGTTCGAGGCCCTCCTCCACCCGCAGGCATCCACCTGCGCCTCATCCCTGGTGTCTAGTGGGCTTCTTGTAAGCGTCGCTAGACTCGTGTGCATTGTGCTGTTTTCACCGTATTTGTGACTGTATTCTGTGCCTTGCTTTATTGTGCCTTTTTGCTCCATTTGCTTCAATTTGTGCTTTTTTGACTTTTTTGTGACTGCTTTTGCCCCTTGTGCACTCCCCTTAGCCGCGTTTCGCCGCCGCTGCCTCCCTGCGGCCCGCCCCCCTCGTGCCCTCAGTTGCCGCTCCCTCGAGCCTCCCAGTTGCTCCTCCCTCCCCCCTCCCTTCTTAATGGTTGGCGCTGCGCGTCGATGGAGAGCGACCTCTGACCTGATTTCGGTCAAGAGCTCGCTCCCCCACGTCCGCAGCACCACCTTGCTGTGTCCGTGTCCCTGACACCCGCCCACGCTGCTGCTAGCGTGTTCAAGGCCCTCCTCCACCCGCAGGCATCCACCTGCGCCTCATCCCTGGTGTCTAGTGGGCTTCTTGTAAGCGTTGCTAGACTTGTGTGCATTGTGCCGTTTTCACCGTATTTGTGACTGTATTCTGTGCCTTGCTTTATTGTGCCTTTTTGCTCCATTTGCTTCCATTTGAGCTTTTTTGACTTTTTTGTGACTGCTTTTGCCCCTTGTGCACTCCCCTTAGCCGCGTTTCCCCGCTGCTGCCTCCCTGCGGCCCCGCCCCCCTCGCGCCCTCATTTGCCGCTACCTCCCGCCTCCCAGCTGCTCCTCCCTCCCCCCTCCCTTCTTAATGGTTGGCGCTGCGCGTCGATGGTAAGCGACCTCTGACCTGATTTCGGTCAAGAGGTCGCTCCCCCACGTCCGCAGCACCACCTTGCTGTGTCTTTGTCCCTGACCCCCGCCCACGCTGCTGCTAGCGTGTTCGAGGCCCTCCTCCACCCGCAGGCATCCACCTGCGCCTCATCCCTGGTGTCTAGTGGGCTTCTGGTAAGCGTCGCTAGACTCGTGTGCATTGTGCCGTTTTCACCGTATTTGTGACTGTATTCTGTGCCTTGCTTTATTGTGCCTTTTTGCTCCATTTGCTTCCATTTGTGCTTTTTTGACTTTTTTGTGACTGCTTTTGCCCCTTGTGCGCTCCCCTTAGCCGCGTTTCCCCGCCGCTGCCTCCCTGCGGCCTGCCCCCCTCACGCCCACATTTGCCGCTACCACCCGCCTCCCAGCTGCTCCTCCCTCCCCCCTCCCAGCTGCTCCTCCCTCCCCCCTCCCTTCTTAATGGCTGGCGTTGCGCGTCGAGGGTGAGCGACCTCTGACCTGACTTCGGTCAAGAGCTCGCTCCCCCACGTCCGCAGCACCACCTTGCTGTGTCCGTGTCCTGACCCCCGCCCACGCTGCTGCTAGCGTCTTCGAGGCCCTCCTCCACCCGCAGGCATCCACCTGCGCCTCATCCCTGGTGTCTAGTGGGCTTCTGGTAAGCGTCGCTAGACTCGTGTGCATTGTGCCGTTTTCACCGTATTTGTGACTGTGTTCTGTGCCTTGCTTTATTGTGCCTTTTTGCTCCATTTGCTTCCATTTGTGCTTTTTTGACTTTTTTGTGACTGCTTTTGCCCCTTGTGCGCTCCCCTTAGCCGCGTTTCCCCACCGCTGCCTCCCTGCGGCCCCGCCCCCCTCGCGCCCCCATTTGCCGCTCCCTTCCGCCTCCCAGCTGCTCCTCTCTCCCTCCTCCTTCTTCATGGCTGGCGCTGCGCATCGAGGGTTAGCGACCTCTGACCTGATTTCGGTCAAGAGCTCGCTCCCCCACTCCCGCAGCACCACCTTGCTGTGTCCGTGTCCCTGACCCCCGCCCACGCTGCTGCTAGCGTGTTCGAGGCCCTCCTCCACCCGCAGGCATCCACCTGCGCCTCATCCCTGGTTTCTAGTGGCCTTTTGGTAAGCGTCGCTAGACTCGTGTGCATTGTGCCGTTTTCACCGTATTTGAGACTGTATTCTGTGCCTTGCTTTATTGTTCCATTTGGCTCCATTTGCTTCCATTTGATCTTTTTTGACTTTTTTGTGACTGATTTTGCCCCTTTTGCGCTCCCCTTAGCTGCGTTTCCCCGCTGCTGCCTCCCTGCGGCCCGCCCCCCTCGCACCCCTATTTGCCGCTCCCTCCAGCCTCCCAGCTGCTCCTCCCTCCCCCCTCGCTTCTTAATGGCTGGCGCTGCGCGTCGAGATTGAGCGACCTCTGACCTGATTTCGGTCAAGAGCTCGCTCCCCCATGTCCGCAGCACCACATTGCTGTGTCCGTGTCCTGACCCACGCTGCTGCTAGCGTGTTCGAGGCCCTCCTCCACCCGCAGGCATCCACCTGCGCCTCATCCCTGGTGTCTAGTTGGCTTCTGGTAAGCGGCGCTAGACTCGTGTGCATTGTGCCGTTTTCACTGTATTTGTGACTGTATTCTGTGCCTTGCTTTATTGTGCCTTTTTGCTCCATTTGCTTCCATTTGTGATTTTTTTTCTTTTTTGTGACTGCTTTTGCCCCTTGTGTGCTCCCCTTAGCGGCGTTTCCCCGCCGCTGCCTCCCTGCGGCCCGCCCCCCCTCGCCACCCCATTTGCCACTCCCTCCCGCCTCCCAGCTGCTCCTCCCTTCCCCCTCCCTTCTTAATGGCTGGCGCTGCGCGTCGAGGGTGAGCGACCTCTGACCTGATTTCGGTCAAGAGCTCGCTCCCCCACGTCCGCAGCACCACCTTATTGTTTCCGTGTCCCTGACCCCCGCCCACGCTGTTGCTAGCGTGTTCGAGGCCCTCCTCCACCCGCAGGCATCCACCTGCGCCACATCACTGCTGTTTAGGGGGCTTCTGGTAAGCATCGCTAGACTCGTGTGCATTGTGCCGTTTTCACCGTATTTCTGACTGTATTCTGGGCCTTGCTTTATCGTGCCTTTTTGCTCCATTTGCTTCCATGTGTGCTTTTTTGTGACTGCTTTTGCCCCTTGTGCGCTTCCTTTAGCCGCGTTTCCCCGCCGCTGCCTCCCTCGGCCCCGCCCCCATTTGCCGCTCCCTCCCGCCTCCCAGCTGCTCCTCCCTCCCTTCTTAATGTCTGGCGCTGCGCGTCGAGGGTGAGCGACCTCTGACCTGATTTTGGTCAAGAGCTCGCTCCCCCACGTCCGCAGCACCACCTTGCTGTGTCTGTGTCACTGACCCCCGCCCACGCTGCTGCTAGCGTGTTCGAGGCCCTCCTCCACCCGCAGGCATCCACCTGCGCCTCATCCCTGGTGTCTAGTGGGCTTCTGGTAAACGTCGCTAGACTCGTGTGCATTGTGCCGTTTTCACTGTATTTGTGATTATTCTGTGCCTTGCTTTATTGTGCCTTTTTGCTTCATTTGCTTCCATTTGTGCTTTTTTGACTTTTTTGTGACTGCTTTTGCCCCTTGTGCACTCCCCTTACCCGCGTTTCCCCGCCGCTGCCTCCCTGCGGCCCGCCCCCCTCGTGCCCCATTTGCCGCTACCTCCTGCCTCCCAGCTGCTCCTCCCTCCCCCTTCCCTTCTTAATGGTTGGCGCTGCGCGTCGAGGGTGAGCGACCTCTGACCTGATTTCGGTCAAGAGCTCGCTCCCCCACGTCCGCAGCACCACCTTGCTGTGTCCGTGTCCCTGACCCCCGCCCACGCTGCTGCTAGCGTGTTCGAGGCCCTCCTCCACCTGGAGGCATCCACCTGCGCCTCATACCTGGTGTCTAGTGGGCTTCTGGTAAGCGTTGCTAGACTCGTGTGCATTGTGCCGTTTTCACCGTATTTGTGACTGTATTCTGTGCCTTGCTTTATTGTGCCTTTTTGCTCCATTTGCTTCCATTTGTGCTTTTTTAACTTTTTTGTGACTGCTTTTGCCCCTTGTGCGCTCCCCTTAGCCGCGTTTCCCCGCCGCTGCCTCCTTGCGGCTCGCCCCCCTCGCGCCCGCATTTGCCGCTCCCTCCCGCCTCCCAGCTGCTCCTCCCTCCCCCCTCCCTTCTTAATGGCTGGCGCTGCGCGTCGAGGGTGAGCGACCTCTAACCTGATTTCAGTCAAGAGCGCGCTCCCCCACGTCCGCAGCACCACCTTGCTATGTGCGTGTCCCTGACCCCCGCCCACGCTGCTGCTAGCGTGTTCGAGGCCCTCCTCCACCCGCAGGCATCCACCTGCGCCTCATCCCTGGTGTCTAGTGGGCTTCTGGTAAGCGTCGCTAGACTCGTGTGCATTGTGCCGTTTTCACCGTATTTGTGACTGTATTCTGTGCCTTGCTTTATTGTGCCTTTTTGCTCCATTTGCTTCCATTTGTGCTTTTTTAACTTTTTTGTGACTGCTTTTGCCCCTTGTGCGCTCCCCTTAGCCGCGTTTCCCCGCCGCTGCCTCCTTGCGGCTCGCCCCCCTCGCGCCCGCATTTGCCGCTCCCTCCCGCCTCCCAGCTGCTCCTCCCTCCCCCCTCCCTTCTTAATGGCTGGCGCTGCGCGTCGAGGGTGAGCGACCTCTGACCTGATTTCGGTCAAGAGCTCGCTCCCCCACGTCCGCAGCACCACCTTGCTGTGTCCGTGTCCCTGACCCCCGCCCACGCTGCTGCTAGCGTGTTCGAGGCCCTCCTCCACCTGGAGGCATCCACCTGCGCCTCATACCTGGTGTCTAGTGGGCTTCTGGTAAGCGTTGCTAGACTCGTGTGCATTGTGCCGTTTTCACCGTATTTGTGACTGTATTCTGTGCCTTGCTTTATTGTGCCTTTTTGCTCCATTTGCTTCCATTTGTGCTTTTTTAACTTTTTTGTGACTGCTTTTGCCCCTTGTGCGCTCCCCTTAGCCGCGTTTCCCCGCCGCTGCCTCCTTGCGGCTCGCCCCCCTCGCGCCCGCATTTGCCGCTCCCTCCCGCCTCCCAGCTGCTCCTCCCTCCCCCCTCCCTTCTTAATGGTTGGCGCTGCGCGTCGAGGGTGAGCGACCTCTGACCTGATTTCGGTCAAGAGCTCGCTCCCCCACGTCCGCAGCACCACCTTGCTGTGTCCGTGTCCCTGACCCCCGCCCACGCTGCTGCTAGCGTGTTCGAGGCCCTCCTCCACCTGGAGGCATCCACCTGCGCCTCATACCTGGTGTCTAGTGGGCTTCTGGTAAGCGTTGCTAGACTCGTGTGCATTGTGCCGTTTTCACCGTATTTGTGACTGTATTCTGTGCCTTGCTTTATTGTGCCTTTTTGCTCCATTTGCTTCCATTTGTGCTTTTTTAACTTTTTTGTGACTGCTTTTGCCCCTTGTGCGCTCCCCTTAGCCGCGTTTCCCCGCCGCTGCCTCCCTGCGGACCGCCCTCCTCGCGCCCCCATTTGCCGCTACCTCCCGCCTCCTAGCTGCTCCTCCCTCCCCCCTCCCTTCTTAATGGTTGGCGCTGCGCGTCGAGGGTGAGCGACCTCTGACCTGATTTCGGTCAAGAGCTCGCTCCCCCACGTCCGCAGCACCACCTTGCTGTGTCCGTGTCCCTGACCCCCGCCCACGCTGCTGCTAGCGTGTTCGAGGCCCTCCTCCACCTGGAGGCATCCACCTGCGCCTCATACCTGGTGTCTAGTGGGCTTCTGGTAAGCGTTGCTAGACTCGTGTGCATTGTGCCGTTTTCACCGTATTTGTGACTGTATTCTGTGCCTTGCTTTATTGTGCCTTTTTGCTCCATTTGCTTCCATTTGTGCTTTTTTAACTTTTTTGTGACTGCTTTTGCCCCTTGTGCGCTCCCCTTAGCCGCGTTTCCCCGCCGCTGCCTCCTTGCGGCTCGCCCCCCTCGCGCCCGCATTTGCCGCTCCCTCCCGCCTCCCAGCTGCTCCTCCCTCCCCCCTCCCTTCTTAATGGCTGGCGCTGCGCGTCGAGGGTGAGCGACCTCTAACCTGATTTCAGTCAAGAGCGCGCTCCCCCACGTCCGCAGCACCACCTTGCTATGTGCGTGTCCCTGACCCCCGCCCACGCTGCTGCTAGCGTGTTCGAGGCCCTCCTCCACCCGCAGGCATCCACCTGCGCCTCATCCCTGGTGTCTAGTGGGCTTCTGGTAAGCGTCGCTAGACTCGTGTGCATTGTGCCGTTTTCACCGTATTTGTGACTGTATTCTGTGCCTTGCTTTATTCTGCCTTTTTGCTCCATTTGCTTCCATTTGTGCTTTTTTGACTTTTTTGTGACTGCTTTTGCCCCTTGTGCGCTCCCCTTAGCCGCGTTTCCCCGCCGCTGCCTCCCTGCGGCCCGCCCCCCTCGCGCCCCCATTTGCCGCTACCTCCCGCCTCCAAGCTGCTCCTCCCTCCCCCCTCCCTTCTTAATGGCTGGCACTGTGCGTCGAGGGTGAGCGACCTCTGACCTGATTTCGGTCAAGAGCTCGCTCCCCCACGTCCGCAGCACCACCTTGCTGTGTCCGTGTCCTGACCCCCGCCCACACTGCTGCTAGCGTGTACGAGGCCCTCCTCCACCCGCAGGCATCCACCTGCGCCTCATCTCTGGTGTCTAGTGGGCTTCTTGTAAGCATCGCTAGATTCTTGTGCATTGTGCCGTTTTCACCGTATTTGTGACTGTGTTCTGTGCCTTGCTTTATTGTGCCTTTTTGCTCCATTTGCTTCCATTTGTGCTTTTTTGTGACTGCTTTTGCCCCTTGTGCGCTCCCCTTAGCAGCGTTTTCCCGCCGCTGCCTCCCTGCGGCCTGCCCCCCTCGCGCCCCCATTTGCCGCTCCCTCCCGCCTCCCAGCTGCTCCTCCCTCCCCCCTCCCTTCTTAATGGCTGGCGCTGCACGTCGAGGGTGAGCGACCTCTGACCTGATTTCCGTCAAGAGCTCGCTTCCCCACGTCCGCAGCACCACCTTGCTGTGTCCGTGTCCCTGACCCCCGCCCATGCTGCTGCTATCGTGTTCGAGGCACTCCTCCACCCGCAGGCATCCACCTGCGCCTCATCCCTGGTGTCTAGTGGGCTTCTGGTAGGCATCGATAGACTCGTGTGCATTGTTCCGTTTTCACCGTATTTGTGACTGTATTCTGTGCCTTGCTTTATTGTGCATTTTTGCTCCATTTGCTTCCATTTGAGCTTTTTTGACTTTTTTGTGACTGCTTTTGCCCCTTGTGCGCTCCCCTTAGCCGCGTTTCCCCGCCGCTGCCTCCCTTCGGCCCGCCCCCCTCGCGCCCCCATTTGCCGCTACCTCCCGCCTCCCAGCTGCTCCTCCCTCCCCCCTCCCTTCTTAATGGCTGGCGCTGCGCGTCGAGGGTGGGCGACCTCTGACCTGATTTCGGTCAAGAGCTCGCTCCCCCACGTCCGCAGCACCACCTTGCTGTGTCCATGTCCCTGACCCCCGCCCACGCTGCTGCTAGCGTGTTCGAGGCCCTCCTCCACCCGCAGGCATCCACCTGCGCCTCATCCCTGGTGTCTAGTGGGCTTCTGGTAAGCGTCGCTAGACTCTTGTGCATTGTGCCGTTTTCACCGTATTTGTGACTGTATTCTGTGCCTTGCTTTATTGTGCCTTTTTGCTCCATTTGCTTCCATTTGTGCTTTTTTGACTTTTTTGTGACTGCTTTTGCCCCTTGTGCACTCCCCTTAGCCGCGTTTCCCCGCCGCTGCCTCCCTGCGGCCCGCCCCCCTCGCGCCCTCATTTGCCGCTACCTCCCGCCTCCCAGCTGCTCCTCCCTTCCCCCTCCCTTCTTAATGGCCGGCGCTGCGCGTCGAGGGTGAGCGACCTCTGACCTGATTTCGGTCAAGAGCTCGCTCCCCCACGTCTGCAGCACCACCTTGCTGTGTCCGTGTCCTGACCCCCGCCCACGCTGCTGCTAGCGTGTTCGAGGCCCTCCTCCACCCGCAGGCATCCACCAGCGCCTCATCCCTGGTGTCTAGTGGGCTTCTGGTAAGCGTCGCTAGACTCGTGTGCATTTTGCCGTTTTCACCGTATTTGTGACTGTATTCTGTGCCTTGCTTTATTGTGCCTTTTTGCTCCATTTGCTTCCATTTGTGCTTTTTTGACTTTTTTGTGACTGCTTTTGCCCCTTGTGCGCTCCCCTTAGCCGCGTTTCCCCGCCGCTGCCTCCCTGCGGCCCCGACCCCCTCGCGCCCTCATTTGCCGCTCCCTCCCGCCTCCCAGCTGCTCCTCCCTCCCCCCTCCCTTCTTAATGGTTGGCGCTGCGCGTCGATGGTGAGCGACCTCTGACCTGATTTCGGTCAAGAGCTCGCTCCCCCACGTCCGCAGCACCACCTTGCTGTGTGTGTCCCTGACCCCCACCCACGCTGCTGCTAGCGTGTTCGAGGCCCTCCTCCCCCCGCAGGCATACACCTGCGCCTCATCCCTGGTGTCTAGTGGGCTTCTGGTAAGCGTCGCTAGACTTGTGTGCATTGTGCCGTTTTCACCGTATTTGTGACTGTATTCTGTGCCTTGCTTTATTGTGCCTTTTTGCTCCATTTGCTTCCATTTGTGCTTTTTTGACTTTTTTGTGAGTGCTTTTGCCCCTTGTGCGCTCCCCTTAGCCGCGTTTCCCCACCACTGCCTCCCTGCGGCCCGCCCCCCTCGCGCCCCCATTTGCCGCTACCTCCCGCCTCCCAGCTGCTCCTCCCTCCCCCCTCCCTTCTTAATGGCTGGCGCTGCGCGTCGAGGGTGAGCGACCTCTGACCTGATTTCGGTCAAGAGCTCGCTCCCCCATGTCCGCAGCACCACCTTGCTGTGTCCGTGTCCTGACCCCCGCCCACGCTGCTGCCAGCGTGTTCGAGGCCCTCCTCCACCCGCAGGCATCCACCTGCGCCTCATCCCTGGTGTCTAGTGGGCTTCTGGTAAGCGTCGCTAGACTCGTGTGCATTGTGCCGTTTTCACCGTATTTGTGACTGTATTCTGTGCCTTGCTTTATTGTGCCTTTTTGCTCCATTTGCTTCCATTAGTGCTTTTTTGACTTTTTGTGACTGCTTTTGCCCCTTGTGCGCTCCCCTTAGCCGCGTTTCCCCACCGCTGCCTCCCTGTGGCCCAGCCCCCTTCACGCCCCCATTTGCCGCTCCCTCCCGCCTCCCAGCTGCTCCTCTCTCCCTCCTCCTTCTTCATGGCTGGCGCTGCGCATCGAGGGTGAGGGACCTCTGACCTGATTTCGGTCAAGAGCTCGCTCCCCCACACCCGCAGCACCACCTTGCTGTGTCCGTGTCCCTGACCCCCGCCCACGCTGCTGCTAGCGTGTTCAAAGCCCTCCTCCACCCGCAGGCATCCACCTGCGCCTCATCCCTGGTTTCTAGTGGGCTTTTGGTAAGCGTCGCTAGACTCGTGTGCATTGTGCAGTTTTCACCGTATTTGTGACTGTATTCTGTGCCTTGCTTTATTGTGCCTTTTTGCTCCATTTGCTTCCATTTGAGCTTTTTTGACTTTTTTGTGACTGATTTTGCCCCTTGTGCGCACCCCTTAGCCCCGTTTCCCCGCCGCTGCCTCCCTGCGGCCCGCCCCCCTCGCGCCCCCATTTGCCGCTCCCTCCCGCCTCCCAGCTGCTCCCCCCTCCCTTCTTAATGGCTGGCGCTGCGCGTCGAGGGTGAGCGACCTCTGACCTGATTTCAGTCAAGAGCTCGCTCCCCCACGTCCGCAGCACCACCTTGCTGTGTCCGTGTCCCTGACCCCTGCCCACGCTGCTGCTAGCGTGTTGGAGGCCCTCCTCCACCCACAGGCATCCACCTGTGCCTCATCCCTGGTGTCTAGTGTGCTTCTGGTAAGCGTTGCTACACTCGTGTGCATTGTGCCGTTTTCACCGTATTTGTGACTGTATTCTGTGCCTTGCTTTATTGTGTCTTTTTGCTCCATTTGCTTCCATTTGTGCTTTTTAGAATTTTTTCTGACTGCTTTTGGCCCTTGTGTGCTCCCCTTAGCCGCGTTTCCCCGCTGATGCCTCCCTGCGACCCACCCCCCTCGCGCCCCGATTGGCCGCTCCCTCCCGCCTCCCAGCGGCTCCACCCTCCCTTCTTAATGGCTGGCGCTGCGCGTCGAGGGTGAGCGACCTCTGACCTGATTTCGGTCAAGAGCTCGCTCCCCCACGTCCGCAGCACCACATTGCTGTGTCCATGTCCTGACCCCCGCCCACGCTGCTGCTAGCGTGTTCGAGGCCCTCCTCCACCCGCAGGCATCCACCTGCGCCTCATCCCTGGTGTCTAGTTGGCTTCTGGTAAGCGTCGCTAGACTCGTGTGCATTGTGCCGTTTTCACTGTATTTGTGACTGTATTCTGTGCCTTGCTTTATTGTGCCTTTTTGCTCCATTTGCTTCCATTTGTGATTTTGTGACTTTTTTGTGACTGCTTTTGCCCCTTGTGTGCTCCCCTTAGCCACGTTTCCCCGCCGCTGCCTCCCTGCGGCCCGCCCCCCTCGCCACCCCCATTTGCCACTCCCTCCCGCCTCCCAGCTGCTCCTCCCTCCCCCCTCCCTTCTTAATGGCTGGCGCTGCGCGTCGAGGGTGAGCGACTTCTGACCTGATTTCGGTCAAGAGCTCGCTCCCCCACGTCCGCAGCACCACCTTGCTGTGTCCGTGCACCTGACCTTCGCCCATGCTGCTGCTAGCGTGTTCGAGGCGCTCCTCCACCCGCAGGCATCCACCTGCGCCTCATCCCTGGTGTCTAGTGGGCTTCTGGTAAGCGTCGCTAGACTCGTGTGCATTGTGCCGTTTTCACCGTATTTGTGACTGTATTCTGTGCCTTCCTTTATTGTGCCTTTTTGCTCCATTTGCTTCCATTTGTGCTTTTTTGACTTTTTTGTGACTGCTTTTGCCCCTTGTGCGCTTCCCTTAGCCGCGTTTCCCCGCCGCTATCTCCCTGCGGCCCGCCCCCCTCCCGCCCCCATTTGCCGCTCCCTCGCGCCTCCCAGCTGCTCCTCCCTCCCTTCTTATTGTCTGGCGCTGCGTGTCGAGGGTGAGCGACCTCTGACCTGATTTCGGTCAAGAGCTCGCTCCCCCACGTCCGCAGCACCACCTTGCTGTGTCCGTGTCCTGACCCCCGCCCACGCTGCTGCTAGCGTGTTTGAGACCCTCCTCCACCCGCAGGCATCCACCTGCGCCTCATCCCTGGTGTCTAGTGGGCTTCTGGTAAGCGTCGCTAGACTCGTGTGCATTGTGCCGTTTTCACCGTATTTGTGACTGTATTCTGTGCCTTGCTTTATTGTGCCTTTTTGCTCCATTTGCTTCCATTTGTGCTTTTTTGACTTTTTTGTGACTGCTTTTGCCCCTTGTGTGCTCCCCTTAGCCGCGTTACCCCGCCGCTGCCTCCCTGCGGCCCGCCCCCCTCGCGCCCCCATTTGCGGCTACCTCCCGTCTCCCAGCTGCTCCTCTCTCCCTCCTCCTTCTTCATGGCTGGCGCTGCGCATCGAGGGTGAGCGACCTCTGACCTGATTTCGGTCAAGAGCTCGCTCCCCCACGTCCGCAGCACCACCTTGCTGTGTCCGTGTCCCTGACCCCCGCCCATGCTGCTGCTAGCGTGTTCGAGGCGCTCCTCCACCCGCAGGCATCCACCTGCGCCTCATCACCGGTGTCTAGTGGGCTTCTGGTAAGCGTAGCTAGACTCGTGTGCATCGTGCCGTTTTCACCGTATTTGTGACTGTATTCTGTGCATAGCTTTATTGTGCCTTTTTGCTCCATTTGGTTCCATTTGAGCTTTTTGGACTTTTTTGTGACTGCTTTTGCCCCTTGTGCGCTCCCCTTAGCCGCGTTTCCCCGCCGCTGCCTCCCTGCGGCTCGCCCCCCTCGTGCCCGCATTTGCCGCTCCCTCCCGCCTCCCAGCTGCTCCTCCCTCCCCCCTCCCTTCTTAATGGCTGGCGCTGCGCGTCGAGGGTGAGCGACCTCTAACCTGATTTCAGTCAAGAGCTCGTTCCCCCACGTCCGCAGCACCACCTTGCTGTGTGCGTGTCCCTGACCCCCGCCCATGCTGCTGCTAGCGTGTTCGAGGCCCTCCTCCACCCGCAGGCATCCACCTGCGCCTCATCCCTGGTGTCTAGTGGGCTTCTGGTAAGCGTCGCTAGACCCGTGTGCATTGTGCTGTTTTCACCGTATTTGTGACTGTATTCTGTGCCTTGCTTTATTGTGCCTTCTTGCTCCATTTGCTTCCATTTGTGCTTTTTTGACTTTTTTGTGACTGCTTTTGCCCCTTGTGCGCTCCCCTTAGCCGCTTTTCCCCGCCGCTGCCTCCCTGCGGCCCCGCCCCCCTCGCACCCCCATTTGCCGCTACCTCCCGCCTCCAAGCTGCTCCTCCCTCCCCCCTCCCTTCTTAATGGCTGGCGCTGCGCGTCGCGGGTGAGCGACCTCTGACCTGATTTCCGTCAAGAGCTCGCTTCCCCACGTCCGCAGCACCACCTTGCTGTGTCCGTGTCCCTGACCCCCGCCCATGCTGCTGCTATCGTGTTCGAGGCACTCCTCCACCCGCAGGCATCCACCTGTGCCTCATCCCTGGTGTCTAGTGGGCTTCTGGTAAGCGTCGCTAGACTAGCGTGCATTGTTCCGTTTTCACCGTATTTGTGACTGTATTCTGTGCCTTGCTTTATTGTGCCTTTTTGCTCCATTTGCTTCCATTTGAGTTTTTTTGACTTTTTTGTGACTGCTTTTGCCCCTTGTGCGCTCCCCTTAGCCGCGTTTCCCCGCCGCTGTCTCGCTTCTGCCCGCCCCCCTCGCGCCCTCATTTGCCACTACCTCCCGCCTCCCAGCTGCTCCTTCCTCCCCCCTCCCTTCTTAATGGCTGGCGCTGCGCGTCGAGGGTGAGCGACCTCTGACCTGATTTCGGTCAAGAGCTCGCTCCCCCATGTCCGCAGCACCACCTTGCTGTGTCCGTGTCCCTGACCCCCGCCCACGCTGCTGCTAGCGTGTTCGAGGCCCTCCTCCACCCGCAGGCATCCACCTGCGCCTCATCCCTGGTGTCTAGTGGGCTTCTGGTAAGCGTCGCTAGACTCGTGTGCATTGTGCTGTTTTCACCGTATTTGTGACTGTATTCTGTGCCTTGCTTTATTGTGCCTTTTTGCTCCATTTGCTTCCATTTGTGCTTTTTTGACTTTTTTGTGACTGCTTTTGCCCCTTGTGCACTCCCCTTAGCCGCGTTTCCCCGCCGCTGCCTCCCTGCGGCCCCGCCCCCCTCGTGCCCTCAGTTGCCGCTCCCTCGAGCCTCCCAGCTGCTTCTCCCTCCCCCCTCCCTTCTTAATGGTTGGCGCTGCGCGTCGATGGAGAGCGACCTCTGACCTGATTTCGGTCAAGAGCTCGCTCCCCCACGTCCGCAGCACCACCTTGCTGTGTCCGTGTCCCTGACCCCCGCCCACGCTGCTGCTAGCGTGTTCAAGGCCCTCCTCCACCCGCAGGCATCCACCTGCGCCTCATCCCTGGTGTCTAGTGGGCTTCTTGTAAGCGTCGCTAGACTTGTGTGCATTGTGCCGTTTTCACCGTATTTGTGACTGTATTCTGTGCCTTGCTTTATTGTGCCTTTTTGCTCCATTTGCTTCCATTTGTGCTTTTTTGACTTTTTTGTGACTTCTTTTGCCCCTTGTGCACTCCCCTTAGCCGTGTTTCCCCGCTGCTGCCTCCCTGCGGCCCCGCCCCCCTCACGCCCTCATTTGCCGCTACCTCCCGCCTCCCAGCTGCTCCTCCCTCCCCCCTCCCTTCTTAATGGTTGGCGCTGCGCGTCGATGGTGAGCGACCTCTGACCTGATTTCGGTCAAGAGGTCGCTCCCCAACGTCCGCAGCACCACCTTGCTGTGTCTTTGTCCCTGACCCCCGCCCACGCTGCTGCTAGCGTGTTCGAGGCCCTCCTCCACCCGCAGGCATCCACCTGCGCCTCATCCCTGGTGTCTAGTGGGCTTCTGGTAAGCGTCGCTAGACTCGTGTGCATTGTGCAGTTTTCACCGTATTTGTGACTGTATTCTGTGCCTTGCTTTATTGTGCCTTTTTGCTCCATTTGCTTCCATTTGTGCTTTTTTGACTTTTTTGTGACTGCTTTTGCCCCTTGTGCGCTCCCCTTAGCCGCGTTTCCCCGCCGCTGCCTCCCTGCGGCCTGCCCCCCTCGCGCCCACATTTGCCGCTACCACCCACCTCCCAGCTGCTCCTCCCTCCCCGCTCCCTTCTTAATGGCTGGCGTTGCGCATCGAGGGTGAGCGACCTCTGACCTGATTTCGGTCAAGAGCTCGCTGCCCCACGTCCGCAGCACCACCTTGCTGTGTCCGTGTCCCTGACCCCCGCCCACGCTGCTGCTAGCGTGTTCGAGGCCCTCCTCCACCTGGAGGCATCCACCTGCGCCTCATACCTGGTCTCTAGTGGGCTTCTGGTAAGCGTCGCTAGACTCGTGTGCATTGTGCCGTTTTCACCGTATTTGTGACTGTATTCTGTGCCTTGCTTTATTGTGCCTTTTTGCTCCATTTGCTTCCATTTGTGCTTTTTAAACTTTTTTGTGACTGCTTTTGCCCCTTGTGCGCTCCCCTTAGCCGCGTTTCCCCGCCGCTGCCTCCCTGCGGCTCGCCCCCCTCGCGCCCGCATTTGCCGCTCCCTCCCGCCTCCCAGCTGCTCCTCCCTCTCCCCTCCCTTCTTAATGGCTGGCGCTGCGCATCGAGGGTGAGCGACCTCTAACCTGATTTCGGTCAAGAGCTCGCTCCCCCACGTCCGCAGCACCACCTTGCTGTGTCCGTGTTCTGACCCCCGCCCACGCTGCTGCTAGCGTGTTCGAGGCCCTCCTCCACCCGCAGGCATCCACCTGCGCCTCATCCCTGGTGTCTAGTGGGCTTCTGGTAAGCATCACTAGACTCGTGTGCATTGTGCCGTTTTCACCGTATTTGTGACTGTATTCTGTGCCTTGCTTTATTGTGCCTTTTTGCTCCATTTGCTTCCATTTGTGCTTTTTTGACTTTTTTGTGACTGCTTTTGCCCCTTGTGCGCTCCCCTTAGCAGCGCTTCCCCGCCGCTGCCTCCCTGCGGCCCCGCCCCCCTCGCACCACATTTGCCGCTCCCTCCCGCCTCCCAGCTGCTCCTCCCTCCCCCCTCCCTTCTTAATGGCTGGCGCTGCGCGTCGAGGGTGAGCGACCTCTGACCTGATTTCGGTCAAGAGCTCGCTTCCCCACGTCCGCAGCACCACCTTGCTGTGTCCGTGTACCTGACCCCCGCCCATGCTGCTGCTATCGTGTTCGAGGCCCTCCTCCACCCGCAGGCATCCACCTGCGCCTCATCCCTGGTGTCTAGTGGGCTTCTTGTAAGCGTCGCTAGACTCGTGTGCATTGTGCTGTTTTCACCGTATTTGTGACTGTATTCTGTGCCTTGCTTTATTGTGCCTTTTTGCTCCATTTGCTTCAATTTGTGCTTTTTTGACTTTTTTGTGACTGCTTTTGCCCCTTGTGCACTCCCCTTAGCCGCGTTTCGCCGCCGCTGCCTCCCTGCGGCCCGCCCCCCTCGTGCCCTCAGTTGCCGCTCCCTCGAGCCTCCCAGTTGCTCCTCCCTCCCCCCCTCCCTTCTTAATGGTTGGCGCTGCGCGTCGATGGAGAGCGACCTCTGACCTGATTTCGGTCAAGAGCTCGCTCCCCCACGTCCGCAGCACCACCTTGCTGTGTCCGTGTCCCTGACACCCGCCCACGCTGCTGCTAGCGTGTTCAAGGCCCTCCTCCACCCGCAGGCATCCACCTGCGCCTCATCCCTGGTGTCTAGTGGGCTTCTTGTAAGCGTTGCTAGACTTGTGTGCATTGTGCCGTTTTCACCGTATTTGTGACTGTATTCTGTGCCTTGCTTTATTGTGCCTTTTTGCTCCATTTGCTTCCATTTGAGCTTTTTTGACTTTTTTGTGACTGCTTTTGCCCCTTGTGCACTCCCCTTAGCCGCGTTTCCCCGCTGCTGCCTCCCTGCGGCCCCGCCCCCCTCGCGCCCTCATTTGCCGCTACCTCCCGCCTCCCAGCTGCTCCTCCCTCCCCCCTCCCTTCTTAATGGTTGGCGCTGCGCGTCGATGGTAAGCGACCTCTGACCTGATTTCGGTCAAGAGGTCGCTCCCCCACGTCCGCAGCACCACCTTGCTGTGTCTTTGTCCCTGACCCCCGCCCACGCTGCTGCTAGCGTGTTCGAGGCCCTCCTCCACCCGCAGGCATCCACCTGCGCCTCATCCCTGGTGTCTAGTGGGCTTCTGGTAAGCGTCGCTAGACTCGTGTGCATTGTGCCGTTTTCACCGTATTTGTGACTGTATTCTGTGCCTTGCTTTATTGTGCCTTTTTGCTCCATTTGCTTCCATTTGTGCTTTTTTGACTTTTTTGTGACTGCTTTTGCCCCTTGTGCGCTCCCCTTAGCCGCGTTTCCCCGCCGCTGCCTCCCTGCGGCCTGCCCCCCTCACGCCCACATTTGCCGCTACCACCCGCCTCCCAGCTGCTCCTCCCTCCCCCCTCCCAGCTGCTCCTCCCTCCCCCCTCCCTTCTTAATGGCTGGCGTTGCGCGTCGAGGGTGAGCGACCTCTGACCTGACTTCGGTCAAGAGCTCGCTCCCCCACGTCCGCAGCACCACCTTGCTGTGTCCGTGTCCTGACCCCCGCCCACGCTGCTGCTAGCGTCTTCGAGGCCCTCCTCCACCCGCAGGCATCCACCTGCGCCTCATCCCTGGTGTCTAGTGGGCTTCTGGTAAGCGTCGCTAGACTCGTGTGCATTGTGCCGTTTTCACCGTATTTGTGACTGTGTTCTGTGCCTTGCTTTATTGTGCCTTTTTGCTCCATTTGCTTCCATTTGTGCTTTTTTGACTTTTTTGTGACTGCTTTTGCCCCTTGTGCGCTCCCCTTAGCCGCGTTTCCCCACCGCTGCCTCCCTGCGGCCCCGCCCCCCTCGCGCCCCCATTTGCCGCTCCCTTCCGCCTCCCAGCTGCTCCTCTCTCCCTCCTCCTTCTTCATGGCTGGCGCTGCGCATCGAGGGTTAGCGACCTCTGACCTGATTTCGGTCAAGAGCTCGCTCCCCCACTCCCGCAGCACCACCTTGCTGTGTCCGTGTCCCTGACCCCCGCCCACGCTGCTGCTAGCGTGTTCGAGGCCCTCCTCCACCCGCAGGCATCCACCTGCGCCTCATCCCTGGTTTCTAGTGGCCTTTTGGTAAGCGTCGCTAGACTCGTGTGCATTGTGCCGTTTTCACCGTATTTGAGACTGTATTCTGTGCCTTGCTTTATTGTTCCATTTGGCTCCATTTGCTTCCATTTGATCTTTTTTGACTTTTTTGTGACTGATTTTGCCCCTTTTGCGCTCCCCTTAGCTGCGTTTCCCCGCTGCTGCCTCCCTGCGGCCCGCCCCCCTCGCACCCCTATTTGCCGCTCCCTCCAGCCTCCCAGCTGCTCCTCCCTCCCCCCTCGCTTCTTAATGGCTGGCGCTGCGCGTCGAGATTGAGCGACCTCTGACCTGATTTCGGTCAAGAGCTCGCTCCCCCATGTCCGCAGCACCACATTGCTGTGTCCGTGTCCTGACCCACGCTGCTGCTAGCGTGTTCGAGGCCCTCCTCCACCCGCAGGCATCCACCTGCGCCTCATCCCTGGTGTCTAGTTGGCTTCTGGTAAGCGGCGCTAGACTCGTGTGCATTGTGCCGTTTTCACTGTATTTGTGACTGTATTCTGTGCCTTGCTTTATTGTGCCTTTTTGCTCCATTTGCTTCCATTTGTGATTTTTTTTCTTTTTTGTGACTGCTTTTGCCCCTTGTGTGCTCCCCTTAGCGGCGTTTCCCCGCCGCTGCCTCCCTGCGGCCCGCCCCCCTCGCCACCCCATTTGCCACTCCCTCCCGCCTCCCAGCTGCTCCTCCCTTCCCCCTCCCTTCTTAATGGCTGGCGCTGCGCGTCGAGGGTGAGCGACCTCTGACCTGATTTCGGTCAAGAGCTCGCTCCCCCACGTCCGCAGCACCACCTTATTGTTTCCGTGTCCCTGACCCCCGCCCACGCTGTTGCTAGCGTGTTCGAGGCCCTCCTCCACCCGCAGGCATCCACCTGCGCCACATCACTGCTGTTTAGGGGGCTTCTGGTAAGCATCGCTAGACTCGTGTGCATTGTGCCGTTTTCACCGTATTTCTGACTGTATTCTGGGCCTTGCTTTATCGTGCCTTTTTGCTCCATTTGCTTCCATGTGTGCTTTTTTGTGACTGCTTTTGCCCCTTGTGCGCTTCCTTTAGCCGCGTTTCCCCGCCGCTGCCTCCCTCGGCCCCGCCCCCATTTGCCGCTCCCTCCCGCCTCCCAGCTGCTCCTCCCTCCCTTCTTAATGTCTGGCGCTGCGCGTCGAGGGTGAGCGACCTCTGACCTGATTTTGGTCAAGAGCTCGCTCCCCCACGTCCGCAGCACCACCTTGCTGTGTCTGTGTCACTGACCCCCGCCCACGCTGCTGCTAGCGTGTTCGAGGCCCTCCTCCACCCGCAGGCATCCACCTGCGCCTCATCCCTGGTGTCTAGTGGGCTTCTGGTAAACGTCGCTAGACTCGTGTGCATTGTGCCGTTTTCACTGTATTTGTGATTATTCTGTGCCTTGCTTTATTGTGCCTTTTTGCTTCATTTGCTTCCATTTGTGCTTTTTTGACTTTTTTGTGACTGCTTTTGCCCCTTGTGCACTCCCCTTACCCGCGTTTCCCCGCCGCTGCCTCCCTGCGGCCCGCCCCCCTCGTGCCCCATTTGCCGCTACCTCCTGCCTCCCAGCTGCTCCTCCCTCCCCCTTCCCTTCTTAATGGTTGGCGCTGCGCGTCGAGGGTGAGCGACCTCTGACCTGATTTCGGTCAAGAGCTCGCTCCCCCACGTCCGCAGCACCACCTTGCTGTGTCCGTGTCCCTGACCCCCGCCCACGCTGCTGCTAGCGTGTTCGAGGCCCTCCTCCACACGCAGGCATACACCTGCGCCTCATCCCTGGTGTCTAGTGGGCTTCTGGTAAGCGTCGCTAGACTCGTGTGCATTGTGCCGTTTTCACCGTATTTGTGACTGTATTCTGTGCCTTGCTTTATTGTGCCTTTTTGCTCCATTTGCTTCCATTTGTGCTTTTTTGAATTTTTTGTGACTGTTTTTACCCCTTGTGCGCTCCCCTTAGCCGCGTTTCCCCGCCGCTGCCTCCCTGCGGCCCGCCCCCCTCGCGCCTCCATTTGCCGCTCCCTCCCGCCTCCCAGCTGCTCCTCCCTCCCTTCTTAATGGCTGGCGCTGCGCGTCGAGGGTGAGCGACCTCTGACCTGATTTCGGTCAAGCGCTCGCTCCCCCACGTCCGCAGCACCACCTTGCTGTGTCCGTGTCCTGACCCCCACCCACGCTGCTGCTACCGTGTTCGAGGCCCTCCTCCACGCGCAGGCATCCACCTGCGCCTCATCCCTGGTGTATAGTGGGCTTCTGGTAAGCATCGCTAGACTCGTGTGCATTGTGCCGTTTTCACCATATTTGTGACTGTATTCTGTGCCTTGCTTTATTGTGCCTTTTTGCTCCATTTGCTTCCATTTGTGCTTTTTTGACTTTTTTGAGACTGCTTTTGCCCCTTCTGCGCTTCCCTTAGCCGTGTTTCCCCGCCGCTGCCTCCCTGCAGCCCGCCCCCCTGCGGCCCAGCCCCCCTCTTGCCCCCATTTTCCGCTCCCTCCCGCCTCCCAGCTGCTCCTCCCTCCCCCCTCCTTTCTTAATGTCTGGCGCTGCGCGTCGAGGGTGAGCGACCTCTGACCTGATTTCGGTCAAGAGCTCGCTCCCCCACGTCCGCAGCACCACCTTGCTGTGTCCGTGTCCCTGACCCCCGCCCACGCTGCTGCTAGCGTGTTCAAGGCCCTCCTCCACCCGCAGGCATCCACCTGCGCCTCATCCCTGGTGTCTAGTGGGCTTCTTGTAAGCGTCGCTAGACTTGTGTGCATTGTGCCGTTTTCACCGTATTTGTGACTGTATTCTGTGCCTTGCTTTATTGTGCCTTTTTGCTCCATTTGCTTCCATTTGTGCTTTTTTGACTTTTTTGTGACTTCTTTTGCCCCTTGTGCACTCCCCTTAGCCGCGTTTCCCCACTGCTGCCTCCCTGCGGCCCGCCCCCCTCACGCCCTCATTTGCCGCTACCTCCCGCCTCCCAGCTGCTCCTCCCTCCCCCCTCCCTTCTTAATGGTTGGCGCTGCACGTCGATGGTGAGCGACCTCTGACCTGATTTCGGTCAAGAGGTCGCTCCCCCACGTCCGCAGCACCACCTTGCTGTGTCTTTGTCCCTGACCCCCGCCCACGCTGCTGCTAGCGTGTTCGAGGCCCTCCTCCACCCGCAGGCATCCACCTGCGCCTCATCCCTGGTGTCTAGTGGGCTTCTGGTAAGCGTCGCTAGACTCGTGTGCATTGTGCCGTTTTCACCGTATTTGTGACTGTATTCTGTGCCTTGCTTTATTGTGCCTTTTTGCTCCATTTGCTTCCATTTGTGCTTTTTTGACTTTTTTCTGACTGCTATTGCCCCTTGTGCGCTCCCCTTAGCCGCGTTTCCCCGCCGCTGCCTCCCTGCGGCCTGCCCCCCTCGCGCCCACATTTGCCGCTACCACCCACCTCCCAGCTGCTCCCCCCTCCCTTCTTAATGGCTGGTGTTGCGCGTCGAGGGTGAGCGACCTCTGACCTGATTTCGGTCAAGAGCTCGCTCCCCCACGTCCGCAGCACCACCTTGCTGTGTCCGTGTCCCTGACCCCCGCCCACGCTGCTGCTAGCGTGTTCGAGGCCCTCCTCCACCTGGAGGCATCCACCTGCGCCTCATACCTGGTCTCTAGTGGGCTTCTGGTAAGCGTCGCTAGACTCGTGTGCATTGTGCCGTTTTCACCGTATTTGTGACTGTATTCTGTGCCTTGCTTTATTGTGCCTTTTTGCTCCATTTGCTTCCATTTGTGCTTTTTTTACTTTTTGTGACTGCTTTTGCCCCTTGTGCGCTCCCCTTAGCCGCGTTTCCCCACCGCTGCCTCCCTGCGGCTCGCCCCCCTCGCGCCCGCATTTGCCGCTCCCTCCCGCCTCCCAGCTGCTCCTCCCTCTCCCCTCCCTTCTTAATGGCTGGCGCTGCGCGTCGAGGGTGAGCGACCTCTAACCTGATTTCGGTCAAGAGCTCGCTCCCCCACGTCCGCAGCACCACCTTGCTGTGTCCGTGTTCTGACCCCCGCCCACGCTGCTGCTAGCGTGTTCGAGGCCCTCCTCCACCCGCAGGCATCCACCTGCGCCTCATCCCTGGTGTCTAGTGGGCTTCTGGTAAGCATCACTAGACTCGTGTGCATTGTGCCGTTTTCACCGTATTTGTGACTGTATTCTGTGCCTGGCTTTATTGTGCCTTTTTGCTCCATTTGCTTCCATTTGTGCTTTTTTGACTTTTTTGTGACTGCTTTTGCCCCTTGTGCGCTCCCCTTAGCAGCGCTTCCCCGCCGCTGCCTCCCTGCGGCCCCGCCCCCCTCGCACCACATTTGCCGCTCCCTCCCGCCTCCCAGCTGCTCCTCCCTCCCCCCTCCCTTCTTAATGGCTGGCGCTGCGCGTCGAGGGTGAGCGACCTCTGACCTGATTTCGGTCAAGAGCTCGCTTCCCCACGTCCGCAGCACCACCTTGCTGTGTCCGTGTACCTGACCCCCGCCCATGCTGCTGCTATCGTGTTCGAGGCACTCCTCCACCCGCAGGCATCCACCTGCGCCTCATCCCTGGTGTCTAGTGGGCTTCTGGTAAGCGTCGCTAGACTCGCGTGCATTGTTCCGTTTTCACCGTATTTGTGACTGTATTCTGTGCCTTGCTTTATTGTGCCTTTTTCGCTCCATTTGCTTCCATTTGATTTTTTTCGACTTTTTTGTGACTGCTTTTGCCCCTTGTGCGCTCCCCTTAGCCGCGTTTCCCCGCCACTGTCTCGCTGCTGCCCGACCCCCTTGCGCCCTCATTTGCCGCTACCTCCCGCCTCCCAGCTGCTCCTTCCTCCCCCCTCCCTTCTTAATGGCTGGCGCTGCGCGTCGAGGGTGAGCGACCTCTGACCTGATTTCGGTCAAGAGCTCGCTCCCCCACGTCCGCAGCACCACCTTGCTGTGTCTGTGTCCCTGACCCCCGCCCACGCTGCTGCTAGCGTGTTCGAGGCCCTCCTCCACCCGCAGGCATCCACCTGCGCCTCATCCCTGGTGTCTAGTGGGCTTCTGGTAAGCGTCGCTAGACTCGTGTGCATTGTGCTGTTTTCACCGTATTTGTGACTGTATTCTGTGCCTTGCTTTATTGTGCCTTTTTGCTCCATTTGCTTCCATTTGTGCTTTTTTGACTTTTTTGTGACTGCTTTTGCCCCTTGTGCACTCCCCTTAGCCGCGTTTCGCCGCCGCTGCCTCCCTGCGGCCCCGCCCCCCTCGTGCCCTCAGTTGCCGCTCCCTCGAGCCTCCCAGCTGCTCCTCCCTCCCCCCTCCCTTCTTAATGGTTGGCGCTGCGCGTCGATGGAGAGCGACCTCTGACCTGATTTCGGTCAAGAGCTCGCTCCCCCACGTCCGCAGCACCACCTTGCTGTGTCCGTGTCCCTGACCCCCGCCCACGCTGCTGCTAGCGTGTTCAAGGCCCTCCTCCACCCGCAGGCATCCACCTGTGCCTCATCCCTGGTGTCTAGTGGGCTTCTTGTAAGCGTTGCTAGACTTGTGTGCATTGTGCCGTTTTCACCGTATTTGTGACTGTATTCTGTGCCTTGCTTTATTGTGCCTTTTTGCTCCATTTGCTTCCATTTGTGCTTTTTTGACTTTTTTGTGACTGCTTTTGCCCCTTGTGCACTCCCCTTAGCCGCGTTTCCCCGCTGCTGCCTCCCTGCGGCCCCGCCCCCCTCGCGCCCTCATTTGCCGCTACCTCCCGCCTCCCAGCTGCTCCTCCCTCCCCCCTCCCTTCTTAATGGTTGGCGCTGCGCGTCGATGGTGAGCGACCTCTGACCTGATTTCGGTCAAGAGGTCGCTCCCCCACGTCCGCAGCACCACCTTGCTGTGTCTTTGTCCCTGACCCCCGCCCACGCTGCTGCTAGCGTGTTCGAGGCCCTCCTCCACCCGCAGGCATCCACCTGCGCCTCATCCCTGGTGTCTAGTGGGCTTCTGGTAAGCGTCGCTAGACTCGTGTGCATTGTGCCGTTTTCACCGTATTTGTGACTGTATTCTGTGCCTTGCTTTATTGTGCCTTTTTGCTCCATTTGCTTCCATTTGTGCTTTTTTTACTTTTTTGTGACTGCTTTTGCCCCTTGTGCGCTCCCCTTAGCCGCGTTTCCCCGCCGCTGCCTCCCTGCGGCCTGCCCCCCTCGCGCCCACATTTGCCGCTACCACCCGCCTCCCAGCTGCTCCTCCCTCCCCCCTCCCAGCTGCTCCTCCCTCCCCCCTCCCTTCTTAATGGCTGGCGTTGTGCGTCGAGGGTGAGCGACCTCTGACCTGATTTCGGTCAAGAGCTCGCTCCCCCATGTCCGCAGCACCACATTGCTGTGTCCGTGTCCTGACCCCCGCCCACGCTGCTGCTAGCGTGTTCGAGGCCCTCCTCCACCCGCAGGCATCCACCTGCGCCTCATCCCTGGTGTCTAGTGGGCTTCTGGTAAGCGTCGCTAGACTCGTGTGCATTGTGCCGTTTTCACCGTATTTGTGACTGTATTCTGTGCCTTGCTTTATTGTGCCTTTTTGCTCCATTTGCTTCCATTTGTGCTTTTTTTTCTTTTTTGTGACTGCTTTTGCCCCTTGTGTGCTCCCCTTAGCGGCGTTTCCCCGCCGCTGCCTCCCTGCGGCCCGCCCCCCTCGCCACCCCATTTGCCACTCCCTCCCGCCTCCCAGCTGCTCCTCCCTTCCCCCTCCCTTCTTAATGGCTGGCGCTGCGCGTCGAGGGTGAGCGACCTCTGACCTGATTTCGGTCAAGAGCTCGCTCCCCCACGTCCGCAGCACCACCTTGCTGTTTCCGTGTCCCTGACCCCCGCCCACGCTGCTGCTAGCGTGTTCGAGGCCCTCCTCCACCCGCAGGCATCCACCTGCGCCTCATCCCTGCTGTTTAGGGGGCTTCTGGTAAGCATCGCTAGACTCGAGTGCATTGTGCCGTTTTCACCGTATTTGTGACTGTATTCTGTGCCTTGCTTTATTGTGCCTTTTTGCTCCATTTGCTTCCATGTGTGCTTTTTTGTGACTGCTTTTGCCCCTTGTGCGCTTCCCTTAGCCGCGTTTCCCCGCCGCTGCCTCCCTCGGCCCCGCCCCCCTCCCGCCCCCATTTGCCGCTCCCTCCCGCCTCCCAGCTGCTCCTCCCTCCCTTCTTAATGTCTGGCGCTGCGCGTCGAGGGTGAGCGACCTCTGACCTGATTTTGGTCAAGAGCTCGCTCCCCCACGTCCGCAGCACCACCTTGCTGTGTCTGTGTCACTGACCCCCGCCCACGCTGCTGCTAGCGTGTTCGAGGCCCTCCTCCACCCGCAGGCATCCACCTGCGCCTCATCCCTGGTGTCTAGTGGGCTTCTGGTAAACGTCGCTAGACTCGTGTGCATTGTGCCGTTTTCACCGTATTTGTGATTATTCTGTGCCTTGCTTTATTGTGCCTTTTTGCTTCATTTGCTTCCATTTGTGCTTTTTTGACTTTTTTGTGACTGCTTTTGCCCCTTGTGCACTCCCCTTACCCGCGTTTCCCCGCCGCTGCCTCCCTGCGGCCCGCCCCCCTCGTGCCCCCATTTGCCGCTACCTCCTGCCTCCCAGCTGCTCCTCCCTCCCCCTTCCCTTCTTAATGGTTGGCGCTGCGCGTCGAGGGTGAGCGACCTCTGACCTGATTTCGGTCAAGAGCTCGCTCCCCCACGTCCGCAGCACCACCTTGCTGTGTCCGTGTCCCTGACCCCCGCCCACGCTGCTGCTAGCGTGTTCGAGGCCCTCCTCCACCCGCAGGCATCCACCTGCGCCTCATCCCTGGTGTCTAGTGGGCTTCTGGTAAGCGTCGCTAGACTCGTGTGCATTGTGCCGTTTTCACCGTATTTGTGACTGTATTCTGTGCCTTGCTTTATTGTGCCTTTTTGCTCCATTTGCTTCCATTTGTGCTTTTTTGAATTTTTTGTGACTGTTTTTACCCCTTGTGCGCTCCCCTTAGCCGCGTTTCCCCGCCGCTGCCTCCCTGCGGCCCGCCCCCCTCGCGCCTCCATTTGCCGCTCCCTCCCGCCTCCCAGCTGCTCCTCCCTCCCTTCTTAATGGCTGGCGCTGCGCGTCGAGGGTGAGCGACCTCTGACCTGATTTCGGTCAAGCGCTCGCTCCCCCACGTCCGCAGCACCACCTTGCTGTGTCCGTGTCCTGACCCCCACCCACGCTGCTGCTACCGTGTTCGAGGCCCTCCTCCACGCGCAGTTATCCACCTGCGCCTCATCCCTGGTGTATAGTGGGCTTCTGGTAAGCGTCGCTAGACTCGTGTGCATTGTGCCGTTTTCACCATATTTGTGACTGTATTCTGTCCCTTGCTTTATTGTGCCTTTTTGCTCCATTTGCTTCCATTTGTGCTTTTTTGACTTTTTTGTGACTGCTTTTGCCCCTTCTGCGCTTCCCTTAGCCGTGTTTCCCCGCCGCTGCCTCCCTGCGGCCCGCCCCCCTGCGGCCCAGCCCCCCTTTTGCCCCCATTTTCCGCTCCCTCCCGCCTCCCAGCTGCTCCTCCCTCCCCCCTCCTTTCTTAATGTCTGGCGCTGCGCGTCGAGGGTGAGCGACCTCTGACCTGATTTCGGTCAAGAGCTCGCTCCCCCACGTCCGCAGCACCACCTTGCTGTGTCCGTGTCCCTGACCCCCGCCCACGCTGCTGCTAGCGTGTTCGAGGCCCTCCTCCACCCGCAGGCATCCACCTGCGCCTCATCCCTGGTGTCTAGTGGGCTTCTGGTAAGCGTCGCTAGATTCGTGTGCATTGTGCCGTTTTCACCGTATTTGTGACTGTATTCTGTGCCTTGCTTTACTGTGCCTTTTTGCTCCATTTGCTTCCATTTGTGCTTTTTTGACTTTTTTGAGACTGCTTTTGCCCCTTGTGCACTCCCCTTAGCCGCGTTTCCCTGCCGCTGCCTCCCTGCGGACCGCCCTCCTCGCGCCCCCATTTGCCGCTACCTCCCGCCTCCTAGCTGCTCCTCCCTCCCTTCTTAATGGTTGGCGCTGCGCGTCGAGGGTGAGCGACCTCTGACCTGATTTCGGTCAAGAGCTCGCTCCCCCACGTCCGCAGCACCACCTTGCTGTGTCCGTGTCCCTGACTCCCGCCCACGCTGCTGCTAGCGTGTTCGAGGCCCTCCTCCACCTGGAGGCATCCACCTGCGCCTCATACCTGGTGTCTAGTGGGCTTCTGGTAAGCGTTGCTAGACTCGTGTGCATTGTGCCGTTTTCACCGTATTTGTGACTGTATTCTGTGCCTTGCTTTATTGTGCCTTTTTGCTCCATTTGCTTCCATTTGTGCTTTTTTAACTTTTTTGTGACTGCTTTTGCCCCTTGTGCGCTCCCCTTAGCCGCGTTTCCCCGCCGCTGCCTCCTTGCGGCTCGCCCCCCTCGCGCCCGCATTTGCCGCTCCCTCCCGCCTCCCAGCTGCTCCTCCCTCCCCCCTCCCTTCTTAATGGCTGGCGCTGCGCGTCGAGGGTGAGCGACCTCTAACCTGATTTCAGTCAAGAGCGCGCTCCCCCACGTCCGCAGCACCACCTTGCTATGTGCGTGTCCCTGACCCCCGCCCACGCTGCTGCTAGCGTGTTCGAGGCCCTCCTCCACCCGCAGGCATCCACCTGCGCCTCATACCTGGTGTCTAGTGGGCTTCTGGTAAGCGTTGCTAGACTCGTGTGCATTGTGCCGTTTTCACCGTATTTGTGACTGTATTCTGTGCCTTGCTTTATTGTGCCTTTTTGCTCCATTTGCTTCCATTTGTGCTTTTTTAACTTTTTTGTGACTGCTTTTGCCCCTTGTGCGCTCCCCTTAGCCGCGTTTCCCCGCCGCTGCCTCCTTGCGGCTCGCCCCCCTCGCGCCCGCATTTGCCGCTCCCTCCCGCCTCCCAGCTGCTCCTCCCTCCCCCCTCCCTTCTTAATGGCTGGCGCTGCGCGTCGAGGGTGAGCGACCTCTGACCTGATTTCGGTCAAGAGCTCGCTCCCCCACGTCCGCAGCACCACCTTGCTGTGTCCGTGTCCCTGACCCCCGCCCACGCTGCTGCTAGCGTGTTCGAGGCCCTCCTCCACCTGGAGGCATCCACCTGCGCCTCATACCTGGTGTCTAGTGGGCTTCTGGTAAGCGTTGCTAGACTCGTGTGCATTGTGCCGTTTTCACCGTATTTGTGACTGTATTCTGTGCCTTGCTTTATTGTGCCTTTTTGCTCCATTTGCTTCCATTTGTGCTTTTTTAACTTTTTTGTGACTGCTTTTGCCCCTTGTGCGCTCCCCTTAGCCGCGTTTCCCCGCCGCTGCCTCCTTGCGGCTCGCCCCCCTCGCGCCCGCATTTGCCGCTCCCTCCCGCCTCCCAGCTGCTCCTCCCTCCCCCCTCCCTTCTTAATGGTTGGCGCTGCGCGTCGAGGGTGAGCGACCTCTGACCTGATTTCGGTCAAGAGCTCGCTCCCCCACGTCCGCAGCACCACCTTGCTGTGTCCGTGTCCCTGACCCCCGCCCACGCTGCTGCTAGCGTGTTCGAGGCCCTCCTCCACCTGGAGGCATCCACCTGCGCCTCATACCTGGTGTCTAGTGGGCTTCTGGTAAGCGTTGCTAGACTCGTGTGCATTGTGCCGTTTTCACCGTATTTGTGACTGTATTCTGTGCCTTGCTTTATTGTGCCTTTTTGCTCCATTTGCTTCCATTTGTGCTTTTTTAACTTTTTTGTGACTGCTTTTGCCCCTTGTGCGCTCCCCTTAGCCGCGTTTCCCCGCCGCTGCCTCCCTGCGGACCGCCCTCCTCGCGCCCCCATTTGCCGCTACCTCCCGCCTCCTAGCTGCTCCTCCCTCCCCCCTCCCTTCTTAATGGTTGGCGCTGCGCGTCGAGGGTGAGCGACCTCTGACCTGATTTCGGTCAAGAGCTCGCTCCCCCACGTCCGCAGCACCACCTTGCTGTGTCCGTGTCCCTGACCCCCGCCCACGCTGCTGCTAGCGTGTTCGAGGCCCTCCTCCACCTGGAGGCATCCACCTGCGCCTCATACCTGGTGTCTAGTGGGCTTCTGGTAAGCGTTGCTAGACTCGTGTGCATTGTGCCGTTTTCACCGTATTTGTGACTGTATTCTGTGCCTTGCTTTATTGTGCCTTTTTGCTCCATTTGCTTCCATTTGTGCTTTTTTAACTTTTTTGTGACTGCTTTTGCCCCTTGTGCGCTCCCCTTAGCCGCGTTTCCCCGCCGCTGCCTCCTTGCGGCTCGCCCCCCTCGCGCCCGCATTTGCCGCTCCCTCCCGCCTCCCAGCTGCTCCTCCCTCCCCCCTCCCTTCTTAATGGCTGGCGCTGCGCGTCGAGGGTGAGCGACCTCTAACCTGATTTCAGTCAAGAGCGCGCTCCCCCACGTCCGCAGCACCACCTTGCTATGTGCGTGTCCCTGACCCCCGCCCACGCTGCTGCTAGCGTGTTCGAGGCCCTCCTCCACCCGCAGGCATCCACCTGCGCCTCATCCCTGGTGTCTAGTGGGCTTCTGGTAAGCGTCGCTAGACTCGTGTGCATTGTGCCGTTTTCACCGTATTTGTGACTGTATTCTGTGCCTTGCTTTATTGTGCCTTTTTGCTCCATTTGCTTCCATTTGTGCTTTTTTAACTTTTTTGTGACTGCTTTTGCCCCTTGTGCGCTCCCCTTAGCCGCGTTTCCCCGCCGCTGCCTCCTTGCGGCTCGCCCCCCTCGCGCCCGCATTTGCCGCTCCCTCCCGCCTCCCAGCTGCTCCTCCCTCCCCCCTCCCTTCTTAATGGCTGGCGCTGCGCGTCGAGGGTGAGCGACCTCTGACCTGATTTCGGTCAAGAGCTCGCTCCCCCACGTCCGCAGCACCACCTTGCTGTGTCCGTGTCCCTGACCCCCGCCCACGCTGCTGCTAGCGTGTTCGAGGCCCTCCTCCACCTGGAGGCATCCACCTGCGCCTCATACCTGGTGTCTAGTGGGCTTCTGGTAAGCGTTGCTAGACTCGTGTGCATTGTGCCGTTTTCACCGTATTTGTGACTGTATTCTGTGCCTTGCTTTATTGTGCCTTTTTGCTCCATTTGCTTCCATTTGTGCTTTTTTAACTTTTTTGTGACTGCTTTTGCCCCTTGTGCGCTCCCCTTAGCCGCGTTTCCCCGCCGCTGCCTCCTTGCGGCTCGCCCCCCTCGCGCCCGCATTTGCCGCTCCCTCCCGCCTCCCAGCTGCTCCTCCCTCCCCCCTCCCTTCTTAATGGTTGGCGCTGCGCGTCGAGGGTGAGCGACCTCTGACCTGATTTCGGTCAAGAGCTCGCTCCCCCACGTCCGCAGCACCACCTTGCTGTGTCCGTGTCCCTGACCCCCGCCCACGCTGCTGCTAGCGTGTTCGAGGCCCTCCTCCACCTGGAGGCATCCACCTGCGCCTCATACCTGGTGTCTAGTGGGCTTCTGGTAAGCGTTGCTAGACTCGTGTGCATTGTGCCGTTTTCCACCGTATTTGTGACTGTATTCTGTGCCTTGCTTTATTGTGCCTTTTTGCTCCATTTGCTTCCATTTGTGCTTTTTTAACTTTTTTGTGACTGCTTTTGCCCCTTGTGCGCTCCCCTTAGCCGCGTTTCCCCGCCGCTGCCTCCCTGCGGACCGCCCTCCTCGCGCCCCCATTTGCCGCTACCTCCCGCCTCCTAGCTGCTCCTCCCTCCCCCCTCCCTTCTTAATGGTTGGCGCTGCGCGTCGAGGGTGAGCGACCTCTGACCTGATTTCGGTCAAGAGCTCGCTCCCCCACGTCCGCAGCACCACCTTGCTGTGTCCGTGTCCCTGACCCCCGCCCACGCTGCTGCTAGCGTGTTCGAGGCCCTCCTCCACCTGGAGGCATCCACCTGCGCCTCATACCTGGTGTCTAGTGGGCTTCTGGTAAGCGTTGCTAGACTCGTGTGCATTGTGCCGTTTTCACCGTATTTGTGACTGTATTCTGTGCCTTGCTTTATTGTGCCTTTTTGCTCCATTTGCTTCCATTTGTGCTTTTTTAACTTTTTTGTGACTGCTTTTGCCCCTTGTGCGCTCCCCTTAGCCGCGTTTCCCCGCCGCTGCCTCCTTGCGGCTCGCCCCCCTCGCGCCCGCATTTGCCGCTCCCTCCCGCCTCCCAGCTGCTCCTCCCTCCCCCCCTCCCTTCTTAATGGCTGGCGCTGCGCGTCGAGGGTGAGCGACCTCTAACCTGATTTCAGTCAAGAGCGCGCTCCCCCACGTCCGCAGCACCACCTTGCTATGTGCGTGTCCCTGACCCCCGCCCACGCTGCTGCTAGCGTGTTCGAGGCCCTCCTCCACCCGCAGGCATCCACCTGCGCCTCATCCCTGGTGTCTAGTGGGCTTCTGGTAAGCGTCGCTAGACTCGTGTGCATTGTGCCGTTTTCACCGTATTTGTGACTGTATTCTGTGCCTTGCTTTATTCTGCCTTTTTGCTCCATTTGCTTCCATTTGTGCTTTTTTGACTTTTTTGTGACTGCTTTTGCCCCTTGTGCGCTCCCCTTAGCCGCGTTTCCCCGCCGCTGCCTCCCTGCGGCCCGCCCCCCTCGCGCCCCCATTTGCCGCTACCTCCCGCCTCCAAGCTGCTCCTCCCTCCCCCCTCCCTTCTTAATGGCTGGCACTGTGCGTCGAGGGTGAGCGACCTCTGACCTGATTTCGGTCAAGAGCTCGCTCCCCCACGTCCGCAGCACCACCTTGCTGTGTCCGTGTCCTGACCCCCGCCCACACTGCTGCTAGCGTGTACGAGGCCCTCCTCCACCCGCAGGCATCCACCTGCGCCTCATCTCTGGTGTCTAGTGGGCTTCTTGTAAGCATCGCTAGATTCTTGTGCATTGTGCCGTTTTCACCGTATTTGTGACTGTGTTCTGTGCCTTGCTTTATTGTGCCTTTTTGCTCCATTTGCTTCCATTTGTGCTTTTTTGTGACTGCTTTTGCCCCTTGTGCGCTCCCCTTAGCAGCGTTTTCCCGCCGCTGCCTCCCTGCGGCCTGCCCCCCTCGCGCCCCCATTTGCCGCTCCCTCCCGCCTCCCAGCTGCTCCTCCCTCCCCCCTCCCTTCTTAATGGCTGGCGCTGCACGTCGAGGGTGAGCGACCTCTGACCTGATTTCCGTCAAGAGCTCGCTTCCCCACGTCCGCAGCACCACCTTGCTGTGTCCGTGTCCCTGACCCCCGCCCATGCTGCTGCTATCGTGTTCGAGGCACTCCTCCACCCGCAGGCATCCACCTGCGCCTCATCCCTGGTGTCTAGTGGGCTTCTGGTAGGCATCGATAGACTCGTGTGCATTGTTCCGTTTTCACCGTATTTGTGACTGTATTCTGTGCCTTGCTTTATTGTGCATTTTTGCTCCATTTGCTTCCATTTGAGCTTTTTTGACTTTTTTGTGACTGCTTTTGCCCCTTGTGCGCTCCCCTTAGCCGCGTTTCCCCGCCGCTGCCTCCCTTCGGCCCGCCCCCCTCGCGCCCCCATTTGCCGCTACCTCCCGCCTCCCAGCTGCTCCTCCCTCCCCCCTCCCTTCTTAATGGCTGGCGCTGCGCGTCGAGGGTGGGCGACCTCTGACCTGATTTCGGTCAAGAGCTCGCTCCCCCACGTCCGCAGCACCACCTTGCTGTGTCCATGTCCCTGACCCCCGCCCACGCTGCTGCTAGCGTGTTCGAGGCCCTCCTCCACCCGCAGGCATCCACCTGCGCCTCATCCCTGGTGTCTAGTGGGCTTCTGGTAAGCGTCGCTAGACTCTTGTGCATTGTGCCGTTTTCACCGTATTTGTGACTGTATTCTGTGCCTTGCTTTATTGTGCCTTTTTGCTCCATTTGCTTCCATTTGTGCTTTTTTGACTTTTTTGTGACTGCTTTTGCCCCTTGTGCACTCCCCTTAGCCGCGTTTCCCCGCCGCTGCCTCCCTGCGGCCCGCCCCCCTCGCGCCCTCATTTGCCGCTACCTCCCGCCTCCCAGCTGCTCCTCCCTTCCCCCTCCCTTCTTAATGGCCGGCGCTGCGCGTCGAGGGTGAGCGACCTCTGACCTGATTTCGGTCAAGAGCTCGCTCCCCCACGTCTGCAGCACCACCTTGCTGTGTCCGTGTCCTGACCCCCGCCCACGCTGCTGCTAGCGTGTTCGAGGCCCTCCTCCACCCGCAGGCATCCACCAGCGCCTCATCCCTGGTGTCTAGTGGGCTTCTGGTAAGCGTCGCTAGACTCGTGTGCATTTTGCCGTTTTCACCGTATTTGTGACTGTATTCTGTGCCTTGCTTTATTGTGCCTTTTTGCTCCATTTGCTTCCATTTGTGCTTTTTTGACTTTTTTGTGACTGCTTTTGCCCCTTGTGCGCTCCCCTTAGCCGCGTTTCCCCGCCGCTGCCTCCCTGCGGCCCCGACCCCCTCGCGCCCTCATTTGCCGCTCCCTCCCGCCTCCCAGCTGCTCCTCCCTCCCCCCTCCCTTCTTAATGGTTGGCGCTGCGCGTCGATGGTGAGCGACCTCTGACCTGATTTCGGTCAAGAGCTCGCTCCCCCACGTCCGCAGCACCACCTTGCTGTGTGTGTCCCTGACCCCCACCCACGCTGCTGCTAGCGTGTTCGAGGCCCTCCTCCCCCCGCAGGCATACACCTGCGCCTCATCCCTGGTGTCTAGTGGGCTTCTGGTAAGCGTCGCTAGACTTGTGTGCATTGTGCCGTTTTCACCGTATTTGTGACTGTATTCTGTGCCTTGCTTTATTGTGCCTTTTTGCTCCATTTGCTTCCATTTGTGCTTTTTTGACTTTTTTGTGAGTGCTTTTGCCCCTTGTGCGCTCCCCTTAGCCGCGTTTCCCCACCACTGCCTCCCTGCGGCCCGCCCCCCTCGCGCCCCCATTTGCCGCTACCTCCCGCCTCCCAGCTGCTCCTCCCTCCCCCCTCCCTTCTTAATGGCTGGCGCTGCGCGTCGAGGGTGAGCGACCTCTGACCTGATTTCGGTCAAGAGCTCGCTCCCCCATGTCCGCAGCACCACCTTGCTGTGTCCGTGTCCTGACCCCCGCCCACGCTGCTGCCAGCGTGTTCGAGGCCCTCCTCCACCCGCAGGCATCCACCTGCGCCTCATCCCTGGTGTCTAGTGGGCTTCTGGTAAGCGTCGCTAGACTCGTGTGCATTGTGCCGTTTTCACCGTATTTGTGACTGTATTCTGTGCCTTGCTTTATTGTGCCTTTTTGCTCCATTTGCTTCCATTAGTGCTTTTTTGACTTTTTGTGACTGCTTTTGCCCCTTGTGCGCTCCCCTTAGCCGCGTTTCCCCACCGCTGCCTCCCTGTGGCCCAGCCCCCTTCACGCCCCCATTTGCCGCTCCCTCCCGCCTCCCAGCTGCTCCTCTCTCCCTCCTCCTTCTTCATGGCTGGCGCTGCGCATCGAGGGTGAGGGACCTCTGACCTGATTTCGGTCAAGAGCTCGCTCCCCCACACCCGCAGCACCACCTTGCTGTGTCCGTGTCCCTGACCCCCGCCCACGCTGCTGCTAGCGTGTTCAAAGCCCTCCTCCACCCGCAGGCATCCACCTGCGCCTCATCCCTGGTTTCTAGTGGGCTTTTGGTAAGCGTCGCTAGACTCGTGTGCATTGTGCAGTTTTCACCGTATTTGTGACTGTATTCTGTGCCTTGCTTTATTGTGCCTTTTTGCTCCATTTGCTTCCATTTGAGCTTTTTTGACTTTTTTGTGACTGATTTTGCCCCTTGTGCGCACCCCTTAGCCCCGTTTCCCCGCCGCTGCCTCCCTGCGGCCCGCCCCCCTCGCGCCCCCATTTGCCGCTCCCTCCCGCCTCCCAGCTGCTCCCCCCTCCCTTCTTAATGGCTGGCGCTGCGCGTCGAGGGTGAGCGACCTCTGACCTGATTTCAGTCAAGAGCTCGCTCCCCCACGTCCGCAGCACCACCTTGCTGTGTCCGTGTCCCTGACCCCTGCCCACGCTGCTGCTAGCGTGTTGGAGGCCCTCCTCCACCCACAGGCATCCACCTGTGCCTCATCCCTGGTGTCTAGTGTGCTTCTGGTAAGCGTTGCTACACTCGTGTGCATTGTGCCGTTTTCACCGTATTTGTGACTGTATTCTGTGCCTTGCTTTATTGTGTCTTTTTGCTCCATTTGCTTCCATTTGTGCTTTTTAGAATTTTTTCTGACTGCTTTTGGCCCTTGTGTGCTCCCCTTAGCCGCGTTTCCCCGCTGATGCCTCCCTGCGACCCACCCCCCTCGCGCCCCGATTGGCCGCTCCCTCCCGCCTCCCAGCGGCTCCACCCTCCCTTCTTAATGGCTGGCGCTGCGCGTCGAGGGTGAGCGACCTCTGACCTGATTTCGGTCAAGAGCTCGCTCCCCCACGTCCGCAGCACCACATTGCTGTGTCCATGTCCTGACCCCCGCCCACGCTGCTGCTAGCGTGTTCGAGGCCCTCCTCCACCCGCAGGCATCCACCTGCGCCTCATCCCTGGTGTCTAGTTGGCTTCTGGTAAGCGTCGCTAGACTCGTGTGCATTGTGCCGTTTTCACTGTATTTGTGACTGTATTCTGTGCCTTGCTTTATTGTGCCTTTTTGCTCCATTTGCTTCCATTTGTGATTTTGTGACTTTTTTGTGACTGCTTTTGCCCCTTGTGTGCTCCCCTTAGCCACGTTTCCCCGCCGCTGCCTCCCTGCGGCCCGCCCCCCTCGCCACCCCATTTGCCACTCCCTCCCGCCTCCCAGCTGCTCCTCCCTCCCCCCTCCTTTCTTAATGGCTGGCGCTGCGCGTCGAGGGTGAGCGACTTCTGACCTGATTTCGGTCAAGAGCTCGCTCCCCCACGTCCGCAGCACCACCTTGCTGTGTCCGTGCACCTGACCTTCGCCCATGCTGCTGCTAGCGTGTTCGAGGCGCTCCTCCACCCGCAGGCATCCACCTGCGCCTCATCCCTGGTGTCTAGTGGGCTTCTGGTAAGCGTCGCTAGACTCGTGTGCATTGTGCCGTTTTCACCGTATTTGTGACTGTATTCTGTGCCTTCCTTTATTGTGCCTTTTTGCTCCATTTGCTTCCATTTGTGCTTTTTTGACTTTTTTGTGACTGCTTTTGCCCCTTGTGCGCTTCCCTTAGCCGCGTTTCCCCGCCGCTATCTCCCTGCGGCCCGCCCCCCTCCCGCCCCCATTTGCCGCTCCCTCGCGCCTCCCAGCTGCTCCTCCCTCCCTTCTTATTGTCTGGCGCTGCGTGTCGAGGGTGAGCGACCTCTGACCTGATTTCGGTCAAGAGCTCGCTCCCCCACGTCCGCAGCACCACCTTGCTGTGTCCGTGTCCTGACCCCCGCCCACGCTGCTGCTAGCGTGTTTGAGACCCTCCTCCACCCGCAGGCATCCACCTGCGCCTCATCCCTGGTGTCTAGTGGGCTTCTGGTAAGCGTCGCTAGACTCGTGTGCATTGTGCCGTTTTCACCGTATTTGTGACTGTATTCTGTGCCTTGCTTTATTGTGCCTTTTTGCTCCATTTGCTTCCATTTGTGCTTTTTTGACTTTTTTGTGACTGCTTTTGCCCCTTGTGTGCTCCCCTTAGCCGCGTTACCCCGCCGCTGCCTCCCTGCGGCCCGCCCCCCTCGCGCCCCCATTTGCGGCTACCTCCCGTCTCCCAGCTGCTCCTCTCTCCCTCCTCCTTCTTCATGGCTGGCGCTGCGCATCGAGGGTGAGCGACCTCTGACCTGATTTCGGTCAAGAGCTCGCTCCCCCACGTCCGCAGCACCACCTTGCTGTGTCCGTGTCCCTGACCCCCGCCCATGCTGCTGCTAGCGTGTTCGAGGCGCTCCTCCACCCGCAGGCATCCACCTGCGCCTCATCACCGGTGTCTAGTGGGCTTCTGGTAAGCGTAGCTAGACTCGTGTGCATCGTGCCGTTTTCACCGTATTTGTGACTGTATTCTGTGCATAGCTTTATTGTGCCTTTTTGCTCCATTTGGTTCCATTTGAGCTTTTTGGACTTTTTTGTGACTGCTTTTGCCCCTTGTGCGCTCCCCTTAGCCGCGTTTCCCCGCCGCTGCCTCCCTGCGGCTCGCCCCCCTCGTGCCCGCATTTGCCGCTCCCTCCCGCCTCCCAGCTGCTCCTCCCTCCCCCCTCCCTTCTTAATGGCTGGCGCTGCGCGTCGAGGGTGAGCGACCTCTAACCTGATTTCAGTCAAGAGCTCGCTCCCCCACGTCCGCAGCACCACCTTGCTGTGTGCGTGTCCCTGACCCCCGCCCATGCTGCTGCTAGCGTGTTCGAGGCCCTCCTCCACCCGCAGGCATCCACCTGCGCCTCATCCCTGGTGTCTAGTGGGCTTCTGGTAAGCGTCGCTAGACCCGTGTGCATTGTGCTGTTTTCACCGTATTTGTGACTGTATTCTGTGCCTTGCTTTATTGTGCCTTCTTGCTCCATTTGCTTCCATTTGTGCTTTTTTGACTTTTTTGTGACTGCTTTTGCCCCTTGTGCGCTCCCCTTAGCCGCTTTTCCCCGCCGCTGCCTCCCTGCGGCCCCGCCCCCCTCGCACCCCCATTTGCCGCTACCTCCCGCCTCCAAGCTGCTCCTCCCTCCCCCCTCCCTTCTTAATGGCTGGCGCTGCGCGTCGCGGGTGAGCGACCTCTGACCTGATTTCCGTCAAGAGCTCGCTTCCCCACGTCCGCAGCACCACCTTGCTGTGTCCGTGTCCCTGACCCCCGCCCATGCTGCTGCTATCGTGTTCGAGGCACTCCTCCACCCGCAGGCATCCACCTGCGCCTCATCCCTGGTGTCTAGTGGGCTTCTGGTAGGCGTCGCTAGACTCGTGTGCATTGTTCCGTTTTCACCGTATTTGTGACTGTATTCTGTGCCTTGCTTTATTGTGCATTTTTGCTCCATTTGCTTCCATTTGAGCTTTTTTGACTTTTTTGTGACTGCTTTTGCCCCTTGTGCGCTCCCCTTAGCCGCGTTTCCCCGCCGCTGCCTCCCTGCGGCCCGCCCCCCTCGCGCCCCCATTTGCCGCTACCTCCCGCCTCCCAGCTGCTCCTCCCTCCCCCCTCCCTTCTTAATGGCTGGCGCTGCGCGTCGAGGGTGAGCGACCTCTGACCTGATTTCGGTCAAGAGCTCGCTCCCCCACGTCCGCAGCACCACCTTGCTGTGTCCGTGTCCCTGACCCCCGCCCACGCTGCTGCTAGCGTGTTCGAGGCCCTCCTCCACCCGCAGGCATCCACCTGCGCCTCATCCCTGGTGTCTAGTGGGCTTCTGGTAAGCGTCGCTAGACTCGTGTGCATTGTGCCGTTTTCACCGTATTTGTGACTGTATTCTGTGCCTTGCTTTATTGTGCCTTTTTGCTCCATTTGCTTCCATTTGTGCTTTTTTGACTTTTTTGTGAGTGCTTTTGCCCCTTGTGCACTCCCCTTAGCCGCGTTTCCCCGCCGCTGCCTCCCTGCGGCCCCGCCCCCCTCGCGCCCTCATTTGCCGTTACCTCCCGCCTCCCAGCTGCTCCTCCCTTCCCCCTCCCTTCTTAATGGCTGGCGCTGCGCGTCGAGGGTGAGCGACCTCTGACCTGATTTCGGTCAAGAGCTCGCTCCCCCACGTCCGCAGCACCACCTTGCTGTGTCCGTGTCCTGACCCCCACCCACGCTGCTGCTAGCATGTTCGAGGCCCTCCTCCACCCGCAGGCATCCACCTGCGCCTCATCCCTGGTGTCTAGTGGGCTTCTGGTAAGCGTGGCTAGACTCGTGTGCATTGTGCCGTTTTCACCGTATTTGTGACTGTATTCTGTGCCTTGCTTTATTGTGCCTTTTTGCTCCATTTTCTTCCATTTGTGCTTTTTTGACTTTTTTGTGACTGCTTTTGCCCCTTGTGCGCTCCCCTTAGCCGCGTTTCCCCACCACTGCCTCCCTGCGGCCCGCCCCCCTCGCGCCCCCATTTGCCGCTACCTCCCGCCTCCCAGCTGCTCCTCCCTCCCCCCTCCCTTCTTAATGGCTGGCGCTGCGCGTCGAGGGTGAGCGACCTCTGACCTGATTTCGGTCAAGAGCTCGCTCCCCCATGTCCGCAGCACCACCTTGCTGTGTCCGTGTCCTGACCCCCGCCCACGCTGCTACTAGCGTGTTCGAGGCCCTCCTCCACCTGCAGGCATCCACCTGCGCCTCATCCCTGGTGTCTAGTGGGCTTCTGGTAAGCGTCGCTAGACTCGTGTGCATTGTGCAGTTTTCACCGTATTTGTGACTGTATTCTGTGCCTTGCTTTATTGTGCCTTTTTGCTCCATTTGCTTCCATTTGTGCTTTTTTGACTTTTTTGTGACTGCTTTTGCCCCTTGTGCGCTCCCCTTAGCCGCGTTTCCCCACCGCTGCCTCCCTGCGGCCCCGCCCCCCTCGTGCCCCCATTTGCCGCTCCCTCCCGCCTCCCAGCTGCTCCTCTCTCCCTCCTCCTTCTTCATGGCTGGCGCTGCGCATCGAGGGTGAGCGACCTCTGACCTGATTTCGGTAAAGAGCTCGCTCCCCCACGCCTGCAGCACCACCTTGCTGTGTCCGTGTCCCTGACCCCCACCCAAGCTGCTGCTAGCGTGTTCGAGGCCCTCCTCCACCCGCAGGCATCCACCTGCGCCTGATCCCTGGTTTCTAGTGGGCTTTTGGTAAGCGTCGCTAGACTCGTGTGCATTGTGCAGTTTTCACCGTATTTGTGACTGTATTCTGTGCCTTGCTTTATTGTGCCTTTTTGCTCCATTTTCTTCCATTTGAGCTTTTTTGACTTTTTTGTGACTGATTTTGCCCCTTGTGCGCACCCCTTAGCCGCGTATCCCCGCCGCTGCCTCCCTGCGGCCCCCCCCCCTCGCGCCCCCCATTTGCCGCTCCCTCCCGCCTCCCAGCTGCTCCCCCCTCCCTTCTTAATGGCTGGCGCTGCGCGTCGAGGGTGAGCGACCTCTGACCTGATTTCAGTCAAGAGCTCGCTCCCCCACGTCCGCAGCACCACCTTGCTGTGTCCGTGTCCCTGACCCCTGCCCACGCTGCTGCTAGCGTGTTGGAGGCCCTCCTCCACCCACAGGCATCCACCTGTGCCTCATCCCTGGTGTCTAATGTGCTTCTGGTAAGCGTCGCTAGACTCGTGTGCATTGTGCCGTTTTCACCGTATTTGTGACTGTATTCTGTGCCTTGCTTTATTGTGTCTTTTTGCTCCATTTGCTTCCATTTGTGCTTTTTAGAATTTTTTCTGACTGCTTTTGGCCCTTGTGTGCTCCCCTTAGCCGCGTTTCCCCGCTGCTGCCTCCCTGCGACCCACCCCCCTCGCGCCCCGATTGGCCGCTCCCTTCCGCCTCCCAGCGGCTTCACCCTCCCTTCTTAATGGCTGGCGCTGCGCGTCGAGGGTGAGCGACCTCTGACCTGATTTCGGTCAAGAGCTCGCTCCCCCACGTCCGCAGCACCACCTTGCTGTGTCCGTATCCCTGACCCCCGCCCACGCTGCTGATAGCGTGTTCGAGGCCCTCCTCCACCCGCAGGCATCCACCTGCGCCTCATCCCTGGTGTCTAGTGGGCTTCTGGTAAGCGTCGCTACACTCGTGTGCATTGTGCCGTTTTCACCGTATTTGTGACTGTATTCTGTGCCTTGCTTTATTGTGCCTTTTTGCTCCATTTGCTTCCATTTGTGCTTTTTTGAATTTTTTTTGACTGTTTTTACCCCTTGTGCGCTCCCCTTAGCCGCGTTTCCCCGCCGCTGCCTCCCTGCGGCCCGCCCCCCTCGCGCCTCCATTTGCCGCTCCCTCCCGCCTCCCAGCTGCTCCTCCCTCCCTTCTTAATGGCTGGCGCTGCGCGTCGAGGGTGAGCGACCTCTGACCTGATTTCGGTCAAGAGCTCGCTCCCCCACGTCCGCAGCACCACCTTGCTGTGTCCGTGTCCCTGACCCCCGCCCATGCTGCTGCTAGCGTGTTCGAGGCGCTCCTCCACCCGCAGGCATCCACCTTCGCCTCATCCCTGCTGTTTAGGGGGCTTCTGGTAAGCGTCGCTAGACTCGTGTGCATTGTGCCGTTTTCACCGTATTTGTGACTGTATTCTGTGCCTTGCTTTATTGTGCCTTTTTGCTCCATTTGCTTCCATTTGTGCTTTTTTGACTTTTTTGTGACTGCTTTTGCCCCTTGTGCGCTTCCCTTAGCCGCGTTTCCCCGCCGCTGCCTCCCTGCGGCCCCGCCCCCCTCCCGCCCCCATTTGCCGCTCCCTCCCGCCTCCCAGCTGCTCCTCCCTCCCTTCTTATTGTCTGGCGCTCCGCGTCGAGGGTGAGCGACCTCTGACCTGATTTCGGTCAAGAGCTCGCTCCCCCACGTCCGCAGCACCACCTTGCTGTGTCTGTGTCCTGACCCCCGCCCACGCTGCTGCTAGCGTGTTTGAGGCCCTCCTCCACCCGCAGGCATCCACCTGCGCCTCAGCCCTGGTGTCTAGTGGGCTTCTGGTAAGCGTCGCTAGACTCGTGTGCATTGTGCCGTTTTCACCGTATTTGTGACTGTATTCTGTGCCTTGCTTTATTGTGCCTTTTTGCTCCATTTGCTTCCATTTGTGCTTTTTTGACTTTTTTGTGACTGCTTTTGCCCCTTGTGCGCTCCCCTTAGCCGCGTTACCCAGCCGCTGCCTCCCTGCGGCCCGCCCCCCTCGCGCCCCCCATTTGCCGCTACCTCCCGTCTCCCAGCTGCTCCTCTCTCCCTCCTCCTTCTTCATGGCTGGCGCTGCGCATCGAGGGTGAGCGACCTCTGACCTGATTTCGGTCAAGAGCTCGCTCCCCCACGTCCGCAGCACCACCTTGCTGTGTCCGTGTCCCTGACCCCCGCCCATGCTGCTGCTAGCGTGTTCGAGGCGCTCCTCCACCCGCAGGCATCCACCTGCGCCTCATCACCGGTGTCTAGTGGGCTTCTGGTAAGCGTAGCTAGACTCGTGTGCATCGTGCCGTTTTCACCGTATTTGTGACTGTATTCTGTGCCTAGCTTTATTGTGCCTTTTTGCTCCATTTGCTTCCATTTGAGCTTTTTGGACTTTTTTGTGACTGCTTTTGCCCCTTGTGCGCTCCCCTTAGCCGCGTTTCCCCGCCGCTGCCTCCCTGCGGCTCGCCCCCCTCGCGCCCGCATTTGCCGCTCCCTCCCGCCTCCCAGCTGCTCCTCCCTCCCCCCTCCCTTCTTAATGGCTGGCGCTGCGCGTCGAGGGTGAGTGACCTCTAACCTGATTTCAGTCAAGAGCTCGCTCCCCCACGTCCGCAGCACCACCTTGCTGTGTGCGTGTCCCTGACCCCCGCCCATGCTGCTGCTAGCGTGTTCGAGGCCCTCCTCCAGCCGCAGGCATCCACCTGCGCCTCATCCCTGGTGTCTAGTGGGCTTCTGGTAAGCGTCGCTAGACTCATGTGCATTGTGCTGTTTTCACCGTATTTGTGACTGTATTCTGTGCCTTGCTTAATTGTGCCTTTTGGCTCCATTTGCTTCCATTTGTGCTTTTTTGACTTTTTTGTGACTGCTTTTGCCCCTTGTGCGCTCCCCTTAGCCGCGTTTCCCCGCCGCTGCCTCCCTGCGGCCCCGCCCCCCTCGCGCCCCCATTTGCCGCTACCTCCCGCCTCCAAGCTGCTCCTCCCTCCCCCCTCCCTTCTTAATGGCTGGCGCTGCGCGTCGAGGGTGAGCGACCTCTGACCTGATTTCCGTCAAGAGCTCGCTTCCCCACGTCCGCAGCACCACCTTGCTGTGTCCGTGTCCCTGACCCCCGCCCATGCTGCTGCTATCGTGTTCAAGGCACTCCTCCACCCGCAGGCATCCACCTGCGCCTCATCCCTGGTGTCTAGTGGGCTTCTGGTAGGCGTCGCTAGACTCGTGTGCATTGTTCCGTTTTCACCGTATTTGTGACTGTATTCTGTGCCTTGCTTTATTGTGCATTTTTGCTCCATTTGCTTCCATTTGAGCTTTTTTGACTTTTTTGTGACTGCTTTTGCCCCTTTTGCGCTCCCCTTAGCCGCGTTTCCCCGCCGCTGCCTCCCTGCGGGCCGCCCCCCTCGCGCCCCCATTTGCCGCTACCTCCCGCCTCCCAGCTGCTCCTCCCTCCCCCCTCCCTTCTTAATGGCTGGCGCTGCGCGTCGAGGGTGAGCGACCTCTGACCTGATTTCGGTCAAGAGCTCGCTCCCCCACGTCCGCAGCACCACCTTGCTGTGTCCGTGTCCCTGACCCCCGCCCACGCTGCTGCTAGCGTGTTCGAGGCCCTCCTCCACCCGCAGGCATCCACCTGCGCCTCATCCCTGGTGTCTAGTGGGCTTCTGGTAAGCGTCGCTAGACTCGTGTGCATTGTGCCGTTTTCACCGTATTTGTGACTGTATTCTGTGCCTTGCTTTATTGTGCCTTTTTGCTCCATTTGCTTCCATTTGTGCTTTTTTGACTTTTTTGTGACTGCTTTTGCCCCTTGTGCACTCCCCTTAGCCGCGTTTCCCCGCCGCTGCCTCCCTGAGGCCCCGCCCCCATCGCGCCGTCATTTGCCGCTCCCTCCCGCCTCCCAGCTGCTCCTCCCTCCCCCCTCCCTTCTTAATGGTTGGCGCTGCGCGTCGATGGTGAGCGACCTCTGACCTGATTTTGGTCAAGAGCTCGCTCCCCCACGTCCGCAGCACCACCTTGCTGTGTGTGTGTCCCTGACCCCCGCCCACGCTGCTGCTAGCGTGTTCGAGGCCCTCCTCCACCGCAGGCATCCACCTGCGCCTCATCCCTGGTGTCTAGTGGGCTTCTGGTAAGCGTCGCTAGACTTGTGTGCATTGTGCCGTTTTCACCGTATTTGTGACTGTATTCTGTGCCTTGCTTTATTGTGCCTTTTTGCTCCATTTGTGCTTTTTTGACTTTTTTGTGACTGCTTTTGCCCCTTGTGCGCTCCCCTTAGCCGTGTTTCCCCACCACTGCCTCCCTGCGGCCCGCCCCCCTCGAGCCCCCATTTGCCGCTACCTCCCGCCTCCCAGCTGCTCCTCCCTCCCCCCTCCCTTCTTAATGGCTGGCGCTGCGCGTCGATGGTGAGCGACCTCTGACCTGATTTCGGTCAAGAGCTCGCTCCCCACCTATGTCCGCAGCACCACCTTGCTGTGTCCGTGTCCCGACCCCCGCCCACGCTGCTGCTAGCGTGTTCGAGGCCCTCCTCCACCTGCAGGCATCCACCTGCGCCTCATCCCTGGTGTCTAGTGGGCTTCTGGTAAGCGTCGCTAGACTCGTGTGCATTGTGCCGTTTTCACCGTTTTCGTGACTGTATTCTGTGCCTTGCTTTATTGTGCCTTTTTGCTCCATTTGCTTCCATTTGTGCTTTTTTGACTTTTTTGTGACTGCTTTTGCCCCTTGTGCACTCCCCTTAGCCGCGTTTCCCCACCGCTGCCTCCCTGCGGCCCCGCCCCCCTCGCGCCCCCATTTGCCGCTCCCTCCCGCCTCCCAGCTGCTCCTCTCTCCCTCCTCCTTCTTCATGGCTGGCGCTGCGCGTCGAGGGTGAGCGACCTCTGACCTGATTTCGGTCAAGAGCTCGCTCCCCCACGCCCGCAGCACCACTTTGCTGTGTCCGTGTCCTGACCCCCGCCCACGCTGCTGCTAGCGTGTTCGAGGCCCTCCTCCACCCGCAGGCATCCACCTGCGCCTCATCCCTGGTGTCTAGTTGGCTTCTGGTAAGCGTCGCTAGACTTGTGTGCATTGTGCCGTTTTCACTGTATTTGTGACTGTATTCTGTGCCTTGCTTTATTGTGCCTTTTTGCTCCATTTGCTTCCATTTGTGATTTTGTGACTTTTTTGTGACTGCTTTTGCCCCTTGTGTGCTCCCCTTAGCCGCGTTTCCCCGCCGCTGCCTCCCTGCGGCCCGCCCCCCTCGCCACCCCATTTGCCACTCCCTCCCGCCTCCCAGCTGCTCCTCCCTCCCCCCTCCCTTCTTAATGGCTGGCGCTGCGCGTCGAGGGTGAGCGACCTCTGACCTGATTTCGGTCAAGAGCTCGCTCCCCCACGTCAGCAGCACCACCTTGCTGTGTCCGTGTCCCTCACCCCCGCCCACGCTTCTGCTAGCGTGTTCGAGGCCCTCCTCCACCCGCAGGCATCCACCTGCGCCTCATCCCTGCTGTTTAGGGGGCTTCTGGTAAGCGTCGCTAGACTCGTGTGCATTGTGCCATTTTCACCGTATTTGTGACTGTATTCTGTGCCTTGCTTTATTGTGCCTTTTTGCTCCATTTGCTTCCATTTGTGCTTTTTTGACTTTTTTGTGACTGCTTTTGCCCCTTGTGCGCTTCCCTTAGCCGCGTTTCCCCGACGCTGCCTCCCTGCGGCCCGCCCCCCTCCCGCCCCCATTTGCCGCTCCCTCCCGCCTCCCAGCTGCTCCTCCCTCCCTTCTTAATGTCTGGCGCTGGGCGTTGAGGGTGAGCTACCTCTGACCTGATTTCGGTCAAGAGCTCGCTCCCCAACGTCCGCAGCACCACCTTGCTGTGTCCGTGTCCTGACCCCCGCCCACGCTGCTGCTAGCGTGTTTGAGGCCCTCCTCCACCCGCAGGCATCCACCTGCGCCTCATCCCTGGTGTCTAGTGGGCTTCTGGTAAGCGTCGCTAGACTCGTGTGCATTGTGCCGTTTTCACCGTATTTGTGACTGTATTCCGTGCCTTGCTTTATTGTGCCTTTTTGCTCCATTTGCTTCCATTTGTGCTTTTTTGACTTTTTTGTGACTGCTTTTACCCCTTGTGCGCTCCCCTTAGCCGCGTTTCCCCGCCGCTGCCTCCCTGCGGCCCGCCCCCCTCGCGCCCTCATTTGCCGCTCCTTCCCGCCTCCCAGCTGCTCCTCCCTCCCCCCTCCCTTCTTAATGGTTGGCGCTGCGCGTCGATGGTGAGCGACCTCTGACCTGATTTCGGTCAAGAGCTCGCTCCCCCACGTCCGCAGAACCACCTTGCTGTGTCTGTGTCCCTGACCCCCGCCCACTCTGCTGCTAGCGTGTTTGAGGCCCTCCTCCACCCGCAGGCATCCACCTGCGCCTCATCCCTGGTGTCTAGTAAGCTTCTGGTAAGCGTCGCTAGACTCGTGTGCATTGTGCCGTTTTCACCTTATTTGTGACTGTATTCTGTGCCTTGCTTTATTGTGCCTTTTTGCTCCATTTGCTTCCATTTGTGCTTTTTTGACTTTTTTGTGACTGCTTTTGCCCCTTGTGCGCTCCCCTTAGCCGCATTACCCAGCCGCTGCCTCCCTGCGGCCCGCCCCCCTCGCGCCCCCCATTTGCCGCTACCTCCCGTCTCCCAGCTGCTCCTCTCTCCCTCCTCCTTCTTCATGGCTGGCGCTGCGCATCGAGGGTGAGCGACCTCTGACCTGATTTCGGTCAAGAGCTCGCTCCCCCACGTCCGCAGCACCACCTTGCTGTGTGTGTGTCCCTGACCCCCGCCCACGCTGCTGCTAGCGTGTTCGAGGCCCTCCTCCACCCGCAGGCATCCACCTGCGCTTCATCCCTGGTGTCTAGTGGGCTTCTGGTAAGCGTCGCTAGACTTGCGTGCATTGTGCCGTTTTCAACGTATTTGTGACTGTATTCTGTGCCTTGCTTTATTGTGCCTTTTTGCTCCATTTGCTTCCATTTGTGCTTTTTTGACTTTTTTGTGACTGCTTTTGCCCCTTGTTCGCTCCCCTTAGCCGCGTTTCCCCACCGCTGCCTCCCTGCGGCCCGCCCCCCTCGCGCCCCCATTTGCCGCAACCTCCCGCCTCCCAGCTGCTCCTCCCTCCCCCCTCCCTTCTTAATGGCTGGCGCTGCGCGTCGAGGGTGAGCGACCTCTGACCTGATTTCGGTCAAGAGCTCGCTCCCCCACGTCAGCAGCACCACCTTGCTGTGTCCGTGTCCCTGACCCCCGCCCACGCTGCTGCTAGCGTGTTCGAGGCCCTCCTCCACCCGCAGGCATCCACCTGCGCCTTATCCCTGCTGTTTAGGGGGCTTCTGGTAAGCGTCGCTAGACTCGTGTGCATTGTGCCGTTTTCACCGTATTTGTGACTGTATTCTGTGCCTTGCTTTATTGTGCCTTTTTGCTCCATTTGCTTCCATTTGTGCTTTTTTGACTTTTTTGTGACTGCTTTTGCCCCTTGTGCGCTTCCCTTAGCCGCGTTTCCCGCCGCTGCCTCCCTGCGGCCCGCCCCCCTCCCGCCCCCATTTGCCGCTCCCTCCCGCCTCCCAGTTGCTCCTCCCTCCCTTCTTAATGTCTGGCGCTGCGCGTCGAGGGTGAGCGACCTCTGACCTGATTTCGGTCAAGAGCTCGCTCCCCCACATCCGCAGCACCACCTTGCTGTGTCCGTGTCCTGACCCCCGCCCACGCTGCTGCTAGCGTGTTTGAGGCCCTCCTCCACCTGCAGGCATCCACCTGCGCCTCATCCCTGGTGTCTAGTGGGCTTCTGGTAAGCGTCGCTAGACTCGTGTGCATTGAGCCATTTTCACCGTATTTGTGACTGTATTCCGTGCCTTGCTTTATTGTGCCCTTTTGCTCCATTTGCTTCCATTTGTGCTTTTTTGACTTTTTTGTGACTGCTTTTACCCCTTGTGCGCTCCCCTTAGCCGCGTTTCCCCGCCGCTGCCTCCCTGCGGCCCGCCCCCCTCGCGCCCTCATTTGCCGCTCCTTCCCGCCTCCCAGCTGCTCCTCCCTCCCCCCTCCCTTCTTAATGGTTGGCGCTGCGCGTCGATGGTGAGCGACCTCTGACCTGATTTCGGTCAAGAGCTCGCTCCCCCACGTCCGCAGCACCACCTTGCTGTGTCCGTGTCCCTGACCCCCGCCCACGCTGCTGCTAGCGTGTTTGAGGCCCTCCTCCACCCGCAGGCATCCACCTGCGCCTCATTCCTGGTGTCTAGTGGGCTTCTGGTAAGCGTCGCTAGACTCGTGTGCATTGTGCCGTTTTCACCGTATTTGTGACTGTATTCTGTGCCTTGCTTTATTGTGCCTTTTTGCTCCATTTGCTTCCATTTGTGCTTTTTTGACTTTTTTGTGACTGCTTTTGCCCCTTGTGCGCTCCCCTTAGCCGCGTTACCCCGCCGCTGCCTCCCTGCGGCCCGCCCCCTCGCACCCCCATTTGCCGCTACCTCCCGTCTCCCAGCTGCTCCTCTCTCCCTCCTCCTTCTTCATGGCTGGCGCTGCGCATCGAGGGTGAGCGACCTCTGACCTGATTTCGGTCAAGAGCTCGCTCCCCCACGTCCGCAGCACCACCTTGCTGTGTCCGTGTCCGTCTCCCTGACCCCCGCCCACGCTGCTGCTAGCGTGTTCGAGGCGCTCCTCCACCCGCAGGCATCCACCTGCGCCTCATCCCTGGTTTCTAGTGGGCTTTTGGTAAGCGTCGCTAGACTCGTGTGCATTGTGCCGTTTTCACCGTATTTGTGACTGTATTCCTTGCCTTGCTTTATTGTGCCTTTTTGATCCATTTGCTTCCATTTGAGCTTTTTTGACTTTTTTGTGACTGATTTTGCCCCTTGTGCGCTCCCCTTAGCCGCGTTTCCCCGCCGCTGCCTCCCTGCGGCCCGCCGCCCTCGCGCCCCCATTTGCCGCTCCCTCCCGCGTCCCAGCTGCTCCCCCCTCCCTTCTTAATGGCTGGCGCTGCGTGTCGAGGGTGAGCGACCTCTGACCTGATTTCAGTCAAGAGCTCGCTCCCCCACGTCCGCAGCACCACCTTGCTGTGTCCGTGTCCCTGACCCCTGACCCCTGCCCACGCTGCTGCTAGCGTGTTGGAGGCCCTCCTCCACCCACAGGCATCCAGCTGTGCCTCATCCCTGGTGTCTAGTGTGCTTCTGGTAAGCGTCGCTAGACTCGTGTGCATTGTGCCGTTTTCACTGTATTTGTGACTGTATTCTGTGCCTTGCTTTATTGTGCCTTTTTGCTCCATTTGCTTCCATTTGTGCTTTTTAGAATTTTTTCTGACTGCTTTTGGCCCTTGTGTGCTCCCCTTAGCCGCGTTTCCCCGCTGCTGCCTCCCTGCGACCCACCCCCCTCGCGCCCCGATTGGCCGCTCCCTCCCGCCTCCCAGCGGCTCCACCCTCCCTTCTTAATGGCTGGCGCTGCGCGTCGAGGGTGAGCGACCTCTGACCTGATTTCGGTCAAGAGCTCGCTCCCCCACGTCAGCAGCACCACATTGCTGTGTCCGTGTCCTGACCCCCGCCCACGCTGCTGCTAGCGTGTTCGAGGCCCTCCTCCACCCACAGGCATCCACCTGCGCCTCATCCCTGGTGTCTAGTTGGCTTCTGGTAAGCGTCGCTAGACTCGTGTGCATTGTGCCGTTTTCACTGTATTTGTGACTGTATTCTGTGCCTTGCTTTATTGTGCCTTTTTGCTCCATTTGCTTCCATTTGTGATTTTTTGACTTTTTTGTGACTGTTTTTGCCCCTTGTGTGCTCCCCTTAGCCGCGTTTCCCCGCCGCAGCCTCCCTGCGGCCCGCCCCCCTCGCCACCCCCATTTGCCACTCCCTCCCGCCTCCCAGCTGCTCCTCCCTCCCCCCTCCCTTCTTAATGGCTGGCGCTGCGCGTCGAGGGTGAGCGACCTCTGACCTGATTTCGGTCAAGAGCTCGCTCCCCCACGTCCGCAGCACCACCTTGCTGTGTCCGTGTCCCTGAACCCCGCCCACGCTGCTGCTAGTGTGTTCGAGGCCCTCCTCCACCCGCAGGCATCCACCTGCGCCTCATCCCTGCTGTTTAGGGGGCTTCTGGTAAGCGTCGCTAGACTCGTGTGCATTGTGCCGTTTTCACCGTATTTGTGACTGTATTATGAGCCTTGCTTTATTGTGCCTTTTTGCTCCATTTGCTTCCATTTGTGCTTTTTTGTCTTTTTTGTGACTGCTTTTGCCCATTGTGCACTCCCCTTAGCCGTGTTTCCCCGCCGCTGCCTCCCTGCGGCCCCGCCCCCCTCGTGCCCCCATTTGCCGCTCCCTCCCACCTCCCAGCTGCTCCTCCCTCCCCCCTCCCTTCTTAATGGTTGGCACTGCGCGTCGAGGGTGAGCGACCTCTGACCTGATTTCGGTCAAGAGCTCGCTCCTCCACGTCCGCAGCACCACCTTGCTGTGTCCGTGTCCCTGACCCCGCCCACGCTGCTGCTAGCGTGTTCGAGGCACTCCTCCACCCGCAGGCATCCACCTGCGCCTCATCCCTGGTGTCTAGTGGGCTTCTGGTAAGCGTCGCTAGACTTGTGTGGATTGTGCCGTTTTCACCGTATTTGTGACTGTATTCTGTGCCTTGCTTTATTGTGCCTTTTTGCTCCATTTGCTTCCATTTGTGCTTTTTTGACTTTTTTGTGACTGCTTTTGCCCCTTTTGCGCTCCCCTTAGCCGCGTTTCCCCGCCGCTGCCTCCCTGCGGCCCCGCCCCCCTCGTGCCCCCTTCTGCCACTCCCACCCGCCTCCCAGCTGCTCCTCCCACCCCCCTCCCTTCTTAATGGCTGGCGCTGTGCGTCGAGGGTGAGCGACCTCTGACCTGATTTCGGTCAAGCGCTCGCTCCCCCACGTCCGCAGCACCACCTTGCTGTGTGCGTGTCCAGACCCCCGCCCACGCTGTTGCTAGCGTGTTCGAGGCCCTCCTCCACCCGCAGGCATCCACCTGCGCCTCATCCCTGGTGTCTAGTGGGCTTCTGGTAAGCATCGCTAGACTCGCGTGCATTGTGCAGTTTTCACCGTATTTGTGACTGTATTCTGTGCCTTGCTTTATTGTGCCTTTTTGCTCCATTTGCTTCCATTTGTGCTTTTTTGACTTTTTTGTGACTGCTTTTGCCCCTTGTGCACTCCCCTTAGCCGCGTTTCCCCGCCGCTGCCTCCCTGCGGCCCGCCTCCCTCGTGCCCCCATTTGCCGCTCCCTCCCACCTCCCAGCTGCTCCTCCCTCCCCCCTCCCTTCTTAATGGTTGGCGCTGCGCGTCGAGGGTGAGCGACCTCTGACCTGATTTCGGTCAAGAGCTCACTCCCCCACGTCCGCCGCACCACCTTGCTGTGTCCGTGTCCCTGACCCCCGCCCACGCTGCTGCTAGCGTGTTTGAGGCCCTCCTCCACCCGCAGGCATCCACCTGCGCCTCATTCCTGGTGTCTAGTGGGCTTCTGGTAAGCGTCGCTAGACTCGTGTGCATTGTGCCGTTTTCACCGTATTTGTGACTGTATTCTGTGCCTTGCTTTATTGTGCCTTTTTGCTCCATTTGCTTCCATTTGTGCTTTTTTGACTTTTTTGTGACTGCTTTTGCCCCTTGTGCGCTCCCCTTAGCCGCGTTACCCCGCCGCTGCCTCCCTGCGGCCCGCCCCCTCGCACCCCCATTTGCCGCTACCTCCCGTCTCCCAGCTGCTCCTCTCTCCCTCCTCCTTCTTCATGGCTGGCGCTGCGCATCGAGGGTGAGCGACCTCTGACCTGATTTCGGTCAAGAGCTCGCTCCCCCACGTCCGCAGCACCACCTTGCTGTGTCCGTGTCCGTCTCCCTGACCCCCGCCCACGCTGCTGCTAGCGTGTTCGAGGCGCTCCTCCACCCGCAGGCATCCACCTGCGCCTCATCCCTGGTTTCTAGTGGGCTTTTGGTAAGCGTCGCTAGACTCGTGTGCATTGTGCCGTTTTCACCGTATTTGTGACTGTATTCCTTGCCTTGCTTTATTGTGCCTTTTTGATCCATTTGCTTCCATTTGAGCTTTTTTGACTTTTTTGTGACTGATTTTGCCCCTTGTGCGCTCCCCTTAGCCGCGTTTCCCCGCCGCTGCCTCCCTGCGGCCCGCCGCCCTCGCGCCCCCATTTGCCGCTCCCTCCCGCGTCCCAGCTGCTCCCCCCTCCCTTCTTAATGGCTGGCGCTGCGTGTCGAGGGTGAGCGACCTCTGACCTGATTTCAGTCAAGAGCTCGCTCCCCCACGTCCGCAGCACCACCTTGCTGTGTCCGTGTCCCTGACCCCTGACCCCTGCCCACGCTGCTGCTAGCGTGTTGGAGGCCCTCCTCCACCCACAGGCATCCAGCTGTGCCTCATCCCTGGTGTCTAGTGTGCTTCTGGTAAGCGTCGCTAGACTCGTGTGCATTGTGCCGTTTTCACTGTATTTGTGACTGTATTCTGTGCCTTGCTTTATTGTGCCTTTTTGCTCCATTTGCTTCCATTTGTGCTTTTTAGAATTTTTTCTGACTGCTTTTGGCCCTTGTGTGCTCCCCTTAGCCGCGTTTCCCCGCTGCTGCCTCCCTGCGACCCACCCCCCTCGCGCCCCGATTGGCCGCTCCCTCCCGCCTCCCAGCGGCTCCACCCTCCCTTCTTAATGGCTGGCGCTGCGCGTCGAGGGTGAGCGACCTCTGACCTGATTTCGGTCAAGAGCTCGCTCCCCCACGTCAGCAGCACCACATTGCTGTGTCCGTGTCCTGACCCCCGCCCACGCTGCTGCTAGCGTGTTCGAGGCCCTCCTCCACCCACAGGCATCCACCTGCGCCTCATCCCTGGTGTCTAGTTGGCTTCTGGTAAGCGTCGCTAGACTCGTGTGCATTGTGCCGTTTTCACTGTATTTGTGACTGTATTCTGTGCCTTGCTTTATTGTGCCTTTTTGCTCCATTTGCTTCCATTTGTGATTTTTTGACTTTTTTGTGACTGTTTTTGCCCCTTGTGTGCTCCCCTTAGCCGCGTTTCCCCGCCGCAGCCTCCCTGCGGCCCGCCCCCCTCGCCACCCCATTTGCCACTCCCTCCCGCCTCCCAGCTGCTCCTCCCTCCCCCCTCCCTTCTTAATGGCTGGCGCTGCGCGTCGAGGGTGAGCGACCTCTGACCTGATTTCGGTCAAGAGCTCGCTCCCCCACGTCCGCAGCACCACCTTGCTGTGTCCGTGTCCCTGAACCCCGCCCACGCTGCTGCTAGTGTGTTCGAGGCCCTCCTCCACCCGCAGGCATCCACCTGCGCCTCATCCCTGCTGTTTAGGGGGCTTCTGGTAAGCGTCGCTAGACTCGTGTGCATTGTGCCGTTTTCACCGTATTTGTGACTGTATTATGAGCCTTGCTTTATTGTGCCTTTTTGCTCCATTTGCTTCCATTTGTGCTTTTTTGTCTTTTTTGTGACTGCTTTTGCCCATTGTGCACTCCCCTTAGCCGTGTTTCCCCGCCGCTGCCTCCCTGCGGCCCCGCCCCCCTCGTGCCCCCATTTGCCGCTCCCTCCCACCTCCCAGCTGCTCCTCCCTCCCCCCTCCCTTCTTAATGGTTGGCACTGCGCGTCGAGGGTGAGCGACCTCTGACCTGATTTCGGTCAAGAGCTCGCTCCTCCACGTCCGCAGCACCACCTTGCTGTGTCCGTGTCCCTGACCCCGCCCACGCTGCTGCTAGCGTGTTCGAGGCACTCCTCCACCCGCAGGCATCCACCTGCGCCTCATCCCTGGTGTCTAGTGGGCTTCTGGTAAGCGTCGCTAGACTTGTGTGGATTGTGCCGTTTTCACCGTATTTGTGACTGTATTCTGTGCCTTGCTTTATTGTGCCTTTTTGCTCCATTTGCTTCCATTTGTGCTTTTTTGACTTTTTTGTGACTGCTTTTGCCCCTTTTGCGCTCCCCTTAGCCGCGTTTCCCCGCCGCTGCCTCCCTGCGGCCCCGCCCCCCTCGTGCCCCCTTCTGCCACTCCCACCCGCCTCCCAGCTGCTCCTCCCACCCCCCTCCCTTCTTAATGGCTGGCGCTGTGCGTCGAGGGTGAGCGACCTCTGACCTGATTTCGGTCAAGCGCTCGCTCCCCCACGTCCGCAGCACCACCTTGCTGTGTGCGTGTCCAGACCCCCGCCCACGCTGTTGCTAGCGTGTTCGAGGCCCTCCTCCACCCGCAGGCATCCACCTGCGCCTCATCCCTGGTGTCTAGTGGGCTTCTGGTAAGCATCGCTAGACTCGCGTGCATTGTGCAGTTTTCACCGTATTTGTGACTGTATTCTGTGCCTTGCTTTATTGTGCCTTTTTGCTCCATTTGCTTCCATTTGTGCTTTTTTGACTTTTTTGTGACTGCTTTTGCCCCTTGTGCACTCCCCTTAGCCGCGTTTCCCCGCCGCTGCCTCCCTGCGGCCCGCCTCCCTCGTGCCCCCATTTGCCGCTCCCTCCCACCTCCCAGCTGCTCCTCCCTCCCCCCTCCCTTCTTAATGGTTGGCGCTGCGCGTCGAGGGTGAGCGACCTCTGACCTGATTTCGGTCAAGAGCTCACTCCCCCACGTCCGCCGCACCACCTTGCTGTGTCCGTGTCCCTGACCCCCGCCCACGCTGCTGCTAGCGTGTTCGAGGCCCTCCTCCACCCTCAGGCATCCACCTGCGCCTCATCCATGGTGTCTAGTGGGCTTCTGGTAAGCGTCGCTAGACTCGTGTGCATTGTGAGGTTTTCACCATATTTGTGACTGTATTCTGTGCCTTGCTCTATTGTGCCTTTTTGCTACATTTGCTTCCATTTGTGCTTTTTTGACTTTTTTGTGACTGCTTTTGCCCCTTGTGCGATCCCCTTAGCCGCGTTTCCCCACCACTGCCTCCCTGCGGCTCGCCCCCCTCGCGCCCCCATTTGTCGCTCCCTCCCGCCTCCCAGCTGCTCCTCCCTCCCCCCTCCCTTCTTAATGGCTGGCGCTGCGCGTCGAGGGTGAGCGACCTCTGACCTGATTTCGGTCAAGAGCTCGCTCCCCCACGTCCGCAGCACCACCTTGCTGTGTGCGTGTCCCTGACCCCCGCCCACGCTGCTGCTAGCGTGTTCGAGGCCCTGCTTCACCCGCAGGCATCCACTTGCGCCTCATCCCTGGTGTCTAGTGGGCTTCTGATAAGCGTCGCTAGACTCGTGTGCATTGTGCCGTTTTCACCGTATTTGTGACTGTATTCTGTGCCTTGCTTTATTGTGCCTTTTTGCTCCATTTGCTTCCATTTGTGCTTTTTTGACATTTTTGTGACTGCTTTTGCCCCTTGTGCGCTCCCCTTAGCCGCGTTTCCCCGCCGCTGCCTCCCTGCGGCCCCGCCCCCTCGCGCCCTCATTTGCCGTTACCTCCCGCCTCCCAGCTGCTCCTCCCTTCCCCCTCCCTTCTTAATGGCTGGCGCTGCGCGTCGAGGGTGAGCGACCTCTGACCTGATTTCGGTCAAGAGCTCGCTCCCCCACGTCCGCAGCACCACCTTGCTGTGTCCGTGTCCTGACCCCCGCCCACGCTGCTGCTAGCATGTTCGAGGCCCTCCTCCACCCGCAGGCATCCACCTGCGCCTCATCCCTGGTGTCTAGTGGGCTTCTGGTAAGCGTGGCTAGACTCGTGTGCATTGTGCCGTTTTCACCGTATTTGTGACTGTATTCTGTGCCTTGCTTTATTGTGCCTTTTTGCTCCATTTTCTTCCATTTGTGCTTTTTTGACTTTTTTGTGACTGCTTTTGCCCCTTGTGCGCTCCCCTTAGCGGCGTTTCCCCACCACTGCCTCCCTGCGGCCCGCCCCCCTGGCGCCCCCATTTGCCGCTACCTCCCGCCTCCCAGCTGCTCCTCCCTCCCCCCTCCCTTCTTAATGGCTGGTGCTGCGCGTCGAGGGTGAGCGACCTCTGACCTGATTTCGGTCAAGAGCTCGCTCCCCCATGTCCGCAGCACCACCTTGCTGTGTCCGTGTCCTGACCCCCGCCCACGCTGCTACTAGCGTGTTCGAGGCGCTCCTCCACCTGCAGGCATCCACCTGCGCCTCATCCCTGGTGTCTAGTGGGCTTCTGGTAAGCGTCGCTAGACTCGTGTGCATTGTGCCGTTTTCACCGTATTTGTGACTGTATTCTGTGCCTTGCTTTATTGTGCCTTTTTGCTCCATTTGCTTCCATTTGTGCTTTTTTGACTTTTTTGTGACTGCTTTTGCCCCTTGTGCGCTCCCCTTAGCCGCTTTTCCCCACCGCTGCCTCCCTGCGGCCCCGCCCCCCTCGCACCCCCATTTGCCGCTCCCTCCCGCCTCCCAGCTGCTCCTCTCTCCCTCCTCCTTCTTCATGGCTGGCGCTGCGCATCGAGGGTGAGCGACCTCTGATCTGATTTCGGTAAAGAGCTCGCTCCCCCACGCCTGCAGCACCACCTTGCTGTGTCCGTCTCCCTGACCCCCACCCAAGCTGCTGCTAGCGTGTTCGAGGCCCTCCTCCACCCGCAGGCATCCACCTGCGCCTGATCCCTGGTTTCTAGTGGGCTTTTGGTAAGCGTCGCTAGACTCGTGTGCATTGTGCAGTTTTCACCGTATTTGTGACTGTATTCTGTGCCTTGCTTTATTGTGCCTTTTTGCTCCATTTTCTTCCATTTGAGCTTTTTTGACTTTTTTGTGACTGATTTTGCCCCTTGTGCGCACCCCTTAGCCGCGTATCCCCGCCGCTGCCTCCCTGCGGCCCGCCCCCCTCGCGCCCCCATTTGCCGCTCCCTCCCGCCTCCCAGCTGCTCCCCCCTCCCTTCTTAATGGCTGGCGCTGCGCGTCGAGGGTGAGCGACCTCTGACCTGATTTCAGTCAAGAGCTCGCTCCCCCACGTCCGCAGCACCACCTTGCTGTGTCCGTGTCCCTGACCCCTGCCCACGCTGCTGCTAGCGTGTTGGAGGCCCTCCTCCACCCACAGGCATCCACCTGTGCCTCATCCCTGGTGTCTAATGTGCTTCTGGTAAGCGTCGCTAGACTCGTGTGCATTGTGCCGTTTTCACCGTATTTGTGACTGTATTCTGTGCCTTGCTTTATTGTGTCTTTTTGCTCCATTTGCTTCCATTTGTGCTTTTTAGAATTTTTTCTGACTGCTTTTGGCCCTTGTGTGCTCCCCTTAGCCGCGTTTCCCCGCTGCTGCCTCCCTGCGACCCACCCCCCTCACGCCCCGATTGGCCGCTCCCTTCCGCCTCCCAGCGGCTCCACCCTCCCTTCTTAATGGCTGGCGCTGCGCGTCGAGGGTGAGCGACCTCTGACCTGATTTCGGTCAAGAGCTCGCTCCCCCACGTCCGCAGCACCACCTTGCTGTGTCCGTATCCCTGACCCCCGCCCACGCTGCTGCTAGCGTGTTCGAGGCCCTCCTCCACCCGCAGGCATCCTCCTGCGCCTCATCCCTGGTGTCTAGTGGGCTTCTGGTATGCGTCGCTAGACTCGTGTGCATTGTGCCGTTTTCACCGTATTTGTGACTGTATTCTGTGCCTTGCTTTATTGTGCCTTTTTGCTCCATTTGCTTCCATTTGTGCTTTTTTGAATTTTTTTTGACTGTTTTTACCCCTTGTGCGCTCCCCTTAGCCGCGTTTCCCCGCCGCTGCCTCCCTGCGGCCCGCCCCCCTCGCGCCTCCATTTGCCGCTCCCTCCCGCCTCCCAGCTGCTCCTCCCTCCCTTCTTAATGGCTGGCGCTGCGCGTCGAGGGTGAGCGACCTCTGACCTGATTTCGGTCAAGAGCTCGCTCCCCCACGTCCGCAGCACCACCTTGCTGTGTCCGTGTCCCTGACCCCCGCCCATGCTGCTGCTAGCGTGTTCGAGGCGCTCCTCCACCCGCAGGCATCCACCTTCGCCTCATCCCTGCTGTTTAGGGGGCTTCTGGTAAGCGTCGCTAGACTCGTGTGCATTGTGCCGTTTTCACCGTATTTGTGACTGTATTCTGTGCCTTGCTTTATTGTGCCTTTTTGCTCCATTTGCTTCCATTTGTGCTTTTTTGACTTTTTTGTGACTGCTTTTGCCCCTTGTGCGCTTCCCTTAGCCGCGTTTCCCCGCCGCTGCCTCCCTGCGGCCCCGCCCCCCTCCCGCCCCCATTTGCCGCTCCCTCCCGCCTCCCAGCTGCTCCTCCCTCCCTTCTTATTGTCTGGCGCTCCGCGTCGAGGGTGAGCGACCTCTGACCTGATTTCGGTCAAGAGCTCGCTCCCCCACGTCCGCAGCACCACCTTGCTGTGTCCGTGTCCTGACCCCCGCCCACGCTGCTGCTAGCGTGTTTGAGGCCCTCCTCCACCCGCAGGCATCCACCTGCGCCTCATCCCTGGTGTCTAGTGGGCTTCTGGTAAGCGTCGCTAGACTCGTGTGCATTGTGCCGTTTTCACCGTATTTGTGACTGTATTCTGTGCCTTGCTTTATTGTGCCTTTTTGCTCCATTTGCTTCCATTTGTGCTTTTTTGACTTTTTTGTGACTGCTTTTGCCCCTTGTGCGCTCCCCTTAGCCGCGTTACCCAGCCGCTGCCTCCCTGCGGCCCGCCCCCCTCGCGCCCCCCATTTGCCGCTACCTCCCGTCTCCCAGCTGCTCCTCTCTCCCTCCTCCTTCTTCATGGCTGGCGCTGCGCATCGAGGGTGAGCGACCTCTGACCTGATTTCGGTCAAGAGCTCGCTCCCCCACGTCCGCAGAACCACCTTGCTGTGTCTGTGTCCCTGACCCCCGCCCACTCTGCTGCTAGCGTGTTTGAGGCCCTCCTCCACCCGCAGGCATCCACCTGCGCCTCATCCCTGGTGTCTAGTAAGCTTCTGGTAAGCGTCGCTAGACTCGTGTGCATTGTGCCGTTTTCACCGTATTTGTGACTGTATTCTGTGCCTTGCTTTATTGTGCCTTTTTTGCTCCATTTGCTTCCATTTGTGCTTATTTGACTTTTTTGTGACTGCTTTTGCCCCTTGTGCGCTCCCCTTAGCCGCATTACCCAGCCGCTGCCTCCCTGCGGCCCGCCCCCCTCGCGCCCCCCATTTGCCGCTACCTCCCGTCTCCCAGCTGCTCCTCTCTCCCTCCTCCTTCTTCATGGCTGGCGCTGCGCATCGAGGGTGAGCGACCTCTGACCTGATTTCGGTCAAGAGCTCGCTCCCCCACGTCCGCAGCACCACCTTGCTGTGTGTGTGTCCCTGACCCCCGCCCACGCTGCTGCTAGGGTGTTCGAGGCCCTCCTCCACCCGCAGGCATCCACCTGCGCTTCATCCCTGGTGTCTAGTGGGCTTCTGGTAAGCGTCGCTAGACTTGCGTGCATTGTGCCGTTTTCAACGTATTTGTGACTGTATTCTGTGCCTTGCTTTATTGTGCCTTTTTGCTCCATTTGCTTCCATTTGTGCTTTTTTGACTTTTTTGTGACTGCTTTTGCCCCTTGTTCGCTCCCCTTAGCCGCGTTTCCCCACCGCTGACTCCCTGCGGCCCGCCCCCCTCGCGCCCCCATTTGCCGCAACCTCCCGCCTCCCAGCTGCTCCTCCCTCCCCCCTCCCTTCTTAATGGCTGGCGCTGCGCGTCGAGGGTGAGCGACCTCTGACCTGATTTCGGTCAAGAGCTCGCTCCCCCACGTCAGCAGCACCACCTTGCTGTGTCCGTGTCCCTGACCCCCGCCCACGCTGCTGCTAGCGTGTTCGAGGCCCTCCTCCACCCGCAGGCATCCACCTGCGCCTTATCCCTGCTGTTTAGGGGGCTTCTGGTAAGCGTCGCTAGACTCGTGTGCATTGTGCCGTTTTCACCGTATTTGTGACTGTATTCTGTGCCTTGCTTTATTGTGCCTTTTTGCTCCATTTGCTTCCATTTGTGCTTTTTTGACTTTTTTGTGACTGCTTTTGCCCCTTGTGCGCTTCCCTTAGCCGCGTTTCCCCGCCGCTGCCTCCCTGCGGCCCGCCCCCCTCCCGCCCCCATTTGCCGCTCCCTCCCGCCTCCCAGTTGCTCCTCCCTCCCTTCTTAATGTCTGGCGCTGCGCGTCGAGGGTGAGCGACCTCTGACCTGATTTCGGTCAAGAGCTCGCTCCCCCACATCCGCAGCACCACCTTGCTGTGTCCGTGTCCTGACCCCCGCCCACGCTGCTGCTAGCGTGTTTGAGGCCCTCCTCCACCTGCAGGCATCCACCTGCACCTCATCCCTGGTGTCTAGTGGGCTTCTGGTAAGCGTCGCTAGACTCGTGTGCATTGAGCCGTTTTCACCGTATTTGTGACTGTATTCCGTGCCTTGCTTTATTGTGCCCTTTTGCTCCATTTGCTTCCATTTGTGCTTTTTTGACTTTTTTGTGACTGCTTTTACCCCTTGTGCGCTCCCCTTAGCCGCGTTTCCCCGCCGCTGCCTCCCTGCGGCCCGCCCCCCTCGCGCCCTCATTTGCCGCTCCTTCCCGCCTCCCAGCTGCTCCTCCCTCCCCCCTCCCTTCTTAATGGTTGGCGCTGCGCGTCGATGGTGAGCGACCTCTGACCTGATTTCGGTCAAGAGCTCGCTCCCCCACGTCCGCAGCACCACCTTGCTGTGTCCGTGTCCCTGACCCCCGCCCACGCTGCTGCTAGCGTGTTTGAGGCCCTCCTCCACCCGCAGGCATCCACCTGCGCCTCATTCCTGGTGTCTAGTGGGCTTCTGGTAAGCGTCGCTAGACTCGTGTGCATTGTGCCGTTTTCACCGTATTTGTGACTGTATTCTGTGCCTTGCTTTATTGTGCCTTTTTGCTCCATTTGCTTCCATTTGTGCTTTTTTGACTTTTTTGTGACTGCTTTTGCCCCTTGTGCGCTCCCCTTAGCCGCGTTACCCCGCCGCTGCCTCCCTGCGGCCCGCCCCCTCTCACCCCCATTTGCCGCTACCTCCCGTCTCCCAGCTGCTCCTCTCTCCCTCCTCCTTCTTCATGGCTGGCGCTGCGCATCGAGGGTGAGCGACCTCTGACCTGATTTCGGTCAAGAGCTCGCTCCCCCACGTCCGCAGCACCACCTTGCTGTGTCCGTGTCCGTCTCCCTGACCCCCGCCCACGCTGCTGCTAGCGTGTTCGAGGCGCTCCTCCACCCGCAGGCATCCACCTGCGCCTCATCCCTGGTTTCTAGTGGGCTTTTGGTAAGCGTCGCTAGACTCGTGTGCATTGTGCCGTTTTCACCGTATTTGTGACTGTATTCCTTGCCTTGCTTTATTGTGCCTTTTTGATCCATTTGCTTCCATTTGAGCTTTTTTGACTTTTTTGTGACTGATTTTGCCCCTTGTGCGCTCCCCTTAGCCGCGTTTCCCCGCCGCTGCCTCCCTGCGGCCCGCCGCCCTCGCGCCCCCATTTGCCGCTCCCTCCCGCGTCCCAGCTGCTCCCCCCTCCCTTCTTAATGGCTGGCGCTGCGTGTCGAGGGTGAGCGACCTCTGACCTGATTTCAGTCAAGAGCTCGCTCCCCCACGTCCGCAGCACCACCTTGCTGTGTCCGTGTCCCTGACCCCTGACCCCTGCCCACGCTGCTGCTAGCGTGTTGGAGGCCCTCCTCCACCCACAGGCATCCAGCTGTGCCTCATCCCTGGTGTCTAGTGTGCTTCTGGTAAGCGTCGCTAGACTCGTGTGCATTGTGCCGTTTTCACTGTATTTGTGACTGTATTCTGTGCCTTGCTTTATTGTGCCTTTTTGCTCCATTTGCTTCCATTTGTGCTTTTTAGAATTTTTTCTGACTGCTTTTGGCCCTTGTGTGCTCCCCTTAGCCGCGTTTCCCCGCTGCTGCCTCCCTGCGACCCACCCCCCTCGCGCCCCGATTGGCCGCTCCCTCCCGCCTCCCAGCGGCTCCACCCTCCCTTCTTAATGGCTGGCGCTGCGCGTCGAGGGTGAGCGACCTCTGACCTGATTTCGGTCAAGAGCTCGCTCCCCCACGTCAGCAGCACCACATTGCTGTGTCCGTGTCCTGACCCCCGCCCACGCTGCTGCTAGCGTGTTCGAGGCCCTCCTCCACCCACAGGCATCCACCTGCGCCTCATCCCTGGTGTCTAGTTGGCTTCTGGTAAGCGTCGCTAGACTCGTGTGCATTGTGCCGTTTTCACTGTATTTGTGACTGTATTCTGTGCCTTGCTTTATTGTGCCTTTTTGCTCCATTTGCTTCCATTTGTGATTTTTTGACTTTTTTGTGACTGCTTTTGCCCCTTGTGTGCTCCCCTTAGCCGCGTTTCCCCGCCGCAGCCTCCCTGCGGCCCGCCCCCCTCGCCACCCCCATTTGCCACTCCCTCCCGCCTCCCAGCTGCTCCTCCCTCTCCCCTCCCTTCTTAATGGCTGGCGCTGCACGTCGAGGGTGAGCGACCTCTGACCTGATTTCGGTCAAGAGCTCGCTCCCCCACGTCCGCAGCACCACCTTGCTGTGTCCGTGTCCCTGAACCCCGCCCACGCTGCTGCTAGTGTGTTCGAGGCCCTCCTCCACCCGCAGGCATCCACCTGCGCCTCATCCCTGCTGTTTAGGGGGCTTCTGGTAAGCGTCGCTAGACTCGTGTGCATTGTGCCGTTTTCACCGTATTTGTGACTGTATTCTGAGCCTTGCTTTATTGTGCCTTTTTGCTCCATTTGCTTCCATTTGTGCTTTTTTGTCTTTTTTGTGACTGCTTTTGCCCATTGTGCACTCCCCTTAGCCGTGTTTCCCCGCCGCTGCCTCCCTGCGGCCCCGCCCCCCTCGTGCCCCCATTTGCCGCTCCCTCCCACCTCCCAGCTGCTCCTCCCTCCCCCCTCCCTTCTTAATGGTTGGCACTGCGCGTCGAGGGTGAGCGACCTCTGACCTGATTTCGGTCAAGAGCTCGCTCCCCCACGTCCGCAGCACCACCTTGCTGTGTCCGTGTCCCTGACCCCGCCCACGCTGCTGCTAGCGTGTTCGAGGCACTCCTCCACCCGCAGGCATCCACCTGCGCCTCATCCCTGGTGTCTAGTGGGCTTCTGGTAAGCGTCGCTAGACTTGTGTGGATTGTGCCGTTTTCACCGTATTTGTGACTGTATTCTGTGCCTTGCTTTATTGTGCCTTTTTGCTCCATTTGCTTCCATTTGTGCTTTTTTGACTTTTTTGTGACTGCTTTTGCCCCTTTTGCGCTCCCCTTAGCCGCGTTTCCCCGCCGCTGCCTCCCTGCGGCCCCGCCCCCCTCGTGCCCCCTTCTGCCACTCCCACCCGCCTCCCAGCTGCTCCTCCCACCCCCCTCCCTTCTTAATGGCTGGCGCTGTGCGTCGAGGGTGAGCGACCTCTGACCTGATTTCGGTCAAGCGCTCGCTCCCCCACGTCCGCAGCACCACCTTGCTGTGTGCGTGTCCAGACCCCCGCCCACGCTGTTGCTAGCGTGTTCGAGGCCCTCCTCCACCCGCAGGCATCCACCTGCGCCTCATCCCTGGTGTCTAGTGGGCTTCTGGTAAGCATCGCTAGACTCGCGTGCATTGTGCAGTTTTCACCGTATTTGTGACTGTATTCTGTGCCTTGCTTTATTGTGCCTTTTTGCTCCATTTGCTTCCATTTGTGCTTTTTTGACTTTTTTGTGACTGCTTTTGCCCCTTGTGCACTCCCCTTAGCCGCGTTTCCCCGCCGCTGCCTCCCTGCGGCCCGCCTCCCTCGTGCCCCCATTTGCCGCTCCCTCCCACCTCCCAGCTGCTCCTCCCTCCCCCCTCCCTTCTTAGTGGTTGGCGCTGCGCGTCGAGGGTGAGCGACCTCTGACCTGATTTCGGTCAAGAGCTCGCTCCCCCACGTCCGCAGCACCACCTTGCTGTGTCCGTGTCCCTGACCCCCGCCCACGCTGCTGCTAGCGTGTTCGAGGCCCTCCTCCACCCGCAGGCATCCACCTGCGCCTCATCCCTGGTGTCTAGTGGGCTTCTGGTAAGCGTCGCTAGACTCGTGTGCATTGTGCCGTTTTCACCGTATTTGTGACTGTATTCTGTGCCTTGCTTTATTGTGCCTTTTTGCTCCATTTGCTTCCATTTGTGCTTTTTTGACTTGTTTGTGACTGCTTTTGCCCCTTGTGCGCTCCCCTTAGCCGCGTTTCCCTGCCGCTGCCTCCCTGCGGCCCCGCCCCCCTTGCGCCCCCATTTGCCGCTCCCTCCCACCTCCCAGCTGCTCCTCCCTCCCCCCTCCCTTCTTAATGGTTGGCGCTGCGCGTCGAGGGTGAGCGACCTCTGACCTGATTTCGGTCAAGAGCTCGCTCCCCCACGTCCGCAGCACCACCTTGCTGTGTCCGTGTCCCTGACCCCCGCCCACGCTGCTGCTAGCGTGTTCGAGGCCCTCCTCCACCCGCAGGCATCCATCTGCGCCTCATCCATGGTGTCTAGTGGGCTTCTGGTAAGCGTCGCTAGACTCGTGTGCATTGTGAGGTTTTCACCATATTTGTGACTGTATTCTGTGCATTGCTTTATTGTGCCTTTTTGCTACATTTGCTTCCATTTGTGCTTTTTTGACTTTTTTGTGACTGCTTTTGCCCCTTGTGCGATCCCCTTAGCCGCGTTTCCCCACCACTGCCTCCCTGCGGCTCGCCCCCCTCGCGCCCCCATTTGTCGCTCCCTCCCGCCTCCCAGCTGCTCCTCCCTCCCCCCTCCCTTCTTAATGGCTGGCGCTGCGCGTCAAGGGTGAGCAACCTCTGACCTGATTTCGGTCAAGAGCTCGCTCCCCCACGTCCGCAGCACCACCTTGCTGTGTGCGTGTCCCTGACCCCCGCCCACGCTGCTGCTAGCGTGTTCGAGGCCCTCCTCCACCCGCAGGCATCCACCTGCGCCTCATCCCTGGTGTCTAGTGGGCTTCTGGTAAGCATCGCTAGACTCGCGTGCATTGTGCCGTTTTCACCGTATTTGTGACTGTATTCTGTGCCTTGCTTTATTGTGCCTTTTTGCTCCATTTGCTTCCATTTGTGCTTTTTTGACTTTTTTGTGACTGCTTTTGCCCCTTGTGCACTCCCCTTAGCCGCGTTTCCCCGCCGCTGCCTCCCTGCGGCACCGCCCCCCTCGTGCCCCCATTTGCCGCTCCCTCCCACCTCCCAGCTGCTCCTCCCTCCCCCCTCCCTTCTTAATGGTTGGCGCTGCGCGTCGAGGGTGAGCGACCTCTGACCTGATTTCGGTCAAGTTCTCGCTCCCCCACGTCCGCAGCACCACCTTGCTGTGTCCGTGTCCCTGACCCCCGCCCACGCTGCTGCTAGCGTGTTCGAGGCCCTCCTCCACCCGCAGGCATCCACCTGCGCCTCATCCCTGGTGTCTAGTGGGCTTCTGGTAAGCGTCGCTAGACTTGTGTGCATTGTGCCGTTTTCACCGCATTTGTGACTGTATTCTGTGCCTTGCTTTATTGTGCCTTTTTGCTCCATTTGCTTCCATTTGTGCTTTTTTGACTTTTTTGTGACTGCTTTTGCCCCTTTTGCGCTCCCCTTAGCCGCGTTTCCCTGCCGCTGCCTCCCTGCGGCCCCGCCCCCCTTGCGCCCCCATTTGCCGCTCCCTCCCACCTCCCAGCTGCTCCTCCCTCCCCCCTCCCTTCTTAATGGTTGGCGCTGCGCGTCGAGGGTGAGCGACCTCTGACCTGATTTCGGTCAAGAGCTCACTCCCCCACGTCCGCAGCACCACCTTGCTGTGTCCGTGTCCCTGACCCCCGCCCACGCTGCTGCTAGCGTGTTCGAGGCCCTCCTCCACCCTCAGGCATCCACCTGCGCCTCATCCATGGTGTCTAGTGGGCTTCTGGTAAGCGTCGCTAGACTCGTGTGCATTGTGAGGTTTTCACCATATTTGTGACTGTATTCTGTGCCTTGCTTTATTGTGCCTTTTTGCTACATTTGCTTCCATTTGTGCTTTTTTGACTTTTTTGTGACTGCTTTTGCCCCTTGTGCGATCCCCTTAGCCGCGTTTATCCACCACTGCCTCCCTGCGGCTCGCCCCCCTCGCGCCCCCATTTGTCGCTCCCTCCCGCCTCCCAGCTGCTCCTCCCTCCCCCCTCCCTTCTTAATGGCTGGCGCTGCGCGTCGAGGGTGAGCGACCTCTGACCTGATTTCGGTCAAGAGCTCGCTCCCCCACGTCCGCAGCACCACCTTGCTGTGTGCGTGTCCCTGACCCCCGCCCACGCTGCTGCTAGCGTGTTCGAGGCCCTCCTTCACCCGCAGGCATCCACTTGCGCCTCATCCCTGGTGTCTAGTGGGCTTCTGATAAGCGTCGCTAGACTCGTGTGCATTGTGCCGTTTTCACCGTATTTGTGACTGTATTCTGTGCCTTGCTTTATTGTGCCTTTTTGCTCCATTTCCTTCCATTTGTGCTTTTTTGACATTTTTGTGACTGCTTTTGCCCCTTGTGCGCTCCCCTTAGCCGCGTTTCCCCGCCGCTGCCTCCCTGCGGCCCCGCCCCCTCGCGCCCTCATTTGCCGTTACCTCCCGCCTCCCAGCTGCTCCTCCCTTCCCCCTCCCTTCTTAATGGCTGGCGCTGCGCGTCGAGGGTGAGCGACCTCTGACCTGATTTCGGTCAAGAGCTCGCTCCCCCACGTCCGCAGCACCACCTTGCTGTGTCCGTGTCCTGACCCCCGCCCACGCTGCTGCTAGCATGTTCGAGGCCCTCCTCCACCCGCAGGCATCCACCTGCGCCTCATCCCTGGTGTCTAGTGGGCTTCTGGTAAGCGTGGCTAGACTCGTGTGCATTGTGCCGTTTTCACCGTATTTGTGACTGTATTCTGTGCCTTGCTTTATTGTGCCTTTTTGCTCCATTTTCTTCCATTTGTGCTTTTTTGACTTTTTTGTGACTGCTTTTGCCCCTTGTGCGCTCCCCTTAGCCGCGTTTCCCCACCACTGCCTCCCTGCGGCCCGCCCCCCTGGCGCCCCCATTTGCCGCTACCTCCCGCCTCCCAGCTGCTCCTCCCTCCCCCCTCCCTTCTTAATGGCTGGTGCTGCGCGTCGAGGGTGAGCGACCTCTGACCTGATTTCGGTCAAGAGCTCGCTCCCCCATGTCCGCAGCACCACCTTGCTGTGTCCGTGTCCTGACCCCCGCCCACGCTGCTACTAGCGTGTTCGAGGCCCTCCTCCACCTGCAGGCATCCACCTGCGCCTCATCCCTGGTGTCTAGTGGGCTTCTGGTAAGCGTCGCTAGACTCGTGTGCATTGTGCCGTTTTCACCGTATTTGTGACTGTATTCTGTGCCTTGCTTTATTGTGCCTTTTTGCTCCATTTGCTTCCATTTGTGCTTTTTTGACTTTTTTGTGACTGCTTTTGCCCCTTGTGCGCTCCCCTTAGCCGCGTTTCCCCACCGCTGCCTCCCTGCGGCCCCGCCCCCCTCGCACCCCCATTTGCCGCTCCCTCCCGCCTCCCAGCTGCTCCTCTCTCCCTCCTCCTTCTTCATGGCTGGCGCTGCGCATCGAGGGTGAGCGACCTCTGACCTGATTTCGGTAAAGAGCTCGCTCCCCCACGCCTGCAGCACCACCTTGCTGTGTCCGTCTCCCTGACCCCCACCCAAGCTGCTGCTAGCGTGTTCGAGGCCCTCCTCCACCCGCAGGCATCCACCTGCGCCTGATCCCTGGTTTCTAGTGGGCTTTTGGTAAGCGTCGCTAGACTCGTGTGCATTGTGCAGTTTTCACCGTATTTGTGACTGTATTCTGTGCCTTGCTTTATTGTGCCTTTTTGCTCCATTTTCTTCCATTTGAGCTTTTTTGACTTTTTTGTGACTGATTTTGCCCCTTGTGCGCACCCCTTAGCCGCGTATCCCCGCCGCTGCCTCCCTGCGGCCCGCCCCCCTCGCGCCCCCATTTGCCGCTCCCTCCCGCCTCCCAGCTGCTCCCCCCTCCCTTCTTAATGGCTGGCGCTGCGCGTCGAGGGTGAGCGACCTCTGACCTGATTTCAGTCAAGAGCTCGCTCTCCCACGTCCGCAGCACCACCTTGCTGTGTCCGTGTCCCTGACCCCTGCCCACGTTGCTGCTAGCGTGTTGGAGGCCCTCCTCCACCCACAGGCATCCACCTGTGCCTCATCCCTGGTGTCTAATGTGCTTCTGGTAAGCGTCGCTAGACTCGTGTGCATTGTGCCGTTTTCACCGTATTTGTGACTGTATTCTGTGCCTTGCTTTATTGTGTCTTTTTGCTCCATTTGCTTCCATTTGTGCTTTTTAGAATTTTTTCTGACTGCTTTTGGCCCTTGTGTGCTCCCCTTAGCCGCGTTTCCCCGCTGCTGCCTCCCTGCGACCCACCCCCCTCGCGCCCCGATTGGCCGCTCCCTTCCGCCTCCCAGCGGCTCCACCCTCCCTTCTTAATGGCTGGCGCTGCGCGTCGAGGGTGAGCGACCTCTGACCTGATTTCGGTCAAGAGCTCGCTCCCCCACGTCCGCAGCACCACCTTGCTGTGTCCGTATCCCTGACCCCCGCCCACGCTGCTGCTAGCGTGTTCGAGGCCCTCCTCCACCCGCAGGCATCCACCTGCGCCTCATCCCTGGTGTCTAGTGGGCTTCTGGTAAGCGTCGCTAGACTCGTGTGCATTGTGCCGTTTTCACCGTATTTGTGACTGTATTCTGTGCCTTGCTTTATTGTGCCTTTTTGCTCCATTTGCTTCCATTTGTGCTTTTTTGAATTTTTTTTGACTGTTTTTACCCCTTGTGCGCTCCCCTTAGCCGCGTTTCCCCGCCGCTGCCTCCCTGCGGCCCGCCCCCCTCGCGCCTCCATTTGCCGCTCCCTCCCGCCTCCCAGCTGCTCCTCCCTCCCTTCTTAATGGCTGGCGCTGCGCGTCGAGGGTGAGCGACCTCTGACCTGATTTCGGTCAAGAGCTCGCTCCCCCACGTCCGCAGCACCACCTTGCTGTGTCCGTGTCCCTGACCCCCGCCCATGCTGCTGCTAGCGTGTTCGAGGCGCTCCTCCACCCGCAGGCATCCACCTTCGCCTCATCCCTGCTGTTTAGGGGGCTTCTGGTAAGCGTCGCTAGACTCGTGTGCATTGTGCCGTTTTCACCGTATTTGTGACTGTATTCTGTGCCTTGCTTTATTGTGCCTTTTTGCTCCATTTGCTTCCATTTGTGCTTTTTTGACTTTTTTGTGACTGCTTTTGCCCCTTGTGCGCTTCCCTTAGCCGCGTTTCCCCGCCGCTGCCTCCCTGCGGCCCCGCCCCCCTCCCGCCCCCATTTGCCGCTCCCTCCCGCCTCCCAGCTGCTCCTCCCTCCCTTCTTATTGTCTGGCGCTCTGCGTCGAGGGTGAGCGACCTCTGACCTGATTTCGGTCAAGAGCTCGCTCCCCCACGTCTGCAGCACCACCTTGCTGTGTCCGTGTCCTGACCCCCGCCCACGCTGCTGCTAGCGTGTTTGAGGCCCTCCTCCACCCGCAGGCATCCACCTGCGCCTCATCCCTGGTGTCTAGTGGGCTTCTGGTAAGCGTCGCTAGACTCGTGTGCATTGTGCCGTTTTCACCGTATTTGTGACTGTATTCTGTGCCTTGCGTTATTGTGCCTTTTTGCTCCATTTGCTTCCATTTGTGCTTTTTTGACTTTTTTGTGACTGCTTTTGCCCCTTGTGTGCTCCCCTTAGCCGCGTTACCCAGCCGCTGCCTCCCTGCGGCCCGCCCCCCTCGCCCCCCCCATTTGCCGCTACCTCCCGTCTCCCAGCTGCTCCTCTCTCCCTCCTCCTTCTTCACGGCTGGCGCTGCGCATCGAGGGTGAGCGACCTCTGACCTGATTTCGGTCAAGAGCTCGCTCCCCCACGTCCGCAGCACCACCTTGCTGTGTCCGTGTCCCTGACCCCCGCCCATGCTGCTGCTAGCGTGTTCGAGGCGCTCCTCCACCCGCAGGCATCCACCTGCGCCTCATCACCAGTGTCTAGTGGGCTTCTGGTAAGCGTAGCTAGACTCGTGTGCATCGTGCCGTTTTCACCGTATTTGTGACTGTATTCTGTGCCTAGCTTTATTGTGCCTTTTTGCTCCATTTGCTTCCATTTGAGCTTTTTGGACTTTTTTGTGACTGCTTTTGCCCCTTGTGCGCTCCACTTAGCCGCGTTTCCCCGCCGCTGCCTCCCTGCGGCTCGCCCCCCTCGCGCCCGCATTTGCCGCTCCCTCCCGCCTCCCAGCTGCTCCTCCCTCCCCGCTCCCTTCTTAATGGCTGGCGCTGCGCGTCGAGGGTGAGTGACCTCTAACCTGATTTCAGTCAAGAGCTCGCTCCCCCACGTCCGCAGCACCACCTTGCTGTGTGCGTGTCCCTGACCCCCGCCCATGCTGCTGCTAGCGTGTTCGAGGCCCTCCTCCACCCGCAGGCATCCACCTGCGCCTCATCCCTGGTGTCTAGTGGGCTTCTGGTAAGCGTCGCTAGACTCATGTGCATTGTGCTGTTTTCACCGTATTTGTGACTGTATTCTGTGCCTTGCTTTATTGTGCCTTTTTGCTCCATTTGCTTCCATTTGTGCTTTTTTGACTTTTTTGTGACTGCTTTTGCCCCTTGTGCGCTCCCCTTAGCCGCGTTTCCCCGCCGCTGCCTCCCTGCGGCCCCGCCCCCCTCGCGCCCCCATTTGCCGCTACCTCCCGCCTCCAAGCTGCTCCTCCCTCCCCCCTCTCTTCTTAATGGCTGGCGCTGCGCGTCGAGGGTGAGCGACCTCTGACCTGATTTCCGTCAAGAGCTCGCTTCCCCACGTCCGCAGCACCACCTTGCTGTGTCCGTGTCCCTGACCCCCGCCCATGCTGCTGCTATCGTGTTCAAGGCACTCCTCCACCCGCAGGCATCCACCTGCGCCTCATCCCTGGTGTCTAGTGGGCTTCTGGTAGGCGTCGCTAGACTCGTGTGCATTGTTCCGTTTTCACCGTATTTGTGACTGTATTCTGTGCCTTGCTTTATTGTGCATTTTTGCTCCATTTGCTTCCATTTGAGCTTTTTTGACTTTTTTGTGACTGCTTTTGCCCCTTTTGCGCTCCCCTTAGCCGCGTTTCCCCGCCGCTGCCTCCCTGCGGGCCGCCCCCCTCGCGCCCCCATTTTCCGCTACCTCCCGCCTCCCAGCTGCTCCTCCCTCCCCCCTCCCTTCTTAATGGCTGGCGCTGCGCGTCGAGGGTGAGCGACCTCTGACCTGATTTCGGTCAAGAGCTCGCTCCCCCACGTCCGCAGCACCACCTTGCTGTGTCCGTGTCCCTGACCCCCGCCCACGCTGCTGCTAGCGTGTTCGAGGCCCTCCTCCACCCGCAGGCATCCACCTGCGCCTCATCCCTGGTGTCTAGTGGGCTTCTGGTAAGCGTCGCTAGACTCGTGTGCATTGTGCCGTTTTCACCGTATTTGTGACTGTATTCTGTGCCTTGCTTTATTGTGCCTTTTTGCTCCATTTGCTTCCATTTGTGCTTTTTTGACTTTTTTGTGACTGCTTTTGCCCCTTGTGCACTCCCCTTAGCCGCGTTTCCCAGCCGCTGCCTCCCTGCAGCCCCGCCCCCATCGCGCCGTCATTTGCCGCTCCCTCCTGCCTCCCAGCTGCTCCTCCCTCCCCCCTCCCTTCTTAATGGTTGGCGCTGCGCGTCGATGGTGAGCGACCTCTGACCTGATTTTGGTCAAGAGCTCGCTCCCCCACGTCCGCAGCACCACCTTGCTGTGTGTGTGTCCCTGACCCCCGCCCACGCTGCTGCTAGCGTGTTCGAGGCCCTCCTCCACCGCAGGCATCCACCTGCGCCTCATCCCTGGTGTCTAGTGGGCTTCTGGTAAGCGTCGCTAGACTTGTGTGCATTGTGCCGTTTTCACCGTATTTGTGACTGTATTCTGTGCCTTGCTTTATTGTGCCTTTTTGCTCCATTTGCTTCCATTTGTGCTTTTTTGACTTTTTTGTGACTGCTTTTGCCCCTTGTGCGCTCCCCTTAGCCGCGTTTCCCCACCACTGCCTCCCTGCGGCCCGCCCCCCTCGAGCCCCCATTTGCCGCTACCTCCCGCCTCCCAGCTGCTCCTCCCTCCCCCCTCCCTTCTTAATGGCTGGCGCTGCGCGTCGAGGGTGAGCGACCTCTGACCTGATTTCGGTCAAGAGCTCGCTCCCCACCTATGTCCGCAGCACCACCTTGCTGTGTCCGTGTCCTGACCCCCGCCCACGCTGCTGCTAGCGTGTTCGAGGCCCTCCTCCACCTGCAGGCATTCACCTGCGCCTCATCCCTGGTGTCTAGTGGGCTTCTGGTAAGCGTCGCTAGACTCGTGTGCATTGTGCCGTTTTCACCGTTTTCGTGACTGTATTCTGTGCCTTGCTTTATTGTGCCTTTTTGCTCCATTTGCTTCCATTTGTGCTTTTTTGACTTTTTTGTGACTGCTTTTGCCCCTTGTGCGCTCCCCTTAGCCGCGTTTCCCCACCGCTGCCTCCCTGCGGCCCCGCCCCCCTCGCGCCCCCATTTGCCGCTCCCTCCCGCCTCCCAGCTGCTCCTCTCTCCCTCCTCCTTCTTCATGGCTGGCGCTGCGCGTCGAGGGTGAGCGACCTCTGACCTGATTTCGGTCAAGAGCTCGCTCCCCCACGCCCGCAGCACCACTTTGCTGTGTCCGTGTCCTGACCCCCGCCCACGCTGCTGCTAGCGTGTTCGAGGCCCTCCTCCACCCGCAGGCATCCACCTGCGCCTCATCCCTGGTGTCTAGTTGGCTTCTGGTAAGCGTCGCTAGACTTGTGTGCATTGTGCCGTTTTCACTGTATTTGTGACTGTATTCTGTGCCTTGCTTTATTGTGCCTTTTTGCTCCATTTGCTTCCATTTGTGATTTTGTGACTTTTTTGTGACTGCTTTTGCCCCTTGTGTGCTCCCCTTAGCCGCGTTTCCCCGCCGCTGCCTCCCTGCGGCCCGCCCCCCTCGCCACCCCCATTTGCCACTCCCTCCCGCCTCCCAGCTGCTCCTCCCTCCCCCCTCCCTTCTTAATGGCTGGCGCTGCGCGTCGAGGGTGAGCGACCTCTGACCTGATTTCGGTCAAGAGCTCGCTCCCCCACGTCAGCAGCACCACCTTGCTGTGTCCGTGTCCCTCACCCCCGCCCACGCTGCTGCTAGCGTGTTCGAGGCCCTCCTCCACCCGCAGGCATCCACCTGCGCCTCATCCCTGCTGTTTAGGGGGCTTCTGGTAAGCGTCGCTAGACTCGTGTGCATTGTGCCATTTTCACCGTATTTGTGACTGTATTCTGTGCCTTGCTTTATTGTGCCTTTTTGCTCCATTTGCTTCCATTTGTGCTTTTTTGACTTTTTTGTGACTGCTTTTGCCCCTTGTGCGCTTCCCTTAGCCGCGTTTCCCCGACGCTGCCTCCCTGCGGCCCGCCCCCCTCCCGCCCCCATTTGCCGCTCCCTCCCGCCTCCCAGCTGCTCCTCCCTCCCTTCTTAATGTCTGGCGCTGGGCGTTGAGGGTGAGCTACCTCTGACCTGATTTCGGTCAAGAGCTCGCTCCCCAACGTCCGCAGCACCACCTTGCTGTGTCCGTGTCCTGACCCCCGCCCACGCTGCTGCTAGCGTGTTTGAGGCCCTCCTCCACCCGCAGGCATCCACCTGCTCCTCATCCCTGGTGTCTAGTGGGCTTCTGGTAAGCGTCGCTAGACTCGTGTGCATTGTGCCGTTTTCACCGTATTTGTGACTGTATTCCGTGCCTTGCTTTATTGTGCCTTTTTGCTCCATTTGCTTCCATTTGTGCTTTTTTGACTTTTTTGTGACTGCTTTTACCCCTTGTGCGCTCCCCTTAGCCGCGTTTCCCCGCCGCTGCCTCCCTGCGGCCCGCCCCCCTCGCGCCCTCATTTGCCGCTCCTTCCCGCCTCCCAGCTGCTCCTCCCTCCCCCCTCCCTTCTTAATGGTTGGCGCTGCGCGTCGATGGTGAGCGACCTCTGACCTGATTTCGGTCAAGAGCTCGCTCCCCCACGTCCGCAGAACCACCTTGCTGTGTCTGTGTCCCTGACCCCCGCCCACTCTGCTGCTAGCGTGTTTGAGGCCCTCCTCCACCCGCAGGCATCCACCTGCGCCTCATCCCTGGTGTCTAGTAAGCTTCTGGTAAGCGTCGCTAGACTCGTGTGCATTGTGCCGTTTTCACCGTATTTGTGACTGTATTCTGTGCCTTGCTTTATTGTGCCTTTTTGCTCCATTTGCTTCCATTTGTGCTTTTTTGACTTTTTTGTGACTGCTTTTGCCCCTTGTGCGCTCCCCTTAGCCGCATTACCCAGCCGCTGCCTCCCTGCGGCCCGCCCCCCTCGCGCCCCCCATTTGCCGCTACCTCCCGTCTCCCAGCTGCTCCTCTCTCCCTCCTCCTTCTTCATGGCTGGCGCTGCGCATCGAGGGTGAGCGACCTCTGACCTGATTTCGGTCAAGAGCTCGCTCCCCCACGTCCGCAGCACCACCTTGCTGTGTGTGTGTCCCTGACCCCCGCCCACGCTGCTGCTAGCGTGTTCGAGGCCCTCCTCCACCCGCAGGCATCCACCTGCGCTTCATCCCTGGTGTCTAGTGGGCTTATGGTAAGCGTCGCTAGACTTGCGTGCATTGTGCCGTTTTCAACGTATTTGTGACTGTATTCTGTGCCTTGCTTTATTGTGCCTTTTTGCTCCATTTGCTTCCATTTGTGCTTTTTTGACTTTTTTGTGACTGCTTTTGCCCCTTGTTCGCTCCCCTTAGCCGCGTTTCCCCACCGCTGCCTCCCTGCGGCCCGCCCCCCTCGCGCCCCCATTTGCCGCAACCTCCCGCCTCCCAGCTGCTCCTCCCTCCCCCCTCCCTTCTTAATGGCTGGCGCTGCGCGTCGAGGGTGAGCGACCTCTGACCTGATTTCGGTCAAGAGCTCGCTCCCCCACGTCAGCAGCACCACCTTGCTGTGTCCGTGTCCCTGACCCCCGCCCACGCTGCTGCTAGCGTGTTCGAGGCCCTCCTCCACCCGCAGGCATCCACCTGCGCCTTATCCCTGCTGTTTAGGGGGCTTCTGGTAAGCGTCGCTAGACTCGTGTGCATTGTGCCGTTTTCACCGTATTTGTGACTGTATTCTGTGCCTTGCTTTATTGTGCCTTTTTGCTCCATTTGCTTCCATTTGTGCTTTTTTGACTTTTTTGTGACTGCTTTTGCCCCTTGTGCGCTTCCCTTAGCCGCGTTTCCCCGCCGCTGCCTCCCTGCGGCCCGCCCCCCTCCCGCCCCCATTTGCCGCTCCCTCCCGCCTCCCAGTTGCTCCTCCCTCCCTTCTTAATGTCTGGCGCTGCGCGTCGAGGGTGAGCGACCTCTGACCTGATTTCGGTCAAGAGCTCGCTCCCCCACATCCGCAGCACCACCTTGCTGTGTCCGTGTCCTGACCCCCGCCCACGCTGCTGCTAGCGTGTTTGAGGCCCTCCTCCACCTGCAGGCATCCACCTGCGCCTCATCCCTGGTGTCTAGTGGGCTTCTGGTAAGCGTCGCTAGACTCGTGTGCATTGAGCCGTTTTCACCGTATTTGTGACTGTATTCCGTGCCTTGCTTTATTGTGCCTTTTTGCTCCATTTGCTTCCATTTGTGCTTTTTTGACTTTTTTGTGACTGCTTTTACCCCTTGTGCGCTCCCCTTAGCCGCGTTTCCCCGCCGCTGCCTCCCTGCGGCCCGCCCCCCTCGCGCCCTCATTTGCCGCTCCTTCCCGCCTCCCAGCTGCTCCTCCCTCCCCCCTCCCTTCTTAATGGTTGGCGCTGCGCGTCGATGGTGAGCGACCTCTGACCTGATTTCGGTCAAGAGCTCGCTCCCCCACGTCCGCAGCACCACCTTGCTGTGTCCGTGTCCCTGACCCCCGCCCACGCTGCTGCTAGCGTGTTTGAGGCCCTCCTCCACCCGCAGGCATCCACCTGCGCCTCATTCCTGGTGTCTAGTGGGCTTCTGGTAAGCGTCGCTAGACTCGTGTGCATTGTGCCGTTTTCACCGTATTTGTGACTGTATTCTGTGCCTTGCTTTATTGTGCCTTTTTGCTCCATTTGCTTCCATTTGTGCTTTTTTGACTTATTTGTGACTGCTTTTGCCCCTTGTGCGCTCCCCTTAGCCGCGTTACCCCGCCGCTGCCTCCCTGCGGCCCGCCCCCCTCGCGCCCCCATTTGTCGCTCCCTCCCGCCTCCCAGCTGCTCCTCCCTCCCCCCTCCCTTCTTAATGGCTGGCGCTGCGCGTCAAGGGTGAGCAACCTCTGACCTGATTTCGGTCAAGAGCTCGCTCCCCCACGTCCGCAGCACCACCTTGCTGTGTGCGTGTCCCTGACCCCCGCCCACGCTGCTGCTAGCGTGTTCGAGGCCCTCCTCCACCCGCAGGCATCCACCTGCGCCTCATCCCTGGTGTCTAGTGGGCTTCTGGTAAGCATCGCTAGACTCGCGTGCATTGTGCCGTTTTCACCGTATTTGTGACTGTATTCTGTGCCTTGCTTTATTGTGCCTTTTTGCTCCATTTGCTTCCATTTGTGCTTTTTTGACTTTTTTGTGACTGCTTTTGCCCCTTGTGCACTCCCCTTAGCCGCGTTTCCCCGCCGCTGCCTCCCTGCGGCACCGCCCCCCTCGTGCCCCCATTTGCCGCTCCCTCCCACCTCCCAGCTGCTCCTCCCTCCCCCCTCCCTTCTTAATGGTTGGCGCTGCGCGTCAAGGGTGAGCGACCTCTGACCTGATTTCGGTCAAGTTCTCGCTCCCCCACGTCCGCAGCACCACCTTGCTGTGTCCGTGTCCCTGACCCCCGCCCACGCTGCTGCTAGCGTGTTCGAGGCCCTCCTCCACCCGCAGGCATCCACCTGCGCCTCATCCCTGGTGTCTAGTGGGCTTCTGGTAAGCGTCGCTAGACTTGTGTGCATTGTGCCGTTTTCACCGCATTTGTGACTGTATTCTGTGCCTTGCTTTATTGTGCCTTTTTGCTCCATTTGCTTCCATTTGTGCTTTTTTGACTTTTTTGTGACTGCTTTTGCCCCTTTTGCGCTCCCCTTAGCCGCGTTTCCCTGCCGCTGCCTCCCTGCGGCCCCGCCCCCCTTGCGCCCCCATTTGCCGCTCCCTCCCACCTCCCAGCTGCTCCTCCCTCCCCCCTCCCTTCTTAATGGTTGGCGCTGCGCGTCGAGGGTGAGCGACCTCTGACCTGATTTCGGTCAAGAGCTCACTCCCCCACGTCCGCAGCACCACCTTGCTGTGTCCGTGTCCCTGACCCCCGCCCACGCTGCTGCTAGCGTGTTCGAGGCCCTCCTCCACCCTCAGGCATCCACCTGCGCCTCATCCATGGTGTCTAGTGGGCTTCTGGTAAGCGTCGCTAGACTCGTGTGCATTGTGAGGTTTTCACCATATTTGTGACTGTATTCTGTGCCTTGCTCTATTGTGCCTTTTTGCTACATTTGCTTCCATTTGTGCTTTTTTGACTTTTTTGTGACTGCTTTTGCCCCTTGTGCGATCCCCTTAGCCGCGTTTCCCCACCACTGCCTCCCTGCGGCTCGCCCCCCTCGCGCCCCCATTTGTCGCTCCCTCCCGCCTCCCAGCTGCTCCTCCCTCCCCCCTCCCTTCTTAATGGCTGGCGCTGCGCGTCGAGGGTGAGCGACCTCTGACCTGATTTCGGTCAAGAGCTCGCTCCCCCACGTCCGCAGCACCACCTTGCTGTGTGCGTGTCCCTGACCCCCGCCCACGCTGCTGCTAGCGTGTTCGAGGCCCTCCTTCACCCGCAGGCATCCACTTGCGCCTCATCCCTGGTGTCTAGTGGGCTTCTGATAAGCGTTTCTAGACTTGTGTGCATTGTGCCGTTTTCACCGTATTTGTGACTGTATTCTGTGCCTTGCTTTATTGTGCCTTTTTGCTCCATTTGCTTCCATTTGTGCTTTTTTGACATTTTTGTGACTGCTTTTGCCCCTTGTGCGCTCCCCTTAGCCGCGTTTCCCCGCCGCTGCCTCCCTGCGGCCCCGCCCCCTCGCGCCCCCTTTTGCCGCTCCCTCCCGCCTCCCAGCTGCTCCTCCCACCCCCCTCCCTTCTTAATGGTTGGCGCTGTGCGTCGAGGGTGACCGACCTCTGACCTGATTTCGGTCAAGCGCTCGCTCCCCCACGTCCGCAGCACCACCTTGCTGTGTCCGTGTCCTGACCCCCGCCCAAGCTGCTGCTAGCGTGTTCGAGGCCCTCCTCCACCCGCAGGCATCCACCTGCGCCTCATCCCTGGTGTCTAGTGGGCTTCTGGTAAGCATCGCTAGACTCGCGTGCATTGTGCCGTTTTCACCATATTTGTGACTATATTCTGTGCCTTGCTTTATTGTGCCTTTTTGCTCCATTTGCTTCCATTTGTGCTTTTTTGACTTTTTTGTGACTGCTTTTGCCCCTTGTGCGCTCCCCTTAGCCGTGTTTCCCTGCCGCTGCCTCCCTGCGGCCCGCCCCCCTTGCGCCCCCAATTGCCACTCCCTCCCGCCTCCCAGCTGCTCCTCCCTCTTCCCTCCCTTCTTAATGGCTGGCGCTGCGCGTCGAGGGTGAGCGACCTCTGACCTGATTTCGGTCAAGAGCTCGCTCCCCCACGTCCGCAGCACCACCTTTCTGTGTCCGTGTCCCTGACCCCCGCCCACGCTGCTGCTAGGGTGTTCGAGGCCCTCCTCCACCCGCAGGCATCCACCTGCGCCTCATCCCAGGTGTCTAGTGGGTTTCTGGTAAGCGTCGCTGGACCCGTGTGCATTGTGCCGTTTTCACCGTATTTGTGACTGTATTCTGTGCCTTGCTTTATTGTGCCTTTTTGCTCCATTTGTTTCCATTTGAGCTTTTTTTACTTTTTTGTGACTGCTTTTGCCCCTTGTGCGCTCCCCTTAGCCGCGTTTCCCCACCGCTGCCTCCCTGCGGCCCGCCCCCCTCGCGCCCCCATTTGCCGCTCTCTCCTGCCTCCCAGCTGCTCCTTCCTCCCCCCTCCCTTCTTAATGGCTGGCGCTGCGCGTCAAGGGTGTGCGACCTCTGACCTGATTTCGGTCAAGAGCTCGCTCCCCCACGTCCGCAGCACCACCTTGCTGTGTCCGTGTCCCTGACCCCCGCCCACGCTGCTGCTAGCCTGTTCGAGGCCCTCCTCCACCCGCAGGCATCCACCTGCGCCTCATCCCTGGTGTCTAGTGGGCTTCTGGTAAGCGTCGCTAGACTCGTGTGCATTGTGCCGTTTTCACCGTATTTGTGACTGTATTCTGTGCCTTGCTTTATTGTGCCTTTTTGCTCCATTTGCTTCCATTTGAGCTTTTTTGTGACTGTTTTTGCCCCTTGTGCGCTCCCCTTAGCCGCGTTTCCCCACCGCTGCCTCCCTGCGGCCCGCCCCCCTCACGCCCCCATTTGCCGCTCCCTCCCGCCTCCCAGCTGCTCCTCCCTCCCCCTTTCTTCTTAATGGCTGGCGCTGCGCGTCGAGGGGGAGCGACCTCTGACCTGATTTCGGTCAAGAGCTCGCTCCCCCACGTACGCAGCACCACCTTGCTGTGTCCGTGTCCCTGACCCCAGCCCACGCTGCTGCTAGCGTGTTCGAGGCCCTCCTCCACCCGCAGGCATCCACCTGCGCTTCATCCCTGGTGTCTAGTGGGCTTCTGGTAAGCGTTGCTAGACTCGTGTGCATTGTGCCGTTTTCCCTGTATTTGTGACTGTATTCTGTGCCTTGCTTTATTGTGCCTTTTTGCTCCATTTGCTTCCATTTGTGCTTTTTTGACTTTTTTGTGACTGCTTTTGCCCCTTGTGTGCTCCCCTTAGCCGCGTTTCCCCGCCGCTGCCTCCGTGCGGCCCCACCCCCCTCCCTTCTTAATGGCTGGCGGTGGGCATCCGCGCAGCGGGCACGCCGTTGGCGCGTCAGAGGCACGCCAGAGGCAAGCCCGTCTGCACCCGTCCGCACCTGGACCGTGCCCAGCGCCACCCCCCCTGGTCCGCACGACCCCCACACCACCAGACGCCGCTACTCGGCCAACCAGCTCATCGTCCTCAACCCCAGCTGCTCCACAACATGCTTCCAGGCCTCACCAAAGAACACCAAAGGACCCTTCTCCTGCTGCGCCTGCAATTTCACCTGCAACAGAACAAGGAAATCTGCAACAACCGGCACTAACCACCTCCACTGCATACTCCTCAACACACGCTCCGCACGCAAGCACGCCATCGAGCTCTGGGACCTGCTCGACACCACCGCCCCAGACGTAGCCTTCCTGACCGAAACCTGGTGGAACGACTCCTCAGCACCTGACATCGCCATAGCCATCCCGGACGGCTACAAGATCACCAGAAGGGATCGCCCTAACAGAATTGGAGGAGGAATAGCCATCGCCCACAAATCCACACTCAAAATCCACACCCACACGGACGACACCCTCAAGACCGCCGAACACCTACACTTCCGGATCCACACTGACCCCAACACCACTCTCAGGGGAACACTCATCTACAGACCCCCAGGACCGCGAGCACCCTTCTGCGACTCCATCGCCGACCTCACGAGCACCCACGCGCTCCCTTCTACGGACTACATCCTCCTTGGAGACCTCAATTTCCACTTGGAGAACAACAACAACGCCAACACCGCATCTCTGATTGACAACCTCTCCAACCTCGGCCTCAGACAACTGGTCAACACACCCACCCACATCGCTGGCCACACGCTTGACCCGATTTTCTCCGCAAGCAACCACGTCACCTTTAACCACACCACCGAACTTCACTGGTCCGACCACCACTGCATCCACTTCACTTTCAAGAAGCACATCGAGCACCACCGCACCCAACAACCACCACACCGCCGCTGGAGCAAAGTCACCGATGACCAGCTGACCAGCACCCTCACCCAGAACCCATCCACCGACTCCACCGACCCAGACACCGCCGCACTCAACCTACGACGGTGGATCAACGACTGCGCCACCACCCTCGCACCACTCAAGAGGTCCACCGACAACCAAGAAAGAAAAAAAGCTGCCTGGTTCAACAACGAACTCCTAACCTCCAAACGCGTCTGCCAGAAACTAAAGAAGAAATGGCTCCTCGAACACACACCCGACAGCCTTTCAGCCCACAAGGAGGCCACCCGCAAGCACCACCAGCTAATCAGACTCGCCAAACGATCCCACTTCACAGAACGCCTAAACAACAACGCACACGACAGCAAAGAACTCTTCTGCATCGTGAAAGAGCTCTCCAACCCCAGCGCCAACGTCAACGACATCCCTCCATCCCAAGAACTCTGGGACGCCCTGTCCACCTTTTTCTATCAGAAGATCGCCGACATCCACGACAGCCTCAACACCACGCCTCCGTCAGACCACACCCCCGAAAACTCCACCTGCACCAACCGCTTGACCGCCTGGACCAACATAGACGACACTGAAACACGCAAGATCATGAACTCCATCCACTCAGGATCCCCTTCAGACCCATGCCCCAACCACGTTAACAACAAAGCCGACTCTTCCATCGCCCCCCAACTTCCAAAGGTCATCAACTTATCCTTCGAAACCGCAACTTTCCCGGAAAGCTGGAAGCACGCCGAAATCCACGCCCTCCTTTAGAAGCCCAAGGCAGACCCCAACGACCTCCAAACTTTCTGACCGATCTCCCTGCTCCCCTTCCCAGCGAAGGTCACTGAGAAGATCGTCAACGCTCAGCTTACCCTCAACCTCGAGGACAACTCCATCCTGGACCCCTCCCAGTCCGGTTTCAGACGCAACCACAGCACCGAGACAGCACTCCTCGCCGCCACAGATGACATCAGACAGCAAATGGACAACGGCAAAACATCAGCCCTCATCCTCCTGGACCTATCCGCAGCCTTCGACACGGTCTGCCATCGCACCCTGTTAACACGCCTCCATGAAGCCGGAATACAAGAAAAAGCCCTCAACTGGATCTCCTCATTCCTCTACGGCAGAACCCAGAGAGTCCGCCTCCCACCCTTCTGCTCCGAAGCCACCAACATCATCTGCGGCCTACCCCAAGGCTCCTCACTGAGCCCGACGCTGTTCAACATCTACATGGCCCCCCTCGCACAACTGGCCCGTCAGCACCACCTCAACATTCTCTCTTACGCCGACCACACCCAGCTCATCCTCTCCCTCACCAAAGACCCACACACCGCCAAAGCCAACCTCCACGAGGGAATGAAGTCCATCGCCGAGTGGATGAGATACAGCCGCCTGAAGTTGAACTCTGACAAGATGGAGGTCCTCATCCTCAGTCGCACCCCCTCCACCTGGGACGACTCCTGGTGGCCCACCTCACTGGGAGCCCCGCCAACGCCAGCCAACCACGCACGCAACCTGGGTTTCGTCCTCGACTCCGCCCTCACCATGTCCAAGCAGGTCAACGCAGTTTCCTCCTCCTGCTACAACACCCTCCGCATGCTCTGTAGAATCTACAAATGGATCCCGACGGAAACCAGAAGAACGGTGACCCAGGCCCTCGTCAGCAGCAGACTAGACTACGGCAACGCACTCTACACAGGCATCCCAGCAAAAGACATCCGACGCCTCCAATGCATCCAAAACGCCTCCGCCCGGCTGGTCCTCGACATACCCCGCCGCTGCCACATCTCCCACCACCTGAGAGACCTCCATTGGCTCCCCGTGGACAAGAGGATCACCTTCAAGCTCCTCACCCACGCTCACAAGGCACTCCACAACGCTGGACCAGCCTACCTGAACAACAGAATCAACTTCTACGCCCCCACCCGCCAACTCCGCTCTGCCAACCACGCCCTCGCCATCGTTCCTCGCATCCAGCGCAAGACCTCCGGTGGCAGATCCTTCTCCTACCTTGCCGCCAAGACCTGGAACACCCTCCCTACCTCCCTGCAACAGACCCAGGACCTTCTCACCTTCAGGAGACTTCTTAAGACCTGGCTCTTCGACCAGTAGCAGCACCCCCCCCCCCCCCCTTTCAGCGCCTTGAAACCCTAACGGGTACATAGCGCGCTCTACAAATGTTGTGATTGATTGATTGATTGAGAGTTGACTCCCCTCGGCCCAAAGCCCCGGTCACCACGCAGAAAGTAGAAACGCAGTTCTTAAATTGCCTCCTTGTCCCTGAAGCAAGCAGTAGCTCATCTAGTTTCATTAGATGCTGGTCCACTGCAGTAGGTGCCAAAGCTGTGGAGAGAATGGTATCATCTCCGCACTTGCTTGCGGCCAAGCCTCCCAGAAACTGAGCCACTGAAAACAAGAGATAGCATCAGCTGCCAAGTTTTTTCCCACTCAATGTGTTGCTCGCAAAATTGCACAATGTTGCACAGGTTGGCCCTCACAAGTTCCCTCAACAAGTTGAGTAGCAGTGGGCTATTGGCTGATTGCGACTTTATGGGCTGTACCACCATCATGTTATCACACCAGAACAAACCCCTTTTAGCAGACAGTGTCTTGGGCCACAAATGAAATGCTCCAACTATAAGAAACAGTTCCAGGACAGTGATGTTGGCTGTGATCTTACGCTTGGGCCATGAATTGGACCATTTTTTGCACATCACTCATTCCCAAGAATAGCTCCGAAATCTTCCCTGCCAGAAGCGTCAGTGAAAAGACATGGGGGTCATTATGTCCCTGGCGGTCTTCTGACCGCCAGACATAATGTGGCGGTATGACCGCCAACAGGCTGGCGGTACATACTGCCACATTATGAGATTGGCGGCTGGCTGCAGCCAACCTGCCACTTCTCCACTTATACCCCCATGGCGGTATGAGCCACTGGGCCGGAGATGTCTATCGCCAGCCCGATGGCTGACATAGCACCGCCCATGGCATTATGAGCCAGCCTACTGCCATGGTTTTCGTGGGGTTAGCAACGCCACGAAAACCATGGTGGTAGGCCCTACCGGGGACATGGAATTCCTTCCCTGTCACCAGTAGGCAGCTCTCCCAACCACCCAACACTCACCTGATGCCCCTCACCCCACTCCATCCAAGCTCACCCCCCACCCACCCGATACACATACTCACCCCCCAACCCCCTCCGATCCACTCACTCACCCCCTATACACGCACACACCACACAATGGACCCCAAGCCCCCCACAGCCACACACACACACATCACCCCCCTCCCCTAACCCCCCTACAGTCACAGCGCCCCACACACCCCCTCCCCACATAACGCACACAGACACCCACATGCACCAGGCATACACCCATTCAGTTACACTGACATACATGCATACATTCACACACTGACATACACGCATTCATTCACGTATACTTCCAGACATACTCACACACATTCTTACACACAATCACACTGACATGCAGACACACACTCACTTCACCATTCTTAAATGCATTCACTCACACTCCTACACCCAAGCAAACAACACAACACAACACACAGACGCATTCACACACACACTCAGACATTCATGCACACACTCAGACACACGCACACAAAACCCCCCACCCCCCAAACCCTCTCCCTTGCAGGAAGCCTGACTTACCATGGGCGAATAGGTCTTCCAGCAGGGAACGGGAAGGAGCGCTGCTACCGCCAGCAGCGCCCCGCCAGCAGAACACGGGCAGGCCGTATTACTGGTCATAATACGTCTGGCAGCGTTCTACTGGCGTGGCGGTGCTGGTGGTAGCAGCACCAGCTTACCACCATCCACCACCATAAGCACTGCCGCATTTCCACCCTTATTGTGGCGGACATATGGTAGCCGCGGTGGCAGTATGTTGGCAGACGTCACCACGGCAGTAGGCGGTATGTACCGTCAATGTCATAATTCGGGCCATAGTTCCAGGCTGCAGGCTCAGGGTGATCTCCAAATTAATGCCACATTGAAATCCGTTAGCTATTCCGCCTAAATCCTGAGGTCCGCCTTCAATCCCTTGCTCAGTCTGACTAGGTGGTGTTTGAGTGACACCTTGTGTTCTAGCAAGAACCCTGCCTGCCAGATTGATACATGCTGTAAAATTTAGTTTACCCAATGAGCTCTGAATGGTGCCCATGGTTGCCTTGTCTCTGGCTAGTACAGCTTGGATGTCCTGAAGCAGGGCATTCACCTTCTTGATCGGGAGCCTGGACATGCTGTGCAGTATGTCCAATTCTATGCCCAGGAATGTCAAATCCTGCGCAGGGCCCTCAGTCTTACCTGGCGCTAAGGGGACCCCTAGCTGATCAGTCAGGGTCTGCAACTTTTGAAGTGTAGCTGGGCCTTCCTATGTTCCTTTTTCCCTGATGAAGAGAAAGTCACCCAGGTGGTGGGCGACGTTGCAGCCCCATTATCCCACAAGAGCACCCATTGCAGGAAGGAGCTGAAAGCCTCAAAGTAGAGCAAGAGACTGAGCAGCCCGTTGGCATGCACATATCATAGTAAAATTGGCTTGCCCACTTGAAACCCAAAAGATGTCAGCTGTTTAGGTGTCGGAAGGCAGATTCTCTGTCGGCCTTTGTTCACCATGCTCCTCTACCTGCTCTCCTGACGATGTCAACCGCATCATCAAACTAATTGTACATGATAGAACACAGCCCGCTGTCCAACCAGTTGTTCACTGAATTGCCCTTAGGGTATGAAAAATGATGGATTAGCCTGAATTTTCCTGCTTCCTTCTCAGGAAGCTTGCCCAGTAGGAACACCACAAAATTCTCCCGGGGTGGGGACATGAAGAAGCCAGCTACCCTGCCTGGCACCATCTCTTTCTCAATCTTCTCCTGAGCCACTAAAGGTAGCTCCTGGGCTGACCTCAGGTTTTCGGCATCCCTACCAAGGGGCCTGTATAAGGTATCTTGAAATCTTCCACAAAACCGTTTGCTAATAGTTTGCTGTCCCTGTGGTTGGAGTAACTCCTAAGCAGGTGCAGTACCTTTCCCTTGGTCCCTGGTGATGATTGTGGAGGTGTTGGTGTCCTTGGTGGCCAGATGAGGGGCATATTTGAGTTTGTGGGGTGAGGCGTGTAATCAGTTGTTCAACTGTTGTGTTTCTGGTTAGGTGGGTTTGAAGATTTTTGGGGGTCCCCTGCAGAAGGCGGCTGGGTGAAGGGCACTGCACTTAGAGCAGCTGTGTGAAAAAATACATGCTTTGACCCATGAGAAAAAGCCAGCATTGTACAGTCTGCACGTACCCTGTGGCTGCCTTCTGAAACCCCCTCTCTGCCCTCCTGACCAGCGTGTCCCCCGAAAGGTCTGTTTGAAAGTGCTTTTTCCTGGCAGACTCTGTGACTCTGTCTGACCACCTGTATTCCTTTTGTGTGGGTCCTTCTGGGGAGGTATGAATTTTCCCATATATTCCATCCAGAGTTGTGCTTCCTTCTGGTCCCATCCCAGCTCGAGGCACATGGCCATCTTTTTCCTGAACTCTCTGTCAGTAAGGAACCAACCGATGACCCCTGTTCTGATGGCCTCATTGTGGATTGTGCCCAAGTACTGAGATAAAGCCTGACCCTGTTCTGGATATTTCACCATCACAACTGCTGAGAGGATAGAGAATGCCCCTAGCCAGTTTTTGGTGGTCTTCTCTGGCCAAGCTTGGTAACTGACCTTCTTGTCCTCTTCCTTACCACCCATACACCCAGTGTTCATACCATCACTACCAGGCATCAAAAGTGTAAGGCTGTCTATGAATTTGTGCCGCCATAATCCTTCCTTAGCTGCTAATGGTACTTGCCAGGCCAAGGAGCAGTGCCCGTATACTAAGGGGGTGATTGTTATCAAGGGGTGCGTGGACCAAGCCAGGGATATCCCATTGCCAAGCTAGGTGTGCGGGGGTCCCAAAGCCAATAGTACCAGCCTTTCCTAAGTCAGTGTGCCCTACCCCCAAACCCTGTGTGCTGGATGCCTCTGCCGCCTGGGGAGATGGAATATTATCCACCGGCACAGAGAGCTGGGGGCCAAGTGACATGGTGCTACTATCTTTGCCACTACTGGAAGCAGCCTGGTGTGTAGGTTGTAGTGTGGTCAGGGGCTGGAGCGCTGTGGGTGTGGTGGCCAGGGGTGGTAGTTTCTTTGGACTAGGCGCTGGCTTGTTGCTACATTTACCCAAATCCTTTATATAGGAGGCTCACCCTCCCCCGTAATGGTTGGTGTTCCCTGTTGCCCATGCAGGGGTTGCCTACCAGGGCTTTAAAATCCACCACAACGTTCATCATTGTCTCCATCAGCTTACCCATTCTGTCCAAGTTTTCATGGCTTGCTGACACCACGTTGTTTGAGTCTAGTGTTGTTGCTACCGTAGCTGGCGCTACCCTTGCTGTTTTGACGGTGGCGTGGCTTTAGTTTAATTGCCGTTGGTAGGTGGCCTAAGAGCCCTCTTAGCCTTTGTTGGCGCTGGGTCTGAATCAACGGTCTGTTGCCTGCTGGGTCTATCTTGCTCAATACATGAGTCTTTGGTCTCTTGAGCATTCATGATGCCCATTGCCCAATCCAGACCTTTTCCTCGGGCCATGTCTATGAACAACGCCCAGGCCGCATCCTGTGACATGGCAGGCTGGGACTCATCCACTGTTGTCATCTGGGAGAAAAGGGGGGGGTGCCCTGGATATCCATGACTGTGGTGCAAACCTCAGACTTTTTTGGTTCCTGGAAGGGGAAAAAGAAATGGGTGTGAAATCAAACTCGCCGTGACCCTTCAGTGTGCACTCGTTACGCGGCAGTGTCCCGTAGTCCCTTGACAATGGCCCGAGTTTTTTGGGAACATGATTCCCGTTCGCTTGTTGTTGCCAAAGATAGGCCAGAGGTATCTTACCTAATCATATACTTTATACTTAGTTCTCTACAGAGGGACTGCGACACTCCCTCTCAACGTCATACTGTGCAAGGGGTTTATCGCCCCGCCACCGAGCGAAAGATTCACTGTATCAACTGTCTGCACAAGCGTGGAATAATGGGGAGAAACATGCCCAGTTAACAATCAAATGTATCTGAACATCAGTCGCACTTACACACACTAAGGCCCATATTTATACTTTTTCAGCACCGCCTTTGCGCCGCTTTTTGGCGCAAAAACGGCGCAAACTTACAAAATAATATTGTATTTTATGAGTTTGCGCCGCTTTTGCGTAAAAAAAAATGATGCAAATGCAGCGCTAAAAAAGTATAAATATGGGCCTAAGTCTGAAGGCAAGTTACGGTCTCTTTGCAGGCGCCCACCGATTCTGCCAGATCTGGCAGCAACCAGTAATTTGACTCCCATTGCTCGGGCCAGCTCTAACTTGTTCGCCATGGTACCCTGAGATACAACTGGAAAAATGTAGGCCCATATTTATACTTTTTTTGCGCTGCATTTGCGCCGCTTTTGACGCAAAATCGGCGGAAACTTACAAAATACAATGGCATTTTACAAGTTTGCGCCGTTTTTACGTCAAAAAACGACGCAAATGCGGCGCAAAAAAGTATAAATCCGGGCCACAATTGTATTTTGTAAATTTGCGCCGATTTTGCGTCAAAAAGCGGCGCAAATGCGGCGCAAAAAAAGTATAAAAATGGGCCTTAATGTCTATAATTAAAAGCACACGCCACTGGGGTGCAGGTCATCTCCCTAGTTGGGGTGTATTATTTAAGATACTGATTGCATTTATTGTGCAGAACGACCCACAGACCCTTATTATATTACCACGCTCACCTCAAGTGGTAATAGCTGCAAACTCAGCTAATACTGACTCCGTCCCATCTGGCTGCAGAACAATGTGCAGCCCCCAAACTTAAGAGGAGAACAGAAAACATAAAAGAAGAAATCAGCTCACAACTAACGAATAAACTGGAATAACTCCTGATTAGTCTAGTGGTTACAAAAATGTAAACTAGTAGAGCAGTGCCACCTAGTGGCCAAAATACCTTATGACCCATTGCATACTAAATTCAAATAGACTGTTTTACATCACGGCCAGGAAACTACGCGGTTAAAATACGAAGGCACCATAAAATTGACCTGCGAAAATGACCAAAGACACACACCTGAACTAGAACCCTAAACTTTCAATGTGAGGGTCAGTGACCTTACCCATTATGCCACAAGTAATTCATTAAATCCCAAAGTTGAACGTCTGGTGCAAGCCTCGCACACTAAGGGGGTCATTCTGACCCTGGCGGTAATTACCGCCAGGGCGGAGGTTGGCGGTAGCACCGCCAACAGGCTGGCGGTGCTCAGCCGGGCATTCTGACCGCGGCGGTACAGCCGCGGCCAGAAGCGGAAAGCCGGCGGGGTACCGCCGACTTTCCGCTGCCCATGGGAATCCGCCATGGGGATTCTGACACCCCATACCGCCATCCTGTTCCTGGCGGTTCGCCCGCCAGGAACAGGATGGCAGTATGGGGTGTCGAGGGGCCCCTGGGGGCCCCTGCAGTGCCCATGCCAATGGCATGGGCACTGCAGGGGCCCCCATAAGAGGGCCCCACAAAGATTTTCACTGTCTGCTTTGCAGACAGTGAAAATAGCGACGGGTGCCACTGCACCCGTCGCACCCCTTCAACTCCGCTGGCTCAATTCTGAGCCGGCTTCCTTGTTGACGGGGCTTTCCCGCTGGGCCGGCCGGCGGTCTTCTGGCGGTCGCCCGCCGGCCCCGCGGGAAAGCCAGAATGACCGCCGCGGTCATTTGACCGCGGAGCGGTCTTTCGGCGGAAACCGCTTGGCGGGCGGCGACCACCGACCGCCGCGGTCAGAATCACCCCCTAAATCACAGTTGGCTTTAGGGGCAAACTATGACGCATCATTTCCACTGCGAGAAAATTCGCAACGGAAATACATTGAAAGTTCTTGTAATAAACATCATGTAATAAACACTGTGAATGCTGCTCTAAAGTAGATAATATTTTTCCACAATTTGTACAATTAATTTGGGCAATAAAAAAATTGAAAACTCTTCCTTTACAATTTTGTGAGACACAAACCCATGACCTCCGCCTTATGAGACTGACGCGATAGCTATAATATACCGAGTGTAAACAAATGGTTGCAGCCTTTCAGCTTCTGAAAAAGAATCACCTTCTGACATTTTGCTGTCACTTGTGGGATCCAAAACCCTGAATTTTAAGGGGCCTCAGGCACTAAATGCGCACGACCCTGCGTCAAAGCTACAGCTGTTGGCTGCTTCTGTTACCAAGACAAGAAGACTCTGGGACAGCTGGATAGCAACTGGGACCTAAAAAGTAGGCCACCGGTTTTTGGGTGAGCCCCAGAAGCAATTCATTTCAGGGAAACCCACACCTTCCACGTTTCCCAGCCACTCCGCTTGCTCAGCCACGACTCCCAAACTGAGGGCGTGCACCAAGAAGCGGCAGAGCAGCACTATGATGCACTAGGGAACCCATGCGCCACACTCCCAATGGCAGGGAAGCAATGAAGACTACAACGCCGCCTAAAAATGTGTATTGTGGAAGAGGGAAAACAGCACCACTACCACCTCTTGTGTGTGTAAAAGGACGCTTTATTGGAAACAGGTGCACTCACAAACAATACCCTGGCCTCCAGCATCACAAAACTAAGCACCTCACTATACATAAATTCACCTAGCCAAAACGCTCCCCCCTCCCCTACCCTACCCTCCCACCTCCCTTCCCCTTAAACTTGCAGTTTGTTAATCCAGTCATCCTTTTGCCGTCTATTACCTTAATAGTCAGTTGCTGCAATCTGCCTATTGAACCTGCAAGTCTCCAACCCCTATTGCCCAATTTGTTATCGTTGTTTCCCTTCTGCTGTCTACCCCCTTCCAATATGAAAGTGTCCTGGCATATTTTCTGTCCATCCGTTATCGTTGTCACGTGAACAGTCTCTGTCTCCGCCACCAGAAAAGGGGGAGGAACCCCTCCTTTTTCTGCCCCCCCTTTCTACGTCCAGCTCACTGTAGGCCACCTCACCCATAAAAGCCCGCTGCATCTTGATATGCCTAAACTTAATTAGGTTCCCTAAACAACTCTTTTAAAGCTTCTTTGAGCTGGAGCAGGTACAACTCCATACCCATGAAGGACAGGTGTACGCCATCGCTCCGAAAAAACTCCTTATCCTCGAAACGTAGGTCCTTATGCTCCAAATAAGTCATTCCCTTCTCCTTGCAATACAGATGCATCTCTTTATTAATTTTCTTACACGCCTTTTCAATTGCCCCAGGTTTTCTCGCCCCTCTCCATACCCTGCGGCGAATAAAGGCTGTGCACATAACATGGCAACCATACCATTGTCGTTGGATCTCATACAAGTACCTCTTCATATGCCTCATGATGTTCAAACCCATCCTTTTTACCAAATCATTTTCACCCAAGTGTAGAAGCAACACATCGGGGCAAAAACCCCTTCCCCGAACCCGCTGTAATGTCCCTAACAATTCTTGCCAGCCCATTCCCCCTTTACCCTCCCATCGTACGTGGTACCTGTCCCTGTCCAAACCTAAATTGTCCCCGATCGTTGTGTTCTGCACTTGTCTCCAGGCCCACTTGACAAATGAATGGCCCATGATCCAGATGTAGATTCACCGCTCAGCTGGTCCGGGCACTGAACCTGCAGCAGGAGAAAAAACAATTACCATTCCAACGCAATAACTCTTCCTATCACATATTTTTTATACGCATTCGACTTCCATCTTTCCAATGCCAACAGTTCTCAGTCTTCCAACCTCGAAATCCGGCCTCCGTTGCCATACCTACCCTAAAGGAATGAGTCCCAAATTGTGCAGCATCCTGCCCAATTTCCTTTAACCCTGCCCTCAATACCGTTAACAGCTGATAAGCTGATACTGCCTTACCATGTAAATAAAAAAAAACTCCTCCTCTTACGTCCTGTGTAATGGCCCTTAGTCCAAGGCCTAAATGAACCAGGCAAATATCCAAAACTGGGTAAGCCGCAAGAAACACATGCCTGCCTCTTCCCCTCTGATCCATCTTTGATCTCCGTAAGCGAAGCACTACACCTTGTGTCCTGATGCAAACATGGCACCACTGAATCCCCGGTGCTGATTTGGACCCCAACAATTCCGAAACTCGAAATGCCCCAAAAAGCATCCAAGATGTGAGAGTGCGAAACAATAAGCATTCAGCCTCATCAAAGCACACCACCCTTAATGCCTGCATAACCCTTTTCAAAAGGCTCAATGTAATAGGCTGTCTCACCCTCCCCCCTGTGTTCTCCTCCCTAGCCCAACTTTCCAGTATTCTCTGCCCCAATTCACCAGCCGACAGCGTGCAGCCCCACAAAAGCTTCCCCATGAATGTAATACCAGCCAACTTCCCTGCAAAGGATACCCTTGACAAGCACCTTCCCACTAAATCCATAATGAAGTTTACCATATCGTCCACTCTGTCTTTGTCAAAATGTTGTCTCCGAGCCCCGGACCGCAAGAATTCACACCACGCCCTGACATACGCTTGACGTGTGGAGGGTGCCAATGAATTCACCACCAACCGCAGCATCCTCCGTCTCCTATGGTCCACAACGCCATCGGCATAGTCGTCCGGTACAGGGCCTCGTCCGCAACCAACTCATGGAACCTCTCCCACTGTGAGCGAGATAACGCATCCACAAAGTCATTGTTGACTCCCGGTACATGTTGCGCCCTGAAATAAATGTCACGGCGCAAACACTCTAAAACAAAGGCACGCAGCAGCTGCAAAACCTGTACATCCCTGGCAGACTGACGATTTACCACCTGGACAACTGCTAAGTTATCCACTCGGAACAACACTCTTTGGTGCATCAATAGGTGACCCCAAACGCAGACTGCCACCTAAAGGAAATAACTCCAGGAATGCAATGCTGCGCCCGCCAGGCCCCACGCCACTGGCCATTCCTCCGCACAAAATCTCCCTTGCCAGAACAGGCCAAAACCCGATGCTCCTGATGCATCTGAAAAAATTTGGAAGTCCCATTCACACAATGGTCACACAACGGCCATGTTTGATTTGGAATACCATTAAACGTCTCCAGAAACACACACCACATCCTCAAGTCCTCCTTCAACCCGGCACCAAGTCGCACGTGGTGATGCGGCAAACTGTACCCTGATAAAGCCATCCCTAGTCTCCTGCAAAATGTCCGCCCTGCTCTAACTACCCTGCAGGCGAAATTAAGGTTCCCTAAAAGCACCTGAATTTCCTTGACCGTCACCTTCTTCTTGACCATAGATCGTACCGTCTCAATCATGGTTGTTTGTTTTTCCGTGGGCAGCCGAGCCACCATGGCTACCGAATGCAATTCAATACCTAAAAAGGCTAAGGCCGTGCTGGGCCTGACTGTTTTTTCGGGGGCAGGGGTAAACCCAGGTCCACCATGATTTACTGAAATTGACCAAGTACCACTTCACAGCAGTCAGAACCCTGGGGCCCTGCATAGAAAAAATTATCTAAATAATGGGTCACCTCCTTGTGCACAGTCACCGTCTCAAAAATCCACTGCAAAAATGTGCTAAGGCACTCAAAAAGACAACAAGAAATCGAGCAGCCCATGGGGAGCGCCTTATCCACATACCACCTGCTCTGGAACTCAATACCCAGCAACTCGAAATCCCGGGGATTGACCGGCAGCAACCTGAAAGCAGATTTGATATCAGGTTTTGCCATCAATGCGCTGGAGCCCAACGACTCTACCATTGCAATGGCCACATCCACCAACGCATACAACACTTTTGTCACTTCCTCCGGAATGAAGTCATTAATGGAGGAACACTCCGGCCAGGATAAGTGATGTATTAGGCAATATTGCCCCGGTTCTTTCTTTGGGACTACACCAATGGGAGAAACAACAAGATTCTGGAGACGCCAATTTGAAAAAGAACCTTCCATGCGACCTTCCGCCACCTCCCTGTCCAATTTGAGCCTCAGCAGCTCCTCTTTTACCCAGACCGACCGCAAATGTTCGGCCCAGCGCTGATCCCTAGGCCCCGTGTATCCCAAATCAAAAACATGAAGAAATCCCTGAAGCAATATTTGTCCTGCCTGTCTGTTACCATAACGCTCCATCCAGAAAGAAACGCAGCTTGTCAGTCTTAACTGGAGAAATAGATTTTTCCCAAAGTACCCTGTCCCCCTCTTGAGCGGGCCTGACCCTGACCCCACTGTGTGCTTCCTCCCTGTCCCGAAACTGGGGTCGCTGCGCTGCCTGCCCAGTAGCAGTTAACAAGGGCATGTCTACCTACGCATTTTGAACACTCATGCTTGAACTTACAATATTCACAAGTGCAAAGTCCCTTGTTGAAGTCCTAACAAGCTCCTGTCTTTGGCGTTCCGCCTTCCGATGCTCTTGTCCCTCCCTTAGCACCTGTATTTGCCCCACACTGGGTGGGGCGCTCTCGAAAGGGCCGATACATGATAGGCAAGCGGCTCGCTGTAAAAATGGTCTTGCCAAATTTTAAAGGGCCCATCGTATGCTGCCACAAGTCTGCATCGATTTCCCCCATTGTACCTCCGTGTCCGCTGCGATACAGGCGCAAAATTCCTCATCATATTATACCCAAGCGTATCCTCCATAATTGAGGTATGCCTTCCGAATAACATCCATGTACTTAAAGAGCGCTACTGATCTGTCAGGAAAATGCTCACAATAAACACTTGCAAAAATCAAAAATGCGGCGGTCCAGTTCTCAATGGTCACTGGAACCCTGGGGCATTTCACCAAATCATATTCTTCTTCTTCCTTCAAACCCTCTTTCGACCTAACTTCCCTATGCAGCAATTTTAACATTTCAACATACTCCCCCTTTCCAAATCTTTTCTTTTGTGGCTACCATAAGATGAGCACCAAGTGGCTTTGCCGTACCCATATATGGCAGGCGTTTTGGTTCCCTAGTTCCCTTTTCCTCGCCTGGGTCGTCACTGGACTTACCAGACTTCTCCCCTGTCCCCGTGCTCGCTGCCTCCTTTTGATCAGGGCCCACCCGACATCTTGGACATTGACCCCGTTATGTAGGCGCTCCCCCGAGCCGTTTGTTTTCACCTCGATCGCAACCGACACCATGCCTGGGCGCAATGCCCCCACTCCTTAACTTTTTGCAATGACAGGGGCCACTCCTGAACCATCCGCCTTGCCACTCCGACAGGTCCCGATCCGTTGTCCGATACCTGAAAAGACTTACGGACAGCATTAGACACCCCCGTCTACTCCACCAGTCCTCTTCCTCCTCCTCGCGAAATTTCCCCTCCTCTACACTGTCCTCATCATGATCCAGTAAGTCATTGCTGACACTCTCATCACATTCACTGAGCAAGGCACCTTCCAACACCCTTGCTTTCTTTATACCCGTTACCGATCCTGCTGTTTGAAGCGACGGCTGCCTGGAGGCCGTCCGGGACCTTCCTAGCCGCTCGGTAAGGCCAGGCCGCTGACTGTCAGGTGCCAATCCACCGGAGGGCGCAACACCCTTTCTGGCACACTGCCCTTTCATACCAACCTTAGCCGCCCCCTTCTCCTGCTCCTGTAGTCGCATTGGTGTTATCCATCCAGCAGTGCTGGGCCCCGCCTTCTCTTCCCTCCCAGCGTTCCCGGGCCGCACACGCAACCGGGCTGACAAACAGGATGGCTGCTCCTGCGCACCAGCACTCCTCCCCTGGGAGGTTCCAGAAACGCCCACACGCTTCCCCCACCCCTGCAAGCCAAACCTCACCTGCCGCTCCAGCTTTCAAGTTCCGCGCGGGGGTGACCACACCCTCCGCCAGCAGATCCAGGCACCCGGCCTCACGGAGAAGCCGAAGCGCCTGAGAGACCCACTCATCCATCGGCAACATACTGCAGATAAGTGCAATTGCAAGTAAGTAGGAAAACAACACGCTTTATAGTAGCGTGCTGAGAAACCACACACTACTCTTCTCCCAGCCACTACACCAGAGAAAAACTATATTTGGGCCCTATGCAATCAAAAAACGCTCTGGGAAAAAACGGCTGCTCACCAGCCACCGTGTCACCACCTAAAATAGTGACCGTTACAAAATGTCCCCCCTATAAATACTACCGTCCTTCCTCCCCCAAAAAATGCCCAAACAACACCCAAAACAGCACCCGTGGGCTGCACCACCTTCCACAAAATTCCCAGGGTGGAGACCTTATGACTTCGGCTTTCCCCCCGCGGCCCACTACTATTTTACAGACCATGAATCATTTGTCACATTGTGAATGCAGCACAAGCAATTGGGGATTCAAACTTGGAGTTTTTGCTTTAAGTACAGATTTCTGTAGTGAGCAAACACCAAACACCAATACCATTCCAGGCACTGCAAACTGTGGATATCACCACCTCCTGAGAAATCTGACTCTGAGTAACAATCCACTGCACCATGTACCATGACCCACAGGGGGTGAGAGGGAGGGGGGCAGAGGGGGTCAGGGTGGGGTGGGGGAGCGAACTCCAGACTGGAGACAAGCTGGATCGGGAAAGTTTAGAAAGATCAGCCCTATGAGCCACACTGCCAGCCAAGGTTCTGCCCTTGGCTTGCTCCAGACCGGCATCCTCAAAATCATCAGTAAATTCACTTCTTGACATGTACCCCACCCATTTGGCAATACTTAAACATTGTACACCATTCAGGTCAGTGCCTGAAAATGGAGAGTGGGGATGTGCACACTAAACACACCAGGGAAGTTTACAAGTGCTAAAGGGGAAGTTAATCAAGATTCAACATTCTTGTTCCAATAGGATTGAACCCCCGACCGATCAGTCCTAAACTCTGCCATGCTGGCGCAGACCATCCTGAAATCACACCACCCGCCATACCTCCTGTGCCCTGAGAGGCTGATGTCTGTTCACAATGCTCCGCATCACGGCGGCGTCTCCAGTGGTCACCGGTGGGACCCTCGTCACTGAAACAAAGAGGGGCGGGTGGAGAGACAGGCCTCACTGCCAAGGGAGGGGCGGGATGACTGAAAGGTGGCTGCATAAAAAAGGAGGCAGCATGGTTGCCGCGCAGATGTTCAGCGAAGGGGGCAGCTTGGCAAGCAGGGGATATAGAGGGTAGCACCTAGATGGGACAGGTATAAGTACCTGGCACCCTCCCAACTAGGCGCCCCAAATGACACAGGGAGAGCGTCAGATGTGGGGCTCCCCAGGGTGCCCTAAAGAGAGGACAGCAGGTGAGTTTCCCCAAATGCGGCATTAAGAGGGCCACCCTCTTAAAAAAGGCACACTGAGTGCGCTGCAGGCAGCCGCAAATCATGCACAATTCATGATGCTTGCGTGTGTACTAGTTCCAATATATCACTTACAAAGAAATCTGATTGCTCGATAGTCGCCAAGCTAATAGCCATCAACAACTGTCACAGTAAGCTCATACCTATAATCATGAAGCGTCCACCTGTAGAACCACAGGATTAGCAACAGGCGAAAGGTAGTGGAGGATCAGAGGAATCTAAATACTGGTACAATCAATCAATCAATATTTTTAGAGCGTGCTACTCACCTGTAGGGTCTCAAGGCGCTGGGGGTATGTCTTCAGGATTCAGTTCTTGAGGCCCTTCCTGAATTGAGGTAGCAATGGTGACTGTCTGAGGTGGAGAGGTAAGGTGTTCCAACATTTTGCCGCAAGATAGGAGAACAATCTATCTCAAGCCGAGGACTTCCTTATGCGGGGTACGGTGGCGAGCGACTGCTGGGAGGAGTGGAGAGGTCTGGCAGGGTACTAAAATGTGATGCAGTGGTTGAGGTATCTGGGTCCAAGGTTGTAGAGGGCCTTCTAAGCATGTACGAGGAGCTTTAAGTTGATCCTCTCAGGTGTCCGGTGATGTATTCTCGGCGAGGGATGTTCAGGATGAGTCTGGCGGAGGCGTTCTCAATTTGTTGTACCTTGCTTGGGTTCTTCTTGGTGGTTCCAGCATAGAGGGCTTTGCCGTAGTCAAGTCTGCTTGCGATCAGGAAGTGTGTCACAGAATTGCGGCAGTCATTTGGCATCCTTCTGAAGATCTTACGTTGGAGTCAGAGGTTGTGGAAACAGGTGGAGGCGACGGAGTTGACCTGTCTTGTCATGGTGAGCGCTGAGTCGATGACGATGCAAAGGTTGAGTGTGTGGTCTGCAGGGGTGGGGGGCTGCAAGTGTTGACTGCCACCAGGAGTCGTCCCAGTCTGAGGAGGAAGGTTCCAGGATGAGGATCTCGGTCTTGTCCGGGTTTAGCTTCAGGCAGCTCTCCTTCCTCCAGGCGGCGACTGCTTCCATCCATCTTGGAAGTTCTTCTTGCCCGTTGTGGAGTTTTCAGTCAGGGAGATTATAAGCTGGGTGTCATTGGCATGAGACGATGTTCAGTCTGTAGTTTCTGACGATTGGGGTCAGCGGGCCATGTAGAAGTTGAACAGCGTGGTACTCAACGAGGATCCTTGGAGTACTCCACAGCTGATCTCTGTAGGTTCTGACAGGTGTGGTGGGAGTCTGACTCTGCGTTCTGCCTGTCAGGAATGAGTGTATCCACCAAAGGTCCTTACCTCGTATGCCTGATGTGTGGAGTCTGGCGCATAGGGTGCGGTGGGACACTGTATCGAAGGCAGCCAATAGGTCTAGTAGGATGAGGGCTGCTGTTTGGCCAAGGTCGAGGAGAAAGCAGATGTCATCTGTGGCAGTGAGCCGGGCAGTCTCGTGCTGTGATTAGTTCTGAATCCTGATTGGGAGATGTCCAGGAGTGCAGAGAAAGTGGGTTGCAGTTGCGGAAAGCAATAGGACGTGGGTGCCTCTGGGGGAAGCGAGGTGGCAGGTGGTTGAAAGTCCTGGGTTCAATGCATGGAGGGTTTTGGTGACGTATTGGTGAATGGGGCAAGAGCCAGGGTCTGTGGTGCTTGGCGTGGCGGGCGCAGACGGGCTTGCCTTTGTTGTGCCAGCGGCGCATCCACTGCACCAGCCACACAGTAGTCACACTTAAGAAGGGGAGGGAGGGGGGAGGGATTTGTCAGCTGGAAGCAGAGGGAACGGGAGGGCGGGAAAGCCCTTCGAGGGCAGGGGTGGGGCTGCAGGAGCAGCAGGGAGGGAAGTGCGGGAGCGGTAAGGGCGCAAAACTGGTGAAAAGTGCAAAAACAAGAGAGTCACCTGTAGTGACTAAGGACCCACCAGCAGACGTATTACCAGGAAACCTCCAGGTATGGCAGCCTGTAAACAATGTGATGGACCAGAGGGTACACTTACTAAATTAAGTGCACATCTAAACAGACAGTCTATGTTCAGGGAGATAACCAACGTCCCATATGCCATACCAAAACAAACTGAAGGGAAGACCCTGCCGATTACCACGCATCAGGCATTAGACTAACGCATTTTGATGTCATAGTCTGCATCACCACATTAAAATGCATTTTTCACACATTTTTAATGCAGTGACCACCTGCCCGCTATGAGAAAGAGAACTTAAGTACTGGAATGACTGCAACTGTATTGGTCTGCTTGATGTTTTTAATTTCAAATTCCTGCCCCAGGTATTACTGCTGTCGCCCAGTGCCTGAGTTAAATTATAGGACAAAGACATGTCCGACCTCGACAGTGCTGCTGTCGTGTTGTGGGGTTGGTGTCATTGGGGGTTATGTCCAGTCACGGAGTTTGAGAGAAGGTGCTGAGGTGCATGCTGCACTTGATTGGCTCAAGTGATGGCAGCTCTAGCATTGTTTTTCCTGTCCTGTTCCCACCCATTAAGCTGCCACACGAGATGACCCTCATAGTGCTCCGCAATGGTCGAGGGGCATGGACAGGAGCTTTTTTCCACCACAGCAGAAGAGACTGAAGATTCACACCAATCTCAGAGTCCTCTCTGAGGCTGGCCTCCAGCTGCCCTTACATGGTTTTGCTGCTGCACACCAGCTGGATAAAAACAACAACATAATTCAAACTGAACTGTTATTGTAAGCCCTCACCTGCTCTCCAGTCACATGTGCGGGCATTTAAGGTGTTGGACAGTTCACAAGTCCTGAAAGAAGAAGTGGGGGGGTAACTAAGTTAGTCAATGTGCAAGTGGTATCATGGCACGTGACCTCACAGTGTGTGACATCATGATGCATGACATCACACATGGCATCACAGGAAGTGTCATCACAGCCCATGACCTCACAGTAAGTGACATTACAATTTTTAAATATCTTATGGGGTCAAGAAACCTGCTGCAGGAATCTTTGTGTGCCCGGTAAGACAACCCTGAGGGTTTAACATATTTCCTAGAGAGTTCTGTGTTTCATTTAGTCTCAGTTTTAAATCAAAGCACCCTAGAGTATTAGTATGTCTCCTGCTATGCACATTATGTAACACACAGATGACAGATTTTTATTTGATGTAATGGGCCACTGCTTTTAACACAGAGATCCTTTTGTTACTTGCAGTTCATAAATTGTAATCCTTCTAATACAGTACAGTGAGCTATTAAGCACATGTGGATCTTACACCTTGTAACCCTCACTATCGTATGTATCACATACTTTATATTGATTTACACACATATGATCTAGTGTCAATATATAATGTGTGTGTGTGATATAAAGTTCTCTGACACCACATTTGGATGAGTATCACTATAGCGCTATAAAAGAAGTAAAACAAAATAGTGGTATTTAATTTATTTGTGTAAATACTGGGACAGACCAACACATCTGACATTCCTACAGTGCATACATATGTTGTATGAACAGGCACTGAACAAAGTCAAACGTGTGCCTCTCTTAACTACCTGTAAAGTGATAAACTGTGTGCCTTTGTTTCCCTTCCATTGCGTTTAGGCGTGAGGCTCCAGATGGTTCACAGCCAGGATACTCCAACAAAAGGAAGCTTGATGGCTGCTTAATTTCAGCCTTTGTTATGGGCCCAGTTGAAACCTTATAAGCCTCCTCTTCCATAAACTTTGCTACTCATAACAAATGCAGACAATGTGTGCTGCTAAAGGTGTCTCGGTGTCTAAAACGTATACCAGGATAAGGTTAGCATATTTCTGTGGGGCCCAGTCACCTGGCAGGGCACACGGCATCTACCCTGTGAAAAAAGTGGATAGACTCCTTCCACCTATGTCTACCCTGGACTTGTGTCCTGGTGTTGCAGTCCAGTCGGAGGAGAAGAGCCCATTTATAAACACCCTCACTAGCTATCCAAGCAGACAGTTACAGCTCACAGGACTGTCACTCATTCTGACGACTTGTCAGAGTTCATAAGAGACTAGAGGTGAATCTGCAAGCGCAGCAGGCAGCAACCATAATTCCAGCCCCTGATATATCTCTGTAAAAAAAGTGTTGTCCATAGATTTTCATTTTTGATTTGTGTTTTTGGATCATTTTAGAAGTAATTTAGCTCGGGTAGACATTGCTTCTGGATGACAGTTTTTAAAATGGCAGTTGTATTACAGTGATGATGTAATATTTCAGGAACCATGGGAGCTATATATTCCATTTTGGTGTCAAAACATAGGTTTTGGGGTCAAGTTGTCTAATAGAGACAGAAAATAACTCTTCAGAGTAACCCTTCTGCAATTTTCACAAATGGCGGCTTTATAGTTATGTGTTTCAGCCATCATATTAGTTATTTATTTTTCTACTGTTTTTGTTTCAGATTTTCCGTTGATTCAAATTCGTAAACATAAGCGAAGCAGGTGGTAGCAGAGGATCTTTACCTCCTGACAGAGTGTGGCTATCTACAAAATCCGAGGACTCCTTCTACAAAGAAAAATGTGTCATATGCCAAACTAATCTGAAAGAAAAGCTATTATCAACTGCAGCTCGCCAGAAGAGAGTTTGAGATGCTGCAGAAATACGGCAAGATGAAATTCACAAAAGATTGAAACTGATGGGTGAAGAGGATCAAATATTATATCATTGTAACAGCAACTGCTACAAGTCGTATGCAATGGAAAAAAGTCTGCAAAAAATTGTCACAAAATAACAGAAACCAGTGAATCACAACAAGAATCTGAGACTTCTGAGACGGCGACAACAACCAAACTCAATATCCATCCACTTAGAAGATCGATGGCTAACCCTCGCCCACCTCTACCAACTGATCAGAAAGAAGGAGATCTTCAATGTGTTCTCTGTGGCTTAGCCAGAACAAGGACCAAAAGGACTGATGAAAGAACAAAGTACAGGGTATGTGAGTCTCAAAGGGCAAACATGTTTTTATCAGCAGCTAGTTTCTTCCAAGATGAAGTTTTCAGCTAAGTAGCTGATCTAAACAGTAACATGAATGTATTTTCTGCGCATTTGTATACCCATTCGAACTGCAGGCATGCATAAATTCGTAAATATGAATGTACAATGAGCTTCAAGCAGCAAAGTAACCACCACCCTTCAGTTAAGGTGGCACTCTTTGAAAAAGCAAATTCAGTTTTAAAGCCACTCTTGAGTGCTGGGCACAGGTTCACACTCAGTGAGATCAGAGAAACAATGGTCAACATTGATGAAACTGTATTGATCCATAATAATGAAATTAAGATTTTTCTGCTGAGGATGTACAATGACAGAATTTGTTTTTGTCAGTCCAGCAAAAAGAATGAGACACTTACGATGTTCTCAGCTGATTTAAATCCTGAAGTTCTTGCTGTAATAATAAGATCGCAGAATGCAGTAAAATCATCAGGAACCATTTTAAGAAATGCCCTGAAAGATTTAGATTTTGGACTTAGTGACAAATTTTGTGATGCCCCAGAGTTCTGCAAATCATGGCAGTCAACAAGAATGCCTGATGTTATTTTAACATTTTTTACATCATTGTTTAATATCAGCAAAGCAAAACAGTCACAAACTAAAGTTCTTGAGTTTGGGACGAAGCTGACAACATTGATGATGGCTTTGAAAATAAAAGCGAAGAAGTAGAAGGCAATCCCATGAATTATGCTGTGCAAATGTACTATTTTTTCCAAATCGCGTTTTATGAATTACATCATGGCAAAAAGAAAACTCCGCTAAACATGATGACTGCCCACGCAATCTATGACAAGTGCAAAAGTAGAGAGCTAATCACTTCAATGAATAGTTATAATTACATAGAACGGAGCAGGGACTTGTTAGCAGCTCATACTGTAAAATCCTATGAACCTGACAGCAAACCACTTCTAAGTCACTTTACCATGAAAGGATTTACAATTGCTGCTCTTGATAATTTTGATTTTGAAGATGGCTCTTCTTTGTCTGGAACATCCAGCACACATGATATTGCCATGGTGCTTTTTCAATACTGTACCAATGAATTCGCTGCTGCAAAAATAAGCTGTGTCAGCTGTAGGCATAAACAAACAAAGCTGCAAACTTGTAACCCAACTGCCTTGCCAACGTGTGCAAAATCACTACAAGGCATCAACATATTCCAGTCTAGCAGAAAGTTTCAAAGCGGCTAAGGACATGGATCTTCTTCTACCTGCTGTTGCGGTCCGCAAAGCTGATTTAACTAAATTTATCATATCACTTATTCGGTGTGGACTGAAGGATGGAGAAAAGCCAGTTGCTCCGTGGGCTGGAATTCATGCTCTGATCTCCCAGAATACCATCCCACTGAAGAATGTTGTTTTTTTGCCAGTCATACCATCTCTAGTCACAAACTATGCAACAGTATACACAGCTCTAAAAAATGTCCAAAATGTGCGTACTCAGCTTGACGACCAGCCTATTCTGCCAATCTGCGATGAAGTTGTTTTCCATATTGTAGCTGATATTTTTATGATAATTCCAGTAGAATATGATGATCTTTATCCAATGATGGGCATTTTCCACATGACAAAAGTTGTGTTGTGGTGTGCAGGTCGTTATCTCAGTGGATGTGGCATAGACGATGCACTTATTGAGGCTGAAATCTTTGGAGGCAAAACTGTCCTGTCAGTATTGAGCGGAACTTATTATGTTTGTTCCTTACAAGGTATGCTCGTCATATCTGAGGCTATAGAAACATTACATTGGAATGCTTTCTGAAACAAGAATGCCAATTTAGGTTTTGCATATCTCATCTCAGAAGTGAACAAGGCACAGGGTGCACTTTATTCAAAAGACATAATGCAAAGCCAGGTAATGTTCAATACACTCAGTTCAAAATCAGAAAACCTGAAAAACAAGTTTATAGAGTTTTTCGAAGAATGTAAAGAAAACTTTGCAAGTACTGAGGAAATGTTTACACATGATAGCTCTAGTAAAAAACTTGGTACATGCTGGTTGGGAAGGTGATTAGGAGCTGCAATTGAAGACTGTGGAGTCACTGATTACTGTGTTTCACAAATTCGATTGCATAAACTACCTGAGATATAGGCCCTGGTATTTGTAAAGAGTGAAGAAGCTAGAGGTGGAAAAACCCATACGTCTATAGAAAATTCATCCAAACACATGTTGTGGTGAAAGACAGAGAGGGAAGGTTCAATGCCGTGTCTCCATGAAACTGGAACAGATGATCCAGAGATCACAGAAAAGCTCCAACTGAATTGTTGGTAAGACACATAAAAGTGAATATGTTTCTCAATGGCAGCTAGTTTACCATCAAGTCCTTTCTATTTGCAATGTTTTCAGAGAGAAGACAAATTCAGAATTAATGGACAGCCGAGAAACTGTTCCTCACCACACACTTGTGGGAAAGAGAGAGGAATTATTTTGATAAATATGTTGACAGCCCTATTAATTTCATGCTGGTGCAGGGTAACTCCTTTGAAATGACTGAGCCTGTGCAACTATACAGCTTTGTGACCCAAGAATATGTGGGTACAGATATAAAGACATGTCTCCTAGATGTTCTGGAATATGGATCGAAACTTCCACACTTTAGTTGCCATAGTAAGAGTTTCATCCAACCAGTCACTACAAAACAGGTTACACAAAACAAGTTTTGCAAGCACACGAGAGATGGATGTAGCAAAAGAAAGAGGTGAATTTATCTAGGACATTCTGTTGCATGATCTTCTTAAAAAAACACATTATTTGACGGAGATACTGCAACCAAACCAGTGAATCACAAAGTTAGACAAGAACTTGAAAAAAAACTTTCACTTGAAGAATTTCATTTAGAAAAGGTGTCCTCATTGAAAACTGCTGCTGTTGTGGACTATATGTCACAATTGCAAATGGTAAAGCTTTCATCCATGCAAAAATTTGGAGAGGTTGTTCAGACTGTTCTACAGATATCAAAGTCAGTGTGTACCTTGCAAGAACTGCACATTGTCTTTGACAGTTATCTTGAACTATCTGTCAAAGAATGTGAGAGAATCAAGCAAATGTCTAAAAGTGGAACAATTGTCCTTGCCTGCATTAAAAATTTGACAACTGTACCTCTGCAACTTGAGGAATTCTGGTCATCAATATTGAACAAGATGAACTTGGAGACATTAACTTGCCAAAACATTGCTGATGCTTCAGTGAACACTGAGATTCCAACTATTGCAAGTGGAATGATTGCCAATGAGGAGTTGGTGCCTGCAGAGATATATTCAAAAGGTACGGGCCATATTGTTCAAGATCTTAACAGCAAATTGGAGGAAGCTGGACTTCATGTTGTGCCACATGGTGAGTGGACTGTTCGAAATGGTGACAAAGAGAAAAGATGGCTCTAGGCCTGCCACTGAAGCCTAGTTGGGCAACTTAAACTGCCGACTCGACATAGAAAAATGCATCCTTTTGTCAAGTCAAAACCATTCTTTTTAATATTTATAAGTCACCCCTAGCGAAGTCCATACTAGGCATCAAAGTGGTACCATTGGCTTCCATCCTCAGAAAACTACCTGACATGGAAAGGACAAAAGAAAGACTGCACTTATTGAACTTGTGGACCTCAGAAAAAAAGGCTGTAACATGAAAGACTGAACCTGCTGAACCAAGATAGAATTTCAGAAAGAGGAAGGGCCGCTCCTACTGTTGACTTGGTGCGAGAGACCCCAAGAGCTGGACCTGGTCCCATTCGTGCCAGAGACCAGTGAGTGGATTCCATTGGCTAGTTGGCTAGCCTCCTGTTAATCTTAAGGGACATAAAAGCTAAGAAAATCAACACCTGCCAAGTGCCCAGCTGACCAGTAGCACTGGACTTGCACTTGGCATCGCTGGTGTAGTACATGAGATTGAGTCCCAATCTCCCAAAGGGTGCCTCCTAGGTACTGGACCCTTCGATGGTGCTAGAATGTATATTTTCTCCTCACAGAACTGCAACCTGTGAGCCTAAAGCAAAAGATAATAGTTTTTGGGCACAGAGTTTGAGGCTCATCGACTTCTGCTACTTGCCAATGCCTGTGTAGGCTCAAACGCCATTGGGAACCAAGGCTCTTCACAGGACTGCTGGACTTTGTCTGCCCATCAACGTGAAGCCCAGCTATGGCTTCAAGCTCCAGAGGACTCCACCGACCCTACCGTCATGGAGAAAAAGAACCAGAAATGTTTATAAGTGCAAAGATAAAATCTTGATCAAGGCCAGCCTGGTGCCAGCACCCGACCTCCAGTTCCATCGCAGTCAGCCTGAAATTTTGACTTTGCCCTGATCCTAGCATTCTAGGCCCATAGAATACTGCTCAGAATGGAAAACATTGCTTTATAAAATTTTGAAGCTTTTTGGAGTGAAAAGCAGTGATTTATAAAAATTCACAAAATCTCATTTCCGATTCCCTTCATCTGATTTTTGTTGTTCTGATGTCTATTTAAAGACAACATTTCTATACATTTCAGTGGGATGTTTGTTGTGCCATATATCTGCCATATTAACTGTTTGGATACTGATAAATGCTTTACACTTGTTTTCCTTTGAGTTAAGCTTGGTTACTTTGTGATACAGCTACATAGGGCTGAGCTATGGTTTGATTTAAATAATACTCAATGGACTTGATACAGAATAGTGCTAATATCACTTGGTGAGGTCTCACAACCACCCTAACTAGTAATCAACTTTCTCACAATAAGTAAGTATAGATTTACTGTTATTAACTCCTCATCTAAGTACCTAATAAGGTATATAGATGTGGGGTTAATAGTGAATCTACACATACCTATATATTCTTACATCCTTGATATTTTGTTCCTTGACATTTTGACTAGGATATTCTGATATCTTCATATCCCCTACTCAGTATTCTAGACTACAGCCAGCTGAGGTGCTAGTGTAGTCCAGGGATAATAATTCAAAGCCTAATAGATGCATGCTGGAGTCTACATCTTACCAAACGGGAGTATGCATTTAATTCACCAGTCATGATGTATCCTCCAAAATAGGTAGGATACAGCTGTGTTTTGACTTTCTACAGGCAGTTGTTAGAGCTCAATTTCTTCCCCAAGAATTATATCTGACACTGTCCAGGCACTGTAGAATTGAACCTAAATAAGAGTTGTACTAAGCAAAGGTGCTGGTGATTTCGAAGTGTATCCATGTTGTAAGTAGGTGAAGGAACACAAAACTCTACTTTGGGAGGAATTGTGGCTTTGTGGAGGAGTGGGGTATGGGGTTGAAAGCATTCAAAGCCCATAGAAGTGGAAAATGCATTTCTTGGAAGCATGATGGTTTGAGTACACATCTGAAAACACTAGATGCACCACAAAGAAACCTAAAAATCCTGAAGTAGTAAAACATTTCATCAACAGCTGAACGTCTGCTTTTCCTCTGTTTAATATGGATGCCAACCCTGTGCCTCCATGTGGCAAGTCCACTGATTATTGCAGAACACAAAACATTTAAATTTGCTTGTATACATCCAGTATGTAAAGTTAAACAAGAGCAAATGGTAGGAGAAGTATTTTGTACTCACTACTGCATTCAAGAGCATACCCACAGTGGGGACAGGAATACTCCAGTAGTGGACTCAGAGGAGGTGAAGACCTGTCAAGTTCGAAGACTTCAAATAACTGAAAGGATTGGGGAACTGGAGACTAACGAAAATAATAGGTGAGGAAGCAATGAACCCAAAGGCAGATTTGAAACACAAAATATTGTCATGGGGGGAAACTGGATGTGAACAGGTACTTCATTAAAAAAGCTCAACAACAGGCCCAGTTACCAGGCGAGGAGGATATGAGCTGAGTGACTTTTGTCCTGTCTCTTCCAACTTAATCCGGAAATAATGTGCCACCATGTCTCCACCATCTTCAGTACAGGAACTCTCATCCTGCAAACCTGAAGAGGCACAATGGGAAAGGCACAAAGCAATTCTGTAGGAGGCTTTTAGTGCACTTTTTCACTGCAAGGCTGAATTACATAATCTTCAGTCAGTTCCACCATGACTGTGAGTGCAGCCTTCATGAGTGTTAATATGATGAGAATCCTCTTCAATTTTAACACAGTGCTAGAGTAGAAGAGTGCGTGGAAGCCGCCCAATATGAGGTACATTCCCAAATTGTCAGTTGGTGGTGGGGAGACATAATGACGAGGAAAGAGATGATGGTATATAATCCTGGTTGCCACATAATGTGAAGGAAAAAAATACATATCCCTAATACTTAATGACCTGGATGGTGCAGTAGGTCTAAGTGACTTTGGAATTAATAAGGCAAATACATACTGTTACTAGTCACTGTACTCTACCTAGATGCACCCTCCATGGGTCAGGTAAAACAAGTCACAGTATGGGTCACAGTGAAGTTTATTGCAGTGGAGGGGGTAGTATAATTGAATACACCTTTACCTGAAGATGAGATAGTGAAGGTGAGCACAGACTACTCTAGAAGCAAGGCTCTGACCTTTAAGGTTGGTCACAGTAATTTTAAAAACAGTATAAAACACTTCTGGCTCCACAGCTGTTGGAAATTCATGAAGAATGGCTTGGGAAATGCAATCTGCCAAACATGACTAATAAGGGCCAGTTCATATTGCTCCTTGAGCTGCCTAAACCACCAAATAACTGTGGAACGTACAGGTCACTGTCAGTTATACATTTTACTAGAATTTGGACAAAATGCTGGCTAACAGACTGCTTTCACTGATGCCACTTCTGATCCTCCCCGAGCAGGATGACTTTGTTCCAGGACGATCAACATCCAGTAACTTGATGAGAACGCTTGCGATCATTTATCAAGGAAACCCAGACATTGAAGCTTAGAAAGAGACTCTTGATGCTTCAATTGGTGGAGTAGGCCTTATTGTTTCAGAGATTAGAGAGGGTATGAGGAGGCAATGTTTTTTGTCGCAGGTCCATCTCTTGTACGTCTTGACCCTTGGTCAGTTTAAGGACTATGGGACTGATTTAGAGTTTGATGGAGAGGGTATTCCATTGCAACAGTGATGGAGTACCCTCTATCGGGTACTTGCAAAGATTTTCACTTGGGCCAAAATGTTTGATCAGTGATGTGACCATGATCTGCATTAATGCCAGCCAGGGTGGCAGTTGCGGGTGGGGGAGGGGAGAGGTTGGCGATAAGTTGGGTGTAGGGAAAGAGAAGCAAATACACCTGGTGGCTGACTTGCATAATGTTGAATCCAGAAAATCTGGGATTAATCCCTGTTTCCCCACTTAACCAAATTGTGTGATCCTAAACAACTGTTTTATTTCTCTTTCCCTCCTTTTTTGATTATCTCATATAAGAAGACATCAAAATACATTACTTCAGGATTTGCGCTATACAAAACCTTTTCCTGGATTTGATTTAATACACTATAATGTTGCTCATGTATAATAGGAGCTCAAGCCACCCAAAGAGTGTAAATAACAACTGACTTTTCTCTTAGTTCACTATTGGTATTGTTGTCAGGGTGGAGGGAAACTATTACTTTAAAAAAAAGTACTTCTCAAAGCACTGATATAATCTGAGGTACTAAGGTGAAATGGTTCTGCATGATAATGAAATATACTTTTTACACTTTTGCTGCAAGATGCCTTTAAAAATGAAAGTGTTCCTAAAATGAAGCACTGCATGACACCCTAGTTACTTCCTTTCTTTGACTTCAATTACCCTTTAAATAAATGCTTGCCTGCTTACTTTACATCTACTTGATGTTAGTGCTGGGTCGAGTAAACAGCAGCCTTGTGTTGCTGTTGAGGAGGGCGCCCCATGTAAAGGGTAGGAGGGTCACATGCAGCCCCTGGGCTGTACTTTGAGTACCATCGCTCTTCACCAAGCTGAAGCTCTGCCTTCCTAATTCACAGACCTGCGGTCCTTCAGTATGTCATCAACAAAGACTACCCTGTCTCAGTCGCTAGCATACTCTTGGTGGAGCAGGGACTTTAAATAAATATTTGGTTTATGACGTAAATCTCACCAACTCATCCGGACAATAGTCCCCGCTCTTACTAGGCCAAAGGTGAAAAAACCTTGGAGGTAAGTATGAATTAATCAAGAACTGTAGCTCAAGATCAATTCATTTATCACAGTTTCAAATTTGATCTTTGTTAGTCAATGATTAGAGTTGGTGCTTTATTTAAAATCTTTTAGTTAGTAAATCTTTATTAATCATTATAAGAGAAAATTTGTCAATTAATCAATACAAATCATTAATATCAGAGCAAATGTATGAAGCACATTCTATATAGGAAACTCCCTAATCTAAGTCTTCGAGAGTGGGAGAAAAGCGTCAGTTAGAATCCATAAAGAGCTCTAAATTCAAGAGATGAAAGGATGAAGCTATATTATAAAATCTCAAATCAATGAAGCAGAATTTCTCATAAAGAGAGGTTCAAGAAACTCAGTAGAGTCTCAGAGCAACATTGATTCTGGCAGGGGAAATAAAAGCATCTCTCAGAATGAATTTGAGAAGTGTCAGCAGAGAGTCTGAGTCAGGCTATGCTTAAAGTGAAGGCTCTTGAAGGAGTCTGGAAAGGGTCTGAGCAGGATCTCAGAGAGAGAGAGAGTACTGTTCTGGCCTACCTACAGTAGGAACAGGCACAGTTATAATTTCTCATATGAGCAGTTTGCTACAACTTGTTGCAAACTCTCAGCAGCTCATCCAATCAGGTAGCGGTGCCATTATGGGAACAGCAAAGTGTCCATCATCTAAGCAATCTGGAGACAATGACTCTCAAATATTTAGGGGCATATTTATACTCCGTTTGCGCCGAATTTGCGTCGTTTTTTCGACGCAAATTCGGCGCAAAACTAACGCCATATTTATACTTTGGCGTTAGACGCGTCTAGCGCCAAAGTATGGGCAAATAGCGTCATTTTTTTGCGTGAACGCCTTCCTTGCGTTAATGAGATGCAAGGAAGGCGTTCCCGTCTAAAAAAATGACGGCGACGCAAATGCGTCGTATTTATACTCCCGGGCAAAAATCACACCCGGGAGTGGGCGGGGCATAAAACCCTGCATTTGCGCCACTTTTTAACGCCTGGGTCAGGGTAGGCGTTAAGGGGCCTGTGGGCTCAAAATGAGCCCACAGGTGCCCTCCCCTGCCCCCAGGGACCCCCCCTGCCACCCTTGACCACCCCAGGAGGACACCCAAGGATGGAGGGACCCATCCCAGGGACATTCAGGTAAGTTCAGGTAAGTATACATTTTTTTTTTTTTTTGGGTGGCATAGGGGGGCCTTATTTGTGCCCCCCTACATGCCACTATGCCCAATGACCATGCCCAGGGGACATAAGTCCCCTGGGCATGGCCATTGGGCAAGGGGGCATGACTCCTGTCTTTACTAAGACAGGAGTCATGTAAATGGCGTCTGGGCGTCGTTAAAAATGGCGCAAATCGGGTTAAGACGATTTTTTAGCATCAACCTGACTTGCGCCATTTTTAAGACGCCCTAACGCCATTTTTCCCTACGCCGGCGCTGCCTGGTGTACGTGGTTTTTTTCCACGCACACCAGGCAGCGCCGGTCTGCTTGCGCCGGCTAACGCCATTCAATAAATACGGCGCCCGCATGGCGCTTCAGAATGGCGTTAGCCGGCGCAAAAAATGTTGACGCTAAACTGCGTTAGCGCAGTTTAGCGTCAAAAAGTATAAATACGGGCCTTAACGTCTAACAAGAAACATTGTGGATACATTTAGCTAGTTATTGTTCGTTTCCCACCATTCACTTACTACAAGACAAAAACAGTCTCTACAACAATAAATAGATCATATGGTTCCCACTCATTCTTATATGCTCCGCGGCTAACGCCAAGGCCTCGGAGGAATCACGGAGAGCAGCACAGCATCAGAGGACGCGAAGTGGGAGTCGCACGGCTGACTGGATTTAGGAACTAGTGGTTCCACTCTGGGACACATGCGAAAATGACAGCCGGTGCGTGGAGGTGTTGATGAATCACCAGTCAAAGGAGCCTGTGAACCCCCCCCAAGAATCGGAGCCTGTTCTCGACTTGGAGACGTGGTTGGAGGGCCAGGACAAATAGTGTGAACACCGACAGCGAAGCAGGCAGGAGGTGAGTGAAAAAAAGGGGAAAACAACATGATGAAAAAGCGCACCCTGCCCCAGAGAGATTAGCACTAGGCCCTCTTTCAGGGTCAGCGCCAGCTTGGCGCACTACTGAAATGGCCCACGTAGACGTAGGTGTGGTGGTATCTAAGCTGGTGCAGATAAGTCATAAGGGGGGGCTCTGTCATATTTAGAGGAGAACAATACCCAACATAATGAAAAGGATTGCTCATTAATTCCAGCCTAAGGTACACCCAACTGGTGAAAATATGAAGATGGCGTGAAATTCGAAGACCAAGTGCCCCTCTTCATTGGATAAAACCTTCAGCCCAGGGTTTACCCTCTCAATATTGCAACCCCCTTCTCAAACACCACTCTCCTCCGTCACTCCTCAAACTACCCCTAAAGTATAAAGCGTGATTATAGAATCTGAGTGCAATGAACCTGTCATTGGTAGCAAGCCAGGGGGCAACTTGCAAAACTCCAGTGACAACCAGAGCCTACCACAAAACTTGCGTCTTCCTGAGCAGACAAAGCAAGGCCAGGCTAGCACTCAACAAAATAGGAATGGGTAGCTACAGACACATCCTCTATTTACCTTGACCGGATCCAATGAGTACAAGGAACCACCTAAACTAGCACCTTCGGTGGAGCACCTAGTGGAAGTGGGGGGGCAGGCCAGACATAACTCAGTACCTATTCTGCAGTCTCCATCTTCCTATGAGTTATTGAATACTCAGCGACGCTCAGACCACTATATCTCTGCTGGGTCAATAGACTATTCACCTACTTCGGACTCAATTCAAATGGGGGCCACAACAGGGCACCAGGAAGTAGGTAGAATAATGGAAAATATGGGCTCTTTGGTCTGTTCAAGTCCTGGTCATCCCGGGCTGGCTTTCCGCGACCAGGTGAACAAATGGGAGAAGGCTTTTCAGCAACAGAGTGTCTTCTTCTTCAGATCCTTAGTGAACTTAAGGCTTTAAAACTGTCACGGGAAGAGGTAAATCGAAAGACCGAAGCCCAGCTCAGCCTCATAAACAACAACATGGAGCACTTGAGTACTCGTGCTAAGGAAGTCGAACAACGGGTATCAGACTTAGAAGATGGTGGTTCGCACATTGAAGCATCAATTGCCAGATGCCAAGCTGAATTGGCCAATTTGCAGTCATCGATGCTGAGAATCGCTCCTGTTGCTCTAACCTAAGGTTCACAGGGATACCAGAAGGGAGAGAGAATGGTCAAACGGTCATTAAGTTAATCTCAGATCTGACAGGGCCTTTGCAATTCCTGGAGATTACTCATTTAAAATCTTCTCTGACACGTCTGCACTTGCAGCGCGCAGACAATGGGAGTTTAAAGAGCTGATTCTGGTTTTCCAGAAAATGGGTGCACCAGCCAGCCTGGCCCAACAATCAAAATTGAAAGTTTTGAATAGAGGACGGGCTAATATATTCCATACAGTGGAGGCAGCAAAAACTCTTCTGAGTTTTATACGGAGTGCAGACGAGGGGGATTGTAGAGACATTGCATTAGGGATTACATGTATCAGTCAGTAGCTATTTGCCTGTTCGTTTGGAGTTGCAAGATAGAGTTTGGTAGGTTTGGGAGGGCTACACGGAAAACGATCTCGGGTGACATTGAGGGATTATTTCTTATGCTCTGTGGCTCGGGGATTATGAGTTGTAATGTATTGATGAAGTGAAACTAGCCAAAAAATGTTTAAAGTCTGCCAGTGTCCGAAAAAGGAAAGACTATGATGCCTCCTGGATGTTTTAGCATCTACGGTGCTATGTCAAGGCTCCACAGTAGGAGTAATGGGATGGGGCAGTGTAACAGGCTAGTAGAGCCAAGGCAGGATGATCGGGTGGAATCAAGGGAGGGGAGTGCTCTGAGAGTCCCCAGTCGGGAGAGTCTTGAGTCCAGATCACTCAGGGAGGGAGTGGAGGAATGGGGGTGGGGCCAGAGTTTGCGGGGCGGCGGCATGTGGAAGGAATTAAAAGGTTGGGAAAATTCAGGTTTTTTCATAAAGTAGCAGGGACTAGGTATGGCTGGAAAAGGACATTGTCAAGCTAACTAAAAGATATGGTGAACCTTAAGATAATTTTCTGCAATGCATATGGAATTTCAAATAGGCAGAAGAACAGGGCAATGTTAACCTGTTCTGTGCCCAGGACGTAATGGTTACGTCCTGAGGCACAGTGCTGCTGTGCCCAGGACGTAACCATTACGTCCTGGTCACAGAGCCCAGAGGGAGCACTAGCGCTCCCTCTGTGGGGTTCCCCCCCAACCCCCCAAGTCAGGGATGGAAGGGGAACCCCTACCACCCCCGACCCCCCCAACCCCCCTGTGACGTCAGCACGCGAGCGCGCGCTGATTAGTCACAGGGTCTCCCCCATTAGAGCTTCCAGCGCGATTGAAAGAGAAATGCAAAGCATTTCTCTTTCAATCCCATGGGGGAGGCCCGGAGGGGCTTCAAAGGGAAGGAAATGTATTTCCTCCCCTTTGAAATCACTCCCAGGGTTTCAAAAGAGCTTTTGAAACCCCCCTAGACACCAGGGATATTTTTTTTTGCCTGAAACTGACAAAAGGGAGCGACCCCTTGGGCAAAGGTCGCTCCCAAGGGTTTTTTTTGGGGAAGGCCTTTTCTGCCCCCCCTGGGGGCAGATCGGCCTATTATTAGGCCGATCTGTCCCTAGAGGGGGCAGAAACCTCTAGGCACCAGGGATCTTTTTTTTTTCTTCTTTTAGTTATGTTTTCTTTTTTTTAGGTGGGGAGCGACCCCTTAGGCAAGGGTCGCTCCCCTAGGGGGCAAATTATATTTAGGCCATTTCTGCCCCCCTTGGGGGCAGATTGGCCTATTTTGATGAGGCCAATCTGCCCCCAAGGGGGGCAGAAACCATCAGACACCAGGCAGTTTTTTTTTTTTGCGTGAATTTCACGCAAGGGGAGCGACCCCTTAGGCAAGGGTCGCTCCCTGGGGGGGGATTATTTTAGGCCATTTCTGCCCCCCTGGGGGGTAGATCAGCCTGTTTTGATTAGGCTGATCTGCCCCCAAGGGGGGCAGATACCACTAGGCACCAGGGATTTTTTGTTTTTTTTTGTTTTACAGATGGGGAGCGACCCCTTGGACAAGGGTCGCTCCCCTGGAGGGGCAAATTGTATTTAGGCCATTTCTGCCCGCTTTGGGGGCAGATCGGCCGATTTTAGGTCAATCTGCCACCAAGGGGGGCAGAAACCACTAGGCACCAGGGATCTTTTTTTTGCGCCGTCACGCAAGGGGAGCGACCTTGTAGGCAAGGGTCGCTCCCCGGGGGGAGGTGGGGGGGCAAATTTATTTTAGGCCATCTCTGCCCCCCCTGGGGGCAGGTCGGCCTATTGGTATAAGGCCGATCTGCCCCCAGGGGGGGCAGAAACCTCTAGGCGCCAGGGCAAATAGTTTTTTTGTGTTTTTTGTTTGTTTTTTTTTTTAGAGATGGGAAGCGACCCATTAGGCAAGGGTCGCTCCCGTGGGGGGCAAATTGTATTTAGACCATTTCTGCCCCCCTTGGGGGCAGATTGGCCGATTGTAGGTCAATCTGCCACCAAGGGGGCAGAAACCACTAGGCACCGGGGATTTTTTTTTTGGCGCCAATGTCACGCAGGGGGAGCGACCCCATAGGCAAGGGTCGCTCCCAGGGGGGACGGGGGGGTTGGGGGGTGGGGGACAAATTTATTTTAGGCCATTTCTGCCCCCCCTGAGGCCGGCTGAGCTAGAGGCCTAAATCCACAGGTAGGCACTGTTTTCCATGAAAAAATGTGATGTGTCCACGTTGTGTTTTGGGCCATTCCCTGTCGCGGGCGCTAGGCCTACCCACACAAGTGAGGTATCATTTTTATCGGGAGACTTGGGGGAACGCTAGGTGGAAGGAAATTTGTGGCTCCTCTCAGAATCCAGAACTTCCTGTCACCGAAATGTGAGGAAAACGTGTTTCTTTAGCCATATTTTGAGGTTTGCAAAGGATTCTGGGTAACAGAACCTGGTCAGAGCCCCACATTTCACCCCATATTGGATTCCCCTGGGTTTCTAGTTTTCAAAAATGCGTTAGTTTGCTAGGTTTCCCCAGGTGCCGGCTGAGCTAGAGGCCAAAATCCACAGGTAGGCTCTGTTTTCTATGAAAACATTTGATGTGTCCACGTTGTGTTTTGGGCCATTTCCTGTCGCGGGCTCTAGGCCTACCCACACAAGTGAGGTATCATTTTTATCGGGAGACTTGGGGGAACGCTCGGTGGAAAGAAAGTTGTGGCTCCTCTCAGATTCCAGAACTTTCTGTCACCGAAATGTGAGGAAAACGTGTTTTTTTAGCCAAATTTTGAGGTTTGCAAAGGATTCTGGGTAACAGAACCTGGTCAGAGCCCCACAAGTCACCCCATCTTGGATTCCGCTAGGTCTCTAGTTTTCAAAAATGCACAGGTTTGGTAGGTTTCCCTAGGTGTCGGCTGAGCTAGAGGCCAAAATCTACAGGTAGGCACTTTGCAAAAAACAGCTCTGTTTTCTGTCAAAAAATGGGATGTGCCCACTTTGTGTTTTGGGACATTTCCTGTCGCGGGCGCTAGGACTACCCACACAAGTGAGGTATCATTTTTATCGGGAGACTTGGGGGAACGCTGGGTGGAAGGAAATTTGTGGCTCCTCTCAGATTCCAGAACTTTCTGTCACCGAAATGTGAGGAAAATGTGTTTTTTTTAATCCAAATTGTGAGGTTTGCAAAGGATTCTGGGTAACAGAACCTGGTCAGAGCCCCACAAGTCACCCCATCTTGGATTCCCCTAGGTCTCTAGTTTTAAAAAATGCACAGGTTTGGTAGGTTTCCCTAAGTGCCGGCTGAGCTAGAGGCCAAAATCTACAGGTAGGCACTTTGCAAAAAACAGCTCTGTTTTCTGTGATGTGTCCGCGTTGTGTTTTGGGGCATATCCTGTCGCGGGCGCTAGGTCTACCCACACAAGTGAGGTATCATTTTTATCGGGAGACTTGGGGGAACATAGAATAGCAAAACAAGTGTTATTGCCCCTTGTCTTTCTCTACATTTTTCCCTTCCAAATGTAAGACAGTGTGTAAAAAAGACGTCTATTTGAGAAATGCCCTGTAATTCACATGCTAGTATGGGCACCCCAGAATTCAGAGATGTGCAAATAACCACTGCTTCTCAACACCTTATCTTGTGCCCATTGTGGAAATACAAAGGTTTTCTTGATATCTATTTTTTACTCTTTATATTTCAGCAAATGAATTGCTGTATACCCGGTATAGAATGAAAACCCACTGCAGGGTGCAGGTCATTTATTGGCTCTGGGTACCTAGAGTTCTTGATGAACCTACAAGCCCTATATATCCCCGCAACCAGAAGAGTCCAGCAGACGTAACAGTATATTGCTTTCGAAAATCTGACATTGCAGGAAAAAGTTACAGAGTAAAACGTAGAGAAAAATTTATGTTTTTTTCACCTCAATTTCAATATTTTTCTTTTTCAGTTGTTATTTTCTGTAGGAAACCCTTGTAGGATCTACACAAATTACCCCTTGCTGAATTCAGAATTATGTCTACTTTTCATAAATGATGCGGTTTCTGGGATCCAGCGTTGGTTTCATGCCCATTTCTGTCACTGACTGGAAGGAGGCTGAAAGCACAAAAAATCGTAAAAATGGGGTATGTTCCAGTAAAATGCCAAAATTGTGTTGAAAAATTGGATTTTCTGATTCAAGTCTGCCTGTTCCTGAAAGCTGGGAAGCTGGTGATTTTAGCACCGCAAACCCTTTGGTGATGCCCTTTTCAGGGAAAAAACCACAAGCCTTCTTCTGCAGCCCCTTTTTCCCATTTTTTTGAAAAAAACGAATTTTTCACTGTATTTTGGATAATTTCTTGGCCTCCTTCTGGGGAACCCACAAAGTCTGGGTACCTCTAGAATCCCTAGGATGTTGGAAAAAAAGGACGCAAATTTGGCTTGGCTAGCGTATGTGGACAAAAAGTTATGAGGGCCTAAGCACGAACTGCCCCAAATAGCCAAAAAAAGGCTCAGCACAGGAGGGGGAAAAGGCCTGGCAGCAAAGGGGTTAATGTGGCTGATATCATTCAATCCTGAAGCCATTGTTCTTCAAGAAACCCATCTAAAAAGTAATAACACCAAAGTCTATATCCCAAAACAGTACTCAGTAGCCCTATTCGCTTCTTCTGTGTTGGCAGTAAGAGGGGTGGCAATATACTTGAGTAATAGAGTCGACTGGATTATAAAAGAGGTTATTAGAGATCCCAAAGGGAGATAGCTCTGGCTAAAGGTCATACTGTCAGGATTTCAAATTAAGCTGGTCAATTACTATGGGCCACACACAGATGAAGTAGAGCTACTAGTACAACTTTGAATACAATAAAAAACGATTTTCAGTTAATGGATCCTTGGTGAGAAGAGTACCCAGCAGCCACCCAATATACTTGCTTTTCACATCGCCATAAAACAGCTTCACAAATAGATTTTTTTTAGTGTCTCATACATTGAAGGATGTTGGTTCGCATATATGGAACGCTTTTTCTGACCATTCAGCGGTCATGGTGATGACAGAACTAGAGGTAGCTAGCAAGGAGGGATCCAGGTTGCAGTTTGATAGATCCTTACTTGGCAGCCAGGAGTGGGTCACCTATATGAGAAAATGCATATAAGACTTCTTTCAGTTTAATCAGAATTCCGCGTCTTTGTTCAACGTATGGGAGGCTTTCAATGTTACAGCAAGGGGTCAGACTATTTCCTTCAAAGCATCGCAGACTCGACAGGGTGAATTTGAAATCTGCTTATCACTGTACATCTTGTCAGCCTGCCCAATGATTGTCTCTCTCCTACTCATTGGCAAATCCTGTCCCTCTGCACTGTCTGAAACATCACCCCAGCATGTCAAAAGCATTTCTGTAACCCCTTGTGTAGGATCACAATGTAAGATGTCATTCTAATGGACTCACAATCATGGGCAATGTACAGATAGCACTACAGCACTTTTCAATAAATAGCACTTAAACAACAAATTTGTCTCTGTGTAATGTGACACATCAACTGTGCAGTAGATAACTGAAATGCGCCTCCTGTCAAATTACGTAGATTGTCAATACAACTGTCCTGAAATTATGTAGTCAGATAACTTTGCACAGTGGCCAGGATTGCATCATACTCTGCCCTTCCTGAGGGACATATCTAATGAAGTGAGAAACCATACACCATCATGCTGTGTTGGACAGAATAATGCTTCCTCGTGGGATCTCTAAGTCATCAAATAGTGGCCGCAAAATGTTGTCACTATGCAATACTAACACATGTAACAGTGCACACTAATCTAAGCAAACACTCCAAAAACTGCATGAATGAAGGTGTCTGAGTTTACATAAAAATAGGTAATCATGCTGAACTGTGTCACAAATGATCTATGTGAGTCATGAAGACAATACTACAAGAGTGCTTACGACAACTCACCTTATAAGGGTGTCTTTGATCATCACACTGCAGTCAGACCTAAAACTGTTCCCCCAATACCAAGTCTGGAAGCACTGTTTGTGACGTAGAAAACACACTTATCAACAGAAACACATTGTCATCCATATTAACTGTGATTGGTGGTTGCAACGAAGGGTGGAAACTTTGCAAGGTAGCTCTGGGGTAGCTGCCAATCTTCAGCTCAGTTGGGATTTGTTTGTAGCATAGGACACAAATGTAATAGTACAAAATTCATGTACACTGATTCCAAGCCCAGGCTCAAGTACCATTTAACACATACTGTTAAGGGTTAACCAAATATTTACTAAATGCTAATCACAGAAGAGGAAACTGAGGGAAAAATCTTACCTACCCTAATCTACCCTGACTACTCAATACCCACAACTGTCCCTAACTAACCTAAGCTACACTTACTTATCACATGTAACGAAACGTTCTAAACATCCACCCCCCACCCCCCTTATGAGACGGGACACATGGAGGACAACACATACTAACCTAAACACATACTATACTATCCTAAACATATATATTGTTTTCTATTTTTTTATTATTTTATATATATATATATATATATATATATATATATATATATATATATATATATATTTTTTTTTATTAAACACACAAGAACCCCATCATAGCCCACACACCCACCCACCCACACATGTAATAAGAAAAAATAGAAAAGAACAGGACCTCCCACCCCCCACCTACTAAGACTAACTACACTAACAGCCTATACTAACCTAACACTAAGCCCCCTAAGCCCACTAAGTATAAGAACAAGGAAAGAGTAGGGAGGGGAGGGAATAATGTCAATATCAAAAACAGTCTAGAGGTTGGCCCTACGGAGGGTCCTCTTGATCGACTTCACACGCCGGTTAATGTGGCGTACATCCCGGCACAGGTGGCTTAACTTGCGCAGCACACAGTCCATCTTCCGTTCCATATTGTGGAAGGCTGCAGGGTCAACAGATGGAGCTGGGGCAGTCTGGGTACCAGTGGAGGAGGTCTGTGTGTGTGTGGAGCCAAGGCCAGTGGGCTGTCCTGCACCTGTAGCAATGCTGGAGCCTGGAAGTCTGGCAGATGTAGGCACAACAGTCCCAGCTGTGGGTGGGGCCACCTGGCTTGAAGTGGTGGTTGTGCTGGTGGTGGCTGTGGTGGGCAAAGTAGGGCCACCCTGTGGGAAGGCCCTCCATGCCCCGGAGGCCCGTTCATGGCGATATCGACGGGCCATCCTCCTGAACCCCGACTCCACCAGCAGGGTGTGCTGGTATCTCATGGCCCTCCGCTGGAACTCACGGAGCCTGGTCTGGAGTCATGTTTACAGCTGTGAAGACAAATGCAAATATTCTACATTAGTAACTGCATTGTGTGAAATGGCACAAGAAGTTAATCATACAATACATCTACTGTACTTGTAACAGCTCATATCACAATACAGATCATTGAATGTCCCTGAGGAAGTACATGGCAGGACAGCCTACAAAGGTCACATCACACATAGCACATCCATAACCTACTAGATGGGTAACAACCGGCTTTGACTTGCCATCTGAGTTCCGCCAGTTATCAGCTAACAATCATGCTGCATATCCTCCGCCAAGACCTGGGCTACAAATGCCAGTGTACGGAATGCAAAACTAAAGCCACATGGTCTGCAAGTTGTAACAGGACTTGCCTGTATAGTACCAAGTGCCAAACCTGAGTGTGTATACTAGGTTCCAACCAAACAGTCACTTATTCACATGTATGTGTAACATACTGGTACCATCAGTACTAGGTACCCCATTCACAAACCCATGCCTGTGTTTGAGGGTGGGGGGGTGGATAAACAACTATCCATTTCCAACAACATGTACACCGAGGAGTGAATAGAAAACTCTGCACATGTTTGGCTCTACACACACACCACAGGTAAGGTCCATCAACAATTAGGAGTCAGCAAACCCTAGACCAATCATAGGGCCACACATGTCAAGAAATGCAGAACTTGGTATACAACATACACTTCCAGTAAGGCCTGACTTACATCAGGCACAGAGTTGCAAGAACACCCATGATCATGATTAGCATGCACACCTAGGCCATTGCACTCAAGTTCCACATACTTGTAGCACTACATGTGGAAGTACATGCTCCTAGGAGGTTCTACCTACAGTTTAATAAGTACCTTGGTAAATAGGGAAGCAGAAGTCTATTGGAAAACAATTTGCTGTACCAATCTTGGAGAATGTGGGTCTGAAAGGCTGAGCTGACTTCCAGTGCGACTCTTGTTGATACAAGTGTCATCTACATGACTCACCCCATTACTCACTGTGGTGCCTACAGGAATGGCCTACAATCCCTAGATAATACCATAGGATACACATTGGCCAACTCAAAACATTTGAGAAACTGAAATCCCCCTCATGGAACAAGACAAATGATTGCCCAACGCATCACACCTTGCCATGCTTTCAACACACAGGAGTCCATAACCAGCAAACACAACACATAACAGACATATCAAGACTTACTGGCGTGGTCGGGGTCCTCAAATGTAGCCTCCTCTCCCACAGTGTAGGGTGCCGGTCCACCTGCAAGGCATCGAAGGAAGAAATGTGCTCAAAATCTGTGCACTGACCAACAATTACATTAACATATACAATGTGTAGGCTGAATAAGGAAATGGCAGCCATTCAGACATGATGATACTGCATCTGATATATCACGGCCAACTTGTACATAGCATGGGTCTCCTGTGACAGTTACACACATATCTGCACACATGCATTGGCCCTAACTATCATGTGGTGGCAAACATGCCCCGTCATTGGTGACCTGAAAAAAATATGGAGTGTAATCGAGTCATCATGTGCATCCAAGAGAGACATCCAAAGCCTGGTTACTTGAGGACTGCATTACCAGTCAAACATGCTATGTGGCCATGACACATTTATGACACATAGGTACAATTTACAGAGGGACAGGGACTTATGTAAGCCCTCAGGTTGTTACAGTTTCTTCATTTGATGTGGCCCAGTTATGGTGATTTGCACCAACCATGGAGATGTGAAGCCATGTACATACCTTTGGACTGCCATCCTTAATTGGAATGTGGCACAACTAACTCCAACAAACATTCTAAGATGTTAGCTGAGGGCACCTTACACCTTTTCACGATGTTTCCAAATCCAGATCTGACATGTATCCAAAAAGATAATGGACCACAATAATCCCTAGCATTCATAGAACTTCCGTGAACGCTTTCCTTCCACACTCACCAGACTCACATGAGACATATGTCTGAGCCACTTTGCTATGATCAAGTGACGTGAAGCCAGCACTCATTTTCTGCATCATGTAGTGATTCTAAAGTCAGTCTAGCTATTGCATCAACAAAGTTAGCCAATATGTTGGTACATCTTTACTTCTCTGGCAAAAGTGCCCTATATAGACATGATTGGCTCCTATTTTGTTTGGTTGTCTGACACAAAGGCAGCACCAATTTACTTCACGGAAAAGTATCCTGTAAGTTTGCTGAGCACGTGCTACCTGACAGCTAGCAATTGTGATCCTTCCCATAGTGCATCAATTATCCCTGTGTGTTTCCCCAGCATTACACACAGTCAGCAAGTTAGCTGGCAGACATAGTACAATGTCACTACAGAGCATTTAATCGTGCACATTTACATGATTAGTACTCACCAACAGGGCCACCAATCACGATTCCCAGGTGGTCCAAGAGATCCTGCTCCCTGGTGATGAGGTCAGCCCACTGGTGCTTCAGCTGGTGGTCACTCCTCTGGCTGGCATACACACGCTGCAGGTGATGCAGCACCTTTCCCCACCGGATTCTGTGCGCCTCTGTGTGATACCCCTGTATCACCCTGCCCCCTGCCTCGATCATCAGTGGCAAGAAATGGCATACAAGCCATATGAAGCCCCCCAACTCCTCTTCACCCCTCCTGCCAAGACGTGGCTTACCAGACATTGTGGAAATGTGAAAGGGAATAGGAGTCAAAGAAATAGAAAGGGGAAAAGGGGGGAAAGTAGGGGTACAAATACAGAAGAAAAGTAAACTTAACCACTGAAAGAGCCCAACTATCCCCAAACTAGCACTACCCACAACAGAGTCCCACAAACAACAAAAACACTAGATAAATGGACAAATGTACACAAAACACAGTAGGACAGTATACACCAACAATATTTATTTCACAAATTGACAATAGAGACAGCACACAGGACAAAAAAGCACAAAGGGGGTCATTCCAAGTTTGGCTGGCGGTGGTTGCCGCCCGCCAAACTTCCCCCGTCAAAAGACCGCGGGGGCCATTTCGACTTTCCCGCTGGGCCGGCGGGCGCCCGCCAAGGGAGCGCCCGCCGGCCCAGCGGGAAAGGCCCTGCAACACAGGAGCCGGCTCCGAATGGAGCCGGCGGTGTTGCAGGGGTGCGACGGGTGCAGTTGCACCCGTCGCGATTTTCACTGTCTGCTAAGCAGACAGTGAAAATCATGCTGGGGCCCTGTTAGGGGGCCCCTGCACTGCCCATGCCAGTGGCATGGGCAGTGCAGGGGCCCCCAGGGGCCCCACGACACCCGTTCCCGCCATCCTGTTCCTGGCAGTAAAAACCGCCAGAAACAGGATGGCGGGAAGGGGGTCAGAATCTCCATGGCGGCGCTGCAAGCAGCGCCGCCATGGAGATTCAGCCCAGCCAGGGGTAATCCGGCGGGAAACCGCCAGATCCCCTTTTCTGACCGCGGCTTTACCACCGCGGTCAGAATGGGCAGGAAAGCACCACCAGCCTGTTGGTGGTGCTTTCCGTCGGTCACAGTCCTGGCGGTTTTTACCGCCAGGGTCGGAATGACCCCCAAAATCTAAGGACGCCACTCTCTACACAGCCACACAGTCTAGAAGAATCATAGACTGCAAAGTGAAAGTGAAAGTACACCCACTGTACTTGCTCTGTAAACAGGATATCCTATTACATCACTTCCTGTATAAAATGTCCGCCCTTTTTCGAGTTATGCGTCATTTTTTGTCCACCAATACTGTATTTGCGTCATTTTTTTTGACGCACAGGAGTGAAAATTAGCCCGCATCCAAATAATAGTCCATGGCCTGTACAATTATCTGGATGCGGTCTAATGCTCACTCCTGTGCGTCAAAATAAATTACGCAAATACAGTATTGGTGGACAAAAAATGACACATAACGCTAGGAACGTCAAAATTTCTGTGCATGAACTGGTTTTGGGCATTTTTTCTGTTTTTATGTTATGTTACATTTGGGACACATCAGAGATAGGCTGATGGCACCCACTATGGTGTTGATGGTGTATGTTCACATGTGTGACATCATACTGCAGCGGGCCATGATCTGCTACTTCCTTCACAGTATTTTGACGGTTGGCTGACGCACTAGATGACCATATGTGTGGCCTACATATATGTATTGCACAAATTGGGCATGTTTGGCATAAGGAGGGGATAGCAATGTGACGCACATATGTACAATACCTAAATGCCTTTGGCTCAATGTGTGTGCTTTGGCAACTAATGTATTTGTTGACCAAGTGTGTGTGTATCACATGATACATTATTGCACATATGCTTGTATGAATGTGACGTCCATGTGTCCAATCCTTAGGTGCAAGTCATTGTGGAACTGAGAGAGGACATATGTTAGTCATACATGTAGCAACATCCGTAATGTGGACTTCCAAGATTTAGGGTAACGTAGACACCACATGTGACAAAGCATGCACCAGATAGATGGCAGACGCTTGTTCATGTCAATGGTCCACATTTTCAACATCCTATGTCCTAGAGTTTTGGTAACAGCTTCCTAGGCTCTAGTTGATGACTCCCACAGTGAGTCATACACATGCATTGAAGAAGTGGGTACCATGTTGTTTGCCCAGACAGACAAAGGTGAATCACAAATGTTTGATGACACCACAGTTGAGGTCATAGAAGTGAGCCACAACTCTCAAGTGGCTGTGGTGGACCAGCAGATGAGGCAGCACGTGTCCACATATTTCCAGTGATCAATTGCCCATAGGTGTCTTGTTCAAGTGTGTGTCCAATGATGATCCTGTATATTTTTTGGGGTGTAATTTGTCACAGTTCAGTCTAGGACTCATCATGAGTCAATGGCAGCTATTCCTGTATCTACTGAGTATCCTTTGTTGATCAATGTGAGTAAAGTGGATATGGACATGAGAACCTACATCGGGATGGTCCCACCCTGTCACTAAAGAAGTGTAATGAGACAGTCAACAGGGCAACCTTGGTGTGCTGAGTGAGATAATGTCTCAGGTGTCATGTTCCGGTAGGTGTCATTACAACATTTGTACACAGGTTTGCCTCTGCAATTCCCACTGCATCTGGGAACATCATAGCCTCTGTGCTGATTATTCTCGCAGCTATTCACCACACACGGCCCATCAATATGTTGTGAGCACTGTGATTCTGTGTGTGAAATGTCAGGGTCCTCCCATGTGTGTATTTTTTATGGACATTATCAGAGGTTGCTGGTTCTGCTGAAGGCCTGTACCCAATCCCTGCATACGGCCCTGGGACACTGTCACACTTTGTCATTCATGCATAAATGAGACCCAGACAAGGGATGGGCCATGAATTTAATGTGTTTGGGTATGCATTGAAGAAGCCCATGCCCAAATACCTCCTGATGAATGATAGGTTTGCTAACGCAAGTGTGGTACATATGTAGACACAGGGATACTTTAGTGTGACGCACAGACAGATGCCAGTCAGGCTGACAGAATGCAGGGTGAATCAGGATCCAGCAATTTGACAAGTTACATAATCAGTGGTCTGACTAAGACTGTTTGGAGGACGAACTAGAGAGTTGACATGTCGAACTGTGTATGTCCTGTGTTTTTGAAGGTGACAAATGAACACAAGGGCTGTGTTACACGGCTTAATTAGTATCAATGCTTAACGGTGTATTTGACATAATGGCAACTCCTATGCTGTTCCAGGCATCAGCAGGGCAGTGAGTGTTGAAATGGGTGGTGTGCATGGAGGAGATCACAGGTGTTGGCTGCATCTGTTTCTCACAAGTCCTGTAGGTGAGATTTGCATTCTAATGGCCAACAGACATTTTCACACGGGAAGCAATCTACAGGTGCTAACAGGGCTTAGAAACTAGAAGCCAGTGTATTAATTGACCTGACGTCCATGCAGTCAGATGTTCTATGACAATGGCATACCATAGGACAGGATGTAGCACACTGGATTGCTATTGACAAGTTGTGTGTGTAGAGGAGGCAATATCAAGGTACACATCTTAGTATTCCAGAGACCTCTTCAGACAGGTGGGTTGAGACCAGAGGCATGGGTGTGTTAGGAGTTAGGAAATGGGCTGACATGTACATGGAATGTCATGTGCGCAATGCTGCTCATATGTGTGGCACTTGTGCTGTCTATGTACAGCTTCTATGGAACTCTGGTCACAGATAGTCCTTGCAAATATTGGATGCAGTTGGACTTACTGCTGTCAAGGGTCTTGTCAGACATTCCTGTTGCTGATGCAAAAGCACATCGACTGCCTCATGTATGAGGCTTGTTTTCCCCTTATTGAGTGATGGTGTCTTAGTTGTGTGCCATATGCTGCATTGGACCTTGATTTCAACATGTATGTGTGAAATAGGTGTGGTCCTCTGCTATTGGCCTTCAAAGGAGACATGCACATGATATATGTCATTTACAGTGTGTGTGTACGTGACCATTGTATGTTACGCATCACATTAGCTCTGGGATTTTCATTGTCCTAATCAGTATATCAGCAATGCTCCATGAGGCAACACTCTTATTCTGATAGTTAGAGATGAAGGTGTGCAAAAATGATTAGCCAGACCATGATATGGTGTTTATTATATGTGTTTATTTAAATTAGTTCATTAAAGTGGTGATGGTGATTATATTTCAAAGAAATTGTTCATGATATGTTGCCGCCTGCATATACCAGCGGCTGTGTTCTGTAGTTCCCCCTCATGTTGCAGGCCAGCATCCTCCTCTTCTTCCTCTTCAGGCATGTGTGGCTCTGGTTCCAGGAGTGGAATGTTCCTTTTGATGCAAATGTTGTGCAATATTGCACATGTTAGGATGATCTTACAGACCATCTCCGGGGAATATAGGAGGCTACCACCAGTGATGTCGAGGCACCAGAACCTTGACTTGAGGATGCCGAGGGTCCTCTCGACTATGGTGCGTGTCCTCCTATGTGCGTCATTGCTGCAGTTCTCGGGTTGCCAATAGGTGTCATTATCCATGGCTGGATGCCATACCCCTGATCAGCTGCAAGAGAAAATGAATGGGATCATGTTGATGTAGCTAGCCCCATTTAAATGACCTTTCATAGCAGTAGTTGTCTTGTGTTGTCTGTGACTCTTTTTTGTTATTATGTTGCATCCTAGGCTTGTAGGATGTACCATCTGCATCGTGTTGTTTCCTTGGCTGAACAAGTGTTTGGCTGCTGACAGTTTGTCAGCAGTATGTTTTGGGATTTGCAGCACAGTGTGCCCTCCCTAGCATTGTGACTTGTGATACAGGTGTCCGTGTGTCTTCACTGGGGGTGAGATGATAGTTCCATACACAGAATCATTTTGACAGTGTTGTTAACACGTTCATATCAATGTACCCTGGACATCCCATACCTTTAGACTTATGCAATGGATTAATGTAAACGTCATTGGGACACTTACAATTTGCAAGGTGACATTTAGGCAACCCACACTACACGTTGTGAGCTTAGACGTCTTAACATTAGGCTGTACAGTAATTTCAGATGTGTGAAAGGTCCAATGGTGACCTAAGAAACATGGCTAGCGATGTCACAACCTCAGTGTGTTCATGTTCACATGTTGCTGTTGTGGAGAATGTGTTGTGTGTCCTAGAGGGTTGCTGTGCAGTGTGTGTACAAGTAGGTTTTTGTACTTACCAACAAGTAGTCCATTGCCATACCGTCCATCCTGGAAGTGTTCATTGATGGTGCAGTGACGGAAGATGGAGTCATGGACACTCCCAGGATATTTAGCCATGATGTTGGTGATCAATCCCTGGTGATCGACAATGGCCTGCACATTGATGGAATGTGTGTGCTTCCTGTTGCGGTAGAGGTGTTCAGTTGCAGCAGGTGGCACAAGGCGTACATGTGTGCAGTCGATTGCACCAAGGACGTGTGGGAAGCCACTAATGAGGTAAAACCCCTGTTTTGTTTCCTGCTGCTTCTGCAGTGTGTTAGGGAAGCAGATGTGGCGGGGTGTAAGTCCAATGATGGCATCCAGTACTTTGGGCAAGGGCAGAGAATGATGGTTGTGATATTCCGGCAACCATGGCACCAGTTGTTTGAAAAGAGCCACTTGCTAGCATGTGAAGTACGGCAAGCAGCTTGGTTTCTGTTGGGATGGTGCGGGGTGTCAGCAAAGTGGGTGCCAACTGCGGTTCAATGTTTTGCAGCAGCTGCTGAATGGCCTGCCAGTTCAACCTGTACCTCTGGATGATGTTGTGTTCCCTGAGGCCATGAAGAGTTGTTTTGGGGCGGAATATCCTCTCCTGCCTTCTGCGCTGCCTTTGGGGTCCCTGCTGGTGTTGTTGTAGCTGCTGATGTAGCTGCTGGGCTCTGCGTCTGCGTGCACGCTGGATAAGAATCACCTCCATGTCTCCCTTTTGCTGCTCTGCTGCTCTGCTGTTGCTTCTGTGTGTTCTGATTAAATACAGGTGTGTTTGCCCCATTTTAACGCCTGCCCTGACCCAGGCGTAAAATGTTGATGCAAATCGGGCTGTGCATCATTTTCCGGGTCCGTCTCCCGGTCGTGCGTCATTTTTGCCCGAAAGCATAAATACGACGCACAGCCGTTTAAGTCATTTTTTGGACGGGAACGCCTACCTTGCATATCATTAACGCAAGGCGGGTTGCCGCATCCAAAAAATGACGCACACGGCGGAATTTTGTCATCTTCGGGCGTCAAAGTTTAAATACGGGGCAACGTTTGCGCTGAATGTGCGTCATTCGGCGCAGACGGAGTATAAATGTGCCCCAAAGTTTTACATGGAGAAAAAAAAAACAAGGGTAAGGCTCTCAAATGTGCAGCTCAACAAAAACCAAGGGGGCTTGGCACTTCCTAACTTTCAAGTTTATTATCAGCACGCATTGCAGGATACATTGGCACAATATCTCAATAACAGAGAGTCCCCAGAAATATTTGTGGTTAATAGAATGATAAGAGAGTCAGCAATAAGTCTCCCCAGCATTTATTAAAACCGCTAAACTTCCAAAAAAACACAATATAAGTATATTCGCGATTTTAGTAAAAGAGCAGATATTTTGAGAAAAGCACATCAAATACCGTTAGTTTATACTTATTTACAACTACGGGAGTGTAAATACTTTGGCTTAAACCTTTCAGAAGCAACCATAGCTCAATAGAATAGTAAAGAGTTCAACTAAATGGGTGATTTGCTTCCAAGAGGTAGATATATAACTTGGGAAGAGGTCGCAGTAAGGTTGGAGAATATGGCAACTAGACTCTTTTTTAGCTTTTTTCAGAACTCCCATTTTCGTAGTACTAATATACCAATGTCAAGTACCAGACATGGAGGACTTTAATTAGGAGTAAATAAGTGGATATGGGACATTGGTACAGAGTGCTAGTGGATCATTCCGCCTACAAATTAATCGCAGATTTTAGGGATAACATTTTCAAAACAACACAGTGCGTAATTACTAACGAAGATTGGAGAATAATTTCGGAAGTTGGGTACAAATCTTTGAGGGCAGCTAACTATAAAAGAATGTATTTCCTGTCTAGATGGATGGTTTACTACACTCCTGAGGCGATACATAGAATATTTCCAACAATTCCTGATCAATGTTTTCGCTGCAATCAGGAGAGGAAGGGGAATTGGCTACATATTTTTTTAGACTGTCCCAACTTATCCATCTTTTGGTTGGAGATAAACAAGGTAATAAATCATAGTTCCAACTTTCGGATTGAGGTGGAGCCAAGTTTAGTGCTGATTGGAATATCTGAGAAATCACGTCAACTAATTAAATATCAACAATACTTTATTATGATTCTCTTTGCAGTAGCTTGGTCGCTAATACTGTAGTATTGGCGGACTCAAATGATTCCTACACTACAGAACTGGTCGAATAAGATGTTAAGAACTAAGAAATATGAGGAAGTGTACTCAAAACGTATCGGGAGTATATAAAGGTTTACAGCTATATGGCAGTATTTAGTGGAGTAGTAAGCCAATGTAAAGCTATGTAACCAATAGGAATACAGGGAGTCGAAGTAAGAGTTGTTCGTCAATACTATGTAAACACTATATAAAATGATTAGCTAAACCTGTTTTTGTTTTTGTATATCGGGAAGTGACTAAAGGATTGTCGTGAGTATATTGCTGATTCTGCAATCAAGTCAAACACAGCAAATGTTTTAATCAAATGTAACTAACCAACCAATATGAGGGGATTAGTGAAGGTCAAAATGATGCGATCAGCCGAAGTAAATGAATTATTATTGCTGAAAAGCTACTTTTGTATAGTTCTTGATCTGTTTTTTAATATGTATACCTGAATTGATTTTTTTTTTTTTTTAAATATTTTAGAATATGTCATTGTTCCTATGAAACATTTTATGAAAATTAAATAAAACATTTTAACACATTATTATATTTTATGAAAACTATGCATATGGGAAGGTCAAAGTACAATAATTTTTGTTAAATCATTCTTACTCAGCACATTTGCGTCATTAAATGTTTAACATCGCACATTACAGACCTAGGTCACGGCAAAAGAAAGAAAAAAAACGCATTCTACAATCTTTTTGCTAAATATGTATAGCTATGATGCCTACTGCTCTCATTTGCATTTTAAGTACAGCTTTTGGTCTGAGGTCTACACGTTTATTTCTCCATGGTAATTGCATTTTTTTTTTTAATTATTAAAAATGCCCCTGCACTCCTCTGACAGCCCAAAAAAGTAAGGGCCTTCGTGGTTTGGACATTCAACCATTCGCCCCTTTAGAGTGAGCTGTCAAATGGCTAGCTTTCACTGTCTACCATCGCCGGGTAAAATCTGGCAGTAATGTGCAATGAAAACTGAAAAATGTCCCCCCACACCGTGGGACACAACTCCCATGGTATGAGGGTCATTAGTTTTTTGTATTTTGAAAAACAAAATCTCGCTTTCGGGTTTTGTTTTTGAAAATACTAAAACATGTTTAAAGTTTGACAGACAGTACCCTCATATTGACAGAGCCATCTGTCAAACAGTTAGTACATTGACAGGAACTGTAGTAAATCTTGCACGCAGAAGACCCTCGGTATGGCAGGAGTAAACTACTCTGCCTTATCAACAGTTTACCTCTGCCCTAAATCAGCGCCATCACTGGAACAACATAAAAGTTTGAATCCTTAGAGGGAAAAGCCAGGAGTGCCATTTGTCTCTACTTTCATATGTGGTGATGCAAATCCTCCATTTCCTTTAATGGGACATACACATTCGTAGAAGCATCATGTTTTATGGGGACATTAGATTGCTGAATCTGTATGCTGAGGGCATATATATTATGCTGAGAGACATAAAACACATCTCTACTCGTGGTTACAGATGACAATAGCCTTTGAGCTGTCCTTGAGTGTATAAACTGGAGCAAAGCTGAATTATTGGTGTAGATTTCACCACCGAAAAGGATGGAAAGCTTTGGTTTCAGTGGCAAGTGGACATGATTAGATATCTGAGGATAGATGTTAGCAGAGATACCAACTTGCTATTGAAGAGTAATTATGGCTTAGTGTAGGAAGTTGGCTCTGTATATACTATTTCAAAGTAAGAAATAGTGTGCACAGAGTCCAAGGGTTCCCCTTAGAGGTAAGATAGTGGCAAAAGTAGATAATTCTAATGCTCTATTTTGTGGTAGTGTGGTCGAGCAGTAGGCTTATCAGAAGGTAGTGTTAAGCATTTGTTGTACACACGCAGGCAATAAATGAGGAACACACACTCAAAGACTTACTCCAGGCCTATAGGTTTTTATATTGAAAAATATATTTTCTTAGTTTATTTTTAAGAACCACAGGTTCAAGATTTACAGTTAATACTTTAAATGAAAGGTACTTCACTTAGATACTTTAGGAACTTTGAATGTACAGTCTTTGTAAAAATGGCAATAAGCTATTTTCAAAGTGGACACTGCAAAAATCAACAGTTCTTGGGGGAGGTAAGTAAAGGTTAGTTTTGGAGGTAAGTAAAACACTTACAAGTCTCAAGTTTGGGGCATAGGCAGCCCACCGTTGGGGGTTCAAGGCAACCCCAAAGTTACCTCACCAGCAGCTCAGGGACGGTCAGGTGCAGAGGTCAAAGAGGTGCCCAAAACACATAGGCGCCTATGGAGAACAGGAGTGCTCTGGTTCCAGTCTGCCAGCAGATAAGTACCTGCGTCCTCGGGGGGCAGACCAGGAGGGTTTTGTAGAGCACCGGGGGGACACGAGAAGGCACACTAAGTACACCCTCAGCAGCACAGGGGCGGCCGGGTGCAGTGAGCAAAGCAGGCGTCGGGTTTCAGATAGGAATCAATGGAGGGACCCAGGGGTCACTCTAGCGCTGCAGGCAGGCACAGGGGGGGCTTCTCGGGACAGCCACCACCTGGGCTAGGCAGAGGGTCGCCTGTGGGTCACTCCTGCGTTGAAGTTCGGTTCCTTCCGGTCCTCGGGGCTGCGGGTGCAGTGTTGGTTCCAGGCGTCGGGTCCCTTGTTACAGGCAGTCCCAGTCAGTGGGAGCCTCTGGATTCTCTCTGCAGGCGTCGCTGTAGGGGCTCAGGGGGGTCGTCTCTGGTTACTCACAGGCTCGCAGTTGATGACGCAGAAATGAAGGTTTTACATTTATTAGCGCTTAAACGTAGTGCAGCAATAATCGAGTGTGACTTTAATCGAACTAATAAAGATTGTACGGGGACAAATGTGCCCTCAGAGTAGTTTGCCAACATTTATAAGCGTGCTTTATATAACGTGATGTATTAGAATTGTACGAATCTGACATAATCGTAAACGTGTGCTATGATTTGCTTGTTAGAAATGTTTTAGCTTAGCATAACTTTAGTGGAGGCTTTGGCCTAGTTGCCTGTCTCACGGTTTAGATGCTCGTATTTTTCCAACGTGCTAATAAAAGTGTATTCTTGCTTGAAGCTGTACTTTTCCAGTGGGATCGTTCACATGCTTATCTTTAAGGTTTCGTGCCAGCCTGGCATCTTCTTCTTTGCTCCAAGGTCAATCTTCAGGTGCAGACAATGGACGCTCTGAAAGTGAGTTAATTGGTAAAATATGTTGCAACTTACGTTCCCGACTCCAAGGATAATGTATGCTTAGGTAGAAGCTTGTGAACTGTAGTTTTTGATTGGACAATTTGAAGCCAACCTATGAACCCTCCAATGGAAGACCCTACTGGATTTGAACTGTTGTCTATTTAAACCAGGTGCACAAGGAGAAGGCAGCCATTACCAGTCATTGACCGCCATTTGCAGGACTTTGCAGCTATTATGGCCCACCTTGCTGCGACGCCATTTTGAAAGAGACTTTGATGCTTTCTCTAATCGAGAGAAAGAGACTTTAAGTAATTCTCGCCCTAGAGACTTTAACTTTGATTTGCCCCTTTGCATGAAGTAATAGTTTTGTCCTTTTGCCGCTGAGAGGCAATTGCCCCGTCCACCCTGCCCCTTTGCCCCGTCCCATGCTGATCGAAACTGGTACCTGTGAGACGAAGACTTCCTTGAATGCTGATTGGATTTGGTAAATATGAAAGGAAAATGTACAATTGCATTGTGTTCTTTTTAGGTAACCAACTGCTGATTTTTGATAAGAGCCTTAGTTAGGAGTTTTTCCAAATTAATGTTGCTAAATTGTTTTTGCATGAAGTCCCACATGCCGATGCTAATTTGAGGATAGATGAGGATTCATCTGTCACACGATGCAATTTGAGACCTTGTTATGCTGACCAATGTATGCTATTAGCTCATTACAGATTATAGTTTTAGTGGTTTGCATTGCTATTATCGAAGGCATTATTATTCAAATGCTGCATAGATTGCATCTGTTTCGCCGTTATGGACAGCTATTAATGTTCATCTACATATATCATTTGGTGTTGAGACATGTTTATATTGTGCTAGCTTTGTTAATATAGGGAAATAAATTCACTAATTTTGCAATAAACTGGTGTGGTTATTCATGACCGAAAGGTCATGGTTTCGTCGAAATGTATTCTGGATTAATTGTGAAGTGTTATGTTGATCAAGGCATTGCTTATGTTCGTTATTGATTATTGATTTGATTAGATTGACTACTCTCGAGTGAGGAGAGCCCCACTTGGTCAAAAGATTCATCGACCCAAGAGCGTTCAAATACAGGTAATTTATTAGGTCCGAAACGCTCTATCACAGTCACCGGGGAGTCCTCCCTGAGGTGTTGCTTCTCTGGATCTCGAGCCGGGGGCGTTGGGTGCAGAGTGTGAAGTCGCACGCTTCCGGCGGGAAACGTGCAGTCTTTAAAAGTTGCTTCTTTGTTGCAAAGAAATAGCTGGTTTTGAACAGGGCCGCTGTTCACAGGAGTTTCTTGATCCTTCAGTCCAGGGCAGTCCTCTGAGGCTTCAGAGGTCACTGGTCCCTGTCGGATGCGTCGCTGGAGCAGGTTTTCGAAGTTGGAGACAGGCCGGTAGTGCTGGGGCCAATGCAGTTGTCGTCTTCCTCCTTCTCTGCAGGCTTGTAGGTCAGCAGTCCTTCTTCTTTCTTCAGGTTGCAGGAATCTGATTTCCTGGGATCTGGGGAGCCCCTAAATACTGAATTTAAGGGTGTGTTTAGGTCTGGGAGGGCAGTAGCCAATGGCTACTGTCCTTGAGGGTGGCTACACCCTCTTTGTGCCTCCTCCCTGTGGGGAGGGGGGCACACCCCTAATCCTATTGGGTGAATCCTCCAAACTCAAGATGGAGGATTTCTCAAGGCAGGTGTCACCTCAGCTCAGGACACCTTAGGGGCTGTCCTGACTGGTGGGTGACGCCTACTTGTTTTTCTCATTATCTCCTCCAGCCTTGCCGCCAAAAGTGGGGGCAGTGGCCAGACGGGCGGGCATCTCCACTAGCTGGGATGCCCTGGGGTGCTGTAACAAAAGGGGTGAGCCTTTAAGGATCACCGCCAGGTGTTACAGTTCCTGCAGGGGGAGATGAGAAGCACCTCCACCCAGTACAGGCTCTGTTCCTGGCCAAAGAGTGACAAAGGCACTCTCCCCATGTGGCCAGCAACATGTCTGGTGTGTGGCAGGCTGGCAGGAACTGGTCAGCCTACACTAGAAGTCAGGTATGTATTCAGGGGGCATCTCTAAGATGCCCTCTGGGTGTATTTTACAAATAAATTGCACACTGGCATCAGTGTGCATTTACTGTGCTGAGAAGTGTGATACCAAACTTCCCAGTTTTCAGTGTAGCCATTATGGAACTGTGGAGTTCGTGTTTGACAAACTCCCAGACCATATACTCTTATGGCTACCCTGCACTTACAAGGTCTAAGGTTTTTCTTAGACACTGTAGGGGCATAGTGCTCATGCACATATGCCCTCACCTGTGGTATAGGGCACCCTGCCTTAGGGCTATAAGGCCTGCTAGAGGGGTGACTTACCTATGCCACAGGCAGTGTGAGGTTGGCATGGCACTCTGAGGGGAGTGCCTTGTCGACTTAGTCATTTTCTCCCCACCAGCACACACAAGCTGTGAAGCAGTGTGCATGTGCTGAGTGAGGGGTCTCTAGGGTGGCATAAGACATGCTGCAGCCCTTAGAGACTTTCCCTGGCATCAGGGCCCTTGGTACCATGGGTACCAGTTACAAGGGACTTACCTGAGTGCCAGGGTTGTGCCAATTGTGGAGATGAAGGTACAGTTTAGGGAAAGAACACTGGTGCTGGTGCCTGGTTAGCAGGGTCCCAGTACACTTTCAAATTATAACTTAGCATCAGCAAAGGAAAAAGTTAGGGGGTAACCATGCCAGGAGGCATGTCCTTACACTTAGCTATTGGTTAGGTGGACTTTTCAGTGGCACCTGAGTCAGGTTGCCAATCTTCATGATTGGCCAGATATGGTTGAACTACCTAAATGTCTCTATCTTTTAACAAATATCCCCATTAGACTGCTGGTGCAGCTCCTTGCCATTGTTAGGTCTCGGAGGCCCAAATTTGCTAAAAGGTAATGCAATGCAGCACAGCAATTAAAGTTAAAATCTTTTCTCTTCATTACGCCTGCTTCATGGAGCTGTACGATTTTGGTGCAGATCCTTTCTATGATTGTCAATATAGATTTGCGTTAAAACTCATGAGTGGTTGCATGGAAACACCCATGCACCACCCATGGAATGCCACCCTGACTCATTGTAAAGTAGAGCATCACATTACTCTACATTGCACTAATTTCTGAATCTACCTAACACAAATCCTGATTTGTGTTTGATAGTAAATCCCAACATAACCCGTTGTGTCAAGTTTGTGTTAAAAAAGTAATGCACACCCAGAGCAAGGTGCTAGTAAATCTGGGCCCGAGAGCTAATGTAGCAGCAATTGGCAAAGACATGACTGTACTAGACCTGTTGAAGCCTTTATTCACTAATACATTTTTAATTTTAAGTCAGAAATGTCTTCTGCTATTTTTCTTTCAATGGCTAGTTGTCAGTAGGATTAGACACCATCAAGACGCTTGTCATTTTACACTATTTCTGGTTGCAGCGATGCTCAGTAGTTGCTATCAGACACCTGTAGCCGTAGATATATCTCCTCAGTTATGTCAGTCTGACTGTTCTGCTCCTCCTCTTTTGAAGAAGAAAGCTCTGGTGTCTTAAAGTACCTTGGGTTTACTTGGAGGCTTAAGGTAAGCCTGTGACTCCATGCCTCAGTACAGAGTGATTCGGGGTCTCTCTAAGGATAATCACAGTCATTACAGAAAGCAACATAGAATTAACTGGCAATCTTGAATTCACCTCTATAAAGTTTGATCATTTTTTCTGTTGGCTTCAGTGTAGATTATTGCAAATGGTATGCCAGACATTGAACTAAGGGGCATATTTATACTCCCTCTGCGCCGATTGCGCGTCAAAAATTTTGACGCACAATCAGCGCAAACGTTGCCCCGTATTTAAACTTTGACGCCCGAGCCCGCGGATGACAAAATTCAGCCGTGTGCGTCATTTTTTGGATGTGGCAATCCGTCTTGCCGGGAGGCGGAGCCAGAAAATGACGCACAGCCCGGTTTGCATCAAATTTTAACGCCTGGGTCAGGGCAGGCGTTAAAATGGGGCAAACACACCTGTATTTAATCAGAACACACCGAACAAACAGCAGAGCAGCAGAGCAGCAACAGGGAGCCATGGAGGTGATTCTAATCCAGCGTGCACGCAGACGCAGAGCCCAGCAGCAACAACAGCAGCTACAACAACACCAGCAGGAACCCCAAAGGTAGCGCAGAAGGCAGGAGAGGATATTCCGCCCAAGAACAACCCTTCAGGGCCTCAGGGAACACAACATCACACAGAGGTACCGGTTGAACTGGCAGGCCATTCAGCAGCTGCTGCGAAACATTGAACAGCAGTTGGCCCCCACTTTGGTGACACCCCGTACCATCCCAACAGAAACAAAGCTGCTTGCCGTACTTCATATGCTGGCAAGTGGCTCTTTTCAAACAACTGGTGCCCTGGTTGGCGGAATATCACAACCATCATTCTCCGCCTTTTTGCCCAAAGTACTGGACGCAATCATTCGACTGACAACCCGCCACATCTGCTTCCCTAACACACTGCAGAAGCAGCAGGAAACTAAACAGGGGTTCTACGCAATCAGTGGCTTCCCACACGTCCTTGGTGCAATCGACTGCACACATGTACGCCTTGTGTCACCTGCTGCAACTGAACACCTCTACCGCAACAGGAAGCACACACATTCCATCAACGTGCAGGCCATAGTCGATCACCGGGGATTGATCACCAACATCGTGGCTAAATATCCTGGGAGTGTACATGACTCATACATCTTCCGTAACTGCACCATCAATGAACACTTCCAGGATGGACGGTATGGCAATGGACTACTTGTTGGTAAGTACAAAAACCTACATATATATACACTGCACAGCAACCCTCTAGGACATACAACACATACACCACAACAGCAACATGTGAACAGGAACACACTGAGGTTGTGACATCGCTAACCATGTTTCTTAAGTCACCATTGAACCTGTCACACATTGGAATTTCCTGTACAGCCTATTGTGAAGACGTCAATGAGTGTGGTTGCCTAAATGTCACCTTGCAAATTGTAAGTGTCTCAATGACCTTTACATTAATACATTGCCTAAGTCTAAAGGTATGGGATGTCCAGGGTACTTTGATATGAACGTGTTAACAACACTTTCAATTTTAACTGTGCATGGAACTATCATCTCACCCCCAGTGAAGACACACGGACACCTGTATCACAAGTCACAATGCTAGGGAGGTCAAATTGTACTGCAAATCCCAAAACATACTGCTGACAAACGGTTAGCAGACAAACACTCGTTCAGCCAAGAAAACAACACAATGCAGATGGTATAGCCTACAAGCATAGAATGTCACATTAGTACACAAAAGAGTCACAGACAACACAAGACAACTACTGCCATTAAAGGTCTTTTCAATAGTGCCAGCTACATCACCATGATCCCATTCATTTTCTCTTGCAGCTGATCAGGGGTATGGCATCCAGCCATGGATTATGACACCATTTGGCAACCCGAGTACAGCTGCAGAGCGTGCATACAACGAGACCCATAGGAGGACACACAGCATTGTCGAGCGGACCTTCGGCATCCTCAAGTCAAGGTTCCGCTGCCTCGACATCACTGGTGGTAGCCTCCTATATTCCCCCGAGATGGTCTGTAGGATCATCCTCACATGTGCAATACTGCACAAAATTTGCACCAGAAGAAACATTCCCCTCCTGGAACCAGAGCCACACATGCCTGAAGAGGAGGAAGAGGAGTATGCTGGCCTGCAACAGGAGGGGGAACTACAGAACACAGCTGCTGGTATACGCAGGCGGCAACAGATTGTAAATAATTTCTCCTGAATATGATCACCTTCACCACTTTAGTTAACTATTTTAAATAAACACCTATTATAATCACCATATCATGGTCTGGCTATTCCTTTTTACACACCTTCATCTCTACTTATTAGAATAAGAGTGTTGCCTCATGAAGCATTGCTGAGATACTGAGTAGGACACATAACATCCCAGAGCTTATGTGATGCCTAACATACAATGGTCACATACACACACACTCCTAATGACATATATCATGTACGTTTCTCCTTTGAAGGCCAATATCAGAGGACCACAACTATTTCACACATACATGTTGAAATCAAGGTCCAAAGCAGAATATGGCACACAACTATGACACCATCACTCAATAAGGGGAAAACAAGCCTCATACATGAGGCAGTCAATGTGCTTTGGCATCACTAACAGGAATGTCTGACAAGACCCTTGACAGCAGTTAGTCCAACTGCATCCAATATTTGCAAGGAACATCTGTGACTAGAGTTCCATAGAAGCAGAACATAGACAGCACAAGTGCCACACATATGACATGCATTGCGCACATGACATTCCATGCACATGTCAGCCCATTTCCTAACTCCTGACACACCCATGCACCTGGTCACAACCCACCTGTCGGAAGAGGTCCCTTGAATACTAAGATGTGTACCTTGATAATACCTCCTCTACACACACAGACCAACATTAGCAAACCAGTGTGCTACACCCTTTCCTAAGGTATGCCATTGTCATAGAACATCTGACTGCATGGTCGTCAGGTCAATTTATACACTGTCTTCTAGTTTCAAAGCTCTGTTAGCACATGTAGATTGCTTCCCCTTGTGAAAATGTCTGTTGGCCCTTAGAATGCAAGTCTCACCTACAGGATTGTTGAGAAACAGATGCAGCCCACACCTGTGATCACCTCCATGCACACCACCCATTACAAAAAGCACTGCCCCTGATGATGCCTGGAACAGCATAGGAGTCGCCATTATGTCAAATACACCATCAAGCATTGATAGTAATTAAGCCGTGTAACACAGCCCTTGGGTTCATTTGTCACCTTCAAAAACACAGGACGTACACAGATTGACATGTCTAGTTTGTCCTCCAAACAGTCTCAGTCAGACCACTGATTATGTAACTTGTCCAGTAGCTGGCTCCTGAATCATCTTGCATTCTGTCAGCCTGACTGGCAACTGTCTGTGCGTCACACTAAAGTATCCCTGTGTCTACATATGGACCACACTTGCGTTAGCAAACCTGCCATTCATCAGGGGGCATTGGGCATGGGCTTCTACCATGCATACACAAATACATTGTATAGCATCATCTGCCTTTTAACTGTACCATTTGAGTTAAATCCTCTTGGAAAAGCAAAATTCATGGCCCATCCCTTGTCTGGTTTGCATTTATGCATGAATGACAAAGTGTGACAGTGTCCCAGGGTCATAGGCAGGGATTGGGTACGGGGCTTTCAACACAACCAGCAGCCTCTGATAATGTACATGACTAATACACAAATGTCAGAACCATGACAGTTCACACACAGCATCACAGTGCGCACAACATAGTGATGGGCCGTGTGTGGAGAATAGCTGCGAGAATAAACAGTACAGAGGCTATGATGTTCCCAGATGCAGTGGGAAGTGCAGAGGCCAACCTGTGTACAAATATTGTAATGAACATGACAAATGAGACATTATCTCACTCAGCACACCAAGGTTGCCCTGTTGACTGTCTCATTACACGTCTTTAGTGACAGGGTGGGACCATCCACATGTTGGTTCACATGTCCACATCTACTTTACTCAATTTGATCAACCAAGGATACTCAGTAGTTACAGGAATAGCTGCCACTGACTCATGCTGAGTCCTGGTCCGAACTGTGACAAATTACACCCCAAAAAATCTACAGGATCATCATTGGACCACACACATGAACAAGACACCTATGCGCAATTGATCACTGGAAATATGTGGACACGTGCTGTCTTGAATGCTGGTCCACCACAGCCACTTGATAGTTGGGGCTTACTTCTATGGCCTCAACTGTGGTGTCATCACACATATGAGATTGACCCTTGTCTGTCCGTGCAAACAACATGGTACCCACTTCCTCAATGCATGTGTATGACTCACTGTGGGATTCATCAACTAGTGCCTAGGAAGCTGTTACCAATACTCTAGGACTTAGGATGTAGAAATTGTGGACCTTTGACATGAACATGCGTCTGCCATCCATCTGGTGCATGCTATGTCACATGTGGTGTCTACGTGACCCTAAAACTTGGAAGTATACTTTGCGGGTGTTGTTACATGTATGACTAACACATGCCCTTGCTCATTCCAATTTTTACTTGCATCTTAGAGTTGGACACATGGAGGTCACATTCATACAACCAAATGTACAATAATGCTTCATGTGATGTACACACACACTTGGTCAACCAACAAATTAGTTGTCAAATCACACACTTTGAGCCAAAGGCAATTAGGTATTGTACATATGTGCGTCACATTGCTATCCTCTCCTTATGGCAAACATGCACAATTTGTGCCACACATATATGTAGGGCACACTTATGACCATCTATGACATCAGCCAACTGTAAACATACTGTGAAGGGTGTAGTTGATGATGTTCCGCTGCAGTATGATGTCACACATGTGAACATACACCATCAATACCAAACTGTCTTCAATTAGCCAATCTCTGATGTGTTCCAAATGTAAAATAACCAAAAAACAAGTAAAAATGCCCCAAACCAGTTAATGCACTGTAATTTTGACGTCCCCAGCGGTGTGCGTCATTTTTTGTTTACCAAAACTGTATTTGCGTCATTTTTTTTTACGCACATGAGTGAAATTTAGCCCGCTTCCAGATATTTGTACAGTCCATGTATCAATATGTGGATGCGGGTTAATGTTCACGCCTGTGCGTCAAAAACAATTACGCAAATACAGTTTTGTGCAACAAAAAATGACACATAACGCGAAAAAGGCGGGACTTTTCATACAGGAAGTGATGTAATAGGATATCCTGTTTGCAGATCATGTACAGTGGGTGTACTTTCACTTTCACTTTGCAGTCTACGATCCTTCTAGACTGTGTGGCTGTGTAGAGAGTGTTGTCCAGAGATTTTGTGCTGTATTTGTCCTGTGTGCTATCTGTAAAGTCCTTTTGTGAAATAAATATTGTTTGTGTATACTGTAGTACTGTGTTTTGTCTACATTTGTCCATTTATCTTGTGTATTTCTTGTTTGTGGGAGTCTGTTGTGGGTAGTGTTAGTTTGGGGATAGTTGGGCTCTTTTAGTGTTTAGGTTTACCTTTTTTCTGTCTTTTTACCCCTACTTTCACCCATTTCCCCTTTCTATATCTTTTACCTCTATTCCTTCTCTTCAATTATAAGTATGTCTGGTTGGCCACGTCTTGGCAGGATGGGGGAAGAGGAGTTGGGGGGCTTCATCTGGCTGGTGACACATTTCTTGCCGCTCATGATCCAGGCAGGGGACAGGGTCATACAGGGGTACCCGACAGAGGCGCGCAGAATCCGGTGGGGAAAGGTGCTGCATCACCTGCAGCGTGTGTATGCCAGCCAGTGGAGTGCCCACCAGCTGAAGCACCGGTGGGCTGACCTCATCACCAGGGAGCAGGATCTCTTGGAACACCTGGGAATCATGATTGGTGGCACTGTTGGTGAGTACGACTATTGTTATTGTGCACAATTAAATGCTCTGTAGTGACATCAGTGGATTAGTGCAATGTCTGCCAGCTAACTTGATGACTGCGTGTAATTTGGGGGAAATATAAGGGGATCATTGATGCACTATGGCAAGGATCACAATTGCTAGCTGTCAGGTAGCACATGCTCAGCAAACTTACAGGTAACTTTACCATGAAGGAAATTGGTGCAGCCTTTTTGTCAGCACAGCTAACAAAATAGGAGCCAATCATGTCTATATAGGGTATTATTGACAGAGAAGTACAGATGTACCAACATTTAGGCCAACTATGTTGACGCAATTGCTAGACTGACTTTAGAATCACTACATGATGCTGAAAATGAATGCTGCCTTCACGTCAATTGTTAATAGCAAAGTGGCTCAAACATTGGTCTCATGTTAGTCTGGTGAGTGTGGAAGGAAAGTGTTCACAGAAGTACTATGAATGTGTGGGATTATTGTGTTTCTTGATCTTTTTGGATACATGTCAGTTCATGATTTGAAAACATCGTGAAAAGGTGTAAGGTGTCCTCAGCTAACATCTTAAGATGTTTGTTGGAATCGGTTGAGCCACAATCCAAATATGGATGGCAGTCCAAGTGTATGCACATGGCTTTACACCTCCATGTTTGGTGCAAATCACCATAGCTGGGCCACATCAATTGACTATACTGTAACAACAGGATGGCTTACAGGAGTCCCTGCCCCTCCCTCTGTACATTGTGCCTATGTGCACTAAATGTGTCATGGCCACAAGGTATGTTTGACTGGTAATGCAGTCCTCAAGTAACCAGGCGTTGGATGTTTCTCTTGGATGCACATGATGAGACGATTACACTCCATATTTTTTAGTGCTCACCAATTATGGGGCAAGTTTGCAACCACATGATAGTTAGGGTCAATGTATGTGTGCAGATATGTGTGTAACTGTCACAGGAGACCCATGCTATGTACAAGTTGGCCGTGAAATATCAGATGCAGTACCATCATGTCTGAATGGCTGCCATTTCCTTATTCAGCCTACACATTGTAAATGATACTGAAAATGTTGCACTGTGCACAGATTTTGAGCACATTTCTTCCTTCCATACCTTACAGGTGGACCGGCGCCCTACACTGTGGGAGAGGTGGCGACATTTGAGGACCCCGACCACTACAGTAAGTGTTGATATGTCTGTTATGTGTTGTGTTTGCTGGTTATGGACTTGTGTGAGTTGGACGCATAGCAAGGTGTGATGCGGTGGGCAAGTTTTTCACTTGTTCGATGAGTGGGAATGCAGTTCTCACATGTTTTGAGTTAGCCAATGCGTATCCAATGGTATCATGTAGGGATTGTAGGACATCCCTGTAGGCCCCACTGTGAGTACAGGGGATAGTCATGTCTCTGACACTTGTATCACCAAGAGTCGCACTGGAAGTCAGCCCCTATTTAGTCAGCCTGTCAGACCCACATTCTCTAAGATTGGTGGAGCTAATAGCTTCCCAATAGACATCTGCTTCACTATTTACCTACGTAATTTTGAAACAGTAGGTAGAACCTCCTAGCATCATGTACTTCCACATGTAGTGCATCAAATCTGTGGAACCTGAGTGTAATGGCCTAGGTGTGAATGCAAATCATGATCATGGGTGTTCTAGCAACTCTGTGTCTGATGTAAGTCAGGCCTCACTGGAAGTATATGTTGTGTACTAAGTTCTGATTTTCCTGACATGTCTGACCCTATGAGTGCTCTAGGGTTTGCTGACTCCAAATTGTAGATAGACCTTACCTGTGGTGTGTCTGTGGAGACAAACATGTGTGGATTAGCCTATACACTCCTCGGTGTACATGTTGTTGGCAAATTATAGTTGTGTATCCACCGCCCCCCCTCAAACACGGCCATGGCTTTGTGAATGGGGTACCTAGTATTGATGCTACCAGTATGTTACACATACCTGTGAATAAGTGACGGTTTGGTTGCATTGTAGTATACACACTCAGGTTTGGCACTTGGTACCATACTGGAAAGTCAAGTTACAACTTGCAGACCATGTGGCTTTAGTTTTGCTTTCCGTACACTGACATTTGTAGCCCAGCTCTTGGTGGAGGATATGCAGCATGATTCTTAGATGTTAACTCTTAGAACTCAGATTGCAAGTCAAGGCCAGTTGTTACCCATCTTGTGGGTTATGAATGTGCTTTGTGTGATGTGACCTTTGTTGTCTGGCCTGCCATGTACTTCCTCAGGGACATTCGATGCTCTGTATCGTGATATGAGCTGTTAGAAGTACAGTAGATGTAATGTCTGATTATCTTGCTGTGCTGTTTCACACAATGCATTTACTAATGTGGCATATCTGCATTTGTCTTCACAGCAGCTAACATGACTCCAGACAAGGTCAGTGAATTTCAGCGTCGGGCCATGCGATACCAGCACATCCTGCTGGTGGAGTCGGGGTTCCGGAGGATGGCCCGGCGATATCGCCATGAACGTGCCTCTGGGGCATGGCGAGCCTTCCCACAGGGTGGGCCTACTGTGCCCACCACAGCCACCACAGAAACAACCACCAATCAGAGCCAGGTGGCCCCACCCACAGCTGCCTCTGTTGAATCTACATCTGCAGGACTTCCTGGCCCCAGCATTGCCACCGGTGCAGGAAAGCCCACACAGACCTCCTCCACCAGTACCCAGACTGCCACTGCTCCAGCTGTTGACCCTGCAGCCTTCAATAGACTTGAACACAAGATGGACAAAGTGCTGCGCAAGGTGAGCCACCTGAGCCGGGACGTGCGGAACATTAAACGGCGGGTCAAGGATATCAAGAGGACCCTCTAGAGGGCCAACCTCCAGACAGTTGAATAGATGGACATGATACCCTCCCCTCCCTCCTCTTTCCTTGTTCTTATAGTTAGTGGGCTTAGGGGGCTTAGTGTTAGTTTAGTATAGGCGGTTAGTTTAGTCAGTGTTAGTGGGTGGGGGGTAGGAGGTCCTGCTTGTTTCTTTTTTGACTTATTACATGTGTGGGTGTGTGGGTGGGGGCTATGTTGGGGTTATTGTGTGTAAAAAAAAAAAACATTTTTAAAAAAAGCAAAAAACATTTTAAAAAAAAATTACCAAAAATATATATATTTGTTTAGGATAGTATAGTATGTGTTTAGGTTAGTATGTGTTGTCCTCAATGTGTCCCGTCTCATAAGGGGGGTGGGGGGTAGATGTTTAGAACGTTTCGTTACATGTGATAAGTAAGTGTAGCTTAGGTTAGTTAGGGACAGTTGTGGGTAATGAGTAGTCAGGGTAGATTAGGGTAGGTAAGATTTTTCCTTCAGTTTCCTCATCTATGGTTAGCTTTTAATAAATATTTGGTTACCCCTTAATAGTATGTGTTGAATGGTACTTGATCATGGGTTTGGATTCCGTGTACATCTCTTTTGTACTATAACATCTGTGTCCAATGCTACAAACAAATCCCAACTGAGCTGTAGGATTGGCAGCTAACCCAGAGCTACCTTGCAAAGTGTCTACCCTTTGTTGCAACCACCAATCACAGTTAATATGGATGACAATGTATTTCTGTTGATAAGTGTGTTTTCAAAGTCACTAACAGTGCTTCCAGACTTGATATTGGGGAAACAGTTTTAGGTCTGACTGCAGTGTGATGATCATGCACACCCTTATAAGATGAGTTCTCATTGGCAATCTTGTATTCTTGTTTTCATGACCCTCATACATCATTTGTGACATAGTTCGGCATGATTACCCATTTGTACGTTAACTCAGACACCTTCATTTGTGCAGTTTTTTTTTTGTATTTACTTAGATTAGTGTGGCATGTTTATTGTGTTATTTTTGCATGTTGACAACATTTAGCGGGCACTATTTGATGACTTAGTTATCCCCTGAGGAAGCATTCTTCTGTCCAACACAGCATGGTGGTGTATGGTTTCTCACTTCATCAGATTATTCCCTCAGGATGGACAGAGTATGATGCAATCATGGTCACTGTGCAGATTTCTCTAACTACATAATATCTGGACAGTTGTATTGACAAGCTACGTTATTTGACAGTAGGGACATTTCAATTATCTACAGCGCAGTTGATATGTCACATTACCCAGAGACAGATTTGTTGTGTAAGTGCTATATATTGAAAATTGCTGTAGTGCTATATGTACATTGTCCATGATTGTGAGTCCATTATAGTAATATCTTCCAGTGTGATCCAACACAAGGGTTTACCAAAATGCTTTTGTCATGGTGGGGTTGCTGGTTCAGACAGTGCAGAGGGACAGACTTAGCTAATGAGAAGGAGAGAGACAATCACTGGGCTGGGTGACAAGTTATACAGTGGTTAGCAGAACAGTGCTTGAGTACAGTTGTTGTAAGACTGTCATGTTTCAAAACGCAGGACTTTGGTAATAGTTAGCCATGTGGCAGGGACTAGTGCTTCCGGGTACTTTTCCTTGCGAATGTGATCTGTTCCATGTCTTCTTCTTCTGATGTGTGTGTTGCCTGCTTTGTCCTTGTTGTTGGTTGTGAAGGGGCAAAACACACCTCAGTGTTAGAAGACGTGGAGTCAGACATCCCGGTGGCTGCTCCCTGTGAAGGTCTTAAGGGCAGTACTGCTGCAAGGAGGGCCTGCTGGTTCTTGAGAATAGCAGCCACATCACGATGGTAGGCAGCCAGGTCGGCCCTGAGGGGTTCAATGTTGCATTCGTGCACGCGTTGACAGGATTGCTGTTGTAGGTGTTGGGTCAACTGTATTACAGCTGTGCTGATTTCCTTCTGGGTTTTCTGCAGTTCCTGCAAGATAGATGTTAGGGCTTGCATAGCTGCTGCCTGATCTGCAGATGACATCATGCACGAACGCATCCTCTCAAGGCTGGCTGCCATATTTTGCATCCCCATCGCACCTCCTTGGCCAGCTCCTGCTGTACTCCAACTACAGTTCTCTCAAAGCTGGTGCCAGTGTCGTCTGAGTCCTCAGCTGTATTGGAGCTGGCAGGTCTTACAATTGGGTTGGTGGGTGGTTCCTCTGCAATGGCTGCTTGTTCTGTGCTCCTCCTTGTGACTGAAGGTGGGGTCTGGAGGGTTTCAAGGACCTTTTGGATAGTCTCCTGGGGAATGTTTATCGGCTCGTCATCCATGTCATCAGGGAAATCTGGGACAGGCATATCGGCAGGAGATCCATCTTCCTCTGCAATGAAACAGGGTACAATTAGTGTGTCTGTGTTGTGACAATTTTGACGTGACGTGCCTGCCTTTTGATGAATTCACTTTGTGATCTTGTTTAGTATTAATATCTGCAGTCCTTCAGATGGGCATTGTTTCAGGCCTATGGCCCACCTGTGTGTCACATGTATGTTATTGAGTTATCAGACTTGTCAGCCTCATCGCCTCTAGGTGTTGGTTTATGCCAAATAGAGAATTGGCACCTTCTTGTCCTACTCGACCCTCCGTGTTTATCCATTCTCATGGTGAGACCTTTCACTGGCTGTGGGTGTTCTGATGGCACCAGCAGCACACTTAACTATCAGGACCTGCCCCAATCCCTGATCGTTCACATCGACTTAAATGTAATTGACATGTTGCATATCCTATGCATGGCAATGTTATGATCCGATATGGATGTTGACATTGTTAATGGGTCCTGCTGATGTTGGGTAATGTGTGTTACATTGGATTGCCCTGATAGTCGTATCAGTGTCCTATTTCGTCCTCTGTGCAGGTGTGTCCCCTCCTCAATGCTGTTGTCTGAGCAGTATGACATTTGGGATGTTGCCTTGTTACCCAGGCACAGGATGGACCCTGACATATGCAGCATGGGTGTGTCCTTAGTGCTGTGTCGCTCCTATTGTTGTTTACTTTGGCTGATGTTTGTGACAACTATGGGCATTGACATTTGAGTGTACTGGGGACTTTGTCTTGTTTCAGGGGATTGTTGCAGATGTCATCCTCACCCCCTAATTTAGGTGTGTATGTTCCATGGGGAGGTTACTGCCATTGGCTACTAGAGCTGCACACAGATCAGAGGTGGTAGTGGCAACTGTTGTCGCAGTTACATTGCAGTTGTCGGTTTGGCTAGAGGATTGCTAATAGGGCCCTAGTTAATGTAGGAGGTATGTTGGCTGACGAGTGCCAGGATGTCAGTTTGACGTAGTGGCCTTCCCTCCTGTCGTGGCTTTCCCTTTGCTCAATCGTTGGCATGACAGCATGCCCCCATGGGAGTGTTGTTGGTGTTGTGTAATGGTGTGCCCCAGGTCTTCTCAGAACGGGCCATACTCCCATGCCGTGCCCCTTTACCCATGCCACTCCATGTATTAGATGACTTCCATGCATTTAGTGGTTGGTATCCCCACCATCCTCAAGGTTGACATTATTGCATTATAATTCCCCATGCGACTTACCCTGCATGTGCGTTGTGTCCTGGTAGTCTGCGCTGTCCTGTCCTTGAATCCCTGTGACAATCTCCTCAGGGATGATGGCTGCAACCATCTCCTCCATGTGGTCCAGGGCCTCCTGGTGTGCTGGACTCCCCCCTCCAGTCTGCAGTGCTGCCTTCCTGTTCCTGGCCATCTTTTCCTTGGTCCTGCGTTTGCAGTCATGCCAGCGTTTCTTGCACTCAATGACTGTTCTGCGTACTTCTGCCACACTGTTTATCTTGTCAACAATTTGTTGCCATATAGCCTCTCTCCTACTGATTGGCAACTTTGATGTGACAAACAGTTGGTGCTGGTGTTCAGTCACCTCTTTAACCAGGATTTCCTGCTCCTCTGCACTGAAGTGACACTTTCTTTTCTTCTTAAAAGTGTCCTGGTTCTTGTGTGGGTCCTCCTGGCTAGTTCCTGGTCTGCTGTCATCTTCCTGGGGTCTGTAGTGGCATCTGGGATCCATTTTGGCTCTCCTCTGGTGAAATGGCTGTGTTCGCTGTGTTTTTTGATGCTATTGCGTCAAAAAAAACGGCGCATATCTGGTGTGCGGTGTCGTAAATCGACCCACAGTCATTTCCGCCGCGTTAATGCCGTTTATCCTTTACGATTGACGCCGCAGTGTGCGTCAAAAATAATGACTCCCACCTGTTGTTTGCGCCGCCGTGCATCAAAGTATAAATCTGATGCCCGCACGGCGCACCAAAATGGCGTTAGCCGGCGGTAATATTTTTGACGCAAAACTGCGCCGGCGCAGTTTTGCGTCAAAAAGTATAAATATGGGCCTAAGTGTTTTAGCTCATTCAGTGCACTCATCTGTGCACAGCTGATTTTTATCCACTAAAAAATAGGGAATGTTGCATGGAGGGAGAAGGGAAAGGGAGCGTACTCTGGGGGTCATTCCGACCCTGGCGGTCATGGACATCCAGGGCCGGGGTTGGAGGATGCCCCGCCAACAAGCTGGCGGTGCATCAAGGGCAATTCTGACCGCGGCGGTAAAGCCGTGGTCCGAAAAGGGAAACCAGCGGTTTCCCGCCGGTTTTCCCCTGCCCCTGTGAATCCTCCACGGCGGCGCTGCAAGCAGCGCCGCCATGGGGATTCCGACCCCCTTCCCGCCAGCCTGGTTCTGGCGGTTTTCACCGCCAGAACCAGGCTGGCGGGAACGGGTGTCATGGGGCCCCTGGGGGCCCCTGCAGTGCCCATGCCAATGGCATGGGCACTGCAGGGGCCCCCTAACAGGGCCCCACATTGATTTTCAGTGTCTGCCTAGCAGACACTGAAAATCGCGACGGGTGCAACTGCACCCGTCGCACACCAGCAACTCCGCCGGCTCCATTCGGAGCCGGCTTCCTCGTTGCTGGTGCTTTCCCGCTGGGCGGGCGGGCGGCCTTTTGGCGGTCGCCCGCCAGCCTAGCGGGAAAGTCAGAATGACCGCCGCGGTCTTTTGATCGCGGTACGGTCTTCTGGCGGTTCCCACCAGGCGGGCGGCTTCTGCCGCCGGCGGGGGTCAGAATGACCCCCTCTGTCTGCTATAAAATGAGAAGAAATCTGAAAGGAAGAGGGAATAAAATAAGGAGCACGAGGAAGACAACAAGAATGTTTCAATCATCATTTCATAATAGTACTGTAATAATGGCAATATTACATAAGGGAAGTGGGATGAAAGAGTTTTATTGTAGAGCTAGTATGGGATCTACTGTAGAGATCCACAGCCAGCCATTTTGTAATCACAAATAAACTATCAAACATGGAATCTTGAATGTAATGATGTAGGTAGTGGTGGAATTTGACACGAGAAGATTCTTGACCTACATCAGTATACCACTTCACATGTACAGGTTTATTTATGTTATTACAAAGTTGCAACTACTCATTGAACAGTAGTATTTCAATACAAAGGCATATCAAGTGGTTAAAAACCATATAAGGCATTTAAAAGGTAGGTACAAAGATGAATTGTAGCAGCGTTATAAAATAAGTGAAAAGCACTAGAATAACTTGCAATAGCACAAACTTCTTAAATTGAAGAGGCCCGGGGAAATAAACAGTACTTACACGAGCTTTTGAACCACACAGTTGCATATATTACGTTACAATATTCAAATGCATCTTAGATATAGGATTAGACACGAATAATAAAAGATAGTAGCATTGAAAATGTACACAATGTGAAAGATGAGACCATATTGTGTGAATAATAATTTGGCACCAATATTGAATAGTTAAAGGCGAAGATATTGACAGAATGAGACAGAGGCAACAAAAGAGGAGCCATTGGTGAGGTGGTCAGTAAACCTGAACTGAAGTGAGAGAAAGGGTTGCAGAAAAATGGAGTTAACAGTGGCAGCTGTGGGCGGCAGTGGTAAGGTAGGGGGGGGGGGGCAAAATTAGTAAATAATGTATGTCCTTTATCGAGAGAGAAGGAAACATTAGATAGCAATTCATAGGGGCTTGGCTATTGCCAGTAAATAGGGGGTGATTGAAAGTTTGACAGATGCAACACAGAAATAAAAAAATAGCAGATGCCTCATATACCGGTGTGGAAATCACGGGGTTTCCAGTCGTAGAGCTTCAGCAGGACGAGCTGTCTGAAATCAACAAACTTTGCCTACTGAACGAAACAAACGTGGTTCCCACCGAGGACTTGAACAACCCTACTAATACCTGCCATATCACATAATAGGAGCTATATCGTACCCCTAAAACTATTTAACACATAAAAAAGATAAGGACGCCCTGAGCAATCACATATGACTTTAGAAATGTGCGAAAGTGCTAAATACATGGGTGGCAGAGGATATAAGTCTCTGTGTATTACTATGGAAGATACTTTCCAAAATGCAACTAGTGTAAGGAACAAAAGCCTCAAGATGTCTCACAGCAGTCATTTTTATGTTCAATATCCAGCAAACAATATATCAAAAAACAATAAAGTAGTCACACCACCAAATCTGAATCTTCCAAGCTTTTATGTGGAAACGTCCTAATTTTATTAAAGACATGGAGGTACGTTTTATGATTTTTCTTCTTGCCTCAGTTTAGACAGCCACTAGAGGAAAGAATGCAAAATCCAGAGACCCAGATGCTTAAAATTACAAAGAACATGACATGCGTGTTTAATCATTCCTATAAATGTCTGAGAGAACATCAACCCCTCCTCTTTGTTGATAATGTGCAGATCAATCTAGATTATGAAAAAAAAAAAAAAAAAAAAAACTACAGATAAGTATAAAAGCCACAAGTCACACTCCAGCTTGCAAAGACTGTTAACGTAGAGTGTGGAACAGATACCAAGTTACGTGAGTATAACAATGAAACTGGGGGATACAGGGAGGGGAAACAGGTCTAAAGGTAAATACAGCTATCCTTAAATTCTCTAAGGCAATGTGCAATGCAAAGTTTGAGTGGTCCGAAAAATGCAGAATATTCAAGGAAAAACTTAGAGTCTTTGTTTTTATGGAAAGCGAAAGAAAGACCCCAAAGGGCTGAACTGTCTATCCAATCTTCAATATCTGAAACTCACCTAACAGAAATGAGGCATAGGAGCATCATCAACTTTGATGATAAATATTTCATAGAAAATGAAGCAATGTTCAATTAAAAGTTAAATATACTCAAGGCAAAATTGACTTCCTCCAAAAGCGGTGTACTCAGTAAAGGAGGAATCCTTATCCTTATGCCCTTCACTAACCAATGAATCAAGTGATGTTCATCCATTAGTTCACCATCACCAAAGGAATGCTGTAGGGAAATTACCGGTGGTGAATATTCACAGTTCAATAGCACTTATGTGAGAAAGCTAGACAACTTAGCAAATTTGCCTTGACAGTGACATGTGCAATAGTGGGATCGTTCCCCAATTGCAAACACCAACAACTCCAGAGTGACTAAACCTTTTTAGTACCAGGAGCTCTATATGAATCAGACAGTTTGCCGAAAGTCCTGGGATAGTCTAGGATGCCATGAAACTTTCCGTGCTACTTCCCTGAGGATGCCTGATGGTCATAAGGCTAGGTAATGAGTTGCTGGGTTGACTAGGAAGTGATCACACAGATTTAAAACTGGGACATTTATAGAGATCTGGGAACTCCTGGGAGGTCCGAATAGGGGTTACAAATAATACAAATCCCAAATTTTCTCCTGAGTTTGGATACGCAATGAGAACCATAATGAACATTAGAAAATGTAAAGGACACCTTGATTCCAGACATGAGGAAAAGTGTCTATTCCTAGAGCTCTGGACACAGCCCTAGCTGCAAAATAGACTCAGTTTAGAGTTGATCATGAAAGCAAGTAGATCCTCTGAAAAATGACCTCACATTTCAGAGACGTTGCAAAATGATGATGTGATGTTTCCAATTGTTGGAATTTTTCAGGCATCCAGCGTAACAGTCTGCTACTAAATTGAGAAATCTTGGAACATACTATGGCATAACTTCAACTTGGCATAGAAAACAGTACTCCTAAAACTGCTTAGTATCCCCAAGGGATTGATGTAGTTTACAGCCACAAGACTGTCCTTCCACAGAAGAATGCAAATACAGGAAACTGTAGAGAAGCTAAAGGGTAGTATCAATGACTATCAACGGCCCTGGTAGATTCCACCCACCACATTGACATTTCTCATTCATCAATTCAATATAATACACATTTTTTCAAAACATCAGTAAAAGCAAGTTGTAAGAAAGTTGTTGTATCCAGCGGTCTCTCCCCACTGCGAAAATATTACAGTACAGCTGATAACGCGTCAGAACCTTGATAAGTAAACTTACAAGGTGACACGTCTAGGCCAATGAACCTTTTGACCACGTTTGGAGACTTCCCAGAACGAGGAATCTTTTTGGCATCCCAGACAATAAGTCAATAACTCTATCAATGGGCATGATAACTAATCAATCTAGCTAATCAATAACATTTAATATAGATCAATACAACGAACGCACCATGACCATTCAGCCATGAATAACCACAACAAATCTAGTAAGAGTTAGGATATTTATTCCCTATTAGTTACAATCTAATATCATGTTTATTAGTCTCAACAATAACAAGCACATCAAAACCACTATAACTTAGCAATCAGAGCAAAACTTTATCAAAGCATAAATCATGAGCATAAGAATAAAGCACGACGTTAGCATGAGTCAACTTTAGCAGAGCATCATTAGTACATTATTCAACAAAGCAAGAATTCAGTCATTTGTCTATTTGCATCCAATATTAGTGAACTCCTTAACTAACCTCTAATGAGCATCAGCATGTTGGGCTTCATGCAAAACAATTTGGCAAACATTAATTTAGAAAACATCTAACTATGGCCTCTATCAAAAGAGCAGTTGGTACCTAGAAAGAAAAGGCAAACAGACAATTACAATTTTCATCAGATAGTTACCCATCGGAATGAGTCAGCAAACAGCATCAATCTTCGTCCTCAGGACATCAGTCGATTCGCCATCAGCCAGGATAGAGTAGGCAAGTCTCAGTAGGGCATAGATAAAGAACAAGGCTCTTCCCTCATAAGGAGGAGAAGTGCATATCGGACAAAGAATAAGATGAGGATGGTTTAAAGTATCAGACGGCTAAAGACAAAGGGGGTCATTACAACCCTGGCGGACGGTGTTAAAGCGGCGGTAAGACCGCAAACAGGCCGGCGGTAAAAAAAAGGGAATTATGACCGTGGCGGAAACCGCCAACAAAGACAGCCAATTTAACACTCCGACCGCCACGGCGGTACAGACAAGCAGCGTGGCGGTCACCGCCAACAGACAGGCGGGAGACAAAGTACCGCCCACAGTATTACAACAGGCCAATCCACCACCTTTTCCGGGGCGGATTCACTGTGGATAAAAACACGGCGGAAACAGCCATTTCAATGGGAAAACGCTCACCTTAACACACTCCACAAGGAAGGAGGGCACCATGGAGCCGGAACTCCAAATACTCCCTGCGATAGTCTTCCTGCTCCTCTACGATCATCAGCAACGCCGGCGCAGAAGACAACGGTGAGTACTGCACCTACGACATAGGGGAGGGGGGAGGCAAAAGTCAGGGACACACACACGCAACACCCCCACCCCCACCCCGACCCTTGCACACTACAACACACACACCAATGCATTTCCAAACATCACAGTACCAACCCCCCCGGAAGAATGCAAAGACAAAAGGAAATGAGTTCAACCATTGTAATGTATCAAAATACTGTAAGCTAATATATACAGATATATATACACATTCAGAAAATTATACATCACGATTAGTAGTGCAGGTATGCACCATTCAATGTCTGTGGACCACTGGGCCCAAAATGCATGGGCGAGGCCCACATCAGATACCTGACCAGAAACGGAGAGAACACTGCTGGGGCATCAGATCGAAATACAACAGGCACCTCAGGGGGAAGGGAAGGGGGGAAACTTTAGCCGGATGACAGCACCACGCCAGATCCACGACGGGGCTCCATGCCCATTGATGTATCCTGGGGAGTGCAAAGCCACAGTCTCACAAGTCTTTTCAGTGGGTGGTTTGCCCACTGCACCATCCTGGGGAGTGCAAAGCCACAGTTTCACAAGTCTTTGCAGTGGGTGGTTTGCCCACTGTACCATCCTGGGGAGTGCAAAGCCACAGTCTCACAAGTCTTTTCAGTGGGTGGTTTGCCCACTGTACTATCCTGGCGAGTGCAAAGCCACAGTCTCACAAGTGGATAACAGTCTCCACTGGTTCTGGAGGGGGACTGGTGCCCAGAGTGCTTCATCCTGTTAAGGACTGAGGTAGTGGATGCTGTTCTCCTCTGGTTCTGGAGGGGGACTGCTGCCCAGAGTGCATCACTCTCCCCGTGACGGTCCCAGTTCCGTCACTGCCCCTGCCGCACATGGGCTACTGGTGCTTGATTTTGTGGTGCTTGCCCTGTTCAGCGGTGCTTGCCATGGCGGTCTTTGCCCTGTTCAGCGGTGCTTGCCCTGTTCAGCGGTGCTTGACTTAGCAGTTTCTGACCTGTTCAGCGGTGCTTGCCATGGCGGTCTTTGCCCTGTTCAGCGGTGCTTGCCCTGTTCAGCGGTGCTTGACATAGCAGTTTCTGACCTGTTCAGCGGTGCTTGCCATGGCGGTCTTTGCCCTGTTCAGCGGTGCTTGACTTAGCAGTTTCTGACCTGTTCAGTGGTGCTTGCCATGGCGGTCTTTGCCCTGTTCAGCGGGGCTTGCCCTGTTCAGCGGTGCTTGCCATGGCGGTCTTTGCCCTGTTCAGCGGTGCTTGCCCTGTTCAGCGGTGCTTGACTTTGCTGTCTCTGACCTGTGCAGCGGTGTTTGCCATGGCGGTCCCTCATTGCCCAGCGGGGCTGTGGCTGCCGGGGCCCTCCTGGGCACTGACTCTGGCGGTGGTCTCTCTGGCAGTGGTCTCCTGACCAGTGACGATGGGACTGCCCTCCTGGGCACTGACTCTTGCGGTGGTCTCCTGACCAGTGACGATGGGACTGCCCTCCTGGGCACTGACTCTGGCGGTGGTCTCCTGACCAGTGACGATGGGACTGCCCTCCTGGGCACTGACTCTGGCGGTGGTCTCCTGACCAGTGACGATGGGACTGCCCTCCTGGGCACTGCCTCTGGCGGTGGTCTCCTGACCAGTGACGATTGGACTGCCCACCTGGACGTTGACTGTGGCGGTGGTCTCCTGACCAGTAACGATGGGACTGCCCTCATGGGCACTGACTCTGGCGGTGGTCTCCTGACCAGTGACGATCGGGCTGGCGGTGGGGTCCTGGGCAGCAAGGATGATGGCGGCCTTCTCCGCCGTGCTGCTCTTCCCAGACTTTGGCGCTTTCTTCTGCCCCTTCCCCATCTTGGGAGGAGTCACAGCTGACTCGACACTCCCCCCGGGACCCTTGTGAGCGGCTTTGTCGGCAGAAGTGTTCCCCCTCTCCCGTCGGGCACTGTCCAACTTCTGGTGCTTCACAGGGGGGGGGGACTTGCTGTGCTTTGGCTCCGTGTCACACTGGCTGCCCTGGTGCCCGGTGCACTCCACATACCTCTAACAGGCACCACTGGTACCGGAGATTTTTAGGCTGAGGTGCTAGTACGGGACCTATGAATTGGAGTGGGGAGGGTGGTGAGAAAGAGGTCAACGTTGCTCAGGAAAAGTTTCTGACGAACACTGGGACGGGTAGCTGGAGGGGGTCTGGGAGTGGAGGAAGAGGAGGTGGTTGTAGGAGGTGTAACTTTTGATGATTTGGGTGCAGGTGCATGTTCTGGAGGCTGTCGTGAGGGCGATGGATGTTGGGTGTGTGTGTGCCCGCGTTTGGGTACTTTGGGAGTGGGCGTCACAGACACACTGGGAGAGGACACAGGGGACGTGTAAATGGTAGTGGGGGTGGTGAGTGCAGGTGAGCGGGGTGTGGTGGTGGGTGTGCTGGTGTCAGTCCTATTGGCTGTAGTGGTAGTGCATGCAGGTGAGAGTGTAGACGACACTGGGAGGGAGGAGGGAGACGAGGAGGAGGGGGACACAGTGGAGGCAGTGGATGTTGCTGTGTATGTATGTGGGTGATGCTTGTGTGAGTTCCTGTGGGATGTGTGGTGCCTATGTTTGCCTGAGCTGCCCTTGTGTGTTGAGGTGTGTGCAGGCTGGTCTGATGGTGTGCTTGGGATAGGCAGAGGTACAGGGGATTGGGTCTGGGTGGAGGAAGTTGCAGGGGGGAGGCTAGACACAGGGACAATGGCTGCCATCAGTGCTGAGGCCAGGGATTGCAGGGTTCAATGATGGGCAGCCTGACCAGAATGAATGCCCTCCAGGAATGCATTAGTGTGTTGCAACTCCCTTTCTACACCCCGGATGGCATTCACAATGGTAGACTGCCCAACAGTGAGTGACCTAAGGAGGTCAATGGCCTCCTAATTGAGGGCAGCAGAGGTGACAGGGGCAGGGGCTGAGGTGCCTGGGGCGAAGGTGATGCCCACCCTCCTGGGTGAGCGGGCACGGGGCGAAGGCTGAGGGGCTGCTGGGAGGGCGGTGCTAGTAGGGGGGGTGGCAGCTGTACCTGTAGAAGTGGGGGGCACAGATGTTGCCGCCACCATAAGGGAGCTCCCATCGGAGGACGAGTCTGTGTCGCTGGTTGCTGATCCGGTGACCGCTGTGAAGCTCCCCTCGCCCTCCGTCCCACTGGTGTATTCTGAGTCCGTGGTGTGGCTCTCCATGGCCATGTGGGATGCAGCCCCCTCGTGCTCCGGTGCCACTGTACCTCTGCCTGATGATGCTGATGCACAAAAGAACAGGGAGAGCACAAAAGAGGGGGGGGACGACAGAAGAAAGACAGGTTGAGTGCATGGCTTACCGCTACCGTTGGCGGACACTACAGACACAGCAGCCCCCTGCACTACGCCGCGCTGTTGGGCTCTACAGATGCAGTTCCTGGGATATGGCCTACATGGCTATGGTGGACATCTGCACACATAGATGACACAGGGGCATGTATACTTGTACCTGGCACTCTACAGAGGTGGGGTGGAGTGGCACATGGCCTGCATTACGGAGGGGCCTAGCCTACGGAACTCGCCCTGGCCTAGAGAAACCCACAGCCCTCCTCCCCCACCCAGACCCCTCCACTGCGCGCAAAGTCAGCAGAATGAGAGTGTACTCACCCCCTTGTGTCTGCTGTGATGCCCTCAAGCGCCCATCCAACTCAGGGTAGGCCACCGCCAGGATCCGGAACATCAGGGGGGTCATGGTGCGACGGGCACCCCTCCCACGTTGGGAGGCCATCCCCAGCTGAGCCTCCGCCGTCTTCTTGCTCCAGCGGCGAATATCCTCCCATCATTTACGGCAGTTGGTGCTCCGTCTCTGGTGGACCCCCAGGGTCCAGACGTCCTTGGCGATGGCACGCCAAATATCCTTCTTCTGGTGGGCGCTGACCTACATGACATGTACAGGGGAAGAAGAGAAGTCATTACCAACTGCACCGTCGAAGTGAGTGGCCCACATCCCTACCCTTGCCATCTGGCACATGCATTCACAGTCCTTCATGCTCGCAGAACTCTGCCCCTTCCTTCTTACATCCAGCCGTCTCCACCCAGCCATAGCCCATACAACTTGCACCCTATGTACTCACCTGTTGGTCTGGAGGACCGTAGAGTAGCGTGTACTGGGGGAGGACCCCGTCCATGAGCTTCGCCAACTCCTGTGCAGTGAAGGCAGGGGCCCTTTCCCCAGACGCACGTGCCATTGTCTCTTCCAGACCGAGGTCACAGCAGCACTTGCAGTATAGGTCCAATCCTGTCGAAGATCAGGTATCGAGTGATTCAACAGATAGAAAATGGTGGTCACGTCCACGGCGGTGACGTCCGCGGCTGTGCGTGTCATCACCGCCGGCGCACTTTGTCATTGGCTCCTGGGACCCATAGGGTCCAATGTTAACCAATGCAGCATTGCGCAGCGTTCTTCGACCGCCTTCCGCGGCGGTGTACAATGCCAGCGCAGTTACCTCACATCTCATTGTCCCACTTTAGAGGTCAGGCAGCCGCCATTTCAGGGGCCCACATGGCTTCATTTTCAACTGCGTCACACATACCTAGGCCTGGACTCAACACACATACAGACAACTTTTGGGATTTTGTTTCGTGTTCTGTGTAGCTGTGGGTACATACCTCTGAGTTGCTTGACTCTGTGGTCGCTGTTGTCCTTCCTTGGCACCGTCAGCTGGGACATTTGAGGAGATGGCGGAATCCTCCAGTGTACCGACCGCTGGTGGACCTGTTGACAATGGAGGAGCGACATTTAATCATCACCTACAGGTTTGACCGTGCCACAATCCAGGAACTGTGTACCCAGTTGGAGCCAGACCTTATGTCACCAATCCGCCATCCCACAGGAATCCCCCCTCAAGTGCAGGTGCTATCAGTGCTCCATTTCCTAGCAAGTGGGTAATTTCAAACAACAGTGGCCATGGCATCAGGGATGTCCCAGCCTATGTTTTCCAACATGTTGTCCAGAGTGTTGTCTGCCCTGCTGAAACACATGAGGAGCTACATCGTTTTTCCTCAGGTGGAGGATTTGGCTACTGTTAAGGTTAATTCTATGCCCTTGGACATATCCCTAACCTCATAGGTGCAATTGATGGGACCCATGTAGCTCTGGTCCCCCCCCCACAGGAGTGAACAGGTGTACAGGAACCGGAAGAGTTATCATTCGATGAATGTACAGATGGTATGTTTGGCAGACCATTAAATCTCGCAGGTAAATGCTATGTTCCCTGGCTCAGTGCATGGCACCTACATCCTGCGGAATAGCATCATCCATTATGTGATGGGTCAACTCCAGAGGCACCGTGTGTGGCTATTAGGGGACTTTGGTTACCCCAACCTGTCATGGCTATTGACCCCAGTGAGGAATCCCAGGACCAGGGCAGAGAAACGCTACAATGAGGCCCATGGGCGGACTAGGAGGGTGATCGAACGCACCTTCGGCCTCCTGAAGGCCAGGTTCAGGTGCCTCCATATGACAGGTGGTTCCCTATTCTACTCACCAAGGAAGGTGTGCCAGATCATCATTGCCTGCTCTATGCTTCACAATCTTGCTTTGCGACGCCAGGTGCCTTTTCTGCAGGAGGATGGTCCAGATGACGGTGTTGTGGCAGCTGTGGAGCCTGTGGACAGTGATGAGGAGGAAGTAGAGGAAGAAGACATTGACAACAGGGACTCAGTCATACAGCAATATTTCCAGTGACACACAGGTGAGAACACTTTCTTGACTACTACATTTACTTTCACACTTCTACCTTTATCCTGTCTGTCAATTTCAAGCAGTATTTGGTAACTGAGTTGTACATTTCCATTACGGTTTCACAGGTGTGGTTACCAACGTGTGTCATCTGCTTGCAACCTTCATGGACTTGTGATGTGTGACATAGGTATGTTGACATTACATTTTCGAACGGATTTTGTCATTGTCATAGCTAATACACATTTTCAAAATCACAGACTGACTCCAGATATTTTTGTGCTTCAAGGGTGTTTATTGAAGTGCTAATTATTGGAGGGGGTGGTAAAATGGTGATGGTGGAGGAATGTCCATGGCAGAGTCCAGTCTATTAGTCTCACAGGTGCATTGCCCATATGGGCATAGGAAGTGGAGCTGGGGCAGTTCCAATATGGACAGGGTTACAAAGTGGGACAGTGGGATGACAATCAGGGTGGTCTAATTTCTTGGCGGGGGTCTTGCCATCGTGCTCTGTCCTGTTCCTGGATCTCAGGGACCGCTTGCAGGGTGGTTCTCCATCTGCAGGGGGTGGGGTGCTGGTGTGGTGGTGGTCCTGTGGCAGGGCGTCCTGTCCACTAGTGCCGGCGGAGGTGGTGGGCAGTTCTTCGTCCAGGCTAGTGTCAGGGGCCCCTTGGAGTGCCACGGTGTCCCTCATGGTGTTCTGTATGTCCTTCAGCACCCCTATGATGGTGCCCAGGGTGGAACTGATGGTTCTGAGTTCCTTCCTGAACCCCAAATACTGTTCCCACCTGCAGGCGCTGGGTCTCCTGAAACTTGGCCAGGACCGTAGCCATCGTCTCCTGGGAGTGGTGGTATGCTCCCATGATGGAGGAGAGGGCCTCGTGGAGAGTGGGTTCCCTTGGCCTGTCCGCCCACTGTCGCACAGCAGCCCTCCCAGTTCCCCTGTGTTCCTGGGCCTCCGTCCCCTGGACCGTGTGCCCACTACCACTGCCCCCAGGTCCCTGTTGTTGTTGGGGTGGTGGGTTATCCTGGGTTCCCTGTAGTGGTGGACACACAGCTGATTGACGTGTCCTGGGGATGGAGGTATGTGCCCACTGGGTGGGTGCTGTACTGGTGTTTCCAGAGGGTGGAAGGTCAGTGTTGGGCTGTGCCTGTGCGAGGGGAACCGACTGTCCCAAGGCCCACGATGGTCCGGGCTGGTCATCTGGATCCAGTTGGCCAGAGCTGCTGTCATAACTGTGGACCTCTTCTGTGGGTGGGGTAGAGATGTCTGGACCCTCCTGTCTGGTGACGTTAGGTAGTGGTCCTGGAGGGGTGTAAAAGCATGATTATTGCATCTGTGTGTGTCATGGTGTGCAATGGGTGGGTGACCGTGTACCCCAGTGCTAGCATTCCTGTGTGGGGGCTTGTGTGATGATGGTTAGGGGGTGTTATGAGTATGTGCAGTGGCCATGCTTTAGTGATGGGTGTCCACGCTTTGTTGTGTCATGCAGGGCTTGGTGTTGGGATGGGTGGTTTGTGTCATTAGTACATTAGTGAGGAGTTGGAGTGATAGGGGAGGGGGTGGGGGTGGGGGTGTGTGATAGCATGCAGGTAGGGTGGGGGATATGATAGTTAAGATTTGACTTACCAGTGTCCATTCCTCCACCGACTCCTCCGAGGCCCTCTGGATGCATAATGGTCAAGACCTGCTCCTCCCATGTTGTTAGTTGTGGGGGAGGAGGTCGGGGTCCGCCGCCAGTCCGCTGAACCGCGATGTTGTGCCTGGAGACCACGGAACGCACCTTCCCCCGTAGGTCGTTCCACCTCTTCCTGATGTCCTCCTGATTTCTTGGGTGCTGTCCCACTGCATTGACCCTGTCGACTATTCTTCGCCATAGCTCCATCTTCCTTGCAATGGAGGTGTGCTGCACCTGGGATCCAAATAGCTGGGGCTCTACCTGTACGATTTCCTCCACCATGACCCTGAGCTCCTCCTCCGAAAACCTGGGGTGTCTTTGCTGTGCCATGGGGTGGTGTAGGTGATGTGTGAGGTGGTGTATGTGGTGATGAGTGTGGTGATGTGTAGTGGTGTGTGGTGTTTTGTGCGTGGATGTTGTGTGGGTGATGGTGTTGAGTGCCTCTGTGTGGTGGGGTTGTCTATGCTGTGCTCTCTCTCTCGCCTTCGTCTATAATTTTTGGTCGTAGGGGTTTGTGGGTGATGTGGGTGTGTGTTTTATATTGTAATGGGTGTGTGTGAGTGGTGTTTGTATGTGTATCAGGTGTGTGTAATTCGAATTGTCCAATGTGGCGGTGTTTTGGAGATGTGTGTGTATTTTGAGTGCGGCGGTGTGTACCGCCAATGGAATACCGCGGTTGAAAGACTGCTGCGTGGATTCGTGGGTCGTAATAGCATGGGCGTGTTTCTGTTGGCGTGACGGTGGAGGTTTTGTTTTCGCCAGTTTATCACTGACCTTTGGTGTGGCAGACTTGTGTGGGAGTCTGAATTTCGGCGGATTCCAAGATGTGGGTCATAATAGCTGTGGCGGAATTCCGCGGCGGTGTATTGGCAGTCTTCTGCACGGCGGTCAGCGGCTTTTACCGCCAATGTTGTAATTACCCCCAAAGTCTCTCAGAATGGCAAGGGATGATGAAGAATGGCTAAGAATGGCAAGGCTTGGTGAAGAAGAATGGCTAAGGAAAAAATGGCTGATTTCTCCTCGAGTCACGTCATTATATCAAAGCTGTTGAACAAGTCTCTCATTTCCCATTGGGCAATATTTGGTGCATTATTATCTCTGTCCAATAATTCTCCGCACACCTGACTAGAACCTTCACCTAACACAGTTCTCATGCAGTTTATTGGCTCCTGTGATTGACGTCTTCATCGGGTGGAATGTCAGGTAAGAAAAGTTACACTTTACACTCCAGTCAGTAGTTCCATTGTCTTCGCCTAGTCTAGGTGGCCTTGCACCTGTTGCGAATTACACTGTTGCATTCGGCAAGAATGTCTCCTTGAGCAAGTCGGGTCCCATGAGAAAGAATTTACTACAGCTACACACAGATCTCTATAACTTCTGGAAAAGTACAGCTTCGTGTCCTTCAGGAAAGTAGCACATTGCACGTTAGAAAAACACAGTTAATATGAGACCAGGCAGCTAGGCCCAGACCCTTGCTAACTAAGGACTAGTGAGTAATTTAGCAAAACTTATTACATAACTCTTAATGCCAGTACAAAGTCATACATTAGCACATTGTTAATTCATCATTAGTCACTTCCATTATTTTATTGTATACATTGGTGGCCACTCCCCGTGGTCACATTTCAGACGTGTACATTGTTTATACATTAACACATTTCTATGCAGTTTCACTACACATTATATTGCAAGCTTTTCATGTTAATATTGATTTTAGAATTCACACTCCAACACAGCCAACATGTGATTCGCAGCTTGGATGTTTGCAACTTCTTCAGGGCTCTAAAGACGGTTTGGACTGAGGATTCCAGTAGACCAGCTGTCCTGGATAAATGACTTAAGGAAATTTGGGATACAGTTAAAAAAATGAGACATTTATTTTTAAATTAAGTGATGCCTTGACACTGGTACTTGAAAAATACTCAAAGAGTGACATATAGAGATTTGAAGGAAGAAGATATTTCTCTTGATTAACAACAAACCTCTCTAGGAATGTAATGGAAAATTGGAGATGTTGAAGAAGAATAGATCTTGCTTCAGCCATGATAAGAATGCTTCCTAATTGAATGAGAAGGCAAACGCCCAACAAGCTGAAATGAGTAACTTTGAGTAACTTTGTAAAACACCCTGTAAATTGGAGGGATTTCATGTGCTTTATTCATATTGGAACAGATAAATAACTTCGTTTTGAATTCCAAGTAGACCAACCAATGTTCAGGTTGAAGATAATCTCTGACATTCACACTGGTCTCCATTTTGAAGTGTTGATACGTGACAAAAGATTTGAGATATCAAAGATTGATTGCAGCACATAACTTCTACTTTTTCTTCTTAACTAAGAAAACATTGTTCTAAAACAGGGATACTCACAAATGATTTCCTATGAGCCAAAAAGTGTGGTCTATGTGGTCTGTGATGTGACCGAGGGCCACGTTGATGGCAATAGTAGCGGACAGGCAGGGAAGGGGTTTGGTGGGGATTTGCCTGTCCTGAGTGAGTCCGGAGGGGGCCTCCATGTTCTGTGCAGGGGTGAGGGGCTTCCAGTTTCGTTACGCCACTGAGTTGCACTCATGCTGAGTTCAGATTTCACCTGTCACCATGGACAGAAAAGGATGATGGGATATACAGCCACTAGATAAATGAAAAATTCTAACTCAAAAGTTGGTCTGCTTTTTTATAATACAAACTTGTATTTGAAGTTCCCTTTTTTGTTTGTTTTTTTCTCTACCAGGAAAATATATTTTCTTTTGGAGGAACCCTTTCCTATAGGCCAACCCTATTTTAAGGAGGGTAGGATTCCAGGCCGATTCCCATCTTCCAAATGGATTTTCTCCTCCCTTTAACAGAAGTAAATCTCCAACCATTTCCATAGTAGGAATGGGTTGGAAAATGTTAGTAAATATTCACAAACATGCACTTATCAAAATATTCCCTGGCAACCATATTCTTCAAAACAAATTCCCAGTCTGAGGATTTACACAGTATTATGCCATCTTGGAGTGATTTTACACATAACTAAATGGATTTACCACTGCTGCATCGCCATTTGAAAATACCTTGCACACGTAAAGCAAGCCATTTGTACATGTAAGTTGAACATGCATGCACACATGGCTTTGAGAACTATGCCCATACAGTGGTTAGAAACAGGCTGGTCTGAAGCACTCAATGGATAGCTGAACATTTATATTATTTCTAAGCAGTGAAAATGTGGCCATGGATTATACGGTTATAATATCACCCCCAACTGTACCTGTTTTAGGTTTCTGAAAATGTAAGATCACACTGATGTCCAGAGAAAGCTAGGGATTTCTCAGCCAGGCTGCTATCATGTTTTTAGGGGAAGTTACCAGTTCTTCCAAGGTGGGCTGGGATAGTTATGAATTCTTGCCAATATTTCTTCATCAGACCGCTGCAGTTTAAATGGACAGAATAGGCAGTTCTCAGCCAAGAGAGCAACACTGTTTAACCGTCGGCCTCTTTCTTCTCGGCTCCAATAATGTCAGACTAGAATAGAAAATAGGCCCAGGCACTTAAATAAAAGTGCTTCCATTAGCGAATCATATAAGTAAAAAAATGGTCCACATTCTGCAAATCAGGGAAGTTTTGAGCTTGTAAAAAATCACTGTATTGGTGTTTTGCATGGTATGGGAGACTGCATGCATTTGTGCTTGCTACAGGCAGTGTTTGTTGTAGCATCAGGGAAAAATTTGGCGCACCAGACCTTAAAATAGGTCTGCAAACTGCCCGAAAAACTGTCTATGCACTCACCTGTCAGATTGGCCTTTCTGGAACTACCAGATTAGTGCATATGTTATCCAACCCTGTAGTCCAATGCCTTTAAAGGTAACTCTCAAAAGTCACAGGTGAGAGGCCAAGAACTCAGTGGTCTTTAGGTGGACTCCCTTTAACCTTTCCCATAAGCTATGACAAACAAGAGCTTCCCATGTGAAAAGGTTTCACTGCTGTGCCAGGCAGGAAGTCATGTTGTTCTTAAGCCAGTAACTTTCATGACCTTTCTTAATCCTGACTTGAGTGATGGTCACTACCTAAACTCTACCAGCAGAAGCAATGTCCAATGGGGCAATATACAGTTTGCAATATGGCATAGTCCTTTGATTAGCCTATTGGGCTTGGTCAGAGTCATTACAAGTCAGGTACAACTTAGATTTGACTGACATTGTTCAACCCTACAGCCTTTCCAGGGGCGTTGGCCTGATCATATCATGGGAAGATTATGTAATTTGCCTGATGCAGCAGTCTGCACATACCCTAAATATCAGTAGTGTGAATCTGAAATGAATTATCCAATAAAGCCTTGCATTTCACAAAGGGTTGCTATAAGGGACTTATTATCTTTCAAGAATGTTGTAGTACCCAAATAACTCTTCCATGGTCGACACTCTGAGGATTTATCTCCAAAAATGAATATTGTATTAACCAAAAGCAAGGCATCTGACGCCTGAAGCAATTGTGTTATATTAGACCTCTCTCAACATCTTACAACAACAACTAACATTTTCTAGTTGTTATGTCTTGTAATCTAAAATCTGTGAAGTATGAAGGCACATCATTCTGCTTTATGGAATTATTTACTAACTCCTTTGAAGTTCTTTCCTTGTTTTTAGTAAATGCAATATTAAAATTTTGGTCCTAAAAAATAAATTGCTGCTATAAGATCCCCGTTTATTCATGTACTAAATGCCCCACACTTGGTGCGCATTTATATATGTATGTGTGTTTGTGTCTGTGTGTGTGTGTGTGTACAACTGAGGTAACCAAATATATTTGTACATATTAACCTGTGTTATTCATGCAATTCTTCACCTTCCAAGTGCCTATAGAATGTTACATTGAAGTTCCATTTATGAAATGATGATTGGGAAACTAAATTAGAGTGGCATAATTAAAACCCACAAAATCCATCAATGGCAAACAAGCTTCAGGGAGTTGATGGCCACATTCACTACGTTTTCTGTTCCTTGATGCTAGGGGACTTCTCCAATCCCAGAAGTCCTGAAGGTGGGAGGCATACATCGACTGGGCAACAGCAAAAAGCAGAGTGGCCAACGAAATGTAGCAGCTGCTATTTCTGATCCCTCACAACTGAGAGAAAGTGGTCTATGGTTGTGGTAGACCAGGTCTTAGGAGCAAGTTGAGGAAGACCGCCGAGCACTCAAGGCATGCTAAGCATAGTAGAAAGATTCAGTCAAGAAAGTTACCTTCAGTTCCTAGTCTACCTTTTGGGCAAGGTCGAAAGTAGAACCTGACTAAGGGGGTCATTCTGACCCAGGCGGCCGGTGGCCGCCAGGGCCACCGACCACGGGAGCACCGCCAACAGGCTGGCGGTGCTCCCACGAGCATTCTGACCGCGGCGGTTCAGCCGCGGTCAGAAGCGGAAAGTCGACGGTCTCCCGCCGACTTCCCGCTGCTCGGGGGAATCCTCCATGGCGGCGGAGCGCGCTTCGCCGCCATGGGGATTCTGACACCCCCTACCGCCATCCTGTTCCTGGCGGGTCTCCCGCCAGGAACAGGATGGCGGTAGGGGGTGCCGCGGGGACCCTGGGGGCCCCTGCAGTGCCCATGCCAATGGCATGGGCACTGCAGGGGCCCCCGTAAGAGGGCCCCACTGTGTATTTCAGTGTCTGCAATGCAGACACTGAAATACGCGACGGGTGCAAACTGCACCCGTCGCACCCCTGCAACTACGCCGGCTCAATTCTGAGCCGGCGTCCTCGTTGCAGGGGCATTTCCTCTGGGCCGGCGGGCGCTCTTTTGGAGAGCGCCCGCCGGCCCAGAGGAAATGTTTGAATGGCCGCTGCGGTCTTTTGACCGCGGTGCGGTCATTTGGCGGCGGTACCTTGGCGGACGGCCTCCGCCGTCCGCCAAGGTTATAATCACCCCCTAAATCCACTCAGAGTTAGTTACTTGTTGGCAGGGGTCCCACTGAAGCTGTTTGATTTGACAGGAAAAACTCTGAGTGGGACTTTTGCACCCAGTGAAGTCCTCCGAAATACTTTTTGCACCTTCTCCCTGTCATGATTTTTTTGTTTGGACTCAGGGCCTGATTTAGAATCTAGTGGATGGGTATTCAATAATTAACATGATGAATATACTGTCCACCTCTTGAAATCGCATAACTTTGCTACAATGCCCAACTAAAAGTCTTGGAAGTCAAAAAAGGTTTAAATCATACTTTTTCCAACTTTCTGGAGTATCTTCCCTTGGTCACTTCTAAGGCTCCCAGGGCCCTAGGAACAGCAATTAGGGACAGGGACCTATTCCAGCAGGGCCTCTAGCATGGTCCATTTGGAACTAATTAAGTGGTCATTCCAGGAAAAAGGCCTCTTGCAACTTTTGACGTCACTGTAGCTGGACTGGTCAGTCAGTTAACTGACTCTTGGGGTCCACGGTTTAGTCCTGAGTATAACTAGGAGCAGAATCAACTATTCAAGTGTTACCACAGGTCACAGACATCAAGTTCAGCTGACATATGGCCATTCACAGATCCAGATGTGTTCCGAAGAGCTGGCAGAGAGGTACAACTGTCACACTATTCACTCACCAGTGGGGTGTGGGGCTACTCTTGTACACTGCCTAACCAATGGGTAAAAGGTTCCTTGGGACAAATCTTCCCACATTTGCAGCACATCCTGTTTGCTTTGTTGTAAACAACCTCACAGTGCACCATTTCCAGTGAAATCCAACTTGGCAGACTCTTTCTACCACTGGAGAAGGCTGGTGGCTCATCTAGAGGAGTTTCTCATGAAATGAGTAGCCCTATCCTTCTCAATCAAACCAAACTAGTTCTTGGACCAGCCCCCCTTCCCACATGGATGGATCCACCAGGATGATTACAGTGTGCCATGGAATCAAAAGGCCCTCTTCCCTAGGTCTCACTTTACACTTAACAATGAATGGACAGGGCTCACACTGGCCTGTTGCAAGCTAATGTAGTTCCTGAACCCTTCCCAAATAGCTTTCCTGAGATAAGATTAGTCACATCCCTCAGACCAAGGTGTTCCTGAAAAAAATGCCCACACCAGTATCTCTGTTCTATTAGCAGTTTTCACATTTCATCAAGGGGAAGGGAGCAAACCAACGTTACAGAAATAGCATTTCAAACTGTACTTTAACTTTTCTTTTGGTACAAGCCACAGCATTTTACAGTGAAAGTAGCTTTTGGGGGTTAGTCCCTGTAGAAGCATGCAATTTTTAAATTCTAACATTGTGGAATGCAAGCCCTATTTAGGGTTGACTTGCCTAATATCTAAAAGTAGCATTTTGCCTGCAGGTTTAAACACTGCAGCAGTCAGGCTACATATGAAGTTCTGAAGTGACGTATTCTTTGTCAGCCTGCGAATGGCATAATATATTCTGCTTTCCACACATGGCATTTATCTTCCATGCCACTAGTGTATTTTCTGCACTATATACTTAAGCCCTACTAGAAAATTAAATATTCTAATTAGGGATTTGCCTTTGTTACCATCTTCTAGGGATCAGAGTACATACACTGGAGACTGGGCAGCAGTACCACAGAGTGCAGAGTTAAAAAACACACAACAGCATTAGTCCACAAAAAGATGGAGTGACCACACCAAAAGGAGCACTTTCTAATGCTTACTCTAAAATACAGAAATTTGCAGTTTAAATGTGCACTGCTTCACCTATAAAATAATTCTCATATCACACCCACATTTCACATTAATGACCAAGATTGGTTGGAATGTTATTTACTACCTGCAGTGACCCTTACAAATATTTCTGTTTTATTCTACTTTATATCAGTCACTTTGAACTTTAGCGCTAAAGCTCCTATTAACTGCACCAACAAAGAAGTATATTAGTACTATGTCTAAGAGATATTGTGAGGAGAGAGAGACATGTGGTGAAGGAGGCCAGGGTGGAAGAGAAAAAAAAGAAGAGAGGAGATAGAGATATGAGGTCTTGAAAAGAAGGGAGGGGGATAGAAAGAATGGAGAGTAATGGTAAATCCCAACAGAGAGAACAAGCGAGCTAAGAATGGGAAGATAGACACAAGGAAGCAGCAGCAAACAGAAAGGTGTAGCGGGGAAAGGGAGGGAAAAGCAAAGAGGACAGACATTAAGAGACAGGGGAGAAGAGAGAATAGTTGAAAGCCCAAAGGAGAGAAATGAGAGCTGGATACATGTAGGGAAAAGTGACTAGAAATTATAAGTGTGCTTTATTATGTTTTGGTCAGTTCTCCTGGCCTAATGTGATTTCAATGTGGACTTATGTTTCGGAAAAGGATCCTAGTGTAATATCTTAAAGTCACCTTGCAAAGTGGTATTTAAAGTATTAAGTTCTAACCACTGTTGATAGTTCCACATTGCTTGTTGCAAAATGCTGAACAATAGCAGACCTCTCCTCTTGTTATTTGTTAATATATGCTCTTAGCAAGAACTGCTGACACATACCCTTTTAATGCATATCAGCCATGTCTCAATTTGCTGATATAGTTACTGGAAAGTACAGCGTACTTGTTGAAAGGTCATAGAGGTGTTGTGGCTTTCTAATGTAAATTTAAATATAACAGCATCTTACCCACTTCATCCCATGAGCCTGACTTTTATCAGCACCTATGGTAATGCTGAACAATGCCTACGTGAGTAACTGATTTCTATTTCTACGACACATGACAGGTTTCCAAGCTTTTATATTCACCGTTCAGAAAAACGACATGCTTGTCCAAGCACTTTTAGCCTCCTTCATGACACCACCATGAGGATTTTACACAAGGAGTGCACTACATGTGAAAGAGTGGAGAGTCCAGCAATTGAAGACACTGCAACATCCAAATGAGAGAAACCATGCAAACAACAGTAAACTGAGAGAGCACTGAAGAACAGGAACCCAGATGCAAACTGTGAAACCACCACTCAGAGCTTTTAAGGCAGTACTGTTGTCTGTCTGTGGTTCCTTTAACTGGAGATAGAACTAGTGTTCTTAGCCAGGCCACAGGCCACAAATTGATCCGTGTCCGGCTCACATTGTCACCTGTTGTGTAGCCATTTTAGTTATAGCTCCATGCACGCTATTTTAGCACACTAGGCCTGCCGCTGTGCACTTTAACTTAAATATATTTTATTCAGCTTTGTTTATTATTTTAACAATAGCCACATTTGCGGTCTTGTTTGATTTCTCTCTATCTAGCTATTCTGTTCCTAGGCCAGCACTGCGTTCTTAAACAAGACATTTCTTTCACTCTGTGCTTCTCTCAAGGCTGCAGTAAGATAGGTTTCCGGTAAACATGGTAAAGTTTTGTCTCTGGTATTCATAGAAACATACACATCCTTAAGTAGGGACATTTTCTCAGAACATCAGCTGTTTTAATTTAGAAACACTTCACTGTCCCATACACGTTAGCGGGAGATTCCAGCCAGGTAACCACAACTGTATGCTGATTGCTGAACGCTTCACTACAGCTGCTTACGCAGACTCCAGGCCTTTGCTCAGGTATGGGGGATGATGTCTTCCCAGGGGAACCTGAAGGACAGAACTAGAGCTTAACATACTGTGCTCTAATATAGCCTAAGTAGGAATTAGTCTATTGACTCTAGTGACAACATGGTAGCATTATTTTTATTTCACTCTCCTTGTCACAATTTTAATCCTGTCATGCTTTATCGTCCTGGTTTTTGCAGTACATGCTTTAGTATCTAAGATGCAGTTGCTTCATTAAAAACCTTATTGAAACATATACTGCCTCTGATGTCCTTGTATTCGTGAGACTAATATAGCTGAGAGAAACAGATGCGATCTGAGTGACCATGATTTCCCTGAGGAGTCAATTATGTCATGTGCTTGATTGCCCAATCATTCCTGCTCTTGGGTAGAGATGAGGCACTGCTAGTTAGCCGGAGCAAAACCCAGATTAGTCCAACAGGTGTCACCTGTAGTGGGTTAGAGTCAGTCTTCCCACACCGCAGGCGATTCTGCCGCCCAAATCCATTAATCTCATTAGAATAATGAGAGCTGACGCGACACACCTATCCTTTCCCATGCCTCATCTTTTTTTATAGTACCTATAGCACATCCTGCCTACAACTATAGTGGGTACATGCCAATATCTGAGCCTCCTAAAGGTACATGGAATTTAGACTTCTGTTTGTGCTCAAATGTAATTGAACTATCCATCTTTTATGACATCTTATTGTGGGACCTTCTCAACTCCCCTAGTTAAATTGCAATTCAACTCTATTATGTTTTCTCAGCCGTTGCAACCCTAAAATGTTTAAAACACATTGTTTACCCTTCAATAAGACAAATGAAGGCCCTAATTTATACTTTTTGATGCAAAACTGCGCTATTGCAGTTTTTCATCAAAAAGTATAGTGCTGGCTTGCGCCATTCCAGGACGCCAGCCGGGTGCCATATTAATGGAATGTTGAAATCCGGCACAAAAGGTGGGCTAGCGTCAAAAAAAGTTACGTCATCTGGGTGGGGATATGGGAGAAGGGGGTTTAGCGTTAAAAAATGATGTTAGGCTGGTAAGAGTAAACAATTATACCTCTAACCAGCCTACCATCATTTCTTGACGCTAAACCTACCATACCCCATGACTCCTGTCTTATAAAAGGCAGGAGTCCTGTCCACCAGCCCAGTGGCCAGTACAGGGGACAAGGGTCCCCTGGGCATGGCCATTGCACCCAGTGCCATGTATGGGGGCCCATTTCTGGGCCCCTTATGGCATTAAAAAAAAAAAAAGGTAAACACTTACCTTTACTTACCTGTACCTACTGTGGATGGGGTCCCCCATCCTCCGCTGTCCCTCTGGTGGGGGTGTCCCTAGGGCCTGGGGAGGGCACCTGTGGACTCATTCCATGGTGTTCCACCACGGAACTGGGCCCACAGGTCCCCTAACGCCTGCCCTGACCCAGACGATAAATAATGGCGCTAAGCAAGCCTAGCACCATTACTTAGGCCTGACTCTCTCCTGTGCACCATTTTTGCACAGGAGGATAAATAGGGCGCCCAGGAACATCTACCTTGCATCTCATTGACGCAGGGTAGTTTTCCACAGGCAAAAAAATAACTTTAACTCCAATATTTTGGCGCTAGACGGGTCTAGCGTGAAAATATAAATATAAGTTAAGTTTGCACTGAAATAGAGTCAAAATAATGATGCTATGTCAGCTTGAGGCAAGGTTTATCCATTCGGAGTGTTGATTTACTGAAGCAGAATGTCCCAATGAGACTGGGCATTCACCACCTCAGAGCTTATGTACATAAATAAAGATTTCTTTAAATATATCTTTAAATATATATATCTATATACATGTATATATATATATATGTGTGTGTGTGTGTTATACCTGCCAGCTTTTTGGCATGTCTCCCCTGTCTTTTTGCCTTCTGACCTCCTGTTTTTATGGTTTACTGGACTCTGTTTTTGCTGGTTTATTGTCTATGCGCACTTTAGCACTGCTAATCAGTTCTAAAGTGCTAAAGTGCAAGTGCTCCCTAGGTAAATGTACTGTTGATTGGTTTATCCATAATTGGCATATTTGATTTATTGGTAAGTTCCTGGTAAAGTGCACCAGATGTGGCAAGGGCCTGTAAATCAATTGCTACTAGTGGGCTTGCAGCACTGATTGTGCCACCCACATAAGTAGCCCTGTAAACGTGGCTCAGACCTGCTACCGCAGTGTGTGTGTGTGCAGCTTTAAACTGCCAATTCGACCTGGCAAGTGTACCCACTAGCCAGGACCCAACCTTCCCATTTGGTACATGTAAGGCACCCCAAAGGTATGCCCTAGGTAGCCCCATGGGCAGGGTGCAGTGTATTTAAAGGGTAGGATATGTACTGTTGTGTTGTACATGCCCTAACAGTGAAATACTACCTAATTCGGGTTTCACTGTTGCAAGGCCTATCTCCCTTATAGGCCAACATGGGGGCTGCCTTTAAATAACTTTAAAGTGCAGATTTCCTTTGAGGGCAGATAGAAATATGGATTTTAGAGTCTCTGAACTCACAATTGGAAAATAAATCTTTTAGTGAAGGTGGTTTTTAGATTGTGAGTTTGAAAACACCACTTTTAGAAAGTAGGAATTTTCTTGCTTAAACCATTCTGTGACTCTGCCTGTTTGTGGATTTCCCATCTGGGTTAGTTTGACAGCTGGTTTGTTGTGAATTCCCTATAGACAGTGACACAAAGGGGTCTGGGGTGTAGCCTGCATATCCTGATGGGCCATCTGAGCTAGAGTGGAGGGAGGAGTGGTCACTTACACACGAACGGACTGTGCCGGCCCTCACACAATGCAGTCTCCAACCCCCTTGCATGCGTCTGTGGCCTGTCCTGGACAAAGAACGATCTTGCAAACACTTGAGACTTTGCTTTGAAGTTTACTAACTTCAAAGGCAGAACGGATTATAAGAAGAAGACCCAAAACCCCAGACGGGTAGAATCTTTCTGGAATCAAGAGTACTCTCTGCCAAGGAGAAGTGCTAAAAAGAAATGGCGGAGGAGAATAGTCCCTTTGCTGTGTTGCTTTGCTGGGCTGGCCTGCAGTTGCTGCTTCTGCCTGAAAAGAGTGCAAAGGGTGAACTTTGCTGTGTGTCCTGCTTGAGAAAGTTCTCCAAGAGCTTGGAGTAGAGCTTGCCTCCTGTTGGAAGTCTCAGGGACACCAAAGACTTCAGTTTCCTCAACCTGCAGCACTGGGAATTGTGTGGTTTGTGCTGTTCAAGAGGAGAAACCACTGCGATGCTGCCAACAAAGCCGCTGGCCTGCACCGTGACCAGCCAACGCCTCATGGAGTCGCACTGCCCCACTGCTCGCACCTCGGCCCTGGTCTCACTGATGCCGTCATAGTACGACTTCACCAAAACGCTGCTCGCTTCGCGACCTGTGGGCCCCGCAATCCGGCATCGCCTGCCCACACCGCAGTCTGGGCATCCCTGATGACGACGCTCCTGCTGACATTGACGCTGCTGCCTGCACCGTGGCCTTGTGAACATCGCTTGTGAGGTACAAGAAGCACCATCCCATCCCGCACTGCAGCCCCGGTCCACCAACCCCAGCATCATCGACTCCAGTGTCGTCACCAGGCATCCTGCCTGCACCGTGGCCTCTGGACACCGCTCGTGAGGGTCACGAAGCACCGTTCCTTCCTGCACCACTGGTTTGGGCCTACTGATGACAGCGCTTCCACAATTACGACGCCGCTGTCTGCACCTTGACTTGGTGACACTGCACGTCGCACCGCCCGCCCCGCTTCACACTGCAGCCCTGGTCTCACCGACACCGCTGGATGCCGTCACCAAACCGCTGCCTGCACCGTGACCTGTGGGGACCACACGTCGCATTGTCCCACTTCGCACCACAGCCCCGACGCCATCCACGCCGGCGTTCCTGACTTCATCAGCCTGGAGTTCCATCCACAAGGCGTGTGACTTCAAGGGCCCGACGACTCCTGCACCAAATTCAGAACCGACACTGCGATGCCAGCGACGCTGAATTCTGGAGATCACCACAAGGATCCCGATGCCCTGCAATTCCAAAGGTACTGTTTGTGGGTCTTCCTGATACCATAGGTGGCCTGCGATACTGTTTCTGGCTTGAACTGTTGGTTTTGTTGATCACAAAACCGTGATAGCCCCAGGTGGAGCTATTGACTTCAAGGAACTGTATTTTTGAGTAAATTTTGCAGAATTCATATATTTATTACTGTATGGTGGATCTTTATCGTATTTGGTCTTGTTTTATATAGATAAATATTGGCTATTTTTCTAAAACTGGTGTGTTGTCCTTTTGTAGTGTCTTCATTTATTAATGTGTGTTATGTGCAAATGCTTTATACATTGCTTCTGAGATAAGCCTGACAGCTCATGCCAAGCTGCCAAATGGGGGGGAGCAGGGGTTATCTGAGCAGGTACCTCCTTTATCCTGACTAGAGTGAGGGTCCCTACTTGGACAGGGTGCAACAAGAGACTGCATTTCTAAATATAAATATATATATATATATATATATATATATATATATATATATATATATATATATATATATATTTTTTTTTTTTAGGTCGAGCGTTAGCATTAGACCTGCTGTATACTAATATACTTATACTGTGGTACAAAGCTATTTGATTTGTTAGTTGCAGTGTCCTTCAAAAATCCTTGCTTGCTAGTGGTCAGTTCTGCCTCTTTGTCCTGCCTTTTTCTCTTTGGGAGCAGCACAAAGTACTGTATAATTACGCTATGTTCTGCTTATCTCTTCTGTAAAGGAGTTTTTTTCCTAGTATTTCCCTGTTTGTCTTACATTGTGGGTGTGTGTTCAGTCCCTCCACCTCACCAGCTCCCTCTGTAAACATAAACCAACAGCAGTGGTGGGCTTTTCCAGGGCCAGCTCGCTCTCGCTCTCTTCCTCTTGTTATTTTCAGGCTGTGTGGCAAGAAAAGTCCAGTCAGTAATTTACAACGCTAAGAGCTCTAACTCGAGCAAACAAGAGACCATTGCATTCCAAATGCTTGTATCTATAACGCTTTCATGTGAACATGCAGTGGCCACAAGGAGTTTTCTTAAGCGCAGTAATAAAGGCGCCTGTCTTCAATCCACAGGGCTTTAATGTAAGCGTAATATTTCAAGGCTGACAGATCGACTCGCCATTATGGAAAGCAACCAAGCCTGCTTCCCACTGAGACCTGTTTAATCTACAGGGCTACATAATCATACAGTGAAGTGGTGCGGTTATATTTCTTGTTTATTTTTACAAGGGTTATGTGTGAGAGATATGCATTCATGTGGTTGTAGTCTGTGGTGTTTTATTGCTGTGGGAAAGGAGAGTCACCACCTTCATTGTTCAGTCATGGGGCTGCAAAAGAAGCCCCCGCCCCTTGCCCCGGTTATATCAATAAGCAGCCGCTGGCTTGGGCGCATTCAGGGCATCTGCTCTCGGACTCTGCATACATAGCGCTGCTACCCCTAGTCCCTTAGGGAGTGTGCAATTGGTGTTTATCACAATATCATGCATGCAACATAATAAATGCTAGGACAACATTTGTGGGTATAATATGTCGCAAGTTTATTATTTACACAGGTTGGGTTAGCTTACGGGCGATCCCGATGTCGGAGATGAGTTTCTTAAACATTGGCCGACACCCATCCTGAGAAAGCTAGAGCTGTTCCGTCTGGTGTTCTCTGCACCAACATGCTTAGCATCTTACAGCTCGTTCCTTTATTGTGGTTTACCACTTTATCAATTTTGTCATGCTCCTGACAAGTCAGAGCGAGACCCCGGCCAGTCTCACCAGTTGCTCAGGATTCCAACTGTCCCTTGCGGGATTAAGGAGCGCCGTCGCGTCATCCCAGGCCCCGCCGTAAAGGCTCCAAGTAGCCTGAGGAATAGCTTTTGGCTCCAGGAATCACCATCTGGAGGCCTTTTAATCAATTTTAAAGCTTTAGGATCGCCCTGTAACTCCGCTTTGCGACGATTCTTGAGGTTCCTGTAGAGAAAATCATGTTGTAAATGTATGTTTCACATATGTGACCATCTGTTCATCTATGAATGCATGAGCTCTTGTTTGCCATGTCGTAGGGGTGGGTGGGAGGTTGCTCGCCTTACGCCAAAAGAGGCCCAGCCCTGCGAGGTCACCCCTTAAAAGGACCTCCTGGCCTCACTCCTCACACCTTGGGGGCCATAAACAAGAGGTGGACCACCGTCCCTAAGTACGGAGGCCCCTCCTGGCCATTTGCCTCTCTAACAGGGGAGCGACGCTAGGGAGCTGTCCCCCCTATTGTCGCCCTACGTGCGACGTGGCCAGCTACATAGCGCTGCTAGCCCTAGTCCCTTAGGGGGTGTGCAATTGGCGTTTATCACAATATCATGCATGCAACATAATAAATGCTAGGACAACATTTGTGGGTATAATATGTCGCAAGTTTATTATTTACACAGGTTGGGTTAGCTTACGGGCGATCCCGGTGTCGGAGATGAGTTTCTTAAACATTGGCCGACACCCATCCTGAGAAAGCTAGAGCTGTTCCGTCTGGTGTTCTCTGCACCAACATGCTTAGCGTCTTACAGCTCGTTCCTTTATTGTGGTTTACTACTTTATCAATTTTGTCATGCTCCTGACAAGTCAGAGCGAGACCCCGGCCAGTCTCCACAGTTGCTCAGGATTCCAACTGTCCCTTGCGGGATTAAGGAGCGCCGTCGCGTCATCCCAGGCCCCGCCGTAAAGGCTCCAAGTAGCCTGAGGAATAGCTTTTGGCTCCAGGAATCACCATCTGGAGGCCTTTTAATCAATTTTAAAGCTTTAGGATCGCCCTGTAACTCCGCCAAGCCTCGGGGATGGCATCTCGCGATAACCAAGGCCCCCCCACCTGTGCTCATCCCTTACTTGTTAATTTACAGGTGCTATCTTGAGAGCGTCTCTAATCTTATTAGGAAATATACGTGCCCGCATCAGACCGGTGTACCCGTCTGCTGAAAACAAATCCATGCTGATTCGCACTAGAGCGTCTCTAATATTATTAAGAAATATACGTGCCCGCATCAGACCGGTGTACCCCATCTGCTGCCACAAATCCCCGCTGGTTCGCAATAATCGTAGCGACCGGTTGATTTTCTGCCTGGACATTCCAATTGTGGCCGGAGACCAGGCTCCATGCCACACCTCCCCTGGGATCATCTTAGCCCAAATTATTTCCCCGTCTTCCATCAGGGCGACAATTCTGGCCAGACCCTGCGTTAAGGCCTGCCACAGTGGACCTCTCCCACCAGTCGTTTTAGCTCATTTCCCCCAGGTGGATTACCAGAATGCCCGGCTTAAACCCTCTCTTGCCCCACCAGCTGGCCAGCTCTAGTCTCACACATGGCACATCTTGTTCCAGGGGTTCCCATCCAGGCGAGTTTGATGTCACTGAAACCGGGGTTCCAGCCGCCCTCTCTGGCCCGGCGTTCTGCTCTGGCCACCAAGGAGTGGGCCCATCACCATACTGTTGCATTCCCTAGATGGACGAGAAGGAAAGCATTACCTCACAATTTCTTGACATCTGTTACAGCACATGTTATGGCTCGACAATACTACAATATATTGAATGCATTTTAGCAACCTAGCCAGGCCCTTAACTCCCTCGGATGTGTCCGCTATTACCACCGTAGGTACCCCGCTTTTTTGCTTTTGCCCACCTCAAGCCCCCCCTGTATTGGGACTGCTTTAAGGTTGGCCGTCTAGGTGAAGCAAGAGGTATCCTGGTTGTGAGGGACGGCATGTGGTGTCCTTCCTGAGTAGTTCTATCGGGTGACATTGGGGGTCCTATTCATCTCAAACAAACCCCCCGCCTTTTCCTTTCTGGTCAGCTTCTGAGCGCTGTACCTTAGTTCCGCCATGTCCTGTCCTATGTTGAGCTCACCCCCATCTTTGTGCCCTAACTGAAGTGTCGCCCCTCGCCTGTGCCACAACTCTAAGGTGTTGAACGCTCCAAGGAAAGCTAGGGAAAATGTGACCGACCAACCGCTCCTCATACTTTGTCTTACAGCTGGCCGGTAGTGCCCCCCCACCAAAGCCAAGCGCATGTCTAGATCGATGGGAGCCCTTGGTCAGGTGTCTTTCCTTCCTGTCCAGCCCATCCTTTTAGTGCTGCCCTCAAAGGGAAGACCGCCATCTGCTCTCACTCTCCTTTCACAATTTGAGAAATAGGTGCTTGCCGTCGAGTGCCTAGAGACCCACGCGTGTGATTCCCCCTTGTCTTTTCCCACAGCATTAATCGATGCACCCCTCGGGCCGGTGGATGTGTTCAATCTTTAACTGCTTTGGAAATCTTTGCCGCTCATGGTTCTCCACATGGCATGCACCCTGTTGAATGGTATGTGCATTAGAACTGATATCCGTACTTCCTCAGACTTTACAATTCTCCTCCATGGACCCTGTCCTGCTGCCACGAGGGAGTCCTGTGATACTGCGGCACCACGTACCATAGCAAGTGTGGGTCGGTACCACGTACCATTGCAAGTGTGGTTTGTATGTTTTTTTTTTTTTTTTTTTAAGCTCTTCAGAATCAGGAGCTTTTGGCATTGTTAATGTCAATGTCTTTTTACACGTGCTAAGTAGCAGCAGGGCTACAGTTCGGCCTGGCTGAAAGTCATGTAAAATTCCTAAGCATATGGCGGCTACTTTCGTTTATTTATTTATTTATGATTATTATTATTTTTTTAATAAATAACCCACGTACGTGCATGCACCCAAGCCCTGGTGCTGCTGCCCACAGATTGGTCACAACCCGTCTCTTCGAGGCAGCTGGGGCGCAGTTTTATTACCTGCATAGACTCTTGCCACACGGCCTTGCCTCATCAGATTGATCACAACACGTCTCATCACGGTCGCTGGGCCGCAGTTTCCTTACCTGCATAGACTCTTGCGACAGCCTTTGCTTCATAACTCACTTTGTCCAATCATAAATCAAATGACAAGTCCATAAATTATTACAACGTCATAATCATTTTGAGTGCCACGCATTGCTTTCGTTATGATTGTAAGACAGCATTTGGAGACAGGTTATAAATCACAGTTGGTAGGTCCTACATTGCTAGTTTCATCCTGTTAAATTTCACTAGAGTCTTGCTATTTGTGGCTAAGATTCTGCTTCACATCCTTAATTATATATTTACTTATATATGTTACTTTTATATTATTATTATATATATATATATATATATATATATATTTTTTATACTTTCCATCTACTGTTCCCGATACTTCGTCTGGAAATGCACCTGCGCCTGGAATCGTTCACCTGACTCAACCCTCCAGCTAGTCCCTATCTTATGTATGCTCCCAACATTGGCGTTCTTGCATGGCCGATCTAGTAGTGCTGTCCTACCCTCCACCTCTGCCAACTGCCTCCGCAAAGTCCTGCAATACCGCAGTGAACATTGGGTGGTGGGGGCAGCCGTGTTACCAATGTTACAAATAACATAATGGTATCCTAGGGTAAACATGTCCTTCGAGCCGGATCCGAACCAGCGACCTAAGGATCTCTGACTTTGTACTACAGTCCTCGGCTCTACCAACTGAGCTATCGAAGGGGCTGTTAACCTATTGCCCCACTAAGTTTCCATGGACCTTCTTGAATTGTCCTTGTACCAGGACCCATTGAGTTGCCACGTCTTACGGGATGAGGGGCTGAAGCCTAGCCCCGAACCTGGTTCCCCCGCTCAAGGTTGCTGCTACCATTGTTTTGTTGACTTATTAGCGCAAACTCAACCTGAGGGTATTAGAGCATTGTTTTGTTGACTTTATTAGCGCAAACTCAACCTGAGGGTATTGGAGCGCTTACTTGGGAACCCTGTTACAGTATGCCAGGACACATTAGTTGTCCCTAGACCTTGCCGCTTTCAAACTAGCTCAGATGCGACCCGGGGGTATTGGAACACTTAATTGAGCAACCTTATTACAACATCCCCGGACACATTCCAATTCCCTAGATCTGGGGAGATGAGGTGATCTGCACACATGTTTCCCCCCCCATCAGGCAGCATCTCTAGTTGTTACGCATCATACCCCGTGCATGTAACCTTAAAATGATATATATATTTTGTTTTTGTGTCGGCTTTTTCAACCTTTAGTGTCCCATTAAGTTACCCACGTTTTTTTTTTTTTAATTTTTTTTTTAAACCTTTGAATAAACCTCGTATGTCATAATGCCTCAAGACTGTTGAGTATCTCCTGTGTTTTAACTGAACACGGGGGCTTTCTGTTCCCTAGGTGGCCTCCCCTAGGAATTCTTAGTAATGCTACAACCTGAACAACGCCGTTCTTAGTTTCACCAGGGAATTAAGTGGTTCGCGGTATTGCAGCGCCCCATTGGTGCAAGCCCGTTCTGCAGTTAAGCGCATTGACGAGATGGAGCAGACTGGACCCTTTGCGTTGCTGTTTGCCCCAGCGGGTCTACAGACACCGGCGTGGGAAGCGCGACAAAGGGGGTGGGGGTGGGGGGGGTGTTGAGTCCTGGACAAATGGTCGGGCACGCTGCCCCCCACTATTCTCAGCTGCGAGAACAACCCATTTTTTCATGACAGTGTAACACCAAGCCATTGCTGGCCCCTCATAACACTTCAACATTTAACAACTACTCCACTGGACGCGCAACATGAATTATTATTATTATTATCATTTTTTCTTTTTATATACCACTCCCATATTATGTAGGATCGTTGCGGGCCTGCCATTTGAAACGGCCGCCATGTTCCACAATAAGCCCACAGACCTCAGGCCACCTGACCCCAAGCTGTCCGCGTGGTCTCACGCACACGCTGCAAAGCATGGGAGGGTGAAACGCGGCATGTTCGACCATAGGCCAAGAGCCCCCAGGCCACCTGACCCCAAGATGGCCACGCAATCTCGTGGACAGGATTCCCTCAGGCGGATTGCGGCATGTTCCATAATAGGCCAGAGGCCCCCCAGGCCGCCCGACCCCAAGATGACCGTGCGTTCTCGCGCACCTTATTGTTTTTTTTTTTTTTGCCTTGGTGGAAATGTCTCCCGTGCTGGCTGACGCGAAGGAATGTTGAATATTTACAACATGGGCTGATTAGCTCCAGCGAGGGCAGTCTGCTGCCGACAGTGAACTCCTTACACAACTAACTGAGTAACACTTTCTAACCCACAGCTGGGCACCGCTGCCGAGGTGGTGTGGCAGTGTGGCTAATCGCCAACTGTGGAACTCGGGAACCAGGTCTGAATTCCAGCTATACTCACGAACATCCTGTGATACCGGGCAGGGCCGTTAATCTCGCAGTGCTTTACCAGGCGTGGTATAGTCCGATGCTCAAGTAAGGCCCTGTTATGGTTAGCGCTACCTAAAGCAGCAAATAAATAAATGAATGACACCACATGTCACCCCTGCCTCTGCCCAGCCCCGCAGGCACTTGAGACCCCAGCTGCCGGGGAGGTTTCCCATGTCCCTGAGGGTCACACCCTCTCCTCGCCTGTACTAAGTGGCTCAGTGCCAACCGCAAGAGCTGTCACCCCCATAAAGTGCGGCGCCTTCCGGATCCTTCCCTGGGCTCTCTGGGGAGGAGGCAGGTCTGAGATCTGCCTCGGCTGTCTTCTGCCTGCTCCAGGCGAGAGGGATACCTTCTGGTGGAGCTGCCGTCAGGACGAGGGTGTATCCTCGTGTGTCACGCAGCTGGCGCGCATGTTGGCAGCACAATCAAATCATGGACAGCCCCAAGTGCCCCAAGCGATAATCAGTCAGCATGCTCCGGCCCCAATACCCTACAGACGCTGAATGCATGCACGCACCTGGAGGGCGTGCCCGCCACTCAATTATCAACCAAGTGCCGCACTCAGCTGCATCTGGGTGCTAAATCAGAGTCCAGGCCACATAAGCACCCTGCCAACGCTGTATGCATGCACCTGGAGGGCGTGCCCGCCCTTCAACCATTCACCCAAGCCCCCGCCGCAGCTGCATCTGGGTGCTAAATTAGGGTCCCGGTAACATGAGCAACTAGTCGCCCCTTCCATCTGTTATTCCAACCGAGTGTTTACCCCTCAAATGCCCCATCAAAGGGGGGGGCAATTAAGAGTAACCCCAACGGTGGGCGTCTTCCGGGGGGGGCCAAGAGTAGTGAGGCGACCCTGCTCGCCACACCTCAACCCGTACACCCAGTGACCAAATTGTGGCAATTCTTTCCGGTGCGGAGCACCGGCACTTATCACTCAGTGCAGGTGCCCCACTCCTCTACCCCCCCTGCATTTGCTGCGAGCAAAAGACACATATGGAACGACGGAAGAAGAGAATATGAGAATATCCTAACAGAAGAAAACAGAAAACTGGAAGAGTGAACTGAAGGGGCAGGGAGTGGCTCTACCTGGATTAACCAGCCCGAGATGGCTTAAAAGCAGTTCGGAGCCTGGGTTCTCTCACTCTACTTGCCGTGACAAGTTGGCGCCGAGAGAGAGCTGATTAGGAGGGCCCTACTGGCTCTACGCGGTTTCGGTAGGGCGTTGGGGCGGAGGTGTCTGCGCGCCCTAATGCGCGCGGTCTCTTCCCTCTTTTTTATTTTATTTATTTTATTTATTATCATTTATTTTTACTTTTCTTATTTTTTATTTTAATTTTTGTAATTTTTTATTTTTAATCGGCGCGCCTGCAGCTGCTTCCCCCCAGCCCACTCTTGCATGCCAATACGCTGAGGGGTGCCCGGCGGGGGAGGCGCCGGCTTCTATTTCCCCCCATCCCACCCGTTGTCAGCGTCGGGTGGGGAATGTGCGCCCTAATGTGCGCGGTCTCTTCCCTCTTTTTCATTTTATTTATTGAATATATATTCATTTTATTTTTACTTTTTCTTATTTTCCTTTTCTTTTTTTAAATGTATTTTTTATTTTTTAGTCGGTGCACCCGCAGCCGCTTCCCACCAGCCCACTCTGGTATCCCTATACGCTGAGGGGTGCGTGGTGGGGTGGCGCCGGCTTCTATTTCCCCCCACCTCACCCGTTGTCAGCGTCGGGTGGGGATGTGCACATGGCTCGGGGGTTTCCCCCACCCATTGAAGCCTCGGCCCAGCACCGGCAGCTCCCCAGCGGCCCTGCCGCGCTCCAAGCAGGCAAAGCCCATAGCATCACAACATGCCCCATTTGCACCCAGTAGGCCACAACGCAGCAGCAACTCCCGACGGGGCCGCACGTCTTCCCAGAAAGGGAAATCCCTGCCTGCCTGAGCCACCTGGAGCACTCATACTCGCTGCACCGTGCAGGACAAGTTAGGAAACGAACCTAGCAATACTGCTTTGGGGGGGGGCAAACAATTTCTCGTGATTGCACAATGCCGCGACCGGGAATGCCTCGGCACCTACATCCCGAAACAGTGGACACTCCGCACCTTCACCATACAACAGTGGACCCACTTTTTCCAACCAACCTCAGTCTTTCCTGACTCGAGTCCCCACTGCCCGGTCTCAGCTACTGTCCACAGCTGCTGTCCACTGCTCGCCTTACGCCAAAAGAGGCCCAGCCCTGCAAGGTCACCCCTTAAAAGGACCTCCTGGCCTCACTCCTCCCTCCTCACACCTTGTGGGGCCATAAACAAAAAGTATGGAGGCCCCTCCTGGCCATTTGCCTCTCTAACAGGGGAGCGACGCTAGGGAGCTGTCCCCCCTATTGTCGCCCTACGTGCGACGTGGCCAGCTGCATTTCCTGTGCATCTCTCCTTTTCAATGCAACGGGTCTCGCATTTGCTCGAGTTAAAGCTATTAGCGTTGTAAACTCCCAACCGGACGTTTTTTGTTTATGCTCTGTGTGCGGCGTGTGTATTATCATGCCTCACAGATTTCGACAACATCCCTTGCCCTGCTTGACGCTTGCTGGAGAGGTTTGTTAGCAGAGGGAAGGGAGAAGATTGAGTGACTGGCCATCAGTGAATTTCAAGACTCTAGTCTTCTCGCCGGCTGCACTGTCAGGATGTTGTGCCAGTCTGTAATATTTGCCCCTATATTTCTGTACTTGATTGCTCTTCATGTCTGTTTTGACATACAGACATATGTCACCCCTTAATATTTTCTCCCTTCGCATCTCAAACTCCAAAGCGGCTCATATCTGCTAACAATTCTTAGATATAAGGCCTTACTTGAAAACCTTCTGTCACTGCCTACGCATTGCCAGCGTGTTTTCCCCCACGCCGCACCACAGGTGTACAAATAAACATCTGTGCGGGACATCTAGCCTAGGCACACAAGCTCTGAAACTGACTACATTGAAGCATATGACAAACTTTAAATGCCTATGCGACACTGAAAATGTGAAGCGCTTTGTAAGGATATGCCCTGCGTTCAGTCCTGAAAAGTGTACAAGTCAGGTGAGGAGGCCCCATGTCTAGAAGGCACGTGAAAGTGACAAGTGACTTTACAACGCCAATAGAGAAAGTCTTCAGTATTGCATCTAATGTATTTATTTCCTTCTTTGCATCTGTAACAAAATCTTTTTAAAATGACTGTGCTGTTCCCACTGAGTCATGCAGCACACACAGCCTGGAATACAGTTGCATCACGGAAATGCAAATGGAATAGAGACATTTTAAGGATCAAATGATTTTATGAATATTTATGTGCTAAATGTGTTTGTGCGAGTGGAGAGGCACTTGTGTAAATGCGAGAGGGTAAATATTGGCGTTGCGTGAACCCTCCCTTTCCTTGAATATTAAATAAAATACTTATAATATGAGAATGTATTGAATACAAAAAAGGGCTCATTAGTGCATTCTTGACGGGGCAAGAGTTTGTCAGTTCGCGTCTTCCTCGCAGTGAAGGGGCTGCGTGGCAGAACATGAAGTGATTCTCCTGCTGCTCATTGTGGATGCAGGAGGCGTCCATGCTGCTGCATGCCACTGCATAAAACTCTGAGACAAGCAAAATGGAGGCAGCCGCAGTCTCATTTTCTGAGGCCTGCAAGTCAGTTAGGAAATGGGTATTATACTACTCACACTGTTGACATTCAGTTATTTCCTCGCTAACTACGAGAATGTACATGGATATCTATTGAGTGCCAATACTGGCGTGTACAGACAAAAAGTCTGACTGGCTGTAGCTTCATTTTTCTCCAGCTATACACCTCAGTCTCGGCAGAAGTGAGAGACAATAGTGTATTAAATTTGTTAAGAAATCTCCACATTGGTGTCCGTGGAAGATGCATGAACGTTGTCTCTATTACAACAGTAAACGTAGTAACATTTTAAATACTGAAGTGCTTCGGCTTATGTAAGCTGTTTGTTCACCTTTGAAACATCACACCAGAGGCTTTGTTTTGTCCAGCTTTCAAAGAGCGAAACACAAGTTTATGAAAAGGAGAAAACAGTATTCCTTAGCTGTGTTTATTGATTCGATCCTATTGGTGTTGTATATAACCAGTTGCAAAGCATGATGCATGATGGGAAAAGTACCAGTACCAGTGCATAATAATACACCGCTTGCAGTCACACAGGCACGAATTGTGTGCTTTCAAATTAAGTACAATCTGGTTGTAACTCTGTTTCACAAGGTCATTTGTTGAAGGTGTCTATGAGAGGTATTCATGCGCAGCCGTTATGTGGAAAGAAAACTCTAGTAATGAATTTACAGCGCCAAGAGCTCTAACTCAAGCAAATGCGGGGCCTATTGCATTGCAAATGACTTTTTTTTTTTTTAACCTACTGGCAGTCACCAGTAGGTAGTTATAGTTAGGACCTAGTTTCCAATAAAAACACGTTGTTTGAGTTGCTTATATCTTTTGCGCCGGTTGATGAATCTTCACGAAAGTTTCCAACCAAATTTGAAGCTCATTTCAGCTGCTGTCTGGAAAGTTTTGGGACGATCCGTCAAGCAGGGGCTGAGAAAAAGTGTGGGGTTCCCAAAACAGGTTTTCCTCATGTTAATTTGCACACAGAATTTAGACATGACTACAGCGCGAACCGCTGGACGGATTTACACCAAATTTGGCAGAACTAGCTCTTGGTCCAGAAAGTGTGATTTCGTGAAATCCATTCAGTAGTTTTCTAGTTATTAAATGAAAACCAAATTTGTATATACAGAGACGCGGATCCTCCTCAGGTCCTCCACGGATTCTGGGGAAAAGCAAGGCCCTGATTGTCTGGCTGCAACCTGACAGAAAAGTTGCAGCCACTGTTTTGTTTCTCGCATTGCATGGTGGGGTGGGAAAACCACAGTGTAAAAACATATAAGGGGTCAGGATACAGGTATCCTGACCACATAGGACACATGGGGGATCCCTTAGGGACCCTATAGGCAATAAATTTGCCTTTTTGGGGGCAATCTGTGGATCCTTGAATCTTCCTCGCAGCCTCCTTAAATCCAGGGGAAAACCAATGCCCTGATTGGCTGGCCACAACCTGACTGAAATATTAATGTGTGCGTTGCAAAACTCTTATAAATTAACTGAAAAAAACAAAGGTTACAGGGACGTTATAGTTAGGTTGACAATTTACCCATACAAAACCATAGAAATTCAGCAGTTATACTTATACTTATAGTTATACTTATGTGAAGAAACTATAACTCATGCCATAAAGTAACTTTGGGCAATGTGTTATAGTTTCTTAGCATAAGTATAGCTATAACTGCTGAATTTGTATGGTTTTGTATGGGTAAAACGTCAACCTAACTATAATGACCCTGTCACCTTTGTTTTTTTAGTAAAAAAAAAATATTTAAAAAATATATATATAAATGTGTTTTTCCACACAAAACTCCTTCCAGCACATAAAGAAATCTTGGCACACCATGAGTAGGTTGCAGTGCAGTGATTTTATTGGCAAAGACTGTCAATGTGTTTCAGCGCTGCAAGCGCCTTTGTCACAACATTGATTGTGTGAACCCTTAAGCATTAAATACTCACATCCCCACCACTGTGTGATATTGTAAACACTGTAGATGGACAAACAGAACACAATAAGGGGCAGCACCATCTTGGAATATCATTCAAAATGAAACACAGTTATTACCTATACCATTTGTTAACAATCTCTACATGATCAGTGTCAGCAGGTCACGATCGTAAATGTTCAAAAGATTGATATGATTCCTTCATCATTAAAGGCTTACTGTAAATATTTGTACAATTTACTATCTTTTCTCTGCTCAAGTCAATATAAATTTAATTGGCAAAGAAAACGAGCAAACACAGCAAAATAAAAGGCAGAGCCACCTCACAGTATTACAGAAAATAAATACCTTTGGCTGGTACTGATCAGTTGAAAAATACAGATTACAGTGTCACACCAAAGAACAACAAATCCCAAATTCTTTCATCATATGTGCTTGCTACTTTGTTTGTTCTTCCTTCTGTATTATGTTTCTAATATTATTAACACCTTCTGGCGACTTGAAAGGAAATCTTAGTGTAACAAAATAGAAAACTATTCCATCAAAACATGTTACTTATACATCATATTTGTCACTATATCCCTACTCACTTGAATCCCAAGTGGGCATAATAAATGAAAACCTGACCTGCCAAGACGACTATGTATACATAAAAAGACTTAATTTCAATCTTTGTTAATTTGTGCATCAGCAAATTAAATTCTGTGTAAATGTGTGTGAAGGGGTGTGTAGAGGTCAAATTATTTAGAAGGCAAAAATTAAATAAAGTGCTTGAATGTGAATGAGTGCAATGTATGTTTGGGGTGGTAAAATGAGGAGATGTGAGGGAGACCATTCAGGAGAGAGTGAAAATAGGGTGCTGAAGAGGAAAGAGAGGAGGTTGAAAATGTGCAGATGGATGAGATGTGAAGAGAAAAAGGGCAAACATAGATAACATAAAGCACACATAAATGAAGGCCCTACTCCTTCCACAGGCCTCAATAATGTGTAATTCACAGTCTTACAATTTCATAATTGAAACATTTCCAATGTTAATTATTTATAACTAATCATTGTTGTTACCCGTGTATCTTAAACATCTAACAACCATTGACAAAGCCAATAGTACTGACAGGTTTTAGGTGTATGTCAGTTGTTGTGTTATATTTCTGAATGTAACAACTTCTCAAAGAGAAACCAAATTACAGGCTGAGTGGTGCACTATAGGAATCACAGAAATGTATTGTACATGTTCCTTTTTAGAGAGCCTCCACTTTATTCATCCCACGTAAAGACCCGTCTGCACATATTTCTGTTTGATTGATTGCAGCTAGCAGCTGTGGGTGCTTCCTGATGCCTGGTTAGAGCATTTGCTTCCAAAGTTGATGCCGCATGCATGCAGGACACTGGGCAAGCACACACTTTAAAGGGCCCAAAGTTTGCACATTAAAGTAACTGTTGAGCGTATTAATGCAGTAAGATATGGGGAAGTTTTTAATGTGTTTAATATTCCAAGACTGTACGTTCCCACTGCTTTATAAACCTTGCTTTCTCACTAAATTCATTTGCTTTCAAATGCACCAATTGTCAATCTTTTTTCATTTTTTTCTTGGGAGGAGGACCTACGTTGGACCCATGTTGTCCACTAAGCTTGCTCGCTTCACTCGCTACATAAAAGTCATACCCAACTTTTACGTCCCACCACTTTCAAACGTCATCAGCTGCCACTGTTCTTGGCAGTAGAGAAAATGGAACAAACCAAACTATTGCAAGAAGAGACTGGCATAACGAAACTGGAGGGGGCCACCCTGCAAAGAACGTGAGGGGGCACCTCTGGACTCACTCAGGCCAGGTGCTGTGCTAAGGGGGTCCCTTGGAGCTTAGTGCCAACCTCACACCGCACCGCAGGGGCTGTGGGGGCCTTTGTTACCCCAGTGGGAGAATTGACGAGGCAAGGATACACCATGATAGGATTAAACAGTTATCTTCTTTGACAACAGTGCTGTTATGATGTATAGCTGGGACACCCTGTGGGTAACTGTATGCTCTAGAAAATCAGAATTCATTCATCTAAACCAATAAAAGTAACCTGATCCATCTCCATCAAAACAGGCATGATAATTGCCCAATAAGCCATTAGACAAATCTTAGATATTGAAGGCATGGCAGAACTAGAAAGTTATCCCATTTTAGGCTGAACAGAGAGGTGTTCTTATAAACACAATTACTTTTTTCAATGAAATAGCCTTCCTTTGCCATACAATCTCTCACAGAGATAGGGCAAGGAACAGAGATCGATACATTAATGTGGTCTATGAGGCTTGCATAAGAGTCATAAAAGTCAAAGAATCGTTCACTTTTGAACACATGGTCATACACTGATCCTTCTCATTCTTCATTCGTCTTCATGGATTTAAGCTTCTTCGACTTTGGATCACCAGCCAGACATGTTCACTCAGTCCACAAAGGATCCTCCAGATGACGAGGCTTCAATTTCCTTAGGATTTCTGGACAGCAAAGAAGATCCTGAGAAAATGGGCACAAAGAGAATGTTAGGATTTACTCTGTCACCCACAGAACCATTCACATTCTGGGTCTGGTATCCCCATTCAGCTTAGAAACCTCAGACCTACATATCTGGCTACAAACATGGCCAGATTGACAGCTTATCACTCTACTCTCAGGCCTCATCCTTTACAGACCCGAAGTAAAGTAATACATCTCACCCTTCCTCCTTCATTTCTGCTGTAATTTCACACGAGGAATAACAAGGAACCCATTCTCACATAGGACATACATCGGCACCCATTGAGTCACACCTTTCCATGAGTGCACTTATGAGAATTTGAAATTCACAAACTTTGTAAAAACATTTGTAAAATCCTGGATTCTCATATGCTTGGGAATTTCAACCAGCGTAATTTTAGACGGCATGCAATTACTTGCCAACTGGGATTTTTACCCATTGAGAAACCACTTCATCTACACCTTCCCTGGGTTTGTGGCTGTCCATCACATTTCCCACGCTGTAAAGGAATGACTCCTGCCCTCAGCAGGAGTAAGTCTTCTACTATGTCTGAGGTAAGAAGGGGATGGAGAGGTATTTGGGAATATCATGAATTTGTGAGTTTTCTAAAACATTCCATGAAAACAATGCCTTGGAAAGGCCACTTTCTAACCCTTGAGTGGAATTCACTCTTACATGATATTATACCATTGCGAGGTCACACTAAGCTTGAGAAATATAATTTATGAGCTTAAGGAATTATTTTGTGAAATGCTATGTGCACATATAAATTACGGTTACATGTGGATATTGGCTTTGTGAATCAGGGCCAGCGCGTATTTTCACTTCGGCACTAGTTTTGACTATCTTCAAAAGTGTTGCCTTACTATGTCATAGTCAAATTACAGAAGTAGTTCAGAGCCTGCTATATGTTCATAGAACTAAAGGTCCTTGGGTGCACTCCAAGCAACACCGGCTATCACAACACTTGAAAGAGTGATAACAGAGAGTGGCATTTCTTTTCCCTATGTCTTGTATTTGAACATCTGCCATGTTGGAGTTGTCCATGATTGTGGCACTCCTTGCTCCTTCAAATGGTCAATTTCTGCTCTAGGAGGAGCCACTTTGTTGGTTGGTGGAATAGCCACCAACAAACATGTGCACTCAAAATGTACTGCAAATATTTGTTATATCACAATGAACCACAAATCTCATCTCCCTAACATGCTGTCACATTAGAAAATACGTCTTTTAGTGAACGTTTGCTGCTATTCCTATGTGAACTGATCCTCCGCCATCTCTAGCAGGGCTAGCCCAGCTCCTTGATAGATCTAATATTGTTGGATCAGTGTGCGCTGCCAGAATATCCACTCTCTCTCGCTCTCTCTCTCAAAGAAGAGAGAGAGAGAGCAAACTCAAAATAAGATAGCTGATCTGCCATTATTTGGTGGATCACTAGATACCACATTTCTTTTAAACCGCCACCATAATTTCCTTCTTCAAGAGTAAAAATCACCATATATGCATATAGGCTTTGCAGTCATCATTCAAATAAATAAACCTTGCTTATGTCACTTGGAAAATTAAGCATCTAACATGGCACCTAAGCCTTTCCTTATGTCATTACTTTAGGATGGTGTCAACACTCTTGTGCCCAACAACCTGAGTGCATGAAAAGAATTGCAGTGCCATGGTTCAGTTGCCAATGTACTAGAAGACAGTTACCCTAGTCACGTGGGCGTTTTGGGTAGTCCTTGTCGTGTATAATATAATGTACTAGAAGAAGCAGTGTAAATAACAATGATCGTGTGTCCCAATGAGCTCACCAACTACCACTCTATTACCAATCTTCTGTTCTCAAGCAACATCTTAGAATAAGTTACTCACATCAGCACAGACTTCTTCTGACTAACATTAGGGAGGACCTCATGTCTTCTGAAAAGTTCAGCTTGAAGCCTGATACAGTAAATAAAAAGAATGGACATGGCCACCTTCTAAGTTAAAAACTTCGCATTGGGTTTTTCTCAAGTTTTCACATAATCATTAGGTTCATCACCTTGATGCAAATGATGACAGTGCTGATTGAAACAGAGATACTCACACTCAACCTTTGTTTAAGACTCCCTTTGTGGAAGACCCCAATGTTCAGTTCCTACTGATCCTTCTGAAGATGCTATGTAGTAGTAAAAGGGCATCGGGGTTATTTTGCAAATTTAGAGAATTTATGGTAACATAATGTATGCCACCCCGCCTCAAAAAAGGGCATGTGGAAACTCCACAGGATCCAAAATCAGTCAACCAGTCTCAAAAGGAAAGTGAGCAAGATGGGTCACGACTCACTGTCCTCCAAATAACCCCACTGTCTCACAGTAGAACAAAGAATGAAGCTCAACCTCCCGTGAACTTAGAACATGGCCTAAATCCGCCAGACAAAAAGGCTTAAATTGGACATTCTCATACTTAATGTCAGAATTCGAGCCTGGTTTGGTCAGCCAATCAAAATCCTGTTGGAAGAATTGCGGAGCAAAAGTCATCAGAGAGATGAACCACCACGAATCTCTGAAAGAATGCCTGTTCAGGAACACCTGTATTCACAGCCAAAAAAAATAATAAATCAACCCATTCTACTAAAATACTGTGCCACAAAAACCTGTTACTGGACCACACACTATCCCTTTCTGCCCATGGCAGAACGTAGAAGAAATCAACAAGCTCCTCAGTTTCACATTGGTAAGCTCCTGATCAGACTCATAGTAAGATGCTATGAAGCACCCCGAAGTCAGCAAGATGGCACATTGGGAAACAAGTGCATAGTTGTAATAACAGGGCCATTATCTTAGTTCATCTGCACCTGGAGTATCAGACATGTAATTTTACACCAGGTCTGAACCTGAACTCCCCCATCGCTCAGTCAAGCAGCGATAAACTGGTTTTAAGAGTACAAGTAGTACAACCTTGGCTCCCCTTTGTTAACTTGGCTTATTTAATACATCAGGGAATGTGCATGTAGGTTGTGTGCACAGAACTGATTCACTTAAAATTTTCATATCACAGTTAAGTAAAAGAAAACAGGTACATAAAGCAAAGCTAAACTCAAGACCAACTGATGAAGGGTAAAATGGGAAAATAGCTTTTATTGGGATAATTGGGAAAAGTTAATTGATCATTACACTACACACGGCTTAATATAAAATACAAGGGGCAGATTTATCAGTATTTTACGCCATGCAGCATGACACCTTGCTGCGCTGCATGAAAGGGAATCCACTATATTTACCAATATTTGGCACATTCCTGTCCTCTCCATGAGCGGGGGCACTTTAGGCTGCTGAGCACCAATGCAGGCAACCTTACACTTTGGGGGAAAGTAGGGCCTGAGTTGCAGGTAGGATTGTTTTTGTGCAGGAAAGGACACCTTCCTACACCGAAAAAAATCCTCTCAGGCTTTTTCTCGTTCTACGTGTGCTGCACTCACACGTAGAAAGAGGAACAAACAAGTAAATCTGAATTTAGGGCCATATTTATACTCTGTTTGCGCCGGAATTGCGTCGTTTTTTTTTACGCAATTCCGACGCAAAACTAACTCCATGGAGTTTGCGTAATTTTTTAGCGTGGACACCTACTTTGCGTTAATGATATGCAAGGTAGGCGTTCCCGTCTAAAATATTGACTCCGAGGCATGTGCGCCGTATTTACACTCCCGGGCAAAATTCACGCCCGGGAGTGGGCGGGTCAAAAAAAATGACGTCCAGCTGCTTTTGCGTCGTTTTTTTAGCGCATGGTCAGGGCAGGCGTTAAGGGACCTGTGGGCTCGGAAGGAGCCCACAGGTGCCCTCCCATGCCCCCAGGGACACCCCCTGTCACCCTTGCCCACCCCAGGAGGACACCCAAGGCTGGAGGGACCCATCCCAGGGACATTAAGGTAAGTTCAGGTAAGTTTTTTATTTTTATTTTTGTGTGGCATAGGGGGGCCTGCTTTGTGCCCCCCTACATGCCACTATGCCCAATGACCATGCCCAGGGGACAGAAGTCCCCTGGGCATGGCCATTGGGCAAGGGGGCATGACTCCTGTCTTTGCTAAGACAGGAGTCATTTCAATGGGGGTTGGGAGTCGAAAAAAATGGCGCAAATCGGGTTGAGGCGAAAAATTTGCCTCAGCCTGACTTGCCCCATTTTTTGGCGCCCAAGCTCCATATTCCCCTACGCCGGCGCTGCCTGGTGTACGTCATTTTTTTTCACGCACACCAGGCAGCGCCGGCGGCTAACGCCGGCTAACGTCATTGAATAAATACGGCGCCCGCATGGCGCTTCAGAATGGTGTTAGCCGGCGCTAATTTTTTTGACGCAAAACTGCGTTAGCGCAGTTTTGCGTCAAAAAGTATAAATATGGCCCTTAGTGTTTGCGTTGTCCTTGCGTTACCTTGCAAGACACAAAGACAATTCAACATTTTGATGACTCTGGCCCAGTGTTTGAAATGGAAAAATATAAGTGCAGTTACTTGTTTCTGAGAAGTGCCGGTACTCTACAATTAAGAGTATTACATTTTTCTTGAGAACTGCCGGTACTCTCCCTCTCAACATAAAAAAATGCCGGTACTCAGTACCGGCACATTTAAAGCACTGCTCTGGCCCTAAGCATCTTTGGGATGTGGATTACGTAGCATGAAAAGAACGGAGAGAAACATTAAGTAAAAACTATAATCGCATTCTCAAAAATGGCCTTAAGAGGGCAGCAGCGTATCAAATATGTTGGCTAGGGGACGGTCATCCTAAGTGTATTTAGCGGTTGGCCAGTCGGAGGCAAAATCAGTTACTGCGAAGCCCATGCTTTTCAGAGGTGATATGGCATGCGGTCCAAATCCTTTGTTCTCTGTAATACCGAATCTTACAGCTTGTTCTGCAAGAATGGGTGGTGTGAGCTTCAGATTTTACAATCAGGCTCGCATATAATGTTTAAATGCATTGTATGACAAGCAGGGTGCATGAGAGGGGCCTAAGGTGCAGTGGAAAGGGAGAGGAATGCGGATTGGTAGGAATACTACAAGAGAAACACATTTTGTGAAATTACCACATTTTTGAGGGCTTTCAAAACAGAGAGAGAGGGAAAGAGTGTGTGTGTGTGTTTTTTCTCTCAGTGTGTATGCAAAAATTCCTGGTGAAATCCGACTGACATCTCGCCATACCGACTGAAAGCTCCTGTACCCAAATATTTATCAGAAAATACATTTATCAGGGGAGGGGGTGTAACACCCCAAACACTCCCCTGACGCTATGCCCCTAGTATGCCCAGTTGCACCTGGACTCCCACATGCAGACTGAGATGACTTTTAATGACACAGGGACAGTAATACTATATAAATTATATTACAATTACTACACGCTTGCAACTTGTTCTGGTCAACTCAGGATTGAAAGTTTGACTTTCACTTGGTCATGAAGACTGGTCAGTAGTCCCTTCCAGAACCAGAGGACAGCCAAACAATATGAAAGAGCAGGTTTTCTAGCAGGTGAAGGAGACAGTCCACAGTGGCTCACCACCTGCCCAGCCTATCTCCCTGTAAGGATGTCATTATACAGGGAGTGCAGAATTATTAGGCAAATGAGTATTTTGACCACATCATCCTCTTTATGCATGTTGTCTTACTCCAAGCTGTATAGGCTCGAAAGCCTACTACCAATTAAGCATATTAGGTGATGTGCATCTCTGTAATGAGAAGGGGTGTGGTCTAATGACATCAACACCCTATATCAGGTGTGCATAATTATTAGGCAACTTCCTTTCCTTTGGCAAAATGGGTCAAAAGAAGGACTTGACAGGCTCAGAAAAGTCAAAAATAGTGAGATATCTTGCAGAGGGATGCAGCACTCTTAAAATTGCAAAGCTTCTGAAGCGTGATCATCGAACAATCAAGCGTTTCATTCAAAATAGTCAACAGGGTCGCAAGAAGCGTGTGGAAAAACCAAGGCGCAAAATAACTGCCCATGAACTGAGAAAAGTCAACCGTGCAGCTGCCACAATGCCACTTGCCACCAGTTTGGCCATATTTCAGAGCTGCAACATCACTGGAGTGCCCAAAAGCACAAGGTGTGCAATACTCAGAGACATGGCCAAGGTAAGAAAGGCTGAAAGACGACCACCACTGAACAAGACACACAAGCTGAAACGTCAAGACTGGGCCAAGAAATATCTCAAGACTGATTTTTCTAAGGTTTTATGGACTGATGAAATGAGAGTGAGTCTTGATGGGCCAGATGGATGGGCCTGTGGCTGGATTGGTAAAGGGCAGAGAGCTCCAGTCCGACTCAGACGCCAGCAAGGTGGAGGTGGAGTACTGGTTTGGGCTGGTATCATCAAAGATGAGCTTGTGGGGCCTTTTCGGGTTGAGGATGGAGTCAAGCTCAACTCCCAGTCCTACTGCCAGTTCCTGGAAGACACCTTCAAGCAGTGGTACAGGAAGAAGTCTGCATCCTTCAAGAAAAACATGATTTTCATGCAGGACAATGCTCCATCACACGCGTCCAAGTACTCCACAGCGTGGCTGGCAAGAAAGGGTATAAAAGAAGGAAATCTAATGACATGGCCTCCTTGTTCACCTGATCTGAACCCCATTGAGAACCTGTGGTCCATCATCAAATGTGAGATTTACAAGGAGGGAAAACAGTACACCTCTCTGAACAGTGTCTGGGAGGCTGTGGTTGCTGCTGCACGCAATGTTGATGGTGAACAGATCAAAACACTGACAGAATCCATGGATGGCAGGCTTTTGAGTGTCCTTGCAAAGAAAGGTGGCTATATTGGTCACTGATTTGTTTTTGTTTTGTTTTTGAATGTCAGAAATGTATATTTGTGAATGTTGAGATGTTATATTGGTTTCACTGGTAATAATAAATAATTGAAATGGGTATATTTTTTTTTTTTGTTAAGTTGCCTAATAATTATGCACAGTAATAGTCACCTGCACACACAGATATCCCCCTAACATAGCTAAAACTAAAAACAAACTAAAAACTACTTCCAAAAATATTCAGCTTTGATATTAATGAGTTTTTTGGGTTCATTGAGAACATGGTTGTTGTTCAATAATAAAATTAATCCTCAAAAATACAACTTGCCTAATAATTCTGCACTCCCTGTATACATGTTGCCCACAGTTTGCCAATCCATTCAAGAATAACATTATCAAGCATTAACAAAACGCGGAGAGTGTCTTCCAAAACATGCAGTCATTATCCCTGCTCCTTAGTGCTCACCAGAAACACAGCATGTTTTCTTATAGATCCATGACCCACATGCTAATCGAGTAGCATGCTTCATCAGCGAGCCCTCATCCGGTAAGGTACTTACAACCGGGTGGGCTCAATCAACCGCGCTGTGAGAGGGAACAGTTTGATATTCTTAGTACAATCGTAGGACAGAAAAGGGTTAAAAATATCTCTAGGGAAGCCTAACCCAAGTCTTTTATAAGAGGGCCCTGTGGTATGACTAAAAACATAACACAACACAAAAATGCATTCATGAATATATTTAGCAGTTAAACCTAATATGAGGTGGCCACCATGATCCACACCAGCTAGGAGACATTTTTTTGCGAATGATTCCAGATGTAACTGATTACCAGGACACACATTGCACTATTTAAGGTCTAGCTCAGACTGCCTCTGCAAGGAATGCGGTCCACAGAGCTAGGTTGCAAAGTCCCCACTGAGCACTGGTGCAGTAAGTAACCCCCCCGAGTCATTTGTCATATATTCATTCTTCTTTGCTAGTAATGTAGAGCTATTTCTCCAATGTTTTTACAGAGTGTGACCTTCGATCGCAGCCAGACCCTATCTTTGTTCCCATGAGGCCTGTTTAATCTCTGTTGTCACGTATGTCCCCCACCTAAAACACTAGGAGCCTGATGGCTTACATTCATGTATTTACTCTCTGTGTGTAGATACGTGATGCCCTGTGTGAACACACTTGGACAATGACATGACTGCATGACATTTTGAACGTTAGCTGTTATTGGTACTTTAAGTCACACCAGGTCAATTAGCCTGGCTTATAGATGATCGTATGTCTAAGGTTAGACCTCAGCATTTTATAGTGTGTAGTGCGGGGCACAGGTTTCATTGTTTAAACTACACATAGGGGGTTATTCTAACTTTGGAGGAGTGTTAATCCGTCCCAAAAGTGACGGTAAAGTGACGGATATACCACCAGCCGTATTACGAGTTCCATAGGATATAATGGACTCGTAATACGGCTGGTGGTAAATCCGTCACTTTTCCGTCACTTTTGGGACGGATTAACACCTCCTCCAAAGTTAGAATAACCCCCATAGTCTAATACAAACATGATCCAATTTCTGTGCTCCTCCTTGTTTTTTAGGATTCTTGAAGTGGCTAATATCCGGTTTTCAAATCAACTCACCTGTATAGAAGGGTTGGATATGTATCACTTGATCTTGTATGGAATGCGTGCTAATGCATAACTCCTGGTCAGAATGGGTCAGGATTACAAGGGTCTTAGAGGTACTGAGGAAATCTGTGCATCTTGCAAAACAGATGAAACGTGTTGACCTACAATAGACATACTAAGTAAATGGTTAAGTTAGGGTTCATACAACTGGCCCTGGGCATGTGCGCCCTGCCTCTTTTATTAGCAGGATCTCCTGACTGGTGACGCCTGTGATGGATGGGTGTGAGGTGAGTGTGGAAGCCAGCCCTTAGCAGAGTGGATGGAGGAAACATTATAATGTGTCTGGCAGAACACTACATCCCTCCCAAACTTTACTGAAAAACAAACAACCAAGTCCAACCTGTGGAGAGAAACATTAACACCAAAATGATCACTGAGGGGGTCATTCTGACCCCGGCGGTCTTAGACCGCCGGGGCCAGGGTCGGCGGGAGCACCGCCGACAGGCCGGCGGTGCCCCGCAGGGCATTCTGACCGCGGCGGTAAAGCCGCGGTCGGACCGGCAACACTGGCGGTCTCCCGCCAGTGTACCGCCGCCCTTTGGAATCCTCCAAGGCGGCGCAGCTAGCTGCGCCGCCGAGGGGATTCCGACCCCCCCTACCGCCATCCAGTTCCCGGCGGTCCGCCCGCCGGGAACCGGATGGCGGTAGGGGGGGTCGCGGGGCCCCTGGGGGCCCCTGCAGTGCCCATGCCACTGGCATGGGCACTGCAGGGGCCCCCGTAAGAGGGCCCCTACAAGTATTTCACTGTCTGCTTGGCAGACAGTGAAATACGCGACGGGTGCAACAGCACCCGTCGCACCTTCCCACTCCGCCGGCTCGATTACGAGCCGGCATCCTCGTGGGAAGGGAGTTTTTCCCTGGGCTGGCGGGCGGTCTTTTGGCGACCGCCCGCCAGCCCAGGGAAAAACTTAGAATACCCTCCGCGGTCTTTCGACCGCGGAGCGGTATTTCGGAGGGGGGAACTCTGGCGGGCGGCCTCCGCCGCCCGTCAGGGTCAGAATGACCCCCTGAGTCTCTTCAGGCAGTCCACCGGACATGCTGCATGGAACAGGTGCAGCTGGGGTACTCGTCATCATGGCACGCCTCCGTAGTTTAACCACACTGCTCTCGACATGAATGGGCACCCTTCTTCAAATTTTCACGATGTGGCATTGTGCCATGTTCTTTCTATCTGTTTTCCTTGATGTGACATCTGGCCACATGTCTTCCTTTTGCGCAGACCTCCTGCAAGCTTTCAGACTCGGGGTCCTGAACAATGTGCGGGCGCCACCATCACAGCTTATCCAGACTTTACAGCAGAGATGCAACGCCAACAAAGCTCCTACATGAAAATCAAACAGCGCCTCTGTGAACACAACATCAAATATGCCCTGATGTTTCCTGCCAGGCTCCGAGTGATTGCTGATGAGAGGACTCACATTATGCCTGCAGATGCTTGGACGTGGATGCACGCCAAAGGCATAGAACATGAACAAGGGGAGTAGTTGATGCCTCTTGCAAGTAGTCACCAGAACAGCTGTCTGCTGCCCCTCACTTGGGGCCACTTTGATTATATCGTGGGCGCTATAAAGCGCACCGCGCAACACAGCTCCTGGTTGCCGCACAGAGCCTGGTGGGACTCCAAGTCCCAGGCTCCTCTTCCCTGCTGTCTGCTGCCCCTCACCTGGGGCCACTTTGATTATATCGCGGGCGCTATAAAGCGCACCGCGCAACACCGCTGCGCGTGACGCGCACGGGCGAAGCCCGGGCCAAGGGCGGGCCCGTCCGTGCCCATCAGAGACCGAAAGAAGCCGGGCTGGGCCCCCCCTCTGGGCTCTAAGGTACGGCATCAGGCTACCTAGTGCTGGGTAGTATTCTAAAAATCCTTTTATACATTGTGCTGTAGTTTTATTTTTCAATGGGGAAGCGCAAGGCGAAAGGCAGCCCTGCACTGGGCTCTGTCAAATCTAAAATACCTAAAACCAACAAGGCCATGCTACCACACACCAATTGTGTTGCTAAGGAAATAGCAACCTGACTGAAGAGGTAGAACAGATCTTAAATAATAAGGAGAGGGTTTGACGAAAGGAGCCAAAATCCGGTACTCTCATTCCGTTTTTAACTTCAAGATCGCATACTGCTTCCAATTCGCAAGCTGTTGCTTCACCTTATCAGCTGCCAGCCTGCCAAGGCCCCATTAACACTAGCAGTACTTATACTCTCTCCGCACTTCACCTCGATTCTGAAGCATTAAAAGCCAATGCAACATACCCTACAATTCCTTGCTCTAATCGCTTTTCTCCTTTGGCCCACCAAGATCTGGAAAATCCTCGACCAACTCCCATGACCTCGCTACGCACGGAGAGTGCTCCCCTGCAAAATGACTTGTTAGCACTGGTGTCTAGCCTTAAGAGCGAAGTAGGTGAGCTGAGATCTCTACTGCTTGAAATCACCACTCTTCTCAAAAGCAAACATCTTCTCCCTACTTGTGAGCCCAAGCTAAATCCTGCAACAACCAAACATTCACTTGCAAAAGGCATTTTGTCAACTGGGCCCCTGCCACTGCCAGCAAGTGCAGCAGGCCTTATGGAAGAGCAGTGTCCCCATAGCCGGCATATGTCTCCTCTCGAAAGTAATATTCCTCTTCCTTCTAATGTTCTTTTTAAATGGGACACTACTAAAGGCTCCCGCCAAAATTCTAATCTAACAATAACTATATATACATGTGTAATGTTCAATTTTTGCCTCCAAACACGCAAGAAGATAAAGCCTCACTAGTCAACAAGGTCTCGCACTGGCTGAGACACGTCAGAGGCTGTGGTTCAGTCATTCATGATGACATTTTATCTGCCGAACGAGCAAATGGTCCTCCTGGTTGCCGGGACTTCATAAAACTCAATTTTAAAAATCCCCATTTGGTAACAGGTCTCCTAGATATGGAAGCATACAATACAAATAGGAAGTCTTTTGCTATTTTTTTCAGCGTTAGCCGCCCCACTGCTGGTCACATGCAGCCGAATCTTTCCTTCAGAACAGCCAACTTGGTCTCGAGCCGTTCTGCAAATTACCAAGATCTTAGGCCATCAGGCCACCAGGTCTGTAAAGGTTTAGCATCTGATCTAGCTCCCATGATCAGCTCCGGTCTTGTCTCTAGTGGCCAAACAGTACGTGATCTTGATTTCCAGGGGGCAACTTCTGACATTGATTGACTATGTTTCACTAATCCTTGCATTTCCATTTTTAGCCCAGATTCACCGGCTATAGATTCTTCACCTAATTTACCTAGTCCAGGTGTCGTCCCTTCTCCTGATTTACAGTCTGATACCATTAACAATTTTACAAATACATTCATGGTGAAACTTATCGACAGCCATCCTCCAGACGACATTCTCATGAAATCAAGCTGCTCCACTGCCCAGAAAATAGCAAAACTTTTGTCCTGGAACGTGGCTGGCATTAATGGCAAACTCGCTGATACTGAGTGGGGGGCATTTGTCAAAAACTGTAATGTCTGTATGTTTCAGGAAACTTGGGCAAAACACTGCACATACAGACAGGGGTTTAGTTCCTTTTTTAAACCAGCCAAGCCATCTTTAGCAGGTAGGGTGGTAGGGGGCTTAACTACCTGGGTAAAATCGACAGAGGTGGGAGGAATAAAGGAGATATATGTGGATTCCTATGATATTTTGGCTGTTGCCATCCAACCAATCTCAGGCTCCCCTGTTCTCTGTTTAAATATCTACAGTAGGCCGGGACCTTCTAACCACCGCTCAACTACTATCGAGCTATTGAATACCTTAATCCCGGACCTCCGTCTCAAATATCATATTATAATAGCAGGGGATTTTAACGTCCAACTCGAATTTAATTCAGACCTCATAGAGGTTATGCAGCCTGAAGATAGTGTATGGAACATTCCTCCCTATTCCATTCCCTATTCCATTCAACAAAATTCATATAAACCTTGTGTTAGGGCTACGCAGATAATAGACCTTATGATACCTCATGGTCTCCACCTTGGTAATGGCCGCTTTCCAGCTGACACTCCCGCCAGACCAACTTTCTTCAGGGATCTATATAGCAATAAACTGGATTACATTTTCTTTGATTTAAGAGCTTGGCACCACATTCTAGACGTGGAAGTGGGTAATCCACATACTAGTGATCATGCCCCTCTCCAGATCACGTATAAGAGATCTCTTGTAGCAGGAGATGTATTTCCTCCTGCTTCTTCTGTTGTTATGTAGTTGTCTAGCAATAGGCGCACAGTAAGATGGGACTCCTTTGAGAGATCGAACAAGCTTCGAGAAAAACTGTGTGCTTTAATTTCTTCCCACCAGTTATTTGATGACAGACTTATTTTTGCTCCAATCGAAGTTACGTCTCTTCATTTGGACCTCTTTGTTACCCTGAAAGAGTTGTTTTCCAAATGTGCTAGGCCATCGACTAACTCTTGTGCCCAACCCCACTCTAAATGGTTTAACAAGAGGTGTAGAGAGGCTAAAAATACCTTGGTCAGTGTGTTAAGGACAAAGGACAGACTAGGAATTATCAATGCTAGAGGTCATTATGCTCCTACATGCAATAAAAGCAAACATGAGTACGAAGAGGGGCTTTGGAGTGATCTATTTGAGGCAGCTAGGGCCCATGACTCCAAACGGTTCTGGTTTCTGGTCTCTCGTAGCGACCAGAACCAAGCACCCTATCTGGAGTCCCATATTACCCCTGATGCCTGGCTTTCCCATTTCAAGGAACTGTATGGCCCCCCACTGGCCTGTGATGCACCAAGCTTGGGAGAGCTGACAACTTTGGGAGAGCCTACGTCCTCCTTGCCTCCCTTCACATTGAATGAAACTGTGCTGGCCATCACTGCTCAAAAAGCAGCGAAGGCCCCAGGGTCGGATGGGATCCCCTCTGATATGTTTAAAGCGGACCAGAACACCTGGAGTCCGTACATTAACAGGCTTTCTAACGCCATTTTGATTACCAGATCTTACCCTGACTCATGGAAAGAGGCAATTATTGTGCCCATCTATAAGAAAGGAGAGAGGAATTCCCCGGGAAATTATAGACCTATCAGCCTTCAAAAAATATTTTGCCATCAACTGTTGAGCAGGCTGAGCAAATGGATAGTGGAAAACCAAATCCTAAACCACCTCCAAGCGGGCTTTAGAGAAAAAATCAGTACAATAGACCGCTTCATTTCCATCAAATGGAAAGTTGTCAATGTGGACTTAGGTCATCTATTTGTAGCATTTGCTGACCTAAAATCAGCTTTCGATTTGGTACCCCGATACAAATTGTGGGAGGTCTTGTCTAAAATGGGAGTCCCTTGCTTTATTCTAAATATTATCAGAGATCTTTATACTGGTAATTATGGCAGAATTAGATGGGGTCGGCAAGGTGAATTAACTGAAAAATTCCCTACTGCTCGTGGCGTAAGACAAGGCTGTGTACTCGCCCCTACCTTATTTCTTCTTTTCATAAATGCATGCATTCCTTATCTCATGGAGTGTTCCAACAATGCCCCCAAATTAGGAGGGCAGAAGATCCCCTGCCTCCTATTTGCTGATGACACCTTGTTGATATCCCAAACAGTCACAGGTCTTTCAACCCTGCTTTCGAGGTTCATGGACTTTTGTAATGACCATGGCCTGGAAATTAATCGACTAAAAACTAAGGGGGTCATTCTAACCCTGGCGGTCGTCGACCGCCAGGGCTAAAATGACGGGGGCACCGCCAACAGGCTGGCGGTGCCCCGCAGGGCATTCTGACCGCGGCGGTTCGGCCGCGGTCAGAAGTGGAAAACCGGCGGTCTCCCGCCGGTTTTCCGCTGCCCTTCTGAATCCTCGAGCTGCGCCGCCATGGGGATTCAGACACCCCATACCGCCATCCTGTTCCTGGCGGTTCGCCCGCCAGGAACAGGATGGCGGTATGGGGTGTCGTGGGGCCCCTGGGGGCCCCTGCAGTGCCCATGCCAATGGCATGGGCACTGCAGGGGCCCCCGTAAGAGAGCCCCACAATGAATTTCACTGTCTGCATTGCAGACAGTGAAATTCGCGACAGGTGCCACTGCACCCGTCGCACCTTCCCACTCCGCCGGCTCCATTCGGAGCCGGCGTCCTCGTGGGAAGGTTGTTTTGCACTGGGCTGGCGGGCGGCCTTTTGGCGGTCGCCCGCCAGCCCAGTGCAAAACCCAGAATACCCGCAGCGGTCTAATGACCGCGGTGCGGTATTCTGGAGGGGGAACTCTGGCGGGGGGCCTCCGCCGCCCGCCAGAGTTAGAATCACCCCCTAAGTGTATGGTGTTTGGGGATAAAAAAGGCAGGATGCGGCGACCCATTTACTTAGAGGGCGCCGCGTTGGAAAGAGTCGGCGATTTCGATTACCTAGGCCTGAAACTAGAAGACTCGCACAAGTGGTATTGTCATCTTCAGAAAGCTAACTTCCACCTGAAACAATGGGCGAGTGGTATTGTAAGATTCGCAGCTAGATCTCCTAGTTTTGCCATGACGCCCGCTATTGAAATTTATAAATCACAAGCAAGGGGGAGGGCCCTTTATGGAGCCGAACTGTGGGGCCACTGCAATTTAGACGATCTGACAAAGGTGGAAAACTCTTTTTTAAGGTCGTTGTTAAGAGTTCCTCCTAGCACACCAATGCTCCCTATTCGAATGGATTTAAATCTGCCTCCCATTAGCCAGATTGCTGCTCTCAGGCCTTTGTTGTTTTGGATTCGCCTATGGTCTCTAGACTCTCTTATTCCCTATAGATGTGGGCTAGTCAATCTGATGGCCAATAACACTAGTTCAAAAATCAAGTGGTGTGTGTATGTAGAACGGACCTTCTCACTACTTGGTTTGGGGTCTTATTGGAAGGATCCACCATCTATTCCAAAAAATGCAATACAGATATTGAAGGATGCATTTTGGATCTATGTCCAACTTTCACAATTGTCTGCTGTTTCCTCATCTTCCATGACGGGCTGTTTTTTACAAATTAAATGCCACTATGAATCTGCGCAATATATGGACATAGTACTCTCTCCACGTGCACGTGCACGTGCACGTGCATTGTATATTAGATTTAGGATAGGCTCTGTTCCTCTGCGCATCCTAACACATAAATGGACTAACACTAGTTGCACTTCTAAGATGTGCCCTATGGGCTGTGCCAGGGAAGAATCCATAACCCATGTCCTCTTCCAATGCCCTGCATACCATAAACAGAGAGTTCGTTGGTTTATTCCTTTATGTAGGAAAATGGGTTTTAAGAACTGCTTACTGGCTTTGAGAATTCTTAAATCTGATTCATCTGTTTTAGTAGCTTGTTGCCTGGCAAAATATCTAGATTCTATTTGGCATTGTAGACTGAATACTCTTAAAAAAAATAGAGGAAAACTTAACAATAGACGTGGGGATTGGCCATTGATGAACCCATTTGTGAATTTTAATGTATGCACTTATCACTTTTTATTGTCTAATGTATTTTTTATGTTTAGATACTTTTATATTTTTAAATAGAAATGTTTTATTTTATGTAATATGTCTGGTTAGGTTGGTATTTGACTTTTGATACCTATCATGCAAAATCCTGCATTTTTATACGATTCTATAATACGGTATGAATTTTCAGAGGGAAAATGCTTACGCTTAACATTTTTATGTAGCTTAACTTTTTATGTCTGAAATCTTTTTTACATAGCTTGTTGTCTTGTAAAACTATGAAACTGTGAATTGTGATGTGCTTTTATGGTATTTACTTTTACCGAAATAAAGCTAACGAACGAACGAACGAACGAACAGACCCCAAGCCAAGCCCACTAAAACCCAAGCAGCGGCGGAAAGAGTTAAGGTGTTACCTGAGACAGCACTTCACACCAGAAATGCCTAAAGGACAGTCCTAGGATGTATTCTGACTCCGACACGGGGAGTTCTCGATCCACTCTCCTGGACATGGTCAAAGGCCCAGATGTCACCCCCCCAGACAGCGGATGACCTCTGATGGTTGTCTCCGGCTTGGTCAGCACTGTTCTCATCAATAGGATAAGCAACCAGGTGCTGTCCAAATGGTGCAGGTGGACACATGAGCGACAACTGTCTGAATGTTTCCCCAACACAAATGACGTGGGCTGCTAGCTCCTACGGACGTCTCTTATTTGTCTACCCATAGCCTTACATGGTCTTCTCTGATTGTGCAGGAGGGTGCCTGCAAGGGTCCGCCCAGACTGCATGCTTCTCCATCGGTAAAAGGTCCTGGATGTGGTTTTTATCTTGCCTCATCATCTTTCCTTTACAGGGCCAAGGGTGAGGCCCATTATAGACAAGCTTGTCACGCTTCACTCGAAGATTTCCACATGAACTGTTCTTATCCCTGAATGTAGTTTGTTTTCCCTCCTTTCTGTAATGGGGGAAATTAGCAGTGTGCCTATGTGCCACCAGCTTTAGGGCTCGATGTTAAGAGGGGTTGCACTGGTTCTATTGGAGTTGATTTTGCAGAAAGAGGGTGTAGACAAGGGTATGGCTGGGCAGTTTACAGTGCGGGAAATTGTACTGTTAATACACACACAATGCGCTGTTGTTGGCACTCATAGTCCCATTTGTGAGGGTAAACTATGATGCACATGTTCAAATTCCTTTCTGTATCATGGGTACCCACACTGATAATGTTATCCAGCGGTATAATGTACTGTCATGGAATGTGCATGGTATGGCCATGCCAGCTAAAAAGTACCAAAGTCATGCATTCCTTAAACGTTTAAGTGTGCATTTTGCTATATTACAGGAAACGCATCTCCTAGATAGTGAGCTGCCGAAACTTAGGAAACGGTGGCGGTGGCAAGTACATGGCACCTCATCATCAGTAGTTTACAGAGGGGTTATGATATGGATAGCGCTGGGGGTACCATACGTTCAGCGGTATCATAGGGTGGAAACAGGGAGGCGGTATGTTGTACTAGAGGGATTGTTAGATGGTACACCAATGTCGATTGTAGGTGTTTATGCACCCAATTTTGCGCAGGTAGACTTTCTCACCACCCTTACCCCTACCCTCCTTGGTGATCCGATGGCCCCTTGTCTGTGGGGAGGTGACTTTAATTGTGTGCCAAATGTGGAACTTGATCGCTCGTTTACCCCCCGCGAGGCGCAGTAAGTAGGAAGACCTCCCACTGTCTGGGATCCTGGGCTAAGGACAGAGGGCTCTACGCTTTATGGAGTAATGGGCACCCGACACAAAGGGAATACTCCTACTATTCCTCAGTAAACGACCTTCACACAAGGATATGTTTAATATGGGGATCCACTTCATTAGGCCACACAGTTATACACCCGGAGTACCTCCCCCGCACGGTCTCTGACCACTCCCAGTTGCTGCTTACTATGCATTAGGGTAGATAGTGCTCCACTATTCCAATGTGGCGACTGCAGACTGAAGCACTATTAGACACCCCATGCATGGAGGAGCTCTCCGGTTGTATCCCACAATACTTGAAGCAAAACAATGGCTCAACTGCTCTTTGAGCCAAGGAATGGGATGCCCGCAAAATAGTATTAAGGGGCTATTGCCTCTCGGCCACAAGGAGAGTTCATCGCACATTGCGCACTGGAAAAGGAAATGGGGACACTGGAAATAGAAATCAGAACCAGTTGGCAACACCCGATTGTCTTCGCGAACTGTGGAAACTATTTAATGATGCCGACCTAAGCCTACGCCAACACCATTATCAATATTAGTTAACTAGACTACATGCAGGGGGTGACCAATCGGCAGATTATTGGTGTGGCTTGTCCAGACAAACGTCAGCATACCCCAATCAGAGCGATTAAGCTGGCTGACGGAACTGTGGCTACCTCACAGGCTGCGATTAATGACGCCGCCCGAGACTATTATAACACGCTATATCAAGCATACTTGGCAACCGTTCCCCAGCAATTGAAATCATTCCTGAATACTGCCCCCCTGGCAAAGCTTTCCCCCTCCAAAGGGTGGCCATGGATGAATCCTTACAACCGGAGGAAATACGACTAGTTATCTCCCAGGTAGCTTGTAATAAAACATCTGGCACGGATGGCCTGTCGATAGAGTAGTACGCCACATACTCAGCGCATCTTGTCCAATCCCTGATGGAAGTGTTTGCAGAAGCATGGGCACAAAGGGAGCTTCCTGGCTCGCGAAGCATTGATCGGAGTGCTGCCAAAGCCGGGACGTGACCCCACAGACGTGCGATTTTATAGACTGTTATCTCTCCTTAATCTTAATTGTATAATACTGGGCAAGATGCTTGCGAACAGAATTATCCCCTTCGTTAATAGCTTAGTTCATGAAGATCAGACGGGATTCATACCGGGTGGTAGCACGTTCCTCAACATACGGAGACTATTATGCATTCTACATGACACTCCACCTACAGCATACAATAGTGTAACTATTTCACTAGATATTGAAAAGGCATCGTTTGATACTCTTAGTTGGGAATTTTTATTTGCTACACTAAGCCACATGGGCTTTGGCCTTGTGTTCTTGGGATGGGTCTGGACCTTATACGCTAATCTGTCAGCTAGGGTGAAAACAGGCAGATTGATTTCTGAGAGCTTCCTGCTTGGAAGGCAGAGGCACTAGCAGGGCCTTCCGCTATTGCCTTTGTTGTTCACGCTCACGATGGAGCCTTTGGCCAGTCACCTTCACTTGCGAGCACACAAGTGGGGGATACAGAGGCTGAACATTCACCATATTGTATCGCTTTATGCCGATGATGCACTGATTTACCTCAGAAATAGCAGGGCCTCATTATCTGATGTGATGTCTCTGCTGGACAACTCTGGGACCTTATCGGGCCTTTGGGTCAATTGGTCCAAGTTTTGTCTTTTTCCCCTAGCTCATTTGCCTGCTCCCCTCAGGGATGCGCTTCCAGCCTACTGACTACCATGGTGCTTTGACTCCTTTAAATATTTGGGCATTCAAGTATATCACTCAGTGGATGCCCTCAGGGAAGGTAACCTGGGCCACGGGTTTCGCTCCATGAGAGGATCTCTCAATTTCTGGAACTCCAAACCGCTATCACCACTCAGCAGAGTGGCAGTGGCTAAAATGTTGGTCCTCCCCAGATTGATGTACTTTTTTGCAGCTTTGCCCATTACTGTCCCCAAGAGCTTCTTTCAACAATTAAATGGTTTATTACTAGGGCTAATATCCATGCCCGCTTCAGAAGGGGGAGCCTAGGTGTACCAAATTTTGAACTCTTCTATGCTGCAGCACAACTGCAGAGGTCCCTCTGCTGGCTGGGTGCCTCTGCTAACTCAAAGCTGAATGGGTGCAGGCGCGCTTCGGAGAGGCCCCCATATACGTCTGGCTTTCGGAACGCACAAGATCGATGGAGGAAGACAACATTTTAATGAAAACTGCCCACGCTTGCTAGCACCGTTATGTGCGGGCAGGTCTCCTTCCCCTCCCCCCAATCCATATCGACCAATTGCCACACAGGACACACTTGACCAGGTCTCACAACCTTACTCTCTGGATGGAATCAGGGATGGAGACAATAGGAGACTACTTTGATAATGGAACCCTAATGTCTTTTGATACCACTAGGGAGCTCACTTCCTTGGGTCCGGGACATTTCCTGACATACCATGCTATTCACCGATTATTCAGAGTGGCTTGGGGGACTAGTGATACGGAACCTTCGCACTCTCTTATCCTTCACACATTATTATCAGACACTGGTTCAAAGAAAGTAACAATACTCCTGTACGGTGCATTATTGGTGACTGCTACCACATAGCTGGATGCAGCACTCAACAGATGGAAAGCACCTCTTCCGCAGCCCATAACACCCAAAACGTGGCCGATAGCTCTCCAACAAGTAAGGAAGGTGTTTCATAATCCCAGTTTCCGGAACATGCAGTTTAACTTCATTCATCAGACACATCTGTTCCCAAACCGTATTAAACGCTGTTGCCTGTCTCGACCTGCAGATGCCTGCATTGTGGGACAGATTAGGCAGGTTTCTACCATTGGTATGGGAATGTCCCTTGCTGCTGAATGTGTGGAAGGTAATTGTAGTGGAAATATCTGACACAACAGACCGTTTATTTGTCTCCACTCCAGAGTCCTCCCTCTTGGGTATTTGTCCCAGACAGATTCGCTGATCTGGCATTTATAATGTACAAAAGACAAACTGCTATGCAATGGAAGGCGCTCATGCCACCAGAGGTTCACGGGTGGCGCCGGCAGACACTGAAATGGGTGCAAATCGAGACAGGTGTACTGAGATCCCTTTGAGATATCGGTCAACTGTGCATAGGCTATGATACATGGGACAAGCTTGTAATGAAACTTGAAGCAGAGTGATATTCGCCCGCCCTGATGAGGTCAACAACTCGGACGACTCCTTAAGTACACCTTCTCACCTTCCTTCCCAGACTACGGGGCTGCCCACACTTGTCACTCCCAATTACACACACTCATAAAGCACGGGCAGCGATACCTTGGAGAGACTTCTATTTGAAGCATAGATGTATGCCGGTCTCCATTGAAACTGAGGGATGAGTGTCTCGGACCCTCAGGGTTTGGTCTGGGAGAGTCATGGACGCATGGCTTTCATGATGCCCACTCAAGTAACATGCACACCTGCAATGATGACTGTTAATTTTTGTATTAATGCTCCTACTAGGGATTTATGACAATGAATGAATTGGCGCCTTTTTCAGATGGTATTGTGGACACTGTCATAACTGTGTACTATACTATTATGTGTGAATTTTCCCTTGACTATGTATTTGAAAATGCAATGTAAAGCCATGTCTGATTCTGTGGTTGTTACAGTTGAAATGTTAAAAGCCAATAAAACAGCTAAAAAAACTAAAAAAATATTTTTCATTCATGAGCACTCCTCCTTCCTACCTTTTACTTGCTGTAGTGTGCTGCCGAACTCATTCTAGTGTTTCCCAGCCACTCTGCTGAGGGCTGGCTTCCACACTCACCCCACAGCCATCCATCACAGGCATCACCAGTCAGGTGACCTTGCAAATAAAAGAGCCCAGGCGCACGTGCCTGGCACCAGTTTGATGAACCCTCACTATGTGTTCATGTCACTCTTTCCTAGTAGCATGAGGGGCTAGGGCCCAAACACTACATTGGCGACACAGGGATCCGACCCCGCAAGTGCACTGAACGCGACTATGCTGTGTTTCACGAGGGGAAGGTGTTGCCTACGATTAAGGTACCCTGCACCTGCTGCCAGCACGACGACCATCGCGTGAGCTGCTTGGCGCCACCCCGCCTTGAAACTCAGCCGTTACCTGCCTGCCATGACCCCCGAAAGGCAGTAGGAGACCAGGAGCACTGTCCGACACTCCACTGGGCATGTAGTGAGCCCATGGGTAGAAGAAAAGAACACTCCAGCATCGCGTGCCCCCAGCTGAGGTCCAGCCCCACATGGTCCGTGGGTACAGAGACTGCCGCTATCAGGTGGGATACAGACCACTGCAGCCGCATGAGAGCTGGGATCCCTGTGCAGGTGCAGGTGAGGCAGATCTGGCATTGTGTCAAAACCCAGTGCCGGGATAATCTGGCCGGACCAGAGTGCAAGACTGCCATGGCTGGGGAAGGGACTGCTAGCATTAGATGCTAGCCACAGCCTCTCCCAGAAGCAAGAGTGAAATGTGATATAGCCGAAGGCCATCCCCAAAATAATATAATAGCAGCCAGCGAGGAATGCCATGGAGGTCCACAGCGCTAGGAAAGCTGCTGCGGGCTGCACCACGTGCCATGACGCTGCTCGCAGCAACTCTGCAGCTAATATACACAGGCCCGCTACTGGTGACCCGTCTCTTAAGAAAAGGAAAACCTCACACATGAAGGGCACCTACCTCATGGCTGCCCTGTCTGCTGCCGTGTGTCCTGCCCAGGAAAGAAGGCAGCACCCAGCACACAGAGGAAGGTCCTGCAGACCGGAGCTTGAGTGGTGCCTTGCTGCCTACTGAGGTGGCTGCCCACGGTCATAGAAAGCACCTACCACAAATGAAGGATTGCACCAGCATCCCCAATGAAAATCGAGGCATGCAGTCGAAGGAAAGACTGTCGTAACCTGTGCAAAATAGTGCTGCACTTCAACCAAGTGGCCGCTGCTGGTTACTGCACCCATTCTGAAAGTCCAAACTGAGCATTAGCCAAACAAATAGCCCACAACGCTAAGAAGGCTGCCATGCCAATGGTTAAAGAGGCAGTACCACACACTGGCATCAACTACCAAGGGGAGAGACTGTTAACCGCACTAACAGCCCAAAGCAGCCCCAACTAAAGCTGCCAAGCATCCAGTAGAAGCCAACACCCTGAGGCCAAGGATAGCTTAAGCAAGCAAGGAAGAGCATGGTGTTCTGTGTGCACACCCCCAGTGGCTGCCTGCTGCACACACAGGTGAGAATATAGCACCGCATGCACCCAGCGGTAAAGGGCCACCATCGTTGGCCCGTAGAATAGACACACCAGGCACTAGCAAAGGGCTCCCAGGAAGAAGGACAAATCGCAATGTCAGAGGTGGGCAGAGGGATGCACTGGCAAACTTGACAGCGCGGGCAAGAGCCCGTGAGAAAGACAGAGCTCTCTGAGAGCCAGATGCAATGCCAGAGAGAAGAGGCTGCGTCAGCCGGCCACACCGCAGCATCACATGGCCACTGTTGGCCCATTGATGAGCAGGTCAGGAGGATTAACCAACCCTGCCAAGCAAACAGAGGTAGGAGCAAGCACTGCGACTGCTCAGTCTCGAGGCACAAGCACTGTGCCCTTGAGTGAAGACAGGAAGAAGAGAACAGTGACCCTCCAGTCAGGGAGTGGACCACCAAAAAGATCCCAGAACAGACTAAGCCTGCGAGAGGCTATGACAGAAGAAGATGCACCAGCCTAGGTGTAGCACATCACCAGCGAGAGGTCCATGTGGCACAATATGTGACCTGTGGTGCAATGCCATATCAAGAAAGGAAATCGAGAAGAGGCGGAAAGAAGTTGACCCGTAATCGCTTCCAGGATCATGTCTCTATCTTTATAATTGAGAAAGCGGGCAATGAGCGGGCAAGGAGGTGCATTGTGTGGTGGTGGCCTACAAGGGATCCTGTGAGCACGTTCTATGGAGAAAAATGTTGGTATTTTCCCCTTTAGTACGGTGTCCATAAGCCAATGTTCTAAGAAAAAAGTTCTGCGCTTTGACCTTCCACTTTCTCTGGAAACCCCATGAAGCGCACATTATTTAGACAAGAATGTTCTTCAGCATCCTCCGCTCTGCGATGTAAGGTCGCCACTTCCGTGTCTAGCCTCTTCATTTGTTTGTGAAGCTCTTGAACAGTGGGACCCATGGTACAGATGGTCGATTCCGTTTCCGCCACCATGTCAGACAATTTACAGTAGTCAGCTATGAGTAGATTGACATACTCGGAGACAGAGTCTATCTTATTTTCCAGTGACGTTTTAGTATCCAAAATAGCTTGCAATATTTTCTCAAACTGGCTTGAATGTGACTGAGAGTAGTTTCCAGGTATTGTAATGTCAGTGGTACCTCCATTACTGGCATCGGGTGGGAGACCCTCCATGGTTATCCTGCGACAATGGTATCATTGCTTATGGTTTCCCCATCATGATGCCGTGCCACCCCGCTCTTCCGATGGCAGTTCGACAAGTCACTGATGTCCTTGCAACTGGTGGGCCAAACACCCCGAAGCATCCTCTCCACAATGGTGAGAAAATTGTCTTAGTGAAGCTTGCTGTTTCCCCTGTGAGTGGCCTCGTCCTATCATCCACGGAGGCCGCCGGGATCTGCAGCTGCTGCGGGCAGGTGCGGGCCACCTGTCAACACCGGGCCCTGCAATTTAAGTGTCAGTCCCTCTCAGGGTCCATTGCCTGTTTTTTTCGGGGGCCCATCTTGGGTGACAGGCATGCGCCGGGTCGATCACTGGTGCAGCATGTTCCCTGCATGATCCTGTCACACCGGTTCTGGCCCATGTTGTCCGGCACGTTCGCTGCATCTTCCCTGGCAATAAGAGTCTTTGTTCCAGGAAGGGTGGGCAGTCCCCCTGTTCCATTCCATGCCTCTGTCCGACCACTGATATTTATCTGATTAGGGCCATTGGATGGGCAATTTGCTACAAGATTTTGCCAGGGCCTGAGGTGGAGCTGTATTTTAAGCATCCAAATCGGCCACCATCTTGGCTACGCCCCCTGAATGAAAAAGAAGTTAATCAAGATATAGTTGAGGTTGAAATGGTAGCTTTACACCATTTCACTCCTACAATCTGTTAGACTTGCACATTGTCTACAATACTACAGGCTGGCATCACTCAAGGTAGCCTTGCCGAAGGCATATGAACAGCCAGTTTCACACACTTTTCTACACTGTGAGTGTGTACACTGGCCCCAGCTGACATACATCCCTAATGTAAACCAAATATCCTGTGGACGCAAGCTTTTTAGGAGTCCCTGATGAATTGGGAGTCTTTTGTGTACACAAGGAGCTGTGAAAGAGTAGGTGTTCCAATTTAATAAAGTTTTCAGCAATCTTTAGCCATGGTAATAAAGGTTCATTATTTGCTTTGCTGAAAGAGCCCTGGGCTTAGAGGCAGTAGTGAGGGCATGGTATGATCACATACAGTGATGCAGCCTGGAAATTTTGAAGCACCACCTACAGGAGATATGCTGAATCAAGTCAATTGTCAGCAGTCTACTAGATAGAAACAATTGTAGCTTGTATTATTGGCACTAAAAGGAAGAGGGAGTTTGTAAGGATCGCAAGGAGAGGGGAGAGGGGAGAGGGGAGAGGGGAGAGGGGAGAGAGAAACATACTTGGAGGACCTCAGAGGTCAAAGTTGGTAGGATCTGTGGGGGAAGGCATGCCCATACTTTTTTTAATTGAACAAAAACAGTTCTCCTGCTTTTTATTAAAAGACAGCCACCCCTCAGAGGCTAAATCCAACCACTGAGATGCATCTGCTGAAATGGAAGGGAGGGAATCTCCTGTGCTATGAAGCTGTTGGTACTATTTTTCTCTCCAAGAAACATTTCTTCAGTAATTGTTATTATTAAGCACTCATTTTCAGCATCAGGAGACTTGTGTGAGACCCAAAGGACAATGACCCCGGAAAAGAGATAGACCAAGGTAAACCAACTGTAGGAAAATGCCACTGTTGGCATGGTTACCCCCACACTTTTCGCCTAGTGTTGATGCCAGCTTTGATTGGAAGTGTGCTGGTACCCTGCTAACCAGGCTCCAGCACCAGTGTTCTTTCCCCAAAACTGTACCTTTGTTACCCAGTTGGGACACCCTGGCACACAGTTAAGTCCATTGTAAAAGGTACCCCTGGTTCCAAGGGCCCTGTGGCCAGGGAAGGTCCCTAAGGGCTGCAGCATATATTATGCCACTCTAAGGAACCCCTCACTCAGTACATGCACACTGCCTTGCAGCTTGTGTGAGTTGGTGGGGTGAAAAGACAAAGTCAACATGGCACTCCCCTCAGAGTGCCATGCTCACAAACCACTGCATGAGGCATAGGTAAGTCATCCCTCTAGCAGGCCTTACAGCCCTAAGGCAGGGTGCACTATACCACAGGTGAGGGCATAGTTGCATGAGCAATATGCCCCTACAGTGTCTAAGTCAATTCTTAAATATTGTAAGTGCAGGATAGCCATACTGAGTATATGGTCTGGAAGTTCATCATTACGAACTTCACAGCACCATAATGGCTACACTGAATACTGGGAAATTTGGTATAAAAGTTCTTAGCACAATAAACCCACACTGATGCCGGTGTGGGATTTATTGAAAATGCACGCAGAGGGCATCTTAGAGATGCCCCCTGTATCTGAGCCAACCTGGTAGTGTAGGACTGACCAGCCTATGCCAGCCTGCCACTTCCAGACAAGTTTCTGACCACATGGGGTAAGTGCCTTTGTCCACTCTGTGGTCAGAAACAAAGCCTGTCCTGGGTGGAGGTACCTCACACTTCCGCCTGCAGGAACTGTAACACCTGGTGGTGAGCCTCAAAGGCTCAGGCCTCATGTTACAGTGCCCCAGGGCACTCCAGCTAGTGCAGATGCCCACCCCCTGGACGAGACCCCACTTTTGGCAGCAAGTCCAGAGGGATAATGAAGAAAAACAAGGAGGAGACATCCCCTCAGCCAGGACAACCCCTAAGGTGTCCAGAGCTGAAGTGATCCCCTCCTGGATAAATCCTCCATCTTGCTTTGGAGGATTAGGACCAAAAGAGATAGGGATGTCTTCCCCTCCCCAAAAGCAGTGGGCACAAGGAGGTTGTAGCCATTGGCAACTGCCCTCTAACCCTAAACACACCCCTAAATCTTATATTTAAAGGCCCCCCTGAACCAAGAGATTTAGATTCCTGATGACCTCAAGAAAAGAAGAAGGACTGCTGAGCTGAAAACCCCACAGAGAAGAGAAGGAGACAACAACTGACTCGGCCCCAGCCCTACCGGCCCGTCTCCTGCTTCAAAGACCCTGCAAAAGAAAAGCGACGCGTTCTAGAGGACCAGCGACCCCTGAAAAGCCTCCAGGGGTCTGCTTGCATCACCAAGGACCAAGAAACTCCAGTGGACAGTGGCCCTGTCCAACAAGAAGAAAAAGCAACCATCTTTAAAGGGACTCCCACCTCACTCGAGAAGCGTGAATCCAAAACTACTCTTAACCCAATGCCCGTGTCCAGAGGAACCAACCAACCAGAGAGGACCCCCAGGCGATTCCGACCAAGTGTCCACCCTGGGCTGACCTCTCCACCCCTCCACGACGAAGCCTGCAGAGGAAATCCTGAGGACCCCCCTGACCGGTCAGAAAAATCCATTAATTCCCTTGAAACAGGAACTGTCTCATCATTATCTGAAAATTCTATGATATCATTTGAAAGGGCAAGAGTATCCCCACAATCTGAAAATTCTGGTGTGTGTGTGTCATTTGAACAGCACTATCTGCAGGTTTGTTCACCCCAGGACAGGAATCACTGTCATCACTAGATTCAGATTCTTCAACACTGTTGCACAACTTGCCCTTTGTTTCCAATAAAGTCATATCTTGGTTTCTTATGGTGCAGCTATTTGGGGCTGCATCAGATCTCTCTTCTTCCTTTGGCTTTATTTGTTCTAGTAGAGATGCTGATATGCTTTCTTCTGATGACTCTGATTCATCCTTTGAATCAAGAGGTGTCTCATCTCCCAGAGATGTCAGAGAGTCATTCAACTGTGCAGGGATATTCTCTGGAGTATTACTAGCTGAGAGAGAGTCTGAAGAAGAAGCTGATAGATTTGTAACTGGAGCTGTCTTTTCAGTGTAATTAAGAGAAGCAACAATCTGCTGTATAGTAGTCTTTGGAGAGGCACATGAAGTAGCATAATGTTCTTAGAGCTAAAGCTGGTGATCAATTTTCTTTTTTCAGGTTTTCAAGTTGCCTTGCAGTAGTTTCCATCAGTTGCTTTGTTACTTCTTCTAACCGATAAATAGACAGAATGTCTGGTTCTGGCAACAGTGAAATATGCATCAATAAAAAGCACCCACATGCAAGATTCATAGAGTATGTATCAACATATTTATCATAGAAGTCCAATATCTGCCTTTGTAGTGTAGCCATTTTTAGTGCCATTTTAGTGTAGCGTTATGCACGTTAGGTTTTCATATTAGGCCTCTGTGCACTTTCCCCTAGATACGTTTTTATTTCGCTTCGCACTGTTATTTTATAATAACTAGTTTTATGGTCTTGTTTTATTCTTTCTATCACACTTTTTAGCCTAGTTCAGCTCTGTGTTCACTAACACTGCATTCTTTCTCACTCTGTGCTTCAGTCAAGGCTGCAGTCTGGTACATTGCCGGTACACGTGGTAGAAGTTTAGTTTCTGGTATTCGTAGACGATACACATCCTTACATAGGGACCTCTTCTTAGAACATCTGCGTGTTAGTTATAAAATCACTTTCTGGTCCTAGTACAGGAAGAGGGAGATTCCGACCAGGAACCTACAACTAGATGCTGATTGCCTCGTTGCAGATGCTGATACAGCTTACAGGCCTTTGCTCAGGTATGAGGGTTGATGTTCTCCCGGGGAAACCTGAAAGGCAGGCTTAGAGCTTCCCAAGCTGTGCTCCTAATATAACTTAGGGACTTAATATAGTTGCACTATGATAGCCTTATTCTTGTGCTTCACTCTCACCGTTACTATTTTAATCCTACTGTGTTGTTCTGTTCTGGTTATCACAGCTCATGCCTTACTATATAACGTGCAGTCGTTTTATTAAACCAATCTTTAAAATTTAAACTGCCTTTGTAATTTTTACATGAGACCGTACTATGTATGAGAGCACCGGTTGTGACCTGAGTGACCACGACTTCCCTGGGAAGTAATAAGATGTCATGCGTTCGGCTGCCCAATTGTCCCTGCCCTTCGGGAGAGATAAGGCACTGCTAGTTAGCCGGAGCATAACCTGGATTTGGGGTGACAAGGGTCCTTCACCATGGGTCAGACTTAGACCCTCACACTGTGAAACGATCTTGCCACCCAAAAATCCAGTAGTCTCATTAGGATAATGAGAGCCTACGCAACATGGCGCCGCCAACGATTGGTCAGGCTCTGATTTTTGGGTCCACCGGTATATCTCAGTCTCATATGATATAATGATCCATCAGTTCCGTATACGGAGACATCCGTGGTACTGAGGAATTCCGCCACTGTTACATAGGTACATAGGTAACCCTATTTTCAGCGGAAGGTTGTTCAAGCTTGAACCTTAGAAAGGAATTAAACAATTCCCCTTTTGGTGTGCCTTCTCTGAGTTCATGGTGCTTTGCTGATGGTGAATCCCCAGGTAATACAAATTGCTCTTAACATGAGACAGCCGCTCACAGCACATTTGCTAGCACACAGCCTTACGGCCCAGGGTGGTCCAGTCACGTTTGTGGTGGACGCCCACGCAGCCTATAGAACGGAACTTTTTTACTCTTGGGTCACATTTCCAGCAGTTGATGGGAACACACATGCATTCCATACATATACAGTAGCGAACGCGCCTGGACAATACAGGGTGTACGCATATTTAGAGATACCTCTATCTTATCAAGACCATGGGGCACAGTGTTTGCCGCACTCTATACCACGGTACACCTACACTGGCTAACTTGCCGGAAGTGCTTAAGCAGATTCAAGATGAATACGGGGCTGCCCGGCCTTAGATTTAGGTGTGCAACTGATAGGCAATTTTGCCACGGTTTCTTCAATGATCCTAAGCAATCTTAAAGGGGAAGCAGTTGCACTTGCAGTGCGCATGCGTCTTCGTGACGTTCCGCAACAAGATCAGGAGCGGGAACTGCCTAAAATAATAGCGGAAACATATTACAGTATTAGTCGAGATAGCCTGGGGGCTAGACCACGAAAACCTCAGATTCAGGGTAAAGTTACTAAAGATAGTACGAAACAGCAACCTGAGGGTTCTAAAAAGCGCTAGGAAAAAAAACAACAACACCTAGTGAAAGGGGAGAATCTCCTCATACGGAGACCCCGCAGAATAGATATAATCTCAGAAATAGGGATAATATTAAGACGCCTGATAGATATCAATATACTGATACGCGCCAATCTCGTTCCTTTCAGGACTCATCCGAAAAGAGAAATGAGGGAGGTGGGCGGTCAGAGCAGAGACCAGAGTACGTGAAACCGAGACAGGACTCACAGCGCTCTTCTGAGGTTTCTGTCAAGAAGGAAGAGAAACCAGTACAACAAAAACAACAGTTTAAAAAGAAAAAGGTGGCAGCTGTCTCAGTTAGACATGCCACTCAGGAAGAGGGTTCTCTTGAAGAACAAGACGGGGGTAATTGAATCCTGTGTCTCACGATGAACAATCCCTTATTCCCTGTAGCTAAACGGGACCATTCATATAGAATAGTCTTAGACTACAGACATCTGAATGGACATACACGCACATATGCTATACAAACTTCACATAGCACTGCACTAATGAGCAACATTGTGCGGAAGAAATATAAAACAACCTTGGATATCTCGAATGGATTCTTCTGCCAGAATATAGCCCCTGAAAGCAGGGATTTAACCAGCTTTAGCGCACTAGGCTCCCAGAAAAAAATCTGTCATTTGCCTCAGGGGTATAAGAACAACCCCGGACTGTTTACAGCTCGTGTGACTGAAATTGTGCACGAGCTCGACTCTGAAGCATTGTCATATGTGGATGATATATATTTCACGGATGACGAGTTGCTACAACATTTAAGACGGGTAGCCCGCTTTGTTGTAGGATTTGCCGAAATCGGCTACAAATTTAACTTCAAAAAATCGAAAATACCCCTCCTCAGCATCATATTCCTGGGATATGAGCTGTCGAGTGAGGGTAAGAGCCTAGCGCCACAATTTTTTGAAAAATGTGCACAATTGAAGCCACCAAATACGATTAAGAGACTCCAATCGTTGTTGGGCTTTCTAAATTTTGGCAGAACATACATTCCTGATTATGCTACACGCATAAAACCTTTATATGAATTAATACGCCCTGATTTTTAAAGTAAATTCTGCACAATTGAACATACACATACTCTTCGAGAGTTACAAGCAGATATGCTAGCAGCGAAACATCTACACACACGGGACAATAGGACACATTTGGTCATCAGGGTGATAGCTGGGGCCATTGGGTTTACCTATGTCACATTTAATGAAGGTGAGACAGTCCCCATATCATACAAGTCACACTTGTATTCAGCTGCCGAGCAACGATTTGCACCCACAGAGAAAATTCTCACGGCTGTACAGATAGCTGTTCTTAAAGAAAGACCTCTGGCCCAGGGAAAACGCATTATTGTTGTTTCTCCCATTACAGGCTGTTGCAAAAGCTAGTGTCCCGAATGCAAAAGCACTCCACCCACGATGGATACAATGGGCCAAGTCCTTGACAGCCACTGATGTAGACTATGTTTTTGACCCAAAGTTACAGACTCAGGAGTTTCTACAATATGAAGTTGAATATTCAGTACCCGCTGACACATTTCCTATTGCCCAATATCAGGTAGTCATGTACACTGATGGCGCTGCGCAACCAGTGATAGGAACAAAACATTAATATTCTGCTGCATGTGCAGTAGTGAGCGGCTATATGGAGGGGGAGAAATTCTGCCCCCAACATACTTATACCCAGACCTTAGGCGATTGTATTGCACAATTGGCTGAGCTAAAAGCTCTAATGATGGCACTGGAACATACGGATCCGACTCAGTACACACTGATTGTTTGTGATTCGTATTATTGTGTCCAGTCTTTTAACGAATACTTACATTACTGGCGCCTGAATGGGTTCAGAGACTCGAAAGGCAACACCATTAAACACAGACTACTGTGGGGGAAGGTAGCAGACTTGAAAGAGACGCTACCCAAAGTCCATGTTGTGCATACACTTGGACACCAGCGCGTTGGAATACACGTTGCTGGTAATACTTTGGCTGATGAAGCCACAAAGTCGGCAGTGGCAGTTGCCACTGTAGCTGCAGTGACTCGTTCTAGTACCAAAACAGACACATAGATCATGGCCGCCATAAGAACTACGGTTGATGGTAAGCCTTATCCAAAAGGACTTCCGAATAAATATCAATATTTTAAGGGAAGTATGCTGAACGCTGAAGTTAAAATTCCTGGCGTAGGCGTACGTGACATCCCAATAAAGATGTAAGACCACGATTGATTAAGGTAGCGCATGAGGGGGTAGCATCTGCACATGCAGGCGTGGCAGCTACAATTTCATTATTACAGGCCCGCTACTGGTGGCCTGGTCCCTATAAAGAGGCCAAGAAGGATGTCCTTTGTTGGGACATCTGTCAACAAATTAAAGTTTCACTGGCTCAGCGCCCGCCTCAGGCACCCCTCTTAATCTCAAACAGACCATTACAATGTGTGTACTTGGATCATTGTGGTCCATTAACACCGGATAGTGCATTCAAATATATCCTAGTAGCTGTTGATTCTTGCTCCAGATCTGTGTGGGTGCGGCCACAACACTCGGCTGATGCTCGGACTGTTATTAAAGATTTGCGAGTCTTTGTCGGTATATATGCAGTTGCGGCATTCCATTCGGACCAGGGCCCTGCTTTCCCCTCAAGGGCATTCAGGGACACCATGGTTTCATTCCAGCTCCAGTACTCGTCTCCATTTCATCCCGAGGGAAATTCTGTCGTGGAGCGATTAAACCGCAATTTAAAGCAATCCTTAACAGCCAGAGTCATAGGCACAGGTCGTAGTTGGCTAGCCCACCTGTATGGAGTTCAGAGAGCACTAAATAACCTGCCTAGAAGGTCCCTGGGGGGGCCGTACTTCATATGAGTGCCTGTTCGGAACACAAATGTTTGTTCCGGATCTTGATGGTCCTGGTGTGAAGGCGGCGGAGACACCGTTTGTCATAAATGATCATGTCACTGTTTTACAGGAATTACAGCAGTTCCGTGATGATAACTCTTCTGAAAGTGCTGCCTCCACAGAAATTAAGGATGTGCCAATAACACCTACCGGCTGGATTCCCAGGGTGGAGATCTTGTGCGTGAAAAGGTTGCAGTAAAAAAAGAATTTGGCCCTTCTTATCGTGCACCAGTCCCTGTGTTGGAGATACACGGTATGAGAACTGTGATTCTGCCACCGTTGCCAGGTGCCAAAGAAAATCACTTTGTTTCCATTGATAATGTTAAGTTACAACATGTGGCCGATTCTACACAGCCGACCAAGAGGAACTTCCAGTAGTTCCCGAATCCCTCTCACTACTGGAGAAGACATTCCCCTTCAAGTTGTTTGTACCAACACTGTTGCCTCTCCGAGCTTGGGGAGGGTGGATGATGATCTAGCATTAGTTCCATTAACAACGACCAATTTAGAAACATTTGATCGAGTCACCATGAATACGGACGTGACAGATGGTGCTGTCTACACAATACTGACACGAGAAATGCAAACTCTTCCATTGACTGTGGCAGCGCCTTTTGCACAAAATGCCTCTGGTTATTTTGCCAACAACAACGATGGTCTATCAGACTCGTTTGCCTCTTCAACTACTGACCTGTCAGGTCCACATAAGCTGATGCATTGGCTTAAAGATACGTATTTTGTTTTTCCATGGATCTATCTATGGCTTTTATTGACTGTGTTGGTGTTTTTTCTTTGGATTGGGTTTGTCGTTACCTTTTTTCTGTTGATACATGGTCATTTTCTTCCTGAGAGATCGTCTGTTGAACAGGTGGAGGAAGTGTTGAAACCACATTTCTCATCACATAAGGTTCGAAGAGACTTGTCCTTTGTGAACATTTCTGCGGTGCCAATTCCAGATGGGATTGTGTGGGATAAAGTCATTTTTGATATATACGGTCCCACTGAAATAATTCAAATACCATATGTGCTAAAGTTATCTATGAATGATATAGTCATACCAGGGATTGTATCTGATGATTGGGATGTGAAAACAGTTGACTCAATGATGACAGAATTGCAATATTACACTGTTTATGAAAATGAAGATGTTTACCAGTTTAGAGACAATTGTGGTGACATGTTTTGCTATAAATATTATAGGTACCATTTCATACATAGAGCGAGTATTCCCAAGACGATATTTGACTATATGCAGTGGGAACATTGCCCAACTCCCCCGTATGGGAGTTCCAAAACATACTTTGACAAATGTACATATTTTTGTGGGCACCATCAAAAGAAAGCTGAGTCGTATAACTTTAAATTAATTCTGACTAAAGATACACAAATGTTATTGACCGACACTAAATTTATATATTCGGATTCCTTTGTTTCCCGGTTGTCAATTGAGGGTTATGAATATTGGTCAGAAAATGTTGATTTGAAAAGTGTTTGGGGAACAAAGAATTGGCAAACTAAGGGTAGAGAAACACTGTTTAGAGCATGTCTCATTCCCGTTCAAATGATTTTTTTAAATGAAACTGTACAGCAGACCAGCTGCTTGGGTTTAGCTACAATTAGAGAATTAAACATGCCCAGTATACCTGTCCCTGCAAAATTTTGTAACTGGCAAAAGTACACTAATGCTACTTTTAGTGAGCTTAGTGAATGGGTCTGAAATGGTACATTTAACACTTCACTGACACGTCCAGGCGGGTGGTTATTGTGGCCAATAGATACCAACGGGTGTCATCAACGTTTGTCACTTCCTCAGGGGGTTTCCGAACGAGTAGGTCAGACCCTCGCTATATATCACCTGAACATGCTGATATAGTTACAACATATAGGCCCTCATTCCAACCCTGGCGGTCTCTGACCGCCAGGGCGGAGGGCAGCGGAAGCACCGCCAACAGGCTGGCGGTGCTTCCTGGGCTATTCTGACCGCGGCGGTAAAGCCGCGGTCAGAAAAGGGGAACCGGCGGTTTCCCGCCGGTTTTCCCCTGGCCCAGGGAATCCTCCATGCCATGGGGATTTCGACCCCCTTCCCGCCAGCCTGTTTCTGGCGGTTTACACCGCCAGAACCAGGCTGGCGGGAACGGGTGTCGTGGGGCCCCCTAACAGGGCCCCACAAAGATTTTCACTGTCTGCTTAGCAGACAGTGAAAATCGCGACGGGTGCCACTGCACCCGTCGCACCCCTGCAACTCCGCCGGCTCCATTCGGAGCCGGCTTCATTGTTGCAGGGGCTTTCCCGCTGGGCCGGCGGCGGTCTTTTGGAGGGCGCCCGCCGGCCCAGCCGGAAAGTTGGAATGGCCGCCGCGGTCTTTTGACCACGGGGCGGTCATTCGGCGGTGACCGCATGGCGGGCGGCGACCGGTGACCGCATGGCGGGCGCCGCCCGCCGCCCACCGCGGTCAGAATGACCGCCATAGTGTGGGAAAATTATGCTAGCAATGGTTGAAATCGTCCTCGCTAGATGCAGTTAAGACACATCTCACTCTCCTATCTAATGACACTGACCTACAAGATTTTTTGTCAGGCCCGAAGGTGCCACGTAGGAAGCGTTTCTTGTATGAAGTATACAATGAAATTTGGAAACTTTCACAAGAAGCTGAGGCCTGGTTACGGCAGATGGATCAGGATAATCTGAAAAAAGCATTAGCTGTTGTGGATAATGGTATGCACACCTTGTCCGACCGGATTTATACAATTAACAACATTGTTTCTTCTGCTATAGACATTATACAATCTGATATGTCTTCTTTATATCATGGACAGAGTCAGACCAGGTCCATTATGCAGTTGGGTTGGACGCTTCAGACATGGAAGCGGGTCGCGTTCCGTGGCAGCACATCAGTGCCAGAGACATATTTTTTTCCTTTAATTTGACGCGACAACAACAACTAATGGCTAAGAAAGAGGCGACTTATGTCATGCTTCACATTGAAAAGTTGGAAAGATTGCCTTTTACCGTGGCCGAGATTCCCTCTGCAGAATGGTTGATACACGGGGTTATTAATCTGTCTTCTTGTTTGAAACATGTTCCGGTAGGCAGATATGAGAAGCTAGGAGATAGTTACATCCATGAGGTGTGGGAGCTTCCCTTCTTGTACAAATGCTTCAATGGCATGAAAGAGGTCTTTCTTAGCAGTAGTGAATGTGAGACTTCAGTCAGCCATTCGATGATTTGTAAGCAGCTGTCCTTGCACGGGGCGTGTAATGCCTCGGTTGCGAATTTGTCTTGCTATCAGAAGGGAGTTCCAGTCCCCTTGATTAAACGCACGTTCCAGGTGCTTTCAAACGGCAGCTACGTCCTCCTCAATAGTGAAGACTGTTGTGGTATGCGAGCCGGAATAGTTTACATTTTTCCGGTCTCTAAGGTCGTTACTTGCTGCAGGAACGTGTTGTGCCCCCCCACTAGAATTAGGGAGGTAGCAGATATTTGGCCTCACATTGCTACTTCCAAGGTGAATTTTGACAAGTTAAGCAGACTGAAAGCTTTGTTGTTTCAGAAGCATGTGGCCCTTACATCTGCACGTGAGACCTATGCACTTCAAGTGTCTAGGTCATCGGCGGAAATACAGTCCCTGTTAAATACCAACTTTCCGAGCCACTTTGGTGAACTCATGGGACGTATATGTAATGCGTCCAGCACGGCTGGACTAGCACATTTTTTCAAAGCCGTTGGTGTTGGTTTCATTCATACCTTCTCTTCCATATTCGGTTTGATACCTTTGGCTATTCATTAAATTTTCGGAAGCATTTTTGGAGGATTTTCGATAACTTTGGCAATATTGGCTGGCATTTTACTGCTGCTGTTGTTTTTACACAATGGCTGTCCCGCTGCTTCGAGGACGAATGTGGGCGCTCCCATCAGCGCAGCTGTGTCGTGAACTCCTGATACAGTATTTTGGAGCAACACTCCTGGAACATTTGGGGTGTGACTGGTCTCTGTCATTCAGACCGGTTTTGGATTGTGGGCAGCCCGTGTTTCGGTGCCGTTGGTGCTCTTTTGAACATGCACTAGACGTCTGTCTCTTACAGCAATGCCCCCCAGTGGTTGATGCTGATCTGTTGGTGTTCCCGATGAGGGCTCATTACCAGACATGCGCGCTGCGGCTGCGTTTGCTTAGAGAAGCTCAATACGAGATACCCTTCCTGAAGGAAGTTGATGTTCACTCGTTTATAGGCACTGCACGGGATGGTGCCTTGGTGGCTACTGAGGCTTTGGAACACATCTGCTCCCTGCTAGTCTTCGGTGTGGATTTTCCAGTTTTGTCATCTGCCGAAGTGGAGAATCTCCTGCTTTCCGTGACCACTGCTTAAATTGGACTTATTCTGAATTGACATTATCCCTTGAATTTGGCTTTTGGCCACATGCTCCTTTTTCAAATTGTGAAATTCTGTGCTTTTGTGTCCTCTTAACTTGTTGAAATTGGATAGAGTCTCACTTATATTTTAGCATATGGACATTTTATTAGCTTTTGCTTAAACCACTTTCTACCGACAAGGGGAGGTGTAGTGTGGCCATTTTTAGTGCCATTTTAGTGTAGCGTTATGCATGTTAGGTTTTCATATTAGGCCTCTGTGCACTTTACCCTAGACACGTTTTTATTTCGCCTCGCACTGTTATTTTATATTAACTAGTTTTACGGTCTTGTTTTATTCTTTCTATCACACTGTTTAGCCTAGTTCAGCTCTGTGTTCGCTAACACTGCATTCTTTCTCACTCTGTGCTTCAGTCAAGGCTACAGTCTGGTACATTGCCGGTACACGTGGTAGAGGTTTAGTCTCTGGTGTTCGTAGACGATACACATCCTTACGTAGGGACCTCTTCTTAGAACATCTGCATGTTAGTTATAAAATCACTTTCTGGTCCTAGTACAGGGAGAGGGAGATTCCGACCAGGAACCTACAACTAGATGCTGACTGCCCCGTTGCAGATGCTGATACAGCTTACAGGCCTTTGCTCAGGTATAAGGGTTGATGTCCTCCCGGGGAAACCTGAAAGGCAAACTTAGAGCTTCCCATGCTGTGCTCATAACATAACTTAGGGGGAACTTAATATAGTTGTACTATGATAGCCTTATTCTTGTGCTTCACTCTCACTGTTACTATTTTAATCCTACTGTGCTGTTTTGTTCTGGTTATCGCAGCTCATGCCTTACTATATAACATGCAGTAGTTTTATTAAACCAATCTTTAAAACTTAAATTGCCTTTGTCATTTTTATATGAGACCGTACTATGTATGAGAGCACCGGTTGTGACCTGAGTGACCACGACTTCCCTGGGAAGTAATAAGATGTCATGCGCTCGGCTGCCCAATTGTCCCTTCCCTTCGGGAGAGATAAGGCACTGCTAGTTAGCCAGAGCATGACCCGAATTTGGGCTGACAAGGGTCCTTCACCGTGGGTCAGACTTAATCCCTCACACTGTGAAACGATCTTGCATCCCAAAAATCCAGTAGTTTCATTAGGATAATGAGAGCCTTTGCGACACCTTTTAATGTGCCAAAACTGCTCTTTTAGTGTGTGTATGTCCATATTGTTATCAAACCCACTCACAATAGAAAAAGGTTTAGCAGAGCTTTTAGGGATTGAGACTGGTGTATCATCATTCAGTTTGGGAAGAGCACAATCCATTTAAGTTGAACTAAGGAATCCCACAGTCTTTACTGATCCCTTTGAAACAGAGTCTATCCTGATGACTTGAAAGCACTGAGGGACTGGTAGGTCTTTGTAAGAGTCATCAATGAACTTTGAATTCTGAGAAACTGACCTACATGGGCTAAAGCACGCATCAGAAAACAAGGGATCCCTAGGGTGGCTTCTTGGACAGTGTCAGGGTTCTTTGTTATAGCAGAGTCCTGGAAGTGAATTTGGGATGCACTAGCATGAGGCAAGGGATTACCCAGTTTTTCTTCTTGAGAGTAAGGCCCTCATTCTGACCTTGGCGGTCTTTTCGCGAGACCGCCGAGTTACCGCCGCGGTGAAGACCGCCGACCGCGGCGGTATGCCGCTGTGCGCATTCCGACCGCTGGGAGCGTTCCGCCGGGAAACCGCCAGCAGCCACACTGGCGGTCGGCGGAAAAGTGGAGACTGGTCAACCGCCACGCCAGCAGAACACCGCCCACAGAATTACAACCCACATATCTGTGTGGCGGTCTTCTGTTGGCGGTCACCTCCCCATGGCTCCCGTCGCCTCCCGGAGGACCAACGCACAAGGTAAGTTGACCGTCCGTGAGGGGAGGGGGAGGGGGGGTGTTGTGTGATGTGGGCGTGCATGGGGGTGTGCGTGTGAGTGTGTAGAGGGGGTGTGTGAGTGCGTGTATGCGGGCGGGGGGTGCTGCTGTGTCTATGGGTAATGTGTGCTGTTCGGCAGGTGCGCATGTCTGCATGTATGTGTGCGGGTATGTGTCCCCGTTGTGTATGTGTGTGTAGGGGGTGTGTATATGTGCATGTTGGGGGTGTGTGCATGTCGGGGTGCATGTATGTGCATGTCGGGGTGGGGGTGGGGAGGGGGTTCGTACCACCTCTGGGGGGTGGCAGGGGGGTGGAGGGTGTGGGGGGAGGACTCGGGTGGGTAGTGGGGGGTGGGGGAGACCCCTATCAGTGCCAGGGAAGGAATTCCCTGGCCCCGATAGTGCTTACCGCCATGGTTCGCATGGCGGTTCCCGACCGCAAGAAACCGCGGCGGTAGGCAGGGTCATGATACCGTTGGCGGTCTTGGGACGACCGCCGGGCCGGAGTGCGCAAACTCCAGCCCGGCGGTCATGACCGCCGTGGCGGTCGGAGTGGGGAAGTGGCGGCGATCGCGGCGGTGACCGCCGCGGTCAGAATGCCATTTTTCTGACCGCCGGTCTGTTCGCGGTCCGACCGCCGCCTCTCCGCCGACCGCCAGGGTCAGAATGAGGGCCTAAGTGTCTTGGGCAGAGGTAGCAAAAGCACTTTTACTGTTATGGACATTCTTCCCTCTTTGAGGTAATACAATCTCCAAAAATTAATTATTTCTTTGTAATTCTTCTACAGACAGGGATTGGGGAGGGTCATAATCACAGATATGATAATAGTTGAACATGGATGGATCAGCAAGCTATGCAATGTAGTACTGAATTTGCAATCTTTGATTTTCCTTAACAAGTCTATCCCTTAAACTATGGCCTTTTTTAGAGGTCTTCAGAAAATGTATAGGTTTAGAAAGGGGTGTCTTAACATGATAAGAAAACATCTTAGGTCTGTGTGTCCCTTTACTGCCTGAAATGTTTGGTTCAGGTGCATTCTGTCACGGATTCAGGTGGGTCTAGTCGGGACTTTGGTAGGGGCACCCCTTGAGTTCACAGAATATCTCCCAATGAAGTAGTGTACCGAAGCATAAGAGCAGCTAAAGACATACATGGGGAAAGGACAGCTATGGTAAGGCACAGAAAACAGGAAAGTGAAGGCAGAGCAACCTTAGTGTGAACAAACAAGGAATGGATCAGTAATGGACAAACACGCTGGGGTTATCACTAAGGTTGTACACAGGGTAGGGCTCAGAACCTCTCACAGCAACAGGGAACGTTGATGTCTCTGTGCAGATTACTCTTACAGGTAGTCACCCCGCAAGCCCCATAGAAAGGAGGCAGCAGAAGTGATTCTATCTCTGGACCCTGAGGGCACAAACAAGGATTGTACTTACATACACAAGGCTAGTCCTTGAGGATCCAGCTGGAAACACAGTAGCAATTCCTGGAAAACAGCTATAGCACACTGTCAGTGTTAGGCACAAAAGACTACATACAACACTAGACAAAGGATGGGGGTTGGAATTGCCTCCTGGAAACCAGGAGCCAACCCCAGTACAAAGGAAAACACTTATACACAGGTGAGGACTGATAGTACACTTACCAGACATGATAACCCAAGAGGAAACAGAAGCAGAAGGAACAAACTAGGAGGCAAAGGCAGGAACAGGGAACAGACTCAGGCTGAAGCAAAGCAGGAACAGGACTGGAAAAACAGGGAGCAGACTCTGGCTGGAACAAGCAGGAACAGGACTGGGAAATAGAGAGCAGGCTGTGGCTGGAACAAGCAAGAACAGGACTGGAACACAGGGAGCTGGAACAAGCAGGGACAGGGCTGGGAAACAGAGAGCAGGTTCAGGCTGAAACAAGGCAGGAACAGGACTGGAAAACAGGGAGCAGGCTCTGGCTGAAACAAACAGGAACAAGGCTAAGAAACAAAGAGCAGACTTTGGCTGAAACAAGCAGAAACAGGGCTGAGACACAGAGAACAGGTTCAGGCTGAAGCAGAAGACAAACAGGTCTGGAACACAATCCAACAAGGGCTCTGGTACAAAGGAATCGAACTCCAATGCACGACGAGAAGCTTCAGGAAATGGCAGCTTATAAACAGTCCCAGGCAGCAGCAAACCCAGGGTGGAGTCACATGGCTGGGCTGAAAAGAGAGGTCACAGGTGTGTGCAGTATCAGACTTTCACAAGTCCTGGAGAAGAGAATCCAGTATAAAGGAATAACCAGACTTTTCCCATAGGAAGAAATGGACAGAAGATTACAGGTCTTACTGACTACCAGGCAATGCATTATGGGACCTGAAGTACATGGGAGTAAATGTAGTTCTTCTATAGCATGCCATTTCGAAAAGGGAAGCAAACAGGAGTCAGAGAGGTACTCTGGGTGAGTGTTAATGATGATTCCGAGGCTATACATAGTCCGTTGACCATGCCCCCTAGAGATGGGACCGCAGAGTCGTAACAGGGATGAAGATACTCGACGCCCGGAGAAGCACTGCACTCGAAGCCCCCAGACTCGAGAGAAACTGACCACCAGTGCAGCAGTGACCAGCAGACAGCCCTCCTCCCTGTACAGTCAGTGGCTTAACAGGGAAGCCCCCCTTGCCTTGCCTGCAGTGCATAAGTGACCCCCAATTCCACCCATTGAGTTCCATTGGGAATCCAACGCCCTGTTTGCAACCTGCACCTGGCCGCCCCTGTGCCACTGAGAGTGCTTGTTTGGTGCCTACTTGGGGGCCCCCCAGTGCTCCTGTAACACCCCCTGGTCTGCCCTCCAACAACGCAGGTAATTACCTGCAAGCAGATCGGAGTACTCCCTGTCTCCGTAGGCGCCCACTTTATTTTGGCTCCTGTTTGACCTATGCACCTAACCGGCCCTGTGTTGTTGGTGCTGGGTGTTTAGGGTTATCTTGAACCCCCAACGATGGGCTACCTATGCCCTGGAGACTGAGTCTGTAAGTCGATTACTTACCTCCAAAGCTGTACTGTAATTTCCTCCCCCTGGAACTGTTGAAAATTGCACAGTGTCTACTTTTAAAATAGCTTATTGCCATTTTAAAGAAAAATGTAGGTATTGTCGATTTGATTCAAAGTATTGAATTTACCTATGCAAAGTATCTTTCATTTAATGTACTTACCTGCAAACTGAACTTATGGTTCTGGAAATAAATTAACAAAATATATATTTCTATATAAAAACTTATTGGTCTGGAGTTAAGTCATTGAGGGCCAGATGTAGCAATAAAGGATTTTGCGAATCGGATATTGCGAGTCGGTGTGACTCGCAATTTCCGATTCGCAAAATCATATGCAGAATGGTGTCTCTGACACCTTCTGCGAATCGCAAGGTGGTCGCAAAGACCCACCTCATTAATATTAATGAGGTGGGTCACAATTTGCGACCCCCTTGCGGTTTCCTGCACTCACAGGGATGGTGGCCTGCTGGAGACAGCAGACCTCCATGTCTGTGACTGCTTTTTCAATAAAGCAGTGTTTTTTTTTTTTATTGGCGCCCGTTTTCCTTAAAGGAAAACGAGTTGCAATACAAAATAAAAAATGAAACCATTTGTTTTTGTTTTTCTTTTTTTCAGAGTAGGCAGTGGTCCAGTGGACCACTGCCTGCTCTGAAAAAACATTTTTTGTGACATTCACAAATGGGAAGGGGTCCCATGGGGACCCCTTCCCTTTTGCAAATGAGTTAGCACCCACTTCACGTGGGTGCTAACTGAGAATTGCTTTGCGACCGCGTTCGCGGTCACAAAGCAATTCAGCATTGTGGTGCGAATCGCAAATAGGAAGGGAACACCCCTTCCTTTTTGCGAGTCGCATTCCCATTTTCTGAGTCGGTAGTGACTCACAAAATGGGAATGTGCATCGCGATGGCTGTTCTGCATGGCGCAAACTGCGAATTTCGCAGTTTGCGCCATGCAAAACGGTTTGTACATCTGGTCCAGAGTGTGTGTTTTTATTTATTGCTTGTGTGTGTACAACAAATGATTAACACTACCCTCTGATAAGCCTAACTGCTCGACCACACTACCACAAATATAGCATTGGTATTATCTATTACTGCCTCTGTCAAGCCTCTTGGGGAACCCCTGGACTCCGTGCACACTATATTTCATTTTGATACAGGATATACTGAGCCAGCTTCCTACACCAACCTTACATCAGACAAGGTTCAAAGTCAAAATCATGAAAGTATATTTAACATTTTAGAATTGTTATAGAAGGCAAAAATAGTTAAGTAATTTCCAATCAAAATGTAAAAAAATATCAAAGTGCAAGCAAATGGAAATTAGCTTAGGGCTCAGTCTCTAATCTAGTTATAAATCCAGAACCAAATACAGCCTAGCACAAGACAAATTAATGAGTCAAAGAGCAAACTGTCATAAGAACTGTTCAGTTGTAAAGGCAAGGAAAAGTCTGTACGCTATCTAGAAGCAAAGTCAATAAGAAGAACGAGAAGGAGTCTGCTTTCGAAGAGAGCAGGAAAAAGTCTTGCCTCACATCCCAACAACGGCACATTTTGTATGTTTATAGAAGTAGAGAATTATGCTCTTTGCATGATGTGAAGTGGCACCAGGGCTGTACTAATAAAGATACAGTGACAGAAACCAATCAACACTGTGGAAAGTATGTCACTTAAAACAGGCTACCCTACAAAGCCTTCCACAATAAATATTAAATGAAAACATCTAACCTACATACAGGTGTATGTGGCATTGCACTACTAAACAATAATCTACTGAAAAAAAAAGAATGAAGCATGGTTTAATTAGCAAGCATAATCAACCTCGAACATGTACATACAAGTTTCCTCGATAAACATCAAGAACACAAAGAAGAATACATTTTAAGAAAAGAAATGTACGCATGTGCAATTGGTTAATCTGAAAATGTAAAGACTGCTTGGAAGTCAGTATTGGTTTTAATTGATGGATATACTTGAACCTTTGTGTTAACAAATATTGATTCTTTTTGAGAGATATTGTAAGGGTGTTACCAGCTGAGCTGTGGAGTGAGTGCTTTTAATGGCCACTTATAAATCTTTTTGCTTTAGGTACAGTCCGGTTGCATATTGCTAAAATCTATATTTTGGAAGCACTTTTATATTAAACCTAAATCCTTTTTTGTAATTTTTAGCAGCCTATTACACACTGTGCGTAATGCAAGTTTGAAAAAAAGGGCCTACAGTCATAGGCTAGGACCTTGTAGCACTAAAAATAAACAAGTCACCATTCCCTACTGCACCAACCCGGATTCAATTCTATGCTTTCTAATTACACACACAGATAGATGAGGTGATCTCATTAGCCAATAGAATTTTCATAAACTAAAGCTATGCATTTCCAACTAATTAGTTTAACTTGCATTTATTTTTAATTTAAGGTTTGTGTTATTATATATGCAATTACTTGAAGTTGTAAGACCAACAAAATTGTTACAGAATATTTGATTATTTTTAGATACACCTTTGACCCCGCTGCCCATGCTCACTGACTCCACCTCCATCACACTCATGATCAAAGTTTGCATAATTTTGGTAGGGCACTTCCACCACTTAGCAGCTGATGTTGCAGACCCACACTGGGATGGCTGGACTTGAAGTCATCAAGTTGGAGACACAGACTGGGGCCATTAGGCTTTGATCACACGCAGCGCAGCTGATGTTTGTGACATGGAGTAACTGGAATTGGTGGTGCACACTAGGGCAGCTGGTATTGGAGATATGGACTTCTGGAGGTTGGAGGGTGAGGTCTTCACATGCAGGCAAAATGAGAATTGTCCAGTGCTAATTGGTGGTGAAAGGGAGTCACACATGAAAGAAAAAGTGGCATGCAACTCAAAGTTGAGAAAAAGGCTGTTCTAACTGGGAGAGGAAGTTGGTGAGTGTTGTTGGTTCAGATGCAACAAATGCAAGTGCCTTCTCTCTAATGACAGTAGGAAGGATGTCAAGTACATCTGATAACGAAGAAGAAATTTTATCAATCTCAAAATCCCCTCCACAGCAAATTGAACTAGGAGGTTTGCACAGACTGACATGACATAGTTGGAAGTAAGCACGATTGTTGAATGAAAGAGTTCTCTTTTGGGTAGATAAAGAGTGAACCTCAACCAATCAAAATGCTCTAATCCTGCAGGTAGTTTGTGAGAAAGTGTATAGCCATGTGCCTGTGATTTGAATAAAAGGGCAAACCTTGACCTAAAGAAGGTATTAGCTTGAAGGTTGACCTTTGACATGTGGGCAACGCTTTGTGCCACTTGCCTCTACCTTTTGGTGGTTTGGCACGTCTTTGACAGGTTCAATGCAAAGTGATGGAGAAAGGAGTATGATTTACCCCAAGAACTACTAGGTGCCTGCTCTTGATTCACTGCATCAGTCAAATCAATTAGAAGGCGTGGCTACCCAGCCAAGATGGCGGGTGTATAATCCAACGGCTCCGTCAGGGCCTGATACGAGATCCTGAGACACAACTCTCCCCGGGGACCAGCAAGGAAAACAACACAGACCGAGACGGTCTGACCCGGTGGGAATCGGCAGAGCCGGATTTGAGTCCCATGGGGCGTCTCTGTGCGGCGGGGGAGCGGTCTCGGCGCGGGCCATAGCTCGACCCTGAAGCCGGGAGCGCGCGTGGAGTGGCGTCGCCGGAGACAGCGGAGAAGAACCGCGGTCTGCAACGGACGCCCGGAGCGGCGTAGAGGAATCACCGGAGGACCCCTCTGGACACCGGCCAGCGGTGGGGCTGACTGTCCCTCGCAGAGCAGGGGGCAGCGGCTGAGACTACAATCTCCTTGCGCACCAAACAAGGAAACAGTGGTTAAGGAGTGGGGTCCTGGACGTGGGACCAGTGCGGCGCCCGGCACTGGGCAGGAGACTCCCCAGGCGGGGGCAGAGGAGGCCGCGTGGACCCTGCAGGAGATGGGGAAGCACTCCATAAGGTGAGGAGAGCCGCTGCTGGGCCCTTCCCGCCGCCCTGTGGAGCGGACCTGCTGGGGGCCCGGTGGTGGGCATGGCCAGTGCTGGTGGGGGCAACAACGGCCCCTGGAGGAGCCGAGGACCCGAAAGGGACAATAGGAAGTGGTCAGAATTGCCCTGGGCACTGAGAAGACGCCTTGGGACACCGGCCCCCTCACGTGGACCACTGGGGCGCCGCTTCAGCGCTACAGTCGCGACCTGGAGGGGGTGCTAGCGGCTGGTCCTCAAACAGACGTGAACTGGCATATTGCGTGGGCAGAGAGCATCCCAACCGGTGGGCACCAGGCGGGGGGAGCACCCATCGGACCAGAGAATGGTCGTTACGACGTGGTGGGGCCTGCTGGAATCAATCATGAAGGTGGCCAGCAAGAGTCAAGACCAACAAAGAGAGAGGCCTCATCCCTGCTGGGCACTTAGATCACAGTGTAGCACACCACAGATGTAATCCAGGAACCAGAACAAAGGTAACATGACAAGCATCAGAACTCCAGCCAACCGCAGCGGGGAGCACACCGGAGACCTCACCCATCCAACAGTGCAAGCCACACTAGATAAGATGCTAGGTGCAATTGAGGACACCAAGTCAACACTGCAACGCAATATCAATCAGGTAGCAGTAGAGGTGGGTCTTCTGAGGGCAGACCACCAAAAGCTGACAGATAGAGTGCGGGAGGCAGAAACTACACTGACAGAGCTTACACCGAAACACGAAGACTTGGCAGCCACAGAAATCAATCTAACCGTCCGAGTCCTGCGCCTAGAGCGACGGGCAGAAGATGCGGAAGGGAGAAGCCGCAGGAATAACGTGCGGGTAGTGGGCCTACCGGAGGGAGCGGAAGGAACAAACATGGTGGAGTTCCTCGAGGAGTGGCTACGCACGGTGGTAGCGCCAGAGTGCTTGACTCCGTTTTTCTACTTGGAGCCTGCGCACCAGGTGCCCTTGAGGCCCCTAGAGCCGGGGAGGCCGCACCGGGTGGTGGTGGCCAAACCGCTGCACTACAAGGACAGAGACGTCCTGCTCCAGCGTGCCAGAGATGCTGGACCCTTCAAGGTAGCGAATGGTGAGGTGACGCTGTTCCCAGATTTCACACTGGACGTTCAAACTAGACGGGCCTCCTTCCTGACTGTGAAGAGGGCACTCAGGGAAGAAGGGATTCAGTACTCACTCCTTTTCCCTGCCAAGCTGAGGGTGATTGTCGATGACAAAACTATGTTTTGCCAGAGACCAGAAGAAGCATGGGAATGGCTGGAGACAAGCGGAATAGAGGAAGGGCGTCGAGGCGGGAGCGACCAGGCTGGACGCAGATACCGTGGGGGACAGAGGAGACAGCGGAACAGACATCGCCCACTGGCTGAACCGACCAGGGCCCAGAAAGACCTGGCCAAGAGAGCGGCCCTAGAGGCAGCAGCATCCATAAACAAGGAGGCGTCCTTGCAGGACGGTAGTGGAGGAGAATAGGACCATGCCTCTGTGTCCTCGGCGGAGGACTCGGGCTGCTCCGCGCCTGCTCCGAGGGTGACCCCGCAAACTGCGAACTGGGCTGAGCGAATCCATAGTCTGGACCCAAAGTGAGGAGCACAGCACAGACAGCATGCCCTGATGGGCATGGAGTCACCACCCCTACAGGTGTCTCGGCCAATCAGCTTAAGATGGCGAGATCTATACCTAACTTGTTGACTAAGTTGCACTGTTGCACTTTTTTGTGGGCTACCTACAGTTGGATAGGTGTCCTGGGGACGGGGAGTTGGAATCACAGTTTTACGTTTTGATGGTGATGTCGAGAATGAGGGTCACATATATACAGGAAATGCAAGTGAGGGATGTGGTACGGGGTCCGGGCGGGTGGAGAGGGCATGGTTCGCTGCAGATACATCAATATGACAGAGTATAATTTACTAACATGGAATAGAAGGAGGATGGAGTCACCCACTAAATGACATAGAGTGTTAGCCTACTTGAAAAGAAGGGTATCCATGTAGACCTACTACAGGAAACACACCACACTGCGAGTGAAATTGAAAAACTGAGACGTAGATGGAGAGGGCAGGTATTTGTTACCAAATACTCGGCTTACGCTAGAGGGGCATTGTTGTGGGTTAGTGCGGGAGTCCCCTTTGAAGCTACTTCGGGAAGCGCGTCACTCCAAGAGGAGGCGGAGGCACGGTGTCAGGGGGCAGGAGCCCTTTTAACTAGTTTCGCGCTCCCGTAACCGCGGGAAGCGCGTCACTACAGGAGGAGGCGGAGGCACGGTGTCAGGGGGCAGGAGCCCTTTTAACTAGTTTCGCGCTCCCGCAACCGCGGGAAGCGCGTCACTCCAGGAGGAGGCGGAGGCACGGGGGCAGGAGCCCTTATAACTAGTTTTGCACTCCCGTAACCGCGGGAAGCGCGTCACTCCAGGAGGAGGCGGAGGCACGGTGTCAGGGGGCAGGAGCCCTTTTAACTAGTTTCGCGCTCCCGTAACCGCGGGAAGCACGTCACTCCAGGAGGAGGCGGAGGCACGGTGTCAGGGGGCAGGAGCCCCTTTAACTAGTTTCGCGCTCCCGTAACCGCCGGAAGCGCGTCACTCCAGGAGGAGGCGGAGGCACGGTGTCAGGGGGCAGGAGCCCTTTTAACTAGTTTCGGGCCACCCCTCTTTCATCTCCAGTGGAGGGTGACTATTTATACATTTACTTACATTGGGGATTATTTTGGAGATTTTTTAGTGGTTCTAGTGGACTTTTAATATTTGTAATTTTTATTTATTAATTTGTTTTGTTTGTTATTTCGTTATTCAAATTTTCTTTTTGTTAAAATGGGAAAGAAAAAAGGTCAGTTAACTGGTCCCATGGGGGGGCGGTGGTGGCGGTAGTAGACATGGGAGTGGCACCACCACATTGGACTCCTATCTCGCAAGAGCTGTCGGGGTTGTAACGAAGGAGATTGACCTGGCAGAGAGGAGGTTATCCATGGAACTGGAGGACTGGCGTCTGGCCCCATTAGATAGTGGTCCTCATGAGGTTGTGGGTGTGGAGGTAACTTATCCGGGGGGAGACCAAGGTACTGTTTTTTTTTTTTTTTTCAAATATATTTTTATTAACTGTTTGCTGTTTTACATATGTGGGTCTATTTACAGTAACATTTTGTCCTTATTGTACATTTCTACTAACTGAGCCGCATCTCTGTTCTGCTTTGCTTGCAATGTGTTTCACAATTACCTGTTCATTTCAGTAATATTATATTATTTATACATCATTGTTTCCAGCTCTTAATCAATCAGTTTTTATGGTGTCAGTTCTTTCAGTGCCCCTTGTTACTTTTTATATTTGTGACCTAATAACAGACTTAACTCCTCTACAAACTGTAAATAAACTTATTGGCTTATGTGGGTGGATCTGCTTAATTTCTAAAAGGGAGGGCTGTCAGGGCGTTTCATGTTATGTATGAGTGGCCTATATTCCGTTCCCCTCCCTCCTCTATTTTTTTAGTTATTGTGTCCTGTCCCCCCGCACTCTCCCTCCCCACGTCTGGGCTGGCGGGGTGCCTGGTGTTCCTCCCGTCAAGGTTTCAGGAACCTTCCCCTACCAGCATATCTGTTGGCCATTTCAGATAGTTCATCCCACCCACTCAGGTGCTATCGGTCTCTTCGTTAGGTCGTCCCAGTTTGTCACTAGGTTTTACCACTCCGAGGCGATGGGGGTCTGGTGAACTCCCCTGGCCTCCTCGGCCTTAAGGACCTGCAGCTCAGCTCTGGACCATCTTGTGACATCGCCTCTCCATTCTGTGAGAGAGGGGGGTGCGGGAGACTTCCATCCCTTCGTAATCAGTCTTTTATAGAGGGCTAGGGACAGGTCAAGGAAACGACCCCCAACCCTGCTCCATTTGATGCGGCTCTAAGGCCCAATAGACACATGGCGGGGGTTGGCCGGAGCTCCGTCCCGAACAGCTCCGTGAGGGTTGCCATCATCGCGTTCCAACCCCTCTGGAGTGTCGTGCATCCCCACATCATATGATCAAAGTCGGGCTCACCGTCCCCACATCTGGGGCATGTCCTGGGCACCCCCCCATATATGCGGTGCAGCCGTTGAGGAGTAAGGTATGTTCTGTGTAGGTAGTTGTATTGGATATATCTCGGCCTCGTTTTGCGTGAGATCATCCTAGGATAAGCTAGTGCCCTGGTCCACTCTGACTCGGACAGATCCCGCCCAATTGTCTTCACCCATTTTTCTCTTAGGGATTGCAGGGGGTCCACAGCTGCCTCTATTTGGGCCCGGTATATTTTTGCAATCAAGTGAGGTTCCTCTCCTGCTGTCAACAAGAGGTGCAACACCCCGTGAATAGTGGGTTCCGCGTTGATTGTGTCCCAATGATCCTTCAGGGTGTGCACCAGCCTCCTGAAGAGTAAAAATTGTCCTTGCGGCACTCCCCCCCCCTGCTACATCAGCGAAGCTCTTTAGCACCCCCTCCCTGAATAGCCCCCCCACTGTCACTATCCCTGCTCTCGTCCATGGTCCCAATCCCAGCCCCCCTCGCTCCCCCGCACCCGGGTCCAGAGCGACGGCCGCCAGTGGCAGAGCGGGAGAGTACGGTGGCCCCACCCCAGTCCTCCTCTCGCACTGTTTCCAGCATTTCATCGCCACATTGCACATTATGTTGTCTCTTATGGGGGCAATCTTCCTGCACGCCTTATTTGCTGCTAGGCGTGGAAGCATGATCATTTTTGAGAGCGCCACTCTGGCCATGATTGTTAGTTTCAATGATCCCCAGAACCCCACCGAGGAACGCAGGGACCTGAGTGTCCTACCAAGATTACCGTCCCTAAGGTCGCTCAATTCGTGAAATATTTGTATGCCCAGGTATCTGAAGGTCCGCGGGGCCCAGTTTACATCAGCTGGGCACGCATCGGGCGCGCGCTGTCTAACATCACGGGGAACACATATGTTTTCCTCCGATTAAGTCGGAGTCCAGATAGGCCCCCGAAGTCTTCCAATATCCCCAGTGCCCACGTGAGTCCTCTTGTCCCGTCCCTCAGGTAGAGAAGTATATCATCTGCATACAGAGAAACAATATGCTCAGTCGGACCCCAAACGATTCCCTTGCCCATGCCTTCACACCGCAGCTGCGACGCCAGGGGCTCAATTGCCAGGGCAAACAGTAGTGGGGATAAGGGGCAGCCCTGCCTAGTTCCCCTGTATACTGGGTATGCACTGGAGATCGTCCTTCCGGTCTTAACTCTTGCTAGTGGGGATGAGTACAACAAGTCCACCCATTTCACCCACTCCTCCCCCAGCCCCATTTTAAGCATCACAGTCCTTAAATAGTCCCACCTGATAGAGTCGAAGGCCTTCTCGAAGTCCACCGCGAGTAAGACCCCCGCTGACGGCCTCAGGTCCCTGGGCATGTGCAAAATCGTAAAGACCCGTCTCAGGTTCAGGGAGGTACTACGGCCGGGGACAAAGCCGTTCTGGTCAGCGTGCACTAACTTGGTCATAAGGGGGAGTAGCCGAGCAGCCATGATCTTGCTAAGAATTTTGAAGTCGCTGTTTAGCATTGATAAAGGCCTAAAGTCCGTCACCGAAGCTTCCCTGTCTTTTGTCTTGGGGAGCGGCACCACCAAAGCCTCCCGCAGTGTGCGCGGTAGCTCTCCATATTGCAGTGCCTCCGCGTACATCCCTGTCAGTTGGGGAGCCAGCAGCGACTTGTATTTTTTATAAAAATCCATGGGGAGACCGTCTGTTCCTGGGGTCTTTCCAGGTGCTAACTGCGCTATTGCTTCGTTTACTTCCTCCACCGATACTGGTCCCCCCAGGCTGTCTCTCTCCTCTGCACTCAGTGTTGGTAGTGGAGTTTGCTGTAAGTACCTATCAAAGGACTCCGTCTGCAGTTCGCTGGGTTTCCCGTACAACTGCGTATAGTATTCCCTGAATGCGTCATTTATGGGGCCCGGCCTGAGCCTGCGAGATCCCTCCCCATCTATCACACATGTGATAGGCTCACCCTGCCCCCCTGGGCGGACCAGCCATGCCAGCAGTCTCCCCGATCTGCCCTCCTCCGCCTGCAGGGATGCTAAGTATTTTTGCCTATCGTGACACCGGAGCTGCTCTTCAATGCGGGAGTGCTCCCTGTGGGCACGGTTATATTCTCCATTCTCCTGAGCTGTCTTCCCCTGTCCCAACTCTCCCTCATGCATATCCTTCTCCAGGGCGTTGAGTTCCTTTTCAAGTGTGCGCCTCACCCCCACCGACTGCCCCAAACAGAAGCCCCTCGTCACCACTTTGAGTGCCTCCCACTCCAAGGCCCTGGAGGGGGTGGACCCATTGTTCATCTCAATATATTCTGCCAGGTGACCGTGTAGGGCCTCTCTGTACGCCTGGTCCTCAAGTGCTGAGGGAGACAGTCTCCATGACGGTATGGGGGGTCTATCCTCCGACACCCTCATCGTTATTAGCAAAGGATTGTGGTCAGACAAGGTGCGGGCTAAATATTCCGAGCGTGTCATATTATTTATCAGGCCTGCAGTGCAGACTACTCTGTCAATTCTAGTGTGCACCCGGTGGAGACCCGAGTAGTAAGAGTAATCTCTAGCAGTTGGGTGATGCACTCGCCAGACGTCCGACAACCCCCACGTGTCCAACCACTCGCTCAACCTTTTGGCTGTTTTAATTGTCGCTGCCCCCTGTAGAGGCGGGGTGGACCTGTCAATATTTGTGTCTAGCACTGCGTTAAAGTCCCCCCTACTATCAGTTCTCCGGCGCATTGGCGTGTGAGGTGTCTCGACAGGCTCGACATGAAGGGTACCTGGTCTTGGTTGGGGGCATAAATGCAGCTTAAGACTATCGGTATACCATGTAGCCTCCCTTCTAATATCACGAATCTTCCCTCTCGGTCTATGTTGGAAGAGGTCATTGTGAAGGGGACTCCCGCTCTGATCCATACTAATGCACCTCTTGCGTAGGCTGAGTATTCCGATGCAAACACCTGCCCCTTCCACCTGCGTCTTAGCTTCTCTCCCTCCCCAGGCGCCAAGTGAGTTTCCTGCAGTAATGCCACCTGTACACACCTTCTCTTTAAATAGGAGAGTATTTTGTGCCTTTTAGCTGGTGTGCCCATCCCCCTAACGTTCCAGGTCAAGAGATTGTAATCCGCCATTTCATAATATCAGTCTGGTGACATTGTCCCCGGTTTTCCCAAGCCTCAGAGTTGTTTTTCCACATATTCATGTCTTTGCCACAATCTAATTCCGCCACCCACTTTGCCATATTAACTTGTAACTGTGTGTCCCAACTCCCGATCCCCAGGGCACCTCTTAACCTGTAGGTTGCCCAGAAAACTGTGCAACAGTGCAACTTGTTCAACCTCTTATCAGCAGTACTCGCCATTTTGTTAGATAGGCGAGGTTCTGGACCGGGGGTGGCCAAGTCCAGAGGGGCCGCTATTTCCCATGACATGCCCTGTCTCCGGTGCCTTCCGCAGGCCCAGGCTAGCCAAGTTCGTCAGCCGTTTGTGGGGTCACCTTCGGGGCTCGGGCTGAATGTTCCAGGTCACCCGCAGAGGACACCAGCGTGTCGTCCGTTTCATCCCCAGAACCTTCCTGGGGGGATACCTCACCACCCATGCGTGCCGCTGCTTCCAGTGCTTCCTTCCTGCCTTTCTCTTTCTGTGTTTGCATAAGCGCCAGTCATCTATGGTCTCTGGACTTCCTTCCCTTCAGAGCTCGGCGAGCCCTGCCCCCAGTCGGGCCCTCTCCTGTGGAACCTCCCGCCTGGGAGCTATGTGACTCCAGCCATTCCCACGCCTCCTCAGGGGATTGGAGGAACGTTGTCTTCCCTTCCAGCATCACTCTTAATCTGGCTGGGTAGAGTAGCGAGTACTGGATTCCTTCCTCCCTTAGGGCTCTCTTGACTGTCGGAAACGAAGTTCGCTTCTTTTGTACCTCCAGGGTGAAGTCCGGGAATAGTGTCACCTCCCCGTTTGCGACTTTAAATGGGCCCGATTCCCTGGCCCTCTGCAGGAGGGTGTCCCTGTCTCTGTAATGTAAGAGTTTAGCTATCACGGCCCGGGGGGGCCTACCCGGAGCAAGGGTTCTCGCCGGTACCCGGTGCGCCCGCTCCAGCGTGTAGAAAGGAGTCAGGCGCCCGGGCGCCACTGTCGTACTGAACCACTTCTCCAGAAATTCAACAATGTTCGCCCCCTCGGCCCCCTCCAGGAGGCCCACCACGCGTACATTGTTCCTTCTGTTCCTCCCCTCCGCATCTTCAGCTCTCTTTTCGAGGCACGTCACTCTGTCAACCAGGGAGGTCACTTCAGCCGCCAGGTCTTTCTGTTTTGGTGCAATGTCCGCCAATGCGGTTTCTGTCTCTTTGACTCTGTCTACCAGTTTATGGTGGTCCGCTCTCAGTAGGCTCACCTCAACCGCGACCTGGCTGATCTCCCGCTGCAACGTTGTTTTTGTGTCCTCAATCGCCCCGAGTATTTTATCTAAAGTATCCTGGACTTTGACCTGCGTGTGGCCCTGTGGGTCCGGTTCCCCGCTCTCAGCTAGAGCCGCAGTGTCCATGGTTCTGTTCTTGTGGCGGTTCTTGGGGGACATCAGACCAGCGGCGGGCCTCGCCCCAGGGGCCCCGGCAGCAGCCCCAGCGGTTTCTATAGTTCCTCTCCGAGACGTCACTCCCCATTCACCATAGGCCTCACCCCCGTTCCCGGTTGGTCCTCAGCGGGATCCCAGCACCCCATCAGGACCCACTGTTTACGGGCCGTGGCGCCAGGGGCTCTGCGCTGACACTCTCTGTTTAGCCGCTAGCTTCTTCAGCTCCGGGCCCTTTAGTCCGTCGTAGGCTCACATCTGTCACTCTTCTACAAGGCTCCGATTTGCCTCCCACTTGCTTCCCATGTTGCACCAAAGACACTTCTGTGCTCAGTCCTGCTCGTTTAGGGGTCTCCGGCGCTCCAAGGCGCCCGGGGGAGTCCGCAATTCCATCTACTGGGCATTCCACCCCCCGCTCACCCCCAGGGCGCGATCCGCCACTCACCAACTCCACCAATTGATCCTTTTGCCTCGCTGGCTTGATCCTGTCAGCTGGATCCTCCTGCCCCGGACTCCGAGTCAGCACCCAGGGGTCTCGGGTCGGCGCAGTCTGGGGCCGCCCCACTCCGGCACCCAACTCAAGCGGACCACCTGTCCCGCTACAATCTCGCCAGTGTCTACAGGGGTTCACACAAGGGCCCGTTGTCCTCTGTTCACTCCGCTTCTTCAGTGTGTGTCAGGGCCCAGAGCCCCACCTCAAGTCAAGCGGCCTCGCGGCTTGCCCCCGGTTCACCCCGTCACCTCGGCGTCGCTTTGCTCCGTCACTCTCTCTCTCACGGCCTTGCTCCGTCCCCGATCCTTTCTGGGGCCTCGCCCGAGTCCTAGAATAGTGCCACTTCGCCGGCCAACAGAGCGCCTCTTTAGTTGGGCCACCGGGCCCCAACCGGCATCTCCGCCGCAGCAGGAAGACTCCTCCGGTGTCCCCCGCTATTCTCAAGCCCCCGAGCCGCCTCGGCCCGCAGCCCAGCGCGAGGCCACAACCTCGATCGCGGGCCGGCCCCCGTATTCTCCAGGGGCCGCCCGCCTCGCCGCACCCCGACTGGGCGCGACCTCACCTGGGCTCCCAGGCCCCCTCCGGCACCTCCGCCGCCGTTGGAGGACTCGCCCGGAGTCCCCCGTCGCTCCGAGCCGTCCACCCTCACGCCACTTCGGATCGCGGCCCCACGCAAGGCCGCAGCTTCGGCCGCGTGCTCAGGCCTCCGGCCCCCAATCTCTCCGACGGGCCGACTCCGGCACTCTCCGGGGCCGCCGGGGGGGCCAATGGGGGCCCACCCACGCTCGGCCCCTTCCGCCGGCTCCACCCCACAGCCTGGACCTCAATCGGCCCGGGGAAGGTGCGCTTCCGAACGCTCTCTCGCCGGCCCCTCCAGAGTGAGAAATTCAGGCGTGCCCCATCTCCGGGACCTTGGCCACGCCCCCGAGACCAAGGTACTGTTGTGGTTGCTGCTGAGCCTGCTCAAATTGAGCTAATTGAGACAACAGAGGGTTCTGGTGGCCAAGGTCCTTCCAGAAGGAGTAAAAGACTTTTATTATCTTCTCCCCCGGCCTACCCCCTGGATAAATGTAGTCCCCCCGAGGAAAAAAAAGGTCTTAAAGAAATCAATCCCCAAGTCGAAAACACCCCCCTTGGAACTCCCTAAGGGTACGAGTAGTGACCCTGCACCTTGCCAGCAGCTGGGTTGTGATGTCACTATTTTATTGTCAAAATTTCATGAAATGATCCAGGAGATTTTATCCCCCGTTGTGGCGAAACTATCGGCCATAGAAAAGGCAGTTTCTTTGATATCGGTGCAAGGAAGTCAGGGGAAGCACTGTGTAGGTGGATGTGTGGCCCCGACCAGGCGATCCCATCCCTGTGAGGAGTTGCTCCTGCCGGAGGAAGCTGAGGGGCCATTGGGGCCTCTGGAAAAATCATCTCAGTTATTGGTTAATTCTGGAAATTCTGGGGGTCAGGGCGCTCATGCTGAGATTGCGCCAGCTGCACTGACTTCTATATTAAGGGCGGATAGGATTATCAACAGGCCTAGCTGTAGTAGGCAGCCTGATCCTGAATTTGTGGTAGCGGGGGGCCTGACCAACAGCTGGTTGGGAATAATAATCTGAATCTCCTGACGGCCAGGACTGCATTGACCTGTTTGGATCTCCCCCCAGCTTGTGCCCCCTATGTGGTGGTGTTGATGAATGTACCTGCTCTTGCCCCTGGGGTAACTGAGTCCACGGCCCAACTCATAAATAAGGCTGGTTATTGGTTGAGTAAGAACTGTGATTTCTCATGTAAGGATTTCAATGATATTCTGTTTGCCAGAAGAATTGGATGGGTTGGGCCCAAAAAAAAGGTGGGGGATGAAGACTGTATTATTATAAATGTTAGATACCCAGCCCTGAGTCAAAGGCTCCTTTCTACCTACCGCCCTGCTGTATTTAGAGCTGGTACAATTGGTATGGTCCCTTTGGGTTATTTTTATGACCACATGCAATTGAGTGCTGGGGTATCTCCGGGTTCTGGTAGGTTCCCCCCCCTGGGTCAAAATAGTCACCAGGCAACTAGCAGAAGAACTGTTACTAACAGTAATTTATCCTTGGAAGGGGTGGACTCACAATGCACCAAGACCCTGGTTATACGGGAAGAGGGGCCCCCACAGTGTAAACTTATCTCATGGAATATTGCGGGCTATGATGCTAAGTTATCTGATCAGGCGTGGATTAGGTGTGTGTCTACTTTTGATGTGATCATGCTTCAGGAAACCTGGTCAGAGGGGTTGTCTGTGTGGGATGGGTATAACAGATTAACAATTCCAGCTGTGAAGTCTCTTGGTGGCCGCTCAAAAGGTGGCTTGGTTACCCTAATCCGCCTCTCTAAGATAGTGGGTGCTTTTCAAATTAACTGCAATCACCAAGGTATATTGCTGGTATGGGTAATTTTCTCTAATAATTTTAATAATTTACTGGTTAACTTTTATAATGCTGTGTGGGATGTGGGGTGCCAAATTGGGGCCCTGATTTCCGTTCTTCAGGTTTTGAAACACAGAATGGAGGAGATGGGGTTAGAATTCTGTGCTATTGTCTCTGGAGACTTTAATGCCAAGCTGGGGAGGCTCAGCACTGTGGTTAATCCCTTTATTTTTGACTTCGAGGATAATTCAGTGGATGGTCTGCAGGACTCCAGAGGCAGGGTCCTAATCAAGGAACTTAGGAAGATGGGCCTTCTGAATTTTTGTGCAATAGAAGCCGTAGGCACTCATCAACTCCCAACCTATGTGGGAAGAGGATCTGAATCCACTATTGACTATATTTTTATGTCTCCACCTATGAAAGACCTGGTGATTGGGGGGGAGGTGCTGGGGGAGAGTTTCAGTGATCATAATCCCCTTATAGTATCCTTTAAACTCCCTGGGGCCCTACGAAAATTAGGACGAGGTAGGCCAGTAGTAGTGGAGATAAAGGACCAGGGTAGGCGGCTTGGGTGGAAGCAAGTGGATTCCCTAAAAGTTGTAGAAAGGGTGGTGGGGGAAAATTTACATTTATTTATGGACACACTCTTGACAGAGGCTCCTAATCCTAAAACTGTTATGAATGCAATAACAGCAGTAAATGCATCAGTGAGAGACTGCCTTTTTTCAGTAGGCAGCCAACCTAGCAAACGTAATTGTGGTTGGTATGGTAAGACCTGCTATGTTGCAAGGGCAAACCTGAAGATGGCTACTAAGAAATATCCTAGAGATTGGGTCCTCGTAAAAGAAGCTAGATTGAAATATAAGAGGGCCCTGAGGGATAGTAAGATAAAACATAAAGATAAAGCCTGGGAAGAGTTAGAACGTGCCATAGCTCTTAAGGATCCTGGCCTGTTCTGGAAAGTGGTAAATAGAGGTTCCTTTGGAACAGCTACATCTGAGGGCCTTGGCTGTAACATCGCCCCGGAAGCATGGGTAGCTCACTTTTGTAGTATTTTTGAGGGTTCTCCCCTAAGAAATAACCAGGAGAACGAGTATGAGATGGCTCCCAACCTAGCAATTAGGTTTTCGCTTCAGGAGGTTATGGATGCAATACAGAGTAGTGCGAGCAACAAAGCTCCGGGCCCGGATTCGATCCCTATGGACTTGTATAAAGCGAACCCCCAGCTATGGGCACCTGTTCTCTTAAATGTCCTTAAAGCAGCAGTTAATGTGGTTACCCCTGCCTCTTGGAGACTGGCATGTATTGTCCCAGTGTTTAAAAAGGGCGACTGTAATGATCCTAAGTCCTACCGCCCTATTTCTCTACTGGACTCTTCGGCGAAGATTCTGGGACGGATTATTTTAAGGCGTCTGGAGTCCTGGATGATAGGGAATGATATTTTAAGCCGAGACCAGTATGGTTTTAGGGAAGGCCTTGGCACGCGAGATCAATGTCTCAACTTATTGATGCTGATCGGCAAATACATGCAGGCCAGGAAAGGTACGCTCTATCTTGCTTTTATGGATCTCAGCTGTGCGTTCGATAAGGTGAACCGGTCTATATTATGGGAAAAGTTAAATCAGCTAGGGCTGGATCCTAATATTGTAGAGTTGCTCCGATATCTACATTCTGGGACGGTTGCAAATGTGAGGGTGGGGTCGAATGGGGAATGCTCAGAGGCCTTTAAGCTTTCAAGGGGGGTGCCCCGGGGGTGTGTTCTGGCTCCTACTTTGTTCCTTCTATATACAAATGGATTGTCTGATTTTCTGATGAAACATTGTAGGGATGTTCCAAAGGTGAATGGTACTGATCTCCCTCTGCTGACGTACGCGGATGACGCAGTCCTCATGGCCCGTACTATGAATGGTCTCCGGGAAATAGTTAGAGCTTATACCTCCTTTATGTCAGCTTTGGGTTTAGAGGTCAATTTTAAGAAATCTCATTTTATGGTGTGTGGAAGACCCTTGAGTAGGGTGGAGGAGCTATGGGTGGAGGATCAAATTATTAGTAGGGTCCATGAGTTTCCATACCTAGGGATTATTTTTGATGAGAAAGGATCTTGGAAACCTTGTATTGCCAGAAGGGGTGCGCTTTTTCAAGCAGCTGTTGGCGCGACTTTTGACTTTGCTGTAAGGGTAGGCAGTAAACCTATCAAGCCTTTGCTTGAAATTTATAGGCGGAAATGCCTCCCTGTCCTGCTGTATGGTGCTGCACTTTGGGGGTATAAGTACTCCCGAGCCCTTACGGTGGAAGAAAATCGGTTCTGTAGAAGGCTATTGGGAGTTGGACAAAATATCCCTGGTTTTAGCCTCCATTTGGAGCTGGAGCTTGAGTTTGTGCAGGACACTATTCAGTTGGCTCCCCTTCTGCTATGGATCTCAATTTGGACTAACGAACATGCCACTCTGAATAGGGATATTTTAAAGGACTGTCTGGCTTGTGATAATGCAAAGAATATTCCCTTGTTGATGCACATTAGGAAGTTGGCTCGTGATTTCGGGCGGCCTGAATCGGTTGATTATCCTGAAGGCCTGATTAGTTGTGATAAGAAATGGGTTAAGGAGAATTTTTCAAGATTCCAGAAGAATAGGAGGGAGGGGGAGGCCTTAGGGAAAAAATCGATCAGGGATTTCATTATGTTAAAGATGTGGGTAGGTCCTGAGCGCTATCTCTTAGAGATATAACCCGTTTCTGTTTGGGGATCATCAGAAGTAATCTGTGTTTCCCGTTAGGTCAGTATGGGGACAAATGTATTAGACCCTGCCCCTGTGATGGGGTGTCCCAACAGACCTTGCCCCATTTTACTTTGTTTTGTGTTTTTTATGCACCATTCAGAACTCGTTTTTTATTACCTCTTCTAAGGCCCAAGGGTTTTGTGCAATATCGTCCTGCTTTTATGTGGCTGCAGATGGCCTCAGATGTATTGGTGTGGAAGGGGCTGGGATCATTCCTGAAGGGAGCTATTACTTGGCATAATAATGTGGAGTTTTTAGAATGAATATTTCTATTTTATTGCTTCTATGTATGTGGTTATATTTGTTTTTATTTCTGATGGGTGTTCTTACTATTTATGGTTTTATTGCTATTTTTAACAAATGTAGTGGAGAATATTTATTGTAATGGATGAATTTTTTCATACCGAATAAAGTTGTTATTATTATTACTTCGACTGACATAGACCAGGAGGGCAGATTTGTAGTAGTGAAGGGGAAGCTACATGGAGCCCCGATTGTCATGAGTAGTGTATATGCCCCAAACCAGAATCAGATCCCCTTCATACAGCGCCTATCGAGTCACCTCACCTGCCAACAAGGCGAAGAGCTATTGATTGGGGGGGGACTTTAACAGCATAATGTAATGGACATAAAACTGGATCGTTCCACTCCCCCGCTGGCAGGCGCAGTAACGCACAAAATAGCTAAGCACCTGAGGGACTGGATGTGGGCCTGGAAGCTGGTATGTCTGGCGCAACCAACACCCAGGGGAAAGGAATTACTCCTACTACTCATGCTTGCATTGGGTCCATACCAGGATAGATAGGATAGTATGCTCGGCCTCTGTAGCACAGGTGATGACACACTCTGAATATTTAGGACGCACCCTCTCTGACCATAACCCCCTAATGCTTACATGGAGGGCGATAAACAATAGACCCCCCCCCCCATACCAATGTGGAGATTGACCCCGGCAGCGCTGGAAGACCAGACGTACAGAGAAACGCTCCGCTCTTACCTAGTGGGCCACATCGCTATTATAGGGATCCGCTTCTGCTAGACATGTAGAGTGGGAGACACTTAAGGTGGTGACCAGGGGTTACTGCCTGGGACAGATAATTGGAATTAGACGCACTCTGGAGTGGGAATTAAACAAGATAGAGAAGATCACACATGAAGGAGAAAGGGGGGAGCGTAGAGGTGATTGAGCACAACAGGTACAAGGAGGCGAAGAGGACCCACTCACAGATCGAGGAGCAGTTGAGATACCATAGTATACAGACATACTCAGCTTCGGTACATGCGGAAGAGGGCAGATCAGGCAAGATGTTAGCTTGGTTGGTGAGACCGAGAGGGGGGGAAACCCATCATGAGAGTGCGTGATATGAAGGGGGAGAGCAGAAACACACCGGGGGCCATAAATGACGCATTTAGGGATTATTATACCTTTCTCTACAGGAGTCCAGATGTACCCGAGACAGAGTCATTGGATGCTTATCTGCACCCACTCCCCTTAAATAGACTGGAGTATGAGGAGAGGGACAGACTGGGTGTCCCTTAGGGGAAGTCCAGGAGGCCATCGCGCAACTAGCATCAGGGAAGACCAATGGATTTCTATAAGAGGTACTCTGCCTTGCTGGTTCCCCAGCTGCTGGAAATGTACACAGAGGCGTTCCAACCGGACTCAATGAGGGAGGCCCTGGTGGTCCCTCTCCCCAAGCTGGACTCAGGGGATGTGTCCGTGACTGACTTCCGCCCACTGTCAATGTTGAACAGTGACTTCAAGATTCTCAGCAAACTTATTGCCAACCGATTGCTTCTACATATATCAAATTTGATCCATGAGGATCAAAACAGGTTTGTACCGGCACACAACACCTCGCTAAACCTTAGACGCCTCTTTGCCACCTTGCATGTGCCTCGTGAGGAGAAGCCCCCTGCAGGTATGCTCCTTGCGATCCACTTTGAGAAGGCCTTTGACTCGATTCGATGGGACTATCTGAGGAATGTTATGCTCCGAATGGGATTGGAGGAAGAATGGGTGAGATGGGTGGACCTGCTATACGCAGCTCCCCTGGCAAGAGTAAGAACGGGCAGGACGGTGTCGGAGGCTTATCCCATATGTAGGGGCACTAGGCAGGGGTGCCCGTTATCCCCATTGTTATTTGCTTTGGCTATTGAGCCTCTGGCGACCCGGCTACGGACGGAGGGCAGAGGAGTGGAATGGGGACAGGATGAACATATTATCTCACTCTATGCCGATGACATCCTAATCTACCTAAGGGAGGGTGAATCGGGGCTGCCGTGGGCTCTGGCTAATCCAGACCACTTTGGAGGCCTATCTGGCCTGTGCCTCAATAGGGGCAAGACCTTTGTATTCCCCTTGATAGCTGGGGTGAACGCCCCTCATCCTGTCCTGAGGATATGGTATGGGCACCACATACTTTCAAGTATTTTGGCATACAAGCGTTCCATGACCTCAAAGACCTTCGCCAGGGTAACGTAGGGAGGGCGCTCCATTCGCTTCGGGCATCCGTGGGGTTCTGGCGGTCTCTTAGGCTATCCATAATGGCCAGAGTACCATTATCTAAGATGATTATGCGTCCCCGCCTCCTTTACTATTTCACCAACCTTCTGGTGTTAATCCCTCTGATGTGGTTTAGAGAGCTGAACAGCCTTCTCAGGGACCATGTTTGGGATGGAGGCCGCAGACGCACTGCGCTCGCGATCATGTGTAGACCGACTAGTGCAGGGGGATTGGGAGCCCCAGATTTCAAATTTTATTATCTGGCATGTCAGCTGCAGTGGATCTCCAGATGGTGCGCTGGGGAAGGTCGCCTAGACAGGTACACCGTTAACAGCGAGAAGAATAGAGAGTGGATCATAGCACAGATGATAGGTTGGCGAGTGGAGGCACAGGAGGCACAGGAGGGGAGTGTCATGACGAGGGTAGCCCTGTCTTGTTGGAAGAGATGCTTGTGCCGCTTGTGAGTGGGACGGCCTTACTCTGCGGCACTGCCCCTGTCGGTGATAACACAGGACACCACGGAGGGCGCCTTGTTGAGTTCAGGGCTGGGAGTTTGGTCGAAAGCTGGGGTGGAGACTATAGGGGACCTCTTCTGGGGTGGGGTGCTGAGGTCCTTCACAGACATGACTGATCAAAAGGGAATACCAGCTGGACAATTCCTATTACACCAATACCTGTTACATCACATAAAGGAACACTGGGACACAGTTAATGCAGAACCTACCTCACACCGGGTCTTGCACCTACTGCTAACCTCTGGAGTTGATCGTCATCTGGTATCCGGGCTGTACAAGGCCAAAAATGACGACACACTGGATCCACTGCAGACACTGAGGGAGAGATGGGAAAAGACACTAGGCAGAGACATATCGGAGGCAGAGTGGAGGAAAGTTTTGGCATACCCGCGGGTGGTCTCACGAAATACACGACTTCGATACATACAGTATAACTATACCCACAGGACGTACCTCACCCCACACTGGCTGAACCTCATATACGGAGGTGAGCTCAGAGGGTGCCCCAGATATGGAGAAGTGGACGAGGACCTGGACCACATGATATGGTACTGCCGAGCTCCTGGGGAGCTGGAGGGCAGCGTTGACTGACCTGGAGGGCCTTTTGGGCACCGCCCTGGAGCTGGCCCCTTCTGTGTGCCTGCTGGGCTTGTACCCGGGGCGACCTTTGGGAAAGTAAGCAATTCCTTGACCTGGCATTGGTATTGTTTAGGAGACGGATTACGCTAGGCTGGAGAGTGCCAGGGACCCCCCCCCCCCCCCCATAGAGGACTGGAGACGGGATGTGTCGAAGTGGGCAAGGGCCAAACTGCAGGTATTGCGACGTGAGGAGGCTCGGGGAGTGCTCCAGACGCCCATTGCACCGATTTGGGAGGAGGCATTGACCAAATGGGAGCATAGGGATTGGGAAGCAGGAACCCCGACAGAAGGGTTGGGGGCAGAACATGGAGAGAGAGTAACCAAAATAGGAGTGACACACTGAACCATAACAATAAGGGGATGAATCGGACTACCTCCCTCAAGCCGGCTATGATTGAAAGGGCCAGAGGGGATAGCGGGCAGGCATGGATGGCACCAGCTGACACTATAAGGGGTGATATGTAAAGGGAGTACCCCAGTTCCCCTGATGAAGCCGCCGTTCAGAAAGGAAGTTGTAGGGGCAGCAAGTGGACCTGACGCTCCGCCTGTCGGAGGACCCATGACCAGTACCCATGTGACTAGTAGTCAGTGCTCACCCCCTCTATGACACACCACCATGTATATAGTTGGTTTAAAGTTAAGCATAAGAATGGTATGCGGCCAAGAGAACGATAGCAGGATACACGACAAAGGAACATATGTATTTGACACACAGATTAAGCACAGAGCTGGGACCACGCAGAGGCTGGGCACCAACTTTGAGTAGGACCTCAGCAAATGATTTATTAGAGATTACTCCTGGATTTCGCCACAGCTTGTATAAGTGTATGAAAAAGTGTATGTTAATGCCATAAACAGACCTGATTATGTACAACAGTAAAATGCTAATAAAAACAACCTTAAAAAAAATCTGTCAAATCAATTACTGTTTCACACCAACTGGATCCCTAATGCTCTCTCCCTTGAGGCAGTGGGAGGCATACCAGTTATATTGTAAACCAAGTATGAACTGGCAGTGATCAGTTGTAATACTGGTTAGTCATCTATTAGTAAAGAATGCCTGTCTCCCACAACTGAAGAAGACTTCTTGTCTGTTATGAACATTTCTCAGTACTTTAATCACTTCTCAAGAAGACTACAATTGCCCAATTGTTGTGTTGGACGACATATTGGATTAATAAAGATGAAAACCAAAGGGGTTGAATGCTCCAATGTTTTAATGTACATGTGTACAAAAGCCCACAAGCAACTGCAGGAACAACATTCAGCCACAGCTTTCTGGAATCCAATTGAAGATTAATTCCAAGCATCAAGTGGATTGGAAAGAAGGCCCAAGTTTCATCAAGGGAAAGTATGAGTTAAAGAAAATTTACACACAACAAAATATTTTCCCTTTATCAAAATAAAGTACAAAATGTGCACACCGAAGTAAAAGCAACATAAGATAATGAAAAGAAAGTTGTGGAAGAAACAACATCAGTACATAATATAAACATGACATTAAGTAGGCATGTTTCCTGTCCTTTAAAATATGTGAGATTCAGTACCATCTCTAACAGATTTGCTAATATTGATAGCATGGGTGTAAGTGTTTTCAATGGAGGAATACTTATCAGCTACACATTGACCTTCACTTTCTCTAACAAAGGTCCTCTGAGCATCATTTTGCACAGCATGGTGCAAAAACGGGTATACTATCTCTTGAAATAATACAATCACTAGATACAGCTGGAGAGTGCACTCTTTCTGATAGAAAGTCAATCCATGATTGCTCATCCTTATTAAATCCTTTATTTTTAAAAATATTGTATCTCTGACCATGCCCCAATTTAATTAGCGACCCTTCATTCCACAAGCCTCTTTCCTTTAGCAAAACAGCACTCTTGCTGACATGTGACATTTCTTATGGGACAGTATACCTAGAGATACATTTTTGATTGTTGAAAGGCTTTTTAATGATTAGCCAATCATTAACCTCCCACTCCTTGTTGATAACCCTGTTTACGTTATCCAAGTAAGAGTCTTCCACCTTGATCACATGTTCTTGCATAGCTTTCACAGATTTAGTATAATCTGTAAAGTGGTTGTACCATCTGGGCACCAAATTTGTTTTAGACTTCCAGCCTCAGAAGTAATAAAAGGTGATACACCTTGTGGTGTGAAGATGTATGACCACACTTAGGGCCTGATTACGAGTTTGTCGGTCAGAAAACCAGAACACCAGATCTGTGGTGAGGGACCGCAGTCGAGGTGGCGGTCTCCCCACTGGCCCTATTACAACCTTCCCACTCGGCTGACCAGGGGAAACCAAGGTTGTAATCAGCAGGGCAGCCCTGACTTCAGCGCCGCCCTGTCTGATCACAACCAAGACCACCGTCATCCCGTCGGGATCAGAGATCCTAGTGGAGATGGCAGTCCACTGTCGGTCGGACCCCCAGGGTTGTAATGTGGTGGTCAGACTGCCACAGCACCTGTGGTCCGACTGCCACCGTGTGTCTGGAGGTCTTGAGACCGCCAGACTTGTAAGCAGCCCCCTAGCCTCTAAGATACTCTTTGATATCCAATTCTGAAGCTAATGCTGCTTGAATGCCTTTTTCAGGAAATTTGTTACGACGTTCAACTAATCTATTCACTATAGAGAAATAAAAAGGTGTATTTTCCTGTTTAATACCAGTAGTCCTCTTGTACAATGTAAATTTGGTGCCATTATCTGATAGTAAAATATCCGGAACCCTTTCATTCACGAAAACTTCTTTTAAAAAATCAATAACACAATCGGAATTGGGAATATCCACAAACTCTTATGTGACCCATCTAGAAAAATGACCAGTTAGAACAATGAGATACCTCATTCAATGTTTCCCAAGCTTTAGCTGGCAATTTGTTAAAATTGACATTTTCTTTTGACACTTTCAAATGTTTGTCAATCAGTAAACACTGCTGACTACGACTTACAAAATCATCAAGGTGACCCTCTATTGACAGCCACTAATAAACAAAAATTGTTTTATAGTTGCAGTCATACCAGGATGTCCCTTATGTTCAACGTTCATTAATCTTTCTCTTAAGGTGAATGGAGTAATAAAACATCCTTGTCTTGTTGGCATGTCATTCCCCTCAAGACAATTCGGACTCAACCTGTTGAAAAGGTACAATAGACCTCTTCAAGGAACTAACTTTTGGCCAAACCTGAATCATATTTTTTTTTCAACCAGTAAAATGTGTCGTACATCTGGCTCTAAATGTATTATCAGATGTAATGGTGATTGGTAATCCTGAATCAGTCATTATATCAAGTGATATATTACCAATAGTTACGATACCCAAAGGTGCTTTGAAACTCTTAGTGACACAGGTCCTGTTAAACTTCCACAAAGCTAATAAGACTTATTGGAAATGTATCCCTTGAACTCTTGCATACGCTTTGGAAATAGCCAATTTTCTAACATTTTAGATACCTTTAACTCATTGCTGGGCATGAGGATGAGCTCCCTAAATGTGTTTTGGAACCACACCTAACTATCTTTGTCAATAATTATATTTATACTGGTAGAACAAGAAAACACTGATCTCTCAAATAAATCTACAGATTGTCACAAAATTCTAATTTTTACATTACAATTCTTAGTGCAGAAATATACTCTTCTACACTTCATTACATGACTATGTTTAAAGAAACTGTGTCTCTCAATCATGAAGCTTGGTTCCTCCATGAAGCATTTCTACTAACGTTTGACTGCCTACTTATATTCATCCAGTGGTATAAATTGTCCAACAGGGGGATTGATGTTGTCAAAAATCTCCTGTCTTGAATCTACGTACTTTCTTCATTCAGTTGCCACAATACAGTGTTTGAAGCCACAATGTCATTTCTACCATTTAAGAGGAGGATTACCATGGTTTTGTAAAAGCAGATTTGATTAAATATATCCAGAGAGTTTCTACAACTCAGTTTGTTTATGCCTGCTTTATATGGTCACAAAAGCCAATGTGCATGACGTACTTCCTAAGAACATTTGGTCCAAATCATAAGTGCGATTGCTCTTGTGGTTGTGACTAGGCAGCTCAGAAGCAGGTATATTTAAAAGTGGTAGCAAAACACTCACGCCGTAGAGAGCAGAGCAGCTTCTAAAGACAACCAAGAGACAAATGCACAAAAGGATTTAGCGGTCACAAACAGCAAATTGGGCCGTTTTCAACCCTCCTGACATATACCAACTCTATTGTGCGAGTCGCTAACCTATTACCGACTCGCAAAATAGGGTTTGCAATTAAGTATTAGGAAGGAGCGTGTTAAGGGTGTCCCTTCCTAATAGCGACTGTCAGTGGTATGTGTGAATGTTTTGTGACCGGAATGCAGTTCTAAACCATTTGCAGTTTACCACCAATTTTAAATTGGTGGTAACCTATTTGCAAACAGGACGGGGGTCCCAGGGAACCCCTTTTCCTTTGTGAATGGTGGCGCCAACATTTTTTCAGAACAGGCAGTGGTCCCACAGACCAATGTCTACTCTTAAAAAATGAAAATAAAACTTTTCAGTTCGTTTTTTAAATGCATCCCAATTTCTTTTAACCCCTTGGGTGCCATGGACGAGCTGGTCTCGGCCATGGTTGCTGTGTGCCGAGGTCTAGACCAGCTCGTCCTGCACCCGGGCCAAAGAGGGAGTGCTGGCGCTCCCACCGTGGGCCTTCCACCCATGCCCCCGGTCAGGGATAGAAAGGGAATTGCTTCCCCTTCCACCCCCGGTCCCCCATCAGCAATCTGACGTCATCAAATGGCTTCCAGCGCATTTGGAAAGAGGACGCAGAAAAGGTGAGTCCTTCTCCTGGGGGGTTTTTTGGTGGGGGAAACAGACAGAGGGGGAAAGGAAAGAGTTTTTCCTTTCCGCCTGTGCCTGTTTTCAATGGATTCCTGCACTACGATCGCGGGTGAGGCACGTGATCGTGGAGCAGGAGTCCATCCACTAGGCACCAGGGATGTTTTTTTGTTCATTTTGTGGAGCAACCCCTTAGGCAAGGGTTGCTCCCCTGGGCTCACTAATTGATCTGTGTTTCGGCCACCCCTGGGGGCTAGATTGGCCGTTTTTTCAGCCCATCTGCCCCCCAGGTCGATTGAAACCCACTAGGCACCAGGGATTTGTGTTTTCTAATTTCAGGGCAGCGACCTGGGGGAAAAATATTTTCTATCAGCCGATCTGCCCCAGAGTGTGGGGGGACGGGCTGGAAACCCACTAAATACCAAGGATTGGTGTGTGTGTGTGTTTGTGTGTTTTTTGTTTCTTGGGGGTACCTCTTTGGCAAGGGTCGTTCCCCCCAAAAGGGGCATATGGCTGTTAGCCATTTCTGCCCCCCTTGGGGCAGATCGGCCTATTATTTTTAGGTGGGCAGAAGCCACTACGTGCCAGCGATTAGTTTGTTTTCTGTTTCCTTGGTTGGGGGGGGGGCTTATGCAAGGGTCTTCCCCAAAGGGGGTACACAACTGTTGTCCATTTCTGCCCCCCTTGGGGCAGATGGGCCTATTATTAAGAAGCCAATAAGGCACCAGGCAAAATTTCTAAATGTTTGGTGGCTGGCTGTTTGTCAAACGGCCAAGTATTTGCATTTGTGATTATAGTGGTTTATTTCTCCTTTTTATTCTAGCTCAAAGCTTTTGCTTCTGTTCCTGTGACTCCTTGAGGTTTTGGCAGTAGTGGACATACAGTTTGTGTAATTGCATGTTTTGGGTACAAAATAAAACCACTCAAAATGAATTGTGTTGCCATGCATGAAAGATTTTTTTTGTAACTGGTGTACTAAATGCAGGATTGTGTATGAAATTGTCCTTAGATTTGAGCACAATGATATTTGTGTTCTCTTATGTGTAATTTTCTTTTCTTTTACCTTTTAAGTGGGATATCATTGCTGATTGCTGTGTCTGTGCAGAGTAGCTGGTGGTGAGTCTAGCTTTTTCAGGCAAGTGAGTGGTATAGTTTTTGAGTTGATAGCTTTTTATGATAAAGCCACAATTTGTTTACTACTTATCTTACAGAGTGCTGGTTGTTGGTGGTGCATTTGTCAAGTTACTTTTCATAGGAAGGATCATGGCTAGCCGCAGGATGATAGCTTATCAGGTTGTTGGTATGCTTTTTGAGTCGTCTTCTGACCATGATTATGAGACTGACTCTACATCTGAGGTAGAGGAGGAAGTGCAAGATTCTGGAAGTGAATTTTCTGTCTGAGAGGAATCATCTGATGATGAAGTCACTCAGTGTAATGAAGTGAATGTTTTAGAGGAGGACACTGATGTGTCAATAGTGCAGCAGCCTGCGGCTGAAAGGCTTCCCATTGGAAGGCCTGACCTCTGGGTTGCCCCAAACATGGAGCAACCGCAATTGCCTGTCTTTACTGGTCTACCGGGGTGTAGAGTGAATACAGAAAACTTTTTGCCTATCAATTTCTTTCAATTGCTTATGGCTGATGTATTTTTGGAAGAGGGTGTTGAGCAGACTAATTTGTATGCTGAGCAGTACTTGAGGGACAACAGTACCAGGCTTAGGCCACACTCCAGAGCGACCCAGTGGATTCCCACAAATTTGGAAGAGATGAAAAAGTTCTTGGGTTTGAATTTTTTGATGGAATTGATTAGGAAGCCGTCCCTGTGTTCTTATTGGTCTACTAGTCCCTTGATGGCAACAGCTATATTTCCTGCAATCAACAGTTGTAATCGGTATTTGCTTCTTCTTTGGATGATGCATTTTGTGGAAAATACTTTAGCCTTGCTACAAGATCACCCTGATTATGTGGTTGTTTTCAGATTAGGCCTGTCCTTGATTATTTTGTAGATAGGTTCTCACAGGTCTATGTTCCAGGCAAAGAAATAGCTGTGAACGAGTCTTTGGTCCTGTTCAAGGGTCATTTGGTTTTTAGGCAGCACATTCCTAGCAAAGGGCACGGTGTGGAATTAAAATGTATATGCTGTCTGAAAGTACTACAGAATATGTTTGTAATTTCTGGGTCTACACTGGTAGGGATTCCAGTATTGACCCCCTGGTAGTCCACCCACTTTTGGAGTTAGGGAGAAAATTGTGTGGGAACTTGGTAGACAACTGTTTATCAAAGGTCACCATTTGTACCTGGATAACTTCTACACTGGAATGCAGTTGTTCATGGAATTGTTCAGAGTGGACACTATTGCTTGTGGCACAGTCCGCTCTAACCAGAAAGGGTATCCAAGGGAGCTTCTCTGTAAAATACTTGACAGGGGACAGTGCAGTGCCTTGCATAATGATGAGCTGCTAGCTCTGAAATTTGCAGACAGGAGGGATGTGTACATTCTGAATACCATCCATGATGGCCGTACTTCCCCTGTGGCTGTTTGGGGTCAGGTTACCAAAGTGCGCAAACCTGTGTGCATTTTAGATTATAATAATAAGCACATGGGAGTTGTAGATAGAGCTGATCAGAGGTTGGAACCTTATACTGATGTTCGTAAGTCAGTCAGTCAGTCAAAGATCTTTATTCGGCAATTGCCGTAAAAGTACAGATAAAATCACACATCCAAGTGAGCGGGCAACAGAATAAAGAACAAATTAAAAACACAGCTCAAGAGATCATATCATACATAGATTACATAGAAGAGCACAAATTAGTCTAATCCAGATTCCCCTTTCATGGATATTACAATAATTCTTATCAAAACGTTTACTAATATCATAAAATATAATACCAGAGATTTTTAAAATACCCTAAAATATAATAAAAATCCTTACTCCATATAGAATAAGACTATCCTAAACTGCATATGAGGTATAACGTTTTAAACAAAACAAATTTTAAAGATGGCATGAATCAATTAAAAAATTACAAAATATTAATACCAGTTCCTAATAGCAATAGATGATCTAATAAAATTTAATACATGAAATTTTTTTTGATGTTTGACAATTTCTGAAAATATATCAAAGCTTCCTTATAATGGATGGGTCTTAATTTACGTAAAATTGGTCAAATAAAAACATTTCTAGGGGTAGCGTAAAGAGAACAGAAAATAAATAAATGGGAAGTACTCTGCTTTGAACTGGCATCACAGGGGCAAGGTGGTAAATCTTTTTGCCAGATACACTGATTGGGAAAGGCCACCTTAAAATGAATCAAATTCAGTCTAAATAGAGTTAAAAGAGAATATATTTTTGGACATGAAAACCAAGTCAAATAGGGTTCCATATGTGAGGCCGTAACAATCTGAGTATAGGAATCCAAAGACTTCAGTTTCAAACAACTATGAAGTCTTATGTCTAAAGTATGCTCAGAGTTACTTGATTTCAGCAGAGACCTTGCAGTTGTGGTTAGCAATTGTGGTTCTTCAAACATATGCCTAAGCCCCAGCTTTTCAAAAGATGATCGCAAATACGAGAGCCAGGGAATCCTATTCGAATTGGCCAACTGCATGCACTCAATAATACATTCCTGCACTAGACTTGCCGCTGGATTCGTCCAACATCTAATCCACAACAAAACGGGGGCAATAGAGACCGTGTCCTCTAAAAAGCATTGGCCCACCTCCTCATGGCTAATGATGTTTGCTATACACTTGGGTACCATCAATAACCTACGCATAAATTTATTCTCAATACGTTGGAGAGTGGGTACTTTGATGTGACCCCAGACACCTGCCCCATATAGAAATTAAAGGAGGGTGAAAACTAATGAGTAAATGGCGCCCCTACTTTCCCAATCCAAATACCTTATGTGAAATTGCTTACGGTGCTCAACACTAAGGTTTCACCCCCTAAAAACCCTTAAATGGTAACAAAGTTAACCAATAATATACAGAATGTGAAGGCACACGTATAGAAATTAATACGCAACAAATGCAATTATATTAAATAGGATTTCCCCAAGAATATATTTCCACAAATCTAATATTGACATATAAATTCAATTAAATTCCAACTTAGAGTCACTACTCAGTCCCAAACCGAAAATCAGCAGTCCAAATTGTATATTCCTTCGATAATTGTTCACACTATCAAGTTCATAGTTCCAAAAGCTCTTTCCAATCCATTATGTATCAAACAGTTTCATTTCTTGATGTTCCATAGATTAACTTGTGTAACTTTACATCAGAGTTCTCAATAGTCTCTTACTTGTCCGTCCTCAATACTCTCTTACTTGTCCGTCTTACTTGTCCGTCATGTTCAATAGTGGGAGTTGTGCAAATCAAATAGCATCTAGTAAAATAAAATTAAGAATATCAATACTCAGTTTAACTATACTCGGAATAAATTCACATCTTTTATAACGAAGTTCCATACGGGTCAGGCACGTTCATGTATTTTAAAATATCCATTTCGCATAGAATTTATATCATATATCCTAATTAAATCTCTTATATCATTTCTGATTCCAAATCAAATTTGCCTTTGAACAAAATAAATTAATAATATAAAATACCTTTTCATCCAAAGCTGTGTTCCACCTACAGCACTTTGTTTCATTTTATCTTATTTCAATGTACATAAATTGTGGCTAAAAATAATAAATGAGAGAATACATATGTAATCATTGTGTCTTATTATCTTTGTATAGATATACATCATGATAATATTTTCTTTTTATAAGACTCACCTCACTTCCATATGACAGTTCCACTTATGTTATATTATTTTCATCTCACTGCATTTCCAATAATATCTATCACAAAAAAGTCAGGGGTCACCTTCAGATTTTTGAACTGCCCCAATCCTTTCTTCGACTTGCTCCAGTTCAGATTCAATAGCCCCAATTACAGAGGATAAGTAGCTAGTAATAGAAGATTGGGCTGAAGAGCCCGGCCCGCCTTCCCCCTTTTGGAGACTGTTCTTTCTTTTCCCCATTTTGAATGATAATCACACACGCCTCCTAGAGAAAAGAGGACAACAACAATACCTTCAAACCTCAACGTTTGTTTTTGCGCAGCAAAAGCAGCACAACGCAATAGTAGAATTCTACCCCCATGAGGGCACAAAGGATCCTAGGCCAGGGAGCCCCCCCCAACAAAGTGCAAGTACCTTAAAGCGGCTTCCTGGAAAACACACGCTCACTTACTCCAGATAAAACAAAGTGATTGTCGGGGGGCCAGCCCAGCCTCTTCCTGTCGATGACGGACAATTTAATGTTTAAAGGGGCTCAGAGCCCAGCCCTTCCTCCAGGCAGCAGCAGTTCCCGCGCGTCCCGCGAGGCCGGAGCGCAAATCAATATTTAAAGGGGCTCAGAGCCTGTCCCTTCCTCTAGGCAGCAGCAGTTCCCACGTGTCTCGCGAGGCGGGAGCACGATTCAATGTTTAAAGGGGCTCAGAGCCCGCCCCTTCCTCCAGGCAGCAGAAGTTCCCGCGCGTCCCGCGAGGTGGGAGCGCGATTCGATATTTAAAGGGGCTCAGAGCCCTTCCTCCAGGCAACAACAGTTTCCGCGCGTCCAGCGAGAAGGGAGCGCGATTCAATGTTCAAAGGGGCTAAGAGCCCGCCCCTTCCTCCAGGCAGCAGCAGTTCCTGCGCGTCCCGCGAGGCGGGAGCGCGATACAATATTTAAAGGGGCTCAGAGCCCTTCCTCCAGGCAACAACAGTTCCCAAGCATTCGGAAGTCTTACATTTGGTATAAGAAGTTAGCTATTCACGTTTTCTATTTGGCAACTTTCAATGCTTTTGTTGTGTTCAAGAAAAGTTCTCCAGTGTCAAGGATGACATTTGTGAAATTTCAGGAGTCTGTCATAGAGAGCCTGGTTATGGTGGAACAGGCAAGAGTTCCTAGAGAAGCAGTTGTGGAGGATGTGGCTAGATTGAAAGATCCCCACTTTCCTGATCACATCCCTCCCACTCCCAAAAAAGACATTCCCACTAAGAAATGTAGAGTCTGTGCCCGAAGAGGTATCCGGATGGAGACTCAGATGTACTGCCACAATTTCCCTTCAAAGCCTGGCCTGTGTGTGGCTGGCTGTTTCAGTAATTACCACACCCAAAAGAATTACTGGGAACTACTGTGAGCGTAATCTTCCTGTTTTAAATTTTCATATGTTCAGTTTCACAGTTGGCATTACTGTCATGTATTTAGTTAAAGCTTTTGTGTTTGTAGTTTTGTACTTATTTAGAATTAGTTAGCTGTCTCTTTGTTGTTTAAAAAAAAAGTGATAGTGGTGTGCGTAGAGTGGTGCTTGGCTGGCGGTGTGCGTGGAGAGGCGCTTGGCTGGCGGTGTGCATGGAGTGGCGCATGGCTGGTGCATGAAAGTGATGGGCCCTTGAATGGCGCTGACTGTTGATGCGAGGTGTTGCAATGTGCTGGGCCTGCGGCTGGCGCATGAATGGTCTTATGCATGTCATGTATGAAAGGTGTGTGAATGGACTGTAAAGCAGTTGGTCCCTTGTCGCAGCTTTACAGCTCACGAGCTGTGAGTCATTGGTTCAGTTTTTTGGCCTTTCAGTTATTAACAGTGCATTTCATTTTTGTTAAATCTCTTGTTAAACAATTTGATCTACTGAACCATCACTCATCCTCGTGCCAAATCCAACCAGTATGTGTGGTTAAAATGAAAAAACTTGGGACCGGAATGATGAAGCATGCTGCCAACTAGGTTGGTGGTTGAGGGGTCTTTTTAACATAACCTAAGTGTGTTTCTTTTCTCAATTTTATGGTTTGGAACATCACAGAAGGACGTTGACATCAAAATGATCTATTACAAAACGACCTGTTTTTGAAGGAGGGGGTGCACCTGCGTTTTTGGTCCCAGGTGCGGCGGTCATCTAGGGAAACCTAGATATTTTTGAAAACTAGACACCCAGAGGAGTCCATGGAGGTATGGCTTGTGTGGATCCCCCAGCATTTTCCTACCCATACTCCCTGCAAGCCTCAAAATTTGCTTAAAGCACTTTTCAGTTTTCTTTGGGAAAATGTGGTGTCCATGTTGTGTTTTGCAGCATTTCCTGTGGCAGGCCCTAGGCCTACCCACACAAGAGAGGTAACATTTTTATTGGGAGACTTGGGGGAGTGCTGGGTGGAAGGAAATGTGTGGCTCCTCTCAGATTCCAGAACTTTCTATCATCGAAATATGAGGAAAAAGTGTTTTTGTTGGCCAACTTTTGAGGTTTGCAAAGGATTCTGGGTAACAGAATCTGGTGAGAGTGCCACAAGTTACCCCATCCTGGGTTCCCCTAGGTGTCTAGTTTTCAGAAACGTCCAGGATTGCTAGATTTTCCTAGGTGCCGGATGAGCTAGAGGCCAGAATCCACAGATAGGCACTTTGCAAAAAACAGGTCAGTTTTCATAAGAAAAATGTGATGTGTCCACGTTGTGTTTTGGGGCATTTCCTGTTGCGGACACTAGGCCTACCCACACAAGTTAGGTACCATTTTTATCAGGAGACTTGGAGGAATGCTGTGTGGGAGGAACTTTGTGGCTCCTCTCAGATTCCTGAACTTTCTATCACTGAAATGTGAGGAAAATGTGTTTCTTTGCCAAATTTTGAGGTTTGCAAAGGATTCTGGGTAACAGAACCTGGTGGTAGCCCCACAAGTCACCCCATCCTGGGTTCCCCTAGGTGTCTAGTTTTGGGGCAGCAAATTCAAAAGCAACAGATGATGGATGGAATGCAGAGCAAATCACCCCCAGTCACAGATCTGGGTTTAATCCATCAGTTTTTTTGCTTGCTATGCCATTCCAATTCTTTTTGCATTTGCATTTGAATTTGCATTTACATTTTGCTTTTGTCACCCCAAGTGGGAAGGGTATGCCCAGACTTGGGTCCCGTGCTCACTGCACCACTGTTCCCATGGGGAACAGGGTCAAGACTGATTTGCATATGGCTGGGTCCAAACTGGGGTGGCGTGGTGAGCAAAAAAAGGATGGATTAAACCTAGATCTCTGTGACTGTGGGTGAATGTCTGCATTGTTGAACATTCCCTCAATCATCTGTTCTTTTTGTATTTGTCCTCCCAAGAGAGAGGGGTATGCCCAGACATGGGTCCTGTGCTCACTGCGTCACTGGATTCAAGCTAGCCTAGCTGATGGAGGGTGATACCCTGAAACCTGTCCTAGGATGCTTGTTTCCGGTCCAGGCAGAACTGGCTTGGCTGTTCGTGCTGTACTGTTCCCATGGGGAACAGAGTCAAGACTGATTTGCATATGGCTGAGCCCAAACTGGGGTGACGTGGTGAGCAAAAAAAAAAAGGGTTAAACCCAGATCTCTGTGACTGGGGGAGAATGTTTGCATTGTTCAGCATTCCGTCCATTATCTGTTCTTTTTTATTTAACAAGCAGTCACAGACATGGTCATCTGCTGATTCCAGCAGGCCACCATCTCAGTGAGTGCAAGCCATTCCCAATGAGTTGCAAACTGCGCCCTGCCTCATGAACATTATTGAGGCAGGTCCTTTGTGACCCATTTGGGAATCACAAACAGTGTCTCAGACACTGTTGTATATTGTATTTTGCGGCTTTCTAACTGCAAATTTGCAAAAGTCACAATTAGGACGACGCAAATTCCAGTTATAGTACATGTGGCCTCAAGACTGCAACATCATGTGCAGCAATGCTGCACTTTGAAGAGCCTAATAGTGTTAAAAGGCTGCAAAAGCAAACTCAAATGAGGCCGTCACTCCTGAGAGCCGGGTCTAGCGAGGTTTTCAGATGCCAAGGTGATTGATTTCCATTCTTTTGATAATTCAAGAGAATGACGTGGCCCAATAAGTTCACAGAAAACTCTTGAAAAGCTTCAACGTGGCTGACCAAAAGGAATTCGGGAGGTAACTCTTGCGCCAGGAAAGGGTGTAAATATATCAGCTATGAAAGTGCAGGACTGCAAATTCTTTTTCAAATTTTTGTTGGTTATTACAGGGAGTAGAAGTGGTGCACCGGTGAACTGTAGTTGTGCTTTTCCTTATGAAACTTGGCTGCCTGACAGAACGGCAGCTTTGGTTGCCATGACACAGGCACCCAAGGGCTTCACTACTCATGCTCCTCCCTTTTGGTGACGTCATAATCGCAGAATCCAATCAGAATGTCTAGAACCTTCACACAGCAACCCTCCTCTATAGACCCTTCCATCCTACGCCACAGTCAAAGAGCAATGCAAAACTCTCCCAGTGGATCTATGTGCGTGAACCACTCCAAGAAAGGGGCTTCCCTCAGAACAGAAAATTAGGGGGTAGGGTGCACCGTGAACCTGCAGAAGAAAGCTGGATGCACGGGATGGAGCAGCTGGATGTCTTGGAAGATGAACAGAAGATCAACGGATCTGATCCCGAAGTGGTATGGACCATACTATTGAGAGAATGTATTGGGAAGGCAGCTGCAGAAGGCAGCCTCTTCCAGTCTAGATGGTATTAATAATTAGATTAACGTTCCAAAGCTTCGAGTTAGGAAGAGGAAAGGTCTATGTTATGACATGGGCCAGGAAACATGGTCACTTTCGACTTTCTCATTCTCCCTCCATGTGGTCATGAAGAAGTCACTTTTATTTGTTTGTGCTAAAAATATTCCCGATTTGAATAGCGTGTCGAAGTTTTATTTCTTCTTCATTCACTTCACCATCTACACTGTAGATTTCTCTTGGTTTCACCAAGACCCTTTTTCATTCATATTTTTCTGTCTTTCTTTCACATTCATGACACACAAGCAGCAGACCCCAAGCCTTTTGTTTCTTGCCTTTGTTTAGCAAAAACGAAATATTCGTCCCTCTGTTAAACTTTAGAGCTGAGAGTTATAAGGACATGGCTCACTGTAATGGAGATTGCTATCTCTGGAGGCTTAGGGTGATTGCCCTACGTTATACTCCTAGGAATTACCACAGGCCTGTATATCACGTTATGTTACTTGTTAAAAATCATTTATTATGTTAGGTTTGTAAAGTATGGCTCAAACCATTTCCATTTTTTCTTGGATTGCATGACCTGTAGGGTTGCTCCAAAAAAGTGGTTCTTAACTTCTGCGGACCCATCTTGATCATTTCTGGAATCCGGGGACAACTATTCAATCATTCTTAGAATCCGGGGCCCCACACTGAGACATTATTGGAATCCAAGGTCCCTGGCCTAAGCAATATCAATGATTTTAACCACAAAACAAAACACAAAAATATGGAAACAAGGATTCATCGAACAAATGCACATATGATTAAATACTTTATTAAATTCAAAAACAAATTGAAACATTCAAAATGTTAATTTTAATGAGAAGGTTGCAGCTTTTTAAAATTCAGTTGAGGCCAACCATCACCTAAACTATATTCTGTTTCATGCATTATTCCCACAAATCAATCAGAAGATACCAACCGAATTTTTAGTCTCCAAATTAAAATTCCTTCAAAATTACAGAATTTTCAATTTCACATTTTACTTCTTTGTTTATACAATATTAATCTATTATTATTATTTAATTTTCTATGGAGTCTCTAATCCCCTGAGAAGGCTTGACCGGCCCCCAGGTGTTCCAGACCACTGCCCTAGGATATCTTAGTGGACTAGAATTAACTGCCAGGTTTCTAGCCTTCTTCATAGCAACAATAAGCTCTTTGCTCCGTCTGGGCCTGGAGGCAGTGACTTTCAAAGATCTAAAGCCTAAATGGAAAACGACTGTCCTCCTATGGAGCCCTGGTATATGTGAAGGACTTCCACCAGGAATATTAATGCCAATCCTAAATGGATTGTGGGTTCACAGGAAGTGAATTTAGAGCAGAGGAATAAGGATCATCTCCATTGAAGGAGCATTTTTACTTTTCACAGTTCCATAAATATACTCTTTACCACAGTGGGAGCCTATTGATTTTGGCCAAGGGTGGTGAAACATGTTCATGAAGGTCTGCGGTCAATTCAATGGTCTGGAACCGATATTGGCAGCAGCATTTTTTAACAGATAAGCCTGGAGACCAGGCTCTATACCATAATAATAGTGCAATGTGGGCAACAACAGAAAAAAAAATCCTTAGACTACGTACAAATGTGTCAAGTAGGATAGAAGGTGTGCGCATTCCTTACACTCTCTACAGTGTGTCAAGTAGGATAGAAAGTGGATAGACTTTCAAGAATGCATTTCACATCATATTGCTAGCTATGACGCTACAAATGTGCTGAAAAACCAGACGCCCTAGAGTCTTACCTATCTGAGGGGATAGTGTCCAATTACCAATGCAGAAGGCCAGATGGATTTAATTTTAGCTGGTCCGGGTGTTGTCTCTGTTTTCATAGGCACCAGCTAAAGCTCATGTTTGCTCATACATCTATTCAAGGCAAGAAGGTGCTCTGCAAAGGCAACTAGAAGTGGAGGCTGCAGTTCTAGAATTCTGTGCCTTTAACCACTAGGAATGGGTACTGTTACAGAAACAAAATAACAAACTTAAGAACAGAGTGGGACAGAGAAATGAAACAATCATGTAGACAATCACCTGAAGTTACTTCATCCCTCACAAGGCTGTCTCAAGAATTCTGAGCATTATTTACCTCTAAGACTAAATACCTCAAGGTGTATGTTGCAGAACCTTTTCCAATTCCAATATCAGCTTTATTTCGGTAAAACAATACCATAAAAGCATACTGACAAAATTCTTACATTTCTAAAAGGAACAAAAGACACTTTTTAAGAGAAAAAAGACAAAATAACACTAAAAGCAGATCGAGACCAGAGCTCCCTCAGGGCCATACAATACAAATAGGCAAGTTATGGGTATAAATGTTATTAAAAATCAACAATTAATCAATAAAACACTATAAAATATACAGTACACATCATCGTGCAAATCACCATATAGATATTATACAATTTTATAAAATACCCCTAAAATATAAACCTTTATACAAAAAACAGTTAAAATTGCTATCTCACTAGTAGTAGCATTAATTATGGACTAGCTCAAAAAGTGACCATTATGAAAATAGGATATATACTTTTGAATGATTATTTGCCTCCAGTAGGTTCAAGTTGCCTCTACAATCTTAGCAATATAGATACCATCATCACGTGGGGGGTTATTTGACTAATTTTTAAGAGATGATTAACTGTCCCTAGGGCCCAACGGTTCCTTTCTTTCTTGCGTGCCTATATTACTTAGAGGTCATATACAATCAAGTAATGCAAAAAAGGCACATTGTTCTAGCAGCAGCTAATATTCACTTAACTACTAGAAGCAAGTTATCTGATGTTGGTCTTAAAAACAGTAAATAAAAGTCGATTACAGTATTTCATTTGTAAGACCCATAAAATTTACCTCCCGTGCCGTCAGGCACTTGTTTGCCTAACTAAGAGGAGATTTTTTAGGATAAAAGTAGATAAATATCAAAATCCAGGAACAAGTTTCATAAGTGACAATGACCATTCTAGGTAACTTAATCAACCTCCCAGTAACTACGGTCCTCCCGGGCATAGACAATGTCCCCTGGGCTAGATATATCCTTGGCTGATTGTAGGTCCCAAGGCCATTGAATTGCAGAGGGTGACTCCCAATTATCGATTTCAGGACCATATGTTGACTTTGGGAGTTTTGCCTGAATTAAAGCGCCTACAACCTCAGGCCCGCCTTGTCTCTGATGAATGAAATTGCTATTAAGAACCGGCTTAGACCAAAAACAACATATGGTATCGAGCTGGATCTCAAGAATCTGGCAGCTTCATTGTAGTTCCTGATTCCAACGTTCCTGCAGATGGGTCGGATCCATTTCTTCCTTAGTTTATCATAGGCAATGCAATTTAAAAGGACATGATCCGTCGTTTCTGGTGTCTCCATATTACATAGCTCGCAGGTCGCCTCATGATTACTCCCATTCAGGAGGCCCCATTTAAAGGTAAATGCCTTGACCTGGAGAATCCCATATCGATACTTCATAAATAAAACTTTTGCTCGTCTAGGTTGAATAGTATCGATCCATTCCTCAGCGCTCGGCAGTGGTTTAAAATCCAGAAAACATAAGGTTAGTCTACCTGAATCCTTGCTATGAAAAGGGCTATTAAAGATGAAGTCCCAAAATACTTGCTTTAGTCGGATCTTTGATTGGGTTGTGAGTATATGCGGTTCATCCCAATAGAATTTCAGCCCTAAATTGTAAAAGCTTTGCCTGATATAATGAAGCCACGGGAGGGAAATAGTCTTGTCCAAGCCCATGATCTCAATTAATGCTTGCCTGTATTGAATCAGTTCAGGGGTTGTCCAAAGTCTACACCAGTAGAGCAGGGGCCTCAGGGCTGCCAATTTGCCTATTTGTTTCATATTAGTGTCATAGGCTAAGGGAATCAACGGAGTGGATGGAGGGAGGCCCAATACCCCCCTCATGAAATTGTTTTCCTGAGTGGCCAATGGAGTTAGTTTTGTGAATCCCCAGAGTTCTGCGCCATACAGAGCAGCGGCCTGTGCTTTTCACCTATAGATCTCGAATACTGGTGACACAGTGCTCGACCTTGAACATTTGTAATTTTTACTAATTGCCATGGAGCTATGAGTTAAGGAAATAGCAGCTTTGTTGATGTGCGGCGCCCATGACAATTTGGCATCAAGCAGTATCCCTAGGTAGTTGAAATTTTTAACTCGTTCCAGTGCCTGCCCTCTAATCCAAATGTTTCTCTTGAGTGCTTTGTGAGGGTTAACAGTTAAGTATTTAGTCTTGTTTGCATTTATTTCTAACCCCTTCAAGCTGCAATACTCACTGAATTTATCTAGTAGAGTTTGCAGGCCCATTGGAGTTTGAGACAATAGGATGGTGTCATCTGCAAAAAGGAGGGCGGGGACTGGATCATCATTCAATCTTGGTGAGTCGTGGTTACTTTGTTTCAGATGATGAACCAGATCATTGATGTATAATGAGAAAAGTGTTGGGGCGAGCACACAGCCCTGTCTCACCCCCCTCTTGATAGGTATTGGGTCTGTCAACTCTCCTTTTGGCCCCCACCGGACCTTTGCGAATGTATTTTCATGTAGCCTCTCCAGCTGGCCCAGGAGGTTCCCTGGCATGCCCTGTTTTCCTAATGCTGCCCACAAGGAGTCTCTCGGCACCAGATCAAAGGCTGCGCGCAGGTCCACAAACACGATATACAGGTGGCCTTTCTTTAGTCTAGTGTATTTCCATATTATTGTCAATAGCCTAAAGGCCTGGTCAACTGTACTGGTCTGTTGTCTAAAGCCTGCTTGGTATATAGACATTATGCTGTTCTCTTCTATCCAGGTATTGATTCTATTCAGGATCTGCCTAGCATACATTTTTTGTGTGACGTCTATGAGGCTAATTGGTCTATAGTTCCCTGGGTCTTCCCTGGTTCCTTTTTTGTGGATTGGGATTATTTCTGCCCCTGTCCATGTCTCGGGCATTAGGCCTCCCCTTGCTATAGCGTTACTTAGAAGGTTTAGATAAGGTGCCCAGATTTCTATGCTATGTTTGAACAATTCCCCCGGGATCTTATCCAAACCGGGGGCTTTTCCTGGCTTGATTGCTTCAATGGCAATCACCGTCTCCTCCAGACTAAACTGTAACTCGGGTAAAATACCCCAAGTAACTGGGGTTTTATGTCTTGAGGGATAAAAATCGAAGGTGGGGGGGTCAGAGTAAAGATATGTAAAGTAGTTAACCCATGTTTTGGGGTCTATGTGATGGTCTGTAGTAAATATCCCCTCTTTGCTACCATGGGTAACTATTTTCCAGAAGGTCCTTGCATCATTGCTTTTTGCTGCTACCAGCTGGTCTTGCCATTTTTGGTCCTCCCAGTTGCGTTGGGCAGTAGCCAGCGTTTTCTTATAACTGGCCCTTGCCTGCTGTACGGCTAATTGATTTTTTTGCTTTAGTGCCTCTACCAGTACTCTTTTCCTCTCTCTACATTTGATAGTATACCATGGACTGTTAGGGGTGGTTTGGGCCTTCTCCTTTTTGTGCTTATTCTGTAGCTGTTTGGTCAGGACAGGTCTTAACATAGTGTTCAATGAATGGTGGATAGCCGTAATGGGAATGTCACTAGGTTTATTTTCTGCATAAGGCTCCAAGAGATCAGAAAATGTGTTGTAAATATTTATCATAGTGACCTGATTGCCTAGTATTACTGGCCATTTTACAACCCTTCTGTTGTTACTGAGGGTGGGTTGTAACTCCACCTTATCATGTTCTATATATTTCGAGTCCAAATCTAAGAAGTGTGCCTTGAATTCAATTATTAGCGGGAAGTGATCGCTATCCCTTCTTTTATCAATTTTAAAGGTCGCTAGTCTTTCCCATGTGTTTATACTATGCAGAATGTAATCTATTTTTGAGGTTGAGTTGCCTCTCTGGAAAGTAACCAGATTAAGGCCAACTTCACCCACTCTGCCATTGCATGCCCTCAGTCCATGGTTTAATGTAAGGCTCATGATTTGCAATGCGGCCGCTGTGCCTGGGACAGTTTTTTCTATTGTTAGGTAAGGAATTGTTCTCATTCGGTCTTCCTCTTCTGCTAAATGTTCGAATCCAGTTATAGGTTCATAATTACAATTAAGGTCACCCCCTATCATAATTGTCTCGCCTACTGGAATTGTTTTGAGCAGGTCGTCTAGTAGAGTTATTTCAGGAGACTCCACGTTTGAGTTTCTAGGTCTTATATATACATTAAACAAGTGGGTTATTATCTTCTTTTTTTTCCCCATTATCAACCATAAAATGTCCTCCGACTCAGTGGCTTGCATGCGTATCTCAACATTTAATGAGATCTTCGCCCATACAACCAACCCCCCAGACGGTCTCCCTCTGGCAGCTGAAGTTGCACTGATAAAGTAGGTTTTATATCCTACTTTATACGGTGGATCTTTAAACCACGTCTCCTGGAAGAGACAGACATGGTGTCGATCAATATAGTCCTGCCATTCGGGGTCTATAAGCTTATTTTTTAAGCCAGCTACATTCCATGAAATCATGGTGATAGGACCCCTTCCGTTTAGGCTTGTGGCATTGAAAGTATGGCTCTGATAAGTTGTTAAATTTTTCCTACCATACAAAAGCTCCACTGCGCTCCCTGCCCCTATAGCATGAAGATCATTCCCTTCATGGGGCTCCCCTACTATTGGGTCCCCATTGGGTTCCACTTGTGCCTGATCTATCTGGATTAGTCAATCTACTCTCTCAAGGTTTGAATCATAATTTCTCTTTTGCAGTCCCTCATTGTGATTGAGTTTATGCCTTTGTACTCGAAGTTTGGTAATTAGTGGATCCAAGCTAAACCTCATGGCATTGGAATTAGGGGCGGGGGTTCTCTGTTCCATGTCAATCAAACCTCTGATTAATCTTCCATCCTTGAGTGTTAATGCAATAACGTCAAGTTGCCCCCTCTCTCCAGGGATTCTTTCTGCCCCCCTAATATCTGATCGAATTATGGATAAACAGTGTCTTTTGGCCCTAATCCAATGTATAAGCTTGTTTTTTAAGGAGACCTCATCTTCTCTGCTATTTAAGGGCAATTTTGGAACATTTAACAAATGAACAACATTAGTCCTAGTAGGAAACCTATCATCCTCAGAGTATGGATTCCATATAGTGTTTTTGTTATAATCATTGGATACTTGGGGATAGGAGTTCAGAGTAAGTTCCAAATTTCCTTTTTGGGGACCTTTTACCAAACGGGGATCTCTTTGTGGTTTCCCTGTTCCTTGGCATAAGTTACTATAATTTCTTCTCTGGGAATTGCGTGAACCAATATGTTCCACATTGACCCCTATCGTGCATCCCTGTGGTTGTTGTACAATCTTAGCTATAGCTGGGGTAAGGTTAGGGTTAGTAATCAAATTTTGAAGATATGTGGGTCTACCTTGTAGATGGAGTGATATGGGGGGGGACTCCCTTTCGCATTGGCCTCTATGGGTACCCCTACCCCCCTCCTTTTCCACAATATCTGTTAAGGTTCTTACTTCAAGTTTCAAATCCCTAACTTCCTGGATTAATCCGGTGATCAGATCGTAAAGGTCTGCTATAGATGTTGTTTTATTTTTTAGAGGATTCCCTGATTCTGAATTGAGAGGAGTGGTCCTTTCACTATCTAGCTGTACAGTTGGGATAAATGGGTGTAATTCATCCACGGGTTCCCCCTCTTGTGCATTCTGTATGTTACTACTATCGAGTTCTGCCAGGACTGCATATTTATTGGAGCACCTAACTTCGCACTCCTGGATATGGCCCTTCTTCCTACCATTATCAATGGTGCATAGGTGTATGGGTCTAGTTGCAGCAACCCTAGGGCTATCAGTCCTGACATCAGATGGTGCCTCCCCCTCTTGCTGGGAAACGATCTCTATCGCTTTATCTTCCACTGGTTTGATTTTCTTCGCGTAATAGGAGGTAATCTTTTTGTCAGGACCTTCCCGAATAGTGGTCCTACTGCATAGTAGTGACTCTACCTCCTCGATAAGATCGTCTATTTCAGCTATTGTGCAGTTCTCACCCGCATTCCTAAGTTTTTTTACAGAATTCATCTTTCCCCTTGGGGGTTCTGATGCCTTGCGTTTTCCCATGGATTAAGCTGCCTAAATAGTGCTTTGGCTCTGTGAACCAGTCCCCAATATGTAATTATAAAGGAGAGTAGGAGAAGGGCTGGTAGGGATAGACCTATTTAGTACAATTATCTTCACATATAAGAACGATAGCTATATGTTTTCCACTATAAATATAAGCAGACCTCTTGCCAGTATAAAAAGGCAGAGGCCCAGCCTGGCCCCACTCCAATATTTATCGGGTAATGGAAAGAGCGTCGCAACAATAGGTGGAGAATACGGTCCAAAGGCCCTCTATAAAAGGACCTATTTAGGAGTAAATATCAACACAGTACCTTCAGGCAGCCATACGTGTGGATTGGCATGTCCATGCAACTTTGGATGAATGTCAGGGGGTGGCCCTGCCCTGCCTCTTCCTGGCAATGACGGGCAAGGACGGGCCTGCCCTTGGCCCGGGCTTCGCCCGGGCGCGTCCCGCGCGCGTCCGGCAACGGCGGGAGCGCGATAAGAAATTTAAAGGGCTCCTGCCCTTGCCACGCCTCCAGGGACCTCCTTGCGCTTCCCGCGACGGCGGGAGCGCGATAAGAAATTTAAAGGGCTCCTGCCCTTGCCACGCCTCCAGGGACGTCCTTGCGCTTCCCTTTTCACTCAATGTCCAGATTCCATTATACTGATTCTTCAGTAATGCAGGTTTTATCAGTAGACTGGATGCTTATTACACCAAGAACGGGGTCCTCCAGGCCTGGGTTTTTGCTTAACAGTTGATTGTACTCTGGCTGTTCTAGCTCAGGTTCACTTCATTTGATTGTTAGGTTTGTGAGGGTACGTTCAATGACATATTCAAAGAGGATTTGGCTACAGAGGACATGGCAGCAGAAACAACTGCACCAGTGCGGATCTCAACAGTGCGGATCTCAGCTGGACACTGTCTGGAATTCTAACCGTTCCTTTGTGTAGCGCGTGTTACAGTTCAAGCGACAACATAGAATATTACAGTGACATTGACCTTAATATGTACTTTACCACACACGTGCCTTTGAGAGGATTGGGAAGACCATTGTCTCCAAACTCATATCCTCTCCCGGTCACATCAGCCATCAAAAACACAGGAAGCATAGCAACACAAAACATTGATCCAGCAGAATGAACACACCTGAAATGATGCTTCATGAAAGAAATGTCTAGGACTGGAGTATTACGTCCTTAGTACCATAATAACTTAATTCACAAAAACCTTTGAAAGGCACTAACACCATAGATTTGACCCTGAGGAGCTACAAAAGTAAATCGGTTGCTTAAAATGCTACTTTCTGTTCTTGTCAATTCTTTCACAACGCCTTATACTAGGGGTAGCTGTAGAAAAGGCATGGTATTAAAGAGGTTGTGTTGTCTTGTGTATTTTTGGGGCCCCCGGGCAAGACACATTTCAGGGGCCCTTTTTGTAATTGTACCACTCATTTTCTCATAATTAAAGACATCATGATGCCAAACCTTCAGAAACAGGGTTCACAAAAACAGTTGCAACATGTCTTTCTGAGCCCCCCAGAACGTCTTGAGATATCACTCAATAAAGACAGACAGACATAGAATAGGCAGAGAAGATAGAGGATGAGATATGAAAATAGACAGAGGTGACCTACACAGAGAAAAGTTTACTTTCTCAGGGGGCTCTTGGAAGATGGTGGCAGTGGGCATTTGCCCTCTTTGGCCATGCCTTAAACCATCTCTGCAAAGAAGGAAAGCCCAGCACATTGCTACTATTCCTGGCTATTCCTACTTGATGTCCATGTATACAACATCTTGGGGAGAAGAGCCCCATTTTGTAGATTGATTTGTATAGTTCCAAGTTCTCAAAGGAGTAAGGGCATTATTTAGCACACTATTTATAGTTTGGCAGACAATATGGCATTTACTCCATCATAAATCCATGCGAGTGCCCTGCCTTCCAAATCCTCAGTCCACCTGCCTCATTTGGGGGGCAGACCTTAAGTATTCCATCAATGAAGTCTTTGTTGCCTCCATCAGCAGGATACTTCCAAAAAGGCATCATGGAATAGGGTCCATCAGACGAAACTTATTTCACCGTCTTTATATGTATATGCAGAGAAAATGTTGAAATAACTGGCTCTTTTGTTCATAGTGAATAGATCTATATTGTGTTAGCACCATATTACCACTTCAGTGGTGAAAGCAGCATTATACAAATATTAATTAACACAGCATTCATATAGCTAATGCATGACTAGTAATAGTCAACATTACTGGTCCTCTTTATGTGCTGGATTTACACAAAAGCAGCCCACTCAACATGGGCAAGCCTCTGCCACAGCTCAGCTGCAGTAGGGCGGCTGGCTTCAGAGCATCGGAGGGCCCAGTTGCATTATTTTTGGTATGAAAAAGCCAGGAAAAGCTTGACTGACGTTCTAATAGCTACAATTGAGGACAGGGCCGGCTTTAGCGCTGGTGGCGCCCTGTGCAACAGTCTGTTTTTGGCACCCCATGACCATCTCCTCGGAATCCCTTACTACCACTCGGCAAATTAGACCCCCATCTCTCCAGAGCCCCCGTTTCACATACATTCCTTTGTTTTAAAGCGCTGGTGGAGGCTGGCTTTACTAATCCACTCAGTTATCCACATAAGTTGTAGTTCTGTTCTTTGAAGCAGGCTGGGTAACTCTCTGCCCTACCTTATGGCGAGTCAAAGCTGCCTGAACATTAATCACAAGAGCTATCTTGACATTTTAATTGCTTCCTGAAGGCTGGACGCACAAGGCACTTTTCAGCAGGTGCTTTTACATCCAAGTTCCGTACGTTATTGCTAAACCCAACGCCCCCCTGAGGTCAGCGCCCCCAAATCCAGATCAGCACCCAGTGCGGCCTTGCCGCTTGCACCGCCCTAAAGCAGGCACTGATTGAGGTACAAAGGAAGGAACTGCTGAGCTTCCTGCTTGCTGATCAATTCACAGCAGTAACAAACCAAATGGACTCGTTTCTGCTGCTGGTTCAAAGCAATGAACAGCAGCTATGGGCATGGATTCCCCAGATAATTGGAAACATTGAAGAACTTCGCAGTGAGGTACTTTGGAAGAGCCTCTCATAGGTCCCTGCGTGGGATCACAGCAAAGGAAATAAGTCTAATAGGGGATGGCTTAGGAGCTTTATCTTGATGTTATGAGTGCACCCTCCCTCACTGCATGTTCACTTTCTTCCATCATATTTTACCCTTCTAAACGTAAGACAGGAACAGTATTGTTTTTTTTATTTCTACTTTAGTTATGTTTTATAAAGTTCTTAAATGTTTCAGCATCGTTCTTTACAAAGAGGCCAAGACCTGGCAGATTAGTAATAAAATTGGAAATTTAATTGACACTGATACCAAATGTTTTTGCTTATCAGCACCATCAGAGACATTCATTCAAGGAGTGATTGAATATAATTTCCCAAATTTGTCCGAGGAATTGGAATGACTACATCAGATGTATATCAGTGCTAACCCTTATTATCGTCAGCCAAAACATGGTTCGTTTATACTGAAATTCCTTCAGACACGTATTGGCAAAAAACTATTGAAATCTAACGTTTTGCTTGATGTGTGTATAGAAGCACCTTTTGAGTTCCCTTCCCTTAGGCATAGCTACACTCCTTATCAAGACATCTCTTTTCACAATCCCTTGTGGATCTTTTCAATTAGTCTAAAATATTTTTGCGCTCACGTAGTGTGAGGAGGGATTGATATTCTAAAGTGTTGTCATTGCAATAATCATATTGAATTTGCTAATTCTGTATTGTGATGCTATTAATTGTGTTTGACCAATGACTTTGTGTTTCACCACTGCGCATATTAGTTGCTCAATGTTCACCAGTAGCACATTATGGCCCTCATTCTGACCCTGGCGGTCGGTGATAAAGCGGCGGCCAAGCCGCCAACAGGCCGGCGGTCTAAAATATGCAATTCTGACCCTGGCGGGAACCGCCAACACAGCCCGCCAACTTAACACTCCGACCGCCACAGCGGTACAAACAAACAGCGCGGCGGTTCCCGCCAACAGCCCGGCGGCAGACAAAGTACCGCCCACCCTATTACGACCCACCAATCTGCCACCTTTTCCGGGGCGGGAGCACCGCCGATAAGAACACGGCGGAAACAGACTACGAACGGGAAAACGCTCACCTCTACGCACTCCACGCGAGATTCCGGCAGTATGGAGCCAGAGTTGCAGGTCATCCCCGCACTCCTATTCCTGCTCATATACCAGGAGCACGCCCGGCGGCGCGGAAGACATCGGTGAGTACGGCACCTACGACACAGGGGAGGGAAAAGATTACCGGCACACACCCACCCACCCACACCCACTACAACACACACATCAATGCATTCCCACAGATCACTGTCACAGCCCACAAACCACCCCCCTCCGAAATAATGCAAAGACCAAAAGAAGAGATCATAAACGGGCAGATATATTGAAATATGTACACCAGTAATCCCAATAAATAAATAAACTATGTACAAAATATATACAGCTACTAAATGTAGTCCAACCACTGTCGGTGGATCACAGGGGTCCTGTGCAAAGGGGCAAGGCCCAGTCCCACGACAAGAACTCCACGGAGAGAACACTGCAGGGGCATCAGAAAGAAAATAGGACAGGCACCTCAGGGGGAAGGGAAGGGGGGGCACCTCAGCCACTTGAGTACACGACGCCAGATCCACGAGGGGACTCCATGACCACTGGCCCATCCTGGGGAGACAGTCCATACAGTGGGTGGCCTGCCCACTGGGCCATCCTGGGGAGAGCAAAGCCACAGTCCAAACAGTCCATACAGTGGGTGGCCTGCCCACTGGGCCATCCTGGGGAGAGCAAAGCCACAGTCCATACAGTCCATACAGTGGGTGGCCTGCCCACTGGGCCATCCTGGGGAGAGCAAAGCCACAGTCCATACAGTCCATACAGTGGGTGGCCTGCCCACTGGGCCATCCTGGGGAGAGCAAAGCCACAGTCCATACAGTCCATACAGTGGGTGGCCTGCCCACTGGGCCATCCTGGGGAGAGCAAAGCCACAGTCCATACAGTCCATACAGTGGGTGGCCTGCCCACTGGGCCATCCTGGGGAGAGCAAAGCCACAGTCCAAACAGTCCATACAGTGGGTGGCCTGCCCACTGGGCCATCCTGGGGAGAGCAAAGCCACAGTCCATACAGTCCATACAGTGGGTGGCCTGCCCACTGGGCCATCCTGGGGAGAGCAAAGCCACAGTCCATACAGTCCATACAGTGGGTGGGCTGCCCACTGGGCCATCCTGGGGAGAGCAAAGCCACAGTCCATACAGTCCATAACAGACCCCACTGCCACTGGAGGAGGCAAGTTGGCCAGAGGACATCCTGCAGCCCTGCCCGAGATAGATCCTGCCCTGCCACGTCTGCCAAAGGGCCAGCGGTTCTTGCCCTGAAGGGCCCAGTTCAGCGGTTCTTGAGACGGCGGGGCCCAGTTCAGCGGTTCTTGCCCTGAACGGCCCAGTTCAGCGGTTCTTGAGACGGCGGGGCCCAGTTCAGCGGTTCTTGCCCTGAAGGGCCCAGTTCAGCGGTTCTTGAGACGGCGGGGCCCAGTTCAGCGGTTCTTGCCCTGAAGGGCCCAGTTCAGCGGTTCTTGAGACGGCGGGGCCCAGTTCAGCGCTCCTTGCCTTGAAGGGCCCAGTTCAGCGGTTCTTGAGACGGCGGGGCCCAGTTCAGCGGTTCTTGCCCTGAAGGGCCCAGTTCAGCGGTTCTTGAGACGGCGGGGCCCAGTTCAGCGGTTCTTGCCCTGAAGGGCCCAGTTCAGTTGTTCTTGAGACGGCGGGCCCAGTTCAGCGCTCCTTGCCTTGAAGGGCCCAGTTCAGCGGTTCTTGAGACGGCGGGGCCCAGTTCAGCGGTTCTTGCCCTGAAGGGCCCAGTTCAGCGGTTCTTGAGACGGCGGGGCCCAGTTCAGCGCTCCTTGCCTTGAAGGGCCCAGTTCAGCGGTTCTTGAGACGGCGGGGCCCAGCGGAGCGGTGCTTGAGACGGCGGGGCCCAGTTCAGCGGTCCTTGCCTTGAAGGGCCCAGTTCAGCGGTTCTTGCCCTGAAGGGCCCAGTTCAGCGGTTCTTGAGACGGCGGGGCCCAGTTCAGCGGTTCTTGCCCTGAAGGGCCCAGTTCAGCGGTTCTTGAGACAGCGGGGCCCAGTTCAGCGCTCCTTGCCTTGAAGGGCCCAGTTCAGCGGTTCTTGAGACGGCGGGGCCCAGCGGAGCGGTGCTTGAGACGGCGGGGCCCAGTTCAGCGGTCCTTGCCTTGAAGGGCCCAGTTCAGCGGTTCTTGCCCTGAAGGGCCCAGTTCAGCGGTTCTTGAGACGGCGGGGCCCAGTTCAGCGGTTCTTGCCCTGAAGGGCCCAGTTCAGCGGTTCTTGAGACGGCGGGGCCCAGTTCAGCGGTTCTTGAGACGGCGGCCGGTCTATGGCCAACTGCTAATTGCCTGGTGGTGCCCTCCTGGGCAGCGGGGATGGTGCTCCTTCACTGCCCACCTGGGCTGTGGGTGGTGGGGCCCTCCTGGCCAGCTGGGCTGGGTCCTCCCTGGGCAGCGGCTATGGGGGTGGTGGGCTCTCCCGGGGCAGCTGTGCCGGTTCCTCCCGGGGCAGCGGCTATGGGGGTTGTGGGCTCCTCCTGGGCAGCAGGCCTGCTGCCTGACCTCTCCGACTTGCTGCCCTTGCCCTCCTTAGTCGTGGGCCTGTGGCCCTTTCCTCCCTTTGGAGCTGTGGCTGGTGACTGTCTCTGGGTGGTGTCCGGGGGGGATGTAGAAGGCGGGCTCCTGCGGCGACCCTTCCGCCTTCTGCTCCTCTTCCCAGGGGGTGGGCTGGCTGTCCCCTTGCTGCTGGGCGAAGACCCAGACATGCGGGCTGGCGGGCTCCAATACCCCTGCACCCTTGTCAAGGGGGCTGCAGGGCTGGTGGTGGCTGAGGTGCTCTTCTTACCCCGACGAGAAGGAGGGGGGGGCTCAGGGTCAGGAAAGAAGTTAGTAGTGGCGAGGAAGAGCTTCTTGGGACAATGGAGAGTGGTAGGTACAGTGGGAATGGGAGTGGAGGGAGAGGATGTGGTTGTAGGTGAGTCACGTTTGCTGTCTTTGGGTGCAGGTGCAGGAGGGATAGGCTGTCGTGAGGTGGATGGCTGTTGGGTGGGTGGGTGGCTGCGTTTGTGTGGTGTGGAAGAGGGGGTGACAGACACAGTGGGAGAGGACACAGGGGACGTGTAAATGGCAGTGGGGGTGGTGACTGCACGTGTGCGGACTGGAGTGGAGGGTGTGCTGGTGATGGAAACATTGGCTGATGGTGAGGTGAATGGAGGTGTGAGTGTAGACGTCACAGGGAGGGAGGAGGGAGACGAGGAGGTGGGGGTCACAGAGGTGGTAGTGACTGTTGGCATGTCTGCATCGGAATGTTGCGTGTGTGAATGTCTGCGTGATCTGTGGTGCTTATGTTTGGATGAGCTTCTCTTGGGTGTTGAGGTGTGTGCAGGCTGGTCTGATGGTGTGGGTGGGACAGGCAGAGGAACAGGAGACTGGGAGGAGGGAGTTAGTAGAGGCAGGCAGGAGACAGGGACAATGGCTGCCGTCAGTGCTGAGGCCAGAGCCTGGAACGATCGCTGATGGGCAGCCTGACCCGAATGAATGCCCTCCAGGTACGCATTGCTGCGATTAACCTCCCTCTCCACCCCCTGGATGGCATTCAAAAGGGTAGTCTGCCCAACAATGAGCATTCGGAGGAGGTCAATGACCTCCTCACTGAGGGCAGCGGGGGTAACAGGGGCAGGGCCTGAGGTGCCTGGGGCGAAGGAGATGCCCGGCTTCCTGGCAGAGCGGGCACGGGGCGAACGCTGAGGGGCTGCTGGGAGGGCAGAGATGGTGCGCTGGGTGGCGGCTGTACCTGTAATGGCGGGGGGCACGGATGGTGCCACCCCCGCAAGGGAGCCCCCTTCCGAGGACGTGTCCGTGTCGCTGCAGGGTCCAGTCGTCCCCGTCGTGGAGCTCCCCTCGCCCTCCGTCTCACTGGTCCAGTCTGACTCTGTGGCATGGCCCTCCTGGGCCATGTGAGATGCAGCTCCCTCCTGCCCCGATGCCACTTCTCCTCCGCCTGATGATGCTGATGCACACAAGCACAGAAAGACAAACAAAAAGGGGGGGGGAGAGAGAAATAAAGGGATATTGATTACATGGATCTCCGGTACAGTTAGCGGACATGACAGACACAGATGCCCCCTGCACTAAGTTGCGCACTTGGGGTCCGCTACGCATTCCGTGGAACATGCCCTACACGCCTAGAGTTGACAACTGCACCCATGGATGACACGGCCCAGGGATGGCTGTACTGACAAACTACTGAGGGTGGTGGCTGGGGACACAGGGGCTTACGGGGGTGCCCAGCCTACAGATATCGCCCTGGCCTAGGGGGACCCCCAGCCCTCCTCCCCCACCCAGACACCTCCACTGCGCGACAACAGAGTAGATAATGCTTGTACTCACCCCCTTGTGTCTGCTGTGCTGCCCTCACGCGCCCATCCAATTCAGGGTAGGCCACCGCCAGGATCCGGAACATCAGGGGGCTCAGTTGACGGCAGGCACCCCGCCTACATTGGGAGGCCATCCCCAGCAGAGACTCGGCGGTCTTCTTGGTCCCGCGGCGGATGTCCTCCCACCTCTTGCGGCAGTGGGTGCCCCGTCAATGGTGGACCCCCAGGGCCCGGACTTCCTTGGCGATGGCACGCCAAATCCCGATCTTCTCATGGGCGCGGACCTATGTGACACGTACAGGGAGGGAGAAATACCACGTTCAAGTTTCTCAGCATTTTCCTTTCCAGTGGCCCAACGCCCCCCATCCCCGCCAGGCCCCCCGCCATGCCCCCCGTCATGCCCAACATGCCCAACATGCCCCCCATCCCCGCCAGGCCCCCCGCCAGGCCCAACATGCCCCCCATCCCCGCCAGGCCCCCCGCCATGCCCCCCGCCATGCCCAACATGCCCCCCATCCCCGCCAGGCCCCCCGCCATGCCCCCCGCCATGCCCAACATGCCCCCCATCCCCGCCAGGCCCCCCGCCATGCCCCCCGCCATGCCCAACATGCCCCCCATCCCCGCCATGCCCCCCGCCAGGCCCAACATGCCCCCCATCCCCGCCAGGCCCCCCGCCATGCCCAACATGCCCCCCATCCCCGCCAGGCCCCCCGCCATGCCCCCCCGCCATGCCCAACATGCCCCCCATCCCCGCCAGGCCCCCCGCCATGCCCCCCGCCATGCCCAACATGCCCCCCATCCCCGCCATGCCCCCCGCCAGGCCCAACATGCCCCCCATCCCGCCAGGCCCCCGCCATGCCCAACATGCCCCCCATCCCCGTCAGGCCCCCCGCCATGCCCCCCCGCCATCCACAACATGCCCCCCATCCCCGCCAGGCCCCCCGCCAGGCCCCCCGCCAGCCCCAACATGCCCCCCATCGCCGCCAGGCCCCCCGCCAGGCCCCCCGCCAGCCCCAACATGCCCCCCATCCCCGCCAGGCCCCCAAGCCAGCCAGTGGCCCCAAATCCATATTGAATTAAACTCACTTGTTGGTCTGGAGGACCGTAGAGTAGCGCATACTGGGGGAGGACCCCATCCACAAGTTTCTCCAACTCCTCTCCAGTGAAGGCAGGGGCCCTTTCCCCAGTCGCAGCAGCCATTGTCCCTTCCAGACCGAGGTCACAGCAACACTTGCAGTATAGGTCCTCTCCTGTGAAAGTTCAAGTCGCAAGTGGATAAGTAGATAGAAAATGGCGGTCACGTCCGCGGCGGTGCGTACCGCGGCGGTGCGTCCCGCCACCGCCGGCGCCCTTCGCCATTGGCTCCTGAAACCCATAGGCTTCAATGTTAACCAATGCGGCTTCGCGCCGCGGTCTTCGCCCGCCGCGGTGTGCCACGCCAGCGCATTGACCTCACATCCCATTGTCACACTTCACAGGTCAGGCAGCCGCCATTTCCAGGGCCCACATGGCTCAATTTCAACTGCGTCACACAGGCCTAGGCCTTGCATAGCCACTCAGACACGCCATTCACTGCATAGAGAATCGTATACTGTGCTAGCTGTGAGTACGTACCTGTGGGTTGCTTGACTGTGTGCTCCATGTTGTCCTTCCTAGGCACCGTCCGCTGGGTTGGGCGAGGAGACGGATGAATCCTCCCGTGTACCGACCGCTGGTGGACCTGTCGACAATGGAAGAACGCCACATTATCCTGACCTACCGTCTTAACCGTGCCACTATCCATGAACTGTGTGCCCAGCTGGAGCCCGACCTGATGTCCCCCATCCGCCAACCCACAGGGATTCCCCCTCTGGTGCAGGTCATGTCAGTACTCCATTTCTTGGCAAGTGGGTCATTTCAGACAACCGTGGGAATTGCTTCCGGGATGTCTCAGCCCATGTTTTCGAAGGTGTTATCCAGAGTGTTGTCTGCCCTGATGAAATCCGTGAGGAACTACATCATTTTCCCTGAGGTGGGCGAATTGGCTACAGTGAAGGGTGATTTCTACGCCCTTGGACATATTCCCAACGTAATTGGTGCCATTGATGGGACCCATGTGGCTTTGGTTCCCCCAAGAGACAGGGAGCAGGTGTACAGGAACAGAAAAAATTACCATTCAATGAACATCCAGGTGGTGTGTTTGGCTGACCAGTACATCTCGCATGTAAATGCCAAATTCCCAGGGTCAGTGCATGACGCCTACATCCTCAGGAATAGCAGCATCCCTTACGTGATGGAACAGCTACAGAGACACCGTGTATGGCTAGTGGGGGACTCTGGGTACCCCAACCTGTCGTGGCTACTGACCCCAGTAAGGAATCCCCGGACCAGGGCAGAGGAACGGTACAATGAGGCCCATGGGCGTACTAGGAGGGTGATCGAACGCACCTTTGGCCTCCTAAAGGCCAGGTTTCGCTGCCTGCATATGACAGGTGGATCCCTAATGTACTCACCTAAGAAGGTGTGTCACATCATCGTGGCCTGCTGCATGCTTCACAACCTGGCTTTGCGCCGCCAGGTGCCTTTCCTGCAGGAGGATGGTCGAGACGGTGGTGTTGTGGCAGCGGTGGAACCTGAGGAGAGTGACGAGGAGGAAGACGACGGGGCTGAAACAGACAACAGGGACAGAATCATTGAACAGTACTTCCAATAGGACACAGGTAACATTTCAAAGATAATTTAGTAAATGTTAACTACTCTCCAGCATCTCTGCTGCCTGTCTATTTGCCCCAGTGTATGATGACTGAGTTTTGGCTTTTCCCTCCCTATTTCAGATCTGGGGTCCCCACTACGAGTCCTGTGCTTCGTTTCCCCATGGACTACAGCTTTGTGGCAGCTGTTTGTTGACTTCACCATGTACAAGGACATATTTGCACTGTCATGTCAATTACAATCTATTGAAATCACAGCCAGACTCCTGATATTTTGGTGCAAAATAGGTGTTTATTTAAGTGCTCAAAATGGGATGGGTGGTTTCAAGTGGGTGGGGGCTATGGTGAAGGAATGTCCATGGCAGAGTCCAGAGTAACAGTCACACAGGTGCATTGTCCAGAGGCCTGTGGAGAGATGGAGCATGGGCAGTTCAAGGATGGACAGGGTGACAATGTGGGACAGTGGGATGACATCAGGTGGTATCCTTTGCTGGCGGGGGTCTTGACATCCTACTCTGTCTTCTTGCGAGATCTCAGGGCCCTCTTGCGGGGTGGTTCTTCTCCTGCAGGAGGTGGGGGTCTGGTGGGCTGCTGCTGTGCGGGGGCCTCCTGTCCACTAGCGCCGGCGGAGGTGGTTGGCTGTTCTTGGTCCAGGCTAGTGGCAGGGGCCCTTGGGTGTTGTTCAGTGTCCGCCCTGTTGTTGACGAGGTCCTGCAGCAGCCCTACCATGGTAACCAGGGTGGTGTTGATGGCTCTGATGTCCTCCCTGTACCCCCGATAGTGTTCCTCCTGCAGCACCTGGATCTCCTGGAACCGGGCCAGTACCGTCGCCATCGTCTCCTGGGAGCGGTTGTATGCTCCCATGATGGTGGTGAGGACCTCGTGGAGAGTGGGTTCCCTGGGCCTCTCCTCCCCCCCCTGTCGCACAGCTGCCCTCCGAGTTCCCCTGTTTCCCTGGGCCTCTGCCCCCTGGCCGGTGTGCCCACTACCACTGCCCCCAGGTCCCTGTTGTTGTTGGGGTGGTGGGTTATCCTGGGTGCCCTGTAGTGGTAGACACACCGCAGATTGACGCGCCCTGGAGACAGAGGCATGGGCCCGCTGGGTGGGAGCTGTGCTGGTGTTCCCAGAGGGGTTTAGGTCTGTAGTGGCCTGGGCCTGTGTGAGGGGAACCGACTGTCCAGAGGTCCCCGATGGTCCGGGCTGGTCATCGGTGTCCAGGTCGACAGAGCTGCTGTCATCGCTGACGGCCTCTTGGGTGGGGGGTGTGGATAATTCTGGCCCCTCCGCCGCGGTGTGTTGACGGTCGGGTCCTGCAGGGGTATAGAGGTATGGTTATAGTTTCAATGTGTCGCATATGGGTGTATCTGTGGGTTCTCGTGTCCCCAAGTGCTGGCATTCGTGTGTGGGGGCTTTGGTGAGGGTGGCTTGTGGGGGGGATGTGTATATGCATTGGGCATGCTTTGGTGATGGGTGTCCATGCTTAGTGGACGCATGCAGGCCTAGGTTTTGGGATGTGTGGGTTGTGATGGTGAGACATTGGCGGGGAATAGGTGTGCTGGGGGTGGGGGTGAGGATGGTGGTGGGGGTGAGGATGGTGGTGGGGGTGGGGGTGAGGGTGGGGTTCGAGGATGGGGGTGAGGGTGGGGTTCGAGGATGGGGGTGAGGGTTGGGGTATGATTTGGCATGCAGGTGGGGGGGAAGCAGTATTGAAGCTTCAACTTACCAGTATCCATTCCTCCGCCGACTCCTGCGAGGCCGTCAGGATGCAGGATGTTCAAGACTTCCTCCTCCCATGATGTGAATTGTGGGGGTTGAGGTGGGGGTCCTCCGCCAGTCTTCTGCACGGCGATGTTGTGCCTGGATACCATGGAACGCACCTTCCCCCGTAGGTCGTTCCATCGCTTCCTGATGTCTTCCCGATTTCTGGGGTGCTGTCCCACTGCGTTCACCCTGTCGACAATCCTCTGCCATAGCTCCGTCCTCCGGGCAATGCTGGTGTATTGTATCTGTGTGCCGAACAGCTGGGGCTCTACCCGAACGATTTCCTCCACCATGACCCTGAGTTCTTCGTCTGTGAAGCGGGGTTGTCTTTGGGGTGCCATGGGGTGGTGCGTATGATGTGTGGGGTGGAGTATGTGTATTTAAGTGAGTTGAGTGTGGTGGTGTGTGTTGTTTTGTGTGTGGATAGTGTGTGGGTGATGGTGTTGAGTGGCTGTGGCTGTTATTTTTTGGATGCTGGTGTCTCGCTCTTGCCTTCTTGACGAATTTCTTAGCGTAGGGGTTTGTGGGTGATGTGGGTGTGTGTTTTATATTGTATTGTGTGTGTGGGAGTGGTGTGTGTATGTGTATCAGGTGTGTGGGATTCAAATCGTCCAATGTGGCTGAGTTTTGTTCGTTTGTGTGTATTCTGACCGCGGCGGTGTGTCCCGCCAATGGAATACCGCGTTTGAATGACCGCCGCGTGGATTCGTGGGTCGTAATGGGATGGGCGTATTTCTGTTGGCGTGGCGGTGGAGGTTTGGTCACCTCCACCTTTCCGCCGACCGCTGGTCTGGCGGTCTGTTGTGGCGGTCGGATTTTCGGAGGTTTGCCTTCTGCGGGTCAGAATGACCGTGGCGGGTTTCCGCGACCGCGGCGGGATTATGGAGGATTTCTGACCGGCGGTAGGCGCCTTTTACCGCCGAGGTCAGAATGACCCCCTATATGTTTTGTTCAGTTTAGCTGCCTATTGGCTTTAACATGGAGTTAGCCATTATATTCTGTATTCAGCTTAGCCGCCTATTGGCTTTGACATGGAGTTAGCCATTACATTTTGTATTCAGTTCAGCTGCCTATTGGCTTTGACATGATATTAGACATTACATTTTGTATTCAGCTCAGCTGCCTATTGGCTTTGACATGATATTAGACATTACATTTGATATTTAGGTTAGCTGCCTATTGGCTTTGACATGACATTAGCAGTTTAGCTGCCTATTGGCTTTGACATGATATTAGACATTACATTTTGTATTCAGGTTAGCTGCCTATTGGCTTTGACATGACATTAGCAGTTTAGCTGCGTATTGGCTTTGACATGACATTAGACATTACATTCTGTATTTAGGTTAGCTGCCTATTGGCTTTAACGTGGAGCTAGACATTGCAGTTGAGACATTACAGATGTCTGTATTCTTCCAAGCTGTGTTTTTCCACAAGATGGACCAATCTGTTTTCTTCACACCAGACCTTAGCTGATAAGAGCACGTAGATTTTGTGTTTACCTCGCAATCCAGTCTGAGAGCGGAATGGCTCAGAGAACTGGCCATTCTCCAAGGTCATTCAGATATCACACTGAGTTTGCTTTTAAGGATGACTCTGGTCTACAGTGAGTGGGAGTCGAATCTGCTTGACTTCAGGCTGGAGCTAGACGTCAGTTGCCAGTCTCCCGTTTGGGTAGATAATCTCTTTCTCACAGTTGACCGGAGTCATCAACTTGCAGACCCCAGAAAGATGAAGCTGAAGATAGGCCCTACTTGCTCATACGGTGATGAATATTGACTTTTATGCTTTGCTTTGCCATTATATTATGCTATAATCATATATATTTGCTGTGTACATTGCAACTGAGAAGTACTGTGATATATTGTGCTTTCATTGCTGCGACTACTCTTTTAAACGTGTGCTTGAAATCTACTAATTTTGTCTCTCAAGAACTTGTGGGTGAGGGAGAATTAACAACAATAATGGTCTTCTTTGAGCTCAGAAGTGCATTCCAGAGAGGTTCTGTAAGCTCCGATAGGAGATATGTAGGAAAGCAGAACATGTATTTGAAAGGAAAGTGATTGAGATTATTATTTTACTGGTAAAGGTCAGTCAGAGTAAAGCCTTCCTTCTATTTCATCATCTTTATTATATCATGAAAGAGAAGTAACTAAAAATCAAAATGGTCTCTAAATTCTTCATGGGATAATAATGTTTTGGTACCAAATTATTTTCAAATTATTTGCTTCATTGACTAAGTGTGAGCTTCATGTTGCCTGCTACTTCAACATTTATAACTATAAAAAGAAGAATTGGCAAAGCCAATTTGTCTCACCTTTTAGGACTGCTGGCTTTGCCAATGGTTATTAGCGGTGCTTTGCAGCAATGCTAAACATTATACTAACTGACAAAAGGCGCTATGATGCAGTCGCAGTGACCATGTCATTTTATAGACATATGCAGCGGTGGCCACCACAAATCTCAAAGGGAAGGGTGTGAGAGGGGTAATGACGGGGGGAATAAAAAAAAATATTTAAAAAAACCTTACTTTCAGCAAACCGCCTCACGCTCCTCTTCTCTTCTGGTGTGCCAGCATTCACTGGGACACCAGCACAGGCTCCCCAGCAATCCTGGCCCTGCTTTCATGCTAAACCTAGCATGAAAGCAGCATCAGAATTGGTCTGAGTGTTTTGGACTGACAGTCAGACACAACCCTGGGGTCTGTGCAGTTTCTCCAGCACGGCTGTTCAAAGCAGCCGAGTTGGAGAAACCTGAGTGCGCATGTGTGTTTAGCCGGCCTGAGTTGGCCCACCAAACACATGTGCACTTAGGTGCACTCTCTCCTCCTCCTCTCTCCTCCCTACCATGGCCCAGCCCTGCCCTTCCCTGTACACGCTGCTGGCTGAGCCAGCAGATGAAAGGTAAAATGATTATAAAATACCCTATTATCTTTCCGCTCCTGGCTCTTAGCCAGGGAGATTTTGCGAAGGAGCTGCCCCTGGCCACATGCACGCTCCTGCATAAAGCTTCCGGGGGTTTCATTTTATTTACTGATGGGAGTTGGAATGGTGATTTTTTTTTTTTTTTAAAGGCTGTGCCAAAGCATTTTTTTCCCAAAAATGGGTCGAGGGAAGCAATGTGGAGAGTTGGAGTGGAAGCAAGACAGAGGGCGTTGCGGGGGGAAGGATCACAGAGCAAGGGGTCGGAAGCAACCCTGAGTGTGGCAAGAGAAGTAGACAAGACGGGCAAGAGAGAGCACAGTAGAGTGTGGAAAAACAGAAGCACATATTAAAGAAATAGCACATTGTGGAACAGGGAGAAGCATACAGGTGAGAAAGCACTGCAGGGGAGAACCACAGACGGGTAAGTACAGCATGAGGGATGTGGAGGAGAAACAGGCAAGAACAATAGAGCATGGTGGACAGGCGAAGAGAAGTACACAATGGAGACAGGTAAAAAACACATGCACTCTCATGGAGTGCCTAGCCAAAAAGAAAGGAGTGTCTGAGAAACTAAGCAGTGGAAGGACACAAGAAGTGAGGCCATTCTCCTGGGGAGGGACAAATACAAGAAGAGGAAGGAAAGACCACACAACTAGTCTTTGAAGCAGGATTCATTGCATGATTAGGGTGCTTTATTGAAAGTATTTCACGTAATGCGACAAACACTATGGCCCTCATTACAACCCTGGTGGTCGGTGTTAAAGCGGCGGTAATACCGCCAACAGACTGGCAGAAAAAAAAATTGAATCACGACCATGGCAGAAACCACCAACATAGACAGCCACTTTAACACTCCAACCGCCATGGCGGTAGAAATAAACACTGCGGCGGTCACCGCCAACAGACAGGCGAAGGACAAAGTACCGCCCACTGTATCACAGCAGGCCTATCCGCCACCTTTTGCGGGGCGGAACCAACGCTATCAAAAGCACGGCGGAAACAGTACACAGAAGGGAAACCACTCACCTCTCGACACCCAACAAGGAACCAGGACGCCATGGAGCCCGAACTACACATACTGCCTATGCTGTCTTCCTCCTGCTCTAACAGGAGCAGGACAGACGCCGTCGACGACCACAGTGAGTACTGCACCTACAACACAGGGGAGGGGGGAAGGGAAAAGAGAGTGACACACACACGCAACACGCAATACTCCCACCCCGACCCTCACCCTCACCCACAAGAACATACACACAAATACATGCAGCAACATTACATATACTCCCCCCCACCCCCTGGAAGAACGCAAGGACAAAATTAAATGATTGTAATGATTGTAATCATGAAAAGTCAGATAGTGAAAGTTCAAAATTCAGTACATACAAATATGTACACCAACTACATAAGTCCGGATAGTGTACCAATCATTGTCCGTGGACCAGTGGTCCCAAAATGCATGGGCGAAGCCCACACAAGATACCTGACTTGAAACGGAGAAAACACTGCAGGGGCATCAGATCGAAAATAAACAGGCACCTCAGGGGGAAGGGAAGGGGGGGCACCTCAGCCGGATGAACGCATGATGCCACTGCTGCACGAGGGGGCTTCTTGCCCATTGCTGTATCCTGGGGAGTGCAAAGCCACAGTCTCTCAAGTCTCTCCAGTGGGTGGTTTGCCCACTGCTTTATCCTGGGGAGTGCAAAGCCACAGTCTCTCAAGTCTTTACAGTGGGTGGTTTGCCCACTGCTTTATCCTGGGGAGTGCAAAGCCACAGTCTCTCAAGTCTCTCCAGTGGGTGGTTTGCCCACTGCTTTATCCTGGGGAGTGCAAAGCCACAGTCTCTCAAGTCTTTCCAGTGGGTGGTTTGCCCACTGCTTTATCCTGGGGAGTGCAAAGCCACAGTCTCTCAAGTCTCTCCAGTGGGTGGTTTGTCCACTGCTTTATCCTGGGGAGTGCAAAGCCACAGTCTCTCAAGTCTCTCCAGTGGGTGATTTACCCACTGCTTTATCCTGGGGAGTTCAAAGCCACAGTCTCTCAAGTGGATAACAGTCTCCAGTGGTTCTGGAGGGAGCATGGTGCCCAGAGTGCTTCATCCTGCCAAGGACTGAGGTAGTGGATGTCATTCTCCACTGGTTCTGGAGGGGGCCTGGTGCCCAGAGTGCTTCATCCTGCCAAGGATCAGGTGAGTGGATGTCATTCACCACTGGTTCTGGAGGGGGCATGGTGCCCAGAGTGCTTCATCCTGCCAAGGACTGAGGTAGTGGATGTCATTCTCCACTGGTTCTGGAGGGGGCCTGGTGCTTGGAGTGCTTCATCCTGCCAAGGACTAAGGTAGTGGATGTCATTCTCCACTGGTCCTAGAGGGGGCATGGTGCCCAGAGTGCTTTATCCTGCCAAGGATCAGGTGAGTTGGTGTCATTCTCCACTGGTTCTGGAGGGGGCATGGTGCTCAGAGTGCTCCAAATGCAGTGTGGTCGGTACCATTCCCTCACCTGGGTGTGTGTGCCTCGAGATTGCCGAGGAACAGGTAGCATGATAAGCCATGGAGGCAGAGACATACCCCACACAGCTACGGCTTCGCCTTCCACCTGCAGGTGCAAACAGTGATGGAAGTCATGCCTCATGGAAGCTAGCCAGGGTCCAGGAAGTCTCCTCCAGCCTCGGACGACTGACCACTGGGGATGTTAGCCATGTCAGCGGTGGTGCCACTGTCCGAGCACATCGCGGGGCTGGTGGCGGTGCTTGCGGTGGTGTCTGTGGTGGCGGTGCTGGTGGTGGTGCATGGGTCAGCACCTGTTGAGGGACACAGCAGGACGACTCGTGCAGCCTCGGATGGCTGCCCACTGGGGAAGATGCTGGGGACTGTCGCTGAGGCTGCAGACGTGGTGGTGCAGGTGGCTGTGCAGGTGACGGTGCAGGTGGAGGTGTTGGTGGCGGTGCTGGTGGCGGGCCAGCTTGCGGTGTTCGCCGTCGTACAGGTTGGTGTAGTCGTGGACAGAAGGGGTGACACTAGTCCCTCAGTCGGTGCCACCGTGCCCTGTCCTGACCTGCTCTTCTGCTTTTGTCCCTTCCCCACCTTTGATGGTGCTCCAGGTGACTTGCCACTATCCCCTTTTGTTTTGGCGGAGCCCTTGGTGGCTCGTAGGTGCGGCTTCTCCCTCTGGGATGTGGGCACCTTCTTCACCTTGGCAGGTGGCGGAATGTCCTTGCCCTCGCTATGTGGCACACTGGCAGCCCTGATGGGTGGCGCACTCTATGACCCGCAGTTGCTGGCACCACTGTGCCTGGGGATTTGCTGGCTGAGGTTCTGGGCTGGGACCTGGAAAACCTGGCCCTATGGGAAGGGGGGGAGGTGAAGGGAAGAGGTCAAGGTTTATCAGAAAAGTTTTTTAGACACACTGAGACGGGAAGATGGAGTGGGTTTGGGAGTGGAGGAAGAAGTAGTAGTTGTAGGAGGTGTACGTTTGCTGAATTTGGGTGAAGGTGCATGGGCCGGAGGCTGTTGTGAGGTTGATGGCTGTTGTGTGTGCCTACGTTTGAGTACTTTGGGAGGAGGGCTCACAGACACACTGGGAAAGGACACTGGGGATGTGTGCATGGTAGTGGGGGTGGTGATTGCACGTGAGCGGTGTGTGGTGATGGGCGTGCTGGTATTGGCTGAGGATGTAGTGCATGCAGATGTGAGTGGAGACGTAACAGGGAGGGAGGAGGAGGACGTGGAGGAGGGGGACACAGTGGAGGCAGTGGATGTTGCTGTGTCTGCATGGGGATGGTGCTTGTGTGAGTGCTTGTGTGGTGTGTGGTGCTTATGTTTGCCATGTCCACTCTTGTGTGTTGATGAGTGTGCATGCTGGTCTGATGGTGTGCTTGGGATAGGCTGGGGTACAGGGGATTGGGTCTGGGTAGAGGAAGTTGGAGGGGGGAGGTTGGGCACAGTGACAATGGCTGCCATCAGTGCTGAGGCCAGAGCCTGAAATGCTCTCTGTTGGGCCGCCTGCCCAGAATGAATGCCCTCCAGGTATGCATTTGTTTGTTGCAAATGCCTCTCAAAACCCTGGATGGCATTCAAAATGGTAGATTGCCCAACAGTGAGGGATCTCAGGAGGTCAATAGCCTCCTCACTGAGAGCAGCAGGGCTGAGTGGGGCAGGGCCTGAGGTGCCTGGGGCGAAGGAGATGCCCACCCTCCTGGGTGAGCGGGCATGGAACACACGCTGAGGGGCTGCTGGGAGGGCGGTGCTGGTAGGGGGGGTGGTGGCTGTACCTGTTGATGTGGTGGGCACAGAGGTGCCCGCCACAGCAAGGGAGCTCCCATCAGAGGAGGAGTCGCTGTCTCTGGTGTATGCTCCTGTCCCCGTCGTGGAGCTCCCCTCGCCCTCCGTCCCACTGGTGGCTTTACCCTCCAGGGCCAAGTGGGTTGCAGCTCCCTCTTGCTCCAGTGCCACTGCTCCTCCGCCAGATGATGCTATTGCACACAAGAAAAGGGAGAAAAAACAAAAAGGGGGGGAGACAGAAGAAAAACATATATTCAGTGCATGCAACACCACTACCGTTGGCGGACACAATACACAGGGAGCAGCCCTCTGCACTAAGCCATGCACTAACAGTTCCTAGCAAATTCACATTCCCATGGGGTACGATGCCTAAGTCCAATTGCACACCTGGAAGTCACAGGAGCCTGACTAGGTGTAGATGGCTATTACCACTAGTGGGGTTGGGGTACCACAGAGCCTGCCTCACAAGGGACCTTGCCTACCAAGTTCGCCCTGGCCTAGGGGAACCCACTGCCCAAATTCCCCACCCAGACACCTCGTAATGCATGCAGAGTCAGCTGAATGAGAGTGTACTCACCCCCTTGTGGCTGCTGTGATGCCCTCAAGCACCCATCCAACTCCAGATAGGCCACCGCCAGGATCCGGTACATCAGGGGGGTCATGGTGGGACGGGCCCCCCTGACACGTTGGGAGGCCATCTCCAGCTGGGCCTCCGCCGTCTTCTTGCTCCAGTGGCGCAGGTCCTCCCATCTTTTACGGCAGTGGGTGCTCCGTCTGTGGTACACCCCCAGGGTCCGGACATCCTTGGCGAGGGCACGCCAAATACCCTTCTTCTGGTGGGCTCTGACCTAGAGGAATGGTACAGGAGGAAAGGAAGTTACTCACCTGTCGCGGACCGTCATACTCATTGCCCACCAGTTCCCGCCCATGCCCTGACGCACATACAGTCACCATTCCCACATGCAGGCCTCAGCCCCCCATGTATCTTCCATCCACACCACTCTAAACAGGCATTGCCCACGCAGCATGCTCACAGTGTACTCACCTGTTTTTCTGGACATCCACTAGTTTCTCCAACTCGTCCGAAGTGAAGGCAGGGGCTCTTTCCCCAGACACTGTAGCCATCGTCGCTTCCAGACACAGGTCATAGCAGCACTTGCAGTGTAGGTCCTCTCCTGTTGAAGGTCAGAAATCAAGTGAGGGAACAGACAGAAAATGGCGGTCACGTCCACGGCGGTGCATACCGTCACCACCGGCGTACATCGTCATTGGCTCCTGGGACCCATAGGGCCCAATGTTAACCAATGCAGAATTGTGCCACAGTCCTCGACCGCCCACCGCGACGGTGTACAACGCCAGCATAGTTACCTCATTTCCCCTTGTCCCACCTTACAGGTCAGGCAGCCGCCATTTCAGGGGGCCACATGGGATGGATTAAAAACTGCATCACACCTATCTAGGCTGGGAAAACAGACAGATACCGGCACATTGCTAATTACCAACGTTTCTGCAAATAACACATTGTGATACCTCAGTGTTGGATGACTCTCTGCTCGCTGTTCTCCTCCATAGGGCACGTCTACTGGGGCAGGTGATGAGATGGCGGCATCCTCCAGTGTACAGACCCCTGGTGGACCTGTCGACAATGGAAGAGAGACACATCATAATCATATACAGACTTGATCGTGCAACAATCCTGGAACTGTGTGCCCAGTTGGAGCCAGACCTGATTTCAGCTATCCGCCATCCCACAGGCATCCCGCTCTATTGCAGGTTCTGTCTGTACTCCATTTCCTGTTCAGTGGGTATTTTCAAACAACAGTGGCCATGGCATCAGGGATGTCCCAGCCAATATTCTGTAACGTGTTGTCCAGAGTGTTATCCGCCCTGCTGAAACACATGCGCAGCTACATCGTTTTCCCTCAGGTGGAGGATTTGCGCACAGTGAAAGGTGAATTATATGCCCTGGGACATATCCCCAACATCATTGGTGCCATTGATGGTACACATGTGGCATTTGTACCCCCCTGCAGGAATGAACAGGTGTACAGAAACCGGAAAAGCTACCATTCGATTAATGTGCAGATGGTGTGTTTGGCAGACCAGTACATCTCCCATGTGAATGCCAAGTATCCTGGCTCAGTGCATGACGCTTACAATTTGAGGAATAGCAGCATCCCTTATGTGATGGGGCTACTCCAGAGGCACTGTGTGTAGCTAATAGGTGAGGCCAAGGTCCCAACACAGTTGACATAGGTGTCTGGGTATGGGGTTGTCCCTAAGGGTTAGTGTGTGTCTAACAGCTGTCCCTCAACATTTGCAGGTGACTCTGGTTACCCCAACCTGTCATGGCTACTGAGCCCAGCGAGGAATCCCAGGACCAGGGCAGAGAAACGCTACAATTAGGCACATGGGCAAACTAGGAGGATTATAGAACGCACCTTCGGCCTCCTGAAAGCCAGATTCCGGTGCCTCCATCTGACAGGTGGCTCCCTATACTACTCACGGAAGAAGGTGTGCCAGATAATCGTGGCCTGCTGTATGCTGCACAACCTGGCTTTGCAATGCCAGGTGCCTTTTCTGCAGGAGGAAGGGCCAGATGGTGGTCTTGTGGCAGCTGTGGAGCCTGTGGACAGTGAAGAAGAGGAGGCAGAAGAAGAAGATGTCAACAACCGAAACAACATCATCATGCAATAGTGTAGGAGGCTGGCCTGGCTTGTAGTGGGTACCAAAGGTACTTACACCTTGTGCCAGGTCCAGTTGTCCCTTATTAGTAGAAGAGAGGTGTTTCTAGCAGCTTAGGCTGATAGAAGGTAGCTATGGCAAAGCAGCTTAGGCTGAACTAGGAGATATGCAAAGTTCCTACTGTACCACTTATATCATATGCACAATATCATAAGAAAACACAATACTCAGTTACTAAAAATAAAGGTACTTTATTTTTTATGACAATATGCCACAAGTATCTCAGTGAGTACCCTCTGTAAGAAGGTAAGTAATATACACAAGTTATATGTACACAAACCAAAATCAGGTAAGTAAGAGCAAGAAAAGTAATTCAAACAGTGTAGAATTACAATAGGTTACAATAGGAGAACATAGGTCCAGGGGTAACACAAACCATATACTCCAAAAGTGGAATGCGAATCACGAATGGACCCCAGACCTATGGGAGCTTGTAGAGGGTCGCTGGGACTGTAAGAAAACAGTCAGTGTGTCCAAGATACCCCACGCCAAGACCCTGAAAAGTAGGAGTAAAGTACACCTACTTCCCCAAGAGAGCACAATAGTTGTGATAGGGGGATTCTGCAAGAAAAACAAACACCAGCAGTGCACTGACAACGGATTTCTGCACCTGAGGACCTGCAAGGCAAGGGGACCAAGTCCAATAGTCGCAACAGTGTCCGGGGGAGCAGGAGCCCAGGAAACCCTGGATGAAGGTGCAAGGAAGCTGCCTCCGGATGGAAGAAGCTTGGAGTTTTGCAAGAAAGAAGAGGACTAGGAACTCCTTCTTTGGAAGACTGATGTCCCACATCGCGATGAAGCTTGCAGAGGTGTTCCCACGCAGAAATACTGCAAACAAGCCTTGCTAGCTGCAAGGGTTGCAGTAGAGGTTTTTGGGTGCTGCTGAGGACCATGAAGGACCAGGATGTCGCCTTTTGGAAAAGGAGACAGAGGGGGCGCTCAGCAACTCAGAGAGCCCTCACAGAAGCAGGCAGCACCCGCAGAAGTACCCAAACAGGCACTTAGAAGATTAGTGAACCGGAGTCCATGCAAAGTTACAAAAGAGGGTCCCACGATGTTGGAGGCCAACTCAGAGGGTTGTGCACTGCAGGACGGAGAGCTGGGGACCCAGGCTATGATGTGCACAAAGGAAATCCTGGAAGAGTGCACAGAAGCCGGAGCAGCTGCAAATCACGCAGTACACAGCTTTGCAGTCTAGCGTGGGGAGGCAAGGACTTACCTCCACCAAAACTTGGACTGAAGAGTCACTGGACTGTGCGAGTCACTTGGACAGAGTTGCTGTGTTCCAGGGACCATGCTCGTCAGGATGAGAGGGGACCCAGAGGACCGGTAATGCAGTCTTTTGGTGCCTGCGTTAGCAGGGGGAAGATTCTTTCGACCCACAGGAGATTTCTTCGGAGCTTCTATTGCAGGGTGAAGGCAGCTACCCCCAGAGCATGCACCACCTGGAAACAGTCGAGAAAGCCGGCAGGATGAGGCGCGAAAATGTTGCTGGTAGTCGTCTTGCAGTTTTGCTGGCGTCCTGGAGCAGTCAGCGGTCGATCCTTGGTAGAAGTCGAAGAGGGAGATGCAGAGGAACTCTGGTGAGCTCTTGCATTCGTTATCTGAAGAATTCCCCAAAGCAGAGACCCTAAATAGCCAGAAAAGGAGGTTTTGCTACCAAGATAGGAGGATTGGCTACCAAGAGAGGTAAGAGCCTATCAGAAGGAACCTCTGACGTCACCTGCTGGCACTGGCCACTCAGAGCAGCCCGGTGTGCCCCCAACACCTCTGTTTCCAAGATGGCAGAGGTCTGGGACACACTGGAGGAGCTCTGGGCACCTCCCCTGGGAGGTACTGGTCAGGGGAGTGGTCACTCCCCTTTCCTTTGTCCAGTTTCGCGCGAGAGCAGGGCTGGGGGATCCCTGAACCGGTGTAGACTGGCTTATGCAGAGATGGGCACCATCTGTGCCCATCAAAGCATTTCCAGGGGCTGGGGGAGGCTACTCCTCCCAGGCCCTTCACACCTATTTCCAAAGGGAGAGGGTGTAACACCCTCTCTCAGAGGAAATCCTTTGTTCTGCCTTCCTGGGCTAGGGCTGAGGGGTTGGCAGCAGCTGCAGTGGAAACCCCGGAAAGGCAGTTTTCGCAGTACCCGGGTTCTGTGCTAGAGACCCGGGGGATCATGGAATTGTCCCCCCAATACCAAAATGGTATTGGGGTGACAATTCCATGATCTTAGACATGTTACATGGCCATGTTCAGAGTTACCATTGTGACGCTATACATAGGTAGTGACCTATGTATAGTGCACATGTGGAATGGTGTCCCCGCACTCACAAAGTCTGGGGAATTTGCCCTGAACGATGTGGGGGCACCTTGGCTAGTGCCAGGGTGCCCACACACTAAGTAACTTGGCACCCAACCTTCACCAGGTGAAGGTTAGACATATAGGTGACTTATTAGTTACTTATGTGCAGTAGTAAATGGCTGTGAAATAAGGTGGACGTTATTTCACGCAGGCTGCAGTGGCAGGCCTGTGTAAGAATTGTCAGAGCTCCCTGTGGGTGGCAAAAGAAATGCTGCAGCCCATAGGGATCTCCTGGAACCCCAATACCCTGGGTACCTCAGTACCATATACAAGGGAATTATGTGGGTGTATCAGTATGCCAATGTGAATTGGTGAATTTAGTCACTAGCCTGTAGTGACAAATGTGGAAAGCAGAGAGAGCATAACCACTGAGGTTCTGGTTAGCAGAGCCTCAGTGAGACAGTTAGGCACCACACAGGGAACACATACAGGGCACATACTATGAGCACTGGGGCCCTGCCTGGCAGGGTCCCAGTGACACAAGGACTAAAACAACATACATACAGTGAAATATGGGGGTAACATGCCAGGCAAGATGGTACTTTCCTACACAACCCCTCCCAAACGAAGGACAATAAGACTAGCCATGACCTGATGAGTCTTCATTGTCTAAGTGGAAATATTTGGAGAGTCCATCTGCATTGGAGTGGGTACTCCCAGGTCTATGTTCCACTGTATAGTCCATTCCCTGTAGAGATATGGACCACCTCAACAATTTAGGGTTTTCACCTTTCATTTGTTTTAGCCAAAGTAGAGGTTTTCTGGTGTGTCTGAACAATAAAGTGAGTGCCAAACAGGTATGGCCTCAACTTTTTCAGTGCCCAGACCACAGCAAAGGCCTCCCTCTCTATGGCAGACCAACGCTTTTCTCTAGGGGTCAACCTTCTGCTGATAAAAGCAACTGGTTGATCCTGGCCCTCAGAATTCAGTTGTGATAAGACTGCCCATACCCCTAATTCAGATGCATCAGTTTGAACAATGAATTTCTTGGAGTAACATGGGGTTTTTAGGACAGGTGCAGAGCACATGGCCTGTTTGAGCTCCTCAAAAGCTTTCTGACAGCTAGCTGTCCAGAACACCTTCTTAGGCATTTTCTTACTTGTGGGATCATTGAGAGGGGCTGATATGACGCCCTCGTTTTTAATGAATCTCCTGTAATACCCTGTGAGGCCTAAAAAGGCTCTCACTGGGTCTGAGTTGTAGGGGAACCCAATCCATGATTGTCTGTATGTTCCCCTGTAGTGGTGCAATCTGTTCTCCACCTACCAGGTGGCCCAGATAAACCACTTTCCCCTGCCCTATCTGGCACTTTGAGGCCTTGATAGTGAGGCCTGCCTTTTGCAGGGCCTCCAAAACTTTCCAAAGGTGGACCAGGTGCTCATCCCAGGTTGAGCTAAAGACAGCAATATCATCAAGATATGCTGCACTGAAAACCTCCATCCCTTGCAGGACTGTGTTCACCAACCTCTGAAAAGTGGCAGGTGCATTTTTCAAACCAAAGGGCATCACTGTGAATTGGTAGTGCCCTCCTATAGTTGAACATGCAGTCTTTGGTTTCGCATCTTCTGCCAATTTGATCTGCCAATACCCTGCAGTCAAATCAAAAGTGCTAAGATACTTGGCAGATGCCAGTGTATCAATGAGCTCATCTGCCCTGGGTATAGGGTGAGCATCAGTTTTTGTTACCTGATTGAGACCTCTGTAGTCTACACAAAACCTCATCTCCCTTTTTCCATCTTTTGTGTGAGGCTTTGGTACAAGCATCACTGGGCTAGCCAATGGGCTTTCAGAAGGCTCAATCACTCCCAGATCCAACATTTTCTGCACCTCTTGTTTAATGCAATCTCTGACATGGTCAGGCTGCCTATAAATCTTACTTTTGACTGGCAGTTTGTCTCCAGTATCAATTGTGAGTTCACACCAGGATGTTGTGCCTGGTACAAATGAAAAGAGGTCAGAAAATTGTCCTAGGAGATTGATGCAGTTGTCTTTCTGTTCTGCAGTCAGACAATCTGCCAAAACTACTCCCTCCACTAAGGCATCTGCTTCAGTGGTGGAGATGAGATCAGGAAGAGGGTCACTCTCTTCTTCCTGTCCCTCATCTGTTGCCATGAGCAGGCTGAGATCAGCCCTGTCATAGTAGGGTTTCAGGCGGTTGACAGGAATCACCCTGAGGGGACTCCTGGCAGTGGCCAGGTCTACCAGCTAGGTAACCTCACCCTTTTTCTCAACAATTAGATGGGGTCCACTCCATTTGTCTTGGAGTGCTCTTGGGGCCACAGGATCCAATACCCACACCTTCTGTCCTGGTTGGTACTGGACCAGAACATCTTTCTGGTCATGCCATTGCTTTTGCAGCTCCTGGCTGGCCTGAAGGTTTTTGCTGGCCTTTTTCATGTACTCAGCCATTCTGGATCTTAGGCCAAGTACATAATCCACTATGTCCTGTTTAGGAGCTTTTAAAGGTTGTTCCCAACCCTCCTTCACAAGAGTGAGTGGACCTCTTACAGGGTGTCCAAAGAGGAGTTCAAAGGGGCTGGAAGCCCACTCCTTTCTGGGGTACCTCCCTGTAAGCAAAAAGGAGGCAAGGTAAGAGGACATCCCATCTCCTCCTGAGTTTTTCAGGGAGTCCCTTTATCATACCTTTGAGAGTTTTATTAAAGCTCTCTACCAGTCCATTAGTCTGTGGATGGTAAGGAGTGGTGAACTTGTAGGTAACACCACACTCCTTCCACATTGCTACCCCTGAAGTTGCTACCCCTGTCTGATACTACCTCTTTAGGAAAACCCACCCTGGAAAAGATTCCCAGGAGGCCTTTGCCACTGCAGGAGCTGTAGTGGTCCTTAGAGGAATTGCTTCAGGATATCTTGTGGCATGGTCCACAGCCACCAAGACAAACCTATTGCCTGAAGCAGTAGGAGGGTCAAGGGGGGCAACTATGTCAACCCCTACCCTTCAAAGGGCACCCCAACCACTGGAAGTGGAATTAGAGGGGCCTTTGGAGTGCCACCAGTCTTGCCACTGGCTTGGCAGGTCACGTAAGACTTGCAAAAATCTTTAGTGTCCTCTGACATCCTAGGCCAGTGAAACAAGGGGACAAGTCTTTCCCAAGTTTTGATCTGGCTCAAATGCCCAGCCAAAGGAATGTCATGTGCAAGAGTTAGGAGAAACTCTCTGTACTGCAGGGGAATGACCAATCTCCCGGCTGCTCCAGGTTTTGGGTCCCTTGCCTCTGTGTATAAGAGGTTATCCTCCCAGTAAACTCTTTGGCTGTCACTGACATCCCCATTTTGCTGTTTGACAGCTTGCTATCTGAGACCCTCTAATGTGGGACAAGTTTGCTGTGCCACACTCAGCTCTTCCCTGGCAGGCCCCCCTCCACCCAAAAGCTCAGCAGTGTCTGCTGCTAGCTCATCTGGTGAAGGTTCTGCACAGGGAGGAAATTCTTCTTCCTCAGAAGGGGAATCATCTGTATAGGGAGGGATAGTGGGTAGGGATTTACCCTTGCTACCCCTAGCTTTAGGGAGCACTTGGTCCATTGTTCCAGGATCCAAGTTACCCTGTCCTTTTTGCTTTTTGGCCTGAGCCCTGGTTAAAGCAAAAATATGCCCAGGAATGCCCAGCATTGCTGCATGAGCCTCCAACTCCACTTCTGCCCAAGCTGATGTCTCTAGATCATTCCCTAGTAGACAGTCTACAGGTAAATCTGAGGCAACCACAACTTTCTTTGGACCAGTAACCCCCCCCCCCCCCCAGTTGAGATTCACAACAGCCATGGGGTGGCTAAGAGTGTTGTTCTGATAGTCTGTCACTTGGTACTGATGACCAAGTAGGTGTTGTTCAGGGTGGACCAGTTTCTCTATGACCATAGTTACACTTGCTCCTGTGTCCCTGTAGGCCTGAACCTCAACGCCATTTATTAGGGGAAGTTGCTTGTACTTATCCATATTAAAGGGACAAGCAACCAAGGTGGTCAAATCAATGGCACCTTCAGAGACTAAAACAGCCTCTGTGGTCTCCCTAACAAGACCAACCCCAACTACATTGCCAATAGTGAGCCCAGCTACACCCTTGGATTGGCTATTAGTAGGTTTCCCACCACCACTGCTCTTACTAGGGGCACTAGAATTTGCAGCAGGGGTTGTGGTGGTGGGAGGTTTGGTGTTTTTCTTTGGACCAATGGAATCAGTTGCCCAATGGCCTTTGATTTTACACAAATAACACCAAGGCTTTTTAGGTTGATTATTGAAGGAGGATTTGGACCCACCACCCCCAGAGGATGTTTGTGGGCCTGATGAAGACTCAGTATGTTTACGTTTGTCCCCACCCTTGTCAGAAGACTTACCATCCTTCTTCTTGCCATCCTTGTCACCCCCTGTATGAACTTTTCTGTTCACCCTTGTTCTGACCCACTTGTCTGCCTTCTTTCCCAATTCTTGGGGAGAGGTAAGATCCGAGTCCACTAGGTATTGGTGCAACAAGTCAGACACACAGTTGTTCAGAATATGCTCTCTTAGAATAAGATTATACAGACTTTCATAGTCAGATACCTTAGTGCCATGTAACCACCCTTCCAAGGCCTTCACTGAACAGTCCACAAAATCTGTCCAGTCTTGAGAAGACTCTTTTCTGGTGTCTCTGAACTTAATCCTGTATTGTTCAGTGGTTAAGCCAATTCCATCCAAGAGTGCATTCTTCAACACTGTGTAATTGTTAGCTTCACTTTCTCTAACAGTAAGAAGATTATCCCTACCTTTTCCAGTGAAAGATAGCCACAAAATAGCAGCCCGCTGCCTTTGAGGGACCATCTGTACCATACAGGCCCTCTCAAGTGCAGCAAACCACTTGTTGATGTCATCCCCCTCCTTGTAAGGGGGGACTATCTTGTGCATATTCCTGGAATCATGCTCTCTAACAGGATTACTATCAGGAATACTGCTGCTGCCACCATGGGGTCCTAACCCCATCCTCTGTCTTTCCTTCTCAATGTCTAGGGATTCCCTATCTAAGGCCAGCTGTTGCCGTTTAAGCTTCAGTCTGGTCTCTTCAACCCTCAACTTTTTGAGTTCCCTTTCTAACAAGTTATCCTCAGGGTGGGTGGGTTGGTAATGCTTTGACACAGATGACAAACTGGAAACTTCAGAGGGGGACCTGTCCCTATCTGTCTGGACCCTGGTAACCTGGCTTCTAGGAATAAAGGATGCCCTACTGTGATGGGAACCTCCATTACTACCAGCATTACTAGGTGTCCTGCTAGGGGGGCAGACCCTTATCAGAACCCTCCCCAGCTTCCTCAAGGGGTTCCTTTGAATCTGACTGGGAAGCTTCTACTTACCTCTCATTGGATGGGCCAGACTGGTTCTGGTCATCCACCATAAGCATGTTAAACAGAAACTCTTTTGTAGGGTTCTTTCCTATAACTAAACCTTTGTCTAAGCAGAGACTCCTTAAGCTCTTGTAGTTCAAAATGTCATAAGTAGCATTGACAGTTTTGGGAGCAGAATCTACTACAGACATGATAGCAAAGGGTTTAGAGATAGGGAGAGGAAAGAAAAAGTTTTAGAACTTTTGAAAGCACAGAGAAAAACTTTTTCTAACTTTTAGAAGACTTTTAGAAGTTTTAAGAAACTTTTCAGAACTTTGTAAAACGTTTTAGAGTAGAAAAGCAAACTTTTTGGTTTAAGTGTACATGCACTGAACTGTTTGGTATATGATTCTCTTATGAAAAGTACAAAATGACAAAGTGGTAAAGCAGTTACAAGTACTTATCCCACCGCTGCACCACCAATGTAGGAGGCTGGCCTGGCTTGTAGTGGGTACCAAAGGTACTTACACCTTGTGCCAGGTCTAGTTATCCCTTATTAGTAGAAGAGAGGTGTTTCTAGCAGCGTAGGCTGATAGAAGGTAGCTATGGCAAAGCAGCTTAGGCTGAACTAGGAGACATGCAAAGCTCCTACTATACCACTTATATCATATGCACAATACCATAAGAAAACACAATACACAGAGTTACTAAAAATAAAGGTACTTTATTTTTATGACAATATGCCACAAGTATCTCAGTGAGTACCCTCAGTAAGAAGGTAAGTAATATACACAAGTTATATGTACACAAACCAAAATCAGGTAAGTAAGAGCAAGAAAAGTAATGCAAACAGTGTAGAATTACAATAGGTTGCAATAAGAGAACATAGGTCCAGGGGTAACACAAACCATATACTCCAAAGGTGGAATGCGAATCACAAATGGACCCCAGACCTATGGGAGCTTGTAGAGGGTCACTGGGACTGTATGAAAACAGTCAGGGTGTCCAAGATACCCCACCCCAAAACCCTGAAAAGTAGGAGTAAAGTACACCTACTACCCCAAGAGAGCACAATAGTCGTGATAGGGGGATTCTGCAAGAACAACAAACACCAGCAGTGCACTGCCAACGAATTTCCGGACCTGAGGACCTGCAAGGCAAGGGGACCGAGTCCAATAGTCGTGACAGTGTCCAGGGGGGGCAGGAGCCCAGGAAACCCCAGATGAAGGTGCAAGGAAGCTGCCTCCGGATGGAAGAAGCTTGGAGTTCTGCAAGAAAGAAGAGGACTAGGAACTTCTCCTTTGGGAGACAGATGTCCCATGCCGCGATGAAGCTTACAGAGGTGTTACCACGCAGAAATACTGCAAACAAGCCTTGCTAGCTGCAAGGGTTGCAGTAGAGGTTTTTGGGTGCTGCTGAGGACCAGGAAGGACCAGGATGTCGCCTTTTGGAGGAGGAGACAGAGGGGGCGCTCAGCAACTCAGAGAGCCCTCACAGAAGCAGGCAGCACCCACAGAAGTACCCTAACAGGCACTTAGAAGATTAGTGAACCGGAGTCCACGCGAAGTTACAAAAGAGTGTCCCACGACGTCGGAGGCCAACTCAGAGGGTTGTGCACTGTAGGACGGAGTGCTGGGGACCCAGGCTAGGCTGTGTACGAAGGAAATCCTGGAAGAGTGCACAGGAGCTGGAGCAGCTGCAAATCACGCAGTACACAGCTTTGCAGTCTAGCGTGGGGAGGCAAGGACTTACCTCCACCAAACTTGGACTGAAGAGTCACTGGACTGTGGGAGTCACTTGGACAGAGTTGCTGTGTTCCAGGGACCACGCTCGTCAGGGTGAGAGGGGACCCAGAGGACCGGTGATGCAGTCTTTTGGTGCCTGCGTTAGCAGGGGGAAGATTCCGTCGACCACACTGGAGGAGCTCTGGGCACCTCCTCTGGGAGGTACTGGTCAGGGGAGTGGTCACTCCCCTTTCCTTTGTCCAGTTTCACGCTAGAGCAGGGCTGGGGGATCCCTGAACCGGTGTAGACTGGCTTATGCAGAGATGGGCACCATCTGTGCCCATCAAAGCATTTCCAGAGGGTGGGGAAGGCTACTCCTCCCCAGCCCTTCACACCTATATCCAAAGGGAGAGGGTGTAACACCCTCTCTCAGAGGAAATCCTTTGTTCTGCCTTCCTGGGCCAGGGCTGCCTGGACCCCAGGAGGGCAGAAACCTGTCTGAGGGGTTGACAGCAGCAGCAGCTGCAGTGGAAACCCCGGAAAGGCAGTTTGGCAGTACCCGGGTTCTGTGCTAGAGACCCGGGGGATCATGGAATTGTCCCCCCAATACCAGAATGGTATTGGGGTGACAATTCCATGATCTTAGACATGTTACATGGCCATGTTCGGAGTTACCATTGTGAAGCTATACATAGGTAGTGACCTGTGTATAGTGCACGCGTGTAATGGTGTCCCCGCACTCACAAAGTCCGTGGAATTTGCCCTGAACGATGTGGGGGCACCTTGGCTAGTGCCAGGGTGCCCACACACTAAGTAACTTGGCACCCAACCTTCACCAGGTGAAGGTTAGACATATAGGTGACTTATTAGTTACTTATGTGCAGTGGTAAATGGCTGTGAAATAACGTGGACGTTATTTCACGCAGGCTGCAGTGGCAGGCCTGTGTAAGAATTGTCAGAGCTCCCTGTGGGTGGCAAAAGAAATGCTGCAGCCCCTAGGGATCTCCTGGAACCCCAATACCCTGGGTACCTCAGTACCATATACAAGGGAATTATGTGGGTGTATCAGTATGCCAATGTGAATTGGTGAATTTAGTCACTAGCCTGTAGTGACAAATGTGGAAAGCAGAGAGAGCATAACCACTGAGGTTCTGGTTAGCAGAGCCTCAGTGAGACAGTTAGGCACCACACAGGGAACACATACAGGGCACATACTATGAGCACTGGGGCCCTGCCTGGCAGGGTCCCAGTGACACAAGGACTAAAACAACATACATACAGTGAAATATGGGGGTAACATGCCAGGCAAGATGGTACTTTCCTACAAATACTTCCAGTGAGACACAGGTAAGAAGATGTAACTGCTTCCCACATCTCATACTATTGTTGGAGCTAGCATAAGTCTGTCATTTTCACTCAGTGTATGGACTCTGACTTGTTACTTTGGCTTTCCATTTCACAGATCTGGGTCCCACTGTGTTCCCTCTGCTATGTTTACTGCTGGCCTACAGCTGTGTTACATTGGTATGTGAACAAGTACATTGACATTGCTATATTCCAGAGATATTGCAATTACACATTTGTGAAAGCACAGACTGACTCCAGATTGTTTTGTGATTCAAGGGTGTTTATTTCTGTGCAAATATGTGGAGGGGGTTGTAAAATGGGCTGGGGTGATGGTGGAGGAATGTCCATAGCAGAGTCAAATCTATTTGTTTCACAGGTGCATTGTCCAATGGGGCATAGGAAGTGAAGCAATGGCAGTTTAAGGTGGACAGGGTGACAAAGTGGGACAGAAGGGTGACATTTCAAGGGGGTCTTATTTCCTGGTGGGGGTCTTGGCAATGTTCTCTGTCTTGTTCCTGGATCTCAGGGACCGTTTGCGGGGTGGTTCTCCATCTGCAGGGGGTGGGGTGCTGGTGGCCTGTTGTTCCTGGGGCGGTGCCTCCTGTCCACTAGTGCAGGCGTAGGTGGAGGGCTGTTCATCGTCCAGGCTAGTGTCAGGGGCCCGTTGGTGTGCCACTGTGTCCCTCCTGGTGTTGAGAAGATCGCCAGCACCCCTGCAGTGGTGACCAGGGTGGTGTTGATGGACTTCAAGTCCTCCCTGATCCCCAGGTAGTATTCCTCCTGCAGCCGCTGGGTCTCCTGAAACTTGGCCAGTACCGTGTCCATGGTCTCCTGGGAATGGTGGTAAGCTCCCATGATGTAGGAGAGTGCCTCATGGAGTGTTGGTTCCCTGCACCTGTCCTCCCCCTGTCGCACAGCAGTCCTCCCAGCTTCCCTGTTATCCTGTGCCTCTGTCCCCTGAACCGTGTGCCCACTGCCCCCAGGTCCCTGATCGTCCTGTGTTAGTGGGGTTGCCTGGGTTCCATGTAGTGGTGGACACACTGCTGATTGACGTGTCCTAGGGACAGAGGGATGGGCCCACTGGGTGGGTGCTGTGGTCGTATTTCCTGAGGGGGGAGGTTCAGTGGTGGTTTGTGACTGTGTCAGGGGAACCGGGTGTCCCGAGGTCCCTGATGAGCCGGGCTGGTTATCTTGATCCAGGCGTGCAGAGCTGCTGTCGTCACTGTCGGCCTCTTCTGTGGGGGGACTGGATATGTCTGGCACCTCCTGTCTGGTGACGTTGGGTAGGGGTTCTGTTGGGGTGTAAATGCATAGTTATTGTATCCGTGTGTGCCATCTTGTGCAATGGGTGAGTTACTCTCTACTCCTGTGCTTGCATTATTGGCTTGGCCCTTGTGTGATTGGTGATTTTGGGGCATGAGTGAGTCTCTCTACTGGACATGCTTTGGTGATGGGTGTCCATGCATTGGTGTTACATGCAGGGCTTGGTTTTGGGATGTGTGGGTTGCGTTAGTGGGGTATCTGTGGGTTGTTGGGGTGATGGGTGTGAGGGTGAGGGTGGGAGTATTTGATGGCATGCAGGTGGGGTGGGGGGGATAAAGTAATAAGATTTGCCTTACCAGAGTCCAGTCCTCCTGCTACTCCTGCGAGGCCCTCAGGATGCAGGATCGCCAAGACTTGCTCCTCCCATGTTGTTAGTTGTGGGGGAGGCGGTGGGGTCCACCGCCAGTCCTCTGTACAGGAATCTGGTGTCTGGATACCACGGAACGTACCTTCCCCCGTAGGTCGTTCCACCTCTTCCTCATGTCATCCCGTGTTCTTGGATGCTGCCCCACTGCGTTAACCCTGTCGACAATTCTGAGCCATAGCTCCATCTTCCTTGCAATGGATGTCTGCTGCACCTGTGATCTGAATAGCTGTTGCTCTACCCGGACGATTTCCTCTACCTGACCCTGAGCTCCTCCTCAGAGAACCTGGGGTGTCTTTGAGGTGCCATGATGTGGTGTGGGTGATGTGTGAGGTGCTGTCTGTTGTAATGTGTGAGGGGATGTGTTGGTTTGTGTTGTTTGATGTGCGTGGATGTTGTATAAGTGATGGTGTTGTGTGTCTGTGGATGCTGGTGTTGTGTTAGGTAGTCTGTCTCTCTGGCCTTTCAAATTTTTGGTTGTAAGGGTTTGTGGGTGATGTGGGTGTGTGCTTTATATTGTATGTGTATCAGGTGTATGTATTTTGAATTGTCCAATGTGGTTGTGTTTTGATAGTGTGTTTGTATTTTGAGCGCAGCGGTGTGTTTACCGCGGTTGAAAGACCGCCGCCGGTTGAAAGACCGCCGCGTTGATTCGTGGGTCATAATAGTGTGGGCGTATTCTTGTTGTAGTGACGGTGTAGGTTTTGGTATCGCCAGTTTATCATTTACCTTTGGTGTGGCGGACTTGTGTGGGCGTCTGTATTGTGGCGGATTCCGAGCTGTGGGTCGTAATATCTGTAGCGGAATTCCGCAGCCGCAACGGTATGTTGGCGGTATTCTGCATGGTGGAAAGCAGGATTTACCGCCAGGGTTGTGATGAGGGCCTATGTTTTCAAATTCCCATTGCACAGCAATTCAAATGTACAGGATAATCAAATATGAAGTTGATGCAAATGTGAATCTGCACAGCGGGCACTCACCTTAAGGTTTACAGTGATAGCGTACCATAAAGTTCCTACTCAATATTCATATATCGATTTTCATAGACAAAGCCTGCAGGTAACTAGTTAGCTATGGTAAATTTTTCTTAGTCTTTGATATGACTTTACTGGACGCTTAGAAGCATAGTCGCAGGCAGTAAAATGTTACTTGAGAGCATCCAAACACAAATGTAGGCCATAACTTTCCATGAAAACAACATTTCAGTAATTAATTGAAAATGGCTGTTAGAAAATGAAGCACTTTTACAGGAACTGAGACATATTTAGCGAAAGGGTGGTGATGGTTAGGGTGGTGGTGACAACGGTAGTAAGGGTGCTGGTGGTGGTAAAGCTGCTGAGGGTGGTGGTGATGAGGATGGTGGTAGGTTGGGTGGTGCTGAGGGTGGTGGTGGTGAGATTGGTGGTAGGTTGGTGGTGGTGAGGGGGTGAAGATGATACTGGTTTGATGATGGTCATGGTTAGGGATGGGCAGGGTGGAGATTAGGGTGGTTTTAAGGTGGTGGTGATTAGGATAGTGGTAGGACGGTTTTGGTTAAAATGGTGGAAGGTGGTAGTAGGGGTAGGATGGTGGTGGTAGGGTGGTGTTAAGGGGTGGTGGTAGGCTGTTAGGTTGTGACATTGGTTAGAGCAGTGGTGGAGAAGGTGGTGGTGGTTTGGGTGGTGGTAGTTAAGGTGGTGGTAGTTTAGAGTGATGTGGTGGTTATTGTGGTGGTGTTGTTGAGGGTGGTTGTGTTTATGATGATGGTTAGGGTAGTTTTGGATAGGGTCAGGTGGTGGTGGCTAGGATGCTGGTTAGGTTGACAGTGGTGAAAGTGGTAGTGGCTATAGTCATGTGGTGTTGGTGGTTAGGGGAATCGTGGTAAGGATGGTGGTCAGGGTGGTTGTGGTTAGGGTGATGGTGGTTAGGGTAGCTGGTAGGGTTGCCTGATGGTGGTCAGGCTTGTGGTGGTAAATGTGGTAGTTAGGATCATGTGGTGCTTGTGGTGGGAATGGTGGTGGTTAGCGTAAGGTGGTGGTAAGGGTAGATGTGGTGAAGGTGGTGGTGGGGGTTAGAGTGGTTGTTGTTGGGGTGGGGTGATAGTAGTTAGGGTTTTTGTGTTTAGGGTGATTGTGGCTAGGAGGGTGGTGTGGTTAGGGTCTGGTGGTAGTGGATAGGTTGGTCAGGTTGTTGGTGGTTAGGATGGTGGTCCTAGGGTCGTGGTGGAGGTGTGATTGTTGGTGGTGATGGTTGGGGTAGAGGTGTAGTGAAGGTAAGTTAGGGCCTGCTTAGAAACTCCGTGGCATATTTACATGAAACTGGTGCATCAGTGCTGATGAGCCCGTTTTCTTGCATCGCCCCTGCCCCACCTAATGACACCATTGGTGCACCGTATTTACAATACGGTGCACTATGGCGCCCGTTAGGCCAATTGTGTCAACATTTGTTATGCTATTGTGACGCTTTGCTGCACTAGCCTCAAACATTTTGACGCTAGCGCAGCAAAGTGCAAGAGGCCCATTGATTAAAATGGGAGCGCCACTTTAACGCCTGCTTTGAGCAAGCGTTAAAAATGATGACAAAAATGGCTTGTAGATTTCACTGTGCCATTTTGGGGGGGCCTCTTAATGCCTGAATGCCCCCTTGCATACATTATGCCTGACGCAGGCATAATGCGGCATAAGGAGTTGCAAAGTGGCACAATGGATGCATTGTACAACTTTGTAACTATGGCTTGGTGAAAATTGCCTCCTTGAGCCACATAGGCCTAAAACAATGACACTAGTGTGATGCAAGGAGGCGCTAGGGCCTTGTCAATCTGGCCTTCTATTTTTAAAAACACATTTTTAAGTTAGCATTTCTTTTCTGTCAGTAACCTTTTACATGGCTTCCCGTTTATGTGATAATGTACTGAAAAATTGTTGTACATGTTACTCGTTCCTAGTAAGCCACCTAATCTCCACAGTATGTCTAAAGCTGAGCATACAGAACACAATACCTGAACATTTTGAGCTTCCATAGAGACAGCTCTGCATTTACAGACACATCACAGCGTCAAGTGCTTCTAGTGACTCTATGCTACATGCACCAGAGGAGCACTTTCGCTGGCCTTACCCTGGAACGTTGCACACATGCAATGCCCGAGATACAGCTTGGCTGACTCTGATGCTGATCCCGAATCCGACCTCTACCCATCACAGGACCAATAGCCTGCATTACTCCAGATCGGCTTCCTGACATCCTGGTACATCATGCCCGGTATAGGGGTTCGGGCTTTTCCAATGGATCAAGCAGGGGGTGCTCCCACTATGCTGTCAGCAGTGTAGGTAGTTACTGATAGGATTATACTAACACAATCACATAACCGTGGTTGAACTGTTTATCTTTTTCACCATGTTTGAAATGCTGTTTACTATGCTCTGTCTCAAATGCCTAAAAATTGCACCTCATGATTTTTTATGCAAAAATAAGACTATTGCAGTTAATGTGCTAAACAACATTTTCACATTCTTTGGTGTTTCTATTCTTGGGTACTCTGAATGACAACTAATGGGTAGATCTGTTTCCATGATTTTCTTTGGGAATCTGAATATACATGTTTGAGGTTGCAGAACCCATCTGCTACTCTGGAGTGGGTAGGGGACACCACTGTCCCCTACCCCCACACTGTTATATGGTTCCTACGAAAAAAGTAGGACTGTGTATTTTGTCAACATAACCGTAGGGGTTCAGGGACTCAGTCTGCATATACCATTAGGAAATGTGAATGTGGACATGATTCCTAGCAGACAATTCTACCTGTGTAGAAATTCCCTATTCCTGAAGATCAGCGGATATTTCGACTCACAAATAAAATTTACTTCTGCGGTCTACCATCTTTTTCTGGTTCGAAATAACAGCAGGAGTGGGACTAGTGGGTGTTCCTGGGTGGTTGCCCATCAAACGGTTAAACATCCTTGTATTCACACACAGTGCCGGTTCTTTCCCACTCTGGTAAGTTACTCCTGCAAAGAGCAGAAATAAGTCCTGTTCCAGGCACAGAAAGGAATCAGTACATCAAATTTTTGTTGTGTGCAGTAAAGAGAGTTTGCCATTGGAAAAAAACAATACGCTGAAATACGCCTAGTGGACCATGCCCTGATTTGGAATTCTACAACTAGGGCACATTTTATGGCATAATGTACACCAATCTTAGGAGTAAGTCTGCAATGCATACATCTACGCATTGTCTGTGAATTAAACACCTTTATTGTAAGTAGGTCTTCCTTCATAATAGTTTGAAGAGTGCTGGAACACGTATGTGTTATTTCACAGATTGTTTGGGCACAAGCTGCATGAAGACATTTACCTTTCTCAAATATGTCAAACAATGTTTCCAAAGACGTCTACAACGAAATAAAAGCTTTGCCTACAAAAAGACAAGAAACATAAAACAAGAAGTTGAAATGACGTCTTTTATTTACAAGGTTTTACACGTGTTTTTTGTGGCACATAATGACTGAAATTAATTTGTTCCAAGTGCTGGAAAATCCATTAAATTGAATACATATGAATCAGCAATTATAATGTACAACGTTAATAGTACATTTTTGACAAAAGGACAGAGTATAAACCTTGGAAGAATGAACACATAAGTTCAAAACTAACATAGAAATGAAACTACGACTGTAGTTTTATTGACAACAATTCAAGGACCTTCTAAACATTACAGACATTTATTTCTGATACAATTGTGATAAAGTCACACAAAATACTTTTTTAAAGGACTTATCACGAACTTTGTGTGCAATGTATTTTGTCTATTAAACAAAATGGATGACACATTTTAAAAGTAAAATGTAAAAAAAAGATTATAAATATGTTGGAAGTTTTTCTCAAGAGTCTTGTGCAAATTATGAAAGGCTGAATCACCATCCTTTTACGATTTGCCTAGAAATCCAAAAAAGACCCATTTATACAAATTTGTTATAAAAGTCACAAAGAAAGAAACAGTTTGTATTTTAAGAGCAAAGCAAGCTTGTCCAAATAAATAACAGGAATAGGCTCCAAAAAATTAATAGGCATATTCCATTTATTTACCAAAAGTGAGTCAGTCAGAACGTTTCTGAAGTCTTGTCATTTATTTGAATCCACGATTTTTTAAATAAAGCCCCCAACATGAGAATCATAAAGAGAGTGATCAGGCCTAATCAACAGTTTGTGGTGGATTAACATAAAACTGTTCGAGGAGGACTGTGACAGATAAACAGCATCAGTGGATACTTTTAAATAAGGATGGGGGCGTGGCTAACCCAGTCAAGATGGGGAACACTCTTTAGAAGACCTCTGGCCCAATGCCCAAAATATCCCAAGAAATCCTTCTTTGCTAGAAACCCGAAATTCGGTAGAGACACACTGACTCTGGAAACTCAGGCCCTCATTACGAGGCTGATGGTCATAAGACCGCCAGCCTCGCTGTGGCGGCCCTATCGCTGAAGAGCCAGCGGTTAGGACTGACACATTATGAGTTGTGAGGCTTGGCAGACGCCAAACCTCCACAACTCTGCCTCAGCCTGCCATCCGGAAGACGAGGCTGCAAACCGCCAGGCTTTCCGTGGCAGTAACCCTGCCACGAAAACACTGGTGGTCACGCATCCGGCTACAGGAATCTTCGTTCCTGTCGCCAGCACACACATACACACATGCCCGCACACATGCACACATCCCCCGTCCACACACACGCGCCTCACCCCTTCATGCACCCATGCATACACATATACACCCATTCAGCATACGCATACATGCACTGAGACACCCAGACTCACATTCATCCACACAGACACCCCCACTCAGACGCAGACATGCAGACACCCCCCATTCACGTGTACATACATGCACACTCACATTCACTCGCATACACGCACGCATTCAGCACCCCCCAACCCCCTCCGCAAACATGCACACATGCACCCAAACACACAGATACCCTCCCCTCCCTTCGGACGCCCACTTACCACCTTAATCGAGGGGGACGCCTGGGAGGGGATGGGACCTGGCGGTCTTCCCTTGCCACCACCACCACGCCAGCAGGACTCTGCCAAGCCGTATTACGGCTTGTAATACAGACCGTCTTGCCCTCTTGCATGGATGAGAAGTACTGGACCTGCATCTCTTGAACCCTGAGTGACTCCAAGGGCTGGTTGGCTGGCCTCCTGATCTGAAGCCTTGGGGACCAAACAAGCTTCCAACAACCTTGCATCTGCACCTGCCATCACTGAATCTATGCTGTCAAGTGGTGCCACTCCAGTCCTGGACCCTTGAAGTGAGCTTAAAGTGCTTTACCTGCCTTTGTGTAATCGGCAGAACTGACGCTTCTGTTCTGCTTCTCAGCTCAACCCCAAGCAGAAACTATGCATCTCCGCTGCTGCATGGATTGGATCTGGCACAAAGACCCGCATTGCCTTTGGAATCAACACTGTGCAACACATCATCTGTTCTTTTTGCTTTTGTCGCCCTAAGTGGGAAGGGTATGCCCAGTCGTTGGTCCTGTGCTCACTGTGCCACTGGCTTTAAGCTAGCCTGGCTGATGAGGGGTGATACCCTGAAATTGATCGTAAGATGTTTGTTTTCGGTCCAGGGAGGACCTGGCCTGGCAGTTTTGACTGGACTGTTCCAATGGAGATCAGGGTCAAGACTGATTTGCATATGGCTGGGTCCAAACTGTGGTGGCGTGGTGAGCAAAAAGCAATGGATTAATCCCAGATCTGTTACTGTGGGTGAATGTTTGATTTTTTCCTCATTTCATCCACATCCTTTCATCTGTTCTTTTCGCTTTTGCTGGCCTAAGTGGGAAGGGTATGCCCATACATGGGTCCTGTGCTCACTGTGCTACTGGATTCAAGCTAGCCTTGCTGATGAGGGGTGCCCTCCTGAAATTGGTCCCAGGATGCTTGTTTCCAGTCCAGGGAGGACATGGCCTTGTAGTTCAGGCTTGACTGTTCCCATGGAAAGCAGGGTGAAGACTGATTTGCATATGGCTGAGTCCAAACTGTGGTGGTGTGGTGAGCATAAAATGATAGATTAAACCCAAATCTGTCACTAGGGGTGAATGTTTGATTTGTTCATCATTCTGTCCATCATCTGTTATTTTTGCTTTTGTTGCCCTTAGTGGGAAGGGTATACCAAGAAGTGGGTCTTGTGCTCACTGTGCCACTGGATTCAAGCTAGCCCGGCTGATGAGGGGTGATACCCTGAAACCGGTCTCAGGGTGCTTATTTCCGGTCCAGGAAGGGCCTGGCCTGGCAGTTAAGGCTGGACTGTTCCCATGGGGAGCAAGGTCAAGAATGATTTGTATATGGCTATGACCAAACTGGTGGAGTATGGTGAGCAAATAAACTATGTATTAAACCCAGATCTGTGCTGTGGTGAATGTTTGATTTGTTCAGCATTACATCCATCATCTGTTCATTTTGCTTTTGTCTCCCTAAGTGGGAAGGGAATGCCCAGACGTGGGTCCCGTGCTCACAGGATTGAAGTAACCATGGCTGATGAGTGCTGATATACCAAAACCGGTCACATGATGCTTATTTCTGGTCCAGGCAGGACCTGGCCTGGCAGCTTGGGCCGGACTGTTCCCATGGTGAGCACGGCCAAGAGTGACTTGCATATGGCTGGGTCCAAACTGGGGTGGGGTTGTGAGCAAAAAAACAATGGATTAAACCCATTATCTAGAACTAACACATTTGCTGATGTCATATTTGACGAATGTGGAGACTATATCTGACTTCAGTCTTAGGGGTCAAACAAAAAAAAAAGCTCTAGGGTATATCAATCACTAGTCACAAACAACCAACCGATAGATTTGCGTTGCTTAAACATAGCTGGGATAAATATCTAGAGACTTTGGAGATGGAGGACTGGAACTCTTACGGACCTTAGTGAGGTTGCCTTACTAGTGCGATATAGGTACATTCAATTCAGTTATAAGGCATGTTGGGGGAATTGAAAGAAAGATATGAGGGTGGTAAAGTTGTACCAATAACCTAATCTGCTTGTTAGATGAGGAGTAAATATTGATATAGCATTGTACAAAGTAAGGTGAGAACGAAAGTTCTTTATGGGTAGTATCATATACCTGACAGCTTTGGACATGTTGGCAATAAAGGAGTCTAATTGCCTCTGTTAACTGAACAACAAACAGACATCACAAGCCATTGGTGAGGGAGATGGAGTATCCGTGGAAAGAGATACAAAGTTTTGACAGGGTACATTAAGGCAGGAATCAAGATGATTTTTTCAAAGATCTCACAATGAGAGATGATTAAGCCATTCAATACTTGAATGTAGGAAGCAGTTGGAGATCTGGGTGAGAGTATGCTGTGACAGTGAATGAATAAAGGAAGACTTGAGGTGGTAAAAAGATGGCACCCAGTAAGGAGGTGTACAGTGAGAAAAGTAGTAGACCTTTGAGAAATCAGCTGTTTGAGGGATGGATGAGGATTGAGATGAGCACCATGAGAACAAAAAAGAACTGATATGTAAAGAGAAGCAATGAGGTACATCAGGATCGAGTACTCAAACTTGCCAAATGGAGCAGAAAAACCAAGCAGAATTAGTATGTATGTCATAGTTGTGTTGTGTTGTGGTGACGTGATGGCGTCTGAGATTGGCAGGACAACAGTTTCAGAAACAGCTTGAAAGTCGGAGTTGAGTGGATCAAGTGAGCTATTCATCAAGAAATAAGTAATGAACCTATAGAACAAAAGGCTAAAGAATATTAAGGAAAAGAAAATAACTGGAAAAGAGGTGAAGCTGGAAAGAGAGGTTGGGTGAGCTGTGTAGAATTTCTAATAATGATATTACCACAACATTGGTCTTTTGTGAGAGGTACACACAATCTCTCTTAAATGTTGAATAACAAAGAACCCAATTTTGTTTTCAACAACTTTGAACTCTAGATTTCAACAGTCTTTGTAATTTGGTCCAACAAATAAGCAAATAAATAGAAAATGGTAGCAGCTATTTACCCAGCCACCGGATAAATAGCTACGTTTTTCTGCTATTTATTTGGCTGCTGGCTAAATAGTAGAAACAATTTACTATTTGGCTGCGTGTCTTGAAAATAGCAGAAAAGTCAGTATACCTGACTGCTGACTAAAGAATGGAGATTTTGTACTCTTAGACCGACAGCAGTGCAAATAGCAGAAAAATTTCATTATTTACCTGGCCGCTGGGTGAGTAGTAGGAGATTCTTCACTGATTGGCTGGTGGCCGTGCAAAAAGCAGAAAACCTTCATGATTTATCTGGCCACTGGCTAAATAGTAAAAGGTTTGCGCTGTTTGACCAGCAGCCATGCAAATAGCAGAAAAACATCTTTATTTACCCACCCCCTGGTTAAATAGTGGAGGTTCTGCACTGTCTGGCTGGCAATCATACAAATAGCAGGAAAACTTTAAATATTTACCCATACTTATCAGTCTGAATTGCCTAGCAATGGTCTTCCTATTTCTGGTTATCACAGTCTGTGTTCTCTTCCTGCGTTGGTGCCCACTAGACTTGATCTTTTTGTTTCTGGTACTCCTTGTTTGGGTCTTTGTATGCCTAATCCTCTTGGTTCTGGTTCTTATGGCCATCCTGGTCTCCTTGCTCTTTTTTGCTCTTTCCTGATCATCTTGACCCTCAACAATTTAATCTGGTCCTTCTGAGTCTTATCACCCTGCTCATCTGCTTCCCAGTATATCAGTTCCTGGTCCTATTGGTCCTCTCGATATACTTAGCCTCTTGTGTCCTGCCTTCTTAAGCCCTGTCCTCTTAGTTCTTGTCTTCCTGCCCTGGCTCATCCTTGTCCTCCTGGCCCTCTGCCTAGTCCTCATAATCCTTCTGGCACTGCACCCAATAGTAGGGGCCCTCTTGGTCCTGTTTCTCTTTGTTCTGATCCTCATCATTTTGGTCCTAGTCCTCCTGGACATCCAGGTCCAGTCCCCATAGTCTTCCTGGCTCTGGTTGTTCTATCCTCCTGATCTTCCTCACCTTGGTGCTGCTACCTTCAGGTCCTGGTCTTTGTGCTCAACTTGGTACTCTGGGCCCTGATCCTACAATCATGGTCCCCTTGACACGCCTAGGCCTGTTCCTTATCCTGTTGGTGCTGATCCTTCTAATCCTCCTTGCTCTGGTCCTGGTTCTCCTGGCTCTTGTCCCCCTGGTATTCTTGTCACTGATCCCCTTGGTCTTCCTTGCTTATTCTGCGCCCCAATCCTATTTGACTGGAACTTGTCTTACTGGATCTGGTCCTGATCCTCTTGGTCCTGGTCGTCCTGCTACTCATCCTCATGCTGCAACACAAACTCATCATGGTCCTCCTTTATCTAGTCCTCCTATGCCTGGCTATTCTGTTGCTTATCTTACTGGCCATCTTGTTCCTACTCCTGTGCCCCAGACCTCCAGACTGTGATCCTCCTGGTCCTGATGTCCATGGTCCTGATCTTCCTGATCCTCCTTTTCCTCCTCACCTAGGTCTCCTGGTCCTGGTACTCAAGGTCCTGATCCTCTTTCCCTGATCTTCAGGCCCCATTTGTCCTTTGTTTCTTGGTCCTCGTTGAACATTTACTTCTGACTCTGGCTCCCTGCGTTCCTGGTCTCAGCTCCCTGGCACTCCTGGCCAAATTCAGGCTATTCTTATTTTTCAAAGTCCTTGTCCATCTGATTCTGTGCCCATTGTCCCTGATCCTCTTGGTTCTGTTCCTTAAAGTTTGGGTTCTCCTGGACCTGACCTACCTGCTATCTTAGTCTTAGTCTCCTTGGTCCTGGCCATCCTGATCCTTCTTGTTGTGTTGTGTTTGTTATCATAAACTTTGCCTTTTGGCCAACATGGCCCTTCCTGGTTCCCCCAGTCGTGGCCCATCTAGCCCTGGTCCTTTGTGATCCTCTTGGTCCTAGTCACCTTCTCCTGGTTCTCCTCATCATCAAACTCCTAACCCAGGTACAGCAGGTTCTGCTTCATCTTGCTTCTCGTGTCCTGGAATTCTTAGTCTTTATCCTCCTGGTTTGGGTTGTCCTTGTTCTCCTGGATCTATTCCTTGTCTATCTAGTCCTACTGGTACTGAAGCCATTGATCCAGGTCCTATTGATTGAGCTTCTCCTCGTTTGGGTCCTCCTGATCCTGGACATTTTGGTCCTGGTCCTCCTACCCTCCACTGTCCATTTCACTTGGTCTTCCAGATGCTGGTTAGCCTTCTTACCTCATATCTTCCTCCCCTGGTCCTTGTAATGACTGCTCCGGCCCATTTGGTAATCTGTGCCCCTAGGACCTCCCTTACACCTCATCTTCATGACCATCTTAGCCCTATTTCTGGTCCTCTTAATCATGATCCTTTGAGTTTACCTAGTCCTCTTGCTCTGGCCTTCTGGGTACGCCTGGCACTGCTCCCCCCTCAGTTTTCCTAATCCCTGTCCTGCTTATCCTAGTATCTTGGACACACAGGCTATTGCCCATCAGGTCTGATTTTCTTAGCCCACTTCAATCTGGTCTTGATCATACTGGCCCTCATCTTTCTTCTTCTTGCCCCCATGGCTGTGCAATAACTTACCCTGTCGCAGATCCTCCTAGCCTTTCTAGTTCTGATAGTGCATGACCACAGGTTCATGTTAGCCTAAGAACTTCCTGACCCTGTACTTCCTGGTTCTGGTTTGACTGGTCGTCATTCCCATGTGCTCCTGCCCCTAGTCATTTGGATCTCGGGTCTCCTGTTTCACAGGCTTCTGACACTGGACTTGTTCATACTCCTTAGCCTAATTCTCACCCATCAGTCCGCCTAGTCCAGTTTCCCTGGTTTCTCTAGTCCTTCATTTGCCTGTTCTTAATCCTTCTGACCCTGGTCACCTTGGTCCATGCCTTAATTTTAGTTCTAGTACTCCATTGTCTGGCCCTCATGTATCAGGTATTCTGATGCTAGTTGCACTAGCCTTTGTTTCCCTAGCCCTCCTAGTCCTCCTGGCCCATTCTACTCCTACTTTTTCTCCTGGTTTGCTTATTCTACCTTGTTCTTGTACATCTGACATTGCACCCCTCTCTAATGGTCCTCCTAGTAATGGTCCTACTGAGTCTGGTCATCCTCATCCCTCTGGCAGTAGTCCTCCTAGTTCTTATGTTGTGGTCACCCTGGTTCATGTAGTTCTTGTCACTCTGGTTTAGGATCTCCCTGAGATCGACACTCATGCACCTTCTGATCATGGTCCCACTGGACCCAGACTTTCTTATTCTTAATAAACCCCATTGACATTCTAAACTAGGGTCTCCAGGTCCTGCTAGCCATGGTCCTTTCTGGTTGTGGCCTTCCTAGCCCTGGTCCTTTTGCTTCTGGCCCCTTGGTCCTCCTTGATCTGATGTCTGTGGTCTTGGCCCCCCTGGTACCGGTCCTTATCTCCATTGGTTTCCTGGTATTATTCACTTTGGTCTGTCTTCTTGGGTCTGCTACTCCTGGCCCTAGTTGTCCTTGTCCCTCAGGTACTGGTAGGAGCACATAGGCCGTTATAGCCCTTCTTGTCATTATGGTCTAGGGCCTTCTGTTCCTTCTACCTCTGGTCTTTGTTCACTGGTTCCAAGTTTCCCTGTTCCACATCCACCTGGTCCTCCTGATCCTTCTTACCCTGGTCCTGGTACCCCTAGTGCTGGTTTTCATTGTCCTGTTCCTCATCCTCTATTTGTTCCAGATGTCCTCTGGCATTGGTAACCCTGGATTTCAAAGATTGCGTTTCCCTGGGCATTGCGCATCTTGTCATGGACTTTGTGGCTCTGGTCATCATAGCCCTCCTAGTGGTCCACCTCTTGGCCCTTATTCACCTACTTTTCATCCTCCTCCTACTGCTTCTTTTTGTGGCACCCCCTCAACAATGACTTTAGTCAGGTTCAGACTCCAAGATAGTCACACAGATGTTTATTATTTTTTGATGGGCTTCTCGATTTCTTTTGATGAGACAGCACTGTCAAATAAAGAAACGAGGGCCCAGTAGATACAGAACTGTGCCCTCTTAAATTCAGCTTAAAATTTAAAAAATCAAAACTACCATTCCCAAGTTGCATTGTGCAGCTTACTAAAATGTCAGTGTGGCTGAAGGAGGCGCTCATGACATGGGGCCAATATGCATCAATGCCCTAAACCTACTCTGCTTGGTGAATAGTATGAAAAGGTGTATTTATTCACAGACAGCACAGTGAACTCCTGTGAATTACCCCAATGCATTACTTACCTGTAGCCTGCTATCACTTCCCCGTTCCACAGACGCCCCATTACAGTGTCTCACTCAATTTACCTCCTGCAAGTGTCCCAAAGCACTATGCCCCCAAACACCAATTACCTACTGTATGTGCCCCTCCCTCTTTTTGCTGCCGTTTAATGACTACTGCTGTGTTGCCAGGTCTGAAATGGTAAGCAAGCACAATCCCCCAAAAAGAAGTCTACAACTAGACCAGTGCCTTCCATAAGAAACATTGAAAGAGCCCAGCCTTCAAAAACCACTAAAATGAGCACCATAAACATAAAATAAACTTTATTCTCAAGAGTGAATAAACATGTATGTAACATGCTTTCAAAGCATACTCAGTATTCTTTGCTGACAGCCAAATGCTCCCTGACTAAAGCACAAAATCAGTCTGACAAATCTTGAAGTTCTTGTTTGATTGCTACATGACTTATTTGACTATTACAATAACATAAATATTTTTATTCAAAATCTATTTTATGTTTTTTTTATCTGTAAACTACTTAGCTTAATTCATGCACTTAGCTTTTTAAAAACTATTGTACATTTCTATATGCATTTACTTTCAAATTCTTCACATATGATGCCTCCACATTACAAGATAGCAACCACAATACCATTGTCGAGAGTCCCTTTTTTAGGTTGAGCTTCTCAACATGTCATAATCTATTCTGTGGGCTTTAACCATGCCCATCTCACGTCCATCACTTTCATTTGTTCCTTTCTTTAAAAAATCCTTTGATGTCGTTGCTAAATGCTTATGTTTGTCCTGCCTTGAGGCAGTTTTATGACCGCCTTGGAGACTGACCCTTTTACATGGATTATTGGACAATTGGTGAGATACGTTGGTGTGGCACGTTATTTTTTCCTCACCACTTCGCGGTCATGGCAGTGTGTTGTTTCTTCCTCTTCCTAGGTTTTGGCATCTTGCTGTTTCTTTGTAATGTCTGCACGTTTTTAAATGTATTTTTGGGCAGTTTTATGTAGTGCAAACTCGACACCGAGGTACTGGAGCACTTTATTTATTCCTTTTTTTGCAGTTTTATATAGGACAAACTTGACACGCAGGTATTACAGCACTTTACATGAGCACCGGTTACATTACACAAGAACACGTTCATTTTTGGTAGCAATGGGAGATTAAGGCCCTCATTCCGACCCTGGCGGTTTTAAACCGCCAGGGTGGAGGGCAGAGGAAGCACCGCCAACAGGCTGGCGGTGCTTCCCGGGCCATTCTGACCGCGGCGGTAAAGCTGCGGTCAGAAAAGGGGAACCGGCGGTTTCCCGCCGGTTTTCCCCTGGCCCAGGGAATCCTCCATGGCGGCGCTGCTGGCATGGGAAGTGCAGGGGCCCCCTAACAGGGCCCCACAAAGATTTTCAGTGTCTGCTTTGCAGACACTGAAAATCGCGACGGGTGCCACTGCACCCGTCGCACCCCTGCAAATCCGCCGGCTCCATTCGGAGCCGGCTTCCTCTTTGCAGGGGCTTTCCCGCTGGCCCGGCGGGCGATCTTTTGGAGATCGCCCGCCGGCCCAGCAGGAAAGTTGTAATGACCCCCGCGGTCATTTGACCGCGGTGCGGTCTTTTGGAGGTTTCCGCCCGGTGGGCGGCGCCCGCCGCCCGCCGGGGTCGGAATGACCCCCTAAGTGATTTGCCCAGAATCACAGGATGTTCAGCCAGTGCCAAGACTCGAACTGTGTTCCCCAGCTCCAAAATTGGCAGATCTGGCCCTTACTCCACATCCTCTCCTTTAGGGTCCTTTTTTGGTGCAGGTTGGGGCAGACTGGGAATAAATATATATATTTTTTATATATAGCACTTGGTAAAACAGGTTCTGCTATTTCACAGTGCTGTAAAGCAGGGGCCATTCCTAACAAAATCGCTATAATCCATTTGCATCAACCTTGCAGAGATGAAGAGGTGAAAAAGCTATGTCAATATTGTAATCTGTGACATTCTCGTTCTGTCAAGACTTCTGCAGTGGGTGCATTAACCAAGCTTGGTTAGAGCTTAACACTAGCTGATAGAGCTTAACACTAGCTGATAGCACTTGCTCTTAATATTCCCGGAGGGTCACAAACCAAGCACATAAGTTAGTTCTAGGCAAGAAGATGCCGAAAGGTGTTGTCTCCAAAATGGTGGAAAAGGAGTCATGACTCCAGACCCAAGCACTTCACGGTCTCAAGCTTGAAAGCAAAAAACATCTAGCCTTGAGATATAAATCAGGTCTCTTCAAATAGAGTTCAGTTAGCGCAAGATCAATACAAAGGTAATACAGCGCTTTACATGAGCACCGGTTACATTACACAAGAACACATTCATTTTTGGTAGCAAAGAGATATTAAATGATTTGCGCAGAACTACAGGATGTCAAGGCTGTGCCAAGACTCAACTGTGTTCCCCAGCTCCAAAGTCGGTAGCTCAGGCCCTTACGCTACATCCTCTCCCTTAATGTTCTTTGTCTGGTGCATGTTGGGGCAGTCTGGTAATAACTTGTTTTTTTTTTACATAGCACTTGGTAATACAGGTTCTGCCATTTCATAGTGCTGCAAAGCAGATGCCATTCTTAACAACATTGCTACAATTAATTTGCAGTTAAGCTGCCTCTTCTGTTATTCTCTTTGTATATAGTCAATGTTTTTAAAAGTTAGGCTGGTATTGCCAATGTAAAGGAATAATTCCTTTAAAAGTTTAACACACAGAAATAAATGGCTGCCCTCTTTTCTCTGCTCCTAACTCTTTTGACCCCCCCATTCTCCGGATTAAAAGCCACGAAGGTGCGTCTTTGTGGCTTGTTTGGTGCTATAAAAGTTTGGGTAAACACACTAGAAAGGGTTGCATCTCTACGGTATCACAGCCAATCAATAGGAACGAGGCAAAAACACTCCTAAGACGGGCGGCCTTGTTGTGTCCTCTCTCCTGCAGTGACATAACTAGGAGTGTTGCTGTCGCACCTGGCACACAATCACTAAACTCCAAACCAAAAATGTAGGTAAAAAACATTGTCATTGACAATGCCAATAGCTCCAAGTCTCACAAATGTGAGGCCTATTGCATTGCAAATGCTTGTTCTTTAGTACCGGCTAAATAAAGACCTCCTTCACACTATTTTCATGCATGCAAATGGACCCGATTCAAGCAGGAGACTCACAATTTTTTAAGCAAAAATTGGCTTTATTTTGCTTGTCTCCCATCTTAAATTTTTTCTGCTTCAATAGAAGTCAGTAGGGGAAATGCATTCTACCGATTATTGTTTTTAATTCTCCCACTGTACTCTTCTAAAATGTTGGTGTTGGTGGTTGGCATGTATGTATTTTTCAGCCGCTAGTTACTATTACTGTTACTATGTTTACCTCTATGTCTACATAACTTGCCTATATATATATATATATATATATATATATATATATATATAGAACCTAGTGTCCATTGAAAAGGTGTTTTTTGACCTGCCTAAAACTTTGGCACCATTTGACGAATCTTCAGAAATTTTCCAAAACAAGTGTGCCCAAAGATCTTGCTGTGCATGAAAAGTTGAGATGATCTGTGAAGCAGGGGTCAAGAAAAAGAGGGGGGTCAAAAAAGTGTGTTTCCCATGTTAATTCTTTTATACTCTACAGCCTGAAGAGCTGGACCTAATTACACCAAATTTGGCAAAAAAAAAAGTAGCTTTTGGTCTGCAGATCACCTTTTTAGGCCGGGCCTAGACAGCGCTTGCGCTGTCACTTAGTGAACTGTTGTATATGCTTGGTGGGGTACAATTCCTCCCATTGCTTATAGTTGCTTTTCATTTATCTATGTCAGTGTCCTTTAAAAATATTTGCTTGCTAGTGGTCATTCCTGCCTCCTTGTCCCTCCTTTTTCTCTTCTGTTTCTCCATGGAGCAGAGACTAAGTACTGTATCATTACGCTATGGTTCTTTATCTGTACTTTGGGTACTATTGTTTTTCTTTGCTTTCTTGCTCTGTTAATGTTTGCATGTGCTCAGCTTTGGTGCCATAGCAGCTTCCATTTTAATATAGCATTCCTCCCTCCCACCTCCTCTTAATGCCATAGTTGTGTTAGTGCTGCCTCCCACACCATGCCTCCAGCGCTGTTGCTTGTAGTTTTTTTTTTGGCTTTTTGCCATTTTTGAAGCTGACCGTCAGTTAGTCTTCCTTTTATAAGATATTTGGTTTTGGGGATTGGGCTTATTTTGATAGCTGTGTGCAGGAGGAAGGGAATGTGTGTAAATGTGGGGTGTGTGCAGCCCTTGGCCTCACAGAACAGTCTGTCCCGACCCTTATCACCCTCATACCCCAGGATTGGCTCCTGCTGTCTCTCAGCTTCGGAGCTAACCCTCCATTGGCTACTGGCTTCGAGATGACTAGGCTTTTAGCAGTCTATCCTGTAAACAACTCAAATGACAGTCTCTGTAGCATCGGGTTTGCTATGTAACACTGCAAACATACGTCATTGGCACAACAAATCAAACAAGTATTGCAAAAGTTTCCTCCTTCCATTTCTAAGCTGTTTATTGCAAAGAGCTGTTAGTTAGGTCTCTATCTTCTCTTGCGGTAACACAGAGAAGCTGCAGCTCATTCCTCTCCGGTGTACATTGTATTTGAACCTGAATGCATAATTTTGCCTCTTTGTGTTTCCCTCAGTGAGTCTTAACCTCCCTTGTTTAATATGTAGGCCTTCGTGCCTTGCTCCTTGACCCATTCATAGATGTGTTCTCTTTCCCCTGTGGCCCACCAAAGCCCTCCCTACCCAGGCACACTGCTCTCCCGGTGTCATCCACAGCAAGAACAGCCTAAGTCTGTCTGGCCGCTTTTATATTGTGCATTCACAATCGCCGCTGTGTTCGGCTGCGTAACCAGTTCTGTGGGTTTGCAAGTGACCAACTCGGTCACGCACCTTCCCACCATCAGCTCTCTCCTCCTCCATGTGCTGCTCCCCACCACTTTCAGACTTGTATTCTCAGAATGCCTCTGTGCTGCAATTTCTGAGAAGAGCAGTCCTGCTGCGTGTGATAATATGAGCCTGTGTGTTTGGAAAATCTAGTAGAAACTTGCGTCCTGGATGCCTTTGCCCCTACACTTCTGTGTGCTTGTGTTAGGATCTGTCTCTGTTTTCCTCTCTAGATACGGTGTGTGTGAGCAAGAGTGTGTATGTCTACCTTCTTGCACATGGGTCATAATTACACGTCTCTACTTTTCTACAAATATTTGTGTAAGCAAGTGTGTCCATACCTTCCGGTGTATGTTTGTGCTTGTGTGTGTATCTTTCTGAATATTCTTGTGCACTGTTGTGTGTGCCTTTCTGCATGTAGTTAATAACATGTATACATTGATTCATTTTAGGTGAACATGTTGCATACTTTGGATATGTTTGTGGATGCATTGTTTTGATTGCTGTGTGCAGGAAGAAGGGAATGGGTGTAAACGTGGGGTGTGCATGCTTATGTTAGTTTGCGCATCCCTGTTTGCATATGCGTACCTTCCTTCATGTGTTTGTGTTAATATTCACCCATGCATATATTTTAGTGCGGTCACCCACCTCCAAGAATACATGGCCTGGGTTCCTCCTACTTATTATATCTTTCTGGTCATATATTTGTATAGGGGTGAGTGGCTGTCTGCATTTTTGTGTTTTACATACCTTCTTGCACGTATTTGGTTCGTGTAATGCTTCTTGCTCATGCTTGAACCCACACATGTGTGTACACGCCTGCATAGTCCTCCTTTACCGTTTGCGAGTTTTTCCAGGTCTTGGCAAATTTCTGATCACGACAAATAAGGGCTAGTCCTCAAAAATGAGTGCTGTTCGCCCTCACCAGCTTAAATTAAGTACTGCGTTTTGACATTTAGGTGGGACATTACAACATTGGTGGTAAACGCCGCTTACCGCCGTGCAGAAGACCGCCAACACACCGCCGCGGCCGCAGAATTCCACCACAGCTATTATGACCCACATTTCGGAATCCTCAAAAATTCAGACACCCACACAAGTCCACCACACCAAAGGTCAGTGATAAACTGGCGAAAACAAATCCTCCACCACCACGCCAACAGAAATACGCCAACACTATCACCACCCACGAATCCACGCAGCGGTCTTTCAATGGCGGTACACACCGCCGCCCTCAAAATACACACATATTTACAAAACACAGCCACATTGGACAATTCAAAATACACACACCTGATACACATACACACACCACTCCCACACACCCATTACAGTATAAAACACACACCCACATCACCCACGAACCCCCACGACCAGAATCACAGAGAGAAGGCCAGAGAGAGACACCACCATCAACAAGCTAGCATCCACAGGCACACAACACCATCACCCATACAACTTCCACGCACCTCACACAACACACCACTACATATCACCACACTTATCACCACACACTCCACCCCACACATCACCTACACCACTCCATGGCACGGCAAAGACACCCCAGGTTCTCGGAGGAGGAGCTCAGGTTCAAGGTGGAGGAAATTGTCTGGGTAGAGCCACAGCTATTCGGAGCACAGGTGCAGCACACCTCAATTGCAAGGAAGATGGAGCTATGGCGAAGAATAGTGGACAGGGTCAACGCAGTGGGACAGCACCCAAGAAATCGGGAGGGCATCAGGAAGAGGTGGAACGACCTACGGGGGAAGGTGCGTTCCGTGGTCTCAAGACACCACCTGGCGGTTCAGCGGACTGGTGGCGGACCCCCACCTCCTCACCCACAATTAACAACATGGGAGGAGGAGGTCTTGGCGATTCTGCATCCTGAGGGCCTCGCAGGAGTAGGTGGAGGAATGGACTCTGGTAAGTCAAAGCTTTACTGTTACATCCCCCACCCTACCTGCATGCTATCACATACCCCCACCCTCACCCCCAGCACCCCAACTCCTCACATATGTCCCAACATCACAAACCACCCATCCCAACTCCAAGCCCTGCATGCAACAACAAAGCATGGACACCCATCACCAAAGCATGCCCACTGCACATACCCATACACCCCCCTAAACCATCATCATACAAGGTCCCACACAGGAATGCTAGCACTGGGGTACACGGTCACCCACCCATTGCACACCATTACACACACAGATTTAATAAACATCCTCTTATACCCCTGCAGGACCCCTACCCAACGTCACCGGACAGGAGGGTCCACACATGTCCACACCACCAACAGAAGAGGCCCACAGTGATGACAGCACCTCTGTCCAACTGGATCTAGATGACCAGCCTGGACCATCGGGGACCTCGGGACAGTCGGTTCCCCTCGCACAGGCACAGGCCACCACAGACCTTCCCCCCTCTGGAAACACCAGCACAGCACCCACCCAGCGGGCCCATACCTCCATCCCCAGGACACGTCAATCAGTAGTGTGTCCACCACTACAGGGAACCCGGATAACCCACCACCCCAACAACAGGGACCTGGGGGCAGTGGTAGTGGGCACACGGTCCAGGGGACAGAGGCCCAGGAACACAGGGGAACTGGGAGGGCTGCTGTGCGACAGGGGGCGGACAGGCCAAGGGAACCCACTCTCCACGAGGCCCTCTCCTCCATCATGGGAGCCTACCACCACTCCCAGGAGACGATGGCAACGGTACTGGCAAGTTTCAGGAGACCCAGCGCATGCAGGAGGAACAGTATATGGGCTTCAGGGAGGAACTCAGAACCATCAGCTCCACCCTGGGCACCATAGGGGTGCTGAAGGAAGTACTCAACACCAGGAGGGACACTGTGGCACTACAAGGGGCCCCTGACACTAGCATGGACAATGAACTGCCCACCACCTCCACCGGCGCTAGTGGACAGGGCGCTCCGCCACAGGACCACCACACCAGCACCCCACCCCCTGCAGAGGGAGAACCACCCCGCAAACGGTCCCTGAGATCCAGGAACAAGACAGAGCACAATGCCAAGACCCCCGCCAAGAAATGAGACCACCCTGATTGTCATCCTACTGTCCCACTTTGTCACCCTGTCCATACTTAAACTGCCCCAGCTCCACTTCCTATGCCCATATGGGCAATGCACCTGTGAGACTAATAGACTGGACTCTGCCATGGACACTCCTCCACCATCACCCCTCACCATTTCACTACCCCTTCCAATATTGAGCACTTAAATAAACTCACCTAAAGCACAAAACGATCTGGAGTCTGTCTGTGATTTCGAAATAATGTATTAGCAATTACAGTGACAAAATGCTTTTTAAATAGTAATGTCAACATACCTATGTCACACAGCTCTAATCTGTAGGAGGCTGGACTGGCTTGTAGTGAGTACCAAGGGGTACTTGCACCTTGCACCAGGCCCAGTTATCCCTTATTAGTGTATAGGGTGTCTAGCAGCTTAGGCTGATAGATAATGGTAGCTTAGCAGAGCAGCTTAGGCTGAACTAGGAGACGTGTGAAGCTACTACAGTACCACTTAGTGTCATATGCACAATATCATAAGAAAACACAATACACAGTTATACTAAAAATAAAGGTACTTTATTTTTATGACAATATGCCAAAGTATCTTAGAGTGTACCCTCAGTGAGAGGATAGGAAATATACACAAGATATATATACACAATAGCAAAAATATGCAGTATAGTCTTAGAAAACAGTGCAAACAATGTATAGTTACAATAGGATGCAATAGGGAAACATAGGGATAGGGGCAACACAAACCATATACTCCAGAAGTGGAATGCGAACCACGAATGGACCCCAAACCTATGTGACCTTTTAGAGGGTCGCTGGGACTATTAGAAAATAGTGAGAGTTAGCAAAATAACCCTCCCCAAGACCCTGAAAAGTGAGTGCAAAGTGCACTAAAGTTCCCCTAAGGACAAAATAGTCGTGTTAGAGGGAAAATGCAAGGAAAACACAAATCAGCAATGCAACAACGATGGATTCCTGACTGAGGGTACCTGTGGAACAAGGGGACCAAGTCCAAAAGTCACAAGCAGCTCGGAGATGGGCAGATGCCCAAGAAATGCCAGCGGTTGGTGCAAAGAAGCTCTTTCTAGGCTGAAGAACTGTGAATACTGCAGGAACGACAAGGGCTAGAGACTTACCCTTTGGAGGATGGATCCCCCACGCCTTGGAGAGTCGTGCAGAAGTGTTTTCCCGCCGGATGGACGCCAACAAGCCTTGCTACACGCAAATCGTGCGTTTGGCGTTTTTGGACGCTGCTGGGGCCCAGGAGGGACCAGGAGGTCGCAAATTGGACCTGCAGAGAGAGGGGACGTCGAGCAAGACAAAGAGCCCTCACTGAAGCAGGTAGCACCCGGAGAAGTGCCAGAAACAGGCACTACGAGGATGCGTGAAACGGTGCTCGCCGAAGTTGCACAAAGGAGTCCCACGTCGCCGGAGACCAACTTAGGAAGTCGTGCAATGCAGGTTAGAGTGCCGTGGACCCAGGCTTGGCTGTGCACAAAGGATTTCCGCCGGAAGTGCACAGGGGCCGGAGTAGCTTGCAAAGTCGCGGTTCCCAGCAATGCAGCCCAGCGAGGTGAGGCAAGGACTTACCTCCACCAAACTTGGGCTGAAGAGTCACTGGACTGTGGGGGTCACTTGGACGGTGTCGCTGAATTCGAGGGACCTCGCTCGTCGTGCTGAGAGGAGACCCAAGGGACCGGTAATGCAGCTTTTTGGTGCCTGCGGTTGCAGGGGGAAGATTCCGTCGACCCACGGGAGATTTCTTCGGAGCTTCTGGTGCAGAGAGGAGGCAGACTACCCCCACAGCATGCACAAGCAGGAAAACAGTCGAGAAGGCGGCAGGATCAGCGTTACAGAGTTGCAGTAGTCGTCTTTGCTACTATGTTGCAGGTTTGCAGGCTTCCAGCGCGGTCAGCGGTCGATTCCTTATCAGAAGGTGAAGAGGGAGATGCAGAGGAACTCGGCTGAGCTCATGCATTCGTTATCTAAAGTTTCCCCAGAGACAGAGACCCTAAATAGCCAGAAAAGAGGGTTTGGCTACTTAGGAGAGAGGAAAGGCTACTAACACCTGAAGGAGCCTATCAGCAGGAGTCTCTGACGTCACCTGGTGGCACTGGCCACTCAGAGCAGTCCAGTGTGCCAGCAGCACCTCTGTTTCCAAGATGGCAGAGGTCTGGAGCACACTGGAGGAGCTCTGGACACCTCCCAGGGGAGGTGCAGGTCAGGGGAGTGGTCACTCCCCTTTCCTTTGTCCAGTTTCGCGCCAGAGCAGGGGCTAAGGGGTCCCTGAACCGGTGTAGACTGGCTTATGCAGAGTTGGGCACATCTGTGCCCAACAAAGCATTTCCAGAGGCTGGGGGAGGCTACTCCTCCCCTGCCTTCACACCATTTTCCAAAGGGAGAGGGTGTCACACCCTCTCTCAGAGGAAGTTCTTTGTTCTGCCATCCTGGGCCAGGCCTGGCTGGACCCCAGGAGGGCAGCTGCCTGTCTGAGGGGTTGGCAGCAGCAGCAGCTGCAGAGAAACCCCAGGAAGGGCAGTCTGGCAGTACCAGGGTCTGTGCTACAGACCACTGGGATCATGGAATTGTACCAACAATGCCAGGATGGCATAGAGGGGGCAATTCCATGATCATAGACATGTTACATGGCCATATTCGGAGTTACCATGGTGAAGCTACATATAGGTAGTGACCTATATGTAGTGCACGCGTGTAATGGTGTCCCCGCACTCACAAAGTTCAGTGAATTGGCTCTGAACAATGTGGGGGCACCTTGGCTAGTGCCAGGGTGCCCTCACACTAAGTAACTTTGCACCTAACCTTTACCAGGTAAAGGTTAGACATATAGGTGACTTATAAGTTACTTAAGTGCAGTGTAAAATGGCTGTGAAATAACGTGGACGTTATTTCACTCAGGCTGCAGTGGCAGGCCTGTGTAAGAATTGTCAGAGCTCCCTATGGGTGGCAAAAGAAATGCTGCAGCCCATAGGGATCTCCTGGAACCCCAATACCCTGGGTACCTCAGTACCATATACTAGGGAATTATAAGGGTGTTCCAGTAAGCCAATGTAAATTGGTAAAAATGGTCACTAGCCTGTCAGTGACAATTTGGAAAGAAATGAGAGAGCATAACCACTGAGGTTCTGATTAGCAGAGCCTCAGTGAGACAGTTAGTCACTACACAGGTAACACATTCAGGCACACTTATGAGCACTGGGGCCCTGGGTTACCAGGGTCCCAGTGACACATACAACTAAAACAACATATATACAGTGAAAAATGGGGGTAACATGCCAGGCAAGATGGTACTTTCCTACACAACCCCCCCCCAAACGAAGGACAATAAGACTAGCCATTACCTGATGAGTCTTCATTGTCTAAGTGGAAATATCTGGAGAGTCCATCTGCATTGGAGTGGCTACTCCCAGGTCTATGTTCCACTGTATAGTCCATTCCCTGTAGGGATATGGACCACCTCAACAATTTAGGATTTTCACCTTTCATTTGTTTTAGCCAAAGTAGAGGTTTGTGGTCTGTCTGAACAATGAAGTGAGTGCCAAACAGGTATGGCCTCAACTTCTTCAGAGCCCAGACCACAGCAAAGGCCTCCCTCTCAATGGCAGACCAACGCTATTCTCTAGGGGTCAACCTTCTACTAATAAAAGCAACAGGTTGATCCTGGCCCTCAGAATTAAGTTCTGATAGGACTGCCCCTACTCCTAATTCAGATGCATCAGTTTGGACATAGAATTTTTTAGAGTAACAAGGGCTTTTCAGGACAGGTGCAGAGCACATGGCCTGCTTCAGCTCCTCAAAAGCTTTCTGACAGTTTGCTGTCCATAACACCTTTTTAGGCATTTTCTTGGATGTGAGGTCATTAAGAGGGGCTGCAATGGAGCCATAGTTCTTAATGAACCTCCTGTAATACCCAGTGAGGCCTAGGAAGGCTCTCACCTGAGTCTGAGTGGTAGGGGGAACCCAATCAATAATAGTTTGGATTTTCCCCTGAAGTGGTGCAATCTGTTCCCCACCAACAAGGTGTCCCAGATAAACCACCTTACCCTGCCCTATCTGGCACTTTGAAGCCTTGATAGTGAGGCCTGCCTTTTGCAGGGCCTCCAAAACTTTCCATAGGTGGACCAGGTGATCATCCCAGCTGGAGCTAAAGACAGCTATATCATCCAAATATGCTGCACTGAAAGCTTCCAGCCCTTGCAGGACTGTGTTCACCAACCTCTGAAAAGTGGCAGGTGCATTTTTCAAACCAAAAGGCATTACAGTAAACTGGTAATGTCCTCCAATGGTAGAAAATGCAGTCTTAGGTTTAGCATCTTCTGACAATTTGATCTGCCAATACCCTGCAGTCAAATCAAAAGTGCTTAGATACTTGGCAGATGCCAGTGTATCTATGAGCTCATCTGCCCTGGGTATAGGGTGAGCATCAGTTTTGGTTACCAAGTTGAGACCTCTATAGTCTACACAAAACCTCATTTCCTTCTTTCCATCTTTAGAATTGGGTTTTGGTACCAGTACCACAGGAGAAGCCCATGGACTGTCAGAGTGCTCAACCACTCCTAGTTCCAACATTTTCTGAACTTCTTGCTTTATGCAGTCCCTGACATGGTCAGGCTGCCTATAGATCTTACTTTTGACAGGTAAACTGTCTCCAGTATCTATAGTGTGCTCACACCAAGAAGTGGTGCCTGGCACAATGGAGAAGAGTTCTGAAAATTGTCCTAGGAGATTTATGCAATTATCTTTCTGCTCAGCAGTAAGACAATCAGCCAAAACTACACCTTCAACAAGAGCATCTTGTTCTGTGGAAGAGAAGAGATCAGGTAGAGGATCACTGTCTTCTTCCTGTCCCTCATCTGTTGCCATGAGCAGGGTGAGATCAGCCCTGTCATAGTAGGGTTTCAGGCGGTTGACATGGAGCACCCTAAGGGGACTCCTGGCAGTGCCTAAGTCAACCAAGTAGGTGACTTCACCCTTCTTTTCAACAATTGTGTGGGGTCCACTCCATTTATCTTGGAGTGCTCTTGGGGCCACAGGCTCCAAGACCCACACTTTCTGCCCTGGTTGGTACTGAACCAAAACAGCCTTCTGATCATGCCATTGCTTCTGGAGCTCTTGGCTGGCCTGAAGGTTTTTACTGGCCTTTTTCATGTACTCAGCCATCCTTGATCTGAGGCCAAGTACATAATCCACAATATCCTGCTTAGGAGCTTTTAAAGGTTGTTCCCAACCCTCCTTTACAAATGTGAGTGGACCCCTAACAGGGTGTCCAAAAAGAAGTTCAAAGGGGCTGAAGCCCACTCCTTTCTGGGGTACCTCCCTGTAGGCAAAAAGGAGGCATGGTAGAAGGATATCCCATCTCCTGCGGAGTTTTTCAGGGAGTCCCATAATCATGCCTTTGAGAGTTTTATTAAATCTCTCCACCAGTCCATTTGTTTGTGGATGATAGGGTGTTGTGAACTTGTAAGTTACACCACACTCCTTCCACATGGCCTTTAAGTATGCAGACATGAAATTGCTTCCTCTGTCTGATACTACTTCCTTTGGGAAGCCCACCCTGGAAAATATTCCCAGGAGGGCCTTTGCCACTGCAGGAGCTGTAGTGGTCCTTAAAGGAATAGCTTCAGGATATCTTGTGGCATGGTCCACTACCACCAAGATAAACCTATTGCCTGAAGCAGTAGGAGGGTCAAGGGGGCCAACTATGTCAACCCCTACCCTTTCAAAGGGAACCCCAACCACAGGCAGTGGGATAAGGGGTGCCTTTGGAGTGCCACCTGTCTTGCCACTGGCTTGACAGGTTTCACAGGACTTACAAAATTCTTTTGTTTCCTCAGACATCCTAGGCCAATGAAACAATGGTACCAATCTGTCCCAAGTTTTCATTTGACCCAGGTGCCCAGCTAAGGGAATGTCATGTGCCAGTGTTAGGAGGAACTTTCTGTACTCCTGAGGAATCACTAATCTCCTGGCAGCTCCAGGTTTAGGATCCCTATGCTCAGTGTACAAGAGGTTGTCCTCCCAGTAAACTCTGTGTGAGTCACTGACATCCCCATTAGCCTGTTTGACAGCTTGCTGTCTGAGACCCTCTAATGTGGGACAGGTTTGCTGTGCCACACTCAGCTCCTCTCTGGCAGGCCCCCCTTCACCCAAAAGCTCAGCAGTGTCTGCTTCCAGCTCCTCTGGTGTAGGTTCTGCACAGGGAGGGAATTCTTCTTCCTCAGAAGTAGAATCCACTGTAGAGGGAGGGATAGTAGGAAGTGGTTTGCTTCTACTAGCCCTAGCTTTAGGGAGCACTTGGTCCATTGTTCCAGGATCTAAGCTTCCCTGTCCTTTTTGCTTTTTGGCCTGAGCCCTTGTCAAAGCAAAAATATGCCCTGGGATGCCCAGCATTGCTGCATGGGCCTCCAACTCCACATCTGACCAAGCTGATGTCTCCAAATCATTCCCTAATAGACAGTCTACAGGTAAATCTGAAGCTACCACAACTTTCTTTGGACCAGATACCCCCCCCAGTTGAGATTTACAACAGCCATGGGGTGGCTTTGTGTTATGTTGTGAGCATCGGTTACTTGGTACTGGTGTCCAAGTATGTGTTGTTCAGGGTGCACCAGTTTCTCAATCACCATTGTGACACTGGCACCTGTGTCCCTGTAGGCCTGGACCTCAACACCATTTATTAGGGTTAGTTGCTTGTACTTCTCCAAGTTATGGGGGCAAGCAACCAAAGTGGCTAAGTCAATAGCCCCTTCAGAGACTAAAGTAGCCTCTGTGGTCTCCCTAATCAGACCAACCCCAACTAAATTACCAAAAGTGAGCCCAGCTACTCCCTTGGATTGGCTATTAGTAGGTTTGCTCCCACCACCACTGCTATTAGTAGGGACACTAGGTGTAGCAGTAGGGGTTGTAGTGGTAGGAGCTGTGGTGCCTTTCTTTGGACAACTGGGATCTGTTGTCCAATGGCCTTTTATTTTACATAAATAGCACCATGGTTTCTTTTCCTTGTTCTGATTAAAGGAGGATTTGGGCCCACCACCCCCACCAGAGTGTTTTTGTGGGCCTGATGAAGACTCATTTTTAGATTTGTCCCCACCCTTGTCAGAAGACTTACCATCCTTCTTTTTGTTGCCATCTTTGTCACCCCCTGTATGAACTTTTCTGTTCACTCTTGTTCTGACCCATTTGTCTGCCTTCTTTCCCAATTCTTGGGGAGAGGTCAGATCAGAGTCCACCAAGTACTGGTGCAACAAATCAGACACACAATTATTAAGAATATGCTCTCTCAGGATCAAGTTATACAGGCTGTCATAATCAGTAACTTTACTGCCATGTAACCACCCCTCCAAGGCCTTCACTGCCTGGTCAATGAAATCAACCCAGTCTTGTGAAGACTCCTTTTTGGTATCTCTGAACTTTATCCTGTACTGTTCAGTGGTTAAGCCATAACCATCCAGGAGTGCATTCTTAAGAACTTGGAAATTGTTAGCATCATTTTCTTTTACAGTAAGGAGCCTATCCCTACCTTTTCCAGTAAATGATAGCCATAGGATAGCAGCCCACTGCTTTTGAGGGACATCCTGTACAGCACAGGCCCTCTCAAGTGCAGCAAACCACTTGTTAATGTCATCCCCCTCCTTATAAGGGGGAACTATCTTGTGCAGATTCCTGGAATCATGCTCTTTTGCAGGATGACTATGGGGAATACTGCTGCTGCCACCATGGGTATCTAAACCCATCTTCTGTCTTTCCCTCTCTATTTCTAAAGACTGTCTATCCAAATCCAGCTGTTGCTTCTTGAGCTTCAGTCTGGTTTGCTCCACTCTCAATCTATTGAGCTCCCTTTCTAACAATCTGTCATCAGGGTGGGTGGGAGGGACATTTCTAGATACAGAGGTATGATGGGAATGAACAGAAGGAGACCTGTCCCTTACAAAGGGCACCCTAACAGCTTGGCTACCAGCATAATGTGAGAGCACATCATCAGTATGATGTGATTCAACCTCTGTACCAACTATGCTAGACTGTCTAGTAATGGGCAGGCTGAGAATTTTCTTTCCTGAACCTTTTCCTGGGGGAGTCCCTGGATCAGATTGAGAACCATTAGCTACTTTTTCTACAGATTGGGCACTTATGGCCTTATCCTGTACTCTAAGCATATTAATTAACAGTTCTAAGGAAGGATTCTTCCCTACACTCAAACCTCTCTCTATGCAGAGACTCCTTGCTCCTTTCCAGCTAAGGTGATCATATGCAAGTTTGGACAGTTCAACTTTTTGGCCTGTGTCAGACATTTTTAGAGAGAGTTAAAGTGATAGACAAAGAGAAAAAAGTTTTCAGAACTTTTTGGAAAGACAGAAAAAAACTTTTTAAACTTTTAAGAACTTTTTGAAAGTTTAGAAGTACTTTTCAGCACTTAGAAAAGAGTGAAAAGAGGAAATGCAAAACTTTTTGGCTATGTGTATATACACTGACCTTGTTTTGTATATTTTTCTCTTATGAAAAGTACAATGACAAGAGTGGTAAGTAGTCTCAAAGCACTTATCCCACCGCTGCACAACCAATGTAGGAGGCTGGACTGGCTTGTAGTGAGTACCAAGGGGTACTTTCACCTTGCACCAGGCCCAGTTATCCCTTATTAGTGTATAGGGTGTCTAGCAGCTTAGGCTGATAGATAATGGTAGCTTAGCAGAGCAGCTTAGGCTGAACTAGGAGACGTGTGAAGCTACTACAGTACCACTTAGTGTCATATGCACAATATCATAAGAAAACACAATACACAGTTATACTAAAAATAAAGGTTCTTTATTTTTATGACAATATGCCAAAGTATCTTAGAGTGTACCCTCAGTGAGAGGATAGGAAATATACACAAGATATATATACACAATAGCAAAAATATGCAGTATAGTCTTAGAAAACAGTGCAAACAATGTATAGTTACAATAGGATGCAATAGGGAAACATAGGGATAGGGGCAACACAAACCATATACTCCAGAAGTGGAATGCGAACCACGAATGGACCCCAAACCTATGTGACCTTGTAGAGGGTCGCTGGGACTATTAGAAAATAGTGAGAGTTAGCAAAATAACCCTCCCCAAGACCCTGAAAAGTGAGTGCAAAGTGCACTAAAGTTCCCCTAAGGACAAAATAGTCGTGTTAGAGGGAAAATGCAAGGAAAACACAAATCAGCAATGCAACAACGATGGATTCCTGACTGAGGGTACCTGTGGAACAAGGGGACCAAGTCCAAAAGTCACAAGCAGCTCGGAGATGGGCAGATGCCCAAGAAATGCCAGCGGTTGGTGCAAAGAAGCTCTTTCTAGGCTGAAGAACTGTGAATACTGCAGGAACGACAAGGGCTAGAGACTTCCCCTTTGGAGGATGGATCCCCCACGCCTTGGAGAGTCGTGCAGAAGTGTTTTCCCGCCGGATGGACGCCAACAAGCCTTGCTACACGCAAATCGTGCGTTTGGCGTTTTTGGACGCTGCTGGGGCCCAGGAGGGACCAGGAGGTCGCAAATTGGACCTGCAGAGAGAGGGGACGTCGAGCAAGACAAAGAGCCCTCACTGAAGCAGGTAGCACCCGGAGAAGTGCCAGAAACAGGCACTACGAGGATGCGTGAAACAGTGCTCGCCGAAGTTGCACAAAGGAGTCCCACGTCGCCGGAGACCAACTTAGGAAGTCGTGCAATACAGGTTAGAGTGCCGTGGACCCAGGCTTGGCTGTGCACAAAGGATTTCCGCCGGAAGTGCACAGGGGCCGGAGTAGCTTGCAAAGTCGCGGTTCCCAGCAATGCAGCCCAGCGAGGTGAGGCAAGGACTTACCTCCACCAAACTTGGGCTGAAGAGTCACTGGACTGTGGGGGTCACTTGGACGGTGTCGCTGGATTCGAGGGACCTCGCTCGTCGTGCTGAGAGGAGACCCAAGGGACCGGTAATGCAGCTTTTTGGTGCCTGCTGTTGCAGGGGGAAGATTCAGTCGACCCACGGGAGATTTCTTCGGAGCTTCTGGTGCAGAGAGGAGGCAGACTACCCCCACAGCATGCACAAGCAGGAAAACAGTCGAGAAGGCGGCAGGATCAGCGTTACAGAGTTGCAGTAGTCGTCTTTGCTACTATGTTGCAGGTTTGCAGGCTTCCAGCGCGGTCAGCGGTCGATTCCTTATCAGAAGGTGAAGAGGGAGATGCAGAGGAACTCGGCTGAGCTCATGCATTCGTTATCTAAAGTTTCCCCAGAGACAGAGACCCTAAATAGCCAGAAAAGAGGGTTTGGCTACCTAGGAGAGAGGAAAGGCTACTAACACCTGAAGGAGCCTATCAGCAGGAGTCTCTGACGTCACCTGGTGGCACTGGCCACTCAGAGCAGTCCAGTGTGCCAGCAGCACCTCTGTTTCCAAGATGGCAGAGGTCTGGAGCACACTGGAGGAGCTCTGGACACCTCCCAGGGGAGGTCCAGGTCAGGGGAGTGGTCACTCCCCTTTCCTTTGTCCAGTTTCGCGCCAGAGCAGGGGCTAAGGGGTCCCTGAACCGGTGTAGACTGGCTTATGCAGAATTGGGCACATCTGTGCCCAACAAAGCATTTCCAGAGGCTGGGGGAGGCTACTCCTCCCCTGCCTTCACACCATTTTCCAAAGGGAGAGGGTGTCACACCCTCTCTCAGAGGAAGTTCTTTGTTCTGCCATCCTGGGCCAGGCCTGGCTGGACCCCAGGAGGGCAGCTGCCTGTCTGAGGGGTTGGCAGCAGCAGCAGCTGCAGAGAAACCCCAGGAAGGGCAGTCTGGCAGTACCAGGGTCTGTGCTACAGACCACTGGGATCATGGAATTGTACCAACAATGCCAGGATGGCATAGAGGGGGCAATTCCATGATCATAGACATGTTACATGGCCATATTCGGAGTTACCATGGTGAAGCTACATATAGGTAGTGACCTATATGTAGTGCACGCGTGTAATGGTGTCCCCGCACTCACAAAGTTCAGTGAATTGGCTCTGAACAATGTGGGGGCACCTTGGCTAGTGCCAGGGTGCCCTCACACTAAGTAACTTTGCACCTAACCTTTACCAGGTAAAGGTTAGACATATAGGTGACTTATAAGTTACTTAAGTGCAGTGTAAAATGGCTGTGAAATAACGTGGACGTTATTTCACTCAGGCTGCAGTGGCAGGCCTGTGTAAGAATTGTCAGAGCTCCCTATGGGTGGCAAAAGAAATGCTGCAGCCCATAGGGATCTCCTGGAACCCCAATACCCTGGGTACCTCAGTACCATATACTAGGGAATTATAAGGGTGTTCCAGTAAGCCAATGTAAATTGGTAAAAATGGTCACTAGCCTGTCAGTGACAATTTGGAAAGAAATGAGAGAGCATAACCACTGAGGTTCTGATTAGCAGAGCCTCAGTGAGACAGTTAGTCACTACACAGGTAACACATTCAGGCACACTTATGAGCACTGGGGCCCTGGGTTACCAGGGTCCCAGTGACACATACAACTAAAACAACATATATACAGTGAAAAATGGGGGTAACATGCCAGGCAAGATGGTACTTTCCTACATAATCCATGAGGAATCTAAGCAGATGTCACACAGTGGGACCCACATCTGTGAAATCGTAAGGGAAAGTGACAACTCAGTGACCATACACTAGGTGAAAATGACAGACAGTAGAGAGGTAGTAGTGTTAAAGTACATGTAGTAGGCAGGTTTGTATTCTTACCTGTGTCTCACTGGAAATATTGCAGGATCACTGAGTCCCTGTTGTGCATGTCTTCTTCCTCTGCTTCCTCCTCTTCACTGTCCACAGTCTCCACAGCTGCCACAACACCGCCATCTGGACCATCCTCCTGCAGAAAAGGCACCTGTCGTCGCAAAGTCACGTTGTGAAGCATACAGCAGGCCACGTTGATCTGGCACACCTTCTTTGGTGAGTAGAATAGGGATCCACCTGTCATATGGAGGCACCTGAACCTGGCCTTCAGGAGCCCGAAGGTCCGCTCGATCACCCTCCTATGAGGCCCATGGGCCTCATTGTAGCGTTCCTCAGCCCTTGTCCTGGGATTCCTCACTGGGGTCAGTAGCCATGACAGGTTGGGGTAACCAGAGACACCTGCAAATGGCGAGGGACAACTGTTAGACACACACTAACCTATAGGGATAACCCCAGACAACCATTCCCAATGACTTGCTTCCAGGTGCTCACCTAATAGCCACACACAGTGCCTCTGGAGTTGACCCATCACATAAGGGATGCTGCTATTCCGCATGATGTAGGCGTCATGCACTGAGCCAGGGAACATGGCATTCACATGGGAGATGTACTGGTCTGCCAAACATACCATCTGTACATTCATCGAATGATAACTCTTCCGGTTTCTGTACACCTGTTCACTGCTGTGGGGGGGGGACCAAAGCCACATGTGTCCCATCAATGGCACCTATGATGTTGGGGATATGTCCCAGGGCATAGAAGTCACCTTTCACTGTATGCAAATCCTCCACCTGAGGGAAAACTATGTAGCTCCGCATGTGTTTCAGAAGGGCATACAACACTCCGGACAACACGTTGGAAAACATAGGCTGGGACATCCCTGATGCCATGGCCACAGTTGTTTGAAATGAGCCACTTGCAAGGAAATGGAGCACTGACAGCACCTGCACTTGAGGGGGGATTCCTGTGGGATGGCGGATTGCTGACATCAGGTCTGGCTCCAACTGGGTACACAGTTCCTGGATTGTGGCACGGTCAAGCCTGTAGGTGATAATCAAACGTCGCTCCTCCATTGTCGACAGGTGCACCAACGGTTGGTACACCGGAGGATGCTGCCATCTCCTCACATGTCCCAGCAGACGGTGCCTAAGAAGAACAACAGCGAGCACAGAGTCAACCAACTCAGAGGTACGTACCCACAGTTTACACAGAACACCATTGATACACAAAAGATGGCCTATATGTGTGTTGAGTCTAGGCCTAGGTCTGTGTGACGCAGTTGAAAATGAAGCCATGTGGGCCCCTGAAATGGCAGCTGCCTGACCTGTAAAGTGGGACAATGGGATGTGAGGTAACTGCGCTGGCGTTGTACACCGTTGCGGTAGTCGGTCGAAGACCGCAGTGCAATGCTGCATTGGTTAACATTGGACCCTATGGGTTCCAGGAGCCAATGACGATGTACGCCGGCGGTGACGGTAAGCACCGCCGCAGACGTGACCGCCATTTTCTATCTGTTCAATCACTCGATACCTGGTCTTTGACAGGAGAAGACCTACATTGCAAGTGCTGCTGTGACCTCGGTCTGGAAGAGACAATGACTCGAGTGTCTGGGGAAAGGGCCCCTGCCTTCACATCGGAGGAGTTGGAGAAACTCGTTGACGGGGTCCTCCCCCAGTACAAGCTACTCTACGGTCCTCCAGACAAACAGGTAAGTACACAGGGAGTATGTTGTATGGGCTATGCCTGTGTGGAGAGGGCTGGATGTAAGAAGGAAGGGGGCAGAGTGCTGCGTGCATGAAAGACGCTGAATGCATGTGCCACATGGCAAGGGTAGGGATGGGGGCCAATCACTTTGACGGTGCAGCAGGTAATGACTTTTCTTTTTCCCCTGTACATTTCATGTAGGTCAGCGCCCACCAGAAGAAAGATATTTGGTGTGCCATCGCCAAGGACGTCCGGAACCTGGGGGTCTACCACAGACGGAGCACCCACTGCCGTAAAAGATGGGAGGACATTCTCCGCTAGAGCAAGAAGACGGTGGAGACTCAGCTGGGGATGGCCTCCCAACGTGGGAGGGGTGCCCGTTGCACCATGACCCCCCTGATGTTCAGGATCCTGGCGGTGGCCTACCCGGAGTTGGATGGGTGCTTGAGGGCATCACAGCAGACACAATGGGGTGAGTACACTCTCATTCAGCTGACTTTGCGCGCATTATGAGGTGTCTGGGTGGGGGATGTGGGCTATGGGTTCCCCTAGGCCAGGGCGAGTTCCGTAGGCAAGGCCCCACCGTAAGGCAGGCCATGTGGCACCCCACCCCACCTCTGTAGAGTGCCAAGTACAGCTATTCATACCCCTGTGTCATCTATGTGTGCAGATATCGTCCATAGCCTTCTAGGCCATTTCCCAGGGAACAGTGGAGCCCAAGAGCGCGGCGTAGTGCAGGGGGCTTCTGTGTCTGTCATGTCCGCCAACGGTAGTGGTAATGCATGCACTCAACATGTCTTTCTTCAGTTTTTCCCACCTTTTTGTGGTCTCCCTGTTCTTGTGTGCACTAGCATCATCAGGCGGAGGAGCAGTGGCACCGGAGCACGAGGGAGCTGCATCCCACATGGCCCTGGAGGGCGACACTACGGAGTCTGAATCCACCAGTGGGACGGAGGGCGAGGGGAGCTCCACGGCGGGGACAGGAGCTGAGACCAGTGACACGGACTTGTCCTCTGATGGGAGCTCCCTTGTGGTGGTGGCAACATCTGTGCCCCCCGCATCTACAGGTACAGCCGCCACCCCCCTACCACCATCGCCCTCCCAGCAGCCCCTCAGCCTTTGCCCCGTGCCCGCTCACCCAGGAGGGTGGGCATCACCTTCACCCCAGGCACCTCAGGCCCAGCCCCAGTCACCTCTGCTGCCCTCAGTGAGGAGGCCATTGACCTCCTCATGTCACTCACTGTTGGGCAGTCTACCATTTTGAATGCCATCCAGGGTGTAGAGAGGCAGTTGCAACAAACCAATGCATTCCTGGAGGGCATTCATTCTGGTCAGGCGGCCCTTCACCGAGCTTTTCAGACTCTGGCCTCAGCACTGATGGCAGCCATTGTTCCCATCTCTAGCCTCCGCCCTCCAACTTCCTCAACCCCGACCCACTCCCTTGTACCTCTGCCTATCCCAAGAACACCATCAGACCAGCCTGCACACACCTCAACACACAAGGGAAGCTCAGGCAAACATAAGCACCACACATCCCACAGGCACTGACGCAAGCAACACACATATGCAGACACACCAACATCCACTGCCTCCACTGTGTCCCCCTCCTCCTCGTCTCCCTCCTCCCTCCCAGTCTCGTCTACACTCACACCTGCATGTACTACCTCTACAGCCACTACGTCCCTCTCCAGCACACCCACCACCACACCCCGCTCACGTGCAGTCACCACCCCCACTACCATTCACACGTCCCCTGTGTCCTCTCCCAGTGTGTCTGTGACGCCCCCTCCCAAGATACACAAACACAGGCACACACCCACCTCACAACAGCCTCCAGCGCATGCACCTTCACCCAAAGTCACCAAACGTACACCTCCTACAGCCACCACCTCTTCCTCCACTCCCAAACCCCCTCCAGCTACCCGTCCCAGTGTGTCCAAAAAACTTTTCCTGTCCACCCTTGACCTCTTTCCCACGCCTCCCCCACCCCGTCCATCTCATAGGTCCCGAAGTAGCACCTCAGCCACAACATCTCTGGGACCAGTGGTGCTTGTAGTCACCGGAATGTGGAGTGCACCGGCCACCAGGACAGCCAGTGTGGCACGGAGCCACAGCACAGACAGTCCCCCACCTGTGAAGCATCAGAAGTTGGCCAGTGCCCGGCGGGAGAGGGGGAAGACTCCAGCCACCAAAGCTGCTCCCAGGGGTCCCGTTGGGAGTGTGGAGTCAGCTGTGACACCTTCCAAGGTGGGGAAGGGCCACAAGAAACCCGGCAAGTCTGGGAAGAGCAGCACGGCGGAGAAGACTGCCATCATCCCCGCTGCCCAGGAGGCCCCCGCCAGCCCCAGCCCAGCTGCCCAGGAGGCCACCACCAGCCCCAGCCCAGCTGCCCAGGAGGCCAGCCCCAGCCCAGCTGCCCAGGAGGCCACCGCCAGCCCCAGCCCAGCTGCCCAGGAGGCCACTGCCAGCCCCAGCCCAGCTACCCAGGAGGCCACCGCCAGCACCAACCCAGCTGGGCCATGAAGGACCGCCAGCAAAAGGCCCGTTGGGCCATGAAGGACCGCCAGCAGCTGAGACCCTGCAATGTAGACCGCCATCTGAAGCACCGCTGAGCAGGGCACCGCCATCTGAAGCACTGCCGAACAGGGCACCGGCATCTGAAGCACCGCTGAACAGGGCACCGCCATCTCAAACACCGCTGCACAGGGCACCGCCATCTCAAGCACTGCTAGCCCATGAGCGGCAGGGGCACTGACACAACTGGGTCCGTCACAGGGTGAATGATGCACTCTGGGCACCAGTCCCCCTCCCGAACCAGTGGAGAGATCCATCCACTACCTCTGTCCTTAACAGGATGAAGCACTCTGGGCACCAGTCCCCCTCCAGAACCAGTGGAGACTGTCATCCACTTGAGAGACTGTGGCTTTGCACTCCCCAGGATTGAACAGTGGGCAACCCACCCACTGTTGAGACTTGAGAGACTGTGGCTTTGCACTCCCCAGGATGCAGCAGTGGGAAACCCACCCACTGTAGAGACTTGTGAGACTGTGGCTTTGCACTCCCCAGGATGGAACAGTGGGCAACCCACCCACTGTATAGACTTGAGAGACTGTGGCTTTGCACTCCCCAGGATTGAACAGTGGGCAACCCACCCACTGTTGACACTTGAGAGACTGTGGCTTTGCACTCCCCATGATTGAACAGTTGGCAACCCACCCACTGTAGAGACTTGAGAGACTGTGGCTTTGCACTCCCCAGGATTGAACAGTGGGCAACCCACCCACTGTAGAGACTTGAGAGACTGTGGCTTTGCACTCCCCAGGATTGAACAGTGGGCATGTGGCCCCCTCGTGGATTTGGCGTTGTGCACTCCACCGGCTGAGGTGCCCCCCCTCCCCCCGAGGTGCCTGTTTTCTTGCTCTCTGATGCCCCTGCAGTGTTCTCTACGTCATGGTCGGGGATCTTGTGTGGGCCTCGCCCATACCGTGTGGTCCCAGTGTTCCACGGACTTTCTTTGTGCAGTACCTGGACTACTATGCCTGGTATTTATTTTGTACATTGTGTATATATATATTTCTCCCTACTTGTTTTTAATATATTCCGATGGTTACACTCATTTTCTTTGGTCTTTGCATTCGTCCTTGGGGTTTGGGGGGGTGTAACTGTGATGTATTGATATGCATTAGGGTGTGTGTTGTGGTGGGTGAGGGTGGGGGTGTTGCGTGTGTGTGTCCCTTTTTTTGCCTCCCCCCTCCCCTGTGTTGTAGATGCTGTACTCACCGTTGTGTTCGCCGCTGCCGTTCGTGCTCCTGGTAGAGGAGCACGAAGACTATCGCAGGGAGAATTTGGAGTTCCGGTTCCATGGTGTCCTCGTTCCTCGTAGAGTGTGTAGAGGTGAGCATTTTCCCTTAGAAATTCCTGTTTCCGCTGTGTTTTTATCCGCGGTGAATCCGCCCCGGAAAAGGTGGCGGATTGGTAGGTTGTGATACTGTGGGCGGTACATTGTCTCCCGCCTGTCTGTTGGCGGTGACCGCCGCGCTGTTTGTTTGTACCGCTGTGGCGGTCTAAGTGTTAAAGTGGCTGTCTTTGTTGGCGGTTTCCGCCACAGTCGTAATTGCTATTTTTTTACCGCCGGCCTGTTGGCGGTCTGACCGCCGCTTTAACACCATCCGCCAGGGTTGTAATGACCACCTTAGACTCCTTCATACAGCATCGACCTTGGTATTTTTCACTGTGGCAAGTCATTTTCATCAAATAAATTTACAACTTTGTTTGGAAGTTGTCACCTTGTACAAAAGATTCCAAAAAACCTTTCAATTTCTAAAGAAGTAAAACGTCCACACCTTTATTCTTTTATGTAGTCTGGCACCCTATATTAATTGTTACATTTGTTGCTATTTAAGTAATTCCCTATAAAATGAACCGCCTTGTGGTTTTATCAGCATCAGTATAGCTTTCCTTGGAAGGTTTCTTTTAACTTGTTATGCCTAATTATGGGGTTTATACTTCAAAAAAAGTATTTATTTTAGTGTAGCTAATATTTTCTATAGAACATTGCCTGCATTATTCTGTTAAGCAGATGTGCACATAATTTCCTCCTAGCCAATTAAAGGCACCCGCAACAGGGCAGAAATTGTAGCACTGGCCTAGGATATTCATTTGCATACTTATTGGACTTCAATGCAGTTTAGAGTGTATTTAGCTCATTTCACTTTAGTTTCTGTTTTGTAAGATGTAGCAAATAATATTCTTGTGGATACCTTAACCTACAGATTTGTCAGTTCTTGGAACTCACTACTAAAAGGGTGATATGTCGGTCATCATGTGTGTGTGTATTTTTAACAAAGTCACTAACCAAACTCCTCACTATTTATTCATATTGTTTGACTAGAAAGTGTCTTTCATTTTCAGTAATAACTGTGTTGCACTGCTTAAGGAGCCAGTCCAGCTCTTTTTACTTTTAGTACCCTGCAAACAGAAGGCATGTGACTGGCAAACACATACCCAGCTGGACAAAAAAAATGCAAAGATTTATTTTGTATAGTGAACTTCCTTTTATTTTGCCAAGCCCTCTTTTCTTAATGTGCACTCACGTTTTCTTTTGTTTTTGCCTGCGAGTGCTGTTCTAAAAAATGAAGATTATCGTATTTCAAAGCAACATTGTTTCTTTCCTATGTGTAATTTCTGAAATTATGCTTTCACATTTAATTGTGTAGCACATTCAAATCCACCCCACTCCAAACCACCCCAATCTGCCCCACTTCAATTCATGCCAATCTACCCCACCTCACCAGACACAAATCCGTCCCACTCCAGACCAATCCAATCTACCCCACTCCAATCCAAACCACTCACCCCAATCTAATTCACTACACTCCAGTCCTCCCTGCCCACCATTTCCAGTCTGCCCCACTCCAATCCAAAATAATCTGCCCCACTCCAAAACAATCTGACCCACTTCAATCCAAAAACAATCTGACCCACTCAATCCAAAACAATTTGCCCCACTCCAGTCCAAACAATCCACCCAACTCCAATCCAAAACAACCTGCCACACTTCAATCTGCCCAACTCCAATCCAAAATAATCTGCCCACTCCAATCTGCCTCACTCCAATCTGCCCCACTCCAATCCAAAACAATCTTTCCACTCCAACCAGCCACACTCCAATCTAATCCAGTCTGCCCCACTCCAATCCAAAACAGTCCACTCCTCTCCAATCCACCCCACCCTAATCAGGTTCACCCCACCCCAATCAAGTTCACCCTGCCCCAATCCAGTCCACTTCAATCCAATCCACCCCACTGCAATTCAATCTACTCCACTCCACCTGACCCCAATCCAATTCACCCAATACCACCCCACCCCAGTCCATCCCGCTCCAGTCCAATCCACCTCAATCCAATCTAATCTACTCCATACAGTCCACACTCTCCAATCCACCCCATTCTACTGCAGTCTAATCACTGCAATCTACTCTAATCCACCCCCACTTTACCCTAAATCCAACCCACCCCAGTTCTGTCCATCCCATTCAATCCAATCCATCTAGCCCACCACACTCCAATCCACCCCACTCCACTCCAGTCAACCCCACTTCAACTCAGTCCACCCCCTCAATTCCAATCCACGTCCCTCCACTCAAATTCACCCCACTCCAAACCACACTATTCTAATCCAAATCACCACACCTCAATCCAATACAAAACACCCCACCCCAATACAATATACCCCACTGTCCCAATGCACACCAATTTACTCCACAATATTCCACTCCACGTCACTCTATGACACTGCACTCTACAACACCCTTTGCCACTGAATTCTGCTCCCCTCTACACCACTCAGCAACACTCTACTCCACCCATTCCACTCCAGTCTAGACACTCTACTCCTCCCATTCCACTCTAGGACACTGGCAACTGCCACACACTAACAATCCACATACATACACTCCATATCATGCCACATAATTCCAATCAGCATAATTTTACTGAATTCCACCCAGTTCCATAGAACACAATTCCATTCCACACCACGTAATTCAGCAACAAGCCACATAATTGAACTCAACAACACATTTACACAACACACCACATACATCCCGCCCACACCACAGAATACCACATCATTCCACAAAATTCAACACCACACAATTAAACTCCACAACATGCCACTACACAACCCAAAATACCATTCCACACACAATCCCTTTGACATACAATCTCACTCCACTTAATTCCAGTACACTCAAAACCACATAATTGCTACCAACATAATTCCACTGCACACATGTAACATAATTCCACTACACACATCCACTCCACACCAGACAATTCCATGCCATACAATTCCACAACTAACAATTCCAATTCAACCCACATAATTCCACTCCACACAACATACATCCACTCCATAACACATGGGGAAAATATATTTTTATTTACAACGGCAATAGCTCTAACTCTCACAAATGTGAGACCTATTGGCATTGGCAATGCTTGTTTTTATTTGGTGTAAATCCATTCAGTAGTTTTTGAGATATCAAAGGGAAAATACACTTGTATATCTAGGCCCACGAATCCAGGGAGATGTCCTGCTGAGATCTGATTGGCTGCCAACATTTCAAACAAGAAGTGTTGGCAGCTATTTTGGGATTCGGCTTCAGCCGCTTTGCTTTTACAATATATATATATATATATATAATATGGTAATCTCACTATGAAACAAAAAATGGCCCTCGACAGTCTGAGTAAGGATCCTGACATTGTTATCCGTGAATCGGACAAAGGGGACAATGTAGTTATTTTGAATAGATCACAATACTTAGGGGAAGGAGTATGTCAGTTGAGTGACCGTAAATGTTATGTCTAAGCCAATCAGGCTGAGTTAAAAATGTCTAGTCTCCAATACCATGAAAAGTTAGTGGATTGGAGAGACAGGGGTCTACTGGAATGGGACGAATACCTGTTCTTGAAGTGTGATCACCCAACAATTCCAATACTATACCTCCTGCCCAAACTACATAAAGACAAACAAAATCCCCCTGGCAGACCAATTGTGTCAGCAATGAATTCATTGCTGGAAAACACTTCACGATATATAGATTTTTTTCTTAGACCTTTTGTGGAATGCCTACCCTCCTATGTTAAGGATACAACACAATTTGTCAAAATAATGGATGGTTTGGGCTGGGAAGATGACTTTTTATTTTTGACCTTAGATGTTACCAGCCTTTATACCTGTATCCAGCATGAATTGGGTATTAGAGCAGTCAGACATTACTTGAGAGCAAGATCCTTATCATACCTCATGCATACTGAAATGATTTGCGACATGATTTGGTATTGTCTCACTAACAACTTTTTTCTATTTGACGGTCAAATATACAAGCAAACTCAAGGAACTGCGATGGGTACATGCTTCGCCCCCAGCTACGCGAACTTGTTCATGGGCTGGTGGGAGGAGCAGATATCCTCTAATACAGCCAACTATGAGGATAATGTGGTATTATGGTGTCGATACATAGATGACATCTTCATCATTTGGAAAGGTGATGTAGATTCGGCTCTTAACTTTGTGACAACTCTAAACAACAACCAATGGAACCTCAAACTTTGTGAGCAGCATAGCAGTACATATATACAGTTCTTAGATGTTGAACTAAATGTTGAAAATAACCTGGTACATACCAGGTTGTATAGGAAACAAACAGCAGGGAACAGCCTGCTGAATGCTAAGAGCGCTCATCCCCCCAATCTGATCAGAAGTATACCGTATGGTGAGCTTTTGAGAGCTAGACGAATATGTAGCACTGATGAAAAATATCAGCAAGAATGTAGGACGATGTGTACAAGATTTAGGGAAAGAGGATATAGCGCCAATACTATCCGGCAGGCTGTAGAGAAAGTCGAGGGAAAGATAAGGTCAGAACTACTATATCTCAGGCAGAACCGTACCACAACTGATGAGAAGATTAGATTTATTACGACCTATTCTAATCAAACATTCAATTTAAGGAAAGCACTCAACAAGAGTTGGCATATTCTCCAGACTGACCCAGATTTACAAGAGTTTGTATGTACAAATCCAGCATTAACTTTTCGTAAGGGCAGGTCGCTTAGGGATAATCTCAGTCCCAATATGGTGATGAGCAGTACTAAATATGTGAGAGAGAGATCTGATATTACGGGGTTCTATTGCTGCCACCAATGTAAAGTGTGCAGATACAGTAAAGACTGCAAAAATGTAACATGGGAGGTGGTCGAGAACAGTATGTCATAAAGGGATTTTTCACATGTAACACGGAGTTTTGTGTGTATTGCTTACGATGCCCTTGTGATAAGATATACGTAGGTAGCACAATCCACAAGGCGAAAAAGAGAATGTTGGAACATATAAGAGCAATCCGTAACTTTGACCGTAACTATCCTGTGGCACGACACTTTCATGAGGTACATCAAGGTGATGAAAAATTACTCACTTATTTGGTCTGTGATCAAATTAAACTTAACCCACGAGGTGGAGACAGACAGAGAATGTTACGTATTCTTGAATCTAAATATATTATTAAATTTATGTCTCTGTCTCCAAATGGGTTGAATCTTAGTGAGGAAATGAATACTCATCTTGGTAGTTAAAATTGCTAATTTTTGGATTCTCCGGGTTTCTTTGTTTGAGATTGTGGAGATTTTATATATCTCCACTGTAAATAGTATCACAATTTTTTTTTTTTTTTTTGCTTTTTAGATTTAGCATACTTAATCTTGATAAGGGTATTAAACTTAATAAGATATTTACGGTGTACAACAGAAGGTCTCGTATTCAACAATTAATAAATTTATAATATGTAACTTAAATGTTATACATCATACATTTACATATAATTATGCTGATGTAGTATGATATGATTATTAATTTTTATATACAAAGAAACATGTATGTATTTATGATATCCCTTTAGAGATATTCTGTTTTACTTACCCTTATAAGATGGCACTTTTGTTTTCAGGGTGATATATATATGTACTGTGCTAAGTGTCCTTTTTTTATGTCTACACATTTGTATCTATACTGGTTGTTTGCAATACACCCCCATCCGTGAACAAGGCTACGGCTGAAACGCGTTGGGAGGAATTCCATTTGTTTCTGCTTTAATATATTTTGGAACTACTCGCCTAGTGTCTTGATTTCTTATCTAATTGGGTGAGAAGACTTGGACATAATTTATGGGATTCCCGATCCCATATCAAGACCGCCACTTTTGAGCCTTAACAAGTCGGGTATTTTTTGGTTACTTAATCTATAGATATATATATATATATATATATATATAAATTCACTAAAAAACAAAGGTTACAGAGACATTGTAGTTGGGTTCAGATTTTACACGCACAAAACCATAGAAATTCACCTGTTATAGTTATAGTTATTTCAAGTAACTATACCTTGTGCCTTAAGATAAGTATATCTTGTGCCCCCACCATGCACAGTTTTCTGATCAATAATTTGACTGCAAATGTTACAGTGATATTATCAATGATGTAATAGAAGATGTCTTGAGTGATGTAATATCTGGAGTAATTAGCAGTGCATGGCAAAGGTGCAAGATATAGTTACCTTAGGGCACAAGCTACAATTACTTGAAATACCTTTAACTATAACAGCTGTATTTCTATGGTTTTGTGCGTGTAAAATCTGGACCTAACTATAAGGTCCCTGTAACCCTTGTTTTTTTTGTGTGAATATCTACGTTTTTTAAATTCTATTTTCTAACTATAACGTCCCTGTAACCTTTGTTTTTTTCAGTGAATTTCTATGGTTTTTTAAATGTTAAGTAAGATGCTCAACGCAATGCATGTTGGGTGGTTAAGTGCAGGGCCTGGTCTGGCATTGTGCTGCGCCCACCCAAGCATTCTTCTCCTGCCCCCTCTCCTCCTGCCATCCATTGTCCAAGTTCATGCCCCTAATCCCTCATTATAGCCCTGTGTGGCCATTGTTCTGCCAGTGCCTTTCCTGCCTGCCTTGAACCATTAGCTTGCTCCCCATCCACCTTCTGCCTACCCTCTGTTGTCCGAGCCATGCACCAGCCCCCTCCCTCCTACCTTGCCTGGTCCAATGTGCTGCTACCACCTTCCATTTAGCCTGATGTCCCTGCCCACTCCTTCTGTTCTTCATTGGGCAGTTCTATGTCCCATCATTGCCCTCCTGCTTAGCCTCAGTGCTTAACCTTCTGACCCTACCCTCCCTCGCTGTCCGATGTCTTTGTGCATGCCCCTGCTCCCTCCTTTTTGATCACCAGGTTCCACAGACCTCCCACCTCTCCTTCTATCTACTCTGAGTATTCTTTTGAGCTGCCACCGCCCCTCCTACTTGACAACAAGGTCAGATGGCTACCGTCTCACCCTGCCACCTCTACCCTGCCTGTACGAGTTCCATGCCCCTAGCCCCTCCCTTCTGTCCTTCATGGTCCATTTTGCTGCCATTCCCTTCTGCCTTCCATGCTCTGTTGTGCTGCAACTGCTCCTCGTGCCTGCCCTGCAGGGTTTGTTGTGAAGCCCCTTCTCCTGCCCTCTTTTGTCTGTGTCCAGCCCCTACCCCTCCCTCCTTTCCTCCATGGTCCTTTGTGCATGCCCCTGTCTGCTCCCTCTTGCCCACCATGGCTGTTGTGCTGCCACTACCCCTCCAACTTCCATGTATGGTCTTCTGTGCTTCCACAGTCCCTCCCACCTGCCCTGTGGGGTCAGCTTATTGTCCCTGACCCCCTCCCACCTTCCCTCTGTAGTCTGTGTGCATGCCATTATAGTCTCACTGTTGTCCTCCAAGGTATTGTGCTTCCAGTGCCCATTCCACCTGCCCTCCATGGTTAGCTTGCAGCTCTTCCCCCTCTGCCCCCTGCCCTCCGTTTTCCATGTGCAGGCCCCTAACCCCTCTCTCTTGCCTTGTCTGGGCCATTGTCAAGCCACTGCCCCCTCCCTCCCGCCCTTCATGGTCCATTATGCTGCAACTGACCCTCCTGTCTGTCCGGTATGGTTAGCATGCTGCCCTTGCCTCCTTCCCCTCTGCTCTCTGATGTCCACGTGCACGGCCCTGTCCCTCCCTATTGCTTTCCTTGGTCTGTTGTGCTGCACTGCCAACCCGCCTGTCCTGTGTGGTGTATTGTGCTGCTGCAACCCCTGACACCTACCCTGTAAGGCCAGTTTGGTGCCCCTACCCATCTCCCTCCTGCCCTCTGTTATCCAAGTCCACGTCCCTACCCCGTTCCTCCTGCCCTCTGTGATTCAAAGTACCATGTTTGCCAACATTTTGGACTTGTTAAGAGGGAGAGTTTAAAAAACAAACCTGGGGAATTGATTTTCTCTATTGACTTACATTTAAAAGAGGACATTTTAGGCAATAGGGAGATAAAATAAAGCCCTTTTGGACTTAAAAACATTGGGAGTCTCCTTCCTGAAAGGGTCTGTTTGCATTTATGGTTGTGCTGCCACTGCCTCTTCCTTCTACCCTCAATGGTCTACTTGATTGCCACAGCCTCTCTTGCCTATTCTACACTGTTGGTTTGTTGCCCCTGTCCCCCTTTCCACTGCCCTCTATGGTCCGGTGTGGTGCCACTGCTCTTCCCGCCTTCCCATCATGGTCAACGTGTTGCCTCTGACTCTCTTCCCTGTCCTCAATTATCCGAATCTGTGCCCCTGACCTCTGCCTCCCGACAGTATTCTAATGAACACCTAGATTGCTAACATTCTATATTTTTTACAAAAGTATAGCACGATTGATGTCATCTTGATGTAATCAAAACTGTAATACCTAAAGCCTTTCCTTTAGAAATTATAAAAATGAGAGGGTCTTATTTCCTTAGGGATTATGGTTAGTGCTCTTAAAAACTAAAATGAGGACATATTGTCTGAGTTTCTAAATAGCGACAAAGCAATTTTAAATTATTTACTATTTTTATGATTTTTTATCCAATTGATCACTTGATTATATCTTTCACTTAAGGGAGATGATGTGGCGTTACAGCCAGAGCTGGTAGACTTCACAGCTGGCGAACCAGGTTTAAGTTTCAGCTTCAGCTCAATATTCTGTGATTCTGGGCAAATCACTTAGGTGGTCATTCCAACCTCGGCGGTAAAAGGCCGTAGGTAAAAACCGCCAAAATACTGACATCCACAAAAGTCCGCCACACCAAAGGGCAGCGAGAAACTGGCGATGACCAAACCTCCACCGTCACGCCAACAGAAATACGGCCACACTATCACGACACACGAATCCACGCGGCGGTCTTTCAACTGCGGTATTCCATTGGCGATACACACTTCCGCGCTCGAAATACACACACACTTACAAAATACACCCACATTGGACAATTCAAAATACACACACCTGATACACATACACACACCACTCCCACACACCCATTACAATATAAAATACACACCAACATCACCCACAAACCTCCACTCCTAGAGATTCGTGAACACGCACAGAGAAAAGACATCCGAGCACCCAGACGCCCAATTCACTGTCACCCAGCAATATTTGCACGCACTTCACACAACACAACAATACACATCACCACACTTAGCACCACACAATCCACCCTACACATCACCCACACCACCCCATGGCACCGCAAAGACACCCCAGGTTCTCTGATGATGAACTCAGGGTCATGGTGGAGGAAATTGTACGAGTAGAGCCACAGCTGTTCGGGGCACAGGTGCAGCACACCACCATTGCCAGGAAGATGGAGCTATGGAGCAGAATAGTGGACAGGGTCAACGCTGTGGGACAGCACCCAAGAAATCGCGACGACATCAGGAAGAGGTGGAACGACCTACGGGGGAAGGTGCGTTCCATGGTATCCAGGCACAACATCGCGGTGCAGCGGACTGGCGGTGGACCCCCACCTCCTCCCCCAGAATTTACAACATGGGAGGAGCAAGTCTTGAACATCCTGCATCCTGAGGGCCTCGCAGGAGTAGGCAGAGGAATGGACTCTGGTAAGTCAAATCTTCACTACTTCTTCCCCCCACCCCACCTGCATGCCAACTCATACCCCCACCCCCATCACACCTACTCCTTGCAAATGTCTCACCATCACAACCCACCCATCCCAACACCTAGCCCTGCATGCGTCCACAAAGCATGGACACCCATCACCTAAGCATGCCCACTGCACATACACATACAACCCCCCCCCCCAACCACCGTCACAACAGCCCCCACAAAGGAATGCCAGCACTGGGGTACACGGGCACCCACCTATTGCACGCTATGGCACACACAGAAGCAATAACCATACTTTTATACCCCTGCAGGACCCGAACGCCACGTCACCGCGCAGGAGGGTCCACAAATGTCCACTCCACCCCCAGAAGAGGCCCACAGTGAGGACAGCAGCTCTGTCTCCCTGGATCTAGATGACCAGCCCGGTCCATCAGGGACCTCGGGACAGTCGGTTCCCCTCACATAGCCACAGGCCACAGCAGACCTTCCCCCCTCTGGGAACACCACCACAGCACCCACCCAGCGGGCCCATACCTCTGTCCCCAGGACACGTCAATCAGCGGTGTGTCCACCACTACAGGGAACCCAGGCTAACCCAACACCCCAACAACAACAGGGACCTGGGGGCAGTGGTAGTGGGCACACGGTCCAGGGGACAGAGGCCCAGGGAAACAGGGGAACTGGGAGGGCTGCTGTGCGACAGGGGGGGGACAGGCCCAGGGAACCCACTCTCCACGAGGCCCTCTCCTCCATCATGGGAGCATACCACCACTCCCAGGAGACGATGGTGACGGTCCTGGCCACGTTTCAGGAGATCCAGCTTCTGCAGGAGCAACAGTATATGGGGTTCAGGGAGGAACTAAGAAACATAAGTTCGGCCATGGGTACCATCGTAGTGGCCCTGAATGAAGTAGTCACCACATTGCGGGACACTGTGGAACCTCAAAGGGCCCCTGACACTAGCATGCACCAAGAACTGCCTACCACCTCCGCCGGCGCTAGTGGACAGGAGGCCCCGACACAAGACCAACAGGCCACCAGAACCCCACCCCCTGCAGAAGGAGAACCACCCCGACACAAGACCAACAGGCCACCAGAACCCCACCCCCTGCAGAAGGAGAACCACCAGAACCACCCCGCAAGCGGGCCCTGAGATCCAGGAAGAAGACAGAGTAAGATGTCAAGACCCCCGCCAGCAAAGGATACCGCCCTGATTGTCATCCCACTGTTCCACATTGTCACCCTGTCCAACCTTAAACTGCCCCTGCTCCACTTCCCACAGGCATTTGGACAATGCACCTGTGAAACTGATAGTCTGGACTCTGCCATGGACAATCCTCCACCATCACCCCTCACTGATTTGCAACCACCCATCCAATTTAAAGCACTTGAATAAAAACACTTATTGCACAAAACAATCTGGAGTCTGGCTGTGATTTAGAACAAATGTATTAGACATGACCGTGCCAAAATGTTCATTCACATATTGATGCCAACAAACTGCTGTCACACAGCTGTAGTCCATGGGGAAACAAAGCAGATGTCACGCAGTGGGGCCCACATCTCTGAAAACGGAAGGGAAAGTCACAACACAGTTACCATACACTGGGGGAAAAAGTCAGACAGTAGAGAGGTAGGAGTCTTTAAGTAAATGTAATATGCCGGTGTGTACTCTTACCTGTGTGTCACTGAAAATACTGCTGTATTACTGTGTTCCTGTTCTCTATATCGTCCTCTTCGGCTTCCTCCTCTTCACTCTTCACAGGCTCCACAGCTGCTACAACACCACCATCTGGACCATCCTCCTGCAGAAAAGGCACCTGGCGGCGTAAAGCCAGGTTGTGAAGCATACAGCAGAGGCCACGATGATCTGGCACACCTTCTTTGGTGAGTACATTAGGGATCCACCTGTTATATGGAGGCACCTGAACCTGGCCTTCAGGAGGCCAAAGGTTCGCTCAATCACCCTCCTAGTCCGCCCATGGGCCTCATTGTACCGTTCCTCTGCCCTTGTCCTGGGATTCCTCACTGGGGTCAGTAGCCATGACAGGTTGGGGTAACCAGAGTCCCCTAATAGCCATCACATACGGGATGCTGCTATTCCGCAGAATGTAGGCGTCATGCACTGACCCAGGGAACTTGGCATTAACATGGGAGATGTACTGGTCAGCCAAACACACCATCTGTACATTCATGGAATGATAACTCTTCCGGTTCCTGTACACCTGTTCACTCCTGCTGGGGGGGACCAAAGCAACATGTGTCCCATCAATGGCACCTATGATGTTGGGGATATGTCCAAGGGCATAGAAATCACCCTTCACTGTAGGCAAATCCCCCACCTCAGGGAAAACGATGTAGCTCCGCATGTGTTTGAGCAGGGCAGACAACACTCTGGACAACACCTTGGAAAACATAGGCTGGGACATCCCTGATGATATGGCCACTGTTGTTTGAAATGACCCACTTGCTAAGAAATGGAGTACTGACAGCACCTGCACTAGAGGGGGGATCCCTGTGGGTTGGCGAATGGGTGACATCAGGTCTGGCTCCAGCTGGGCACACAGTTCCTGTATAGTGGCTCGGTCAAGCCTGTATGTCAGTATGACATGTCTTTCCTCCATTGTCGACAGGTCCACCAGCGGTCTGTACACAGGAAGATTCCTCCATCTCCTTGAATGTCCCAGCGGACGGTGCCTATGAAGGACAACAGCGAGCACAGAGTCAAGCAACCCACAGGTACGTAACCACAGCTTGCACATAACACGATTCCCAATGCATTGAATGGCTTGTATGAGTTTTGGTGCAAGGCCTAGGTATGTGTGACGCAGTTGGTAATTAGGCCATGTGGGCCCTTGAAATGGCGGCTGCCTGACCTGTGAAGTGCGACAGTGGGATGTGAGGTCAATGCGCTGGCGTGGCACACCGCGGCGGTAGGCGGTCGAAGACCGCGGCGCAAAGCCGCATTGGTTAACATTGAACCCTATGGGTTTCAGGAGCCAATGAAGATGTGCGCCGGCGGTCGCGGTACGCACCGCTGCGGGCGTGACCGCCATTTTCTATCTGCTTAATCACTCGATACCTGATCTTCGACAGGAGAGGACATACACTGCAAGTGCTGCTGTGACCTCGGTCTGGAAGAGACAATGGCTCATGCGACTGGGGAAAGGGCCCCTGCCTTCACTGCGGAGGAGTTGGAGAAACTTGTGGATGGGGTCCTCCCCCAGTATGCGCTACTCTACGGCCCTCCAGACCAACAGGTAAGTACACTGGGACCATGCTTAGTGGGCAATGCCTGGGTTGAGTGGGGTGGATGAAAGATGGTGGGGAGGGGAGCGATTGAGGCATGCATCAAACGACAGATGAGAGCATGTGCCACATGGCAAGGGTGGGGATGGGGGGCCACTCACATCGAGCATGCAGAAGGTGATGACAATTTTTCTCTCCCTGTACATGTCACATAGGTCAGCGCCCACCAGAAAGTCGCGATTTGGCGTGCCATCGCCAAGGACGTCCGGACCCTGGGGGTCCACAACAGATGGGGCACCCACTGCCGGAAGAGGTGGGAGGACATCCGATGCTGGAGCAGGAAGACGGCGGAGGCTCAGCTGGGGATGGCCTCCCAACGTAGGAGGGGTGCCAGTCGTCATTTGACCCCCCTGATGTTCCGGATCCTGCCGGTGGCCTACCCCGATTTGGATGGGCGCGTGAGGACATCACAGCAGACACAAGGGGGTGAGTACAAATACATTCTGCTGACTTTGCGCGCAGTGGAGGTGTCTGGGTGGGGGAAGAGGTCTGTGGGTATCCCTAGGCCAGGGCAATTTCTGTAGGCTAGGCCCCTCCGTAAGGCATGGCCCTGTGCCCCCGCCCCCCGCCCCCCACCTCTGTAGGGTGCCAAGTACAGGTATCCATGGCCCTGTGTCATCTATGTGTGCAGTTGTCGTCCATAGGCTTGTAGGCCATGTCCCACGGATTGCGTAGTGGACCCCAAGTGCGCGGCGTAGTGCAGGGGGCTTCTGTGTCTGTCTTGTCCGCCAACGGTAGCGGTAATCCATGCACTCAACATGTCTTTATTTCTCCCCCCCCCCTTTTTTGTGGTCTTCCTGTTCATGTGTGCATTAGCATCATCAGGCGGAGGAGAAGTGGCATTGGAGCACGAGGGAGCTGCATCCCACATGGCCCTGGATGGCCATGCAACGGAGTCCAAATACAACAGTGGGACAAAGGGCGAGGGGAGCTCCACAGCGAGGACTCGTGCTGATGTCAGTGACAGCGACTCGTCCTCTGAAGGGAGCTCCCTTGTGGTGGCGGCAACATCCGTGCCCCCCGCAGCAACAGGTACAGCCGCCACCCAGCGCGCCAGCACCGCCCTCCCAGCAGCCCCTCAGCTTTGCCCCGTACCCGCTCACCCAGGAAGGCGGGCATCTCCTTCGCCCCAGGCACCTCAGGCCCTGCCCCTGTCGCCCCTGCTGCCCTCAGTGAGGAGATCATTGACCTCCTGAGGACCATCATTGTTGGGAAGTCTACCCTTTTGAATGCCATCCAGGGTGTACAAAGGGAGGTGCACCAGAGTAATGCATACCTGGAGGGCATTCATTCGGGTCAGGCTGCCCATCAGCGATCGTTCAACGCTCTGGCCTCAGCACTGACGGCAGCAATTGTCCCTGTCTCTAGCCTCCCCCCTCCAACTTCCTCCACCCAGACCCAATCCCCTGTACCTCTGCCTATCCCAGACACACCATCAGACCAGCCTGCACACACCTCAACACCCAAGGGAAGCTCATCCAGACATAAGCACCAAACATCACACAAGCATTCACACAAGCAACATCCACATGCAGACATACCAACAGCCACTGCCTCCACTGTGTCCCCCTCCTCCTCGTCTCCCTCCTCCCTCCCTGTGACGCACCACTCACACTTGCATGCACAACATCTTCAGCCACTACGTCCATCACCAGCACACCCACCAGAACACTCCGCACACATGCAGTCACCACCCCCACTACCATTTACACGTCCCCTGTGTCCTCTCCCAGTGTGTCTGTCACCCCCTTTTCCAAACTACACAAACGCAGGCAGCCACCCACCCAACAGCCATCCACCTCACGACAGCCTCCAGCCCAAGCACCTGCACCCAAAGACACCAGACTTCACACTCCTACAACCACATCCTCTTCCTCCACTCCCATACCCACTACACCTACCCGTCCCTCTCTTTCCAAATTGCTTTTCTTTTCCAAACTTGACCTCTTTCCTACAACTCCCCCACCCCGTCCATCTCATAAGACTCCAATCAGCACCTCAGCCACCACAAAACCGGGACCTGTAAAGACTGTTGTCCATGGACTGTGGAGTCCCCCACCCTCAAGGGCATCCAGTTCAGCTAGGAGCCAAGGCACGGCCAGCCCACCCCCGGAAAAGCATCCGAAGATTGCCAGTGCCCGGCGCGAGAGACCAAAGACCCCAGGGACCAAAATCCCTACATTGGCTCCGGCAGGAAGTCGGGTGCCACTTGGCACACCGCCAAAGGTGGGAAAGGGCCACAAGTGTACAGGGAAGGGTGGGAAGGGCAGCACGCCCGACAAGTCTGGCAGCAGGCCAGCTGGCCAGGAGGGCCCCACCAGCCCCATCCCAGGTGTGCAGGAGGACACCCACAGGCCCGGTACTGCAGCCCAGGAGGGCCCGCAAGCCACGTCCCAGGTGGACAGAAGGACACCCACAGGCCGGGTACTGCAGCCCAGGAGGGCCCTGCAAGCCACCAGACAGATGGGCAGGAAGGCCCCGCCAGCCACATGTCAGGTGGCGAGTGACATCCATTCCTGGGCCGGATCCGCTGACCAGGACACTCATCTCAAGCACCGCTCCGCTGGGCACCGCCGTCTCAAGCACCGCTGAACAGGGCACCGCCGTCTCAAGCACTGCTGAACTGGGCCCTTCATCTCAAGCACCGCTGAACTGGGCCCTTCATCTCAAGCACTGCTCCGCTGGGCACCGCCGTCTCAAGCACCGCTGAACTGGGCCCTTCATCTCAAGCACCGCTGAACAGGGCACCGCCGTCTCAAGCACTGCTCCGCTGGGCACCGCCGTCTCAAGCACCGTTGAACAGGGCCCTTCATCTCAAGCACTGCTCCGCTGGGCACCGCCGTCTCAAGCACCGCTGAACAGGGCCCTTCATCTCAAGCACCGCTGAACAGGGCACCGCCGTCTCAAGCGCTGCTCCGCTGGGCACCGCCGTCTCAAGCACCGCTGAACAGGGCCCTTCATCTCAAGCACCGCTGAACTGGGCCCTTCATTTCAAGCACCGCTGAACTGGGCCCTTCATCTCAAGCACCGCTGAACAGGGCACCGCCGTCTCAAGCACTGCTCCGCTGGGCACCGCCGTCTCAAGCACCGCTGAACAGGGCCCTTCATCTCAAGCACCGCTGAACAGGGCACCGCCGTCTCAAGCACTGCTCCGCTGGGCACCGCCGTCTCAAGCACCGCTGAACAGGGCCCTTCATCTCAAGCACTGCTCCGCTTGGCACCGCCGTCTCAAGCACCGCTGAACAGGGCCCTTCATCTCAAGCACCGCTGAACAGGGCACCGCCGTCTCAAGCACCGCTGAACAGGGCACCGCCGTCTCAAGCACTGCTCCGCTGGGCACCGCCGTCTCAAGCACCGCTGAACAGGGCCCTTCATCTCAAGCACAGCTGAATTGGGCCCTTCATCTCAAGCACCGCTGAACTGGGCCCTTCATCTCAAGCACCGCTGAACAGGGCACCGCCGTCTCAAGCACTGCTCCGCTGGGCACCGCCGTCTCAAGCACCGCTGAACAGGGCCCTTCATCTCAAGCACTGCTCCGCTGGGCACCGCCGTCTCAAGCACCGCTGAACAGGGCACCGCCGTCTCAAGCACCGCTGAACAGGGCACCGCCGTCTCAAGCACTGCTCCGCTGGGCACCGCCGTCTCAAGCACCGCTGAACAGGGCCCTTCATCTCAAGCACAGCTGAACTGGGCCCTTCATCTCAAGCACCGCTGAACTGGGCCCTTCATCTCAAGCACCGCTGAACAGGGCACCGCCGTCTCAAGCACTGCTCCGCTGGGCACCGCCGTCTCAAGCACCGCTGAACAGGGCCCTTCATCTCAAGCACTGCTCCGCTGGGCACCGCCGTCTCAAGCACCGCTGAACAGGGCCCTTCATCTCAAGCACTGCTCCGCTGGGCACCGCCGTCTCAAGCACCGCTGAACTGGGCCCTTCATCTCAAGCACCGCTGAACAGGGCACCGCCGTCTCAAGGACCGCTGAACTGGGCCCTTCATCTCAAGCACCGCTGAACAGGGCACCGCCGTCTCAAGCACCGCTGAACAGGGCACCGCCGTCTCAAGCACTGCTCCGCTGGGCACCGCCGTCTCAAGCACCGCTGAACTGGGCCCTTCATCTCAAGCACCGCTGAACAGGGCACCGCCGTCTCAAGCACTGCTCCGCTGGGCACCGCCGTCTCAAGCACCGCTGAACAGGGCCCTTCATCTCAAGCACCGCTGAACTGGGCCTTTCATCTCAAGCACCGTTGAACTGGGCCCTTCATCTCAAGCACCGCTGAACAGGGCACCGCCGTCTCAAGCACCGCTGAACAGGGCACCGCCGTCTCAAGCACTGCTCCGCTGGGCACCGCCGTCTCAAGCAACGCTGAACTGGGCCCTTCATCTCAAGCACTGCTCCGCTGGGCACCGCCGTCTCAAGCACCTCTGAACAAGGCCCTTCATCTCAAGCACCGCTGAACTGGGCCCTTCATCTCAAGAACCGCTGGCCCATTGGCGGAAGGGGCAGGCCCGCATCTGTGTCGGGCAGGGCTGCACGAAGCACTCTGGGCACTAGTCCCCTTCCAGTACCAGTGGAGACTGTTATCCACTTGAGAGACTGTGGCTTTGCACTCCCCAGGATATGGCAGTGGGCAATCCACCCACTGTAGAGACTTGAGAGACTGTGGCTTTGCACTCCCCAGGATGGCACAGTGGGCAACCCACCCACTGTAGAGACTTGAGAGACTGTGGCTTTGCACTCCCCAGGATGTAACAGTGGGCAACCCACCCACTGTAGAGACTTGAGAGACTGTGGCTTTTTACTTCCCAGGATGGCACAGTGGGCAACCCACCCACTGTAGAGACTTGTGAGACTGTGGCTTTGCACTCCCCAGGATGGCACAGTGGCCATGGAGGCCCCTCATGGATCTGGCGTCGTGGACTCATCTGGCTGAGGTGCCCCCCCTTCCCTTCCCCCTGAGGTGCCTGTAGGTTTCCTATCTGATGCCCCTGCAGTGTTCTCTCCGTTGGAGGCAGGTATCCTGTGTGGGCTTTGCCCATGTGTTTTGGCCCAGTGGCCCACGAACAATGGCTGATTGACATATCGGACTGGACAATTTATGTATATAAAGTTATAGATGTGTGATATATTTTATACTCAGTCTTACAATATAATTCTATATTTATAATCATTTCCTTTTGCCTTTGCATTCTTCCGGAGGGTTTGGGGGGGTAACTGTGATGTGTTGCTATGCATTGATGTGTGTGTTGTAGTGGGTGAGGGTGGGGGTGGGTGTGTCCCCGTAATATTTTCTCCTCCCCTATGTCGTAGGTGCAGTACTCACCGTTGTCTTCTGCGTCGGCGTTCGTGCTCCTGGTAGAGGAGCAGGAAGACAATGGCTGGTAGGATGTGGAGTTCGGGTTCCATGCTGTCCAGATTCCTCGTGGGGTGTATGGAGGTGAGCGTTTTCTGTTTGAAATGTCTGTTTCCGCCGTGTTTTTATCGGCGGGGCTACCGCCCCGGAAAAGGTGGCGGATTGGTAGGTTGTGATAGGGTGGGCGGTACATTGTCTCCCGCCTGTCTGTTGGCGGTGACCGCCGCACTGTTTGTTTGTCCCGCCGTGGCGGGCGGTGTGTTAAAGTGGCGGTCTCTGTTGGCGGTTTCCGCCAGGGTCGGAATTGCATTTTTTTACCGCCAGCCTGTTGGCGGTTTGGCCGCCGCTTTAACACCGACCGCCAGGGTTGGAATGACCCCCTTAATCTCCCCATGCCTAAAACCAAAATGATTGTGTCCTGGTGTAATGTAGCTGATGCTCATGTAAAGCATTCCAGTGCCTTCGGGGCAAGTCTGTGCTATATAAAACTGCAAATAAAACAAGGAAATTAAGTGTTTTCTGTCATTGGGCTATACCTGGGCTACATTTGGGTGATATTTGTGCTACATTTGAGCAGCAGGGTAAAATCACCTTAGAACACACCACAATTCCTAAAATTAGTATGGTGCCATCAACAAATGATTTATATTCGAATTTAAATTAGTTATCACCCTTTATATGTTCTACTTTTTTTGACCCTCAAAACCTGCCATTGACTACAATGCATTTCAATACGGAGCTATCATATATATTGGCCCCAAGAGGACTGCCAGCACTTGCTGGTTGAAGTGCTGACAGCCATTCAGATCTCACCATACGTTCTGCGCTTAAGCTCCTTCCATATATACAAATTTAGATTTCCTTTACTATCTCAAAAACTACTGAAGGGATTTACACCAAACAACAAAAGGTGTGCTCTCCGGGCTGAAAGCTACCTTTCTACCAAATTTGGTGTAATTCCTTCCAGTGGGTCAGACTCTGCAAGCGCATCTAAAGATTCTATGGGAGTTAACATTGCTGGCAGTTTTAATACATATTAACAGGGAGAGAGCAGAAAGTATTGCTCTGAACAAAGTCCTGCTGGGTACTGGCATATTAAAGTTCAAACGTCAATCTGATTTGTCAAGGCAACAGTTCATTTGAGGTTGAAGGAGCAACATCCAATAGAAATTGATCATACAACCTCAACTTGAAACATCTCTATGTCGGCGTCCATCCGTATAATTCAATGCAGGGTTCAAATACATTTTTAAATTGCCAGTCCACAGTCCAGGATGTTCTACATCCAAGGTCAGTTTTTCAGAACTCCCTATGTGTAAAGCAATAGACATCTATTACCAAATGAGTCTTCTCATGGGAACACATCAGAAAGGAAGGCACAGGTTAACAAGATCACTTGACATTCTTTGCACAGTCACGAAATACAGGGCTTAGCAGGCCTCACCTAGACTAATACAAGTGAATTAAATCAGCACATTTATGCATTCAAATAAAACACTTTTTAATACACAAACTATAAATTCTGCATTAATAAATCTTAATTAACATTCATTTTACAGTAACTTTAAATGAAATAACTGCTAACACGATTCAGTTAGTGTTGCGCAGGACTGCATTTCTTCATTTTTGCACAGATATGTAAATCATTTATTATAAGAAATTCAATATTGTTTCAATACAGACTATTAGTTTAGGCTCTAGACTACAAACTAGTGGCAGTTTAAATTGTCAAACATGTCATTTAACCTCAATGCCACTTATTTTTCATTAAGTATTTTAAGACAAATGTACAGTTAGATAGCTCTTCAGTGCATCATTCTACATTCAAACTATTAGTATTTTGCTTAACATAATGCATAAACTGGCACGTATAGATGATCACTGTGACACATGGGACAGTACTAAAGTTTCTGCAACATCATATATCACTTAAATGTTTTTAGTTTTTCTTGTCTTTTTAGGTGGAAAATGGAAAACTGAAATTTTAAAAAAGCAGAAGCACCATGTCCCAAAATATATGGAGGAAGAGCAAAACAAAAATTGTCCACTTTGGAAGAAACAGGGAACAGTAACTTTGTGGAAAGCCAGGAAAAAAATACTGATGTTGTTGTTACAGCCTATGGCAGCATTTGTAGCTGGTTCTCTGTAGCTCTATTTGTTTTTGATGATAAAAGGATGTGCTTACATAACAGGAAAAACAGAGGGTTATAATCTGCGAGATTGCAGGAAAAAAAGTGGAGGGGTAGCAAAAATCTGATGCATATAAATTAAATCTATTACAACAGGATATGCTCAGTGAAAATGCAAGCTAGATTATAAAAGTATGGTCTTGTGAGATGCTCATAAATGCAAAATCTGCCACTTCACATTGGACTCAGAAGACTGTGCATCTGACTCTCGCAAGAGGCTCACAAGAGTCAGCCATGCTATTATGAGAGCATCATGGCTCTCGCGAGCGTCTTGCAAGAGAGATCATGAAAAAAAGGGGAACATAGTACAAGCAACATACATAATGAAAGTATGTGTAGGTCTGAAAAGTACTGCCTAAGTGGACGTTTATGATCCCGGACAAGCCTGTCCTGTGGAGCCCTGCTTGTCTCAGAAGAAGAAATAATCACTTTGCATAAGCAGGAAAAGGAGTTTTGTTCAGATATGCAGAGTGGTGAGTACCTCGCCAGGAACAGTGTCACCGAGTTGAAAAGATGTGGATGCCCGTGATGTTTTACTAAGTTCTGCATCATGGGCTAACTCGGCCTGAGCAAGGCATTCGGGGTGCATAGCTCTCAAATATCACCATTCCTCAGAGGTACTCGTACTCATGGAAAATTGCTTGCATATTTTTCTAATTACATATTTGGCAGATACTTTCTTCCCATGAGGCCTCATCTGAAGAAGTTGCCAGACCAAAGACTCTTGGGTGTCTGAGGTGGCTGATTTGCAGGCACAGGGTTAGGGTTCTCATCTGAAATAGTTGATGATATTTTGATCATAGAAAATCAGAAAAGTCAGAAAGGTAGCCAAAATGGCCTTATCACAGAAAAACTCAATAGGCAAATGATGCAAGAGGTAAGGAATCTTTGCTAAATAAAGACATCCATATGAACCAATCACAATCCATCCTTAGGATGTCTTTACATCTCTTGCGGGTGTCTTGCGAGAGGTCCATGAGATTGTAAAAAAACAGAGACTTTGTTGAATCAGAAAACCACATTTTTCAACATAATTTTGGCATTTTACTGGGACATACCCCATTTTAACTATTTTTTGTGCTTTTAGCCTCCTTCCAGTTAGTGACAGAAACAGGTGTGAAACCAATACAGGAACCCGGACAGCTAAACATTTCTGTAAAGTAGACAAAATTATGAATTCAGAAAGGGGACATTTGTGTAGATCCTTCAAGGTTTTCCTACAGAAAGTAACAGCTAAAAATTTTTATTGAGATTGAGGTGAAAAAAGAGCCATTTTTGTCCATGTTTTCTTCAATAACTTTCTCAAGCTAAGGCAGAATTTTGAAAGCAATATACCATTACGTCTGTTGGACACTTCTGGTTGCGGAGATATATAGGGCTTGTAGGTTCATCAAGAACCCTAGGTATCCAGTGCCAATAAATGAGCTGCATCATGCAATGGGTTCTCATTGTATATCTGGTATACAGCAATTCATTTGGTAAAATATAAAGAGTGAAAAATAGGTATCAAGGAAACCTTTGTATTTACAAAATTGGCACAATATAAGGTGCTGAGAAGCAGTAGTTATTTGCACATCTCTGAATTCCGGGGTGCCCATACTAACATGTGAAGTAAAGGGCATTTCTCAAATAGACTTCTTTCTTACACACTAACATTTGAAAGGAAAAAATGTAGAGAAAGACAAAGAGCAATGACACTTGTTCTGCTATTATGTGTTCTTTTCTGTGTTCCCCAAAGTCTCTCGATAAAAATGGTACCTCACTTGTGTGGGTAGGCCTAGTGCCCTCACCAGGAAACGTCCCAAAACGCAACATGGACTTATCACATTTTTACATTGAAATCTGAGGTGTTTTTTGGAAAGTGCCTAACTGTGGATTTTGGCCTCTAGCTCACCCGGCACTTAGGGAAACCTAGCAAACCTGTGCATTTTTTAAAACTAGACACCTAGGGAAATCCAGGATGGGGTGACTTGCGGGGCTCTCACCAGGTTCTGTTACCCAGAATTCTTTGCAAATCTCAAAATACTTTTTCCTGACATTTCGGTGATGGAAAGTTCTGGAATCTGAGGGGAGCCACAAAGTTCCTTCCACCCAGCATTCCCCCACGTCTCCCAATAAAAATTGTACCTCACTTGTGTGCGTAGGCCCAGTGCCCGCAACAAGAAATGCCCCAAAACACAACATTGACACATCACATTTTCCCAAAGAAAACTCACATTTTGCAAAGTGCCTAGCTGTAGATTTTGGCCTCTAGCTCAGCCGGCACGTAGGGAAACCTACCAAACCTATACATTTTTTTAAACTAGACACCTAGGGCAATTCAGAATTGGGTGGCTTGTGGGACTCTCACTGAGTTCTGTTACCCAGAATCCTCTGTAAACCTCAAACATTGGCCAAAAAAACACTTTTTCCTCACATTTCAGTGATGGAAAGTTCTGGAAACTGAGGGGAGCCGTAAACTTTCTTCCACCCAGCATTCCCCGAAGTCTCCAGATAAAAATGGTGGCTCACTTGTGTGGGTAGACCTAGTGCCCGCAACAGGAAATGCCCCAAAACACAACATGGACACATCAAATTTTTCTTATGCAAGCTGACCTGATTTTTGCAAAGTGCTTAGCTTTGGATTTTAGCCTCTAGCTCATCCGACACCTATGAAAACCTAGCAAACCTGGACATTTCTGAAAATTAGACACCTAGGGGAATTCAGAGTGGTGTGACTTGTGGGGCTCTCACAAGGTTCTATTACCCAGAATCCTTTGCAAACCTCAAAATGTGGCAAAAAACACCTTTTTCTCACATTTTTGGGGCTGCAAAGTTCTGGAATCTGAGGGGAGACACAAACTTCCTTCTACCCAGCATTCCCCCCAGGTCTCCCGATTAAAATGGTACCTCACTTGTGTGGGTAGACCCAGTGCCCGTGTCAGGAAATTCCCCAAAACACAATGTGGGCACATCAGAATGATCTATTACAAAACTACCTTTTTTTGCGGGGGGCATCTGCATTTTTGGTCCTGCGTACCATACCAAACCCAGACATTTTGGAAAACTGCACACCCGGTGGAGTCCAGGGAGGTGTGGCTTGCGTGGATCCCCCAACATTTTCTTACCCAGACTCCCTGCAAACCTCAAAATTTGTTTAAAAAAACATATTTTCCTCACTTTTCTTTGTAGGATCACCACGCCAGCACACATTTCCCCTCATTCTCCCAAGTAAAATTATACCTCGCTAGTGTGGGTCCCCAAAGCAGAGTCAGCCTAAAAATGTATTTGAACATTTTTTGCTTATCAACTCGCTGTGGTATCCCCTTCATCTCTACATGTTTTTGGCCCTTTTCTGTTGGAGGCCCCTGGGCCACCGACACAAGTGAGGTATCATTTTTATTGGCTGACCAAGGGGAGCATTGGATGGTAGATAATTTGTACCAACATGTAATCCTACAAAGAAAATTGAGGAGAATATGCTTTTTTAAGCAAATTTTGAGCTGTGCACGGAGTCTAGGTAAGAAAATGTTGGGGGATCCACGCAAGCCCATCTTCCTGGGCTCCACTGGGTGTCTAGTTTTCCAAAATGTCTGGGTTTGGTAGGTTTCCCTAGATGACCGCCGACACTCTGGACCAAAAACGCAGGTGCCCCCGCAAAAACAAGTAACTTTGTAGTAGATCATTTTGATGTGTCCACGTCCTTCTGTGATGTTCCAAACATCCAGATTGTGAAAAGAAACGGCCTTAGGTTATGCTAAAAAGACCCCTCACCCACTAACCTAGTTGGTGGCATGCTTCATCATTGGGGTCCCACCCGATACACCTAGCATGTCACAGTGTGCTTCAATGCCTGAATACGGCAGAGCGGGGTTTTTCAATTTTAATTTTACCGCACATACTGGTTGGATTTGGCATGAGGGTGAGTGATGGTTCAATAGATCAAATTTTATTAACAAGAGATTTCACAAAAATGAAATGCATTGTTAATAACAGAAAGGCCAAAAAACCATACCAATCACTCACAGCTCGTCGGCTGTAAAACCACGACAAGGCACCAACTGCTTTACAGTCCATTCACACAACTTTCATACATCACATTCAGAAGACCATTCACGCCACAAGCCGTGGGCCCAGCACATTGCAACACTCGCATCAACAGACAGTGCCATTCAAAGGCCCATCCCTTCCATACGCACACATGCCCGACACAGCAATCACACCAGTTGATGGAGACTGTGGCATTGGCTAGCAGTGTCACTATTTGCACCACCAGCCAAGCGCCACTCCACGCACACCACCATCACTTTTTGTTTTTAACAAAAAGAAAACACTAACTAATCAGAAGTACAGAACTACAAACACAAAAGCTCTAACTAAATACATGGCAGTAATGCCAACCGTGAAACTGAACAAAAAAATATAAAACAGTAGAGAACAGGCAGTTTACACTCACGGTAGTTCCCAATAATTCTTTTGGGTGTGGTAGCTTATGAAACAGCAGGCCACATAAAGCCCAGGTTTAGAAGGACAATTGGGGCAGTACATACAAGTCTCCCTCTGGATACCTCTTCGGGCACAGACTCTACATTTCTTAGCAGTAGAGTCTTTTTTGGGAGTGGGGGGAATCTGATCAGGAAAGTGGTGATCTTTCAATCTAGCCACATTCTCCACCACTGCTACTTTAGGAACTCTTGCCTTTTCCACTATCATTGACTCCTGAAATTTAACAAATGTCATCCTTGACTCAGGCGAGCATTCCTTGAGCACAATAAAAGCATTAAAAGTTGCTAAATGGAACAAATGTATAGCCAACGTTTTATACCAAACGTGACACTTATGAACAGCAGGGTAAGGTTCCAACCTCTAATCTACTCTGTCAACACCACCGATGTGCTTATTGTAGTCCAAAATGCACGCAGGTTTGCGCACTTCGGCAACCTGACCCCAAACAGTCACAGGAGAAGTACTCTCATGGATGGTACTTAGCATGTAGACATCCTTCCTGTCTGCAACTTTCACAGCTAGCAGCTCATCATTACGCAAGGCACTGCACTGTCCTCTCTCAAGGTTTTTACACACAAGCACCCTTGAATAGCCTTTCCGGTTAGAGCGGATTGTGCCACAAGCAGCAGTGTCCACTCTGAACAATTCCCTGAATTGCACTCCAGTGTAGAAGTTATCTAGGTACAAATGGTCACCTTTGTTAAACAGTTGTCTACCAAGTTCCTACATAATTTTCCCACTAACTCCAAAACTGGGTGGACAACCAGGGGGGCCAATACTGGAATCCCAGAAATTATGAACATATCCTGTACTACTTTCAGACAGCATATACATCTTAATTCCATACCGTGCCCTCTTTCTAGGAATGTATCGCCTAAAAACCAATCGGCCCTAGAACAGGACCAAAGACTCATCTACAGATATTCCTTTCCCTTGAACATAGACCTCTGAAACCCGATCTACAAAATGATCAAGGACAGGCCTAATCTTAAAGAAACGGTCAGAATCAGGGTGATCTCATGACAAGGCTAAAGCACTGTCAACAAAATACAGCATCCGAAGAAGCAAATACCAATTACGAGTCATGGTTGCAGGAAATATAGCCGTTGCAATCAAGTGACTAGTAGACCAATAAGAAGCCAGAGATGGCTTCCTTAACAACCCCATCAAAAAAATCAAACTCAAGAACTTTTTCATCTCTTCCAGATTTGTGGGAATCCACTGGGTAGCTCTAGACTGTGGCCTAAGTCTAGCACTGTTGTCCCTCAAATACTGCTCAGCATACAAATTAGTCTGCTTAACAATCTCTTTCAAAAATACATCGCCCATAAACAACTGAAAGAAATTGATAGGCAAAAAGATTTCCGTATTGACTCTACATCCCAGGAGACCAGTAAAGGCAGGCAACTCAGGCAACTCTGGCTTCTCCATGTTTGGGGCTACCCAGAGTTCAGGTCTTCCAATGGGATACCTTTCAGCCCCACGCTGCTGCACCATTGGCACATCGGTGTCCTCTAAAACAGGCCCTTTATCTGCACTGAGAGTGGCTTCCTCATCAGAAGATTCCTCTCGGACAGAAAATTCACTGCCATAATCTTGCACTTCCTCCTCTGCCTCAGATGCAGAGTCAGTCTCATAATCATGGTCAGAAGACGCCTCAAAAAGCATACCAACAACTTGCTGAGCAGTAACCCTGCAGCTAGCGATTATCTTTTTAAAGAAAAGTAATGTGACAAATGCGCCAACAACAAACAGCACAGTATAAAATAAGTAATAATTATAGTGTGGCTTTATCACAAAGATTTATGTACTTAAAAACGAAACCACTCGGCTGAAAAAGCTAGACTCACCAGCAACTACTTTGCACAGACACAGCAATTACCAATGATAACCCACTAAAAAGAAAAAAAATTAGACATAAGACAACACAAATATCATTGTGCACAAATCGAAGGACAATTTCACACACAATCCTGCATTCAGTACACCAATTACAAAAATGTCCTTCATGCATGGCAGCAATACTCATTTTAGGTAAATTGTTTTTTCTTACCTAAAACATGCAGCTACGCAAACTGTAGGTCAACTACTGCCAAAACCGCCAGGAGTCACAGCAAAGGAAGCAAAAGCTTTGAACTACAACAAAAAGGAGAAGTAAATTGTTATAATCACAAGTGCAAATACTTTACCAGTTGACGAACACCCGCCACCAAACATTTAGAAATTTTCCCTGGTGTTTAGTTGTTTCTGCCCCCCTCAGGGGCAGAAAGGCCTAAAAAAAACTAGGCCGATCAGAAAGGGCCAACACTTATGTGCCCAGCATTGATCGGGCAGCAGGAATGCCCACTAGACACCAGGGATTGTATTTCGGTCAGTTTCATGTCGAGTGGAGCTGACGCTTAGGCAAGGATCGCTCCCCTTAGGGGGCCATAATGTTGTAAGCCATTTCTGCCCCCTTTGGGGGCAGATCGGCCTAATATTTTTAGGCCAATCTGCCCCCAAGAGGGGCAGAACCCATTGGGCACCAGGGATCGTGTGTGTGTTTTGTGTGGGGGGGGCGGCCCCTTGGGCAAAATTCACACCCAAAGGGGGCAGATTGCTGATGGCCATTTCCGCTCCCCTTGATGGCAGATCAGCCTATTTTTTATGCCCATCTGCCCCCAAGGGGGCAGAAGCCACTAAGGCGCAAGGGATTTTTTGTTTTGTGTTCTTTTGTGTGGGGTGTGGCTTCATGAGCAAGGGTCTCCCCCCAAGGGGGCACACAAGTGTTGGACATTTCTGATCCCCTTGGGGGCAGATCAGCCTATTTTCTTTAGGCCCATCTGCACCCAACGGGGGCAGAATCCACTAAGGCACCAGGGATATTTTTTGTTTATGGTTTTTTTGTGTGGAGGGCAGCCCCTTGGGCAAGGGTTGCCCCTCTCCCCCCAAAGAAAGAGACATTGAAGGGAAGGAAAGGCCTTTCCTTTCTCCCAATGCCCCTTTTACAGAAAATCCCCCCTGGCCGTAGTAGAAACTCACCTTTTTCTCCCTCGTCACGCTGGAAGCAAGTGGCTTCTAGCGCAAAGTCAGTCTCTGATGATGTCATCGCGCAATCGCGCACTGACGTCATTAGATGGGATAGAGGGGGGCAAGAGTGGAAGAGGAAGTGATTCCCCTTCCATCCCTGCCCAGGAAAGGGGGGTGGGAGGCCCATGGGGGGAGCGGTAGTGTTCCCTACACGCGCCAGGTCCAGGACGTAACCGTTACGTCCTCAGCACCCAAGGGGTTAAACATCACTTCTCATGTTGTACTTTCTTCAGAACTACAAAAATACACCGTTCTGAGCTTAATTCCAAAAGTACGATCTCGCAAGTATATCACGAGAGACGGACAGCCCCCACATAGTGCACACAAGGGACTGTGCATTCCTCTCCCTCGCTCGTGAAAGTCGTAAGTTTGTAAACAAAATAATTAATACAATATACATACTGTACTGACTTGATTATTAAAGAGTAGCATTTAATAATAACTGACAAGATGAAAAATAACTCTGTACAACAGATTACAATGAAATGTATAATTCTACGATCTCATGAGTTATCTGCGAGCCTCCTGCAAGAGTGATCACACACCTTAACTGGTTCTGTGCCACGGACGTAATGGTTACATCCTGTGGCACAGTGCTCCTGTGCCGAGGACGTAACCATTACGTCCCGGCACCGGAGTTCGGAGGGAGCCCTCCGAGAGCTTCCCCACCACCCCCCAATGGCAGGGCTGGAAGGGGAATTGCTTCCCCTTCCACCCTGACAACCCCCAAACCCCCCAGTGACATCTGATGATGTCAGCACGTGATTGCACGCTGACCTCATCAGAAGTCAACTCCTGTTGCGCTGGAAGCCATCCTTCCAGCACGAATGAGGAGAAACAGATTCGTTTATCCTCGGTACGGGGTCAGGGAAGGCAGAGAGGCATGAAAAGGGAAGGAAAGGCTTTTCCTTCTCTTTTCATGTCTCTCTGAGCATTCCTGCAGCACGATCGTATAGGGATTGTGCTGCAGGAATGCCCACTAGACACCAGGGAGTTTGTTTACTTTAGGTAAACAAAGAAGAGGAGCGGCCCCTTGAGCAAGGGTCGCTCCCCAAGGGGGGCAATTTATTATAAGGCCATTTCTGCTCCCCTGGGGGCAGATCAGCATATATTAATTAGGCCAATCTGCCCCCAGGGGGGGCAGAAGCTATTACGCACCAGGGATTTTTTTTATTTTCATACATTTATAAGGGGAGCGACCCCTTAGTCAAGGGTCGCTCCCAGGGGAGGCATTTGTTTTATTAGGCCTTTTCTGCCCCCCCGGGGGCAGATCAGCCTATATTAATTAGGCTGATCGGGGGGGGACAGAAGCCAATAGACACCAGGGAAGTTTGTTTTTATTTATTGATAAGGGGAGCGACCCCTTAAGCAAGGGTCGCCCCCAGGGGGGCAATTTTTTTATTAGACCTTTACTGCCCCCCCCGGGGGCAGATCGGTCTTTATTAATTATATTGATAAGGGGAGTGACCCCTTAGGCAAAGGTCGCTCCCGGGGGGGGGGAATTGTTTTTAGGCCATTTCTGCCCCCCTATGGGGCAGATCAGCCTATTTCTATTAGGCCGATCTGCCCCCGAGGGGCAGAAACCACTTAGGCACCAGGGATTGGTGTGTATATTTGTGTGTTTTGTTTGGGAGGACAGCCCCTTGGGCAAGGGTCGCTCCCTATGGGGCACATTACTGTTGGCCATATCTGCACCCCTTGTGGGCAGATCGGCCTATCTTTGGAAGGCCTATCTGCCCCCAACGAGGGCAGAAAGCCCACCAGAGACAAGGGAAGAGTTTCTTTTCAGAATAAGAGGATGGGGGTATGGCCATACCCCACTCCCCAAATAAATGGGGCCAAAGTTGTTCTGCCCACCAGATGGGGTAATTACCTCCAATCCACACCCCAGGAGGGCAGAAAGTCTATTAGATGCCAGGGAATTAAAAAAAAAAAAGTGTGGTGTTGGCAACCAAACAGTATGGGTATGCCCCCACCCCAACTGAAGGGGGTAACAATCTTTTACCTCTCCCCTCGCACACTAATTTTGAGGTTTGCAAACGATTCTTGGTAACAGATCCTGGTGAGAGCCCCAAAAGTCACGCCATCTTGGATTCCCCTAGGTGTCTAGTTTTCAAAAATGCACAGGTTTGGTAGGTTTCACTAGGTGCCAGCTGGGATAGAGGCGAAAATCCACAGCTTGGCACTTTACAGAAAACAGCTCTGTTTTCTTTGGGAAAATATGATGTGTCCATGGTGTGTTTTGGGGTTTTTCCTGTCGCGAGCACTAGGCCTACCCACACAAGTGAGGAACCATTTTTATCGGGAGACTTTGGGGAATGCTAGGTGGAAGGAAATTTGTGGTACCTCTCAGGTTCAAGAACTTTCTGTCACCAAAATGTGAGGAAAAAGTGCTTTTTTGGCCAGATTTTGAGGTTTGCTAAGGATTCTGGGTAACAGAACCTGGTGAGTGCCCCACAAGTCACCCCGTCTTGGATTCCCCTATGTGTCTAGTTATCAAAAATGCACAGGTTTGGTAGCTTTCCTTAGGTGTCGACTGAGCTAGAGGCCAAAATCTACAACTAGGCACTTTGCAAAAAACACATCAGATTTCAATATAAAAATGTGATGTGTCCATGTTGCGTTTCCTGTTGCAAGCATTAGGCCTACCCACACAAGTGAGGTAGCATTTTTATTGGGAGACTTTGAGGAACACAAAATAGCAAAACAAGTGTTATTGCCTCTTGTCTTTCTCTACATTTTTTCCTTCCAAATGTAAGACAGTGTGTAAAAAAGACATCTATTTGAGAACTGCCCTGTAATCACATGCTAGTATGGGCACCCCGGAATTCAGAGATGTGCAAATAACCACTGCTTTTCAACATCTTATCTTGTGCCCATTTTGAAAATACAAAGGTTTTCTTGATACCTATTTTTCACTCTTTATATTTCAGCAAATGAATTGCTGTATACCCGGTATAGAATGAAAATCCATTGTAAGGTGCAGCTCATTTATTGGCTCTAGGTACCTAGGGTTCCTGATGAACCTACAAGCCCTATATATCCCCGCAACCAGAAGAGTCCAGCAGATGTAGCGGTATATCACTTTCAAAAATCTGACATTGCAGGAAAATGTTACACAGTAAAACGTGGAGACAAATGGCTGGTTTGTTCACCTCCATTTCAATATTTTCTTATTTCAGCTGTTATTTTCTGCAGGAAAACCTTGTAGGATCTACACAAATTCCCCATTGCTGAATTCAGAATTTTGTCTACTTTTCAGCATTGGTTTCACACCCATTTCTGTCACTAACTGGAAGGAGACTGAAAGCACAAAAAATAGTAAAAATGGGGTATGCCCCAGTAAAGTGCCAAAATTGTGCTGAAAAATTGGGTTTTCTGATTCGAGTCCGCCTGTTCCTGAAAGCTGGGAAGGTGGTGATTGTAGCACTGCAAACCCTCTGTTGATGCCATTTTCAGGGGAAAAACCACAAGCCTTCTTCTGCAGTCCTTTTTTCCCATTTGTTTGAAAAAAAAAAAATTTGCTGTATTTTGGCTAATTTCTTGGTCTCCTCTAGGGGAACCCACAAGCTCTGGATACCGCTAGAATCCCTAGGATGTTGGAAAAAAAGAAACAAATTTGGCGAGGATAGCTTATGTGGATAAAAAGTTATGAAGGCCTAAGTGCAAACTGCCCCAAATAGCCAAGAAAAGGCTCAGCACAGGAGGGGAAAAGGCCTGGCAGCGAAGGGTTTAACAATAGATGTACATAGTAAAAACAAATAAGGGGGTTATTACAACTTTGGATGAGGTGTTAATCCGTCCCAAAAGTGACGGTAAAGTGACGGATATACCACCAGCCGTATTACGAGTTCCATAGGATATAATGGACTCGTAATACGGCTGGTGGTATATACGTCACTTTACCGTCACTTTTGGGACGGATTAACACCTCCTCCAAAGCTGTAATAACCCCCATAGTTTACAGTATAGGAAAAACTGAACAGTGTCTTTTTTTAATATAAATATGATGCTTATGTAAAGACAGGTGGAAAGACTGAAAAGCATGCAGGGAATATTTCTGAATATGTTAGTTATAACAGCAAGATGTTGAATATTCTCAGCCCAAACATTGTTGAAGTTGTTAGTTTCTAAGCATTTATAAACATATATATATATATATATATATATATATATATATATATATATATATTAAAACTTAGAAATTCACTGAATGGAACAAAGGTTAAAGTAAGATTATAGTTAGGTATAATACAAATATGAGCTTTCAATTAAAAAAAACCTTAGAAATTCACTGAAAAAAAACAAAGTAGCATTATAGTTATTATATTTAGGCAAATTTCTCAGTGGAAATAATAATGTTTTTAACTAAAATACACAGACATTCACCAATTATAGTTAGCAGCCTAACTCTAGCATGTGCCCCTGCAATGCACTGCTTATGACCTCACATATTACATCATTCATGACATGTTCTATGACCTCATTTATGACATCACTGATGACATCTCAAATGACATCATTGATGGCATCACTGATGACATCACTAATGACATCATCCAAGCTTTGTTTTTGTGCTGTATAAATTGCTATGACCTTACATGTACTATAGCTTACATTAACAATCAACCAAAGATATATGGGAAGCTCTCATTGAGTAGGGTGTCCAATCTGTATACAGCTGTTCAGAGAATGCCACAATAGTGAATGCCAGTTCCACAACAAATGCCCTACTATGAACAGATTTTATCTGTATCAAACCCCTGACAGACACTAACCCTACATTAAGAAATGAAGTTGACATCAGTAGAGAACTGAGTACTGTAAACAATGTTTACCCTACTGTAGGAGGCTGGCCTGGCTTGTAATGGGTACCAGAGGTACTTACACCTTGTGCCAGGTCCAGTTATCCCTTATTAGTGTAGAAGAGGTGTTTCTAGCAGCTGAGACTGATAGAAGGTAGCTATGGCAAAGCAGCTTAGGCTGAACTAGGAGACATGCAAAGCTCCTACTATACCACTTATATCATATGCACAATATCATAAGAAAACACAATACACGGAGTTAGGAAAAATAAAGGTACTTTATTTTTATGACATCATGCCAAAAGTATCTCAGTGAGTACCCTCAGTAAGAAGGTAATATTTATACACAAGTTATATGTACACAAACCAAAATTAGGTAAGTAATAGCAAGAAAAGTAATGCAAACAGTGTAGAATCACAATAGGTTGCAATAGGAGCACATAGGTATAGGGGCAAAACAAACCATTTACTCCAAAAGTGGAATGCGAACCACGAATGGACACCAAACCTATGTGAGCTTGTAGAGGGTCGCTGGGACTGTAAGAAAACAGTGAGGGTTAGAAAAATACCCAACCCCAAGACCCTGAAAAGTAGGAGTAAAGTGTAACTACTACCCCCAGAGAGCACAGAAGTCGCGATAGGGGCATTCTGCAGGAAGAACACACACCAGCAGTGCACTGACAACGGGTTTCCGGACCTGAGTACCTGTAAGACAGGGGACCAAGTCCAATAGTCGCGGCAGTGTCGAGAGTGGGCAGAAGCCCAGGAAATGCCAGCTGAAGGTGCAAGGAAGCTGCCACCGGTTGGAAGAAGCTTGGAGTTCTGCAAGAAAGAAGAGAACTAGGAACTTCTCCTTTGGAAGACGGATGTCCTACGTCGCGATGAAGCTTGCAGAGGTGTTCCCACACAGACAGACCACAAACAAGCCTTGCTAGCTGCAAGGGTTGTGGTAGAGGTTTTTGGGTGCTGCTGTGTCCCAGGAGGGACCAGGATGTTGCCACTTGGAGGAGGAGACAGAGGGGCGCTCAGCAACTCAGAGAGCCCTCACAGTAGCACTCAGAACCCACAGAAGTACCCCAACAGGCACTTAGAAGAAAAGTGAACCGGAGTCCACGCAAAGTCACAAAAGGGAGTCCCACGAAGCCAGAGGACAACTCAGAAGGTTGTGCACTGCAGGATGGAGTGCTGGGGACCCAGGCTTGGCCGTGAACAAAGGAAATCCTGGAAGAGTGCACAGGATCCGGAGCAGTTGCAAATCACGCAGTACACAGCTTTGCAGTCTAGCGTGGGGAGGCAAGGACTTACCTCCACCAAACATGTACTGAAGAGCCATTGGACTGTGGGAGTCACTTGGACAGAGTTGCTGTGTTCCAGGGACCACGCTCGTCAGGATGAGAGGGGACCCAGAGTACCAGTGTTGCAGTCTTTTGGTGTCTGCGTTAGCAGGGGGAAGATTCCGTCGACCCACTGTAGATTTCTTCGGAGCTTCTGGTGCAGGGTGAAGGCAGGCTACCCCCAGAGCATGCACCACCTGGAAACAGTCGAGAAAGCCGGCAGGATTAGGCGCTACAATGTTGCTGTTAGTCGTCTTGCTACTTTGTTGCGGTTTTGCAGACGTCCTGGAGCAGACAGTGGTCGATCCTTTGGTAGAAGGTGAAGAGGGAGATGCAGAGAAACTCTGGTGAGCTCTTGCATTTGTTATCTGAAGAATTCCCCAAAGCAGAGACCCTAAATAGCCAGAAAAGGAGGTTTGGCTACCAAGGAAGTAGGATTGGCTACCAAGAGAGGTAAGAGCCTATCAGAAGGAGCCTCTGACGTCACCTGCTGGCACTGGCCACTCAGAGCAGTCCAGTGTGCCCCCAACACCTCTGTTTCCAAGATGGCAGAGGTCTGGGACACACTGGAGGAGCTCTGGGCACCTCCCCTGGGAGGTACTGGTCAGGGGAGTGGTCACTCCCCTTTCCTTTGTCCAGTTTCGCGCCAGAACAGGGCTGGGGGATCCCTGAACCGGTGTAGACTGGCTTATGCAGAGATGGGCACCATCTGTGCCCATCAAAGCATTTCCAGAGGCTGGGGGAGGCTACTCCTCCCCAGCCCTTCACACCTATTTCCAAAGGGAGAGGCTGTAACTCCCTCTCTCAGAGGAAATCCTTTGTTCTGCCTTCCTGGGCCAGGGCTGCCTGGACCCCAGGAGGGCAGAAACCTGTCTGAGGGGTTGGCAGCAGCAGCAGCTGCAGTGGAGACCCCGGAAAGGCAGTTTGGCAGTACCCGGGTTCTGTGCTAGAGACCCGGGGGATCTTAGAATTGTCCATGATCTTAGACATGTTACATGGCCATGTTCTGAGTTACCATTGTGACGCTATACATAGGTAGTGACCTATGTATAATGCACGCGTGTAATGGTGTCCCCGCACTCACAAAGTCCGGGGAATTTTCCCTGAACAATGTGGGGTCACCTTAGCTAGTGCCAGGGTGCCCACACACTAAGTAACTTTGCACCCAACCTTCACCAGGTGAAGGTTAGACATATAGGTGACTTATAAGTTACTTATGTGCAGTGGTAAATGGCTGTGAAATAACGTGGATGTTATTTCACGCAGGCTGCAGTGGCAGGCCTGTGTAAGAGTTGTCAGAGCTCCCTATGGGTGGCAAAAGAAATGCTGCAGCCCATAGGGATCTCCTGTAACCCCAATACACTGAGTATCTCAGTACCATTTACAAGGGAATTATATGGGTGTACCAGTATGCCAATGTGAATTGGTAAATTTAGTCACTAGCCTGTTGGTGACAAATTTGGAAGGCAGAGAGAGCATAACCACTGAGGTTCTGGTTAGCAGAGCCTCAGTGAGACAGTTAGGCATCACACAGGGAACACATAAAGGGCACATACTTATGCGCACTGGGCCCTGCCTGGCAGGGTCCCAGTGACACATAGACTAAAACAACATATATAGAGTGAAATATGGGGGGAACATGCCAGGCAAGATGGTACTTTCCTACAACTATGGAGAGAGTTCTCTCTATACCACACTGTTTGCAAGCAGTCACACTTTCATGCAAAATATACCACAGACTATTTAAAAGAATCTACTAAGAACAGTGTACATTTTATGCAGCAATTGTCAAAAAACCCTATTTGCTAAAAAATTAACAAGTTCTGAAAGCGCTAAAGATCATACTACCTGCACCCTTCATACTGTAGTGACAACTTTACACATAGCCCTTGTCCTGAAGCAAAACAAGCACTCATACATAGGTGCACACACTCCTCCATGTTAGGTGTCAATTATCATGCAGACACGATTCTCTCTAATAACTCAAGGCTGCTAACAAGAGTTGAAATCTACTATGAATAATCTTTCTACTGCTGGAAACTTATTCTGAAAAAACAAATATTTTTGTGGAGCATAATTAATACAAGTAAACTGTCACTCGCACACAGAGTTACTCATGAATGCAGTTGTAATATGTTTAAGATTTCTACACAGCATTGGTACGTTATGAGCACACACGTTTTGTAAACATACCCATTAGCTACACCCAAGCTGCACAAAATTACGTAGTAATAATATGGTTGTTACTTGCCACTCTATAAACTGAAAAACAAACTAGCACACTCATTGGATGATGTGATCAGTGATGTCATTAATTATGTCATTTGAGATGTATTCAATGATGTCATAAATGATGTCATAGAACATGTCATGAGTGATGTCATATGTGAGGTCATAAGCAGTGTATGGTCAGGGTGCCAGGTACAGTTAGCGCTGCTATCTATAACTAGTGAATTCCTGTGTTTTTTTGTTCAATACTTTAACGTTGCCACTGAGAAATTCATTTAACTATAATGTGACTTTACCCTTTGTTTTTCAGTCTATTTATCTAGATAGATAGATAGATAGATAGATAGATAGATAGATAGATAGATAGATAGATAGATAGATAGATAGATAGATTAGATAGATAGATAGATAGATAGATAGATAGATAGATAGATAGATAGATAGATAGATAGATAGATAGATAGATAGATAGATAGATAGATAGGTCTGGAGTTAGGCATAGACAATCTATACACACTTACCTTTCAATATTTTGTCCTTCAATAGTTTGTCCACAATTTTAGTTTCTCATGCTCTCCTGGACTTGAAATTCATAACCCACACCAACTAATGGCCCTGTCAGGGGATTAACATGTAGTGTGGTCGTCACAGCGTACCATGTTTTGAGAATATGCAGTTGGGACCAGATCTTTTTATCTCTGTTAGTGGAATTGAGGCCTACTGGCCCACTTATCTACCATCCTGCTTCTATGTGCTGACCTAAATCCTAGAACTAACATCCAGAAAGTATGTTGTGCATGTTTGTGTAGGTGGCCTTTGTGGTAACATGATTTGTGTGTGAGTGAACCATAATTTTGGAGCTCTTAGCCTGTTCTTGTTAATAAGATGGGTGCAGTTTGTTTTCCCAGACAGTAGAAGTCTGTTACTGATATTTTTGAAGCTGGAACGAGGGGACCTAGATGATGAAGTGAGGTCTGAATAAACAAGTTTCTTTTAGAAACTCAACCAGTCCTTTTGCTGACAGGTGCTGTGGATTAGTGTTCCTTTAGTAATGTCATTTGATTGATAGTGTGGGTGAAGTGCTGTGCTGCAGTCTCTGTTGTTTAAAGTTAACAGGACTTCTTTATATAAGGAGAGCCTTTTGACTCGTCTCTTATCACCATTTAGAGTGGAGATTGATTGCCAGATGGTAAAAGCTCACACCTCTTTGTACATCTCTTGTGGATGCTCTAGCATGGAGACTACTCTGCTCTGAGAAAGATCATTCTACACAAAGTCTTTGTTTTGAGAATAGCCTTGAAAAAATGCTTGAAAGAAGAACCATCCCAACTGGTTCTGAAAGTGCAGCTAGGGAATCATAATCTCCTATCTGCTTTGCATGTATAACTGTGTGAGCCATTAACCTACTTGTTCCAGTTCTATGTTCTTTTTTACAGAGGAAGGGGGAACTTGGCAGTGTACTCGGAGTACTGTTGCATTACCAGAGCTGGTGTCTGCCTGACAGGTAGCTTTCAAGAGGTGTGGGGACATCACCGGAGGTCCAAAAGTGTCCTTTGACCAGAGTGCCTAGAAGCCAGCTTGCCTGCAGAGAGAGTGGAGGACATAGGGCCTGATTATTTGTTTTGACAATTGCTTTTGGTACAGTTGCAGAATTTTGAATACTTGAGAAAAGCATATAGTCAGGGATACCTTTTTGTAGCACAGGTTTTGCACGTACATGTAAGTGTAAGTTCTGTGGGTAGATGCTTTAGAAATTTCATAGGTTTTAGCACCCTATCAATATCTTCACAACCAAATTCATGCAGATCTTTCTCCAAATACGCATGATCCAAAACATTCACACATCTTCTGATCAAGTAAAACGCTCTTTTAATGTGTCCATGCATAGAATATGATGTCGGTGGAAGGTCACTTAGCAGGATTGATCTCTTTAACTCACTGTACCGAAGATCCTCAAATGTGTGACAGTCAGAACTTGTTTTCCACACACCCACAAGGTATTATTCTATGTCTTTAAAGTCATATTCTTCTTCTGTCTCAGCAACTCCTTTTAGAAACTTCACAGGTTCTGCAGTTAAAGCTCCAAGCTTTGTTTTAATTTTGCTCATAGTGTCATCACCCGTAAGAATATGTTCCTTGATAGGAACACTGGGTATCTCTGGCGCAAGCTTCTGGTGCAGAATATGAAGCAGGATTAAGGGGGTCATTACAACCCTGGCGGATGGCGGAGAACCGGCGGTAAGACCGCCAACAGGCTGGCGGTCTTACCTTGGTGTATTATGACCATGGCGGTTACCGCCATGGTCAACCGCCGGTTCTCCGTCCCGCCCGCCAGGGCGGAGACGACCGCCGGGTTGGAGACCTGGGTCTCCAGCCCGGCGGCCGTCAGTATACCGCCGGCGGTATTTGGACCCGGCTTACCGCCGTGGATTTCCAGCGGTTTCAACCGCCATGAAATCCATGGCGGTAAGCACTGTCAGTGCCAGCGAATTACTTCCCTGGCACTGATAGGGGTCTCTTACCACCCCCCACCCCCACTCCGACTCCCTCCCCTACACCCCCAACCACCCCTGCCACCCCCCAAAGGTGGCAGGGCCCCCCTTCCCACCCCGACCCCTAACATAACATTACTCACACACACCTGACACGCATGTAGGCACCACCAACAAACACACGCACACACCCCGACATACATGCCTACATCCACACAGACAGTCAGACACGCACACCCACATTCAAACATACACGCACACATCCATATAGACATACCCACAGCCATACACGCACTCATTCCCATACACGCAACACCCCCGAAAGCATACACGCACTCACACACCCCATCTACATACACACACGTACACCCCCATGCACGCACACAACACACAACACCCCCCCACCCCCCTCCCCTAACGGACGATCGACTTACCTGTTCCGTCGATCCTCCGGGAGGGGACGCGAGCCATGGGGGTAGCTCCGCCGACACCACACCGCCAACAGAACACCGCCACGGCGAATCACAGGACGTGATTCGCTGGGCGGTGTTCTGTTGGTGTGGCGGTGGAGGTGGAGCAACCTCCACTTCCCCGCCGCCCGCAAATATGGCTGTTGGCGGCTCTCCGTCGGAATAACGACAGAGAGCAGCCAACAGTCATAATACGCCGAGCGACAAACCGCCTGCACAGGCGGTCTTCCGAACGGCGGTCCCTCGACGGTCTTGCAAAAAGACCGCCGATGTCGTAATGAGCCCCATAGTCCACAATGACAGCTGTTTTAAATGAGGACACCAGGTGAATTAATTTTTAGGAGCTCTTGTACGAGTTTGTGCTTCACTGGTTTGATGGCAACATCTCCGTCAAATAATGCTTTTGTTGGAAGAAGATCATGTGACAGAATGTCCTTGATAAATGCACCTGTTACTTTTGCTACATCATCTCTCTATGTGCTTGTGAAAGTTGTCTTTTTTGTAACCTGTTTTGTAGTGGCTGATTGGACAAAACTCTTGCTAGGGAAATTGAAGTGTGGAAGTTTAGCTTTAGTGATTATGTCAAACAGCTTTTTCTCTTTCAATACAAATCTCTCCTGCTTTAGTTCTGCGTACAGTTTCAATCTATGTTCCATGACATCTAGTAAATGTGTCTTTATATCATTATCCCCATATTGTTTGGTCACAAAGTTGTGTACTCACACAGGCTCACTCATTTCAAAGGGCTTACCTTGCTGCTGCATGAAATGAAGACGGTTGTCAACATGTTTATTGAAACGTTCCTCTCGTTTTTCAACAAGCTAATGGTGAGGAACAGTTTCACCATTGTCCTTAAATTTTGAATTTGTCATCTCTCGGAAAACATTGCAAATAGAAAGGAATTCATGGTAAACTAGCTGCCTTTGAGCAAAATATTAACTTTTATGTGTCTGACCAACAATTCACGTAGAGATTTTATGTGATCTCTGGATCGTCTGTTCCAGTTTCATACCTAGAGCCACAGCATTGAACCTTCCCTCTCTGGCTTTCACCACAAAATGTGTTTGGATGAATTTTCTGTAGAGGTATGGTTTTTCCACCTCTACCTTCTTCACTCTTTCCAAATACCAGTACCCATATCTTCAGTAGTTTATGCAATCAAATTTGCGAAACACAAAATCATTGACTTCACAGACTTCACATGCAGCTTCCAATCACCTTCCAGATCACCATATACCAAGATTTTCACTAGAACTATCATGTTTAAAACATTTCCCAGTACTTACAAAGTTCTGATTTTTCTTCACATACTTTGAAAAACTCTACAAACTTCGTTTTCAGGTTTTCTGATTTTGAACTGAGTGTATCGAACATTGCCTGGCTTTGCACTATGTCTTTGAATGAAGTGCACCTTGTGCCTTGTTCACTTCTGAGATAAGATATGCAAAACCTAATTTGTCATTCTTGTTCAAGAAAGCATTTTAATACAATGTTTCTATAGCCTCAGATCTTATGAGCATACCTTGTAATGAACAAACATAATGAGTTGCCCTCAATACTGACTGGACAGTTTTGCTTCCAAAGATGTTAGCCTCTATAAATGCATTGTCTATTCTACATCCACTGAGATAACTTCATGCAAAACACAATGCAACTTTTGTCATGTGGAAAATTCCCATCATTGGATAAAGATCATCAAATTCCACTAGATTGTTCACAAAAATCAGCTACAATGCGAAAAACACCTTCATTACAGAACATTGGCAAGATAGGCTGGTCTTCAAGCTGTACATTTTAGAAATCTTTTAGAACTGTGTATACTGTTGCATAGTTTGTGACTGGAGATTGTAATCCTGGTAAAAACCCAACTTTCTTCAGTGGGACTGTATTCTGCAAGATCAGAGCATTAATTCCAGCTGACAAAGTAACAAGCTTCTCTTCATCCTTCAGTCCACAACAAATAAGCGATACGATAAATGCAGTTAAATCAGCTTTGTGGACCCTATCATCAGGTAGAAGAAGATCCAGGTCCCCAGCCACTTTGAAACTTTCTGGTAGACTGGGACATGTTGATGGCTTGTAGTGATTTTGCACACATTGGCAAGGCAGCTGGGATATAAGGTTGCAGCTTCATTTGTTTATGCCTACAGCTGACACAGCTTGTTTTCCAGCAGCTACTTCATTGGTACAGTCTTGAAAAAGTACTAAAGCAGTATTATGTGTGCTGGATGGATGTTTCAGACAAAGAATCTGTCATTGTACAGGTTCACCAGAAAAATCTTAATTTCATTAATATGGATCAATACAGTTTAATTAATATTGAACATTATTTCTCTGATCTCAATGAGTGTGAACTGGTAGCCAAGAGTGGCTTTGAAACTTCATTTACTTTCTTCAAAGAATGCAAATGTAACTGAAGGCTGGTGAATACATTGCCGCTGGGAGCTCATTGTACATTCACATTTTCAAATGTATGGATGCATGCAGTTCAGGTGGACATGCAAATCTGCTGCAAATATATTCACCTTGCTGTTTAGATAAGCTACTCGGCTGAAAACTTCCTCTTGGAAGAAACTAACTGCAGATAAAAACATGTTTGCCCTTTGAGACTCACAGACTCTGTACTTTCAGTTTAGATAAGCTACTTGGCTGAAAACTTCATCTTGGAAGAAACGAACTGCAGATAAAAACGTTTGCCCTTTGAGACTCACATACTCTGTACTTTCTTCTTTTGTCAATCCCTTTGGCGCTTGTTCTGGCTAAACCACAGATGACACATTGAAGATATCTGCTTTCTGGTGTTGGATTTGGACAAAGGGTAGCCTTCGATCTTCTAAGTGGATGGGCATTGGATTTGGTTGTCATAGCTTTCTCAGAAGACTCGGATTCTTGTTGTGATTCACTGGTTTCTGCTATTTATTGAAATTGTTTTCCAGGCTTTGTTCCATTGTTTACGACTTGTAGCACTTGTTGTTACAGTGATAAAATATGTGTTCCTCTTCCCCCACCAGCTTCAATCTTTTGTGAACTTGGTATTGCTGTATTTCTGCAGCATCTCAAACTCTCTTCTGTCCGGCTGCAGTTGATATTAGCTTTTCTTTTGGACTACTTTGACATATGACACATTTTTCTTTGTTGAGGAAGTCCTCAGATTTGGTAGTTAGCAACACTCTGTCAGGAGGTAAAGATCCTCTGCTATCACCTGCTTCGCTCATGTTCACGAATTTGAATCAACATAAAACCTGAAACAAATATATTAAAATAAATTACCAATATGATGGCTAAAACACATCACTATAGAGCTGCCATTTTGGAAAATGGTGGAAGGGGTGCTTTGAGGAATTTTTTGCTGTCTCTATGAGACTACTTCACCCCCACAACCTATGTTTTGACACAAAAATTAAGTATATAGGTCTAATGGTTCCTGAAATATTACATCATCACTGCAACACATCCGCCATTTTTAAAAATGTTGTCCAAAAAAAATCTGCCTGGATTAGCAATGTATACCCAAGCGACATTACTTCTCTAATGGTACAAAAACACAAATCAAAAATGAAAATCTCTAGACAACAATTTTTTTACGGAGATATGTCAAGGGGTCAGGACGATTTGTTCAGTCAGCAGTCTGTGATGGGGCTGTTTTTACATCAAAAGGGGGCCCCAGACCGGGAAATTCCTTGCTCTGTCGGTGGTCTGTGGTAAAGCTGTCTCTTCAAAAAAAAGGGAGGCCTTTGACTGTAAGTATTAAAGCTGCCTCTCGACTGTTGGGGACCTCTGTGACTGGAATCAACTGTCTCTCTTCGGTCTTATAAAGCCCTCCTTTTGTGGATGAGGGCTGTTGACTGGATTCCTTGTTGCTGGTCTATTTTACTGCACAGCCTATCCTCGTGACTCCTATTCAGACATGCGACCTGTCTCATGTAAATAAAGATATAGGACATACATCAATTACAGAACATAGATGAGTGTTACTTATAATGCAACAACAACAAGGTGATGGATGGTATGGATGGTATGCTTGAATTAAACTCAGCCGTTCACAATCGCTCAGGCCACATCCCAATCCATTGTTTTTCACCCACTATGCCATCTCAGTTTGGATCCAGCCATATGCAAATCAGTTTCAACCCTCCTCTAATGAGAACAGTCCAGCTCAACCTGCCAAGCCAGGTTCAATGATGCGGCCTGAGTGATAGCCAGTGGCTGAGATTAATTCAAGCATTCTATCCATTACCTTGTTTTTTTCGCATTTGCCGCCCTAAGAGTGCTGGGTATACCCAGACGTGGGTCGCCAGCCCACTGTGCCATTGGAACCAAGTTATACCTGGCAGAGGAGCCCTAATTAGGGCAAACCCAGTCCTAGGTTGCTTGTGTTCCGGTCCAGAGAGGACCTGGCTTGGCAATTCGGGCTGGATTGTTCCCATGAAGAGCAGGGTCAAGACTGACTTGCATATGGCTGGGTCCAAATTGAGCTGGTATGGTGAGCAAAAAAATGATGGATTAGGATGCTGCCCGAGCATTTGCCAGTAGCTGAAATTAATTCAAGCATTCCATGCATCACCTTGTTAATTTCGCATTTGCTGCCCTAGGTGCGCTAAGTATGCCCAGAGATCGTTCCCAGGCTCATTGTGCCATTGGAACCAAGCTGTACCTGCTGAAGACCCCTAACTAGGGCTAAAACTCTCCTATGTTGCGTGTGTTCCAGTCCAGGTAGGACATAGCCTGGCAGTCTGGACTGGACTGCTCCCATGAGGAGCAGGGTCAATACTGCTTTGTATTTGGATCGGTGCAAACTGAGCTGGCATGGCGGGCAAAAAAAAGAATAGATTAGGATGCGGCCTGCGCAATTGCCAGTGGTTGAGATTAATTCAAGCATTCCTTTTATTGCCTTGTTTTTGCATTTGCTGTCCTAAATGCGCCAGGTATGCCCAGACATGGGTCCCGGGTTCACCATGCCACTGGAACCAAGTGATGCTTGGCTAAAGAGCCCTAACTAGTGAGAAATCGGTTGTAGGTTGCTTGTGTTATGGTTCATGGAGGACCTAGCTTGGCAGTTCTGTCTGGATTGTTCCCATGAGGAGCAGGGTCAAGAATTATTTGCATATGCCTGGATCCAAACTGGGGTGAAGTGGCGAGCAAAATAATGATGGATTGAACCCAGATCTGTGACTGGGGGTGAGGGTTTGAAAAGTTTCAACACTACGTCCATCATTTTATTTTGTGATGTTGCTATGTGTGCCCTAAGTACCTAGGGTATGCCCAGACATGGGTCCTTTCCTCGCTGCAACACTGATTCAAGCGAGCCTGGCTGATGAGGAGTGATACCACACAACTGGTCCCCGAATGCTTGTTTATGTTCCAGGGAGGTCCTGGCTTGACAGTTTAGTCAGGACTGTTCCCATGAGGAGTAGGGTCAAGACTGATTTGCATATTGCTAGGTCAAAACTGAGGTGGCATGGTGGGCAAAAAAAGATGGATTGAAATGTGGCTCTGAACGATTGCCAGTGGCTGAGATTAATTCAAGCACTTCATCACTTTATTAGTTTTGCATTTGCCACCCCAAGTGCGCCGGGTATGCCCATACGTTGGAGCCCGGGCTCACTGTGCCACTGGAATCAAGGTGTCCTTGGTTCAGGAGCACTAAGTAGGGTGAAATCAGTCCTAGGTTGCGTGTGTTCCAGTTCAGGTTGGACTATTCCCATAAGGAGCAGGGTCAAGATTGATTTGCATATGACTGGTTCCAAACTGAGGTGGCATGGTAGACAAAAAAACAATGGTTTGGGTGGAGGCTCCAAGCAATTGCCAGTGGCTGAGATTAATTCAAGCATTTCATCCATCACCTTGTTGTTTTTATAACTTATAATGGAGATTCTTGAGATAATTTACCTGTATGGGAATGCTCTTTAAAATGAATGAATGTGAGAATTTATTATGATTAACATGTAGATTATTTATCAATTCAGACATCCCTATGATATAATCAGACATACAGATTCAATATATGTCAAATCCCTTTTTCCTTTAGATTTGTTCCCTTTTAGTATATTAAGGGTTCTATCTTGCAGACAGCATCATAAATTATTTTTAATCTTTTCTATCCCGCATTGCCTGTTCCTGTTATCACTCTTAATTAGAGTACCCTTTAGGCATTGTACTCAGCTATATCATCTTCCCCCTCTTCATAGTACTTTTAACTACCATCCCATGGCTGCAGCTAGCATGAGTCAACCTCCGCCTTTCATAATTGAAGTAGGGGAACCAGAACTACCATGGGAAAGTTAGATTAAAATATTTGAAACTTAATCAATGAGAGGAGAAAAATGTGTCTAATGAGAAGACAACGTGTTTTGTTCCATAACATTAGGATACATAGCAGGAAAATATACAAAGGTCTTTCTAAACACACTATTAAAAAAAGGGGAGGAGGGAAGCTCAACAAGATGTGTATCAAGTTACACTGAATAAAACCGATAATTATTTTAAGGAAAACATTAATGTACTCTTGGAAAGGCATACATGTTTTGATAGGGTACAAGGTAAAAATTAGTAAGTAGCCTATTATATTGCAGCACTTAGAGGACTGTCTGTCATTTGTGATTCCGGACCACTTACTGACTCTTTAATACGCGATTAACTGGTGTGGTGTACTAACAATCCCTACGTCTAAGAGAAACTATTTGGAATGAATCCAAGTCTACAAGAAGCCATTGATGTAGCCAGAAGCAAAGATCACAGGCTATGTGTATAAAGAAATAAAGGGTCCAGTGGAGCCCTGAATGATTCTAGCAGTGTTAATAATGTAGTTTAGCCTAATGAAATCTTCGATGTAAAAAACCTACAATTACTTATATCTAAAATGAAAATAAGCAAGTCACACCAACTGAAATGTTACAGAAATGGTAATGATAACCACTGAGAGAACAATCCTAAGTGCCCTACAAAGATAGTAATTTGTACAGCTTGCTAAGGTATGTAAAGACTCTGAAACCAAAGAGACTGATGTTATAAGATTGAATAATAATGAGTATGAAGCAGATAATAAGATGGTCTTTCAGGTACATTCTATTGAAAAGAATGAAAATGTATTGTGTGACATTACCCCTACTGGTGTGATTTTCAAGGTATATGCTGATTCATGCTCACCATACCCTCTTACAGATAAGAGGACTTTCCAAAAGAAATTTGCAAGAAGAATTTATACATTAGAAACCCCTGATATAAACATGGGTGATACAATAAAGATCCCATACCATTGGATGGAACGATAAAAATGCATATTTTATTTATAGATTGAAGTACGGAAGGAAACATATAAATAACTAAACAAGGCTCAAAATTGGTAGGGGGCAACACCAAAAGGACTTAGGTATTAAGCTTGATCCTACTAATGAAGAACAAGTATTTATAGTTGACAGATCAACTATAGGTAAGGATGTGTGTGAAGAGTTTCCCAAAGTTTTTTCCTGACAATCTATGTCTACTGAAGTATTTTATTCTCAAAGTCAAACTGAAAATAAATGTGGTTCCAGTAGTGCACAAGACTAAACATATTATATTGCTCATGAAAAGGGAATATGACAGATCAAAAACTTATGGAGTAGCTGAAAAGATAAATCACTCCAAGCGGCTAGCTTCTATTGTTATTGCCACTAAGAACAATTCTAAGGATATATGGTTATGCAGCAATTTGAGAGACCTTGACTCTAACATTTGAGTAGACAGGCATTCTCCATGAAGAGTAAAAGAAATGTTAAGTCCCATACATGATGCCAAATATTTTAGCGTACTAAACCTTTCTGCCGCATACTACCAGGTAGCACTTCACCATGATTCCAAACCTCCCTTGTTTCACCAGCCCCTTTCGAACTTATCATTAAAATGCCCTTTGGGTTAGCCTCAGCAGTGGCAGTATTCCATAGGGGGATGTAATACATCTTAAAAGATTGCCGTGGGACCAATGAATTTTCAGAATGACAAATAAGTATATGGGTCATCGGAGAAAGAGCACAATGAAATATTAAGAGAGGTGCTGACCAAACTTAAAGTAGCAGGATTAACTATTTAAAAGGAGAAATGTAAAACTGTACTAATCTCGATTGATTACCTAGGACACACCATATCCAATGAAGGTAACAAACCTAAATTTAACCTAATTTATCCCACAAGAAATGCTCTATCTCCATCCAATAAAGAAGAGTTGAAGTCCTTTTGAGGATTGGCTGAGTATATGTCTAAGTTTGTCAAAAAATGTCAAGATAATTTATACCCATTACGCCTATTGCTTAAGAAATGCACCACATTTGATTGTAACACTGCAAACACTGATGCCTTCATAAAAAATAAAGCTGCAATTATAAATGCACAATGGGAAATTTAAAGTGAACCACAAAACTATTTGGCTATTGATGCCAGTGTTAGGAGCCTCTGGCCACCCTATCTCGAACTGTAGAAGGCGCATACATATAATAACTTCTGCATCTAGAGCACTTAAAGAATCTGAACTTAATTATTCCATGGTGGAAAAGGAAGCACTTGTTTGCTTCTGGGGAATCAACCATTTCAAATTCTGTTTGTGGGTACTCCCATTCACCAGGACTGACCACAAACCATTGATTCCTGTTTTAGCCATTGAAGGCCTAGAAAAAACTACCTCCCAAATATTTTAATGGATCTTAGGTCTACAAGGATCCAATTTTAAATGTAACATGTACCAGGGGCCAAACATCTTGTGGCCAATTGTTTGTTTAGATTACCCGTCACTGATTTCTCACACAATGTCCTACCGTCCATTTCTCAACCTCTAAGAATCTGTAAGGAAAATCTTACTGTAGTAATTTTAGAAGATGATATGAATACCTTCAAATGGCTCATACAGAAGACACCCCAGTTCAGAAAATGCTATGCAAGATGTTGTGGTCCTACCACATTTCACTTAATTCCGTAACAAGAATATCACTGTTCACATCCCTAAAAGACAGGAAACTAGGATCTAAACTCACTCCTAATTGATAGGATGGGGGGTTATGGGTCTCCAGAGACACAGTTGCCAGATAATATAGTATGCTGCAGGACAAGTACAAATCTTGGTGTGACAGGAATGGGGGCGTGAAGGTACAGAAATGGATGGTAGGCCAGTGAGTAAGAGTAAAAGTTCCTTCCACAAGTCAGAACAAATTCAACAAATGCTCTCAACCTCTAAGGATGTGTAAGGTAAAACATGATGTAGTAGTTTTAGAAGATGGTAAGATGTGGGGTATGGACAAAATAGCTAAATGCACACATGTCCACATAATCAGGGTATCTACAAATCTTAAAAGTGACAAGAGCAATATTGAACTACCTAAATTCAGGAAAAGCACCAGAAATACATGTCCTCCTAAATGGCTAATAGATTATAAAATAGAGAAGTAATCCTTTATCCTCAGTGACACTCAACTGACTTATATTTATGGGTCCCAACATAAGACATGATCTTATGTTGTGACATATTCTAAGGAATTTTCACACATTAGCTATTATTGAAGTATTGTATTGTGCACTGATTTCATGTTGTAATATTTTCCTAGTAACCCACTCACATTAGTTATAGGATGCTTTTATGTTGTTTCCATTTCTGTTTTCATTGCATTCCTCTCCTCACGTTTACTTTTTTGAGGAAAGGAGTTATGTTGTGATTTACCTATCATTAGCCTTTTCTTGAGCTTTTCCTCTACCTTTACTCCACCCCTGCATTACAGATCTTTTGGAATGCTCCTTATGAGTCTTTTTAGAATGTTGAAGATTGTGTCAAATTTGCCCTGCGAGGTGAGACTGAAGACATTAGTCATGAATTCTCAGTAAAGAATCTTACCCTAATCCTCGGTATTAATCACTTCAATCACATCACAAGGATAGCATGTTGATCAATAATTTGATACAAGGAAATGACGCAGGGTCAGTAATGTAAAGAGGGAACGTGTTAGAAATGCCAACTGAATAAATAGTTACACCCAAGAGAGGAAGAGTAGGAAATTCATAATTTTCTAAACTGATTTACTAGCCCCAGTATCAATATGACAGGAAGCTGGCATCCATAAATGACACATAACACTTATGCCCCTTTCTGACCTGCAGAAATAAAAGTGTGAACCGAACAGTCAGCTTATCAAGCTGTCTTAGAATATCTGGTATAAATTCCATGTGGGAGGTGGCAGGCAGTTTGTTCAGACCAATCTCGGGAACACTAAGCAATCTCACTTCCACTGCGCTAATAGGCCACAATTGAAACACGAGGTATCCCCAAGTAGGCAAATACTCCCCTATCCCTCCTCTTATCCCCTCCCTGTCCACGATGCTTTCCTTGTTCATCCCAGAGACAGTTTAAGGCATGAGCAAAGTGGACTCTGGCCCAGGGCCCCACCCAGCCTTTCAGGGTGCCCCCTGATAGAGCGCGCTCTGTTCTGCAGTCTTTTCCTGGTAATGTTGAATAGATTTTAAACAGATTGTTTTAAACATAGTCTTCCTTTAAAATATTTTTAATGTGGGTGTTGTGCAACAATATATTACAGAAGGTTCTTTTAGCTCAAAACAGGACCTCACATAGGAGAAGTGGGAGGGTGTCACAGAGATTATTTGGAGTAATATTAGTGATCTGCTGTTCTGTTATACTATTGGAAACACATCACTATCCCTGAATATGTGACATAAACACATTTAGAATTTGGAGGAGTGAGTCTCTGCACTGTCAATGACCTGGCCAAGGAGGGCATGAAACTGATCATAAATTCAAAGCTGTTTTGAAAAGGGGTCCCCAAAATACGTTTGGCCTATGGCCCTCAAAATCCTTAAGATGTCCCTGGTTCAGCCTGCCTCCCAGTCCTTCTTGACCCCTCCTACAGTTGAAAGGATTGTATTTGTAAAAGCATTCACTTGGGTTTGGTAAATCTTTCTTACATTCATGCACAGCATCACAATGAATTGTTACTCAAATCATCTCTGAAAAAGTTTGTTTTGCCATAAATGTTGTTCTTAATTGTTTTTACATGGCTTGGAAATGGCTCAGCGTCAGAGATGGGCACTTATTGTGGGCAATGTGAACATGAGCAAAAAACATGGCCGATGCAACTTACATTTATACTAAACGTCCTTAACAAGGTTTTATACTTTTAAAACACAATCTAGCCACACGTCTCACATTGACAGCGCAAAGGACCCATTTTTAAGAAACTGGCAGGTCAATTTTAAAAAACAAATGGCGGTAGGCAACTCTCCCTGCCACCATAATACATTGCTGCCAGCACTGCCAGTCCTCTAGTGCTCTGTAGTTACGCTCAGTAAAGTAGGGTCCACCTGGTGCACCCCTTAGAGGCTTTCCAGGTCACAGGACACCATCAGCATGCACAGACATTGCAACCAGTGCTTAATTTTTAAATAAAAACGTGCCAGTGCTCAATGCCCTCCTCTTAAACACGCGGCTGCTGCAATTAAATGTGCGAACATGGGGCCAGATGTAGCAAAGGATTTGCGCGTCGCAAACGGCGAAAATCGCCGTTTGCGAGGCGCAAATGCCTCTTTGCTATGCAGAAATGCATATTGCGAGTCGGGACCGACTCGCAATATGTGTAGGAAGTTGGCTCTGTATGTGCTATTTCAAAGTAAGGAATAGCATGCACAGAGTCCAAGGGTTCCCCTTAGAGGTAAAATAGTGGTAAAAATAGATAATACTAATGCTCTATTTTGTGGTAGTGTGGTCGAGCAGTAGGCTTATCCAAGGAGTAGTGTTAAGCATTTGTTGTACATACACATAGACAATAAATGAGGTACACACACTCAGAGACAAATCCAGCCAATAGGTTTTGTTATAGAAAAATATCTTTTCTTAGTTTATTTTAAGAACCACAGGTTCAAATTTAACATGTAATATCTTGTTTGAAAGGTATTGCAGGTAAGTACATTAGGAACTTTGAATCATTTCAATTGCATGTATACTTTTCAAGTTATTCACAAATAGCTACTTTAAAAGTGGACACTTAGTGCAATTTTCACAGTTCCTGGGGGAGGTAAGTTTTTGTTAGTTTTACCAGGTAAGTAAGACACTTACAGGGTTCTGTTCTTGGTCCAAGGTAGCCCACCGTTGGGGGTTCAGAGCAACCCCAAAGTCACCACACCAGCAGCTCAGGGCCGGTCAGGTGCAGAGTTCAAAGTGGTGCCCAAAACGCATAGGCTAGAATGGAGAGAAGGGGGTGCCCCGGTTCCGGTCTGCTTGCAGGTAAGTACCCGCGTCTTCGGAGGGCAGACCAGGGGGGTTTTTTATAGGGCACCGGGGGGGACACAAGCCCACACAGAAATTTCACCCTCAGCGGCGCGGGGGCGGCCGGGTGCAGTGTAGAAACCAGCGTCGGGTTTGCAATGTTAGTCTATGAGAGATCAACGGATCTCTTCAGCGCTGCAGGCAGGCAAGGGGGGGGTTCCTCGGGGAAACCTCCACTTGGACAAGGGAGAGGGACTCCTGGGGGTCACTTCTCCAGTGAAAGTCCGGTCCTTCAGGTCCTGGGGGCTGCGGGTGCAGGGTCTTTTCCAGGCGTCGGGACTTAGGTTTCAGAGAGTCGCGGTCAGGGGAAGCCTCGGGATTCCCTCTGCAGGCGGCGCTGTGGGGGCTCAGGGGGGACAGGTTTTGGTACTCACAGTCGTAGAGTAGTCCGGGGGTCCTCCCTGAGGTGTTGGTTCTCCACCAGCCGAGTCGGGGTCGCCGGGTGCAGTGTTGCAAGTCTCACGCTTCTTGCGGGGAGATTGCAGGGGTCTTTAAAGCTGCTCCTTGAAACAAAGTTGCAGTCTTTTTGGAGCAGGTCCGCTGTCCTCGGGAGTTTCTTGTCTTTTTCGAAGCAGGGCAGTCCTCAGAGGATTCAGAGGTCGCTGGTCCCTTGGAAGGCGTCGCTGGAGCAGAGTTCTTTGGAAGGCAGGAGACAGGCCGGTGAGTTTCTGGAGCCAAGGCAGTTGTCGTCTTCTGGTCTTCCTCTGCAGGGGTTTTCAGCTAGGCAGTCCTTCTTCTTGTAGTTTGCAGGAATCTAATTTTCTAGGGTTCAGGGTAGCCCTTAAATACTAAATTTAAGGGCGTGTTTAGGTCTGGGGGGTTAGTAGCCAATGGCTACTAGCCCTGAGGGTTGGTACACCCTCTTTGTGCCTCCTCCCAAGGGGAGGGGGTCACAATCCTAACCCTATTGGGGGAATCCTCCATCTGCAAGATGGAGGATTTCTAAAAGTTAGAGTCACTTCAGCTCAGGACACCTTAGGGGCTGTCCTGACTGGCCAGTGACTCCTCCTTGTTGCTTTCTTTGTTCCCTCCAGCCTTGCCGCCAAAAGTGGGGGCCGTGGCCGGAGGGGGCGGGCAACTCCACTAAGCTGGAGTGCCCTGCTGGGCTGCGACAAAGGGGTGAGCCTTTGAGGCTCACCGCCAGGTGTCACAGCTCCTGCCTGGGGGAGGTGTTAGCATCTCCACCCAGTGCAGGCTTTGTTACTGGCCTCAGAGTGACAAAGGCACTCTCCCCATGGGGCCAGCAACATGTCTCTAGTGTGGCAGGCTGCTGGAACTAGTCAGCCTACACAGACAGTCGGTTAAGTTTCAGGGGGCACCTCTAAGGTGCCCTCTGGGGTGTAGTTTGCAATAAAATGTACACTGGCATCAGTGTGCATTTATTGTGCTGAGAAGTTTGATACCAAACTTCCCAGTTTTCAGTGTAGCCATTATGGTGCTGTGGAGTTCGTGTTTGACAGACTCCCAGACCATATACTCTTATGGCTACCCTGCACTTACAATGTCTAAGGTTTTGTTTAGACACTGTAGGGGTACCATGCTCATGCACTGGTACCCTCACCTATGGTATAGTGCACCCTGCCTTAGGGCTGTAAGGCCTGCTAGAGGGGTGTCTTACCTATACTGCATAGGCAGTGAGAGGCTGGCATGGCACCCTGAGGGGAGTGCCATGTCGACTTACTCGTTTTGTCCTCACTAGCACACACAAGCTGGCAAGCAGTGTGTCTGTGCTGAGTGAGGGGTCTCCAGGGTGGCATAAGACATGCTGCAGCCCTTAGAGACCTTCCTTGGCATCAGGGCCCTTGGTACTAGAAGTACCAGTTACAAGGGACTTATCTGGATGCCAGGGTCTGCCAATTGTGGATACAAAAGTACAGGTTAGGGAAAGAACACTGGTGCTGGGGCCTGGTTAGCAGGCCTCAGCACACTTTCAATTGTAAACATAGCATCAGCAAAGGCAAAAAGTCAGGGGGCAACCATGCCAAGGAGGCATTTCCTTACACAACCCCCCCCCAAACGAAAGAGGATGAGACTAACCTTTCCCAAGAGAGTCTTCATTTTCTAAGTGGAAGAACCTGGAAAGGCCATCTGCATTGGCATGGGCAGTCCCAGGTCTGTGTTCCACTATAAAGTCCATTCCCTGTAGGGAGATGGACCACCTCAACAGTTTAGGATTTTCACCTTTCATTTGCATCAGCCATTTGAGAGGTCTGTGGTCAGTTTGAACTAGGAAGTGAGTCCCAAAGAGGTATGGTCTCAGCTTCTTCAGGGACCAAACCACAGCAAAGGCCTCCCTCTCAATGGCACTCCAACGCTGCTCCCTGGGGAGTAACCTCCTGCTAATGAAAGCAACAGGCTGGTCAAGGCCATCATCATTTGTTTGGGACAAAACTGCCCCTATCCCATGTTCAGAGGCATCTGTCTGCACAATGAACTGCTTAGAATAATCTGGAGCTTTTAGAACTGGTGCTGAGCACATTGCTTGTTTCAGGGTGTCAAAGGCCTGTTGGCATTCCACAGTCCAGTTCACTTTCTTGGGCATTTTCTTGGAGGTGAGTTCAGTGAGGGCTGTCACAATGGATCCATATCCCTTCACAAACCTCCTGTAATACCCAGTCAAGCCAAGGAATGCCCTGACTTGAGTCTGGGTTTTTGGAGCTACCCAGTCCAGAATAGTCTGGATCTTGGGTTGGAGTGGCTGAACTTGGCCTCCACCTACAAGGTGGCCCAAGTAAACCACAGTTCCCTGCCCTATCTGGCATTTGGATGCCTTGATAGAGAGGCCTGCAGATTGCAGAGCCTTCAAAACCTTCTTCAGGTGGACCAGGTGATCCTGCCAGGTGGAGCTAAAGACAGCAATATCATCAAGATAAGCTGTGCTAAAGGACTCCAAGCCAGCAAGGACTTGATTCACCAACCTTTGGAAGGTGGCAGGGGCATTCTTTAAACCAAAGGGCATAACAGTAAACTGATAATGCCCATCAGGTGTGGAGAATGCTGTTTTCTCTTTTGCTCCAGGTGCCATTTTTATTTGCCAGTACCCTGCTGTCAAGTCAAAGGTACTTAGGAATTTGGCAGCACCTAATTTATCTATGAGCTCATCAGCTCTAGGAATTGGATGAGCATCTGTCTTGGTGACAGAATTGAGCCCTCTGTAGTCCACACAAAACCTCATCTCTTTCTTTCCATCTTTGGTGTGAGGTTTGGGGACTAAGACCACTGGGCTAGCCCAGGGGCTGTCAGAGCGCTCAATTACTCCCAATTCCAGCATCTTGTGGACTTCCACCTTGATGCTTTCCTTAACATGGTCAGACTGTCTAAAGATTTTGTTTTTGACAGGCATGCTGTCTCCTGTGTCCACATCATGGGTACACAGGTGTGTCTGACCAGGGGTTAAGGAGAAGAGTTCAGGAAACTGTTGTAGGACTCTCCTACAATCAGCTTGCTGTTGGCCAGAGAGGGTGTCTGAGTAGATCACTCCATCTACTGTGCCATCTTTTGGGTCTGATGACAGAAGATCAGGGAGAGGTTCACTCTCTGCCTCCTGATCCTCATCTGTTACCATCAACAAATTCACATCAGCCCTGTCATGGAAGAGCTTAAGGCGGTTCACATGGATCACCCTCTTGGGGCTCCTGCTTGTGCCCAGGTCCACCAGGTAGGTGACCTGACTCTTCCTTTCTAGCACTGGGTAAGGGCCACTCCATTTGTCCTGGAGTGCCCTGGGAGCCACAGGCTCCAGAACCCAGACTTTCTGCCCTGGTTGGAACTCAACCAGTGCAGCCTTTTGGTCATACCAAAACTTCTGGAGCTGTTGGCTGGCCTCAAGGTTTTTGGTTGCCTTTTCCATGTACTCTGCCATTCTAGAGCGAAGGCCAAGTACATAGTCCACTATGTCTTGTTTAGGCTCATGAAGAGGTCTCTCCCAGCCTTCTTTAACAAGAGCAAGTGGTCCCCTTACAGGATGACCAAACAGAAGTTCAAAGGGTGAGAATCCTACTCCCTTCTGTGGCACCTCTCTGTAAGCAAAAAGCAGGCATGGCAAGAGGACATCCCATCTCCTTTTGAGTTTTTCTGGGAGCCCCATGATCATGCCTTTTAATGTCTTGTTGAATCTCTCAACTAAGCCATTAGTTTGTGGATGGTATGGTGTAGTGAATTTGTAAGTCACTCCACACTCATTCCACATGTGTTTTAGGTATGCTGACATGAAGTTGGTACCTCTGTCAGACACCACCTCCTTAGGGAAACCCACTCTGGTAAAGATACCAATGAGGGCCTTGGCTACTGCAGGGGCAGTAGTCGACCTAAGGGGAATAGCTTCAGGATACCTAGTAGCATGATCCACTACTACTAGGATGTACATATTTCCTGAGGCTGTGGGAGGTTCCAGTGGACCAACTATGTCCACACCCACTCTTTCAAAGGGGACCCCCACCACTGGAAGTGGAATGAGGGGGGCCTTTGGGTGCCCACCTGTCTTACCACTGGATTGACAGGTGGGGCAGGAGAGGCAAAACTCCTTAACCTTCTGGGACATATTGGGCCAGTAGAAGTGGTTGACTAACCTCTCCCACGTCTTGGTTTGTCCCAAATGCCCAGCAAGGGGAATATCATGGGCTAAGGTCAGAATAAACTCTCTGAACGACTGAGGCACTACCACTCTCCTAGTGGCACCAGGTTTGGGGTCTCTGGCCTCAGTGTACAGGAGTCCATCTTCCCAATAGACCCTATGTGTTCCATTTTTCTTGCCCTTGGACTCTTCAGCAGCTTGCTGCCTAAGGCCTTCAAGAGAGGGACAGGTTTCTTGTCCCTTACACAGCTCCTCCCTTGAGGGTCCCCCTGGGCCTAAGAGCTCAACCTGATAAGGTTCAAGCTCCAAAGGCTCAGTTCCCTCAGAGGGCAGAACTTCTTCCTGAGAAGAGAGGTTCTCTTTTTCTGACTGTGTTGCAGTTGGTTTCCCAACTGACTTTCCTTTTCTCTTGGTAGGCTGGGCCATTTTTCCAGACTCAAGCTCTACTTTTTCACCCTGTGCCTTGCATTGTGCTCTTGTTTTTACACACACCAGTTCAGGGATACCCAGCATGGCTGCATGGGTTTTTAGTTCTACCTCAGCCCATGCTGAGGACTCCAGGTAATTTCCAAGCAGACAGTCTACTGGGATGTTTGAGGAGACCACCACCTGTTTCAGGCCATTGACCCCTCCCCATTCTAAAGTTACCATTGCCATGGGATGTGCTTTAGTTTGATTGTCAGCATTGGTGACTGTATAAGTTTTTCCAGTCAGGTATTGGCCAGGGGAAACCAGTTTCTCTGTCACCATGGTGACACTGGCACCTGTATCCCTCAGGCCCTCTACACTTGTCCCATTAATAAAGAGCTGCTGCCTGTATTTTTGCATGTTAGGCGGCCAGGCAGCTAGTGTGGCTAAATCCACCCCACCCTCAGAGACTAGAGTAGCTTCAGTGTGGACCCTGATTTGCTATGGGCACACTGTTGATCCCACTTGGAGACTAGCCATTCCAGTGTTACCTGGATTGGAGTTTGGAGTGGAACTTTTCTTGGGACAGGCCTTGTCTCCAGTTTGGTGTCCAGACTGACTACAGTTTCGACACCAGGCCTTTTTGGGATCAAAGTTTTTACCCTTGTACCCAGGATTGTTTTGTGAAGAGGCTCTGGGCCCACCCTCCTGTGCAGGTTTTTGGGGGCCTTTAGAAGACTCTTGACTATTTTTATTTTTGGCTGTCTCACCACCTTTCCCCTGGGGAGGTTTTGTGACCCCTTTCTTTTGGTCACCCCCTGTGGAAGTTTTGGACACCCTTGTCTTGACCCAATGGTCCGCCTTCTTTCCCAATTCTTGGGGAGAAATTGGTCCTAGGTCTACCAGATGCTGATGCAGTTTATCATTGAAACAATTACTTAACAGGTGTTCTTTCACAAATAAATTGTACAGCCCATCATAATTACTTACACCACTGCCTTGAATCCAACCATCTAGTGTTTTTACTGAGTAGTCTACAAAGTCAACCCAGGTCTGGCTCGAGGATTTTTGAGCCCCCCTGAATCTAATCCTATACTCCTCAGTGGAGAATCCAAAGCCCTCAATCAGGGTACCCTTCATGAGGTCATAAGATTCTGCATCTTGTCCAGAGAGTGTGAGGAGTCTATCCCTACACTTTCCTGTGAACATTTCCCAAAGGAGAGCACCCCAGTGAGATCTGTTCACTTTTCTGGTTACACAAGCCCTCTCAAAAGCTGTGAACCATTTGGTGATGTCATCACCATCTTCATATTTAGTTACAATCCCTTTAGGGATTTTCAACATGTCAGGAGAATCTCTGACCCTATTTATGTTGCTGCCACCATTGATGGGTCCTAGGCCCATCTCTTGTCTTTCCCTCTCTATGGCTAGGATCTGTCTTTCCAAAGCCAATCTTTTGGCCATCCTGGCTAACTGGATGTCCTCTTCACTGGAGTTATCCTCAGTGATTTCAGAGGTGTTGGTCTCTCCTGTGAGGGAACCAGCATCTCTGACTATTATTTTTGGAGTCAGGGTTTGAGAGACCCTGTTCTCCCTAGATAGGACTGGTAGGGGGGAATTTTCCTCCAAGTCACTATCCTCTTCTTCTGAGTTGCCACCCTCAGAGGGGTTGGCCTTTTCAAACTCTGCCAAAAGCTCCTGGAGCTGTATTTTGGTAGGTTTGGGGCCCATTGTTATTTTCTTTATTTTACAGAGTGACCTTAGCTCCCTCATCTTAAGATGGAGGTAAGGTGTGGTGTCGAGTTCCACCACTGTCACATCTGTGCTAGACATTTTGCTTCTAAAAGTTGGAATACTTTTTAAGAATCTAAAACTGGTTCTAGAATCTAATTCAAACTTTTACAAACTTTTAAACTCTAAAAGAAATGCTAAACAGGATCTAACACAAGGCCCTAGCAGGTCTTTTAAGAATTTAGAAAACTTTTTCAAATTGCAAAAATCAATTTCTAATGACAATTTTGGAATTTGTCGTGTGATCAGGTATTGGCTGAGTAGTCCAGCAAATGCAAAGTCTTGTACCCCACCGCTGATCCACCAATGTAGGAAGTTGGCTCTGTATGTGCTATTTCAAAGTAAGGAATAGCATGCACAGAGTCCAAGGGTTCCCCTTAGAGGTAAAATAGTGGTAAAAATAGATAATACTAATGCTCTATTTTGTGGTAGTGTGGTCGAGCAGTAGGCTTATCCAAGGAGTAGTGTTAAGCATTTGTTGTACATACACATAGACAATAAATGAGGTACACACACTCAGAGACAAATCCAGCCAATAGGTTTTGTTATAGAAAAATATCTTTTCTTAGTTTATTTTAAGAACCACAGGTTCAAATTTAACATGTAATATCTTGTTTGAAAGGTATTGCAGGTAAGTACATTAGGAACTTTGAATCATTTCAATTGCATGTATACTTTTCAAGTTATTCACAAATAGCTACTTTAAAAGTGGACACTTAGTGCAATTTTCACAGTTCCTGGGGGAGGTAAGTTTTTGTTAGTTTTACCAGGTAAGTAAGACACTTACAGGGTTCTGTTCTTGGTCCAAGGTAGCCCACCGTTGGGGGTTCAGAGCAACCCCAAAGTCACCACACCAGCAGCTCAGGGCCGGTCAGGTGCAGAGTTCAAAGTGGTGCCCAAAACGCATAGGCTAGAATGGAGAGAAGGGGGTGCCCCGGTTCCGGTCTGCTTGCAGGTAAGTACCCGCGTCTTCGGAGGGCAGACCAGGGGGGTTTTTTATAGGGCACCGGGGGGGACACAAGCCCACACAGAAATTTCACCCTCAGCGGCGCGGGGGCGGCCGGGTGCAGTGTAGAAACCAGCGTCGGGTTTGCAATGTTAGTCTATGAGAGATCAACGGATCTCTTCAGCGCTGCAGGCAGGCAAGGGGGGGGTTCCTCGGGGAAACCTCCACTTGGACAAGGGAGAGGGACTCCTGGGGGTCACTTCTCCAGTGAAAGTCCGGTCCTTCAGGTCCTGGGGGCTGCGGGTGCAGGGTCTTTTCCAGGCGTCGGGACTTAGGTTTCAGAGAGTCGCGGTCAGGGGAAGCCTCGGGATTCCCTCTGCAGGCGGCGCTGTGGGGGCTCAGGGGGGACAGGTTTTGGTACTCACAGTCGTAGAGTAGTCCGGGGGTCCTCCCTGAGGTGTTGGTTCTCCACCAGCCGAGTCGGGGTCGCCGGGTGCAGTGTTGCAAGTCTCACGCTTCTTGCGGGGAGATTGCAGGGGTCTTTAAAGCTGCTCCTTGAAACAAAGTTGCAGTCTTTTTGGAGCAGGTCCGCTGTCCTCGGGAGTTTCTTGTCTTTTTCGAAGCAGGGCAGTCCTCAGAGGATTCAGAGGTCGCTGGTCCCTTGGAAGGCGTCGCTGGAGCAGAGTTCTTTGGAAGGCAGGAGACAGGCCGGTGAGTTTCTGGAGCCAAGGCAGTTGTCGTCTTCTGGTCTTCCTCTGCAGGGGTTTTCAGCTAGGCAGTCCTTCTTCTTGTAGTTTGCAGGAATCTAATTTTCTAGGGTTCAGGGTAGCCCTTAAATACTAAATTTAAGGGCGTGTTTAGGTCTGGGGGGTTAGTAGCCAATGGCTACTAGCCCTGAGGGTTGGTACACCCTCTTTGTGCCTCCTCCCAAGGGGAGGGGGTCACAATCCTAACCCTATTGGGGGAATCCTCCATCTGCAAGATGGAGGATTTCTAAAAGTTAGAGTCACTTCAGCTCAGGACACCTTAGGGGCTGTCCTGACTGGCCAGTGACTCCTCCTTGTTGCTTTCTTTGTTCCCTCCAGCCTTGCCGCCAAAAGTGGGGGCCGTGGCCGGAGGGGGCGGGCAACTCCACTAAGCTGGAGTGCCCTGCTGGGCTGCGACAAAGGGGTGAGCCTTTGAGGCTCACCGCCAGGTGTCACAGCTCCTGCCTGGGGGAGGTGTTAGCATCTCCACCCAGTGCAGGCTTTGTTACTGGCCTCAGAGTGACAAAGGCACTCTCCCCATGGGGCCAGCAACATGTCTCTAGTGTGGCAGGCTGCTGGAACTAGTCAGCCTACACAGACAGTCGGTTAAGTTTCAGGGGGCACCTCTAAGGTGCCCTCTGGGGTGTAGTTTGCAATAAAATGTACACTGGCATCAGTGTGCATTTATTGTGCTGAGAAGTTTGATACCAAACTTCCCAGTTTTCAGTGTAGCCATTATGGTGCTGTGGAGTTCGTGTTTGACAGACTCCCAGACCATATACTCTTATGGCTACCCTGCACTTACAATGTCTAAGGTTTTGTTTAGACACTGTAGGGGTACCATGCTCATGCACTGGTACCCTCACCTATGGTATAGTGCACCCTGCCTTAGGGCTGTAAGGCCTGCTAGAGGGGTGTCTTACCTATACTGCATAGGCAGTGAGAGGCTGGCATGGCACCCTGAGGGGAGTGCCATGTCGACTTACTCGTTTTGTCCTCACTAGCACACACAAGCTGGCAAGCAGTGTGTCTGTGCTGAGTGAGGGGTCTCCAGGGTGGCATAAGACATGCTGCAGCCCTTAGAGACCTTCCTTGGCATCAGGGCCCTTGGTACTAGAAGTACCAGTTACAAGGGACTTATCTGGATGCCAGGGTCTGCCAATTGTGGATACAAAAGTACAGGTTAGGGAAAGAACACTGGTGCTGGGGCCTGGTTAGCAGGCCTCAGCACACTTTCAATTGTAAACATAGCATCAGCAAAGGCAAAAAGTCAGGGGGCAACCATGCCAAGGAGGCATTTCCTTACACAACCCCCCCCCAAACGAAAGAGGATGAGACTAACCTTTCCCAAGAGAGTCTTCATTTTCTAAGTGGAAGAACCTGGAAAGGCCATCTGCATTGGCATGGGCAGTCCCAGGTCTGTGTTCCACTATAAAGTCCATTCCCTGTAGGGAGATGGACCACCTCAACAGTTTAGGATTTTCACCTTTCATTTGCATCAGCCATTTGAGAGGTCTGTGGTCAGTTTGAACTAGGAAGTGAGTCCCAAAGAGGTATGGTCTCAGCTTCTTCAGGGACCAAACCACAGCAAAGGCCTCCCTCTCAATGGCACTCCAACGCTGCTCCCTGGGGAGTAACCTCCTGCTAATGAAAGCAACAGGCTGGTCAAGGCCATCATCATTTGTTTGGGACAAAACTGCCCCTATCCCATGTTCAGAGGCATCTGTCTGCACAATGAACTGCTTAGAATAATCTGGAGCTTTTAGAACTGGTGCTGAGCACATTGCTTGTTTCAGGGTGTCAAAGGCCTGTTGGCATTCCACAGTCCAGTTCACTTTCTTGGGCATTTTCTTGGAGGTGAGTTCAGTGAGGGCTGTCACAATGGATCCATATCCCTTCACAAACCTCCTGTAATACCCAGTCAAGCCAAGGAATGCCCTGACTTGAGTCTGGGTTTTTGGAGCTACCCAGTCCAGAATAGTCTGGATCTTGGGTTGGAGTGGCTGAACTTGGCCTCCACCTACAAGGTGGCCCAAGTAAACCACAGTTCCCTGCCCTATCTGGCATTTGGATGCCTTGATAGAGAGGCCTGCAGATTGCAGAGCCTTCAAAACCTTCTTCAGGTGGACCAGGTGATCCTGCCAGGTGGAGCTAAAGACAGCAATATCATCAAGATAAGCTGTGCTAAAGGACTCCAAGCCAGCAAGGACTTGATTCACCAACCTTTGGAAGGTGGCAGGGGCATTCTTTAAACCAAAGGGCATAACAGTAAACTGATAATGCCCATCAGGTGTGGAGAATGCTGTTTTCTCTTTTGCTCCAGGTGCCATTTTTATTTGCCAGTACCCTGCTGTCAAGTCAAAGGTACTTAGGAATTTGGCAGCACCTAATTTATCTATGAGCTCATCAGCTCTAGGAATTGGATGAGCATCTGTCTTGGTGACAGAATTGAGCCCTCTGTAGTCCACACAAAACCTCATCTCTTTCTTTCCATCTTTGGTGTGAGGTTTGGGGACTAAGACCACTGGGCTAGCCCAGGGGCTGTCAGAGCGCTCAATTACTCCCAATTCCAGCATCTTGTGGACTTCCACCTTGATGCTTTCCTTAACATGGTCAGACTGTCTAAAGATTTTGTTTTTGACAGGCATGCTGTCTCCTGTGTCCACATCATGGGTACACAGGTGTGTCTGACCAGGGGTTAAGGAGAAGAGTTCAGGAAACTGTTGTAGGACTCTCCTACAATCAGCTTGCTGTTGGCCAGAGAGGGTGTCTGAGTAGATCACTCCATCTACTGTGCCATCTTTTGGGTCTGATGACAGAAGATCAGGGAGAGGTTCACTCTCTGCCTCCTGATCCTCATCTGTTACCATCAACAAATTCACATCAGCCCTGTCATGGAAGAGCTTAAGGCGGTTCACATGGATCACCCTCTTGGGGCTCCTGCTTGTGCCCAGGTCCACCAGGTAGGTGACCTGACTCTTCCTTTCTAGCACTGGGTAAGGGCCACTCCATTTGTCCTGGAGTGCCCTGGGAGCCACAGGCTCCAGAACCCAGACTTTCTGCCCTGGTTGGAACTCAACCAGTGCAGCCTTTTGGTCATACCAAAACTTCTGGAGCTGTTGGCTGGCCTCAAGGTTTTTGGTTGCCTTTTCCATGTACTCTGCCATTCTAGAGCGAAGGCCAAGTACATAGTCCACTATGTCTTGTTTAGGCTCATGAAGAGGTCTCTCCCAGCCTTCTTTAACAAGAGCAAGTGGTCCCCTTACAGGATGACCAAACAGAAGTTCAAAGGGTGAGAATCCTACTCCCTTCTGTGGCACCTCTCTGTAAGCAAAAAGCAGGCATGGCAAGAGGACATCCCATCTCCTTTTGAGTTTTTCTGGGAGCCCCATGATCATGCCTTTTAATGTCTTGTTGAATCTCTCAACTAAGCCATTAGTTTGTGGATGGTATGGTGTAGTGAATTTGTAAGTCACTCCACACTCATTCCACATGTGTTTTAGGTATGCTGACATGAAGTTGGTACCTCTGTCAGACACCACCTCCTTAGGGAAACCCACTCTGGTAAAGATACCAATGAGGGCCTTGGCTACTGCAGGGGCAGTAGTCGACCTAAGGGGAATAGCTTCAGGATACCTAGTAGCATGATCCACTACTACTAGGATGTACATATTTCCTGAGGCTGTGGGAGGTTCCAGTGGACCAACTATGTCCACACCCACTCTTTCAAAGGGGACCCCCACCACTGGAAGTGGAATGAGGGGGGCCTTTGGGTGCCCACCTGTCTTACCACTGGATTGACAGGTGGGGCAGGAGAGGCAAAACTCCTTAACCTTCTGGGACATATTGGGCCAGTAGAAGTGGTTGACTAACCTCTCCCACGTCTTGGTTTGTCCCAAATGCCCAGCAAGGGGAATATCATGGGCTAAGGTCAGAATAAACTCTCTGAACGACTGAGGCACTACCACTCTCCTAGTGGCACCAGGTTTGGGGTCTCTGGCCTCAGTGTACAGGAGTCCATCTTCCCAATAGACCCTATGTGTTCCATTTTTCTTGCCCTTGGACTCTTCAGCAGCTTGCTGCCTAAGGCCTTCAAGAGAGGGACAGGTTTCTTGTCCCTTACACAGCTCCTCCCTTGAGGGTCCCCCTGGGCCTAAGAGCTCAACCTGATAAGGTTCAAGCTCCAAAGGCTCAGTTCCCTCAGAGGGCAGAACTTCTTCCTGAGAAGAGAGGTTCTCTTTTTCTGACTGTGTTGCAGTTGGTTTCCCAACTGACTTTCCTTTTCTCTTGGTAGGCTGGGCCATTTTTCCAGACTCAAGCTCTACTTTTTCACCCTGTGCCTTGCATTGTGCTCTTGTTTTTACACACACCAGTTCAGGGATACCCAGCATGGCTGCATGGGTTTTTAGTTCTACCTCAGCCCATGCTGAGGACTCCAGGTAATTTCCAAGCAGACAGTCTACTGGGATGTTTGAGGAGACCACCACCTGTTTCAGGCCATTGACCCCTCCCCATTCTAAAGTTACCATTGCCATGGGATGTGCTTTAGTTTGATTGTCAGCATTGGTGACTGTATAAGTTTTTCCAGTCAGGTATTGGCCAGGGGAAACCAGTTTCTCTGTCACCATGGTGACACTGGCACCTGTATCCCTCAGGCCCTCTACACTTGTCCCATTAATAAAGAGCTGCTGCCTGTATTTTTGCATGTTAGGCGGCCAGGCAGCTAGTGTGGCTAAATCCACCCCACCCTCAGAGACTAGAGTAGCTTCAGTGTGGACCCTGATTTGCTATGGGCACACTGTTGATCCCACTTGGAGACTAGCCATTCCAGTGTTACCTGGATTGGAGTTTGGAGTGGAACTTTTCTTGGGACAGGCCTTGTCTCCAGTTTGGTGTCCAGACTGACTACAGTTTCGACACCAGGCCTTTTTGGGATCAAAGTTTTTACCCTTGTACCCAGGATTGTTTTGTGAAGAGGCTCTGGGCCCACCCTCCTGTGCAGGTTTTTGGGGGCCTTTAGAAGACTCTTGACTATTTTTATTTTTGGCTGTCTCACCACCTTTCCCCTGGGGAGGTTTTGTGACCCCTTTCTTTTGGTCACCCCCTGTGGAAGTTTTGGACACCCTTGTCTTGACCCAATGGTCCGCCTTCTTTCCCAATTCTTGGGGAGAAATTGGTCCTAGGTCTACCAGATGCTGATGCAGTTTATCATTGAAACAATTACTTAACAGGTGTTCTTTCACAAATAAATTGTACAGCCCATCATAATTACTTACACCACTGCCTTGAATCCAACCATCTAGTGTTTTTACTGAGTAGTCTACAAAGTCAACCCAGGTCTGGCTCGAGGATTTTTTAGCCCCCCTGAATCTAATCCTATACTCCTCAGTGGAGAATCCAAAGCCCTCAATCAGGGTACCCTTCATGAGGTCATAAGATTCTGCATCTTGTCCAGAGAGTGTGAGGAGTCTATCCCTACACTTTCCTGTGAACATTTCCCAAAGGAGAGCACCCCAGTGAGATCTGTTCACTTTTCTGGTTACACAAGCCCTCTCAAAAGCTGTGAACCATTTGGTGATGTCATCACCATCTTCATATTTAGTTACAATCCCTTTAGGGATTTTCAACATGTCAGGAGAATCTCTGACCCTATTTATGTTGCTGCCACCATTGATGGGTCCTAGGCCCATCTCTTGTCTTTCCCTCTCTATGGCTAGGATCTGTCTTTCCAAAGCCAATCTTTTGGCCATCCTGGCTAACTGGATGTCCTCTTCACTGGAGTTATCCTCAGTGATTTCAGAGGTGTTGGTCTCTCCTGTGAGGGAACCAGCATCTCTGACTATTATTTTTGGAGTCAGGGTTTGAGAGACCCTGTTCTCCCTAGATAGGACTGGTAGGGGGGAATTTTCCTCCAAGTCACTATCCTCTTCTTCTGAGTTGCCACCCTCAGAGGGGTTGGCCTTTTCAAACTCTGCCAAAAGCTCCTGGAGCTGTATTTTGGTAGGTTTGGGGCCCATTGTTATTTTCTTTATTTTACAGAGTGACCTTAGCTCCCTCATCTTAAGATGGAGGTAAGGTGTGGTGTCGAGTTCCACCACTGTCACATCTGTGCTAGACATTTTGCTTCTAAAAGTTGGAATACTTTTTAAGAATCTAAAACTGGTTCTAGAATCTAATTCAAACTTTTACAAACTTTTAAACTCTAAAAGAAATGCTAAACAGGATCTAACACAAGGCCCTAGCAGGTCTTTTAAGAATTTAGAAAACTTTTTCAAATTGCAAAAATCAATTTCTAATGACAATTTTGGAATTTGTCGTGTGATCAGGTATTGGCTGAGTAGTCCAGCAAATGCAAAGTCTTGTACCCCACCGCTGATCCACCAATGTAGGAAGTTGGCTCTGTATGTGCTATTTCAAAGTAAGGAATAGCATGCACAGAGTCCAAGGGTTCCCCTTAGAGGTAAAATAGTGGTAAAAATAGATAATACTAATGCTCTATTTTGTGGTAGTGTGGTCGAGCAGTAGGCTTATCCAAGGAGTAGTGTTAAGCATTTGTTGTACATACACATAGACAATAAATGAGGTACACACACTCAGAGACAAATCCAGCCAATAGGTTTTGTTATAGAAAAATATCTTTTCTTAGTTTATTTTAAGAACCACAGGTTCAAATTTAACATGTAATATCTTGTTTGAAAGGTATTGCAGGTAAGTACATTAGGAACTTTGAATCATTTCAATTGCATGTATACTTTTGAAGTTATTCACAAATAGCTACTTTAAAAGTGGACACAGTGCAATTTTCACAGTTCCTGGGGGAGGTAAGTTTTTGTTAGTTTTACCAGGTAAGTAAGACACTTACAGGGTTCAGTTCTTGGTCCAAGGTAGCCCACCGTTGGGGGTTCAGAGCAACCCCAAAGTCACCACACCAGCAGCTCAGGGCCGGTCAGGTGCAGAGTTCAAAGTGGGGCCCAAAACGCATAGGCTAGAATGGAGAGAAGGGGGTGCCCCGGTTCCGGTCTGCTTGCAGGTAAGTACCCGCGTCTTCGGAGGGCAGACCAGGGGGGTTTTGTAGGGCACCGGGGGGGACACAAGCCCACACAGAAATTTCACCCTCAGCGGCGCGGGGGCGGCCGGGTGCAGTGTAGAAACCAGCGTCGGGTTTGCAATGTTAGTCTATGAGAGATCAACGGATCTCTTCAGCGCTGCAGGCAGGCAAGGGGGGGGTTCCTCGGGGAAACCTCCACTTGGACAAGGGAGAGGGACTCCTGGGGGTCACTTCTCCAGTGAAAGTCCGGTCCTTCAGGTCCTGGGGGCTGCGGGTGCAGGGTCTTTTCCAGGCGTCGGGACTTAGGTTTCAGAGAGTCGCGGTCAGGGGAAGCCTCGGGATTCCCTCTGCAGGCGGCGCTGTGGGGGCTCAGGGGGGACAGGTTTTGGTACTCACAGTCGTAGAGTAGTCCGGGGGTCCTCCCTGAGGTGTTGGTTCTCCACCAGCCGAGTCGGGGTCGCCGGGTGCAGTGTTGCAAGTCTCACGCTTCTTGCGGGGAGATTGCAGGGGTCTTTAAAGCTGCTCCTTGAAACAAAGTTGCAGTCTTTTTGGAGCAGGTCCGCTGTCCTCGGGAGTTTCTTGTCTTTTTCGAAGCAGGGCAGTCCTCAGAGGATTCAGAGGTCGCTGGTCCCTTGGAAGGCGTCGCTGGAGCAGAGTTCTTTGGAAGGCAGGAGACAGGCCGGTGAGTTTCTGGAGCCAAGGCAGTTGTCGTCTTCTGGTCTTCCTCTGCAGGGGTTTTCAGCTAGGCAGTCCTTCTTCTTGTAGTTTGCAGGAATCTAATTTTCTAGGGTTCAGGGTAGCCCTTAAATACTAAATTTAAGGGCGTGTTTAGGTCTGGGGGGTTAGTAGCCAATGGCTACTAGCCCTGAGGGTGGGTACACCCTCTTTGTGCCTCCTCCCAAGGGGAGGGGGTCACAATCCTAACCCTATTGGGGGAATCCTCCATCTGCAAGATGGAGGATTTCTAAAAGTTAGAGTCACTTCAGCTCAGGACACCTTAGGGGCTGTCCTGACTGGCCAGTGACTCCTCCTTGTTGCTTTCTTTGTTCCCTCCAGCCTTGCCGCCAAAAGTGGGGGCCGTGGCCGGAGGGGGCGGGCAACTCCACTAAGCTGGAGTGCCCTGCTGGGCTGCGACAAAGGGGTGAGCCTTTGAGGCTCACCGCCAGGTGTCACAGCTCCTGCCTGGGGGAGGTGTTAGCATCTCCACCCAGTGCAGGCTTTGTTACTGGCCTCAGAGTGACAAAGGCACTCTCCCCATGGGGCCAGCAACATGTCTCTAGTGTGGCAGGCTGCTGGAACTAGTCAGCCTACACAGACAGTCGGTTAAGTTTCAGGGGGCACCTCTAAGGTGCCCTCTGGGGTGTAGTTTGCAATAAAATGTACACTGGCATCAGTGTGCATTTATTGTGCTGAGAAGTTTGATACCAAACTTCCCAGTTTTCAGTGTAGCCATTATGGTGCTGTGGAGTTCGTGTTTGACAGACTCCCAGACCATATACTCTTATGGCTACCCTGCACTTACAATGTCTAAGGTTTTGTTTAGACACTGTAGGGGTACCATGCTCATGCACTGGTACCCTCACCTATGGTATAGTGCACCCTGCCTTAGGGCTGTAAGGCCTGCTAGAGGGGTGTCTTACCTATACTGCATAGGCAGTGAGAGGCTGGCATGGCACCCTGAGGGGAGTGCCATGTCGACTTACTCGTTTTGTCCTCACTAGCACACACAAGCTGGCAAGCAGTGTGTCTGTGCTGAGTGAGGGGTCTCCAGGGTGGCATAAGACATGCTGCAGCCCTTAGAGACCTTCCTTGGCATCAGGGCCCTTGGTACTAGAAGTACCAGTTACAAGGGACTTATCTGGATGCCAGGGTCTGCCAATTGTGGATACAAAAGTACAGGTTAGGGAAAGAACACTGGTGCTGGGGCCTGGTTAGCAGGCCTCAGCACACTTTCAATTGTAAACATAGCATCAGCAAAGGCAAAAAGTCAGGGGGCAACCATGCCAAGGAGGCATTTCCTTACACAACCCCCCCCCAAACGAAAGAGGATGAGACTAACCTTTCCCAAGAGAGTCTTCATTTTCTAAGTGGAAGAACCTGGAAAGGCCATCTGCATTGGCATGGGCAGTCCCAGGTCTGTGTTCCACTATAAAGTCCATTCCCTGTAGGGAGATGGACCACCTCAACAGTTTAGGATTTTCACCTTTCATTTGCATCAGCCATTTGAGAGGTCTGTGGTCAGTTTGAACTAGGAAGTGAGTCCCAAAGAGGTATGGTCTCAGCTTCTTCAGGGACCAAACCACAGCAAAGGCCTCCCTCTCAATGGCACTCCAACGCTGCTCCCTGGGGAGTAACCTCCTGCTAATGAAAGCAACAGGCTGGTCAAGGCCATCATCATTTGTTTGGGACAAAACTGCCCCTATCCCATGTTCAGAGGCATCTGTCTGCACAATGAACTGCTTAGAATAATCTGGAGCTTTTAGAACTGGTGCTGAGCACATTGCTTGTTTCAGGGTGTCAAAGGCCTGTTGGCATTCCACAGTCCAGTTCACTTTCTTGGGCATTTTCTTGGAGGTGAGTTCAGTGAGGGCTGTCACAATGGATCCATATCCCTTCACAAACCTCCTGTAATACCCAGTCAAGCCAAGGAATGCCCTGACTTGAGTCTGGGTTTTTGGAGCTACCCAGTCCAGAATAGTCTGGATCTTGGGTTGGAGTGGCTGAACTTGGCCTCCACCTACAAGGTGGCCCAAGTAAACCACAGTTCCCTGCCCTATCTGGCATTTGGATGCCTTGATAGAGAGGCCTGCAGATTGCAGAGCCTTCAAAACCTTCTTCAGGTGGACCAGGTGATCCTGCCAGGTGGAGCTAAAGACAGCAATATCATCAAGATAAGCTGTGCTAAAGGACTCCAAGCCAGCAAGGACTTGATTCACCAACCTTTGGAAGGTGGCAGGGGCATTCTTTAAACCAAAGGGCATAACAGTAAACTGATAATGCCCATCAGGTGTGGAGAATGCTGTTTTCTCTTTTGCTCCAGGTGCCATTTTTATTTGCCAGTACCCTGCTGTCAAGTCAAAGGTACTTAGGAATTTGGCAGCACCTAATTTATCTATGAGCTCATCAGCTCTAGGAATTGGATGAGCATCTGTCTTGGTGACAGAATTGAGCCCTCTGTAGTCCACACAAAACCTCATCTCTTTCTTTCCATCTTTGGTGTGAGGTTTGGGGACTAAGACCACTGGGCTAGCCCAGGGGCTGTCAGAGCGCTCAATTACTCCCAATTCCAGCATCTTGTGGACTTCCACCTTGATGCTTTCCTTAACATGGTCAGACTGTCTAAAGATTTTGTTTTTGACAGGCATGCTGTCTCCTGTGTCCACATCATGGGTACACAGGTGTGTCTGACCAGGGGTTAAGGAGAAGAGTTCAGGAAACTGTTGTAGGACTCTCCTACAATCAGCTTGCTGTTGGCCAGAGAGGGTGTCTGAGTAGATCACTCCATCTACTGTGCCATCTTTTGGGTCTGATGACAGAAGATCAGGGAGAGGTTCACTCTCTGCCTCCTGATCCTCATCTGTTACCATCAACAAATTCACATCAGCCCTGTCATGGAAGAGCTTAAGGCGGTTCACATGGATCACCCTCTTGGGGCTCCTGCTTGTGCCCAGGTCCACCAGGTAGGTGACCTGACTCTTCCTTTCTAGCACTGGGTAAGGGCCACTCCATTTGTCCTGGAGTGCCCTGGGAGCCACAGGCTCCAGAACCCAGACTTTCTGCCCTGGTTGGAACTCAACCAGTGCAGCCTTTTGGTCATACCAAAACTTCTGGAGCTGTTGGCTGGCCTCAAGGTTTTTGGTTGCCTTTTCCATGTACTCTGCCATTCTAGAGCGAAGGCCAAGTACATAGTCCACTATGTCTTGTTTAGGCTCATGAAGAGGTCTCTCCCAGCCTTCTTTAACAAGAGCAAGTGGTCCCCTTACAGGATGACCAAACAGAAGTTCAAAGGGTGAGAATCCTACTCCCTTCTGTGGCACCTCTCTGTAAGCAAAAAGCAGGCATGGCAAGAGGACATCCCATCTCCTTTTGAGTTTTTCTGGGAGCCCCATGATCATGCCTTTTAATGTCTTGTTGAATCTCTCAACTAAGCCATTAGTTTGTGGATGGTATGGTGTAGTGAATTTGTAAGTCACTCCACACTCATTCCACATGTGTTTTAGGTATGCTGACATGAAGTTGGTACCTCTGTCAGACACCACCTCCTTAGGGAAACCCACTCTGGTAAAGATACCAATGAGGGCCTTGGCTACTGCAGGGGCAGTAGTCGACCTAAGGGGAATAGCTTCAGGATACCTAGTAGCATGATCCACTACTACTAGGATGTACATATTTCCTGAGGCTGTGGGAGGTTCCAGTGGACCAACTATGTCCACACCCACTCTTTCAAAGGGGACCCCCACCACTGGAAGTGGAATGAGGGGGGCCTTTGGGTGCCCACCTGTCTTACCACTGGATTGACAGGTGGGGCAGGAGAGGCAAAACTCCTTAACCTTCTGGGACATATTGGGCCAGTAGAAGTGGTTGACTAACCTCTCCCACGTCTTGGTTTGTCCCAAATGCCCAGCAAGGGGAATATCATGGGCTAAGGTCAGAATAAACTCTCTGAACGACTGAGGCACTACCACTCTCCTAGTGGCACCAGGTTTGGGGTCTCTGGCCTCAGTGTACAGGAGTCCATCTTCCCAATAGACCCTATGTGTTCCATTTTTCTTGCCCTTGGACTCTTCAGCAGCTTGCTGCCTAAGGCCTTCAAGAGAGGGACAGGTTTCTTGTCCCTTACACAGCTCCTCCCTTGAGGGTCCCCCTGGGCCTAAGAGCTCAACCTGATAAGGTTCAAGCTCCAAAGGCTCAGTTCCCTCAGAGGGCAGAACTTCTTCCTGAGAAGAGAGGTTCTCTTTTTCTGACTGTGTTGCAGTTGGTTTCCCAACTGACTTTCCTTTTCTCTTGGTAGGCTGGGCCATTTTTCCAGACTCAAGCTCTACTTTTTCACCCTGTGCCTTGCATTGTGCTCTTGTTTTTACACACACCAGTTCAGGGATACCCAGCATGGCTGCATGGGTTTTTAGTTCTACCTCAGCCCATGCTGAGGACTCCAGGTAATTTCCAAGCAGACAGTCTACTGGGATGTTTGAGGAGACCACCACCTGTTTCAGGCCATTGACCCCTCCCCATTCTAAAGTTACCATTGCCATGGGATGTGCTTTAGTTTGATTGTCAGCATTGGTGACTGTATAAGTTTTTCCAGTCAGGTATTGGCCAGGGGAAACCAGTTTCTCTGTCACCATGGTGACACTGGCACCTGTATCCCTCAGGCCCTCTACACTTGTCCCATTAATAAAGAGCTGCTGCCTGTATTTTTGCATGTTAGGCGGCCAGGCAGCTAGTGTGGCTAAATCCACCCCACCCTCAGAGACTAGAGTAGCTTCAGTGTGGACCCTGATTTGCTATGGGCACACTGTTGATCCCACTTGGAGACTAGCCATTCCAGTGTTACCTGGATTGGAGTTTGGAGTGGAACTTTTCTTGGGACAGGCCTTGTCTCCAGTTTGGTGTCCAGACTGACTACAGTTTCGACACCAGGCCTTTTTGGGATCAAAGTTTTTACCCTTGTACCCAGGATTGTTTTGTGAAGAGGCTCTGGGCCCACCCTCCTGTGCAGGTTTTTGGGGGCCTTTAGAAGACTCTTGACTATTTTTATTTTTGGCTGTCTCACCACCTTTCCCCTGGGGAGGTTTTGTGACCCCTTTCTTTTGGTCACCCCCTGTGGAAGTTTTGGACACCCTTGTCTTGACCCAATGGTCCGCCTTCTTTCCCAATTCTTGGGGAGAAATTGGTCCTAGGTCTACCAGATGCTGATGCAGTTTATCATTGAAACAATTACTTAACAGGTGTTCTTTCACAAATAAATTGTACAGCCCATCATAATTACTTACACCACTGCCTTGAATCCAACCATCTAGTGTTTTTACTGAGTAGTCTACAAAGTCAACCCAGGTCTGGCTCGAGGATTTTTGAGCCCCCCTGAATCTAATCCTATACTCCTCAGTGGAGAATCCAAAGCCCTCAATCAGGGTACCCTTCATGAGGTCATAAGATTCTGCATCTTGTCCAGAGAGTGTGAGGAGTCTATCCCTACACTTTCCTGTGAACATTTCCCAAAGGAGAGCACCCCAGTGAGATCTGTTCACTTTTCTGGTTACACAAGCCCTCTCAAAAGCTGTGAACCATTTGGTGATGTCATCACCATCTTCATATTTAGTTACAATCCCTTTAGGGATTTTCAACATGTCAGGAGAATCTCTGACCCTATTTATGTTGCTGCCACCATTGATGGGTCCTAGGCCCATCTCTTGTCTTTCCCTCTCTATGGCTAGGATCTGTCTTTCCAAAGCCAATCTTTTGGCCATCCTGGCTAACTGGATGTCCTCTTCACTGGAGTTATCCTCAGTGATTTCAGAGGTGTTGGTCTCTCCTGTGAGGGAACCAGCATCTCTGACTATTATTTTTGGAGTCAGGGTTTGAGAGACCCTGTTCTCCCTAGATAGGACTGGTAGGGGGGAATTTTCCTCCAAGTCACTATCCTCTTCTTCTGAGTTGCCACCCTCAGAGGGGTTGGCCTTTTCAAACTCTGCCAAAAGCTCCTGGAGCTGTATTTTGGTAGGTTTGGGGCCCATTGTTATTTTCTTTATTTTACAGAGTGACCTTAGCTCCCTCATCTTAAGATGGAGGTAAGGTGTGGTGTCGAGTTCCACCACTGTCACATCTGTGCTAGACATTTTGCTTCTAAAAGTTGGAATACTTTTTAAGAATCTAAAACTGGTTCTAGAATCTAATTCAAACTTTTACAAACTTTTAAACTCTAAAAGAAATGCTAAACAGGATCTAACACAAGGCCCTAGCAGGTCTTTTAAGAATTTAGAAAACTTTTTCAAATTGCAAAAATCAATTTCTAATGACAATTTTGGAATTTGTCGTGTGATCAGGTATTGGCTGAGTAGTCCAGCAAATGCAAAGTCTTGTACCCCACCGCTGATCCACCAATGTAGGAAGTTGGCTCTGTATGTGCTATTTCAAAGTAAGGAATAGCATGCACAGAGTCCAAGGGTTCCCCTTAGAGGTGAAATAGTGGTAAAAATAGATAATACTAATGCTCTATTTTGTGGTAGTGTGGTCGAGCAGTAGGCTTATCCAAGGAGTAGTGTTAAGCATTTGTTGTACATACACATAGACAATAAATGAGGTACACACACTCAGAGACAAATCCAGCCAATAGGTTTTGTTATAGAAAAATATCTTTTCTTAGTTTATTTTAAGAACCACAGGTTCAAATTTAACATGTAATATCTTGTTTGAAAGGTATTGCAGGTAAGTACATTAGGAACTTTGAATCATTTCAATTGCATGTATACTTTTGAAGTTATTCACAAATAGCTACTTTAAAAGTGGACACAGTGCAATTTTCACAGTTCCTGGGGGAGGTAAGTTTTTGTTAGTTTTACCAGGTAAGTAAGACACTTACAGGGTTCAGTTCTTGGTCCAAGGTAGCCCACCGTTGGGGGTTCAGAGCAACCCCAAAGTCACCACACCAGCAGCTCAGGGCCGGTCAGGTGCAGAGTTCAAAGTGGGGCCCAAAACGCATAGGCTAGAATGGAGAGAAGGGGGTGCCCCGGTTCCGGTCTGCTTGCAGGTAAGTACCCGCGTCTTCGGAGGGCAGACCAGGGGGGTTTTGTAGGGCACCGGGGGGGACACAAGCCCACACAGAAATTTCACCCTCAGCGGCGCGGGGGCGGCCGGGTGCAGTGTAGAAACCAGCGTCGGGTTTGCAATGTTAGTCTATGAGAGATCAACGGATCTCTTCAGCGCTGCAGGCAGGCAAGGGGGGGGTTCCTCAGGGAAACCTCCACTTGGACAAGGGAGAGGGACTCCTGGGGGTCACTTCTCCAGTGAAAGTCCGGTCCTTCAGGTCCTGGGGGCTGCGGGTGCAGGGTCTTTTCCAGGCGTCGGGACTTAGGTTTCAGAGAGTCGCGGTCAGGGGAAGCCTCGGGATTCCCTCTGCAGGCGGCGCTGTGGGGGCTCAGGGGGGACAGGTTTTGGTACTCACAGTCGTAGAGTAGTCCGGGGGTCCTCCCTGAGGTGTTGGTTCTCCACCAGCCGAGTCGGGGTCGCCGGGTGCAGTGTTGCAAGTCTCACGCTTCTTGCGGGGAGATTGCAGGGGTCTTTAAAGCTGCTCCTTGAAACAAAGTTGCAGTCTTTTTGGAGCAGGTCCGCTGTCCTCGGGAGTTTCTTGTCTTTTTCGAAGCAGGGCAGTCCTCAGAGGATTCAGAGGTCGCTGGTCCCTTGGAAGGCGTCGCTGGAGCAGAGTTCTTTGGAAGGCAGGAGACAGGCCGGTGAGTTTCTGGAGCCAAGGCAGTTGTCGTCTTCTGGTCTTCCTCTGCAGGGGTTTTCAGCTAGGCAGTCCTTCTTCTTGTAGTTTGCAGGAATCTAATTTTCTAGGGTTCAGGGTAGCCCTTAAATACTAAATTTAAGGGCGTGTTTAGGTCTGGGGGGTTAGTAGCCAATGGCTACTAGCCCTGAGGGTGGGTACACCCTCTTTGTGCCTCCTCCCAAGGGGAGGGGGTCACAATCCTAACCCTATTGGGGGAATCCTCCATCTGCAAGATGGAGGATTTCTAAAAGTTAGAGTCACTTCAGCTCAGGACACCTTAGGGGCTGTCCTGACTGGCCAGTGACTCCTCCTTGTTGCTTTCTTTGTTCCCTCCAGCCTTGCCGCCAAAAGTGGGGGCCGTGGCCGGAGGGGGCGGGCAACTCCACTAAGCTGGAGTGCCCTGCTGGGCTGCGACAAAGGGGTGAGCCTTTGAGGCTCACCGCCAGGTGTCACAGCTCCTGCCTGGGGGAGGTGTTAGCATCTCCACCCAGTGCAGGCTTTGTTACTGGCCTCAGAGTGACAAAGGCACTCTCCCCATGGGGCCAGCAACATGTCTCTAGTGTGGCAGGCTGCTGGAACTAGTCAGCCTACACAGACAGTCGGTTAAGTTTCAGGGGGCACCTCTAAGGTGCCCTCTGGGGTGTAGTTTGCAATAAAATGTACACTGGCATCAGTGTGCATTTATTGTGCTGAGAAGTTTGATACCAAACTTCCCAGTTTTCAGTGTAGCCATTATGGTGCTGTGGAGTTCGTGTTTGACAGACTCCCAGACCATATACTCTTATGGCTACCCTGCACTTACAATGTCTAAGGTTTTGTTTAGACACTGTAGGGGTACCATGCTCATGCACTGGTACCCTCACCTATGGTATAGTGCACCCTGCCTTAGGGCTGTAAGGCCTGCTAGAGGGGTGTCTTACCTATACTGCATAGGCAGTGAGAGGCTGGCATGGCACCCTGAGGGGAGTGCCATGTCGACTTACTCGTTTTGTCCTCACTAGCACACACAAGCTGGCAAGCAGTGTGTCTGTGCTGAGTGAGGGGTCTCCAGGGTGGCATAAGACATGCTGCAGCCCTTAGAGACCTTCCTTGGCATCAGGGCCCTTGGTACTAGAAGTACCAGTTACAAGGGACTTATCTGGATGCCAGGGTCTGCCAATTGTGGATACAAAAGTACAGGTTAGGGAAAGAACACTGGTGCTGGGGCCTGGTTAGCAGGCCTCAGCACACTTTCAATTGTAAACATAGCATCAGCAAAGGCAAAAAGTCAGGGGGCAACCATGCCAAGGAGGCATTTCCTTACACAACCCCCCCCCAAACGAAAGAGGATGAGACTAACCTTTCCCAAGAGAGTCTTCATTTTCTAAGTGGAAGAACCTGGAAAGGCCATCTGCATTGGCATGGGCAGTCCCAGGTCTGTGTTCCACTATAAAGTCCATTCCCTGTAGGGAGATGGACCACCTCAACAGTTTAGGATTTTCACCTTTCATTTGCATCAGCCATTTGAGAGGTCTGTGGTCAGTTTGAACTAGGAAGTGAGTCCCAAAGAGGTATGGTCTCAGCTTCTTCAGGGACCAAACCACAGCAAAGGCCTCCCTCTCAATGGCACTCCAACGCTGCTCCCTGGGGAGTAACCTCCTGCTAATGAAAGCAACAGGCTGGTCAAGGCCATCATCATTTGTTTGGGACAAAACTGCCCCTATCCCATGTTCAGAGGCATCTGTCTGCACAATGAACTGCTTAGAATAATCTGGAGCTTTTAGAACTGGTGCTGAGCACATTGCTTGTTTCAGGGTGTCAAAGGCCTGTTGGCATTCCACAGTCCAGTTCACTTTCTTGGGCATTTTCTTGGAGGTGAGTTCAGTGAGGGCTGTCACAATGGATCCATATCCCTTCACAAACCTCCTGTAATACCCAGTCAAGCCAAGGAATGCCCTGACTTGAGTCTGGGTTTTTGGAGCTACCCAGTCCAGAATAGTCTGGATCTTGGGTTGGAGTGGCTGAACTTGGCCTCCACCTACAAGGTGGCCCAAGTAAACCACAGTTCCCTGCCCTATCTGGCATTTGGATGCCTTGATAGAGAGGCCTGCAGATTGCAGAGCCTTCAAAACCTTCTTCAGGTGGACCAGGTGATCCTGCCAGGTGGAGCTAAAGACAGCAATATCATCAAGATAAGCTGTGCTAAAGGACTCCAAGCCAGCAAGGACTTGATTCACCAACCTTTGGAAGGTGGCAGGGGCATTCTTTAAACCAAAGGGCATAACAGTAAACTGATAATGCCCATCAGGTGTGGAGAATGCTGTTTTCTCTTTTGCTCCAGGTGCCATTTTTATTTGCCAGTACCCTGCTGTCAAGTCAAAGGTACTTAGGAATTTGGCAGCACCTAATTTATCTATGAGCTCATCAGCTCTAGGAATTGGATGAGCATCTGTCTTGGTGACAGAATTGAGCCCTCTGTAGTCCACACAAAACCTCATCTCTTTCTTTCCATCTTTGGTGTGAGGTTTGGGGACTAAGACCACTGGGCTAGCCCAGGGGCTGTCAGAGCGCTCAATTACTCCCAATTCCAGCATCTTGTGGACTTCCACCTTGATGCTTTCCTTAACATGGTCAGACTGTCTAAAGATTTTGTTTTTGACAGGCATGCTGTCTCCTGTGTCCACATCATGGGTACACAGGTGTGTCTGACCAGGGGTTAAGGAGAAGAGTTCAGGAAACTGTTGTAGGACTCTCCTACAATCAGCTTGCTGTTGGCCAGAGAGGGTGTCTGAGTAGATCACTCCATCTACTGTGCCATCTTTTGGGTCTGATGACAGAAGATCAGGGAGAGGTTCACTCTCTGCCTCCTGATCCTCATCTGTTACCATCAACAAATTCACATCAGCCCTGTCATGGAAGAGCTTAAGGCGGTTCACATGGATCACCCTCTTGGGGCTCCTGCTTGTGCCCAGGTCCACCAGGTAGGTGACCTGACTCTTCCTTTCTAGCACTGGGTAAGGGCCACTCCATTTGTCCTGGAGTGCCCTGGGAGCCACAGGCTCCAGAACCCAGACTTTCTGCCCTGGTTGGAACTCAACCAGTGCAGCCTTTTGGTCATACCAAAACTTCTGGAGCTGTTGGCTGGCCTCAAGGTTTTTGGTTGCCTTTTCCATGTACTCTGCCATTCTAGAGCGAAGGCCAAGTACATAGTCCACTATGTCTTGTTTAGGCTCATGAAGAGGTCTCTCCCAGCCTTCTTTAACAAGAGCAAGTGGTCCCCTTACAGGATGACCAAACAGAAGTTCAAAGGGTGAGAATCCTACTCCCTTCTGTGGCACCTCTCTGTAAGCAAAAAGCAGGCATGGCAAGAGGACATCCCATCTCCTTTTGAGTTTTTCTGGGAGCCCCATGATCATGCCTTTTAATGTCTTGTTGAATCTCTCAACTAAGCCATTAGTTTGTGGATGGTATGGTGTAGTGAATTTGTAAGTCACTCCACACTCATTCCACATGTGTTTTAGGTATGCTGACATGAAGTTGGTACCTCTGTCAGACACCACCTCCTTAGGGAAACCCACTCTGGTAAAGATACCAATGAGGGCCTTGGCTACTGCAGGGGCAGTAGTCGACCTAAGGGGAATAGCTTCAGGATACCTAGTAGCATGATCCACTACTACTAGGATGTACATATTTCCTGAGGCTGTGGGAGGTTCCAGTGGACCAACTATGTCCACACCCACTCTTTCAAAGGGGACCCCCACCACTGGAAGTGGAATGAGGGGGGCCTTTGGGTGCCCACCTGTCTTACCACTGGATTGACAGGTGGGGCAGGAGAGGCAAAACTCCTTAACCTTCTGGGACATATTGGGCCAGTAGAAGTGGTTGACTAACCTCTCCCACGTCTTGGTTTGTCCCAAATGCCCAGCAAGGGGAATATCATGGGCTAAGGTCAGAATAAACTCTCTGAACGACTGAGGCACTACCACTCTCCTAGTGGCACCAGGTTTGGGGTCTCTGGCCTCAGTGTACAGGAGTCCATCTTCCCAATAGACCCTATGTGTTCCATTTTTCTTGCCCTTGGACTCTTCAGCAGCTTGCTGCCTAAGGCCTTCAAGAGAGGGACAGGTTTCTTGTCCCTTACACAGCTCCTCCCTTGAGGGTCCCCCTGGGCCTAAGAGCTCAACCTGATAAGGTTCAAGCTCCAAAGGCTCAGTTCCCTCAGAGGGCAGAACTTCTTCCTGAGAAGAGAGGTTCTCTTTTTCTGACTGTGTTGCAGTTGGTTTCCCAACTGACTTTCCTTTTCTCTTGGTAGGCTGGGCCATTTTTCCAGACTCAAGCTCTACTTTTTCACCCTGTGCCTTGCATTGTGCTCTTGTTTTTACACACACCAGTTCAGGGATACCCAGCATGGCTGCATGGGTTTTTAGTTCTACCTCAGCCCATGCTGAGGACTCCAGGTAATTTCCAAGCAGACAGTCTACTGGGATGTTTGAGGAGACCACCACCTGTTTCAGGCCATTGACCCCTCCCCATTCTAAAGTTACCATTGCCATGGGATGTGCTTTAGTTTGATTGTCAGCATTGGTGACTGTATAAGTTTTTCCAGTCAGGTATTGGCCAGGGGAAACCAGTTTCTCTGTCACCATGGTGACACTGGCACCTGTATCCCTCAGGCCCTCTACACTTGTCCCATTAATAAAGAGCTGCTGCCTGTATTTTTGCATGTTAGGCGGCCAGGCAGCTAGTGTGGCTAAATCCACCCCACCCTCAGAGACTAGAGTAGCTTCAGTGTGGACCCTGATTTGCTATGGGCACACTGTTGATCCCACTTGGAGACTAGCCATTCCAGTGTTACCTGGATTGGAGTTTGGAGTGGAACTTTTCTTGGGACAGGCCTTGTCTCCAGTTTGGTGTCCAGACTGACTACAGTTTCGACACCAGGCCTTTTTGGGATCAAAGTTTTTACCCTTGTACCCAGGATTGTTTTGTGAAGAGGCTCTGGGCCCACCCTCCTGTGCAGGTTTTTGGGGGCCTTTAGAAGACTCTTGACTATTTTTATTTTTGGCTGTCTCACCACCTTTCCCCTGGGGAGGTTTTGTGACCCCTTTCTTTTGGTCACCCCCTGTGGAAGTTTTGGACACCCTTGTCTTGACCCAATGGTCCGCCTTCTTTCCCAATTCTTGGGGAGAAATTGGTCCTAGGTCTACCAGATGCTGATGCAGTTTATCATTGAAACAATTACTTAACAGGTGTTCTTTCACAAATAAATTGTACAGCCCATCATAATTACTTACACCACTGCCTTGAATCCAACCATCTAGTGTTTTTACTGAGTAGTCTACAAAGTCAACCCAGGTCTGGCTCGAGGATTTTTGAGCCCCCCTGAATCTAATCCTATACTCCTCAGTGGAGAATCCAAAGCCCTCAATCAGGGTACCCTTCATGAGGTCATAAGATTCTGCATCTTGTCCAGAGAGTGTGAGGAGTCTATCCCTACACTTTCCTGTGAACATTTCCCAAAGGAGAGCACCCCAGTGAGATCTGTTCACTTTTCTGGTTACACAAGCCCTCTCAAAAGCTGTGAACCATTTGGTGATGTCATCACCATCTTCATATTTAGTTACAATCCCTTTAGGGATTTTCAACATGTCAGGAGAATCTCTGACCCTATTTATGTTGCTGCCACCATTGATGGGTCCTAGGCCCATCTCTTGTCTTTCCCTCTCTATGGCTAGGATCTGTCTTTCCAAAGCCAATCTTTTGGCCATCCTGGCTAACTGGATGTCCTCTTCACTGGAGTTATCCTCAGTGATTTCAGAGGTGTTGGTCTCTCCTGTGAGGGAACCAGCATCTCTGACTATTATTTTTGGAGTCAGGGTTTGAGAGACCCTGTTCTCCCTAGATAGGACTGGTAGGGGGGAATTTTCCTCCAAGTCACTATCCTCTTCTTCTGAGTTGCCACCCTCAGAGGGGTTGGCCTTTTCAAACTCTGCCAAAAGCTCCTGGAGCTGTATTTTGGTAGGTTTGGGGCCCATTGTTATTTTCTTTATTTTACAGAGTGACCTTAGCTCCCTCATCTTAAGATGGAGGTAAGGTGTGGTGTCGAGTTCCACCACTGTCACATCTGTGCTAGACATTTTGCTTCTAAAAGTTGGAATACTTTTTAAGAATCTAAAACTGGTTCTAGAATCTAATTCAAACTTTTACAAACTTTTAAACTCTAAAAGAAATGCTAAACAGGATCTAACACAAGGCCCTAGCAGGTCTTTTAAGAATTTAGAAAACTTTTTCAAATTGCAAAAATCAATTTCTAATGACAATTTTGGAATTTGTCGTGTGATCAGGTATTGGCTGAGTAGTCCAGCAAATGCAAAGTCTTGTACCCCACCGCTGATCCACCAATGTAGGAAGTTGGCTCTGTATGTGCTATTTCAAAGTAAGGAATAGCATGCACAGAGTCCAAGGGTTCCCCTTAGAGGTAAAATAGTGGTAAAAATAGATAATACTAATGCTCTATTTTGTGGTAGTGTGGTCGAGCAGTAGGCTTATCCAAGGAGTAGTGTTAAGCATTTGTTGTACATACACATAGACAATAAATGAGGTACACACACTCAGAGACAAATCCAGCCAATAGGTTTTGTTATAGAAAAATATCTTTTCTTAGTTTATTTTAAGAACCACAGGTTCAAATTTAACATGTAATATCTTGTTTGAAAGGTATTGCAGGTAAGTACATTAGGAACTTTGAATCATTTCAATTGCATGTATACTTTTGAAGTTATTCACAAATAGCTACTTTAAAAGTGGACACAGTGCAATTTTCACAGTTCCTGGGGGAGGTAAGTTTTTGTTAGTTTTACCAGGTAAGTAAGACACTTACAGGGTTCAGTTCTTGGTCCAAGGTAGCCCACCGTTGGGGGTTCAGAGCAACCCCAAAGTCACCACACCAGCAGCTCAGGGCCGGTCAGGTGCAGAGTTCAAAGTGGGGCCCAAAACGCATAGGCTAGAATGGAGAGAAGGGGGTGCCCCGGTTCCGGTCTGCTTGCAGGTAAGTACCCGCGTCTTCGGAGGGCAGACCAGGGGGGTTTTGTAGGGCACCGGGGGGGACACAAGCCCACACAGAAATTTCACCCTCAGCGGCGCGGGGGCGGCCGGGTGCAGTGTAGAAACCAGCGTCGGGTTTGCAATGTTAGTCTATGAGAGATCAACGGATCTCTTCAGCGCTGCAGGCAGGCAAGGGGGGGGTTCCTCGGGGAAACCTCCACTTGGACAAGGGAGAGGGACTCCTGGGGGTCACTTCTCCAGTGAAAGTCCGGTCCTTCAGGTCCTGGGGGCTGCGGGTGCAGGGTCTTTTCCAGGCGTCGGGACTTAGGTTTCAGAGAGTCGCGGTCAGGGGAAGCCTCGGGATTCCCTCTGCAGGCGGCGCTGTGGGGGCTCAGGGGGGACAGGTTTTGGTACTCACAGTCGTAGAGTAGTCCGGGGGTCCTCCCTGAGGTGTTGGTTCTCCACCAGCCGAGTCGGGGTCGCCGGGTGCAGTGTTGCAAGTCTCACGCTTCTTGCGGGGAGATTGCAGGGGTCTTTAAAGCTGCTCCTTGAAACAAAGTTGCAGTCTTTTTGGAGCAGGTCCGCTGTCCTCGGGAGTTTCTTGTCTTTTTCGAAGCAGGGCAGTCCTCAGAGGATTCAGAGGTCGCTGGTCCCTTGGAAGGCGTCGCTGGAGCAGAGTTCTTTGGAAGGCAGGAGACAGGCCGGTGAGTTTCTGGAGCCAAGGCAGTTGTCGTCTTCTGGTCTTCCTCTGCAGGGGTTTTCAGCTAGGCAGTCCTTCTTCTTGTAGTTTGCAGGAATCTAATTTTCTAGGGTTCAGGGTAGCCCTTAAATACTAAATTTAAGGGCGTGTTTAGGTCTGGGGGGTTAGTAGCCAATGGCTACTAGCCCTGAGGGTGGGTACACCCTCTTTGTGCCTCCTCCCAAGGGGAGGGGGTCACAATCCTAACCCTATTGGGGGAATCCTCCATCTGCAAGATGGAGGATTTCTAAAAGTTAGAGTCACTTCAGCTCAGGACACCTTAGGGGCTGTCCTGACTGGCCAGTGACTCCTCCTTGTTGCTTTCTTTGTTCCCTCCAGCCTTGCCGCCAAAAGTGGGGGCCGTGGCCGGAGGGGGCGGGCAACTCCACTAAGCTGGAGTGCCCTGCTGGGCTGTGACAAAGGGGTGAGCCTTTGAGGCTCACCGCCAGGTGTCACAGCTCCTGCCTGGGGGAGGTGTTAGCATCTCCACCCAGTGCAGGCTTTGTTACTGGCCTCAGAGTGACAAAGGCACTCTCCCCATGGGGCCAGCAACATGTCTCTAGTGTGGCAGGCTGCTGGAACTAGTCAGCCTACACAGACAGTCGGTTAAGTTTCAGGGGGCACCTCTAAGGTGCCCTCTGGGGTGTAGTTTGCAATAAAATGTACACTGGCATCAGTGTGCATTTATTGTGCTGAGAAGTTTGATACCAAACTTCCCAGTTTTCAGTGTAGCCATTATGGTGCTGTGGAGTTCGTGTTTGACAGACTCCCAGACCATATACTCTTATGGCTACCCTGCACTTACAATGTCTAAGGTTTTGTTTAGACACTGTAGGGGTACCATGCTCATGCACTGGTACCCTCACCTATGGTATAGTGCACCCTGCCTTAGGGCTGTAAGGCCTGCTAGAGGGGTGTCTTACCTATACTGCATAGGCAGTGAGAGGCTGGCATGGCACCCTGAGGGGAGTGCCATGTCGACTTACTCGTTTTGTCCTCACTAGCACACACAAGCTGGCAAGCAGTGTGTCTGTGCTGAGTGAGGGGTCTCCAGGGTGGCATAAGACATGCTGCAGCCCTTAGAGACCTTCCTTGGCATCAGGGCCCTTGGTACTAGAAGTACCAGTTACAAGGGACTTATCTGGATGCCAGGGTCTGCCAATTGTGGATACAAAAGTACAGGTTAGGGAAAGAACACTGGTGCTGGGGCCTGGTTAGCAGGCCTCAGCACACTTTCAATTGTAAACATAGCATCAGCAAAGGCAAAAAGTCAGGGGGCAACCATGCCAAGGAGGCATTTCCTTACAATATGCATTTCAGAATCGCAAATAGGAAGGGGTGTTCCCTTCCTATTTGCGATTCGAAGTGGTTTGCAATACCATTTGCGAACGCATATGCGGTCGCAAAGGGTGTCGCAGTTACCATCCACTTCAAGTGGATGGTAACCCACTCGCAAATTGGAAGGGGTCCCCATGGGACCCCTTCCCCTTTGCGAATGGACTCAATACTATTTTTTCAGGGCAGGTAGTGGTCCAAGGGACCACTACCTGCCCTGAAAAAATACCGAAACTAAAGGTTTCGGATTTTTTTTTATGTGCAGCTCGTTTTCCTTTAAAAAAAAAAACTGCTTTATTTATAAGCAGTCACGAACATGGAGGTCTGCTGACTACAGCAGGCCTCCATGTTTGCGAGTGCCCATAGTTGCTATGGGGCCGCAATTTGCGACCCACCTCATTAATATTGATGAGGTGGGTCTTTGCGACCCCATACCGACTCGCAGACGGTGTCTGAGACACCGTTCTGCATACCAATTTGCGAGTTGCAAATTGCGAGTCGGAAGGACTCGCAATTTGCAACTCGCAAATTGGATTTTTGCTACATCTGGCCCATGGTATACTAAGGCAGCCTAATCCTGAAGACATCTCGGGCCTCTTCAATCCATTTAAAGCCACTCCCTGCCCCTTCAGATCACTCGTGCAGCTTTCTGCTTTCTCCCATTGTGACGCTTTTTCATTTTGCTCTACCTCCATCTTTCCCTTATGTCTCTTTTGCTGGCAGTAAATGCTTGAGGCAGAAAAATAAGCCCACAAAAATAAGTGCTGGTGCCCCGCACTGGAAATAACAAGCACTGATGGCAACAGACACAATTCAGGCAGAAACTTCCGATTTTGTAAGCCAAAAAGGCATAATTTAGGCTGTCTCCCACATGAAATTGCCTCTCCTTCAATAGAAGTCAATGGGAGGAATACATTCTTCCGATAATTATTTCAAATCTCCCACTTCCTTCTTCTAAAATGTTGGCATGTATGGATGCACATTCGATTACCGTGGGTAATAAAGCACAAAAGAAAAACCTACAAATTTTGCTCTGGAGAACACAAGGCAGGGGTGTACACTCTATCCAAACAGGAGCAGACTAGCCTTAACAGATAGCTTGACTGCTGTAGCTTATGTAAATACCCCAGGTCTACAGAGCTGCACATGCAAAAGAGGAATGACAAATCACGCTGTTTGTTACAGTCTTAGAAACCCAGTTCTGGTGCTTAATGTGTAAAAAACTTAAGTGCAGGAGTGTAGGACATTTCTTAGGAGCCTGTCGCGGATACTGCTGCATGCCAGGATTGACGAATATCAAGGCTGCCTATCATTGATCCCTCCTCATGTCTGTTACTTTCACCAACACGTCACTTCCTCTTCATGTTTCTTTATCTCATACTTGCAGGTCCTTTTTCATCAGTACATTCTCTTTGTCAGTATTTTTCATATCTTCCCATCCCGCCTTCTTCCTCCCTTTTCTGACTTTCTCAACCTGCTTTGGGTCAATGTCCAATTATGGAAATAAGTCCCAGCAAACAACGAATACTGCTACCCTTGAGGAGGTGACATAAAAATCAATGGTTTCACAGTTCTGGAAAGCAGGAAGAGATGTCATATTCAGAACAGAGTGCAATAGTCAGTTTTCCTGTTCTGTACAGCATAGTATGAGCATTGATATGACGCTTACTACCCATGACGAGACGCTATAGCACATTGCAATCATATTGATACCCTACAGAATTTGTAATCTAGAACACTCATGCTAATGTAAATTCGGATTTATGAAGAGAAAGAGACCAAAAAGGTGCTGATGGTAAATTATGTGAATTCTATCACTGTAGGACCACCTTTATCTGAAGCATTAGAAGGTAGCTCTCCGGAGATTATAAGGCAGTTTCATATTTAATCACTAAATCAGTCCTTGTTTAATTCCTAGGAGCCACTTGAAGATAGCGGTGAGATTCCTCAGAAAAAGATAGGGTTGACTAAAGCATGCCTGCATGTTGGAGTTGAAGTTGATGATAATCGTGCCCAAGCTGCAAAAGCTGAGCATTCTTCTGGACTTGAGAAGCCTCTGGGAGATCAACGACATGACCTGAAGTCTCCTTCCAGTAATGGATCTGAGTAAGTGAAGAAACAGCCCTCTGGTTTGGGAGAAGAGATGGGTGCAGTTGATGTACACATTGGGTAAGGGTAAAAAGACTATAACCCTCATTACAAATTGATATAGGATGGATTATTTACTTAGGGTGACCAGAGGTCCCGGATTTCCCGAACAGTCCCGGTTTTTAGAGGACTGTCCTGGTGTCCCGACACTTCTCTCAATTCTAAATAAATGTCCCGATTTTTGGGATAAAGTTCAGATTATTAAATAAATGTCCCGGTTTTTGAGACAAAGGTCAGATCATCTAGGGAAGAATAAGTTAAAGAGGCCTACAAAGTATGAAATAATTAAAGTACTTTATCTGTTACTGTCAGGCAACACAGTCCCCTGTCTGCTCCCAGCAGAGAGACGGAGAGGGGAGCAGAGAGTGGTGGGTGGTGGCGGGTTGGGGGTACATGGTGGGAGGTCAAGCCATAGCTAATTTGATATATGTAGTCTTGTAAATGTGTGGGTGGGTGTGTGTATATGTAAGTGTATATATATATATATATATATATATATATATATGAAAAAACAAAGCGTCTCGTTCAAATGGCGCCGTGCTCGCAGTACCGGTGCAACTGCCCAGGGTGAACCGAACCCAAGAAGAATTATATAATCCAAGTCACCTTGCTGCGCTGCCCTGCGACTAAGGGAAAGGACAAGAATTAACCCTATCTATGCAGTATGGCGCATTCCTGTCCTTTCCCACTGCACTGGTGCCGTTTCGGCTGCTTAGCGCCAAGGCAGGCATCCTCGCACCATGATGCAAGGGCATCTGCATTGTAGGTAGGATTGTTTTTGTGCAGGAAGGGGCAACGTTCTGAACAAGCACAATCCTGGGAGGCTTTTTCCTCTTTCTATGTGTGCTGCAGAATGCAGCACCCAAAGAAAGAGGAAAAAAAGAAGAGAGATAAAAATATTTCTCCTCCTTGCACCTCCCCTGGGGTAGGCATTCACAGCTCTTGTAAATCTGGGAACGCATCAAAATCCATGGGTGTTTCTCTGCCTTGCCTTACTCCATATATATATGAGGCCATTCAAAACCATGCAAAGTGGCTTTGCGTGGCCTCATATTTATGAGTTTGCACCACTGTTGCATCACAAAAAGTAATGCAACGACGGCTCAAGGGGCTCATAAATATGCTCCTTAATTTGTAGTGCTTACCCAAGGGTTGAAAATGAATTATACGTCAAGACCTTTATTATAAATTCCCCTGGTTAATTCCCATTATTTCCCCACCCTGGAATTATTGGAACTGGGAGTCTTGGTAAATGCAAGTGGAGCTAGATAATGGGGATTACATGTTTTTGGGAAATAACAATATGTATTTCTGACGATTCCCACGTTTTCCCCAGTCTTTCACGCAAACATATCAGCTGCTTTTTCGGAGTTGCACTCTCAGGCCCATCTCTATTTTCGGGCCACTTGTAGTGAGGGCCAGTCTTTTTTATTAAAGCCCAAGCAGCAAAAAATCGATTGGGCTTGGTGACTGAAACCCTCAATTTCTATCTCTGTGTAGAGAAAGGCCAGTAAATAAAAGGACAAGAAGAAGATCGTCCTTAGCACTCCGAAAAAGAGGATATATTAAATCTCTCCTGTGGACCTCAAGGTTGCAAAATTTAAACGGTGAAGTTCGGGCTGCTGGAAACTTGCACTCACATCAGGGCAGTCATTTCTAGTGGAAAAGGGATGTTGTAAGTCAGGGAAATCAATGGTCATACTCCAACTAATGACATATCTGCTTCTCCACCTTTAGAGAAACAGGCATATGCCTGAATCTCATTTGAATGTTAATTTTTTCACTTTCACTTCTGATATTTACTTACTTTTGGGTGGGTCGGTCTCTTGTTTTCTACCAGGTGCAAAAGTGACTGCTGTCAAGTAGAAGACACCTTAGCCTTCCTCTCTTCCCACATGAAGGAACTTCAGATTCTGGTACCTGATGACCCATCAAAGCAAGCTTTGCAGACCCCTGTGGGACACCCAGGCAACTTCTTCACCTTCCAACAGAGGTGGGACGGAATCCCTTTTAAACCTTCACCTGTTGACCCGCCCTCTTCAGATCAGAGTTGGGGACATACCAGCAAGAAAGTAGCAAAGAGCGTCACATGGTGGTCGTCTTCAAAGCCTTGTCTCACCACCATTCTGGAGCATGAGAAGAAAAGACCATTGAGAAGGGGTCGAACTCAAGCCTGGCAAGAAGGGGACAGAGTTGAAAAGCAGAATCAAGATTGGCCTACACTACTCAGCTCCAAAATTCCTACACAGTTCATGATGAAAATACCTGATAAGGATGATAGGAAGGATAGCAATAAAAAAAGGCAAATGTGGATCCTGGCTATTGAGAACCATTTCAAAGACCTGAATAGAGCACCTAGCCATCCTTCGTTGGTAGACGCAGGAGCAGAAGGACAAGTAGAACATGCAGTCAATGCAGCTCATGTTGGCCAAAAGACAGACAGCAATGAGAAAACGGTCAGCAACCAAGATACGGAATGCAAGAGAAAAGGGCAACCACCATCAATGGAGCCAACATTGTTGAATTCATCCTCACCTACAAAGAGCATGTGGATTTTGCCCAGTTGGAAGCAAAGGTGTAGGCAGACCTCTGAGGATGAACTGACGTTCCAGCCAGCAATCCACAAAACCATCCCAAACTTCGATATTCTACACAGGAAGTTTCAGAAGGCACTGGAGAAGACCAGAATCAAACGTAAGATGATTCCTCAACACAGAAGGTCACATATGCAATGCTAATCTGTTGGAAACACAGCTCATAGTTTCAGAGTGGGTTTTATAAAAGGTCTCTGGCTAGACAGTTAAAATTTTCATAAGGATGCATAAACTGTGCTCTTCCACCTCGGGCCTGATTACGAGTTGCACAGTGAAAGATGCTGACATTAACTCTCTAATCACTAATTCTGGCCAATAATTGCATCCCCGTATCGTACAAGAGCACATTTGTGTCACTGTCTTGGGGAATAACTGTGTGAATCCCAAATTACCAGGTCCTTTTCTACATGGTTATCCTCAATTCTAGGGACAGTTCTGGTTCCATTTACAAACTAAACTGTTCTGAACAGGTAGCAAATCGGAGTTTAATGGGGAATTGCAAGCCCCGGGGCTAAAGTGGGGACCAACGAGTACTTTTAAATAAATAGTTAATTGAATTAAGTGTTGACTCAAGGGTTGAGTATGATGATGGATGATGAGGATTCTTATTACCCAATCTAATCCCTGTATGGTGGTCTTGTTGATTTGAGTAGGTGGCCTCAGTCAGTCTTCTAGGGAAATATTCAAAATATTGATAATGTTCATGAAGTTGCCAACATAGTTTCATATTGCGAAGGATGAAACTGAATTATATGATTAAACCATCTGTGATTCTCTTGAGAGGCTGTTGATTAGTGTAAGAGGGAAGTTTATTATTAGTGTGTATTACATCAATGGATATCCCTGGAGTGTGCAACTGTGTGAGGTGAGAGAGAAACCAAGGACCAGATTAACTAAGTCTTGATGCAGCGCAGCACTGCAACCAAAGTTGCTGCACAGAATTGAATCAACTTTTGAGAGAAAAAAAGCACTGTTTTTTTTCTCACCCTGGACGCCCCACCTTAGGCTGCCATTCACCAACATGCACACTCTTGCACTATAATGCAAGGGTGTGTACGCTTTGTCAAGCATGGGTATTGTACTGGAAGGGGAACCTTCCAGTACAAAAATTCTTCTTTACTAATTTTCTCAAGTTGTATATGTGCTGTACAGTGCAGCCCATGCAACACTGGAAAATGTGGAGACTTTTAAATGTTGCTCCACTGTTAAGCCAGCCTCAAGGAGACATAAAATTGTGGTGCAGATCCCTCTCCACAAATGCATCTAAGCAGGAATTTGCATCAGAATACAGGAGTGGTTTCATGGGATCTCCCATGGGACGCCCCCAGAAGCAAAGTAGCACAAAATAGCATATATCACTACTTTATGTTACATTAGGCAAGTTTCCAACACAGATCATATTTTGTATTGTAAAGTAAATCCTGACACCACATCTTGCTCTAGGTTTGTGTCACTTTGTATGATCAAACCCAGTGCAAAGTGTTTGTGAATTAACCCCTACACACACGTTTCTGTGTCAATTCACTCCTTTCCCTTCATGTGGAGCAGTGGCGTCCAACATTGATCAAGAAGGGCCAGAACAATTCCACATTTTGAGGATAACCATATGGGAGAAATTTACATGCAATAAATTGAAATGAGAATTAGTCAGTAGATATTCTAAAAAGCTGGCAATGATAGGATGCCCGGGAACTCTTTGTAGAGATTAATGGATCTTTTCAAATTAATTGACACTGTCAACTCAATATATGTCCTCTGCAGGAAATGTGACACAGTGCAAACCTTTCCAACTGCAGACGTCCAATACAAAAGCATTTTACACACAGCATGTCCTGATGGAGAATGACACGCACAGCAAAGACAAACACTGCATAAGGCGAGAAAGGCAACACGGACCCCACAGAAAATATGATACATCACAAGCCTTGCCATCGACAAATAAAACATTTGAGAAACGCCAGGCAGCCATAAGGTAAGCACTTCATCCTTTTTCCTAACATGTCCAGTCTTTTTATCATTTTGCGCTACTGGTCTTAATGCTTCATTTATAAACTATTGAGTGTTGGTGCCCAAATGTTTTCTCAGTAGCCCGCAGCCACTGCTGAGTAATGTCAGAATTACTGAAAAACAATGTTGCAGTCTTTATTTCACCGTATGCCTCATTCTTTTATTGCCTTACACTCTCTGCCGCTTTATTTTGTTCTTGCAGGTTCTTATTTCATCCTTGCTTTCGTCCACTGTTACAGTTTTTTCTTCTTTCTCTTACTCCACCTTACCTCCCTGTGTGTTTTTTTCTTTTGCTCTTGGTCAAAGCCTAGTTCGGAAAAGTAAGTGCTGATGGCCCCCATCAGCCACCACCAGCTCAATTTAGAACTGGTCTTAATTTTCGTGATGTGTTATCTATGGCAGGTCTAGTTCCAAGGAAGCGCTAGCCTTTTTAACAGAACATTCTGTTTCCATGGTGACTTCCCAACGGCATATGATAGTGGACGATTCAGAACCTATATAATTACCACAGCCTAGCTGCATGTGTTGTATCTGTGACGTTGAAGACATGGCATGTTGCCAGTTGGAAGAAGCAAGCATGTGAGACTTGAGAGGCTGCTCTACTAGGCTCCACGAATAACATTCGTTTCTGTATCTCGCTACTCTTAATCTTGGTGTTCCTAAGTCTAGTCCTCACATGCGAAAGGACGTAAACCACCCCTCCCAAGAAAGTTAGAAGCCTATATACCCATTACATAAACCAAAAGTGGAGGGTGTCTCTCAAAACACGCAGTCACTATTCTCTGATCCTTGGTGCTCAGCAGGCACAGTATGTGTTGTTACAGAACCCTCACCCACATGCTAAGCATGTGGCATGCTTCATCATTGGGTCCTCACCTGGTTAGGTGCTCACCACCAGGTGGGCTCAACCTCGCAGTGAGAGGGAGCACGCTGACACTGTATTTTTGGGATACAGAGTGGGAGGAGAACTGGGAAATGGAAGATTAAAGTAGGGAGTAGTGAAGTTTAATGTTAAGGAAATGGTATACTACCTCGTTCCAGTCCTTACATACGTGAGGATGTACCAAGCCAACAGCACAACTCCAGCATAAAAGTAGACATGGAAGCCACAGCTGGTGCAAAAGGGCAACTGTGCAAGGCAAAGCCAAGAGAAGAATCTAAGAGCCCGGTTAGGGCCCCAAATACCCCAACAAAGATGCAGAAAACCTAATGGAGGCACCTGTTAATGATTAGCAAAGGCACAAGCAGACAAATGGGACTAAACATCACACCTACGACAAGAATGCTGAGGATGGACCAACAAATCCAGTGACACAAGATAGCAAAAGCAGAGCAAAGACAAGAAGAAGGCCTGCAGAGCAGCCCATGAGCAAACCAACAACCCCCTCTGGATAAAGACAAACCCTGGCTAGGAGGAATAACCCAGCACTAGAAAGTATGAGTCGAGCGCCAATGCACACACCAGGAACACAGACCCCAAGTTGCAAGAAAAAAAGACCACAACCTGTAAGAAAAATAGACCAAACGAATTCTACAACGGCCCAATTGAGAGGCAGATCAAGGTAGCCAGAGGGCAGACAGACAGGGACCGAAGGCAGCCCTAGCAAAGCACAAGCATATCAATAATGTGGAGCCACCTCTAAGCCAATAGGGACCACCAATCAGCTCCAGCAATAGCTTGAGAGGCATGTGCAGTGCTCCAGTCCAGTAATCAGGCACAGTTACAAAGTCTTCAACAACCACCAGGCCCAAAAAGGCAGTGGCAGCAAGTACAGAGGAGAAGGGGGCAGGGCAAAAGCTCCCAAATGTAACTATAACTGCGAAACCCAGAAGGCAACTAATACTGGCTAAACTGCATTTTCAGGAAGAGGAGGCACACCACAACAACCCTGTATGACAACACTGTAGGACAAATCACAGGTCCCGAGCCCAAAACCATTACCCACACCAACAGAACAAGAACCCACAGGAAGATAAAGAAAGATAGCAAAAGAAGAAACGGAGACCAACTAGATTGAGGAAAAACTGAAATGATGTAGAACAACAGTAAAAGATAAGTCAAGCAGAGGTGCAGGACAACAAACCCAGTGCTATGTAGACAAACATAGAATTCTATAGTTGAAATCTCAGATCTAGGACCCACCAGACCCCTCCCACATAACAACAGAGCAACAACAAGAACCAGGAGGAATCTAAATAACTGTAGACAAGTGTGTCAGAACACGCGAACCTGTGAAACCCAATATGTTACCCAGCATTTACCAAATAAAACCTTCAAGCCAACACCCTAAAAACTACTTTGAAACTTGAGCACACTTGCCAAGAGGGATCCCATAGCCACAGATAGTGACACACAAAATGCAAGGCCAGCCTCACAACACAGAAATGATGATTGGACAGTACCACACAAAGCAAATAGCGAAGGCAAGAGGCATGTGAAGAAACAATAGATGACCACCCAAAGACTGACAGCAGTCAGAGCAATTATGAGGCGCAGTAGCTAAGAACAAACCACTCACCAGTTAGTGACAGCATCAAAGGATAGCAAACACAGCAGCCCAAGAGCCACTCAAGCCACCCAAGAAAAGGAGAGGGGAATAAAGGAATGTTGAGCGGCCAGAGCCAAGAGTCCTAGAAGCAAATTCGAAGGGGCCAAAAAGCAGAGCCCAGTCTAGTGTCATCTGCCCCACTGTTTGCGAGCTCACTTGTTGGCGCTTCTTAACCCATAAAACGAAATAACATTTGTCCTAACATTTTTGGAAGGGCCCTCTCTCCTTTCTCTAATGAGTTATGCTTTAGTAGATGTGAAATGTTAGGTGTATTGGGAGTCAGACACACTCAGAGGGATATTAAAGGTGAAGCCTTACTCTCCAGAAACACACATCACACACAATGGTTGTTATTTTACTATAATTGGGTATTTATTATTCAAAATTATTTAAGAAATTATATGTATGAGAATAATGACAAGTGCTATAAAAATCTTAGCAATGGTAAGCAAACTTAGGGCAAACCCTAAAAACGGCCCAAGCATATTTTATCTCACAACCCTGTTCTGATAGTGTAAAACTGGTCTAATTTTCATAAGTATTCTACAGATTATACAGTTATCCAACTACGTTTTAACATGCAAAGTCACGTCACGATCCTGTAGCTGCTGCAGGGACTGCAATCGGAATCCAAAGTCTCTTAAGTCGTGTCTCCCTCTGCAATTGGTCTATATGTGTGTGTCCCCACCTTCCTAATTCAAGCATCATTTTATACCTTTGTTTTGAATTATTTCCTATGGAAAGGGGAATGAGCGCCCCTTTGCAGCTCTAAGGTCTCTGCTTTGGAGTACTGATAATATCCTTTTTGCTGAAGTCCACAGAAGGCAAGCTATTTCTGCTTCCTTCCTTCCGAGTCAGATGTGTACAATGCAGGATGGCACATTGGCTAAATCACTGCAAAAAACGTAGCAGCTACAGACCACATGTTCTCCAGCCTCCATTTTAGACGGAGGGCAGGGCAACACAGCAAAACTGGCACTACAGACGTCTAGCTACAGAAGCACCCATAATAAAAACGTTGCTGTCGTTCAAGGCAAAGGAGAGCACAGACTTGGCGCCTTCCATGGAAAGGCCAGGAAACATTGTGCCAGCTAGGGCTTCCATCGCCCTACTAACTCTGCCCCAGAAAACGAGGAAATAGGAGAAGGTGCCCAGAAAGTTAATGTTTAACATAAAAAAATAGTGTGCACATAACAAAGAGATCTCTGAAAATCGACCTAGGAACCAGACACAGAACCCATCATCTGAAGGCTTCACAAGACAGCATTCGGCAGAAATCCCTTTTTGCGTTCTCGTGGTACGTGACAAAGCAGGCGGTGTGTATTAGCCTGCTGAGGCAAGGCAACTCTTTTCCTATGGTATCACAACTCCACCCACCCTGCCCCATCTGCAGCACCTAAGCATGGAAGATCGTGAACAATTAGTGTGAAACAATGGGGATAGGACCACGCTTGCTAAAGCCCGGCAGTCTCAGATTCAGGGGCAGCCGCCCACTCATTACATCCTCCACTGATATCAATGGCATACATTGTGACAGGAACAGTAAGGGATTGGGGCTTCCTCTGGGGAACCAAAGGGATTGCCACTGGGTAGACACAGGCAAAGGAACCACACAGGTACAGCCTCCAACTACCCATGAAAATCAGAAAAGAACACTTACATGAAGGGATGGAGGAACACAGTTGAACCATCTCCAAAAGACAGAAAACAGGTGATGTTCAGTAGCAATGGGTGGAGAAGTAAGGGAAGAGGCAGTGTTGAAAAAGTAGAAAGAGAAGAAAGGCTTTACTTCGAAGAAGTAATGGGTAAGTAGTCTTCTTAACTGTAGTGATATAAACCGTAAATAAGGACTAGAACGAGGAAGGCGATAAAGGGTGTAATTAGAAGTTATTGTCAAAGATACAGCCCACAGAGCTTGCCCCTGAACAGAACAGCAACTCCTCAAAATCGTTATTCCTTAAAATATCTACAAAAGATAAGTTCTGATTATTTAAATGATGGGGGTCCATCCTATCCCCTCTCACCACGCTCTCTGCTCACTTCGGCATTAGCTATTTTGCCAGCAGGACTTTTGTTACTTCTGTGGCAGAGAAATAGTGAAGTGTAAACTAAATAGTTGGATGCTGATCCCTTAGTGATGTTTTGGTCCAACTCTTTGAATTGAGAACTGAGAAGCGAAGTGACAATGAATGCCATAATTTCTGAAGTATTTCAGAGCCGCTGACAGAGAAGGCAAAAAATACAGGTAAGGTGGAAGAGGGAGTTAGAGTCCAACCCGCAGGGGAAGTACCCATGTCTAGAATTCTTCAGGATAAACTACAGTTCCCTGTTTTTAAATGGGTCCTAAACCAAGGATGTAGAAAAAGAGGGTCTGGACTGCTTGTGTGTGGGATGCCAATCACTCCAACATCAGAAATCAGGAAACCCTATAAGTTAGTGAAGAAAGAGAAATGGAAACCAACATTGACAAAGAAATAGTAGTGGAAAAATGTGTGATCTGCTTGACTCCAGGCCCCAAAGCCAAAGATCTGCATTCAACAAGAACTTAGGAGCATTGTTATGACTGAGTCCCAGGGCGCCGCAACAGATGACATTAGAATGGGCATTGCTTCTGCACAGAGGGAACACCTATCTATGCTTGCTTCCTCAGGGTGAGAGTAATATGTGTTCTGTTTTCCTGCCCTCACGCCAGCAGGCAGGGCAACAGAACATAAGTTTTCTCCCAGCAGGTGGGAGCATGTTTAAATCTCCCACGGGGTTGGAGCAGACTTGCATGTTTGCTCCCGTCTGGCGAGCGATCTAAAATTGCTTTCGCCAGCCAGGAGCAAACATATGTTTCCCTGGCTGGCCCACCTCTTGGACATAGCTGTTTTATCTGACTTGGCAGGAGCTTTGATAGCTCCCGCCAAGTCAGAGCAAACACAGCTCCACTCCCAGCAAGAAAGAGATGTCAAACAGCTCTTGCTTGCTGAGAGTGGAGGTTTCCTCTGTTTCAGGAAACAGAGGAAACAATTGTTCTCACAGACAGTTTAGCAGCTCCCTGTCTGTGACAGCAATGTTGGCTAATGTGTATAGTGCCACAAATCATTCATATCACATCTGGCCTTCCCAAACTGTTGTGTGAGAGGCATATAATGCCTCACTGTACTCTTCAGAGTGCCACATATGCCACAAGCCACATTGATGATGGCCACATGATGTACTGTCATTCATGGAACTGATGGAAATGTGAGTGTCATGTAGGTTCTGTATGCTCAGCCTGCAGAGACCAGGGCCTGTCAAATGTATCTCCTGGTATGGGACATAGTCCAGGTTGGGGTAGAGTTACTGTGGCTATGAAACTGTGGCACTGTGCCCACTCCCTGTAGACCTGCATATCCTGGCATGTGGGCAATATGAGGCTCTAGTGGTAAAATCTGAACTGAATGCCTCAGTCTGTTGACTAAATTAGGAATAAGTACTGGGGTAAATGCCTGAACTAGTACATGTGTGCATTTTAGATCATTGTCAATGTGTGTTATTGACTTATGACAGGTCCATTACTCCCACATCTCTGTTGTCACCTTCACATAAGTCATATTTGTGCAGTAAAGGCATATTGCACAATTGAAAAACCCACAGTGCAGATAGTGTGTACATTCCAGGAAGGTCATGAAATGTGACTCAGCAGCTTGGTTACATGGCAGAAAAGACAAAACATACCTTTGTATGTTGGATGTCATCTCTGTTGCTTCGTCACATTTGGTCAAAAGTGTTTTCTGTGGTACAGGTACATACAACAGAAACCCACCATGCAGTGGCATGAGTCTACAGTAGGTAGGCCACATGTCCACACAAGCACAGAGAAAAGACTTTCTGTGCCCACCATGGCAGCCCTTTCATTGTCACTCAAGTCTTAGGGTGAAGTCTGTACTATGGTAGTTGCCTGTAGGGACTGTATGCAGTGAGTCACTTTTGCAGAGTGTAAATGTGTTTGTCCAGTCAGGCCCAAGGAGTTTACCCTTCAGTGTAGTGTTTCATTGTGGCTCGCATCACAGTACATGTTGCTTTAGCCTGGATTACCTGATGTCAGTAGGCTTGCTTAGTCAGTGTAGGCCATGAGCAGGGTGGTGGGTTAGTCTGCAGATGTCTCCAAAAGTAAGTAGTCATATCCCTGTACTTATCAGCATGACTGCTTTACAGTTGTGGTGTCTTGACAAGTTGAACATATTGTGCTTGGTGTTTCTGACGTGTGTGACAACCATTTGTGGAAAGACTTGTGCGCATGTCAGAGCCCAACTCCTCTAATGGCCCGCATTCTGGAAGTGGCCTACCCAGAGCTTGATGGGTGTTTGAGGGGAGCACAGAAGCTACAAGGGGTTGAGTCCAGGGCATGTTCCTGCATGCAACATTGCCAAGTTGATGTGTTAGGCTTGGCCATCTCCCCCTGAAGATTGGGGACGGGCCATGTGTGACACACAAGATGAGTAACTGTGTAGGTATGGAAGTTGGTGCATGCTGATGTGCCTTGCCTATTAGCTCAGTGACAACAGAGTACAGTTCACAACCAATTTACTCTCTGGGGCCAACACATGGCTGAGTACAGTGATCAATCAGGTCATGTTCTTTGTTGTTGTGTGGTGTATTTTGTACACAACAGTCCACTACTCTTCAGTATGACATGAAATAATAGATCACTGTCCTCAGCCATGGTTCTGCTCAAGTGAGGATATTGGCATCTGTCCCCCAGAGGCCACTAGACTTCAGTGTGCCACAAGTGCTGGTGCCTCACTACTGTCTGTCATGAGACAGTGCATACATTGCTCTTTGGATACAGTCACAAAGCAATACTTTCCCTTGGTAAGTGGGGAATGTCAATTAACATGATTTTGGTGACATCACTGTTGCCATCATTCCTCGTGTCTACATGTTAGCATGTGTACTTTTCACTTTTTCTAAATCATTTCCACTGTTGTTTAATGTAATGCATGGTTTACCTGCTTTCATGGGGTGATGTTGGTATTCCCTCACATATGTATGCATGCCAATATGTGTTTAGAATGGAATATATGTCATGGGGCTACATTTCATGTGGTTCCACAGACAGGAGTGTGTCACCATTGATTGGTGACTCACACATACCCTCACCCGTCATTCCATGTTATTTGGTATGTACAACTGCAGTAGTAATTAAGGACATGACAGGCACCCTGCCGGAGCACTGATGGCACACCGAAGGCAAGCCCGTCTGTGCCCGTTCACGCACCAACTGCGCTCTGTGTCAGCCATGCAGCTGGTCAGCCTGCAGACTCGAAGGTGAGTTCTGAAGTCTGTATACAGTATTCTAGAGAGCAGCAACGAGAAATTGGGTGAATTGACCTTTCTGTAGATCGGAGGACAGATGTAAAAATAAGCCCTGTCTGCAATAATAAGGCCCCTCGGGCTAGTAAACTAAAGCGTGGACTTCTTAATGTTAGGCCCCTTGTGAAACATGGGACAGAATTCCACCTGCTGCTTCAATCAGGAGACTGGGGCACACTTTTTCTGACAGAAACATGGACGGACCTAGGCATAGCATGTCCGACAGGGTACAATGTTTTTCATAAAACCCCTTTTGGATAGGAAGGGTGGCGGGTGGGCATTATTTTTGTAGATAAATGGGACTTTGCCCTACTCGGCCTGGATGAGCTTTCAGGTTTTGAATTATTGGGTTTTTCTTTAAAGCGGGGGGAGTAGCACCTTTTCAAGTATTATATACTATCATCCCCCAGGCCCAGCATCCACCCATCTACAGCCCTTTGTCGAGTTGGTGAGCAATATGGCAATTTCCCATTCTAATTTTATATTGTTAGGTGATTTTAATCTATGGTCAGACTCTGACTTGTCGTCTGCACTTAGGGACCTTCAAGGGTCCTGTGAAATGTTAGGGCTACATCAGTTAGTCCATGCCCCAACCCATTATAGAGGCCACATTCTAGATCTTATATTTGGCATAGAGGGTGTGGTCTCAGTAGACCGGAGTATGCCGGTCTGCTGGACCGACCACGCCCTGATTATTTTTCAACTTCAAGGGTGAGAAGCGGTGCCTTTGGTAAGTCCGGTTGTAGTTGGGCATGGAGAAAGCTCAGAACGATAAGCTCCAAAAATTCTATTTTTAAGCTGCCTGAGAGTATTGAAATGAGTAGTTCCGTTGAGGATAACTATGCAGCAATGGAAGAATTAATTGTAGAAACCTTGGATGTAGTGATTCTCCCCAGGGTAGTTAAGACATGACAGAAATCCTCGGCACTGTGGTATAATGCATCACTAAAGCAAAAGTGCAAGAAAGCAAAAAGGATCTAGCGTCGTGCCTACAGGGAGGTGGACAAGGTGGCACTCAAAGAGGCCTTGCATGAATATAAAAATGGCATCTCAAAAGCCAAAGCAGTGTATTTTTCCAATGCCATTCTGGCTGCCCCAAACAGTGCCAGGAAGGTGTTTGGAATTATGAAAGAACTGTACAATGAACCTTGCATGAATCAGGTAATCACACCATCTCAGGTTCTCTGCGATGAAATGTGATGTTTTTTTAGAATAAAATCAATAAAATTCTCAAAGAGATTGATCTCTCAACATGTACAAGGGCTTTATCAGAGAGCCGGATGGACTGCCTTAGTCGATCCTCGCTGCATCCCTGTAAGCTTGATCACATTGGGTAATTTTCAGAGGATGTTTTTCATACGTTGGCCATGGTTACACCTCAGGCTCCCCTAGTGAGCTGCTGCCACATTATATTTAGAAAGAGCAGGCAGAGGGGCTTTTCTCACTGCTTTGGAAGATCTGCAGCCAGTCGCTAAAAGTTGGGTCAGTACTGGCCTCCTGGAAAAGAGCTACAGTGAGGCCGATTTTGAAGAAATCCTCTTTGAAACTGTCCATCTTGACAAGTTATAGGTCAATATCATTGCTGCCCTATCCAGTGAAAATTCTGGAGAGATTTGTGACTCAAACACTGTCACAATATCTGGAAGATAACAATCTGCTGGAAGGGGAACAATTTGGGTTCCGGCCAGGTCATGGAACGGAAACAGTCTTGCTCACGGCTATGGACGGGCTCAGAATGAGGGTGGATGAGGGGCATTCTGTGGTACTGATTCTGCTTGACTTTTCGGCGGCGTTTGATACGGTCTGTCACAATACCCTCCACTCCCAGTTGATCAACACAGTGATTAAAGGGACAGCGCTACAATGGTTCCGCTCTTACCTTTCAAACAGATATCAGGCAGTTGCATTCCCTCTTTTTTGTTCAGAATTTAGGAGGTTGAGTCAAGGAGTGCCTCAGGGCTCAGCTATTAGCCCTATTCTTTTCAATGTTTATATGGCCCCGTTAATTGCGTTGATTAAGTTTTGGAACTTACAGTTTGTTAACTATGCCAACAATACTCAGCTCATATTGTCGTTCGCTGGGAACCAAGAGTCAGATGTTTTTTTTTACTGTATGCAAGAAATTAGGCGATGGCTCAATGCCAATTCCCTTAAGTTTAATGGGGATAAGACAGAGCTGCTGTGTTGCTCAGGCAATAAAGGACTGAAGGACTCCCTTCCAGCTTTTGGCCATTTCTGTCAGATTGTAACATCCTGCCCGTAGTTACAGAGTGGAATTTGGGAGTTCTGATTGGCAGCAAGTTCAGTCTGGACAATAATGTGAATAGAACTGCAGGCATTTGTTTCGCTCTTTTGAGAGCCCTACAGAAGATTCTTCCCCTGCTCCCTTCCTCAGTCAGCTTCTTCTTAGCTGACTGGACTACTGCAACTCTTTGGTGTTAGGCGCCCCAGATTACTTGCTACTCTGATTGTCTAGAATTCGAGTCTCAGCAAGAAAACTTGCACTGAATAAACCAAGAAGGTCCTCTGCTTACGCAGCCTTCAAGGAGTTACACTACCTGCCTATTAAACAAAGAATCCACTTCAAGTCTCTTTGCATTGTGTTTTGAGCATTGCAAGGTGTTAGCCTGGCCTCATTATGTAGTAATATTAGGAGATATACCCCAAATAGAGACCTTTGCTCCTCATCTGCCAACCTAGCCCAGGTAGCGAGATTCAAAAGGGAAAGACAAGGTGGCCGGACCTTTATGGTTGGTTGGGGCAGCTAGGCTCTGGAATCAGCTCCCGGCTTCCCATACATCACTAATCTTCTCCCTCTTAGGAAAGGTCTTCAGACCTGGCTGTTTCCTAAGTAGCTGATTTGCCATATGTGTCAGTAGCCCTGACTGAACTATCTTTTGTTTATGGCTAGCAGCAGGGTACCTGTCTAGAGACAGCGCTTTATAAATGCTATAAATAAAATAAATAGTTGTGTGGAACCTGTGTAAATGGACTTGGTATTGCCCTACTATTGTATGACAATAAGTAACTGAGAAATGCTACATGAGGCAAAACATTGAAGGTGATAAGGTCTCCTACTTGTTCAATGGGTACTGTGATTGCACAACTTCACCCATGCAATTGAAGTTGTCTGTGATTCTGCAATTCCTGTGGCCAACTTTTGACAGTTTATGTAGCATGCATGCATATGATGAGGCAAATGTTGACACCACTTTGGTGTAGCATGTTGCTGGGGCTACTGTACATCATGGTAATGTTTGCTAATCACAGCTTTTATTCAAGTGTGATCAGTAAAATGTAGAGACACAATTTTTCTTTGTAATTTCAGCATCATCCCAGGTAAGCAAAGGTGACAGGGTGGAACCAAGTGGCGAAGCATCAGGCCATGGTACCTCGAGTCATGACTTCACCAATATGGAGGGACCCAGTGGCCCGGAGGGTGAGGGAAATTGCACGGGGACACAGGATCGACCTTGTCATCTTCTGATTCTACCTCCAGTGGCCAATCCTTAGTGGTGGCAGACCCATCAGGACCTGCTCCTGTTCCATCCTTCTCAACCACCCCATGCACCATCTACACCCTCCCTGTTTCTCCCCACCCAGTCGGACATTCCCGTTCACCCAAGAGGGTGGGAGTCTCCTTTGCCCCAGGCACCTCATCCCCTGCCCCTGTTACATCTGCTGCCCTGAGTGAGGAGGATATTGATACCCTGAGGAGAATGTCTGTGGATCAGACTGCCATTTTGAATGCCTTCCAGGTGCAAGGCAGCCAGCTCCAGCAGATGGTTGCGTAACTGGAAGGCATTCATGGTGCCATGTCTGGCCTACAGAGATCTTTTCAGGCCCTGGCAGCAATCCATCCTCCAATCCTCCACCCCACAACCTACTTCTTCCCAATCCAAACTCCTTATTCCCTTTCTTGTCCCAAGCACACAGACACATCCGCATGCACCCACCTCAGCACACACAAGCAGCACACATAAACGCAAGCACCACAAAACACACCAGCATACAAGCACTCAACAGTCATCCACAGACACCACAACAACCACCATTACCACAGACACCCCCAGCACCCCTACTGACCCACACAAAACAACCATTCCCATAGACACCATCACAACACACAGTAACACATCCACCACACCCACCATACACCCATACAAAACTTCACAACCCACAGACCCACAAACCTCAGACACCATACCCTCAGACACCACCCGACATACACAGACACACCCACCACATCCACCATACCCCCAAGCGCCACCCCAACAAACACAGTCACTACATCCACGATTCTCCCAGACACCATCCCAACACCCACAAACAGAACCACCACATCTACCATACCCCCGAAACCACCCCAACACCCTCACATCTACCACTCCCTATCACCCAGCACCTCTATTTCACAGCCCCCCAAGAAAAGCAAACACCCACACTCACACATGCAACAGACACTACCCAAGCACACCTCACACACACATCAAAAGCATCAACCTCCATTGGCAAGACCCCTGTCCCCTCAAATCTCCCAAACCCCAATCCCTTCTGACAACTGTTTTCACAAAGAAGTTTCATTTTTTGCCTTGCCCTTCCCCCTGTGACCTCCACCCCCTCCCAAACCTAGGAGGTCCCCACCCACATCCAAGTCCTCCTCTGTTACACCTGATCACCCCTGCAAGCACCCATACCCCTTCCGCCCCAAAGAAGAAACCCACCCCTCCTAAGAAGAAGCCCACCCCTCCCAAACCCAAATCCACCCATCCCAAATCCGACCTCACCCCACCCAAGCATGATCCCTAAGGTGCCTGCATGCCCACTATATGCCCCTTCCTGTGGAGCTTGAGCACAATACTGTGCATGGAGTACCATTTGGACTGGCCAATGGTCTTTGCTCTTCAGCATTGACTGTCAATAAATCTAAGTTGTTTTTTGGGTACACTTTTGTCCTGCCATTACGTTTTTACCTTTTTGTTGTTCCTGAGTAATTGGTGTTGTATGCCTACAGTTGTGTGTGTTTCACCCTGATTGCTGATCATTTGCTGTGGGTGTCAAGATCTAACTTTGTGAACAGTGCTGGTGTCACCCAGGACAAGTGTAGATGTTCACTGTATGGATATGTGGGCAGTAATCCAACTGATGTGTTAGTGCATTGTGTTTTGTTTGATATGGTAAGTGTTTCATTTTGGCATGGCCAATGTCAGCATGTATTGTGTTAGATTTGTCCCCCTGACGTGGACTGGACATATGTCTTGTGTGTGTAAGCTACAAATGTGTTTGTTCACACATGGAGTGTGTTCATTTGTGCTACCTTCCTTTACATCTGATTGACCATGTGTCCATTTTTATTTGGGTACCTCCCAGCTACTTCATCTAAATGTATGGTCCATGCTGTTGCTGCTGTATTTGCTTTCTTCATTTGCACTTCCACATTTGGCAGCTAGGTATGTCACTTGGCTCTACTATTGGTTGTCCCTGAGATACATAAATGGCCAGTTCCTGTGCAAATGGTGTTTTAGGGGCATGTGCAAAGTGAAATGTGTCCCAGGGCAGCATCCTACCAGGAATGCTCCTGCTGCACCCAGCTTCGGATATTTGTCTCCCAAAATATTGTGCATCCCATTGACCTTCCATTGTGGTGTAATGTGGATAATATGTGTGAGTCCATTACAGGGACATTGCATGGAAGGCGTGTTTGTGTTAAATGGCGCATCCATACATATTTGTCTTCAATCTCTCGACTGTCCATGGCATGTGAGCAATGTGAGGGTGTCAGTTGAAATATGTGTGATGTTGATGTTGTGATGCTGCTGTGTGACACAATGTTCTGTACACTTTCCTGTCCCTGTAACTGTGATGAGCAGACATGTGTTTTTGTGGAGTGTGGCAGTGCAGTGTCAGTGACCTGCCCAAAGGGGCGTCATGTGGCTGTGAATGGGTCATTCGTTGTGTACGACTCCGACTCAGAACACAATGACAAGTGTAATTGGTCCACGTAGGGTGACCTACATAGCGGGTGGATGGCGGTGCCTCAATCTGTGGGTGAGTTTCGGTACATGGGTAGGTGTGTGTTCTTACCGTGAGTTGCGTCCACAGCGACGTGGATTTTGTGCCCCACTTATGAGAAGCAGCAGGATATGTGTGATCGGCTCCATGGCGGCGCAGGACTTGTGACGCTGCCTGCAGGTGAGTTCCTTCCTTTTATGCCTCTGTTTCCACCAGCTAGGATGTGGCCGGCGGGCCGCTGCGATCTTTCCTCTATGGAACCCATGCATTGTAATACAGTGTTCCCACCACCAACCCGCCTGCCGCAGTGGTGGTGCACGGACCACCAAACTTGTAATCAGGCCAACAGTCCTCTAGCAATTTTATCATATATAACACATTTTCCAGAAACGTTATCCAGTTAGTTGAAGGTCGACTTCGCTTAACCATGCTTTAATAGCTTCAGAGTCGTTTTTGATATTTAACCTCAAAATGTGTTGTCTCTAGAATTTCCTACTTCGTGCTGAATGTTCTTGGCAAACGCAAACTATGAGACTCAATGACTCCTTTTTTAAAATTTGCACAATCTGCATATCATGACTATGTTTCCCCTAAGGCAGCAGTAGCAGCAGTTCCTTATTGGCTGCAAGCAAACTCTTTCTCTAGTTAACTGTCTCGACCTCTCTATGGAGACTATGGAGAGCAGCAAATCCCAATATTTTTGCGATGTATTATTTTTATCCAACCATGCTTCTGTTTTTTGCAACGTAAACGATCTTCTGGGAAACATACTCATTTTCTTGCCTACGTGTTCGCTTTTTGGTTTGTGAAAGTAGAAGAAACATGGCCCAGAAAGTTCTAAACTGCAAAGGCACAAGATTCCAAAATCCTTCAAAATATATGCATTTTTTGTGCATATTGTGCTTGAGGCTGTGAGTCTCTAGTCACTCCAATTTTCTCGTTAAAGATAACCTGCCCGAAAGTTAATGTAGGCATCAATTTCTTCTGTAATATAACCAGATTTCCCACGTGGCACAATCAGTGCGGTGTTTAGGGTCTGTCTGTGTATCTGCCTGCAGCAAGCATGAGACAGGTATCACTGTGTTTCCAGTCTGCGTTACCTGTCTACAATAAGCGAATGATACAATCAGTGCAGTAATTACAGCCACGAGACTATCTGTGCTCATAAAACACACAAAACACAATGGCGGTATTTAGAGGTGGGATGTATGCCTTCGATAGCCACATCATGCAGCTAGAACAGCATTAACAACTTCCGGTGTGTCTGGCTAAAAGGCATAGTTCAAATAGTGCAGTGTTTACAAAAGGATATTTGCTGCGGTAGGCAAAGGGTACAAGTCACGCTAATCCTCTGTGATACAATGCAGGCAATGGCTGTTGGAAGCGGGAAAGCTAGACCAGGAGAAGAAGGACGTAGAGGAGCGGCGCAAGAGGAAGGCACAGCGAATACGCCGACGGGTTCAGAAATGTCTTGCTGTCCGTGGGGTGCTTCTCAGCAAAAAGGAGGAGCTAAACAGGAAGCTGCAGGACTTTCGGTATTTCACAGATTTACCTTCAGTGTTTTTCTCCTACTCCTGTTATTAGTCTTAAATGTGTCTGTTATCTGTTTCTACCAACATCAACAGTCCTGCTCTTTCGACATCAGTAAATCCCCAGATTGCCTACATGAAACTCTGATTTTTTCTGTTTGTCTCTAGAAACCAGGAGATGTCACAGTGATGCTTAATTTTCATAACACAAATGCTTAACTGGCATACTGTTAAATAACTAGATAAATACACTGGCAAACCTAACGTTAGACTTGTTAATAATTTGTATATTTCTACCAGTTACTATAGTGTGTGCAGCTTACCATAAAGAAGATTTTCAGTTGTTTTTATGTTCTACATTACAAACACAATGTCCCTTTATAGTTGTTTATGGGACACTATGAGGTTTTGTACACAAAAATATATTGTTAAGGGCAAAGGTAACTAACTATATGCGACTTTTCCAATGTTGTTTTTTACTAATCTTTCTTATGATACACCTAGGTCTGTTCTATGTTTCAATGTGTCATGAATTCCAGTCACATTTTTTCGGTGTTTACGGTGATTTCAGAAATATAAAAAATAAGTGGTTATCGGTGTTCTGTTGCATAAAATTCACAGGGAAAGTATTTTCTAGGGCTTATGACGAATGTTGCTTTTATTACAATGGCTTTCTGCTCTTACTTTTTGTGACAAATATACAATGTACATGAGGCTGAGATACATAATTACAAAGTCATAGCCTACTAGTTTCCTGAATGTCATATCCTGCTCGTTCCCTAGAAGATTCACTGTGAACCTTGTAGTCACTAGCATCATTTCCATCTCTATCGTGCCCCCAACTAAACCTTAGCATTTAACTTGATAATATAATGTAGCTGAAAAATTGCAATCCGGGTATTTATCAGCCATACTTAAGTGCCTCATTCTAGGTTGCCTGAACAGACCATAATTAAAGCCCTAAAGGACATGTGGTGCAAAGGTATGGAATTGATGTGAGAAACGTATATAGCCCTAACATAGTTTCTTTTTTTATCTCCATAAGGCTAGTATGCAAGAGAGTGATCATAGTATAACAACAAGCATTGGCACGTTAATAGCGGTGGGACTAGTGTGCCTGCACATGCTGATACAGGTATGCACATTAATACCACATCAGTTGGCTTGCCAATGATTGTCATTATACTATGATCATGGCCATTTTGAGGCATTTCAGAAAGTCTGGTACCTTTGATTTTCATAAAAAAACAACAGATATTTGCTTTTCTACGACTTCACTGGGACTAGCCTTTTTCCAAGATAGCTTCTGTTTTCACCAAACAGTCCTTGCCGCGTGCTAAAAGCATGCATCTCATGCATTGCAATGAATGGACTCCCTAGCAAGAAGAAAATACACGTAAAAAGAGCCAATATCATGTGGTGAGAACTGTTTACTAATCTGAAGCCACTTTTTATTTTTTTATTAAATATAATTTATAGGAGTGATAAAGGCTCTGTCAGACAGCTGGACTGTTAAGCCACACCTAACTAGAGTTGTGTAGTTTTCTTCTTGAAAAATACAAATCACAAACGCCTGTTGTTTCAACGCTGAATCACAGTTCTCACCACATGTATTACAAATCGATTCAGCCCACCAACATATGTGTCAAAACATGATGGTCCCCTTTCAAGGCAATGAGCCTTGTGCCTTAACTTGTGGCCATTGTTAAGGGCTGGCGGCTCTGAGAGACCTGACTTGATGGCTGGAATTGAAAGATCACATTAAATATTGGTCCCTAATCTAGAGTACCCCACTACTTCACCAAGCTCAGTGCCAGCACACACAGCTCCCTGCATTCAAAGAAGTGTCATATCAGCGACAATTGAACTGCTGAAAGAAAAATAACAGCTTGTCCAGCATAATAGTCACGTTTTCCATTTCCTTCTAGGCAGCAGAATGAGGAGCGTGAAGCAGAATACCAGGCTGCACTGAGGGAAATGCAGGCACGGGTGAATCAAAGACCTTTCCTCTTCCAACAGGTCACGCAGGTAAGACACAGGTTTTTCACTAATGGCTTGGTATTCAGGCTACAGACAAATATGGTCCTCTAATGAGGAAGTGAGGAATATTGTGAATGTAATATTGGACATTTGGTATACTATAGTGCATATTTCACAATCAATGTGATGGGTTCTGGACTCTGTAGCGCCAAGTATCTAAAGTAAACCAGTGGGTATGGGACCTGGCTGTCTTTTCCATAGCAATGGGATTTTCTACAATAAGTGTGGATTTATTTGGTATTCTTTATATGATTATGTTCAACCATACCACATTTTACTATGAGAATGCTCTGGATTTGGTACACATTTGTTTTTACTTATTTACCTAAATAAACAAGCCCCCAAAGGACATCAACCATCAAGCATAATGTGTATCTCCAGTGGCCAGCATTTGTTTTACTTATTTATTTATGTAATAAGCAATGCCCCAGTAACCATCAAGCGTAATGTAGATCTTCAATGGCCAAAAGTGCACCAGATGAGAGCTACATTACGCTTCACAGCTTATCATGGCTCCTGTGCCAGCCCACTATTTGGCATAAACAAAAGTTTGCTGACTACAGTAGGTTGGACTTACGCCAATGTGAAAGACTATTGGGGCAAAAACCTACTGAGCCTTTACTGCTTGCTACCGGGTTCACGTGGTTCACCCATCCATACACTTGATGTTTAATGTTCTAGGTATTACTAGTTGAGAAATATAAGCCATGAAAAGTCTGCATCAGAAGAAACACGTGTTAACTGTGTTAACGCGTCTCTTTATGTCAATTTTATACACATTAGGACTCGTTTTAGGCCAATTAATCTTGTGACCCAGTGGTGAGACACCGTAGGACGAGATAACTGATCAATATGTCGAGCAATATATCAATAATGTCATCAATATCCACCACCACAATACCCTTTACTTTGGTTATAGACTTTAATCAATTTGTTGACGCAACCATGACCTTTCAGCCATGAATAACCACACCTTTTGATAGAATTTTATGAATTTATTTCCCTATTGATTACAATCTACTAGCAGAAATGTCAATCTCAAAACCAAGAACCATAAGAGCATAGTCACAATATGGCAACTGTGATAAGATTTAATTAATGCAAGAATCACAAACATAAGAACATAGCACGGCGTGAACATAGATCAGAATACCAAGAATATCACGTAAGTCTCAGTTCAGCATAGCGCAACGTCAATCTTTGTCTATTTGCGTCAGTCAGAGAGATCACCTATCCCTACCACTAATTAGCATCAGCATGTTTGGGCTTCATGCAAAATAATTTAGAACGCCAATTTAGAAAATATCTAACTATGGCCTCTATTAAAAAATGAGCAGTTGGTACCTAGAAAGGAAAAGCAAACAGACAAATTACAAATCGCATTGTCATAATTACCCTCCAAGGATTAGGTCAGCACACAGGATCAGTCTTCGTCTTCAGGACATCAGTCGAATCGCCATCAGTCTAACCTCGTATAAAGGACAGGGGACACTTCCCTCATAAGGAGGAGAAGCGTAAAGGGGCAGTCTATGGGTGAGGATGGTTTATTAAGTCTCAAAATCACCAAACAGAGTGACAGAGTTTCTGGATAAAATTAGTAGCATTCCCTACCTAGTTCTAACGACCCTTCTGTGACAGGGGTTGTTATCCCTTTTTCGTAATACCTTCCCCCAAAATTCTATTGGACATTTACTATACCCCACTATCTTTAACCTATCAATTAAGCATTAGGTAATTCCAATTGTCACCCCATGATAATCCATAACATTTTGATTGGTCCTCGTAATTGACGCCTTCGGAGGTGGCACATCCGGGGGTTACTTCACCATTTGGCACGTCTTCTCGGGTCATGAGTTTCCTTTGTCCATGGTTAAACGTCCTTGTACATTACATTAATCTACTTTTGTTTCAATTTTGTACATAACTCATACTAAAGCAGCAAGCATGCGGGTGAGAACAGAATCTGGGTTGATACATGAAATGAAGAAAAGGAACAAATGCAGGGTCATGGCCCTTTGCGAGTCAGCACACTGGAAAACAGAGAAAATGCTTTAATATGAGAGCTAGGCAGCTAAATCTACAAATCACGCTAACTTAAGGCCTATGAGATTTTTAATACAAATGCAATATCGTAATGTTAATATAAATCATAGCATGAACAGTTTTACTCATCATTGTTAGTTCACGTATATATTTGTGACCACACACATTATAGTCGTAATTCAGAAGCAGAACACTAATTATTGTCGTTTTCTATGCAGCATCATTAAACATTGATATAAGCATTTCACTCTAATATATGTATTATTTAAACTACGCTCTCTCAGTCCCTCCTCTGATGACGCTCGTCATCACACAAACCTTGCCCTTTGACCTTTCACCTTTAATTTTTCACCTTGCGCATAATGCGCATTTCAACATCTTGCCCTTTATGTGCACTCTCCCAAATTTCATTGAACATTTTCTGTCTTTCACTTTCTTCGTTTCTTCTGGTTCTTTTAGTCCAATTTTTCTTGATTTTGCCATTAATTTTTCATGCCCCCCACAATCCTAATAGACAGGCTAAAACAATTAATAGACCCATTAATATTTTTGCAAGCACCCCATTCCAAATATTGGTAAACCAGCTCCCAACTCTGGCAATTCCTTTCCCAAACTTTTCCCAGACACCAAGTTCCTTCAAATCCTTCAAATCTGTACTGTCCCTAGTAAGGTTTGTAAGCATACTTCTAATCTTTTTACTATTGTCCGGAATGAACGAGCAACAATGACGCTCGTTGAGCATCTTGCAGACCCCCCCACTCTTTGCTAAAAGAATGTCTAAAGCAAGCCGATTTTGAAGAGTCATAGCTCTTTCTGCAGCAAGTTCAGTATCCATCAGGAGTATAGCCCCTGTGAAATTTGTCAGCATGTTATTCACAATAGTAGACAACTTTTGAATTTTCATGGAATTCAAGATAACCCACGGCAAAAGGGATTATAGCTCCAAATATGTCACCAATGACAGCAGCCACTGATTCTCGTTTTTGTCTAGGATGTTGTAATTCAGACGTTTTAGGTATTTGTTTTAAATCATCAATTTGGTAAATCTTTGGGAAAACTATTCCCAAATAACATGTCCCATACCATCCCTTAGGGAGACGGCAATAAGCATTTAGTCCACAGATATAGTAGATCCCAGGGATCGCTGGATCCTGTCCATTCAACATAAATGTCCATTTACTCTGAAACAAAAACACATGTCTGCATTCACTCGTTCCCACAAACAAATTGTCTTGCTCAGATTTTGGCCTATATATACAAAGCCTACCTACATGTAATGCATCTATAGCTAGTTTGCCTTGTGTTTTGATTGCAGTGTAAGCATAATCATTTGCATATGTGCGTTTTTCTAACCCTTTTTCTAATCTCTCCTTCAATGCTTTGCGTCTATCATCAGTGTGATCTAAAAAACTTTTCTCTACAGGTGATAGCAAGCAAGTCAAGTTATTGCGATGTGCGTAAGCAGTACCAAATGTAAGCGTTGGCTCAAAGAATCCTCTAATTATTTTTATATCGTGTTCCTAAGCTAGTTTATTAAAAAAATTCAATCATGGGCACAAAAGAAAACACAACATCCAGATTTGAATAAAAGTATTGCACATGCTCTTGATTATAGAACCTTGTTAGTAGCAAGCTGCAACTAATCCCATAAATTAGAGGGAGGCTATGATAAGTAACTCCCTCCTGCACAGATGAAGGAATCTTAGTACACACATAACAATCTTTTGCATCCATGGTTTCCACATACTCATTTAGCAAGCGATAGAAGACATTAGTAGAAAGCTCCCCTTTTGAATTAGTTCCCTCATGCAAGTGTCTTGCATCCTGCTCAAATCTCTCCCAATGTGTTAGTGTTGTAGTTTCAGGTTTTGAAGTAGCATTAATGGTCTCTTTCTCTATCCATGGCATTCCCACAATCACCCCCACAATTATTATTCCACACACAACACCTATTATAAGTCCTAGCCAACCACACACCTTACTTCCCTTGTTACTACTTCTATTATAAGCCATGTCTGTATAGAATCAGATAGTAGATCAAAAATCAACTTGAGGATGATTTAGAATATTCTCTTGCTTTCTGCGTGTATTTACAGCGTCTCCACTCACTCCAGGACCCCCTTTGTCAAATCAGGTTAGCAGCTTGTCATAATCAGGTTTCTTAAAAGTCAATCCGGTTCTAGTGTCACTTTCGGTAAGTTATAAAGTCACTTTTTTAGTTTTCAGATTTTCAATTTTAACCAAGTTTTCCTTGGATTTGTTCAGGTACCGTAGTATTGGCCTGGTACTTCTCGATCAAAACAGAATGCTAGGAATTCTTGTTGCCATTCAGATGTTGTAGCATACGCCCATTCAGGACCGGTATATCTTCTGTTTGCGACTCTCTTTCTTTTCAGCCTTCGTTCACCTTGTTGTTCTCCTTCACTTAGATCTTCCACTCGAGATGTATCGTTTTCCTCTGTTATTGTTTCACTTGATGTGTCTCTTATCTTTAAGAGTGTTTTTTTCTGGCAAGTTATCACCTATGTGCGTCTTCTTTCGATGTTTCTTTTCAGGACGTTGGACAGCACCCTCCTCTTGCGATATGGCGTTTTCACTTGATGGACCTGCACCTGGCTCAGGAGACTCTGGCGCGCTCTGATTTCTCTCTACGATTTCTCCTGCTTCTCCTTCTTCTTCTCCTTCTTCTTCTCCTTCTTCTTCTGGGTCTGTGCCGGGTTTGAGTTCTAACCCGTATCTGTCTACTTCTGGGAGAACCTCTCCTTGATTTAGTTCTCCAGTTGCTCCTACTGAGGTAGGCACTCTGTCATCTCTCTCGAACTCATTTACTGTTTGAGGGACGAGGCTGTTCTCAGTGGGCCCTCCGGCAGTCTCAGTTCCTTCTTGACTGTTTTCTGGCCCTGAGACTTCTCTTCCTGAAGCTGTTGTGCCGGAAACCTCAAGTTCCTCTTCAGCAGGACACGTTACCTTTTTTGTGTGACTGGCATGTATCCAGTTTGGAACTCCGGCACACTTTACAGCAGTAGTAGTTGTTAAGATTACTTGATATGGCCCTTCCCAACGTGGTTCCAAACACGACTTTCTCACGTGCTTCTTGACAACCACCCAGTCACCAGCTTGTAGAGAGTGGCCTGGATCGCCAATCGGAGGCAATGTGTTAGCTTCCACCTGGTGAGAGAAAGAGCGAATCACATCAGCCAAACCCTTGCAGTAGTCCAACACCATATCATCTGTAATATTCACTAGAGCATTTGCAGGTACTGCTGGTAATCTCATAGCACTACCCATGAGGATTTCATGGGGGGATAATCCCGTTTTCTTGTCTGGGGTGTTTCTCATTGACATCAGCACTAAAGGCAATGCATCTGGCCATTTCATATTGGTAGTTGCGCACATTTTTGCCATTCTCGATTTCAAAGTACCGTTCATTTGTTCTACTAGTCCTGAAGCTTCGGGGCGGTAGCTACAATGCAGCTTTTGTTCGATGTCAAGTGCGGCACACAGGAGTTTAGTCACCTCATTGTCGAAGTGTCTGCCCCTATCTGACTCTATAGAGACCGGCAACCCGAACCTTGGTATCAGTTCCCTAAGTAATAATTTTGCAACTGTAAGACTGTCATTCCTACGTGTGGGGTATGCCTCAATCCAGTGACTGAAAACACACACAATCACCCACACGTACTTCAATCCTCCACAGACAGGCATTTCAATGAAGTCCATTTGCATCTTGCTGAATGGACCGCCAGCTCTCCCAATGTGGCTCAAAGTTACCACGGTTCCTTTTCCGGCATTCATCTGTTGACAGATGATGCACCTGTGACAAATGACCTCGGCAGCATGTCTGAATTTCGGATTAAACCAGTCGATTTTAAATGACCTGATCATTGCATCCCTCCCAAGGTGAGCCTGTCCGTGATAAAGTCTGGCAAACTGAGATAGAAGACTGTTTGGCAAGACTAGTTTTCCTTCCTCTGAGACCCACAAATCATCAGCCCTTTGTACACATTGCATTCTTTGCCAAGAGCGTTTTTCCTCTTTGCTTGCACGACCCTGTAATGTTCTTAACTCATCCAACGTGTCAACCACCCGTAATGCAAGGTTCAGACATGTGTCATTTTCAGTTTGTGGTAACAATTCCCATTGCTCCTTGAACGATATACAGTTCAATGCGCAAAACCTTGCGACTTGATCTGCATAACCGTTTCCCATGGACACAAAGGGGGTCATTCTGACCCTGGCGGTCATGGACCGCCAGGGCCAACGACCGCGTAAGCACCGCCTACAGGCTGGCGGTGCTTCCGGGGGCATTCTGACCGCGGCGGTAAAGCCGCGGTCAGAAAAGGGAAGCCGGCGGTTTCCCACCGGCTTCCCGCTGCCCCAGGGAATCCTCCACGGCGGCGCTGCAAGCAGCGCCGCCATGGGGATTCCGACCCCCTTCCCGTCAGCCTGGTTCTGGCGGTGAACCTGGCTGGCGGGAACGGGTGTCGTGGGGCCCCTGGGGGCCCCTGCAGTGCCCATGCCAATGGCATGGGCAGTGCAGGGGCCCCCTGATAGGGCCCCACATAGATTTTCAGTGTCTGCGTGGCAGACACTGAAAATCGCAACGGGTGCAACTGCGCCCGTCGCACCCCTTCCACTCCGCCGGCTCCATTCGGAGCCGGCATCCTTGTGGAAGGGGGTTTCCCGCTGGGCGGGCGGGCGGCCTTCTGGCGGTCGCCCGCCAGCCCAGCGGGAAACTCAGAATGACCGCCGCGGTCTTTTGACCGCGGTACGGTCTTCTGGCGGTTCCCGCCAGGCCGGCGGCATCCGCCGCCGGCGGGGGTCAGAATGACCCCAAAGTCTTGTGATCTAATATGAGCAGTGCATTTCACCACGGCAATTTCAAGAGGTAACTGAATTGCATGTAACAAATCCTTTATTTGTTCACCATTTTTCACAGGAGAACCAGAAGAGGTTATGAAACCTCTCTGTGACCAAAGTTGGCCAAAATCATGTACGATTCCAAATCCGTATCTGCTATCAGTATAGATAGTGACCCTTAGATTCACAGCTGCGTGGCATGCCTTAGTAAGGGCAATTAATTCTGCCACTTGAGCGGAGAACACTCTCTCGAGCCAGGAGGCTTCAGTGATACCAGCTATGGTGCATACCGCATAGCCAGCTCTCAGTGTTCCAGCAGAATCTCTTAGACAGGAACCATCAACAAACATGATACAGTCATTTTCCTTCAACTGTGTGTCCTGAATATTTGTACGAGGTTTGGTACATAACTCAGTTATCTCAAGACAATCATGTTAAAATTCTTCCTCATTTTTGATTTCAGTGTTTTCAACAGGAAGTAAAGTTGCCGGGTTCAATACAGTGCACCGCTTGAGAGAAACATTTGGTGACCCCAATATGATTGTCTCATACCTAGTGAGACGAGCATTTGTCATGTGCTGAGTTTTAGTTCGAGTCAACAGAATTTCAACTGAATGTGGAACCATTACTGTTAGGGGGTATCCCATGACTATGCCTTCACATTGTGTAAGGCTCTGACCAACTGCTGCAACTGCGCACAAACAGCCCGGTAAGGCTGCTGCGACAGGGTCCAAGGTAGCTGAAAAATATGCTACAGGGCGATTTGCATCTCCATGGACCTGTGTTAAGACAGACAAAGAACAAGCATCACGTTCATGACAAAACAACAGAAAAGGTTTTGTATAATCAGGCATTCCTAACGCTGGTGCCCTGCACATGCATTCTCTTAACTCCATGAATGACTCAAGTTCTTCCTTAGACAAAGTTATGGTATATGGCTCATCTTTGATCTCTTTGCCTGTCAGTTTTATCAAAGGTTTTGAAATGATCGAGAAGTTGAGTATCCGCCCATGGCGACAGTAGCCCACCATTCCCAAAAACATCCTGACATCTCTTTTTGTCGTTGGAGGGTTCATTTGCAAGATGGCTGTTATTCTTTCCTTTGATATCCTCCTGGAACCTTTTTCGATCAAATGCCCTAAGTATTTCACCTCTTTCTGACAGTATTGTAGCTTCCGGGGTGACACCTTATGCCCATTTTTTCCCAGATGATTCAATAATGCAATGGTATCGTATTTACAACTGTCCCTAGTTTTGGATGCAATCAGCAAATCGTCAATGTACTGCACAAGAGTTGAATTAAAAGGCAGTACCAGGGACTCCAAATCCTTTTTCAATATCTGATTGAAGATGGACGGTGACTCAGAAAACCCTTGAGGAATTCTGCACCAACTGTACACCTTATCCAGGAATTTGAAACTGAACAAAAATTAGCTATCCTCATGGAGAGGTATCGAAAAGAAGGCCTGTGTCAGATCTATGACAGTAAACCATTCAGCATCACAGGGAACCTGGAACATTATTACTGTTGGATTGGGCACCACAGGGCAACACTTTACCACTATTTCATTTATTTTTCTCAAATCCTGTACAATTCGAACTTTTCCACAGGGTTTCTTTAAACCCATTATGGGAGAGTTACATGGACTGCTCAAAACTTCTTTCAGGACTCCCTGCCTGAGAAAATCTGCAATTATATGTGACACTTCGATGAGAACGTCTTGGGTCATATGATATTGTGGCACCTGAGGGAATACCACATTTGGCTTTATCTGGACTTTAACTGGTTCTACCCCTTTTATTAGTCCTACTTCCTTTCCGGTCAGGTCCCATACTTTCTCTGTTACCGTCCACTGTAACTCGACAGGTAAATCAATCAAGGTAAGCATCGGGAACAGAGTAATCAAAGGGTAATCTTCATTAGCTGTTCCTGTGTCCTCTTCTGAGAACTGTCCTTCATTCTCCCTCATCATCACTATTTGTCTGCACTTGGATTCCGTCATTGGAACAGGTAATTGAACATTTTGTCTTGCACAGTAAGTCCCTTCCCAGTAGGGATACCGGACTCGAGTCACAGACTACAAACCCATGTAGCCCCTGAAAGTTGCCGATCTCAACCTGCACTGGATCTGTAATCGGGTTTGTCAGATACTGGTTTGCTACTCCAACCACTCTTATGGTACGCCCTGAAAGGGGCAATTTTGGAACCTCTGCACTTCTGACTGTAGAGCGTGTGGCACCTGTGTCAACCAGGAACGACACCTTGTAACCCATCACCTTTCCTTCCACATATGGACCCCTATGATCCACCTCTAAGGATGCTGCAAGCCTGCACTCTTCACTGTCTGAGTTATCGTCTGACCATTCCCCATTCATTCCACTTCCACCTCGTAATGGGAATTGTTGTACTGTATTATTTTGACTTGTTACCTGACCTGTGACCTGTTGAGGAACCATCACCTGTTGCTGTCCCATCGGAGCCATTGGTAATTGCATTTGCTGTCTAGGTACCATAGGAATCTGCTGTTGTACTGGTTGCATTTGCACTGACTGAAAACACGGCATTTGTATCTGTTGCATGGGCTGTACCCTTTGCAATTGTACCAGATTGTTCTGAAAATTTGGGTTTTGATGTCTCATTTTCGGGCCCGTACATTTTGTAATGTACCGACATTAGAACTTTGCTGAACAACACCACCCTGCACCATATTCGGGCACTCCCGTTTCCAGTGCCCCACGCCCCCGCACGCGTGACATGGTGACATCTTTTTCGCTCCTTGTACGTCATTTTGAACCACAACAGTATTTAAGTCTGGACCGCGATTCACAAACCCTCGACCTCAACCCCATGGCTGTGTCTGAAACACACCATTCATTTGTGGTTCTTGCTGTATCATCTGTTGAACTCCGTTTCCCTGTATTCCTGCCTGTGCAGCCCTTATCTGCATCACCATCACTTTCTCTTTCAGCTTCTTTTGCTTCAATTCAATCTCATCACTACAGTATTTCGCATATTGCAACACTTCATCAATTGGCTTTGCTTGCCAACAAATCAAATGATTCTTAATCATCTGGCTAACTTCTGCTCTTAATCCTTTGACGAACCTAAATACAAGATGATTCATGTCCTTCGGTTCAATTGTCTCAGTACCACTATAGTGTTTGAATGCCTTTAGCAGTCTTTCGTAGTAAACATGTATTGATTCCTTAACCTCTTGAGAGGTCCGGTCCATTTTCTGCCAATCAGTCAACTTCGGTGACACCTTTTGCTTCAAAAACTCAATCACCTTATGATAATACTTCATCACCTCTTCAGAGGGTGCCCCGGTCACCTTATCTCTTGCCGGCTCCTTCGTCGGCCAATCTACCCCTCTCTTGCACTCGAGCCACAGATCAGGCGGAACAATGATCTCAAACAAGGTATTCAAGTCTTCCCAGAGACACTTCGCAAGTTTCACAAACCTATCTGTTTGCTGATACCACTCGATCGGTTTCTCTCTCAATCTGGGATAATCGTTAGTAAAAGATAGGATGTCTCCTCTGGACCACAGTACATGGACTAAGACACCACCATCTGTCTCTCTCATAAGTAATATTTTTACTGATTCCAGATCGGGTGAGGCCTTGGCTTGATTAGACCCTGGACTGTCACCCTTTTCCTTATCTCTTTTCTTTGCCCACCTGCCTTCGCATTTCTCCAGTGCACCCCAAATTTGTGCACTTTGCAACAATTCTTTCAAATGTGCCTTCATTCCCGCAGACCTCATGTGCTCAAAGTCTTTGGAGTCAAAATCCAATCTGTAACTTCTTTTCAGGTGTTTAGTATTTCCGATATCAATATTGTATTTATCTGCCAGGTTCGCTAATCTCTGATGTACCTTGCCTACTTCTTTGGTAATCTTGGGACATAGGAATCTTAATTCTGCTTCTGTCTATGACGCCAATCTATTTACTCCCATTGTACCTTCCACCAACTCAGCAGCTTCTGCCCCTAATCTTACAAAGTTCAGGTATTCGTCTTGTTTTTCTTTTTCTGGTTCGACTGTAACCACTGCAGCCTTTTGTGAAGTATAAGTCTTTTCTAACCATTCATTTAGCTGTTGGACTGTGAAACCCTGTAGCGAAATGTTCCCTGCATGCATCATTGGAGAATGTGAGGTGTTTGTACTCATTGTCTGTGGAGTTAAAGCTCCTAACCCTGCCTGACGCATTGCTTCGATGGGTGCTCCCACTGGACTAAGGTCCATTAAAGACTTCGGCTGTTCAACTGATTGCTCTCCTGGGGCCATTATCTGGGGGGTTCCCATAGACCCTCCTCTTATCACATCTTGAGTCATCACTCCCTGATCAAATACGCCAGTTTTACCCTGCGCATACAATGGCACTGGTGGACCAACGTGATTGGCAACGATATGGCAGCAGGTGTCTGACCTGGTCCCAGACTCCGCGGAGCAGTAACTCCATAAGTCTGTTCCAAGGTACCTGGGACAGGTACTAATGGCGGACCAGCTACTGGGTTATACCCTGGTATCAGCTGTGGTTGCGGTTGGGACAATAATTTCGGAGTTGACTCAATCTGTACTAACTTCGATTTTGTGTATATTGGGTCTGGCGGCACTATCAGATTTGTAGTAGTCTCAAGTGCTGGAACATCTGGGTAGATTCTCTGTATCTGCAGTGGAGGTTGCAACTGTATCGGTATGTCTGGTGCAGTGGGTACACTGACACCATTCTGTATCGAAGCCGTATCACTAGTCTGTACCGTATCAGCAACTCCCTTTTCCTGCGTCTGGTTCCCAGGATCCATGCTAGTGCTTGGAGCACTATCGCTCACCGCATAAGGTGGCGGGCGATCATGTAGTAACCCATCCATAAATTCCTCATCGTCTGAATCATCTTCCTCTTCCCAAGGTGTTTTATTCTCTTTAGATTTGCCTGAGTCTTTATCTGTTTTACAGGAGGCTTTCTTTCCCTGTGTTTCTTCTCCCTGTGTTATTGCTGGGAACAGTTTTAGTCCGTCAACAATTCCCCTTCTCCACATTTTATTCTCATTATCCCATCTAGCTTCAGCATATGATTTTTCTGCCCTTCTCAGCCTTCTATGGAACCTTTCTTGTCTATGTTTAAGAGCCATCAAATCCCAAATCGCTAAAGCCTCATATTGAGCTGGCCTCGGAGGTGGTTTCTGTGTACTTAACATCCACCTTAAGTTTTCCAACACCTTTGGATTGAATGTCCCATGCTCCGGAAACGCTAAACATCCCTCCTTCTCTGTTAGTTTGCGCCACTGTATCATCCATAAACATGGTGCAACACCCTTCTCTTCCATAACCATATAAGCTGGAGTACCCTCGGTGGTGTAGGCTCCTCATCAGTTGCTCCGATATATGTGTCTCCCTTCAGAGCACTCTTAAATGCTTTAACAAAATTCATTTTGCAATTCTTATCTTGTTTGTATTTTAATCAGAAGTGACTTAGTTCCCAGGACACTCTTCACCCACCTTTCTCAACCTATTGCCTCTCACGGACGGCAGCCAATCCGTGCGCGACCCCTCTCGACGACTGACCTATCTCAGCGCGGCACCACTGACGTCACACTCACACACACTGCAGCTGACAAAGTCTTGCGGCTTGTCCACTCCTCACTAAACCCACACAAACTAATGCAAATTATTGCGAGCACTTTAAATGACAACACAAATCTGTCGGTTTACTACAGGAAGGGTAACACATTTGCTTTAGAACTTTACAGAGATTTCACTTGAAGCCTTGGCCGCTACTTTCTCCTTTTCCAAGCAGAATTCGACCCGCAAATTCTACTCTCGACTTGTCAATGGCTCATCCTAGTGCACTTTAGAACTTGCCAAATCTCCATCGAAGGTTTCACACATACGTTTCAACTCAAGCTCGACTTGTCAACCACGCCCGATTGACCTATTAAACCGCACAGATTGCAACATAAATCCAAGTGTCTTCTACACTTGTCAATATACTCCGGAGTCTTAGACCACGACGGGTCCATACAATACAACCAACCACGTGGATAATTTTGAGCACCAAGCGCCACACTCATATGAAGTACGCCGACTTCCCTACTCTCATACTGCGGAGTACGCCTACTCCTACTAAACACATATTTGTCCTAAATACACACAAATCTCGCAATCACCTGCAAAAAGGCATAAGCTAGCAAGCGCAAAAAACCCTAAACCACACACACATTATGGCTCCGAGAACATCCCCAACTCACTTAGGCAGGCTCCGAGATCCCGGGAAAGTCATGGTGAACTTAGAAACCCATCATATCTCCAATTTGCATTATCACAGAAAAACAAATTAAACAATGGTTCTCCGTCCTAGGGCCCCCAAGGGCCAAAATCGTCACTCTGCTACCAGAACTGTTAACGCGTCCCTTTATGTCAATTTTATATACATTAGGACTCGTTTTAGGCCAATGAATCTTGTGACCCAGTGGTGAGACACCGTAGGACGAGATAACTGATCAATATGTCGAGCAATATATCAATAATGTCATCAATATCCACTACCACAATACCCTTTACTTTGGTTATAGACATTAATCAATTTGTTGACGCAACCATGACCTTTCAGCCATGAATAACCACACCTTTTGATAGAATTTTATGAATTTTATTCCCTATTGATTACAATCTACTAGCAGAAATGTCAATCTCAAAACCAAGAAGCATAAGAGCATAGTCACAATATGGCAACTGTGATAAGATTTCATTAATGCAAGAATCACAAACATAAGAACATAGCATGGCGTGAACATAGATCAGAATACCAAGAATATCACGTAAGTCTCAGTTCAGCATAGCGCAACGTCAATCTTTGTCTATTTGCGTCAGTTAGAGTATTTGCGTCAGTCAGAGAGATCACCTATCCTAACCACTAATTAGCATCAGCATGTTTGGGCTTCATGGAAAATAATTTAGAACACCAATTTAGAAAATATCTAACTATGGCCTCTATTAAAAAATGAGCAGTTGGTACCTAGAAAGGAAAAGCAAACAGACAAATTACAAATCGCATTGTCATAATTACCCTCCAAGGATTAGGTCAGCACACAGGATCAGTCTTCGTCTTCAGGACATCAGTCGAATCGCCATCAGTCTAACCTCGTATAAAGGACAGGGGACACTTCCCTCATGAGGAGGAGAAGCGTAAAGGGGCAGTCTATGGGTGAGGATGGTTTATTAAGTCTCAAAATCACCAAACAGAGTGACAGAGTTTCTGGATAAAATCAGTAGCATTCCCTACCTAGTTCTAACGACCCTTCTGTGACAGGGGTTGTTATCCCTTTTTCGTAATACCTTCCCCCAAAATTCTATTGGACATTTACTATACCCCACTATCTTTAACCTATCAATTAAGCATTAGGTAATTCCAATTGTCACCCCATGATAATCCATAACATTTTGATTGGTCCTCGTAATTGACGCCTTCGGAGGTGGCACATCCAGGGGTTACTTCACCATTTGGCACGTCTTCTCAGGTCATGAGTTTCCTTTGTCCATGGTTAAACGTCCTTGTACATTACATTAATCTACTTTTGTTTCAATTTTGTACATAACTCATACTAAAGCAGCAAGCATGCGGGTGAGAACAGAATCTGGGTTGATACATGAAATGAAGAAAAGGAACAAATGCAGGGTCATGGCCCTTTGCGAGTCAGCACACTGGAAAACAGAGAAAATGCTTTAATATGAGAGCTAGGCAGCTAAATCTACAAATCACGCTAACTTAAGGCCTATGAGATTTTTTATAAAAATGCAATATCGTAATGTTAATATAAATCATAGCATGAACAGTTTTACTCATCATTGTTAGTTCACGTATATATTTGTGACCACACACATTATAGTCGTAATTCAGATGCGTGTTTAAGCAGAACACTAATTATTGTTGTTTTCTATGCAGCATCATTAATCATTGATATAAGCATTTCACTCTAATATATGTATTATTTAAACTACGCTCTCTCAACTGTACACTAAATAAATATTTGCTGGAAGCTGAAAAATTACAGGCTGTTCATTGTAGATACTTATAGATCACTGTAAATCCTGGGAATAAACCAGCAAGAAGGTGCATACATTGTTGAATTGTTTATTTCTGCAAATAAGTGTTATTCTTTGCTGTTACTGCCCGGAAATGCTCCGGTGCTATCCTATAGTTAAAAAAAATCAAAATATGTATTTAAAATTTGGTAATTAAAACCTTGCACTGGTCCTCTTGTGCACCTGCAAATCTGAAATGTGATTAATCACAGGTGTGTGGTGCATTGCAGTCTGAAGTAGATTTTGAGCTGCACAAGCACTAATTACCTAAGACAATAACAAATTATTCCAATCCGTTTGGGGATTAAAATTCAGTTAAACTAATCGAGTCACTGAGTGCAATAAGTGAGCATGTCAGTTTGGCCAGCTGTCTCAGGTCAGTCAAAGTGACATGCGCATTTAGATTTCGCCAACCTGGCTGGAGAAACTGCACAGACTCCCATGCAGTGTCTGAACGACAGAACAAGCCAATCAGACCATTCCTGGTGCTGCTCTCATGCTATGAATAGCATGAAAGCAGTGTCAGGATTGCATGGGGAGCCTGGGCTGGTATCCTCCGGGACTGCTAGGACACCATTAGAAAAGGGGTAAGGCAGCCGGCTGCAGTGGTAGGAACAGGTATGTTTTTTTTATTATTATTTTTTTTTTCCCCCTTCATCGTCCACCCCCGGCCTCCTCCCCGCCCCACCCCTTGAGATTTGCGGGGGCCGCCGATGGGTGGCAAGAAGTACATTCTGAATGGCCTTTCAACAGACCAATGGATGACGAGGATAGGCCAGAAGCAACATTACCAACCCACAGGAGAAGATGGAGGTGATACTGATCCAGCTTGCGAGACGACGCAGAGGACAGCAACAACTACAGCAATCACCACCACCACAGTGCAGCCCACAATAGCAACGCAGAAGGCAGGAGAGGGTCTTTAGAACCAGGACAACCCTCTGTGGCCTCAGGGACCAGAACATCCTAAGGACCTACAGACTGAGCTGGCAAGCTGTACAACACCTGCTGCACCACATTGAGCCACAAATCACAGCCAGCTTGCAGACCCCACACAAAATACCACCTGTGACAAAGCAGCTAGGTGTCCTGCACTTGCTGCCAAGTGGCTCATTCCAAACAACGTGTGCCCTGGTTGCAGTTGTCTCCCAGGCGCCATTCTGTGCATTCCTCCCAAACATGTTAGATGTTATAATCTCCCTGACACCTGGCCACATCAGCTTCCCCAACACCCAGCAAAAGCAGCAGGAGACAAAACAGGGGTCCTACCAAATCCATGGCTTCCTGCATGTGCACGGTGCAATTGACTGCACTCATGTCCGGCTTGTACCACCTGCAGCAACCGAGCACTTATACTGGAATTGCAAGCACACACATTCCATTAATGTGCAGGGCACAGTGGACCACCGGGGACTATTCATAAACAATTTTGGCCAAGCATCCTGGGAGTGTCCATGACGCCTTCATATTACGGCACAGAAGGATCAATGAACAATTCCAGGATGGACAATATGGAAATGGCCTACTTGTGGGTAAGTCAACAAACCTAGCAATATGCACACAACACACCAATCCTGTAGGACACACAAGACAAACACCACTACATTAACACATGGCCAGGGTAACACTGATGTGCATGTAACAATACAAATGCACTATGCTGTAGTACAGCACATTCAGTGCACACCACAAACAAATACACCCACATGTACATAACACACCCAGTATTTGACAGGCTCACCACGTGAAGGACAGGTGCAGACATGTACCATTTGCTAACAGAAGAACTACACAGACCACTAAAAGTGCCCACAGGTTGCCTACTATGTACACTTCACACACAGTACACCAAATAAAGAATAGCACAGCCATGTCAATGGCATACACCATGCTCATGTTATGTAAGTTCCATATAGGCACAGATCCCTCAAATCATGCCGTGCATGTCACTGCCAGAACAAAATTCAAATCCAGACAACTGCTGCCTATACCAACTATATCTCATCAACACATATCTGACTTACCTGTAGTGTGCATAGACATCTGCCTGACGCATTGACTCACACACGTAGGAATACAAGATCAATGCCCATCACATCCAATGTGCCAGACGTGTGATAAGTGGCACCGCACCTACTGTAGTGTCACCTCACATGCACCACTTACTGACCCACAAGACCATCATGTCTGTACCAGATACAATAAATGGCCCACCATGGGACAGTCACTGTCAGATAGTGCAGATCATGGATGCCGTAGTGGGACCCTGTAGGAGAATACAGGACATCACTGACCTCACATGCACTGTGCCAAGGGACACATTTGCTAAGTAGCTGAGCTCCATTCCATAGCCTGCACTGTGCAATGTTGAATCATGTGTTGGAAGATAAGAGTGACACTGGTAGTTATGTTGATCATCCTGAAACAATGGGCTACACACCCCTGGACACCTGATGGCTGCCACTCTGGATCACCAAGGGACCTATGTAAAAGCCCACAGTGCCATTGTCATGGCCTGCACTGTATGTACAACTTGGCAAATAACCATTTTTTAATGACTTGAAGACACATTCTAAATCGGCCACCCTCCCATGCAGTATGTAGCATGGAAGGGGTGTGCAATGTGTCTTGCTGCAGGTCTGTCACCACAAAATACATAGCATTGTGATGGTGTCACCTAAAACCTGAGGCAGTGCCAACATCAAACACCACCCCAGGGGTGCCGTTTGCAGGCTGCAATAAGGAAGTAGACTGTGCTTTGAGCTCATATGCTTGTGCCACCAATGCATGATGCATACTGCTGCACACACAGACAGAGCCCATGGTCCATGAAAACAGCATATGTGTAGGGCGGTGTCCCTTCCTGCACAGATACATCCAACTCAACAGGGCAAGTAGCCAAGTACCCTTGTGCAAGGTTGGTAGTTTAGGCGCTCGGCTGCATATGAGCAACTGGTGCAGGGGACAACAAAGGGTTGCCTAGTAACATGTCACACATGGGGCATTCTTGCATAGTCAAAATGTTGCAGGACAGTGCTGCCAATTTTGGAGACGTGGTGTACATTTAAATGGGCCTAAGTGTTGCACATCATCTGCAATGACACATGTCAAAATGGATGGGATGTCCAGGCTCTGTAGTGCTACCATGTTGCCACCACATCTGACCCCATTGTGTTGTGAGGATGTGTCATGTCCTCTCTAGTGATAGCACATTGATACATAGGCGCACTACACAACGCATAGTACATACATACGGACCATCAGTTAGGAATCCAAATCATATGTCCCAGGTCCTTGAGCCAAACACAAGATTTTCATGTCCAACAACCCAGTGCTGAGAAGACCTTACACAAAGGCCAGGAACTTACACCATTCCACAAACACATATAAGTCACAACCAACTCAAAATATCCACTGCCATGCTACATGACAAACCTGTTGCAAGCTGTAAGGAAATGCCTCCTTGGCATGGTTACCACCTGACTTTTTGCCTTTGCTGATGCTATGTTTTGAATTGAAAGTGTGCTGAGGCCTGCTAACCAGGCCCCAGCACCAGTGTTCTTTCCCTAACCTGTACTTTTGTTTGCACAATTGGCACACCCTGGCATCCAGGTAAGTCCCTTGTAACTGATACCCCTGGTACCAAGGGCCCTGATGCCAGGGAAGGTCTCTAAGGGCTGCAGCATATCTTATGCCACCCTGGAGACCCCTCACTCAGCACAGACACACTGCTTGCCAGCTTGTGTGTGCTGGTGAAGACAAAACGAGTAAGTCGACATGGCACTCCCCTCAGGGTGCCATGCCAACCTCACACTGCCTATGCAGTATAGATAAGTCACCCCTCTAGCAGGCCTTACAGCCCTAAGGCAGGGTGCACTATACCATAGGTGAGGGTACCAGTGCATGAGCACTGTGCCCCTACAGTGTCTAAGCCAAACCTTAGACATTGTAAGTGCAGGGTAGCCGTAAGAGTATATGGTCTGGGAGTCTGTCAAGCATGAACTCCACAGCACCATAATGGCTACACTGAAAACTGGGAAGTTTGATATCAAACTTCTCAGAACAATAAATGCACACTGATGCCAGTGTACATTTTATTGCAAAATACACCCCAGAGGGCACCTTAGAGGTGCCCCCTGAAACCTTAACCAACTACCTGTGTAGGCTGACTGGTTTTAGCAGCCTGCCACACTCGAGACATGTTGCTGGCCACATGGGGAGAGTGCCTTTGTCACTCTGTGGCTAGTAACAAAGCCTGCACTGGGTGGAGATGCTTATCACCTCCCCCTTGCAGGAACTGTAACACCTGGCGGTGAGCCCCAAAGGCTCACCCCCTTTGTTACAGCACCACAGGGCATTCCAGCTAGTGGAGTTGCCCGCCCCCTCCGGCCACGGCCCCACTTTTGGCGGCAAGGCCGGAGGAGATAATGAGAAAATCAAGGAGGAGTCACTGCCCAGTCAGGACAGCCCCTAAGGCAACCTGAGCTGAAGTGACTCTGACTTTTAGGAACCCTCCATCTTGCAGATGGAGGATCCCCCCCAATAGGGATAGGAATGTGACCCCCTCCCCTTGGAAGGAGGCACAAAGAGGGTGTAGCCACCCTCAGGGCTAGTAGCCATTGGCTACTGCCCTCCCTGACCTAAACACACCCCTAAATTCTGTATTTAGGGGCTCCCCTGAACCTAGGAACTCAGATTCCTGCAACCTAAGAAGAAGAGGACTGCTGAACTGAAAAACCCTGCAGAGAAGACGGAGACACCAACTGCTTTGGCCCCAGCTCTACTGGCCTGTCTCCCCCCTTCGGAAGAAAACTGCTCCAGCGACGCTTTCCCCAGGACCAGCGACCTCTGAATCCTCAGAGGACTGCCCTGCTCTAAAAGGACCAAGAAACTCCCGAGAACAGCGGCCCTGTTCACCCAAGACTGCAACTTTGTTTCCAAAGAAGCAACTTAAAGACAACAGCATTTCCCGCCAGAAGCGTGAGACTTGCAACTCTGCACCTGACGCCCCCGGCTCGACTTGTGGAGAAACAACGCTTCAGGGAGGACTCCCCGGCGACTCCGAGACTGTGAGTAACCAAAGTTGTCCCCCCTGAGCCCCCACAGCGACGCCTGCAGAGGGAATCCCGAGGCTCCCCCTGACCGCGACTGCCTGACTCCCAGATCCCGACGCCTGGAAAAGACCCTGCACCCGCAGCCCCCAGGACCTGAAAGATCGGAACTCCAGTGCAGGAGTGACCCCCAGGAGGCCCTCTCCCTTGCCCAGGTGGTGGCTACCCCCAGGAGCCCCCCCCTTGCCTGCCTGCATCGCTGAAGAGACCCCTTGGTCTCCCATTGATTCCAATTGAAAACCCGACGTGTGTTTGCACACTGCACCCGGCCGCCCCCGTGCTGCTGAGGGTGTACTTTCTGTGCTAACTTGTGTCCCCCCAGTGCCCTACAAAACCCCCCTGGTCTGCCCTCCGAAGACGCGGGTACTTACCTGCTGGCAGAATGGAACCGGGGCACCCCCTTCTCCATTGAAGCCTATGCGTTTTGGGCACCACTTTGAACTCTGCACCTGACCGGCCCTGAGCTGCTGGTGTGGTAACTTTGGGGTTGCTCTGAACCCCCAACGGTGGGCTACCTTGGACCCAAACTTGAACCCCGTAGGTGGTTTACTTACCTGCAAGAACTAACAATTACTTACCTCACCTAGGAACTGTGAAAATTGCAGTGTGTCTAGTTTTAAAATAGCTATATGTGATTTATTTGAACAGTATATATGCTATTGTGATTATTCAAAGTTCCTAAAGTACTTACCTGCAATACCTTTCATTTGAGATATTACATGTAAAATTTGAACCTGTGGTTCTTAAAATAAACTAAGAAAATATATTTTTCTATACAAAAACCTATTGGCCTGGACTTGTCTCTGAGTGTGTGTTCCTCATTTATTGCCTGTGTGTATGTACAACAAATGCTTAACACTACTCCTTTGATAAGCCTACTGCTCGACCACACTACCACAAAATAGAGCATTAGTATTATCTCTTTTTGCCACTATCTTACCTCTAAGGGGAACCCTTGGACTCTGTGCATACTATTCCTTACTTTGAAATAGTGCATACAGAGCCAACCTCCTACACAAGCCTTAACAACAAATTATTCCTTTAATCTTTTGCAGCGGATCGGGATTATGGCATACAGCAATGGATAATGACTCCATTTCCCAACCCAAGCACAACAGCAGAGCGTGCATATAATCAGGGACATTGGAGGACACAGACTATTGTGGAGAGGACATTTGGCATCCTGAAGTCAAGATTCAGGTGCCCAGACATCACAGGAGGCAGCGTCCTATATGCCCCACACATCGTCTGCAAGATCATAATGACATGTGCTATCCTGCACAACATATGTGTGCGGATAAGCGTCCCCTTGTATGAGCAGGTTGATGATCTGCCTGAGGGGGAGGAGGAGGATGGTGGTGAAGAAAATGAGGAGAAACAGCACAACACAGCTGCTGGGATACGCTGCAAACTGCACATAGTTGATAACTTCTTCACTTAAAAATCACTTCACTCACCTTGTACATTTTTCTCAATAAAAACCTCACTTATTCATACAATCTCCACAACATATACCTCAGGATTGTGAGTCTAACCTCAGGGAGCATGTTACAACGCTAATCTGAAAAGTACTGTTGCAACATCACATGTGATGCGTAAGATTGTACTGCTACCATCACACACATCACAAGTAGCCTCATCACTTGAATGTGACAACTGAAGGACACAATCTATGGACCACAACATATGAATTAAATCCACGTAATCAACTTGCACAACAACAACTCATCACACACAACTACAACATGTCCAAATAGGAGGTAAACAAGGGCCCACACATGAGGCAGTGGATGTCAGAATTTAGCAAGAGAGTAATGTTTGAACAGACCACTGTCACAACTCAGTGTGAGTTGCAATGGCTGCATAGAGCATGTGTGACAAGGAGAGGGGACATCATTGGTGTTAGACTTTTCATCCTTGGCATGGTCTCCCATAACTTTTTTCTCTGTTCCCCAGATTGTTGATGTGTGCTGGACTCTGATTTTGCTGTTTTTGTTACTCTGGGCACTTTACCACTGCTAACCAATGCTAAAGTGCAAGTGCTCCTTTACAAAATGTGTATGTAATTAGCTTATCCATGATTGGCATATTTGATTTATTAGTAAGTCCCTAGTACAGTGCACTAGAGGTCCCCAGGGCCTGTAAATCAAATGCTACTCGTGGGTCTGCAGCACTGGTTGTGCCACCCACATAAGTAGCTCTGTAATCATGTCTCAGACCTGCCATTGCAGTGTCTGTGTGTGCAGTTTTAACTGTATATTTGACTAGTACCCACTTGCCAGGCCTAAACCTTCCAGTTTCTTTCATGTCAGACTCCCCTAAGGTATGCCCTAGGTAGCCCCAAGGGCAGTGGGCAGTGTATAGTTAAGGTAGGACATATAGTAATGTGTTTTATATTCCTGACAGTGAAATATTGCTAAATTAGTTTTTCACTGTTGCAAGGCCTGTCCCTCTCATAGGTTAGCACGGGGCAACCTTTAAATCTGATTAAAGTGTAGATTCCCTTTGGGAGCGGATGGACATGTGGAGCTTGGGGTCTCTGAGCTCACAATTTAAAAACACTAGACAGTTACACAAAGGGAGCTGGGGTGTAGTCTGCATTTCTTGTTGAGCCATCTGTGCTAGGAGGGAGGGAAGGAGTGGTCACTTACACCTGAAAGGGCTGTGCTTGTCCTCATGCAATGCAGTCTCCAACCCCCTGGTGAGTGTCTGGATCTTCAGAATCAAGAGAGACTTTGCTTTGAAGTAGGCCTACATCAAAGGAGAAAATGGGTATAAGAAGGGCACACAAAACCACAGACTTTAGAACACTTCTGGAAACCAAGAGGAACCTCTGCCTGGAGAAGAGCTGAGGAAGAAGAGCTGCCCTGCCTGTGACTGTGCTTTTTGGAGCTATCCTGCATTTGCTGCTTCTGCCAGAGTAAGAGGGCAAAGACTGGACTTTGTGTGCCTTCCATCTTGAGAAGAAATCTCCAAGGGGTTGATTTAGAGCTTGCCTCCTGTTGTTTGAAGTCTCAGGGACAGCAAAGACTTCTCTCTGCCAGCACCTGGAGTCTCTGGAAAGACGCCTACTCTGCCCTGAAAGGAGAAGCTGGCAGCCTAAGAGTAGGAAATCCACACACAGAGCACTGTGCGGGAAAAAGATTGACGCAACTCTGATCTGCGACTGCAGAATCGACGCACGGAGCAGGAGAAATGACGAGCAGCACCGCTGACAGAGGCTGGGAGATCGCAACCCGCGCTGCGTGGTTTTTGGATCATCGAGCGGCTGGATTTCTGACGCAAGCACCGCTGGGTGTGTGAAAACAACGCAAAGCCTGCCCGGTCCCGAGAGTGCTGACCGGATCGACGCATCGCTGTCCTGCGGAGAGAAGAATCAACACGCCCGACCCGACGAAAGGAAAAACGACGCAAGATTTCGCTCGTAAGTGAAATCGACGCATCGCAAGCCCTTTTTGACGCACACTCACCCGTGCTGGGTTATTTTTGACGCACCCAAGGTACATTTTCACGCTAACAGTGTTAGTCTGTGTTTTAAACTACATAAAGACTCGTTTTGCTTTTTAATTGATAACTTGACTTGTGTATTGTGGATTTTTGTTGTTTTGGTCTTGTTTTGTTTAGATAAATATTTTCTATTTTTCTAAACCTGTGTTGTGTCATTTTGTAGTGTTTTCGTTAAGTTACTGTGTGTTTTGGTACAAATACTTTACACCTACCACTCTGAAGTTAAGGCTACTGCTCGTGCCAAGCTACCAAGGGGGTAAGCAGGGGTTAGCTAAGGGTGATTCTCTTTTACCCTGACTAGAATGCGGGTATTTGCTTGAACAGGGGGTAACCTGACTGTCAACCAAAGACCCCATTTCTAACAATTGGTAACAATGGTCATCATGATTAGGCCAGGTATGATAAGCAATGGAATAACTTGGGCCTGCGCAGTACATCCATGGTAATCAGTCCTGCCAATGCCATGGGGCCCAATCCTGACACAGGGTACACATGACCTCACACTTTACACAGACACGTCTGGAATGCACATCAGAATGGATAAGAACATATGCAGCTAGGGCTGCAGGTCCACCATACAAAAACAACAACCATTGCTAAATGTAATGAGTTTAATCAAACATTTATGGACAAAACATAATATGAGTGGCATGTAGGCAGAGTGTGTCAATCACAATATGTACCAAATATGTGCACATGTCAGACATATGTGTAGTCCACACACAAGTCACCATAAACTCAAAATCTACATATGGAGACAGTTGTCGGGTAACATTTCCTAGGTAGCATTAATCAGCCATCATCAACAATGCCTGAGCTGTGTATGTCGTCTTAAATGTTATGCTCTGTAAGACAACTACATGCATCACATAAGTAAACACAATTCACAATCACAAACCAGAACTATTGCATGGTACTGACTGCCAGACATATGTGGATACACTGTTGTCACACATGCATACATATGCACGATGTGAACTATTTGCATGCTGTTGACTCTGCAACAGACACATCGGTGTAACAGACCAATCACACCCACATCACATTGTTGGATGGACTACCACATGCAGCCATACACAATATGTCACACTGCAGCATAGCCCATTCAATTTCTATGTTGATACAGGGTGCATCCATAGACAATGGAACATAATCACACAATCAGGAATAGAGTCAAAGAAATTGATGCAAATGAGTCTCAAACATCCGCAAATGCAAATAATATGATCCATGGGCCCTTAGCATGAATTCCACCTTCACACTCTTCTCAATGCTGATTTTCTGTTAATTTGACACATAAAGGTAATGCGTCAAAATAAAAGACACACGTAGGTCATGCGTCCAAAATACGCACACAAATATCACCTGCCTCAAATAAATTCACGCATGACAGAAAACGTGACGCAAGGGGACAGGAAGTGATGTAATAGGAAATCCTGTTTACAGGCATGGTACAGTGGGTGTACTTTCACTTTCTCTTTACAGTCTGTGCCTCTTTTGACCATGTGGTTGTGTCCTGGAGTCGGTGGTGTGATTTTCCTGCATTTTGTATCTTGTGGTGTCCCTCCTGCTGTGTTTTTTTCTATTTTTGACTGTACTTTGTCCCAGTGTCAGTAAATTTGTGTTTTTTTGTTTATAATTGTACTTGTACTGGGGGGTGTCTGTCCGGGATAGTTGATAAGTTGAGTTAGTTGGGCTAAATTTGGGGGCCTTAAGTTTCATTATATATTCATTTTATTTTTTGTTGTCATCAACCTGTACCTAGATAATATGTCTGGTAGGGGGAGGTTGACAAGGATGGGAGAGGAGGAGTTGGGTGGCTTTGTGTGGTTGGTAGCCCACTACCTGCCATTGATGTTGGAGATAGTGGGCCAGGTAATTCAAGGTTACCGGACCGAGGCGAGGAGGATGTGGTGGGGTAAGGTGCTCCACCACCTGAAGAGGGTATTTCACAGCACCAGGAGTGAGCACCAGCTGAAGCACCCCTCGGCAGATCTGGTGGTGATCAGTGGCCCAGTTGGTGAGTCTCCCATTGGCATACTATTTACTGTTCAATGCTCTTGAATGACGTAACAGATGTGTTGGAGTGCTGCATGCAATGCATGTCAACAGGTTGCATGCTACCAGAACGAAGTGTAACTGAAGGTCAGATGGCTGGTGAATCATGCACAACCATCACTAAGTCACACATTTTGGGGGCCATGGCAACACCTGTGCCCCGGCATAGTGTCATGTATGATACGCCACGACACCGCCAGCCTACCATATTTAACTGGATTGGGTCAATAAAGTAGGGAAATGCATGTATAGTGCTGCACTGTCATCATTTCACACACATGATCCCTGCCATCATGTTAGCTAAGGGGGCTTACCCCCCATAGGGGGCAATGTAAATGGGGCATTTGATACCATCTGACAACTTTGCCAAATCAGTCATGGATTACTCAACACATGATCATTGCAGACTAATAATTGAGCTGCATGTCCATCACAAAGTGACTGTGGGTGCCTTGCAGGACAAGCCTAAATACCTGAGTCAATTGTCCTGCAAAGCACCAGGGTAGTGTCATGTATTTGTCACCCAACCCCCCCTCATACCATGAAGTTCCATCTTCTAGTGATTGTCAGCATATGGTTGTTGCACGGTGTAGCACTACATTAGTCTCAGGCCCAGTGTAAGTGTGCATATGTGTAGCTCTCCTTCACCTGTGTCAGTGTCATCGTGAGTTTGCAGTGGTGTGTCTGTGGCACTGTTTTACACCAGGATAACTTGCTTACTCCACTGAAATAGTACACTCTGTAATATGTTGTCCACTAGTAGTGACAGTGATATGACACTAAGCATGGTTTTCCATCCAAATCTTACAAGTGGACCTGCCCCCTACACCATCGGAGAAGTGGCAAGATTTGAGGACCCAGGTGTATCCAGTAAGTGTGATAATGTGTGTCCTGTGTAGTAATTAAGGGTTTAGTGTGTGTTGCACACAATGCTAGATGTGATAAGCTGTCAAATGACCACATCTCAAAGTAGGGTGGATTGTGACACTTTGTCCCATTTAAAGGTTCCCCATGCACGAGCCGAGAGTCATATCTTGTGAGACTTGTGGTGCTCAATGTGCAGCATTGTGTAAACAAGGTGATGAAAGCCACATGTTGGGCCATACGTGACTAAGAAGTGCAACGATGTGAGAATATTGGCCCAGGGACACACCGTCATTCTCACAACATGATGATGCACCATTTTGAACACAATTTGGTGCATTCCTGTAGGACAGGGTGGGCAACTGTCCATATTTTGTACTCCATTTATGTAACACTTATGTGGAATGTAATAGACATGCATGCAGGTCAAGACCAGAAGTGTGCTGGCATGGATATCGGTGTGTCTTGAATAGTATTGGCAGATGAGGTATTGATGAGTCTACACCTGGCTACATGAATGTAGATGTGATAGACCTATGGATAACAGCTTCATAGTTGTCAGCCTTACTAACATATGGTCCACTCCCTGACTCCATGTATGAGTAGGCATGCCTTGGAGGATGACCAGGGCAGTTGAGATGATGAATTGTATGGCCATTCCCCCCGGAGGCACTGGGGGGGGAGGAACAACAAGTGTGTAGGTAGATGTGATGCTCACAGTGTAGGTGACAGTCATATTGATCAGGCTTGCATGTGTACCTAACAACACTTACCCCTTATGGTTACCAACTGCATCCTATACTCCCGATACCATATTCAAGTTACTGGTGATGTATGGTTGAAAATTGACACAGATGATGAGGAGTTTTGGCCCTGATCTATGTGAAGTTGATGCTGCTGTTGCATTGTTACACATGGTACAATATCAATGCACACCTAATTTGGTTTGGTTCCTAATCTTGTTGTGTATCACTTTGGTGTCAATGAAATGATGCTAAGGCAGTGTTGTCATTGTATTTATCAGGGCCATTGTCTTTTCCGGAATGTGAGTTGGAGTGCATGGGCAATTAGATATAGAGTGTAAGCTAATAATCTGTACATACTCCACACAATGATGACACTGATGGTTGCCTGTCTCAATTTAACAGCTGCCAACATGAACAATGAGTAACTGCGGGCATTTCAGAAAAGGGCAGTCCGCTATAGACACATCCTGGCAGTGGAGTCTGGGTTCCGGAGGATGGCACGCCGTGATCAGAGAGAGAGATCCACCGGGGAATGGCGGGCATTCACCCAAGGGGGACCCACACTGGCAGTGGCCACGCAGAGAGGACCAAGCTCCACAGCTGTGCAGGAGGGCACGACTGCCACCACCACTACAGCCCCAGCTGCTACACCGTCCATGTCTGTACCACAGCCCACACCACCTGCTGCCATGGACATGAAAATGATCAAAGATCTACAGTGGGATGTTACACTGGTCCTGAAAAAGTTGGACAGTCTGGAGACGGAGGCAGCAGCAAACAAGAAAAGACTTAAGTTCATCAAAAAAAACCTCAAGAGGGCAAAGCTGTAATTGTCTTTGTGACTGTCACCCCTAGTTCTGTCCCCTCTCTCCTCATTTGTTTTAATGTTTTATAGTGGGTTTTAGGGGGTTAGTGTCAGGTTAGATTAGGTTAGAAGTTTAGTTAGGATAAGTGGGTTTGGGGGGTTCTACTTTCAAAATGTTACTTTGTGGGTGGGTGGGTGGTTGGGGGTAATGTTGGGGCATTTATGTGTTGTAGAAAAAAAATATTTAAATTAAATTAAAAAAAATACCCCAACATATATATTTGTTTAGATATAGGTAGTATATATGTAGTTTAGTCTATGTTATCCTGTATGTGTCTCGCAATTTAAGGGGGTGGGGGGCATGTTGGGGTATTTATGTGTTGTAGAAAAAAATATTTACATTTTTTTTCAAAAAAATACCCCAACATATATATTTGTTTAGATATAGGTAGTATATATGTAGTTTAGTATATGTTGTCCTGCATCTGTCTCGCAATTTAAGGGGGTGGGGGGCCAATGTTTAGAGTGTGTTGTTAAATGTGTTAGGTACATTTAGAATAGGGTAGTAAGGGTCAATGTGCGGGGTGGTGGTGCTACCGGCACATGTCTAGGTACTGTTGGGACAGTTGCAATGACTTGTGTATTGTGAGATGCAGCACACGTGTTTGGGCAATGAGGCAAGGCAGTTGCAAGGTGTTACTGCAAGGGACACCACCATTACATTACCCAAGGAATGACTACCTAGTCTCTGAAGTCTTGGACTTGTTGGTAGGGTTGATATGACTATATAGGGGTGTTGTGATGACACAATCAGAGGCACAGTGATTATACATGCCATCCATCCCATGTGCTGCATATGTACATGTAGGTATTTAGGCCTGGTGATCGACATATGTCCAGGTTGTGTATGTGTTATAGTGCATGGCATTACCAAGGCATAGGTACATGTGTAGCTTAGGTCAGCATGGTGCATCCTGCTTGATGTGCAATGTGTCCCTCTGCGCTCCTTTGACATGCATTGTGTGAGTCCTATGTGCCTCCCCCTTCTTGCACTTGACATTTTAGCATTTCCCCCAAGCAACTTATTCTGCATTTGTGGTGTTTCCTGGTAGTCTGCACTGAACTGTCCTGCGATTCCTGTGAAGAGTTCCTCCGGGATGACCTCTGCAACCATCTCGTCCAAGTCCTCTTGTGGTGCTGTACTCCTACCTCCAGTTTGCAGTACTGCCTTCCTGTTCCTTGCCATTTTTTCCTTTGTCCTTCGCTTGCAGTCATGCAAGCATTACTTTCGCTCTATTACGATTCTCCTGACCTCTGCCACACTGTTAATCTTGTCTACTATCTGCTGCCAAATTGCCTCTCTCCTCCCAACTGGCAATTTTGAGGTGACAAAGAGTTGATTGTGATGCTCTGTCACCTCTCTCACCAGTATTTCATGCTCCTCCGCACTGAAACAGCACTTACTCTATTTCTTCTCCCTCCCCTGGGTCTTTTCTGTGTCCTGGTTGATTGGGGTCTCTCCTGGCTTCCTGGGTCCATTTTGCCTCTCCTTTGCACTGTTTTCTCCGTTAGCGTCTGTATTTGACGCAGTTGCGGGCAAAAATGGTGCTTGTCCATTTTGCGACATGTTTATATGTCATAAAACGGATTAGTCATTTTTCCGGCGTTAACGCCATTTTGCCTTACGACAAGGCGCAATGGTTAACATTGAGAAAAATGACACTAAACTGTTTTTAGCGCTACCCAGCGTTATAATATAAATATGACGCCAGGGTGGCGTTAAATAATGGCACTAGTCAGCGCTAAACTTTTTGACGCAAAATTGCATTAGCGCAGTTTTGCCTCAAGAAGTATAAATCAGGGCCTAAAGGTGCAAGAACCCAAAGCTAATTCAGTGAATTGATTACAAGGGGATAGCCACAGGTCCCTACAACCGTTGTCAAGGACCGGTTATAATTCCTGCTTAGAGAACCTCAAGTGGGTCCACTATGTACAACAGAAATAACAATTCAGTTCAGATCATTTAAATTCTAATCAAAATCTTTATGAAAAAACTAAAACAATCTAAAAAAAACATCAAGGCAAAAAAAAACAATATGCTGAAACAAACTTAAATATAAATAAGAGGAGCAAGGAAAAGGAGGAGGGTTTGATTCAAACCGAGGACACCCTTTTACCCCTGAGCCTACACATGCGCATTACAAACCTAAAAACGGCAAATACAATACACCTCCTTGTATCGCTTCTGAGTATTCTAAACATGATCTTATAGTTTCTAAGCCCCAGATGACGACAGTTAAGCTGTGCAAAATCATACAACATGCTCAGCCACTTCCTCTTCTCCCTGACAAAAGGGACAAATGATGATTGAAGCAGAACAGACATGCTCCCATTTAGCTGTAAAGGAGCAAATCGGTAGCAATTCTAAGCAAACATTTATGTACAGGGATCTGGCATAGGGGGGCTCAATCTCGTCCATGTAAGATTCCAATAAATAGCCTTCTTTAAACTCCCATAAATATGTGGTAAGAGAGCCCTCCTTGGGAAGACTCATGTCACGCTGGTCTACAAAATAATAGAATGCTCTTTTGAAGGTCTGCTTAGAGACTGAAGCATGATCTGGAGATCATTCTGGACGAATATGCCTTAAGCTATCCCTCATAGCCCATAACCAGGGGATCTTACTAGCCCTGACATCCTCGTCACCTCTTCAAGAACTCTTTGAAAAGAGATCAATTCAGGAGCTACCCAAACAACAACGGTTTCACGCTTTCCACATTACCTAACCACCTCAATGCAAGACCTAAATCTAACGAGTCGCAAAGGAGTACTAGCTGGGAGATTATTTAAACTCCTTATGAAGCGATTTTCGACTGCTTCAAGGAACCTAACTTGTAGTTGGCCCCAAAGCTCACCACCATACAAGGAAGATCATTAATATAAAGAAGGAAAGGTGTTGGGGCCAGCACACAGCCCTGTCTCACTCCCCGGTTGACAGATATGGGACCAGTTAACTTGCCCTGAGGGCCACATCTTACCTGCACATAATTGTTAGTATGCAATCTAACAATTACTTCCAGCAAATAGTCAGTGTCCCCCATCTCTGTCAGAACCCTCCACAATGCTCCTCTTGGCACTAAATCAATGGCAGCTCGAAGGTCGACAAAAATTACATAAAGTCAGCCACCGCTCAGTCACATACTTCCAGTACAAAAGTTGTAGACGAAAGACCAGCTCAATGGTGCCAATACTGTCACGAAACCCAGCCTGAAGCAGATTTAAAACATCTGTGTCTACCATCCAGTCTCACAATCCTTTCAATACAATAGGACTGAACAGATTTTGTGGACTAGCTACAAAGCTGACTGGCCTATAATTAGCTGGATAGGATGCACATCCCTTCCTATAAATTGGAATTATTTAAGCCCCTGCCCACATGGTCAGAATAGGAGCACCAGCCAATAAAGAATTGAAGAATGCTACAAAATAAGGGCACCATATATCCATGAACATTTTAAACAAGTCAAGAGGCACTTTATCCAATCCTGGGGCTTTGTATGAAGAGATCGATTCCAAGGCAATAAGGACTTTTGCAGTCAATACATAAGTTGCCGTGTAATGCTCCAGGGTGGGGGAATTCTCAACTGGCAGCATTTCAGGGGAGTCAGCACTGCGCCTCATAACCTGATGTCCCACGCAGGGGGTGTCCATAGATGGCAAAGCGGCAGACACATCCTAAGAAGCTGAGCCCTGTTGTGGATTGAAGGGTTCAGCAACGACATTCTCCTCAGCATATAAGTGGGTGAAATGCCCTACGAAAGCTTCCACCAAAGTATTAATGTCTAGGACGGCGTGAAATTCCATACCCCCCTTACTAGACTCCAAAAAGTGCAATGGTCTTTGCATCTTAAGGCATCCAATAGTGAAGCCCTCTATTGTTTTCCCATGCTTGTTTTGCTTGGGTAATAGCGGCTTTATAAAAAAAATCTGGCACCTTTGATGGCTAATCTTTTGCCAGCTTTGAAGGCCCTTAATAGGGTGGCCCTTGCTTCCCTACAGGTCTTCGTATACCAATAGACCTCCCTTTTCTTTGGCCCTGCACTTGCTGAATCTCTCGTAAGTAGTGACCTTAAAGAGGCAAACATAGTACTACTTATATCACATGATCGCTGAGGGACCTGATTGGTTACTTGAAGCAATCGCAGCTCCCACATCAACCAAGCCAGCAGTCACAGTATACTTTTGAAAGTTTCTTTAGGATCCACTTTACCCTATGCTTATTACAGGCAGGAACAAGCCTCCTGTCCAAAACCTCATTCGGGGCTTTACACAATGGCAGCTCCTCAGTTTGGGTGGAGGAGCGCCGTTCGCAGCCAGCAGCGTCGTTTTCTTTGAAAGGGGCGGGGAAAGGGGGTGACGTGCACTAAGGGCAGCACATGTATATTTGGCCGGCAGTCTCGGGCCGGGCAAACACACATCCGCTGCAGGCTCCCTGCAGCCCAGCAACACAGTTACTGGTCTGGAGAGAGCCTGCACGGCACTTCCAGCCAATCCTGATGCTGCTCTGAGCAGCATCAGGATTGGTGCAGGGCAGGATGGGAGGATGTGCCTCCTGCGAGGAGCGTTGAGGGACAGAGGAGCAGCAGAGGAGGAAAGTGATTTTTTTTTTTTTTTTTAAATAAAATGTTTATTCTCTCCCCCCCTCCTGCACCTCCCCGTCCCACCCCACCCCTTCCGCGTCCCGCAAGGCGTTACTGGCTTTACAAAGTGAATCACCAAAGGAGGTCATTGTTAAACAAAATGCATTATGATCACTGTCCAGCCTCAGGGTTACCACATCAATTATAAGTGGCCATAGTCTAAAATCCAATAGAATGTAAGCGATTGAGCTGGTGCAATGTGGGCAATTGAAGGGTGATACCCCCTTATCTAATTTGGATCTCCCATTGCATGCCCGAAGCCCATCGTTCAAGGTGAATGTGTTCAACTGGAGGACCGATGGAGTCCATCTCTTCACAGGAGGCAGGGTAACCCCAAGGACTCTCCAGACAATGTCTTCTTCCCTGATAGAAACCTCAGTGGAGGCTATCAGGGGTTTAGATTTACAAGTAAAATCATCAACAGTAGTTTTATAAAAGCTTGGATCCACATCACTCAGAAGCCCATCACCCAAATTAATTCCTTGCAGCTCCTCTCCACCATCTCCTGGCCTACAATACAAACTAAATAGATGGTACACCCCACCCGAGGGAAACGTTAGTGCTATACATTAAATATCAAGTCTAGCCAATTTGATTTCCTTAAACCTACATTGCAGGGCAGACTTAACGCAAATAGTAAGCCCCCCAGACGGCCTCCCTTTCCCTGAAGTGGAAGCAGGCACAAAAAGGGCCCCCGGGGTGCAGGGCTCAAAGTTGGGCAGAGTACAGCTGGATCAGATGGCCCCTGCATGGATGTAAAAAAGCTGGGTCTCAAGGAATCTAGTCCGACATGCTCCCTACATAAACCATCCTCCAACCCCTCCCCAATCAAATACACAACTAGGGGACTGCTGCAACCATCACCCAACACTGGGCGTCAGTCCTGGCCATCCAAATCAGTTAAAGCTGTATACCTATTGGTGGTAAAAAGTGGTAATCTGCTCTCACAAGGAATCTTAGGGTGCTGGATGCTAGGTGCACCCAACTGATCCGGATGAAGTGGCCTGTAGAAACAGCCCAGGGGAACTAAATGATATGCCTGCAGTCCTTATGCCATTCTCACATACTCTCATAAGCAGTTACTGCATTAAACCCAGGATCCTGCGATTGATAATAACACAGTCACCAGTAATAGACTTGGGCCTTGAGCCTACCCAACTCACCATACTGACTAACAAAACATCGTCATACCCTGAAATACAAAAATTGGTGTTACACGCTAGCCAATGACAAACCCTGTTCTCAAGATCAGAGAAGGATTCTTTGTGAAAAGACTGGGGAGGAGGGACACCCGTAATAACAACTACATAGGGGGAGCAATCAGGCGAGAGGTCAAATCAAGGTAGCTGCTGCACAGTGGAACCTCTCATGTGTGAGTTTACCCCCTGATTGGGATTGATAGACCCCAAAATATTCTGTGTCACACTCTGATCCAGGAACCCTGAGGGACCTGCCCCCTCCCACCACGGGCACATGGTCGATGGTTGATACACTTGACACCAGACTGGGAGGACAGAAATCACCACCCTTACTAGGGCCTAGGAGACTTACCATACTGGCAGAGCTCACCTCCGAGGTTTTCAAGTGGCCAGCAACAAGAGGCTTTGAAGGCCCAACAGAATTTACAGAGCTAGCCCCTTGCCTAATAAGAAACTCCTGCAATTGCAACCTTACAATCAAGGGAGACCGACATTTTTATATTGATGTTTCAAATCGCTCCAGAATAATATCCAAATTAATATGGTATGGTCCGTTAGTCTTCTCTGGAATGTAAGTTGCCAACTCCTTGGGAGCACTACGTCCCCTGCTCCTGTAACTCGGCTGGGCACTACCCCCAGATTCAGATTTCCTTTTGCGCTTGTTTTGTGGACCAATATCACTCGAAAACGTAACATAAGAATCGCATAGGGTAACATTAAGTGACTGGTCCGCAGCCGAAGCCGCTACAGCAGCAGAAAATGACTCTGATACACTGGAGGATGGTGTGATAGTAGGAACTGGAGTAAGAATTGCAGGAGGAATTAGCTGATCACTAGGAATAGCACCAAAATCCTGAGAAAGCTTCCTCTCTGCTAACTCAATCCCTTTCAAGACAACACTCACTGCTCGAGTTAAAAAAGAGTCCAAGGGTGTGGCATTAGATTGATTGGAGGTCAGGGGAGCCTTGTCCCTCAGTGCTTTCCTCTTTCCCATAAGCTCTAGTGATCAACAAGCAGGCTGATAGATGAAAGGCAAAACCCTTCCTCACCTGTGTCAGTCTCGGTGTAGTGCAGGATGTAAAAGAAACACTGGTAATCCGATCCACAGCCAGCATCTGGTGAAAAAGCACTATGAATAACACCTATCAGGGATGTAATTATATAGAAATGTATAGATGAAAGGTGTTCCTGTGCGAAAACTATTTGTGAATTGACAGCCTCCCTTGCTTAAACTAGCAAGGCACAAACTTCTGACTCAAAAGCCAAACACAATCCCTAAGATGGTGGGCAGCTGTACCAGAGGAAAATGTATATTCTGCAGCAGGGACCCAGAGAAAGTCCTCACCTAGATCATATCCTATCTGTTGGCTAAGACCACAAAAAGGCTGGCAGTGGCTGGTGGAAAATCAGCATCCGTAAGCAAGGCTAAGGGGAGTGGCCCCGCCCTGCCTCTTCCTGCTGCTGACAGGCGTGGACGGGCCCACAATTGGCCCGGGCTTTGCCCATGCAAGGCCCGCGCAGTGGGACTTCTGGGCCAGAGATATGTGCCTCCCGCCTCGGGTCAGTGAGGCTGGTGGCTCCTACTGTGATGTGAACTGGGGCGTGGAGTCCAGCAGCCACCCCACCACAGGTAACACACAAGTTCCCCGTGCATCAGGACTCCTTGCCTAGGGATATGCTCCTCCTGGAGAGGGCCCAATGAGCTGTGCACTTCTGCCGCAATGTGAACTGGGGTGTGGAGTCCAGCAACCACCCCCACTGCAGGGAAGGCTCAAGTTCTGTGCGCAGAGGGAATCCTGGCCCAGGGATATGCGCCTACCGGTGCGGGCAGGAAGATGCTGGCAGCTCCTGCTGTTATGTTTAGTGGGGCGTGGAGTCTAGCAACCACCCCCAACGCAGGTAAGGCACAAGTTCCCCCAAATACAGTTTATTAGTCTTCAAGATAGCAATATATACAAAAATCCAAAAACAGGCATTACAATGTTTTTAGTATGTCTTAGGCTTAGCCTCAGTATGATTACGTCTACAAATATTAAGCATTTACATTCCTGTTCAGAATACATATCCCAAAATAAATGTGATTAATACCATTCCCTCAGGAATGGTATGTGCTTTTATACAGTATGCAGGTAATGTCTCTCTTTAACTTGTAATATTCAGGACTCCAAGACCCAAAATGAATGTGCCCTGTGCATCATAAGTAAGATATCACAGGAATCTTTAATGCATATAACCTGAACAGTTTATTAAAACATTTGTATTATTACTTCAACGAACGTGTGTTTCTCACTGTATTTCACAATGTAAAACAAATCATTCTTACCCCTACAGAGATCCAGCTCAAACTGTTTCATTAAAATTGCATCCATTCACTAGCAATATGCATTTCACAACGTAATTCAAGCACTTCAAAAAGTAAAATAATTCGAACCTCCGCATATATTCAACTGAAATGGTTGTTTTAGAGCTCGAAGACGTTTGGCAATTAATTGATGCTTTCCACTGCTTCATTTTCAAATGTATTTGTAAAAACACCAGGTCTGACCTTAAATAATCATGAAGCGTAATTCACGAATAATATCCGCAATGTTGTCATCTTCGGTTACTAATATCTCTGACATTTAATTCTTGTTATGGATTTCTGAAAAATTAAAAAATTATGGAAGACATCAGACTCAGTTGTAATTGGATATTTCGCAAAACAAGAGCTAGCCAGTTATTTAGCTGATTTATAGAGCAAACTTTCTGCTTAAGTGTTACCTAATTTCTGATTTTAATTTTAGATACAATATACTTTGTTGGGCAAACACGTACTGTATAATGAAGAGAATAAAGCATGTCTGTCTATTATTTGCTAATTTATTTTTTCGGTAGCAGTATAGGTAGATATGAGCAATCAAAATAAAAAATGGTCTGCCCATGCTTTAAGGTAGCGAGCTGCTGTCAATTGATCTAATATAGACACATAGGCCCTCATTACAACCTCAGAGGTCTTTCAAAAAGAACGGCGAGGCAGCTGGAGACAGAATACCGCCAGTGCTGGCTGTATTTCTAGCTCCCTATTATGACTTTTCCGCTGGGCCTTTGGACGGTAACAGTGTTTCCGTCCACTGGCCCAGCGGAAAAGTCACATCAGCATTGCTGCTGGCTCGTAATAGAGCAGACAGCAATGCTAATGTGCAGCAGGTGCAGTAGCACCCGTCGCATATTTCACTGCCCGAAATTCGGGGAGTGAAGTGTGCGACGGGACTATGCCTGGTGCATGGGCAGTGCAGGGGCCCCCTGGGGCACCCCAAGTCCTCCTTACCGCCAGCCTTTCCATGGCGGTGTTTACTGTCATGGCCAGGCTGGCGGTCGGGGACTCATAATCCCCAGGGCAGCGGTGCTTGCACCGCTGCCCTGAGGATTATGAGCGCCAGGCGTAAGCCTGGCGGTATAGCCGTGGCTATTGCGCCACGGTCATAATAGCTGGCGGAAAACTGCCAGCCTGTTGGCGATGTTACCGCCAGCTGACCGCCGGCCGCCAGCGTCGTAATGAGGCCCATAGTTCTTAGATTTAGGTGATTATTCTTTATGTGAATACACTTCTCAGATCTATATATATTTGTCTCGCAAAAATGCTGGGCGCAGCACTATACCCATATTCTTAGAATTTAGGTACGGAATTCAGCCAGTAAATAAATTCCGCAATAGATGGATTCATTATCACATGCAAGGAGGATACGGATAATCCCAATTTGCATACCTTATCTATATCACATCTGAAGGAAGCTATTAGGAATTTGAAAAGTGAAAATAGGGAATAGCTAGTTTTTGCATTTTCGAGATAACTACTCTGTGCTAGCAATTGGGATGTAATATAATGAAGCAGGTTACAAGACTTTGGGGGTCATTCTGACCCCGGCAGTCTTAGACCGCCGGGGCCAGGGTCGGCGGGAGCACCGCTGACAGGCCGGCGGTGCCCCGCAGGACATTCTGACCGCGGCGGTAAAGCCGCGGTCAGACCGGCAACACTGGCGGTCTCCCGCCAGTGTACCGCCGCCCTTTTGAATCCTCCAAGGCGGCGCAGCTAGCTGCGCCGCCGAGGGGATTCCGACCCCCCCTACCGCCATCCAGTTCCCGGCGGTCCGCCCGCCGGGAACCGGATGGCGGTAGGGGGGGTCGCGGGGCCCCTGGGGGCCCCTGCAGTGCCCATGCCACTGGCATGGGCACTGCAGGGGCCCCAGTAAGAGGGCCCCTACGAGTATTTCACTGTCTGCTTGGCAGACAGTGAAATACGCGACGGGTGCAACAGCACCCGTCGCACCTTCCCACTCCACCGGCTCGATTACGAGCCGGCATCCTCGTGGGAAGGGAGTTTTTCCCTGGGCTGGCGGGCGGTCTTTTGGCGACCGCCCGCCAGCCCAGGGAAAAACTTAGAATACCCTCCGCGGTCTTTCGACCGCGGAGCGGTATTTCGGAGGGGGGAACTCTGGCGGGCGGCCTTCGCCGCCCGTCAGGGTCAGAATGACCCCCTTTGTAATGTATATTAAGCATGTTTTAAGGTACATTTTATCTGAGTGGAACATCAGGACCAATGCTCCTAGGAAATTATCCAAATTTATTGGCACTTAAATGCAAAAACACCTTAAGTGGACAACCTCTTTTTACTGGCAGTTTACTGCACAAGCACTTTAAGTGAACCAATTTGCTGTGTTGTTTGTTATGTTTATTTTGATGTGCATAATACAAGTATAAGTGTAGTACTTGAATGGATTTTATTTTACATATGCCCTTGTGTTGTAGCACCAATACTTGGCATATATTAATTTTATTTACTTTTCTAATCAATGCTGTTACTACATAGTTGTACTTACTTTATAAATCTGATTATGTTAGGGATAGAATACATGGGAGGGATGTTGTGGGCCAGCAGGGTGAGGCCACTGGTGTTGCTCCTGGCCAGAACACTATCAGCCATGTCTTGGGGGTCTATCAGGAGTCCCAAGGTGTGATGGGCCAGGTCTTGGCCAAACTCTGAGAAATCAAGCAGCTACAGGGGGACATACACAGAGACATGCAGGAACAGATGGAGGCCCATAATACCAACATGGCCTTCATAACAGGGGTGCTGGGGGACATTCACACCACTCTGAGCAGGGCTTTTCAACATTAATCTACCCCTTCCTTTGGCTCATCAGCACCAGGCACATCTACATCAGTGTCAGCCAGTGGAAGGGAGGCCCTGCCAGAGGAAGAAGAGACGCAGAACTCCAGCCTCTGTAGCAGCAGCCCCCCCCATGCAGGGATGTCCAGCAAAGAATCCAGGAGGTCAAGATGGCAAGCTACCCACCACTGCCAGAAAGTGACCTACCAGTTCCAATGGGAGGAGTACTCTGGACACCATGACTGAACTCTTCACTTTACCTTTTTGTTTCTTCCTATCCCAAATGTATTTTCTGCATTAGCATTGTAATAAATTCACCCATCACAAACTCATTGTCTGCTTTGGTAATTTTAAACTTTTTGCTATGTTGAAATGTGAAACCTTGTAAACCATATGATGAAGACACAAGCTACTTGTGCAAGGAGGGAAATGTTACAGGTACACAGTGTCCAGCTGAGGATTACAACCATTACACACCAGCACATTAGTACAAGTGTCTGGTCAAACCAAAAATGTAATTTCAGTGCACAGCACATAGGCTGGTAAAATGTCAGGACTTTTAGAAACAAGAATGTGTGACTCACACTGAGTCAATCAATCAATCAGCGTCTGTTAAGCGCAGCTACTCACCCGTGACAGTCTCAAGGCACTGAGGTGTGGGGTGGGGCGTGGAGCTCCATCAGTGCGGTGGTTCTTTAAATATCCATGTCTTCAAACAGCCATCTCTTCAGCTTTTTCGTGAAGTTGAGGAGGGGTGTAGTGTGTCTGAGGTGGGGCGCTAGGGCATTCCAGGCTGTGGTGGCGAGATAGGAGAAAGAGCGTCCCCCTGTTCTTGCTTTTCTAATGAGGGATACGTCGATGAGAGAGAGCTGGGCTGAGCGTAGGGTCCTGTGGGGTACGTGGAAGTTGAGTCACCTGTTCAGGTAGGCAGTTCCAGTGTTGTGGAGGGCTTTGTATGCATGGATGAGGATCTTGAAGGTGATTCTTTTCTCTTTTGGGAGCCAGTGTAGTGTGTGCAAGTGTTTGGAGATGTGACAGTGTTGAGGTAGGTCAAGGACCAGTCTGGCAGCGGCGTTCTGTATGTTCTGTAGCTGGCAGTGAGTTTCTTGCTGATTCTGGTGTAGAGCGCGTTGCCGTAGTCCAATCTGCGGTAACGAGGGCATGTGTGACAGTCTTTCAGTGTTTGAGGGGGATCCATTTGAATGTCTTGCGTAGTAGGCGGAGAGTGCGGAAGCAGGTTGATGCGAATTAGTTGACTTGGCGGTCCATGTTGAGTTTGGAGTCCAGGATGATTGGGGCAGGCTTGGTTTGCGGGGTGAGTGGGCTTCCGAGGGTGGAGGGCCACCAGGAGTCATTCCACGCCTCGGGCTGAGGGCCCATGATGAGTACTTCAGTTTTGTCTGCGTTGAGTTGTAGGCAGCTGCTTTTCATCCAGTTGTGGATTGCTCCCATTCCATCATGGAAGTTGTGTCTGGCTGTGTTGGGTTCGTTGGATAGGGAGATGATGAGTTGGGTGTGGTCAGCGTAGGAGACGATGTTGAGTCCGAGGTTTCTGACAATAGCGGCTAGTGGGGCCATGTAGATGTTAAAGAGCGTGGGGCTGAGAGAGGATCCCTGGGAACTCTGCAGGTGGTGGGTGTGGGGTCCGAGAGGAAGGGGGGAAGTTTTACTCTTTGAGTTCTGCCGGAGAGGAAAGATCAAATCCAGTCGAGGGCCTTGTCTCTGATGCCAGCCTCAGGGTGTGGTGGGAGACTGTTCGAAGGCTGCCGAGAGGTCGAGCAGGATGAGGGCTGCAGTCTCTCTCTTGTCCAGCAGGGCGCGGATGTCATCCGTTGCGGCTAGGAGGGCTGTTTTGGTGCTGTGGTTTCTTTTGAAGCCAGATTGGGAGGCATCGAGGATGCTGTGGTCTTCGATGAACGTGGCAAGTTGGCTGTTGATGACTTTCTCGATGACTTTCACTGGAAAAGGGTGCAGGGAGATGGGCCCATAGTTCTTGAGGTTGGTGGGGTCCACCGAGGGTTTCTTAAGTAGAGGGTTGATTTTGGCGTGTTTTCGGTCATCAAGGAAGGAGGTGTCTGCTAGGGAGTGGTTGATGGTGAGACGGAGCATGGGGGCGATGGTTTCCGCAGCTCTGTTGAAGATGTGGTGGGGGCATGGGACCGTGGGGGCCCCCGAGTGTATGGTCCACATTGTCATCAGTGTATCTTTGGTGGCGAGGGGGGTCCAGTGGGTGATCGTTGGATTTTTGGTGTCTGGTTCCAGTGGAGGGGGTTCTGCACGTAGGTTGTCCTCGCTGAAGTTGGCGTAGATAGTCTTGATTTTGTGGTGGAAGTTTGTGTTGAGTTTGTTGCAGAGATCTTGTGAGGGTAGGATGTCTGTTGCTTCGCTGTTGAGTTGGGAGAACTCCTTGATAATGCTAAGGAGTTCCTTGCTGTTGTGTGAGTAAGGAGATTCTTTCTTGTATTGCTTTCTTTCTGGTGCTTTTGATGAGAAGGTGGTGTGCGGTGATGGCGGCTCTGAAGTTGATTTGGGCTTCTGTAGATTTGGTGTTTCTCCAGATTTTCTTGAGGCGTCGACATGTGCGTCTGGATTCTCGCAGTTCTGCGGTGAACCAGCTGGCTTTTTTGGCGTGGATGCTGTTGTTCTCTTTGAGCGGGGCTACGGTGTTGGCGCAGTCGGCGATACATTCATGTACGCTAGGGGCTGCAATGTTCGGGATGCCGTTGTGTGCGATGGGGGGGCGGAGTTGGCGGTAATTGTGTGAGCTGGTCATCAGTGATTCTTGCCCAGCTTCTACGCGATGGTTAGTGTTGGGGTCTGATTATGGTGGGTGTGTTGAAGATGAAATGGATGCAGCAATGGTCTGTCCATGGAAGTTTGGAGGTGTGGCTGAAGGTGGCGGAGATTTCAGTTGTGAAGATGGGGTTGAAGGTGTGTCCTGCTGAATGCTTTGGTTCCGTACAATCTGTTGTAGCCCTATATTGTGGGGGTTGTCTAGGAGGGATGCGGTGTTGGGGCCTTGTAGGTTGTCGAGGTGGAAGTTAAGGTCCCCCAGCAGGGTGTAGTTGGAGGCTGCGATGGTTTGCGCAGTGTTACTGTCTGTGATGGAGTCAGAAAAAGGAGCGTGGGGCCCTGGTGGACGGTAGATGAAGGTTCCCCTGAGGGTGGATGCTGGACTTGTCTGAAGTTTGAAGTGGATGTGTTCCATCAAGCTTGTGGGGGTCTTCGGAGTGTGCACTCAGTTGGATGCTAGAATTGTGGACCATGGTGATTCCCTCCCCCCCCACCCCACCCCAGGGAGGCTGGGCAGTCTTTCCGGATGATCTTGTATCTCTGGGGAATGGCGATGGCAATGTCTGGGCCAGAGGTGGTGTTGGTCCAGGTTTCGGTGAGGAATACAACGTCTGGGGCGGTGCTGCCAAGGAGGTCCCAGATTTCGGTGGCATGTTTGTGGAGGGAGCGGACGATGAGGAGGATGCATTTCAGGATCTTCGGTGTGGGTGCGTTGTTGCGGGTGGATTTCTGTGTAAGAACAGCATTGGATACCTGCCAATGTCACAACTCTGAAATGCCCCATGAAGATGATATGGTGAAGGAACCTGTACAAAGAACAATACAAAGAGTAAAGGTTTGAACCATACATATGACACAAATAACATAGCAAGCAACTGGAAAATGAACAGCATGGCAAGGAAACTGGCACAAACAGAGCAACATCATCAAGGCGGGGATGTGTCAAAAGCTATCTTATCAAGCAACCTTTGGCTGAATATTACAGAGAATCAGCTCCCTAGCTGTATCCAAAACACTCAACTCCACACATTCTCACAACTACAGTTCATTGTACAGTCACAGTCATGATATCACATGACATACTTACACTCATGAAAAGTAGCTGTTGAAGAGATCTTCCAGCAAATCAGCTCCTTCCTTATCACCACTGTCACACTCACTTGGAATTTCAGGAGCCTCACCAGGTGGCACTGGAGGATATTCCTCCAGAGGGTGATGTTGTGGAGCATGCCACAGTGATCTGATACACTTTCCCAGGTAAGTAGAGGAGGGCTCTCCCAGTCCGGTCAAGACAGCAACATCTGGCCTTCAGGAGTCCAAATCCTGCTACACTCGCCGCTGTGTTCTTCCATGGGCCTCACTGAAGCGGACTGCCCCTGGCAGTTGGATTCCTCAGTGGCGTCAATAACCAAGGACGGTTTGGCTATGCTGAGTCTCCTGTCAAGGGACATAAGTGCAACAATGAGTCACTCACTTCATGATTATAGCTCCTACCATTTATCACACATAATCAGGACAGATGTGACTTACCAACCAGCCAGGCTCTCTCTGGGTGCAGTTGTGACATCAGCTGGGGTATGGTGCTGTTGCACATTATAAAGGAATCATGGGCTGATGGGCACAGACATGTGAGATGTAGAGATCCACCAAACACATAGCTTGCACTTTGATGGAATGGAAGTTCTTTCTGTTGCGATAGACTTGCTCAGTGGCCTACGGTGGCACCAAACCAATATGTGTGCCTTCAGTGGCCCTAACACATGGGCAGGTGACCACAACCTTAGTAGTCAGCCCTCACATTGGTTAAATCCTCTTGTTGGCAGAACCTGATATAGCAGTCAATGTGTGTCAACATTTCTGAGAGGAATTCCTTCAACACCAGATTGAACATAGTTTGGGATATACCAGCAGATAGGGCCACTGTATGTTGGAAGGACCCTACAGCCAAGAAGTGCAATACTGACATGACTCGTACAATGGGTGGTATGCAGGTTGGATAACTAATAGCTGGCATCAGATCTGGCTCCAACTGATGGCACACGCCCACTATTGTTTGCCTATCCTTGCAGTAGTACATGATGATATGGCGTTCTTCCATGGTCTGACAGTCTGACACTGGACGGTAGACAGAAGGTTGTCGCATCTTCCCTCTCCCAGGGTACCTATGAGTGACAAGACATGAATTGTGACATTAGTCAGTATGTCCACAGCAACATACATGATGCATAACAATAATATCAAGTGACAAATAATTTCTGACTTGATATACATGACACCCAGTGCACATCAGAGATGCAAACTACACAAGGCTAACATGTGACCCCTATGGTTTTCAATGTGTGCAAAACATGGATTTGAACAAAGTTGTAAGATGTTTCAACACAATTGCCCCTCGAAATGTGACTGTATAAGCCTACCGCCAAAATGACCATCAGCGGTGGTGGACCTTGCACCGCTGTAAAATGCCATCTGTGCTCTGCAACATACTACAATGGTGGTTGAGCAGAAGACATAATAAGAATGTTTGTGATGCAACAAAATAGGTATTGTAGGTGTGATGAAGTTTAGAAAGCCCAATACAGCATTTCAGGCCACCAAAATGGAATGCCTAACCCACTCCACTGGACATTAGGAACCGCGACTGCCGGCGGAAGTCATCATGGTGTTAGGCGGTTGCATCTGCGCAGACAAATCCATTGGTTAACGTTGTTGCCAGTGTCGGTCGCAGCCCAATGGCTGTGTCAGCGGTGACTACCATGTACGTGGCGGATGTAACTGCCATGTTGTGCAGATTCGCTTACCTGTCTCCTGACACTGCAGCCAGCAACACCTCCAGGACTTGAGTTGCTGTGTGCCGCCTCCGGGAGCAATCATGTCACATCCAGTAGGTAATAGGGCCCCTGCTTTCTCTCCAGAGGAGCTGGAGAGGCTTGTCAATGAGGGCCTACCCCTGTATGAACAGCACTATGGCTTACCAGAGGAGCAGGTAAGTACCACATTAGCACAATTTTCTCTCTACTTCACCATCCTTTCCCTCCTCACAGGCTACAGTGTTGCCCTGTGTGCCAGTTAGACTTCTTGTGTGCCTGTTGCTTCAGTCTGTGTGGCATCAATGGGATGTACAATATGCAGGTATTGGTGGTCAGTACTATATGTTCCGTCAAATTGTGTTGTGTGATGTTTTTGGGGTCCTAGATACTTCTTGTGTTAGATGCACATAACTAGATAAGGAGACTTTACTGCCACCCAATGACATCCCTTTCTTCATGATTGTTGTAAATGTTGGACAACATGTATGTGCATGACAGCATGAGCTGTGTATGCATCTTGTATGGGTCTTTTGAGAATCTTGTAAGCAATGTGTTTAGTACCACAGGTCTTTCAACTCACATGCAGCCTTGCCAAACTGTTGTCTGGAATCCATATCCTGACTGACTGTGCCCTTAAGGTTGCCACACACACTACATGCCAAATTGCTGATGGCCACATGATGTACTGTCATGCATGGAAGTGATAGAAATGGAGTGTCATGTAGGTTCTATACAGTCAGCCTGCAGAGGTCAGGGAATGTCAAATGTATTTCCCAGTATGGGGCCTAGTCTAGGCTGCGGGAGAGTTACTGTGGCTAAGCAACTGTGGCATTGTGCCCACTCTCTGTACAACTGGCATGTGGACAAAATGCTGCACTAGTGGCAAAACGTGCCCTAAATGCCTCATTCCATTGACTAGATTGGGAATGGGTACTGAGGTAAATCATTAAACTAGTCCATATGTGCATTTTGCATCATTGTCTATGTGTCTTTGATTCCTGACAGGTCCCTTACTCCCACAACTCTGTTGTCACCTTCACACAGGTCATATTTGTCCTGTGCTGGCTTATTGCACAAATGACAGTCCCACGGTACAGACAGCGTGTTAATTCCTGGGAGGCCATGATATGTGATTCAGTAGCTTGGTCACATAGCAGTAATTGTGCAATGCATGCCTTTGTATGTTGAATGCCATCTCTGTAGGATGGACACATATGTCAAAAGGAGTGTTCTGTGGTACAGGTACATATCACAGAACCCACCCCCTGATGTGGCATGAGCCTGCATTTGTTAGGCCACATGTCCACACATGGAAAAGGAAGACACATTCTGTACTCACCATGCCAGCCCTTTTATTGTCACTCAAGCTCAAGTATAATGGTGAAGTCTGTACTATGGAAGATGCCTGTGGGCCTCTATTCTCATAGAGTGTGAATGTGTTGGTCCATTCAGGCCTAACGAGTTTACCCTTTAGAAGCCACATACGTGTGTAGTGTTTCATCGGGGCTCACATCACAGTACATGTTGGTGGAACATGTGCTACCTGATGTCAATAAGCTTACCTAGTCATTGTAGGCCATGAGCGGGGTATTGGGTTAGTTTGCAAATGGAAATATATATGTCTGTAGTCATGTCCCTGTACTTATTGGCTTGTGTGTTTCACACTTGTGGAGTGTTAACAAATTGAAAAGTTCTAGCTTGGTGTTTCTGACATGTATGTGTCTCAACAATTTGAGTAAATGTGTCAATCATATGTGGTTGGGTACAGACATTCATCCACAAACATCTGGATTTGCATGACCAAAATGTAGACACTGATGTAACATACTAAGGGCCTTCTACATGTACTTGAATATCTCTAGGCCTCTCCAACAGACTAATAACATCTACTGATGAAATCAGGATATGACATTAAAAAGGGAGCCAGACATTAGTGGTGATTTCCCTGGGACATGCTGATTCATTGGGTTGTGGATTTTAGGGACAATTCTCTCTGACATTTTGCACATGATGTCTACAGTGTACATTTCTATGCCAAATGTGTGGCATATATGAGCAACATTGGTATTACCTCAGTGATTCCATTGGAACAAATTTCACTTGGTGAAGTAGTCATAATTGATATGTTTCCAGTGTGACAAAAGTATTTCCATGTCACCTTCTCCAGGCTATTGTACTGTTGTAAGCAAAATGGCATGTTCTGGGAGCATCATTTCACATTGTTGTGTTATTGTGTATGTGACAAATATATGTCAACATGACCTTGGGTGGGATCGGTGGGAATGCATTTCGCACTGGCCTACTATTGTATGACAACAGGTAACGGAGGTATGCTCCATGAGACAAAGCATTGAAAGTGATGGGGTCTCCTATTTGTTCAGTGTTTACTGTGATTGCACAACTTCAGCCATGCAATTGTAGTTGTCTGAGATCCTGATTTTCCTGTGGGCTACCGTTGACAGTTCAGATGGCATGCATGCATATGGTATGGTACATGTATGGTCCACTTAGGTGGAGTTTGTGGCTGGGGCCTACTTGACATCATGGTAATGTTTATTATTCACAGCTGTTGTTGAAGTGTGATTATGGGCATGTGATAGCCCTAGTTCTTTTTGTTTTTGCAGCATCAGCCCAGGGAAGTGAAGGACACAGCAAAGTGGGGAAGCATCTGGCCACGGGACCCAGTGACCCAGAGGGTGGGGGGAGCCAACTTCAGCAGACCAGTGCTTTCCTGGAAGGTATTCATAGTGCCATGTCTGGCCTACAGAGGTATGTTTTGAGGCTCTGGCCTCCTTACTGACAGTAGCCAGTCACGCTCCACATCCCGTCCCCACTCCACCTCCCTCTTCCCAATCCAAATCCCCTATTTCCCTACCTATCCCAAGCACACAGACAGATGCGCACACACCCACCTCAACAGACAAAAGCAACACACATAAACACAAACACCACAAAACACACTGGCCCACACACCACCAGCCTACACACCACACCCAGCATACCCACAGGCACTACCACAACAGGCAGTGACACACCCACCATACCCACAGACACCATCCCAATAGACACATAGACATCCACCACACCTACCATACCCACAGGCACCACCCCAACAGACACACAGACATCCACCACATCCACCATGCTTGCATACACCACCCCAACATACATGCACACATCCTCAACTATAAGCATACATACAGACACCACCCCTACACATACACATCCACTACTCCCACATCTTAGAGGACCTCCATTTCCCAGCCTCAAGACATGCAAATGCCCACACTCACACACTCAACAGATACCACCCAAACACAAGCATACCTCACACATGCACACACCCAAGACATCCACATCGACATACAAGAAAACCATTCCCTCAGCTTCCAAATCCCCATGCCTTTTGAAGACCGTCCCCATGTTCCTAAGGAATATTTTTTTTAGCTTGCACTTTCCCCTGTTCCCTCCACCCCATCCCTAACCCAAAAGGCTCAGACCCACACCCCAATCCATCCCTTCTACCTCCAAGTCCTTCCCTGTCACACCTACCACCCTGCGAGTACCCATACCCCTCCCACCAAGAAGAAGCCCACCCCTCCTCAGAAAGAGTCCACCCCTTCCAAGCCCACCGATCCCAAATCTGACCCCCCACCAAGGATGATCCTTGAAGTGCCTACCTGCCACTTGATGCCTCTTCCTGTGGAGTTCCCTGGCAGTTATAGGAGTCATGTTGGCACAGTTCTGTGCAGTGAAATACTAATGGACTGGCCAATGGCTTTGGACATTTTGCCATTACTTGTTAATAAACCCAATAAGTTGTTTTGTTGGGTACACATTTGTCATGCATTTCCTTCTCTACCTTTATTTTGATTTTGAGTAACTTATGTTGTCTGCCCTACAGCTGTGTGTGTTTCAGCCTGCTTGCTTATTCATTTGCTGTTATTTTCAAAATCTGACTTTGTGTGGCAGTGCTGGTATCATCCAAGACAAAGGTAGACTAGAAGTTGACTGTATAGATTTGTGGGTGTAAATGCAATTGCACTGCCATTGCATTGTGTTTGGAATGGTAAGTATTTCATCTTGTGCAATGTGAGCACGTATGGTGTTAGACTTATCCCCTGATATAGATTTTATATTAGTTTCATTTGTGGGAGCTCAAGTTTTGTTTGTCCAGACATGGAGGGTGTTCAATTGTGCTAGCGTCCTTAATATTTGACTGTGCATGTGTCCATTTTGCTGTACATACCTTGGAGCTATTTCATCTAGATGTCTGACCCATGCAGTTGCAGTTGTATGTGCTTTCTTGACTTGCACTTCCACAATGTGCAGATAGGCAAACTATTGTTTGTCCATTAGATACCTGAAGGGCCAGTTCTTGTGCAAATGTTGTTTTAGGGGCATGTGCAAAGTGAAATGTGTCTCAGTGCAGCATCCTTCCCTCAGTGCTTCTGATGCCCCCATCCCTATTCTACAGGTATAGTTTGCATAGTGAGCGTTGAATATTTGTCTCTCTGTCTATTGTGCATCCCATTGCCCTTCCATTGTGTTGCAATGTGGGTGATATGTGGGTCCATTGCAAGTCTCTTTAATGTGAGTGGTGTTTGTGTTTCTTGACACATCCATACATATCTGTGTTGAATGTGACAGCAGTCCATAGCATGTGTGCAATGTGAGGGTGTCAGTTGTATTTGTAGATGTGATGATGCTGTGATGTTGTGTGACACAATATTGTGTATACTTCACTGTCCCTGTGCCTGAGATGAACAGATGTGTGTTTTTGTGTAGTGTTGCCTACAGTTTGAGTGACCTGCCCAAAATGGGGGTGTTTTGTGGCTGTGAATGTGTCCTTCTTTGTGAATGACTCGAGCTGTGTACACTATGACACATGTACTTGGTGCCTGTAGTGTGCCCGGCACGACAGTCGGTTGTTGAACCTAATGACACCGATAGGTGTATGTACTTATGGTCGGTTGCGTCCAAGGCAGCATGGATTTTGAGTTTCTTCGATGATCAGCGGCAGGATGTGTGTGATGGGCTCCATGGCGGCACATAGTGTTTTTCCCTCTAACAAGAGCACGCCATTGGGTGCAGTGTCTACAACTCAAAATATGATGTTCTGCAGAAGAGACAGCAAAATGCAATTATAGAGATCTTAGTTCTGTCTCCTGCACAGTTTGTATGACTGAACCACGCATGGTAGAACCACGCGTGGCTGAACAACGGGGTCAGAACCACAACTGCATCTTTACCACACATGCCTTCACAACGAATTGTGTTGTAAAAGCATACCTAGCAAAGGTAGATGTGCTAAAGACATACATAGTTTAGCCATACAACCCTCCCCCTTAAGTTAAAAATCTACCCCATGAGGCTTAATACTGTCCCACTAAACCACCAAACCAAAGCCTAAGCCTCTCCCTAAGCTAAGCCCGAAACCCTTCCCACTGCAAAAAAAAGTACCCCGCCTACCCCCAAAATTCTGGGCCTTGAAGAAAAATAAAAATCTACCGCAACCCGCCACCCGCCACCCGCCACCCGCCCTCAGGCTTAAAACCTTTCCCTATACAAAGAGAAAAATAACACTGCCACCCCCCACCCGATATAAACCCTAACACATTCCCCCACCCCAGAAAACTTAACCCCCCCCCAAACCTGGCTCCAGACCCTCCCAGCCCAGAGACCTAAAACCTTCCCACCCCTAAAAACTAAAGTATACTGCCCCCCCCCAGCCCTGCGGCCTAAAATTGAATTGCCCCCCAAAACTGCACCTGCCCTCAGCCCTCCACCCCAACCCTGCCCTAAAAACTACCCAGCCTCCTCCCATCATAAGCCTTAACACCGACCCCTTTAAAAAAGAAACAGCCCGACCCCCCCAGAAATGCCCCTCCATCCCAGCCCCCGACCCCACCCTGTCCCTAAAAACACCCTTACCTACCCGCTCCAGCCCCACTTACCTGGCTGCCACGTTCCTCTCCCCGCTGTCTGCCTGAACCACACATATGCATGGTACCTTAACCACGCTTTTGCGTGGTTCAGGAACATGTGTGGTTCAGGGCAAGCGTGGTAGCACTTGCGTCATTACGGTCTGCGTGGCTCCAGCCACGTTGTAAAGGCTGTTTCCCTCCTGCACAGACCTACACTCATGGCAATTAGGGGACTTGTCCTGAGTAGGCCAAACAGCAGCCCTTCTTAACCAAAATTATCTACAGACGCTCCCATTGCAACTACCCAGCAGCACCTGAATGAACCACAGTGAATGACTGAATTATTCCTTTGGGGAAGTAGGAAGCCTTGTATGGCAAGTAAAGGGCATACATGCCTTTAACCAAGGGTGGCTTGGGCATTGCCATCCTCACCAACTACTACTTTGCAGCATTATTGTGATACCTGCTGGAGGTACAGGCTTATCTCTGAAAAACACTGCTGCTTCATAGAACAAACCATAGGTTGGATTCACATGTGGAAAATACAACGGCTATCTGAAAAGCATAGACCTTGGGGTATCTGTTCAACTTCAATAACCAGAGCTACAATGGAAACCTGGGACAGGAGTTCAATCTCCAGGGGATTGTCCACATACACCGTGCAACTCACCCCCATCACCGGCAATCCCGTCTTCACTTCAACAACAGGCGACACATATTTTGTATGGCAGGAAGCTCACTAGTCAACCTATACAACCACAAAAAGGTTGATAGCATTTGAGTAAATCACACTGAATTACAGAGTCACCAAGAGTGGGAGATGGAGGCACATCCACCTTAAACCCCAAGCCAGTAGGCCCTTTTCAAGAAATGGCTGGTCTTCAAGAAGTATGACAAATGAATGCTGTCACAATTGTACAAGTTCCTCAATCAAGCTCCCCAGAATACCAAAACCTCAGCTCAAGGCAGATGGGAAACAGAACTAGAGCGCACTCTCTCAAATAAAGAATAGTCCGACATATTCTACAGAATGTACACCTCAGCCTATGGTACGGCAGGCAAAGAAACAGTGGTAAAATGTATCCATTACTGGTACTACCTCCTTCCATGTATGGAGAAACAGAAGACCTATGGTATACAGGTTGCTGGCGTGACAGTGGCCATTATGGCACACTGACTAATCTCCTACGGTGATACCCCAAAGTTAAAAGATACTGAAATGCATAGTTAAAACACATCAAGTACATTTTTGATATGGGCATGGCACATGTCCCCAGCTATGTGATTCTAGGGCTCCAAACAAACAAACCTACCCACTATGCTGTAACAAAGGTAAAGCGATTACACTGCTATTTGTGCTGCCAAGAAAGCCATCACGGCACATGGAGTAACTGATAAAATTCCTAAGCACACAGACAAGCTACAATCAGGACATTCTAGGAATGGGGAAAATAACTTCTACACTAGGAAACAAGCAAAACATCTCTAATAAAATGTGGGGATCAAGCATAACATTCCTCTCACAGAAATTCAAATAACTCACTTGCCCCACCTATCTATGGGTGCTGATATTTACCCCTAACTGCACCTCCTTATAATCACCTGTTTGGGATACTTAATTCAAAGGAATCAGAGATATACCCAAGTAAATTTAGCTCCAAGGACAGCTCCATTTTGTCCTGTTAACCTCATTGTCTTTTCCCATTCACTCCTTATTATATCACTCCCCCACCTTGCCTACCTCCTCCTCTCCCTCTTCTTTTCCCCTCCTTACCCCACTGACTTCAGTATCTATCAAAGCCCCGCCACCCAGTAGGTATAGGTGGGTCTCTCTGTTATACTTGTTAAAGTAACCAGATTTAAACCATAAATCATAGTATTTTCTTGTCTTCATAGTTGGAAAATATGATAGGACAAATATTTTTTTTATTTCAAATGTGAATTGTGCATTTGTTGAGGAGTCAAATCTTTTTGCTTAATTTTCTTGGTACCTTCAAATGGCCTTGTTAAAGTGTTAATAGCATGATTGTATGGGGGTGTGTGGGTACATTCTAATGATTGCATCATGAATTGTTCAAGTTCTATTATTATTTTTATGGGTGTTGGTTGTTTGTATTTTGTTTGACTACTTTTAGAAGTTATTGATGTGCTGCAGTTTGTTTATTAGAAAACAGTTAATATATAGGGGGAACATTAGTGTTTGACTGTGAATGGTATATAGATGGGGAGTGGTGGGGGCATGGTATAAAAGTAGTATCTATCATTTGGTTTGTGCTTTGGATGAGAGCTAGTAAATTATGAGTTGTTGAAAAATTATTACATTTTCATTTATGTCACTGCCATATAACACAAAATTTTGCTCACAACTTTAAAGTTTACATGGATTTGAAAGTCTTGGAACATTCTTGAAACCCTTGTTGTTTGTGTTGCTATTCTCCTTGTCCTGCTGATTATTATTTGAAGGTTAATTGTTGCAGGCAGTTGTCCTGTTGCTTCCTTTGGAATGTGATATTTTACATTTTAATGTGGTTCTTGGCAGTAAAAAGGAACTGGTAGAGGCTTCCCATAAGTCTTGTATCACATTTCTTACTTGCACCTCACTCATTTCAGAACTTTGGCGGTCCGACCACCGCATTACGACCCTTGTGGTGGGACCACGAGGGGACCACCGTCCCCGCGGTGAACATGTTTCCCGATGGCATGACGGCGGTATGAGTTTTACTTAGCCAGGGCGGCTCTGAACTCAGCTCCGCCTGGCTAATTACAACTCCCCTTACCGCCAGCCTTTGGGAAGGCTGGCGGTAAGGGTGTGCTGGGGGCCACAGGAGGACTCCTGTACTGCCAATGCCTAAGTGCTGGATGATGTAAAGCATGGTTCCCATATTGCCTGGTCTCATCAGAACTTGAGCATCTCTCATGTAGGTCACACTACCTCGAGCTTCTTACATTTTGCAGATTGATCTTCCTTAGATCTTATACATTGGCCTGGATCACTCTGTTTGCTATTTTAGTCTCCAATGGCTCAGGCATATGCGATTGACATAGTTGTGCTGGACAGATTCAAAGTCACAGCCGTCATTGGTCTCTGTTGACTTTCTGTCAATACGGGCAACAAAATTACAGTAATGTTTTTGATGCTGGACCACAGCAGCTAGAAGGTAAAGTATGAAATACTCCAAGTGAGTGTGACCCAATTAATGCAAGAGTACCATAACCAACATCAGTTTTTGAACCAGCAACCCTTAATCTGCAAACTTCCTCAGGCTTCTGTTTTCGGAAGTATAGCCAACAAGTGGGTCATCAGTTTTGATACCTTATGTGAGATGCTGCAGAATTGCACACACTTGACTGGTGACATCCTGCGAGTGGCTGAAAGGTGATGCATAATCCAGCTAGTGGCCGAAGTGCACATGGACTATTAACACTTTGCTAAGGAGAATCCCCACAATTAGCTTCATTGCTTTGGGCAAAACATATGCCATATTGAGGTTGGATTGCTGTCCTTAAGCAGAGAAAAAAGTACATCAGTAGCACAGGCTGGATGGACAGAACCAACCACCATGCTGTTAAGGAGATAGATAGATCGGCTCTCTACTTCAAGGCACTTTTTGAACTAACACTGTCACCCTGTATGCTTATAAGCACTAGGAAAGGAGTGCTAGAGGGAGGAGCTGAATGGAACTGAGAAACTTTGTGCAGCGGTCCCCACTGGGCTTGAGAACGCTCTGAAAAATTATGCTCTTGTCAGGAGTGCGGCCAAGATAGTGGCTGCTCACTGTGCCACAGGCTTCATTTATAGCCCTGAAGCAATGGACTCTGCCGCACTGGTGAGAAGATTGAATGCCTGCAACCAGAGAGAGAGAAACCCCCAGAGAGAACTCCATGAACTGCTGCCCAGCTTACAGGGAGGGTGAGGAACAGGGAGAAAAGGACGAAATGGGAGTAGTCTCAGAATGACTGAGCATACTGGGACTGCAGTGTCCACCAGGAGTGCTAGAAGTGAGACCTGATATCCTTAGTCTCTGCACCCATTGAATGCCTTTTAGAGGTGTTAGGGCCCTATAGGTTGACCACATACAACCCATGCCATTGTGCGGAACAGCCTTGGGAGGAACAAGTACGTTTGGGAAGCGGTGACTGCACAGGATATGTGAGATATGGACTGCCTCCATTATCTGCTGAGATCTCCAAGCACATATTGTTGGTGTAGGGGGCCCCAGGAATTGCATAATTGTGGACCCCACCCCCCTGGGGAAAAGATACACCCAGCCTCACACTGCAGTCAATAAAAGTCATAGGTAGAACGTCATGGGTGTTGCCATACCCTGGGATGCAGATATGTGGAACTCCACCTTCAGGCAAATTAAAATATAAATGTTAAGGACTTTCTTGGGCCAAACCACGCACTTACCCACCTGAGGGACCATTGCCACAGTGAATGTGTCCACCCTGGCATTGTGCAAGGACCTATCATGACAGCTAGAGGATGAGGGGAGGAGTAAATGCTTTGGCCTTGTGTGAGTGAGTGCATGCTCTGCTCAGATGGAGGGCTATATTATCATTTGCCTGCCGCTAATTGGCTGTTGTTGAATGGTCCTCCTCCTTGACATGAGACACAGGGCCTCATTACGAGTCTGGCGGTGTTCAGACTGCCAGACTAGTGGTGGCGGTCGGACCACTGCAGTTTTGACGGTCCAACTGCCAAATTACAGATTTGGCAGTCGGACCACCGTCCCCCCTGACCATGGTTACTGATGGCATGACGGCAGTCAGGCTTGTAATCAGCCATGGAGGCGCTGAAGTCAGCACCGCCATGCTGAATACAACCCCCCTTTGCGTTAGCATTTTCATGGCGGGGAGTCCCGCAGTGAAAAGGCTGGTGAAGAGGTAGTGCAGAGGCCACAGGGGGGCTCCTGCACTGCCCACGACCATGTCATGGGCAGTGCATGGACCCCCCTGCCCAGTACCATCAGAATGCACACTGGCTGCTGTGGAGATCGTGCACATTCTAGTCGCCCCCTCTGTGTTACGAGATAGCACTCAGCTCCTTTAAGGGTGCCAAGTGCTATGTCATAGCACTGTTCCGGGCAGACTGACAGGCAGGAATGCTCTAGTACAATGTTTCCACCAGTCAGACCAGCAGGAACATTGTAATAAGGCGGGGGGAACCTACCGCCATGGGGGTGGTGTCCTCCCTGCAAGCTTGGCGGTCCTGTGTTGGGACAGCCAAACTTGTAATGACCTGACAGTCCATTCTTGAAATGAGACACAGTGTATAAATTGTAGAGTGCCTCCTGGAGGGGGAGGGCTATGTCAGATGACCATACCATAAAGATGGGAAGATCTCGGAAATCCGGCGGGGGTGGGGCCAGTGGAAACGTATCAGAGGCATGTAAAACTACACCTGTGGGGACAAAAAATGCAGAGGGGCAAAATCCTGGAGATAAGCTGGACGCCATACTTGCAGCAATAGACTCTACCATCAACCACCTAGAAAATAGTGCTAGAACCGAGTCTGTTGAGGCCTGATCAAAGGAAGATGGCTGAACATGTGTCCAAAGTAGAAACAGCTGTGGAAGATCTCTCTCTTGAAGGGCATGAGGGAAAAGGTGCATGCTCTGGAAAGTAGGGTGGATGACCAAGAGGGTCGCGCCTAGTGCAACAACATCTGAGTGGTGGTGCTGCCTGAGAAAGTTGAGGGAGACTCAAGTGGTTTCCTTCTTAGAGGACTGGTTACAGGAGGTAGTCAACCCTGAGGGCTTATCTAAGTTCTACACCTTGGAGAGAACACATAGCAGTCCTTGTCCACCCGTAGTCCCGGAGCACCCCAGAGGCCAGTAGTGGCCAAAATGTTACACTTTCGTGACAGACTGAGGCAGGCTTGTAAGACAGATCCCTATGTAATAAATAATGCAAAGTTGTCTATATTTCCAGACATACTTTATGGGTTCAATCTCAATGTACATCTTTCCTGACTGTGAAAAACCGCCTTTGAGATCTTGGCCTGTTCCAGCACATTTGCGGATTGTGTCCCCAGCACATTTGCGGATTCAGGTGGAGGGGAAGGCTTTCTTTTTCACTGATCCTCCTGAGGCTTGGTCTTGGACTGAAATATTTGATGCTGGTGGCTGCAGCAAGATGCTGGATGCGCCTTTTGAGCACAGGATCGCTAAACGACAACGCTCTAGGGCCCATATTTATACTTTTTTAGAGCCGCATTTGTGTCATTTTTTTACGCAAAAGAGGCGCAAACTTGCAAAACACAATTGTATTTTGTAAGTTTGCGCCGTTTTTGCGTCAAAAAGCGGCACAAACGTGGCGCAAAAAAATTATAAATATGGGCCTAGATGTTGAACTGGCCTTGTGGAGGCAGAGATGATGCAGGCAGTACCAGCGATGGTGACATTGCAGAGTTCACAGCAATTGCAATTTCTACATGTTTTTATAATACCATAACAGGTGGATGCTAATTTATGCACTTCTGTCTCAAAGCTTAAGTACTTATCCAGCCAAATGCCCAGATTCTCAATAACGGCCTTAGGCTGGGGCCAAGTACATAGAGATTCAGGCCAGCAAACTGTTGACCAGCAGTTGATCTTATTGCTGACCACCAACACCTCCATTTTGTCTCCATTGAGTTTCAAACAAAATAGTGGCAGACTGTCTGCAACTTCCATTTGACAAGGTTTTACCTGTCTGATATTAAAAGGGGTATCCTGAGTTAAGGAGATAATGATCTGAGTATCATATGCATACAATACAACTGAGAGACCACAAGATTGAACAATCACTGCTGACTAACATAGACATTAAAGAGTGCAGGACTCAATGAGCATCCCTAAGGAACTCCTCACTTTAGGGGGAAAGGGTCTGACTAAAAAATGCATATCATAGACATGAGAGGTTCTATCCTCCAGGAGTGAGGTTAACCAGCCTAGTGCTGTTCCTAAGATTCCTGAGATTGTTAGTTTTTGAAGTAGCAAATCTTGGGAGACGGTATCAGAAGTAGCACTTAAATCGAATAAGATAACTTCTGCAGTTCTTCTTTGGCCCAGGTTAATTTTAAGTTCCTCAGCCACGGCTTACAGCGCTGGTTCTGGGTTATGACCCGACCGTAATCCAGTTTGCATATGGTGGAGCTCATTATTTTGTTCTGAAAAAGCAGAGAGGTGTTGATTAACATGTTTTTCCAGGGCCTTACTCATTATAGGTAGCAAGAATATTGATCTACAGTTCTTCACTTGTAGTGGGTCATGGGAAGGCTTTTTACCAGTGCATGCTTCCAAATGGGTGGCACTATGCCGGACTGTAGGGAGAAATTAAGTACCTTTTGATTAAGAGGAAAAATAGTTTTCTCCCCCTGCCTAAGGATGTGGGGACATGCTGGATCTAGAGGGGATCCTTATTTTACCTTATTCATTAAGGCTGACAGATATTCTTCCTCAATCTCCTGAATTGAGAAAATGGCTCAGTTTTCCTTTAAGGTTGACTCTTTCCATCAATGTCATTATATGGAGCACAGATTTCTGAAATTTTATTGACAAAAGATGGGACAGTGTCAAGCCATTTCCTTCTCTATGCAATCCGAGATGTGAATGTGTGCAGCCGGGGTAATGCTGATCTTAATGTTCTTGCTTTTCTACCTCTTTGACACTCCTCATTCTTTCACCCACCCTCCCCAACCCCAACCACAGGGGCTTGATTCGGCTCGGCAAGAGATGCAGCAAAGGTAAAAGAGGTTTTGAAGGTTTGAACAGGGTTATTTGTGGTCACAGTCCAGTGAGTGTACTGTTGGGGAAGTTTGTAGTTGGTGTTTTTGTTCTAGTCTTACTTTTGCAGTTGAGGAACAACAGAGGTTGATTAGAGATTGTGTTTATATTGAATAACTTACAGGGGACAAAGTGGTTGATGCAAGATCACAGAATGCTGCACAGCCATGGCCATGTCAGCGCAACCGTGGAACAGATTAGAATACTGATTTGAAATGTTTGTGGTCTAAACTCCACTAGGAAACAATATAAGGTACAAACATATCAGGAGGATGGGAGCCATATTGCATTCCTACAACAAACAAACTTTACTTACTGAGTGTCTTGTTCTCAGTAAAAGATGGCAGGCAAGATATTTTACACAACATATTAAGCGTTTGCTAGAGGAACCCTCATTTTGATAAGACTGGGGGTCTCCTTTCATGTGGTGCATGAGGTAATAGATCTGTAATGGAGACATGTGGTAGTAATGGACAAGTTGGATGGCAGGGTTAATGCCCTGACTAATATTTATGATCCAAATGTTATTTAGCCCTACTGTCTGGAGGGTTTGGTTTCTCATATACTACTGACTTTAATTGCCCATAGATTGAAGGAGGTGACTTTATTTGTATTGCTGATCCAATACTAGATTGATCACCCACCTTCCAATGTCTAAGACATACAATTTTGCTAAGGCCTTGACTAACCGGATGTCACACTGGGATTTAGTAGACAGCTGGAGAACGCAGAATCCTGTTCCCCTATCAGTCAGCTCCATTGTAGAAACTTAACACCCATTTGTTGGAGGACACCTGATTTACGGCCACTCTGGAAGAGGCTATTGTTAAGTGCTTTGAGGAAAACGCAGGCACTGCATCGTATGCTATGACAGAGTGAGAAGCGTTCTAGACAGTGGTGACACTGTAAAGCTAGCAGAGCTGGAGTGAGAGTACAACTTCGTCAGACATACTGAAGTAAGAACATATTTTAAATACTCTTGAAAGAGAGTTGAAGTGGGGCAGACTAGTCCTCGCTGCAGTGGTGGGGGGCGGAATGAACAGCTAATGTGTTGCTGGACTGATTGAGGGGCCATTACAGGGCTTAGGTTGAAAAGGCACATGCTAAGAGAGATAAAACGGGGAAGTAACTAGTATGGTTGGCCAATCATGACATAAGACATACCCCCAACTCTTCCGCTCCTTGTGCCAAACGGTCAGGAAGTTTATTCACAAACAGAAATAAATGAGGTATTCGGGGTGGACTGCACCCAATTATACTCGATTTGACAAGTTGCCAGCAACCAGGACATAGCAAAGTATGTGAGGACTGCCTTGACTGCCAAGCATACCCCTTAAGAAGTGGAAGCTTTGGGAGCGGCAATAACATTACAAGAGGTGAAAGAGGTGCTCAGGGGCATCGCTAGGGGAAGGTGTGGGCCTCCAATGGCGTTTCCGTAGAGTTTTATTCCTCTTATGTAGAAGTACTTTCCGTAGACTGGTAGACGTTTTTAATGCATCTAAGGAGGGAGTGGTGCTACCTCACTCGATTTAAGGAGGCTATTATTGTCTCTCTCTCTGAAAAGGGCAAAATGCAAAATAAGTTACTTTGTACCAGCCTTTATCAATGATGAATGTTGATTACGAGATTCTGAGCCAAATACTAGTGAATAGATCACCCTCTAGAGTAGCTTCTTTGTTTCATACTGATCAAACATTCGTGTCTACTATTAGACAATTGCTTTTAGAAGATAGCCCCGTGGTAGCAAGTCTAGAGGCCCTGGTGCTACCTTTTGATTTTGATAGTACTCCTGCAAAGTGTCTAGGAACGTTCGCCTTAAATGATCTGGTACTATTATTTGCATCATGTGTACATCATTATTGAAAGAATTAACTGCATGTTTTAGACTGATGTGTATGAAATAATGCAAAACGAAAACTGAGAAATCACATTAGAGGAAACCAAATTATAGGAAAAAAAATTAAGGAAAGAGTATGTTAAAGAAATACAAAAAAAAAAAAAGGAAACATTTATTTTATTTATTTATTTATTGAACTTGGTATAGCACATAACTCACTCCAAAAGGAGTATCTCAGGCGCTTACGGAGGTAGCAAGTAGCATGCATTCAGAAAAGCCAGGTTTTCAATAGCTTCTTGAAGTCCAGAAAGTCAGAGCAGGAGCGGATATGTAAAGGTAGTTGGTTCCAGTGGAATACCGCTAGGAAATAAAAGGACCTTCCATCGTATTTAGCTGTGCGAATGCGCAGAGCTAGATGAAGAGCCTTATTAGAGGACCTAAGCAGTCTAGAGGGCTGATAAAGGCTGAGTTTTGAGGGAAGAAGGTCAGGTGAGGACCTAAGTAGGGTCTTACATGTCAGACAAGTTGGTTTGCAAATAGAGCACTTCTTGATGGGCAGCAAATGCAGTTTTTTCAAAGTGGGCATAGATGCCCTTCGCGAAGGTGGGTTGCAGAGAAGCCGACCAGCAGTGTTCTGCACCACTTACAACTTAGACAGGAGAGTCTCATTTGCGGCAACCAGAAGGGCATTCCCGCAATCAAGCTGGCTAATTATGAGAGCTTGAGCAAGACTTTTCCTGGAGGTGGATGGAAGCCAGGGAAAGACTTTCTTTAAGAGTCTCAAGGTGGCAAAACACTTGCCACACGTAGAGTTGACCTGGTCTCTCATAGACAGATTGTGGTTGATGTTTACTCCCAGGTTCTTTAGCAGTAGCTTAGGCAGGGGGGCTGGGCCTCGCTTGGGGGGGGGCACCATTCTGCTGATGATACTTCTTGAGTTCTGCCGAACAACACAATTTCAGATTTTGAACTGTTAAGCTGGAGACAGTTCAAAGTCATAAATAAAGTTGTCTATTACTGTAATGCATTGAACTAATTGGACCATCACTTTTTCCGGGTCTGGCCCAAAAGAAGACACGATCTCCACACCACATGCTTTTACAATCTGGGCCAGGGGTGCTACATGCACAGTGAAAAATGTTGGGCTCAGAAACAAGCCCTGAGGGACCCCTTTGTTGACACACATCTTTCTAGATTTAAAAGGGCCCAGATGTACATTTTGCGTACGGTTGTAAAGAAAGTCCCTAAGCAAATTAAGAGCTCTGTCATAAATACGCATCGCATGGAGTCTGCGGATAAGAATAGCATGGGAGACCATATTGAATGCTGAAGATAAATCCAGTAAGACAAGCATTACTGGGATACCAACATCCAAAGAAGGATGGATACTGTTTGTAACTGCCAGCAATGTGGTATCTGTACTATATTGGGCTCAAAAGCTTGATTGGGAATGGTCCAAGATCTTATGTTTCTCCAGAAAGCATGCTAATTTGCTGTTAATTAAATTTTCTAGAATTTGAGCCAACAGGGGTAGCAGTGAAATAGGCCTGTAATTCGATAAATGTTCTGGATTTTAAGGTATGCTTTTTCAAGAGAGGAGATACTGGTATGCGTTTCCATTCCAATGGCAGTTTTGTGGAGGTTATTGAAAGATTAATCAGAGCTCTAATGAAGCACACAAGGCGTTGTGCTGAAATAGAGACAATATTAGGGGGACAAGGTTTGTGGGGACAGCCCGATTTGACTCAAGAGCGCAGTCTAGTGACCTGCTCCGCAGAGCAGACATTGAAATCCCCAATGCATGCAGTAGCCTCTGAATGTGGAAGGTTCTGATCAAATTCGGTGTCCAAAATAGCTTGATGGATTGGGAAACTCTTATAGATGGCAAATATTTTCCCTTCAAAGAAATCCACAAGAGAATTGCATAGATTTTGGGAGGCGGGAATGGTAGAGGCACAGGTGTGGGGCTTCGGAAAGTTATTTACACTTTGGGTTGAATTGGAGATCGCACCGCCAACAGGCTAGCGGTACAATTCGCCATATTTTGACCGCAGCAGTAGCGCCGCGGTCACACCGCGTGGACCGGCGGTTTCCCCCATTGTTGTCCCGGCAGTTTTCCGCCATCATTCTCCCAGCGGTTATAATCCGCCAGGGCAGCGCTGCTTGCAGCGCTGCTTGCAGCGCTGCCCTGGGGATTGACTCCCCTTCCCGCCAGCATGTCCATGGCGGTAGAGACTGCCATGGAAAGGCTGGCGGGAAGGGGAGTCACGGGGCCCCCAGGCACAGCCCCACCCTGCTTTTCACTCTTTGCACAGCAGACAGTGAAAAGCGCGACGGGTGCAGCTGCACCCATCGCACGTCCGCAACACTGCTGGCTCCATTAGGAGCCGGCTGCAATGTTACAGCCGACATCCCCGCTGGGCCAACGGACGGAAACTCTGTTTCTGCCCGCTGGCCAGGCGGGGATGTTGAAATGCGGCCGGCGGGTTTGCGGCTGAATAGGTGGCCGCCTGGCGGTACAACCTTGGTGGGCGGCCTCCGCCGCCCACCAAGGTTGTAATGAGGGCCTTTGTTTAGCTCCCTAGTGGAGTTCCCTGCTTGAACAATGGACACTGATATATATGCTCTCCATGCTGTCTTGATCATGTTATGATGATTCTTTAGTGCAGCCTGATAGGCTGATTTGTCCATGTGCAATTTTGAGGAGCAATATCTGTGCTCCAGACATTTTCATTTAGTCTTTCAAGGCGTAGCAGGTCGGTAAACCAAGGTGTATGACGTCTAGAAGAGGTGGAGGCTGATGGTTTAAAAGGTGCTTTATGGTCAAAAGCATTCATTATTGACTTATAGGCAGCAAGCACAGAGTTAACATTCACATGGGGAGACAAAATAGGGGCCTTGAATACCTCAGAGAAGGTGGTAGGAAAACCATTCTCCAGGGGTGGCAGGGGAATATTATCCTTAGTCTTGCTCTTGGTGAGGGCCAAGTAAGGTCAAATTAATGAGATGATGGTCAGACTAAGTGATCGGCAGGCGAGGTTCGCATGTGGTAGCCACCACATTAGTAAAAATATGATCAAGGGTATGCCCAGCCTTGTATTTTGGGCCTGACAACTATTTGCTTTAGCCCAGCCATCTCCATGCCGGCTAGCAGTTGCACTAGCCCTTGGTCATTGGTGTCCTACCCGTTGTAGTTGAAATCACCCAACAGTATAAATTTATCAGAGGCTATGATGTGAGGGGCCACATAGTCCATTAATGTCTGGGCAAGGTCTTTCCTGGAATGGTGGTAAAACAAAGCCTCTCTAACAGGTCTCCTTGTTGGAGATAGGGATCTTAAAAATACACATCTCAATACTGGCTGACAGAAGGGAATAAATTAGTTCAACTTTTAGAAAATTATAAAAAGCGATTGCTACTCCCCCACCAGGGTGTTTTTCCTTGTCTAATTACACAATTGGGTAGTGATCATGAACCACTAATGAAATACAGGGAAGTGCTGAGCTGCAGAGCCATTTTTCAGTAAAGAAGCATAGCGTGGGACGGTGAGAAGAAATAAGGTCTCATTCGGCAATGGCATGCTTTGCCATAGATCTAATATTACAATAAAGACTATCAATCTTAGTGAAACTGCTGTTTTGAGTGGGGGACATAGAACTGCAGTATTTCTTGGGGGCCTCCAGTGGTAGTGCCTCTAGGGTCCAGGAATAAGAGTGAGTTAAGCTCCACATATTATTTGCCCTAAGAAAGTTCTCTATGGCTAAGCAGGAAAACCTGCACAAGTTACAAAATACCAGCATCTCCAAAGTTGGGAAGGAGTGAGTGTAGTGCAGTACGGAAATGGGACAAGTATTATAGATTTGTTTTAGACATTTGGAGGAGTAAATCAATGAGGCTTTCATAGCCTTTTTGCTTAAAGCAAAGAAGCCTGAGGTAATATAAAAAAAGGAGCAGGGGTCCTGGCACCTGACGACGTCCAGGCATGAGTGGGTGCAGGTGGGCTTGCCTTTTGTACTCCTTTGGCAAGCCAGCATCACGCCTGCTGAGCACATCCATGATTAGGGGCTGTTAAAATTCAGTTTTCCTGTCCAAAAGAGACTAGACAGCCTGCCTGCCCAAAATGGTGGCAGTCTAATGGCCCTAAAAACGAGTAAGTACGCAAAACAGCCTCTCTTCATAACAAATCGCCGAAGCCAGCTGCGGACCGGAGAGCGGAGATGACAGCGAGGAGTAAAGAGAACCATGCAGTTAGGTACAGCTGTCTCCAAAATAGTTAAAACACACATACTCAAAATCATTAAAAACAAACACCAGTAAAATTAAAAAGTCCTTCTCACATAGGAGTTTCACCATGTCTCCAAATTACTGCTAGCAATATCTAGCTAATCAGCACTGCATGTCCGCAACCAGGTGCTGTTTAAATGCCATTTCCCTACCCAATCCAAAAGAAACTAGACAGCCCCCCTGCCCAAAATTGTGGCAGACTATTGGCCCCAAAAGAGAGCACGAAGTGAGAAAGAGTGCAAAGCAGGGTCTCTTAGCAACAAATTGCCAAAGAGGGCGACCAACCAGAGAGCGGATACAACAGCGAAGATTAAAGAGAACCTTCCTTTCTTCCTACTTTGCTTCTCTTCCAACCTACGACCACACAATTAACATTCACAACATCGCTCTTCTTTACTCACTTCTTCCTGAACCGCCATGGACATAATTGAGATATGGGATCCCTTCTTTTTAGCAATTTGAAAGGACTAACATCAGCGACAGAGGGAGGTGTTATCCAATACATCCACAGTTTTTCTCTCAAAACGTTCTTTGACTCACAGCTGAACCACCCAGTCCTTCAGTACAAAACTGAATATCTCTACCTGTCCATTTCCTTGAGGTTCATACAAAGCTGTGGCAATAACTTGAATCTTACAATGCTTGAGAAAATCCTTCATTTCCCTAGATTTCAATGGAACCCCATTATCTGTTATTAATACTTCTGGGTAACCTTCTCTTGCAAAAATTTCCTTGAGAAAGTCAATGACAACAATGGTAGTAGTTTGCGTTGCAAGCATAATCTCAGTCCATTTACAATGATAATCCATGAGTACCAAAGAAAACTGAGCATCTTGTGGCAAACATAAAATGGTCCTCAAATGTCCAATGCAACCTTCTACATGGAAATTCTGACCATTTCACCGGTTTCAAAGATGCGGAGCCACCTTTAGTGCTCTTTCTCCTCTCACACAGCCATTGCAGTCTCTTACAACTCGGTCAACTTTCCTGTCTAAGCCTGGCCACCAAAAACTGACCCTCATAAGTCTTTTCATGGAAGACATTCCTAGATGTTCTTTGTGTGCAATCTGAAGAACCACAACTTGCATCATAGCAGAGTGAACCCACTTACCACCCTTGAAAAGCATTCCTCCTTGCAGCTCTACCTGGCCTGAAACCTTCCAAATCGTAAGATTTCAGGAGACAATTTTTATTTCCTTGGCCACACTTCCAATACATACTTCTTAACTGTTTTTTGCCATAACTCATCTTTGGTTTAATTTGTTAACCACAACTTTTCATCAGTTCCTTCAAACTCACTCTCCACCACATTCTTAGTAGTACCAATAATATCCAAATCTTCTGTCTCACCCTTCTCATCTTTATTACAACACAACAATCTGGACAATCAGCCATGACATTATTTTTTTCAGGTACAAATTCCACTTTGCAAACTGTACTCTTGCATTCTCAACTTAAGTCTCCCAATCTGAGCCATAGCGTTCCATCCACCATTTGGTGACAAAATATTCACCAATGGCTTACGATCTATTCTCAGAAGAAAGTAAGTTTCCCAAATATAGTTGCAAAAATGCTCAATATCCCAAACATATCTCAACAACTCTTTTTCAATTACCGGATATCTTCTTTCTGTATCATTTTGAGTTCTTGATGCAAACGCCACATTCCACTCCTCTTTCCCACATCTTTGGGACAAAACTCCTCCCAGACCATACAAACTTACATCCATTGTAATTATGCACTTTTTTCTCATACAAAGAGGTTTCAATGTGAGAGCTTCCACTATATCATTTTTGATTTGTTGAAATGCATGTTGCTTTTTGTTTGTTAGTCCAGTTAAATAGAACATCTTTCCTCAGAACACACAAAGGTTCCATTTTGGTTGCAAAGTCTTTAAAATATTTATTATAGTACTCACAGATTCCAGCAAAAGAGAGTAACTTTTCCTTGTGTCTGGTGCAGGTGCCTTTACAATTGCCTCCAGTAAGCATTTTTTAGGCACCACTCCATGGCCAGACAATGTGTATCCTAAATACTCCACAGCACTACAAAACAGTTTACATTTGTTTTTTTCATGGTTAATCCATAATCTTCTAACCTTTTACACACTTCTCTGAGATTACTTAAATGTTCTTGATGATCCCTTGAAAATTATATGAGGATATCATTCTGGAAACACTTTACAAACTTGTCAATATCCTTAAAGATGTGATACATTGCCCTTTAGAACATTGACGCCACTGAGGCCAAACCAAAAGACATCCTCTTGAAATGATACGAGAAAAGCAATAAAGTGTTTGGAGTTCTCATTCAATTCAATTTGTGGGTATGCAGATCTTAAATCAAGAGTGGAAAGCACCACTTCTCCCTCTATTATGCACACCCCTTTATTAATATTAGGCAGGAGATGGCACTCCACAATAATACTGGTGTTTAAACTCTTAAATCAACAGTCTCAAAATGTTATCCCTGTTCCGTGCCAAGACTATGGGAGATACCCATTCTGATAACTCGATTTCTTGCCTGACATTAATAAGAACATTTCTTAATTTTTGTTTCACAGGAGTGAGTCCTTTTATTCTCATCCTGTGTGAGTAACCTGTCAACTTTCCTAACTTTGGAAACTGAAGAACCACACGTTCTCCTCCACTATTGTCCGCAACCAACAATACTGACTTCTTTACTCCTGGGATGAAGAATTATGCCCGAATTACATTGATCCCTCTATCCAAAAACATTCACACCTTTTTCAGCTACATACAACTTGACTAGAGCCGCTCTCCGTTTGAACTCCAACTGATTCATAACCCACAATATCAATGGTAGATCCATCAAAGCTCTCAGCTATGATGTCTGATTTCTTTAGGTTATGTGTATCCAATACGTTAGCGAATTTATCAAGAAAATATTTCTTAGTGATGATGATCATTGGGGAACCTGAATCAGCCATGAGTTCCAGTTCAACATTCAAAATCATCACCACACACTTAGGTTGACTTTTAATCTCATGTTCCCTTCAATTCTAGTAAAGTTCATACCGGACAGCACTACTCCCTTACTGCACCTTTCCATTTTGTTACAATTACATATTTTGTTTTGCACTCTTCCCTCTCCTACACAAGACAGTTTTCCTCTTAGACAAACATTACTTTTTTTATATCCTTGCATACATGTGCAAAGTGTCCTACCTGGCCACGTGTTTTACATTATTTCCCAATTGCAGGACATTGGGCAAATTAAGCCATAAGATTGGTACAACCACATCTATAACATGCAATAGTTCTTTCTCCCTTCTTATTAGCATATTGAAAATGTGCACCAATCACACTACAAACACCCCCCTCTGAGCAGTTAACAGAACATGCATCTTCACTACAACTATTTTTGTTTGACTGAGCACATCCACCGTTCCAATAGCTCTAAGGCTTTTGCAGTAGCAATATCATCTTTCAATTTGGGATCCCCCATGACCCATAACTTTTCTTGTATTTTTTAACTTTTCCCATGTACCACAATCTGATCTCTGATAATTTCTTCTGTCATGGGCCCGAAATCAGGCGTGGCTCCTCCGCTAGGGTGGAGGAGCGTCACCCCCCACCCCCGCCAGCAGCAGCTGCTGCAAACCTTTTACTAAAAAACTCTAATAAGCAATGTTTATTATAGTTTTTTAGTAAAAGTGCTGTGATGAGCACTGAGTGGGAGTGCACAGCACTCCCCCTGAGTGTGCATGTATGTTTGGCCGGCCGTCTCGTGCCGGCCAAGCATACATGTGTAGTAGGCTCTCTCCAGCCCAACAACACAGTTGCCAGGCTGGAGAGAGCATGCACAGGCTCCCAGTCTGCCTGGGAGCGCCCTGCCTGGGCGCTCCCAGCCAATCCTGCTGCTGCTCTGAGCAGTGTCAGGATTGGCCACAGGGTAGGCTGGGAGCCTGTGCCTGCAGCCTGTCTGTGCAGGAGAGGAGGAATGCGGAAGTGATGATGGTGATGGCAGTGATGATGAAGGAAAGCATTTTTTTTAAAACAATTCACCCATTCGTTAGCACTGCGAGCCGATCCTGCCCAAAATTACATGTCATAGAAAGTGCCCTCAAAGCAGTGAGGAACTCATCAAATGGCTCTCCTTCCTTCTATGCTCTAGTAAAAAATGTGAACCTGTTTAAGGCTATACTGGTGGTGGGCTTAAATCTCAGTTCCATTCTTACTAATGCTTCCTGGTATACATCAATGTCTCCTTTACCTTGATGTAAAGGTAAAGTTCTAAACACAACTTGGCCCTCGGATCCTAATCAATGCAATAATATACTTTTCTTTTTCTCCGCACTCATTTGTTCACCATCAATAAATAGCCTTCATATAAATTAAGAAGTCTCCCTTCCACCTTATCCATGAGCTTCTACTGTTTATGATATTCATTGAGGTTAAACTGAAACAGATAATTGAAGTAAAGTATTTATCTCCAAGAAATATATTCCCTTGCAGGAGCTAAAATGTGCCATAAACGTGAATACTAAGTGGAACGGCTTTCACTAATTAGCTACCCAGTGAGCGGTGCATAATTATCCGCATTCCTAGAAAGCCTTTCTCCGTGGCTTGACGTAATAGCAGGACAATGAAATGTTAAGGGGCATATTTATACTCCGTTTGCGCCAAATTTGCGTCGTTTTTTTCGACGCAAATTCGGCGCAAAACTAACGCCATATTTATACTTTGGCATTAGACGCGTCTAGCGCCAAACTATGAGTAAAGAGCATAATTTTTTTGCGTGAACGCCTTCCTTGCGTTAATGAGATGCAAGGTAGGCGTTCCCGTCCAAAAAACTGACTGTGCCGCAAATGCGTCGTATTTATACTCCCGGGCAAAAATCACGCCCGGGAGCGGGTGGACCAAAAAACCCCGCATTTGCGCCGGATTTTAGCGCCTGGGTCAGGGCAGGCGTTAAGGGACCTGTGGGCTCAAAATGAGCCCACAGCTGCCCTCCCATGCCCCCAGGGACCCCCCCTGCCACCCTTGCCCACCCCAGGAGGACACCCAAGGCTGGAGGGACCCACCCCAGGGACATTCAGGTAAGTTCAGGTAAGTATATATATCTTTTTTTTAAATATTTTTTTTTGGCATAGGGGGGCCTGATTTGTGCCCCCCTACATGCCTCAATGCCCAATGACCATGCCCAGGGGACATAAGTCCCCTGGGCATGGCCATTGGGCAAGGGGGCATGACTCCTGTCTTTACTAAGACAGGAGTCATGTAAATGGCGTCTGGGTGTCGTTAAAAATGGCGCAAATCGGGTGGAGGCGATTTTTTGCGTCAACCTGACTTGCACCATTTTTAAGACGCCCTAGCGCCATTTTTCCCAACGCCGGCGCTGCCTGGTGTACGTGTTTTTTTTCCACGCACACCAGGCAGCGCCGGTCTGCTTGCGCCGGCTAACGCCATTCAATAAATACAGCGCCCGCATGGTGCTTCAGAATGGCGTTAGCCGGCGCAAAATTTTTTGACGCTAAACTGCGTTAGCGCAGTTTAGCGTCAAAAAGTATAAATACACGCCTAAATGCTTTCCTGAACTGCTTTACTTGAAGATTTTAAACAAGTGAATTGCCACACGTACACACACAGGCCTTGCCATTGCCTTAAGCTTTCCACAGGCATAATTGGGAGAATATTTGCACGCAGGGTGCCAACGAGAAAGTTTCCCTGTGGGTGTTCGCACGAACATACCAGCGCACGGTTCACTGTCACGAGACGGAGCGTGCACAAGCAGATCTCGGCTAAGAATCCTCAAAGAATGCAGCAGCGCCAGCAGCAATGAGTAGTAGTGCCCACATGGATAAAATCCTTTAATATTCATGGCAGTATTAACCCCTTCTGTGCCCAGGACGTAATGGTTACGTCCTGAGGCACAGTGCTGCTGTGCCCAGGACGTAACCATTACGTCCTGTGCACAGAGCCCAGAGGGAGCGCTCTCGCTCCCTCTGTGGGGTTCCCCCCCACCCCCCCAAGTCAGGGATGGAAGGGGAAGCCCTTCCCCTCCCACCCCCGACCCCCCCAACCCCCCCTGTGACGTCAGCGCGCGAGCGCGCGCTGATTACTCACAGGGTCTCCCCCATCGCGCTGGAAGCAGAGCTTCCAGCGCGATTGAAAAAGAAATGCTTTTGCATTTCTTTTTCAATCCCATGGGGGAGGCCCCGAGAGGCTTCAAAGGGAAGGAAATGTATTTCCTTCCCTTTGAAGTCTCTCACAGGTTTCAAAAGCCGGATTGCTTGCAATCCGGCTTTTGAAACCCCACTAGACACCAGGGATTTTTTTTTTTCTTGAAATTGGCAAAAGGGAGCGACCCCTTGGGCAAGGGTCGCTCCCAGGGGGGCATTTTTTTAGGAAGGCCTTTTCTGCCCCCAGGGGGGGCAGAAACCTCTAGGCACCAGGGACCATTTTTTTCTTTTTTTTTTTTTTTTGTGATGAATTCTTTTTTTTTAGGTGGGGAGCGATCCCTTAGGCAAGGGTCGCTCCCCTACGGGGCAATATATATTTAGGCCATTTCTGCCCCCCTTGGGGGCAGATTGGCCTATTTTGATAAGGCCAATCTGCCCCCAAGGGGGGCAGAAACCATTAGACACCAGGGAGTTTGTTTTTGCGCGCGAATGTCACGCAACAAAGCGACCCCTTTGGCAAGGGTCGCTCCCAGGGGGGGGCAATTTTTTGGGAAGGCCTTTTCTGCCCCCCCCGGGGGCAGATCGGCCTATTATTAGGCCGATCTGCCCCCAGGGGGGGAAGAAACCTCTAGGCGCCAGGGCAAATTTTTTTTTTGTTCTTTTTTTTTTTTTTAGAGATGGGGAGCGACCCATCAGGCAAGGGTCGCTCCCCTGGGGGGCAAATTGTATTTAGACCATTTCTGCCCCCCTGGGGGCAGATTGGCCGATTTTAGGTCAATCTGCCCCCAAGGGGGCAGAAACCACTAGGCACCGGGGATTTGTTTTTTGGCGCCAATGTCACGCAGGGGGAGCGACCCCGTAGGCAAGGGTCACTCCCGGGGGGGGGGGGGGTTTGGGGGGGAAAATTTATTTTAGGCCATTTCTGCCCCCCCGGGGGACAGATCGGCCTATTATTAGGCCGAACTGCCCCCGGGGGGGGGGGGGCAGAACACTCTAGGCGCCAGGGCAATTTTTTTTTGTGTTTTTTTTTTTGTTGTTTCTTTTTTTAGAGATGGGGAGCGACCCATCAGGCAAGGGTCGCTCCCCTGGGGGGGCAAATTGTATTTAGACCATTTCTGCCCCCCTGGGGGCAGATTGGCCAATTTTAGGTCAATCTGCCCCCAAGGGGGCAGAAACCACTAGGCACCGGGGATTTGTTTTTTGGCGCCAATGTCACGCAGGGGGAGCGACCCCGTAGGCAAGGGTCGCCCCCGGGGGGGGGGGCGTGGGGGTTGGGGGGGCAAATTTATTTTAGGCCATTTCTGCCCCCCCGGGGGACAGATCGGCCTATTATTAGGCCGAACTGCCCCCGGGGGGGGGGGCAGAACACTCTAGGCGCCAGGGCAATTTTTTTTTTGTGTGTTTTTTTTTTTTTTTTTTTTTTTTTTTTAGAGATGGGGAGCGACCCATCAGGCAAGGGTCGCTCCCCTGGGGGGGCAAATTGTATTTAGACCATTTCTGCCCCCCTGGGGGCAGATTGGCCAATTTTAGGTCAATCTGCCCCCAAGGGGGCAGAAACCACTAGGCACCGGGGATTTGTTTTTTGGCGCCAATGTCACGCAGGGGGAGCGACCCCGTAGGCAAGGGTCGCTCCCGGGGGGGGGGGGGTTGGGGGGGCAAATTTATTTTAGGCCATTTCTGCCCCCCCGGGGGACAGATCGGCCTATTATTAGGCCGAACTGCCCCCGGGGGGGGGGGGGGCAGAACACTCTAGGCACCAGGGCAATTTTTTTTTTGTGTTTTTTTTTTTTGTTTGTTTCTTTTTTTAGAGATGGGGAGCGACCCATCAGGCAAGGGTCGCTCCCCTGGGGGGGCAAATTGTATTTAGACCATTTCTGCCCCCCTGGGGGCAGATTGGCTGAGTTTAGGTCAACCTGCCCCCAAGGGGGCAGAAACCACTAGGCACCGGGGATTTGTTTTTTGGTGCCAATGTCACGCAGGGGGAGCGACCCCGTAGGCAAGGGTCGCTCCCGGCGGGGGAGGGTGGGGGTTGGGGTGGCAAATTTATTTTAGGGCATTTCTGCCCCCCCCCCCCTGGGGCCGGCTGAGCTACAGGCCAAACACCACAGGTAGGCACCTTGCAAAAAACACCTCTGTTTTCTGTGAAAAAATATGTTGTGTCCACGTTGTGTTTTGGGCCATTTCCTTTTGTGGGCGCTAGGCCTACCCACAGAAGTGATGTACCATTTTTATCGAGAGACTTAGGGGAACGCTGGGTGGAAGGAAATTTGTGGCTCCTCTCAGATTCCAGAACTTTCTGTCACCGAAATGAGAGGAAAAAGTGTTTTTTGGGCCAAATTTTGATGTTTGCAAAGGATTCTGGGTAACATAACCTGGTCAGAGCCCCGCAAGTCACCCCATCTTGGATTCCCCTGGGTTTCTAGTTTTCAAAAATGCACTGGTTTGCTAGGTTTCCTCAGGTGTCGGCTGAGCTACAGGCCAAAATCCACAGGTAGGCACTGCTTTTTATAAAAAAATGTGATGTGTCCACGTTGTGTTTTGGGCCCTTTCCTTTCGTGGGCGCTAGTCCTACCCACACAAGTGAGGTATCATTTTTATCGGGAGACTTGGGGGAACGCTGGGTAGAAGGAAATTTGTGGCTCCTCTCAGATTCCAGAACTTTCTGCCACAGAAATGTGAGTAACATGTGTATTTTTAGCCAAATTTTGAGGTTTGCAAAGGATTCTGGGTAACAGAACCTGGTCCGAGCCCCACAAGTCACCCCTCCTTGGATTCCCCTAGGTCTCTAGTTTTCAGAAATGCACAGGTTTGGTAGGTTTCCCTAGGTGCCGGCTGAGCTAGAGGCCAAAATCTACAGGTAGGCACTTCGCAAAAAACACCTCTGTTTTTTTCCAAAATTTAGGATGTGTCCACGTTGCGCTTTGGGGTGTTTCCTGTCGCCGGCGCTAGGCCTACCCACGCAAGTGAGGTATCATTTTTATCGGGAGACTTGGGGGAACGCTGGGTGGAAGGAAATTTGTAGCTCCTCTCAGATTCCAGAACTTTCTGCCACAGAAATGTGAGGGACATGTGTTTTTTTAGCCAAATTTTGAGGTTTGCAAAGGATTCTGGGTAACAGAACCTGGTCCGAGCCCCGCAAGTCACCCCTCCTTGGATTCCCCTAGGTCTCTAGTTTTCAGAAATGCACAGGTTTGGTAGGTTTCCCTAGGTGCCGGCTGAGCTAGAGGCCAAAATCTACAGGTAGGCACTTCGCAAAAAACACCTCTGTTTTTTTCCAAAATTTAGGATGTGTCCACGTTGCGCTTTGTGGTGTTTCCTGTCGCCGGCGCTAGGCCTACCCACGCAAGTGAGGTATCATTTTTATCGGGAGACTTGGATGAACGCTGGGTGGAAGGAAATTTGTAGCTCCTCTCAGATTCCAGAACTTTCTGCCTCAGAAATGTGAGGGGCATGTGTTTTTTTAGCCACATTTTGAGGTTTGCAAAGGATTCTGGGTAACAGAACCTGGTCCGAGCCACACAAGTCACCCCTCCTTGGATTCCCCTAGGTCTCTAGTTTTCAGAAATGTACAGGTTTGGTAGGTTTCCCTAGGTGGCGGCTGAGCTAGAGGCCAAAATCTCCAGGTAGTCACTTTGCTAAAAACAGCTCTGTTTTCTGTGATGTGTCCACGTTGTGTTTTGGGGCATATCCTGTCGCGGGCGCTAGGCCTACCCACACAAGTGAGGTATCATTTTTATCGGGAGACGTGGGGGAACGCTGGGTGGAAGGAAATTTGTGGCTCCTCTCAGATTCCAGAACTTTCTGCCACAGAAATGTGAGGAACATGTGTTTTTTTAGCCAAATTTTGAGGTTTGCAAAGGATTCTGGGTAACAGAACCTGGTCCGAGCCACACAAGTCACCCCTCCTTGGATTCCCCTAGGTCTCTAGTTTTCAGAAATGCACAGGTTTGGTAGGTTTCCCTAGGTGCCGGCTGAGCTAGAGGTCAAAATCTACAGGTAGTCACTTTGCTAAAAACAGCTCTGTTTTCTGTGATATGTCCACGTTGTGTTTTGGGGCATATCCTGTCGCGGGCGCTAGGCCTACCCACACAAGTGAGGTATAATTTTTATCGGGAGACGTGGGGGAACGCTGGGTGGAAGGAAATTTGTGGCTCCTCTCAGATTCCAGAACTTTCTGCCACAGAAATGTGAGGAACATGTGTTTTTTTAGCCAAATTTTGAGATTTGCAAAGGATTCTGGGTAACAGAACCTGGTCCGAGCCCCGCAAGTCACCCCTCCTTGGATTCCCCTAGGTCTCTAGTTTTCAGAAATGCACAGGTTTGGTAGGTTTCCCTAGGTGGCGGCTGAGCTAGAGGCCAAAATCTACAGGTAGTCACTTTGCTAAAAACAGCTCTGTTTTCTGTGATATGTCCACGTTGTGTTTTGGGGCATATCCTGTCGCGGGCGCTAGGCCTACCCACACAAGTGAGGTATCATTTTTATCGGGAGACGTGGGGGAACGCTGGGTGGAAGGAAATTTGTGGCTCCTCTCAGATTCCAGAACTTTCTGCCACAGAAATGTGAGGAACATGTGTTTTTTTAGCCAAATTTTGAGGTTTGCAAAGGATTCTGGGTAACAGAACCTGGTCCGAGCCCCGCAAGTCACCCCTCCTTGGATTCCCCTAGGTCTCTAGTTTTCAGAAATGCACAGGTTTGGTAGGTTTCCCTAGGTGGCAGCTGAGCTAGAGGCCAAAATCTACAGGTAGTCACTTTGCTAAAAACAGCTCTGTTTTCTGTGATATGTCCACGTTGTGTTTTGGGGCATATCCTGTCGCGGGCGCTAGGCCTACCCACACAAGTGAGGTATCATTTTTATCGGGAGACGTGGGGGAACGCTGGGTGGAAGGAAATTTGTGGCTCCTCTCAGATTCCAGAACTTTCTGCCACAGAAATGTGAGGAACATGTGTTTTTTTAGCCAAATTTTGAGATTTGCAAAGGATTCTGGGTAACAGAACCTGGTCCGAGCCCCGCAAGTCACCCCTCCTTGGATTCCCCTAGGTCTCTAGTTTTCAGAAATGCACAGGTTGGGTAGGTTTCCCTAGGTGGCGGCTGAGCTAGAGGCCAAAATCTACAGGTAGTCACTTTGCTAAAAACAGCTCTGTTTTCTGTGATATGTCCACGTTGTGTTTTGGGGCATATCCTGTCGCGGGCGCTAGGCCTACCCACACAAGTGAGGTATCATTTTTATCGGGAGACGTGGGGGAACGCTGGGTGGAAGGAAATTTGTGGCTCCTCTCAGATTCCAGAACTTTCTGCCACAGAAATGTGAGGAACATGTGTTTTTTTAGCCAAATTTTGAGGTTTGCAAAGGATTCTGGGTAACAGAACCTGGTCCGAGCCCCGCAAGTCACCCCTCCTTGGATTCCCCTAGGTCTCTAGTTTTCAGAAATGCACAGGTTTGGTAGGTTTCCCTAGGTGGCGGCTGAGCTAGAGGCCAAAATCTACAGGTAGTCACTTTGCTAAAAACAGCTCTGTTTTCTGTGATATGTCCACGTTGTGTTTTGGGGCATATCCTGTCGCGGGCGCTAGGCCTACCCACACAAGTGAGGTATCATTTTTATCGGGAGACGTGGGGGAACGCTGGGTGGAAGGAAATTTGTGGCTCCTCTCAGATTCCAGAACTTTCTGCCACAGAAATGTGAGGAACATGTGTTTTTTTAGCCAAATTATGAGGTTTGCAAAGGATTCTGGGTAACAGAACCTGGTCCGAGCCACACAAGTCACCCCTCCTTGGATTCCCCTAGGTCTCTAGTTTTCAGAAATGCACAGGTTTGGTAGGTTTCCCTAGGTGGCGGCTGAGCTAGAGGCCAAAATCTACAGGTAGTCACTTTGCTAAAAACAGCTCTGTTTTCTGTGATGTGTCCACGTTGTGTTTTGGGGCATATCCTGTCGCGGGTGCTAGGCCTACCCACACATGTGAGGTATCATTTTTATCGGGAGACGTAGGGGAACGCTGGGTGGAAGGAAATTTGTGGCTCCTCTCAGATTCCAGAACTTTCTGCCACAGAAATGTGAGGAACATGTGTTTTTTTAGCCAAATTTTGAGGTTTGCAAAGGATTCTGGGTAACAGAACCTGGTCCGAGCCACACAAGTCACCCCTCCTTGGATTCCTCTAGGTCTCTAGTTTTCAGAAATGCACAGGTTTGGTAGGTTTCCCTAGGTGGCGGCTGAGCTAGAGGCCAAAATCTACAGGTAGTCACTTTGCTAAAAACAGCTCTGTTTTCTGTGATGTGTCCACGTTGTGTTTTGGGGCATATCCTGTCGCGGGTGCTAGGCCTACCCACACAAGTGAGGTACCATTTTTATCGGGAGACTTGGGGGAACATAGATTAGCAAAACAAGTACTATTGCCCCTTGTCTTTCTCTACATTTTTTCCTTCCAAATATAGGAGTGTGTGTAAAAAAGACATCTATTTGAGAAATTCCCTGTAATTCACGTGCTACTATGGTCACCCCGGAATTCAGAGATGTGCAAATAACCACTGCTCCTCAACACCTTATCTTGTGCCCTTTTTGGAAATGCAAAGGTTTTCTTGATAGCAATTTTTTACTCCTTGTATTTCAGCAAATGAATTGCTGTATACCCGGTATAGAATGAAAACGCACTGCAGGGTGCAGCTCATTTATTGGCTCTGGGTTCCTCGGGTTCTTGATGAACCTACAAACCCTATATATCCCCGCAACCAGAGGAGTCCAGCAGACGTAACGGTATATTGCTTTCGATAATCTGACATTGCAGGGAAAAGTTACAGAGTAAAACGTAGAGAAAAATTGATGGTTTTTTCACCTCAATTTCAATATTTTTCTTTTTCAGCTGTTATTTTCTGTAGGAAACCCTTGTAGGATCTACACAAATGACCCCTTGCTGAATTCAGAATTTTGTCTACTTTTCAGAAATGTTTAGGTTTCTGGGATCCAGCATTGGTTTCATGACCATTCCTGTCACTGACTGGAAGGAGGCTGAAAGCACAAAAAATTGCACAAATGGGGTATGCCCCAGTAAAATGCCAAAATTGTGTTGAAAAATTGGGTTTTCTGATTCAAGTCTGCCTGTTCCTGAAAGCTGGGAAGCTGCTGAGTTTAGCACCGCAAACCCTTTGTTGATGCCATTTTCAGGGGAAAAACCACAAGCCTTCTTCTGCAGCCACTTTTTCCCAATTTTTTTGAAAAAAACGAAATTTTCACTGTATTTTGGCCAATTTCTTGGCCTCCTTCAAGGGAACCCACAAAGTCTGGGTACCTCTAGAATCCCTAGGATGTTGGAAAAAAAGGACGCAAATTTGGCTTGGTTAGCTTATGTGGACAAAAAGTTATGAGGGCCTAAGCGCGAACGGCCCCAAATAGGCAAAAAAAGGCCCGGCACAGGAGGGGGAAAAGGCCTGGCAGCGAAGGGGTTAAGGGAGCACGCCTCAAAGCCGAAACGTAGGTCCTCCAGAAGTGTTACTGTTCCTGTGGTGCTGTTGAGTCTCCAAAATGTTACCAAAAAAATTAAAGTCCAGAAGAAGTTGATGTATAGGACAAATTTATTAGCGGCACAGCATCCAACAGACCGTCAGTCTCCACAGCTGCTAGATATAAGACTCTCTAGGTTCTACATTCTTAACAGTTGTAACCATACATTGTAGTATAATTAAAAATAAACAACTAGCCTATGCCTACAATGAGTTAATATATAAACATATACCTGCTTATGCCTTCTTATAAATTTATTAACATAGAATATAACTGCCTTCTATGTATATATTGAAGAGTGCCCCTCTTGTGTTCCAGTATAACAGCCAGTTGTCCCTAGTGAACAGATTCTCCAGAATGCTTGGTGGCCTTGATCGTGATGAACAAATGCTGAAATACCTGGAAGAGGAAAGAAAGTATTGACCGTCATTGTAGAATCTGCAGTGATTGAAGACCTCAGATGGTGAGTATCTGTATCAGGTGAAATATGCCAAAACAATATATTCCCCCAGATGAAGATGTCTGAGGACTTCTAGGTTTGATCACTTAGGAGCTAAATGACAATAGATCTTCGTCAGCTACTATGGTATGTTATTAGTGATTTGCATAAAAACTGAGATTAATCACAAATGCCTCAAACTGCTGTTAATGGATACTTAATGACCATTCAGTAATGGCAACAAGCTGTGATTTACAGACCAGCAACCAGAAATAGGCATGTCTTAGGTGGGTCATCATGTTGGCTTTAATTATAACATACAGTCTTCATTAAGAAAGTGCTCAAAAACTTTCTACTCAGAATAATAGTTATGGTCTAGTCAAAAAGAAACTGGAACATGTCTTAAACATAATCAAAGTGGTCTCAAAACAAGATGTCTTCCAAGTTGGGTAGTTTCTTTAAATTTACAGCTGCGACCACTATAAAGGGACTACCAAGGAGGCGTGGCCTGGCCAATCAGCAAGATGGCTGCACCACCGTGAGGCTCTGCTTGGCGGGGAACCCAAATGCTGAATTTCTCCTCATTTTGCGGCACCCTGCCCCTACTTTTCAGTGGTGGCGGCTTCGGAGGCCCTGAGGGGTCTGTTGGCTGGGGGCCGGCACAGAGGGTGTGCTGTACGGCTTTTCGGCAGACCTGGCCCGGCCTGGAGGTGAAGCCTGGGTGGTCGCATGAGGCTCGTGGGCCTGGGCTGCTGCTGCTGTTGCGCAGCCTGGTGCTGCCGGGGTGAGCGCCGCGGGTAGCGGCCTCTATTCCTGTGCTCACTCTCTCCTGCCCCCACGCTCGGAGGCCTCGAGCCGGGGCTACGCTCGCGATCTGTGGGCTGATCGCTGCGCGGCCTGCTCCCGCGGGGCCCTCTCGGTGGCCACATCGGGCTGTGGGCTGCCGCATGGGCGCTGGTGGTTGCTGGGGAAGGGGCCCTCCGCTGCTGGTGTCCTTGCGTGCAGCGGCCTAAGTTTCTTCCAGTGCCTGGGCTGCAGGGATATTTGCGGGGTTTACGGGCCTCGCAGACAGACGTGCCGCCTATTCGCCGCAGCTGGGCCTGGTCGGCTGCTTAATCGGGCCGCGGGCCCCTGCGGGGATGCTGGTCTGCCCGGGCTCTTCGGCTGGGGGCCTTGTTTTGCAAGCTGCAGCTCTGCGGATTGCCTGATCAGGCTGCTGCGGACCTTGGGGTGCGGAGACCCCTGGGGACCCATTGACTGTGCAGACCACCTTCTGTGCAGCCTCCTCCTGGTACAACCTTTCACACTCCTCCTGGGTCTCTACTCTTGTTGTGCTGTGTGGACTGCCGGCGACAACACTTCTACCTTGCAGCCCTGTGCTTGGTGGACCCGCTGTATTCGGGCCACTCTGGCTGGTTTATGTGACTATGGACAGTTGTGTGACGCTCTCTGTGGGCCTGGCCTTGCTCCTTAGTCCCTCTCACCCCTCTCCTGTCTTGCTACAGTATCAGCTGCCAGCCACGGAGTGGGTCCCACGTGGGGCTTCTGGTTTCATGTGGCCCCACATCTGGCCGGACGCCTGTTGGGGGGTTCCGCGGGGAGCTGGTTGAGGGGAGAATGGGGAAGGCCGATCAGAAGCAGACTAAGTTAACTTTTGAAAGTGGGAAAAAGAAGAGTGGCTCGACCAGCAGGCTGGTGGAGGACTCACCACCCGTGGAGGAGCCACCTGTATCATCTGTCAAAGCTATGTACTTAGACCTTAGGCATAGCTTGGCTAGCACTGATGCCAAGAATGACCATCTAACCGAACAGATGGATCATTTGAAGGAAAGGGTGGACGGTCACGATTCTCGCTTTGTTCAGCTGGAGTCCCGTACTTCGGAGTTGGAGGATGATCGTCACGGTGATGGGGAGAAGTTGCTGCACATGGAGTGTGTGCTGGAGATCATCAGGAATAAAAATGAGGACCTTGAGGCCCAGTCTCGTCGCAATAACGTCCGCATTTTGGGCCTCCCAGAGTCGGATATGAGGTGTATGGAGGACTATGTCGAGACTATGCTCTCTGCGCTCTTTCTTGGGGAGCTCTCCCGGATGCTGGTGGTGGAGAGGGCTCACAGGTCCCTGGGTCCGCGGCGTCCGCTGGGGACTCCCGCGTGCGCCTCATTATTATATGTTTACTTAACTACAGAGACAGAGACACTAGCCAGGGAGCGCAGGCCGATGGTATACAATAATGCGGAACTGAACTTTTTCCCTGATTACACTCCTGGAGTACAAGCTGCTCGCAAGGCCTTCCTGCTGGTTAAATGCATTTTAAGTCAGACTGAAGCGAAATATTCCCTAATTTATCCAGCAAAGCTGCGAGTACAATATAAGGGCAAGTTGCATTTTTTTACAGACCCGAAACTGGCAGCGAGGAATGCTAAATCTGTACCCAGGAGGGCGCTGTTGGCTGGCCCGCGTTCCGCTGATGATGACGGAGGCCCTCTAAGTGATAATGACTGAATATGTTCTTCTACTCAGCCTCATGTGATCCTGTTTGAAGACGTGTAGCCTCGATGCTGCGACTGAATTGTTTCTTAGGGTGGGCTGTTTTGCAATACTCCCCTTCATCGTTGGTCCCCCTGCCCCTTCATCCTGCCTGGAATGAGTTTTGGTCGGCCTCATTGACGCCCTGCTGAATGAGTCTATTTCCAATGTTTGCTATCATGTTGTTGGATTTGCTTTTGGGGAGGGGTGGGCTTTTAGCTCTGACCTGGTTGGGGGGTCAGCGTGGGTGGGGTGGGGTACGCTCTGTGTCTGTTTATTCCCTCTCTCTCTTCCTTTCAGCACCTATCCCTTTTCCTGCATGCCGCAGACGCCTCTTCTGTGCTGCCAGGGGGAGCTGTATGGTCGGTCGCAAGACGCTATGGCACAAGATAGTGTGACGCAAGTGCGCTGTCTCACCTAGAATGTCTGTGGGCTGTATGATGGGCGCAAGATGCGGATGATATCAGCGTATGTTCAGCGTCATGCAGTAGACATTAGCATGCTTCAGGAGACCCATCTGGTGGAGGCCACCAAACATCGGCTGAAGGCTGGTTGGATTGGCGAATGGCATGCTGTGATGTACTCGCCCTACTCATGAGACGTGGCAATTTTGATTTGGAGGGGGCTGCAGTGGCGCACCAAGAGGGTCCTGGCAGATCGGAATGGTCATTATGTCATGTTGCGGGGAACATTGCTTGATAGGCTGTGTAGATTGGTATCGCTCTATGGCCCAAATATTGATGATCTTGAATTTTTTGGAGAAGTTGGGAGATTGATTGACTCGCTGGGTCCTGGGCCCTTGCTGTGGGGGGGCAATTTCAACGTGGTGCTGGACTTTGAGGCGGATCGCAAAAGCCAGGCTAGACCACAACATGTAGTGGCCGTCTGGGCCCTGTCTCGGGTAATGGCGGATGGGGCCGTGGTGGACTTATGGAGAGAAAAACATGGCACTGATAGGGAAGGCACTTGCGTCAATTATGTGCATGGTAGTGGTCCCACATTGATCGCTGGCTTGGTACCAGGGATGTGGTGCTTTGGGTGCGGTCCATTCAGCATAAGGCTCGCACTCTTTCAGATCATTCGCTGGTCCTGCTGGAACTGGCTGTTCCGGGTGGCCCGGGTCGTGCTTTTACATGGAGACTTCCTCCTGGTGCACTGAAGGACCAAGTATTCAGAGATGAGGTCCGTAATGCCATTGTGCACCATCGGGGATCGTGGGCTCTGCCGATACCGTGTGGGAGGCCTTCAAGGTAGTGATTAGCGGGATTTGCCTCTCTAAGCAGTATGGCATACTGAGGGCACTGCAGCGGGAGTTGGCAGAATTAGAGGCCCAGATTACTGATCTTGAACGACGCTTGGCCTCGGGCTGGTCAGCAGACCTGCTGGCGACCTTGAGGGAGAGGATGTCACAGTTTGAGGAGGCGGCCCTCCGGGAGGTCTGCTTCCTAGGGAAACACGCTATGGCGAGGAGATATGGCGAGGGTGACAGAGCTGGCCGCACACTTGCCGATATGCTCCACAAGCCGTGGGCAAGCAACTATATTGTAGAGCTGACTGGCTTGTCTGGCACGTGACGCTCTGGTACTGGTGAGATCAAGAGTATCCTTACTGACTTCTACTCGACTCTCTATTCTGAACCCCCCGGGGTGAGCTCGGTGTCTGCAACTAGCTATTTTGCAGATGTTAGCCTTTTGTGGTTTGAAAGTACGCACATACAATATTTAGATGCCTCCTTTTGGTAGATGATGTGGTTCAGGCAATACATGATCTTCCTGGACATAAAGCCCCCGGGTTGGGCGGTCTGACGCCGGCATTTTATAAGGAGTATTCTGCCGTATTAGCTCCACACCTCCTGGAGGTGTATGCGGAGGCTCTTGAGTCTGGGATCCTTTCGCCCTCTCTGCATGAGGCCCTCATTGTGACCATTTTAAAACCTGTGAAGGATCTGTGCTCTTGCGCTTCCTATAGGCCTCTCTCATTAATTAATAATGACAATAAGATCCTGGTGAAACTCATCGTGGCACGTTTGCAGCCCCTGCTTCCCATTCTGGTATTGGCAGATCAGTTGGGCTTTGTACCGGGCCGCTCCACCCTATATAACCTCCGGATGTATTTTGCGATATCTCGAATGATTGATCCTGAGGATTGCGCAGTGGTGGTGTTCCTGGATGCCACTAAGGCCTTTGATTCTCTGGCATAGCAATATATGTTTGCTTTGCTGGCTCGGGTGGGGTTGAGATCAAGATTCATTCAGCTGATTCGCCTGTTATACATGCAACCAACCGCAAGGCTGAGAGTTAATGGTACCATATCCGACCCTTTTCCGATTGCCAGAGGCACTCGCCAGGGATGCCCACTCTCTCAGCTATTGTTTGCTGTGGCAATGGAGCCGCTTGCGGCTCGCCTGCGCCAGCATTACAATCACAGGGGCTTGGCCTTTCGGCAGTGCCCGCTAATGATATCCATGTATGCGGACGATGTCGCTCTCTATGTTCGAGATCCGCAGTTGCACCTCAATATTTTGCTAGATGAGATAGTTGGATTTGGACAGATATCTGGGATCTCCATCAACTCGTCTAAATCTGTGGTGATGCCTCTCTCTGCGGCTATGATAAAGTTCCCCTATAAATACCCCCTCTGTTGGACTGAGGGACCGGTGCGATATCTGGGTATATGGCGGAGTAGAGACATAGACACGCTCTGGTCAGCTAATTATGGCAAGGAAATTACTTGGCTGGAAGAGAAGATAGAGAGGTGACGCTCTCTGCCGCTTTCTCAGACTGGCCGCATAGCGATATTGAAAATGGTTGTGCTGCCCAAGTTTTGGTATCTTTTTCTCAACCTACCCCTGGTTCTTACTGCTAGTTTTTTTAAACGGCTTCAATTCAATATTCTGACCTTGGCCTGGACAGGCAGGCACCCCAGAATATCCTGGGAAACACTGACTCTTCCGTTTGAGCGGGGCAGGCTGGCGGGCCCGGGCTTGGCACTATACTATCATTGTGCCCAGGCTCACTTTGCTCATTTTTGGATACACCCTATCCGATACTTACCTCACTTGGCACCTGAAAATGGTGCTGTGTGGCCAGATTGACTGTCGAGGGTGCTGGTTGGACTGCCCAGGCCCAGATCGTGTGGGATTGACATGGTGGCGTGCAAGGCGAGAGCTTGGACAGTGCTGTTGCGATGTGCGGATGGGGGGGAGATCCTCGCCCCCTCGATACCAGTGCTGGATGTGGGCGACATGCCACTGTCAGAGGATGCTCAAATTTGTGAGTTCCTCCGCGAGGCCGGTATGACCACCCTGGGATCTTGGGTTCCGGGTGGGAGATTTATCTCCTTGGAGGCCGCACTTGGCAGCGCGCTCGATACTGCGCTACACCGATTATTCTTTCTTTGGATTCGTGCTTTACTACGTGCGTGCTACCCTTGCTTTCCTGCAATGTCGGCGGCATGTGAGACGCTGGAGCTTCTGTATCAGTTGGAATCCCTGCATAGGCTCATCACCAGGTTATATGTCTGCATGCAGCGCGAAGCGGCGGGGACAGAGTCTAATGCTAAAGCCAAATGGGAGGAGGACATAGGGGAAACCCTTTCTGATGAAGAGTGGCGCCGCTGCTGTGTGCATAGGCGAGAGCTGTCCCCCAATTACAGGCTGCGCCTCATACATTTCAATTTCCTATATCGCTTGTATTACACTCCTCTTAGGTTGAAAGACATGGCCCTTCGAGCCGAAGCGCATTGTATACGATGCATGGCCCCTGATGCGGACTTCTTGCATCTGCCGTGGAGCTGCACGGTGCTGTCTGTTTATTTGACAGAGGTGCTGCGGGTGATTGAGGAGATGACGGAGGTCCGACTGCCGCGCACCCCTAAGCTTGTCCTTCAGGGATATGTTGAGAAACGTCCGTCTGCGCATCGGCGATTGATAGGACTGCTGCTGCTGGCCAAGCGTAGAGTTGCGATGTGTTGGGGGAGGCGTTGAATTCCCTGCTGTGCTAAATAGTTGAGCGATGCCTCGTATTGTCAGGAGCAGCTGATGATCTATTGGGACCTTATGCCAGAGGGATCCAGACCGCAGGATATATGAACCCCACTTAGCTCCTTTTTGGAGAACTGCCCATTGACCAACATTCAGTAATTTTACACCCCAAGTGCTTGCGCAAAGTCATACTCCCCTGACATATTTTTACTATTGTATATTATCATATCATTGCTTGTATTTAGGTGTGTCCTGACGGTTGCAATGTTCCTTTGTCCTCCCCTTCCCCTTCCGCTCCATGCTCCCCTTTTCCTCTTGACTTTCGGTTGTTTCTTTCTCTGATCCTTGTTTCTAATACGTGATGGTCTCTTTTGGCTCACCGGCATTCCGTCCTTGGGAGACTTGTTAATGAGAATTGGACTTTGTATTGAGTTTCATGTCAGCTGGATACTAGATCTTAGTGCTCCCTAATTTATAGTTTATCTCTAGAGCGAATTGTTGACCTCACTGGTTTGTATGTTTGTTGTTCCTCTTTCTAAATGATTTTAAAAAAAAAATTGTGACTACCAAGAAGAGAAGCATAGACTGCAATCTCAAAGCTCCTCATGATAAACCTCAGATCAGCTGAAACTGAGATCCCAAAAATTAGTCAGTATTCAATTGTGAACACAGAGAAGCAGGATCTTTGAATACAGCCTTAATTACATTTATGCATTTATGCATGTGCGTATGTATGTATGTGTGTATGTATGTACATGATATAGCTATAGCTCTAACCTAGCTATAAGGCAGCAGAGAGCTGTGCATGGTCAAAGGCTAGCTTAAAGTGACTGAATAATAAGAGGGGAAGCTGAGTTGTGGACAACTAATGCATTGTGATCCAGTGTTTTATTTTTTATAAAAGTGAATCTCCAACTCTTTCCTAAATTGGAGTAGAGTTGGAGTGGTCCTGATGTATACTGGGATGTTATTCCAGTTCCTGGATGCATATATGGAAAAGGCCTGTTGTCTTGTTTTTTATTTTTCACACTTCTTAGTATACAATCTTCTGGTGTCTTGGCTGTGGATGTACCGAGAACTACTGGAGATGGCGAGCTTGTCAACAAGATAAGCAGAGCTGCTGGTCATGATGACTGTAAATGATGCAGCTGGTTTTGAAGTGGGTGTGGGCTGGCAAGGGGAGCCAATGGAGTTCTGTCAGGGTGGGTGTGCCTCTGGATGTAGTATGCCCCTGTTCTGTTATGGTAGTATGTCAGCCTAGGATGGACAGGTGAAGATACTCACTGCCTGTAGTTGACTGGAACATGTAAGTTGGTCCCCTAGATTAGGTATAATTGTACCTGGGGGCGTCATGGATCCCTGGTTTTACCAGCTACAGCGGAGTAGGGTTTTCTATGGGCCTCTTCTGTCTGTAACTCAGCAGACAAACGTTCCTAATTATTCAAAGAAAGATAGGAAAGGGAAATAAGGATGGAAGTTTAAAGGGAAGGATGTGAAAAGCTACATAGGTGGCTGGAATGATGGGTAAAAGGGTGTGTGGAAGAAAGGATGCATGGGTGGGTGAAAGGCTGGGTAAAAGGGTGAATGGGTGAAAGGATGCGTGGGTGACTGAAAGGATGTGTGAAAGGGTAGATGGTTAAAAGGATGCATGGGTGGATAAAAGGTGGGTGAAACGTTGGATGGGTTGAAAGATTTGTGAGTGGGAGAAAGGATGGGTGAAAGAATGCATGTGTGGGTGAAAGGATGGGTTAAAGGGTAGATGTGTGAAAGAACGGACAAAAGGTTGAATGCGTGAAAGGATGCATTGGTGACAAGATGGGTGAAAGGGCAGATGGGTGAAAAGATGTGTGGATGATTAAAAGGATGGGTGCATAAGGGCAAAAGGGTAAATGGGTTAAGGGATGACTGGGTGAGTGCAAGGGTGGGTAGGTGAAAGGATGAAGGTGAAAGAGGGGGTGAAATGATGCATGGGTGGATAAAATGATGCATGAGTGGGGAAATGGATGAATGGATGCATGGGTGAAAGACTGGATTTGTGAAAGGATGCATTGGTAGATGAAAAGATGCATGGGTGAAAGGATGTGTGAGTGAGTAAATGGGTGGAACGATGGATGGGTGACAGAATGGCTGAAAGGAAGGATAGGTGAAAGAATGGGCAAAAGGTTAGCTGAGTGAAAGGTTGAATGAATGGAATGGTAAAAGACTGAATGATTGACGAAAGAACAAATGGATGCCAGGGTGTAATGGTGAAGGGGGTACATGGACAGATGTTTGGATTGAAGAGACAAGGGAACTTTTATAGGGAGGGTCATGCTCACTTGCTTCGATTTCTTGATTCCATCAGCACTTTGGTTCAAAATGGGAGGTATTTTAATTTTCTGGCTACTCCTTTGATTGTACCATAAAATGTACAGCTAGAAATAGGCTTAGAGCTCAGTGAATATACACCGAGTTAATCCCTGGTCTCTGATTGTAGTGCCTGGGAGACCATCCGTTTTCTCTAAATGGAGCATCCTATATCTAAGTGCTATCACATCACAGGTGATGTTAGACATGGGACTGTATGTGGGCAGGCATCTGCAGTCACCAAATAGGACCCACCAACTGTGTGCATGGGTCAGGCCTTTATGAGGTGTCATACCTTATGTTGGATAGGTGATGGTCCAGCAGGGGTGTGGAATTTATTAAAATATCTACTTGTCCAGGGGACAGGTTGCTTCTCAAATCTACTTGTCCTGTAAAAAGATCTACTTGTCCCTTTGGTGCCATGTAGTGTGGCGACAAATTATGGCAGCAATTAATAGCCTCTCTGATTATGCCAGGGCTACTACCATAGTAGGGCTTGAATACTTGGAGTTTCAATCCCTACTGTAGCAATTTCCTTATTTTGCCACCTTTCTGCAGATCTGCATACTGGGGCTGGAGGAAGCAGTAAGCAATAGTTCCAGGGCTGGAATGCCTTTGAGTCTGCAAACCTACTAACCTGCATGTTTTAAAGATTTTTACCAGCTTCTCTCTAATATTTTCCCATAATAAGAAAGGTTGGACATTTACTCCTGACGATGGCAGAATTAGAACTTCTTCCAGGGTTGGGAAGAAAGTGGCTGGAGGGAAAATGAACTTGCAAATGCTCAATAGATTTTCACATGAGCAAATCTACACATCGTATTTACCCATGCTAAAATACAGTTCACAAATATTTTATAGGGGTACGACATATACCATGGGTGCACTTTTGTGACTTTCTTTAAGAATTTGGGGCCACATGTAGGTAGGTTCAGATTTGTGACCTGCAAATTGCGAGTCGCAAATCCGAATGTAGGATGGTGTCCTTGACACCATCTGTGATTCGCAAGGGCTTCGCAAATGCCCACATCATGAATAATCATGAGGTGGGTCGCAATTTGCGACCCCCTCGCGAATGGTGGCCTGCTGGAGACAGCAGACCACCATGTCTGTGACTGCTTTTCAATAAAGCAGTTTTTTTTTTTTTTTTTTTGTAATGCAGCCCGTTTTCCTTAAAGGAAAACGAGATGCATAACAAAAACAAAAAATGAACCGTTTTCGTTTAATTTTTTCAGAGCAGGCAGTGGTCCGCAGGACCACTGCCTGCTCTGAAAAAATGTTTACAGTGACATTCACAATGGGGAAGGGTCCCATGGGGATCCCTTCTCTTTTGCGAAAGTGTTAGCACCCATTTGAAATGGGTGCAAACTGCGATTGGTTTGCGCCCCCGTTCGCGGTCACAAAACAATCCTACATTGCACTGCGAGTTGCAATTAGGAAGGGAACACCCCTTACTAATTGCGAGTCGCAAACCCGTTTTGTGATTCGGTAACCAGGTTACTGAATCGCAAAACTGGGTTTGTGCATCGCAGTGTGCTTTTTGCACGTCGCAAACAGCGAAAGTCGCTGTTTGCGACATGCAAAAAGCTACCTACTTGTGGGTCTTGGTCCCTAATTAGGTCTGGTGTTAACAAAGACATTTTGTTTTTATTAAACTTCTATTTCTCTCTCTTTCGGCTGGCTTTACTGTGAGTGATCGCGTTCTGCTCTTCCACAAGGAGCATATTGCCACACAAAGTAGTTTTGTTCAGTGTCAGGAACTACAGTGGCAATCAGTGACGTAACGAAACTGGAGGGTGCCCCTTTGCAAAGAACATGGAGGAGCCCCCTCTCCAGACTCACTCAGGGCAGGTGCTGTGCTGAAGGGGCCCTCTGGAGGGCGGCTGCGGGGCCTTTGTTATGCCGCTGGTGGCAACGTGTGCTTTAAGAGTTCAAAAACTTTTTGGAGGGGTTTTGCCAATGTTTGTTACAATGTTGAGGGCCTGGTAGCTCCCACAACAATAAAGTGTTACAAAAGCCATGTCAAAACAAGACACGCATTGATGAAACTAAAAGACTTATAAAAATATGTCAGATCAGTTGGCTTTGTCAGTGATTGTTTATTTTCATGCTTCCCATAATCGTGTTGAAAATGGTTACACTGATTTTCCATTAGAAATATTTTTGGGAAATACTAGCATGCATCAACACATTTTACTAAATGACACTTCATTTGCATATAATCAGAGAGCATTCTGGGAGCATTATACTTAGCCTCTTAGCCTAAACTTTTCAAACATGTGTGTACACGTTTTTTTTTTTTTGTACTGGAACCAACGTCAGTAGTGAAGTGTGACCTTAAAACATTTATTTACAGCACTCACCCTAATAATGAAGGCTTTCAAATAATGAACCATAAATACAAGTTCGAACAGCATTATCTTTTGGAAACACATTACATCAACTGCAGAGAGTTCCACTCTCTGTAAACAGGCAGCCAAAGGGTTTGTGCTGCAGAGGGTTGGGCCTACTTGTCCCAAGGACAAAGTAAACATAAAAACTTGTTGCCCTTGACCCCAAACAAGATGTCCCGATAGGAATTCCACATCCCTGTCCAGACAGGTAAAAGGCTATTGAGAAGTCTAGTGCAGGATCCTAGCACAGGAGTCATTGCAGCCCATTACTTTATCACATTCCTAGTTATGTGAGAGAGAAGGAGAGTAACTAATGCAGCTCTCATTAAACTAGGCCTGAGATAATCCCACTGCTGAAACAACTAGGACAGGAACTAGATGGCCTGAACAACCTAGTTCAAGACAAACATAGGAACCTAGTGGTTAGGCCGTAGTCAAGCTTTTTGTATTCCTTTAGCCAAAGAGGTCCTGGTACCTAACTTCAGTTCCTGAATCAGTGTTTAATTTGTGCCAGTGTTTTCTGGTGCTCAGCATGGGCACTTATTTCCAAACAAAGGGGGTCATTACGACCCTGGCGGTCGGAGACCGCCAGGGGTAATGTAGTGTCCGTACCGCCAACAGGCTGGCGGTACGGAGGCCCTTATTACGACCGCGGTCGCACCGCCGGGGCCGGCGGTTTCCCGCCGTTTTAGCCCCGGCGGTGATAATCCGCCAGGACAGCGCTGCAAGCAGCGCTGCCCTGGGGATTATGACACCCCTACCGCCAGCCTGTTTCTGGCGGTTTGCACCGCCAGGAAGAGGCTGGCGGTAAGGGGTGTCCTGGGGCCCCTGGGGGCCCCTGCACTGACCATGCCACTGGCATGGGCAGTGCAGGGGCCCCCTAACAGGGCCCCGGCCAGCTTTTCACTGTCTGCATAGCAGACAGTGAAAAGCGTGACAGGTGCTACTGCACCCGTCGCACGGCCGCAACACCGCCGGCTCCATTAGGAGCCAGCTCCTATGTTGCGGCCTCATCCCCGCTGGGCCGGCGGGCGCAAACTTGGTTTGTGCCCGCCGGCCCAGCAGGAATGTCGTAATGGGGGCCGCGGGAGTGCGGCCGCATTGGCGGCCGCACAGCGGTTACCGCTTGGCAATGACCCCCTAAGTCTTTTGCTGACTTTATCATTGCAGTGTCTATTTAAAACTGCTAAATTTAGTTCATAGTTAATGTGAATGTATTGGCATTCAGCAGCAGTGGCAAGGCTTTTGGTGGTGCCAGCTGGAGTAGACTCTTATGAAGTGCTAGTGCACCTGGTCCTTAGTAAGTAAACTTACAAGGGGACGCGTATAGGTCAATGAACCTTTTGAATCTCATTGTCACGACTTACGTGCTGCTTTACCCTGGAGGCCACAGAGCGAGTGGCGTGGATCCTGTTCTTGAATGTTCGGCCTTGGCCCAAGTAGGGGCGACTCTTTCTGGTAGCCACAGTGCTGCAGGCAATGGGTACGCCAAGAGCAGGCCATGCCCCTCAGAAGTAGCGCCAGAGGGAAAAAAAACCTGAAAGGGGAAAAAACCTCCACAAAGAATGTTCCCAAAACAGGAACAAAAACGAAGAGATATCAGCAAGAGCAAATACAGGAAAAAGTATTCTGAACTGACGAGAACCAGCACAGGAATATGAGGAAGCAGGAGCGAAGACACCATCCAAACAGAAAGTGTTGCAGCGCAAGGAGAGAGAGAATCACAGCCCTTAAATACCAACAAACAGGAAACGACCAACAGGAAGTAAAAGGACACCATCTTAGATAGGGAAAAACACATAGAACAGAATGGACTAGGAATCATAGAGAATAGGGAACAAGGAATGCTGGGAAGAGAAAGGGAACATGGGAAGGGGGAAAAAACATAAAGGAAGGCACAACCAGATGTCCAAGAAAAGAAGAAAAGAACAGGTGAGTGGGGGGTCAGACATACCTAAAAACGCGGTGCACAGCAAAAGAACGAGGCCCCATGCCCAATTTGGGGCCTCTGCAAGCACACAGCAGACTGGGGGCACGTCGCGTCAGAGAAAAGGGTGCTGCGGCCCGAGCCGAATGTTCAGCTCTTGCCGTGCACAGCGGCGCAACAGTAGGTCCCCCCCCCCCGAAGACCCAGGTTTGTGCGGAAACAAGCAGTGAAAACGATGAATCAGAAGAGGTGCGTGAACAGAAGATGCATCTTCCCAAGAGCATTCACTGAGAGGGTAACCCTTCCAATGAATCAAGTACTGAAGACGTTTGGGAAAGATACGAGAATCACAAATCTCCTGTACCTCATATTCAGGTACATCATCCACTAACAAAGGAGGAGGACAGGGAAACTGACGAGAGTAAGGATCAGATACATAGGGTTTTAGCTGAGAAACATGAAAGACCGGGTGAATCCTCCAGGTACGAGGCAAGTGAAGACGGACAGTGACGGGATTGATCAGCTGAGGGATTCGGAAAGGACCATAGTAACGAGGCGTGAACTTATTCTGAGAAAGGCGTAAAGGTAGACATTTTGATGAAAGCCAGACTTTATCCTGAAGGTGATATTCTGGAGCATCTCTCTGTTTCTTGTCTGCTATTCTCTTCATGTATCTCTTGGTGTTCAACAAGTTAGAGCAAATCAATCTATGAATCTGTAAAAGTCGTCTGGAGAATGAATTAACAGCAGGAAGAGTAGAGGAAGACTGTGGAATAGTAGGAAAAGAGATAGGAAGATAGCCATAAGAACAGAAAAAAGGAGTGACCTTGGAGGCACTATGGACAGAGTTATTGTAGGCGAATTCAGCGATAGCGAGGTAAGTGTTCCAGTTGCTCCGAGTAGAATTACAAAAGCAGCGAAGGTACTGTTCCAATCCTTGGTTGAGACGCTCAGTCTGTCCATTGGTTTGAGGATGGAAACCCGATGAGAGTGCTATGTTGATATTCAGTGTCCTACACATTTTTTTCCAAAACCGAGAGATGTACTGAGGTCCCCTGTCAGATATAATGTTGTGTGGAAGTCCATGGAGATGGAAAATATGATGGATAAATATCTGACTTAGTTCTTGGGAAGTAGGTAGTTTTTTCAGAGCAGTGAAGTGACCCATCTTAGTAAAGGAGTCTATGGTGGCCATGATAACCCGGTTTCCTGCTGATGGAGGTAATGAACACATAAAATCAGTAGAAATGGTGTTCCAGGGAGCCGGTGGAACAGGTAATGGTTGTAATAATCCTGCAGGTCTGGTACGGGGAATCTTTACTTGAGCACATATGGGACAAGCCTGAACGTATCTTTCGACATCTGGTTTCCTGGTAGGCCACCAGAAAGCTTGCAAGAGTAATTCTTGTGTGGCTTTAATGCCTCTGTGACCAGCAACCGGTGAATCATGGCACATTTGTAGTGCCTTTTCTCTGACTCCATTATTTGGGAGAAACAACAGGTTCTTATAATAATAATACCCTTGCAGCTTACACATGTTTAGTTTCTTTACTTCTTGATCAGTCAGATTGGAGTATTCCAGTTGTACCTCCTCCAGGAAAGACTGAGCTACTCCGATGATTTTACTGGGCTCAAGAAGATACTGTGATGGGGTAGAAGAACAATCTGGATAATGACGAGATAGGGCATTAGCCAGAATGTTTTGGAATCCAGGAATATAAGTGACATAAAAGTCATACTGACTGAAGAAAAAGGCCCAACGAGCCTGACGACTGTTCTGGCATAAAAGGTTTCGTAAACATTGTAGAGTGAGATGGTCTGTTCTTACCTCGAAGGGCTCTTTGGAACCCATAAGAAACTGTCTCCACTCAAGGCAAGCTGTTTTCAGGGCTAACAACTCCCTTTCAAGTACTGAGTAATGTTGTTCTGATGCCGAAAGTACATGGGATAAATAGAACACAGGATGTTCAAGACCGTCATCTTCTTGCTGTTGGAGTAAGGCAGCTCCGATGGCTCTTTCGGAAGCATCTGTAACAACAATAAATTGTTTGTTGGTATCTGGGTGCCTCAATATCGGTGCTTGAGTGAAGGCCTTTTTTAGACTCTGTAAAGCTTGTTCAGCCGCCTTGGTCCAGACGAAGCCTTTCTTTAGATTTTCCTTTTTTAATGTTTGCGTTATGTGGCTGGTTTGTTCTGCAAACTCCAAGATAAACTGTCGATAAAAATTAGCCAATCCTAGAAAGTATTGTGTTTCCTTAATAGAGGAAGGAGAAGGCCAATCTAGAATGGCTTGTACCTTTTCTTGGTCCATAGCTATGCCAGTGGGACTAAGGTGATATCCCAAATATTTGACTTCGGTCTTGTCAAATTCACACTTTTCAGGTTTACAGGACAGTTGATGTTCCCGGAGTCTTTGGAGGACCTGTTAAACGTGAGAGGAATGAAGTTCAGGACGTTTAGAATAAATAAGGATATTGTCTAAATAGATGACGACCGTATGGTTCAAGAGATCAGAGAATACTGAATCCATAAATCTCTGGAAAATGGAGGGGGCATTGGTAAGACCAAAAGGCATAACTCTGTACTCATAATGACCAAATGGGGTCCGGAAAGCAGTCTTCCACTCGTCTCCTTCTTTAATACGCAAAAGGTGGTAGGCTCCACGAAGATCCAGTTTGGGAAATCGTTGAGCCCCTCTGACTGCCTCTAGTATATCCTTAATGAGAGGCAAAGGATAACGGTCCTTTATAGTTATTTTATTTAGTCCGCGAAAATCCAGGCAGGGACGAAGATCCTTTGTTTTCTTGGGTACAAAAAAGAGAGGTGCCCCAGCCGGAGAGGATGATGGTACAATAAGACCACTATGTAAGTTTTCTTGCAGATACTCTTTTAGTACTTCTCTTTCAGGTTCAGTGAGTGAATACATCCTCCCAAAGGGAACAATAGCTCCGGGTTCCAAGGGAATAGCACAATCGTAATCTCGATGTGGAGGTAACACAGGTCTGATTGGTTTTTGGAACACATCTTGAAATTCTAGATAGTGATCAGGAACTCCTTGAACTGTATTGATGGAACATCCAGTAATACTTTCAGTAGGCATCAACCTCTTGGGTGACCAGTAAGTGTCCGAAGCAAAGCAGTTCTCATGACAAAACTGGGAGGGCAGGGAAATAGTCAGAGTTTCCTAATTTACATAAGGGTTATGTCTTATGAACCACGGAATTCCCAAAATGATAGTATGACTGGGGGATGATATTAGATCAAAAGAGATGTTTTCTTGATGGTTCCCAAATTGTAAATTCAGTGTCATGGTGGTGGTATTCACTGGACTAGAGGATATTAAAGACCCATCCACTGTGTGAACTTGTTCTATTTTTTCTTTGGGTCGTGTTGGTATTTGTTGAGTCGTGGCCCAAGTCTTATCCATATATATGCCACTGGCACCACAATCAAGTAAAGCCAGTGTTCTCTCTTGACGGCCGTCCGGTAAATGTAACGTCACAGGTAACATAAACAAAGTAGTGGCATTGTCCTTGAAAGAACTGATGGAAGGTATAGCTGATGATCCCATCCCCTTCCTTCTTACAGAGGACAGGAAGTGGCATTTCCCGATGGCCTTTGAGGACGAACGGGGCAGGTCCGGAGCATGTGGCCGGCAGCACCACAATACAGGCATAATCCCCTCCTACGTCTGTCTTCCCACTTGCTAACGGAAAGTGGTCCTCGAGTGGTATCCACCTGCATAGGTTCGCCTTCAGCGTCTCTGGCGGGAGGACGAGGTTCCTCGGGACGATGCATAAAGACACGTGAAGTGTTTGGCTGAGATGGTCCTCTACTCTTTCTCTTCTCCATACGTCGCTCTTGGAGACGGTATTCGATGGAAAGAGCCTGATCCATCAGACCACGAAGGTCTTCAACTCGGGTGGAGTGTACCAACTCGTCTTTGATTTCTTCTTCAAGTCCTCTACGGAATAAAGTCACCAGAGTTCGTTCCACCCAAGTGGTCTCAGCCGCTAGCTGTCGAAAGCGAGTAATATATTGGAGGACATCTTGTGAGCCTTGTTGGATGTCACATAAGGCTTCTTCCGCAGAGGCCTCCAATCCTGGGTGACTGAACATCTGTTTAAACCGACTCACGAAGGCAGGATAGTCCAATAATACTGGGTCATTTGAGGATACCATCGGGGTTGCCCAAGCCAAGGCAGGACCGGATAAGGCACTGATAAGATATCCCACCTTTGTCTTGTCGTGGGAGAATTGGGTGGGTCGAAAGGCAAAATACACAGTTAATGCATCGAGGAACTCTCGCAGCTTAGTTGGTTCACCGGAGAAACGAGGAGTAGAGGTGGAGACGGCTGGAACATCCGCACTGCGAAAGGCCAAAGCTTGTCATAAAGCAGCATTCTCTTTGCGTAATTGTTGCAGTTCCTGAGCCTGTTGCTGAATGGTTGCCAGAAGAGATTGATCAGGATCTGCAGCAGCCGCCACTGTATCATCCATGATGTTAGACGACGTCGGGAGTATTGGGCGCTGCAATCTGTCACGATTTATGTGCTGCTTTTCCCTGGAGGCCACAGAGCGAGTGCCGTGGATCCTGTTCTTGAATGTTCGGCCTTGGCCCAAGTAGGGGCGACTCTTTCTGGTAGCCACGGTGCTGCAGGCAGTGGGTACGCCAAGAGCAGGCCGTGCCCCTCAGATGTAGCGCCAGAGGGAAAAAAACCCTGAAAGGGGAAAAAACCTCCAAAAAGAATGTTCCCAAAACAGGAACAAAAACGAAGAGATATCAGCAAGAGCAAATACAGGAAAAGGTATTCTGAACTGACGAGAACCAGCACAGGAATACGAGGAAGCAGGAGCGAAGACACCATCCAAACAGAAAGTGTTGCAGCGCAATGAGAGAAAGAATCACAGCCCTTAAATACCAACAAATAGGAAACGACCAACAGGAAGTAAAAAGACACCATCTTAGATAGGGAAAAACACATAGAACAGAATGGACTAGGAATCATAGAGAATAGGGAACAAGGAATGCTGGGAAGAGAAAGGGAACATGGGAAGGGGGAAAAAACATAAAGGAAGGCACAACCAGATGTCCAAGAAAAGAAGAAAAGAACAGGTGAGTGGGTGGTCATCAAAAACCAACTAAAAGAGGGGTTTGGAAAAAGGGAGATTTGGATAGAAAAATCCTGGTCCTGTGTATAGAGCTCCCAATACATGTACAAAAACAAGGTATACGCAGTTCCACAACGTAAGTATAATCAGGAAAACCACATTGGGTCCTGATCTAAGGAAAAGATCATAAAAAAGAGAGAAGAAAGAAGAAAGAAAGCCAGGTCCCTGGAAAATTAATTATTTTGGAACAAGAGCCCTCACTCACCAAAGGTGACATGCTTCATCCTCGGGCTTTGCTCCACGTCAGGCCGGCGCTGCAATGCCTGACGGGCCCCTCAAGGTGGGCTCTTTGCCGGAGATCTTTTGAGATATATGCCCGGTTTAGAAAGAATAGGGTATAGGATTGGAAAAATTCTATTTAAAAATAACTAGAGGTTAGGCAAATTTTATTAAATAATCCAACCACTGTCATGATTAAAACAGTCAGACATACCTAAAAACACGGTGCACAGCAAAAGAACGAGGCCCCATGCCCAATTTGGGGCCTCTGCAAGCACACAGCAGACTGGGGGCGCGTCGTGTCAGAGAAAAGGGTGCTGCGGCCCAAGCCAAATGTTCGCCTCGTGGCGCGCGCAGCGGCGCAACACTCATGGAGTATCCTAGTCATGCAGTGACTATTGAAATCAACAACTAACATCAATAATTAAGGAAAACACTCTATGAAACCACAATACTAAAACCATATTAATAAAAAATAACCACTACTCAAGAAAAGGGTTAACATGTTTTATTCCCTATTTCTTACAATTCTAAGTCATATGTTACTTCAAACTTTGTTCAGATCAACTCTTTATTAATTCATTAGTTAAGAACATTGGCGGTCATTCCCGCCGCCCGCCAGGCGGGAACCGCCAATCGGCCGCCAATCGGCCAAAAGACCGCTGCCGGCATTCCAACATTCCCGCTGGGACGGCGGGCGCTAACCAAGTTAGCGCCCGCCGGCCCAGCGGGAATGAGGCCGCAACACAGAAGCCGGCTCCGAATGGAGCCGGCGGTGTTGCGGCCGTGCGACGGGTGCAGTTGCACCCGTCGCGCTTTTCACAGTGAAAAGCTGCCGGGGCCCTGTTAGGGGTCCCCTGCACTGCCCATGCCAGTGGCATGGGCAGTGCAGGGGCCCCCAGGGGCCCCAGGACACCCCTTACCGCCAGCCTCTTCCTGGCGGTGAAAACCGCCAGAAACAGGCTGGCGGTAAGGGGGTCAGAATCCCCAGGGCAGCGCTGCCCTGGCGGATTCGCCCAGCTGGGGCAAAAACGGCGGTAAACCGCCGGCCCCGGTTTTCCGACTGCGGCTTTACCGCCGCGGTCAGAATGGGCTTGGAAGCACCGCCAGCCTGTTGGCGGTGCTTCCGTCATTCTGCGCCCTGGCGGTCCAAGACCGCCAGGGTCAGAATGACCCCCATTATCTCTTAAATAAAACATATGCAACAATGCAACACCATAAGCTATGAACATCAGCATTAATAATGTAATTCAGCAATTAACTTCGTCAGTCATTTGTCACCGTCATTGTCACCCCTAACAGCCTACCTAACCAAGATTAGCATTAGCATGTGGGTCTTCATGCAAAAACAATTTAGAGAAAAACATTAATTTGGAAAAATCTACCTAAGAGAGAATTTCTATAAAACAGCGCAGTTGGTACCTAGAAGAAAAGGCACAAAATTAGTCAGTCACATTTTCATAGCTACCTATCCAGGATGGATAAGCAACAAGTCAGTCTTCGTCCCCAGGTCATCAGTGGTCAGCTATGGATCAGGCTCACAGAGTATAAGCCCAATTATCAGCACTTCGGACAGCATCTCCTGACATCATCAACTTTCTCCTCGCAGTTCTGATTCCGCTCCCCCTTGTCATTACTTTTTATTAGGGTCTCCCAGTCCGTCCCACTAATTGTTAATTGGTCAGTCTTGTCGGAAGTTATGACTCTAACCTATAGTTTTTATTTACCAAATCTCTATTTCTGCATGGGCTTCAAGCCCCCTAAATTTGATTGGTCCTTCTTGTGATGAGAACATCATCCAGCTCTTCATGTAACAAAATTGTTGCATACATAGGGGGTTATTACAACTTTGGAGGAGGTGTTAATCCGTCCCAAAAGTGACGGATATACCACCAGCCGTATTACGAGTTCCATAGGATATAATGGACTCGTAATACGTCTGATGGTATATCCGTCACTTTACCGTCACTTTTGGGACGGATTAACACCTCCTCCAAAGTTGTAATAACCCCCATAGTCTTTAGTCAGTGCCTCTATTGTTCAAGTCCTGGGAAAGTACATTTAGCCTACACTACACATAATTGTATCATATTGCCTTCGTCAGCTCCTGTCCGCTGGTACATTGCAGAGTGTTCTATCAGAGCCGACTGAACTCTGGACAGTTCATGGTCCTTTCTCCCGGTTACCAGTCCTCACAAGGTTTTTCGAAGTCTCTACGTTATGAGCAAGCAGGGCCCAGTGAAACCAGGCCTTTGGTCGAGCTAATTTAGGAACATGGATTAAGATAAAACATAGGTTATACATCCAGTTATGATATATTAATACATTTTATGTAAGTCTTCTCATTATTGAACATTTGTTAATCCACATGGTGACCACTCCCCATGGGCACATTTTCGATTATTCATGGTATTTTCTAATATTAATTTCTCTACATGTTTTTCTCAGTAATAATCACACATTAATCATTAGTAAATGACCTTAATTAACATATCCGCTCCTTCAGTCCCTCCTCTGATGACTAAATATGTCATCATACCTTTCTTGTCAACGCCCTACAAATTTGTCTCAGATGTATTTTGTCTTCTTTTCGAATTTTCCCTATAAATTTGTCTCCTAGATGGTTCTTCCCTCCTCTGATCATTTTTACCCTTCCTTAATTTTACCTTTTGCCATAATTTGCATGTACCCCATAAACCCAATATGGAAACAATCACAATGAATATTCCCTGGACAATTTTCCATAATACCCCATTGCAAATTTGACTAAACCAATTTCCCACAGAGGCAAATCCATTTCCAACCTTCTCCCAAACTCCTGGTTCCTTCAATTCTTTCAAATCCTTGCTTGAATTAGTTAAATTAGTAAGTAAGGGGGTGATTCTCACCCTGGCGGGCGGCGGAGGCCGCCCACCAGAGTTCCCCCCTCCAGAATACCGCACCGCGGTCATTAGACCGCTGCAGGTATTCTGGGTTTTACACTGGGCTGGCGGGCGACCGCCAAAAGGCCGCCCGCCAGCCCAGTGTAAAACAACCTTCCCACGAGGACGCCGGCTCAGAATTGAGCCGGCGGAGTGGGAAGGTGCGACGGGTGCAGTGGCACCCGTCGCGAATTTCAGTGTCTGCAAAGCAGACACTGAAATTCTTTTTGGGGCCCTCTTACGGGGGCCCCTGCAGTGCCCATGCCATTGGCATGGGCACTGCAGGGGCCCCCAGGGGCCCCGCGACACCCCATACCGCCATCCTGTTCCTGGCGGGAGAACCGCCAGGAACAGGATGGCGGTATGGGGTGTCAGAATCCTCCATGGCGGTGCAGCTTGCTGCGCCGCCATGGAGGATTCATTTGGGCAGCGGAAAACCGGCGGGAGACCGCCGGTTTTCCACTTCTGACCGCGGCCGAACCGCCGCGGTCAGAATGCCCAGCGGGGCACCGCCAGCCTGTTGGCGGTGCCCCCGTCATTTTAGCCCTGGCGGTCTTGGACCGCCAGGGTTAGAATGACCCCCTAAGTCTCTTATCTCTTTCTCACTTTCAGGTGTGAGTGAACAACAATGCCTAGCACTAATCATTTTACAGACTCCGCCGTCTTTCGCTAAAATTATGTCTAAAGCAAGCCTATTTTGAAGCGTCATAGCTCTATCCACAGCCAATTCAGTATTTAACAGGAGTATTACCCCTGTAAGGTTTGTCAGCATAATATCCACAATAGTAGACAATTTTCGTATCTTGTTTGCATTCAGAATAGCTCCTACAGAAGGAATTATTGCCCCAAAAATATCTCAGACAATTGCAGAAGCGGTTTCCTTCCTCTGTCTCTCATGATATAATTCAGTCACTTTTGGTATTTTCTTTAAATCATCTATCTGATAAATCTTAGGGAAAACTATCATTAAATAGCATGTCCCACACCATCCTCTGGGAAGACGGTAATAAGCATTAAGTCCACAAATGTAGTAAATTCCAGGAATCACAGGGTCCGCACCATTCAACATAAAATTCCATGTACTCTGGAACAAAAACACATGCCTACATTCACTCGTTCCCACAAATAAAGTGTCAGTGCCTGATTTTGGCCTATATATAAAAAGCTTCCCCACATGTAACACATCTAAAGCTAATTTCCCTTGTGTTTTAATGGCAGTGTAAGCATAGTCATTTTTATAGGTTCTTTTCTCTAGCCCTTTTTCTAATTTCTCTTTTAATGCTTTTTTTCTATCATCAGTATACTCTATAAAGCACTTTTCCAACGGAGTTAGTAAGCAGGTAAAAATTTTACGGTGAGCATAAGCAGTTCCAAAAGTTAGTGTTGTCTCAAAGAATCCTCTAACTAATACTATATCATGCTCCTTAGCTATTTTGCTCAAATATCTAATGATGGGTACAAAAGAAAACACTAGATCATGATTAGAGTAAAAATACTGTATATACTCTTGATTATAGAATCTGGTTAGTAGCAAGCTACAAGTTATGCCGTATGTTAGTGGCAGACTATGATACGTAACCCCTTCTTCCACAGAGGAAGGAATTTGCGTACACACACGACAATTCTTTGCATCCATCGTTTCCACATACTCTCTCAACAACCGATAGAAAACATTAGAAGAAAGCTCTCCTCGTGCATTAGTATAATCATGCACATATTTTTCATCTAGCTTAAACCTCTCTAAAGCAGTTAGTGTAGTAGTCTCATGAAAAGGAGCAATAGCAACTTCTCTCATCTCATGAATAGACATACCCACAATCATTATTATAAACATTATTCCACACGTAATTGCCACTCCAACACTCAAATATCTACAATATCTAATATTTTTAATGCTATTATTTAACTCATCCATGATCTGTAAAGAATCAGAGAGTAGAAATACTCTTAGATAAGGTGCAACAGAAAAATAAAAAAACATAAAAAATAAAAAATATGCTTCTTTCTTGCGATTCAGTTTCACACACAGGAACCCTTTTCTCCTTTGTCAAAATCGGTTAGCAGCTTGTTACATCAGGTTTTCAAATGTCTTCTCAGGCTATCAATGTCTTTTCTGGGTTTATTTCAACAGTCTCCTTTTAATTTTCCTTCAGATTAGCTCAATAACTCAGTCTATTGCCTCTCTTCAGGTTGCATCAAAGTACTGATTCAGAACTTATCTGTCAAAGCAAAAGGACATGAACTCGTTATGCCATTCACTTGTTGCTGCGTATGCCAACTCAGGACCTGCGTATCTTCGACTTGCTACTCTCTTTCTTTTCAACCTTTGTTCTCCTGCTAGTTCTCCTTCACTTAGTTCGTCTTTTCTTGTAGTGTCTACTTCTTCCTCTATTGGTTCATTTATAACCAACTCCTTTTTCTTGCCTATTTGTGATTCAGGCCAATTGTCTCCTTTCCTTGTTCCTTCTGTCAGTAATTTCTTTAAGATTGGACTCTTCTCTTTCCCTCTATCTGTGGTGTTTTCTCTTGATGGACCTGCAACAGGTTCAGGAGGAGTCGGATCACTTTGATCTGTCTCGACTCTTTCCCCTTCTAGGTCTGGCACTTGGTCTGCTTGTGCTTCAGCACTGTCTACTTCTGGGAGAACCCCTCCTGTGCTTGGTTCTCCAGTCACTTCCGTTGGGTTAGGCTCTTGCTCCGCTTCTTGTGCTCCTGCACCTTCGTCTCTTACTGCTGTAATTGACCCATCTTCCACCAGCTCTGGGTCAACTTCAGGCTCAACTTGCTCTGGCTCAGGAAGTGCCATTTGTTTCACTGCTGTTTGTGCTCTCAACAACACTTCTTCATGATCTTGTGGACTCACCACTCTCTTGGTACGGCTCACATGTATCCAGTTAGGTAGCCCAGCACACTTCACAGCTGTCGTAGTTGTCAGCACCACCTGGTAGGGGCCATTCCAACGCGGCTCTAGGCAAGTCTTTCGAACATGCTTTTTGATGACGACCCAATCTCCAGCTCTTAGATTGTGACCTGGGTCATGGATGGGTGGCAGGGTAACGGCCTGCACCTGCTGAGAGAAAGATCGAACCACATCAGCCAGACCCTTGCAGTAGTCCAACACCAAATCGTCTGTAATATTGACAAGTGCATTTCCTGGAATTGCTGGCAGTCTCATTGCTCTGCCAATGAGAATCTCATGTGGTGACAGTCCTGTCTTTCTGTCTGGTTTATTGCGCATTGACATCAACACCAAAGTTAATGCGTCTGGCCATTTCAGATTTGTTGCAGCACACATTTTGGCAATTCTTGATTTCAACGTACCATTCATTTGCTCTCCAAGTCCTGTTGGTTCTGGACGATAGCTGCAATGCAGTGTCTGCCTAATGTTTAATGCTGCACATAAGAGTTTGATCACTTCGTTATTGAAGTGTGTTCCCCTATCTGATTCTAAAGAGATCGTCAATCTGAACTGTGGTATTAACTCTCTAAGCAACAGCTTTGCAACCGTGAGACTATCATTCCTATGTGTGGGGTATGCTTCAATCCAATGGCTGAACACACACACAATTACCAACACATACTTCAGTCCACCACATGCAGGCATTTCAATGAAATGCAACTGCATTCTGCTGAATGGTCCTCCTGCTCTTCCAATGTGGCTCAAATTCACCACTGTCCCTTTCCCCACATTTAGTTGCTGATAGATTATGCATCTATGACATACTGCCTTTGCTGCTTGTCCGAATTTTGGATTAAACCAGTCAACTTTGAACAATTTAACCATGGCATCTCTTCCAATATGTGCTTGGCCATGATAGTACCGGGCCATCTGGGTCAGTAAACTATTTGGCAGTGTCATCTGGCCCTCCTCAGAAATCCAAATCTCATCTTGTCTTTGAATACACTTAAACTTCAACCATATCTTTTTTTCTTCCTTGTCTGCATTTCCCTGCAACATTTTCAACTCTTCTAAAGTGTCAATTAGTTTTAAAGCAAAACTTGCACAATTTGTTTCTTCTTCAGGCATTAGTTCCCACTTGTCTTTGAATGATATACAGTTCATTACGCAAAACCTTGCGACTTGATCTGCGCATCCATTTCCCAAAGAAATGTAATCCTGTGTCTTTTGGTGTGCACTGCATTTCACCACAGAAATCTCTTCAGGTAACTGAATTGCGTACAACAACTCTTTTATCCGGTCGCCATTTCTCACTGGAGTTCCAGTTGAGGTCATAAAACCTTGTTGTGACCACAATTGGCCAAAATCATGAACAATTCCGAATCCATATTGACTATCAGTGTAGATTGCGACTCTTAACCTTGCAGAGACATAGCAAGTTCTAGTAAGAGCTACTAGTTCTGCCACTTGTGTAGAATACACTCCTGGAAGCCATGAAGCTTCTAATGTGCCTGTATTTGTGCACACAGCATATCCTGCTCTCAGTGTGCCTGTTACATCTCTGAGAACGAGCCATCAAGAAAAACAATTTGGTCATGTTCCTCTAAACGCGGGTCTCTAATATCAGGCCTCGGTTTTGTACACAGCTCAGTTACCTCAAGGCAATCATGTTCAATATCTTCCTCCTTTTCAATTTCAACAGTATCACTTGGAAATAATGTTGCTGGATTCAGCACTGTACATCTTTTCAATGTTACATTTGGAGCACCCAATATGCTCGTCTCATACCTTGTCAGTCTGGCTTCCGTCAAATATTGTGTTTTCGTCCTTGTCAGTAAAATCTCACCAGAATGTGGTACCATTACCGTCAGAGGGTATCCCATGACTACCCCCTCACATTGGGAAAGACTAACCAACTGCGGCTACTGCGCGCTGACAATCTGGTAAAGCTGCTGCAACTGGGTCAGAGGTAGCTGAAAAATAAGCTACTGGGCGATAAGCACCTCCATGGACCTGTGTAAAGACAGACAAAGAACAAGCATCACGTTCATGACAAAACAATGTGAAAGGCTTTGTGTAATTAGGCATTCCCAACGCTGGAGCTCTGCACAAACTCTCTCTCAGTTCGGTGAAAGCTCTCATCTGGTCCTCATCTAGGGTAATAGGATCTGTAATCCCCTTATGCGTCAACTGCTGTAAAGGTTTTGCTATTTCAGCAAAATTTGGAATCCACTGTCCACAGTACCCCACCATTCCCAGAAACATTCTGACAACCCTCTGTGAAGTTGGGGGATTTCTCTGCAGGATCATAGTAATCCTCTCTCTGGAAGTTCTTCACAATCCCTTCTCAATCTGATGTCCCAAATATTTCACTGACTTTTGACAATACTGTAATTTCACAGGCGAGACTTTATGTCCAAACTCTCCCAAATGATTCAACAGGGCAATCGAGTCATGCTTACACTCGTCCTTTGTTCTGGATGCAATTAGCAAATCATCAATGTACTGTACAAGAGTCGATTGGCATGGTAATTCCAACGACTCCAGATTCTTTTTCAGGATCTGATTAAACAGTGATTGTGACTCCATATACCCTTGTGGAAGCCTGCACCAGCTGTAGACTCTGTCTAGGAATTTGAAACTAAAAAGAAACTGACTATCCTCATGAAGTGGCACAGAAAAGAAAGCTTGTGACAGATATACCACTGTGAACCACTCCGCATTGCAAGAATCTGAAACAGTATCACTGCTGGATTGGGCACAATCGGACAGCATTTAACTACCATGTCATTCACTTTCCGCCAATCCTGTACTACTCGTAACTTCTCACATGGCTTTTTCAAACCCATTATCAGTAAATTACATGGGCTGATCAGCACTTCTTTCAAAACTTCTTGTTTAAAAAAGTCTCCGATTATTTGCGCCACCTCCATCAAAACATCCTGTGGCATGTTATACTGTGGAAGCTGTGGGAATACTGCATTCGGCTTCAAAGTGATTTTAATTGGCTCCGCTCCCTTAATCAGACCTAGTTCCTTTCCTGTCAAGTCCCAGCCTTTCTCCTTTACAGTTCCCTGTAAATCTGCATGCAATTCTTTCACAGAAAACATTGGGAAATTTCAATAAATGGGTATGCTTCATGGGCATTGCTAACTATCATTGCAGATGCCTGCTCTTCTTCATCATCATTATTTGTCTGGACTTCTATCCCTGTGTCTGAATAGTTGATGGAACATTTGGTCTTGCACAATAAGTCTCTACCCAGTAAGAATACAGGACTTGAATCACACACCACAAATCTATGCATTCCCAAATAATTTCCAATTTCAACCTGCACTGGCTCCGTGATTGGATTTGTCAGCTGTCTGTTCTCCACTCCCACAACTTGCACTGTTCTGCCTGAAAGAGGTAAATTTGGGACTTCTATACTTCTTACTGTAGAGCTCGTAGCTCCTGTATCAACCAAGAATGAGACCTTGTAACCCATCACCTTTCCCTTTACAAAAGGACCTCTCTGATCTACTTCTAAGGACGCCGCAAGCATACAGGCTCCCTCATCCAAACTATCAGTCATCCATTCTTCGTTTATTTCATCCTCACTGTGAAATGGAAACTGGTGCACTGTGTTATTACTATTATCTTGTCTTTGACCTGTGACCTGCTTAGTAAGAATCACCTGTTGCTGCTCCATCGGTGCTTGAGGTATCTGCATTTGCTGTCTAGGTACCATGGGAACCTGCTGCTGTACTGGCGGTAATGAAGCAAATTGTGCACGTGGCACCTGCATTTGCTGCACTGGTAGGAAATTCTGTCCTCGATTCTGAGCATTAGGAACAAATCCCTTAATTTGCGTGACTTTCATAGTTTGAAATGTACTGACGTCACCTTGCTGAACCACACCATCCTGCACCATCACCGGGCACTCCTGCTTCCAGTGTCCCACGTTTCCGCACAAATGACACGGTACCATCCTTTTCATACCTTGTATGTCATTCTGGACAACCACAGTTCCCAAATCCAGACCGCACATCATATCCATTCCACGCCCTCTACCCCTCACTTGCTGTTGAAACATAATAGCTCTCTGTTGCAGTGGCATAGGCAGTACTAAAGCTCCCTGCGCTCATGTTTGAGCTGCTTTAATTTGCATCACCATCGCTTTTTCTTTCAATTTCTTTTGTTTAAAATCAGTCTCATCACTACAGTATTTTGCATATTACAACACCTCATCAATTGGTTTTGCCTGCCAGCAAATCAAATGATTCTTAATCATCTGTCCCACTTCTAGTCTTAGACCTTTGACAAATCTGAACACAAAATGCAACATGTCTTTCGGCTCAATTGCTTCTTTATCACTGTACTCTTTGAATGCTTTCAACAATCTCTCATAGTAAGTGTGTATTGATTCTTTGGACTCTTGGACTGTTCTATCAATCTGCTGCCATTCAATGTTTTTAGGAGAAATCTTTGTCTTCTGAAACTCGATCCCCTTATAATAATTTTTCATTGCCCTGTTGAAGGCGCCCCTGTTACCTTATCCCTTTCTGGTTCATTTGTTGGCCAGTCTACTGCTCTCTTGCACTCAAACCACAAGTCTGCTGGTACCACTATTTCCAATAACGAGTTCAAGTCTTCCCACAAACATTTGGAAAGTTTCACAAATCTTTCTGTCTGTGATACCACTCAACTGGTTTCTCTCTCAATTTTGGATAATCATTTGTGAATGACAATATATAATTCCTGTGCCACAGGACATGAGCAAACTGTCCTCCTGGAATTTCTATCATTGGAAGCATCTTAACTGATTCCCCTTTGTCAGCACCTTCCGCCCCTTCTTGGGAATCCCGCTTTCGTTTATCTTTTTTCTTTGTCCATCTACCTCACCACTTCTCTAATGCTCCCCAAACCTGGGCACTGTGCATCAGTTCTCTCAAGTGTGCTTTCATTCCGGCTGATCTCATGTGTTCGAAATTCTTTGCTTCAAAATCTAATCTGTAGCTGAATTTCAAATGCTTCTTCTTCTCAATGTCAATGTCATGTTTTTTTGCTAATTCTGCTAGCGTCTGATGTATTTTACTCACTTCTCTTGTAATCTTTAAGCATAAATACCTCAGCTCTTCTTCTGTGTAAGATTCATATCTGTTCACACCTATTGTTCCCTCGACTAATTCAGTGGCTTCTATGTTCAGTCTAACATGATTTATCTGATCCTCATCCTTGGATGCATTCTGAGGAGTGTTTATACTATCTAACCATTCACTCAATGCTATTTGCATTCAGCACTGGTAGTTGTGGTACCACTGCACCTGAAGTTTGCGGTGTCAGAAGTCTCAAACTCTGACTCACATTCGGGCCATTCACTGCATCTGGAAGCGGTCTAGATCCATTGAAAGTTTGTCCTGCAGATGACATTAGCTGTGCAGGATCACTCACCCCCCTCCTTACGAGGCTCTGTGATACTTCATTCTGCTCTCCTGTATCTGACTTCTTTTGAGCAAATAGGGGTACCGCTGGACCATCAGTAATTGGTAGCGATATTGCATCTGGAGCTGCCCTAGCACTTGCACATTGCGGAAATGTTACCCCCATTGCCTGATTCATAACTGGTGTGAGATCTGACTGCGTTCCTGTCAGTGGTGTAAACTTCGGTAGACCCTGTGCTTGAGCTGAAGGCAACAACATTGGGGTCGGATCTGTCTGAATCAGCATTGGCTTCGGGAGCACCTGCTCCCTTGGCACCATGATGTTCGAGTCCATCTCAAGGACTGGCACATCTGGATAGATTCTCTGCACCGAAGGTGGATGTATCTGTGCCTGAACTACAGTACTAGTTCCTGCATTAGGTATACTGTGTACTACCCCAGGTAATTGTCCGCCTTCTGCCTGAACAGCTCCCTCGGCTCCCTGTGCTTGTGCCGGAGCAACTGTAGGGGCAGCAGCATTAGTGCCTGGACCCCCGCATAGGTTGTTGAAGGTGGAGGCCTATCTCTCAACAACTGCGTAATGAGATCCTCAACGTCAGAATCATCATCATCTACATAGGGCTTTCTCTTTTTCTTTCTTCCTCCATTCTCATCCTCTTTGATACTATCTTCCCCTTCTACCTCATCTCCTTCTGTAATGGCAGGGAACAATTTGAAATCCTGTAATGTCGCTGCTCTCCATCTCTTTTGCTGTCAATCCCATCTAGCTTCAGATAATGATTTTTCTACTCGCTTCATCCTCCTTTTGAACTTCCTCTCTTGTTGCTGTCTAGCCACTAGCTCCCAAACCGCTAAAGCTACAAACTGTGCTGGTCTCTGTAATGGCTTCATGTCTTGTAATGACATCCGCAATTGATCCAAAATTCTCAAATTGCACGTTCCGTGCTCCGGAAACGCTAAAGACCATTGATTTTTAGTTAACTTGCACCATTGCTTCAACCACAAACACAGTGCTACACCTCGCTCCTCCATCACAATGTAAGCTGGAGTATTTTCCGGTGGGGTCGGCTCCTACACTGACGCCTTAATGTAAGTATCACCCTTCATCCCACTCCTAAATGCCTTGAAAAACTTTATTTTGTCTATTCTGTTTACTTTTGATTCAATAATGAAATTACTTTTACTCCCAAGATTCCCTTCACCTGCTTACTCAGCCAACTGCCTCTCACGGACGGCTGCCAATCCAGTCGCAGCTCTCCTTCACTAACCAACCTATCCCAGCACGGCACACTCTGACGTCACACTCACACACAGCGGCTGACAAAGTCTTGCGGCTCGTCCCCCTTAACTCGATTCACCCAACTAATGCAAATTATTGCAAGCACTTACAAAAAAAAACAATATCTAAAACAAATCTGCTAGTTTACTACAGGAAGGGACACAACCGCTTCAGAGACCTTATGGATTTTCACTAACGGCTCCTTAGGCTCATATAGCTCTTCCTCTTTCTCAGTCCCCCACATTCGCAAGCAAATTTGACCTGCAAATTTTGCTCTCAGCTGACCAATGGGTCTGTTCTGGTGCACAAAGAACTCGCCAAATCTCAGTCGAAATTTTTCTCTCACCCAATTATCATACTCACTGACTGAATGACCACCCCTGATCAACCTACTAAACCAGACAGATTACAACATATAACCAAGTGTCTCCTACACTTTTCAATATACTCCGGAGTCTTAGACCACGCAGGGTCCGTACATCACCAACAACCACGTGGACATTTTTTAGCACAAAGCGCCACACACATGTGAAGTTTGACGACTTCCCTACTCTCATACTACGGAGTACGCACACTCCTACTAACCTTAATTGGAGCTCTGAGACACCCTACTATATCCTACATACTTCACAATTCACCTGTGATTTGCTTAAGCCTGTGCTAGTGTGACCTACGACTCTCACACTATCTCAAAAAGACACTGAGAACATACCCACCTTTACTAATAGGATCCAGGATCTGGGAAAGTCATTTCTGGGCTTAAGGGGATATCATCTTTGCTACAATTCAGAAAAATACAATTCAAATCTCATAAAATACAAACAACTAATCCTAACTTAAGCTAGTACCATAACCAATAATCACCACATAACCAGTTCTCCAAGGAAACTAACCATCAAGCTGCTACCAAAAACTGCTAGCGCGCCTGGTCCTTCGTAAGTAAACTTACAAGGGGACGCTTATAGGTCGATGAACCTTTTGAATCGCATGGAGTATCCTAGTCATGCAGTGTCTATTGAAATCAACAACTAACATCAATAATTAAGGAAAACACTGTATGAAACCACAATACTAAACCATATTAATCAAAAATAGCCACTACTCAAGAAAAGGGTTAACAAGTTTTATTCCCAATTGCTTACAATTCTAGTCATATGTTAGTTCAAACTTTATTCAGATCAACTCTTTATTGATTCATTAGTTAAAGAACATTGGCGGTCATTCTGACCGCGGCGGTCGGCGGTCGCCGCCGAAAGACCGCGGCGGCCATTCCGGCTTTCCCGCTGGGCCGGCGGGCGACCGCCAGAAGACCGCCGGCTGGCCCAGCGGGACAGCCCCTTCAACAATGAAGCCGGCTCGGAATGGAGCCGGCGGAGTTGAAGGGGTGCGACGGGTGCAGTGGCACCCGTCGCGATTTTCACTGTCTGCACAGCAGACAGTGAAAATCTTTGTGGGGCCCTGTTAGGGGGCCCCTGCACTGCGGCATGGGCAGTGCAGGGGCCCCCAGGGGCCCCACGGCACCCGTTCCCGCCATCCTGGACACCGCCAGAAACAGGCTGGCGGGAAGGGGGTCGGAATCCCCATGGCGGTGCTGCAAGCAGCGCGGCCATGGCGGGTTCCCTGGGCCAGCGGGAAACCGGCGGGAAACTGCCGGCTCCCCTTTTCCGACCACGGCTTTCCCGCCGCGGTCAGAATCGCCAGGAAGCACCGCCAGCCTGTTGGTGGTGCTTCCGCCGCACTCCGCCATGGCGGTCATGGACCGCCAAGGTCAGAATGACCCCCATTATCTCTTAAAGAAAACAAATACAACAATGCAACACCATAAGCTATGATTATCAGCATTAATAATGTAATTCAGCAATTAAGTTCGTCAGTTGTTTTTCACCGTCAACATCACCCCTAACAGCCTACCTAACCAAGATTAGCATTAGCATGTGGGTCTTCATGCGAAAACAATTTAGAGAAAAACATTAATTTGGAAAAATCTACCTAAGAGAGAATTTCTATAAAACAGCACAGTTGGTACCTAGAAGAAAAGGCACAAAATTAGTCAGTCACATTTTCATAGCTACCTATCCAGGATGGATCAGCAACAAGTCAGTCTTCGTCCCCAGGTCATCAGTGGTCAGCTATGGATCAGGCTCACAGAGTATAAGCCCAATTATCAGCACTTCGGACAGCATCTCCTGACGTCATCAACTTTCTCCTCGCAGTTCTGATTCCGCTCCCCTTGTCATGACTTTTTATTAGGGTCTCCCAGTCCATCCCACTAATTGCTAGTTAGTCAGTCTCGTCGGAAGTTATGACTCTAACCTATAGTTTTTATTTAGCAAATCTCTATTTCTGTATGGGCTTCAAGCCCCCTAAATTTGATTGGTCCTTCTTGTGATGAGAACATCATTCGGCTCTTCAGGTAACGCAATTGTTACATACATAGGCCCTCAGCCGCCCGCCAAGATCTGACCGCCGTGCGTCCGCCAATGCAGCCGCACCCCGCTGCGGTCATTAGGAGATCCCCGCTGGGCCGGCAGGCAGAAACCTGGTTTTCCGCCTGCCGGCCCAGCAGGGATCTTGGCCGCAACATAGGAGCCGGCTCCAAATGGAGCTGGCAATGTTGCGGCCGTGCGACTGGTGCAGTTGCACCCGTCGCGCTTTTCACTGTCTGCATAGGGGCAGTGGGGCCCGCGACTCCCCGTACCGGCAGCCTTTTCCTGGCGGTTTAAACCGCCAGGAAAAGGCTGGCGGTAGGGGACTCGTAATCCCCTGGGCGGATTACTACCACCGGGGCCATTGTGGCGGGAAACCGCCGGCGGTGCGACTGCGGCGCTTCCGCCGCGGTTGTAATGTCCAGGGAAGCCAGCCTGTTGGCGGTGCTTCCGTCATTTCAGCCCTGGCGGTCCTGTACCGCCAGGGTTGAAATGACCCCCATAGTCTTCGGTCAGTGCCTCTATTGTTCTAGTCCTGGGAAAGTACATTTAGCCTACACTACACATAATTGTATCAAATTGTCTTCATCATCTCCTGTCCACTGGTACATTGCAGAATGTTCTAGCAGAGCCGACTGAACTCTGGACAGTTAAATGTCCTTTCTCCCGGTTACCAGTCCTCGCAAGGTTTTTCGAAGTCTCAACGTTATGAGCAAGCAGGTCTTTGGTCGAGCTAATTTAAGAACATGGATTAACATAAAACATAGGTTATACATCCAGTTATGATATATTAATACGTTTTATATAAGTCTTCTCATTATTGAACATCTGTTAATACACATGGTGACCACTCCCCGTGGGCACATTTTCGATTATTCATGTTATTTTCTAATATTAATTTCTCTACACGTTTTTCTCAATAATAATCACACAGTAATCATTAGTGAATGTCCTTAATTAACATATCTGCTCCTTCAGCAGTGCCTTGGGCCCTGGCACTTAGTTGTTTACAAATTAAGCACTGCATAAAATGAACCCAGATAGGTTCTAGAAGGTCTGGGTGAGCTGTGTCGCACCAAAAGTGTCTCTTCTACATGTGTCCTTTAGAGTGGAATACACAAGCAAAATGCACAACCCACCCAAACAAATTAAAGAAAGATGGGGCATACTTGGGTCTACTTTCTCTGAAATTGAACGCTGCATTCTGGCAATTAACCCTGAATGATATGACATTTTCTAAAGTAAAAAATCTTCAGGGGCTAAAATCTTGGGGTTACAAAAATGGATTTCCTAAAACACCAGGGTAAAAAACCTTGTGGTAGTTTCTTTGTAGGTGGCAGGGTTAGCCTCAGGTGAGATCTGGTATGCATACAACAAAAGAGTAGGGGTAACAGAGTTAGGATTAGGGAGATTTTGGCATCAGGGCTAAAGTTAGGGATAGGTCACAGTTTTGATTTTGGTAAGGTTTAGGGTCAGATTAACAATTAGGGTAGGTATTAGGTTTCTGAATGTAGGTAAGGTTAGTTTAGGGTTAGTGATATGACTAGGGCTAGGGTGACCTTTAGAGGTAATGTGAGTGCAAGGTTGAAGGTCATATTTAGATGTAGTAGGAAAAAAGAATCAGATTTGGGTTAGGTTTAGGTTTTTATGGAGTAGGTCTCTCATTGAAAAATAAAATGGAAAATTAAATTTAACTTGGGATACCACAAGGTGTTTTATTAAAATAATGAAAATAATAGGACTCTCACATTTTCGCTCCAGATTGATCCCCTGAACTGGTTAGGATTCAAGCTTACATGTATCTTTAGTTATAAGGCCATCATTGCTATGTAAAATTCTAAGATATTTCAGCACCATTTTAAACCTTAAAAAGTATTCCTGCCTATAATAATTATTATTATGTTTTTTGATCTTGCAGAGACTAATGATTTGAGAAACGGATGATATTGGGCATACAGGGTATCATCCTCGACTATAACAAGTGACGGAGAAGACAACCTAGCTAAGCCATCCAGGAGAATATCAGAAATAAACAAGCATTGACACAGGCAATATGGCCCTTGCCGATAGATATGTGTTGTAATGAAGTTGGGGAAGGACCTCACGCTAGAGTTACCTTGAGAAGTGAAGGGTAGAGGTGACAGTCTTAGGTAATGAAGACACAATGTGCTTGTTCCACTGACCAAAGTTTATGTATTTTAGAAAGTTTGGTAGAATATCCATTTCCGATCTTCTAATAGGTCTCTGTGAAATGTGACTTTCTAGACCGCCTCATGCATGTTTGCCCGCCACCATATAGAGTAGACTCTTGTTATCGTAGCTAAAATTATTTATTGTTTTGATAAAACCATATACATTAAATATTAAAGTCATAGTCTTGAGTGTAAGAACTGGCCGTAAGTCATCCAAAAGTTAAACAGGGTGAAGCACGTCCCATATTCACATGATCTTATTTGGAGCACCTATTAAAAACTTGTCCAAGGCAAATCAGTCACAATTTATCATACCAAAAATACCCTTTTTAAATGAATAACTGAGCACTTATGACAGTGGGACAGGGGCGGTCTGTCGTCTCTTGGTTTCTGAAGGGCCGGATCGGCCATTTATCCCTTCGGGCATTTCCTCTGGTTGCTGGAGCTGTTGGAGGTGTTAGCACGTCAGACCTTAATAAGTAAACTTACAAGGGAGACGCGAATAGATCGATTAACCTTTTGACTCGCTTCAAGGTTTTCCCACCATATATCCCGTACATGCAGACCAATAATCAATAACCATCAATAACATTAGTAATCAATACGAGCCAGTAATTGTCACACACCATGACCTTTTAGTCATGAACAACCACACCTTTATGTAAGTTAGAATTTTTATTTCCCTATATTAACAATGCTAATGTAATGTAGGTTAATCTCAAAATCAATTAATAAACATATAGAAACAATACAGTCTGTCCAAAGCAGCGAAAGAATTGCAATCTAATCAAAGCTTGAGCTACTACACATTCTAAAGTTACAGTACAAGTTAGTAGCAAGAATAACTGCGCAAACGATATTACAAACTTTTATATTCAGCAAAGAAAAGACATCTGTTGTCATTTCATAAAGCGAACTTCCTCAGTGAGCTCCCTAACTAGCACCAAATTAGAATAACATGTTTGGGCTTCATGCAAAACAATTTAGTCCACACACATTTGGAAAGCATCTAACTGTGGCTCTATCAAAATAGCAGTTGGTACCTAGAAAAAAAGCAAATAGACATAGCAATTAATATCATTGACAGTATACCTCTCCACAAATAGTTCAGCAAACTAAGATAGTCTTCGTCATCAGGACATCAGTCTGGTCAGTCAGGAATCAGGATACAGCATCAGAGTTCAGAAAAGGCAAAGTCTCCTTAAGCAGTAAAGTTAAGCATGTCCCTTTTCAAGATGGCTAAGAAAGTAATGGTCTTATGACAAGATAGAAAAATGGGCAAATGCGCTTTCTTCCCTCAGTGCAGTCTGGCTAAGTTAAATTTTCTAAAACTACTGCCCACATCCTAATTGGTTGAAGGATTGCATGTTCACACTTTGTCCAATAAAACTAAAACTTCAAATCTATATTTCTACTAATACATGGTTCACATGTCGGTGATTGGCTCCTCTTTTCCTGCTCCCGTCATTCGGCTCGTCAGGTAACAATATTGTTGCAGCTTATACTCCAGTCAGTATGGTCTTTGTCTTCTCCTGGGAAAGTCAGTCTCACACACATTACATCAAACATTGCTGCATTAGAAAATACAGCATCTGCTAGCAAATAGTTCTCATTAGAAAGATTTCAGCTACGAGCACATGGACAGTATAGTGGAAAATCACAATTTAATTCTCTAAGCAGTTATTTTATTAAACGCCTAAGAAATACAGCTTGACATGAGGCCATGCAACTAGGCCAAGACCTCGCTGAGTTAAGGCCTACAATTAATAAAGCTAATACAAATGCATAACACTTAATATGACATATTACTACATTAATCAAACATAAGTTCAACATTTCATATTAATAAGCCATTAATAAGTACACTTTATGAACAGTGGCAGCCACCCTGGTAGTCGCAGCTTCAAATGTGTGCATTATTTTTCTCTATATTATTACATTTTCTACTCAAATCCAACACTCAGAATACATGAATATTCATGAATAAAATCAGCATTAACAGAGGCCAGTTTTGAAGGTCGAGCACCGCTGACTGTCTCCAGCACCCTGGAGTCCATGACAGATGGCACAGCAGAGGCACAAGGACTAACAGTGACAAAGCGAGAAACAGAGAGAGACAGCAAAGTCCGGCCCTGGTAAGAACAGCCGAATGGTCTGGAGAGGGCATGGTGATACTCTTGGAGCATTTCCTAGTTCTTTATGGGAGCAGCATTATGAATACAGTTATATTGAATATTTTGTGGAGAATTTATGGTATTTTCAGCAATTATTTTGCGAGAATATTTGCTCCTAATATGGAAGGGAACTTCTTGCTATGAATTTTCAGTGATGTATTTTATACTTGATGTTTAGAGTGAAAAGATAACTTATGTTCATTAGAGCATATCTAATTGTGTTGTTGTAGGGAACACATTTGATGCTATTATCTTTCCATACATTCTTGCTTACATGTGTAGATACTTTAATGACCATTTCACGGATGTTCATTATAATTGAAAAAAAAAACATTAATGGTGCAATTGCAGTAATAATTTATTGATGCTTGGCGAACATTTAACCTTGATATTTCTGGGGAAATCCATGCATATTTGTTCATATTTGTTATTTATATTTTCCTTGTAGCCCTTGGTACGCTAAAGTCTGTCTTGGGTGCTGTGAGGCCCACAGGGTAAGTGGTAGCTCCTACTCCAAAGTGTGGACACGATCTGGCATGACATGTGAAGTGTAGCAGGTGTGGCTACTCTGCCTGAGTGGTGGATGATAGGGTGGAGTTTGCAGCATCTTGTACCCCACATACTGAATAAAATAAGAGTCTCCATCGAACTTTTGGCAGAGCAGAAACTGTGTCAGCCTGAGATATGCCCCATACTTCATACTTCATTAATTGGCTTGAGATGGGTTGTCCAATATGGTTGTGTGTTCTTCTCTAAAGGACACTTGAAGGACACTTGAAGAAAAGCAGAGCCAATTTTGGGGACACAGGGCTCACTCAGACCTTCTAGAAATTATGTGGGTTCACTCCAAAAGTGAAACTAGGGACCATGCCTCTTCAGCTAAAGGGGTAGATATAGCTTGACTAAGCCCTAACCGCTGGGTTCCTAACTACATCTCATGCTGCTAGGCTATTCAGGCCAGTCGGTCCCTGTCCCAGCTGCTTCAGTAGTGGGAGGACCATCTCAGGCCCAGATGAGCGACAGTTGTATCATAGAATTGACAATCCTTAACCTGCAGGTTTTTTGTTAGTTACTCTCCTTCCCTGGCCCAAAACTAGAAATGTGATTAAGGAGTGGGCTGCCATGACTCCTTTGTTAGGTTCTCGAGTAGGCTTTTGGTGAGCCTCTTACCAGTTCTGGAGCCACCACAAACCCAACACAAGGTATGAGACCCATGCACAGATTTGGTGGGCGCTATTTGGTGACCCTAAATGCCTGCCCACATACAGGCCCCTGTCTAACATCACCTGCGATGTGTCAGTACGTGTATGTAGAATTCTCCATTTGGAAGAGACAGACAGGTCACCAAAGTACAATCATCAGAGACTAAGGATGAACATAGTGTTTATCCATTTAAATCTTGGGAAACCGTGGGGTAAAATATGAGGACAGGTCACAGAGAATGTTGAAGTCCCCTCTTCACGCTTTCAAGTGTTTAATATTACAAACACTGGTTTAATGACCTGCAATTATATGTGCTTGATCTCCTCTACATCACTGATAGGAAACCAAAGCAACAAGTGGTAGACTGCATTAAAACTCACATCGAGAGGGAAGAATAAGGCCCATACTAAATCTCATAAACCAGGAGGGAATTGAAGAAGACCTGAGCTGAAGATGGAGGTGCTGAAAAAAGATGTGAGCCTTTCCACAGGGTGTACTATTATGAAATATATATTCGACATTAACAGTTGTTGCACATATCACACGTGATGATGCAAAGTGCAGTAAACAACACTTCAAATTTGGAAAAATCTGTGGGGAAGGCACTTGAGAATCCGAGGTCAAGATGCCCGCACATTAGTGGAGATCCTGGTATCAGGATAATCAGGATAATTATTCTGCAAAATCCATGTAAGTATGCTGATATTACGCTCTTTAGTGGGATCACCTGTGGCAGGATGAAACTTGGAGACCCAGGAGCTTTAGATGGCGGGGATTCTCCTCTCATCACTGGATAGTCGGCAGCTGCAATGCTCTCTGCAATGCTCTCCCCCACTCTATGCGCCTAAGATGGTGACCGGACCCTCGTAGACGCAACAGTTACGGGCTCTGATAGTGAGCTTGCATGTCCTCTGGATGTCCATGAAGACCAGGTTGCCTTGCCGGATCTGACTGCCTGCAGGGAAAAAACGTGGGAGATGTAAGAGGAGCATTGACCTCTATGACGGTTGAGCAGACAGTGCTGCTGTGTGGTCGGGCTGAAGTACATGGATGGGGAGGTCTTGTATCGGCCTGCTTTCCCTCTGCAGTTGGGTGTGTTTATTGTTGAAGCTAGTGGCTTGGGCCTAATTTGCACTGATTCCACCAGTGTCGGATTGGCAGGCCTGGCAATCGGCCACTGCCCAAGGAGACTGAGGCAAAGACCAGCTGGTGTGCCGGTTTTTTCAGCTGTAGATAAAATCACTTTTGCTTGGGCCAGCTTGGCCATTGGCACTTAACCCTAAAGGCTGCTGCAGACTTAGAGCAAAGTTTGGAGCTCATTATAGCCAAGCACAGTGAATGGCTGACTCATTGGTGCAGTAGGACAATGAGCCAAACTGAAAGGGGAGAGCACGTGGTGGGTCTCCTCCGTCCCAAGTCTCTCAGCTTGACAGTGAGGCCACTGGGAGCGGATGTGCTTTTTTGAACATCACAACGGGCACTAATGTTACCTGAAAGTGGCGTGAAAGGGGGCTCTGCAGGGGCACAGATTACAATTGGTGGCTATCTAAGAGGCTCTACTCTCCAGCAGCAGACAGATGAGCTCAAGGTGCCCACTGCCACCTTGTTATCTTAAAAACTGGGATAGGACTCCTGGTCACCATTGAACAAAAATAAAAAATAATGCAAACAACAAAAATTTGACAGCACAAAACATTTTTTTTTAAACGTTACTGTGAAAATCGTTTATTCTGGGCCAAAATGACAAAGGGACGGGAGAAAAGACACAGCAGGAGGGTAACAAAATGAATTGACCGAGGAGTGTAATGTGGACACAGGCAAAATGAGAAGTGAGACAGCAGAGTAGAGAAAAATGACAAAAATATAGGAAGAGAAAAAAATGATAGGGAGAATGAGAGACGTGTACACAGCAAGTAAGAAACGGGTATAGAGACAGAGAGAAAGAAAGGCATTTTGAGTGCATTCCTACAGCTTTTCCAGATTCAAATGAGGTCTTTACCCACAATAGACAAGACATTAAGGGCCAGATGTAGCAATGTCCGATTTTGCGAATCGGAAATTGCGAGTCGGTGCGACTCGCAATTTCCGAGTCGCAAAAACGGATGCAGAACGGTGTCTCCGACACCGTCTGCGAATCGCTATGGGGTCGCAAAGACCTACCTCATTAATATTAATTAGGTGGGTCGCATTTTGCGACTCCATAGCGATTCCCTTCACTCATAGGGATGGTGGCCTGCTGGAGACAGCAGACCTCCATGTCTGTAACTGCTTTCTAAATAAAGCAGTTTTTTTTTTTTGTATTGCAGCCCGTTTTCCTTAACGGAAAACGAGTTGCAATATAAAAAAAATAACAAAATCATTTGGTTTCGTTTTTTCAGAGTAGGCAGTGGTCCATTGAACCACTGCCTGCTCTGAAAAAACATTTATGGCAACATTCACAAAGAGGAGGGGGTCCCATGGGGACCCCTTCCCTTTTGCGAATGGGTTACCACCAGTGTGACACTGGTGGTAACTGCGAATTGCTTTGTGACCGCGTTCGCGTTCACAAAGCAATTTAGCATTGCGGTGCGAGTCGCAAATAGGAAGGGGACACCCCTTCCTATTTGCGAGTCGCATTCACATTTTGCGAGTCGGTACCGACTCGCAAAATGTGAATGAGCATCGCAATGCACGTTTTGCATGGCGCAAACTGCGATTTTCGCAGCTTTCGCCATGCAAAACGCTACCTACATCTGGCCCTAAGTATCAAGTTGTATGCAATCCCCAAAGACATCGCTTGCAGAGAGACTCCTGAATGACAGCCGAAAGAGATAGACCCCTGGTTCCTTGAGGGTGAATAGAACCCTCCAGACATGAAAAATTCAACTGGTTCTCTGATTCATGGCCCCATATAATACAAGACATTCAGGGATCCTTGGGTGGGAGAGCTTTGGGGGTGGGGGGCAGAGTAAGAGACCAATAGGTCACTAACAAATTCACGTACCCGAGGGGGAGAAATGTATAGGCCTGAGGAGACCTGCGGGTGAGTTGCAGTGGAATTATGGTGTGTCTAGTCTTGGCCAGTGCTACTGACCCCATGAGTTTAGAAAGCTTAATTTATCAGAGATGTCTCCCAAAATTACTCCTGATACTATGCACCATTTCATGGAAGGTCATTATCCACAAAAGTGGGCCACTTTTTTTTCCGGTGCCCGGGCCTAATTGTGTTCCCATTCCGACCCTGGATCCCATTGAGTTGCTCCCTCTACCTCGAAATTGAGAGGCAGGGGAGACAATCAAGTAGATTTCTCAAGGAGGAGCCACAGGTTGACAGTGGGGGTTGTGGGCCACTTTTACCTAGGGCTCCATATGCAAGTGATATATGGGATTTTGACCTAGCCAGGAACCACCTGATGCAGCAGACTGGTAACGAAACACAGACATGAAATAAGGGGACAGCACCATTTGTCCCTGAGCCAAAATGTTACTGACTACTTAAAGCTGCATTTAAATCTGTACTCACTCACTGATAATTTGAACTAATTTATAGTGATCATGTGATCATTGCGAGGCTGAATATGATAACTGAGGCACTTGATTGGGCTACATTTTGGCTCATTTAGCATGCACCTCAGTTCGTCATACTAGGGGGAAATCATGTCCTCTACTTACAATTGTAGAACCACAGTCCACTGTCTCGTCCTTCTTGAGATATCTGCAAGGTCTCTTTAAGTCAAAATCTCAGGACACCAACTATGTTAATAGTAGCTGTGCAGAACCCCGTACTTCTACATACAAGACTGTAACGCTGAATTTCAAGAAACCACAAAGCAAAGTTTTCTGCAAGCTAACATCTCACTAACACTCTGTTCCCGTCTTCATCCCTTTAACCATACTGAATAAACTGTATATTGGTGAAGATGTCTACCTAGGTATGCACCGCACAGGAGCAGGCCTTGCTTGTGATAGCACATGACCTGTTGAGACTAGTGAGACTCGTGTGTAGTGCTCAACCCCTGAGCGAGAAACCTGTGCAGATGCCATCAGTGCGGACAGAGGAACACTGCAACTTAATACTAGAGGCCTGTGGTGATTCTCATTCACTGGCAGTGCCTACAGCCCTGCATCATCTACCAGTAATGGGAATGAATGGGAAAGATTGATGCTAGGAAATCACAGCTCACTTTTGAATTGCAACGAAACGCAAACATTGGAGACAGCACATCAGAGTAGCCTATAAGATCTAAAGAGCTGAGGTTGGTGGTCGACATCAAGACATTAGTATTGGACATGCAAAAAACTGTCAGCTATAGATGGAAAAGTAGATTGTCTCACCATTCCTATGGACTGCATTAAGGTGCAGTTAAATAAAAACACACAGATTGACATGGTGGAATGTCTTATCTCTGACATCAAGGGTGATGCCTCCACAAGAAAGGGACTCCTTCTGTAGGTGCTCAATTTAGCAAAAGCTAAGAACGGAAACCAAGAGGCCACATCATTTAGAAATCCCTTATGAATTGATGGAATACCAGAATCTGCAACACCTTGATGGAAGAAGTCTTTAAATGAACAACTACTCGCTGACACATTGGGTAGATCAGGTTTCAACGCAGTTCATAGAGTAAGAAGCCCACTGATCATTTCCACGAAGACTCCTGTTAGAGGTGCCAGCAAGGACTATTATAGTCCACTTGTTAATCTCCATGTTTGCACAAAAGTTTTAGACAATTATCACTTTTTATTGTATTCGTTATTTCATCACTTAATACACCATCCTCTGTATAGCAGAATATCAGTTTTCTGTGCGCCATTTTGTTAAATTCCCAACCTATCCTTTTCCTCAGGAGACTATTATATGATTGTGCTCTCCAACGCTACTGCACTATTTAGGGCGAGGTGACTCTGCTCTATTTCGCTGCCGTCATTAGTGTTCCTCACAAGCGTGCAAGATGCCATAGTGGAATATTTCAAATGTAATGTTGGTTCAGTGTCTAGCCTTGGAGTGATATGGGATGCATTCAAGGTGGTGAGCAGGGAAGTATGCTAGCAGAAGCATTCTGAAGTTCTCGAATATATCCAAATTGAACGCTGCGCAAGATTATAAGTACTGCAGGAAACCTCTAGCTTGGTATTATCCAATTATAGCAACAGAATAGGTAAATTTGGGATATTTATGCGTTATCCCGTAGGTAACACAGACATATTCCGAGATTACGTTTATTGTCATAGAGGCGTGCGGTGACCAGGTAGGTTTGGAATTCTAGACCTACGACTCAAGGCCTCCTGTACTGCAATGATAGCGCACTCCTTCAATCAACCATGCTGCCCCAGGCCTCTAGTCCAATGGATGTATGGGTCCATTTGCACTCTTCAGCTTAGTGACGAGTCACAACCACCCCACTCAGACTGTTCTGGACATACCAATAACAGTGTTGGCACCAAGACAGACGCTTCCTGATTAGTAATCACAAAGATGCAATGTGCACCATAAACTGACCAGGTTATGACCACATGCTCACCTGGGTCGTACAATTGTGCTGTCTAATGGGTTATAGAAAGGCTTATTATTGGTTTACGATTTTGAAATATGAAAACTTGACTAATGTTGTCTGCAAACTAATGAACGCCGCCTTTTTACCTTTCCCCAATTTCTATACTGTTTAAAGCTGATTACGTTTTAAAGAGATGGCAATACCCGACCACTTCTTTTTCTTAAAAAATATATTTTTTATTTTTCAATACAAAAATAGTACACGATTGTGACACGGAGTACCAGGCCACTTACATAGATACACCAGCCAAAATAACGAGCCTTGCATATTTCATAGTGATGTCCATTTTACTGCAATATAATCCAGTTGGTACATAATTATTCAATGGCCTATTTCGTTAGTTTTACGTGGTATATAATCACATTTCAATATAATTTATAAATACAATCCTATACATCAAAGTCCGACTCTTGTAGTATCAAAAAGAAGAACAGCAGTTTCCAAAAGTCTTTTGCGCGAGCAGCAGGATAAGTAGTAGCGGTCTTATTAATCACGCTACAATAACTATTTAAACCACACTTTGTATTTGGGTGGTTCAGTGCTCATACAGTGTATTGCAGCCGTCCTATTGGCTAGAAGTAATGCCAGAGAGATTGATTTATGTAGTGTTTTTGTAGATATAGGTGGTCATTTTGATATTGGCGGTAAAAACTGCCTACAGCTGCCAAAATACCACCACCGTGGCTACCATCCGTCCGTTATGAGCACTGCCGGACTTCCGCCACAAAAAGGGCGGAAATCCAGCAGTGTTCATGGTGGCGGATGGTGGTAAGGTGGTGCTGCTACCACCAGCACCACCAGGCCAGTAGAACGCTGGCAACCGTATTATGACAAGTAATAAGGCCTGTCAGTGTTCTGTTGGCGGGCCGCTGCTGGCGGTAGCAGCGCCCCTTCCCGTTCCCTACCAGAAGACCTCCTCGACCAAGGTAAGTCGGGCTTCCGACGGGGGGGGTGGGAGGGTGGGGGTGTTGTATGTGTGTGTGTCTGCATAAATGTCTGAGTGAGTGTGTGAATATGTCTGTGTGTGTTGTGTTGTTTGCGTGTAAGGGAATGCATGAGTGAATGCATGTAAGAATGGTGAAGTGAGTGTGTGTCTGCATGTCAGTGTGATTGTGTGTAAGAATGTGTGTGAGCATGTCTGGAAGTATGTGTGTATGAATGCGTGTATGCAAGTGTGAGTGACTGGGTGTATGTGTTGTGTGTGTCTGCGGGTGTGTACGTGTATGGGGGTGGGAGGTGAGAGAGAGGATTGGTGGGGGTGGGGGTGGGGGTGTGTGTTTGGATTGGGGGTGGGGGTGAGTAAGAGGATCGGAGGGGGTCGGGGGTGTTTGGGTCGGGTGGGAGGGTGTATTTGAATGTTGGGGTGGGGTGTTAGTGGGTGTATGGAGCAGTGGGGGGGCTTTGGATGGACACAACATATTTTTTCCCAGTTGTTCTTTATTGATGTGTATATAAAGCAAGTACAGAGGCATCATACAAGGCAGCGACAAATTGTATATCAGCAGTATAGTCTTAATGGGTACAGTGCTTTGGGGATGGGAGCTAGGGCCACAACAGTTATTGTGGTTGTAGGACACTGCATGGAGTTCTGTAGGCAAAATAATGTTTGGTGGAATGAGGTAAGGAAAGTGCTCATTACCAGGATCAACACCTACGACATGAAAAATGTGTTTTGGTTTCCTCAAGTGGCTAAGAAATACAGCGTAGTCAATAGTTTCAATGGGAAGGGGCAGCTTGTATCTCAATGTTAGGCTCACGTGTATCCCCAGTGCAATTTAGGAGATGCAGGATGTGTTCATGTCCAGCCGACATGTAGTGGGAATATTGGCTTTTGGACATATTGAAGAGGCTAATGAATCTCCGGGGGAGGACCTTCTCCTGCACGAGTGAGCGGCAATGGCATTTGGAGATGGGAAGAATCCTTATTTTCCAGATCCAGGTGTATTCACTGGATCAACTTTGTACTTCATGCTCCATGACAAAATTGTAATTAGTGATTATCTTGGGATATGCTGACCTTATTACGATGATATGCCGTTTACTTACCACTTGCTGGTATCCTGACTTTTAACGAGCCCAGTTAACATGCTGGACCAGGCCTGTCATTTGTAAGCAAATGTCCTGAACTGGTTCTATAACCTGAAGGGCTTCACCACACATGCCCTTTCTTATCGCAAGGGACGTCTGTCCATGTCTTGGGTTGTTCACTTGAGGCAGTGGTGGCAGTTACTGATTTGTTTGCAAATTAATAATTCTGAACATTTTTAATAGGTCAGGGAGAAGAGCAGCTTACCAGCCCTGCTTGGGTAAACGTTTCACTCCATTGTGACACCCAACCCTTACACTGACATTCCCTGTGTGCGTGAAGTGCATGTGTGCATTGTATATGTGTGGCACATGCATGACAGAAAGACTGCATGCAATGCAAGTATGTTTGCTGGGACCAGGGGGATCCATTTTGAATAGTCCCTGGTTTAGCATGGCACAAGATGGAGGAAAGTTACAGCTTCCTCAGACAGTAGAATGTATTGTACATTCCCGTGACTGTCACCAGCAATGTATCAAGGAACACGTTTCTAGTCGAGCTGTGTTACACAAAGATCAAATAATTTTATTGATATCTGGTGGGTCTGTGTCCTAGACTATTATTTCTTTGATTTACTAGAGGGTGGAGACCCAGACTCTGAGTGAGAAAGGAAGGTGAAAAGGCTAACTTTGTAATTCTATGAGAATATTTGGAAGGAAATTGTTGATTAGATGTTCCTGAGCACTGCCATTTATTGGATAGAAGAGGAAAGTGGGTCTGTTAAGAGAATCTGTTGTTAAAGGTGGGGGACGTGTCTGGACCTGATTGCTACTTTAAAAAGGCTGATGACAGCAGAGCCTACATTTTGCTAATGTTCTGAAAACTCCTGTTTTCAGCTAGCATCATCACTACCTTCTGTGAGAGCAATCGCCTTTCACGAATGCCCGGTCAGCAGTACATCCTGAAATCGACATTTGAAAAAGAACCACATCAAACCAGTTCCAAGACCTTTGATAATGAAACAGTGTCCCTTGTCTTGAAAATTAGTCTAAATAGGGAACCCAAACTACTCCACTTTGTTCCAGTTCCAAGTTCTTCTTGATCAGTGTCGTACTGGCCCTATTGGGCATTGGGCATTTCCCCTGATGCTGGAACAATGGGGTGGCTGGTTTGCTGCCGTGTTGGCTGCTGGAATTACCACCAGCAGTAGGTTACCACTCTTTCTCACCAGTATCCCGGAGTGCTGAGGTGGGCCAGCAGGTTGAGGGGCCACAATCCAAGTGCTGGGGTATGGGCTCGATTGGAGCTCAAATGGGCAATATTGAAGGCTGTGTAAGCAACAGTGCCTACTATGTGCTGAGCCTTGATACATTCCTAGCTGGGAGCAGCTTAGCTGAGTCTTAGCTGACAGCCAGGTGGGGCCAGTGTCAGAGTATGAAATTGACAGAGCACCAGACTCTGACTGCACTTTAGAACCCATGGCATGGTCAATTAGTAACTGATCACTGTAAGTTAGCTGCAGCAGGCAGCCTAGATTCTGCCTCCTGTGGCAGGGACAACAAGCAGAGCTAACCACTGCACTCTGCTCTGGGCCTTGCCTGAGGGAGGAGGGCTGCAGCTGTGGGACTGCAGTTCCACGCTGCATGGTTAAGGAGATAGCCTGTGATATTAGAGGTCAGGTGATTAGCACCTATAGAAAGTTTTATGACTGAGCAAGAATCAATCACTTTTTTTTCCTCCTTGAGGCTAGGTTCCCAGAGAAAACAGGTGAGGGTCTTATGCAGGAGCATATCGTCCTGTGATTCTAGTGATGCAGCTGCCCTGGGGCAAGGAGGACTGAAAAGCCCTTATTGTACTTCTGCTTTATTTTTAGCTCTCGCCTACTAGATATCTCCATTCGCTGTCTATTGCATGATGTACTCTTAGCTTGTAGTGGGCTTACATACGCCCATAGCGTACCATTGGTTGGTCATATTGTCAGTTTCTTCAGTTTCTTTCTTGTTTCCCATTCATGAGCTGTATAGACTTTTCTTTTTAGGTCGAGCCTAGACAGTGCGCATGTGCCGTCTGGATGACCTGTTGCATGGAGTATAGGCATTTGCACCCGCCTGCCACTGCCTGCCAATTCCAATAGGTTAAAGGCAGTGTTGCTTTTGTTGTGCGGCCTTTTAAGTGGTTTGGCAGCCGATACGTCACGTCCTACACTTGGCTGAGGAGCACCGGCCAAGTACAGTTTACTTACGCCTGGAATGTTTTTCTGTTGTTTGGAGTGGCTATATCTCTTTGTTTCCTGCCTCTCGTGTTTGGCAGTAAGCACTCGTGTTCACCCGCGCAGTTCATTTTCCGCGTTTGCCTGTCAGTTGGTCCTTACTTTACATAATCAGTCATTACAAGTAGTCGTGTTGTACCTGTGTTTTGTACTTTTCTTGTTGTTTTATATGAATGAAATCAACTTAAGAATTAATCCTCAACAGTGGCTCTCCAAGCACAGCGTGAGAGCCGATAATACAATATTCACTGCACTCGGAGAAACTCACCCCATAATGCTTGCAGGCATTCGTTTTACAACACATTTTTGCCCATAATTCAGCCTCTGGTGGTCTTAGGGCAATGGGACCACCACCAATACATTCAGAACAATGTACTCTTTCTGCTCATGCTATCTTGTGTGTTACACTACGTGAGAAGGGGCCCAAATATCATAACCTATTCCACCATTCAGTATGGTTTTAAAATCCTTTTGTTTTTAGGGTTGAGAGGCATTTGTGTTATAAGGACCTTAATTATGATAGTATTCCGATAGCTCTGTTTGGCTTGCAAATGTGTAATGTGCTACACTTGCTACATTGTTGATTGATCTTGAAAGGATAATTGTTCCAAGGCACTACTAATTTAGTTGGCTTGACAGGGACATCTAGCCCCCACCAGTGGTATTGCACCTTCTGAATATGACAAGCACAGTTTATTTCTGATAAAGGTTTAATATATTCACGGAAACTCACCCCATAATGCTTTGCAGTCATTCGTTTTACAACACATTTGTGCCCATAATTCAGTTTTTGGTAGTCTTATGGCAATGGGACCACCCCCAAAAGAATTCAAAATGATGTGCTCATTCTGTTCAGGCCATCCTATGGGTCACAAAAGGTGAGAGGGGGCCGAACAATCATAACTTCTTCCACCATTTAATGTGTATTTAATTTTTTTCCTAGCTAAAACTTTTTTTATTATTATTATTATTATTATTATTATAGTTGAGAGGACTTTGTGTTATAAGGGTCTTGTTATTAATGGCCCTGCTTGGCCTGCAAATGTATAACGCACTGTGCTGGTGATCTCAAAAGGAAAATTGCTCCAAAGCACTACTAAGTTGGCTCAACATAATGAAGGAACAGTTTATTTCTGATAAAGGTTTAAAGTATTCACAGAAACTTACCCCATAATGCTTTGCAGGCATTCGTTTTACAACACATTTGTGCCCATAACTCAGCTTGTGGTGGTCATAGGGCAATGGGACCAACCCCCAAAACATTCAGAACAATGGGCCAGATGTAGGAAAAAATCAAATTGCGACTTGCAATTTGCGAGTCTGTGCGACTCGCAAATTGCAAGTCGCAATTTGACATGCAGAAAGGTGTCTCAGACACCTTCTGCAACTCGCAATGGGGTCGCAAAGACCCACCTCATAAGTATTTATGAGGTGGGTCGCAGTTTGCGACCCCATTGCGAGTATAGGCACTCGCTAACATGGAGGCCTGCTGACGTCAGCAGGCCTCCATGTTAGCGACCTGCCTTTTAAATAAAGTTTTTTTTTTTTTTTGAAGTGCAGCCCGTTTTCCTCACAGGAAAACGAGCTGCATTTCAAAAACATCCGAAACCTTTTGTGTCGGTTTTTTCAGGGCAGGGAGTGGTCCCTTGGACCACTCCCTGCCCTGAAAAAATAATTTGGGGTCCATTCACAAAGGGGAAGGGGTCCCATGGGGACCCCTTCCCGTTTGCGAGTGGGTTACCATCCACTTCAAGTGGATGGTAACTGCGACTCCATTTGCGACCGCGTACGCGGTCGCAAATGGAGTTGCATACCACTCCGACTCGCAAATAGGAAGGGAACACCCCTTCCTATTTGCGAGTCGCAAATGCATTTTGCGAGTCGGTAACGACTCGCAATATGCATTTGTGCATTGCAAACCCACGTTTGCGAGTCGCAAACGGCGATTTTCGCCGTTTGCGACTCGCAAAAGGGTTGCTACATCTGGCCCAATGTGCTCTTTCTGTTAGTCACACTAGGTGAGAGGGGGCCCAAAAATCATAACTTCTTCCACCATTCAATGCATATTTAAATTCTCATGTAGCTAAAACTTTTGTTTTTTACAGCTGAGAGGAGTTAGTGTTATAAGGGCCTTGTTTATAATAGTATTCGGAAAGAAGAATGATAGTTGCTCTAAGGCGCTACTAACTCAGTTGGCTTGACAGAGACATCTACCTACCACCAGTAATACTGCACCTTCTGCTGTTATCTCTACAGTGATATTTAGCCATAACCAGTGGTTCTGCACTTTCTGCTATTGACTCTACAGGGACATCTAGTAACGAACTGTGGCACTGCACCCTTGTGTCACTAACTCCACAGATAAATGATATTTAAATGGGCTGCTAGGCCTAAAAATGTGTAATTCAATATGCCCTCAAGGGTCTGATTATATGATTACACTGCAATATTCTTTATCATTCTTTTTAATGTGATTATGTCCTCTATGGGCTGAGTATATGTTTACATGGCCATGTTTCTTCCAAATGCTATTTTTACTATGGTGCTCTGTGTAGGGGCTGTTCAGACCATTACAGTCTAATGCCAATTGTATGAAGGAATGCACAAACACAATTTATTTCTGATAAAGGTTTAATGTGTTCCATGGCTAAATATTTATAAGGTCCCAAATGAGAGGTTGTCATTATCATTTACAACGACAACAGCTCTAACTCTCGGTAATGCGAGATCTATTGCATTGCAAATGCTTGTTCTTCTTGTTTTTGTCCCTCTCTTGGAGTATGGACGTTTTACTTGTGTCCTTCCATTGTTTGCTTTTCAAGTACTACTTTTTTGTTTAAGGTCCCAGCAAGAGTGCATCAGTACCTCTCCACCATGCTCTGTGTTGCTCTCTCTCATTTGCTTTTCACGCACTTGTGCCCTCGTAGTTGCTTCTACCTTCCACCTGCACCCTCCGTGTTGCTTCCTTCCACCTGTGCACTCTGTGTTGCGTCTGCCCCATGCTCACTGCCTCCCTGTTGCTTACACCTCACAACCACGACCTCTGTGATGCTTCTGCCTCCATGTTGCTTCTCCCACCTGCATTCTCCGTATTGTTTCCGCCCAGCACCATTGCCCTCGTGTTGCTTCTGTCACCCCTCCCCCATATTTCTTGCCATTTCACTCGTTAAAAATACACGTTCATATTTTTTTTTTCTTTTTAGTTACCTATCCAGCCCGGATCTGTAACTAAGAAAACAGTTGTCTCATTTGATAGGCAAGCGCATATGCGTTGTGCTCACCTACACAGTAAGGTGTCAGCTACATCAAACGTGCTTTTAAATTTTTTAGCCACGCTTTATAGTATTGGGGATGCTCTGTAGCTTGGCTAACAACCACTAGCACACAATCATTTATCACGTGCACTGTCGCAGTTATGCACACCAGAGTCATCGAAATACTGTGCAAACACTGTTGATACTGCGTTTGACCAGAGTAGTGGCTATATGAAAGTGGTGTGATATAGTCATAAAATGTTAGGAAAGAAGTACTGTAGAAAACAAACGACTGGCAAAGACAATAGGACCGAAAGGCAACGCCAATTGGCTTTGCCAATGCTTGCCCTCAGTGCAGCTACATGGAGCAGAGGTGAGGCTCACTGATGCCGCTGTAGTACCACACCGCCCTCTCCTCAGTTCTCCCACCCTGCCCAATGACTATCAAAGGAGTTTGGTGCAAGCATCCATCTCGTTTTCAGTCTGCTATCATTGTTCACACTCACCCATCGAGCACAGACACACGACACATCTTCAGGGTTGGAGCGTTCGCCTTAACTACCTGCAAAGAGCAGAGAAAAGTAAACGTACCATGCTGCATACCCTCGATGAACGGGTTTGCTAAAAGAATAGGACAGAATGAGTCAGTGTGAAAATATTCCACCCTTGAGCCTACTGAAGTAAAGTCGATTTTTATTGTTGGCCATAGTAAAATGATTTCTGAGTTATGACCTGAGCACTCACACTATGCTACCCAAATGAGTTCTATATATTTGTATTTGTTTTCCCCTAGCACACTGAAAAGCACAATGTGATCCTGTCTCTCCTTAAAATGCCACAGCTGTTGTATACTTTATGGAAAAAAATGTGTTAGGCCCTTATTGCTATTTCCATAAGGCTTTTTCAGGTTCACATATAACGATGATATAAGACCATGTTTGTGCTGACAAATTTCACAGGAGCTATACTCCTGATGGATACTGAGCTTGCTGCGGAAAGGGCTATGACTCTTCAAAACAGGCTTCCTTTATACATTCTTTTAGCGAAAAATGGCGGAGTCTGTAAGATGCTTAATGAGTGTCACTGCTGTGCCTACATACCTGACAATAGTAATGAGATTAGAAGCATGCTTACTAACCTAACAAGAGATAGTGCAGATTTGAAGGAATTGAAGGAACCAGGCGTTTGGGAAAAGGTTGGAAAGGAACTTGCTCATGTGGGAAGCTGGTTTAGTAGTATTTGGCATGGGATATTGGGAAAATTAATGCAGGGAATAATGATTGTTTTGGCTTGTTTATTTTGGCTATGGTTATCATGCTAAATTAGTAAAAGAATTAAAGCAAAATTGGCAAAACATAATGCGAGGAGGGAAGAAAAGAAAAGGGAGAAAATGTTCAGAGCAAAATATGAAAAGGCAAAACCAAGGGAAGAAATTTAAATGACAGCATTAAAAAAATGAAAATTTGTGAACAAGGCGATTTGTGAGATGACAAGAGTCATCAGAGGAGGGATTGTTGGAGTGCAGTTTTTATATTCAGTATTAACATGAAAAGCATGCAAAATAATGTATAATGAAGCAGTATAGAAAAGGTGATAGAAGAAAATTGATGTGCGCGTTTGAAATGTGCCCACGGGGAGTGGCCACCAATGTATACAAGGATTAATGAAATTGACTAATAATGAATTAATAATGTACTAATGTATGATTTTGTATTAGCACTAAGAATTATATGTTAAGGTTTTGCTAAATCACTCACTGGGCCTTAGTTAGCAAGGGTCTGGGCCTAGCTGCCTGGTCTCATATTAAATGTGTTTTTCTAACGTGCTGTCTTCCTGAAGGGCATGAAACTGTACTTTTCCAGAAGCTAGAGAAGTGTGTGTAACCGTAGTAAATTCTTTCTCATGAGACCCGACTTGCTCAAGGAGACATTCTTGCTGAATACAACAGTGTAATTTGCAACAGGTACAAGGTCGCCCAAACTGGTAAAGACAATGGAGCTACTGACTGAAGCGAGGAGTGTAACTTTTCTTACCTGACATTCTACCCGTTGAAGACGTAAATCACAGGAGCCAATAAACTGCACGAGAACTGTTTTAGGCAAAAATTCTAGTAAGGTGATCAACGGATCATTGGACAGAGATATTGACGCACCAAATATTGACCAATTGGAAATTAGAGACTTGTCTGGTGATTTAACCACATGGCACAAGGAGAAATCAGCCATTAGAGGGACACCTCTGCTGTTACTCTGCCATTCCGTCTCAGTCTTTGCTGTTCTGATACTTTAAACCATCCTCACTTTTGCCTTGCCCGATACTTGTTTTTCCTCCTTATGAGGGAAGAGCTTTCTGTCCTGTTTGCTGAGACTTTGCTGTTCTATCCTGGCTGATGGAGGATCGACTGCTGTCCTGAGGACGAAGACTGATTCTGTATGCTGACCCATTCCGGAGGGTAACTATAAGATGATGAATTGTAATTGTCTGTTTGCCTTTCCTTTCTAGGTACCAACTGCTCTTTTGATAGAGGCCATAGTTAGATGTTTTCTAAATTTGTGCTACTAAATTGTTTTGCATGAAGCCCAACATGCTGATGTTAATTAGAGGATAGTTAAGGAGTTCACAAATTCGGATGCAAATCGACAAGTGACTGAATCTTGCTTTGTAGAATAACGTGCTAATGATACTCTGCTAAAGTTGATTCATGTTGATGTCGTGCTTTGTTCTAATGTTCATGATCTTTGCTTTGTTTAAGTCATATTCAAGTTGCCACATTGTGACATTGTTGATGTGTTTTCAGGTATTGAGACTAATAAACGTGCTAGTAGAGTGTAACAAATAGGGAATATATATCATAAATCTTACTAAAATTGTGTGATTATTCATGGCTGGAGGGTCATGGTGTGTTTCGATTCTTATTAATTGATTTGATTGATCGCTATTGTGAATATTGATGGGGTTATTGATTCATTGATTGCAGTGCAGAATAGAGATCTCGTCTTAAGGTGTCTCCAATCAGGGTCAAAACATTTGTTGGCCTAAAACGAGTCCCCGTGTAAGTAAAGTAGCAGAGGACCGTTTCGGCCCTTTAAGGCCCTAAGACGAGGGACCATTGTTTTTTAATTGGATTTTGAGATAATGCAGATTGGAGAGATGATGTTCCCCTAAGTCCCAAATGACTTTCCCGGAATCCCGGAGCCTGCCGAAGTGAGTTGGGTATGTTCTTGGCGTTCTAGTGATAGAGTAAGTGGCGTAGGGTTCGCGCTTGCACAGCTTATGCATACCGCAGGTGAATTGTGAGGTTTGTGAGGATTGAAGGCCAGGTAATGTTTTAGTAGGACTGTGCATACTCTGTAGTATGAGAGTAGGGAAGTCGGCAACTTCATGTGAGTGTGGCGCTTTGTGCTAAAAAATTGTCCACGTGGTTGTTGGTGATGTACGGACCCTGCGTGGTCTAAGACTCCGGAGTATATTGATAAGTGTATGAGACACTTGGTTTATGTTGTAATTTGCGCGGTTTAATAGGTCAATCGGGCGTGGTTGACGAGTCGAGTTGAGTCAAAAGTGAGTGAATGCAAACTTCATTGGAGATTTGGTAAGTTCTAAAGTGCACTAGGACAAACCATTGACAAGTCGAGAGTAGAATTTGCGGGTCGAATTCTGCTTGCGAGTGCGGGATGTGAGAAGGAAAGAGTAGCGGCCGAGGCTTAAAGTGAAATCTCGGTAAAGTTCTGAAGCGATTGTGTTACCCTTCCTGTAGTAAACCGTCAAATTTAAGTTTTGTTAGTGCTCGCAATATATTGCATTACTTTTGTGTGAATCGAGAGTGAGGGATACAAGCCGCAAGACTTTGTCAGCTGCAGTGTGTGTGAGTGTGACGTCATTGGAGCCGCGCTGGGATAGGTCGGTTAGTGAGAAGGGTCGCGCACGGATTGGCAGCCGCCCGTGAGAGGCAATTGGTTGAGAAGGTAGGCGAAGGGTGTCTGGGAATTAAAGTCACTTCCTGATTCAGTTATAAACGAAACAAAAGACGCAAAAATGAAGTTCTTCAAGGCTCTAAGGAGCGCTTTGAGGGGAGATGTGTACATTACTGCGAGTGTGGGGGAGCCTACACCACCAGAGGATACTCTGGCTTATGCTGTAATGGAGGAGAAGGAAGTCGCGCCATGTCTTTGGCTAAAGCAATGGTGCAAATTAACTGAGAAAGATGGGTGTTTGGCATTTCCAGAGAATGGGTCGTTCAATTTAGGGATCTTAGAGAATTTGCGGAAGGCATTAAACAAACAAAAGCCACCTCTGAGGCCAGCACAGTTTGAGGCATTAGCAATTTGGGAATTGATGGCCATACGACAACGGCAACTGAAGTTTGAGAGGAGGATGAGAAAGGCAGAAAAGCCACTAGCGGAGGCTAGATGGGATAGTGAACACAGAATGTGGAGAAGAGGAATAATAGACAGTGTTAGGATGTTTCCGGCAATAACTCAAGAAGCCGACACGCAGGGAAGAAAGGCCACTTGTAAAACGGACAAGGGCTCTAGCAAAGAGAAGGAGACAAAAAAGTCTTGGGCAGATGAAGATGACTCAGATGATGATGAGTTCCTTAATCAGTTGTTACATGATCGTCCACCACCATATGCCATGGATGACAATAGACCAAGTACTAGTGCAGGTCCTGTAAATTCAACACAGAACCAGGGAACAGCGAATACAGCACAGGTAAATGCAGTTGCGACACCAGCTCCAGTACAGAATAGTGTCAGTGTGTCTACTGCCCCAGAGATGCAGACCCAGTTGCAGCCACCACCAGTTAAGAGGCTCTACCCTGATGTCCCAATACTAGAGACTACTACGAGCTTGATGGTGCCGCCTGACCATGCGAGATCAAAGTTAGTGCAGATTGAGCCAACTCCACTTTTACTACCCCAGCCACAGCCACAGATGGTTCCGAGTTACACTTCGGTCACAGGACCACAGTTAGCTGCGGCACAGATAATGAATCAGAAGATGGGGGCCAGTGTTCCACAGGTTGTGGGGAACAAGCCAACACCAGCCGCCATATCCTTACCTATTACGGTTGGTCCACCAGTGCCATTGTACGTGCAGGACAAGCCTAGTGTGTGTGATCAGGGGGTAATGACCCAGGACATGACAAGAGGAGGTTTCGTAGAGAGCTCTCAAGGGATGACTCCAGTGGAACAGATGATAGAGAGGTCGAGGTCACTGTTAGACTTCAGTCCGATAGGGGTTCCTCCAGATGCCATGAGACACTCAGGTTTGGGATTACTGACTCCGCAGATCCCAGGTGCGAATGCGTCACAAACACCAATGATACAAGCTGGAAATATCTTGTTGCAAGGTTTAACTGCGCAAGAATTGAACGAATGGTTAGACAAGCTGAATACACCACAGACTACCCCTGCGACAGCAGAGCGGTCGGAAAGTTAAGAGTACCTGACTTTTGTGAGGTTGGGCATGGAAGCAGCTGAGTTAGTTGAAGGGAGCATGGGAGTAAACAGACTAGAGTCTTATATTGAGGCAGAATTGAGATATTTGTGCCCAAAGATAACTAAAGAAGTGAGCAAAGTGCATCAGAGGTTGGCAAACCTAGCAGACAAATATGGCATAGACTTAGACAATACTAAGCATTTGAAGAGGAGTTACAGGTTAGACTTCGAGCCTAAAGATTTTGATCACATGAAGTCTACTGGGATGAAGGCACACCTTAAAGAAATTCTGCAGAGCGCGCAGGTTTGGGGAGCGTTAGAGAAGTGGGAAGGCAGATGGACAAAGAAAAGAGATAAAAGGAAAAGTGACTGCTTGGAGCAGCAGCAGGCAAAACCAGCGCCGGATACCGGTACAATATAAATGCTACCCATGAGAGAGACAGCTGGAGGGGTTCTTGTTTATGTACCGTGGTCTAGGGGTGACATTCTGTCATTCACAAATGACTTTCCCAGGCTGAGGGAGAAGCCAATAGAGTGGTATCAGCAGAAAGATAGGCTTGTGAAGCTTGCGAAGTGTCTCTGGGAAGACTTGAACACACTGTTTGAGATCATTGTTCCTGCTGACTTGTGGCTTAAGTGCAAGAGGAGTGTTGACTGGCCGGCAGCGGAACCGGCAAGGGACAGGGCTACGGGAGCACTGTCTCCTGAGGTAATGAAGTATTACTATAAAGTAATTGACTTTGTGAAGCTGAAGGTATCACCGCAGAATATCGATTGGCAAAAGATTGATTGAATGGCGCAGGAAGCTAAAGAGTTGATACACGCATACTATAAGAGGTTGTTGAAAGCGTTCAAGCATTACGGAGGTACAGAGGTCAGAGAGCTGAAGGACATGAATCATTTTGTGTTCAGATTTGTTGAGGGATTGAGACCAGAGATTAGCCAGATGATTAAGAATCATTTGATGTGTTGGCAAACGAAGCCGATTGATGAGGTGTTACAGTATGCGAAATACTGTAGTGACGAGATTGAGTTGAAACAGAGAAAGTTGAAAGAGAAAGTGATGGTGATGCAAATTAAGGCCGCGCAAGCAGGGATGCAAGGAAATGGAGTATAACAGATGGTGCAACAGCCACAAGGAAACGGGATGTTTCAGGCGCAAGCGAGAGGCAGAGGTCGAGGAGGTTTTGGGAACCGTGGTCCAGATTTAAATACCATTACAGTTCAAAGTGATGTACAAGGGATGAAGAAGGTGTTACCATGTCATGTGTGCGGGGGCGTCGGACACTGGAAGGGGGAATGCCCGATGATGTTGCAGGAGGGTGTTGTTCAGCAAAGCAATGATGTCAATGCATTCCACAATGTTAAAGGACCAAGAATGACGGGTCCTAATCCAAATTTTCAGAATAACATGGTTCAGATGCAGGGTCTCCAACCCATGCAACAAGTGCAGATGCCACGTATGCAACCAGTGCAGATGCAGCAAGTGCAACAGCAGATTCCATTGGTACCTAGACAGCAAATGCAGTTGCCCTTAGCACCAATGGGACAGCAACAGGTGATGCTTCCTCAACAGGTCACAAGTCAAGGAATGGGTCAAAGTAATACAGTACAACAGTTCCCTTTGCGTGGTGAGAATGGAATAAACGATGACTGGTCGGATGACAGTTCAGATAGTGAGGAGTGCAGGCTTGCAGCGTCCCTAGAAGTAGATCAGAGGGGACCTTATGTGCAAGGGAAGGTGATGAGTCACAAGGTATCATTTCTGGTTGATACAGGAGCTACGCGCTCTACCTTCAGAAGTACAGAGGTCCCGAAATTGCCCCTCTCGGGACGTACAATAAAGGTAGTGGGAGTGGCAAACCAGCTCCTGATTAACCAGATTACAGATCCGGTTCAGGTTGAGATTGGTACCTTCCAGGGATTGCACAGATTTGTGGTTTGCGACTCAAGTCCGGTGTCCCTACTGGGAAGAGACTTACTGTGCAAGACGAGGTGTTCTATCACCTGTTCCAACGAAGGGATAGAGGTGCAGACAAACAGTGACGATGAAGGGGATGATGGTCAGATCTCAGAGCCTGAGACGGAGACAACAGATGAAGAGTACCCCTTGATAAGCTTCTTCCCGATGTTCACAGTGACTGATTTGCCCGCAGACCTGCAGGGGACAGTCACAGAGAAAGAATGGGATTTGACAGGAAAGGAAGCGGACTGATAAAAGGAGTAGACCCAGTCAAAGTAGATGTGAAGCCAAATGCTGTGTTCCCTCAGGTTCCGTAGTACCACATGGCACAGGATGTCCTCATACAGGTGACGCAGATAATCACAGACTTTGTGAAGCAAGGAGTCCTGAGAGCAATTCACCTATAATGGGGTTGAGAAAGCCGTGTGGGAAAGTTCGGATTGTTCAAGACTTGAGAAAGATCAATGACATAGTGGTGAAGTGTTGCCCAGTGGTGCCAAATCCAGCTGTGATTATGTTCCAGGTCCCATGCGATGCAGAGTTGTTCACAGTCATGGACTTGTCTCAAGCGTTCTTTTCTGTGCCTCTTCATGAGGACAGCCAATTTCTTTTCAGTTTCAAAATCCTGGACAAGGTTTACAGTTGGTGTTGAATACCCCAAGGGTTTTCGGAATCACCTTCCATCTTTAATCAGATCCTGAAGGATTTGGAGTCCTTGGAACTGCCTTTCCAATCGACTCTAGTGCAGTACATTGACGATTTGTTGATTGCTTCCAAAACAAGAGATGACTGCAAGTACGATACTATTGCCTTACTAAACCACTTGGGAAAGAATGGGCATAAGGTGTCCCCAAAGAAGCTGCAGTACTGTCAGAAAGACGTGAAATATCTAGGTCATCTGATTGAGAAAGGGTCAATGAAAATATCCAAAGAAAGAATGACCGCCATATTGCAAATGAATCCCCCAGCATCTCGGAGAGATGTTAGGATGTTTCTGGGAACGGTGGGCTACTGTTGCCAGTGGATCCCGAACTTCTCAGTTATCTCCAAGCCATTAGTGAGACTGACAGTTTAAGAAGTTAAGGATGGCCCAGATGCTATTACTATGTCCGAAAAGGAAATGAAGGCATTCATTGAGTTGAGAGAGTGTATGTGCAGGGCTCCAGCTTTAGGTATGCCTGATTACACGAAGACTTTTGTCCTGTTTTGTCATGAACATGATGCTTGTTCCTTGTCTGTCCTAACACAGGTCCATGGAGGTGCAAACCGACCAGTAGCATATTTTTCAGCTACTTTGGACCCGGTCGCAGCAGCCTTACCGGGTTGTCTGCGCGCAGGTGGTCAAAGCCTTACACAGTGTGAAGGTATAGTGATGGGACACCCTTTAACAGTTATGGTCCCACATTCAGTTGAAATTTTACCGACCCGAACCAAAACTCAGCACATGACAAATGCCAGATTGGCGAAGTATGAAACAATTATATTGGGATCACCAAATGTGTCACTGAAAAGGTTTACTGTATTGAACCCGGCAACTTTGCTTCCAAATGAGAATACAGAGGTTGATGATGCTGAGGATGTAGAACATGATTGTCTTGAGGTAACAGAACTGTGCACCAAACCGAGACCTGACATTAAAGATACACAAATGGAAGAGAATGATTACAGCCATCTTTGTTAATGGCTCATGCTTGAGAGACTCAGTAGGAGTACTGAGAGCCAGATACGCTGTGTGTACAATAACTGGTATCCTAGAAGCATCTTGGCTTGAAAGAGTATACTCTGCTCAAGGGTTTCTGAATTGGTTGCTCTTACTAGGGCATGCCGGTGACAAGTTGAAAGTGACTACCTATACTGACAGCAGGTAGAATTTGGAATTGTCCATGACTTTGGCCAGCTACGGTCCCAGAGGGGTTTCATGACCTCTTCTGGTTCGCCAGTGAAAAATGGTGAAAGAATTAAGGAGTTGTTGCACGCAATTCAGTTACCTCTTGAAATTGCCGTGGTGAAATGCAGTGCTCATGTGAAATCACAAGACTTTGGGGGTCATTCCGACTCCCGCCCGCCGCGGTCACCGCGCGGCCGGCGGGAGCCGCCAGAATACCGTTCCGCGGTCGAAAGACCGCAGCGGTAATTCTGACTTTCCTGCTGGGCTGGCGGGCGGCCGCCTTCAGGCCGCCCGCCAGCCCAGCGGGAAAGAGGCTTCCACAATGAAGCCGGCTCGGAATCGAGCCGGCGGAGTGGAAGCTGTGCGACGGGTGCAGTTGCACCCGTCGCGTATTTCACTGTCTGCGCAGCAGACAGTGAAATACATTTAGGGGCCCTCTTACGGGGGCCCCTGCAGTGCCCATGCCATTGGCATGGGCACTGCAGGGGCCCCCAGGGGCCCCGCGACCCCCCCTACCGCCATCCGGTTCCCAGCGGGAGAACCGCCGGGAACTGGATGGCGGTAGGGGGGGTCGGAATCCCCTCGGCGGCGCAGCTAGCTGCGCCGCCTTGGAGGATTCCAATGGGCGGCGGTACACTGGCGGGAGACCGCCAGTGTTGCCGGTCCGACCGCGGCTTTACCGCCGCGGTCGGAATGCCCATTGGAGCACCGCCGGCTTGTCGGCGGTGCTCCCGCGGTCCACCAACCCGGCGGTCATTGACCGCCGCGGTTGGAATGAGGGCCTTTGTGTCAATGGGAAATGGATATGCGGATCAAGTCGCAAGGTTTTGCGCGTTGAACTGTATATCGTTCAAGGATCAGTGGGAATTGTTACCTGAAACAGAAAATGAAACATGCACAGGTTACGCATTAAGAATGGTTGACACTTTGGAGGAATTAGAATTGTTGCAGGGTCGTGCCAGCAGGGAAAGGAAGCGCTCTTGGCTTAAAATGCTATATGTACAAAGACCAGATGACTTGTGGTTTTCAGATGAGGGGAAAATGGTTTTGCCGAACAGTCTTCTGTCACAATTTGCAAGGTTCTACCATGGGCAAGCACATATTGGGAGAGATGCCATGATCAGGTTGTTCAATATTGATTGGTTCAACCCGAAGTTCAGACAAGCTGCAGAAGTGATTTGTCACAGGTGCATCATCTGTCAACAGATGAATGCGGGGAAAGGGACAGTGGTAAATTTGAGCCACATCGGGAGAGCAGGAGGTCCATTTAGCAGAATGCAATTGGATTTTATTGAGATGCCTGTGTGTGGAGGTTTGAGATACGTGTTGGTGATTGTGTGCACCTTTAGTCATTGGATTGAAGCGTACCCTACACGTAGAAATGACAGACTCACAGTAGCGAAGTTGCTGCTTAGGGAACTGATACCACGTTTCGGGTTTCTGATCTCTTTAGAATCAGATAGAGGAAGTCACTTCAACAATGAGGTGGTTAAGCTCTTTTGTGCAGCATTGAATATTGAGCAGAAGTTGCATTGTAGCTACTGCCCTGAAGCATCAGGACTAGTGGAGCAAATGAATGGTACTCTGAAGTCTCGAATGGCAAAAATGTGTGCAGCTACAAATTTAAAATGGCCTGATGCGTTGCCCTTAGTACTAATGTCAATGAGAAACACCCCCAACAAGAAAACAGGACTGTCTCCTCATGAAATTCTCATGGGCCGAGCTATGAGATTGCCCGCAGTGCCTGCAAATGCTCTTGTGAATATCACGGATGATATGGTGTTGGACTACTGCAAGGGTCTGGCTGACGTGGTCCGCTCTTTCTTTCACCAGGTGGAAGCCACCACATTGCCACCGATAAGTGATCCAGGTCACAACCTGAAAGCTGGGGACTGGGTTGTTGTCAAGAAACACGTGAGGAAGTCATGTTTGGAGCTACGTTGGAAGGGGCCATATCAAGTAATACTGACAACTACTACTGCTGTGAAGTGTTCAGGAATTCCAAACTGGATTCATGCCAGTCACGCAAAGAAGGTGACGTGCCCGACTGATGAGGAAATTGAATTGTCGAAAATAACCACTTGAGAAAAGGAAGTCTCAGGGCCGGAGAGTAATCAAAGGGGAACTGAGACTGAAGGAGAGCCCGTTGAGGACGGCTTAGTCACTCAAACAACAAGCGAGATCCAGAGGGGTGACAGTGAGCCTATCTCAACTGAAGCGCTAGGAGGACTGACTCAAGGAGAGGTTCTCCTAGAAGCAGACAGATATGGGTTTGAAGTTGAGCCCCTGACAGACCCAGAAGGCGAAGGAGTTGAGGAAGAAGAAAGTCAGAGTGCCCGGACTCCTCCTGAGCCCATTGCAGGTCCAGCAAGAGAAAACACCATAGAACAAGAGGAGGGCATTGAGCTGCCACACGGAAAGTCATACAACAGAGGGACTTTAAAGGGAGATAAGTGGCCAGAATTGCAAGTGACAAAAGGAAAGGTGGTCATTGATGAGACAACTGAAGAAGAGGTTGATACAACAAGGAAGGAAGACTTGAGCGAAGGAGAGTTGCAAGGTGACCGCAAATTGAAAAGAAAGAGAGTAGCAAACAGAAGGTATGCAGGTCCTGAATGGGCATACGCAACATCAGCTGAGTGGCGACAAGAGTTCTTGGCATTCTGTTTTGATCGAGAAGTACCAGGTCAATACTATGGTACCTGAGTTTGGCTACAAAGAAAAGAGACTGTTTTAAGTTGAATTTGAATTAAAGAAACCTGATAAGTTACCGGATGTGACACTATTAACCTGAATTGACTTTCGAAAGCTGATTGTGACAAGCTGCTAACTGAATTGACAAGGATCCTGGGAGTGAATGAGAGAGAGCTGTAAATATTTGCTGAAGAAAGACTTTGCTTAGCCTTGCTGAGAAGAAGGAGACAAAAAAGAGAAAAAGAGCTTTTAGCCATCCTTAGTTGGTTGTTGTTTACATTTGTAGCACTTTACTTTCTGATTCTTTACAGATCATGCCTAGCACGGGAGATGATAGTGAGGGGAGTAAGCGTTGTAAATATTTGGGTGTTGAATGTGTGATATTCATTATAGCTTTGTTTTGGAAATGCAATTGGTGGATGAGAATGAAACTAACAATGCTACAATTTCTGAGACCGCCACACTATCACCTTGGGAGAGGTTTGAGCAAGATACAAAGTATTTGCATGAGGAAACTAACACAAAAGGGGAACTGTCTACTAATGTTTTTTATCGCTTGCTGAGTGAGTATGTTGACACTATGGATGCGAAAGCTTGTTATGTGTGTACACAAATTCCTGTTTCAGTACAAGAGGGAGTTACCTACCATAGTTTGCCCCTAACCTATGGGATAAGTTTTAGTTTGCTACTAACATGTTTCCATAACCAAGAAGAAGTGCAATATTTTTACTCCATCCACGACCTTGTGTTCTCTTATGTGCCTATCATAGAAGATTTGAATAGTGTAGCTAAATATTATGCCATAAAGTTGATTAAAGGGTTCTTTGAAGCTAGAGTGACAATTAGTATATCCTATGCACACCACAATAACTTGACTTGCTTGCTTTCACCTGTAGAGAAAAACTTTCTAGATCACAGTGAAGATAGAAGAAGGGTTCTGAAGGGGAAATTAGAAAAGGGCTTGCAGCAACAATCCTTTATTAATAGTGGGAGTTACAATGGAGTTAGGGAACAAGGGAAATTTTATTTAGATGCACTACATGTAGGTAAGCTTTGCATAACACAGCCAAAGTCATATTATGACAATGTGTTTGTGGGAACGGGTGAGTGTAAGCATGTGTTTTTGTTTCAGAGTAAATGGACGTTCATGTTAAATGGAATGGATCCAGCGATCCAGGGGTCTATTATATTTGTGGACTTAATGCTTATTACCGTCTTCCAAAGGGATGGTATGGGACATGTTATTTGGGGATAGTTTTCCCAAAGATTTACCAGCTAGAGGACCTAAAGAAGTTTTCGAAGGTGTCTGAATTACTTCGTACTAGACAAAAGAGAGAGACTGCTGCTGGTGTAATAGGAGACATATTTGGAGCAATAATTCCCTCAGTGGGGGTTATTTTGAACTCCATAAAGATTCGAAAGTTGTCTACTATTGTACATCTTGCTGGTGTGCAGCCCATGTGTTGTGTCTACTAACCTGCGGTTGGGCTAATGCCTGCAGAAGACCATGGATATCAGGAACATATTCAGTACAGGGCCTAGCAGAGCTAACTAGCCATTAACGTTAATGCGCTAATGTTCAGTGGTCTGGAAAACAAGATGCATTACAGTATTTGTGGCTAGTCCATGTTGGATTAGGGTTACTATGCTGTAGATGCTCACATTATTCCTAATTAGCATCCCTAAATGTCTACGTGTTGCTACAGCTAGGTTGTGCAGCATGCTTTCTACCCTGCACCTCCTCCTAAGTTCCCACATAAACTAATGGTGGTCAGTCAATGCCACTTCACAGTGGCAAGGGTGGTCTGGAGCATCCTGCAGGTCGCTCTGTTGTAGGAGGAGACATGAGGTCATGACTGGGGTGCATTTGAAGTGCTGTATCTGGGTCCCAGGTCCGAAACAACAGGAGTGCGGCAATTCTACAGGTTAGATTTGAGGTGTACTTCCAGAGCAATCTGGGTGTCTCAGTCTAAGACTTTGGGTCTAGATTAAGGGATGTTTGGTACACTATTATGCAGATCACTGCAGAGGGGTGTACATGCTGCCTATCAGGACTGAGTTATGATAACGCGTCCCCACCTAGGTACTTTACTTACACAGGGACTCGTTTTAGGCCAACAAATCTATTTACCCTGATTGGAGACACCTTAAGAAGAGATCTCTATTCTGTATTGCAATCAATGAATCAATAACCCCATCAATATTCACAATAGCGATCAATCAAATCAATTAATAAGAACTGAAACACACCATGACCCTCCAGCCATGAATAACCACACAATTTTAGTAAGATTTATGATATTTATTCCCTATTTGTTACACTCTACTAGCACGTTTATTAGTCTCAATACCAGAAAACACATCATCAATGTCACAATATGGCAATTTGAATATGACTTAAACAAAGCAAAGATCATGAACATTAGAACAAAGCACGACGTCAACACGAATCAACTTTAGCAGAGTATCATTAGCACGTTATTCTACAAAGCAAGATTCAGTCACTTGTCTATTTGCATCCAAATTTGTGAACTCCTTAACTATCCTCTAATTAGCATCAGCATGTTGGGCTTCATGCAAAACAATTTAGTAACACAAATTTAGAAAACATCTAACTATGGCCTCTATCAAAAGAGCAGTTGGTACCTAGAAAGGAAAGGCAAACAGACAATTACAATTCATCATCTTATAGTTACCCTCCGGAATGGGTCAGCATACAGAATCAGTCTTGGTCCTCAGGACAGCAGTCGATCCACCATCAGCCAGGATAGAACAGCAAAGTCTCAGCAAACAGGGCAGAAAGCTCTTCCCTCATAAGGAGGAGAAACAAGTATCGGGCAAGGCAAAAGTGAGGATGGTTTAAAGTATCAGAACAGCAAAGATTGAGACGGAATGCCAGAGTAACAGCAGGGGTGTCCCTCTAATGGCTGATTTCTCCTTGTACCATGTGGTCTCTAATGTACCATCGAATTTGCCAGACAAGTCTCTAATTTGCAATTGGTCAATATTTGGTGCGTCAATATCTCTGTCCAATGATCCGTTGATCACCTTACTAGAATTTTTGCATAAAACAGTTCTCATGCAGTTTATTGGCTCCTGTGATTTACGTCTTCAATGGGTAGAATGTCAGGTAAGAAAAGTTTCACTCCTCGCTTCAGTCAGTAGCTCCATTGTCTTTACCAGCTTGGGCGACCTTGTACCTGTTGCGAATTACACTGTTGCATTCAGCAAGAATGTCTCCTTGAGCAAGTCGGGTCTCATGAGAAAGAATTTACTACGTTTACACACACATCTCTAGCTTCTGGAAAAGTACAGTTTCATGTCCTTCAGGAAGACAGCACATTACACGTTAGAAAAAAACATTTAATATGAGACCAGGCAGCTAGGCCCAGACCCTTGCTAACTAAGGCCTAGTGAGTGATTTAGAAAAACCTTAACATATAATTCTTAGTGCTAATACAAAATCATACATTAGTACATTATTAATTCATTATTAGTCAATTTAATTAATCCTCGTATACATTGGTGGCCACTCCCTGTGGGCACATTTCAAACACGCACATCAATTTTCTTCTATCACGTTTTCTATGCAGCTTCATTATACATTATTTTGCAGGCTTTTCATGTTAATATTGAATATAAAAGCTACACTCCAACAGTTACATATGCAGAGTTCTGTCTGTTGCCCTGTATTGGATCAACAGAGGACGATGCATGTCAGGATAGAGGTGTATTGGCAGAGCTGTCAGTGTGGCTGGTACTTTTTTTCCCCAGGAACGTTGTCAATCCTACTTATACCTCAACCCCTCCAACGAGCATGTCTCAGACAGTTTGGGGACAGAATACTGTATGCTGGGCCTTCTCATAAAAATAGAGGAAATGGCTTATATATTTCTGTATAACATCCCTCGATTCGCTTCCTGGATTAGAAAACAACTTTCTTTGTGCATTCACAATGAATTTGCTTATTTTTTAACATCACTTGGCGACTAAAACTTAGTCTTTGTCCTGTGATTTTGCATAATGACACCTGCTATTGCACAGAACCGTGTGGGCCTTTAAATCAAATCAGTGAGTGTTTTTTGCTGTACTTACTAAAAGTAACATCACATGCTAATTTTAGATTCCCCTTGCAGGTGCCAAATTCACCACTCAGGGGTATAGGCTTTATCCTTCCACAATAAAGCCCTTACCAGTTCTGACCCAGAGTGGGTCGGGCTGAGGGCCAATCCGGCCAATATGATTGGTCAAGAAACAGCCACTAATACCTGGAGAAATGCCAAGGAGGGCTATCTCTGTGTCTTGTGTCCTTCCAGTGTTCCTGTGTCCAGCCTGTTCATAGACTTTCGACCCTACCTGGTCTCCAGCTCCATCCTTCCTCACTCAAGTACAGGTTTTGTAGGCAATATCTTTATTGTTAGTGACCTATGTTGGTATAAAGTAGAAAGGGAAAGAGGTAAGGTGAGAAAGGGGGCAAGAATAGAAAAGAAAAGAAAGACAGAGTGAAGGTTAGTTTAGGAAGGTGGTGTAGTTGGGAGAAAAAGGAAGAACGAAGAGAGAGAAGGGTTGGTGTTGAGAAAGGGTGAGAAAGAAAGGAAGGGTCAAAAGACAACGGTGGAGAAATTTTTACAAAGGAGAGGAAATGCAGGAAGAAAGCAAGCAGAATAAGGAAAAGGAGACTGGAAGAGAGGAGAGGGGGAGGAACAGAAGCATATGTAAGGAAGAACTAGAGAGAATGTAAGTCTGGGAGGGCTGGACGTACTTTCAGCAGAAGACTGGGTCTAGTTCTGTCAAGGGCTACATTGCCCTGTCACGGGATGCGGCGCTCAGCAGTAGTTAAGGTGATTATAAAGATTTAGCAGACTTTTCTATTGAAGTTCAGTGGAGTGCCCATGAAGGAGATGGGCGAATCAGCAGAATGGGACATTCAGGTTTTTTAACTTGGCAGGAAGAGCTGGTTTGACATTTATTGGCAGGGGACATGGTGTGCCAAAAATTGGCCCAGAGAGTGGCAGGGTGGTGGTGGTAGCATAGCTTTCTTGGAGCTTTTCCCCAGGTGGTGGGGGTGGTGCTGGGGGGTTGACACTTTGCTAACAAGAAGATATTGTTTAATGTTAGGAATAAGTCAGCGGTCAAAATGCTGAACAGCCAGTCAGCAAGTGACTCAAGAGTGTTACGGCTTCTGAGAGATTTTGTGCTGTAGTGGTAAAGACACAACATCGTGTTGAAGGCAAAGCATAGCGCCAGAATTAAGAATGATATTTCAGATGCTTTATCTCATTTGCAGTGAAGGAGATTCTGTGAGCTGGCTCTAGGGGTGGATGAGATGAAGACGGTGATACCTCTACACTTGTGGGACAGAGGATTGTCTGAGCGATAGATCTGGTTAAACAGTCATTCTCAGAGTCCCCCAGGAAAGCTTACAGTCATTCTTGGGTGGAATTCTTGGCATCGGAAGCTAGGAGGAGGTCTGGAGCAATATCAGATGGATGGTTTGAAGCACTATTGGATGTATGTGGTGAATTACATAATGTCCATGATTGATAAAGGTTAATGGGCAAGAGGATTTTGGAGGGCTGGGCAATGGAGGGAAGGATTACGGGAAGGGTTTTGTAATTTGTTGGAGAATAGCCACAATCACACATGGTGGTATTTTAGGAATTTTATTGATCTCTCATGGAGTCCTTTCCTTTTCCCAAACAGGCATGGTAGCTCCTGGTGGTCTCTGTCTCTCTGGGTTCTCTTGTACTTCCCCTGGGCTGCTAGGAAAGCATGCATCCCTCATACCAAAAGCATATGAATGCGCAATCAGTATTCACTATATCAGTGCATATGTTTATATATATCACCCGTGCTACCATCACCTATTACACTGTGAGTTTGCCTGCACCTTTGCTTATGTACACATTTCAACAAGCCTTCATGTTTGTACCTAGCACCTCACCACCACGGTGCCACCACCTCAAAAATTCAGAGGAACTGAACAAACAGCACACTCTCCTCCTGGGCTGCAGCATTGGGGACTGCAGAGCATTTCCCCTTGTGGCCGCTGGTTCTGCCAGTGGTTCGTTCCAGCTCCTGGGTGTCTTTGGGTTCTGCGCTCTTTCTCCTCTGTGGAATCTGTTCTGTGGGTTTTCCCTCATTCTGCACCTGCAGCTTCCATCGGTTCTTGAGTGTTCTCCTTCAACTCCGTCAGCTCCTAACTGTTCTTCCTGCTTGTCTCTGTTTTGTCGCGATTCTCCTTCACCTTTCCGCTCTCAGCCTTTTCTCCCTCATCAACATCGTGGAGCATCTTCTTGTTGGTTCTCTCCTTCCTAGTGACTGGCATGCTGCTTTCTCTTCCGCCCTGATGCAGGATGAAGGCCATCTTGGAGTGTTCACTCTGATTGCCTGCTTCCTTACAGGTTCATAGGCCTTTGAAGTTGCACATTTTGAAGAAATTGGTGGGTGTACATTTTGTGTATGCAGGGAGTTTTAAGAGGCCACAGTTTTTTCATCATCAATGGTCTGGGCATTTTTGGATCATTCAGGATGGCAGAGCAGATTGGCGCAGAGACCAAGGAAGTTTTGAGAGAGGAGAACATAGCTGAGGTGGGGAATTTAGTGTGGATCAAATTTATGTGGTCAAAAATGGATCATATGGGAGAGAATATATTGGTGACGTTGTCTGTGTACCAGATGAGGGGGTGCCTATTAGTTTGATGGCAGAGATACCAGAGGGAAAGTATGTTGGGTCTGGCAGGGATTTTCTGGCATGAAGATGGCTCAAGGATGTCAGCATTGCAATTGTGGAGGAGTCTTGCTCAAGGCTTTGGCGCAACGGAGTATGGTACTCATTATTTTTGCATAGGGATGGCAATAGAAGCGGAGTTAAGAGGTTGTACAGGGAGGTAATAAATCAGTTGGGGAGTTGGAAATCTGACTGTTATAAGAGATATGTCAGACCAACGTTGTCCTTGGTTTAAGTTCCTTGTCTTTTTTGGTTGTTGCTATTTATGTTGGAGGTGATGTGGCGGGCCTGAGAAGAGAGCACAATGAGATTTGGATTTGTGGCCCGCTAAGCAATGACAAGGAGATGTGGAAAGCAATTGGGCTTCAATGACATAAGTTACCAAGTTAAATGTTTTGGAGAAATAGGCATTGCCTTTCATGAGTTACTTCTAAAACTGGGCATGTTGTCCTACAACAGTAGTGTCCAGATGCGGTGTTGATTAATCTTGGAGGAAATTACCTTGCAAAGTTGAAATGTTTAGCGTTACTGAAGTCAAAGTCTATAAACACAGATTTACTGAATTTGAAAAGAGCTTGGTTGGGAAGGTTAGTGTTGTGGTCTGAGTTGTTGCCCAGAAAGGAGTCGTCCGATGCGAGGAACCCTGGGGTGGTTGACAGGGCATGTCGGAACGTCAATAGGAAGATGCAGAAGTTGTGCATGGAGGAAATTATGTTCCAGGTACAGCACCCGGACATACGTTTTTGAAATTCCACAATTCTTCAAGGATAATAGGGTACATTTTTCAGTTATAGCCATGGAGTTGTATTCATTGCAGTTCTGGGGTGTTTTGGCAGGTGTAGGAAACTGGGCTATTAGTTGTGTGACCTGCACAAGTAATAGGTCCACAATTGTCCTTACTGGGAACGAAGCACCCTATTGTAGCTCTTGACTCTCTCAGGGTAGCAAAGCAGAGCAGTCCAAGGCCTATTTAGGAGAGGTAGTGTGGGCTAGTAATCACACCACTGGCATGCAACAATAACAATCAATAAATGACTGTCCAGTCAGTTATTTTTCTTTAAGGAAAGGAGAAGTACTTTTATTACAGACACACTACTACATACTACACAACATTGTACAAATAAGTACATTGGCAAATGGAAAACACCATATATGACACTGTATATACACTGTATAATCACCTTTGACCCCCTAAAGTTTCTCAACAACATATCAAGTGAGTCTAGTGGCTTTGTCATGGTTCAGGAGCAACAAACCACATGTTAAAATCATTGTGTACCAAGAAGCAATTATAAAAAAAACCTCAAGAATGAATGCACTAATTAAAGATAATAAAGCATATATACTGTGAGCAGTGATCATTGACATCATTATGGGAACCAATAAAGCATTTAAAATCCTTATGGTGAACAAATAAAGCATTAGAAATCATTATGGTGAACCAATAAAGCATTTGAAATTAGTAAAACTTGTGTCTGTGTACTTTTTTTCAACATTTTGTACCATAAGACTGCACCTATAAAAACAGTCCCTTGAGGGTATCGCATTATAATCACATTGCCTTGCAACCATACACTTGACCTCTAGAGGGCGTTTCAATACATGGTCTTTCTTTACCCACCTTTAGACATTTCAGGCCATAACGAATGCAATCATACACACGGCCCCCAGAAGGTGCAGCACTCCGAGCTGTAGATCAAAAGCTCTAGCCTTGAGAGTGCTTGAAAACATAAATAAAATCCAGGGGTGGTGAATGTTTTGGAGACGCCCAACTTAGGGTGGGACTCTGGAAATCCATGGTGAGGAAACTCAGCGCCCTCCTTATGTCGTTGGTGGTGACCCTCTTGTCCTGGGGCAACCACAAGGGGAGAAATAGCCAAACATGTGGTCAAAATGATCTGGCCCTGCAGAGCATTATGAAGACCCCGATTTTGCGGCATGGAAAAGGACAGTTTGCGGCACAAAAATTCAAATTTTGCATAAACTGTTGCATTTTTTGCTGCATTTTTGCAACACATTTTAGTGACATTTCATGGTTATATCCTAATAAAATAGGAATCTGCTGGAAAAAAACACGGTGTATGCTTTACTCATCACAACAACATCTTGCCTGTCACCTACGCTCTAGTCTCATCCTTCAGGATTTAATGACAAAGCATCAACCTTGGATGTCACAGGATCAGTCCTGGCTTTTGCTTGACCTGTGTGATCCAAGGCAAATACTTTATTTCACTAAGCCTTCTTTTCGTTCCTTACCACCTAGGAGAGCCCCTTCAAATATGTGTGTTCAGGATGTGCACTGTACACAAAAATCTCTCTTGTGTTTGCTGTAATAATCTATAATACTGCTCTAGCTTCCTGCTTGACCAAATAGTGTGATCTTAAGCAAATACTTTTTCACTGCACCTCATTCATGGTCATTACATGAGAGCGCCTTGGAACATGTGAGTTCAGGATGTCCACTATAATAAAACCTCTCTTGTATATAGATTAATTGATTATAACCATGTCCTATTTGTAATAACAATATAGGTCTCATGAACTGGCTACATGACAACTGACAAATCTCGTGGTTCACTGATGGTATCGTTCTTAGGATGGAGGATTCATGAATGTTTTCGAAACTACCACTTTTGATAAACATAACTTCATACAGTAAAATAACTTGATGTACTTAAGTGAGAAACATCAAAATATTAAAGAAATACATTTTTAAAAATGTCTAGGAACCTTTATCGTATGGTCAAACCAGAACCTTAAATGGTCTCCGCACATTAGTTTGCTGTCTTCCCCATCTATGAACAGTAGAGCTGCAGAGCAATTACTTTGCATTTGTAAAAAGGAAAGAAAGGTAAATGCCTTGACTCAGTATTGCTTTGTAAATAAACACTGCTGTTTTGTTTACAGGGGAGTACCATTACAGAGCATTTGCTCTTCATTCCTGTTACACCAATGCAAAGTAAATGCTCTGCAACGGTACTGCTCTTAAATAAATCAGTGCTGTTGATGACTTTACATTTACAGTAATGCCACTGCATTTTTCAAATACATGGTCGCAATTGTTGCAGAAAATGTTTTTTTTTTTCTTTTTTTTAAATAGGTGACTTCACTCTCCCATAAGTCTTGTTTTTGATGATCCCAGCAGGGCCCCCACCAGGGACAATATTATTTTCCTCGGGGCAGGATGGCTGCTAGAAAGCTGAGCGTCAAACTTGTTCGTGCTCTGGGTAGGCAGGCAAATGCTAGGGCATATTTCAGCCAGGCATTCAATGTCTGCCAGGCTTAGATCGACAGATACTCTATACTAAAGAGACAGGCCTGCTTTCTGAAAGGTAAACTTTCAGTGTGGCTGGCTAAGCAATAAGTGAAAGACAAGAGCGGATTACTGTTTTCAGGTCCGCGAGGCCATAAAACTATAAATAAATGAGGGAAGCGACACTTTTGCTACTTTTCACTGCACCGGGCATGAATTTGCGGGCCTCGTGCACGTTGTTCAAATTTGAGGTAAACGTGTGATTCGCCAAATCACATAAAGCTTGATAGTGACACTATATCCAGGAGGGCCACCATAAGGAGACTGCCATATCGAGTGGGCCATAGTTCATGTGCGGCGGAAAGCCGGTCCCCCGATATGTCAGGAGGGTCGCCATGAAGCGATTGTCATGCTGAGTGTGTTGTTGCCTATGTCCTGTGGAGAAATGGTAATCCTATGCCAGAGGGGGTCTCCGGGAACAAGCAAAAAGTGTTACCTGGTCGGGATAGACACCAGAGAAGGGAGGCCATCATGATGACCCCTTCTGGCCTGCACCATGACCCACTGTAAGAAGGACCGACGAAATTACCCAGCTTAGAGGAGCCCGAAAGAAGCTCCAGCCGTTTGAACTGAGCCTGCCAAGTTAGAGGTATGCTAGAGAAGACATGCATTAAATTATCTCTAGTGTCCAACTAGTGGCAGTTAGAGCAACAGGTCCCTAAACAGGAGCTGTGCGCCATTGTAAATAAAAGTGCCAGAGAGTAGGACCTACGCTACTGGAGGGCAAAATTTCCATCCAGTTTTTGGTGAAAGACTGGACGAACGCTGTGCTAAAATTTAGGGTAGGGTTAAATCCGTGGTATGTAGACATGGAAACAAGAGCAACAATGAGAGATGCTCAGGGCCTGTATACAGGTGGTCTGAAAGTAAAATGTAATGGTCAACATATTTTATTGGACTGTTTGTGCTTCCTATGCAAAGGGAAAGGGTTTTTAAAACCAGTTTTCATTGTTTACAATATTACTAACCAGGAACAAGCCCTCAACCTGCTGCCAAATATGAGCTTCCTTAATGTGCTATGTGCTATAGGCCGATTTTTAAATGTAATACGGGGGTTCCTAAATGGTCAGCTGGGTAAATTATAAGGGGCCAGTGGGCTGGGTGGAGGTTCTCAATTATCTAATGGTTAGGTTTATAAGTATTCCTTTGTGTTTTTAACCATTATTTATGCAGTACAGCCCACATAAGTGAATTTAGCACACATCTAAAGGTAGAGGTTTGGTTAACCCGCCTATGAAATTTATTGAGTTGGAATTAATGGGGGTGCCAGGATTTGTTATGACTTGTATTGTATGGTGTCTTTTAGCTGGTTTTAGAATTAGGTGATAGGATGGTATTTTATCTGATTTTATTGTTTTGACATATTGTTTTAAGATTGGGTACTGTGTTCTTTTGAAATGATTTATACTGTTTACTTGGTTGATATATTATGTTTTATGGCCAGTGGCCTAATAAAGCTTCTTTTGAGAGTGAACTCCAGTCATTATGGCCGCACAACTGTGTGTGAGGAACTTAAGGTTCACCTGGGCTGGATGCAAAGAATTTACTCCAGACACCTGCTGCAGCTTCATTGCCTGCGGAGGGGGTCTCACTCATGGATTGCGGTTGCTTCAATCTTGCAGGTATAGATAAGAATGCTTTCGGGCCAGTCTGCCATGGGTCAGCTTTCTCCACGGGGAAAACTATTTTCATTGCAGAGAACAATATAATTTTTTAACAAGTGCATTTACTTGAGGGAATTTCCCTATTTTAAGTACTCTGCCATGGAGGACTATTGAAGTGCAAATTGTATGAATCACGTGATTTCCATTGGAATCCGCATAGAACCTAGCATCAGGCACGAGTCTCCATGCTAATCCCGATTGGAAATGGTGAACTCCAAAAAGTAGTAAATATCCACCCACGCACTGAAGTAAATCTGTGTGCACCTACGGTACTTTTTCATGCAAATGTCTTGAGGCAACCAGGGAGAGTTGATAAAAGGTAAGAAGAACACAAGTACATTTCAAACCTGACGACCCCAATATAGTAATACACCACAGTAATTCCTTTTAGTTTTTGCTAATGTGCTTGTTCCTGCTTAACTATACTCTGTTAGATATACACAGTCTCACTAAAACACATTAAAATGGAACAGTAAGCATGAGTTATATTTTGCCTTTCAAATGGAAATATTAACCACTACAGTTCCAAGAAAAGTTGCCTGTAAACATGGTGTCTAAACACTTTCAGTATCAGAAATTATTCTTAATACTAAACTGACCCTAATTAATACATGATATAATTCTGAAGGCTCATAGTACCAGAGCCGTGCAGCTGCTTTAAAATCTTCATACATGTACGTATAGTAAAATCAAACAAGGCAAACATTAAGTGCTTCTCAACACACAAAAAAATAAAATAAAATATAGAACGTCCTATTTAAAAAATGTTGCCACTGTAGGTCAAGTCTTCAGTGCGGTCAAATAAACAAACAACTTTATTTCAGCTGTTAGGGCGATAAAGGTGTACATAAAATAGATAAATTCACAAAATAACATTAGCTAAAATCCAGAATATATGTGATATGACAACAAATAAATATGCAGTGCAAAACTGCATATCAGTGACAAGGGATAGAAGAATAAAACATACATCTTAACTATAAAAAGCCCAACAATTGCAATCAGCAGTAGCTAGGTAAAGTACAGTACAATATTGATTGATATTGATAATTCTTATAAAGCGAACGAATACCAAACGGCATCTTGGCACTAGGTCTACAGACATAGAGAGAGGAACAGAGATACAAAACAAGCTATTAGCTGCAAACTAAATTTTTTAAGAATAGGAAAATAACCATGTTTTAAGGAGCTTCCTAAAGCTGATATGATAGGGCTGACTTCTAAGTTGAAAAAGTAACTTATTCCAAATTTGGGACGTGCTATAGAAAAAAACCTCTACCTCCACAGCAGCTTCTTCTGAATTTGGAAACACTAGCAAGCCTAGAATGTGCTGAACAAAGGGTTCTCCTGGGAACATACCAGGTACACTGTCTTGCAAAATAGGCTGGGCCTTTGCCATATAGTGATTTGTGTGCTAGGCATAAGGGTTTAAAAACAACTCTCTCCCTTACAGGGAACCAGTGAAGCTCCTGTAATGCCTCAGACACTGACTCAAACTTTGAGATTTTATTTAAAAGTCATGCCGCCGCATTTTGCACGCTCTGAGGTTTTCTTAAGGAGAACTGTTGAGTACCTAATTATGAGATATTACAGTGATCCAATCTTGATAGTATTAGAACAGTAACAACTGATTTTTGCAAATCATATGGTATGAAAGGAAGAACCTTCTTTACAACATGAAGCAGAAACAGGAAGAAGAAGAAAGCCAGTGCATTAAAACAAAGACTGGTGTCAAAGAATATGCCCAGCTTTCTAACCAAATGTACTGGAGAAGGAAGAGGGCCAAGTGATTGTGGCCACCATGATTTGTTGCAAAATGTAGTATCTTTGCCAAAAAACAAAACCTCAGTTTTCTCAGAGTTCTGAACAAGAGTGGTATTATTCATCCAGCCTATTATAGCACCTAAGCATTTATTAAAACGATATGCAGTTTCATCATCCTCAAAAATTGACACAAGAAGTTGTGTGTCGTCAGCGTAGGCCACCGGTGTACAACCAAAGGATGGAATCCGTACAGTCAAGGGAGCCATGTAAATATTAAAAAGTGTAGGGCTCAGTGAAGAGCCTTGGGGAACGCCATATGGTAGCGAAAAAGGCTTGGACGTAAAATCACCAAAGGCAACTGATTGCTCTCTGTCAGAGATAAAGGAACCAAATAGTTTGAGGACCAAATCTCTGATTACAATTTCCTTCATACTTTCCACCAGAATCTCGTAATTTACATTATCGAAGGCTTCCGATAGATCCAAAAGGATTATTGACAACTTCCCACCTTTATCAAGGATATGTCTAAGCTCATCAGTTGCTACTACCACTACTAACTCAGTACTATGGTTTAATCTAAACCCAAATTGTGTTGAATCCAAGATGTCATTATCTTCTAGGTATTTGGAGAGCAAGCTATTCATGTGTTTTTCCAATAAATTCACTGGAAAAGGCAGCCGTGACATAGGTCGATAATTCTTTACTTCCTTAGGGTCTAGTGTAGATTTTTTCAGGTGTGGCAAAATAGAAGCCTTCTTCCAATCCTACCAGATTCCATAATGGCAATATCTGTGCATGAAGAGGAGCAATTCCCACCGCTGTTGTTCAATTTTTCATAAATATCTTCCATTTTATTTTTGGAGAAGTCAGCTAACTTGTCACAGCAATCCTAACAGGAAGGAGCTATGCGGCTAGCTGATGATGAAGACCGGACCTGCACTGTTTTGATAAGTTCTTTTGAAGAAGTTTTGTGCTGAAAGAATCTTCTCTGAAAAATAATTAGTTTTTTCCCTAACAATCTTTTGTTCATGATTTTTATATTCATGAAGGAGTTGTTTATATTTTACTTTTTCTTCCTCACAATTATCTTTTCTCCAAATGTTTTCTTGTCTTGTACACTTCTGTTTAAGCTACCTAAGCTGAAAGGAGAACCACTGCGCTGAAGGCCTACTTCTATGACTTTTGATAATTCTTTGTGGTGCCTACTCATTAATAGCTGTCCTCAGCCAGTTAGTACAATTGCCCATTGTTGGATTGGCGTCTTTCAACATTGAGGTACACGTCCTCTCTAAAACCTCACTTAATTCAGATTGATTAATTTTACTCCAGGCTCTGTACCTTTTTCCTTGAGTATTCTTAGTGCTAAAAGAAATTGGTGTGGCTGATTTTAAGCAGAAATTTATGACTTCATGTGTATGTCCAGCTACATGCGTAGAAGCATTCACCTGCTGACCCAGGCCAAACTATTTTAGAATGTCAATAAGATGCTCATAATCAGCATTATTGGTATCCTCTAGGGGAAAATTAAAATCACCTAAAATTGTAAGTTTAAGAAGCTGCATACATGATTTAACTATGTCAACAAGGCCATCCAAAAAATTTCCTTTGGCGCCCAGCGCCCTGTAAATCGAGAATCCCTTAAAACATCTATTTACTGTTAATTTACAACCAACAAGCATTGCCTCATTATCTGTCAAAGAGGCAGATTCAATTGATACTTCAAGATGGTCATGAAAAACCACTGCAAGACCCCCTTCACATTTGCTTACTCGATCTATCCTAGAGATGGCAAATCTTGGTGGTAAAGCGCCTTTTAAATCGTGGTTCAAGGTTTCATCAGTCCAGGTTTCCGTTAGAAAAGACTTGTCGGGGATATGTGTTTCTAAATGACAAAAAAATCATGTTTATGCTTAATAAGAGACCAAGGGGCTGATTTATGAAAAGTTAGCCCTGTCTCTGCGTCATTTTTGTGACGCAAACACGGTGCAAACTTACAAAATATAATTAATGCCCATATTTATGGGAAAATGATGGAGCGCGACGCTGTGCCAAAATTGGCAGCGCCGTGCTCTGTCATTTTCACAACACAGGGATGCGCCGTATTTAAGCGAATACGGCGCACCCCTGTGTTGTCCTCTTTGCTGGAGCTAAATTTAGCTGCCAGCGCCAACGCAGGCATCCTTGCACCATCGTGCAAGGATGTCTGCGTTGAGTGGTGTGATTGTTTATGTGCGGGAAGGTGTCCCTTCCTGCACATAAACAATCACTAATGGCACTTTGGCACTTGCAGAATGCAGCACACACAGAAGTGCCATTGAGTCAGTTTCCAATGATTGTTTATGTGCAGGAAGGGACACTTTCCCGCACATAAACAATCATTTCTGACATTTTGCTCTTTCTATGCATGCTGCAAAATGCAGCACGCATAGAAAAAGCAAAAAACGAGGAGGAATGAAAGTATTCCTTCTCGTTGTGCCTTGCTTACGCCACCCCTGGGGGTGGTGTTACATTTTGGCGCTGCCTCAGTGTTACGGCACGCCCACAGAAACAGCCATTGCACGCCCCTCCAATGCAGATAACTGTGTCGGAGGGTCCCATATTTACAAGGAGGTGTGACATGGCATTAAAACTCCCTGTAAATATGGAGCAGAGGTTAGCGCCACTGGAGCGTCACATAACCTGACACTTCAGTGGCACTAGGGGCTCATGAATATGTCTCTCTATTTTGTAAGTTTGCACCGCTTTTGCGTAAAAAAATGGCGCAATGGTGCCACTAACTTTTCATAAATCAGGCCCCAAGTATTTATTAGCATACAATTCAACCTCCTGGTGTTGTGTTTAAAGCAAAGATAATCACAGGGAATAGTGTTTGTTCCATTTGAGCCACCAGCTTACAGTTACTGCAAAGAACATAACCATGAATTTAGCTACAATCTATAGTATTGCATAAAGATCGCTTACCAATGTTAAGCGTTAGCAGCGGATCTCTGGAATATTTTATAGATGCAGAGATTTGGCCAGGGGTTGAGGCACCAGGCGCGGTCTTGGCGCGGACGGGCATAGGTGGGCTTATGTCTGCATCACCCGGCTCATTAAGTAACAGACTCTGACCAAAGGACTAGACCGCTGACCTTGCAAGCGTTAAAGAAAAATGGCCCTAATTACCGCAGCCCGGCTCTAAACATAGCACAGGATGCCAATGGAAAGAGAGAAAGTGCTATGTGGCTGTAAAGTGTTCTAAACAGAGTATTTAGCTGCAGTCTTAATAACACAGATCCCAAACATGAAGGTGCAAATCGAGAGCCAGAATCAGAGGCTACACATGCCCTTGAAGGAAAAGGAAATAAAACAGAGTACAGAGAGACACCAGGGGGTCTCTCTAAAGGATCAACCATAATTGTGTTGGCAAGAAAGAGCCTTTCTTCTAAGCATCCAAATTGCGCCCAGGTACTTGGCCATAGCACAAGCATACGGAGGCCAACAATCGGTTCTGAGAATTCAGAGACCTGTACAATGGCTGTGCATGCCCAGCTGCCTACAAATAGGCGAAATCCAGAAGCAGAATGGGTGCATATAAGCAGAGCATGCAAAGAAAATATGGTGAATATTTTCCTTAGAGTGATTGCACTTCCAGGTCCGACCCTTTGGAAGTGAAAGATTTCCGTGACAGGGCGCCCACTCTGAATTGGAAGTAAAGCTTCTAATCCAGTGGCACAGTGATGAGGTCTCATAATCGCTGGAGGCCGTAGGAAGACTTACAATCTACACATTTCCTTGACAAGGTGGCAATAGTGGCTTTTTATTATCATTTGCCATTTCTCTAAGCCTGTACCGTTTTTTCAAGGACTCTTTAGAGGGAATGTATTCAGCAGGTGGAGCCTTCCACAGGTCACAGGTTCCAAGGGAAAGCAATAGCCTTTTAATGTATAGGAGCCAAGGGATTTTGTTTAAACGGTCGGCCTTAATAACATCCTGCACAGCAGTGGCATAATGGGCAAGTTCAGGGGTGGTCCAGATTCGCCTCCAGAACAGAAAAGGCCGCAACCTAGCTTTCTATTCAGTTCCTTTCACAGCCAGGTCCAGAAACAAAGGATAAGAGGGGGTACTGTAAGGTAAGAGGTTGAGTGTTGGCAGAAATGTATTCTGAACAGGTCGCTGATATTTGAAAAGCCCCATGCTTCTGCTCCATAAAGGGCTGAGCCCAGGGCCTTGGCTTAATAGACCTGGACAACAGGAGCTATTGGTTAGGTAATAGAAGCGCAGTGCTCTTTAAGAATTGTGCCCACCATCTAAATTTGATAATAGCCTTGCTAACGTGCATCTTCCATGTCATCCCGGAAGGAGACTGTTACGCCCAAGAGAGCTAACAAATCCACCTTCTCAACTGAGGCTCCCCCAATACTAAACCCCCTTTATATGTGACTTATGTTGATTACAGGGCATTTGTTTAGTTTTCGCTGTATTGACCTCCAAGTCTCGAGCATGGCAAAACTTGTCAAAACGAGTCAAATGTTTCTAAAGCCCACTCGAGGTCCTGGAGATCAATAAGGTGTCATCAGCAAATAAGAGGATAGGAGGTTTAGTACACGCAACTATTGGGGGTAGGTGTGGATCCGAGATAGAAAGTGCACACTTTCATTCAGGTACATCGGAACGCATTGGGGCCAAAACACAGCCCTGACGGACACATTTGGAGACCGGAACCCTCTCAGTCAGCTGGCCCTGAGCTCCCCATCGAATTCTGGTGAGACTATCTGTATGTAAGCATATGACAAGAGCCAGAATGTCAGGGGGGAATACTCCTGTCTTTAAGGGCTTGCCACAATCTGTGGGAGGGGACCAGTTCAAAGACGGATTTTAAGTTGACAAAGGCAACGTAAAAGTTGCCTCTGCTGATTACCACTGTCTTCTAATATATGAGCATGAAACAGAAAACTTGATCAATTGTACGAGCATTTCTCCGAAACCCATCATGAAAGGGACCAAGTACATCATTTTTATTAATCCATTACTGAATTTTAGATAGGACACAATGGCAGAAAACCTTTAGTATGCAGTTAATTGGACTTACGGGCCTGAAGTCACCTTTTTTATGGATTAGAATCAGAACTGCACCCTTCCCAGGGTCCGGGATGGGTGCACCTTCTGCAATAGCATTTGCAAGGGCGAGAACGTATTTGGACCACGCCTCAGGATCATGAATAAATTACAGCATCCATTTTAGGACATCCTCATTCCTCACTCCTCATCCCTACTTCTCAACCCTGCTTCTCATCCATCATCCCTACTTCTCATCCATCATACATCATCCCTACTTCTCATCCATCATCCCTGCTTCTCTTCCATCATCCCTACGTCTCATCCATCATCCCTACTTCTCATCATCATATATCATCCCTACTTCTCATCCATCATCCCTACTTCTCATCCATCATCCCTACTTCTGTTCCATCATCCCTACTTCTTATCCCTGTGCCTCATCCCTGCTTCTCATCCATCAATCCTACTTCTCATCCATCATCCCTGCTTCTCTTCCATCATCCCTACTTCTCATCCATCATCCCTACCTCTCATCCCTGTGTATCATCCCTGCTTCTCATCCATCATCCCTGCTTCTCTTCCATCATCCCTACTTCTCATCCATCATCCCTACGTCTCATCCCTGCGTCTCATCCCTGCTTCTCATCCATCATCCCTACTTCTCATCCATCATCCCTGCTTCTCTTCCATCATTCCTACTTCTCATCCATCATCCCTAGTTCTCATCCATCATATATCATCCCTACTTCTCATCCATCATACATCATCCCTACTTCTCATCCATTACCCCTACTTCTCATCCATCATCCCTGCTTCTCTTCCATCATCCCTGCTTCTCATCCATTTTACATCATCCCTACTTCTCACTTCTCATCCATCATCCCTACTTCTCATCCATCATCCCTACTCCTCATCCCTGCTTCTCATCCCTACTACTCTTCCATCATCCCTAATTCTCTTCCATCATCCCTGCTTTTCATCCCTCATCCCTGCTTCTCATCCCCACTTCTCATCCATCTTCCATCATTCCTACTTCTCATGCCTCAGCCGTCATCCCTACTCCTCATCCATCATCCCTACTCCTTATTCCTCATCCCTCAGTCATACCAACACATTTTCAGTTTTGTGAAACACACCTTCACACTGATTGGTTGGGAACAGCCAATCAGAGTTATGAGAGTGAGCTGCATTCTATTTCAATGAAAAACAGCCTCCTCATTGCACATGGTGGGTGAAGAGGGAGGAAAGGAAATGCAACTGTGTGTTTGTTTCCAGTGAATTCAAGGCTGCACAATATTTCATTTGATTTAACTCAGTGTTTTTCTGTTTGCACAGGCCTCTGCAGAAAGCTCTGCTGGTTTGGGAAATACAAGGAGTGCACATCCTGGGCCATAAATCAGCTCTTGGAGAAAGGGTTATACAGGTCATCTACAGTTCAACCAAAAACCATTCTGGTTTCAGTTTCATATGTAGAAACAAAATGTTTAAAATCAACTCTGGTGACAGTGCAATCCAGTTCCTCCAAACCTTTTCTGGTTTCATGTTTATTTGTAACAAGAAAATGTTTAAATCTGAGCCTGCTTTTTATTTGTAACAAATAACATGTTTACATCTAAGGCTGCTTTTATCTCTCAGAGCTTTTTTTTTTTTTTTTCTGAAAGCAGAAACATTTTCAATGAACTGTATAACCCTTTCTCCAAGAGCTGATTTATGGCCCTAGCTGTGGGCTCCTTGTATTTCCCAAACCAGCAGAGCTGTAAGAATGCAGCTCTCTCTCATAACTCTGATTGGCTGTTCCTAACCAATCAGTGTGAAGGTGTGTTTAAAAAAACTGAAAATGTGTTGGTATGACTGAGGGATGAGGAACGAGGAGTAGGGATGATGGATGAGGAGCAGGGATGATGGGTGAGGCATGAGAAGTAGGAATGATGGATGAGAAGTAGGGATGAGAAGCAGGGATGAGGGATGAGAAGTAGGGATGATGGAAGAAAAGTAGAGATGAGAAGCAGGGATGAGGAGTAGGGATGATGGAAGAGATGCAGTGATGATGGATGAGAAGTAGGGATGATGGATGAGAAGTAGGGATGATGTATGATGGATGAGAAGTAGGGATGATGGATGAGAAGTAGGGATGATGGATGATGGATGAGAAGTAGGGATGATGGATGAGAAGTGAGAAGTAGGGATGATGTATGATGGATGAGAAGCAGGGATGAGGAGTAGAGTGGTGGATGAGAAGTAGGGATGATGTATGATGGACGAGAAGCAGGGATGATGGATGCGAAGTAAGGATGATGGATAATAAGTAGGGATGATGTATGATGGATGAGAAGTAGGGATGATGGATGAGAAGTGAGAAGTAGGGTTGATGTATGATGGATGAGAAGCAGGGATGAGGGATGAGAAGTAGGGATGATGGAAGAGAAGCAGGGATGATGGATGAGAAGTAGGGGTGATGGATGAGAAGTAGGGATGATGTATGATGGATGAGAAGTAGGGATGATGGAAGAGAAATAGGGATGATGGAAGAGAAGCAGGGACGATGGATGAGAAGTAGGGGTGATGGATGAGAAGTAGGGATGATGGATGAGAACTAGGGATGATGGAAGAGAAGCAGGGATGATGTATGAGAAGTAGGGGTGATGGATGAGAAGTAGGGATGATGTATGATGGATGAGAAGTAGGGATGATGGAAGAGAAGCAGGGATGATGGATGAGAAGTAGGGGTGATGGATAAGAAGCAGGGATGAGACAGAGGGATGAGAAGTAGGGATGATGGAAGAGAAGTAGGGATGATGGATGAGAAGTAGGGATAATATATGATGATGAGAAGTAGGGATGATGGAAGAGAAGTAGGGATGATGGATGAGAAGTAGGGATGATGGATGAGAAGCAGGGATGAGAAGTAGGGATGAGGAGTGAGGAATGAGGATGTCCTAAAATGGATGCTGTACAGCAGAGGCTAAGAAGATCGTTTGTGACCGAGCTCGTGTTTTATTGAAGGTAAAGAAAGCTCACAACTCTGAGGCTGCAGCAGCTACATGTGAGCCTCAGCCCATGCATGATGCCGGTAGTGTGCATGTCGATCATACTAGCTACGTGTGACGGCGCCAATAGGAGAGTATGCCTGTGCAGCTGCCAGGGTGTCTGGTGTCAGTGACAGGGAGCAGAGGAAGCAGCCAGTGATCTGCCTCGTATTGTGACATGGTGCCACTCCCTCAGCCAGGCAGAGGGTGAACGGGCTGCCTCCTCCCCCTGCCTCACAGGGGAGAAAGGGACTGGAAGGAAGAGGTAGACTGCAGCATTGTGGGCCTGAGTTGCTGATCGGGCTTCAGACACAACATTCTTTTAATTAACATAATTTTTGACATATAACACTGAACTGGCCCTGCCCCTTCCTGGAGACTCCCTGCTCCCAAAAAGACAACTCATGAAACACACTAGACCTGCATGCTCCGGCAGGCATTGAACATAGCACTTAACAGAGTGGCAGGGGCAACTGGGTGCTTGAAAGCACAAGATAAGAACACGATTTACCGCCCTGTTTACGGAAAGGGACCTCAGAGCAACTCAAAACTTCTAGTGCTAGTGTCAAATGCTGTCAGAGAAAGGTGAAAGTAGTCCCTAAACAGATGCTACAATGGGACAAGTGGAAGGGTACAAATACTGATGCACTGCTCGGTCGGAGTGAACAACTGATGAAAAGGAGGGGCAAAGATAAAGGAGTGACCAATAGCAAGCAAGGAGTTTTAAAAGACACTGAAACAAACACATGAAAAGCCTTAAGCTTACAAAGAAGCATACTAAAGTATACAATAGGTCTCGAAAGCTCGACCTCAAAAGTAGACCAGCAAATATCTACAAGGCATTACCCCACTGTTCCAACTCAACATACCTAGTGAGCAGGTCTCTGCAATTGCTAGCGCAGGTGTATTAATAAAAATTATTAAGGAGTGTTCATGTATTCTGAACAAGGGGTTTGTGTAGAAAAAAATAATCACATAGAAAATAATGCACATGTTTGAGAATGTGATTATGATGAGTGCCACCAATGTTAACAAAGTGTACTAATTAATAATTTAATACTATGAAATGTTGAATATATGTTTGACTTATTTGGTAATATGTCATATTAAAAGTTATGCATTATGTCCTAAATTTGTTAATTGTAGGCCTTAACTTAGCAAAGGTCTTGGCCTAGTTGCTACGCCTCATGTAAAAGCTGTATTCTTAATGTTAATAAATGGCTGTCCTAGAGAGTTAAACTGTGATTTTCCCTTTTGCATTGTTTAAATGTGCTCATAACTGAGAAGCTTTCTCATGAGAATCGACTGTTAGAAGATGCTGTTCTTCATAATGTAACATTTTGAGTGTAATGTGTGTGAGACTGACTTCTCAGGAGGAGAACAATGGAGACACTGACTGGAGTAGAAGCTGCAACAATATTGTTATCTGATGAGCCGGGTGATGAGGACATTACAAGACTACCAATCAACGACATGTGAACGGAGCAATGGTAGAATTCATAGATTTAGAATTTTAGTTTTATTGGACAAAGTGGGAACATGCAATTAATTGACCAATAGGGATTTGAGACATTGTTTAGGTGTTTTGATTTAACGACATTGCACTGAGAAGAAAGCAGAATTTTAGCGCAGCATTCTGCTTTTTGCATTTTCCCCGTAAGTATTTGCCATATGTTCATTGCCCATATTCTTGCTGACTGAAAGGTCAATAGTTTCTTATGCGACTGGATGAAAGATGTGCTTAACGTTACTGCTTAAAGACTTTGCATTTTCTGAACTTTGATGCTGAATCCTGATGCCTTGCTGATCAACTGATGGCCTGAGGACGAAGACTGACTCTGCTTGCTGATCCACACTGAGGATAGGTATTATGAATTAGACTATTGAATGTCATGCATATTTGCTTTTTCTTTCTAGGTACCAACAACACTGTTTTGATTGAGCCATAGTTACATGTTTTTCCAAATTTGTGTTACTAAATTGTTTTGCATGAAGCCCAACATGCTGATGCTAATCTGGTGTTAGTCAAGTGACCTCCTGCTAATAGGGATTAATGCTTGATGAATTTCTTTGCTGAACTCAAATGTATGTAATCACTCTGACACAGTTGACTTTTTTATTGATTTGCACTGTAAGCTTAGAATGTGTCGTAGTTCAAGCTTTGATTAGATTACGTTTCTTCCACCGCTTTGGACAGCCAGTATTGTTTCTGTATGTGTTTCATTTGATTTTGAGATTAATCTACATGACCTTAGCATGGTTAATATAGGAAAATAAATATTCTAACTTTTACTAAAGGGTGTGGTTGTTCATGACTGAAAGGTCATGGTGTGTGACACTTACTAACTCTAATGATTATTATTGTTATTGATTGTTGTTGATTATTATTATTGTGTATTGGTTACTGATCATTGATTTGCATGTACCAGATTTATGTTGGGAACATCTTAATTGCAAGTCAAAAGGTTCAACGACCTATTCGCGTCCCCTTGTAAGTTTACTTATTAAGGTCCGACGCGCTAACACAATTTACCCTCTTACTCCGGTTGGTCATCTTTGCATGAATTGTGTGATTTTTATCTTATATAGTAACATTCTGTAAATGTTTTAAATTATGTTTTAAATGTTATGTTTGTCACATGACATGAAAAAGGTCATTGGCAAAAATGATTGTTAATATATTGAACTGAACTGACCAACTGTAACGCAAAGGTTCAAATTTGTGTCTCTGTGATGCAGAAGGTGATGGCCATGGTTGGCCCCATTCAGAAATCTCACCCATCTCAGTTCTCACCAGTAGTCAGCTTTGTCGCTATCTGCCCACCTGGCACAAACCATGGTATACCTCACTCATTCCCAAGATCCTAGGTACAGTTCTAGCAAATCTTGAATGTTTCACCATGGAAAGTCTATTGGAACCAAAGTGATGTTCACAAGACCCATTCACTAGTTCTATGCTACTTCAGTATGTCTATTCATGAGCTAAAATGTGGGTTGGAAAAAAGACAGACAACAAAACAGGAGGAGTAATATTCAGGACAGCATTAAATAGGGTTACAGGGAAGGAGGTTATTTAGTGCACAGTAGTGTACCACCCATGGAAGGTGGCAGTACCTTTTATAGTAATCTGAGGCAAGAAAAACAATGAGGAGATAACACATTCCAGTACCTAAATCAACATCGACCACCATTTAAATTTTGAAAGGTTACAATGCCATTATCGGGAATTCACAGTGTGACAGGCACCCACAGAGTGGACATCAGAAACAATGAGGTTCTTAGAGGCCTGGGCACAAATTCAGGACAGAAATATAGTGGCACTAGTGGATTATAGGTGAGTGGTGACAGAGGGGCAGAGCAGGAATTACATCCCAGTCAATCATCCACAACCCACCCAGTCATGTCAGAGAGACAATATAAAGCATTAGTGCTATCACTTCCATGGTTAGTAACTTTTACTGGTGTATGGCTCTCTTGTGTGTGTATAGTTCTCACCTGCTTGGTGCTGCCCTGCAGCTTTGTTTTTCCCCCCTTACTGAGCACTGATTAGGCTGACTCTTTTCTGTGTCTTGCTCATTTTAGTTTGAGCTTTTGTTCTGTTCAATTTGCTAATGGGTTCCATCCAGGTGATTCAGGGATATTTCCTGGCCTGTTTGTGGACTTCAGAAAGCTCATCTTAAAGACGTTGGTAGGAGCTATAAATGTTAACCAATAAATTTCTGAAGAAGGGCAGCACCTTTCAGGCCACCGACTGAGTCAGAGGGGAGGGGGCCCCCTCCATGTTCTTTGCCGGGGGACCCCCTAAGTTACGCTACGCCACTGGCCTGGGCACATCTCAAGAAGGAGATGGGGCTAATAAGAGCATCATAAAGAGTACTGTGGAGGCCTGGGGTAACACTTTGACACATATCACTGTGACTGACATCCAAGTGTGAACCTCTAGTCACCACCATGACCTTGGGGGCTATCTGATTTGGAGTCACTGTTGCTGTGATACACTTCTTTCTGAAGGAACGGAAGGCAGAGGAAAGGCCACTTCAAAGAGAAGCAGACCCCAAAGCACACTTCAAAGACTCTGACCCTAAACACATTTGGGGCCAGATGCAGCAAAGGTTTTTACCCATTCTGTGTCTATGGGAAAAAGTGTTCGTACATATGGCCCTTGGTGTCTAGAAATGTACTATAAGAAAGGGAGCTTGAGTCTTCAAAAATTGTCAACTGTCAAGCAGCCAGATGGGCTGTGCAAGGAGGGGAAGCTCTGCAAGACTTATGCATCTGAGAGGCCTGCCAGTCTCCCAGCTTGGTGAGGGGACATTGCCAAGGGATATCCAAGACCACATGCCCCTATAGACTGGAGCACCAGCATCTGCCTGCTTTCCAAGACCAGTAAGCCCTGTAAGGAAGAGGAGCTCTGGCGGCAGCAATGTCCAGTGGGGGATCCTGGGGAGTGGATCTCTGTGGCGAGGTATGACTAGACAGCTGCTGCACCGATCTAGTTGTTGCCCATGTGCAGATTTAAGTTGGCTATCCCTTAGTGACAGAGGAAGGTTGCCATGAAGTAAGCCATGAGCTTTGTGGCACTGAGTGTGCCATTGCACGTGTGCAGGTTTAAGTCAGCGTAACCACATGTGCCAAAGGTGGCCATCGTGAAGATTGCTGTGCCGATTGGGCCGTCAACCGATGTGCAGTGTGAGTCGATGACCGCAAATGTCAGAAGGAGCCTTTGTGAAGAGGAACCTGATGCTGTGCCGCTTAGGCCATCGTATAACTGAAGAGGAGGTGAGGTGATCCCGTATGGCAGAAGGGGCCACCAGAGGAAGACAAGGAGAATAGCATGGTGGATGCCATTGGGGTGAGGAGAAGTTGCCGTAGTGCCTAAGCCTCGACTGAGGGTCAGAGCCAGGAACTGCTGGCCATTCCCCCATCCCTTGAGAGGAAATCCTAACGAGACTTACCATTGCATTAGAGGAGCACCAACAACACCCAGCCAAAGGCATGCATAGCTGTGTGTGTGATACTCATCCATGGCGCTCTCAAAGACTTCAGTCAGACAATCCCTTCTGTTGCATGTAAGACTAAGCTAGGACTCAGACTGCTTGTAAGGCCTAACCTGAATGTCACTTACAGTAATTGGGGAATAACCACTAATGCTAGTGAGACGGAAGTGGGACTCAGGGGACTGTCATAAAAAACTAGAACACTGACCTCAGAGGGAGTGTGTATATTATTTGTGTATGCCGCATGTCACTTTGTGTTTGTATATGAATATTATTTTGTCATAAATTAAGGTTTTTGACTGAACAGTCGTTTACTACTGCTACTGAACTTATTTGTGTTAGGCCTGATAGACTTAGGGTGGTCATCCCCCGACTTTTTGCCTACCTCCCTCCACTTTTCTGACACTGTTTTTGCTGGTTTTTGAACTGCGCACTTTACCACTGCTAACCAATGATAAAGTGCATATGCTCTCTCCCTTAAACATGTTAACATTGGCTAATTCCCAATTGCCATATTTGATTTACTTGTAAGTCCCTAGTAAAAATGCATTACTTGTGCCCAGGGCCTGTAAATTAAGTGCTACTAGTGGGCCAGCAGCACTGGTTGTGCCACCCACATAAGTAGCCCCATAGCCATGTCTACGGCCTGCCATTGCCAGGCCAGTGTGTGCAGTTTCACTGCCACTTCGACTTGGCATTCAAAAGTACTTGCCAAGCCTTCAACTCCCCCTTTTCTACATATAAGTCACCCCTAAAGTAGGCCCTAGTTAACCCCTAGGGCAGGGTGCTATGTAGGTAAAAGGCAGGACATATACATGTGTGTTTTATCTGTCCTGGTAGTAGAAAACTCCTAAATTCGTTCCCCACTATTGTGAGGCCTGCACCTTTCATAGACTAGTATTAGGTCTGCCCTCATATACTGTTTGAGTGGTAGATTCTGTTCAGAAAGGAGTAGACAGGTCATGTTTAGTATGGCCAGAATGTTAATAGAAAATCCTGCTTAATGGTGAGGTTGGATTTTATATTATTGTTTTAGAAATGCCACTTTTAGAAAGTGAGCATTTCTCTGCACTTAAAATCCACCTGTGCCTTAAAGCCTGTCTCCAATCAACGTCTGGACTGGGCTGGTTCACAGCTTCCTTGTGCATTTCACCCAGACAACCTCAAACACAAAATACTCAGTCACACCAGTACTCATCTGCATACTGAATGGGTCTTCCTGGGCTGAAAGGGTGGAGGGCCTGACACTTACATTTCAAATGCTGGTGGCCTTTGAAACACAATGGACTACCAAACTCCTACTGGGACCCTAGCAGACAGACCTGTACTGAAAGCGGACCTTGTGCACTTCAAAACCACTCTTTGATGTCTCCCCCACTTCAAAGGCAATTTTGGATATATAAACTGGGTCTCTGACCCCACCAACTCAGACACTTCTGGACCTGAACCTGCAACCTGTCAAGAGGAATTGCCTGACTGCCCAAAGGACTCAGCTGTACTGCTTTGATGTGAAGGACTGCTGCCTTGCTGTTTCCCTGCTGCCTTGCTGGCCTCTCGCTGAGAAGTGCTCTCCAAGGGCTTGGATTGAGCTTTCCTCCTGTTTTCTTAAGTCTCAGGGCCAACAAAGACTGCATTTCTGCAAGGAAACTCCTTGTGCGCTGAAAATCTATGCACAGCTTGCCGGAAACGACACACAGCCTGCCTTGCAATGAGAAAATTGCGCACAGCCGAACCGGAACGACGCAGCCCGCATTCCCGAGTGAAGATCGACGCAGCGCCTGCGTTGCGACTGGAAATTTGACGCACAGCCTTACCAGATTGACGCACAGCCGAGCCGTAATGATGCAGCCCGGCTTCCTGAGTGAAGAATCGACACAGTGCCTGCCGTGCGAAAGAACAATCGACTCAACGCCTACCAGATCAACACAACGCCTGTGACTTCGTCCAGCACGCCCAGGATTTGCATGCATCATCCCTGGGCATCAAAAGAACCCTGCATCACAGTGAGGACAAAAGACTGTGAACCGGAAATCGACGCAAAGCCCCTTGCAGCGTGGATAGAAACAACGCATCGCCTGTGCCGTGTCAGAAAATCCGACACACACCTTATTTTCCCACACATCTCCTTCTCTGCGGTCTCCGTGTGTGTAATTTTGATGCAAAGCAGGTACTTTGTGCATACAAGAGACAACTGTTGATTTCTAAGATCTAAGGCTCTTTTTGATCCTGCAAAAGTGATACCTCAACTTGTGCTTATTGAATCTTTATCGTTTTGGCCTTAATTTAACTAGATAAATTTCATATATTTTTCTAAACCTTTGTGATGTATTTTTCTGGTGTTTTTACTGTGTTATTGCATGATTGATTGCACAAATACTTTACACATTGCCTTCTAAGTTAAGCCTGACTGCTCAGTGCCAAGCTACCAGAGGGTGGATACAGAATAACTTGGATTGTCTGTGACTTCCCCTGAAATCCCTATTTGGACAAAGGTGAACATCTCTGCCAACTAGAGACCCCATTTCTAACAGTTTGTAATTGTGAGCCTGTGCTCACCCACTTCATCTAGCCCCCCCACCAAGAAGCGCATGCCAGTGGAAGGGAAAGACATCATTGGAAGAATGCCTGTGGCAGACCGGATGGTCTACAAAAGAATGAAGGAGCCTCTAATTAGAAGTTTTAGGCTAAAACCAGCTCAGTACAGTCAGAGGTTCCGGTACTGCAAGACAGCGGATGGTGTTCCTTTTGAGACTTGGCGTTGGAATGGAAAAGTCCTCTGCATGATAAGAGACATGCACCCCTGCCATGAGTGCCCAACCAAACTGTTGTCTGGATCCCTAATGCTGACTTGTTTTGTCATAGGCGAACATAGATAATGTGTGTGGGCTGTCACATAGGCCTGTCTCACAGATTGCGGTCTTCTTTGTCCAGGAGAGGTGTCCACAGTGATACCTTCATAGTGGTTGAAGACTACCACCTTCACCAAGAGTTAAGAAGCACAAGGGTGGTAGTGGCAGCATAGTGTGTAGTGATCAGCAGTAGCAAATAGGACATTTTTATCCTGTGTCACTGGCGTGAGGCCTACAGGCTCACTCACCTTTTTAAAAGTTCTGCTGCTGTGTGCTTAACTCACCCTTGGTCTACATCAAGTCGATGTGGAGTGCTATACAGCGCATGTGTAGTAACTCAGCATTAGATGTAAATTTGCTTAGGAAGGGTACAGTACATGAATGGTGGAGTACTGTGCAGTACATGTGTGGTTAGTACATGATAGGTGTATGTGTATCTGGGAGGAATACATTATGGCCCTCATTACAACCCTGGCGGCAAAGTCCGCTTACCGCCATGCCAACGGCCACCAAAATACCGTATCCGTGGTGGAAATCCGCTACGGGTATTATGACCCCCACTTAGAAATCCTCCACAATACAGACACCCACACAAGTCTGCCACACCAAAGGTAAGTGATAAATTGGCGATAGCAAAACCCACACTGTTACGCCAACAGGAATACGCCCACACTATCATGACCCACAAATCAACGCGGCGGTCAATCAACCGCGGTAAACCATTAGTGGTACATACCGCTGCGCTCAAAATACACACACATTTACAAAACAAAACCACATTGGACAATTCAAAATACACACACCTGATACACATACACACACAACACCCACACACCCACAACACTATAAAACACACACCTACAATACCCACAACCCCTTACAACGAAAAAGTCAGAAGAAGCACACAGAGAGAAAAGCAAAGACCACACCAGCATCCAGAGGCACACAACACCATCACTCATACACCATCCACGCACAAAACACCACACACCCCAAAACATCACCCCACACATCACATCAACCATCACCTCACACATCACTCACACCACATCATGGCACCTCAAAGACACCCCAGGGATTCAGAGGAGGAGCTCAGGGTCATGGTGGAAGAAATCATCTGGGTAGAGCCACAGCTATTCGGATCACAGGTGCAGCAGACATCCATGGCTAGGAAGATGGACCTATGGCGGAGAATTGTCTACAGGGTCAACGCAGTGGGACAGCATCCAAGAACACGGGATGACATCAGCAAGAGGTGGAACGACCTATGGGGAAGGTACGTTCCGTGGTATCCAGACACCAGGTAGTCATACAGAGGACTGGCGGTGGACCCCCACCTCCTCCCCCACAACTAACACCATGAGAGGAGCAATTCTTGGCAATAATGCATTCTGAGGGCCTCGCAGGAGTAGCCGGACGACTGGACTCTGGTATTATATCCCCCCACCCTATCTGCATGACATCACATACTCCCACCCTCACCCTCACTCCCATCACTCCACCATCTCCCACACACCCCACCATCATGCCCCACCACTCCCACAACCAAGCCGTGCATGTTACACCAAGGCTTGGTCAATATCTTCTTCCTCTTCCTCACTGTCCACAGGCTACACAGCTGCCACAATACCATCATCAGGCCCATCCTCCTGCAGAAATGGCACCTGTCGTCGCAAAGCCAGGTTGCGCAACATGCAGCATGCCACGATTATCTGGCACACCTTCTTCGGTGAGTAGTGTAGGGAGCCACCTGTTAGATGGAGGCACCTGAATCTGGCCTTCAGGAGGCCGAAAGTCCGCTCTATAATACACTTAGTTCGCCCATGTGCCTCATTGTAGCATTCCTCTGCCCTTGTCCAGGCATTCCTCACTGGGGTCAGTAGCCATGAGAGTCTGGGGCAACCAGAGTCACCTGCAAATGTTGAGGGAAATCTGTTAGACACACACTAACCCTTAGGGACTACCCGATACCCAGACACCTATTCATACTGTGTGGGGACCTTGGGCTCACCTACTAGCCACACACAGTGCTTCTGGAGTTGGCCCATCACATAAGGGATGCTGCTATTCCTCAAAATCTAAGCGTCATGCACGGAGCCAGGATACTTGGCATTCACATGGAAGATGTACTGGTCCGCCAAACACACCATCTGCACATTCATAGAATGGTAGCTTTTTCAATTTCTGTACAACTGTTCGTTTCTGCGGGGGGACAAATGCCACATGTGAACCATCAATGGCACCAATGATGTTGGGGATATGTCCCAGAGCATAGAAGTCAGCTTTCACTGTGGGCAAATCCTCCACCTGGGGGAATATAATGTAGCTGCGCATGTGTTTCAGCAGGGCAGACAACAACCTGGTCAACACGTTTGAGAACATAGGCTGAGACATCCCTGATGCCATGGCCACTGTAGTTTGAAAGGAGACACTTGCCAGGAAATGGAGCACTGACAGGACCTGCACTACAGGGGGTATTCCTGTGGGATGGCGGATAGCTGACATCAGGTCAGGCTCCAATTGGGCACACAGTTCTTGGATTGTGGCACGATCAAGTCTGTAGGTGATAATGATGTGTCTGTCTTCCATTGTCGACAGGTCCACAAGGGGTCTGTACACCGGAGGATGATGCCATCTCATCATCTGCCCCAGCGGATGTGCCCTATGGAGGAGAATGGTGAGCAGAGGTTCATGTACCACATGGGTTGCACAAGGGTTTTGCTGCAATATGAGTAAATCCGTGTGTGGCGTTGTCTGTCCGTATTTCTGCCCAAATGTGCTGTGACGCAGTTAGGTGCCATGCCATGTTCCACCCTGAAATGGCAGCTGCCTGACCTGTAAGGAGGGACCAGGGGAAATTAGATAACTGCGCTGGCGTTGTGCAGTGTTGCGGTAGGCGGTCGAAGACCACCGCGCAATTCAGCATTGGTTATCATTGGGCCCTATGGGTTCCAGGAGCCAATGGCGATGTACGCCGGCAGTACACACCGCCGCGGACGTGACTGCCATTTTCTATCTGTTCACTCACTTGATACCTGACCTTCAACAGGAGAGGACCTACACTGCAAGTGCTGCTGTGACCTGTGCTTGGAAGCGACAATGGCTCGAGTGTCTGGGGAAAGGGCCCCTGCCTTCACTTAGGAGGAGCTGGAGAAACTGGTGGATAGGGTCCCCCCCAAGTACACGATACTATACGGTCCTCCAGACAAACAGGTGAGTACACTGTGAGTACACTGTGAGCATGATGCGTGGGCCATGAATGTATGGAGTGGTGTGGATGGAAGATACATGTGGGGGTGGGGCTGAGGCCCGCATGTGAGGATGGTGAGTGTATGTGTGTCAAGGCATGGGTGGGAACTGGTTGGCAATGAGTATGACGAACTGGACGGCAGAGTAATTTCCTCTCATCCTATAACTTTCCTCTGGGTTAGCGCTCACAAGAAGAAGGGTATTTGGTGTGCCATCGCCAACGAAGTGCAGACCCTGGGGGTCTATCATAGAAGGAGCATCCACTGCCCGCAAGAGATGGGAGGACCTGCGCCGCTGGTGCAAGAAGACGGTGGAGGCCCAGCTGGGGCTGGCCTCCCAATGTGGAAGGGGTGCCCGTCGCACCATGACCACCCTGATGTTCTGGATCCTGGCAGTGGCCTATCCGGAGTTGGATGGGCGCTTGAGGGCATCACAGCAGCCACAAGGGGGTGAGTACAGTCTCATTCAGCTGACTCTGCGCGCTTTACGAGGTGTCTGGGTGGGGGATGTGGGCTGTGGGTTCCCCTAGGCCAGGGCGAACTTAGTAGGGTAGGTCCCTTGTTAGGCTGGATCTGAGGCACTCCAACCCCAATAGTAGTGGGCATCTACAAATAGTCAGCCTCCTGTGGGCTCCAGGTGTGCAGCAAATAGTGTTAGGCATAGTCCCCCATGGGCAGGTGATTTTCCTACTAACTGCTAGTACATGGCCTAGTGCATAGGGCTGCTCCCTGTGTGTTGTGTCCACTAACGGTAGTGTTGTTGCAGGCATTGACCATGTGTTTCCTGTCTTTCCCCCCCTTCTTGTTTTGTCACCCTGTCCTTGTGTGCATTAGCATCATCTGGCGGAGGAGCAGAGGCACCGGAGATGGAGGGAGCTGTATCCCACTTGGCCCAGGAGGGTGAATCCACCGACGGTGAGGGCACCAGTGGGACGGAGGGCGAGGGGAGCTCCACGACGGGGACAAGAGGAGACACCAGCGACAGTGACTCTTCCTCTGATGGAAGCTCCCCTGCGGTGACGAGCACCTCTGTGCCCACTGCAACAACAGGTACAGCCACCACCCCCCTACCAGCACCGCCCTACCAGCAGCACCACCCTACCAACAGCCCCTCAGACAACACCCTGGTCAACACGTTTGAGAATATAGGCTGAGACATCCCTGATGCCATGGCCACTGTAGTTTGAAAGGAGACACTTGCCAGGAAATGGAGCACTGACAGGACCTGCACTAGAGGGAGTATTCCTGTGGGATGGCGGATAGCTGACATCAGGTCAGGCTCCAATTGGGCACACAGTTCTTGGATTGTGGCACGATCAAGTCTGTAGGTGATAATGATGTCTGTCTTCCATTGTCGACAGGTCCACAAGGGGTCTGTACACCGGAGGATGATGCCATCTCATCATCTGCCCCAGCGGATGTGCCCTATGGAGGAGAATGGTGAGCAGAGGTTCATGCACCACATGGGTTGCACAAGGGTTTTTGCTGCAATTTGAGTAAATCCGTGTGTGGCGTTGTCTGTCCGTATTTCTGCCCAAATGTGCTGTGACGCAGTTAGGTGCCATGCCATGTTCCACCCTGAAATGGCAGCTGCCTGACCTGTAAGGAGGGACCAGGGGAAATGAGATAACTGCGCTGGCGTTGTGCAGCGTTGCGGTAGGCGGTCGAAGACCGCCGCGCAATTCAGCATTGGTTATCATTGGGCCCTATGGGTTCCAGGAGCCAATGGCGATGTACGCCGGCAGTACACACCGCCGCGGACGTGACTGCCATTTTCTATCTGTTCACTCACTTGATACCTGACCTTCAACAGGAGAGGACCTACACTGCAAATGCTGCTGTGACCTGTGCTTGGAAGCGACAATGGCTCGAGTGTCTGGGGAAAGGGCTCCTGCCTTCACTTAGGAGGAGCTGGAGAAACTGGTGGATAGGGTCCCCCCCCAGTACACGATACTATACGGTCCTCCAGACAAACAGGTGAGTACACTGTGAGTACACTGTGAGCATGATGCGTGGACCATGAATGTATGGAGTGGTGTGGATGGAAGATACATGTGGGGGTGGGGGCTGAGGCCTGCATGTGAGGATGGTGAGTGTATGTGTGTCAAGGCATGGGTGGGAACTGGTTGGCAATGAGTATGACGAACCGGACGGCAGAGTAATTTCCTCTCATCCTATAACTTTCCTCTGGGTTAGCGCTCACAAGAAGAAGGGTATTTGGTGTGCCATCGCCAACGAAGTGCGGACCCTGAGGGTCTATCATAGAAGGAGCATCCACTGCCCGCAAGAGATGGGAGGACCTGCGCCGCTGGAGCAAGAAGACGGTGGAGGCCCAGCTGGGGCTGGCCTCCCAATGTGGAAGGGGTGCCCGTCGCACCATGACCACCCTGATGTTCTGGATCCTGGCAGTGGCCTATCCGGAGTTGGATGGGCGCTTGAGGGCATCACAGCAGCCACAAGGGGGTGAGTACAGTCTCATTCAGCTGACTCTGCGCGCTTTACGAGGTGTCTGGGTGGGGGATGTGGGCTGTGGGTTCCCCTAGGCCAGGGCGAACTTAGTAGGGTAGGTCCCTTGTTAGGCTGGATCTGAGGCACTCCAACCCCAATAGTAGTGGGCATCTACAAATAGTCAGCCTCCTGTGGGCTCCAGGTGTGCAGCAAATGGTGTTAGGCATAGTCCCCCATGGGCAGGTGATTTTCCTACTAACTGCTAGTGCATGGCCTAGTGCATAGGGCTGCTCCCTGTGTGTTGTGTCCACTAACGGTAGTGTTGTTGCAGGCATTGACCATGTGTTTCCTGTCTTTCCCCCCCTTCTTGTTTTGTCACCCTGTCCTTGTGTGCATTAGCATCATCTGGCGGAGGAGCAGAGGCACCGGAGATGGAGGGAGCTGTATCCCACTTGGCCCAGGAGGGTGAATCCACCGACGGTGAGGGCACCAGTGGGACGGAGGGCGAGGGGAGCTCCACGACAGGGACAAGAGGAGACACCAGCGACAGCGACTCTTCCTCTGATGGAAGCTCCCCTGCGGTGACGAGCACCTCTGTGCCCACTGCAACAACAGGTACAGCCACCACCCCCCTACCAGCACCACCCTACCAGCAGCACCACCCTACCAACAGCCCCTCAGACAACACCCTGGTCAACACGTTTGAGAATATAGGCTGAGACATCCCTGATGCCATGGCCACTGTAGTTTGAAAGGAGACACTTGCCAGGAAATGGAGCACTGACAGGACCTGCACTAGAGGGGGTATTCCTGTGGGATGGCGGATAGCTGACATCAGGTCAGGCTCCAATTGGGCACACAGTTCTTGGATTGTGGCACGATCAAGTCTGTAGGTGATAATGATGTCTGTCTTCCATTGTCGACAGGTCCACAAGGGGTCTGTACACCGGAGGATGATGCCATCTCATCATCTGCCCCAGCGGATGTGCCCTATGGAGGAGAATGGTGAGCAGAGGTTCATGTACCACATGGGTTGCACAAGGGTTTTGCTGCAATATGAGTAAATCCGTGTGTGGCGTTGTCTGTCCGTATTTCTGCCCAAATGTGCTGTGACGCAGTTAGGTGCCATGCCATGTTCCACCCTGAAATGGCAGCTGCCTGACCTGTAAGGAGGGACCAGGGGAAATTAGATAACTGCGCTGGCGTTGTGCAGTGTTGCGGTAGGCGGTCGAAGACCACCGCGCAATTCAGCATTGGTTATCATTGGGCCCTATGGGTTCCAGGAGCCAATGGCGATGTACGCCGGCAGTACACACCGCCGCGGACGTGACTGCCATTTTCTATCTGTTCACTCACTTGATACCTGACCTTCAACAGGAGAGGACCTACACTGCAAGTGCTGCTGTGACCTGTGCTTGGAAGCGACAATGGCTCGAGTGTCTGGGGAAAGGGCCCCTGCCTTCACTTAGGAGGAGCTGGAGAAACTGGTGGATAGGGTCCCCCCCCAAGTACACGATACTATACGGTCCTCCAGACAAACAGGTGAGTACACTGTGAGTACACTGTGAGCATGATGCGTGGGCCATGAATGTATGGAGTGGTGTGGATGGAAGATACATGTGGGGGTGGGGGCTGAGGCCCGCCTGTGAGGATGGTGAGTGTATGTGTGTCAAGGCATGGGTGGGAACTGGTTGGCAATGAGTATGATGAACCGGACGGCAGAGTAATTTCCTCTCATCCTATAACTTTCCTCTGGGTTAGCGCTCACAAGAAGAAGGGTATTTGGTGTGCCATCGCCAACGAAGTGCAGACCCTGGGGGTCTATCATAGAAGGAGCATCCACTGCCCGCAAGAGATGGGAGGACCTGCGCCGCTGGTGCAAGAAGACGGTGGAGGCCCAGCTGGGGCTGGCCTCCCAATGTGGAAGGGGTGCCCGTCGCACCATGACCACCCTGATGTTCTGGATCCTGGCAGTGGCCTATCCGGAGTTGGATGGGCGCTTGAGGGCATCACAGCAGCCACAAGGGGGTGAGTACAGTCTCATTCAGCTGACTCTGCGCGCTTTACGAGGTGTCTGGGTGGGGGATGTGGGCTGTGGGTTCCCCTAGGCCAGGGCGAACTTAGTAGGGTAGGTCCCTTGTTAGGCTGGATCTGAGGCACTCCAACCCCAATAGTAGTGGGCATCTACAAATAGTCAGCCTCCTGTGGGCTCCAGGTGTGCAGCAAATGGTGTTAGGCATAGTCCCCCATGGGCAGGTGATTTTCCTACTAACTGCTAGTGCATGGCCTAGTGCATAGGGCTGCTCCCTGTGTGTTGTGTCCACTAACGGTAGAGTTGTTGCAGGCATTGACCATGTGTTTCCTGTCTTCCCCCCCTTTTTGTTTTGTCACCCTGTCCTTGTGTGCATTAGCATCATCTGGCGGAGGAGCAGAGGCACCGGAGATGGAGGGAGTTGTATCCCACTTGGCCCAGGAGGGTGAATCCACCGACGGTGAGGGCACCAGTGGGACGGAGGGCGAGGGGAGCTCCACGACGGGGACAAGAGGAGACACCAGCTACAGCGACTCTTCCTCTGATGGAAGCTCCCCTGCGGTGACGAGCACCTCTGTGCCCACTGCAACAACAGGTACAGCCACCACCCCCCTACCAGCACCACCCTACCAGCAGCCCCTCAGCGTGTTTCCCATGCCTGCTCACCCAGGAGGGTGGGCAGCTCCTTCACCCCAGGCACCTCAGGCCCTGCCCCAGTCAGCCCTGCTGCCCTGAGTGAGGAGGCTATTGACCTCCCGAGATCCCTCACTGTTGGGCAGTCAACCATTTTGAATGCCATCAAGGGTGTTGAGAAGCATTTGCAACAAACAATAGCTTACCTGGAGGGCATTCATTCTGGTGTGGCGGCCCAACAGAGAGGATCTCAGGCTCTGGCCTCAGCACTGATGGCAGCCATTGTCCCTGTGTCCAGCTTCCCCCCTCCAACTTCCACTACCCAGACTCAATCCCCTCTACCTCAGCCTATCCCAAGCACACCATCAGACCAGCATGCACACACCTCAACACACAAGGGTGGCTCAGGCAAACATAAGCACCACACATCCCACAGGCACTCACACAAGCATCATACCCATGCACACATACCAACATCCACTGCCTCCACGGTGTCCCCCTCCTCCACGTCTCTCTCCTCCCTCCCTGTCTCATCTCCACTCACACCTGCGTGCACTACATCCTCAGCCACTGCCTCCATCACCAGCACGCCCATCACTACACAACGCTCACGTGCAATCACCACCCCAATTACCATTCATTCGTCCCCTGTGTCCTCTCCCAGTGTATCTGTGAGCCCTCCTCCCAGAGTACACAAATGCCGGCACACACCCACTCAACAGCCATCCACCTCACAACAGCCTCCAACCCATGCACCTTCACCCAAACTCAGCAGGCGTACTCCTCCTACAACCACTACCTCTTCCTCCAGTCCCAAACCCCCTCCATCTTCCCGTCCCAGTGTGTCCAAAAACAGTACCTAGCTAACCTGGAGCTCTTCCCTACACCTCCCCCCGTCCTTCTCCTCGGGCCAGGATGTCTAGATCCAAGCACCTCAGCCACCAAATCTGCATCCGCTGTGGTCCCTGCTACTCCAGTACGGTCAAAGGGGGCACCCGTCAGAGCTGCCAGTGTGCCACCGACGGAAAAGAAGGACCACCCTATTCTACCACCTGCAAAGCTCAAAAAGGGACCGGCTTCAAGCAGGGTACAGTCACACCACCCACCCAGCAAGGCCTGGCACAAACTCAGAGTGGACAGTGCCAAGATCCCTGCAGCGGCTGTCAAAATGGGGAAGGGCCACAAGCCAAAGGGAACATCACCTCTGGGCACTATGTCACCTGGGGAGGGGCTGGTGACCACCAAATCATCAGGGATGGAAGCCACAGGCACCCCAGTCACCACCACCGCTCCGACCGCCACCTGCACCGCCGCTGCCACAACGTCAGTCTGCAGAACCCTCCCCAAGGATCAGCCATCCGAGGATGCGGGAGACGGTATAGTGTCTCCATCCACCCCAACAGTCACTTGTACCACGGCCTGTACTTGCAGCATCTCAGCCGCAACCACCGCCGCCAGCACCACCATCAGCACCGCCACGTGCACAGTCAATGCCACTCTGTCGGATGTCAGCCCCATCCCCAGTGTGCAGCCATCAGAGTCTGCAGGTGACGTGCTGGACCCTGGACACACCACTTGAGACACCACCTCCAGCACTGACACGAACCAACAATTGGCAGCCTAAGTCTCCGCAGGATGGAGTGTGAGTCTGCCTCCATGAAGTATCATGCTACCTGTTTCGGGTACATCTCATGGCTGTGACACACAGGTGAGACAAAGTCTACGTGCCACACCCCAGGAGCAGCATCACTGGGCACAAAGCCCCCTCCAGAACCAGTGGAGAAAATCATCCGCTCCCCCAGTCCTTGGCAGGATGAAGCACTCTGGGCACAAAGCCACCTCCAGAACCAGTGGAGAAAAGCATTCACTAACACAGTCCTTGGCAGGATGAAGCACTCTGGGCACAAAGCCCCCTCCAGAACCAGTGGAGAAAAGCATCCACTAACACAGTCCTTGGCAGGATGAAGCACTCTGGGCACAAAGCCCCCTCCAGAACCAGTGGAAGACACCACCCACTTGAGAGACTGTGGCTTTGCACTCCCCAGGACCAAACAGTGGGCAACCACCCACTTGAGAGACTGTGGCTTTGCACTCCCCAGGACCAAACAGTGGGAAAACCACCCACTTGAGAGACTTGAGAGACTGTGGCTTTGCACTCCCCAGGAGCAAGCAGTGGGCATGGAGCCCCCTCGAGGAGCAGTGGCGATGTATCATCATCTGGCTGAGGTGCCCCCCTCCCCTTCTCCATGAGGTGCCTGTTTTTTTTCGACCTGATGCCCCTGCAGTGTTCTCTCCGTTTTGAGGCAGGTGTCATGTGTGGGCTTCACCCATACTTTTTGGGACCACTGGTCTACGGACATTTCATGGGACAGTGTACGGACTTGTGTACTTGCTGTAAATATTTGTATATACTGATTTTTTGAATATATCTTGCTATATCTGAATGTTCCAATATGACACTAGTTAAACTCATTTCGTTTGGTCCTTGCGTTCTTCCGGGGGTGACGGGGTGTATCTGTGATGTTATTGGATATGTGTGTGTGTTGTTGTGAGTGGGGGGTGGAGGTGTTGCATTTTGCATATGTGTGTCACTCTCTTTTCCCTCCTACCCTCCCCTGTGTGCTAGGTGCAGTACTCACCGTGGTCATCGTCGCCGCTGTTCGTACTCCTGGTAGATGAGAAGATACACCAACATTGGTAAGACCTGTAGTTCGGGCTCCATGGCGTTCTGGTTCTTCGTTGAATCTCGAAAGGTGAGTGGTTTCCCTTCTGTGTACTGTTTCCGCTGTGCTTTTGATGGCATTGGTACCGCCCCAGAAAATCTGGCGGATTGGTCCCTTGTAATAGTGTGGGCTGTACATTGTCTTCCGCCTATCTGTTGGCGGTTACCGCCGTGGTGTTTGTTGCTACCGCCGTGGCAGTTGGAGGGTTAAAGTGGCTGTTTCCGCCATGGTCGTAATTTCATTTTTTGGACCGCCGGCCTGTTAGCGGTATTACCGCCATTTTATCACCGATCGCCAGGGTTGTAATAAGGGCCTATATGAGAGCTGTAGTGCTGTGCAGTGTGCGCATAGATATTACATGTACTTGGTGTATGTGTGCTTGCATGAATTACAATTCATACAGGGTGAAGAGTAGTGCAGCATGCACACAGTCAGCGGGTGTGATGGCAGTGTGTGTGTTTTGAACTAACACACCCTGGTTGAAGGTATGAAAGCTTCAGTGCTGAACAGTGCGCACAGACCGAGTGTGTGTGCTGGATGCATGAGTATATGTGAGGGTACAATGATACATATAAGCATTAGTGCTGAACAGTAGGTGTGTTGAGAGGGTACATTGAATAAATGTGCCTGTGAGGGTACATGGTATGGAGGTCCCTAGGTTCCATTTTAGGAAACCCAGGCCTGTGTGGTAAAGCTGTCAGGAGGAGAGAAATCGCCCCCATACAGATTTGTGGATTGCTGCATTCCTGTGAGCTGGGTGGAAACATACTAGAGGACAGGAAGAGACTCCCTTTACATCTGAAAATAATCCTATTGAATTTAGTGACAAACCACAGGGAAGGGGCATGGGCACATCTCAGAAAGGAAGCTGAGGCTAATAAGAGATTGATGAAGAGTGGGGTTGGGGGTCTGGGATTAACCTCTTGATGCACATATCACTGTGGTGACATTCAGGGGTAAACTCTGGTCTCTCCCATGAATTATGTTGTCTATAATCATCTTCAGAATAATGAACTGCTGTAGCAGACTGCTTTCATGGAGGAAGATGAAAAGGAGAAGTGCCCACTTCAAAAGAAGCAGACCCCAACATAGAACTTCAATGATCCAGACACTAAGTTACATTTGGTATCTGGAAAAGGACTATAACAATGGGAGATTGAGTCCCCTAACATTTATCATCTGCCAAGCAGCCGGACGGGCTGTGTGAGAAGGGAAAGCTCTGCAGGACTTCTGCCTGTGACCAGGGCTGGGGGCAAAGGCCTGCTAGTCTCCCTGTGTGGCCAGGGAACATGACCTAGGACACAAAGATCACCTATCCTGGAGCACCATCTCCAGCCTGCCTGCCAAGACCAGTGTGCCTAATGAATGAGAGGAGAGAGTTGGAGGGAGCGAGGTCTAGTGGGGTGCCCTGCACAAGGATTTCCTGACTGACTTGTGAGGCTATGCACCGATCGGGCCATTGCCCATGTGCAGTATCCGCTCTGGGACCCTTGTACGTTAGGTGAAGACCGCGTTGTTCTGAGCCATATTGAAAGTGCTTGGTAGGAAGCACAAAGCTGCACCGCCATGCTGCGGTGACCTTGTATGTTAGAGGGAGCCACCGGTTAACTGAGTTTGTGCCAGGTGAGAAGGGCCGGTGACTGCCAAGATTGACAATCCTGTATGTCAGGAGGGACCACCGTAGGGAAGGCGATCACCTAAAGAGAGCCTGCACCCTGATCATGAGTACCATGGCAATCCCTGATGCCAGGAAGGGCTGCCAATACCACCTGGCCTAGAATTTGAACCGTTGCCCCAGAATGAAGAATTGCTGTGATCAGAGGATGGCGCCTGCATGCCATAATGTGCTCCTAAGTCCCCAAGGTTCGCTAAGAAACCGTTGAGGGCACTGCACCCTTCTTGCAGCTCTGGTCGATAGCCAGAGGATAACACCAGCACCTCCACCCTATTAAGGGGAAGACCAACTTAACTTTTTAGTCTGCCAAGTGAGAGCAGCTCTATTCACTGGAACCTGACTGGCCACGCTTTTGACAAGAAGAGCCTGTGCCGCCTGATGCTGCCACATCCATTGCGTGTGGCCCGAGTTCACTATACAGGATCTGGACTTGGGAGAGCCCAAGGAGAAGGCACTTGCTGCACCGCTGAAGTGCCATCCCATAATTTGTGCATTTTGAGTTATGACTTGTGTTCACTGACCTGTATCTACACCCCACCACCGAGGGAGCCTCAACTGTTCAACCACAGCTACCACTGAGAGTGAGGTGCAGAAGGGGTACTTGGCCCAGTTGAGCAGCATCCATCGTGAGTCAAGTCCTTGGACATCAGGAGTAAAAGCTTTCAACCTCCGCTTTTGGGCCCATTAGCCCCTGCATGCCCTGTGGCCCTTTGAAAGGGGTTCTCACAACTAGCGACAATCGGTGGGCGCCTAACGTTTAGGAGCCAAAGAAACAGAGGTGGCATTATCCTTTTCCAATTTGCATCAGTGCTGGAATAAGTCCAGTTTTCTCTTCTATACACAAAGGTGACACGCATAGGCAGTGGAGAACATCGGATTGGGGACTGACTTCAGCACCATGTCCACAGATCAGATTAACTATTTATGTAAGGATAAAGGATGGAGGATTCCTAGGAGCAGGAACAGAGAGGTCCTTGCTGGTTTCATTAGGGACCAGTTTGTGATACTGGGTAGGTTGTAGGTGAGGGAAGGGAACCGTGGTAGGAACCCAGGAAGAGAGTGCTATGGACTAAGGCTCTACGATCTCTTTAGCACAGGTATTTACCAGACATATGCCAAGTGTGTCCCCTAATACATTTTCCAGACTTTTACCAAGACACTCACCACCTTTAGTTTCTTAGGTGTCCACACCACCTCACATTTCTAGGCTACCACTGTCCCAATTCCAGGAGTAGACCACTTGGGAGGGTTGTGTATGGCAGAGACCCTGAGCTTGCAAGTGGCACACCCGGAAGGTAAGGCTGAGGGAGATGAGAAAGCCAGAGAGTTTGAGAGGGAAAAACTAAGACTAGCTCACTGAGAACAAGAGGGGAAGAGGAGGGAGAAAGAGGAATAATGGGCACAGGAAGAAAAATTGCAAGAGAAAGAGGAGAAACAGTGGAAGTGTGCATGTGTATTTGGAAGGTCAGGATATTTTGGAATGGTTTGTGAGCTTTGGGGTCGCTTGTAAAGGGCAGGCTTTAAATAAGGTGACTAAGGCAGCTTCCTTAATGGGGTGTATGCCACTGCAAGAGAAAGCTGTCATTGGAATGGTGCCTGTGGCAGACCAGACGGTCTATGAGCGAATGAAGGGAGCTCTCATAAGGAGGTTTGGGCTGAAACCAGCTCAGTACCTGAAGAGATTCTGTGACTACAAGAGAGCGGATGGTGTTCCGGTTGAGACTTGGATTAATAGTGTACTGTGTGTTTGGAATGAGTGGTTAAGAAGGATGGAGGCTAATGATTTTCAGTCCCTTAAGCAGTTAATGGTGACAGAGAGATTCAAGAAGGAGTGCTGTAACCCACTTAAGCAATACCTGCCTGATCTGACAGAGAGGGATTCAACAAAATGTGCAGTGCTAGCTGACAAGTGGTTGGCTATCTGAATTTATTTAAAAGAGCTGGTCCAGCATGGGTCGAACCCACAGGGGCAGAGCACTCTCTACAGACTGGTTCCAAACTGTGAGGAAAGGGCCAGGGTAATTCTCATGTCATTTGAGGAGGGCCCAGTAAACATGGAAATTGTAATGGTGTGTCTAGGAAGAGCATCACAAGAAGGGAAAGCAAGGAAGCACTTTTAAGTCTAAGGTGGTAGTTTGTTTTAAGTGCCACAAGGTAGGCCGTTACAAGAGAGACTGTCAAGAGAAGCAGCTTGACCCAGCAATACCCGTTATAGTAAGCATGTTGCACATGGGTGAAAAAAGGACCAGTTGCACACAACCTAGTAGCTATAGACATTTGGGAGAGGGACCCAAATGCTCTGAAGCACATCCATCCTAATACCATGGGATTTGTTCATAATGTTAGTATCAATGGGAAGAAAGTGCTTACCCTGCCCCGTAGGGAAAATACTTTCTTCTCATTGATACTACCATTCTACTGAAGCCTTCTATACTATGTTTGAGAGAAAGTGCCTTACGCCTGAAGAGATTCTCAATGCAGCCAAGGTTACAGGATTTGTGGCCAATCGAGCGAGCACGGAGTATCCACTTGTCATGACTGAGATTGAGCTCAAAGGCAAGGCAGCCGCGACTAATGATGGGGTAGGGGAAAAACAAGCGTCTGGATATCTCTTGGGCAATTATTTGATTGCCCTTGGCTTGGTGTTAGGACCAGAAGTCTTTTTGGAATGGACAACATTAGCCATGTTGACTAGAGCACTGGCTGCATGACAGTGTCAGAGTGAGACTAGGACCATTCCTAATTTGCAGACACCTGGACAAAGTAGTTTGCAGGAAAGGACAGGCTTTGGGAAGGCGGTGGCCCTGGAGGTCATTGCCTCTCCTCCAGAAAGAGAAGATGAGGCTGTTGAAGCGGACCATTTGCTGGAGTCTAGGTCACTTTCAGATCTGGAAGGATCGTTAGCTGCTGGAGGGCCTACCCAGGAAGATTTGTGCAAGGCACATGGGGAGTGCTCTACACTTGTGGGACTTCAAAAGGAAGTCTAGGAAGGATCAGGTCAGTGAAGGAGTGGAAGGGAAACACGATGTTGGCTGGGAGGATAGTCTGTTATATAGTGAACTGGTGAATCCTGAGCCAGGTACTAGCAATAGGCTATTGGTTCCATTAGCGCACAGGAACTTTCTTTTGTCACAGGCCCATGAACTATCCCCCCCGTTTGCAGTGAGGCAACCAGTACATCTTGCTTGTGGTGATCACAGCACAAAGTAACTTGAAGGTGTACCTCTGATGAGCATTGCTGCAAAGGTGGTAGGGTGAATTATTTCTCGGGTTGGATTTCCAAGGACTGTAAGTTCTGACTGGGGAACCAACTTCCTCTCTTCCTACATGAGAGACATGTGGGAGCAAGCTGCTGACATACCACTTTTTAATGGTATACCACCTACAAACCAATGGTTTTGTGGAGCTGTTTAACAAGATACTAAAGAGCCTGAGAGGAACTCTGCCAAACAAACTCAGGAGGAACTCGGATCGTCTGCCATGTCTCTTGTTTGCCTACCAAGTGATTCTGCAGAAGGGAGTAGGGTTCAGTCCCTTTGAACTTCTGTATGGACACGCAGTGAGGGCTCCACTTGCCGTAGTAAGAGAAGGTTGAGAGGGAATTTCAGAGTGTCACCGAAGGATGTGGTGGACTATGTCACTCAGGAAGTTTATGGTACAATTCATGACTCAGGCAAAGGAAAAACCTCAAGCTAACCAAGTGCTGATGAAGGAATGGTATGACCAGAAAGCTGCACTGACTGTGCATCGGGAAAGTCAGGAGGTGCTGGCACTTAAGTCCATTTGTCCCAGAGCTTTGGAGAACAATTGGTGTGGGTCGCACAAGTTAGTTAGGAAAGTGTCTGAGGTAAGCTACTTGGTGGACATAGCTGCCACATGGGAACTCAAAAGGGTGTTACATGTGAACAGGCTGAAGCCTTACCCCCAGATACACTACACAGTGAATGTCATGGCTATGACAGAGGAAGTTGAGGAAGGCAGTGAACCTCTTCCTGACTTACTGCATAGTGACATGAAGGATGGCACTGTGGAAGTGGTGCAGCTAGCCCCTGAGTTAATGCCTAAGTGGCAGAGAGAGTGTAGAGAGGTTTTGGGATGCTTTCTCAACCTGTTCTTATTTACTCCAAAGTTGACACATGTCTGTGTGCATGACATCGATATGTGTGGCAGTCTGCCAGTGAAGGGTGGATTGTACAGATAATCTGAACAGGTTCAGGGATGCATTAAGGCAGAAGTTGCTAAAATGTTGGACCTAGAAGTCATTGAGAGATCTTGCAGTCTGTTGTCTAGTCCTGTAGTTCTAGGAGTTCTAGTACCGAAGCAAAGGTCTATTGACATGCTGTTCTGCATGGAATACTGAGACCTCAATGAAGTAAGCAAGACCGGTGCCCATCCAATTCCCAGAGCAGATTAGCTTGTGGAATGGCTATATGCTGCTAAATACATGAGCACCTTGGATTTGATAATTGATTAATGGCAGATTGCGTTGGCACCAAATGCAAAGGAAAAGACTGCTTTTTCTATATCAGAGGGGCCTTAGCAGTATATGGTGATGCCCTTTAGGAGGAAAAATGCTCCTGCTACTTTTCAGTGCCTGGTGAACCATGTTCACGCAGGGCTAGAGGAGTTATGTGTGGCCTACTTGGATGATACTGCAGTGTTCAGTAATTAATGGAAGGACCACCTGATGCACTTAGAAAAGGTTGGCAAAGATACAGGAGGCAAAACTGCCCTTCAAGGCAACTATGTTTCAGGTGGGGCACTCCTCTGTAGACTACCTTGGGCTGTTTCCCCTGTCTTTTTGCCTTCTGACCTCCTGTTCTTATGGTATGCTGGACTCTGTTTTTGCTGGTTTATTGTCTCTGCGCACTTTACCACTGCTAATCAGTGCTAAAGTGCAAGTGCTCCTTATGTAAATTGTATTGGTGATTGGATTATCCATGATTGGCATATTTGATTTACTGGTAAGTACCTAGTAAAGTGCACCATAGGTGCCCAGGGACTGTAAATCAAATGCTATTAGTGGGCCTGCAGCACTGATTGTGCCATCCACGAGTAGCTCTGTAAACATGTCTCAGACCTGCCACTTCAGTGTCTGTGGGTGCAGTCTTGCACTGCCAATTCGACCTGGCAAGTGTGCCAACTTGCCTGGCCCAAACCTTCCCTTTTACTACAAATAAGGCACCCCAGAGGTAGGGCCTAGGTAGCCCCATGGGCACGGTACAGTATAGTTAAAAGGTAGGACATGTACAAGTGTGTTTTACATGTCCTGAAATACAGTGAAATACTGCCAAATTTGTTTTTCACTATTGCAAGGCCTGTCTCTCTCATAGATTAACATGGGGACTGCCTTTAAATATCTTTTAAGTGCAGTTCCCCAGTGGGAGCAGATAGAGGTGTGGAGTTTAGGGTCACTGAGCTAAAAATTTAAAAATACATCTTTTGGTAAAGTTGGTTTTTAGATTGTCAGTTTGAAAATGCCACTTTTAGAAAGTGCGCATTTTCTTGCTTAACTATTCTGTGCCTTTGCCTGCTTGTTTATTCCACACCTGGGTCAGACTGACAGTTGGGCTGTTGTGAATTCCCTCTAGACAGTGACACAAAGGGAGCTGGGGTGTATCCTGGATATCCTGACGAGTCTCCTGGGCTAGAGTGGAGAGGGAGAAGCTGACACTAACACCTGAAAGGGCATTGCATGTACTCACATAATGCAATCTCGATCCCCCTTCTGTGTGTCTGGGGCCAGGCTTTGGCAAGGCAGGATCTTGTCAGCAACAGAGACTTTCCTCTGAAGTTTGCCTACTTCAAAGGCAGAAAGGGGTATAAGTAATGGACCCAAAACCCCAGACTTCTAGAACACTTCTGGATCAAGAGGGGCCTCTGCCAAAGAGAAGAGCTCAAGTGCTGTAGGAGGAGTATGGCCCCTTTGCTGTGTGTGCTTTGCTGGGTTGGCCTGCAGATGCTGCTTCTGCCTTAAAGAGGGCAAAGACTGGACTTTGCTGTGCATCCTGCTTGTGAGGTTTCTCCAAGGGCTTGGAGTAGAGCTTGCCTCCTGTTGGAAGTCTCAGGGATAGAAAATACTTCAGTTTCGCCTGCCTACAGCACTGGGAACTGTGTGTTTTGTGCTGCAACAGAAGAAAAACCACTGAGACGTTGTCAACGATGCCACTAACTGCACTGTGACCTGACAACGCCACATAGAGTCGTGCCCCACACCACACCACAACCCTGGTCTCACGACGCAGCCACCTGATGCCGTCACCGAGCTGCCCCGGTCCACCAAAGCCAGCTACATCAACTCCAGCATCGTCAACATATGCTCCTGTCTGCACCACGACTCATGGGTGCGGCACGGAGCCCGTCCCACATCGTACCGCCACCTTGGGCTGACCATGACAATGCTTAAGCAACAAAGACGGCACTGCCTGCACCGTGACCTGGCGACATGGTGTGTTGTACTGCCCTGTTTCACACCGCAGCCCTGGTCTCAACGACGCCGCAGGACACTGTCACTAAGTCGCTGCCTGCACCTTGACCTGTGGGCACCCCACTTGGCATCGTCCCGCTTTGCACCGCAGCCCCAATGCAATCAACACAAGCACTCCTGACTTCGACACCAGCCCAGAGCTCGATCTGTAACGCATGTGTCTTCAATGGCCCGACGACTCTCACACCGACATCCGGAACCGACACCTGCGCTCCCGCAACACCACACACCAGATCTCATTCTGAGGATCACTACGCCCTGCATTTCCAATATACTGTTTGTGGGTCTTCCCTACACTGTAGCTGGCCCGCAACTCGGCAGCCGGTCTAAACTGTTGGATTTGTTGTTCACGACACCGTGATAGCCCCAGACGGAGCTATTGACTTCAAGGAACTATGACCCTAATTACAACCCTGGCGGTCGGTGTTAAAGTGGCGGTAATACCGGCAACAGGCCGGTAGAAAAAAAACGGGATTACAACCGTGGCGGAAACCGCCAACATAGACAGCCACTTTAACACTCCGACTGCCACGGCGGTACAAACAGCGCGGCGGACACCGCCAACAGACAGGCGGGAGACAATGTACCGCCCACCCTCTCACAACATGCCTATCCGCCACCTTTTCCGGGGCGGAACCAACACGAATAAAAACACTGCAGAAACAGTACACAGAAGGGAAAACACTCACCTCGCCACGCCCCACGAGGAACCAGGACGCCATGGAGCCCGAATTGCAGATACTGCTGGCGATGGTATTCCTGCTCCTCTATCAGGAGCTCCAATGGCGGCGGCGACGACCACGGTGAGTACTGCACCTACAACACAGGGGAGGGGGGAGGGAAAAGAGAGTGACACACACACGCAACACACAACACCCCCACCCCCACCCTCACCCACAACACCATACACACAAACACATGCTGCAACATTACATATACACCACCCCAACCCCCTGGAAGAACGTAAGGACAAAAGGAAATAATTTGAACAAATGTAATCATGTGAAATATCATTATCAAAATGCAAAATCCAGTATATACAATTATGTACACCAAATACACAAGTCCGGATAGTGCACCAATCATTGTCCGTGGACCAGTGGGCCCAAAATGCATGGGCGAGGCCCACACTAGATACCTGACTCCAAACGGAGAGAACACTGGAGGAGCATCACATAGAAAATATACAGGCACCTCAGGGGGAGGGGGGCACGTCAGCCTGATGAACGCACGACGCCACTGCTCCATGAGGGGGCTCCATGCCCACAGTTTGGTCCTGGGGAGTGCAAAGCCACAGTCTCTCAAGTCTTTCCAGTGGGTGGTTTGCCCACTGCTTTATCCTGGGGAGTACAAAGCCACAGTCTCTCAAGTCTTTCCAGTGGGTGGGTGCCCACTGCTTTATCCTGGGGAGTGCAAAGCCAGAGTCTCTCAAGTCTTTCCAGTGGGTGGGTTGCCCACTGCTTTATCCTGGGGAGTGCAAAGCCACAGTCTCTCAAGTCTTTCCAGTGGGTGGGTTGCCCACTGCTGCATCCTGGGGAGTGAAAAGCCACAGTTTCTCTAGTGGATAACAGTCTCCACTGGGTCTGGAGGGGGCATGGTGCCCAGAGTGCTTCATCCTGCCAAGGACTGATGTAGTGGATGTATCTCTCCACTGGTTCTCGAGGGGGCATGGTGCCCAGAGTGTTTCATCCTGCCAAGGACTAAGGTAGTGGATGTATCTCTCCACCGGTTCTGGAAGGGGCATGGTGCCCAAAGTGCTTTATCCTGCCAAGGACTGAAGTAGTGGATGTGATACTCCACTGGTTCTGGAGGGAGCATGGTGCTCGGAGTGCTTCATCCTGCCAAGGACTGAGGTAGTGGATGTGATACTCCACTGGTTCTGGAGGGGGCATGGTGCCCAGAGTGTTCCACGTGCAGTATGGCCAGAACAATACACTGGCCTGGGTGTGTGTGCCACGAAATTGCCGAGGTACAGGTAACATGATACGCCATGGTGGCAGAGACATACCCCACACTGCTGCGGCTTCGCATTCCATATGCAGGTGACAACTGTGATGACAGTGATGCTTCATGGAAGCTGCCCAGGGTCTTGGAACTCACCACCAGCCTTGGACGACTAACCACTGGGGATGGTAGCCATGTCAGCAGTGGAGCCACTGTCTGAGGAAGTCGCGGGGCCACTGGCGGTGCTTGCGTCGGTGTCAGTCGCGGCGGTGCTTGCGGCGGGGTCTGTGGCGGCGGTGCTGGCTGCGGGGTCTGTGCCAGCGGTGCTGGCTGCGGGGCCTGTGGCGGCAGTCCTGGCTGCGGGGTCTGTGGCGGTGGTGCTGGCGGCGGGGTCTGTGGCGGCGGTGCTGGCAGCGGGGTCTGTGGCGGTGCAGGTGGCAGTGCAGGTGGTGGTGCAGGTGGCGGTGTTTTCCGCCATACAGGTTGGCGTCGACGTGGACAGAAGGTGTGACACTGGTCCTTCAGCCGGTGCCACCATGCCCTCTCTTGACCTGCCCTTCAGTTTTTGGCCATTCCCCACCTTTGATGGTGGCGCAGCTGTCTTGCCACTATCCCCTTTCGTTTTCCCTGACCCCTTGGTGGCAGGTGTTTTCAGCTTCTCCCTCTGGGATGTGGGCACCTTTTTCACCTTGGCAGGTGGCGGAATGTCCTTGCCCTCGCTCCGTGGCACACTGGCAGCCCTGATGCTTGGCGCACTCCATGACCCCGCAGTTGCTGGCACCACTGTGCCTGGGGATGTGGTGGCTGAGGTGCTGGGCTGGGACCTGGAAAGCCTTGCCCTAGGGGAAGGACGGGGGGAAGGTGTAGGGAAGAGGTCAATGTTAGCCAGGAAAAGTTTTTTAGACACACTGGGACGGGTAGATGGAGGGGGTTTGGGAGTGGAGGTAGAGGTAGTGGTTGTAGAAGGTGTACGTCTGCTGAATTTGGGTGAAGGTGCATGGGCTGGAGGCTGTTGTGAGGTGGATGGCTGTTGGGTGGGTGGGTGCCTGCGTTTGTGTACTTTGGGAAGAGGGTTCGCAGACACACTGGGATAGGACACTGGGGATGTGTGAATGGTAGTGGGGTGGTGAGTGCACGTGAGCGGTGTGTGGTGATGGGCGTGCTAGTGATGGAGGTAGTGGCTGAGGATGTAGTGCACAGAGGTGTGAGTGGAGACAAGACTGAGAGGGAGGAGGGAGACGTGGAGGAGGGGGACACAGTGGAGGCAGTGGATGTTGGTTTGTGTGCATTGGTATGATGCTTGTGTGAGTGCCTGTGAGATGTGTGGTGCTTATGTCTGCCTGAGCCACTCTTCAGTGTTGATGTGTGTGCATGCTGGTCTGAATGTGTGCTTGGGATAGGCTGAGGTACAGGGGATTGGGTCTGGGTGGAGGAAGTTGGTGGGGGTAGGCTGGTCACAGGGACAATGGTTGCCATCAGTGCTGAGGCCAGAGCCTGAAATGCTCTCTGTTGGGCTGCCTGGCCAGAATGAATGCCCTCCAGGTATGAATTTGTTTGTTGCAAATGCCTCTCAACACCCTGGATGGCATTCAGAATGGTAGACTGCCCAACAGTGAGGGATCTCAGGAGGTCAATAGCCTCCTCACTGAGGGCAGCAGGGCTGACAGGGTGAGCGGGCACGGAACACACGCTGAGAGGCTGCTGGGAGGGCAGTGCTGGTAGGGACAGTGGCGGCTGTACCTGTTGATGCGTTGGGCACAGAGGTGCCCGCCACCGCAAGGGAGCTCCCATCAGAGGAGGAGTCGCTGACGCTGGTCTCTGCTCCTGTCCCCGCCGTGGAGCTCCCCTCGCCCTCTGTCCCACTGGTGGCCTCAGACACCGTTGTTTCGTCCTCCAGGACCAAGTGGGATGCAGCTCCCTCCTGCTCCAGTGCCAGTGCTCCTCCGCCTGATGATGCTATTACACACAAGAACAGGGAGACCAAAAAAAGGGGGGGGAGACAGGAGAAAGACATGTTAAGTGCATGCACCACTACCATTGGGGGACACAACAGACACAGCAGCCCTCTGCACTACGCCATGCACTTATAGTTCCTAGATTAATCACATGCCCATGGGGTACAAGGCCTAAGCCTGATTGCTGCACACCTGGAAGTCACAGGAGCCTGACTAGGTGTAGATGGCACTAACCACTAGTGGGGTTGGGGTGCCACAGAGCCTGCCTCACAAGGGACCTTGCCTACCAAGATTGTCCTGGCCTAGGGGAACCCACTGATCACCTCCCCCACCCAGACACCTCGTAATGCGCGCAGTCAGCTGAATGAGAGTGTACTCACCCCCTTGTGGCTGCTGTGATGCCCTCAAGCGCCCATCCAACTCCAGAAACGCCACCGCCGGGATCCGGAACATCAGGGGGGTCATGGTGCGACGGGCACCCCTCCCACGTTGGGAGGCCATCCCCAGCTGGGCGCAGGTCCTCCCATCTTTTACTGCAGTGGGTGCTCCGTCTGTGGTGGACCCCCAGGGTCCGAACGTTCTTGGCAATGGCACGCCAAATAGCCTTCTTCTGGTGGGCCCTGACCTAGAGGAATAGTACGGGGGAAAGGAAAATCATTACCCGTCCGGACCGTCATACTCATTGACCCACGTTTCCACCCTTGCCCTGACGCACATACACTCACCGTCCCCACATGCAGCCCCCCCATTTGTCTGCCATCCACACCACTCCAAACAGGTATTGCCCATGCAGCATGCTCACAGTGTACTCACCTGTTTGTCTTGAGGACCGTACTAGTTTCTCCAACTCCTCCGAAGTGAAGGCAGGGGCCCTTTCCCCAGACACATGAGCCATCGTCACTTCCAGACACAGGTCACAGCAGCACTTGCAGTGTAGGTCCTCGCTTGTTGAAGGTCAGGTATCAAGTGAGTGAACAGACAGAAAATGGCAGCCACGTCTGCAGCGGTGCGTACCATCACCGCCGGCGTACATCATCATTGGCTCCTCTGACCCATAGGGTCCCATGTTAACCAATGCTGGATTGCGCCGCGGTCTTTGACCGCCCACTGCGACGGTGTACAACGCCAGCGCAGTTACCTCATATCCCCTTGTCCCACCTTACAGGTCAGGCAGCCGCCATTTCAGGGGGCCACATGGCATTAATATTAACTGCGTCACACCAATGTAGGCCTTGAATACACACAGTTACAGGCACATTGCGGATTAATAAATGTATGCAAATTACATTTTGTGATACCTCAGTGTTGGCTGACTCTCTGCTCGCTGTTCTCCTCCATAGGGCACGTCTGCTGGGGCAGGTGATGAGATGGCGGCATCCTCCGGTGCACAGACCACTGGTGGACCTGTCGACAATGGAAGAGAGACGCATAATAGTCACCTACAGACTTGATTGTGCAACAATCCATGAACTGTTTGCCCAGTTGGAGCCAGACCTGATGCCAGCTATCCGCCATCCCACAGGAATCCACCTTCTAGTGCAGGTCCTGTCAGTACTCCATTTCCTGGCAAGTGGTTCCTTTCAAACAACAGTGGGCATTGCATCAGGGGTGTCCTAGCCAATTTTCTCTAACGTGTTGTCCAGAGTGCTGTCTGCCCTGCTGAAACACATGCGCAGCTACATCGTGTTCCCTCAGGTAGAGGATTTGCCCACAGTGAAAGGTGACTTCTATGCCCTGGGACATATCCCCAACATCATTGGTGCCACTGATGGGACACATGTGGCCTTGGTACCCCCCCCCGCAGGAGTGAATAGGTGTACAGAAACCGGAAGAGCTACCATTCTATGAATGTGCAGATGGTGTGTTTGGCAGACCAGTACATCTCCCATGTGAATGCCAAATTTCCTGGCTCAGTGCATGGCGCTTACATTTTGAGGAATAGCAGCATCCCTTATGTGATGGGGTAACTCCAGAGGCACTGTGTGTGGCTAGTAGGTGAGGGCAAGGACCCTATACAGTGTTAATAAGTGTCTGGGTATGGGGTTGTCCCTAAGGGTTAGTGTGTGTCTAACAGTTGTCCCTCCATATTTGCAGGTGACTCTGGTTACCCCAACCTGTCATGGCTATTGACCCCAGTGAGAAATCCCAGGACAAGGGCAGAGGAACGCTACAATGAGGCACATGGGCGAGCTAGGAGGGTGATTGAACGCACCTTCGGCCTCCTGAAGGCCAGATTCCGGTGCCTCCATGTGACAGGTGGTTCTCTCTACTACTCACCAAAGAAGGTGTGCCAGATCATCGTGGCCTGCTGTATGCTGCACAACCTGGCTTTGCGACGCCAGATGCCTTTTCTGCAGGAGGATGGGCCAGCTGGTGGTCTTGTGGAAGCTGTGGAGCTTGTGGACAGTGAAGAAGAGGAAGCAGAAGAAGAGGATATCGACAACAGGAACAACATAATCATGCAATACATCCAGTGAGACACAGGTAAGAAGATGTCACTGCCTCCCATATATCATACTATTATTGGAGCTAGCATAAGTCTGTCATTATCACTCAGTGTATGGACCCTGACTTGTCACTTTGCCATTCCATTTCACAGATGTGGGTCCCACTTTGTGCCCTCTGCTATATTTCCGCTGGCCTACAGCTGTGTTACATTGGTATGTGCACAAGTAAATTGACATTGCTATATTCCATGGTTATTGCAATTACACATTTGTGAAAGCACAGACTGACTCCAGATTGTTTTGTAATTGAAGTGTGTTTATTTCTGTGCAAATAAGTGGAGGGGGTTGTAAAATGGGCACGGGGGATGGTTGAGGAATGTCCATGGCAGAGTCCAGTCTATTTGTTTCACAGGTGCATTGTCCAAAGGGGCATAGGAAGTGGGGCAATGGCAGTTGAAGGATGGACAGGGTGACAAAGTGGGACAGAAGGGTGACATTCAGGGGGGTCTCATTTCCTGGCGGGGGTCTTGGCAATGTTCTTTGTCTTGTTCCTGGATCTCAGGGACCGTTTGCGGGGTGGTTCTTCATCTGCAGGGGCTGGGGTGCTGGTGTCGTGTTCCTGTGGCGGTGCCTCCTGTCCACTAGCGCCGGCGGAGGTGGAGGGCTGTTCATCGTCTAGGCTAGTGTCAGGGCCCCCTTGTTGTGCCACTGTGTCCCTCCTGGTGTTGACAAAGTCTTGCAGCTCCCCTGCAATGGTTACCAGGGTGTTGTTTATGGACTTCAGGCCCTCCCTGATCCCCAGATATTGTTCCTCCTGCAGCCGCTGGGTCTCCTGAAACTTGGCCAGTACTGTTGCTATCATCTCCTGGGAATGATGGTAAGCTCCCATGATGTTGGAGAGGGCCTCGTGGAGAGTGGGTTCCCTGGGCCTGTCCTCCCCCTGTCGCACAGCAGTCCTCCCAGCGTCCCTGTTTTCATGAGCCTCTGTCCCCTGAACCATGTGCCCACTGACACTGCCCCCAGGTCCCTGATTTTCTTGGGTTAGTGGGTTTGCCTGGGTTCCCTGTAGTGGTGGACACACTGCTGATTGACGTATCCTGGGTACAGAGGGATGGGCCTACTGGGTGGGTGCTGTGCTGGTGTTTTGTGAGGGGGGAGGCTCTGTGGTGGCTTGTGCCAGTGTCAGGGGAACCGACTGTCCCGAGGTCCCTGATGGGCCGGGCTGGTCATCTTGATCCCGTTGTGCAGAGCTGCTGTCATCACTGTGGGTATCTTCTGTGCGGGGACTGGATATGTCTGGTACCTCCTATTGGAGACGTTGGTTTGGTGTCCTGCAGGGGTGTAAAGGCATGATTATTGCATCTGTGTGTGCCATCGTGTGCAATGGGTGAGTGACCCTGTACTCCAGTGCTTGCATTCTTGTCTTGGTCCTTGTGTGATATTTGGTTTGGGGTCTGTGTGGGTATCTGTAGTGGACATGCTTTGGTGATGGGTGTCCATGCTTTGGTGTTGCATGCAGGGCTTGGTGTTGGGATGGGTGGGTTGTGATAGTGGGGCATATGTAAGGTGTTGGAGTGATGGGGGTGAGGGCGAGGGTGGGAGTATGTGATGGCATGCAGGTGGGGGGGATGAGGTAGTGAAGATTTGACTTACCAGAGTCCAGTCCTCCTGCTACTCCTGCGGGGCCCTCAGGATGCAGTAGTGCCAAGACTTGCTCCTCCCATGTTGTTAGTTGTGGGGGAGGAGGTGGGGGTCTACCGCCAGTCCTCTGTACAGCAATCTGGTGTCTGGAGACCACAGAACGCGTAGGTCGTTCCACTTCTTCCTGATGTCATCCCTAGTTCTTGGATGCTGTCCCACTGTGTTGACCCTGTCGACAATTCTGCGTCATAGCTCCATCTTCCTTGCAATGGAGGTGTGCTGCACCTGTGATCCGAATAGCTGTGGCTCTACCCTGACGATTTCCCCCACTATGACCCTGAGCTCCTCCTCAGAGAACCTGGGGTGTTGTTGAGGTGCCATGATGTGGTGTGGGTGATGTGTGAGGTGGTGTGGTTGTGATGTTCGAGAGGATGTGTTGGTGTGTGTTGTTTGAGGTGCATGGATGTTGTGTAAGTGATGGTTTTGTGTGTCTGTGGATGCTGGTGTTGTTTATGGTGGTGTCTCTCTCTGGGGTGGTTTCAGAAATCTAGTAGTAAGGGTTTGTGGGTGATGTGGGTGCGTGCTTTATAGTGGATTGGGTGTGTGGGTGTGGTGTGTGCATGTGTGTCAGGTGTGTGTATTTTGAATTGTCCAATGTGGTTGTATTTTGAAAATGTGTGTGTATTTTGAGTGCGGCGGTGTGTACCGCCAATGGAATACCGCGGTTGAAAGACTGCTGCGTTGATTCGTGGGTCGTGATAGTGTGGGCGTGACGGTAGAGGTTTTGTTATCGCCAGTTTATCACTGACCTTTGGTGTGGCGGACTTGTGTGGGTGTCTGGATTATGGCAGATTCGGAACTGCGGGTCGTAATAGCGGCCGCAGCAGTATGTTGGTGGTCTTCTGCACGGCAGTAAGCGGCATTTACCGCCAGGGTTGTAATGAGGGCCTATATTTTTAAGTAATTCTTGCAAAATTCACATCTTTATTACTGTATGTTGATTTTTTTCTCATTTTGGTCTTGTTTCACATAGATAAATATTGGCTATTTTTCTAAAACTAGTGTGGTGTCCTTTTGTAGTATTTTCATTGTATTACTCTGTGTTATGTGCAAATGCTTTACACATTGCTTCTGAGATAAGCCTGACTGCTCATGCCAAGCTACCAAGGGGGTGAGCATTGGTTATCTTAACTGGGTATCTCCCTTATCCTGACTAGAGTGAGGGTCCCTACTTAAACAGAGTGCAAACCGGCTGCCAACTAGAGACCTCATTTCTAACAGATGCAAAGAATCAGACTGTGATGGAGTGGGAGGTACCACCCAATCTGATTTGAGAGGTTTTTTAGGACTCACAGGGTATTACCAAAACTTTGTAGCCAACTATGGATGTATAGTTGCCCCATTGACTGATTTGTCCTCTAGCGAGCAGCCAAAGAACTTAATATGGACTGCAGAGTCTCAAAATGAATTTGAGGAGCTGAAGAAATCACTATGCACTGCACCAGTACTCAAAATGCCTGACCATAGTCAGCCTTTCATTGTACAAACAGATGCCTCTGACAAAGGAGTTGGAGCAGTGTTAGCTTAACTGGGTGACAAATGTCAAGTGTGTCTGGTAGCCTTTATTAGGCGATTACTACCGAGAGAGCAGAACTGGATGGCTATTGAGAAGGAATGTCTTGCATAGTGTGAGCCCTGTATAACTTCCACCAATATTTATTTGGCACTACCTTTCTGGTGCATACAGATTATCAGCCACTGAAATGGATGATGGCTATGAAGGCAGAGAAATCCCAAGTTGTTGAGATGGTTTATTTCTTTGCCAGGGTTAGACATAGTTGTGGAGCACAGAGCTGGATTGAGCCATAGGAATGTTGATGGACTTGCCCACTGGTTTTACCAATCTGACCACCCAACCTATCCAGGTTAGGGGCTGGTCTGGGATGTTCTCATTTGGGAGGGCATCTGTTGGGATGGGAAACTCCCTTAAATACTGATATACGTGTAACCCCTCCCTGAATGCCCCCAACTGCAATGATGTCTAGTTCCCTGGTGCTGATTTTTGTTGTGATGTGCCATGACATACATCTGTCTCCTGGGTTGCAGTCATTTTGGACCAGTAGGGGCACACAAAGTGCTACCCTCAGAGAGATGAAATGCTACTGCCTTCTCCAGGAGCTAAGTAGCACGTGTGTGGTAGTAGCAAAATGTGTGCAGTTATCAACTGACGCAAACAGGCCTTTTTACCAGTGTCACTGGAATTCAAACTATAGGCTCACTCAGGTAAAGGTTTCTCTGCTGTGTGCTTAACTCATCCTTCTACTACATCATGTTAGTATGCAGTGCTATGAAGTGTGTGTGTGTTATATGCAAGCGCTGGGTGTATGTGTACCTTTGAATGGTGCTATACATGAAAGACTCTGGGTTCCAAGTTGGGTGACCCGGGGCTGACAGTAGCAGCTCCGATCACTTGAGCCCAACCGGGCAGGCTGCTCAACAGGAACAGCCTGCACCACAGAGTGCTTCTGCACCCGTTGTGAGTGGCCCGACTTTGCCGCAGGGGATCCGGACTTGGGAGCGCCTGAGGAGAGGGTACTTGCTACACCGCTGAACAATGCCATATTGCCGTAGCAGGTAAGACTGAAACCGGGCCTTTGTGGGCCTGGGGGACTTGGTGCTAACAGTGCTGTAGCACCATAGACACTTCTGACTAAGGGCTTAATTTAGATTCCGCAGAGGGGTTACTCCATCACAACGGTGATGGATATCCCATCCACTAAAATCAAAATCCCATAGGAAACAATGAGATTTAGATTTTGGTGGATGCGCTATCGGTCACCATTGTGATGGAGTAACCCCTCCACTGAAATATAAATCAGGCCCAAAGCTAAAAGGTCAGTAGGCAGAGCTCTTGAGTACAGCCTAAGATTTGGCATTCCCTGATGCAGGGATCAATGATTGGAGAATAACGCTGGACAAATGTGGGAAAGGATGTTTGTCCTTACAGCTACTAGATCGTCGATCTCAATGAAGATTGAGATGTTGCTTCTGGACGTCATATTCCTTTGCATGTGTAGAATTAGAAATAAAAAAACTGTTTTTTAATGAAACACAAGTATTTGGCTGGACATAGATTTGTTGTTTGTACTGTTTGCATTTTGAATTATGAGTCATGTTGATTGACCTGTATCTACATCCCCTGGAGGAAGCCTTGATTGCTCAACCACAGCTACCACTGATAGCTGAAGGGGTACTAGTCCCAGCTGAGCGGTATCCATATTAGAGTGGGCCCTATGACATCAGGAGTAAAAGGCCTCAACCTCCACGTTTGGGCCCAGTAGTCCCTGCATGCCCTGTGGCCCTCTGAGAAGGGTTCTCACAGTTGGATTCATTGTGTATTGTGTGACTGGGATGAGTAGGTGTGAGGGAAGGAGGCCAAAGGTTTTCAGTCCTTTAACCAGTTCATGGTGACAGAGTAACTCAAGGAGTGTAATACCCCACTTAGGCAGTATCTGTCTGATTTGACGGAGGGGGATCCAGAGAAGTCTGCAGTGTTGGCTGACAAATAGGCAGTTAACAGGTTTGAATAGAGGCTAGAAGAGTATGGTTCTAAACCAGGGGGGAACTCTTTATTGACTGATTCCAAAGCAGAGGGTAAGGGCCAGGGTAGTTCCTATGGGACTCGAGAAAGACCCAAGCAAAATGGGAATAATAATGGTGTGTCTGGGAATGAGCATCATGAGAAGGGAGGACAGGGAAGTTCTTCCAAGTTCAAGGTGGTGACTTGCCACAAGTGCCACCAGATTCGATACTTCAAGAGAGATTGTCAGGCAAAAGATCCTGACCCAGCAGCACCTGTGATAGCAAGCATGTTACATGTGGATGAAGGGACCCAAGAGGGCCTGGTTGTGCTCACTCTAGCAGCTATGGAAATCTGGGAGAGGGACCCAGATTCTCTGAAGCACATTTATCCTAACACAATGGGATTTGTGCAGAAAGTTAATATTAATGGGAGGAAAGTGCCTTCCCTCAGGGATAATGGAGCCTTCCGCACTATGTTTGAGAGGAAGTACCGTAAGCCTGAAAAGATGCTTCCTGGTACCCAGGGTAAATTTGGTAGCCAGTGGAGAGAGCATGGAGTAACCCCTTGTCATGGTTGGGATTTAGCTCAATGGCATGGCAGCCATGATTGATCTAGGGGTAAGGGAAAAGCAATATGCTGGATGTCTCTTGGGCAATGGCTTCATTCTCCTGTCTTGGTGCCAGAACTGGAGGGTTTTATGACTTGTACCATGTCAGCTGTGTTAACCAGAGCAGAGGCTGCAGACCAGTCTCACAGTAAAACTGGGATCATTCCTGATTTGCACGGACCAGGACAAGGTAGCCTGCAGAAAAAATAAGACCCTGGAAAGGTAATAGCCATGAAGGTCATCACTTCTGCTCCAAAGGGAGAAGAGGTGGAGGCTCCAGAAGCAGACCTGGTGCTTGAGCCTGGACTACTTTCAGATCTGCAGGGTTTGTTAGCTGATAAGGGCCTACCAGGGAAGATTTCTGGAAGGCACAGGAAGAGTGTCCTAACCTAGTGGAACTTTGGAAGGAAGCCCAGGAATGGGTCAGCATAGCACTGGTTGGTAACCACTTTGTTGGCTGGAAGGATGGCCTGCTTTATAGAGACCCGGTGAATCGTGAGCCTGGGACTAGCAGGGGGCTAATTCTATTAGAGCACAAATATTTCCTGTTGTCACTGGTCTATTAAATGCCTTGGGCAGGACACTTGGACATTAGAAAAACCCAGGATCGGTTGGAGTATCTGTTCTACTGGACAGGAATGCACAGAGACACAGAACCTCTGTGTAGAACCTGCCCTGTTTTCCAGATGAGTGGTAAGACAAAAGGGAGGAAAAAAGGCACAGTTAGTACCTCTACCAGCTCTAACGGTGAACACCTATTCATTCTGCCGGGAGAGGGGACAAATGCAATATGTGTTTCATCAGTCGCCCCAAGTATATTGGGGATATTTCCCATTGCATAGAACTCGGCCGTCACAGTGGCCAAATCCTCAACTTGGGGGAAAACAATGTAGCTGCACATGTGTTTTATCAGGGCAGACAACACTCTTGTCAGCACTATTGAGAACATTGGCTGTGACATTCCTGCTGCCAAGCCCACTGTCACTTGGAAAAAAACTGTTGCCAGGAAATGGAGTACAAATAGCACTTGCACAAGAGGGGGGATCCCAGTGGGCTGACGGATAGCAGATATCAGGTCAGGCTCCAATTGGGCACACAGCTCTGTGATTGTGGCCCTGTCAAGTCTATAGGTGAGGATAATGTGCCTGTCCTCCAGTGTTGCTGAGTCCACCAGGGGTCTGTACACTGGGTATGTCTCCATCTCCTATTCATCCGCAGCGGTAGGTATCTAAGGGACACAAGAGTGAGGAGGCTGTCACAAACTGAACATTGGCGCCCCAACAGGAGTTTGCAATCTGTAAACTTGTAATGGGTCAGTGTGATTTGTCCAGTATGTGCCTATTTCTCCTGTGACGCAGCATGAATCCATAGGGCTGCCCCACCCCCCCGAAATGGCATCCACCTGTCCTGTGTGGAGGGACAGGTGGAAGTGAGGTAATTCCGCTGAAGTGCACCATGGCGGGAGGCAGTCCGGATCGCCGTGCAATTCCTCATTGGTTAATATTGGGACCTATGGGGTACAGTGACCAATGGTGATCTACGCCGGCGGTGACGGTAAGCACCGCTGCAGACGTGACCACCATTTTCTATCATATTCCTCACTTGCTACCTGACCTTCCATAGGAGGGGAACTACACTGCATGTGCTGCTGCGACCTATGTCTGGAACCTACCATGGTCCGGGTGACCAAGGAAAGGGCCCCAGCCGTCACTTCGGAGTAGTTGGAGAGACTGGTGGATGGGGTCCTACCCCAGTACGGACTGCTGTATGGGCCTCCAGACCAACAGATGAGTACACTGTGGGCACGATGCATGTGGTATGAATGCATGGAGTTGTGTGTGTGAAGGCCTCGTGTAAGGGGGGGTGGATGTCTTCTTTGCGGTGTACACACTGTGTGCTGGGCTATGTGTGTGCCAATGGTGATGGAAACAGGTATAGTGGGCCATATGTGTAACAGGCTGGACTGTTTGTCTAATGGTGTTTTCCTGTGTGTATTGCCTCTGCAGGTCAGTATTCTTTAAGTCCCTACAGAGTATAACAACCGATTTATTATGGGGAAAAGACAGACGCCGCGTAGCATTAACCACAACCCAATACACACAGGATAATGGGGGTTTAGGTATGCCAGCTGCAATGGCCTATCGGTTGGATAGGAGAACATCACACAGCAGAGAAAAAAATGATGACAGACACACTTGCACCGACACCATTGCTCGCTTGGTTATTGGATAAGGCATGCTCCACACCTCGTGGTAACGTCATATTGGACACTGCCAAGACATGCTGGATGCGTTATGTCCATGGAAGGGGTCCTAATGCACCATACTCACCTCTGATCCCACTGTTACATTTGCCTAGAGCCCGTGACCTGCTAGTGCACCACAACATGGCTCCATGGCCAGAAGCGGGTCTTGAGAAAGTGGGTGATTTCTACTCGGACGCTACACTGTTGACGTTTGGCGAACTAACGGTGAACACGGGGATACATGCTGGTGCCTTTCTGACATATTGCACAATACGACATTCACTGCAACTCACATGGGGCACAGGAGTCGACGAACCCCAGACGTCACAGATTCTCATGCTGATCCTTTCTATTAGGGTCACCAAAAAAGTGGTATCACAGCTATACTCTATGTTATTGTTGGAGGCCTGCCCGAGTTTGGAAAACATGATCTCGCTCGGATGCAGTACTCCCTGCTCCCCTGTCGCAGTCGGCTTGGAAAGCAGCGCTTTCTACCGTTAAGAGTGTTTCTCGGAACCCTAGGCTCCGTTACACCCAATTTAACTATCTACACCACTCCTACTTGTCCCACTCCCACATCAAACGCATGTTCCCTACATCGAACCGTGTGTGCCCACAAAGCGCTGAACCACTGGTGGATTTTTATCATATTGTATGGGATTGCCCACCGCTGGCGTCAGCATGGCGACGCATCACAGAAACAGTTGCGGAAATTACTGACCATGTTCTGACACCAGACCCAGAGTCTTGCTTACTGGGACTGCGTCGCCGCACCAAAGGGGACAAACAACTACTTAGATTTATTGATCTGGCATTCATAACTTTTAAACGTTTAATAGCAACCCACTGGAAGGCTCCACACGCCCCTAGCTACACCAAGTGGCTGCACGACCTACTTCAGTGGTCCCATGCAGAGGCCCAAACCCTGCGGCTTCTGCAGTTCAGGGGGCTAGCAGATGGAGGCTTTGAAATTTGGGATGCCTTCATTGTACACATTGAAGCTAAAAATGACACAAGCTCACCCTGAATACCCTGAGGCTATCGCCACACAAGACAGACACAAAGGGCCTCATTCTGAGGCCGGCGGGCGGCGGTCGCCGCCCGCCTGGCGGGAACCGCCATTTGGCCGCTCCGCGGTCGAGAGACCGCGGAGGCCATTCTGGCATTCCCGCTGGGCTGGCGGGCGACCGCCAGAAGGCCGCCCACCAGCCCAGCGGGAAACCCCTTCCCACGAGGAAGCCGGCTCCGAATGGAGCCGGCGGAGTGGGAAGGGTGCGACGGGTGCAGTAGCACCCGTCACGAATTTCAGTGTCTGCTAAGCAGACACTGAAATTCAAAGTGGGGCCCTCTTACGGGGGCCCCTGCAGTGCCCATGCCTTTGTCATGGGCACTGCAGGGGCCCCCAGGGGCCCCACGACACCCCTCACCGCCATCCTGTTCCTGGCGGTCGGAACCGCCAGGAACAGGATGGCGGTGAGGGGGTCGGAATCCCCCATGGCGGCGCAGCAAGCTGCGCCGCCATGGGGGATTCCTCAGGGCAGCGGAAAACCGGCGGGACACCGCCGGTTTTCCTGTTCTGACCGCGGCCATACCGCCGCAGTCAGAATGCCCTGCGGAGCACCGCCAGCCTGTTGGCGGTGCTCCTGCCGACCCCGGCCCCGGCGGTCCTTGACCGCCGGGGTCGGAATGACCCCCAGAATCCCTCTGCTCTTGGGTTTTCCAGCACCCTGTCGGTGTGAATTCTTCAGCTTCCTTGGGGTGCACCACATTGCTACTCCTGTGTCCACCTGTATGATGCTATTGGGACTTCCTCATCTGCCCCAGTTATCTGTGATGTATACTGCATCACTTCACCAGCAATACCACTCAGCGCTGCTCTGCACACTTAGAGGGCAAAGAAATATATGCTAATTCAACATAGCGCAACTGCTCCTGGAAACAATTATGGCGTCCCACCCTTGCAAAATACACTGAAACACTAACTCTCGTTATGTGGCACAGTTAAATGTTGTTATTTTAAGTGCACTATTTTTCATTAGTATAACCCTTATCTCTCTGTATCTACATCTTTCACTTGTTGCTGCATGTGAATATCTCGCTCTGAGTGACTGTATCAAAACTGATGAAGAGATTTTTTTTTAAACCAAAAAAAATTGCCTCTGCAGGTCAGCGCCCATCAAAAGAAGGGTATATGGTGTGCCATCGCCAAGGAGGTGCGGACCCTAAGGGTCTATGGCAGGCAGAGCACCCACTGTTGCAAACAGTAGGAGGACCTGAGACGCTGGGCACGGAAGACGGCAGAGGCCCAGCTGGGGATGGCCTCCCAATGAGGAAGGGGTGCCCATAGAACCCTGACCCCCTGATGGCCTGCATTCTGGCGGTGGCCTATCCAGAGATGGATGGGCTCTTGAGGGCATCAAAGCAGCCACAAGGGGGTGAGTACAGTGGCTATCATTACAACTTACGGCTGGTGGGGTGGTATCCAGGTGGTGGATGTGTGACAGTGGGTGCCCCTAGGCCAGGCCTGACATAGCAGTGTAGGTCCTGTGGTAGCTACGGTTCTGAAGGGATAATCCTCCCTACCTAGCTTGTAAGCATCCACTACTGTTCAGGGCTGCGTGGGTCCCAGGTGTGCTGCAGTTGGTGGTGTGTGCCCCTCCTCATGCCTTGGTGGCTAGTGATACCAGTGGTGGTGCAATGCATAGTGTGTAGGCCTGTTCCCTGTGTGTGAGGGTGCTGTGTATGCCAACAGTGGTATTGGTGCAGCCATTGACCCAGTGTATTCTTTGTCTCTATCCCCACCTTTCTTGTTTTGTCATCCTGTCCTTATGCGCATTAGCATCATCTGGTGGAGGAGCAGAGGCACTGGTGACAGAGGGAGCTGCATCCTATAGGACCCAGGAGGCAGAGTCCACTGACGCTGGAGGGCACCAGTGGGATGGAGGGCGATGGGAGCACCACAGCGGAGACTGGAGGGGACAATTCAGACACAGATACCTCCTCTGATGGAAGTTCCCAGGTGGTGGCGGACACTGCTGGGACCACCCCAGCTACAGGTACAGCCGCCACCCCCATACCAGCACCACCCTCCCAGCAGCCCCTCATCGAGTTGCTCGTGCCCACTCACCCAGGAGGGTGGGCATCTCCTTCACCCCAGGCACCTCAGGCCCTGCCCCAGTTAGCCCTACTGCCATGAGGGAGGAGGCTATTGACCTCCTGAGATCCATCTCTGTAGGGCAGTCAACCATTGTGAATGCCATCCAGGGGCTGGCAGCCCAGATGCAACAATCTAATGTATTCCTGGAGGGCATTCACACTGGATTGGCGGCCCAACATAGATCGATCCAGGCTCTGGCCTCCTCTCTGATAGCAGCCATTGTCCCTGTTTCTACCATCCCCCTCCAACTACCTCTTCCCAGTCCCATTCTCCTCTACCCCAACCCATCCCAAGCACACAGCCAGATGAGCATGCACACAGGACAACACCCAAGAGTTTTACAGGCAAACACAAGCACCACACTTCATCCAACAAGAACTCACGCAAACACCATGCAGTTGCAGACACTACAACATACACTGCCTCCACTGTGTCCCTCTCCTCCCCACCACCTCCCTCCCAGTCACATCCACACTCACACCTGCATGCACTACATTAGCATCCACTACCAGCATCATCACCACACCAAGCAGAACACACACCTCACTGGCAGACACCTCCACAGTATCCATGCACAGGTCCCCTGTGTCCTCTCCCACTGTGTCTGTCCCCCCCAAAGTACACAAACGCAAGCAGTCAGACACCAAACAGGCATCCACCTCACAACAGCATACAACCCATGCACCTGCACCCAAATCCAGCAGAAAGACACCTCCAACAAGCACTCCCTCAACCTCCACTCCCATTCCTTCTCCCTCTTCCCACCCCAATGTCCCTAAGAAACTTTTCCTATCCACCATTGACCTCTTCCCTACCCCACCCCTCTGTCCTGCATGTATGGCCAGGCTATCACAAACCCAGCCAAGCACCTCGGCCACACAGTCCACGGGCCCAGTTCCATCCGCACCCACTCGTGGTGGAAAGGATTCCAGGCCATATATACTGAAGGGGAAGGAGCCTGCACCAGCCAGCTGTCAGGTGAAGGAGCCTGCACCAGCAGGCAAGAAGGGCAAGGAGCCTGCCCCAGCAGGCAAGAATGGGAAAGAGCCTGCACCTGCCACCCGAAAGGGCAAGGAGCCTCCACCAGCAAGCAAGAAGGGCAAGGAGTCTGCACCTGCCACCCTAAAGGGCACGGAGCCTGCACCAGCAGGCAAGAAGGACCAGGAGCCTGCACCAGCAGCTGTCACGGAGCCCCCACCACCAAGCATGGTTGTGCATCCATCCAAGGGTGCTGGGCCTGTGCAGGAGCCTCCCACCACCGCCAGCACCACCACAGTGCATCCATCTGAGGGTGCTGGGTCTGTGCAGGAGCCTCCCACCACAGCACTTCCAGCATCACCAAAGTGCATCCATCCGAGGGTGCAGGGGATGTGCAGGAGCCTCCCACCACCACCAGCACCACCACAGCGCACCCATCTGAGGGTGCTGGGCCTGTGCAGGAGCCTCCCACCAACACCAGCAACACCACAGTGCATCCATCCGAGGGTGCTGGGCCTGTGCAGGAGCCTCCCACCACCACCAGCACCACCACAGTGCATCCATCCGAGAGTGCAGGGGATGTGAAGGAGCCTCCCACCACCAGCACCACAGTGCAGCCGTCATCACCGGTGGGCGTAATGTGATCCTGCCTCCATGGGCTGCTGTGCTGCCTGTCCAATCCTGAACCAGTGGGCAAGACACCCACTCGAGAGACTGGCCCATCACTCCCCAGAACAAGGCACAGGGCATGTTGCCCCCCCCCCAGAACCAGTGGGCAAAACACCCCCTCGAAAGACTGTGACCTTGCACTCCCCAGGACAAAGCACAGGGCATGTTGCCCCCTCCAGAACCAGTGGGCAAGACACCCACTTGAGAGACTGTGGACCATTACTCCCCAGGACAAAGCACAGGGTATGTTACCCCCTCCAGAACCAGTGATCTTGTTTCCACTCCCAGCTGAGGTGCCCTCCCCTCCCCTGAGGTGCCTGCCTATTTGCCAACTGATGCCCCTGCAGTGTTCTCTCCGTATTGATGTAGGTGACAAGTGGGGCCTTGGACTTTGCCCTGTGGCCATGTGGCCCACGTGAACTGAGGACTGGGCAGTGTCCCTTTATCTGTAGATTTGTAGATATCTGTAACATTGGCTAAGTTATTTTTATACTATGTTGATATTATTACACTCACTTTAGTAAATTTGTTTTGTCCTTGCATTATTCAGCCGATTTAGGGGGATAAACTTGTATTCTTGTGCATCTGGTTGTGTGTATGGGGTGTGTGTATGGGGTGTGTGTGGTGTTTGTGTGTGTCACAGTCGTTTTCCTCCCCCCTTCCCTAGTGTGCTAGGCGGCTGTACTCACCGTCGTCGTCTTTGCCAGCGTTGGTGTTCGTGGTGGAGCAGAACATAGAATATCATCAGAAATACATGTCGTTCGGGTTCCATGGCGGCGTGGTTCTTCCCTGTGTCTCCAATGGTGAGTCCTTTCACTTCTGAGCTCTGTTTCCACCAGGCTTTTGATGTCATTGGTACCGCCCTGGAAAAGGTGGCGGTTTGCAGGATCTTAATATGGTGGGTGGAACTTTGACTTCCTCCTTGGCTGTAGGTGGCTTCCGCCGTGGTGGCTGTTGTTTCCGCCCTGGCGGTCAGTGTGGTACATTTGCTGTCTTTCAGAGATCTTTCCACCATGTTCATAATTTAGCTGTAATTACCGCCGGCCTGTTGTCGGTATTACCTCCACTTTATCACCGACCTCCAGGGTCTTAATGAGGGCCAAAGTATATAGGGCTCCAGATGGGGATGTCCTGTTGAACAAGAGTCCAGTTAAGGACATGGCTCACAGTTAATTAGAGTAGTGGGACTGTCTGAGTGCTTGAAGCTGATGGAAATAGTGTGCTCGCTTTGCTGAATAGCAAAAGTGTCAGTTTTCTGGTGGCTGGGGGATCAGCAGGACCGAGGGCATCAACAGGCAATATTGACAGCACTATTCCTAACTTCATACTGGTTTATTTGTGTCAGAGAAGGAAAAGCTCATCCCAACGATAACTCCAGAGAACCATAAAGGCTAGAGAGAGATGTTTTGAATGGTTCTCTGATTCTGGAATCAGTATACAGGGAGTTATCTACACTAGTCAGCAGAATAGGACCTCCCAAAAAAAGGTGTGAAAATTGACTTCCTCCTTAACTCTCCGGGGCTGAAGAAGGGGGCATCCAGGCACCCTAATGACATGAGATGCGTTGGAGACAGCCTTAGCTTACCCTCATGTCAATTAATTATTGACAAATGAGGCACCAGTTTCACAACCCAGATGGTCGGTGTCAGAACCCTGTTCAGAGGGCCACATGGGAAGCAGGAGCAACTGGGCCCAACCATGTAGGTCAAGGCTTTTTACCCCTGATGTTGCGGCCTCTGACCTACTATGGACCCTGAGTCAAAGTAGCACTTCTGAAGTTGATCTCAGCAGAATTGTGAGTCGAGTAGCCCAAGGCTTTTCGTGAGGGCGGTAGATACAGGTGAGGAGCACAGGCTCACAACTCAAAATATACGGATAATAGCAACGATACATGATTGACCACTGAAATACTTTCTTTTATGACAAAAGTAGTATTTATATAGAAACACAAAGTAAAATACAGCCACCCTGAGGTCAAGACTCTAGTGCTTAATGGTAGTCCCCTGAGTCCCACTTTCCTCTCATTAGTGGATTCGTTATTCCAGATTAATTGTCAGCGACATTCAAGTTAGGTTCCACTAGCAGTCTGAGTCTTTGGGGTCATACTCCAACTCCATCAGATAAAGTATTCCAGTGCTGAAGCAGAATAGTTCCACTAGGGGCTTCAGTCTCAGTCTTACATGCAGCAGCAGAGACTGCCCGACGGAAGTCTTCGAGAGCATCTCTCTCACAGGCTCGGTAGCTGCCTGGGGTAGTTTCACAATATACTGTCCTGCAGGGACCACGGCTGGGTGTCCACCCCCTCCTCCAATGCAAACCTAGGTTTCCTTTGTCTTATGGTTGGGGTTGAGAGGGTTTAGAGGGGAGGGATTGTTCGCTGTTCCTGGTTCTGATACTTAGTCTGGGCTCGGGCCCACACAGGTCTCCACAACGGCCTTTCCTCATGATGATGGTATCCACCAGTCTGTGCTCCTTATCTTTGTCTAACGGTCCCCTCTGACATTCTGAGTCACCACACCTGCTCTTCACTCAGACGACAGCCCAATACGCACAATAGAAGGTTTCTCTGCACAGCAGTCTGTGCAGATGCAGCAGCCATCTTCTCACATGTCGCTACAGGGTTCCATTCACCAGGATCCCCCATTGGACCTCGCTCCTTCCAGCTATCAGGGATCACTGGTCTTGGCAAACAGGCAGACACTGGTACTTCATGCTCTAAGGCCAGGAGGTCTTGGATGTCCATGGTGATGTTCCCTCACCCTGCTGGGACACTGGCATGCCTTACCTTGTGCTGGTTGCAGGCAAAGGTCTTGCCCATCTAGCTGCTAGACAGTTGACAATTTTGGTGGGCTCAACACCCCTTCTAGTCTGTTTCTAGACACCAAATGTGATTTTTGGTCTTTAAAGATTATGTTGGACAGCCCTCCCAACACCCCCTCACCTTCCTGATACTCAGCCAGGGTACCTTTTTAGTTGTACCAGTCCATCAGTGCTTCAATGGCCTGATGATTTTCCCTTGTCTGACTCATGTATCGCGCCATCAACTTCCCAACCACATAGTCCACCACATCCTAATGTGGAGACTCTGGGGTTTCTATCCCAGTCCTCTCTGACTAAGGTGAGTGGACTGTGCACCGGGTATCCATCCAGAAGCTCAAAGAGGCTGAACCATACCCCTTAATGCGGAATACCTCAATAGGCAAATAAGAGACATGGCAACAGAAGGTCCCAGTTCCTCCTGAGGTTCTCCAGCAGAGTTCCTATCATGCTCCTCAGTGTCTTGTTAAACCGCTCCACCAAACCATTGGTTTGTGGGTAGTATGCAGCAGAGAAGTGTTATATCACACCAGCTTGCTCCCACATTCTCTCATGTAAGAGGATAGGAAATTGGTTCCTCAGTCAGATATCACAGTTCGCGGAAATCTAACCCTTGAAACGAACCCCGGGAGGGCCCTTGTTATAGCCCAGAGGTACTTACACCTTGTGCCAGGTCCAGTTATCCCTTATTAGTGTAGAAGAGGTGTTTCTAGCAGCTTAGGCTGATAGAAGGTAGCTATGGCAAAGCAGCTTAGGCTGAACTAGGAGACATGTAAAGCTCCTACTATACCACTTGTATCCTATGCCTAATATCGTAAGAAAACACAATACACAGTGTTACTGAAAATAAAGGTACTTAGAAGAGGAGTGAACCGGAGTCCACCCGAAGTCAGAAAAGGGAGTCCCACGACGCCGGAGGACAACTCAGAAGGTTGTGCACTGCAGGTTAGAGTGTCGGGGACCCAGGCTTGGCTGTGCACGAACGAAATCCTGGAAGAGTGCACAGGAGCCGGAGCAGCTGCAAATCACGCGGTACCCAGCAATGCAGTCTAGCGTGGGGAGGCAAGGACTTACCTCCACCAAACTTGGACTGAAGAGTCACTGGACTGTGGGAGTCACATGGACAGAGTTGCTGAGTTCCAGGGACCACGCTCATCGTGCTGAGAGGGGACCCAGAGGACCGGTGATGCAGTCTTTTGTTGCCTGCGGTTGCAGGGGGAAGATTCCGTCGACCCACAGGAGATTTCTTCAGAGCTCCTGGTGCAGAAAGGAGACAGGCAACCCCCAGAGCATGCACCACCAGGAAACAGTCGAGAAAGCCGGCAGGATGAAGCGATACAAGGTTGCAGTAGTCGTCTTTGCTACTTTGTTGCGGTTTTGCAGGCGTCCTGAGCAGTCAGCGGTCGATTCTTTGGCAGAAGGTGAAGAGGGAGATGCAGAGGAACTCTGGTGAGCTCTTGCATTCGGTATCTGAGGAATTCCCCAAAGCAGAGACCCTAAATAGCCAGAAAAGGAGGTTTGGCTACCTAGGAAGGAGGATTGGCTACTAAGAGAGGTAAGAGCCTATCAGAAGGAGTCTCTGACGTCACCTGCTGGCACTGGCCACTCAGAGCAGTCCAGTGTGCCAGCACACCTCTGAATCCAAGATGCCAGAGGTCTGGGACACATTGGAAGAGCTCTGGGCACCTCCCCTGGGAGGTGCAGGTCAGGGGAGTGGTCACTCCCCTTTCCTTTGTCCAGTTTCGCGCCAGAGCAGGGCTGGGGGATCCCTGAACCGGTGTAGACTGGCTTATGCAGAGATGGGCACCATCTGTGCCCATCAAAGCATTTCCAGAGGCTGGGGGAGGCTACTCCTCCCCAGCCCTGACACCTATTTCCAAAGGGAGAGGGTGTAACACCCTCTCTCAGAGGAAGTCCTTTGTTCTGCCTTCCTGGGCCAGGCCTGCCTGGACCCCAGGAGGGCAGAAACCTGTCTGAGGGGTTGGCAGAAGCAGCATCTGCAGTGAAAACCCCGGAAAGGCAGTTTGGCAGTACCTGGGTTCTGTCTGCATGAGACCCGGGGGATCATGGAATTGTCCCCCCAATGTCAGGATGGCATTGGGGTGACAATTCCATGATCTCAGACATATTACATGGCCATATTCGGAGTTACCATTGTGACGCTGTACATAGGTAAAGACCTATGTACAGTGCACGCGTGTAATGGTGTCCCCGCACTCACAAAGTCCTGGGAATTTGCCCTGAACTATGTGGGGGCACCTTGGCTAGTGCCAGGGTGCCCTCACACTAAGTAACTTTGCACCCAACCTTCACCAGGTGAAGGTTAGACATATAGGTGACTTATAAGTTACTTAAGTGCAGTGGTAAATGGCTGTGAAATAACGTGGACGTTATTTCACTCAGGCTGCACTGGCAGGCCTGTGTAAGAATTGTCAGATCTCCCTATGGGTGGCAAAAGAAATGCTGCAGTCCATAGGGATCTCCTGGAACCCCAATACCCTGGGGACCTCAGTACCATATACTAGGGGATTATAAGGGTGTTCCAGTATGCCAATGTGAATTGGTGTAATTGGTCACTAGCCTGTTAGTGACAATTTGGAAAGCAGAGAGAGCATAACCACTGAGGTTCTGGTTAGCAGAGCCTCAGTGAGACAGTTAGTCATCACACAGGGAAGACATACAGGGCACATACTTGTGAGCACTGGGGCCCTGCCTGGCAGGGTCCCAGTGACACATAGACTAAAACAACATACATACAGTGAAATATGGGGGTAACATGCCAGGCAACATGGTACTTTCCTAAACCCATGCAGTCATGTTCCTCAGAAGTACACTTCTTGGTAGCTGGTGGGATTATCCACCACAACTAAGTAGTCTTGTTGCCTGAGATGGGAGGTCAAATTAACCAATTATGTCTATTCCCGCCTACTCAAGTGGAACATCTACAACTGGTGGAAAGATCTCTCCGAAAGACAGCAAATGTAACACACCGACTGCCAGGGCGGAAACAACAGCCACCACAGCGGTAGCCACCTACAGCCAAGGAGGAAGTCAAAGTTCTGCCCACCATAATGAGACCCTGCAAACCGCCACCTTTTCCGGGGCGGTACCAACAACACCAAAAGCCTGGTGGAAATAGAGTGCAGAAGTGAAAGGACTCACCATTGGAGACACAGGGAAGAACCACGCCGCCGTGGAACCAGAACTACATGTATTTCTGATGATATTCTATGTTCTGCTCCACCACGAACACCAACGCTGGCACAGAAGATGACGGTGAGTACAGCTGCCTAGCACACTAGGGAAGGGGGGAGGAAAACGACTGTGACACACACACACACTACACACACCCCATACACAAGAAAGCAAGTTTATCCCCCTAAATCAGCTGAATAATGCAAGGACAAAACAAATTTACTAAAGTGAGTGTAATAATATCAACATAGTATAAAAATAACTTAGCCAATTTTACATATATCTACAAATCTACAGATAAAGGGACACTGCCCAGTCCTCAGTTCACGTGGGCCACATGGCCACAGGGCAAAGTCCAAGGCCCCACTTGTCACCTGCATCAATACGGAGAGAACACTGCAGGGGCATCAGTTGGCAAATAGGCAGGCACCTCAGGGGAGGGGAGGGCACCTCAGCTGGGAGTGGAAACAAGATCACTGGTTCTGGAGGGGGCAACATGCCCTGTGCTTTGTCCTGGGTTGTGATGGTCCACAGTCTCTCAAGTGGGTGTCTTGCCCACTGGTTCTGGAGGGGGCAACATGCCCTGTGCTTTGTCCTGGGGAGTGCAAGGTCACAGTCTCTCGAGGGGGTGTTTTGCCCACTGGTTCTGGAGGGGGAAACATGCCCTATGCTTTGTCCTGGGGAGTGATGGGCCGCAGTCTCTCGAGTGGGTGTCTTGCCCACTGGTTCTGGAGGGGGCAACATGCCCTGTGCTTTGTCCAGGGAAGTGATGGGCCACAGTCTCTTGAGTGGGTGTCTTGCCCACTGGTTCAGGAGTGGACAGGCCACACAGCAGCCCATGGAGGCAGGATTACATTACGTCCACCGGCGATGACGGCTGCACTGTGGTGGTGGTGGGAGGCTCCTTCACATCCCCTGCACCCCTGGATGGATGCACTGTGGTGGTGCTGATGGTGGTGGGAGGCTCCTGAACAGGCCCAGCACCCTTGGATGGATGCACAACCATGCTTGGTGGTGGGGGCTCTGTGACAGCTGCTGGTGCAGGCTCCTGGTCCTTCTTGCCTGCTGGTGCAGGCTCCTTTCCCTTTCGGGTGGCAAGTGCAGACTCCTTGCCCTTCTTGCCTGCTGGTGGAGGCTCCTTGCCCTTTCGGGTGGCAGGTGCAGGCTCTTTCCCATTCTTGCCTGCTAGGGCAGGCTCCTTACCCATCTTGCCTGCTGGTGCAGGCTCCCTGCCCTTCTTGCTTGCTGGTGCAGGCTCCTTCACCTTACAGCTGGCTGGTGCAGGCTCCTTCAACCTTCAGTATATAAGGCCTGGAATCCTTTCCACCACGAGTGGGTGCGGGTGGAACTGGGCCCTTTGGACTGTGTGGCCGAGGTGCTTGGTTGGGTTTGTGATAGCCTGGCCATACGTGCAGGACAGAGGGGTGCGAGAGGGAAGAGGTCAATGGTGGATAGGAAAAGTTTCATAGGGATATTGGGGTGGGAAGAGGGAGAAGGAATGGGAGTGGAGGATGAGGGAGTGCTTGTTGAAGGTGTCTTTCTGCTGGATTTGGGTGCAGGTCCATGGGTTGTATGCTGTTGTGAGGTGGATGGCTGTTGGGTGTCTGAGTGCTTGCGTTTGTGTACTTTGGGGGGGGACAGACACAGTGGGAGAGGACACAGGGGACCTGTGCATGGATATTGTGGAGGTGTCTGCCAGTGAGGTGTGTGTTCTGCTTGGTGTGGTGATGATTCTGGTAGTGGGTGCTAATGTAGTGCATGCAGGTGTGAGTGTGGACGTGACTGGGAGGGAGGTGGTGGGGGAAAGGAGAGGGACACAGTGGAGGCAGTGGATGTTGTAGTGTCTGCAACTGTATGGTGTTTGCGTGGGTTCTTGTGGGCTGAAGTGTGGTGCTTGTGTTTGCCTGTGACACTCTTGGGTGTTGTCCTGTGTGCATGCTCATCTGGCTGTGTGCTTGGGATGGGTTGGGGTAGAGGAGAATGGGACTGGGAAGAGGTAGTTGGAGGGGGGACGGCAGAAACAGGGACAATGGCTGCCATCAGAGAGGAGGCCAGAGCCTGGATCGATCTATGTTGGGCCACCAATCCAGTGTGAATGCCCTCCAGGAATACATTAGATTGTTGCATTTGTGCTGCCAGCCCCTGGATGGCATTCACAATGGTTGACTGCCCTAAAAAATGAATCTCAGGAGGTCAGTAGCCTCCTCCCTCATGGCAGCAGGGTGAACTGGGGCAGGGCCTGAGGTGCTTCGGGTGAAGGAGATGCCCACCCTCCTGGGTGAGCGGGCACAGGCAACTCGATGAGGGGCTGCTGGGAGGGCGGTGCTGGTATGGGGGGTGGCGGCTGTACCTGTAGCTGGGGTGGTCCCGGAAGTGTCCGCCACCAGCTGGGAACTTCCATCAGAGGAGGTATCTGTGTCTTAATTGTCCCCTCCAGTCTCCGCCGTGGTGCTCGCATCACCCTCCATCCCACTGGTGCCCCAGCGTCAGTGGACTCTGCCTCCTGGGTCCTATAGGATGCAGCTCCCTCTGTCACCAGTGCCTCTGCTCCTCTGACAGATGGTGCTAATGCACATAAGGACAGGATGACAAAACAAGAAAGGGGGGGAGAGAGACAATGGATACACTGGGTCAATGGCTGCACCAACACCACCGTTGGCATACACAGCACCCTCACACACAGGGAACAGGCCTACACACTATGCATTGCACCACCATTGGTATCACTAGCCACCAAGGCACGAGGAGGGGCACACACCACCAACTGCAGCACACCTGGGACCAACGCAGCCCTGAACAGTAGTGGATGCTTACAAGCTAGGTAAGCAGGATTATCCCTTCAGAACCGTAGCCACCAGAGGACCTACACTGCTATGTCAGGACTGGCCTAGGGGCACCCACTGACACACATCCACCACCTGGATACCACCCCACCAGCCGTAAGTTGTAATGATAGCCACTGTACTCACCCCCTTGTGGCTGCTTTGATCCCCTCAAAAGCCCATCCAGCTCTGGATAGGCCACCGCCAGTATGCAGGCCATCGGGGGTCAGGGTTCTATGGGCACCCCTTCCTCGTTGGGAGGCTATCCCCAGCTGGGCCTCTGCCGTCTTCCATGGCCAGCGGTTGAGGTCCTCCCACTGTGTGCAACAGTGGGTGCTCCGAATGCCATAGACCCCTAGGGTCCGCACCTCCTTGGTGATGGCACACCATATACCCTTCTTTTGATAGGTGCTGACCTGCAGAAGCCATTTTTAAAAAAATCTCTTTATTAGTTTTGATACAGTCACTCAGAGCAAGATAATCACATGCAGCAACAAGTGAAAGATGTAGATACAGAGAGATAAGGGTTATACTAATCACAAATAGTGCAATTAAAATAACAACATTTAACTGTGCCACATAACGTTCTTTGCCCTCTTAGTGTGCAGTGCAGCGCTGAGTGGTATTGCTGATGAAGTGATGCAGTATACATCACAGATGACTGGGGCGGATGAGGAAGTCCCAATAGCATCATACAGGTGGACAGAGGAGCAGCAATGTGGTGCACCCCAAGGGAGCTGAAGAATTCACACCGACAGGGTGCTGAAAAACCTAAGAGCAGAGGGATTTTGTGTCTGTCTAGTGTGGCGATGGCCTCAGCGTATTCAGGGTGAGCGTGTGTAATTTTTAGCTTCAATGTGTACAATGAAGGCATCCCAAATTTCAAAGCCTCCATCTGCTAGCCCCCTGAACTGCAGAAGCTGCAATTTTCTTTTTTGACAATTTGACAATTTATTTTATTTATGATTTGGAACTCGACTGAGGTCCACATAAAAGAAGAAAGCAGAAAAATCACATTTACCATTTACATCTAACTGAGAACCACATAAAATGTACAATATTGGTGAGCAGAAGGTCAGATCTGCAATTTACACTTTACATCCAATCGAGTACCAAAAGGTGAGATAAATGAAAAATATAGTGAGATGTTGCATCAAAATCCTATGCCACCTGACATGCCTTACAACGAAAGTTTCTTAAAATAAGCTTAAAAAACAATTAAAAAAATTAAATATTTTAAAACAAAAACTTTCATTCGGAGGATCATACAGGGCTTGGAGAAACTCGGGCACTGACAATAGAGAAAACTGAAGACGAATTGGATCTAGCCATTTACGCCGAAATGAGGCAAGAGAAGGGCAGACAAATAATAGATGGTGTAAATCTTGGGAATCTGCCAGACAGAAGTTATACTCTTTTGCAGTACCGTACCATTTTGCCAATAGTGTATTCAAAGGGAGCAATTCCTGTCGGAGCAGCGTCCAAAAGCACCTAACACTATGAGGGATGTTCCAAGTGAAGTACGGTTGTGTTTTTTTTATTACTAGAGTGTTAACTATATTTGAAAAAAAACTTATTTTTTTACAGCACTCCAAGTCTTAGCGGGACCACTGAAGCAGGTCGTTCAGCCACTTGGTGTAGCTAGAGGCGGGTGGAGCCTTTCAGTGGGTTGCTATTAAACGTTTAAAAGTTATTAAGGCCAGATCAATAAATCTATGTAGTTGTTTGTCCCCTTTGGTGCGGCGACGCAGTCCAAGTAAGCAAACCTCTGGATCCGGTGTCAGAACATGGTCAGTAATTTCCACAACCATTTCTGTGATGCGTCGCCATGCTGACGCCAGCGGTGGGCAATCCCATTCCATATGATAAAAATCCACCAGTGGTTTTGTGCATTGAGGGCACACGGGGTCCGATGTAGGAAACATGCGTTTGATGTGAGAGTGGGACAAAATAGGAGTGGTGTAGATAGTTAAATTGGGTATAACGGAGCCTAGGTTTCCGAGAAACATTCTTAACAGTAGAAAGCGCTGCTTTCCAAGCTGACTGCGACAGGGGAGCAGGGAGTACTGCATCCTAGCGAGATTATGTGTTCCAAACTCGGGCAGGCCTCCAACAATAACATAGAGTATAGCTGTGATATCACTTTTTTGGTGACCCTAATAAAAAGGATCAGCATGAGAATCTGTGTCTTCTGGGGTTCGTCGTCTCCTGTGTCCCATGTGAGTCGCAGTGAATGTCGTATTGTGCAATATGTCAGAAAGGCACCAGCATGTATCCCCGTGTTCTCCGTCAGTTCGCCAAGCGTCAACAGTGTAGCGTCCGAGTAGAAATCACCCACTTTCTCAAGACCCCCTTCTGGCCATGGAGCCATGTTGTGGTGCACTAGCAGGTCACGGGCTCTAGGCAAAAGTAACAGTCGGATCAGAGGTGAGTATGGTGCATTAGGACCCCTTCCATGGACATAACGCATCCTTGGACATAACGCATCTAGCATGTCTTGGCAGTGTCCAATATGACGTTACCACGAGGTGTTGGGCATGCCTTATCCAATAACCAAGCCAGCAATAGTGTCGGTGCAAGTGTGTCCGTCATTACTTTTTTCTCTGCTGTGTGATGTTCTCCTATCCAACCGATAGGCCATTGCAGCTGGGTGGCAGTGTAATACATTTCAAAGTTAGGCATACCTAAAGCCCCATCATCCTGTGTGTATTGGGTTGTGGTTAATGCTACGTGGCGTCTGTCTTTTCCCCATAATAAATCGGTTGTTATACTCTGTAGGGACTTAAAGAATACTGACCTGCAGAGGCAATACACACAGGAAAACACCATTAGACAAACAGTCCAGCCTGTTACACATATGGCCCACTATACCTGTTTCCATCACCATTGGCACACACATAGCCCAGCACACAGTGTGTACACCGCAAAGAAGACATCTACCCCCCCTTACACGAGGCCTTCACACACACAACTCCATGCATTCATACCACATGCATCATGCCCACAGTGTACTCACCTGTTGGTCTGGAGGGCCATACAGCAGTCTGTACTGGGGTAGGACCCCATCCACCAGTCTCTCCAACTACTCCGAAGTGACGGCTTGGGCCCTTTTCCTGGTCACCCAGGCCATGGTAGGTTCCAGACATATGTTGCAGCAGCACATGCAGTGTAGGTCCTCTCCTATGGAAGGTCAGGTAGCAAGTGAGAAATATGGTAGAAAATGGTGGTCACGTCTGCGGTGGTGCATACTGTCACCGCCGGCGTAGATCACCATTGGCCACTGTACCCCATAGGTCCCAATATTAACCAATGAGGAATTGCACGGCGATCCCGACCGCCTCCCGTCATGGTGCACATCTGTGGAATTACCTCACTTCCACCTGTCCCTCCACACAGGACAGGCGGATGCCATTTCGGGGGGGGGCAGCCCTATGGATTCATGCTGCGTCACAGGAGAAATAGGCACATACTGGACAAATCACATTGACCCATTACAAGTTTACAGATTGCAAAATCCTGTTGTGGCTCCAATGTTCAGTTTGTGACAGCCTCCTCACTCCTGTGTCCCTTATATAACTACCGCTGCGGATGAATAGGAGATGGAGACATACCCCCGTGTACAGACCCATGGTGGACTTAGCAACACTGGTGGACATGCACATTATCCTCACCTATAGACTTGACAGGGCCACAGTCACAGAGCTGTGTGCCCAATTGGAGCCTGACCTGATATCTGCTATCCGTCAGCCCTCTGGGATCCCCCCTCTTGTGCAAGTTCTATCTGTACTCCATTTCCTGGAAACTGTTTTTTTCCAAGTGACAGTGGGCTTGGCAGCAGGAATGTCACAGCCAATGTTCTCAATAGTGCTGACAAGAGTGTTGTCTGCCCTGATAAAACACATGTGCAGCTACATTGTTTTCCCCCAGGTTGAGGATTTGGCCACTGTGACGGACGAGTTTTATGCAATGGGCCATATCCCCAACATAATTGGGGCGACTGATGAAACACATATTGCATTTGTCCCCTCTCCCGGCAGAATGAATAGGTGTTCAGGAATCGGAAGAGTTTCCACTCCATGAATGTTCAGATGGTGTGCTTGGCGGACCAGTACATCTCCTACATCAATGCTAAGTATCCTGGATCGGTGCATGATGCCTTTGTCCTGAGGAATAGCAGCATCCCAAATGTGATGCCCCAGCTACAGAGGCATAGGGTATGGCTAATAGGTGAGCCCTGGTTCCCACCCAGTAGATGTTGGTGTATGGGTATGGTGTGGGCCATATAGGATAGTGTGTGGCTAAATGTTGTCCTTCAATATTTGCAGGTGACTCTGGTTACCCAAACCTATCATGGCTGCTGACCCCTGTGAGGAATGCCTGGACAAGGGCAGAAGAACGTTATAATGAGGCATATGGGTGAACCAGAAGGATAATTGAAAGGACCTTTGGCCTCCTGAAGGCCAGGTTCTGGTGTCTCCATCTAACAGGTGGATCCCTGTGCTACTTCCCCAAGGAGGTCTGCCAGATAGTAGTGGCATGCTGCATGTTGCACAACCTGGCCCTCAGACGCCATGTCCCTTTTCTGCAGGAGGAGGAGACTGGAGATGCCCGTGTGGCAGCAGTAGACCCTGTGGACAGTGAGGATGAGGAGGCAGAGGATGAGGATGAGGACAAAAGAACATGAGTTATACGACAATACTTCCAATGACACACAGGTAGGACAGTGTAACTTTACATTTAAATGACTTTGGTTGTAGTCTGTGTGGCAATGGCATGCTGATATTTTCCACTTCTATGCCCACTTACTGTTCCCTCTGGCAATTCATTTTGCAGATGTTGGTGACTTGACATATACTCCTGGTGTGATCACTACAGCCAGCTAACGGTCATTAATCTATGCTTATTCTATGTACAGTTAATTTGCAATGTTTGTACCTGTTTCAAATAATAATACATATTTGATATACATGACATATTTCAAATTGATTTTTTTCAAAGGGTTTTTATTGGAGTGCTAACATAGAGGGGGAAAGTGCAATGGGATGGGGTGATGATGGAGAAAAGTCCAGGGTATTGTTTCAGTCTGTTTGTAGCACAGGTGCATTGTCCAAGGGGACATAGGAAGGGGAACAATGGCTGTTCAAGTTGGACAGGGTGACTGAGTGGGACACAAGGGGGACAATCAGGTGAGTCTCATTTCCTGGCGGGGGTCATGGCAAGTGTCTCTGGCTTCTGTCTGGATCGCAGGGAACGTTTGCGGGGTGGTTCACCTTCTGCAGGGAGAGGGGTGCTGATGACCTGTGAGTCCTGTGGCAGGGTCTCCTGGCCACTAGCGGCAGCGGAAGTGGAAGGCTGTTCAGATGTCTGGCTAGTGGCAGGGGCCCGCTGGTGTGAGACTGCCTTCCTCATAATGAAGGCCATGTCTGCCAGCACCTCTGCTATGGAGATCAGGGTGTTGTTAATGGCCTACAAGACCTCCCTGATTTCCCTGGTACTGTCCCTCCTGCAGCCACCTGTTCTCCTACACATTGTCCAGGATCTGGCCCATTGTGTCCTGGGAACATTGGTACGCTCCCAGGATCTCTGTGGCTTCTCCTCTATGGTTGGAATTGCCCTGCCAGCTTTCACTTGTGTATGTTAGTGTATGGAGGGATTGTTAGTTCTCTATGGTGTGCCTGTTTTAGTGATGAGTGTCCATGCAGGGCTGTGAGGAGTGTCCATGCATTGGTACAGCATGCAGGGCTTGGCATTGGGATGAGTGAGATGTGTTGGTGGAGTGTGTGGGATGTAGTGGAGTGATGGGAGTGAGGGTGAAAGTATGGGTGGCAAGCAGGTAGCGGGGTGATAATAGTAGAGAGTTGACTTACCAGAGTTCAGTCCTCCTCTGACTCCAGCCAGGCCCTCAGGATGCAGTATTGCCAAGACTTGCTCCTCCCATGCTGTGAGCTGTGGGGGAGGAGCTGGGGGTCCACCGCCAGTCCTCTGGATAGCGAGCTGGTGTCTTGCAGCTACGGAACGTACCTTCCCCCGTAGGTCATTCCACCTCTTCCTGATGTCATCCGTTGTTCTGAGGTGCTGTCCCACAGCATTGACCCTGTCCACGATTCTCCGCCAAATCTCCATCTTCCTGGCTATTGATATCTACTGCACCTGTGCTCCAGATAGCTGTGGCTGTACCCTGACAATTTCCTCCACCATGACCCTTAGCTCCTCCTCTGTGAAACGGGGGTGTCTTTGTGGTGCCATGGGTGTTATGTGAGGTGTGTTGGTGAGGGTGTGTTGGGTAATGTGTTGGGGTGTGTGATGTGGAGTGCGTGAGTGGTGTATAGGTGTGAAAAGTGTGTGACTCTAGTTGTGTCAGTGGTCTTGGTGTCTCTTTGCTGGCAAAGCTTTGTAGTAGTTAAGGGTTGTGGGTAATGTGGGTGTGTGTTTTATAGTGGTGTGGGTGTGGTGTGTGTATGGGTGTCAGGTGTGTGTTGTTTGAGTTGTCCAATGTGGTGTTGTTTTGTATGTGGGTGTCCATTGTGAGTGCGGCGGTATGTCCTGCCAATGGTTTACCGTTGTTGAATGTCTGCTGTGGTGATTTGTGGGTCATAATGTGATGGGCGTTGTTCTGTTGGTGTAACGGTGTGGGTTTTGGGACAGCCACTTTATCACTGACCTTAGGGTTGGCGGAATTGTGTGTGTGGCTGAATTCTCTCAGATTGGTGTGTGTGTGTCATAATATTGTGAACGGATATCCGCTGCTGCCGTGGTAAGCTGGTGGCCGTCAGCGTGGCGGTAAGTGGGATTTACCGCCAATGTCATAATGAGGGCCTTTTTTTAGGTGGTACCTTGGTTGCTTGGATATTGTTTTTTTAGGTAGAGCGTGCAAGCTCTTTGATCTGTTGTAAGTATTATGGGCTTTTAACCATGCCTACTGCATGCCCATCACTTTTACTTGTTGGTGGCCTTGCCTTTCAAAAATCCTTTATCATTGGTAAATGCTTTACGTTTGTCCCTCCTTGGGGAGGTTTTGTTACCGCTTTGCAGACTGAGCCTGTTACATGGATAATTGCACGATTGACAATACGTTTGACTACGAGCAAACTTCTTTTTCTTTTTGTGTCTCTCCTTTGCGCTCATGCTCATGGCGGCCATGGTCCTTTGAAGCGGCTCGCTTATGTTAACTGTTTTACTTTTTAATTTATGTGGCAAGAAAAGTCCGGATAGGAATTTACAACGTTAATAGCTCTAACTCGAGCAAATGTGAGACCCATTGCATTGCCTATGCTTGCTTTGTTCAGTTGTTTTCATGGTTTCACTTACACATTAATAAAAGCTCACCTGGGCTAAATAGAGTTCCCTGTGGTAGATTTAAAATAGCAAGGACCCCAGCTCCTAAATAAAAAGTAGATGCATCATTCCATGCTCCCAATATACTAGGACCGGGCGTAATCTCCTTTAGGCCTGCATAATCTTAAATCACTTAAGTAAATTTTATGTTAGGTGAAATTCCCAAAATAACGCTATTATGCCGTGTCATGTAATTACATAAAAATCACAGTAAAGCTAAAGCAAGAGGCACCGGATTAATCAATAATCAAGGAACTCACCAACCCCAAATCCTGCTCTGCCGACCCCCCTCCCTCGCACGACCTCTGCGACTCCCTTGCCACCTTTTTCCACCGAAAGATCGCAGACATCCATGAAAGCTTCACAATGCCGCCTTCCACCACCACCACCACGGCCAACGTCGATCGCAACGCACCCATCCGTTCCAACATCCTGAATGTCTGGACCCACACCAACGACAAAGAAACCACCAAGATCATGAGCACCATCCACTCCGGATCACCCGCCGACCCCTGCCCTCACCACGTCTTCAATAAAGCCAGCCAAATCATGGCCCCCCCAGCTGCGGACCATCATCAACAGCTCCTTCGAAACCGCCATTTTCCCAGAGAGCTGGAAACACGCCGAAGTCAACGCCCTGCTCAAAAAGCCCAAAGCTGACCCCGAAGACCTCAAGAACTACCGGTCCATCTCCCTGCTCCCCTTCCCTGCGAAGGTCATCGAGAAGATAGTCAACAGCCAGCTATCTCGCTTCCTGGAGGACAACAACCTACTTGACATCTCCCAGTCCGGCTTCCGCAAGAACCACAGCACCGAGACCGCCCTTATCGCTGCCACCGCCGACATCAGAGCAAAGCAAAACACAAATGATGGACGGAATGCAGAACCAATCAAACATTCACCCCCAGTCACAGATCTGGGTTTAATCCATTGTTCTTTTGCTCACCATGCCACCCCAGTTTAGACCCAGTCATATGCAAATCAGTCTTGACCCTGTTCCTCATGGGAACAGTCCAGCCCGAACTGCCAGGCCAAGTCCTCCCTGGACCGGAAACAAGCATCCTGTGACCGGTTTCAGGGTTTCACCCTTCATCAGCCAGGCTAACTTGAATCCAGTGGCATGGTGAGCCCGGGACCCATGTCTGGGCATACCCGATGCACTTATGGCGGCCATCAACTGTTCTTTTTGCATTTGTCGCCCCAAGTGGGAAGGGAATGCCCAGACGTGGGTCCCGTGCTAACTATGCCACCAGATTCAACCTAGCCTGGCTGAAGAGGGGTGATACCCCGAAACTGGTCCCAGGATGCTTGTTTCTGGTCCAGGGAGGACCTGGCCTGGCAGTTCGGGCTCGACTGTTCCCATGGGGAACAGGATCAAGACTGATTTGCATATGGCTGGGTCCAAACTGGAATGGCATAGTGAGCAAAAAAACTGATGGATTAAACCCAGATCTGTGACTGGGGGTGAATGCTTGATTTGCTCTGCATTCCGCCCATCAACTGTTCTTTTTGCATTTGTCGCCCCAAGTGGGAAGGGCATGCCCAGACTTGGGTCCAGTGCTAACTATGCCACCAGATTCAAGCTAGCCTGGCTGAAGAGGGGTGATACCCCGAAACTGGCCCCAGGATGCTTGTTTCTGGTCAAGGGAGGACCTGGCCTGGCAGTTCGGGCTTGACTGTTTCCATGGGGAACAGGATCAAGACTGATTTGCATATGGCTGGGTCCAAACTGGAATGGCATAGTGAGCAAAAAAACTGGTGGATTAAACATAGATCTGTGACTGGGGGTGAATGCTTGATTTGCTCTGCATTCCGTTCATCAACTGTTCTTTTTGCATTTGTCGCCCCAAGTGGGAAGGGTATGCCCAGACGTGGGTCCCGTGCTAACTATGTCACCAGATTCAAGCTAGCCTGGCTGAAGAGGGGTGATACCCCGAAACTGGCCCCAGGATGCTTGTTTCTGGTCCAGGGAGGACCTGGCCTGGCAGTTCGGGCTTGACTGTTCCCATGGGGAACAGGGTCAAGACTGATTTGCATATGGCTGGGTCCAAACTGGAATGGCATGGTGAGCAAAAAAACTGATGGATTAAACCCAGATCTGTTACTGGGGGTGAATGTTTGATTTGCTCTGCATTCCGTCCATCAACTGTACTTTTTGCATTAACCGACGACATCAGAAGCAGGCTCGACAAAGGTGAAACTGTTGCCCTCATCCTCCTTGACCTCTCCGCAGCCTTCGACACCGTCTGTCACCACACACTTCGCACACGCCTCCACAATGCTGGAATCCGCCACAAAGCCCTGGACTGGCCCATATCCTTCCTCTCGGGCAGGACCCAAAGAGTCCGCCTCCCACCATTCCTGTCAGAAGCCACCGAGACCATCTGCGGAGTCCCCCAGGGATCCTCACTCAGCCCCACCCTCTTCAATGTCTACATGGCTCCGCTCGCCAACATTGTCCAATCCCACGGCCTCAACATCATCTCCTACGCGAATTAAGCTGATCCTCTCTCTCACGAAGGACCCCGCAACCGCCAAGACCAACCTCTACACCGGTCTCCACGCCATCGCCAACTGGATGGAGGCAAGCCGCCTCACGCTGAACTCGGAGAAGACCGAGATCATCATCTTCGGCTCCAACAAAGCAGCTTGGGACGACTCCTGGTGGCCTGCCACGTTGGGAACCACCCCAACGTCCACCACCCATGCACGCAACCTCGGCTTCATACTGGTCTCATTGCTCACTATGACCCAGCAAGTCAACGCCATCTCATCCTCACGCTTTAACACCCTTCGCATGCTTCGCAAGACCTTCAGATGGATTCCCATTGAAACAAGAACGGTCACCCATGCCCTGGTCAGCAGCAGACTGGACTACGGTAACGCACTCTACGCAGGAACAACTACCTAGCTCCAGAGAAAACTCCAGCGTATCCAGAACGCCTCAGGACAACTCATCCTCAACCTCCATCACCATGAACACATCTCAGCCCACCTCAGAGACCTCCACTGGCTCCCTGTCAACAAAAGGATCACCTTCAAACTCCTGATCCACGCCCACAGGGCTCTACACAACGCCAGACCTGCCTACCTCAACGAGCACCTCAACTTCTACACTCCGACACGCCAGCTCCGCTCCGCCAACCTCGCCACCGTCCCCCGCGTCCACCGTGCCACAGCCAGGGGCAGATCCTTCTCCCACCTTGCCGCAAAGACATGGAACTCCCTGCCCATCAACCTACATCTGACCCAGGACCTCCTGACCTTCAGGAAGCACCTCAAGACCTGGCTCTTTGCCCCCCGCCGAGCGCCTTGAGACCCTACCGGGTGAGTAGCGTGCTTTACAAATTACTGATTGATTGATTGATTGATTGAATAATGCATAACGACGAGAACACGAGTGACTGCTGTTTGTGTGTGTTATTTCTGCTATATTTTCGGTATGAAATGCGTCTTCACATTCAAAATGAACATGTGGACGCATTTCACTCTCAAATATGGCGCCAAATGTCGGTTTTGCAACTTGCCTAATTATGCATAATTTTGTATAATATTCACAAATTTCTGCAAAGTTCTGCAACTTTATCACACATCGCAAACCCCTATTAAATCAAAAGATTAAACATGGAAGCTACTATCATTATGAAATAATAGGAAAGCGAGCAATGGTGATATCAAATAAACATTCCTAAAAGTATGCTTTGCACAAAGAAATGACTGTGTTTTTGTCAAAGCCCAGCTCACCTGAGTTCTTGTTCAGTTCTGATGGAGGTTGAAGACAATCCGACCCCACCCTGAAACTGCTTGTTCCAGCACACTAGTTTTTAAAACAGTGCACTAAGAACAGAAGCTCAAGGGAAGGGGGAAGTGGATAAAATAAAAAAAAGAGAGACAACACCGTTCTTGCGTTTCCACTGTTGAAGTGCTGCACAAATCTGCGGCCCTTTCTGACTTCTGTAGAAACTGGTGCCTAATGAAACATAAACAAAGAACAGATAAGTGCAACCTATTCCTAAATGGGTTCCTGACTATCCCTTTATTTATTAGAAATTCTCTTCTAAAAGTACCTCTTGGATCCTGGTCTCTAGTTTCCAGGTTTGGAATGTGTTACTGCTCTGGGATGTGTTTTCTATTACTGTAAAACTTTTTTCCCATATTTCCAGAATCTTTTATAAAACAAATACTGTACTTTTACATAAAAATACAGCATGTAATTTGTGCAAGTCCTTGATTTACTGTTTGCCTTGCTGTTAATGGTTTCCACTGTTCGATTCTTAAAAGTTCCATGAGAAAAAACAATGTTTGCTTCACAAAGTTCTGCAAAATATTCTTGTAACAAAGAGTTTGAATCACAATGTTCGTGGAAGGTATTTCGTTTCAAATTGTCTATACACGAATCCAGAAATTGTTGTCAAAGTTCTTTCAGGTAATAAAAGGTTTTGCACTTACTTGTTGCTGGCAAGAGATACTGATCAGTCTAACCTTGTCTACTTTCTCTTTTGCAGGTTACTCATAGGAGAGAGGCTGAAGCAAGGAGGAAGCGGAAACCGGAAGAAGGAAGAGCCAGAAGCTGCGCCCATTGAAGTCAATGAAAGTCTGTAAAGAGCAGGAGTGCCAGCGCCGAGGGATCTGTTCTCAGGTAAGCGGGAGGTAGACGAGCACAAGCACTGGGTGAGGCTCGGGGGATGCCTTTTATAGACAGGGCTGGGTGTGGTTTGAAGGGCTGGGTGTGGTCCTCACATGCTGCACATGTTCTTGGAAGGTGTGCAGAGCTGGGTGTGGTTTGAAGAGCTGGGTGTGGTCCTCACATGCTGCACATGTTCTTGAAAGGTGTGCAGAGTTTCAGTTATTATGCAAATGAGTTGGATTAACACATGGCCTAGGGAGGAGTGTTTTAAAGAAGCCTTGGTAAAAGCAAGGCCCAATGTGTAAACAAAACAGCACATTAAACAACATACACAGAAGCCTGGGGGGGGGGAAGGTGAGATAACAAGAAAGGCTTTCAATAGTAAGTTTAAAAGGGAGCTATTACAGAACCCACTAGTGCAGTGAGAGGGGACATGCTCTTTGCTGTGTACAAACCCTAACAGTTTTGTTTTAGTGATGTGAGAGCATTCATGTATGTGGCACTATTTTAACTTGAACTATGCAAAATAAATTTTACATTCTCATATATATGTTTTTTTTGTTTACTACATCTGATATACATGTTACATGCAGGGTGGGGTGGGAAAATGTAAAAATGATTTTCCAAATACGATTAGTGTTTACATATACTTATTCGGTATCTTACATGAAACTGGATACATTTTGTGTTTTGACTAGTGGCTCGTAGACAAAAACTATACCAAATTTTGCATTTTGCACTGGTGAAATGATATGAAATTATTACAAGATTTTGGGTGTCATTATGACCCCGAAGGTGAGTGGAGATGTGGCAGTAGTACCGCCAACAGGCTGGCAGTACATACCGCCACATTATGAGAATGGCAGGTTGGCTGCAGCCAACCCGCCACTTCTCCACTCATACCGCCATGGCGGTATCAGCCGCTGGGCTGGAGATGTCAATCTCCAGCCCGACGGCTGGCACAGTACCGGCGGCGGCATTATGAGCCTGCCTACCACCATGGTTTTCGTGGCATTAGCAACGCCACGAAAACCATGGCGGTAGGCCCTACCGGTGACAGGGAATGCCTTCCCTGTCAGCGGTAGGCAGCACCCCCCAACACACACCTGACAGCCCCCACCCCCCTCCATTCAAACCCCCCTATCCCCTCTGATCAACACACACCCACCCCCTCCGATCATCACACACACACACCCATAAACGCACCACACATACACCCAATCACTCACACTGGCATACACGCATACTTCCAGACATGCTCGCACAAATTCTTACACACAATCACACTGACATGCAGACACGCACTCACTTCACCATTCTTACACACATTCACTCACACGCATACACCACAATACACACAGATGCATTCACACACACATTCATTCACACAACCAAATACACGCACACACACACAACACCCCCCACACCCTTTCCCTGTCGGAAGGGCGACTTACCTTTGTCGAGGAGGTCTTCTGGCAGGAAAACGGGAAGGGGCGCTGCTACCGCTAGGAGCGCCCGCCAGCAGAACACCGCTAGGCCGTATCACAGGTCATGATACAACTGGCGGCTTTCAACTGGTGTGGCGGTGTTGGTGATAGCAGCACCAGCTTACCACCCTCCACCAGCATGATCACTGCCAGATTTCCGACCTTCTTGTGGTGGAAGTCCGGCAGTGATCATAATATGGTGGACGAATGTTAGCCGCGGTGACGGTATTTTGGCAGCCGTCATCGCTGCGGTAGGCAGTTTGTACCGACAATGTCAAAATGACCGCCTTTGACTGTGTAATTAACATTTCACCAAGGCCTAAAGTGGATATAGGTGCCAACTTTGTGACTGTTTCAAGAATCTATGTCCATCCTACAGGGCACAAGTATGAATTCCAAGAGAAGCATCACAGCCTTTCATCCTTCTTAGATGTATAAAATGTGCATCAGTGAACTGACTTCAGAAGTTTTCTGTAGCAAGTCATAAAGTGAAAGTCACTGTATACATGTACAATCAAGAAACAGCTTTTCATAGGCGCTAAGGTCACAAAAGTAATGAAGTACAGCATATAACAAGCCTATAGGTCTATTGTTGAGCCTTTTGATTTTGTCAATGCTTGTTTTGTTTTTGAAAATCTTTTGGTGGAGGAACTACTAGGTCATCACCAATTAGAAAAGGAAACATTGGTTAGCAGCAAAAACATTATTTTGGTCCCAAAAAACACACACTACCAGAGCACTCCCAGGCATGGAGGAATACAACTTACCATGCAGAGGTGGGTCTTATGATAGAGCAGAATATTGTCACTCACAATAAAGATAGCCAATGACTAAAACGTGCTGGCCCCCTGTTCCATGCTGTATGCTGTAGGGAGTGCAAGAAACGCGAATGAACCAACAAAAGACCAATGGATAAAATGGACTGGCTAAAAGCCCTTTACAAGTATGCAGATTATATATAAGCTTAATAAAGCCAACAGGTCTTGCATAGCGCCAAACGGAAAAAAGTCTGATCAGAATTGAAATATACACTTTATACATAATGCACGGTTGTTTCATATTTTCTGGAGTATTGGTGAACATACAGAACTAGGGGCTTGCAAAGACCTACTATAAGGTATATTCCAATGTACCTTAAATAATGTATTTCAACACCTTTACACAGATTTGAGCAGGGCACAGGGTCAAAAACCCACACTCTACTCTGATAACCCCACAGAGACTACTCTAGCTAAAAGATACTCCACACAGGAGCAACCCCATTGACCTTGTCAGTGAACTGCTCTGCCTCCATGCAGCTCCTCCATCAAGTGCGGCCGGGGTCAGTCTGAACCGTGACCCCGGTTAGGAGTTTGAGGGTCTCCACCACCTGGAGGCTCCTGCCTGCGCCTCATCCCTGGTGTCTAGTGGGAGAGCTTTGCTCTTCTGCTAGGCTGCCCACTGGCCCTCTGCCTCTCTTTCACTGTCTCTTTCTCTGCACTTTCATTGTGCCATTGCAGTTCTCTGTATTTTTCCTCTCATTTTTCCTTTTTCTTGCCTTCTCTCTCTTTTCTCTCTCTCTCACTCGTTCCCCAACTCTCTCTCTCCCCTCCTCCCCACTGCTGCTGCCCCTGCGGCCCCACCCCCCTTTTTCGCGCCGTTTTTCGGCTCCCACCTCCCAGCTGTCCTCTCCTCCCCCTCTCCCTACTTAATGGCGGCCGCTGTGCGACCGCTCCACTGGTGTGCAAAAGGCAAGCCCGTCTGCGCCTGTCCACGACCTGACCGCGACCAGCACCAGAACCCCTGGACCTCCTACCCGGCACCTCTACATCACTAGCCAACACCCACGCACTCTTCAGCTGCCTCCGCTGCTGCCAATCCTACACCACCACCAAGTCCTTGGACCTGACAAAACCCACCAACAACAACACTCCGACACCGAAGACCCTAAAATGCATCCTCCTCAACATCCGCTCCCTCCATAAACACGCTACCGAAATCTGGGACCACCCTGACAGCACCACCCCAGACGTAGCCTTCCTCACCGGGACCTGGACCAACACCACCTCAGGTCTGGACATCGCCATTCCCCAAGGATACAAGATCACCAGGAAAGACTGCCTCAGCCGCCCGGTGGGGTGGAATTGCCTTCGTCCACAAGTCTAATATCCGTCTGAGCACACACTCCAAAGTCCCCACAAGCCTGATGGAACACCTTCATTTCCAACTACAGAGCAGCCCGACATCCACCCTCAGGGGAACTCTCATCTACCGCTCACCTAGACCCCGCGCACCTTTCGCCAACTCCATCCCTGACTGCATCACCACACATGCCATCACTGCCACCAACTACACCCTGCTGGGAGACCTCAACTTCCACCTTCACAACCAACAAGACCCCAACACCGCATCCCTCCTAGACATCCTGCACAGCATAGGGCTATGACAGATCGTGCCGGAACCAGCGTACTCAGCAGGACATACCCTGGACCCCATCTTCACAACAGGAACCTCCGTCACCTTCAGCCACACCTCCGAACTTCCATGGACAGACCATCGATGCATCCATTTCACCTTCAACACACCCACTGTCCTCAGACCCCAGCACAATCCATCTCACAGAAGCTGGGCAAGAATCACTGACGATTAGCTCACCGCCAACCTCGCCAACTTCGCTCCCACCATCACACACAACGACGACCTGAACATCGCAGCACGCACTTTTCACAAATTGATCACCGACTGCACCAACACCATAGCCCTCCTCAAAAAAAACAACAGCACCCGCACTAAGCCAGCTGGTTCAATGCAAAACTCAGAGAATCCAGAAGCAGTTGCCGACGCCTTGAGAATATCTGGAGAAACACCAAATCCACAGAAGCCCAAAGCAACTTCAGAGCCGCCAACACCACACACCACCAACTCATCAGAAGCACCAAAAAGAAAGCAATACAAGACAGAATCTCCCCACGCGCACACAACAGCAAGGAACTCTTCAGCATCATTAAGAAGTTCGCCCAACCCAACAGTGAAACAACAGACATCCCACCCTCACAGGACCTCTGTGACAGACTCAACACTTACTTCCACCACAAAATTAAGCCCACATATGAGGGAGGACAACCTATGCGCAGAACCCCCTCCACAGAAACTCGACATCAACAAACCAATGATCACCAACTGGACCCCCCTCACCACCGAAGATACACTGAAGATAATGAAGTCCATACACTACGGGGCACCCGCGGACCCATGCCCCCACCACATTTTCAAAAGAGACACTGACATCATCGCCCCCAAGTTCCGCCTCACCATCAACCTCTCCCTAGCTGACGCCTCCTTCCCCGACGACTGGAAGCACGCCGAGATCAACCCTCTCCTCAAAAACCTCTGGTTGATCCCACCAACCTCAAGAATTTCAGGCCAATCTTCCTGCTCCCATTTCCAGCGAAAGTCATTGAGAAAGCAATCAACAGCCAACTCATCACTTTTATCGAAGACCACAACATCCTTGACGCCTCCCAATCTGGATTCAGAAATACCATAGCACCAAAGCGGTCCTCCTGGCCGCAAAAGACAACATCCGCTCCCTGCTGGACAAGGGAGAAATGGTGGTACTCATCCTGCTAGACCTCTCAGCGGCCTTCGACACAGTCTCCCACCACACCCTGATACGCAGACTTCATGAAGCCGGCAGCAGAGACAAGGCCTGCAACTGAATCCAATCCTTCCTCTCAGGCAGAACTCAACGAGTGAGATTTGCCCCCTTCCTCTCGGACCCAACACCTACCACCTGCAGAGTTCCCCAGGGGTCCTCCCTCAGGCCCACGATGTTTAACATCTACATGGCCCCGCTAGCCGACAACCTCAAAAGCCATGGAATCAACATCGTGTCCTATGCCGACTTCACCCAACTCATCCTCTCCCTATCCAACAAACCCAACACAGCCAGACACAATTTCCGCAAAGGCATGGGAGCAGTCATCAACTAGATGAAAAACAGCTGCCTTCAACTCAACGCAACCAAGATAGAAGTACTCATCATGGGCCCTCAACCAGACGCGTGGGACGACTCCTGGTGGCCACACACCCTCGGAAGCCACCCACCCCACGCACCATGCCAATAACCTCAGGATCATCCTGGACTCCAAACTCAACATGGACTGCCAAATCGACTCAGTCACATCCACCTGCTTCTGCACCCTCCGCCTCCTACGCAAGACCTTCAAATGGATCCCTCATTACCAGCAGACTGGACTACGGCAACGCGCTCTACACCGGGATCAACAATAAACTCACCCGTAAACTACAGAACATCCAGAACGCCGCTGCCAGACTGGTCCTCGACCTGCCTCAACACTGCTGCATCTCTCAACACCTGCGCACACAACACTGGCTTCCCATAAAGAAACGAATCATCTTCTAGATTCTCACCTACGCACACAAAGCCCTCCACAACACCGGAACAGCCTACCTGAACAGGCGACTCAACTTCCACGTACCTCACAGGATCCTATGCTCAACCCAGCTCTCTCTTGCAGAAGTACCCCGCATCAAGAAAACCAGAACAGGGGGACGCTCCTTCTCCCACCTCACGGCCACAGCCTGGAACGCCCTTCTGCTCCACCTAAGATAAACTACTCCCCTCCTCAACTTCACAAAGGAGCTGAAGACATGGCTTTTCGAAGAACCGCCTCACTGATGGACGCTACATGCTCCCCGCAGCGCATTGAGAACCTTTGTGGGTAAGTAGTTGCACTTCATAAACACCTGATTGATTGGTTGATTGATTGATTGTCAGGTTTGGACAGCAGAGTGAAAGACAGGCTGCTACAGAACCTATCTGCAGGGAAATGTCTGAGCCCACATGACACAACGCTTACACAATAGGACTAAGCTTGCCTCTTGTACTTTCTTCCACGGAGTACCTTTATACTATGGGCAAGCCTAATATCAGGCAGACAGACTGACAAAAGTTCTAACAGGCCAAGTAAGTGGAAAACGTGCTACATAAGAACATAACACAATATATATTTTGAAGTGTTGAATTCTGTATCCAGGGCCGGTACGATCAGAAAGTGAGGTAAGACAGACATGGCGTCACCAAGCACTGGGCAGTAAAGTGTATTCTGCAACTGCGAGCTGCATTTAGAGCTCTTTTGCTGGAGGGTGGGGAAGTGCTTTGTGGTAGGATAAAAGTGCCACTCGAATGTAGTGCCAACAATCCTCGAACCGTTCCTCTCTGCACCGTTATATCCTTAATATTCATTAGAAACACTGTATGAAGTTAGTAAAAATAACTAAGTAGGGTTATGTATTGCACATCTCCTACTGAAAACATGTTTTCATGTGAAATACAGTGTCGAGAGTATGGATTTGCTTAATTTGGTTGGGTTTTCTTTTTTGAAGTCAGATTATCAGAGGACTTGTTTAGTATTACATATGGAGGGATATATTTTATTCAGCTGTTTTAGGCCTAGAGTTTAGGCATGATTAACCCCTGTCCACCTTTCCAACTGATTTGCAACAATTTAGCTACTGTTAAAAACCAGAAAACCGAAAGATACCAAAGTTCACAGAATCAACCTGATCGAAGCCCCTTAGTACAACAATGGTCATAAAACCAAGGCTGGTAGAAATCTAGCAACTACTGCTGAGGAGCTATAAGGTTGGGAGGGATATTATTTTGGCCCAGTAGGTGCTAGTACTTTGTTTTTATGTGTATCTTTTTTTTAACTGAACTATTGACTCACCTGTTAAATAATGTATTTCTTCTAGTAAAATAATGCACAGACTGGACATAGATGTTAAGCTTTATTTACTTTGTCCTACTAAATCTCGGTTTCTAACATTCCCCAGCTTCCGGAGTAATCGTTCCTTCTTCACGCTTGCTACCTGTAGAGAACGACATATACCTAAAGAGTAAGGAACGGATGAGTGGCCCATTGGAGTGAGATATTTACTGCTCCCGGTATGACTCACCAGGCCAGGGTGACGCAGATTCTGCATGTATCAGTACTTACTGCGCATTGCAGCCTGCAAATTTCAGCAGGCTTACTGGGGGAAATTGCTGGAGGTGCAGTAATTGCTACAGTTCTTAGGCTTTGGATATGTGCAGTAACATGAGTCATTGTATACATCGGAATTCACGCACCCACCCACCCCTTCTCCAACCCACTCCACACCCCTGTAATCACAGGTTAACTTAAGCAATACAATTGGAGTGTTTCAGCACTATGCACTCGGTGGCCAGTAGTAAATGATCAAACTACCCATGTTACAGCCCAATAAACACTCACTACTGCAAAACTACAAAATGCTCACATGCTGAAGGGATTTTTATTGTTGCAGTTTTATATAGTGCGAACGTGACCCAGAAGTATTAGTGTGATTTACACGAGCACTACACAAGGATGCTTTCATTTTTTGTAGGCATGGGGGGAGTAAATGATTTGCCCAGAATCACATGATGTTGGTCAATGCTAAGATTCAAACCTGGTTCCGCAGTTCCAAAGTCAGCAACTCTGGCGGGTTATTTCTGTCTCACAGATTAAAATGAAGATGCCAATCAGGGGTCCTATGTTTTTTCTTAGGAGCACATAGCTTGCGCTGTCAAATGCCAAGTCTACCTAGTCTTGTTTCCACTTTATGCCACTTACTTCCACCACATATCCTGACTATTTCACTCTTGCTGGTTATTTTTCATTCAGGCTTACTATCCTTGTTTGTCTTGCAGTTTTTTTAAAGTTCTCTTCCTCCTTTTTCTGTCTCTCTCTCTCTCTTGAACTAGATTAAAGGCTGATGATGTTAAATACTCCTAGGTCCCCTAAAATCAGTTTATGTATTGTAATTGCATTTTATAGTGCTTACTACCTCTGAAAAGACGTTGTGCAGTCTACTGTGCAACCACTGACACAAATTAAGCGCAGTGCCCATCGGTGCCTAATTTCTAAAAAAAAAATGAGTGCCTGCAAACGAAGCTCTGCTGAGAAGCCAGTGGCCAGTGCTATTAAATGTTTGTGTTCTGAATACCAAGGCTGTGTACCCCTAAATCCACCTCATACTTCTCTAATCCACTACCAGACACTTCCTGCCCGTTTATCTCACTTTTGCAGGTCCCTGCTTTCTCCCTTTGTGATGTTTTTTCTGTCTTTCTCTTCCTTCATCTTTCAGATTTGTGCTTTTCCCTCCCTTGCTCTTGGGAATTGTCTGATGTGGAAAAATATGTGCCGGTCCCTAAAAATATGTGCTGGTGGGTCCTACCAGAAACCACCAGCTCAAATTAGGCACTAGCACCCACCCTACTTTAGAGCGCACTAGCAATTAAACGTTGCAGCTTCACATACCAAAGCTGCATAGCCTCAGTCCACCTCATGACTCTTTAATCCGCTACAAGACACTCTCTGCCCCATTATCTCACTCTTGCCGGTCCCAGTTTTCTCCATTTGTATCCCTTTTCCCATCTTTTTTTTTTCCTCTGTCTTTCCGATTTGTATGTTTTCCCTGTCTTGCTCGTGGAAATTGTCTGATGCAGAAAAATAAGTGCCAGTTACCAAAAACTTGTGCCAGTAGTCCCCACCAGAAGACATCAGTGAAAACTAAGCACTGGTGCCAACCAGGTTCACAACCCCCTTACGGCACAAAGGCCTTTAGCCACCCTGTTGCGTATCTGAGCCCAGGCTGAGCCAGCTTGTCAGACATACACACAACTCTTGAGCTGCTGTGGGCTGGATGGACAGTAAGTGGCATCTCCTCTCAGGTACATCTATGAATTTCACAGGTCCTTAAAAGACCATTCACTTCTTAACTAGGCTTTGTTGGTTTTTTTTCCACCGGTTCCTACAGCCCCTGCATTTCCACTCTATCTATTCCTTGCATTTCCAAATTACTGTTGCTGCTACAGTGTGAGAATGCATTTTTGAAAAGTAAAATTAGGCTTTGTTTTTTTTTTGTTGCAGTTTTACATAGCATGGACTTGACGTGAAGGTATTGAAGCACTTTAGATGAGTACCAATTACGTTCATCTTTGTAGGCACGGGGAGATTAAGGCCCTCATTATGACCCTGGCGGTGAGTAATAAAGTGGCGGTAATACTGCCAACAGGCTGAAGGTAATTACCACCAAATTATGACTATGGCAGTGAGAACTCACATAGACAGCCAATGTACCACACAAACCACCAGGGCGGAAATAACCCTCACCACAACGGTAGCCGTCAACAGCCAGGTGGAAGACAAAGTACTGCCCACCATATTTTGACACATCAATCCGCCACGTTTTCCGGGTCGGTACCAACACCATCAAAAGCCTGGCAGAAACAGAACACAGAAGAGAAAGGACTCACCATCGGAGACACAGGGAAGAACCCCACCATGGAACCAGATCTGCAAGTCTTCCCAAAGCTCATCTACATCATGCCCCACCTGGAACACCAACACCGACGAAGACGACGACGTTGAGAACAGCCACCTAGCAAACAAGGGAGGGAGGGAGGAAAACGAGAGTGACACACACACATGCACGACACACATACCATACACACAACCAGCTGCACACAAAAAAGAATGACACATGATACACAACACAATAATGCAAGGACAACAAGAATGCACTAATGAGAATGTATTGATATAAACAGCTACTAAATAATCCAATTGTATGTGAAACAGATATGTACAAATGTACACAAAGGGCCACTGCCCAGTCCAATGTAACAAGTGCCCGCATGGCCACAGGGCACGGTCCAAGGCCAAGCTTGAATCCAGACTTTATCCGGATAGAACTCTGCAGGGGCATCAGTTTGTAAGTGGGCAGGCACCTCAGGGGGATGGGGTTTGGGGGCACCTCAGCGGAATACGGGAACAAGCCCATTGGTTCTGGAGGGGGCTCCATGCCCATATCTCTGTGCTGGGAGTGCAAGGCCACAGTCTTTCAGGTGGATGACTTTCTCACTGGTTTTCAAAGGGGCTGCATGCCCATTTCTCTGTCCTGGGGAGTGCAAGGCCACAGTCTCTGGAGTGGGTGACTTTCCCACTGGTTCTGGAGGGGGCTCCATGCCCATTTCTCTGTGCTGGGGAGTGCAAGGCCACAGTCTTTCAGGTGGGTGACTTTCCCACTGGTTCTGGAAGGTGCTACATGCCCATTTCTCTGCCCTGGGGAGTGCAAGGTCACAGTCTCTGGAGTGGGTGACTTTCCCACTGGTTCTGGTGGGGGCTCCAATCCCATTTCTCTGTGCTGGGGAGTGCAAGGCCACAGTCTCTGGAGTGGGTGACTTTTCCACTGGTTCTGGAGGGGCTCCATGCCTTTTTCTCTGAGCTGGGAAGTGCAAGGCCATGGTCTCTCAGGTGGATGACTTTCCCACTGGTTCTGGTGGGGGCTCCAATCCCATTTCTCTGTGCTGGGGAGTGCAAGGCCGCAGTCTCTGGAGTGGGTGACTTTTCCACTGGTTCTGGAGGGTGCTCCATGCCTTTTTCTCTGAGCTGGGAAGTGCAAGGCCATGGTCTCTCAGATGGATGACTTTCCCACTGGTTCTGGAGTGGGCTACATGCCCATTTCTCTGTCCTGGGGTGTGCAAGGCCACAGTTTCTGGAGTGGGTGACTTTCCCACTGGTTCTGGTGGGGGCTCCAATCCAATTTCTCTGTGCTGGGGAGTGCCACACCACAGTCTCTGGAGTGGCTGACTTTCCTACTGGTTCTGGAGGGGGCTCCATGCCCATTTCTCTGTGCTAGGGAGTGCAGGGCCACAGTTTCTCAGGTGGGTGACTTTCCTACTGGTTCTGGAGAGGGCTACATGCCCATTTCTCTGTCCTGCGGAGTGCAAGGCCACAGTCTCTAGAGTGGGTGACTTTCCCACTGGTTCTGGCGGGGGCTCCAGTTCCATTTCTCTATGCTGGGGGGTGCAAGGCCACAGTCTCTGGAGTGGGTGACTTTTCCACTGGTTCTGGAGTGGGCTCCATGCCTATTTCTCTGTGCTGGGGAGTGCAAGGCCACAGTCTCTCAGGTGGGTGACTTTCCCACTGGTTCCGGAAGGTGCTACATGCCCATTTCTCTGCCTTGGGGAGTGCAAGGTCACAGTCTCTGGAGTGGGTGACTTTCCTACTGGTTCTGGTGGGGGCTCCAATCCAATTTCTCTGTGCTGGGGAGTGCAAGGCCACATTCTCTGGAGTGGGTGACTTTTCCACTGGTTCTGGAGGGGGCTCCATGCCTATTTCTCTGAGCTGGGAAGTGCAAGGCCATGGTCTCTCAGGTGGATGACTTTCCCACTGGTCCTGGGGTGTGCAAGGCCACGGTTTCTGGAGTGGGTGACTTTCCCACTGGTTCTGGTGGGGGCTCTAATCCCATTTCTCTGTGCTGGGGAGTGCCACACCACAGACTCTGGAGTGGGTGACTTTCCCACTGGTTCTGGAGGGGGCTCCATGCCCATTTCACTGTGCTGGGGAGTGCAAGGCCACAGTTTCTCAAGTGGGTGACTTTCCCACTGGTTCTGGAAGGGGCTCCATGCCCATTTCTCTCTGATGGGGAGTGCAAGGCCACAGTCTCTGGAGTGGGTGACTTTCACACTGGTTCTGGTGGGGGCTCCATGCCCATGGCACTGTGCTGGGGAGTGCAAGGCCACAGTCTTTCAGGTGGATGACTTTCTCACTGGTTTTCGAGGAGGCTACATGCCCTTTCTCTGTCCTGGGGAGTGCAAGGCCACAGTCTCTGGAGTGTGTGACTTTCCCACTGGTTCTGGAGGGGGCTCCATGCCCATTTCTCTGTGCTAGGGAGTGCAAGGGCCACAGCCTCGCAGGTGGGTGACTTTCCCAATGGTTCTGGAGGGGACTACATGCCCATTTCTCTGCCCTGGGGAGTGCAAGGTCACAGTCTCTGGAGTGGGTGACTTTCCCACTGGTTCTGGTGGGGGCTCCAATCCAATTTCTCTGTGCTGGGGAGTGCAAGGCCACAGTCTCTGGAGTGGGTGACTTTCCCACTGGTTCTGGAGGCGGCTCCATGCCTATTTCTCTGAGCTGGGAAGTGCAAGGCCATGGTCTCTCAGGTGGATGACTTTCCCACTGGTTCTGGAAGGGGCTCCATGCCCATTTCTCTCTGCTGGGGAGTGCAAGACCACAGTCTCTGGAGTGGGTGACTTTCCCACTGGTTCTGGTGCGGGCTCCATGCCCATGTCACTGTGCTGGGGAGTGCAAGGCCACAGTCTCTCAGGTGGGTGACTTTCCCACTGGTTCTGAGGGGGGCCCCTCGTACAGCAGATCCTGGAGGGTGGCCTACTTGCCCTCCACTGGTGGTGAGAGCTGAACTGTGTTGGCAGGTGGAGATGCCTCTTGGGCAGCCTCTGCTGGTGGTGAGGGCTGAACTGTGGTGGCAGGTGAAGGTGCCTCTTGGGCATCCTCTGCTGGTGGTGAGGGATGCTCTTCCTCAGCGGGCCCCGTGACCACTGATGGTGGTGGAGGTGTCATCCCGACAGCATGCGCTGGAGGTGAGGGCTTCTGCCCCTTCATGGCATGAGGCATGAGACCCTTACCCTTCCTGGCAGGAGTTAAGGGCATCTTCCCCTTCATGGCAGGCTGTGCGTGTTCCTTAGCCTTCGGTGCAGGAGTCGAGGGCTTCTTCCCCTTCATGGCAGGAGGTGCAGGCTCCTTGCCCTTCATGACAGGAGGTGTGGGATCCTTCACCTTCTTGGCTGGTGGAGTAGGATCCTTCAGGGACTTGCCACCACAACTAGGTGGTCCCACCACTGTCCACGTGGACTGTTTGGCTGAGGTGCTGGGCTGGGTCATTGGGACCCTGCTCTTACAGGCAGGATGGGGGAGGGAAGAGGTCAAGTTGGACAAGGAAAAGCTTCTTAGAGATGGTAGGGCGGGAGAAGGGGTGGCAGTGGGGGTTGAGGGAGTGATTGTAGGTGTATGTCTGCTGGATTTGGGTGCAGGTGCATGGGCAGTGTGCTGATATGAGGTGGATGGCTATTAGGTGTGTGAGTGCTTGCATTTGTGTCCTTTGGGGGGGACAGACAGGGTGTGAGAGGACACAGGGGATGCGTGCATGGATGTTGTGGAGGTGTCTGCTAGTGTGGTATGTGTGCTGCTTGGTGTGGTGATGCTGGTGGTGGATGTTGATGCAGTGCATGCAGGTGTGAATGTGGACGTGACTGTGAGGGAGGTTGAGGAGGAGGAGGAGGGGGAGACAGTGGATGTTGTTGTGTCTGCAACTGTCTGGTGTTTGTGTGAGTGCTTGTGGGATGAAGTGTGGTGCCTGTGTTTGCCTGTGCCACTCTTGGGTGTTGTCTTGTGTGCATGCTCATCTGTATGTGTGCATGGGATGGGTTGGGGTTGAGGGCACTGGGACTGGAAGTGGTAGTTGGAGGGGGGACGGTAGGAACCGGGACAATGGCTGCCATCAGAGAGGAGGCCAGAGCCTGAATGGATTTCTGTTGGGCTGCCAGTCCACCGTGGATGCCCTCCAGGAATACACTGCATTGCTGCATCTGGGATGCCAGCCCTCGATGGCATTCACAATGGTTGACTGCCCGACAGAGATGGATCTAAGGAGGTCCATAGCCTCCTCCCTCAGGGCAGCAGGGCTCACTGGGGCAGGGCCTGAGGTGCCTGGGGCAAAGGAGATGCCCACCCTCCTGGGTGAGCAGGCACGGGCAACTTGTGTATTTGCCACACACCCATATCTCTAGAGTTGACACATTCTGCACCCACTAATTCACATCCACCACCTGGATCCCACACTACCTGCCAAATTTTGTAATAATGCCCACTGTACTCATCCCCTTGTGGCTGCTGTGATTCCCTCAAGCACCCATCCAGCTCTGGGTAGGCCACTGCCAGTATACGGGCAATCAAGGGGTCAGGTTCCGACGGGCACCCCTTCCTCGCTGGGAGGCCAACCCCAGCTGGGCCTCTGTGGTCTTCCGTGCCTAGCGTCTCAGGTCCTCCCACCGTTTCCGACAGTGGGTGCTCTGCCTGCCAAGGACCCCCAGGGTCCGCAAGTCCTTGGCGATGGCACGTCATAATCCCTTCTTTTGATGGGCACTGACCTGCAGAGGTAATGCAGACAGGCGAACACCATTACACATACAATCCAACCTGTCACACATATGGCGCACCAATCCCGTTTCCATCACCATAGGCTCACACATTGGCCGGCGCACACCATGTACACCACCACAAGACACCCCCCCCGAATGACACGATGCTTGCACACACATCTCCATGCATCCTTCATCCTTCCCATATACATTGTGCCCAAAGTTTACTCACCTGTTGGTCTGAAGGCCCATAAGGCAATCCGTACTGGGGTAGGACCCCATCCACCAATCGCTCCAACTCCTCCGAAATGAAGGCAGGGGCCCTTTCCACGGTCACACAGCCATGGTAGGTTCCAGACACAGGTCACAGCAGCACACACAGTGTAGGTGTTCTCCTGTTGAAGGTCAGGAAACAAGTGAGGAATCAGATAGAAAATGGTGGTCACATCTGCAGCGGTGTACATCGTCACCACCGGCGCAGATCACCATTGGCCACTGTACTCCATAGAGCTCATATTATTCAATGAGGAATTGCACAGCGGTGCAAGACTGCCTTCCGCCACAAAGCCCGTCGATAGAATTACCTCACTTCCACCTGTCCCTACATACAGGACAGGCGGTCGGCATTTCATGGGGGAGGACAACGTCATATCGACATTAACTACGTCACAGCCTAGATTATCACATACCTCGGCATTCCCACTGTCCCATCACATAAATGCACTATGTACACTGAAGTTATGGTTCCATTGCTCAAATTGTGACAGCCTACCCACTCTTGTGTCCCTTAGATATCTATAGCTGTGGATGAATAGGAGGTGAAGACATACCCCCATGTACAGACCCCTTGTGGACTTGGCTACACTGGAGGACAGGCACATTAAACTCACCTATAGACTGGACAGGGACACAATAACTGAGCTGTGTGCCCAATTGGAGCCAGACCTGATATCTGCTATCAGTCATCCCACTGGGATCCCCCCTCTTGTGCAAGTGCTATCAGTGCTCCACTTCCTGGCAACAGGTTCCTTCCAAGTGACAGTGGGCTTGGCAGCAGGAATGTCACAGCCAGTGTTCTCAATCGTGCTGACAAGAGTTTTGTCTGCCCTTGTAAAACACATGTGGAGTTATATTTCTTTCCCCCAGGTGGACAACTTGGCCACAGTGAAGGCCAGATTCTATGTAATAGGACATATCCCCAATATTATTGGGGCAACTGACGGAACACATATTACGCTTGTCCCCCTGCCAGAATGAATAAGTGTTCAGGAATCGTAACAGTTTCCACTCACTGAATGTGCAAATGGTGTGCATGGCGGATCAGTACATCTCCCACATCAATGCTAAGTATCCTGGGTCGGTGCATGACGCATGAGGAATAGCAGCATCCCAAATGTTATGGCCCAACTAGAGAGGCACAGGGTGTGGCTAATAGGTGAGCCAGGGTCCCCACCCATTGTATGTTAGTGTATGCCATCAGGTGTCATCCCTATAGCATTGTGTGAGGCTAAATGTTGTCCCTCAATAGTTGCAGATGACTCTGGCTACCCAAACCTATTGTGGCTGCTGACCCCTGTGAGAAATGCCAGGACAGGGGCAGAGGAACGTTATAATGAGGCAAATGGGCGAACCAGAAGGATCATCAAGAGTACCTTCGGCCTCCTGAAGGCCAGGTTCAGGTGCCTCCATCTGACAGGTGGATCCCTGTGCTACTCACCCGAGAAGGTCTGCCAGGTAGTAGCGGCATACAGCATGTTGCACAACCTGGCCTTCAGATGGCATGTACCCGTTCTGCAGGAGAAAGAGACTGGAGATGCCACTGTGGCAGCAGTAGACCATGAGGACAGTGAGGATGAAGAGACTGAGGATGAGGATGAGGACAACAGAACATCAGTTATCCGTCAATACTTCCAATGACACACAGGTGAGACAGTGCAACTGACCATTCCTCTGACCATTGGTGTACTCTGTGTGGCTGTACCATGATGGCATAAACTTCCTTTGTATCTCAACTTACTGTCACCTATGTCTTGTCATTTTACAGATGTTGGTGATATAACAACTGTGTATTGATGTGCTGACTACAGACAGCTACATCTCATTATTTCTATGCTCTCACAGTGTTCAGATCATTTGCACTAGATGTGACTGTTTCCATAAATGCACATTTTCGACACAAAACACTAGTAGTCAAGTTGTGTTCAATGGTGTTTATTGTAGTGCTATGAAATTGAGGGAAAAGTGCAATGGAATGGGATGATGATGGAGGAAGGTCCAGGGTTTTGTTCTAGTCTGTTTGTAACACAGGTGCAGTGTCCAAAGGGCCATAGGAAGGGGAGCAAAGCAGTTGAAAGTGGACAAGGTGACAGGGTGGGACACAAGGGGGACAATCAGGAGAGTCTCATTTCCTGGCAGTGGTCTTGGCAAGTGCCTCTGGCTTCTGCCTGGTTAGCAGGGAATGTTTGAGGGGTGGTTCACCTTCTGCAGGGGGAGGGGTGCTGGTGGCCTGTGGACCCTGTGGCGGGGCCTCCTGCCCACTAGCTGCAGTGGAGGTAGAGGGCTGGTCAATGGACTGGCTAGAGGTAGGGGCCTGCTGCTGTGCTGTTGCCTCCCTTATGATGTTGGCCATATCTGCCAGCACCCCTGCTATGGAGATCAAGGTGGTGTTAATGGCCTGCAAGTCCTCCCTGATCCCCTGATACTGTCCCTCCTGCAGCCGCCTGATCTCCTGCACGTTGTCACGGATCTGGCCCATTGTGTCCTGGGAATGTTGGTAGGCTTCCAGGATCTCGGAGAGTGCCTTCGGGAGAGTCCGTTCCCTGGGCCTGTCTTCCCCCTGGCACACAGCGGTCCTCCCAGTGTCCCTGTTGCCCTGTGCCTCTGTCCCCTGAACGATGTGCCAACTGCCACTGACCCCAGGTCCCTGATTGTCTTGGGTCTGAGGTGTGGCCTAGGGTCCCTGTACAGGTGGGCACACTGGTGATGGATGTGTCCGGGGGACAGAGGTGTGGGTAGGCTGGGTAGGTGATGTGGTGTTGGATACTGATGTGGGAGGCTCTGTGGTGGACTGTGAGTGGGCTTGGGTGACCGACTGTCCAGTGGTCTCTGATGGGCCAGGTTGCTGGTTCAGCTCCTGAAGTCCAGAGTTACTGTCATCACTGGGGGCATCTTCTGTTGGGGAACTGGATAGTCGTGGCACCTCCTCTCCACTGACACTGGCTGGGGCACCTGTGGGGATGTAAATTATGTATTATGCTTTATGTCTGTGACATACTGTACATCCCTGACTTCCCCTCTATCGTTGCAGTTGCCCTGCCAACGTTTGCTTGTGTATGGTGACGTATTGTGTGATTGTTAGTTTCCCTATGCTGTGCATGCTTTGGTTATGGGTGTCCATGCAGGGCTGGGAGGGGTGTCCATGCATTGGTATGGCATGCAGAGCTTGGCATTGTGGTTAGTCATAGGTGCAGGGTGTGGGATAGAGTGGAGTGATAGGAGTGAGGGTGAGGGTGTGAGATGGCATGCAGGTATGGGGGGTGATAAGTAGTATATGTTGACTTACCAGTGTCCAGTCCTCCGGCTACTCCAGTGAGTCCAGGATGCAGTATTGCCATGACTTGCTCCTCCCATGCTGTGAGCTGTGGGAGAGGAGGTGGGGGTCCACCGCCAGTCCTCTGGATGGCGAGCTGGTGCCTTGCTTCTATGGAACGTACCTTCCCCCGTAGGTCGTTCCACCTCTTCCTGATGTCGTCCCTTGTTCTTGGGTGCTGTCCCACAGTGTTCACCCTGACCTCGATTCTCCGCCATAGCTCCATCTTCCTTGCAATGGAGATCTGCTGTACCTGTGCTCCAAACAGCTGTGGCTCTACCCTGACAATTTCCTCCACCATGACCCTTAACTTCTCATCAGGGAAACGGGGTGCCTTTGTGGAGACATGGGTGTTGTGTGGTGTGTGTTGGTGAGAGTGTTGAGTTATATGGTGGTGTGTGTGATGTGGGGTGCATGAGGGATGTATGGGTGTAAGTGGTGTGTGTGTGTATACTTGTCTCTGTGCTGTTCGTGTCAATCTCCTGGTAGTAATTGTGGTTTGTAAAGGGCTGTGGGTACTGTGGGTGTGTGTTTTATAGTGCTGTGGGTGGGTGAGTGTGGTGTGTGTATGTGTGTCAGGTGTGTGTTTTTAGTATTGGCCAATGTAGTATTGTTTTGTATGTGGGTGTCAATTCTGAGTGCAGTGGTGTGTACCGCCAATGGTTTACCACCGCTGAATGTCCGCTGTTGTGATTCGTGAGTCATAATGTGGACGGTGTTGTGTTTTCGGCGTAATGGTATCGGTGTTGGTTCCACCACTTTATCACTGACCTTGGGTCTGGCGGACTTGTGTATGTGGCAGTATTCTGTCGGATTGGTGTGTGTGTCATAATATGGCACACGGATATTCTCCACTGCAGCGGTATGTTGGCGGCGGTCAGCGGCATTTACCGCCAATGTCATAATGAGGGCCTAAGTGATTTGCTTAGAATCACAGGGTGTTGAGCTGACGCCGAGACTCGAACCTGGTTCCCCAACTCAAAACCATGAGCTCTCGCAATCATGCCACATCCTTTCCAATTTCAAGGCATATCAATATGTCATTTATAAATGCATATCAAGAGTCTGAAAGTTTGTTACAGGACCCAAAAATAATTTGTTTCCCCCACCGTCCATCCCTGATTGATGGCAAAATAGAAATATTTTAAATTATAGCTGAGACTCCACTCGCTACCCTGGATAACATGCTGAAATATTCTAAGTGTTTTGGAATGCATCCTGCATTTAGATAAGTCACCCATCATTCTCAAAGCTCACCTTGCACTCAAAGCAATCACACTGCACTTCCACTGCTCACAATGCACTTACTCAGTTTATCATCCTTTTACCCTGTGCTCGCATGAGCACACCACTCACTCTGCAGTTTCACCATTCAGTTTCCACTCACAGCAATCACACTGTACTTAAACCGCTCACCATTCACTCACACTCTTCACCCTCCTCTTACCCTGTACCCACAGGAGCAGACTGCCCAGCCTACACTCACATGACATTCCACTCACTTGTCACTTTCGCGCTGCAGTCTCACCACTCACCCTGTACTCACAGCAATCGCACTGTGCTTGCAACGCTCACCATGTGCTCACACCCTTCACCCTGCACATGTTGTTTATCCTGCATTCACACAAGCGTACCACTCAACCTGCAAGCACATGACACTCCACTCACCTGTCACTCTTACTGCTCACCTTGCAGTCTCACCACGTACCCTGCACTTAGTCTCAAAACAGCATATCAGTCACCATGCACTCATTCTTCCCCTTCTACACTTTCACCCGCACCCAAACTGAAATGGGCACATCACCCACCCTGCACTCACTCATCTCACCCAAACATCACCCTGGCACATCACTCATCCTGCATTTACATAGGCACTTCAGTCACTCACATACCTCACCCTTCGCTCACATGGGGACACCATTCACCCTGTACTCACACCACTCAAACAGGCATAACATTCACCCTTGACTCGCACCACTCACCCTCACTCCCTTCTCTCACACTGCACTCACACAGACACAGACACACTGCTCAGCCTGCACTCACACAGGTACTCCATTCATCCATCACTCATGTAGCTCACGCAGCTTGCACACAGGCATTGTCTGTCAGAACTCACAGGGATACACCACTCACCATGCACTAACTTTTCTCACCATGTGCTCACCATTCGCTCCCACAGCTCACCCTTCACTCTCGCCGCTCATCCTGCACTCACTCATGCATACTGGTCACCCAGAACGCACACAGGCGCACCATTCACCATGCATTTACAGTGCTCACACCACCCACCCTGCACTCATTCCACTCACCAGTGTCCACTCCTCTCACCTAGCACTCACTTGGGCCCTTCTCCCACTTTGCACTCATGTAGCTTGCCCTGTACTCACATTGGCACATCTTTCACCCACCACTCAAGCTGCCTTCACTCACACTGTTTAAAATCACCCAGCACTTACCCAGCACAGCTCTTATGCTGCACACATAAAAAGCATTGGCAAAGTCCCTTGTTGCATACAATGTCTTGCAAGTGAGAGTGCATGCTCAAGCAGAGCATGCGCTGTCACAAGGGAGACCTTAAAATGACCTGACTGTCATCAATATGCAAATTTTTACAAAGGCACCTGCAGAATACCTGTTCTTTCCTTAGAACTAGATAGCTAGTCAGCTCTGCCTGTCAATATGTGGCCGCTGCAAGAGGGGAGAATTCGCTGGTGAAAGGAGGGAGAACAGGGTTGAGGCTTTGGAGGATAGTGAGGGACAGAGGATCACTCTGAGGCTGTGGGGATAAACTGGGATGAGGTGTTTATTAGGTACAGGAGGAAAGAGCAGACAAATGCTGCAGAAGGGGGAAGACGGCGCAGCATGCTATGGCTGAAGCAATACAACCAAAGCTGTGAGCTAGTGAGGGAATAGATTTGGGACTTTAATCCAATGATGGATTGTGAGTGGGAGACGTATCACTGGCTACACCTGTATTTTTTTTTATCTTTCATCGAGGCCCCCTTGGCCTGCATAGGGGCCTGGTGTTTTCGCTGCTGCTGAAGCCACGGCATAGATCAGCGTTTGGACACATTGGCCTGCATAATAGCAGTGCTCTGTGAAGGCAGGTACCACCATGGAAAGCTGTCTGAGGCTGTGATCGCCAGCCCCATCTTCTGTAGGACACTTGGGCTCAAAGTACCAACAATGTTCCAGCTGAGAGGCTGGGGCCCAGGAAAGCACACCAACGCTTCAACTCAGCACTGGAACACAGGTGCCAAAACTGTTCACCTTCTCAGTTCAGACACGTTCAGTTGCTGCTGCTACGTAGCATGATCAAAGGGTTGCAGGTGATGCTATAGCATTGGCTCTAACGCCCCTTGAAGCTGTCACTGTGATAGAGAGTCCATTTTTAGTGAGCTTCAGTGTTTTAGAGGAGCTTGAATGTTTGAGAATTATTACTTGAACTCTAACATTTGCACACAACATGGAATTTGTGCACTTTAACCACTTCACTGCTTAATCTTTGATTGGTGCAAAAAAATCATGCTGAAAATCACAAAGTGAAACTTTTTACATAGTTGCACATTGTACTGTGTGACACCTTCAGCCTTTCTTGGCATTCCATTCACCACAATGGTTCATTCTAGAACATGTGTGTGGTTTTTTTTTTTACATTGTATGTTTGGTCTGAAAATCCCAACATGCAAAGTCTTACTGGACAAAAAAACATGTTTGCCAAAGGAGTAAAGAATTTCATAAGATCAATTGGATGCTGTGATATAAATTTTTAAAAAGTAAATTGCTTTGTTTCCAATATTGTAACTAGCAACATAGTGCTGTGATAGTGAATCACAGCACTATACAAGTATCTTAACTTTTTTAGACTACCACATGGAATTACTTCATGGGTTTCCATGACATAACTCATTATCCAAAAGCAGTGCAGTGGTTTTTTTAACCCTCTAAGTTTTATTCAAAATCACGGTTTTCATTTCTTTCCTTTCATGCAGGTATTGCCAATAATCTTACATAGTTTCTATCTGCACCCTTTGTGCCTTTGACTCTCAATAAAACTTAGTAAGTGAATGACAGTGACTTAATGCAGCTAGGTAGTGCACGGTGCACAGTTGTCCTGTTGGAATATGTATTAGAACTAGGAGTAGGTAGCATGGAAGGTTGACTGGAGCCAAGATACCTGAAGCCTGCCTTCCTTCAGAGGAACCTGCCTCATGTCCTGGAGAGAGAGAGGACCTGTTGCCTGAAGAGTAGACTGTGGTCAGGAGACCTAAACATGAGTCAGGAGATCTAAACAGGGAAAGACAACAGTGGTTCTCTAGATAACAATGACAGACCCACTGGAAGAGTTCACAGGTAAAAGGGTCCTCAAACCACGGTACCTGAAGAGACAGTACCTAAGGTCATCCTGATGCCTTGGCAGCACAGTCAAAGGTCTCTGGACTTTCCCTTTGCTGTACACCTCACAACACTGCATTACTTCAACCCTCCAAATGATTTTACACCCACTGCTTTGCTTTCTATTGCTTAATCCCAATTCAAGATGTGCTGCTCAGCTCACTAGAAAACCAATTATGAAAACAATCACCAGCTACTCACCCTTAAACTCCTGACCATGCAGGACTTCATGAAGGCTGTAAAAGGTTGTAGGCCAGCATGATCACCGGTAGGCCCATGTCCTGATCCTATATGCAAGAATATCCTCATTAAAAGCTCTGCAGCTATGCTAGCCAGAACTATCAACAACTCCTTAGATACAGGTTTCTTGTCAAAAGAACTCCCTAAAACAAAGAGGGCTTTAAACAATGGCTCCTTCTAACTTCCAGAAAATAACAAACTGTTTCTAGGCAAAAAGACTGAAAGATCAGCATCAAGACAAATAGCTGCATTCATCGACTAAAGTAACCTTCTCTTAGATTCCAAAAGCAGAATCTAGTATAGTTGTGGCATAAAATCAACACTGACTTCCACACAAGATGATTTAGACACTACAATGGATTCAAATGGAGTACCGCCATATGCCAATTAGCTGACCTCTCCCTTGCCTTTGATTCTGTCCCTCTGTACAGGGACTTGGAATTGGACAAACCTTCCTAAAAAAATAACTATTGTTAGCTAGACCGTCGCCATCAAGACTGGCACCTCTGCCCATTATACTCCCTACTAGTCAACTTTTTTGTCAGTTTGTCAATAGTAGCCTGGTGCATTCCTGCCTCAATGTGGCTCAGTATGCTTACATATATATGAATTACTCAATGTGGCATGCTAATACTAACCATGGGACTTTTTTAGTGTAGCACAGTTGTGTGGCAGTGCATTTGCATGCAGTAATATTACCAACTCAATGGCACACAATTAACTGCAGAAGAAGGAATGGTATCTGGGGAATTAAATCTGTGACTCACCAGATACCAACCCCAATTTAATGTGTGGTAATCCACAAAACAGTCCTTTATTCATAAAATAATAAAGGTCATGGCCCAGATATTTGCTCAGGGACCTGTGCTTGGCAATTTCAAATATCAGGAGAGCTGAATACAAAGACTTCCTTGACATGATTCTGCTGTGTGTCACTTCATCCACCACCAGGCACTCCCTGCCCCTTTAACTCACTCTTGCAGTTTTTTTTGCTTTCTCCCTTTGCCATAATTTTTCCATCGTTCTCCTTCTCCTTTCCCTCTTTTTTATTTTTCTCTTGCTTGGTCTGGATCAAAATCTGATGAGGAAAAATTAGTGCAGGACCCCAAAAATTAGTGCCAGTATGCCCCACCTGTAACCAATGGCTCAAATTAGGTACTGTCATTAAGCCTAATTGTAGGAGGCCGGCCTGGTGTGGTAGACACCTATGGTGTTGGCACCTTATACCAGGTTCAAGCAACCCTTATTAGTAAGTGTTATAGGCCCTCATTCCAACCGCGGCGGTCAATGACCGCCGGGTTGGTGGACCGCGGGAGCACCGCCGACAAGCCGGCGGTGCTCCAATGGGCATTCCGACCGCGGCGGTAAAGCCGCGGTCGGACCGGCAACACTGGCGGTCTCCCGCCAGTGTACCGCCGCCCATTGGAATCCTCCAAGGCGGCGCAGCTAGCTGCGCCGCCGAGGGGATTCCGACCCCCCCTACCGCCATCCAGTTCCCGGCGGTTCTCCCGCCGGGAACCGGATGGCGGTAGGGGGGGTCGCGGGGCCCCTGGGGGCCCCTGCAGTGCCCATGCCAATGGCATGGGCACTGCAGGGGCCCCCGTAAGAGGGCCCCGCTAGTATTTCACTGTCTGCATAGCAGACAGTGAAATACGCGACGGATGCCGTAGCACCCGTCGCACCTTCCCACTCTGCCGGCTCGATTACGAGCCGGCTTCATGGTGGGAAGGTCGTTTTCCCCTGGGCTGGCGGGCGGCCTTTCGGCGGCCGCCCGTCAGCCCAGGGGAAAAGTCAAAATACCCGCCGCGGTCTTGCGACCGCGGTACGGTATTTGACGGCGGGACTTTGGCGGGCGGCCTCCGCCGCCCGCCAAGGTCCGAATGAGGGCCATAGTGTCTAGGAAGCCAGGGCTCTCTAGTGGTAGCAGTGGTGAGCAGCAAATTATCTACAAATGCACAGTAGTCACACAGTAACTTATCACACATGAAAGCAACCACACAGTGTTGCAAAAATAAAGGTACTTAATAATAGAAACACTGACCTAGAAAACTATAGGCAACCCCCCTTTTCTGGAGGTAAGTACTCACAAAATATGCACAGGTAAGTACTGGGAATTAGCATACAAATATTAGAAATAGCAAGAAATAGCAAGGACCCCATAGTTGGGCCATATCATATACTAATATAGTAGAATGCGAGAATGGGTCCCCCATCACAGGATATGGACTCTCCAAGCCAACGGCTTGGAGAGGATTGCAACCCAAGAGGTGAGTATCTAAAAGATCCGCAGTGACCAGGAGAGCAGTTGGTCGTCCTTTAGGCTGCCATGGGGACTTGGAATATGAACAATGCAAGAACAGGACCAGACCAGTGGAACTCAGTGGTGGATTCCGGATGATGAGGACCTGTAAAAGAAGGGAAGAGAGTCCAGTCCATGCAGGGGGGTCCAGGAGGGGCAGGGGGCAGTGGTTAAATTTCTGTGGGTGAAGATCCGAGTCGATGGTGATGAATGAAGTCCAGCTTCAGAGTTCAGGAGATGCTGAGGAGTCTGTGAAGTCACCTAGCAGCTGTCCCTCGACGGTCACCAGATTGCAGACAGGTCATAGTCAGGAGGACCACCAACAAACATAAGCAAATGCACCTGGAGCTGTTGGAGATTTGCAAAGCTGAGGAGGACCAGCGAGGTCCTGGGGACTCAACTATTGGAGGGAAGTCTGGGCTGACCCTAAGAAGACCGGAGAGCCAGCAGAAGCAGTCGGAGCCCCCACAAGCAACCCACGAGCACCAGGCACAGGCAGCACCACCGAAGAGGAGTCCCACGTCGCTGGAGCAGCAGAGAGGAAACTGTCCTTGCAGAGGTAGAGTGCTCGGGACTGGGGCTACTTGGAGCCTGAAGATCCCTTAGAGCAGGAGTCAACAAGCCTTGGTTGCTGCAACAGTTGCGGTGCAATGGGAAATGTTGCAAAGTGCTGACAGGAGTCGAGGAAATAATATTCCTGAGGAGTCCAGCAGAGGTTCCGGTAGCCAGGAGTAGAAGAGGTTGCTGCCGAGAAGTCCTGGTGGAGTCTTGCATGCCGAATCTGTGGACCCATCCGCAAGGGAGTCCTTAAATAGCTCAAAAGGGGGCTTGGTCACTTTGCAAGCTGACCACCAATCAGAGGGGGTCACTGCCACAATCTGCCTAACCTGACCACTCAGATGCTCCCAGGGGCCTCTGCCAATCTTGGTTTCAAGATGGCAGAATCAAATGGCCACCTGGAGGAGCTCTGGGCACCGTCCCTGGGGTGGTGATGGACAGGGGAGTGGAGACTCCCCTCTTCTTTGTGTAGTTTCACGCCAGAACAGAGACCAAGGGCCCCTGGACTGGTGAAAAACTGATTATGCAAGGAGGTCAGCAAATGTGCCCTTCAAAGCAAGCCAGTGGTGTGGGGAACCTACCTCTCCCCAGCCTTGTAATACCTATTTCTAAGGGAGAGGAGGTTGCACTCCTCTCCTGGGGGAATCCTTTGTTCTGACTTCCCCTGCTTCAGCTGGTCAAGAAGGAAGAGGGCTGAATTCTGTTTGAGGGGCTGCAGCAGCGTGGGATGCTTGCAGAGCCTGGGAGACTGGTAGAAGCAACACTGGGGGTCTTCTACGGGAGCCCTCAGAGTGCATGTGATCATGCCACCAATACTGGCATCAGTATTGGGGTATGATTCCGACATGTTTGATACCAAACATGCCTAGGTTCGGAGTTACCATTATGTAGGTGGACCATAGGTAGTGACCTATGGCAGGTACATATCTAAAATAGCTTCCCCGCACATACGAAGTCCAGTGAATTGGAACTAGAGTTCATAAGGCTACCTCTGCTCTTGCCCCCACACACAGGGACCAGCATCCTGCCCTTAGGGCTGGAAGAGTCTACCATAGGGATGAATTACAGTGGCCTGGTGTAGTGACCAGTAGTGAAAGGGTGCATGCATCTTTTCACACAGGCTGCAAATAGCAGGCCTGCAGACACAGTTTGCATGGGCTCCAACGGGTGGCAGAATACATTCTGCAGCCCATGTGGGACCCCTGGTGTACCAATGCCCTGGGTACCTAAGTACCATATGTCAGGGACTTACATAGCTATACCCGTATGCCAATTGTGGGGTGTAAATGGTACCAAGGCAACCAACTTTAGAGGGGAAAGCACAATCACTGGGTCCTGGTTAGTAGGATCCCAGTGCAAACAGTCATAGCAAACTCACAACAGGCAAAAAGTAGGGGTACCCATGCCAAAAAGAAGGACTTTCCTACACAACCCCCCAAAATGAAAGATGATAAGACCTACCTTGCCCAGTTGAGTCTTCATCGTCTAAGTAGAAGTATCTGGAGAGTCCATCTGCATTGGAGTGGTTACTTTCAGGTCTGTGTTCAAGTGTATAGTTCATTCCCTGTAGGGGGATGGACCACCTCAACAATTTGGGATTCTCAACTTTCATTACCCTATCTAACACTCGAGGGCCAGGCTCTACCTTCTGCTCTTCCTGACCTGCTGTGCTCTGGCTCTCAGCATGGAGGAGCAATCCCAGGAGTAGAAACTTGTTGGGATTTCTCCCTGTCTTCAGCTTCCTAGAAGCACACATCTCCCTCAATTCCTAAAAGGTGCAGTCTTCATACTGTGATTCTGAGGTCTGGGTTGTGTCTCCTGCTGTAGATATGTTACCTAGAGTAGTGTGGGTGCACCTACCGTCTCTAAAGTGCTGGACTTTCTAAAGGTTCATAGAAAGGGCTATGCTAGACCCCCAACTAACCTAAAGTAGAAGTCTAAAAATCCTTACTTCCAAGTGTAGTGTGTCCTATAGACCAGTAGTGACCTTTCCTGTGAAAAGTCACTGGTGACAAAGTGGCAAAGCAATTGCAAGTGTCTTATCCTACCACTGTACCACCAATGTAGGAGGCTGTGTGTTGAACACCTATGGCGTTGGCACCTTATACCGGGTCCAGACAACCCTTATTAGTAAGTGTTACAGTGTTTAGGAAGCCAGGGCTCTCTAGTGATAGCTGTGGTGAGCAGCCACAACTTATCTAGGAGGAGTGTGAAGCACTTGCAATACCACAGTAGTCACACAGTAACTTATCACACATGAAAGGAACACTAAACTAGAATACTATAGGCAATCCCCCTTTTCTGGAGGTAAGTACGCACACAAAATGCATAGGTAAGTATTAGTAATTAGCATAAAAACATTAGAAATAGCAAGGGCCATATAGGGGGCCAAACCATATACTAAAATAGTAAAATATGAGAATGAGTCCCCTACCAGAGGATTTGGAGTTTTTAAGACAAGGGCTGGGAGAGTATGGAACCCCAAGAGGTGAGTATCTAGAAGACCCCCAGCGACCAGGAGAGCAGAGGTAAGTTACCTGGTCGTTCCATAGGCTAACATGGGGACTTGGAATTGGAACAATACAAAAACAGGACCAGACTGGTGGAACCCAAAGATGGATTCTGGATGAAGAGGACATGTAAAAGAAGTACAAAGTCCAGTCCACGCAGTAGTGTCCAGGCATGGCAGGAAGCAATGTCCACCCTTCTGTGGGTGAAGAGCTGGGTCGACGGTGATGGCTGAAGTCCAGCTGCGGAGTCCAGGAGCTGCAGAGGAGTCCCTGAAGTTGGCAAGGAGCTGTCCCTTGACGATCACCGGATTGCAGACGGGTCAGTGGTCAGGAGGACCACAAACAAGCACAAGCAAATGTAACTGGAGCTGCTGGAGATTTGCGGAGCTGACGAGGACCAGCGAGGTCCTGGGGACTCGACCCTTGGAGGGAAGTCCGTGCTGACCCTAAGAAGACAGGAAAGCCAGGAGAAGCAGTTGGAGTCCCCACGATGAACCCACTGGCAGCAGGCACAGTAAGTCGCAGGGAGGCCCAGGCAGCACACCTGAAGAGGAGTCCCACGTTGCTGGAGCAGCAGATATGAGACTGTCCTTGCAGAGGTGGGAGTACTGGGGGTGGGGGCTACTTGGAGTCTGAAGATCACTCGGAGCAGGTGTCAACAAGCCTTGGTTGCTGCAACAGTTGTGGTGCACAGGGATTCCATCCTGGTGGAAGAGGCGAGGGCTCACCGTCTCCCAAGTTGCACAGAAGACAGAGAGGAGCCAGAGGACCCCTCAGAACCACCACCTGTATTGGAGAATCTTCGCTGTTCCAGAGGATAGCAGAACTCAGCCACCGGATGTTGTTACCTTAGGTGCCTGCAGATGCAGGGGAATGACTCCTTCACTTCAAAGGAGATTCCTTCTTGCTTCTTTGGTGCAGCTGAAGTCTTGCCAACCCCAGAGGAAGCACAGCTGTCAAAATGGTGCTGACAGGAGCCGCGGAAACAATGTTGCAAGGAGAGGTCGGCTCAGTGTTGTAGTCTTGTTCAGTTCCTGAGGAGTCCAGCAGCGGTTATGGTGGCCAGGAGCAGCAGAGGTCATTGCAGAGGAGTCCTGGTGGATGCTGAATCTGCCCAAAAAGGGGCTTGGTCACTTTGCAAGTTGACCACCTATCAGAGGGGGTCCCTGATGTCATCTGCCTAACCTGACCACTTAGATGCTCCCAGGGGCCTCTGCCCATCTTGCTTTCAAAATGGCAGAATCAAGTGGCTACCTGGAGGAGCTCTGGACACTCCCCAGGGTGGTGATGGACAGGAGAGTAGTCACTCCCCTTTCCTTTGTGTAGTTTACCGCTAGAACAGGAACCGGGGGTCCCTAGACTGGAGCAAACCAGATTATGCAAGGAGGGCACTAAATGTGCCCTTCAAAAACAAGCCGGTGGCATGGGGAGACTATCCCTCCTCACTTATGTAATACTTTTTTTCCAGGGGAGAGGAGGTTACACCCCTCTCCCACAGGAAAACCTTTGTTCTGCCTTCCCCTGCTTGAGCTGGTCAAGCAACAGGAGGGCACAATCCCGTCTGAGGAGCTGCCGCAGCATGGGCTACTCACTGACCATGGGAGACTGGTAGGAGCAACACTGGGGAGTCCACTACGGAGCCCCCAGGGTGAATGGAATCATGCCACAAATACTGGTATCAGGGGTATGATTCCGACATGTTTGATGGCAAACATGCATAGGTTTGGAGTTATCATTATGTAGCTGGACCATAGGTAGTGACCTATGGCCAGTACATAGCTAAAATGGCTTCCCCGCGCTTACGAAGTCCAGTGAATTGGAACTGGAGTTCATGGGAGCACCACTGCTCTTGCAGGGGTGCCCACACACAGAAGGACCTACACTCTGCTACTAGGGCTGGAAGGGACTACCATAGGAGTGACTTACAGTGACTTGGTGTAGTGACCAGTAGTAAAAGGAAGCATGCACTATTCCATGCAAACTGCACATGACAGGCCTGCAGACAGTTTGCATGGGCTAACATGGGTGGCATACTATATGCTGCAGCCCATGGGGGACCCCTGGTGTACCAGTGCCCTGGGTACCTAAGTACCATATACTAGGGACTTACAGGGGGTACACCATTATCCCAATTGTGGGGTGTAAAGGGTACCAAGGTAACCAAATTTAGAAGTAAGAGCAAAATCACTGGGGTCCTGGTTAGCAGGATCCCAGTGCAAACAGCCTAAGCACTCTGACAACAGGCAAAAAGTGGAGGTAACGATGCCAAAAAGAAGGACTTTCCTACACTATTTTGAGACCTGCATGTAAGAGCAGCGTCACCCATGAATATCCAAATGGGTAAACTAAATTGTACCTTCAGTCATTAGGGGGGCAGAAGCATATTTCTGGACTTGCAATTATAAATATTTCACAAATAAATTGTCCTCCTCAGAAGGGGTCAGGGAATTGACAAAAAGGGTGCTGTCTTATCTTTGTGAAAGCATGTCTTCTGTGCTTTTAATTCAAATTCATAGAAGCTGTTTTTGTGTTGTCAGTTCACTCAATATGTTTTGCAAAGATCTCTGTGAGTAGCCTGGGAGCAGTGTCAAATCTACGCAAACACCCTTGTTATAATATTAAGTTCGCTCAATATTTAAATTGCACAGTTTGTCAATTGTTTTTCTCATATTGGCTATGAGGATAGCTCCGACCCCACTTCTGGAACTGCTCGCCCTGCCCCATTGCTCTATTAGCACGAACTCTAGCTCAAGTTGCACCCTCAGCAACCACCCTACTACAGAGAGGGGATAGAAAGCCGGCTAATAAGTGCACTTCTGTCCTAAAACTAAACAACCAGGTTAGCTGGGGACTGGAAAGGGCAGGACGGGCAGGTATTACTACCAGCAGCCCCGCCCGACAGTGAGCGTCTCACTCATCCCCAAGCTCTTTACGGCGATAACCGCTTATTGCCAAAGCACATCCACCTTTGGCACAGGAGTGCGCACAGACTCGTCACGGAAACTACCAGAGTACAACCTGCGCTGTCTCTTTAAGTACCCAGTCTTTCATCCTTAAACTCCTCCCTTCCTAGAATCTAACCTGCAGCTTGTTTGAACAATTTCTTTGAAATCAATAGCAGGCACAGCTGCTGAGGATGCGTGGTGTTACAGGCTCTGCACGCAGCCGCGTCGACGTTATATGAGCGGCGCTAGCGTCAGTCCAGTCACTTATACGTCTGCGCCCACCTGGATCCCCCATGTAATTGTACAGAGAAGAAGAGGCAATCGAAGTAGCTGTCCTGAAGTCGACGAACCGGGGCCCTTAAGTGCTCCACCGCTCTTGTAGGTAAGAGTTCGATTCTACAGTGGTTGCTTTCTCGCATCATTTTATCACGATGACGTGACACTGTTTACATTCCTGGCGTTTACTCTTAAAAATGATTATCAGGTATGTTTATCCAATTAGTTTAGCAGTGACGCCTGTGTTTACAAGCCTATAAGAAACATGTGTTGGCAAATAAAAACATAGTACTGCAAAAAAACACTTGCTGGCCCCGAAGACGGAGTGAGCTGGGGCATCCCGGGTGGGGGGCGGGGACGACAGAATATTTTTAAGTCACAACTTCGATTTCCTGGGCGACAAACTTCACACCCTTCCTAATATGATTATATTGATGCCAACCCTCCTGACTTTTTTGAAGCAAAAAAAATAATAAATATCCCGTACTGCTGCAAGGTAAAGAGAATGGTTTTCCACCAATTAACTCTCCTCGTCGTACCAAAAGTTGGAATGCATGAAATAAAAATGTGACTGTTTTTAACTACTTGCTGCCACATTCTTTGCGCTATAAATGTCCGGTGCTCCTGTTCGATAACTAATAAGCAGTCTCTTTTTTAATTATTATTTTCATTTTAACTGCATTTACGTAGCAGTTAAAGGACTACTTGCAAATCTCGTAATATTAAAATCTCTCCATTGTGTATTAATACCCCTCACAGCAGTTTAGTCTTCGGTCTGGAGCACCCAAAACCGAAGGCACGGGGAGATGTGAGGTTTCTGCACTTCATTGTCATCAACCCAAGTGAAATTGTAAGTCTGACAGACACCTACATGGTCCTAATTACCCTGCACAACTGACTCTACATCCCATCGACGAAAGGGCAGTACTTGAGGAAGTCAAATTATGAATTATTTATTCCTTTTCATATATTCTCAACATGCAGACTTTACTCGTCGTGTTGATTTGCAAATTTTGAATTATCAATCTTTCATTTATATTTACCAGGCTTTTGGTGGAGATCATCATTAAGAGCGTGAAATGTTCATGTGAATTAATCTTGTTTGTATCCACCAAGAAACTGGCAAATGTAAACGAGAGAAATATTTATGATTTACAATTTGGAAATCAACATGAGTACATATGAAAACGTGCAGTGAATTCATGGTTTATGAGGGTCTTCTGTAGAATGACAAATGCATTTGGGCCCCTAACCTGACTGTCATCAGTAGGAAGTGCTCCCACTCACTGAATCGTCAGCCCCTTGGTTACAAAGTCTTCATTGAATTTCTAGGGGAGCCCTGTCGCTATCCTTCTCCACTATAGCTGGCTCTCAGACAAGAGGCATTGAAAATGTAGCCCACTTTCTTTTCTGATTGATACATAGAGCAAAACTTGAGGTTGAGCATCAGAAGACATCCTCTCCAGCATTTGCAGAGTTTCTTGTTTAACGTTTGCATTATTAACTCGTATATTTTCTCACAAGCCATTGCTTTAAACTTGTAATCCCTGAACTAATCAGCAGTCTTTGCTGAAGCGGTAGTCTGGGGGTAGTAGTGTACAAGCTATTCACCTGATTCTAGTGCCTTCCAAAAAGCCCACTACAGCACTCATTCGATTACAAGTAATGTTTCTTTCTAGAAGCTAGCACCCCTCCAAATTGCACGCTGTCTCAAAAAACATCCATCATCTTTCTTAAATACAACATGAAAACTGATCTTTACTCAAGAATTGGTTGTTGCCTCTTTTTTTTTTTTTCCTCTCAACGGTCCCTCCTTCCACTCTTTGCATGCCTTTCTCTGACCACAACCTTCCTTAAGTCACATGTATGTTTTGCTTTCTCTGTTTATGTATTTCTGTTAACTGCCCACAACTCTCTTCCACAATCGGAACCCCCTTCTTCTTTAAAAGTCCTATTCCTGCAACCTAATACCACCTCCTCTTCTCTCACTCGGCTATTACGCCCACCAGCTATCAATCTACATTAACTCGCATACTCCCCGCACAAATTGGAGTGAATGCATGGAATGTTTTTTGCTTAGGCACACAGTTCTAACCGTAATACCAGCTATGCCAATAACTGTGGACTCGCCACTAACGGGGTTCTAGAGCAACATGTTGCCCAGCGTAAAGCTCTTTAATGCCTTTTCAGAGGTTTTAAGTGGTATATAAATGCAGCTTCAATTACAGTACGACACAATTTTTCATCAACTTCAAACATAGCTTACAAATGTCTCCTTGTAACTCGTGTGACATTTAAATTGTGTCTTGTATTTTCGCCCTCAAAGTATGCATTGTTGGACTCTGTGTGTTTTTTTTTTTTTTTTTTTTCTCCATTTAAAGCATTGTCTATGTCCAGAGTAGGTGCATGGAGAAGGTTGGCCGCTTGTGGAGGAGTTGGCGCAGGCCCTAGTCACAGGCTAAGCCCTGTATCAAACTTGCCTTGAGCATGGCTCAAGTGCAGTTAAGGTTTGATTCTTGCAGAGGGTTGGGTTCGGGTCCTTTCATAGGCATTGAATTTAAATCCTTATGGCTGATTAGATGCAGTGTCTGGATGCTATGACTGAGATGTTAGGAGAGAGGTTATCAGTGATGTCATTTATCATGTCATGAGTGATGTAATATGCAAAGTCATAAGCAGTGCATGATGGGGGCACAATTTGTAGTCCGTTTTCTGAAATATAACTGGCTTATTTTAGTGGATTTGGGTTTTTTAACAAAATATTCTCTCATTCCAACAACTGTGTCACTTCAACCATTGTTTTTTCCGGTGAATGTCTTTGGGTTTTATTAAAGTGCTCCTCCAAACTAACACTGGAGTGGACTGAGGGGAAGATGCAACACAGGAGGGAGGGCACAAGAAGCCAAGTGAGAGTGGATGGGGCACCATAACGATAATGGAGTGTAGGCAGGAGGGCTATTAGGCACACAGAGAAACTATTGACCAGTGCACACACAACACGTTCACAGTGTACTAGTCTAAAAAATAATCATCCTCTAAAAGATGAAATCTAGAATTCCTGCAGGACGGAAATCTCTATCCTTGCAAAAACTGTCACTTCATTTGTAATCTGTTTCACTAGTTCAACATTTACTAGCTCTCTTTTATAGTTCCTCCTTTTTAATATTCATTTTACAAAGTTACCACTAACAAACGGGTGTAAAAAATGGATTTGTTGTGGTTTTTTTTTCCTGCTCATGATAACTCGTCATCCCAGCTTCTTATTTGCGAAGTAGCTCGGCAGGCTTAGCACACGAGGCAGAGATCTGTGTAAAACTTAAAGCTCATGCGTCCTTATCTCTTGTTTAGTGTCTTACCCTTCTCAAGTCGATAAAATGAGTACTCTAGAGTTACCACACCCGTTATTATAAGCGCAAAAAACAGCCACAAGATTGCATACATAGTACATCATAGCTGGAGAGTGGGAGTAAGGTGTGGCATTTTTTTCAAGTGAAGGGAATAGGATACTTTATTGCTTGGTGACTGGGGGGGGGGGCAAACCCCAAAAGGACCAAGAGACCGGATAAAGTCAGTGAGCCCTACGGGCAAACAATATGACTCTCTCTTTGCCTACCACAGTTGCTGTTTACCAACAACGGGGGGACAGACGAATTATCTTTCGGTGCAGGGTATAAAACAGCGCAACTATTATTTGAGATCAAATGGTCGTCACGGGCTCCAGCAAAGAGGTCTGATGATGCAGCCCTGAGTAATGACGGTGAGGCCAGAGGACATAGAAATAAAGATGAGGGGGCTAAAGTGGAGTGCCCACAAAGAAGAAAGGTGTACACCGTAATAGTGAAGACACATGCAGATGCTGTTACATTGCTTCTGTTCCATAGTTCCGGTATATGTGTGCTGGTTATAGCGCTTAACCTCTTTAGTTATTCAAGCAACTGCCAAGTGTAGGTTGTATGGTGGTTGTTTCAGGCAGTCTCTGTGTAAGCAACATGTGGGTGGTACAAGGAGAACAAATAAGAAGCAAGCTTAAGAGTGACAATGAGGCCATCCAGCCAAGAGAGATGGGCGGGTTCTATGCCACACTAAGCTAAATATGTCTCTCAACACAGTGTATGTGCTTTCCAGTAGGTGAAATCTAAAAAAAACTAAGCTTTGGCAAAGCCAATAGGTCTCGCATATGCAAGACCTAATGAAGTTGTGGCTGGTGACAGGGCAAAGGGGCGGGGAGGACCAAAAAATTTACCTGAATACCTGCTGCATCGCCCTTCTTCTGGCTCCACTGCAGGCACAGGCTACCAGACTGCCCTGGGCCAATCCTAACTCTGCTGTCAACATGAGAGCAGCATCAGAATTGGCCTGAGTGCCCTCGATTTGCCCTTCCAAACAGATTAGGAACCTGTGCCTGCGTTCTCCAACCCGGCAACGTAGCTTGGGTTACAGACAGCTCAGTGCGCATGTTGGTTTGGCTGTCCTGAGATGGCCAGCCCAACCCACATGCACACTGACAACAGTGCAACTACCACTCCCTCCTCGTGCTAGTCTTCCACATGGCCCGCCCCTAGACTTGACGCTATGGAAAAAATAAAATGATAGAGCATTTTTATTATTCTACTTTTTTATTTTTCAAGCTTTGCAGCTGCTGGCGGGGGGGGGGAGGTGATGCTCATCTACCATAGCGGAGGAGCCGCTGCTGAGCTAATAGCTTTGCTAATATAAGGCACCATCTCATTGGTATCTGTTTAACACCTAAATACAGCATTTGGCAACTGAAAGGTAACCTGTTAACCTTTCAAGGAACCTTCTACTGTGCAGCAAACATGCAGATAGCATTTTTAGTAACTTTATATCTATATATAGGTATCGCACCTCCCTAAGCCACCACCCTCAATCTGAAGAGGCAAGACAATACTAATAAGGCTTAACTATCTGAGGAGTGAATAGATTTGTGCGGCTCACACAGTAAAGTTAATTGAATTGCGAAGTTGTGACTGGACAGCCTGCTGGAAAACTACCACTGCACTTTGGGATTTGAAAGAACAAGCGCTGCTAAAGCCAAAAAACTATACCTTTGCACTTGAGTGCTGATAAGAAGCAACCAAAACATATTGTGGACAGCGGGCGGAAGGGGATATAGGGAAATAGAGGGATGTGCAGGAATGGGGGAGGAAGTACCAGGCAGGGCAGTGTGACCTGAAGGGTGGAGGAAGAACTAGTAGCTCAAGTGCGGTGGGAGGAGCTGACAGGCACTGAATAAGTTAAATCAATCTATGCTTTGTCCCAGCTCCACTGAGACAAACGGAATTGACATTTGGCCAGTGCTGGCCAATTAGGAGACAGCGAAGAAGAGTGAAATTGAATCCAACAAATGGTAAGCAGTGAGCGGGCTTCAAGCCCTTTACTGAAAACAGTAGTGTCTCACAAGCGAGCGCATGTGATAAAGCATGCTGTTGCAGGCTCAACCCTAAAAATGTTGACTCTATTGGAGGACTAAAATTCAAGCACAACTAGAGTACGCACCACGTTTACCTTTATTCTATTTGCGCTATACACAGATTGTTCAGAAATACTACGTTTTTGTAATCCATACATTTCAGTGAAGGTATAGTTGGGGGGGGGGGAAGGCTGTTGCTTGCAAGACTGGGAGGATTCATAATCAAAGACAATCCTTTGATTAAAATGTTGTGAGATTCATTAGGCTGTCCTAATACTTTATCCAAACAAATGGGTATAACGTAGTGAAGTGAGGGGAAATGAATTCACAAAGACACGTACTCTTTCTTCTTAATTTAATAGCATCGGAGAGGCAGAGAAGAACCGTATGCGAAAAGGGGCACAGAGAGAAGCAACTGCCGCACTGAGGAACACAGAACAGCGTGACATCATATCAATGAAGCCACAGTGTTCTATGCCTCCGCGAGGACATAATACAAAGCAGTCACCACACGTAGTCTGTAAATAATCGTTTGCTTTACTCTACTACAGCTCACTCTTTCCTTTAGCTCCAAGTTGGCATTAGTCCAATATCTAAGGGGTATGTATGCCTAGCTTCAGATCAGGAACTATTGCCACTAGCAGTCCAGTACAAGTTATGTGATTAGGGTTTCCACTTGGCCATTTTTTTTACTGGCTCCACCAGTATTTTTAATATTCTGGTCGTTTAAAAGTTAGAAGTACAAATAAATCAGAAGTAATATAAAAAATCAGCAAAACTAACTCTGACCCAAGAAAGTGAATGAGATCAGTGATATTTTACAAGAATAACATTGAGAGAAAAATACACTGAGATTACCTAAAGTGTTTGCCGTACCTGCAGGGAGAGACACAATTACAAAACGTTCAAGTATATTGCACAAGCAGGGTATTACATTTGGAATATGTAATTCTAAAAACAAGCTAAAGCAACAATTAACAGCAAGCCACTATACCTGCATATGGTAATCAACATAATTGAAAGGCAGGAAAAAAAAATAAAAATCATAAAAGCAGCAGGGTCGCGAGAACAGTACATTAGGATTACCTAAAATATTTGCCAGGACTGCAGGAAGAAATATAATTACAAAACTTCGAAGTGTATTGCACAAGGAGAGCATTAAAAGTGGAGTTTACAATTCTAAAAACGAGCTAAAACAGCAAATAACAGCGAGGCACTATGCATGCTTGGGGTAATCAACATAATTGGAAGACAGGAATAAAAATTTCAAGTCGTAAAGGCACCAATTACCATAAGATCTGCCCGTTCATGAAAGCACAGGTCGCATCATTTAAAATAGACAATCCATAGCAAAAAAAAAAAGAACTATAATGTATGAGGAACATAGGTCAAATATTGAACTATGCATTTCCTTTCAGGTATACAGGGAGTGATTAATCCAGACACCTGTCTGCCCACAGCGTTCTATAGCACATAAAACTAACTCCAATCGTTAGAGGGCAAAAAGGGTAGACCGGGGACTATATAGTTAATTATGTTTCAAATGCGAAGTAAACAAAGGCAAAAAGGCTAAGTGAACGGAGAAAACTGACCGGGTTCAGGATACTCATTCTTTATGCAAAACCTTATGTGAGGTACGCTGTGTATACTAAAAGTGATATACACCTAGGCATAAAGCAGTTAATTAAGCCATTAAGAGTGATAACCATTCAATCTTTATAAAATGCAAAAGTCTCATAAACTAGGGATGTTACAAGTGTCCAGGTAAATGTTCGTCTGAGCCACACCCTGCCCACGAATTTGGCTACTGTGCAAGCATACAGTGGACTAGGGTCTGATCTGTGGATTCTGAGAGCTTCAGTGTGTTTCGGGGCTCCGATCTGACTGCAAATTGGTTTGATCTGGGTCAGTCTCAGGTGGCTGTAAGCAGGACAGGCAAACAGAACATGGGCTACCGATTCATTTGAAGCGCTACAAGCTGTACGCAATGCGAGCATAGAATAGGTAGACCATTTGACCTTGAATGTGTTAGAGGCAAAGTTCCTAGCCGAAACTGAATGTATAACTTCCTGTCTATAGGGTCAGTGATGAGAAACAGTTAGGGTTCAAATGCACTGTGGGTCATAATTCATTGGACAGGGTTTCCCTCTTTAAATTGTTGGCATCGTTCTGCTCTATCCAGGGCCAGTATAGTTCTTTATTTTTTTTTCTTTTGCGATGGGTAGTGGGGAGCAGGCAGTTAGGGAGAAGGTCCATAGATTGAGTAGGTCTGTAGAGCTCAGCATGTTTTTTTTAATGTTGTTAAAACAATTCTATTTTGGAACCTATCCAACTCCATGACCTCTTATGGAGCATTAGCATATGAGGCCAGTTCTCATGTAGCTCTTAGCCTCCTCCAGAACAGGACAGGTCTGAGTCTTGCTTTTCGGTAATCGACCTCCTCCTCATATTTTGGACAATTTGGCTAGATTGTGGAAACCCCATAGCTCTGACCCACATAGGGAAGTGCCCACAGCTTTAGTGTCATATAGCTGTAGAGGTGTGCAATAGGCTTACTAAATGATGCATAATGTTCTTTCAGGATTACTATTCTAGTAAGATACTGAGCGAAGTGATGGAGTAAGATTGAGACAGAGTGATAAAGAAACGGAGTGTGGGTTGGAGAATTTATATACTGACTAGGAGTTTTAGATGAAAGTAAACATACTTTGAAGTGAGAGACAAAAGGAGAGTTGTTGGAAGGCATAACCAGTAGATTAAGAAAGAGAGGGCGAGGCATAAAGTGACGCAAACAGAACGACAATCCTTCTGTGGCCTACTTAGCGACTGAGGTATTATTGACAGGAATTTGACGCTTCTTATGTGCTTCATTATATGACCAAAGACATTTCAGTGTGAGACCTGTAGAACCTGTATTTCAGGTTCACTCTCTACCTGCAGTAACTGAGAGGCAGGTATTCTTAGGTACACAACTTGAGGGCAAGTATTTTATCACTGTAACTAATAGTGGAGCAGGGTTACGCATGCTCTGTGGGCACAGTAACTCTTATGGGTAAAGTAGCAGCACAGAAATTACCCGCTCAGTGGCCTAGCAATAGCGGTGCAAATGTTATCCTGTTGCATGAATTTTAAAGACCATTCTCTGGAATTTCTCAGTTTGACAGGCCAAGCATGTTCTGTTTCATTAGGTATATGTGTACAGTAGCATATTGAATGATATGAGTTTCTGATCAAAACGCCCTCCAAAATATGTATTTTTACAAGTTAAGTAGATAAATATGTGTTAGAAATGGGGTTTCTGGTTGGCTAGGGTATGCACCTACGGCAGGCAAAATCCACCACTCTAGTCAGGGCGAGAGAGTTAAACACCCAAGAGAACCCCTGCTCACCCCCTTGGTAGCTTGGCTCGAGCAGTCGGGCTTATCCCAGAGGCAATGTGTAAAGCGAGTGCACAACACACACGTGACACAATAAATACACCAAAAAGGATACTTGACAACAAGTCTTATGAAAATAAACTGTATTGCATAAAACATCAATAGACCAAAAAAGGCATGTATCAGTAATACTGTGCTACACTAGCAGTTGTCAGAACATCACACAGGTTATTAGTACTCTGCAAAAGTCAGCAGTAGTCAGATAAACCTAGAAGTTACTGTTATTCTGCAACACAAGCAGTAGTCCTGTTGTCATTACCACCAAAAATGCACGTGTCAGGATAACCATCATATCAGACATGCCAAGAAATCATTATGAATGCACCCAAAGTGGAGAAACATTTCTATGTTGCCAGTGTCAGGTAGAACAATATCACCAAGGTAAATGCACCAATCATAGAAAACCACGTTATCCTGGATACCCAGGTATCACTCTGGATGCACCTATCATGGACACATTCTTCTCTGTACAGTGCTCAGTACAACCCACCCCACCCTCAAGTAGTACACACTTCCTGGCATACCACCATGAGTCAGGGGGACACATAAACCTCAGATAATGCACACAACGCAGCGCTCTTGCGTGCCTCTTGCAGGCAATGTAGTAAAGTACCTAATCACTTTGGCAGGATCCGGGACCTCTGTCGGGTAGCGTCCTGCTCACTGCACAAACTATGTTGCGTCGAGAAAGGTGGTAAGCCATTGTGGGAGCTATCCGGGAGGCGACCCCATTCCTCTCATCTGGGCTGCCTCTGGACGCAACCTGCCGCTAGGTGGGACCTCCTGCCTGGCGAAGGACAGCAATTGTGGCAGAGGGCTGCATGGCCCATGCAAGCAGGTCATCAGAAGGGCTTCACAGGTAGTGGCAGTCCCTCTGTGACCTAGCAGGCCACGGGTCAGCACAACAACAGAGCAGTCCCAAGGCAGGTCCTGGTGAGTCCTTCCAGCAGTGTCCAGTTCTTAAGCTCATTAGTGTCTCAAAATGTGGGGGAAAAACCCCTGTACTTATACTCATTTTGCACAGCCTCCACAAAAGGTGAGAAGGGCTTCCAACCAGTACTAACCAGTTCCAGGAGTGTCCCCTTTCTCCTCCAGCACTGGCTCTAGACATCAGTGGAGGATAAACAAGCCCTTTGTGTGAGGCCAGGGCACAGCCTTTACAAACGGAGGTGTGCCCCGCCTCTCCCAGCCCTGGAAGACAATTCAGTATGCAGATGCACTCTTGTGACACCTCCACCCTCCCTGTGTACAGGCTGTCTGAAGGGTATGCACAAAGCCCCGCTGTCACTCTGTCCCAGATGTGGATTGGAGTCAAGCTGCAAAACACCAGTCATAAGCACAGAGAAATGCCCACTTTCTAATAATGACATTTCTATAATGGTTATAAAAATCCACCTACATCAGTAAGCAGCATTTCTCACTACCATTACAATCATACCAAACATGTCTACACCACCCCTCATAGATCAGACAATACCACCAAGACATATGTTATTGCATTTCCAATGCAATCCTATGAGGAAGGCAGCCATCACATTAGTGAGAAACTAGATAGGCTAATTGTCACTACCAGGACATGTAGTACTTCAAGACATATGTCCTACTTTTTACATACACAGCACCCTGCCTATAGGGCAGCTGGGGTGACTTATATGCAGTAAAAGGAGAGTTATATTTCTGGCAAGTGAATTTAGATGCCAGGTCCCTATGGCAGCAAACTGTGCACGCAGGCTCTGTGGTAGCAGGCCTTGAAAGGCTAATTCTGTGGGTGGCGCAAGCTGCACTGCAGGGCCACTAGTGGCATTTAATTCACAGGTGCTGGGTATAAAGATTCCACGTTACAAGGGACTCACACCTGATTGGCTTACAGGTAAATTAAATGTGTCAATCATACCATGTTTGGAAGGGGGAGCACCTGCACTTTAGCACTGCTCAGCATTGGTAAAGTGTCTGGTGACCTAATGTCAACAAAAAGGGTCAGAAAAAAATAGGAGGAAGGCAAAACGTTTGGGGATGACCCTGTAAAAAGGTCCAGGTCCAACAATATGTTTTAAAATATACCAGGTAACCTGAAGTAATCACAAATTTGCCAAGCAGTAATAACTCAAAATCACGCCATAAGAGTGCAGGCTTACTTGTAGTTCTGCATGGTAGGAAAACAAGGGTTAACGCAAACATTTCCTTTCCGCACAGAGACAAACTTTATTAGAGGGAACGTTGGTGACACTATAATTTGTACCTCCACCAATGTCAGAAGCAATAGAAGCACTTATTTTAGTTCTCAGACAATTCTTGCAGTTTGCTAAAATGGCTGCCACGGTACGTGGTATATGGCCTTCTTTCCCGGATGCCCGTGAGGAGTCAAAACCTTGGCAACTTTACTCCACAAGGCAGAGGGGCGCAAGTTAATCTCCTTTATGAACAGGCAACTACAGAGGTGAGGGCAATATCCCATTATGCGTGGGGCCTGTTCACAGCAGATGGCAGGAGGCACTGGGGGAACAGATTACAGACAAAGAGCAGGAGAGCATATACGCAGGTATGCAGACTGCCTCTACTAACTCGAGGTTCATTTTGATACACTATAATGTTATTCCCTGGAAGTAGTTTACTCCTGTTACACTACTTTCTATCTACCCAGGAAGGGCTCCTCCCTACTCCTGCTGTGTGGTTGACCAAGTGGAATTTCTGAATATGCTGTGGTAATGCCCCAAGCTGGATACCTACTGGCAGATCATAGTTGATAGGTTAAATGCAACCACAGAGTGGGGGGGATCCCTAGGGGTGCCAGACAATGCTTGTTCAGGCAGGTACCAACTCACAAGAAGAGGGGCCTTAGTAGGAGGTTTCTATTGTTCGGATGGGTCCTCACTAAACGCAGAGTGGCTACTCATAACCCCCCCGCCCCACCCCCCAACCAATCCCGTGGAAATGCGTGAATGGGTGAGTGAGATGACTGAGTGGGTGGTGGCTGAACAAAGTTGTATGCATAAATGACGGAGAGACCATACACTTGCTGATGGCTTGCAAGCTTGGGCGGTGATGCTCGCAGACCTGCTAGAGCCAACAGATGCCAGGACCACCCTAGATTCACAGGCCACAGGTGATTGTTGTGAATATGTCAAAATACTTGAAGCCTCGAAGGATGAGGGGTGAGGGGAATGAGGTGGTGGTTTGATGCTAAAGGCACACGTCCAGCAAGAGGTAATAAGGGTGTAAATCCTGTGATGAGCTAGTCGTTCCGGAAACATGGACTCCGCGGCTCCCCTCAATTCTACCCTGGCTTCCCTCCATTTTACCCTGGCTTCTTCTCCCTGATATGTTATGCAACTCATTTGGCAGAGCTACGGAATGAGGAGATCTGGGTTGTTATTGCATTAATAATTGGTTTGTAACATCCTGTCTTAAATGGCTGTGAAAGTTTATACAAAACAAACTTGTACCCCCATGCAGTTTTGTCATCAGTCATGTAATTTCAAATGTTACAGTGATGTCCTAGAACCTCATGAGTGTTATATTTGGGAAAATTACTATGCGTAGCGAGGGCATGAGTTATATTTACCTTTAGGGCATAAGTTATAGTTAGAAAAGACAACTATAACATGGGAATTTCGGTAGTTTTTTTTTTTTTTTTTTTTTTTTTAAAGTTTAAATCGTTAAATTGTCACTGAAATATTCACCTAACTTTAGAATCACTTTAACCTTTGTTGTTGAAGGGCACTGTTTTCCTACCCTAGAGTACTTTGCATCCCTTCCTGTAATATTCTCTGCATAACATTAGCTACTCTTGATAAACGGGACCCGAGTTACATTCCCACCTTCTCCTTGACTTCTTTGTGTGAGGTTCACTTCGATTTCTTTGTGCGTCGCTTCCTGACTGGAATATGCCTTAAACCAGTATAAAGCACTATGCAAACCTTGGTCATTGAAACTTACAAAGCCGCAACGTTGACTTGCAGAAGGAAGCTAGAGAAGGTTGCTTTTTATCGCACTGAAGGATGTAGGATTTATGAAGTGCGTTATTATCTTCTCTGATTTCCTTTATTTCACTTCATGCTGGCCTAATGCAGCGTACGTAGTAAAAAGCAGGAAAATACCAAGAACCGAATGACCACGCTTAAAAGTGTAAAATTAAACAATAAACCTAATTGAGAATGAGGAAGATAAATAGTCTAGGTATATAATTGAAACAGTGTGTGCCCATTGGTAACCTTGAACCAGCTGATGTCCTGGACAGGTCCGCGCAAAAAACGTGCTGCTTATCCTCGCTTTCAGTCACTGAAACAATAAAGACCGAGCTAGTTTAACTCGTGCCTGGCCAGATGGTGATGGAGGCTGCATCTAGCCGTTCTAATAACAAGAGGACTAACCGGGAGGGAGGCGGGGGGGGGGGGGGGGGGGGATGGGAGTTCGCCGCAATATTACAAAACAGTTATTGAGCTCCGCCAATCTAGGCTGCTTCCTGGAAGAATAATGACTAGGAAAATCGATGGATTTTCTGCAGATTAGTATCTGCTTGATGCGGTAGTTATACAGCACAAGTCCCAAAGATGAGTTGATTTAAAACCATTCCAATGAATAAACAAAGCAACATGGTAAAACATTACCTGCTGCACTTCCATCCAGCTCAAGATCATCCGCATGAGGATAAGGAACCCGTTTATAAATGTTCCCAAACAACATTTCCAAATTTCTTCTTCAACTTTCCTGTGGGACTGAAGTCCAGTCCTCTAGATAGGTTGGGGGACACAGTCCAGTGTTTTGCTTATCGGTGCCCTCAATGAAGTGAGAGTAGAGGCCCATACCACCATAGAGAGGTAAGGATACTCAAGTTTTAGCCATTTTCACATTGTGTGACTAAAACGTTTGCGAGGCCCAAAGTGTGTGTCTGTTCCTGTGATTTGCCAGTGATGACATTCCTCCTAAACGTGGGTCCATAATCATTTGGAGGGTATGCACAGGGAGTAGTTGGGCCACAGAGGTATCCCGGTAATAGTGAAACACTACATATCTTATAATAAACCTTTCTGGTTTTCATAATACACTGGGATTGTGTTTGCCTACCCACTCACTTTTGTTTCCCTTTAAATAAAAGCAAATCATAGCAAATCTTTTTATCAGCTAAAAGCCATAACAATACAAATTGCAGAGTGCATTCATAAAATAGTTATACAAAATATTATACTTCAAATCAAAACAGAAAATTATAGCATTCAACCTCAATCCATAGATCATATTTGCTTGATTTCTCATACTCCAATCCCTGTTTAATTTTGTGGAGGGCACCAAACTAAGGAACTCTATGTACTTTCAGGGGTAAATTTCCAAACTTTAAGGCTCATTGTAGGATCCCAGTATGGCTTACGTGTGCAGTGCCAAAGTTACATCACATTTGTGCATCGCTTCATAGTGTGCATAATGGTTGTGGATACTTTTTTTAAACATTTGTTTCATCAATTTTTCCAACTTGTAACATAGTGAAGAGCCATATAAAGCATCACTAACATAGCACCACGTCCAGGTGCATCAAATTAGTACACAAATATAAAAGAAAAAAACCTTGATAACATCACGATCCACTTGTGTCCCAGTCTCTAGTGTCAATAGTATGCAATGCCCGCTTGTCAATGAAATTCTGACATTACAACTGTGTGCTAACATCATATTTGATAAACCCAAAAACGGAAGCACTGGAGAGACCTTACAGGTGCTAGTGACCTAGAAGATTCCCTTGAGTAGTCTGAGTGTAGGGAGGAAGCGGCTGAATAGCACCCCTAGACTCTATTCCAAAGGGAATGCCCACACTAGCTGTTTTCGAACCGCATGTACTATTTAGAGCAACATTTCCAAGCTAGGGGTCGCGACCCACTGGAGGGTTGCCAGCTGATTTCTATGGGTCACGAAAGAGCAACAAATAATGTTGTATTTATCATACCTTTTGCAGTGCTTCAAAGATAGGTGAAATGTCACGTAGTCTGACAAAGTGCTGCTTATTCTTTTAATATGGGAATTGGTGTTTCATTTTCTTTTCTTTGACTCCAAAGTGAGTTGAGTTTTCAAAGTTAACTATGTGACGCTTTTACTGGGGTACAGGGAACATGAGAGAAAAGGCTTTAGGATGTCATTTTTGCACACAACCGAAGTTGAATACCTGTAAATGAACTGTACGCATTTCTGCGTATGTCAGCAGAGGAAAGCGAAAAAAGTTCATTTTTTTAAGTAATTCTGAAGGGTAATGGAAACGGATTTCAATAGAATCAAAACAAAGCAAGACACTTACGTGGTGCTCCGAAAATTATAAATATTCACTGGAACCAGAATTCCACACATTTATGTGCTTTATAGTTTATCAGGAAAACTGTATGTCCATGCGAATTTTTTGGGGATTTCAATGGAAAATGTGTTGTCTTAAAGTGACGGTCCGCTACAGCATGATGCTTTTCTAATATTTTTGTGATGTTGTGCACCAGAATGCACTGCCAGCTATTTACTACACTCTTACCAGACTCCTGCTGAATACATTTGATACTCTGTGTGATGCCAGAATTTGTCACAATCCTACGACTTCAGTGAAGTAACATTGATGTCAACACCCCACTCTGGAAATTGTTCCAGCACCACGGTTGCAAAGGTTCTGAACTCTGTCACGAGGCCAGTTTTGGAACAAACCTGTGCAGGCGCCAGTTGACCCTTCCCATATTTGTTGCTGCTGTTTTTCTACTTCACAAAGCCACTTCAACAGAACGTGCTCACTATACATGGTGATAAAGCATCATCTCACTTTTGTATGACTTTCACACATAGATTGGGAAATAAGGATGTGGCCTAATGGCCAGAGCTGTCAACTTTGGACCTGAGGAACTAGGTTTGAGTCCTGGTGTTGGCGCTTGGCAAATGACTTAAAGTCAGATTCATTTACCTTAAGTAAGGGAGATTATGCAATGTAATCTGGCGCTCATGTCAAGCGCTGCAATGCCCTTGGGCTATGTAATCGTATATAATATTCCACAATGCCTACACCATCATAGAGGCCACCCAGGGTCTACAGCCCCCTTCTCCCCCTCTCTTCCTATAATCCTGCAGACCACTCCAGTTATTCTTATATGGTAACGCTCGTAGTGATACTAGCGGGAGTTGTCACACATATGGCAACGGTATGGATTTTCTAGTGTCTGTTACTGTTAGTAAAATTCTGGCTGTAGCAGTAGGAGAATGTGCACTATAGCTTGCTGTAACTTTTCTGTTACAACTGATTCCTCTTTCTTTCCATGGCAATCCCAAATATGCTTTAAATACCACATAGTAACATAATTACCAACTCTAAGACATACCCCCAGGCTTAACATAAGACAATTAATGATCCACTGTGTAGGCATCCTGTACTTGGTAGGTGTATAGCTTGGACATTGATACTCTTACCTATCAAACATAAGACATACCTAGATAGCTACATTCTGTTACCACTCTGCGTCAGTGAATTAAAGCCCAGTCCCCATAATTGAGGTAACTAGAATGTCAATTTGCTGCGCCACACATTGCAATTCCTTTTCCTAGCTTCTATTCTTACCTGCTTTCTCTTTGTCACTGCAAATAGGTGTGCATCTAAAGCTGTGGATCTCATCATCAGTGAGTCAGTTATGTATCCATTTCAGACGACTTCATGCCGATTTGTGCAACAAATTCATAAACCCTCTGCACTGTCATCAGCCCAAGGTCAATATTGTAATGTAGGGCGAAGTCGTGTCACATGCAGACATAATGTAATAATTCTATTCATGGATGTGAGAAACTGAGGCAAAGAAATCACGTGGGCTATTAATAGATGCATTTAAATATTTAATTGCATGTTTACTTTATATAGTAGTTTTTATGGCTCTTTGCGAGGCCAAAGCAATCTGAATATCAAGCTCACACGACACAAATTATACAGGTAATGAATACAGACATGCTCTGGTCACAAGTCTTCTTTTTTTTTTTTTTTTTTGGCAAAAACTTGACTAAACCTGACTGGAACCTAGGTATCCTGTGCAAAACTGTCTTGTTGTGGTGAGAATCCCTTTGAATTTAACCCTATCTAAGTGCTCTGCCTTCTTAACCCCTTCGCTGCCAGGCCTTTTCCCCTCCTGTGCCGAGCCTTTTTTTGGCTTTTTCGGGCAGTTCGAACTTAGGCCTTCATAACGTTTTCTCCACATAAGCTAACCATGCCAAATTTGCATCCTTTTCTTTCCAACATCCTAGGGATTCTAGAGGTACCCAGACTTTGTGGGTTCCCCTGAAGGAGACCAAGAAATTAGCCAAAATACAGCGAATAATTAAAAAAAATAAAAATAAAAAATGGGGAGAAAAGGGCGGCAGAAGAAGGCTTGTGTGTGGTGTGTGTTTTTTTTTTTTTTTTTCCTGAAAATGGCATCCACAAAGGGTTTGAGGTGGTAAAATCACCATCTTCCCAGCTTTCAGGAACAGGCATCTTGAATTCGTAAACCCCAATTTTGACATTTTACTGGGACATACCCATTTTTTTAAAAAAAATGTTTTGTGCTTTCAGCCTCCTTCCAGCAAGTGATGGAAATGGGTGAGAAACCAATGCTGGATCCCAGAAAGCTAAACGTTTCTGAAAAGTAGACAAAATTCTGAATTCAGCAAGGGGTCATTTGTGTAGATCCTACAAGTTTTTCCTACAGAAAATAACAGCTAAAATAAAATAATATTGAAATTGAGGGGAGAAAAACAGCCATTTTCTCCACGTTTTACTCTAACTTTTTCCTGTGATGTTAGATTTTTTTAAAAGCAATATACCGTTACGTCTGCTGGACTGTTCTGGTTGTGGGGATATATAGGGCTTGTAGGTTCATCAAGAACCCTAGGTACCCAGAGCCAATAAATGAGCTGCACCTTGCAATGGGTTTTCATTCTAAACCCGGTATACAGCAAATAAATTGCTGAAATATAAAAAGTGAAAAATAGGTATCAAGAAAATCTTTTTATTTCCAAAATGGCCACAAGATAAGGTGTTGAGAAGCAGTGGTTATTTGCACATCTCTGAATTCCGGGATGCCCATACTAGCGTGTGAATTGCAGGGCATTTCTCAAATAGACATCTTTTTTACCCACTGTCTTACATTTGGAAGGATAAAAAGTAGAGAAAGACAAGGGGCAATAACACTTGTTTTGCTATTTTGTGTTCTCCCAAGTCTCCCGATACAAATGGTACCCCACTTGCGTGGGTCGGCCTAATGTTTGCGACCGGAAACACAAAATGGACGTTATCACATTTTTACATTGAAATCTGGCATGTTCTTTTCAAAGTGCCTATCTGTAGTTTTTGGCCTCTAGCTCAGCCAGCACCTAGGGAAACTTAGCAAACCTGTGCATTTTTGAAAACAAGACACCTAGGGGAATCAAAGATAGGGTGACTTGTGGGGCTCTGACCAGGTTCTGTTACCCAGAATACTTTGCATACCTCAAAATTTGGCCAAAAAAACACTTTTTCCTCATTTCGATGACAGAAAGTTCTGGACTCTGAGAGGAGCCACAAATTTCCTTTCACCCAGCATTCCCCCCCAAGTCTCCGGATAAAAATGATACTTTTCTTGTGTGGGTGGCCCATGTGCCTGCAACAGAAAAATGCCAAAAACCTGTAGAGATTGAGGGGATAGCACAGCGACTTGATAAGCACATATTTTTCTTCTATACATCTTTTAGACTGACTCTGCTTTGGGGACCCACACAAGTGAGGTATCATTTGACTTGGGAGACTGAGGGGAACGCTGAGTGGTAGGAAATTTGTGCAGCAGCGGTGATCCTATAAAGAAAAGTGAGGAAAATATGCTTTTTGAACCACATTTTGAGGTTTGCAGAGGAGTCTGGGTAAGAAAATGTTGGGGATCCGGGCAAGCCACATATCCTTGGGGTGTCTATTTTTAAAACCTGTCTGGGTTTGGTAGGTTTCACTAGATGAAGGCCGCACCCGGGACCAAAAACATAGGTTTCCCCCCCCCCCCCAAACACAGGTAGTTTTGCAGTAGATCATTTTGGTGTGTCCACATACTTATGTGATGTTCCACACACTAAAATTGTGAAAAGAAATGCACTTGGTTTATGTTAAAAAGACCCCTCACCCACTAACCAAGTTGGTGGCATGCTTCATCATCTGGGTCCCACCAGAGACACCTAGCTTGTCACAGGTGTGCTGCGACGCCTGCTTACAGCGAAGCAGGTTTTGACATTTACTAAGCATACTGGTTGGATTTGACACGAGGGTGAGTGATGGTTCAGTGGATCAAATTTTATTAACGAGAGATTTCACAAAAAAGAAATGCACTGTCAATAACTGAAAGGCCAAAAAACGGAACCAATGACTCACAGCTCGTGAGCTGTAAAGCCACGACAAGGCACCAACCGCTTTACAGTCCATTCACACACCTTTCATACATGACATGCACAAGACCATTCACACCGCCAGCCACGGGCCCAGCACATTACAACACTTGCGTCGAGAGACCGCGCCACTCAAGGGCCCATCACTTACATACGCCCACATGCCTGATACAGCAATCACACCAGCTGATGGGAGTGTGTGGACTGGCGTTTGGCTGTTATTGTGTTGCAGTTGCCAACAGCAAGTCCGTATTTACAGTCAGCCAAGCGCCACTCCACACACAATGGCATCACTTTTTTTTTTTTAAACAAAGAAGCCACTAACTAATTAGAAATAATTACAAAACTACAAACACAAAAGCTCTAAGTACATGACAGAAATGCCAACCATGAAACTGAACACATGAAAATATAAAACAGGCAGTTTACACTCTTGGTAGTTCCCAGCACTTCTTCTGAGTGTGGTAATTCCTGAAACAACCACCCACACACAGCCCAGGCTTTGAAGGACAATCTGGGCAGTACATTTGAGTCTCCCTCCGGATACCTCTTCGAGCACAGACTCTACATTTCTTAGCTGGAAAGTCTTTTTTGGGCGTGGGAATTGGAATGTGCTAAGCTAAGTGGTGATCTCATCCTCCACCACTGCTTGTCTAGGAACTCTTGCCTGTTCCACCACATTAAGGCTCTCTATCACTGACTCCTGAAATTTCACTTATGTTATCTTTTGACTCTGGAGACCTAGCCTTAAACACAATAAAAACATTAAAAGTTGCCAAGTGGAAGAGGTGAATTGCTAACTTCTTATACCAAACGTAAGACTTCAGAATAGCAGTGTAAGGTTCCAAACTCTGATCAACTCTATCTACACCTCCCAGGTACTAATTATAATCTAAAATGCACACAGGTTTGTGCACTTCAGCAACCTGGCCCCAAACAGTCACGGGGGAAGTACTCTCATCCTGGATGGTACCTAGCATGTAGACATCCCTCCTGTCTGGAAAATGTCAAAGCTAGCAGCTCATCATTCGCAAGGCACTGCACTGTCCCCTCAAGTTTTTTTACAGGCAAGCTCCCTTGGATAGCCTTTCCAGTTACAACCAATTGTGCCATAAGCAACAGTGTCCACTCTAAACAATTCCTTGAACAACTGCACTCCAGTGTATAAGTTATCTACATACAAATGGTGACCTTTGTTGAGCAGTCATGTACCAAGTTCCCACACAATTTTCTCAGTAACTCCAATAGTGAGAGGAAAACCAGGGGGGTCAATACTGGAATCCCTACCAGTGTAGATACAGAAACTATACACATATCCTGTACTACTTTCAGACAGCATATACACTTTAATTCCATATCGTGCCCTCTTGCTAGGAATGTACTGCCTAAAACCAAACGACCTTTGAAGAGGACCAAAGATTCATCCACCGCTATGTCTTTGCCTGGAACATAGACCTCTGAAAACAGATCTACAAAATGATCAAGGACAGACCTAATCTTAAAAAGATGGTCAGAATCAGGGTGATCTCGTGGCAAGGCTAAAGCATTGTCAACAAAATGCAGCATCCTTGGAAGAAGCAAATACTGATTACGGCTTATGGTTGCAGGAAATATAGCTGTTGTCATCAAGGGACTAGTAGACCACTAAGAAGCCAGTGACTGCTTCCTTATCAACCCGATCAAAGGAGTCCAACCCAAAACCCTTTTCATCTCCTCCAAATTTGTGGGAATCTACTGGGTAGCCCCAGAGTGTGGCCTAAGTCTAGCAGCGTTGACCCTCAAATACAGCTACGCATTCAAATTAGTCTGCTCAACAATCTCTTCCAAAAACACATCCTCCATAAATCGCTCAAAGAAATTGACAGGCAAAAAGTTATCTGTATTGACTCTACATCCCGGGAGACCAGTAAAGGCAGGCAACTCTGGCTGCTCCATGTTTGGGGCAACCCAGAGTTCAGGTTTTCTAAAGGGAAACCTTTCAGTCCCAGGTTGCTGCACTAATGGTATATCAATGTCCTCCTCTAAAACCGGCCCTTCATCTGCACTGAGTGTGGCTTCCTCATCAGAAGATTCCTCTCCGACAAACTTCAATGCCAGAATCTCTCACTTCCTCCTCTGCCTCAGATGCAGAGTCCGTCTCATAATCATGATCAGACAATGACTCAGAAAGCATACCAACAACCTGCTGAGCGGTCATCCTGCGGCTAGCCATGATCTTTCTTACGAAAAGTAACTGGACAAATGCACCACCAACAACCAGCACTGTGTAAGATAAGTAATAAAGTGTAGCTTTATCACTAAGAGTTATAAACTTAAACTATACCGCTCAATTGCCTGAAAAAGCTTGACTCACCAGCAACTACTCTGCACAGACAAAGCAATCACCAATGATATCCCACTAAAAAAAAGAAAGAAAAGCTAATTCGAAATAAGACAACACGAATATCATTGTGCACAAATCTAAGGACAATTTCACACAATCCTGCATTTAGTACACCACCTACAAACATGTCATTCATGCATGACAACAATACTCCTTTGGATTAAATTGTTTTTACTCACCTAAAACATGCAACTCTGCAAACCGCAGGTGAACCACTGCCAAAACCGCAAGGAGCCACAGCAAAGAAAGCAAAAGCTTTGAACTAGAACAAAAAGGAGAAGAAAAAACATTTATCGCAAATACTTCGCCAGTTGACAAACACCCCACCATCAAGCATTTAGAAATTGGTGCCTAAGTGAATTCTGCCCCCCGTAGGGGCAGATGGGCCTACTAAAAATAGGCCTGTCTGCCCCAAGGGGGGCAGAAAATACCTTTAGTAGTGTGTCCCCATGGGGAGTGACCCTTGCCCAAAGGGTCACCCACCCCCCTCCCCCCCCCCCCCCCCAAACAAAACACACACTATCTCTAATCTCGTGCACAAGTGGCTTCTGCTCCCCTTGGGGGCAATTGGCCTAAAAAAGAAATAAGCCGATCTGGCCATAAATAATATCCCCCCCTAAGGGGAGTGACCCTTGCCCAAGGGGCCGCCCCCCCACCCCCATCCACTAAACACACACACACTATCCTGGTGCCTAAGTGGCTTAAGCCGATCTGCCCCCCTGGCCAACAGTTCTATGCCCCCCCCCCCCCCCACATAAATAAACAAATAAAAAAACATCCCTGCCGTTCCAGTGGTTTCGGGCCACCTTGGGGGCAGATTAGCCTAAACCTAATAGACCGATCTGCCACCAAGAAATGGCCATAAAACACATGCCCCCCAAATGGGAGGAACCCTTGCCCTAGGGGCCGCTCCCCGACACAGAAACAAGAAAGAAAAACAAAAAATATCCCTGGCATCTAGTGGGCAACGCAATCGGGCAGCAGGAATGCTCAAAGAGACATCGGGGGGGGAAGGAAAACCCTTTCCTCCCTCCCCCCCCCCCCCCCCCCCCACCCATGCCTCTTTGTTTCAAACCCCCCCACCCGCCGGAGGAGAAACTTACCTGTTTCTCCGATTGCAATCTGGAAGCATATGTCTTCCAGTGCGACTGGCACCCTGTAATGATGTCAGCGCGTGATTGCGTGCTGACGTCAGAGGGGGGGAGGGGTGGGGGGGGCTTCCCCTTCCATCCCTGCCTTGGGGGGGGGGGGGAAAACGGGGGGGGGGGGGGGAGGGAGCCCGCGGGGCTCCCTCCGAGCTCCAGGCCGAGGATGTAATGGTTTCATCCTCTGCACAGACGGGATTAATGGGGAACGAGATTTGCACTGTTTTTCCCCTCATTCGGTACTCATTCTGGTTGTATCAGCGAAACATGCATTGCTCCCTGTTGATCCAACGCCACCTAATTTCAGAGTGTGAGGAAAGCTTGAAAGACGTCTTGGTGTAAGAATAATGAAGTGATGTGTGTGTGTGTGTGTGTGTGTGTGTCTCTGTACACACCCCATGGCCTTCTGTTACCTTTGCTTTACCCATTGTGGGTGTATGTGTTGGAAACTCCCACAAGTTTTATTGTTTTTATCAACCATCTTAACAATCAAAAAGCAGCTGGCAAAAAAGACTTCAGGATTCCTCCAGTTGCAGCTTCGGTTTCTAGTGTTAACAAATTACTACACCCACTATTTTAAACAGTGGGGTGTTAAGTCTAGTTTTGGCCACCTAGACTTAAGATAAATGAAGTCATCTTTTTATCTAGATGCTTACTATAGTGTAAATGTGTTGCACTGTTGAATGCAAAGCATTAACATGGAGACTAGATAAACAACAAACATTTTCTTTTAGTCTAGCCAATCAAATAGTTTTCTACTACAAAACAGAGCTTCTTTCGGATCATACTTGCTTGTCACTGTATGTCAGGGAGTGCCCTTCTCCACCCTTTCCTCTCCTCCTGCCTCATCCTGGTTGTGACATTGGGTGTATTTGCAAGGTCTGACCTGAATGCCACCTTTTAGCTGCAATTTAGGAAATCACATCTTTCTCCTTTTTCTTCAGATAGTTGTGGCATATTTGTAGAATGAAAGGCTAGGGTGTCCGGATTGCGTATAATGGCTTACTGCATGCCCTCCTGAGGTTGTCATTATTATTGTGATCATCTGATGTATCTGCCAGTTGAGGGCAAGGTGTACATTTTGTGTGGGATATGTTCTCAAGTGATTAATGTTTCTGGTCCACTACTGGCACATACATTTGGCAGACACCAAATGGTGTTTCTTCATCTTAGGAGGTGTGGTACAAAATATTTGTTACTTTTCTTGTGCACTAAAATATTGACTCCATTTTATACGAATGACTGAGTGCTTCTCTGTTTCTTGTTGTATTTTATGCCTCATTTTGTTTTTTGCTATCCTGATAATAGTGCCTCACGGCCTTTGAAGTTATGTTTGTCAGATGGGTTCATTATGCACCATTGACAACACCCACATCCCCAAATAAGCTACACGCAGAGTATGTATTCCCTTATCTCTAAGAACATCACATAATCATTATTCTTGAATATGTTTGTGATTGTGTGTGTGTGGTGTGTGTGTGTGTTTTTTTTTTTTTTGTTTTTTTGTTTTTTTTTTTAATTTTTTTTTTTTAATATAGTACGAGCCTAGCCGAAAGACAGCAAAGCACTGCACAGTGTTAAAGGCAAAGATACAGTTAATATGTGATTAGTGGAGTAGCTGGTTTCTAAGAGCAAACTTTACTGCACCAAGATGTAGTGTTCTTTAAATAACTGTCTACAGTTCTTTCCTAAAATGGAGCGGTTTTGGGTATGGGAATTCCACATTCTGGGTACATTGATGGAGAAGGCTGGTTGACATGTTTTTCTCCTTATATATCATTTCTGCTACCGTCTGATAGTGTGCTGAGAGCCCCAGAAATGGTTAGCGTGTCTTCTAGATAGACCGAGATGGCAGTCTTGATTGCTTTGTAGAAGCTCCACATAGATTTGAAGATGAGGCCAGCGAAGGGAACCAGTGGAGTTCAATCATGGTAGAAGTGATGTTGCCATATTTCTTAAGACCCTCAATGGATGCTACTGCATCTTGTGGGATGGCAATGAGGGGAGCTTGTTGGGTATGATATATTTGAACAGCTGTTCAGAAGTCATTTCCTGGGATGAATGGGTCTGCTTTCTTTAAGCTAGCTGGTACCAGTGCATCTTAATTTCTAGGCGATGTGTTCTGAGGATGAAATTGTTGTCCAAGGCCAATTCAAGTGACTTGGCATTGAGTAAATGTGGGGATTTGAATGGTCTAGGCTTATGTCATTGAGTCAGGTTGGACTAGTTGTTTCCAGAGATTTAGGAGTATGGAAGACGGGATAGAAGACTGAGGAACTCTACTGGTGGTAAGGATTTTTTAGGACATGGAAGTGCCCATATGTACAGACGGTGGTGAATGGATAGGTGGGAGGAGTACTAGTAAAGAATGTTTCCAGTGGATCACATTTGAGACTTTGGGTGTAGATGAATGTGTTTGGTCAGTGTTATCAAAGGCAACCGAGAGGACCAGTGATATCGGGGGGCACATAATTTTATTTATCTATTATTAGAAGGGCTTTATCTATAATTTGTCTGGTAGCTCTCTTCATATTGGAGCATGATGAGAAGTCAAATTGTGATTTGTGTTGGAGCTGTTTGCTATTGATGTAATTTTGAAATGTACATAGTCTAATTTTTGAACTTCAGTGAACCTCTGATGAATGGTAGATGAGTATTGACCACTAAAGGGTGTAATTGTTATGCTTAGTTTTTTTCCTTAACAGTAGGATGATCTGACCTGTTGTGAAAGCTTCAGAGAACTGCCTTGAGTGAGGGAGGTATTAATGGGGAGCAGTGGTGAGAAAATATCCCCAGAGAAGGCTTTGATTAAGAATCTAACTAGAATACCCTCTTTATTGAGTCTGTGCGAGCCAGTAGTTTAAAGGATGACTTTTGAATGTTGCAAAGAGGATTGGGTGTTGAAGAAGAACCTACTTTGGTTGTGTTGATGAGCTAGTGGAGCTTCGTTATTTTTAAATTGAAAAAGGCATTGTGCTTGTTTCATGGAGTGTGGGATATGAGTGCCTGGTACTGGGCCAGTACAGAATTAGCTTGATTAATGTTTCTGCTTCTCCTGGCAGCGTCAGGGTGTGGGTATGGTACTTGGCTTTGGCTGAGGTGATGCGCTATATGTGTTTCGCACAAAGGGACTTAAATAGTATGAGTCTTTTCTTCCATTTTCTTTCCTACCTAAAGATGGTGCTGAAGGTTTCAGCTTGTGATTGCCAATTTTAGATGGACTGTAGGTGTTAACCTAGTTGTCCAGAAATGCATTGGCATTGTTTAAAATGGTTTTGACATCAGACATGGAGATAGGAAGGATGAGATGAAGTTGAGCTTTAGGTTGAGTGTGTAGAGGAAAGTGTTTTTGTTTATGCTTGATCTTTTTGGGATTTTGAAGTTGCTAAGCATGGTGGTATGGATGTGTTGAGTGGATAAGTGGTCTGAGAATTTTTCTATAAAGTTGATTCTGTCCCAGAGTAGGCCTGTAAATAAGGTGAAAGGCTGAGTTTCAGAGAGTGGTAAGAGGCATGTAAGGAGCTTTATGGAGTTGTGTTTCTTTCTTGTCTATGGTGAAGGATGATGGTGTTGCCTCTCTCCTTTCATGTGAGTACTGTGCAGGCCCCTTAGGAAAATGGATGTCTGCTGTGTGGAGGTGAGACACGTTTCTGTGATGAAGTGTGCATTAAGGGTGTGATATGTGATGAAGTCTCCTATGTTTGGAACATGTTGAGTGTGCAGTGGTTATGAGGTTGGAGTCTGAGCTGTGAGGATGCTGTGTGTATAGTCTGGGTGTTATTGCGGGAATGTGTAGTATGGTGTGCTGGGTAAGGCATGTTGTGAAGTCTTGTGTTGTGGAGCAGAGAATCTCGGCCAAGGGTATACCTGGCCCTGATGGGCCTAAACAAAAGATTCCCCGGTCTATCTTTTCTTAGCTGAGGACTCCCAGGTGGTTGGACAGCCTGAGGAATTGTTTGAAATATGAAGAAGACCAGAAAATGTGTCATTCCTATAGACCTGGATGGTGCTGAATGAAGTTCTCTTACCTGTCTTCTTCTTTTAAAGATGGTTTTGATGAAAAAAGTTATATTTCTTCCTGTGGAGATAGATACAGGTGCCTGGATATGCTTTTTCATTTTACTTGGTGAACTGTTTATTTTATTTTTTTTATTTTTATTTTTAAATCCTGGCTCAGCAATGCCTTTGCTCGCAGCCAAAGGAGCATCATTTCCTTTGTGATAAACCCAGATTTGTCAGCAGTTTTGTAAATTGGAATCTATTGAATTAAAGCTGTGTTCCCTTTATAATGTTTAATTAGTCCTCATGCAGTGAATGTTTTCTAGTACTACAGGGACTGCAGTGTGTTCTGTAATTGAAATCTATACTGCCAACTAGAATCTGAAGTACTGATCCATGACTTATAGTCGGTACATTCAAGACTTTAAAGGGCCAAGAAATCTGCTTCCAAGGCTTTCACACACCTCAGGGCAGTCAAGATAGGTTATGTTTTGTTATAGGTTATTTTTAAAGTGCATATATGTATCTAGGATCAAGATAATCTGACCTGGCTAAACACTGCTGACAAAACTAATTGGTAAATAAAGTTTTGCAATAGTTTCCTGAAGGAGAACAGTGAAGTTTCTGACCAGAGAGTGGAAAATAATTCCAATTGTTGTGGCAGAAACTGAACAAGCACAATCTCAAAGAGAGACTGTTCTTATTCAAGGAATACGTAGGAGATACATGATCAAAAGCTTTGGACATGATGGCCTTAGAGAATAGGGACACACCTTCAAAGTGTTTTTTTTACAATGATACTGAAAGTTCAAAACAATACTATTTTGCTATGGCACCCTAGGACCTTTGTTGCAGTGATAATGATCAGTTGAATCTTGACAGCTGCGACTTCACTCATGATATTCTCAGGAAATACAAGTCCCACCCCAGAGATGCTCTCATTTTGCACAGGTCAGTCTACGGATCGGACTAGTTTTGAAGCCCGCGATTAACACCTCCAGAGGGAGGGACCGATGAACCTCAGGAGGTCGGAATCTCGTGAAAATCAGTTGCTGTGTTTGGATGGCATTGTTGAAAGCTGCCAATCTGGGGATCGGGTGGTGGAGGTCAAAAGAGGGTGTGGGATGGCATCCCCAGTAAGGACTGTTCTCGCATCATGGAGTTGCCATGCCCCTTGGGGAAGCTGATACTGTTGATGATACCACTGAATGGGAGATGCTGCACTAGGAGAACAATGCTTACCTACAAAGTACGGTTACTACTAGGCAGAGGACCTGAGTGGCATCAGCGAGCCATAGAGGCTGGTCCTTTGGGAGCACACTAAGATAGAAGCATGGACACAGCATAGCAACGGTGCCCAAATCAGGCGGTGACCTCCAGCAGCAGGATCGCAAGTACAGATGTCTAGGAAGCATTAGGTGGCAGCAGACAAAGAAGTGCGATGACAAAGATACGCTGGAGGAGCGGTCCCCAGGAGCAGCAGCAAACGGTCTCATAGGTTGAGGAATCCTAGGAGGGGCACATCTGTCCCGACAAATTGGCATCGGCAGCCAGAACTGAGTTGCCAAGGAGCAGACGATGGGTTCTTGAAATATGAAGACAGCCTGGCCAGCAGGTCAGGCCTCCCAGAAGCACTTGCAGCAAGCACGGCCATCTATATGGAAAGTGGCCACCCAGGGTGCATGATACATTGATCTGGAGCAGCTGATGTTGGTGAGGTGGGCCAGCTTTGTCTGGTCTAGCAGCGCACAGAGGTGCCCCAGAGCTGCTGGTGCCCATTTTCAAGTTGAAAATATATTCCGTAAAGCACATGTATGCCTGAAGGTGTCATGGTGCTAACCACAGCCAGAAGCAAGAAAAGAAGGAAGAAAGACCTTTTAATCTAAAGATTTTTTTTGTTTTAAAAAGCCAGGTTTTTTCAAATAATGGAGTGAAGAGCTGCTCTTCAAATCCACCCGAAGAGAGTTCTACAGTTCGGTGGTCCTGCAGATGAAACTGTGCCCCCCCCCCCCCCCCCCCCCCCTCATGCAAACAGCTCTCTTGACCTGAGGGACCGACAATATGACCTCAAGGGTCTGGTTGGAACATATGAAATAAATGTATCTTTTAGATATTGTGATCCAAGGCCATGCGGAGCTTTAAAAGCTGTAACTGGAGTTTTAAAATTGATGCGCTAGTACACAGGAAGCCAGTGCAGTTGGATCGGAGCCTCAGAGGCTTACTGGTACTTTGGGCTTCCTAAAAGGAGCCGAGCTGCAGCGTTTTGCAGAATCTGTAAATTGTTCAGTAGCCGTTTCTGTAGGTTCAAGTACAGGCAAGAAAGCAAGAGGAGGTAACTGCATTTGTTTGTCAAAGGAGAGCCGCTGATCAAAGACAAAGTCCACATTTTTTACTTTAGAAGGCTTCCCAGTCTGAAGGCCACCAATCTGGAGACCAGAAGGAAATGCTGTTACCTAGGAGCAGCACTTCTGTTTTTGCTTGAATTCAGTTTCTGACAACTATTCGACATCCAATGACTGATCTGGTGCACGCAACTAAAAAAGTTACCTGCTGAATCTTGTTGAAGGTTTGCATGCTGGTTTCCTGAGATGGAGACGGCGATCTGAGTGTTGTCCATTTAACTAACTTCAGAAAACCTGTATGATTTGCAAAAAGGCCAGCAGTGTTGCATATAAATTGAATAGGGTAGGGCTTAAAGAGTAGCCCTCGGGGGACCCACTAGGAAAGGAGATGAAAATGGATGTAAAGTCATCCAAGGCCACAGATTGCTTTAGATCTGCTCAAGTCTTTTCTCTTGGAGAGAAAGCAGAGCCTCTGATGCCCAGGGATTGGACACGGTCAATCAAAACCTTATGATTGACCACGTCAAATGCGGTCGACAGATCCAACATGATCAGTGCTGCAGCACACCCATTATCTAGTATGGCCCTCAATTCTTCCACTTCTGTTAGCAGGGCTATCTCAGTGCTATGCTGTCTTCTGTTCCAAACTGAGTATGATCCAGCCAGCTGTTTGATTCAATAAAGAAGGTAAAAAAAAAATATGTATTGCCTTCTCCACAATTTTAGAAGAATAAGGGAGATGAGAGAGATGGGGCGACAATTACTGAGGTTAAGATGAGGCTTTTTTTTTTTTTTTTTTTTTTTTTTTTTTTTTTTTTTAGCAGCAAAGCCAAAATAGACGCTACCACCTAAGCCTTTGGAAAGTAGCCTTGAAAAAACATTTTGTTAAAAATAGCAGTCTGATGACCGGAGATAATTCTGGGTACTTATTGCAAAACCTTCAGTGGGCGAGGGTCCAGGGATGATCCAACGCGAATGGTTAAAATCAGCACCTGGACTTGATCAATAGTTAGGGGAGAAACTGTAGAAAACCGGATTGGTGCTAAGCCGATGGCGTTGCCCTCGCCCAAATGGTGGGGGGGGGGTAAGATCTGGATGTGATTAAACGTGCTATGGATACTTAGCACTTTCCATTGCAAAGTGGATGCAGTTGTCACAAAGCGATTGAGAGCTTGCATTCTTACCCTGTTCTTTAAAATTGGCTAGCTTTTTTACAGTAAAAAAAGTTCTTTGGGAGTTTTTGGTCGCAGTTATTTCGCAAAACGGGCAGATTTCTTAGCCAAGATCAGGGCCTTGTACTCTGAGTTTTTGTTTTACTTAAATATTTTTCATTGGGATCGTAGTATATCCTCCACAGATGTTCACGGCGTGTATAAGGCTGTTTTTAAAAGCCTAAGCTTCTCCGAAAACCAAGGTTGGGAGGAAGGTTGTCTTCTATTAGCTACTGCTTTAGGAGGGGCCAAGAGGTTAAAGGCTGAGGTTAGACAGCCGTTGTAATCCTGAGTGTGCCTATCAAGATGATTAGTCACGATAGGGGCTGATGATTGGAGTAAGTTATTCAGTTTGGAGTAAGTTAGCGGTCTACCAAAAGCTGTAAAATGGGACCTTTGTCACCACGGCGTGTGGTGGCAGAGACTGCGGGAAGTCGCATTATATCATTGATGTAAGCGGGGGAAGTATTGGATCTCGTGGAACTCATACTCTACTGTGAGCGTGGCTCTAGTCAGGCGTTGGTAAGATAAATAGACTATGGGGCACAATCTGAGGCTACGGGGTCATGTACCTGTGTGGGCCAAACTGCTATCTTTAGACTACAGTATTGTTTCCCTCCGTAGCCTATGTCAACGCTGCTTGTAATATTTACCTCGGCTGTGCTGCCGCATTAGTTGGTTACTTGGTAACCACAAACGCTAGCAAGCCCCCACCACCCCCACCCTCCTCACACAATGTAGTGGTGCTGGGCTTTCTCTTCCTTTGGCTCGGTCTGTGCGCTTTAAGGTGAAGACTGTAAACCTTACCGAGTCGGGAATGCGGGTTCCTCTGCTTAGGTAGTAGTTTGTCATGTCAGCGTTATGCACGGACACAACCAGGCCACTATTGGTGCTTTTCTGCGTCCATTGCCTTGCAAGCGATGCAACGAGGCACCATAGTTGACTGTTTTATTACCTAGATCAGTGTTTATATGGGTCGGTACTGAGTACCGGCGCTTTTTTATTGAGAGGGAGAGTACCTGCACTTCTTGGGGGAAAAACGTAATACGTTTAATTAGAGAGTACCGGCTGTAGGAAAGTACCATCTTGCCAGGCATGTTACCCCCATTTTTCACTGTATATATGTTTTAGTTGTATGTGTCACTGGGTCCCTGGTAACCCAGGGCCCCAGTGCTCATAAGTGTGCCTGAATGTGTTACCTGTGTAGTGACTAACTGTCTCACTGAGGCTCTGCTAATCAGAACCTCAGTGGTTATGCTCTCTCATTTCTTTCCAAATTGTCACTAACAGGCTAGTGACCATTTTTACCAATTTACATTGGCTTACTGGAACACCCTTATAATTCCCTAGTATATGGTACTGAGGTAACCAGGGTATTGGGGTTCCAGGAGATCCCTATGGGCTGCAGCATTTCTTTTGCCACCCATAGGGAGCTCTGACAATTCTTACACAGGCCTGCCACTGCAGCCTGAGTGAAATAACGTCCACGTTATTTCACAGCCATTTTACACTGCACTTAAGTAACTTATAAGTCGCCTATATGTCTAACCTTTACCTGGTAAAGGTTAGGTGCAAAGTTACTTAGTGTGTGGGCACCCTGGCACTAGCCAAGGTACCCCCACATTGTTCAGAGCCAATTCACTGAACTTTGTGAGTGCGGGGACACCATTACACACGTGCACTACATATAGGTCACTACCTATATGTAGCTTCACAATGGTAACTCCGAAAATGGCCATGTAACATGTCTATGATCATGGAATTGCCCCCTCTATGCCATCCTGGCATAGTTGGCACAATCCCATGATCCCAGTGGTCTGTAGCACAGACCCTGGTACTGCCAAACTGCCCTTCCTGGGGTTTCACTGCAGCTGCTGCTGCTGCCAACCCCTCAGACAGGCATCTGCCCTCCTGGGGTCCAGCCAGGCCTGGCCCAGGATGGCAGAACAAAGAACTTCCTCTGAGAGAGGGTGTGACACCCTCTCCCTTTGGAAAATGGTGTGAAGGCAGGGGAGGAGTAGCCTCCCCCAGCCTCTGGAAATGCTTTGTTGGGCACAGAGGTGCCCAATTCTGCATAAGCCAGTCTACACCGGTTCAGGGACCCCTTAGCCCCTGCTCTGGCGCGAAACTGGACAAAGGAAAGGGGAGTGACCACTCCCCTGACCTGCACCTCCCCTGGGAGGTGTCCAGAGCTCCTCCAGTGTGCTCCAGACCTCTGCCATCTTGGAAACAGAGGTGCTGCTGGCACACTGGACTGCTCTGAGTGGCCAGTGCCACCAGGTGACGTCAGAGACTCCTGCTGATAGGCTCCTTCAGGTGTTAGTAGCCTATCCTCTCTCCTAGGTAGCCAAACCCTCTTTTCTGGCTATTTAGGGTCTCTGTCTCTGGGGAAACTTCAGATAACGAATGCATGAGCTCAGCCGAGTTCCTCTGCATCTCTCTCTTCACCTTCTGATAAGGAATCGACTGCTGACCGCGCTGGAAGCCTGCAAACCTGCAACATAGTAGCAAAGACGACTACTGCAACTCTGTAACGCTGATCCTGCCGCCTTCTCGACTGTTTTCCTGCTTGTGCATGCTGTGGGGGTAGTCTGCCTCCTCTCTGCACCAGAAGCTCCGAAGAAATCTCCCGTGGGTCGACGGAATCTTCCCCCTGCAACCGCAGGCACCAAAAAGCTGCATTACCGGTCCCTTGGGTCTCCTCTCAGCACGACGAGCGAGGTCCCTCGAATCCAGCAACTCTGTCCAAGTGACCCCCACAGTCCAGTGACTCTTCAGTCCAAGTTTGGTGGAGGTAAGTCCTTGCCTCACCTCGCTGGGCTGCATTGCTGGGAACCGCGACTTTGCAGCTACTCCGGCCCCTGTGCACTTCCGGTGGAAATCCTTTGTGCACAGCCAAGCCTGGGTCCACGGCACTCTAACCTGCATTGCACGACTTTCTAAGTTGGTCTCCGGCGACGTGGGACTCCTTTGTGCAACTTCGGCGAGCACAGTTTCACGCATCCTCGTAGTGCCTGTTTCTGGCACTTCTCCGGGTGCTACCGGCTTCAGAGAGGGCTCCTTGTCTTGCTCGACGTCCCCTCTCTCTGCTGGTCCAATTTGCGACCTCCTGGTCCCTCCTGGGCCTCAGCAGCGTCCAAAAACGCTAACCGCACGATTTGCAGCTAGCAAGGCTTGTTGGCGTTCTTTCGGCGGGGAAACACTTCTGTGTATTGTGTTTTCTTATGATATTGTGCATATGACACTAAGTGGTACTGTAGTAGCTTCACACGTCTCCTAGTTCAGCCTAAGCTGCTCTGCTAAGCTACCATTATCTATCAGCCTAAGCTGCTAGACACCCTATACACTAATAAGGGATAACTGGGCCTGGTGCAAGGTGCAAGTACCCCTTGGTACTCACTACAAGCCAGTCCAGCCTCCTACACCGGCACTTCTCAGAAACAAGCAGGTACTCTAGTACAGGGTACCTACACTTCTATTTTTCTATTTTTCCATTTCAAGCACTGACCTAGATAGCACTATTTCGTTAAATAAGTCTTAGGAACTCGCGGGCCTTATTCAGCGCCCGACGTGACCCCGAGAGAATGTTGTTCTTATCGAAGTATACAAACAAACACGGAATATATGTGGTCTAGAGATGGCACGGTGCAGCTAGGGACCCGTCTATGAAATCATTCACCTGTGACCCCGATAACTCAGTGTTACAGGTGAGGGCATCCAAGCGCCGTAACGTGCAAAGTTGGAAGAAAACAGCCGTTTCGTTTTCTCTTCAAATTCACTTTGCGGTGATAAATTCAGTATGCAACTGGTCGATTGCTTTGAAGGACTTTTTTTTCACAACAAGGGCACTAAAGATGTAAACAGGGCGTAACGAGAATCATCGGAGTGACATTCACATTGATACTGTTGAACATACAGTAAAAGCGAACATAAAGAAATAACATCATCTGAAATTTGAAAGTTTGAAAAGGTTAATCACAGGCTTCTGAGGTATTTGCATGTAGTAGGTACCTTACTATGGCCCAGGTAAACGGGGCGTTCGTCAGTTGTACATTTCACAAGAACTCCTATTTCCCCCCCTAATCGAATAGTTTTAGGAAGTGTCCTTTCAACAAACTGGGAAAACAGCGTATCCCGGTATAGGAGCTACCTCGATCTATTTTAGTTCATGTAGGCGGATTGCCTTCGGTTTGAAACCGCACCGGTGGCGCATCGCAGTGCACTCATGGGCGCAATAAAAACCGACTCCAGGGGAGAGTGGCTGGAATAAAGCTCTTTGGCCCAGCGCGGGAGCAGAGCTAACAACCAACTGTTAAGCAGAGATCCACCTCGTAGAGTTTCTTGGTGATAGTCTTGTGTGAGAAGGGACGCCAGACGGATTGTACAATACAACGTCTATTTATTTCATGCGTTCTAAAACGCCTCGTTTCGTTCCCGCTGCTCCAAAGCACTGGATGAGCACAATGAACTGCTCATGCAAGCCTTGTTTACAGAACGTGCCACATTCATGTTTTCTTAGTTGTTTTGTTAGGTATTTGGAATTACGTGAAGAGCTGACACAAATGTAGATGTTTATCTGCTGAACTGGAACAGCAGGTGCCGACTGCACGCGTGCGCACAGAGAACAGGCACCCTGCAGGCAGGAGCGATGTATCTTCCCCATGCCGTGATCAGATACAGCGCAGGTGACAGCTGTACAAGCGTCCCTCACACAGACAAAACTGGTGGAGCACATGATTCTTTCACAGGCAGAAAAATACTGCAGACACGCTAAGAAAGTCGCCCAGGACCAACACAGAACAGCTACACAGTGGGCATTACAACTGGATCAGCAACTCATGAGGTAAGCAAGCTTCTGGTACATAACTATCTTGACAGAAGGAAGGCAAACAATGTAGCTTAGCCGACAGCAACCCCCTGCACAAGGACACATTGTCCGGTTAAAGGTAAGAATTTAATATTCCCAGGGTGTGCATCTACGGGATTACGAGAATGCACCTTAATCAAGGCCATTGGGTAGGCAATTCCGCCACTGAGCTCTTTACCACATAACGTGGAGTTCATGTACCTCCCTCATGATCTATTTACTGTATAGCTGTTTTCTAGCTAATAACTACTGAAGTGTTGGTGCACAACAGCAGGTGATTTCTAAAGTGTCAGCATAATTTAAGTACTGCACTTATGTTATAGAGGGGTAACCTTCGAGCAGACCGGGTTTAACACCGGCAAGATGGTGATACTCCATTCAAAATTTGCCACATATGAAAACCATGACCTCTGGAAGGAGTGTTTTTGCAAAGGCAGATATGCAACCCACCAGCCTTTGGGGGTATAGTTTCACTTTGAAATCGCTACATTGAAGGAACTCCTCTGGTTGCTTCCCCATTGCTGTATGTACACAAGGCAGATGAGCTTAAAGATAGGATCGGGAGTGTAGTGTATGATAACCAGGGTAATTAGCAAGTGGATAGAAGATATTATGAGGGACGGCTAACCCCCTGGTAGTCCTCACTCTGAGACGCCGATTCAGCACCTGCCACATAACACATCATTCCTGGTGCAAGTTGCAGTGCGTAGGAACAGACGTCACCAAAGGTGCAGACTTCCATGACTGCGCAGGAGCATACCAGGAGCGAGAGGTTAACCCCTCGCTTTCCAGTCGCCGATTGCGGAATTCAGGAGTACTCTGAAACCAGTGTGATGAAACACTGTGTCGGACAGCTAACCGGTGTGAAATATGGCAGTATTTGGCAAATAATGCTACTTTCATCTATTCTGAGTCAAGGCTCTACCTCGTTCACAAGTAATTCAGTAAAACACGTGGCCCCTGGTATGTGCTTTCTCGAGTGAAGTATGTGAAGCTCACCGTTGCTAGAAAAAGCAGAACCACTTTGAGATCGCCAAATGCCGTGCCTCTCCTGTAGTTTGCTATAACTGAACGCAGAGTCCTCAACCTCAGGGGACGAGTACACCCATTCCATTCCCCTCCCCCAACCCCTTCACCGCCAACTGCCGTAGCTGGTTGCACATTTGCTAAGCCATCGTACTCTGGCGTGAACTCTTCAAAGTCGAACTAGCGGTTTTAAAACTGCCAGCCCAGTTTACGCGACATGCTGGTGCATCAGTCACCGCTAAGCGGGAATAGACAGTTCAACATCTACTTGGTAACAGTTTGGAACCGGGGCACTGAGATCAGGATGGCAAGCTGAAGTACACTCTCCTAGTCAATAAACCATCCGCATCGGTCCAAATTATGGGGATGAACATGCAAAAGAGCAATACTTAAATGCCCCGCCCCGCCCCCCCCCCCCCCACCTCAAGAAGCAGCAGCATTAAGTGATCTAAAAAAAAACAAGATATAATACATATAATACAATTGGTCCCAGGGTCCGGCATCAGACAGGGCAGAAAGGGGCAATGTCTGAGGTTATTTGCAGTATAGAAGCAAGATGAAACATCAGTTTGTACAGTCAACCGGGTGAAGAGGGCATGAATTGAGGAAGAATGCTACATTCTTTCAACCCCCGTCAGAGAGCGGCCCCAGAGTCGACTAAGTCGAGGCTCTGCTCCAAATCATTCAATGGAACATGAAGATAAGTAAGTCAGCCTCTGATAATCGGGTGTGCGAAACTGGCACCTTGTTGCAGTACCCCCACCTTTTGCCTGGTTTCTGAATGCAGCATGGACTGGAGTGCACTGGGATCCTGCTAACCAGGTTCCCTGTGGCAGTGTTTTTTTTCTCCCTAAAATTGCAAAGGTAACTGGAAACACCTTTAGCTACCACTAGAAGTACCTAGTAAATGGTACTTGGGTACCCAGGGCATGGGGTAGTAAGCTTAGGCCCCTGAGGGCAGCAGCACTGATTGCGCCGCCCTCTAGGGCCATGCATCCAAGCACTGCTATAGCAGGCTGAGTGTCTTGGTACAAACCTAAAATACAAACTCGACATGGCACACTGCCCGTGTGCCCTGTCCACTATACACTGCATACCATATAGGTAATTCACCCCTTTTGCAGGCCTTTCAGCACTAAGGCAGGGTGCACTATGTTGTATGTGAGGGAATAGCTGCATGAGCAGTATGCCCCCACTGTGTCCTTGCCAAACATGGGACATAGTGAGCGAACAGAGGAGCCATTTTAATATATGTGCTGGAAACTGGTCAACACAATTTCCCCAGCTACATGATGGCTACTTTGAACCCTGAGTTGTTTAGATTTATCATTTTGAGTTGTTTGATACCAAACTGGTACCAGTACTGGATTTACTGTAAAATGTACCCTGGGGTCACCTTAGACGTGTCCCCTGCAAAAGGTAACTAACCTGGCATGGTTGCTGACTGGTTCCAGCCAGTCTGCCACTTCCAGACAGCCAATATGCAAACCTTTGGGGAGATCCCTGTCTCTCTGGTTTGTAAAACGATGCCTTTCTTGGGTGGAGGAGCTAACACCCCCTCCTTCAGGAATGCGCACTACCCTGGCAGTGAGCTTCAAAGGGCTACCATCCTTGAAACACGACCCCAGACCTGCCCAGGGCTTGAAAAATCTGCGCCACCACTTGCTATGGCAAGTCATTTTTTATGAGGTCGAGTTAGTTTTAGAACCTACTCACCCTTTCTGGCGAGTGAACAAAGTAAAGGTGTTCTGTTCAGATAGAAAATCAATAAGCAATTAAGATGCCTTTAAATCTTGTTCTTGTCACATTTGCTCTCTGTTTGGAGACAGAGGTCAAACCAGTTTGTTTCCTTGGAATGCAAATACTTTTCCTTGTGACTGCAATGTTCCAGGATTTTGTAAGGTGAACTGTCTGACCTGTGTGAACCCAGGTTGTGGGTATCTGATCTTTCCTAACACACATTTATATTACTAAGTCAACTAATCAAAGATTTCAACATATATTTCAGTAGCTGTGAAAGACAATTTTTTTTTTGTACTTGTTTGACAAAAATATTTTAATAGGGTGAAAAAAGTCACAACACTTGGTGATGTGCAAATGATAAATATTTTCTGAAACCTAATTTTCACAGATTATTGTTAATACACTATATAGTTTTAATCAGTAAAGCTGCAAGTTAGTGGGAAGGTTTTTGGGCATTTCTTGGAAATTTACTGTCTGTAAATGAGTGTGCTACCACATCATGCCTTAGTAATATACTTATTAAAAGTGAGTGTTGAAACATAAACTGAGAAACACTCCTGCCGTAATGGCAAAGCTATTTGTAAACTAAGGGGCAAGTCATGTATGGATCATGTGTTCTCTGTGGGCTAGATTTATTATACATGGAGCAAACATTTAGTGTATTTAATCAAACAAAATAACTTTTTTTTTTTTTTTTTACAGCTGAAATGCTGGTCTCACATATTTTAAGGTCTACTCATATGGGAGAATGAAGAAAAAGGCGACTGTAAAAAACAAAAAAAAGCAATATTTGCAAAGGATCACACAATTTAAGATCTGTTTCCGGGTCAAGTACATTGCAGTTAGGTCGAGTTGATTGTTCAAGCTACTCAACCTGCAGGTCTAGTAAAAATTTTATGATTTTTCAAGGCCTGCTGCTGCTAGCAGCAGATGCCCTCCCCCCTTTGCAAACCCCCACTTTTGGTGGTAGCAAAAGCGGGAAACCAAACAGAGTAGGGGTAGTGGCCCTACTTGGCATGCACCGCCCCTAAGGTGTTGCCTACGGGGTGGACCCTCCATTTCATTTTCCTCTATCTTAATGGAAGGAAAATAGCCAATTAGGTTTAGGGAAGTGACCTTTCCCACAGGAAGTGGTCACTATAGTGGGTGTAGCCACCCAAAGGTAAGTGTCCCATTGGATAGGACCAGGTTCTAACTAAAACTCCCACTAAATTCAGTATTTAGTGAACATCCCTGCCTGCTGTACCCAGGACCCGACAATCGCCGCTGCGGAGGTGCTGGACACTGGACTGTCCTCAAGAGACCCAGAGGACCTCCAGGCTTCACCAATCGCCCAAGAGCTCCCTCTAGAGTAGAGGTACCACTCTGCAACAAACCAAGAACCAGCAACCCAGTGAGGGCCACTTCACTGACTGGCTGATTATCTCCCGAACCAGAAGTCGCAGCCAGACCTGGCGACAGACCACCACCAGGACAAGCCCTGCAAGTGTGCCAAGTTTGCTGACACTGCGCCCTCTAGTGGCCGTACCAATACCCTTGGTATTGGTCAGCTGATGTCCGACACCAAGAAAACCAGCTCGGCCAGAGCTGAAAAAAGGACCAGGAGGAAGCCCTAGTCGAGGGACTTAAGGAACACCCTGAACCTCCAGCCAGAGTGCCCCTGTTGTCCTATAATCGACCGATGAAGAGACCTACCTCCAGATCCAAATGCGCACAGCCTCTGGCTCACCAATTCGCTCTACATTCGGCCACCCTATGCCCTGCAACAAAGAACCAGCTGTGCCCCAAGGGTCCCTCACCCCTTGTGACCTCCAAGAGGATTCCAAGGCACCACCTTTAAATCTGCAAGAACAAAGCTTTTCTCAGTGGCCCTGCACCAGCTCCAACAGACTTTCCACCATTGCTCCCAATGGAACTGGGAGCTGCCCAAACTTCTCTAGCTGGCACAGTGTGCCCATCGACTACCTCAGCCAACCTGCCAAAGCAGAACTTGGTAAACCAACTGTATGATTTTTATATGCATTTTTAAATGTGACCGCCTATTGATTCCAAATGGTGCGTAATTACGCACAGAAAGACTGCATTTATTAAAACTTAAAAAGTACTTAAACAATTTTGATAATCTTGGTCTTTAAAATTTATAAAAAAAAATCTGTAGTATTTTTATAATTTGATCTCAAGTTATTCCTTCGAATGTGTGAGATCCATGATTGATACTGTGAGCACAACAAATGCTTTGCACTTCTCCAAGATTGACCTAACTGCTCGACCAAACTACCTAAAAAATTAGAGCATAAGGTGATCTAGTTCTTACCTCTGGAAACCGTGTGGCTGCTTGAAGCCCCTGCACAGTGTGCCTAGTTTTGCACACTATATAGAGAGCCAGCCTTCTACATCAAGAATAGCCAGTTTGACATACACTTTCTAACTGGTTCTGGTTTACAGGCCTCAGTGCGCTCTGTCGAGCACCATCAATATCAGTCCACAACTGTGGGGTGGACAGTCAAAAAGAGTTCTTTCTTTAAAGGCACCCCTCCTCAGAAGGCAGCAGCATTAAACACATTTGGAGAAACAACATAAGCTGCATATGTAAAGGAACCACTATACGGCCAGAACGCCTAAGGAATAACAGGATTGCCAAGCTGGTGGGCCATGGGATGCCTAACAGCAGGGACACCAGGATGAGGCAGTGAAGGACGGATAGGGGTAGTTGTGAACACTCAGGCGCTTTCAAACTATTGGGATACCCAGGAGAAAAGAGGGCCTACAAATAAAGGGGGGAACCGCCATTGGTCATGAAACCATTGGAACATCGCCTGAGCTCGCGAACTCTGGTGGAGAAAGAGGTACCGCTTGCTGAAAAAGGGAGCTAACCGTATGAGCATTGTTTGAAATGGGATCTCTAGGTGGCAGAGGGTTGCACCTTGTCCAAGTAGGGACCCTCACTCTAGTCAGAGTAAGGGAGCCACACAGCTAAGATAACCCCTGCTTTATCCCCTTGGTAGCTTGGTTCAAGCAGTCAGGCTTCTCTCAGAGGCAATGTATTCTATCACAAAAGTACTCCACACCAGTTTAGAAAAATAATCAATATTTACCTGAGTAAAACAAGACCAAACGCCAGCAGTCAATGACACTACCAGCATAACTACTAAACATCAGTTTAGTTCAGACATTAAATACACATAAAACATGCCTGCTGCCCAAGCTATTCTTATCACCTTGGGAAGTGGGTATTAATCATTTTTAATGTATATTTAATGATTAAATAGATGTTATGCTCATTAAAAAAAATTAGACAAACAGTGCCACCATGTCATAAGTGCGGATGTTGATAATTAAGTGCTGGTGCCCAGCACCGGAAACCACTGTCTCAAAATAAGCATTGTTCTTATGTATGCTCTGATCCTCGCATAGAATTGGGGTATTCTCACCTTGCATCCCATATATCCTAGATAATTTGTTTTTAGAATTTAGGGCCAGATGTAGCAAAATAACATTTTGCGACTTGCAAATTGCGAGTACTAGCGACTCGCAATTTGCAACTCGCAAAATGTTATGCAGAAAGGTGTCTCAGACACCTTCTGCGAGTCGGTATGGGGTCGCAAAGACCCACCTCATTAATATTAATGAGGTGGGTCGCAAATTGCAGCCCCATACCGAGTCTAGGCACTCGCAAACATGGAGGCCTGCTGTCGTCAGCAGACCTCCATGTTCGTGACTGCTTTCAATAAAGCATTTTTTTTTTTTTTTTTTTAAAGTGTAGCCCGTTTTCCTTAAAGAAAAACGAGCTGCACTTAAAAAAAAAAAAAACGAAACCTTTTAGTTTCGGGTTTTTTTCAGGGCAGGTAGTGGTCAAATATTTGTGGGTCCATTCACAAAGTGGAAGGGGTCCCGTGGGGACCCCTTCCAATTTGCGAGTGGGTTACCATCCACTTGAAGTGGATGGTAACTGTAACACCATTTGCGACCGCATATGCGGTCGCAAATGGTATTGCATACCACTCGGAATCGCAAATAGGAAGGGAACACCCCTTCCTATTTGCGATTCTGAAATGCATATTGCGAGTCGGTCCCGACTCGCAATATGCATTTCTGCATAGCAAAGAGGCATTAGCGCCTCGCAAACGGCGATTTGTGCCGTTTGCTAGGCGCAAATCCTTTGCTACATCTGGCCCTTAGTTCCTTGAACCGGCAGAGCATGGTTCACTAGACAAAGTGTCTCATCCAATAAGGTGTAGAGTTTAAAATCTAATTTTGGTTTGTTAACTAGTTGTAAACCTATGTGTCAACGTTCCATTGAGAACATTTTTTTTTATAAATAAATAATACTTTTAAAGTGCATGGGGTACTTCATGAAGTGTCCCGGTGCTGTGCGACCAGTGAACTGCGGTAAGCAGTGTGATTGGCCAGACTTGTCGGAACAGCCATGTCTTCAGCTTTTACTTAAACAAAGCAGTAGTCCCCACCGAGCATAGCTCCAATGGAAGTTTATTCAAAGCCACCGGTCCCAGATAGGCTCAGGACCTTCTGCCCATTCTATTGCAACTGATCTTATACCAATATATATGTACTCTGACACCCAAATGCTTTTTGGGCTGTCTAAAAAAAGCCTGCAAAAAACTGAACTGCTCATCAGAAAAAAATTACCTCCCTAAACCTAGCCAGAGGTAAACCCGGTGATGGGGTACAATGCTTGGAAATCCCCATTTCCCTGGACATCCAGGTGAAGTGTGCTTATTTTTGTTTTTACGGCTTAAAATCCTTAAATGAATCCTAGTATACACACAGCCTGAACCCCACTTTCCTGTGGTTAATTCTGTAGTCCAATCCTGAATGGGCTATGACCATTCCATTTGTCTTGGTTCCCCGGTCAAGCTGCTAAGGAGTGATCTCCTTGTAGAAGAGTCTACAGCATAGTTCATCTCAAGACTGAGACTCTGACCACATTCACCTTACTTTGTTTAGGCTCACTATTCTCTGTAGAATACTAATCCAGTACATGGAAATTATACCGAAAGTAATTTTCAAAACCCGTTCAGACTATTCTGCCTTTGAATTTAGCATCCACATCCCTACTCACGCTCTTTACTCCTCTCCTCTGGTCTTAGTGGACTTTCTAAAAACAATTACTAGGTGAAGGGAGTACAGTTGCTTGGAATTTCTTAACTTCTGAATTTTATTGGCAAAGCCACTGTTTAACATACTAGTGTAACATTACTCTTAACTTTTTTATTTTTTTTATTTGTGAGTTCTGCGGGTATGATGATGGGCGTTTTGGCATATCACTTTGGTTGTGTGGATTTATAGTGTGTGTTGGTGTCTAGCGTTTGTTGTGTGGACATATAGTTGAAATGTTGGCCTATGATGATCAATATGTTGGTGTGTGTATTGGATATGATGGTGTTATAACACACACTCCTGCAATACTCACTGTTTCCATCATCTCCCCCAATTTCCCTTCCTTGTGTCCATGCCCCCTGCACCCCCTCTGTGCACCCACTCCTAAATGCCCTCTACATATCTCCTGCTTCTTACTATGCTTGCAGCAACTACACCTCAACTTCACTGCAGCCCCTTTGTGTCCATCAGCCTCCTTGCAGATCCTGAGTGTTTACTGTGAACCCCCTCTTTATGATCACAGTCCCACTGCAGCCTCTTTGTGTCCTCATCAACTCTCAGTAAGCAACATGGATGAGGAAGAAAGTGAGGGAGGTTGGGGGCAAGAAGCAATACGGGCAATGGAGGGCACATGAACACAGAGGGGTACAAGTAAGGAGGGAGAGAGCTGAAAAATGCTGCAGTCAGTAGGTCTTGCCTATACAGGATCAAATGGTGGCAATTTTTTATAATTGTTATTTTTTTAACCATGTTCTCACTTTTGTACAAAAGGATTAAGATAGAATATATATCAGGATATGCTATAAAATTATAACTGATAATACCCTTTGTATGGTATGGCTTGTCATAGCATAGTACGATATGACCTGTCCTTGTATGGTAGGGTATGATATGAGCTGTCATTATATAGAATGTTATGGCCTGTCAGTGTATGGTATGTGATGGTGTGGCCTGACATTGTACGGTTTGATATAACTTCATTTTATGGTATGGCACAGTATGGCCTGTCAGTGTCTGATACAGTTGTTGATTGTATTGTATGGTACGGCCTGTCATTGTACAATATAGTTTGGTCTGTCACTGTATAGTATGGTATGGCACAGTATGGTCGGTCATTGTATAGTGTGTAACGGTATGGCTGGCCATTGTGTAGTGTGGTATGGTATGCCCTGTTGTATGGTTTCGTATGACCTGTCATTGTACAGTATGGTATAGCCTGCAGTGTATAGTATGGTAGGTCCTATCATTGTATAGATTGACTTGTCATTTTATAATGTGGTATGTCATTGTGTGGTATTCTGTAGTATAATAGGTCATGGTTTGGTTTGGTATGGTATGGCAAATTATTGTATGGTGTAGCCTGTCGTATGGTGTGGTATTGCCTTTAATTGTATATTATAGTGTAGTACAGCCTGTGTTGGGATGGCCTGTCATTGTATAGTATATGGCCTGACAACACTTCAGTAATCTTGAAAGCTATCCAAGACTGCGCTGGAGGCCAAGATGGGGGAAGGTTGGTGTGGATGAGACCTTGCTTCGCCAGGACCTCCACCAAACATTAGACCACGTGACTGAGGCGGAACACAGGATATCAGACTTGGAAGACACATTATGAGACATTTCTTCTTTAGCTCAACAAACTAAGACACTAGAGGACCGTGCCGAAGAAGGGGCCTCCCGGAATATCTAAACTTCATTTGATTCCCAGAAGGGGCTGGGACTGGTTTCAGCAACCCTTCTAGAACAGTGGATCCGGTCATGGAGTGACCCATAAAGTCTTTCCCCTTTCTTCATTCTTAAATGGGCCCACTAATCTCTGGCCACCCCCCCTCCCCCAAAAATCCCCCTGCCCGCTGATAGCATGAATCTTGAGCTACACGTACCGAGACACTACTATGCTGGCTGCTAGGGTGAAAGAGCATCTGACATTCCAATCAGGATGCATAATGATCTTTCCAGACTACACCTACATGGTTCAGGCATGGTGCAAATCTTATAATCAAATGAAACCAAAGTTACGCGGTATGCAATGCCGTATTTGCCTCTCTATCCTGCCAAACTCAGTCATTCATAATTCACAGTCTGTGTTCTTCAAGTTGCCATAGGAGTACTGGTCCTGGCTCCCTGAGCAGCAGCCACTGTCTAATCCACCACTGCTGTTCCAGACTGCCACTTCATTAAAGGCAAATTGCCATAGACTTGAAGGTGCAAAGGGAAAACGCTACCAGAAGCTATCGCGTCTGAGACAGGGAGAATAATTGGATACGGGGATGTCCACGGAGTCTGAAGGGAAAAGTCTCCCCCACCTGCTGCCGGGCCAGTGCCCCAGATGCATCCCGCCAACGTGGATCTGAACTCTGACAGTATCGATGGAGAAGACTAAAATTAGATTTTGCATGCCAGCATATCTGTATCCTGCAATGATGCTGTCATGAAGCTAAGGTTGCTTCGAGGGAGGTGGGGGGGGTTGTGTTGACCACTCCATCTAAGTACATCACTATCTAGTTAGTTCTAAGTTTTAGTTGGGAATGAGTGGCATATATGCTTCTACTGAGAGGGGCTATGAGAATTGTTTTGAAGGTGCTAATGTTTGATTTGGTTTGTTGGTTAGATGCTCACTAACACTAAGTGCCACACCTAGCTCTGCCTGGATTCGATGGGGCCCTCTGGGGGGGGGGGGAGTGGAGGGGCAGCAGATGACTAGCATGCAGATCCTCTATAAATCCCCACCGCTGCCATTATGGGGGGACACTCAGTCATGACCTGGAATGTCAACAGTCTGCTGGATCGTGATAAAAAGGGGGTCTGTACCTCAGCTTGCACATAGATACAGCCCTAAAATCCTATTGCTCCAGGAGACCCACCTGAGTGGACACAGTTATAACTTCCTGGCCTGTAAGGGCTATGATGGGGTGTCCCAAATGTGGGATACCCTTGTGAATCCTGCTGGGTGGCAGTTCTCCTCCACAGGACATTACCCCTAGCAGTGACCAAGATCACCGGGGCGGTACGTATTCTTGGAGGTGTCCCTGGAAGGCACTTTATACAAGATAATGATTCTATATATATCCCACCGGCCACGCACCAATCTACCCTGGCAACCCTTAGACCTGATAGCGGCCATGCTTCCTGGGGTGACTATTGTGGGGGGGTAGTGATAAAAATTATGTTAAGGGATTGATGGAGTGGTGCAGTCCCCAGGAAGGATTATAGAGGCAGCAAAGGGTCTTGCAAAATGGTCAGCCGGATTTGGACTCCGTGATGTTGCATCCAGATCCTGGGAGATGGGCCTATACTCATGTTTCAGCAGCACATGGTTTGTTGTCCCGCATAGATGGTTTGTTTCTCCCGGCCTCTGACCAGTTGCAGACCTCAGGGTCGCATGTAGGACACTGAGGGATTTCGGATAACACCCTGATCCTTACCCAACTGGGCACCTCACGCTTAAGAGACCGGCTGATGTGGCGTCAACGCTTGTCATGTGGTAGCCGAACTGTTTGTGGAATATTTATCCCCCGAAATAAAAGCCTTCCTAGACCTAAACAGGGGCACAGTAGACTCAGTAGGATTGCTTTGGGGAGCACAGCTTCAGTGAGAAGGATCGTACGCTAGGAGGACTCGGAACATGAACAATTTAGCTGAACTGCAGAACTAGAAGCCTCAATATTGGAACGGGGAGATTGGAATGCACTTGCTGACCAAACCCAGTGCCAGCTAGTGCTAGATAGAACAACACTGTGCCAGGTGTGAATGGAAGAAGCCTGGAAATGTTGTCTGGCCTCCACGCAGAGGGTGTATGAGTGAGTGGGGGGAAACAAATCGAGCAAACACCTCCTTTGGCTAGCTACAAAAGATTTTGAAGCCAGGGTAATACCCAGTAGTAGGGATGAGACTGGTCACCTCATCGTAGAATCGCATAGGTGTTTGCTCACTACTATAAATGGCTATATGCAGCCCTGGCCCACCCATAGTGTGAATTGACAGCATCGGTGGTCACTGATATTCTGATGTCCCTACTAAAGGCAGTAGATAAAATGGCATTAGAGGAGGGGATCACTCTTAAGGAAATTGGAGGTACTTTAGTGGAACTGAATGCCAGAAAGACACCTGCCCGGGCGGCTACCCGGGGGAATTCTACCACAAGCCTTGACCGGACATCCTCCCACCCGTTCTAGATTAATTTGTCAAAGCAACTACCAAAGGCTGCATAGCCCCCCTGCCTGATATAGATGTGGCAGCAATAGTCGTCCTGCCTAAACTAGGTGGTCCTCACAGTAACTGCACATCATTCAGACCCTTCTTTCATTAACACAGAGGTTAAAATTTATGAAAAGCTGCTAGCCACCTGGCTATTGCAGGTCTTCCTTCGTCTGTTGCACTTGGATTAGTGTGGCTTTATGGCCATCCATAGTTCTAGACATTGCATTCAGTGGGAGCACCTGGTGCTGGACTGTATTAAATGCTTTTTTGAGGACCACAGAACTAGGCCTCTTGATTCCCCCTAAAGCTCTAATACTGTCCACTGGTCATTACTGGAGAAGACTCTCAGTAGGATGGGGTCTGGGCCCACATTTTGAGCATGTTAAGATCCTGTATGCTGGACCAAAGGCCCGGATGCCTATCTGTGGGGTACTGTCCCACAGGTTCCCCATCCAAGGGTGGTACCAGATAGGGATGTCCCCTCTCTTGTTTTCCCTGGCCAAAGAGCCCTTTGCAGCTTGGATCAGATCTGCAGTGATGCACAGGTGCATAGCTCTGACTGGGGCCTAGCAACGGAGGATCGCACAGCCCTGTATACGATTATGTATTATTATTTTTGTCCTGGACGGTGGAAACGGGGCCACGGCTCCTTCGCATCCTGGTAACTTTTGGGCGTCCTCTAGAGTGAGGGTCAACTGGGATAATTACTTATTGGTGCCATTGAGGGGAGACCGTTGAGATGAAAGTTGGCACCCCCAGTTCTCAACACGCAGTCTTAGTTTTAAATGTCTTGGGATATATATTTCCTGGGAACCAGGCCTCACCTAGAGCCTCAATCTTGCTCCCCTGGCATGGCGGACTAGAGAGGACATGAGGTGGGACAAGATCCCCCTTAATCATGTGGGCAGGATAGCCCTTATCAAGATGATGATCCTCCCAAGGCTCCTATGTCTTTCAGAACTATCCCCACCACATCCCATGGTCCTGGTTTAATGCCTTGGTGACTATGGAGCACAGATTTATCTGGGCTGGTAACCCCAGAGAGCAGATTGGGTAACTGTCTGATTGGTATATGATGGCGGCCTTGCCATAAAAGACGTTTGCCTTGATTAGTGGGTAACCCAGCAGGTGCCGATCAGTGAATGGATGCATGGGGGAATCCCACATATTGGGGGCATTATCCCTCCTAGACTTTAATACGGTGATGGCCATACTCAATAGCACTCCCTAACCCTACCTCCTTACCGGAGGTGACTCACATGGTGTTTTGGGCATGGAGAGCAACACTGAGATGGACTGGTTGGGACTGCAAATTCACGCTCAAGACCCCCCACTCCCCTGTGGGAGGGCAGATAGTTGGCACACGTGTCAAATTTACAAAGCTTCAGAGTCTGGGACTCCATAGGGATCTCGTAATTGGGGAATGTCTGGGAATGGAACCACATCTGGGCATTTCAGGACCTGCATGCTGAACTTCAAATGCACGCCTCCCAGTTCTTATGGTACCTCCAGCTCCACCACGCACTTCATGAGTACCAAAAGGAGTTAGACAGGGTCCCAGAATACGGTCCACTTGTGGGGCGCTTTCTTATGGGCTTCTAGGGGAAAGGCGGAATCTAACATATCTATAGAACTCTAGTGGTGCACTCACCTCACCTGATGAGCCCCCTGAAAGAGAGATGGGAAGAGTGCATGGGGGTGATGGATTAGGCAAATTGGCAGGCTGTGTATGGCTCCCTGGGTCTTGGCAATATTGGCAATTCTCCAACTAGTGCAATGCAAGTATCTACACCAAGCATATCTCACACCTCTCTTGTTTTGGAAAGCCGGGACCTTGGACAGCCCTGCTTACCTTCAGTGTCTGGTCCCGAAGAGAGAGTCTTCATATGGTGTGGTTCTGTCCAGTCATAAACAAGTACTAGGCTTCTGTAATGAATACTCTTTCCACGGTGGTGGGGATACATATCGAGACGCACCCTAGAATTGCACTATTTGATATACTAGATGATATGGGAGGGTTCGGGTGAGGGGGGAGGAGATAGGACGCTGATGTGGCTCAGAACCATAGTGGCCAAAAGAGACGACATTGGAAAGTGGAACGTTCCAACGGCTCAGTCCCTGGCCGCTTGGACCAAAGGCATGGACTGGTGTGGTAAAATGGAAGCCATATACATGACAAGATGCTGCCCGCATAAATTTGAGACCATGTGGAGAAAATGGCAGCTATACCATGGCCTAATGAGCTAAAGTTGAACCTGATGAAACCCATTCAATGATACACGGTGGGCGGAAAGGGGCCGGAGAAGGGCAACTGGATGGCACTATGTATGTGATATGTCAAAAGAAGAGCAACTGTGTCTTACGTTGTTATAACTAAAAATAGTTTATATAAAGAAACAGGGTGAACGTTCGAAGGAAATGCTGTTAGCTCTTTGCACATTTTTATTCTGTTACCACCGTCATTAGTCCACACTCTTTTGCAAAGTTTAACAATTTGACGCGATCTATAATGCTCCCAGAATGCTCTGATTAAAAGCAAATTACTTTAAGAAGCCTGAAAACAATATCGATGACTCTGCTTTCAAAATAGTGTACGCATAAAAAGCACCTAGAACAAAACGTTAGCTAAACTGTATTTTAAATACCATTTCTTTGAGCCATCATTGAATAATGTTTTTATATATATTTCCAAAATAGATTAGTAACGGAAAATTTATTTTAAAACTAGTTTCAGACGAATTATAGGAAACCTGAGAATAAACAAGTGTTGGCAAAGGCAATGTGTCTGGTGCTGATTGCCACCCTTTTGGTTTGTTAATCCGTGTTTTGTTTAGTCATAGTTTTTCAAAAAAACTTTGTTGTGGGTGCTGCTGGACCCTCACCAATGTACCACAGAAAATGGCTAAAAACAAAATTGCTTTTCATCTCAAAAAGTACACATTGTCATTGTAGTCCCTTGCAGTGAGGGAAACCACTTTGTGCGCAGATGTGATCCTTGTGCAAGAGCAGAATGCCATTATTCACAGTGAAGTTAACATATGTGAATGGATATGGATCTCTCTATATATATATATATATATATATATATATATATATATATATATATCTCCTACTGGTAATCACCAGTAGTTAGTTATAGTTAGGACATAGTTTCCATAGAAAATGTGTTTTTGACTTGGGTATATTTTTGGTGCCGTTTGGTGAACCTTCACGAAATTTTCCCCAAAAGTGTGTCCAAGGGTCTTGTTGTGCATGCAAAGTTTTGGGGCGATAGGTCAAGTGGAGGCTGAGAAAAAGGGGGAGGGGGGAATCACAAAGTGTTTCCCATTTTAATTCCCATAGGGGTTTTGGACAAGACTACAGCCAAAACCGCTGGACAGAAGTACACCAAATTTGGCAGAAAGATAGTAGCTTTTGGTCCGCAGATCTTGCTTTTTCTTATGCGGTGTAAATCCATTCAGTAGTTTCGGAGTTATTGAAAGAAAAATAAACTTGTATATCTAGAGATGCAGATCCTCCTCGAATCCGGAGGAAAAGCAAGACCCTGATTGGCTGATCACAACCTGACCAAAAAGTTGCAGCTGCCATTTTGTTTCTTGCATTGGCTGGTGGATGGGTGAAAAAAACATGTTAAACATACAACGGGTCAGGATACAGGTAAACTGACCCCCCCCCCCCCCCCCCCCATAGGACACCTGATATGGTTTGGCCTGTGATTTCATGGTGTGGAATGATGTGGCCTGTCATTCTACAGTAAGGTATGGGCTGTTATTGTATATTAAGGTATGGTTGGGCCTGTCGTATAGTATGTGGCGTGATCTATCATTATATAGCATGGTATGGTTATGATCTGTCAGTGTACAGTATGGTGTAGTCTGTTATTGTATGGGCTGTTGTGTGGTATGGTGTCATTGTATCGTAGGAGTACAATATGACCTGTCGTTATATTGTATCATACGGCCTGTCGTTGCATGGTATGGAACAGTATGGCTTGTCATTGTATTGTAGGGTATGGCATGGTATAGCTGGTCATTGTGTAGTATGGTATGATGTGGCATGGCCTGTTCTTGTAGGGAAAGGTATGATGACCTATCATTGTATAGAATACTAGGGTGTGTTATAGACGGTCATTGTATAGTATGGTATGACCTTTCGTGTAGCATGGTATGATAAAGTCTGTTATAGTATGGTGATGTTTGTCATTGTATAGTATGGTATGGTATGGAATGTCCTGCCATTGTATAATATGGTAATATATGGCCTGTCATGGTATGTGATTTATATAGTATGGAATGTTATGGTGTGATGTGGCCGGTCATTGCATTTCATCGTATCGTATGGTATGGTATGGTGTAGTGTGGCCTGACGTATAGTAAGATATATGGTATGGCCTGTGATTTCATGGTGTGGTATGATATGCCCCGTCATTGCATTGTATAGTATGGTATGGCACAGTATGGCCTGTATTGTATATTAAGGCATGGTTTGGCATGTTGTATAGTATGTGGCATGATATGGTTATGGTCTATCGTTGTGTAGTATTGTTTGGTATGACTATGTTAGACCATACCATACCGTTTAATACATGGCAGGGCATGTAATGTTATAGTATTACATGGTATGTTATTTTAGTGTAATGTGTCTTGGCATTGTATTATCTGACCTGTCATATTGTATGTTATGGTACAGTATGCTATGACCTGTCGTATGGTATATCATATCTAGTTGTAAAGAGCACTGTTACCCGAAAGGTTATCCTGGTGCTGACCAAGTGTGCGGTGTGCACTCACCTAGTCCTGCCTATGGTAAGTTGAATAATTGAAATTCCAGGTCTTCAGGTTCTTGCAGTTTTTAAAAAGAGAAGTGGAGGCTCTGATGTTGAATGGGAAATCCACACTTTATTAGCGATGTAAGAAAATGCAAGTCCTGTGTCTATGCATGGAATGTGTGCGAGTAGGAGTCCTGTGGAGGGGAGGTTTCTGGGTGGTTGATGGAAGGAGATGCAACTGTTCAGGTAGCTGGGCTCCCAAGTCTTGTAGTGCCTTGAACGGATTTGTGAGGAGTTTGAAATGAGCACATTTGTGTATCAAGAGCCGGTGAAGTGAGTTCTGTATGGGAGGTTGAGTTTGCCTCCCTGTCTAGTTCTGGATGGTTTGCAGTCTTCTAGTGAGTTGCTTGGTGATCCCGACGTAGGCTGTTCCCGTAGTCCAACTTGCTGCTTTCTAAAGCATTAGTGACGGTTTTTCTAGTGTTGCTTGGGAATAATTTGAAGATCTTCCTCAGCATCTTCAAGGTTTGGAAGCAGGATCCAGTGACAGTGTGGACTTGTGCAGTCATGTCCAGTTTACTGTTGTTGATTATTCAGAGGTTCCTGGTGTGGATGTTGGGTGAGGATGTGGGCTCCAGTGTGGCTGGACACCAGTTGAATTCCCATGGTGAGTTTATCTACTTGTGATTTGTTGTTTCGCTTGAGACTGTTGGCTTTCATTCAGTTAGCAACTTTGGCCATACCAGCGGTGAACTTGTTTCTTTTATTGGGGGTCTTGCCCGAGAGGGAGAGGGAGTTGTGTGTGGTCAGCATAGAAGAGGTTATTGATGTTGTGTCTGCTGATGACAATGGTCAGAGGAATGATGTATGAATTGAAAAGGGTGGAGCTGAGCAATGAACATTGAGGCACTCTATAGCCGATGCTTTTGTTCGATCTATTTAGAAGGGGCAGATTCAGCGAAGAGCAGGTCTTTCGATGCCAATCTCGTGCAGACAGCTGATGAGGATGGGGCATGAGATCTCGTCAAATTCTACAGTTCGGTCCAGGAGAATGAGGGCTACTGTGTTTCCTCTGTCAAGGATCATGTGGATGTGGTCTGTGGTAGGCTGTAATTGTATAGTGTGGTAGGACCCATCATGGTACAGTATTGAATGGCCTGCCATTGTGTTGTGTTGTGTTGTATTGTATGGAATGGTATCTGCTAACATTGTATAGCGAGGTATGGCCTTTCTCTATGGTATTTTGTGACCTTTTGTATGTTATGGTCCCTCATTGTGTAATATGGTATGGTCTGTCATTGTATGGTATGGTGTAGTCTGTCATTGTAAAGTATTGTGTGACCTGTCATTGTATTTTTTGTGGTATGGTATATCATTGTCTGGTATAGCATGGCCTGTTGTATATTGTATGACCTGGCATTGTACAGAATAGTATTGCCATTCATTGTATGGTATGTTACGGCATGGTCTGTCGTTTTTATAGTGTGGTATATGTTAATCCTTGTTATAATGTACACATAAAGCAGCTATGGGAAAAGCAATAAGAGAGGCCAAACAAGCAAAAAGTGTTTTATGTCATAATGGCATTTTCATGCCAAATGTTCTACCTAGCCATTAATCATGCAAATCTAAATCTATTGAAAGTGCACCCCGTTTTTAGCATCAAACATTTGAATCATTCTCAAGACATCCAATGAGTCATGAAAAATGTACCAAAAAAGTACTTTGTTACGAACTAAACAAGTGATTACTTTAATAGTGGTAGCACAGAGCCAAATAATGTATTTTGAAGTCATTGTTAAGAGACACTAACAACCTAAGGCCTGCTGGAGTTATGCTGCTTCAAATAATAGAAGAGAAGCATATGAAAGATAAAGGGAACAAACCTGTGAAATGAGCAGTAAAAGCCACAGCGTGGAGCAAACCCAGGAGCAAGACAACTTTAAAAACACACACTTTTATGAAGTGCTACAATCCGAAGGAAAAAATAGGATGAGACAGAAAGCAGTGGCAGTGGGATGACCGTCTCAAAAACAGGAAACATTACTTGGTCCGTGCTTCAGGGCTGAGAGAACAAAGGGAAGACCTCACATGCTGGCCAAACTGGAACCAGCGAATAAGACTGACAATGAACCTAGGAAATGGTAGCTTATGGGAGGGCTCTAAACCCCCTGTATGTAAAATGAATGTCTCACAATCAATAGCGCATTCACTGTCTCAGGTGAGACCTAAAAAGTAGTGCCTAACCAATTGGGCAGTGGAAGGACACAAGTAATGTCTGTGCTCTCTGGGAGGGATAAACACACAGAAAGGAAAGAAGCCTTCGGCAGCTAACCAGTAAGAAGCAAGCAAATGAGTGACAAAGAAGCCAACCAGTGGTAAGTAATGGGATGCCTCTAAGCTAACTAATTAGAAAAAAAGATTTTACAAGGAGCAGTGCAGGTGCTGTCTTAGGCTAGATCTTCAGCAAAAAGGGCAAGAGCAGTTTACCTGCCACTTTCAGCAAATGTGACAAACTGGAACCTCTATGTGGTTTATATCTGGCTCCATCTGCCATTGCATAGGTACACAACTCAGTGGGCTACCACTCAGCTGTTTCTCTTTACACCATTACTCCCTATGGAGATTAACATTTCTTCTGCATCCTAATGCCTGTTTCTCCCCAGCAACTTTTATTGCCCTATACGGTACAATACTCCCAAAGACCCTGTGATTAGTGAAGTGTCTCAATTGTCTTAAGTTCTCTCCCCCCCCCCCCCCCCCCCCAAGAATTTCTCAACTGTCTTAGATTCAACCTATCCCCCTGTCTGACATTGCCTCTTGGCAACCAGTGGAATGCAGCAGGCGTGCATTCAAACTGTAGATTCTCACCCATCTACTGCTTTCACCCCTCCCTTTTTAGGTTTTGCCTGCACAGCTCTTTGCTTGTGAAATTTCTTGTTCGGGAAGAGGAATAAAAAGGACATAAGGCCCCTCTCCCCACCCCTACCCCAAATAGTTACCTTTACTTAGCATTGTTTGGCTCCCATGTCACTCTTCTTTCCTTGCTTTCTGTTGGTCAGTGCCACCTCCTTGCCTCCAGCCTTCACCTGGGCTTTCACTCTTTATCACTCTACCATGGAGCATGGACCATGTACAGGCTGTACAGCCTCTGTGGTCAGTGTCCTTCGACTGGGTGCAGGCTTTTTAAAAAAAAAATCATTAGGCATGCTCTCTTAGTGCATGTGTCTGTATTCCCTCTCTTTCACCCCCCACCCTCCTTGGTGTCATGCTCTCTCACACCCTCCTTGCACTGTCCTTGGTATCACCGTCTCCCCCTGTCCTCATCCTGCTGTCCATGGTGTCGGCTGCCCTTCTCCCACTTCGTGGTGCCCCCACCCCGCGCTGTCTGTGGTCAGTCCTTCCCCCATCATTCGCTTTAACCCACTCCTCCATCTACCCATTCTTCGTTCCCACCCTCCTCCCTCTTGTTGCTTGCAACTCCCCACCCCCTTGTGCTTAAAGACATACTGCCCAGTAGCACGAGCAGCTATGCAATACGGCTTAAAGTAAATAAGAACAAAGTGCTATGTAATGGTCAATACTGGCTGTTCCAAAGCGCTTTGTTTTTTATTTAATTTCAGCTATGTTGCACAGCAGACTGCACTACTGTTCATCATCTCTTAAAAAAAAAAAATAATCATTAACGAAGCCAAATAGCTCTGTGTGAGCCATTTGGTTCAAATAAATCAAATGGCTCGCAAAGAGCTATTTGGCTTTGTTAATAAAGGCTGAGTGTGAAACCCAATATTATTTACTTGTCAGGGACCCATGAACTGGTCTAATTTTACTCTTGTCCAAGTGTTTAGCACAGGACTTGCACCTCATGTTTTACATTAAAGAATTCTAGCAATCAGAAGTTGTAAACGGAAGCAAAATACTTTCTTGGAGAGAGTGAAATTGCAATTTGTGGCTCATTTGTGTGCTTGGAAACAACACATGAGGTAAGGCCTAGAGAATTTCCAAAGGTTAACGTTCTTGTGTGTTTTCTGGAAGACTTGGGATCCTGCAGTCTTTAGTGTCTCCAGGCAGACAGCTTTGTATTAGTACTGTTTTTTGCAAAAACCATAGAGCTACAGGTGAATGTCAAGAGCACACATATCTCATCCTCTGGCACAGACAGGCAGTTTTCTTTGCTCATGTATGCTTGTCCTTAGTCTTGTCTTTTGTGCGTTAGTATAGTGCAGAGAGAGTCCCCCACTGAGAATGAGAGCTATTAAAAACACAATCTAACAACGTGGCTCCCTTCTATTTTACAACTTAGCTACCTCAACTAGAAAATTATATTCCGGGGTGGAAAAAATCTTGGGCCTTAGTATTTGATGCAAATCAAAACCTCCACACTTGTCTACTTTTAAAGTGTAGCGTCATCAATCAGTCAATCAATGTTTATTATCATGATTTGGAACTCCTAAGAGATCCACATGAGTAATGGTAGAGTCATATTAATTTATAATAAAACAATACACTTTTCTAGGAAAGGACAGAAACATATAAATACATGATAAAAATAGTACACTTTTAAAAAAACACAAAGAATCAAAATATCAGCAAAAAACTTTGATTAAAAAATCCTGTAACAAATCTTTCATTGGGAGAGGGGGAGTATAACATAAATCTAGGGCCTCTCTATAAGATCTAATATTTAGCCACAAGAAGAGGGGTTTCAACCATTTTTTCCTTTGATATTCTGTACCTCACCTTGACACAAATCACAGGAGTTAGTGGAGCCATCCCACTTGGAAATAAGATATCTCAGGGGTATTCTATTAAGTTTGCTCAAAATACAGAATCTCCTCACCCCATGTGATAGATTCTATGTCAAATAAGGTTGCGCCACTTTCATAGTTATAGAATTGGTTAACTTTTCAAGACCTCTTCTATGGCGACATGTATCCAGGTCCATCAAAAAACCTTTGGATCATGTTGCTTCCTTCAGAGTGTTTTTTTAGAAATACATAGGGTATCGAAGGAATGAGGTACGAGTCCAGCTCTAAGACCCAAATAGCTTTGGTATAGTTTCTGAAAAACCTGGATTTTTCTCTCAAATTGTTAAAGATTTCATTGTAGGCCATGCTTCTCAGCGTAAATTCCTCGCTATGAATAAGGCTATGCGCCCTTCTTATCACAGCCGCAAGGCCTTGCACAAAGATATTCTTAATGCCAAATTTGAGTCGTAGCATCCTCAAATTTAAAATTGTTCTCTGCCTGAATGTAAAGGGAGTCCGGACAGGAGTGCAGGCTCTGCTGCCTTGGTGTTACTTACGGCTTCACGCAAGCCGTCTTTGCCAAGCACAGCATCCCTACATCCGCAATCAGTGGTGGGTATCCTCAGTGGTCAGCGATGCCTATGGATGGAGCCCTCAATCCAGGCAGCAGTTCTTTAAAGAAAGAAAGGCATTTTTAGGCTCCAGCCTACCAGACCGAACAGCTACCTGATTTGCTAAGAACATCTTTGGGACTTTCAGAAAAAATGACTTAGAAATGCATTCCGCTAATTGGTTTACCACTGGCCTTGTTTGTAACTCACACTTTCTGGCTTTCCATTTGCTGGCTTTATGTGCTTAGGCTCTTCATATTCAGTTTGTCCCTTCCGTTGCCTAAACAGCGTTTCCTGTATCCTTCCGGAAACTTGCTGTCTATTAACAGGCCTTTAAATGTCATAACATTCGCTGTGCATTCGAAGACCTAGGTCAAGTGTCACATGCTGTCTTCCAAGTGTGCCTGTTTACTTTTTCTTTTTCTGATTTCGAAGTGAGAGGATTTATGTGACAATCCTGCTGGATACTGGGGATAGAAAGTTTTTTTTGTTATTTTTTCTAGCACACAACAATGTTTAAATGAACGGAGTAAGTATTTCAGAATTGTGAACGCACAAATGAAGCACATTTTTTATTTCTGAAGTGTGCTGGAAACAAATACTTTTATATGTTCAAAACAAATCATTAAACTGGGTGATGCAATTTCCACACATTTTCATTTGTGCACTGTATATTTTTGTTCGTAAAACTGTATGTTTGTGCAAATGTAATGGTAATTTTGATTGGAAAATATGTTGTCTGTAATGACAGTGTGCTACCACACCATCAATATTCCACTTTACGCCACTGCACTCTAAACAGCTACACTCCACATTGCACTGCTCCACTCTACACCACTGCACTCCACATTGCACTACTCCACCACACTCTGCACTACTCCACTGTACGCGAGTGCACTCTACGCCACTTCACGCTATACCTCTCCATTCTATCCTGTACCACTCTGCTCTATGCCACTCTACGCCACTGCACTCTGTGCCACAACAGTCTACTCTGCACCACTGCACTTTACTCTCGCACTCAACTCTGTGCCCCTGCGCTCTACGCTAGCCCACTGTACGCCACTCTAATCTATTTTGCACCATTGCACTCTACACCACTTTACTGTATGCCATTACACTGTATGCCACTCTGTGCAACTGCACTCTGCCCTGCACCACTCCTCTCTATGCCATTTCTCTCTACTCCGAAACAAGCTACTCTATGCTGCTCCGCTCTGCATCACTGCACTCTGTGCCACTGCTCTCTATGCTACTCTACTGTACTCCACTCTACTGTGCAACACTGCATTCTCTGCTACTCCCCTCTACGGTACTCTACGCCACTGCACACTGAGCCACTGCACTCTGTGCCACTCTACTGCACTCTGTGCCATTCTTCTCTACGCTGAGCCACTGCACGCTGAGCCACTGCACGCTGAGCCACTCCACTCTGTGCCACTCTATTCCACCATGAGCCACCGCATGCTGCAGCACGGCACTCTATGCCATGCCACTCTACTCTACTGCACTCTGCACCTTTCACTCTATACCACTCTTCTCTACTATGCACCACTCCACACCACGGCACTCTGCCACTTTACTCCACTTTGTGTTATTGCACACTGCAACACTGCAATCCACTATGCACCACTCACCTCTGTGCCACTGCATTCTGCGACTCTGTAGTCAGTGCTGCACTTTACACCATTATACTCTGCAACTCTCTATGCCAATGCAGTCTACACCAGTCCACTTCACTCTTCTGCCACTCCAGTGTATGCCACTCTACGTTATTCCACACTGTGCCATTCCAATACACAACACTCCCTGCCACTCCACTTTACCACATTATACTCCACTCTTTGCCATTCCACTCTACGACACTCCACGCAGTTCTCCTCTATACTGCTAGCTTTTAGCCATGCGGAACAGCAGCCACTCTGTTGTAGAACTTGGCTAAAATCCATTGGCAAAGCCATCACCTCTTAAATAGGTGAGACTCAGTGGCTTTGCCAGTGCTTGTTATAATACGAGGTGAACATTCAGAGAGTTTGCACGGGACCCCAGACAGGAGGTAGTCTGCACCCTGCAAAACAATATCACTTAGCATGTGACTTTAGCATACCAAATAAAACTTCCTTTGACTGCCACCCATAAAATAAATGTTCTCAAAACTAGACACTGTGGCCCCCTGCCCTGCTAAGCTACTTGTCTTTGTTAGCCCATTTTGCTTCCTGTTTTTGGCCTAGTTTTTTATATATAATATTTATTTTACCACCTAGTTTTTAGTATAAGTAAATACACTTTTATTACAGTTATTTAAAAAGCATAAGCATTGCAAACCCATTCATACTTGACCTGGTGAAAGCACTGGCCCATATATAATTCTGTGCTTAACTCGGAACTTGAGCCCTTTAGGAAGCCTTTTAATTACAGAGCAGACAAGGCTCCCAGTGTGCCTTTCTCTCATCTAAATAGGCAGTGATATGTTTTTTTCCTAAAGATACTTTCTGGTCGCTGTTAAATGATGTCTCTCCAGAGTAGCTTTCTTAAGGAGCCCTCCGAGTGGCGTAAACGATAACTCCAGTAAATGGCAGCCATCAGACCCAACAAGTATGTACTGGTTAAACCCATTGGAGCATGCTTAGAGGCTAAAAAGTTAAAACCACAAAGTTCCCGGAGGATTTTGCCATCGGTAGAGTTCATGAAAGTTTCCACCATCTCCATTGCATACAGTCCTGGCTGAATTTTCAGGCTAAACAAAAGGATTATAGCAAAGGGTGTATTCCTGGACCATTTGCTTGACTCCACGCTTTGGAACTAGCATGAGAAACATGATCCTTCTCCAATAGGTTAGCATTAAATGGCTCCCCAAGTAAGCTGTTTTTGACCTCTTCCATTTTTTTTTTCCCCAAAGTATCAGCTAAAATGTATTTTCTTTAAAAGATGCTTTCATTTTGCTTTTGAATTTAGTTATTTTTAGAAAGTTGATCTAGCCTCTGTTGCAGCACCAGGGAGGAGGGGTAGGGCGGTGGTAGGAGTCAAACTTAGTGGCACCAGATATTTAGCATATAGTAAGCAGCTTATTTCTGATGGATACAACTACCTGTGGATTCCTCACCTTATGAACTTTCCCATGCGCCAGCATCCGACGGAAAATCTTCTTCCCAACTCTCCACGCGACTCAGTCGGACGCCACCGTGCCAGTAAGAGGTCCTTGCCAGCGTGCTGACGTCGGTTCCCTTTTTTCCGTGCCTTCGACGCTAACGGTTTTCTCCTAGCTCTTGCTACTGTTGGAGGTGTTCCATCTTGTTACTAGTTGCAATCCGGTTTCTAGGTACAATGTCTCCTCCTAGGAAGTCAGGATTTAAGCCATGTCGAGAATGCGGGGGTCGCATGTCGGTTACCGACCCTCATGACTATTGCCTTTGGTGTCTGAGCTCTGAGCATGACGTCGGAGTGTGTTTCCTGCCAGAGCATGAATCCTAAGGCTCTGAAAGAGAGGGAGGCCAAACTCTTTTTGGCCAAGGCAAAGAAGGGGCATAAGAGTCATCACAGGTCCTCTTCCCATACTTCGTCGAAGAGACACAAGAAATGACGTCATGATTCTCGGCATTGTTCGGCTCTGAGCCGTTCAAGATCAAGGTCTCCATCTCAGCAGTGCCGTACGACGTGGGAGGTTAGTCTGAGGCTGTGACTCCACAACCTCTGAGCCCTCCGGCTTCTCCAGCGCCGTCTGTCTTCGAGGTGGTCACGCCTCCAGAGAGTCCTCGATTTTCACCTGCTGCATCATTTGTCCAGCAAGCACCGGTGCAACATGGAGACGAGCGGTATCCTGCCTTCCCGGCTCCGGGAGCGGATTCGGCGGCATTTTTAAATGCCATGTTCTTGATGTTTAAGGCTATGGCCCCTGCTGGTGTACTGGCTGGTCCTACAGGTCCATTGGCTTTTTCGTTGGGCTCCCCGGCTCCTTACTAGGCGGCGCCGTTTGTGCCCTTCTATCCGGCTGAGGGTGCCGGTTCGGTGCCGATGACGTCACCTTGAGGTCCTGCGGTTCCGATGACATCGCCTTCCAGGCCTATGGTGCCGATCTCATCGCCCCGTCAGTCGACGCCGATGATGGAGCCTCAAGTGCCCACGGCGCCATTGAGATCCGCGCCAGATCCGAATAATGGATTGGACCGAAGCCAACCTTTCTCTCCTGTTTCGCGTCTTGCAGTTTTGAAGCCAGTGTCATCGACGTCCGCCAATTCTGTGTCGGCGCCGAGGTTGGAGGCCAGACTGAGGTCGCGTAGAAAGGCCTTGAGACTTTTGGAAGAGGAAGAGTACCAACGCCAGTTGCTGAAAGAAGGGGAGCTTGTGGAGCTCTTGGGAGATTTTCAAGGGCTTGATTTGGCCAGTAGGCTTGACACTTCCCCGGAATGGGACCTTTCTTCGCCAGGGGAGTTCACGGAGGAAGCGGCTTCCTTCCATACGGTGATTAGGAATGCGGCAACTTTTTTGGATCTTCCATTGCCTGCTGCAGAGGTTAAAACAAACATTTTGACGGAGGTCCTTCACCCTTCAACTTCGGCGGATCCATTGCTTCCGTTTTAATGATGCTCTTACGGAGCCCATCTTAGAGCTATGGAGGGAAGCCTGTGTCATCACTTGCTGTTAATAGGTCTGTGGCAAGGAGGTACAGAGTGGCGCCTGGAGATTCAGGGTTCTTATCAAAACATCCGACCCCCGGAGAGTATGGTTGTTCACGCCTCTTGTTCCACACGGTCTGCACCAGACTCCTTCCCTGTGATTCCATCGGACAGGGAATCCAAAAGAATGGCGCAATCGGCAAAGAAAACTTTCTCTTCTTGCAGTATGGCTCTCAAGGCTGCGAATGCTACCTGTGTTCTTGGTAGATATGTCCACGATCTGATGGATTCGGCTAGGGCTATGGTTCCTGACTTGCCGCAGGATGTGCAGAGTCAATTTGGTGAACTCCTATGGGATGCTCAGGCTGCAGCAAAACAGATAATCCAGTCAGGCCTGGATTCCACAGACTGGCCAGGGCAATGGGTACCTCTGTTGCTACCAGGAGGCACGCTTGGTTGAGGTCCTCTGGTTTTTCTTCTGATGTGCAGACTGCTTTATTGGATTTCTCCTTTGATGGAGAAAAACTTTTTGGTGATAAAGCTGACTCTGCCCTAGAGCTCTTTAAAGATAGTCGGGCCACGGCGAAGTTTTTGGGTCTGCAAGCCTCCTCTGCTTTCGGAGGTTCAGGGAGTTTGGGTGTGGAGCTGTTTTCCGTGTGAGACCCCAGTCCACGGTCCAACAGCCTACCAGTCTCCCATATCGATCCTTTAGAGGAAGGGGGAGGGTTGGGCCAAGAGGGGCCACCCAGCAGCACCCTGCATCATCCTCTTACTCTGGAGGACAACAACAGGGGAAGCAGCCCTAGTTTTCTCCCCATTTTCGACCATATTTCTCCTGTAGGGGGAAGATTACATTTCTTTCTCAACGAGTGGGAGTTAATTACATCAGACTCCTGGGTTCTGAACATTGTGAGAAAAGGATATGCTCTTCCTTTTCAGGAGTTTTCCCCGCCCTATCCCTCCCCGTCCCTCGTTTTGTTCAGAAGACCATCTCCTGTTGTTGCAGCAGGAGGTTCCGATCCTGTTGTCAAAAGGTGCAGTGGAGTTGGTTCCGGAACAGGAAAGGGGTCAGGGTTATTATTCAAGATACTTCCTGATCCCCAAGAAGGACGGTCGTTTGAGACCAATCTTAGACCTGAGGATTTTGAATTTGTTCCTCAAACAGGAAAAATTCAAGATGTTGTCTCTGGCACAGGTACTTCTGGTGTTGAACAAAGAAGACTGGATGGTGTCTGTTGACTTGCAGGATGCTTACTTTCATAGCCCTATACTCAAGTCGCACAGGAAGTATCTCTGTTTTGTGGTGGAGTCGCAACGCTGCCAGTTTGCGTTCTTTCCATTTGGTCTTACTTCAGCACCTCGAGTCTTCACGAAGGTGATGGCAGTGGTGGCAGCAAGTCTCAGAAGGAAGGGGATTTCGGTATTCCCTTACCTGGACGATTGGTTAATTAAAGCCAAGTCTCCAGAGCTTGTTGCATCACTTGCAGATGACAACTCAGTTGTTGTTCAGTCTGGGTTTTACGATAAATGTACCCAAGTCTCACCTGGAGCCCTCTCAACGCCTCCTGTTCATTGGGGCAGTACTGGATACTACATTGAATCGTGCCTATCCTCCGCCTCAGTGGATTCAGGACATCCAGGCGTTGATTCCAATGTTTCAAAACAAGCGGTTGTTCCAGTCCTCAAGGTCTTACGTCTGCTCGGTCTGTTCGCTTCTTGCATTCTGTTAGTCACTCATGCACGTTGGCACATGAGGGCTCTCCATTGGTGCCTCCGCAGGCAGTGGTTTCAACACAAAGGGGATCTCGAGGAGTCGATAACGATCTCCAGAGACGATGCAACAGATCTATGATGGTAGGCTGTGGATGGCAAAATTCCTCAGGAAGGCTGTTTTCCCTGCCATCTCCGGTGGCCACGGTTATGACGGATGCTTCCACTCTAGGGTGGGGAGCTCATCTGCGGGACCTGGAGATCAAGGGTCGTTGGTCTCCAGTGGAACAGACTTTTCATATCAATCTGTTAGAATTGTCTGGCTCTCAAGGCCTTCCTCCTGTCCCTTCGCGGTCAGTCAGTTCAGGTCCTGATGGACAACACTACAGCGATGTGGTATATAAACAAGCAGGGAGGAGTAGGGGCGTATCTTCTGTGCGGAGAAGCTCTGCAACTCCGGTCCTAGCTTCAGGACCATCTGATTTGCTTGGTAACAAATCATCTGGCCGGGGAGCTCAACATACGTGCAGACACTCAGTCGACATTTTTCGGCTGATCACGAGTGGCGTCTCCATCCTGATCTGGTCCTACACATCTTTCAGATGTGGGGTTTTCCAAGGATAGATCTGTTTGCCACTCGGGAGAACAAGCACTCCTCGTCATTCTGCAGCCTCCAGTATCCGGTGCAAGGAGCTTTGGGGGATGCGTTTCAGATCTCTTGGTGCAACCAGTTGCTTTACACATTTCCCCCATACCTTGATTCCTCGGGTTCTGAGGAATATTTGCCGAGATCGGGCTCAGGTCATTTTAATAGCCCCGGATTGGCCTAGAAGAGTGTGGTACACAGACCTCCAACTCTCGCTGTGCCCTCCGCTCCGTCTCGCTCTCAGGGCAGACCTCCTCTCGCAGGGGCAGGTTCTACACCCCCACCTCCAGAGCCTGCACCTTCATGCATGGAGATTGAACGGGGCAACAGAAGTTATTTTTCTCTCCCACCAAATGTAGTGGATGTTATTTTATCGGCCAGGCAACACTCCACTAAGACCGTTTATGCCGGCAGGTGGGCAAAATTTGTGGTTTGGTGTGGAGAAAAGCAAATTGATCCTTTTGAGGGCCCACCTTTCTGATATTTTATTATTTGCTTTGGACTTAGCAAAGAAGGGTTGTGTAGTGGCTACTGTTGAGGGTTATTTGGCTGCTCTGTCAGCCTGTCTTTGCCTCCCAGATCAGCCCTCCTTGTTTAAATCGCCTATTGTGATTAGGTTCTTGAAAGGTTTAGTTAATAGGTTTCCTCCCACTCCTTTTCATATGCCTTAGTGGGACTTGAATCTTGTTTTAACCTTTAGAACTCATGCACTCTTGCCTGCTAAGGTTTGTGGTTCTTAAAACCGTTTTTCTCATTGTTATAACCTCGGCTAGGCAGGATGGTGAGATTCAAGCTCTTTCTGTTAAACCCCCCTTTACCTTGTTCTTTCCGGATGAAGTGGTGTTGAAAACCAGGGCGGCTTTCCTACCAAAAGTTGTCACTCACTTTTCATATAGGGCAGACCATTACCCTTCCATCTTTCTACCCTCCTCCTCACCCCTCGAAGGAGGAAGAGAGGCTTCATCGTTTGGACCCTAAAAGGGCTCTTAGCTTTTATATTGAAAGGACGAAAGACTTTTGCCTGGAGGACTAGCTGTTCGTGGGGTATATTGGAAAGAGGAAGGGCCGAGCAGTCCATAAAAGAATAAACTCCAGGTGGGTCTTTCTTTGTATCAAGATTTGCTACTCTTTGGCAAAGAAAGTTCCCCCTGAGGGTATCCAAGCCCATTCCACCAGGGCTAAGTCTGCTACTTCGGCCCTGGCAAGAGGAGTTCCAGTGGTGGATATCTGCAAGGCAACAACTTGGGCGTCTCTCCACAGCTTCGCAAAGCATTACTGCTTGGACTCTGAGGTTAGGAGGGACGGCCATTTTCCACGATCTGCATTGTAGGATTTCTTGGTGTAACCAGTCAGTCACCTGCCTCCGAGTGCGGTACTGCTTTGGGACTCTACTCATAAGGTGAGGAATCCACAGGTAGTTGTATCCATCAGAAGAACAAGTTACTTACCTTCGGTAACGCTTTTTCTGGTGGATACAATAGCTACCTGTGGATTCCTCACAGTCCCACCCGCCTCCCCGTTGCCTGTCTGGTTACACTAAGATGTGTGGTTTTATAGGTGTGTATATACATTTTGATGTCTTTCTGTATATATAAATGATGGTTCTGATTCTATTGCATCATGGTGGTTTTATGTATATATGTATTTATTGGAGCTATTGTGAGGTCGGTTTTCACCTGTTCGCCTCAAAGGCACGTAAAAAATGGGTGAAATTGACATCAGCACGCCGGCGAGGATCTCTTATTGGCACGGTGACGTCCGACGGAGTCGCGTGGAGCCGTGCAATTGTGACGTCCTCGTTGACGTGGAGAGCTGGAAAGAGGATTTTCCGTTGGATGCTGGCGCATGGGAGAATTCATACAGTGAGGAATCCACAGGTAGCTATTGTATCCACCAGAAAAAGCGTTACCGAAGGTAAGTAACTTGTTCTTCTTCACCAACTTCTAGGAGGGGGCTGCTGGTATACTGTAGACCTACATAGAAAACAACATAGGGGCTAAAAAGCACCCCTGTTTTTAGTCCATTATTTGTATCTACTTTTGTAGAAAGACCATGGCTTCCTCCCAGCCACACTTTACACCAGGTCGAAGTGTGCAGTGCTATTTTATGTTCAACATACATTGGGGCATGCCAAGAGTTGCTATCTTCTTCCAAAGAGTCAGTCTGTGGACCCGGTTGAATGCAGTGAAGTGTATGAAAGCAGCATGTACAAATTGCTGCCTTGTCCAAACATATTTTTTTCAGTAATTGCTTGAATTATTCTCATATTGTCAAGTATGGCACATTTCAGTGTGAAATCTGCCGGTTTCCTTCCACAGGATCATTTTTTCGGGGACCCAGCTTTGTAAATGGACTAAAATGCTTTTTTGGAAATAACTTGCCAGTCACATCCAGCAGTGCTATTTGGTGGTAATTTCTCAGAAGGGATCTATCTCCCTTCATATAAAGAGGGAGGATGATTCTTCCTCCCCATGAAGGCACAACCTCCAAGTGCTCATAGCAGTGCTTGAAGATGAGAGCTAAGAAATTAGACCAAAGACTGAGCTGCTTTTTAAGGACTGAAATTGGTACCTCACCCAGGCCCATTGCACTAGTACATCTAGCTTTTATAAAGTGTGATTTAATCACACGTTATGGCCCATAAACCACGTTGGAAATATCAGACATTAGCTCTCTGTGATAGGTTACTTCCGGGGATGCACTGTTTTGGGCATACAAGGTCTGGATATATTGGATCCATTCCGTATTAATGATTGGAATAGACTTTGCCACCGTTCTTGCTTCGCAGGTTCAACAACTAGAGACGAGAACTTTTTGCTGTTTGAGACCCTAGATTCATTTAGGGCGATCAATTCATGATCTGCTTGAATTTTGTTTAATTAAACAATTGAATTAATTTTGTCTATTTTTCTTCAGTTTCTTGATTTATTTTTTCCTTTTCAGATGAAAAGAATAGATATTGATATAGTGTTATGCAATTTATGATCTTTGTTATACCTCCAATGGTAAGAAATTCATTAAATTAAAATAGGACACTCCTGCCAGACGTAAACTTCCAATCACAGACACTTAGGCGGTCATTCTGACCCTGGCGGTCAAAGACCGCCAGGGCGGAGGACCGCGGGAGCACCGCCGACAGGCTGGCGGTGCTCCAATGGGGATTCCGACCGCGGCGGTAAAGCCGCGGTCGGACCGGCACCACTGGCGGGCTCCCGCCAGTGTACCGCCGCCCCATTGAATCCTCCACGGCGGCGCAGCTTGCTGCACCGCCGCGGGGATTCCGACCCCCCCCTACCGCCATCCAGATCCCGGCGGTCCGACCGCCGGGATCCGGATGGCGGTAGGGGGGGTCGCGGGGCCCCTGCAGTGCCCATGCCACTGGCATGGGCATTGCAGGGGCCCCCGTAAGAGGGCCCCTACATGTATTTAACTGTCTGCTGCGCAGACAGTGAAATACGCGACGGGTGCAACTGCACCCGTCGCACAGCTTCCACTCCGCCGGCTCGATTCCGAGCCGGCTTCATCGTGGAAGCCTCTTTCCCGCCGGGCTGGCGGGCGGTCTGAAGGCGACCGCCCGCCAGCCCAGCGGGAAAGTCAGAATTACCGCCGCGGTCTTTCGACCGCGGAACGGTAACCTGACGGCGGGACTTTGGCGGGCGGCCTCTGCCGCCCGCCAAGGTCAGAATGACCGCCTTAATGATGAGATAATAAGATGGGCACCAACTTTAGCTGTATCGCTAAAGTGCTGAATGCCTGTGATGTTATTTTAAAGCAACTTATTTAAAGGCCCTTTAAGTCTACATTGCAGCAATTTAAAGCCTACATCACAAGTGATGCATGCTTTTAAATGATTTTATTGACACTGGGCACTTTAAAGTGTCAATACAGTCCTTTAAAAGCATTTTATTAGATTTAAGCCTCTAACCTAGAACACAGCTAATAAGCAGTAGTCTCTATGAAAGTAAAATAAATGATTAAAACAATGGTACAGATAAGTCAAATGTCCCAACTACTATATATAAATCTTTCATACCAAGGTTGACTTTCCTTTAAAACCTATTATGTCGGCACATTTATAGATGGTACAGCAATTTGAGAACTAATCGCTAAAATGCTTAGTGCCGACAGAGGCATACATGAGACAGACTAATTATAACATTCAGACAAAGGGACTAAATCAATGAATTGCTCAACCAGTTCTGTAATGTGTTCAAGAGCTGCCAAACTGACCTAGCTAGATCTTTCGTTCCAGTAAGGAGTTGCTACCAGATACGATTCCCTGTTTTGTCCATGTATTTAAACTGTCCCCAAAGGAAAGTCACCCCTCAAGCAGATTGCTTGGCTGTATGTTCTAATGCTGAATTGAATGAATTGCGGTCACTCCAAATATCTGCATCCCATTGAAACGCTGGAGCAAACACAAAGGAGGTGCAATAATGCGTCCATTCCTTACCTTAAGTGGCATTACTCCTAGTCCTACTCCCTCACCTTCCTTATTAACCAATGAGGCCCCTTTGCCTCACCTAGACCCCTCCCTTCCCCACTTAAAATCTCCTCCTGTCACAACCCCCTCTTGTACAGAAACAAGCCAAACAGAAACTCAGTTGTCCTGTACCGAGAGGGCGGGAGGAAACTGTAAGGAAGGTGAGGAAATATGACTGGGAGTAATGCTATTAAAGGTAAGGAATGGACTTATTACCTCCCGTCCCTTCCTCACCCTCCTTATTAATCAATGAGAAATAGCAAGTAAAGCAGAAACAGACAACTGACTTGCCACATAAAAAAACTTGAATAAATAATTGAGGAAAGACACAAACACCTCTATTCCTTCATAGAGGACAACACCTTGTGACCCAAAACGGCATCCAAATAATTTAACTCCGCAATCTGATAGTGACGAACAAAGATGGAGGAAGTGGACCAAGTAGGTGCCCTACAAATCTCCACAACAGAAGCCCCCTGCAATGCAGTTACCGTAGCCACCATACCACGAGTGGACCAGCTGTGAATGAGGTACTGCACTCTTCAAATCATAAGCCAACAACACCATAGAGCAGATCCACTGACTTAGAAGCAGTAGAAGGCTTTTCCGAAGACGACCAAAATTCACAAACCAGGAGTCCCTCTTCTGGAATGCTGCAACAACCTTCAGGTACCATAACAAAGTGTGCCTGATGTCTAGACAGTGCAATCTGTGCTCCTTTTCAGAGGAAGGCACAGGTCAAAAGGCAGGCAAGATAACTTCTTGGCACATATGAAAAACAGAATTAATTTTAGGGACAAAAGAGGGAACCAGAACAAGGACAACTATATCGGGAAAAACCTTACAAAAAGGGAACTTGCAGGACAAAGCTCCCAACTCCCCAAGTGCCTAGCGGAAGAAATGGCTATCAAGTCTTGAAAGTCAGTATCTTCAAATCAATCTCCTCCAGAGGCTGAAAACGTGGACCAGTCAAAACATCCAACACCAGTTGTAGATACTAACTAGGAAAAGAGCAAGCTGGTCTAGGAAACCAGTTCAACAGACCCTGAAAGAACTTAGGCATCAAACCCCCCTCATCCTTCAAATTCTACAAAGGACCAAGAAAAGCCTGAATTGCTGCCCATTGCACCAGCAAGGTGGCCACAGACCAATCCATTCCAGCCCCATCCTGCAAAAACTGCAGAACCAAAAACAGAGAGGCCACTGTAGGAGCCACGCATTTTCGCAAACACCAAGAGGAAAACACCTTGCATAAGGGTGTAGAGTGGAGGCCCGCCTAGAAGCTTGTAAAGTCAAGCCAGCTGCTCCGGCACCCCCAGAACAGTCCAACCCCCTCCACTCAACCTCCATGCTGTCAAATGCAGCCTCACCAAGGACCCCAGGGATAGGCTCGGAAAAACCAGAGGAAAGGGGTGGATTGGAAGAACCCACTCTGGCTCGGTCGTCATCAATTGTAGAAAAGGAAAACCATTTGCTTGAAGCCAACGAGGAGCAATCCAAATCACTAAAGCCCTTTCCCTCAGGACCTGCACCAGAAAAGACCTGATTAACTGAAAGGGGGAATGCGTAGAGGAGACCCTGCCGCCACTGACAAAACAGCCCGTCCACCGCCCTAATCAGAGGACATCGAAACTGGGAACCGAACCTCTCCACTTTTGCATTCCATGGGGAAGCAACCCGGTCCAAAACTGGATGACCCAACTTCCGCATCAGAAGGGCGAACAGGGGCAGCAGAAGGGAGAAATCCTTGGAGGAAGGAGTTTCCCTGCTCAAAAGATCCACCCAGACTTTGTCCACCCCTGAATGTATAAGGCCCTAAGAGAGAGAACAGAGACCTGAGCCCACAAAGAAATGTCCTGTACAATCAGATTCAGAGTCCCGAACCTGGTCCCCCCCGTCTGTTGATGTAAGCCTTGGTATGTCTGCGCTAGTACAGCCTTCTCCCTCAGGAGCCCCTGAAAATGCACCGGCTCCAGAACAGCCTTCAACTCCCTCCAGCTTGAGGATCTCTGTGACTTTCTGAGGGACCAAAACCCCTAAACCTGCTCCGAACCCAGCCACGTCCTCGACCTGGAGAGAGAGTGGCTTCTGTTGCCACAATCGCCCGAGAAGACTGGGGAACCCCCTGCAGCAGATGTCCCTTCACCAGCCACCACCTCAATTCCCTGCAGATGGAAGCTGCCATTGGAATCCGTTCCTGAAGGCTCAAAGGACCCAGAGACCAATGGGAGAGAATCGAGTTAACCAGACAAAGCAGATTAAATCAGGCACAAGGAACTAGAAATACCACTGAAGCCAAGTGACCCTGCAGTCTTAACCACAGTAGAGCCCTGCGAGCTACCAGTCATTAAAGAGCCCACTTGCTCCTGCAGGCAAAGCAACCACCTTTCTGACAGTCACCGATCCCGGAAGAGTCAGAAGCGAGCCGCAATGACAACCAAGTCTTGAGAGGGATCCAACTCTGATTTTCCCCCAGTTTATCAAAAACCTGTGCTCCTGGAGGACCTGCAACACTTGCCACGTGAACCTGTAACTGGACCTCGCTGGGAACCTGCACCAAAAGATTGTCCAACTAAGGATCCACAAACACCCCATCTGCATGAAGGAGAGCCATCAGCGGAGCCAACACCTTTGTGAACACCCAGGGAGAGGACTTGAGGCCAAGGCAAGAACACAGACCTGAAAATGACTGTCCTCTGTCGCAATCCTCAGGAATCTCGGAGAGGTTCCTGCGACAGGGATGTGAAGGTAGGCATCCTGCAGATCCAGGGACCCCCAAAAATCTCCCGGACCAATCAGAGGGACAATCGCTTGCACAGTCAACATCCTGAAATGAACAGTCCTGATCCAGGAATTGACCCATTTGAGATCCATCACTCGGGTGAAACCCTTCAGACACCTGAACCAGAAACAGGACAGAATAAGCCACTCCTCCTCGTTCCCCCAGAGGCACTCTGGAGATGGCTCCCTTGGCCAAGAGCTCCTGGATCCCATATAACAGGGCCAATCTCCTGACCCCCGCCACAGGAACCGACGTCGGCCGAACACTAGTATTGTCAGGAACCTGATCAAACTATGTGGAGTAGCCATTTGCCACAATGTTTAGTACCTATTGATTTGTGACATCCGTTGGCTAAGCTGACCGCAAATGCTGTAGCCTTCCACCAACCGGCCAATTTCCCACTGAACAGTGATTGTCAGTAGCCCTTCTTGCAAGCCCCCTTTTGAGCTGGAACAATGTTTAGAAGAAAAGCATGGCTGAAATCTATGCTTTCTGGAGGAAGGAGACCTGGACTCATATTTAGGAGAGGACTTGGCAAGTTTCCACCCTCCGCTAGCCGAGGAACCCCCTTTATAATGTAAAGCATGTTTCCGCTCTTTAAAAGCTTTAGAGATCGTGGCCGGTAACTTATCCCCAAAAAGAGCTTGATCTTCAAATGGATGTCTCAAAAGGGCAGTCTTTTCCCCAGTGTCTGCCTTCCACTGCAGCAACCACAGAGATCGCCTGGCTGCAATCGAGGCCCCTGAAGCCATAGCAGAGGTGTGGATAACATCAGAGGGTATGTCCGCCAGCAACCTAGCCTGCTATTCCATTACAGGCAACAAGGCTGAACACTCCGAATCCTCCTGCACTGCCACTGCTAGCTTATCAAAGTCCTGAACCAAGGAGTGTGCAGAATAGGCTGAAAAAAAGACTTGCTGCAAATGCCCTCAGTCAACTTTCCGATCAGTGGCATCAGTAGGAGTACAGTCCTCTGGATTGACTGCTGTCTTCCCAATCAAAGTAGCCAGCATGGAATCCAGCCAGACCGAAGGTGGCAGAGCGTCCTCTCCTTCTAGCAAACACAGCTTCTGTAGGATACTTGGAACCTGAACCTTGTCTATATCCTTCCATTCCCAAAATACCATATCCTTGATAGGTCCCTCGAATGGCATAGCAAAGTGAGCGGGTGTAACATACTGGGGAAACAAGTTTGACTCTGCCTCCGCTGACTGAAATGAAGGAAATCCCAGATTTTCCCTCACATGCGCCAGGATGGCCCACATTTCCTCCCAGGACACACAATTCTCCCCTGATGTAGAAGGAGCCTCCACATCTGAAGATGAGGATCTCCCCTCAGCCAACGATTTCTGCCACCTGGACAATTGCTTAGGCTGCACAGCCCCTGCCTAAAGGAACCTAGGCACCGACACCTCAATCATGTCCTGCACCTCCTCTCTAGACATGAGAGGAGCACTCACTTCTTCAGAACCCCTGGGGGTCTTAGATCTCTTCTTGGGTACCGTAACAGCCTCTCCCTCTGAAGAAGACGAGGTGGACAAAAGAGCCTCCGCTTTGCACTGAATTTGCCTTTCCTTGCACCACACAAATGCTCACAACAGACGGGTCAGCATATAAATAGAGGATACAATCCTGGCATAACCACCAATGGGGACTCTGCTAGAACGTCCACCAATCCTAAATCAACTAGATTCCCTGCCCAAAAAATAAAGAAAAACTTGCCAAAAACCCGGGCTCAACCCGTAGAACTCAAACAGGCTGATGAGGACACATCTTGCACAGCACAGGCACTGACTTGGAAGCACAGCCACAGCTGTCTTAGAGACGCCTGACTGTCGGAACAGCCGGAAGCTGCATTACCATGGAAGCCTCGCTGACCCAAGGAGACACCGCCAGGCCGGTACAAATAGTCGCCGGGAGCACTGCATCTAAGCCACAACGAAGCTCTCCCAGGCCACCACCGTGGAGGTGAAAGAGAGGTAGTTCTCCAGGCGTAGACCGACAAAAAAAGAACAGGAGGTGGTTGGGACGAGGGGAGTTTTTCAGTTGTGAAGGGAGGGATCTAGTTGAGGTAAAGAGACCTTCTTGGTTAATAAGGAAGGAAAGGGAGGGACGGGAGGTAATGTTTCTTGGTTAAGCAGACACTGCCAACATGTGTTATGAGGTGCCAAAACCACCCACTTTGGCAGTAAATCTAACGAGGAGCATGACCTACAGCATCATTATATAAGCCTTAATTTGAAGTACCATCTATAGTTTTCAGCCATATAGCTAACTTTGGTGCTGCAGCTGCTTGTAGGAGTTAATAGACATCCAGATGTGGCTTATTTTCCCGTTATTTATTTCTCCTTTGCCTCCCAGCATAGCGAGCCACTTCACTTGCTTAATTATCGCTTATTTAAAAAATTTCAATGATAAATGTTGTCTTGCTGCCAGAAGCCTTCGGCCTGAAGAACTCCAAGTGCAGAAGGCTGCGCTGACCTCCATGCATTCTGTTTTGCATCCATCTGCATCTCCTTCCAAATGTACGCTTTTAATGTGCCTGCATTTTCATCTCCGAGAAAATGAAACCTATTAAACGAGGCTTTCGGATCTATCTGTTGGTTGAAAAACCCGAATTCCTGCCTAAACTGGGCTTGTAATGCATTACAGGGAACCAGAGATAGCAGGCAGGGCACTTTACTTTGGGAAACATTTTAAAAGGACCCTAATTTGTCAGGAAATGCTAAGGAGCCAAAAGATAGCACTGGTATTAATTTTCTTTGATAACTGAAGCAATGCAATTACGTGTGAGCTCGACATTTTTTGAAAAAGCAATCGGAAGGCATGGATTAGTGCAGCCACCTTATGTTTCAGTGCATTAAGTTGTGAGAAATGTGATCGTACAGCCGACTCCCTGGTATTTATAACTATTGCGCTTTTTAATTGATGGCTCTCCCAACTCTCTGGCTCCTTTCTTGTTCACCTTTTTACCGAAAAATTAAATGTTCTAAATAAACTCTGCAAGGAAAATCATGTCAGTAAACTTTGATAAAACAAACATTTTAAAGTCTCTGAAGACTTATGCTGGTCTGGCTAAGAAGCACTACGATATCTACATAATGTAAGGAAGACAAATAGTTGGTGGGTGAGATTCTGCTGGATCTAACAGGGTGCTCAAATCTGAAATAAACAGATTAAAAAGAGTTGTTGCGAGCACGCAACCTTGTTATAATTCCCTATTCGACTCACTATTTGGAGAGAGGGTGATTATTGCCCAGATTTATTTTCACCCAGTTATTGCAATGCAGTAAGTGAATGGTGCACATAAGAGTAGCTTCAATATTCCAGGAAAAGTTTCTCCCATAATTAGTTCATATTGACGTGATCTAATGCCTTAGAGAAGTCACTGAAGCAGGAACAGAGTAGATATTTTGTGTGAATTGACTAATTTATTAACATTACCAGACAGGCCAGATTGTCAGTCGTGTTTAATCTCGCCTGAAAACCAGTTTGATTAAAACATGTTATTTTTTCTTTAGATGCACAGGCTTCCAGGTTGGACAATAGTAGATTCTCCAAGTACCTTGATACAGTGTCCACTAAGATTATCTGGTGATAACTATTTGGTCTTAAATAGGTCCCTATTTTAAATATGGGGTGTGGTACTGGCTCTTTCCAGCTTGGGCTGTTGTGCAACATGGGTTAAAATAAACAAAAAAAGCGCTACAACACAGTCACAGCTGGCTGCGCCATAGTCATATATTTTTATTACGTTGAGCCATGTTGCATTGCAGCCTGTGCTGCTGTCCAACATCTTTAAAAAACATTGATAAAACTAAAAGGTCTTGCGTAAGCGAAACGTATTGGCTTTGCCAATGCTCGTTCTCAATTTCTGCTCTTCACCATAACAAATTATTATATAAATACATCGCTGTCCATTCCCTTGTTTGGTTGTGGAGAGTCGGGGTAAGGCTGCCTCTTTTTGCCTTAACTATGTTGAAATGCATGTTTGAACGAAGGAGTGGCCGGGTGAAGGGCAAACTTTGCTGGCCTGTGTGTGGCTGTTGCTGGAATGTGAATTTTTATCTTTAAAACCCCCCACAATAAAACAGAAGACGAGGTGTTTAATTAAATTAACAGTTCCTGTTTTGCCAATCATTACATCCAGGAGAGCAGTTACTACAGAACTGGGGTCTAAGGTCTGTCTCTCAATGTATAATCAGTCGGAGTGGTGGTTTATATGTCTCTTTGGGTACAAAAAACACAACATTCTTTTTGAAGTGAAGAATGTGAATAGTTGTCATGGAATCATAAATAAGGACCTGATAACAAATGCAGGTGGGCCTTGACCTTGTCGACTCAGTGTGGTCTAGCAAGTACGTGTCCAGATATCTGACCTTAAAGGCATTTGGTCTCTACATGTTGCCTGGTTCTGATTGGTTAAGTGTTCCTAACTACATATGGCATCTAACTTTATGGTGTATTTGGGAATGTACGCATTCCTTTGTTCATGTGTCTTATTGGGGCCAGTCTGCGGGGGGCATTGTGGTGTCATCTATCTGTGGGATTTGATCTAAGTTTCCTGTTTGCACGTGTCTGTCTGTCAGCATAACCACGCCACCCCACCTATGACCTGTCAGTCAGTAACCTCAGACCTAGGTCTCAGAACCTGCCTGACCACGTATATTTGAGCCAGGTTTGATGGAGAGTTCACGACAGGGGAATCTAATAATGGTGATGCATATTTGTTCTTCTATATGAATGTATTGTTGTGTGCATCAACCGAGACTATTCCAATATTAACATTCCCCTACTCTAGTGTAATTTCCAACTACACCATCTAACCCATATGTCATGACAGTCATACTGTTGGGGAGGGAAAGGGGGGCTTGTTGTCCCACTTCCCTAGCTACTTGCATTCTACCCAATTTGAGGACTTTTTACAGAAGGAAACCCGCATTTGCAGGAAACCATACAAAAAGTAATACAATAAAAACGGACCACAATGACATGCATAGACCTGTCAGCCACAGATGGAGCAAGGAGAACCAGTTTTTTTAACCACTCCTGCTCAAGGGCACCTCCCTCTTCATGTACGTCTTTTTGTAGTTAGTGCAGTGCTTGGATGGCAAGAGTCAGTCCCATTATACATGTCATTTCCTGGTGCAGCAACATACGCAAGTCTGTACAATTAGGTATACGTGGATAGAAAGGAAGGAGAAACCCCTATTTTAGTGTTCCAGGTTTCCTGACACAGGGTATCTATGCTATTTAACCCTCCCCTCTGAGACCCATTTCCCTTCGTATCATAGAGGTGGATGGCCCTGCACTGAACTACACGTCTGGGACTCACTTGTTAACGAAGACGGCTCCAGATACGCTAAGGGCCACACTGGGACCACGGATGGAAGAGTGAGTGTACGTGTTTGAGCACTGATTTGACAGTTTTTTGCTACCCCCAAGAATCTCTTTTCGGGAAAATCTCTGGGCCAAACAGTATCCTCCCCTATGATGCCCGTCCTACGCATCCTATCTAGCTCAGTTTGGATATTGCTAGGCTCACTGAGGAGATACAGTGCTGTGGGATTGGTCTCTTTTTGGGTCAGATTTACTAATACTCTATGGGCCTCAACTCTGTGGGGTTGTATCTTGGCACTAATCCTACAAAGGTATAGCAGAAGCATTTTGCTTCCTCTTGGGACAAGTAAAGCCCGTCAGCGCCTACTGCGCGTGGTATCAGTGAACAGACGTAACATGACCTGGCTGATATCTTGAAGCCCACAGCAGTCATGTGCTGATACCAGGTGTTGTGTTAAAGGGTGCTGTTAAGTGTGTGTGGAATTCTGGTGTTTGGTATAATTATAAGTAACATGTTGATGTGGTACAGTTCAGGAAAAGGTTCAGGATGCGGGTCGCGGTAAGGTGGTCCTGTTGAGATTGTGGTAGCTGAAGATAGAGGTGATGGCGCACTGTAAAGTTAGTGCATGTGGAAGCTTGATTGTAGGCCTGTTGGACCAGAGCTAGGTTTGGTTTGTTATTTAAGAAAACATTGCATCCTTACATTTTGCCAATTATTTCCAAGGAATTGTCTGTTTGTCATTTCAGTGAAGCACCTGAAGGTGGCTCCACTCGAGTTATCGAATTTGGAATAAATGGGTTATTGATCATGAACATAATAATTTTGTTTTTTTTGGCAACCCCTGTGCCTGACCAGGTGTACCACTGTAAGTATGTTTTGTGTGGTGCTCTAGTAATATGTAGTTACTTTATTTATTAACTGGCCCTCTTGACGGTGTCGCCAGCCCTCCAGTATCCTAGTGTGTGCATGGGGGTGTTATCGGTGTGGGCAGTGTTTACGACTTACACGTGCACAGTGGATGTATAAAGAAGAGGCATGTTGCACTGAATGGTCCGCGGCCACAACATACCCTGAGGTCATGCGTATACCGCTCTAGGCTTGGCGTGTGGTGTGCACATGAACCTTCATAGTGGCTCCGGGTATCTTGACTATGCCTCTTCCTAAGATTTGTCTTTTAGGGTTAGGCTTGGGCTACTTTTTATTGATCATTGGGCGTTTCTCTAGATGTCCATATGCTAGGTTGTCTCAATTGTTGTAAAAAGGGAGGGGGTTGGGGTGTTCGGTGCTCCCCATGTGCCTCTGATATAGCGGTGTCTGAGATTAAGACTATGGCTCCCTCCAGACTGCGTGTAAGCTCCTGTATGTTGGCTAATTTCTGGTCCTGATACGGGAATGAGCATATTTCTGTGCACTACTCTGCTTGGAGTGGTGATGAGTGTTTTGAAAACCTTTTCCTCTGAATCCCTGCCTCCCCTCCCTCAGGCAATCTCTTATTTGGACTTGCTGTTACTTGAAGGACTTTGAAGGAAAGGAGGAGGCAAAAGTGCTGCATGGGGAGTCTGGAGCATGGCCATGGACTCTTCTAATTATGTCCAAATTATGAAAATGGATTGGTACAGCTGGTTGTTCTGGTGAAACATCCTCTACTGACTCTGCGCCATGCGGTCTTTCTCAATTAGCCAGAACTCATGCGTGTGCTGTGGAAGTTATGGGGTTCTCACTTTCCCACGTGTACGGGAAACCTTGCTCCCGACACTGGAGGACAGCTTTGTTTTGGAACAAAAAAGGTCCTCCATTTGGCTGAAGGCCATTTAGCCTTCTGGGGGCTATATTATTATTGGGACTACATGCCATAGTGTTTCGGTCCCAGCTGGGTGCCCGAGAATGGAGACCTTTTGACTTGGTCATTGGAAGTCAACCCTGACTTGTGGAGGTTGGAGGACCAGGGGTGCCTGCTTTTTAGGCACTGGTCGGGGAGCTGCCCTGCCCCCATCAGACTGCCCTGTCCCTGGGGTGCGGCCAGCCAACCCTGCTCTGGGGAGTTAGCAGCAGAGTGGGGCTTATGCTCCTGCCAGCACCTTGAATGGCAGACTGTTGTGAAGGTACTTTATAAACAGGACACATACAGCAGCCCTGAGTTACCTGAACACACCCAAGGGCTTACATCTTTGATGGTGTCTCGTTTGTCCTTCATTGAAATTTTTGCACAGTGAATTTTAAGGTGTGCATGAAATGGAAGCTTCACACAAGAGGTTTTAACTTACTGCATATTTGGCTTCTGCGATTGAGTGAAGGTGTTGCTTCCCAAAACAGTTACCCCTCCCTGCTGTGGTTGTGGCACTGGTCCTTGTTGGGCTGGGTTCCCGGTCTGTGGTTGCTGATGCCATGTTTTGGTACAGCCACCTGACCCCTGTAGTGGAGGTGCAGCAGTGGACTGACCGAGTGTAAGGTGCATTCAGGTTTACCTTGGCTTGGTTTTTGTGGATGGAAATTTTGAGGGGACTGTTAGAAATGGGGTCTCTAGTTGGCAGAGGTATACGCCCTTCTCCAAGTAGGGACCACAATCCTAGTCAGGGTAAGTCGCACACAATCCAAATTATACTGTGCCCCCCCCCCTCTGGTAGCTTGGCACTGAGCAGTCAGGCTTAACTTAGATGGCAATGTGTAAAGATTTTGTGCAATAAATCACACAGTAACAGTGAAAATACCACAAAAATACACTACACAGGTTTAGAAGAATAGTTAATATTTCTCTGACTAAAAACAGCAAAGATCCAATAAACACAAGTTGAAATATCACCTTTAAAAGGTTTAAAAGATTCTTAATCCTTAAAAAATAAGCAGTTGTCTTTGTTACACACAGTTCCTGGTATGCCCCAAACATAACGCATGGAGACTGCAGAGGAGCAGTTGGCGTGGAAAAAATATGGTTTTGCGTCTAATTTTCCATTGGGGCACAGATGATGTTGTTTCTTTCCATACTGGAAGGAGTTTGTTGGTTTTTCGGCGTGCAGTCTAGGTTCCTCATTGCAGTGCAGGGTTATTTTGACACCCAGGGACGATGCGGGGAAAATCCTTGATGCGCTGGAAGAAGGCAAGGGTGCTGCGTTTGATCCAGTAGGCAATGCGTCAACTTTTCCATCACAAGGCAGGTGCTACATCAAATTTCCAGTCGGGAAGGCGTGCTGCGTTGTGCCTGGTAGGCTATGTGGCAATTTCTTGGTTGCACTGCAGGCTTCGTGTCTATTTCAGCAGGCAGTGCGTAAATTTTCCACGCACAAGGAGTTTCCTGAAGAGATTTGGCCCTGAGACTTCAGAAAACAAGAGGCAAGTTCAATCTAAGCCCTTTGAGAGCCCTTTTGGGGAAGACTGAGACCTTCTCAGCAAAGTCAGAAGCCAACAGGACAACAGCAGGGCAACAATCCTTTCCAGCAAAGCAGTCCAGATGAGTCCTTTGGGCAGCCAGACAGCTCCTCTGACAGGGTGCAGATGTGGGTCCAGAAGTGTCTGGTTTGGTGGGGGTAAGAGGCCCAGTTTGTATACCTAAAATGCCTTTGAAGTGGGGGAGACTTCAAAGAGTGGTTTTGAAGTGCACAAGTTCCTCTTTCAGTTCAGTACTGCCTGTCCGGGTCGCATTAGAGGGTTTAGAATTCCATTGTGCAAGGGCAGGCCACTGGTCTTTGAAATGTAAGTGTCCGACCCTTCCAGCCTAGGAAGACCCATTCAATATGCAGATGAATGCAGGTGTGACTGAGTGTCCTGTGTTTGTGGTTGTCTGGGTGAAATGCACAAGGGAGCTGTCAACAAGCCCAGACCAGACATTGATTGGAAACCGGTTGTAAGGCACAGATGGTTTTAAGTGCAGAGAAATGCTCACTTTCTAAAGGTCCTCACCAATAAGCATGATTTTCCATTACCATTTTGGTCATACTTGAGATGACCTGGTTACCCCTTTCAGATAAGAATCTACCACTCCAAATGTATATGAGGGCAGTCTTAATTTTAGTCTAGGAAAGGAGCAGGCCTCACAGTAGTGGAAAACTAATTTGGGAGTTTTTCACTACCAGGACATACAAAACACACATGTACATGTCCTGGCTTTGGCATACATAGCACCCTGCCCTGTGGGTTACCTAGGGCCCTACCTTAGGGGTCGAGGGTGACCGTGAAACTGCACACACAGGCCTTGCAATGGCTGGCCTGAGACATGGTTAAGTGGCTACTTAGGTGGGTGGCACAATCAGTGCTGCGGCCCACTAGTAGCATTTAATTTACAGGCCCCAGGCACATGTCATGCACTTTACTAGGGATCTATAAGTAATTCAAATATGCCAATTGGGGATGAACCAAGGTTACCATGTTTAAGGGAGAGCGCATGTGCACTTTAGCACTGTTTTTGCTGGTTTTAGGACTCCGTGCACTTTACCAGTGTCAAAAGTGGAGGGAGGCAGGGAAAAAGTTGAGGGATGACCACCCTGAGGCTGTCGGGTCTACAGGGACCATCCCTGGCTCATTGACTTCTGCTTCTGATATGGCCAACGCTGGCATCTGTCAGCCATGTGGCCCACTCTGTGGCAATAGTAATATTCTGTAGGGTCAGGCTATTGCCAAGCTTCCGGATTTCAGTTGTTAGAGCTGGTTTGAAACTTTCTAGGGTTTTGTGGTGGAGCTCCCTTTAGAGCTCCCCTGCCATTTGCCCGCTCGCAGTCATGGCAGACCCCTTGAGGGCAGTCTTTTTCAATTTGTGTTGGACCAACTTAGCGGTGTTCCTCTGTACTTGCTCCTGTCTCTCCCTGTCCTTTTCTTGTTGTGAAAATGTAATATGTGAGCTTGTATTTCCCACCAGGGTTTGGTGTCTAGCCCTACTATGCTGTTCAAACCGCTTTATATTTCAGTGGGGAGCCCCTTTTTGAGGATATTGTAAAAGAATGTGACCTGGGGGCCTGTGTCGGTCCATGGCTGTCCTGTCTCCTGTCCCTATCATTCCTTCATCCTGTCCAGAAAGTCTGCTATGGTCTCCCCAGTTTGCATGGTTTCTGCCATTAACCCTCCTACATCCGGTCCATCTGGAAACATTTCCCTCTGGGTCTTCCATATTTGGTGCCTGTATGAACTGAATGCCACCTGTCATGCTCCGTGTTTTTCCGCCTGGTTGCTAGGATGTTTGCTCGGGCGAATACTGTGTTTAGTCTGCTTTCCTATGCTACTACTACTACTACTTAGACTCTTAACATCGCCTATCACCAGGGTTATTCCCGCAGTGTTCTTCTCGAAGCATGAGCTCCATTTCCCCACCCCATCCAACAACTGCAACAGTTTGGCTCTTAGTCCTTCATTGTCCATCTGAGCCCATGGCACATAATGGTCCCTGACGTGCCCTTATGCAGTAGCAGCATATTCTTGTTTGTGGCAGCACCATTGGTTTTTCCTCAACATAGTGTTCCCATCTTCTTAGACAATCCTGCATGTTGGGGAAGTGCTACTTGGATCTCCCCCTCTGTGCCGAATGCACTCCTCTGCAACAGCTATGTCCTCTAGTTTAAAGGATACCACCTCCTCCAGGCTCTATTATACTGGTCACTTACTTCAGTCCAGCGGGCTAACCGGTGACAAACTGGTTCAAAAAGATCTCACCTTCCTCTAAAGCCACTATCTCTCTTGGAGTTAGTTTGTCCTGCGCATTCAGGAGGAGCAGTGAATGCCTGTCACTGCTCTCATGTGCATACAAAGGTTCCATCTTTGTTCTCCTACATCTGAGTTGATTTTGCACCAGGATACCTTGGTCTCTAATTTCCTGGTCAGCCCCCCTCCTACTTTGGTGCTCTAGTGAGGCTGGGACCGCAGTCAAAAGCTTCTCCTCTAATTCCACCTCGATTCTTCCTTAACCAGGGCACTGTACTTACCCCTGTTCTCAGGTGGAGGGTGTGCTGCTCTACTCTCTTGTTGGGCTTCCAGGGTGTGAGCGCGCTCTTTCGGTCTCTCTCTCCCCCCCATCAAACCCCCCCCCCCCCCCACCTTGTTTGCCTCCTTTGCTCTGAGTTATACACTGTCCTTTTTTAGTCTAGACCTCCTCAATCTTGTTCTGTTTCTTCAGCTCACTGTCCAGAACTGATATGAATCTCCCTGTGGTTCCAGAACCAGTGCGAGTGTGTGTTCTCCATGCCACTGAGGTTTGGTGGGCTGAAAGTGAGGGATGGAGGGGAGGGGAGGGGGGGTGGGGTGGAGGGGGGAATCAATCTTTGTGAAACTCTGGTGCTGGACTGGGGTAGTACTGGGATTGCCTGGGCTTGTTGGCCTGTCCTGCCTAGAGCGAACAGCTTGTTGTTCGGTAGGGGCCCCTCATTCACAAACGCTATGGGGTATCCCACCTGTGGCTGGTCACTTCCCTTGTGGTACCTGCAATGCATGCGCCCTCACTAAATGGTTAAAATCCGTCGAATTTGATTCCATAGGCTCTTGGCAACTAGTCAAACATACTAACTGCAACACAAAGAATTGTGTTTATATGATCACCTGCCCCTGTAATTTACAATATATAGGGATGACCACAAGAGCAGTAAAACTTAGAATCAATGAACACCGCAGCAACATCAGATGTGGTCGCGCCACAACTAAACTGGCCCTACACTTCCTTGAGAGTAGACATAGCCCTGATGACATGTGGTGGGTTGTCCTTCAAATTGACTCACGTAACACATCAGACTCTCTTTTTGAGTTAGAACAACGATGGGTGTTTAAACTATGCACTCATGTAAAAGGGTTGAATGATGACATTCCATGGAATTGTTTAACCAAGTAATTCCACCTTTCACCTCTAGACTAGTGAAGGCATAATCCCTGATTTTTACTATGCTATCTTTACACATTAGATCTCCATTATCCTTCACTCCATGAACTGGTTCCTTTACCTTAGACTGATTTTGGCTTGGATTGGCACTTTTGCCGTTTTCTTTATTATGAGACTATTTATTCTTGGTCTATTTGACAATTGAACTACTTTAATGGCCCCTTACGTTGCCATTTCCCTTCGTGGTTGTCACTATTTTTCAATTTAGTCCCAGTCTATTTCTTTTTACCCCCCGGGACTCCATTCGGAGTCCTTTCTCACTGTTTAGGAACTACAGACTAACGCACTGGCGTAGTCTGACTTCCTGACCTTTCCGACACCGGAAACAATAACTCATTGTTTCCAGCACGCCGCGCTTATTACCGACCCGACCTGGGTTCCTTCACATTTCAGGAACCACGGACCGGGGTAGGTTGCCGCCTGGCCTCAGCAGCTTGAACAAGTAAGTGCACCGTCGCGCTCACTTAGATGCTCCGAGTCCCGCTTCCTCGGGACTCGGCTTGGAACGCGTTCCTTTTATTGATTTTCTCATCCCGATGCAACTCGCATAAGAATCTCTCCCCCGTCAGCAATTCATGATTATTAGTCTTTGGCCTGGCTACCATAGTATATAATGGGGATCTCAATACATCCATTGGATACGTCAGGACCCCCTTTTTTACTGCCTACAGGGATCCGCATTTACCGAGTATACCCCTTTTTTTCAGATTCTTGCCGATTTCTCTCTCCCGGTTTTATTAGCCTTATTGTTAGCGCAGTTCTTCTTTTTGTAACTTTTCTGCTACTTATATTGTTCTTTAGGAGCATATAGGGATTATTCTTTGCCCTATCAACTGATTACTAGCCAGTCTACTGTAAAAAGGAATTCATTGTTGTACTGGTCACATTTGTAACAGCGTTGTCCTTGTGACTTTCTTAATAGGACCCAGAACTTGTTACTACTACACAGTACATCTCCATGTTACTATGCCCGTGATGTACCTGGATACCTAATTGGTATCTTACCTCTTGTGTTTAACTTTCTTATATCTTCCTTTTAGACTTCATTAGCGCTGGACCATTGGTCTATGTGTTCCTAGGAAGCTTGTTCTCTAATTTAGGACGGTAAGCCTGTACTATGAGTAAATGCATGTGTGTTGTTCACGAGTTAACACTTTCACTGCACAGCATGGTCGCCTTCTTTTCCCACAATATATATTGGTTATGATTCGCCCTTACCCCTGTTTAACCTGTGTACTTTCATTCACAGGGCGACAGTTAGGAATTATCGGTTCTGCATTTATGTAAGTGACTGTTACTTCTCCAAGGTATTCTCTGGTCTTCAGTAATTTGTACACTTTCTGAGGAAGCATATGTGGCCCTTATAATTAGGAGATACACATAGTCATCTAGGTCCTGATGAAGCATCACTGGATCCGTATGGACCACCAGGATGCGAAACATGTTGACCCATGAGAGGGTAGGATTTGGAAAATTCCCAGACTCCTCCCTTTGATATTTTTTCCTATAGAGTGATTGATCTTAATTTCTAAATTCATTCTTATGACTATACTTTTTAACCTTGGCCCTGACCGTCCATCTGGTCTAATAAAACTATTGTCTCAGTGGCGGTTTTGAGAGTCAATTTTAACCACGCTTTCTTTTGATCTCCTCGGTCACTTTTTCACCTTTGGGGTCACGGCACCACCATTTAAAAAAAGATCTCCGGCAAAGAGCCCCCCCACCAGGGGTGGTGCCCGTCAGACATTGCAGTGACGGTCTGACGAGGAGCAGTGCCGATGATGAAGCATGACCTCCTATGGATGTGTGAGGCCTCTTGCTCCTAGAATTTAGGACCCCTGCCACCAGTTTCCGTTCTTTCTTTTTTGGTTGGAACAGTGTATCACTTATGTTTTGACGTAACCTAATGCAGGAATGGCAGGGATTGTGGAGAGCACCTCCAATTCTGCATATGGCGGGCAGGTGCAGATGCCCTGCTTGCTGACTGTTGGATAGAGTTATAGGTCTGGGCCTCCTCAAAGATGGCCCATCATTTTAGTAATGCTCCTCTCTTGTCCTTCTTTTGTCTTGTGTATTTTTTCCATATATGTGTTCTCGTGTGTTCATTTACGTTAGTGTCAATGGTTCCCTCCTTTGGCTAGGGGACCTCGTGTGCCTGGGGGTGTGTGGGGGGTGGTGGGGTGCGCGTCATTTATGGCAAAACGTGATAAGCTTTTTAGCCTTTGTGGGGAACCTGGTTTAAATATGCTATAGAGGCGATTCCATGCTAAATCTGGGTAGTTTTTTAGGGGACAGTTACTCTTCTAGCTTTTATGATTTTAGGGGATCTTAAGTTATACACATCTTAAGCTTTTACTCTGGTAGTAGGGATTTATATACAAGGATTACTAGTTCTACTCTGGTAGCGGGGAAATATATACACCGGTATTGCTAGATATTATGAGCTCAGTGTTATTTACAGATGCATCAACATGAACATTTCACAAATGAAAATAATGCATATGAAGGGTCACAACCTAGGTGAAAGTGCATTTGTTAACTTGGCATCAAAATAGCAAGCTTTACTTTGGTATCCAATAGCAATTTGTAAGAATTATCAATGTATTCACATAGCACATTAAATCATCAACACAACACTTAAGACACAACACAATTGCATTAATTTACCAGTGTCACAGTATCAGACCGACACCATATCGACTGGCACACAGGAAGAAAAAATTGACAGACCACAAAAATGATGATCCTGCCTAAGATACTTTAGCCTGCTATTCTATAACTAGGGGGATCTCTGTGGTACTCTGGACTAAGCTTTTGCTGGAAAAGCAAGGAAAGCTGTAGTATTGTATTATTATATTTGCATGAACGTTTCATATACTAGCTATTATTAGAGGCTAATCTAAAAGTCTTTGGAAAATTAGTATTTCCTTTTTGTTTTCTCTTCCATGACATGTTCATTCTGGAAGGTTGGTGTTGTCTGGGTCAGGAGCTCGTGATTTGGTTCCGAGCTGTTAGCTGGACAAGACTCACTTTCTTGCTTCGTGTCTTGGGTTTATTTATGAAAAAACGTACTTCTTTATGCTTCTTTGTCTTGGCGTAATCTCTGTACATCCCCACTACATTAATGCATTCATTTACAAGCGTCACAATTGCAAACCGACACCATTTCGACTGGCACACAAGAAGAAAAAATTGACATAGCACAAAAATTATGATCCTGCCAAAGATACCTTTGCCTGCTCCTATCCTATAACCAGGGGGATCTCAGTGGCACACAGGACCAAATGAGCCTGACAGTCTGTCAAATGTTGGCTCCTGGGATAAAGATGATGACAATTTATGCGGAGAAACGATAGCTAAAAAACCGTAGGCTCTTCTTGGCCAAACACAAGTTACGCCTAATCTCTCAGATCCAAATCTTTTACTTCCCTAAGATCCGAATCACACCCAGGGGATACATGTACTATCTGTGTCATGCCCAGGGGTCCAAGCGAACACAAACACCTCTCTCTTCTTTCAGATACCAACAGTGTTAAGAAACCTGCGGCACTGAGAAACTCTTACAGACTAGACGGCAAGATTGAGGTGTGGGCTAGCTGTCTGTCTGTCTATCTATCTATCAATTTATCTCTGGGTAGTTCTCGATTTTTAGGTGGAGAGTATCTCCAGTAGGGAGCACCCTGCAACGCCACCGACACACTAGATTTTCTCACCTCAAATGTCTGTTTATCTAGCAAATATTTTAAGCATAGGACCAGCACAGTGCTATCCACGCAGAGCTAGATAGGAGGAAAGTCTTTTGCCATTTGTACAACAAAGTCTTTAAGCATAGGATTGACAGTGTCATCCTTCCCGAGCTGTAAAAGGACAAAAGCCACTTACCACTCTAGGCACAGTATTACAGCTTTGGATTGGTGAAATACCATCCAAGCCAACCTGGAAATAATAAAAGCAACCCCTGACACATGTTTCGCTCTCATTAAAGGGGTTGAGCTTTGTCCGGACACAAGGGAGCACCCAGTATAAGTCAAAACAAAGCCCTTTCAAGGTTAGAGTGATGCATAAATTATGCAAAAAAGAAGAAAACTCTGGGTAGTTCTCAAGTTTAGATGGAGAGCAGTTCCAGTAAATAAATACAAATATCTATATATATATCGCACACAGTACCTATGCATACCATCTGTGTCACGCCTACGGTCCAAGCGACAAAACAACATTTCCCCTTTCCGAGGGTGCCGACTATTTAAAAAAAAAAAAAAGAAAAAGTGACTCCTGTGGGGTTATGTTGGTTCCTAGTTTGCCATTCTTCAAATGCTAGGACTAAGGCTCTTACTCTTCTGATGGCGGCTTCAGGACGGACCTCTGCCCCATGGATTCAGCAGAACTTCAAATCAATTGTGGCATCTGCTCACCTTTCTTGCGCAAATGTGAATCTGTCCGGGCAGGGTCCCCTTGCTTAGGTCGCAGTCCGGTCCGAGACACCAATCTACTCCTGGCTGGCTCAACAAAATGTTGCTCGAGTGTGAATTTACCTTAAACTGAAAAATAGATGTGTTTAGTAAAACCGGAATGGTTCATTTAAATTAAACATGAGGGCCGGGAGAGCAATTACAGAACCAGGGTCTGAGGACACACCCAGTGTAGAGTTGGTCGGAGTAGTGTTTTATACATTCCTTTGTGTACAATAAAACACTTATTACATTCCTTTTGAAGTGAAGAATGTGAACAGTTGTCATGGAGTCATAATAAGGTCCTGATAACAAATGCAGATGGGCCTCGACTTTGTGTGGACACAATGTGGGCCAGCGAATGTGTCCAGATGTCCGGCCTGAGGTCTGCATGGTCGCCGCGTGTTGCTGTGTTCTGATTGGTTAAGTATTTCTAACTTCATGTGGCATTTAACTTTATGGTATTTTTGGGAATGCACACACCCATCTGGCAATGTGTGTTTTACTGGGGCCAATCTCCAGGGACCACTGTGGTGTTGCTGCGCCGATCTATGGGATTTAGTATCAGTTTCCTGTTTGCGCACTTGTCTGCTGGCTACACGCCTGTCAGTCAGTAACTTCAGGCCTAAGTCTCAGAGCCTACCTGACCACGTATCTTTGTGCCAGGGTAGATGGAGAGTTCACGACAGGGAAATCTAATAATGGTAATGCAACTTCATTCTTATATGCGATTGTTACGTTGTGTGCATCAACATAGACTATTCTAATATTAACCTGGCGTGCTGGTGAACAGTAGCTGCAGCTCTGCAACAAGGAGCAGACTTCAGTGAATGCAACACTTATATTGATATAAATGGTATCAAGTAGCAGCTTAGTGCTTCATCGCTCGAGCATATAAAAGTCTTAAAATAACACACTATCAGTTTTCCGTTATTTGTAGTTTGTGCGTCGAGTTTGTTTCAGGAAAGTTTGGTCCAATAGAAATATGTACCAGGTAACGGCGTGTTCCAGATCTACCTCCAGAAAACAAAAATGGCTATTCTGATACCAGCCATGTTTTATTACAACTGTTGTAAGTATACCAGGCGTCGGATTCGGTGCTTATTGTCAGTATGTAGATTCAGAGCGCGTGAAAATATGTGGCAAAACATGTTTTGGATTGTGAGATTTGAAGACCTTAATTTTAAAGCTATAAGCACCAGAATGGAGAGTACAGCCGAAATTCGCAGCTAATATAGAAAATCTTACTACAGTCCCTGTTATGTTGCTGCATTACACACGGGCCCGTTTAAATGGTAGCATATTAGACATGTCTGTATAAACTTTTGTTTTCAAAAGATAAATAGACGAGTTGAGTTTAGGACTTACTTTGTTAGGCCGTCAAAGATAACGAAGTAAAAATAACGTTAATAAAAACAGAACTGACAGTCTAGCGTCTCGTATCCGATATCTGTATATAAAACCTATGCATGACAAACCTCTGAAATCCAGGGTAAACGCTAAAACACATTTCAGTCGTATCATCTGAACCTGTGTGAGCACAATAATTTGAGAAGGAGTTGAAATGGAGACCTGTGCCCCTGGGCTATAATTATGCTACCACCGTAGTTATTCAGCACATAACCGGGCTTGAAAGGCCGGACCCTTGCTGACCTAAAATGCATTACACATTTAGGTGTTCCCAGACACTCAAACACTGCTCTGATGTTGACAAAAAGCAAAACGAAATGGAGCACCTCTAAAGGACTTCCATGATCGTTTAGTTCAGTGGAACACAAATACCTGGCTGTCAAAAACAAATCGTAAGGGGACATGGTGACACCGCTTTCTAAAGCTGTGTAATTAATGTTTTTTAATATCCTGCACCCCAACATTCCTTTGCCCTCCTGCAACCTTGTCATAACATTTAAACAATTTTTAAGTTATCCGATATGAGAACTCAGTGTTGAAAAACGTAATGCTATTAGCCAAGCTTTCACTGCTAATGTCCATGCTGTGTCTGTCTGGTTGAAACTTGGTAAAAATAGCTTCACTCTACAAAACCAAGTCTGTTGACTTTATGCGTATTTAAAGTCCAGGTGACTGGCGGTGATCAGTCAGAGTTTAGTTGCAGGTGGCAGTTGATGTTTCCTGGTATCCTTCAAGTTATAGGGGTTGTTGTTGGAGACTTTAACCCCTTTGCTGCTACACCTTACCCCCCCCCCGTCCCCCCCCTCCCCCAACCTCCTGTGCGAAGTCTTTTTTTCTGTCTATTTGGGTCATTCGCACTTAGGCACCCAAACCTCTTGTCTACATAAGCTATGTACAGCAAATTTGTGCTCCATCCCCCCCCCCCCCCCACATTCTTGGGAATGCTAAAGGTTCACAGGGTTGGTGGATTCCCCTGGTGGGAACTGAGGAATTAACCAAAATACATGTAAAATCTGGCTTTTTGGGGGGAAAAATTGGGGGAAAAAGTGCTGCAGAACAAAGCATCTGGTGTTTTCCCTGCAAATGGCATCAACAAAGGGTTTGCTGTGCTAAAATCACAATCTTCCCAGTTTTCAGGAACAGGCATACTAGAATCAAAAAACCAACTTTTTAAACACAGTTTAGGGTTTTTCTTGGGCCATACCCCATTTTTACAATTTTTTGTGCTTCCCGTTAGTAAGAGAAATTGGTGTGAAACCAGTGCTGGATCCCGGAAAGCTATACATTTCTAAAAAGTAGACAAAATTCTGATTTCAGAAATGGGTAATTTGTGTAGATCCTTCAATGTTTCCCTATAAAACCAATTGAAATAAAAATAAATTGAAATGGAGTTGAAAATAGCCGTTTCTGTCCCCTTATTCATCTGGCACTTTTTCCATCAATGGCAGATTTTCAAAAGCAAGTACTGTTACGTCAGCTGGACCCTTCTGGTTGTGGGGATATATAGGGCTTGTAGGTTCATCAAGAACTCAAGGTACCCAGATCCAATAAATGAGCTGCACCTTTAATGGGTTTTCATTGAATACCAGGTTTACAGCAAGTCATTTGGTAAAATATCAACAGTGAAAAATGGGTATCAAGGAAACCTATTTATTTCGGAAATGGGCATAAAATATGGAGTTTAGAAGAAGTGGTTATTTGCACGTCTCTGAATTTGGGGGGGGTACCATTACTAGCGTGTGAATTACAGGGCATTTCACAAAATGACTATTCTTACAGGCTGTCTTACATTTGGAAGGCACAAATGCAGAGAAAGACAATTGCTAATAACACTTGTTCTGCAATTAAGTTCCCCCAAGGCTCCTGATAAAAATGGTAGTTGTGTGGGTAGGCCTAGTGCACATGACAGGAAGTGCCTCAAAACGCAAAGTGGACACATTACATTTTTCGATTGAAAACGGATACTTTTTCTTTGCAAAGTGCCTAACTGGATTTTGGGCTGTAGCTCAGCCAGCACCTAGGGAAAACTAAGAGAACCTGTACATTTTTAAAACTATACACCTATGGGGATGCGGGGTGACCTATGGTGCTCTCAGCAGGTTCTGTCCCCCAGAATCCTTTGCAGACCTCAATTTGTCCTGAAAGCACATTTTTCTCACATTGCGGTGATGTTTTGCTTTCCTTATCTTATGACTGAGCTGACAAAACTTCTCTGGAATGCACTTAGTTTAAAGAAGACATTTATTATTATTACTTCACCACGAGGTTCCTGAGAAACAAGATTAGTAGGTTGGAAGCGCACGTTTAAAAGTAGTCACCGCAATTAAAGCAAAATATATCAAAGTGATTCTCAATTGCAATGTACACAGCAAATACATGTGATTATATTATAGCATAACTTCAAAGCAAAGAATGAAAGTCAAAATACATCTCCGTAGGGCCTATCACTGCTCGTCATCTTTCTCATGCCTACAAGTTGATGACTCCTGTTCAACTGCGAGAAAGATTTTCCACCCAAACGGGAGGTCAGGCAGCTGACGTCCGCTCCTGACTGAAGCCTTGGAAAATTCCCCCTTGCTGCTGCCCAGGGACATCGTCTTATAATGCAAAAAACCTGCTAACAGACCCCATAGTAAAAACATGCTGGCTACTGTACATAATGGGAACAGGACAAGAGTTGGAGAGTGACCAAATCTCCAAACCTCGCTTGTTCCCCGGCTGGATCGAGAGGAAAACACAAAATATACGCTCTCTTATCACGCTAGGGTTCGGTGTGAACACAATACGAAAAACACAGCTTGGTCTATCATGTGGAAAAACACAGCTCATCTGCAACGTCTCAACTGCAATGTTGAACTCCATGATAAAGCCAATAGGCAGCTAAACTGAATACAAGATGTAATGTCTAATGCCACGTTAAAGCCAATAGGCAGCTAACCTAAATACAAAATGTAATGTGCTACCGATGAACATTGAACAACTAATATGGGCAGTGGTGAAACACAGTCAGTGGTCAAACACAATTAATGGCATAACATATCCACTGTATGACCAATGACTTTCTCTTATTTCAAACAAAAAAAAACACTCAAAAAACATTATAAGCAAATCAGATTTGAATGATAAAAGCAATCACTGTAAAGCAATGGAAGTGGATTAACATATTGAACTCGTAACCTTTCAAATCAGATACACCTTCAATGAAAAGACTGAAGCTTATATACTCTGATTGGGATAATAACTGATTGAATAGTGTCTCTAAAACAGCAAGTTGATGTAGCATGAGTTCTACTCATGTAAAGGTACACAGTCCACCTGAAAGGTTTGCTGGAATGTAAGTGAAAGTCAGGGTTGCACACATAAAAACACAGACCGTTAACTGGCAATGTTGCTTAGTTCCAGTGGAAGAATGTAATCAAACAAGTTGACAAACTTTATATTGATCCCATGTAGAACTTGAACTGAAGGCGCCAGTTGCGCAAAATGGATCCATGGGTTTTGTACTTTAATCAATAAGGTTCAGGTTGGGGGTGTGGTCCCTCCCCTGACCCGACAAGCAAACACCCAAAGGGAGACCACACAGCACACTCATGGTCAGTGGTGACTCGTGGTAGGATCTGCAAAAGAAAAAAGTATAACTTTTCTTGCAAATAACATTTGTCATCTAGAATATGTTCCCATTTTTCCTGTGCTGGTTTCATGATCAACAGAACATTGTTGGGACCCTTTGCTATAATTTCTGCAGGTTCTGGAGGGTCAACTGGGGATTCAACCCACACCTTAGCACTGAGGTTTTTATCTGCTGCACCACAGCTTCCCTTTCCTTGCACTGTCAGAAGGGCTGGGGCAGACTCCTTCTTTACCAAACCTCCATTCACTGCACTTATGACAAGTTGGGCAATTCTGTCTCCAATCTGTAAGAGTGAATCCGATTCTCTTCTAGTTATCAGAATAACTTTGATTTCTCCTTGGTAATCTGCAGCAATCACTCCCCCTAAAGCCTGATCAATTTGCCATATCTGTCCTGGTAACTTTCCTCTCCCCAACTGATCTTTGACTGTTTATGGGACAGATCTCTGTTGTGTGTGCTGACAAATAGGACATTGCAAAATCAGTTTTTATCAAATCTAGGGGAATGTGCATCTCTCTAATCTCTGCCCACCTGTAAGTGGCTTTTTCTCCCAGATGTCCACATTTCTGGTGCGCCCACTTAGCCATCCCCTACCAAGTCATAATTCAGGGTTGACACTTCTGACTTTGCACTTTTCTCCTTAACATCTGAATTAATTAACAAGTTATGTGCAAGCCATGTGGAAAACCAAACGGCTAATCCATTGGCAGTGAACCAAGAATCAGTGTAAAAATGACACGTCTCAAGCAGTTCTTGCTTTAAAGCCTGACACACATTGTACAACTCGGCATATTGGTTATTTTTTACTTCTCCTGTGGGAGACAACTTTTCAGTAACTGGATTGTATAACACTGCTTTCCATTGTCTTTTAGTATTCATGCGTTTCAATGAATCATTAGTCAAACAAACATGCATTCTATCCTCAGGGGACAAGAATTCAAATGGTGCACTCAATTTCACTGGTGACTTTTACCTGTGGTACCTTCTGCACCCTCTCCTTATCCTGTAAAGGGGCTTGTGACACCTGTTCATGTAGAGCTGCAGTGCCTGTAGGTCGTACGTAAGCCCTGTTTTGTATGTACCAGATCCCCAGTGTATGATACTAGCCTCCTGTGCCTGTCGTATACTGTGAGAATTAGGTGAACTCATCACCCACTGCATGATTGATAGTTCAGGTTTCAGAATTACATTATAACCTAGTGTCATTTGCTCAGTATTCACTAGAGCCCAATAACAAATCAAAAGCTGTTTTTCAAAAGGAGTACAGCGCTCCACAAAGTCAGATAGTTTTCTAATCCAAAGTTCCAGGGGCACCCTTGTCCTCTCCTGTTCCTTATTTACATGTAAATCAGTGTTTTCCTTTAGCACTGCGCACAAATCTAAAGTCTGTTGAATTATTTCATTTGCCAAATCAAAAGCACGCAGCTGCTTCTCACTCCCTTCAAACTCGTGTTTTTTCCTAGTTACTTTGTACCAAAGTGTTAAGATTTTACTCAGATGAGGGCTATAGTGTTTCCAAAAATCAAACAAGCTTGTGAAACTCTGTGTCTCTTACTTAGTGCAAATAGGAAGAAACTCTAAAAAAAAATTGTTTTACCTGTGACAACATCTGTCTATTTTCTGGATTCCACTGAATTCCCAGAAACTGCACATTTTGCATCAGTACCTCTGCCTTGTCTGAATTCATTTTACACATCGTACTTTGCAAAAGCGGTCTGAATATAACATTCTCAACTTCGTGCTCAGTGTAATCTTTTAAGGAATGCACATGAACTACTGCCAAAAACTGGGGCTGCTCTGCGTACGGAGATCTCCGCTCTGCTCATGAGACTCACACTGGCCCCCACCTTTTTTAACCTCATTACTGGAATGGGAAAAGCCAGATTCTCCTGCAACAGCTTCATAAATTTCAGTTTTATCTTGCAACAATTTGTTCTGGCTAATCTGCTCATGTAAATTCTTATTTTCATGTTCTAACTGCTTACATCTCTCATGCATTTTTCTGTAAGAAGACAAAAGTATCCAAACCCTTCTGTCTAGAACAAAAGGGACATCCTTTCTTTCAAAAAGCACATTTTCTAAATATGAAAACACTTTTGCTTTATCCAAGCACTTATCCCAAGACTCACAAAGTCCTGATAAACAAGAAAACATGTTTCTCACAGCACCATAAGGCAGTTTAACTTCACATGCATTTTCAAACATGGTCTGCCGTGCTTCTTTAATTCTCTAAACAACAAAAACAATTACACTTTTAAATCGTGCACCTCCAATCTCCAATTCGACTCCCAGACTGACGACGCACGCCAAAATGTTTTGCTTTCCTTATCTTATGACCGAACTGACAAAACGTCTCTGGAATGCACTTCTTAGTTTAAAGAAGACATTTATTAATATTACTTCACCACGAGGTTCCGGAGAGATGAGATTAGTAGGTTGGAAGCACTTGTTTAAAAGTAGTCACAGCAATGAAAGCAAAATATATCAAAGTGATTCACAATTGCAATGTACACAGCAAATACATGTGATTCTATTATAGCATAACTTCAAAGCAAAGAATAAAAGTCAAAATTAATCACCGTAGGGCCTCTCACTGCTCGTCATCTTTCTCATGCCTGCAAGTTGATGACTCCTGTTCAACTGCAAGAAAGAGATTTTCCACCCAATCGGGAGGTCGGACACTGACGTCCGCTCCTGACTGAAGCCTTTGAAAATTCCCACTTGCTGCTGCCCAGGGACATCGTCTTATAATGCAAAAAGCCTGCTAACAGGCCCCTTAGTCAAAACTTGCAGGCTACTGTACATAGTGGGAACAGAACAAGAGTTGGAGAGTGGCCAGGTCTCCAAACCTCGCTTGTTCCCAGGCTGGATCGAGAGGAAATCACAAAATGTACGCTCTTATCATGCTAGGGTTCGATGTGAACACAATACGAAAAACACAGCTTGGTCTATCATGTGGAAAAACACAGCTCATCTGCAATGTCTCAACTGCAATGTTGAACTCCACGATAAAGCCAATAGGCAGCTAACCTAAATACAAAATATGATGTCTAATGTCAAGTTAAAGCCAATAGGCAGCTAAACTGAATACAATATGTAATGTGCTACTGATGAACATTGAACAACTAATATGCGCAGTGGTGAAACAGTCAGTGGTCAAAAACAAATAATGGCATAACCGGTGATGCAAAGCTCTGGCATCTGAGGGGAGCCCCAAACTTCCTTCCACCCAGCATTCCCCCCCCAAGTCTCCCAGTAAAAATGCTGCCTCACTTGTGTGAGTAGCCTTGTGCCCACGGCAGGAAACGTCCCAAAACCCAATGCGGACACATTCAAATTATCTATCACAAAATTACCTGTTTTTGCAAGGCGGGGTCTGCATTTTTGGTCCGGGGCTCTGCGTCCATCTAGGGAAACCTACCCAGCCATTTCTGATAACTAAACACCCGGTTGAGTCAAGGGAGGTATGACTTTTTCTTATTCATAATCCGCTGAAAACCTCAGTTAACTAAAAAATATTTTCCTCACATTTCTGTGTGGGATCAGCGCACTGGTACAACTTTCCTACCACCTAGTGTTCCCCTTGGTCTCTCGAGTGGCCACTCCCCAAAATGTATTGTTCACTGCTGTCCTACTGCTTTCTGCCTCTATTTAGGGCAAATCAGCTAAAAAAATTGCCGATCTGCCAAAAGGGGGCAGAAACGGCCTAAATATTTGCCCCCTAAAAGGAGCGACCCTTGTCCAAGGAGCCGCTTCCCAGTTTAGCCAACCTTTTGATTTCCCTAGTGTCATGGTTTCTGCCATCCTTAAGGGGCAGATTGGCCTAAATAAAATGGCCAATCTGCCGGGGGGGGGGGGCAGAAACAGCCTAAATATATGCCCCCCTATAGGTAGTGACCCTTGTCCAAGGGGTCGCACTCCAAAATTGCCAAAGTTTAGAATTTCCTGGTAGCCTAGTGGTTTCTGCAGATCTGCCTAAAAAAAAATGGCTGATCTGCCCCCAAGGGAGGCAGAAACAGCCTAAATATATGCCCCGTAAAGGGAGCTACCCTTGCTTGTGGGACCTCTCCCCAAAATGCAAACAAATACACAAAAGTCCCTGGTGGCCCCATGGTATTCCTGCTGCACGATCTCGACCCCATGTGCGATCGTGCAGCAGGAATACATTTCAGAGAGACACAAAGGGCCTTTTTGAAACTCCCCACTCCTCCCAGGAGGACAAACTTACCTCCTTGAATTGCTACTGGAAGCAAATGGCTTCCAGGACCGCCGACCTGCTCTAACACCAACCTGTGGGGCATGTGCTGACCTCATCAGATGGCCGGGGGGAGGGGCTGGGGAGTGAGGTGGCGGCTCTGGGGTGACAGCGGAAGCGCTTCCGCTGCCATCCCTGGTGGGGATATGTAGTGGGGTGTCCCACTTGGGGAGCGCCAGCGCTTTCCTTGTGGGTCGATACTCGGGCGGCACCTGGCCGGGCATCCTTCGCACTCAAGGTATTAAAGCAGCTTGAACATTTGAAGTGCTAGGAACTAAGAAAGGCAAATGATCTACATCTCAAGCCAAAGCTGTGGGTGTTAGGGTCTAGTTTGTTGTTGATGGGTTTGAGCTTGAAGAGGACATTGTTGTTCATTCTGTGAAATAAACTGTCCCAGTTATGGGTACTTCGCTATAGATTGATTTTGTAAATGCCTGGGTGTGTAACTTGCACCTTGCTCTACAGAGTTATTGGCAGCATCCCTGATGAAGGAATAAGTGAATGTGGAACATGATTGGCTAAATGGGGAAGAGGTGGCAAAACCTAGGACTAAGAATCTGGAAGGAGGAGAAAATAGATTTATGTAACATCTTCTCTTCAGAGCAAAAGACTTTATAGGGGTTGGGTGTATGAAACAGGAGGGATAGTGAATCTGATTCTGCCAGTTTTAGATCACTTCAGATTTGAAAAAGGCAATTAATTATATTTTTGCACCAAATTGGACTTCAATAACAAAAGGGTGCAGCGTAAAGGAAAGTACAATTGGAAAATAGTCTTGGATTGTTTGATTTGGGGGGGGGGGGGGTTGGGAGGATAACATTTTTAGTAGCCAGGTTAAGAAGCAACCAGTGGATAGTCATGTAATATTAGAAAGCTAAGTTCGAGTTTTTTAAACAAGACTGGAATGAGCAAGTGAGGAATATTGTGAAGAAATGTTATTCTCATGCAGAAAGGGGTTTGGGCTTACAATTGGTTGTGGCTTGGAGTGTAAAAGTACAGATTTTCTGATTCTGAATGGTGGGTGGAGCTGGCAAGCACCAACAGATGGATAATATGGAGGTATTTACCGTGAAATTTATTGGAAATAGATTGAAATAGTTACACTTGATTGCCAGTATCCTTCTAATAAACTTTATATGCCACCATACCTTGGACTCATGGACTCTAATACTTTTAAACACAATATGAATATTAATACTGTGGAGAGAAGATGGAGTGTAATGATGGAAGAAAGTTGCGCAGTTTAGGTGTGTAGAAACTTGAGAGGGTGCTCAATGGACATGGATTTTCCATACCCCAAGTTGGAGTGGTTTGTACAAATTAAGGAAAATCCGACAATCTATCTCTAGTACATTTCTGGCAGTATTCTGGTGAAGGTGAGTTGTGTAGTTTGGCGGAGGGCACCTTACATAGATGGCCAAGGTGATTTTTAAATATTATGGACAAAGACTGAAGCAGAGGGAAGCGGTACAGTGATCAAGTTGATGAGGAGGCAATAAGCAGGAAGATAACTGATTTGTGCTCTGAGGTGGAACAAGCTCAACAGCGTTGGCAAAAACAAAACTATATGTGCACATCATCAAGCATGTACAGGTATGCATCATAACTACGATGACCTACACAATAGCATGGGTAAACACCTGTGCATGTATACGTAATAATGTGGTAGACATTGTTTTTTCTTGTAGTTACTTTCTTTTCTATGCACTGCAGCAAAGTGGTAGATGCCTTCGTAACGACCAACTATAAAAGTTAAAAAAAATATTTTTGCAAAAGCACCTTTTTAGAAAGGAGCAGCCGGGCAGGAAATTGCAATAGCCAAACCCTCTAAATATATGCACGAAAACATGGTTGCACCAGGAACAACACTAACAGCATCAGAGGTATGGGCATGAGAACAAAAGGGGTAGGGAGCAGCGTTTATTAGGAAACAGAGCTGGGCAGCGAGGCTTGGGGAAAGCAACAGGAACTGGAGTGAGAGCAACACAGAAGGCAGAGCGCAGGGATGTGAAGATGGAAATAGTGAAGCCAATAGAGCAAGAACTCACATGCACTTCCATTCAGAGCCAAAAGAAGAAAAATAGTGTACAAGCACGTAAGGAGTGGAAAGACAGTTAATCCAACCAAAACATGGTACAGTAGAAAATCTCTAAAGGTCGAACAAACTTAGAATAGGAAGGAAAACCATTGAATAAGAAGTAAGAACATGACAGACAAGAAAGCCATCTAATCAAGTGAGGGACTGTCCCAGGGCCCACTATATTGAAGACAATGGGCTTATGACAACAGGCAGCTAAATCTGTAGGATGCATGGTTTGCTTATTCCGACTCAGTTTTTGCAACCAAGAATTGCATATATTTTAAGACAAGGTCACATACTTGGCCTGACTAAGTTTCAAATTTACCAATCCGTGTGTTGTATTTCCACTGATTACTTTCATACATTATTGAGCATTTAAGTGGTTGTCTACTTTCATTACTACTTCTTATAGCACATAAAAGCCTTGAAAAAGTTTCAAAGGGAACAAAATGTATCAGCTGGTCATTTGTGAAATTCCATCACTCCTCTGGAAACACCTACCAGGGATGGGTCATGGTCAACATTAGACTCTTGAATTAAGATTATTCACAATTTACACAAAGTACTTTAATAGCTCTTTCTCCACTTAGAGGGTTTGAGGTAAGCCACATGAGATGGAGGACAATGTCAACGGATGTACATTTTCCTTCTTGTGTAACTATGTAGAAGACACATACGGGGGTTCAGCTTCTTTAGATGTCAAATTATGCAAGGCCCACCAGGTATTGAAGATGGCGGTGGGATGCTTTAAGAAGAGCAGAAAACTCCTGCTCTGCCAGTGTCAACAGATATGCCCAGAAATGCAGCTTCTGTAGGGTCTTCATTTGCCATTATGGAATATGATTTCCCAGCACACCACTGGGGGAGGGGCACTGATGGGCGGAGGGCTAAAAAATCACAGAAGGGTCCTGGCTGTTTTTCCTGGACAAGGAAAGGCCACACTTACAATTATTCTCTCCAGAAATGGCTTTGAGTGAGGTATTTATTCCCCACAAGATGAGGGCAAAGAAGATGGTGGCATTTGCCCAGTGATGGCCCAGCTGAGGGCAAGACCATGACATGTGCAGAGAGCAGCTAATTTTGATAGGAATAGATGTATCCAAGAGAAGAACTTATGAAGCAGGCCCACCTGTCGACTGAGTAATGAACAGCTGACAGATACGAGTCGAGTAGGGGCGAAAGCGCCACTCTCAGCTGGAGCAGCAGCTGCATGTGGTGTCAAGGAATGGTTGCAGTACCCCTTTGAAAAAGGGTCACGATCAGCTACTGGTCATGAAGAAACAGTTAATAGCTTGGGGTAGAAGGATAGGAACACTCCCCCTCTGGAGAAGAGGAGGAGGAAGGTTGTCTGCATAATGCTGCGGGTTGATGAGAAGGCAGGCATAAGGTGCCTCCTAACTGAAGAAGACTGCCATACAATGGGAAAGGGGTTGCAACTGGAAGAAAAGGAGCAAATAAAGGAGTCCAAGTCTGTGCCCTGAGTCCACGTGGTATGGCTGAGGTACTGTACTGCACAGGGTAAGGGATAAGGAATCCAGCTAAACTGGAAGAGCTGTGGGAAAGTGAAAGGACTGCATGTCTGAGGTAAACAGTGATATTAAAGACCTATAAGCCAGGCTTTTGGATGAAAGGAGTCTGGAAGAGCTACAGCTGGGGGTAGCGAGGGATCCAGCAAGATGTCTGGTGCAGAAATATCACTACGAAGTGGTGCTGGGTCCACCAGTTTTCATAATTACCAGGGCACGTAGAGCTTGGAAGGAGGCAGCCACTACATGTCAAATGGGCAGAAGGGCAGTCATCATTTATCTTAAAAGGGGCTGCCCAGGGTTAAGAGGCAGATGTAGTGGGAGCAGAGAAACAGAAGAGGGGAGACAAGCAACCCAGATGGATGAGCAGATTGCTTGGAGCAAGCTAAGGGGAGTAACTTGAGTATGCAGGAAATAGTGGGAGATTTGAAGAACGTGCATGAGGTGATAAACTAAGTGTGGAAGAAGGGGCAGGTTTGATGCAATGTGAAAAGTGCTCTGAAAGAGTGTTTTTTAAAAAAATTTTTTTTTTTTAGAAGTTTTCTAACACACAGTAGGACAGATATTTAGAAGGGCAAGAATCTGAATGGAAGACAGGAAAGTAGAAGACTGGAAATCCAGAGACAGGGTAAGTAGGAACTCTGGTGTGTAGGAGGTTGACTGGGCCTTCGGGGCAACAGCTGTGGCCATGAAGCGAGTATGGTGACACAGGAATAAAAACATGCAAGCACGACCCAACTGTTTGCAAAGGGTTAGATGACAAATGTGGGGTGAATGTGACTTGATTACTATACACTGGTGTTCCATCACCCCTGCAAAACCCCTTTTGATGCAAAGCACAAAAGACAACATCTAAGCGAGTATGGAATACATGGATCTACAAAACTCATTATACAAATGCTTTTCAAGGAAGTATTGGAGATGAAGAACGGGAAATGAGAAGACTGTGAGGCCCAACTAACTTTGTGACGTGGAAAGCGCTTTCATTATCTATGCAGGCTTTTCATGTTTTCCAGACAGCAGCATTGCTCTTTTTAAGTACTTTGGTGCATATAAGCTTTGGAGGGTGAGTATGGCTCCATTAAGATGAGGAGTTTGGACTTTGGGTGAGCATGACAATGAACAGTGTGTACAGTGGATGACCTTCCAGACCACCACCCCCCTTCTCTGACCACATCATGATCTCAGAGGAGGCTGCAAATAAACTGCAGTGGTGTTTACTTGCCTGTGACTGGATCATTAGCAGACCCTTCTCCCTACCTCGCCTAGAACTGACAGTGGTGACCTTTGCGTCAGTTCTGGGTTGGGCGGCCACCTAGGAGAGGTGGAGATCTGAGCCCTGTGCCCTGCAGCAGAGTCGCAGCTCCATATTAGTCTTCTGGAGCGGGAGGCAATCCACTTGGAGCCTAAAGCCTCTCTTCCATCCATCGAGGGGAGGCTCCTTCCAATTAACATTTTCTTGCATATTCGGGTATTTTTCCAACGTTGGTCTATTAGAGGCTGCAGGGAATGCAATTGAGAGCTGTAAGGTGTTTGAGCCATTTGTCTATGGGAAGAGTTATTGTGGGGGTTGATCAAGAGGAATTGCGTTTTGAGTGTCGAGCATAAGATGGTTGCAGGTTCACCATTCTTGGGTTTTCAGTAGGGTTCAGTTGAGAGTATTGACGTCCTGGGGTGATGAAATTTTCAAGTATAATTGTGTATCATCAGCATACATGTAGTAATGAATATTTGAGTGCTTTTAGAATTTTGTGAGAGGTTCAGTGAACAGATTGAATAGCATGAGTGAGAGCGTGGAGTCCTGAGGCACTCCAATCGAGACCGGAGTCATGTCTGAGAAAGTTTGATTGACTATGATTCTTTGAGATCTATTATGTAGCAACAAGGTAAACCAGTTTAAGACTGGATAACATAGCCCACCCTTGACTCCAGAAGGCCGATCATGCGGTCATGTTTTGACCATATCCAACGCAGAGGAAAGATCAAGAAGAATAAGCAGGTGCAGTTCGTTCAGAACGAGCAATCTCGGGCCGCATCTTCATTATTAATTGTTTTTCAGTGCTGTGTCCCATTCTGAAGCTAGATTGGCAGTGGTCAAGGAGATTAAACTGTTCAATGTGGTTGCAGAGTTGAAGTTATATGCATTTCTCTGGGACCTTTGCTCACGTCAGGAGGTTGGTAATAGGATGAAAATTGAGGTGAGACTGGTCAGCATTTGACTTTTTTGGATAGGGGTAACCTGTCCTGTCTTTTGGCAATAGGGAATCGAGCCCTGGAAAAGAGTTAATAGTCCAAGCGGTAGAATGGAGGATCTAAGCTCTTTGAGTTTGGTAGGCAGAGGATCGTTGAAGTGGATGGAGGGTTTTTGTGATATTATTATTTTGAGTGTCTGTTTTGTCTGGTATTTTTAAGGCTGCGAGGAGATTTGGCTGGGAATGGTTAGGAGATGCGGGGCAGAGAGTTGCAGTTCTAATTCAATATTCCATGTATTTTCTATTAAATGGGCAGAGAAGTTGTTTCCACATGGTAATGGTCCATTATCTACCAAATGGGGGTTAGATTTGCAAGTTGCTGCTTGTTTGAGTTTAAATAGTTTTTGGTTCTGTTTCTGGCATTGCCAATTTGTGCGCTAAAGTATTCTGCTTTAGATCTTCGGATGTGTTTATTGTAGGAGCTTGTAGTGGACCCCAGGTGCTTGAAGTGTGCTAAGGAGGGATAAAAACTCCAAGAACTCTCTGCAAGTCTTAAGTTGCGCCTTTCCTCATTAAGGTTGCAGTTGCACCAGAGTTTAGAGTCTATTGGGTATTCTTTTTAGCTGTTTCACACAATTTTATCAAGTGTCTCACATTAATTGGAACTAGTGATCTGTAAAATCTTTAACATTCTTCATGTTTGTGAGGGGCGGTAGGAGGCTGTTGCTAATAGAAGTTAAATCAGTTAGATTGATATTTCTCAGGTTTCTGGACCAGTGTCTGAGTTTGGTCCTCAGATTAGGTAGTTATCTGACCAATCGCAGGGAGGTATGGATTCTAGTTTAGGACGTTGTCCTTGGCATTGATAAGGTAGATGGTGGAGCCTCTATCGTGAGTTAGGCCTTTACGTGACTGTTAGGTTGAGGTCCGAAAGGAAGGCCTTGAAGGTGTTCGGCATGGGGTCATTTGAAGCGTTCCACTGAATTTTGAAATCTCCAAGAAAGATCTGGTTGGTGTGTTGGTCTGAGTTAGAGGAGAAAGTCTCAATTAGTTTTTCGATATAAAAAAAAAAATAGGTTGTTACCCGGGGAGGGGTGGTAGGATTCTGTGCATTCTCCACATCTTCTATCTTTGTTTCATATATGATACCTAGGCAGTCACAAGAAGGCATTTGAGCAGTTTGTGCTCGTTTCAGGATGAGCATGCAGTGATATAGATGCTATGCTGCCCCCAACTTTTTCTGATCTTTCTAATCTGATGATGTCATTGTGAGATGGTACTAGAATGCCCAGAATGGGTGAGGAGGTATTTTTGAACCAAGTTTCAATTAGGATTAGGAGGTCATGGTCTTGTGCGAGGATGAGTTTGGCAGTGTCCGCAGTGTGTTTTACAGCTGACCTGCAGTTGAGAAGCATAGACTTGATAGGATAATTTACTAGTGTCTCTTGGTGTGTTATGGGGACCTGTAATGGATTTCACTTGTTCATGGTTCTGTAGTTGAGACTAGGTTTGCTAAGAGGGTTGGAGGGAATGGTCTGGAATAGAGACCTGCGAGGGAGACAAGCCCCTATGTGTAGTGTTATAGGATAATAGAAAGGAGTGAATGTGAGCATCAGATAGATGGTAAATCCTCTGTAGTCTAAAAGAGGGATAGGGGTGGGGCCTAGATTTCCAACACTTGATTGGTGAGCTCTCAATGATCGATGTCTCACACCCGGAGGTGATTGGGGTTCCCTTTGTGGGTGGGTTGTATTTGAGTGTGGGGTTCTGTTAACCCCAGTGGTCAGGTTGGGCTTCATGAAGCCCTTTTCTTCCACGCCCAGATTAAGTCCATTTGGCTTTCCCCCGGGATCATTGCTAAGTCTGACACTTTTTAAAATATATGTCCAACCACTAGCGAACCTGGTGGAATAGTTTGCCTTGTCATGATTTCTTACATGGATGACATGCAACATATTTTTTTCTCTTGCCACTTAGTCCAAATAGACCTCAGGCTATCAAATATAAGATTTACACCTACCCCACAGAACTGTACCTTCAGTTCTAGTGATATTGGGTAGCAATGATGAGGGTGGCCCAGAGAGCCACTAAGACTGTTCTAGCCGGATACAATGAGTAACTTAAATTGATTCCCTTTGGGTACTGGCCTCAACAGGGGTTCCCCATCCTTTAGGTATGCCCCCCTTTTTTATACAGTGGCAGATGGAGGCAAAAAAACACAAAACAGGTCCCCAAGGTACAATGGAAGTACCAGCAGCTAGCCCAGATGGTCATGAGGAGCAAGGGGAGGGAACCCAGCCCACCCTCTAGAAGGTATCTACCGTTGTAGTAAATCTCAGCTCAGTGACCCTCATGAGTGACAAAATAGGAGTCCTGTCAAATGGTTTAGGATTTGTCCCCACACTGAGAAGTGATCTTACTTTCGATATCGAACTGGCACAGTTCTTCAGGCGGATAAAGATACAGGCCATCTTTAGCAATCAAGATACCACTATAGAGAGCAACCAGGACACAGGATTGAGGAGAAAAATCAACTTTCATGCCATCTCCACAATCTCTTCCTTGCAAAGTATTGGTGTTTGAGCAGGCATTCTTCGATGATATTGATTGTGACCCAAGCAGGACTTTCCACAATCTCAATAGAAATGAGTCTCGAGCTTTGGAGACCTTGAGGAACAACACAGAGCTGGTGGTAAACCGGCCAACAAAGGTGGAGCGATTGTGGTCATGGGTAAAGATATGCACAGGATGTTTTTATATCTACCCCAGGACTTGGAGATCAGTGTCCCTGAAGCTATGATGATTACTCTGGACACAGAGGCACTGTATACAAGCATACAACAGACGTACCCTGGAGGTATTAGAGGTCATAAACCCCCACTTAGTGTTTTTCCAGAATCCCCTCTAAGCACTTTTTAATGGAATGTGCTAAAATGGTTCTAACAGGAAACCTCTTTGAGTTTGAAGGGATACTATGCCATCAGATACAGAAGACGCCCATGGGAAGCACTTTTGCTTCCAGAGCGGCTTGCCTCTATGTGCACCAGTTTTAGGTGGACCACATCTTCACCCAGAGGAACCCATACAAAGGTAACATCAAATTGTGGCATAGGTACATTGATGATGTACTAATAATATGGCATGGCAGTGAACAGCAGGACAGTGAGTTTGTGAGTTGGTTGAACTCCAGGGATGTAAACCTGAGATTCACACATACGATCTGTAAGGAAGAAGCAGACATCAATACAGGGAGTCCATGGGCATTGAAGACTTTAATAAACTGCAACAGTGAGAGTGCTGCGTACTGCATAACTTGGCAGTGTGGTCTGTTATACATTGGAATGACGACCCAGAACATGAAGGTGCACATAAATGAACACTGGAGCACCATACGATGCATAAAAACCCCAATAGATTGACACTCTACTATTTGGATGCGTGTCACAGTGATAAGGATATAGCCTGGCTGTGAACACCCCTGACTTATCTACAAGATAGAGATGGGTTTACCACCTGAATTAGTGGACTCAATGATGAGTATCAATGGCTTTAATTGTAGACGCTTACGTGGATCTCATTAAGGGAGACGGGACTCTTAAGAGCTCTGGTTATTTACCTTTATGGATTTTAGAGCCTTGGTGAGGACTCTGCTTACATTTAGTGGTGTCCCATCAAAAGGCTATCCTGAGCAGGGTAACTGCACATTATGTGATGATGCGAGCTGTGCCATACATATTTCATTAGGAAGGTACAGCTGGGCCACACAATCCACTCAAAATCCATTTCCCTTTAAGACCAGCTTTTCCATTAATCTCGGTTGGGGTAGGAATACAGGAGTGGTCATGTCCCACAAGAAATGGCCATTTTTGGAGCAGGGATTTTATACAGGTTAGTATACCGCAGGAATATCACAGAGATTGTGAGCAGTGACATCGGTGGGTTTGGGAACTATAGTTCCTGGGATCCTTGAGCTGGTCGCATAGCTTTTATATGGCTATTAACTGGGTTGCTGTACCTGTGTAGACTGTCAAAGCAAAATTTGTCTGGAAGAGAAATATCAGTCAATACAGTCATTGTGATTAAGAGAAGCAAACATATATTTGCTTAAACCTAATTGGGGGAAGAGACACACAGTGGTGCACTGTGGGGTACTTCAAGTTTATTAAGTTGGGAGGAACCTTTTATAAGTTTCAACACTCATTGGTTTGCATTACAGGCACTATTTCATCATCTTTTGAGATGCTGCAAAGCCTATAATTGACAGAAAAATAATTATATTTTAAAGAAAAACAAGCTTATCAATCGAGTATTTCAGGATAGTTTGGACATCTCGAGTTTTCCTGTACTCTTCTATTATATCAATTTTAAGAACCCTTAGGAACCTATCCTCCCTAAAAGTCGCATTCCAGTTACATGGTGTAAAAAGCTATAATTTTGAAACACTTGTCACTTTTATCTTAACTAAAAAATACTATTCTCACAAGTGAGTGCTCTTGCAGGATTTTCATTCCAACTTAGCCAATTATTTTCTCCGGTTTCTCAGAGTTACAAAGCATACACAGAGTTGAGATAAGACAACCTTGTGTGCCTACACTCTTGCACCTGCATTTTATAATTAATTCAGCTTCTTATCTTAAGTGGCCATTTTCACAAGAATGTGAATATGTTTTGGAAACTGTCCTAAAAGCACAACTCAAAATGGAGAATCTATTGCTAATGTCTGAACTATGTTTCAAATCTGTAGGTCTATATTTGTTCTTCTTTCACAACTACAGCCCCTGTTACGTTACGGAGGTCATGTGGATTATATGTCACAGCGACCATACAGCAAGTTGCGCGTAGAAGGGAGAAATCATTTAGATGGTGGGCGTGTATTGAGTTACTTCAACCGGTGCATTGCTTGCTCATTACTCCATGATCAGTGAGAAAAAGCGGCCAGTAGCCAATGTGGATACAAAGGTATACAAATACCTGTGGCTTCACAACTCTCTGATTCAAGGCGAGGAAGGAGCCGACACACATAGGTTGAAGGAGAGGAACGCACCTTGATGAAGTAAGGGGTAAACTATAGGGGGCGGGGGCGTGGCTTCGGGCGTCAAGATGGCGGTCGCACTCTAAGAGTGCTCTGGACCCCTCCGTCATCCGCCCTACGAAGCTGCCACTATTCACACTACTGGCGCTGCCCTGGGGGTGCCCATCGGCTCCTGGACCCCAGAGATCCCCCCTGGAACCACCTACGGCATATTCGAGCCGTAATAGCACCAGCCGCGGCTGACTCGAAAAATTCAAGATGGCGGCCGGGACCGCGGCGCTTGGCCGAACCCGAGGTGGGAGGCTCCCCTGCTGAGGCGGCCGCTCGGTGGAGGACGCCGCAGACGCCGGCCCTGCGATCCGGGGCCCGGGCCCCTTGTGGGCCGATGTGAGGCGAAACGTGTCTGCGGTGAGGAGAGAGGCTCCTGGCGGCCTGGACCCCGCTGCGCATCTGCGCGGGGGCCCGGGAGAAGTGGGGGATATCCCGAGACGCGAGGAGGTCTCCTCCGTCCGGCTTGAACGAGGCCCGGGAGTCAAGGAGGGGCCGTGAACGCGACTCCGGCCGCGCTCCTGAGAGGAGCTGGCTCGCCCGGCGGCTGCCCGAGTGGAGGGATTGGCGCCGGGGACACAGACGCTGTGCCCCGGGATCCGGGCCCCGGTGGATTGGACCGTGAGCACACGAGCGGCGGCTGAAGGACTCTTGGGGGGTCGGACCCTCTGTGCAGGTATGCGGGGCCCCGAAAGATAAAACTGATCTCAACAAAGAGGCTGCCAAGTGAGACATTCCTGCTCCCAGTCATTGACTTTGAGTAGGTGGCCCCCCAGAGATCGCTGGCGTTGGGCCCTGGAAGGCGAGGGAGATCCCCCCCCTCTCGGAAGAAAACAAAGGCACCCCAGCACGAGCTTGGCGGGGAGGGAACTCCCGATCAATACAATACAATACAATACATCAAAATGGGCGCTTGAATCCAGGAAAGGACTAACCCCACCATCCTGACTGATACAGAGAGACCTCTCTGGCCCCCTGGGGGCGCAGTGCAGGCAACACTTTTCGACTGGCCCTGGACGAGGGGGAGCCGCCGGAGACGCCCTGGACTGCAAGGAGGGCAAGGAGTCCTGCGAGCCCCCGATGACCTGGAGGCACGAGGCGAGACCCGACGCAATGCTGGGCAGTCGCCTGACGGTGTGAGTTAACGGAGTGGAGAGGATCGGTTCCCGTTGGACCCCGGGGGGGTGATTGGGCTGTGCCCACCAGCGTGTGCTCTGATACCCCGCCGGTAGACCCCCTCCGAGGCGGTCCCCTGTCGAAACGGCCCGGACGCAGGAACCTGGACGAGGTGGATCTGGGTGACAACCGGACACCCCCAACTTCCTGAGACAGAATGGGCAAAGACAAAGCAAACAAACAACCCCCGACCTCCCAGCAAAAGATCGACCAGTTCACGATGCCAGCGGGCCCCAGAAGAGAAGGGGAAACCGCCAGTGGAGGCCCAGCGCTTGACGGAGTGAGCGCCATCCTCCAAGCAATTCAATCGTCGCAATCGGCTGTGGAGACCAAAATTGGGGAAGTGCGTGAGGACATGGGCCTTATCAGACAGGACCTCAGAAATGCAGTGAGCCGAATTACTGAGGTGGAGGGCCGGGTCTCCCAGACTGAAGACGAGCTGGCCGATCTTAAAACGAAAGTGGCCCAGCTACAAACACGTACCAGCGAGCTACACCGCCGTGCCGAGGATGCAGAAAATCAATCGAGACGCAACAATCTGCGTTTTATCGGATTCCCGGAGGGCGCGGAGGAGGATAAAGTATCAGAATTTTTGGAGCGCTGGATCAAGACCTGGATACCAGACCAGGCCCTCTCACCCTGTTTTGCAATTGAACGCGCTCACAGAGCCCTTGCACCGCGCCCCCCTCCGGGCGGCCCGAAGCGCCCAATGATCGCACGTTTTTTTAACTTTAAAGATCGAGACAACATCCTTAAAGAGGCGAGACGCTTGGAAGATCTTAAATGGGAGAACCACAAGATCCTGATATTCCCAGACTACACACGGGAGGTTCAGACCCGCCGCCGATCGTATGAGCAAGTCAAACAAACTCAGAGCAATGCAACTCTCATACATGCTCCTCTTCCCGGCACGGCTTAAGGTCATCATGGCTGGTAGGGCGCATTTCTTTGAATCTCCGGAGGAGGCATGGGACTGGTTGACCGAGGAGGGCGTTGGAGCCCGAAAGGGAGCTCTGAAACAAGGAGGAGAGCCCGCTCGGGATAGACCCCCCCCTTTTGGGGGGACCTCGAAGGAGCCGGAGGCGCACCAGATCTCGGAAAGGGATGCGGGATGGTCTGGCCGCTCCTGGAGGTGGAGGGATGGCTGGAGACTCTGGCTCCCGGGTGGGGGAGATCTCCATCGAGTCCCCAGAAGGGCAGGAACAGATACAAGCCGAGGATGATAGACGTCTGAGCCAGTCCCCGGTGCTTGGCTGAACTGTTACACGGAGTTTTTGCTGTGACACATGGAGGGGATCGGGGAGAACGATCTGCCTTGCGGGCCCCTGGGGCGCGTCGTCGGATGACTCGGCGGCCCCCCGGGGTTCGCCAAACAAGATTTGAAGACTTTTCACTTATGATTGCAGAATGATCCGACTGAATGGAGGGGTCCACCACTCCACTCCCAAGACAGTCTTACTGGCTGTTATGTTCTGGTTGGGGTTAGGGGCGACAGATGCTTCCGGGGTGGGAGTATGGGGTGGGGGGCAGTTGGGGGGTGAGAAGTTTGAGTTGGGGTTAGATAGTAGCACTCGGTACAGGTTTAGTACCTCAATGTTATGTTTTAAGCGGTCATCCCTGTTTCCACTGACAGCCACCCAACAAGATATGATACCCGCGCAGCCCACGCTTGGTCCTCACTGACACAAATCATCTCCTGGAATGTAAACGGGCTCTTAGATAAGATCAAACAATCTGCAGTTTTCAACACCCTCCGCAGATACTCCCCCTCAGTGGTCCTACTGCAGGAAACTCATCTCCTGGGAACTAAATGCCCTATGCTCACACGGGGAGGATTTGATAGGGTTTACCACGCAGGTTTCTCCAGGGGATCCAGGGGAGTGGCCATTCTACTCAGCCGCTCTCTACCTATGGTGATAACATCTACGCTGTCTGACCCACAGGGCAGATTCGTAATTGCTTCAGGGATGCTTCACGGTACACCGCTGAACCTTGTATGCGCATACGCCCCCCCAGCGGGATGCGACGCCTTCCTACTCTCACTCCGCCAGGTGGTAGCGGGACTCCCCCAGGGAACCACATTGATAGGAGGGGATTTTAATGCTGTTCTGGACCCCAGACTGGATGTATCCGGGGACATTACCACTGGTAGGGCCTCTCGGGCTGCGAGTCTTAACGGATGGGTGGAGAGCCTCGGCCTCTGCGAGGTATGGAGAACCTGGCACCCTAAAGAACGTCAATACACACACACACACACACACATCAGCCGCCCACTGGACACATTCCAGAATTGATTTAATATTTATGCCTGCACTAGACGTCATCGGTGTCACGGGGGCTGATATACTGCCACGAGGGGTCTCAGACCACGCACCTGTACGAGTCCGACTGGGTGGGACGGACCCCACCAGGCGCCCATTGTGGCGCCTGAATGCATGGTGCTTACAAGACAACGAATATACCCTTGAAATAAGAGACCGCCTTGCTCAATATTTTGAGTTGAATTTGGGAACGGTCCAGTCCCCAGGTATAATACAGGGAGTGCAGAATTATTAGGCAAGTTGTATTTTTGAGGATTAATTTTATTATTGAACAACAACCATGTTCTCAATGAACCCAAAAAACTCATTAATATCAAAGCTGAATATTTTTGGAAGTAGTTTTTAGTTTGTTTTTAGTTTTAGCTATGTTAGGGGGATATCTGTGTGTGCAGGTGACTATTACTGTGCATAATTATTAGGCAACTTAACAAAAAAAAATATATACCCATTTCAATTATTTATTATTACCAGTGAAACCAATATAACATCTCAACATTCACAAATATACATTTCTGACATTCAAAAACAAAACAAAAACAAATCAGTGACCAATATAGCCACCTTTCTTTGCAAGGACACTCAAAAGCCTGCCATCCATGGATTCTGTCAGTGTTTTGATCTGTTCACCATCAACATTGCGTGCAGCAGCAACCACAGCCTCCCAGACACTGTTCAGAGAGGTGTACTGTTTTCCCTCCTTGTAAATCTCACATTTGATGATGGACCACAGGTTCTCAATGGGGTTCAGATCAGGTGAACAAGGAGGCCATGTCATTAGATTTCCTTCTTTTATACCCTTTCTTGCCAGCCACGCTGTGGAGTACTTGGACGCGTGTGATGGAGCATTGTCCTGCATGAAAATCATGTTTTTCTTGAAGGATGCAGACTTCTTCCTGTACCACTGCTTGAAGAAGGTGTCTTCCAGGAACTGGCAGTAGGACTGGGAGTTGAGCTTGACCCCATCCTCAACCCGAAAAGGCCCCACAAGCTCATCTTTGATGATACCAGCCCAAACCAGTACTCCACCTCCACCTTGCTGGCGTCTGAGTCGGACTGGAGCTCTCTGCCCTTTACCAATCCAGCCACGGGCCCATCCATCTGGCCCATCAAGACTCACTCTCATTTCATCAGTCCATAAAACCTTATAAAAATCAGTCTTGAGATATTTCTTGGCCCAGTCTTGACGTTTCAGCTTGTGTGTCTTGTTCAGTGGTGGTCGTCTTTCAGCCTTTCTTACCTTGGCCATGTCTCTGAGTATTGCACACCTTGTGCTTTTGGGCACTCCAGTGATGTTGCAGCTCTGAAATATGGCCAAACTGGTGGCAAGTGGCATCGTGGCAGCTGCACGCTTGACTTTTCTCAGTTCATGGGCAGTTATTTTGTGCCTTGGTTTTTCCACACGCTTCTTGCGACCCTGTTGACTATTTTGAATGAAACGCTTGATTGTTCGATGATCACGCTTCAGAAGCTTTGCAATTTTAAGAGTGCTGCATCCCTCTGCAAGATATCTCACTATTTTTGACTTTTCTGAGCCTGTCAAGTCCTTCTTTTGACCCATTTTGCCAAAGGAAAGGAAGTTGCCTAATAATTATGCACACCTGATATAGGGTGTTGATGTCATTAGACCCCACCCCTTCTCATTACAGAGATGCACATCACCTAATATGCTTAATTGGTAGTAGGCTTTCGAGCCTATACAGCTTGGAGTAAGACAACATGCATAAAGAGGATGATGTGGTCAAAATACTCATTTGCCTAATAATTCTGCACTCCCTGTATGGGCTGCCGGCAAAGCCACACTAAGAGGGCATGCCAAGTGTCTTCTTCGTGCACGTGAACGCGCTCGGGACTCAAGAGTGTCTGAGTTGGAGGCTGAGGCGCTGAATCTGGAGCGCCAACAAACGACCTTATCCTCGGCCTCTATTCTGAGGCAACTTACTAGGACCCGAGAGGAAATCAGACATTTGGTCCTTGAGTCAGCAAAACACATTTGGAGAGCATCGGCCGCCCGAATATATGGCTGGGGGGACAAGAATGGAAAACTCTTGCATTGGCTAGCCACACGCCCCCTGGCCAATAGAATCATACCTGAGATTAGAGACGACTCAGGTGCTTTTTCCAAAGCGCCCATCGAGATAGCTCAGAGCTTTGCCTCTTACTATGCACGCCTATACGCAGAGCACCCTCAGCCCACCATTGAAAGGGAATCCCCCCTCCTGAACGACATAACTCTTTCCAGAGTCTCCCAGACGGCCAGGAGCAGTATGGATGAGGCAATTAGCCTCACAGAAATAACCAGCGCGATTGCCAACTTTGCATCAGGCAAGACCCCAGGTCCTGATGGATTCCCACCAGAGTTATATAAGAAATGCAGCGATATTCTGGCTCCACATCTGCTCAACATGTACGAAGAAGCTGAGCGGAAGGGCCACTTCCCTCCTGGGATTGATTTAGCGACAATAGTAGTGATCCCCAAGACACAACCCCCGTCGCAACACTGCTCGGCATACCGACCCATTTCACTCCTGAACACTGAAGTCAAGGTCCTAGCCTCAATCCTCGCCTCAAGACTAAGAGACGCAATACCCACACTTGTACATCCTGACCAATGTGGCTTTATGCCTGCCCTTAGCACTAGACACTGTATTAGGAGATTACACCTAGCGTTGGCGCATCAAAAGACCCTGTCTCGAGCCCCTCTGGCTTTGCTTCTACTCGACTTCGAGAAAGCCTTTGACACGGTAGACTGGTCTTACCTCGAAAACGTCCTACAAAGCAACGGCCTTGGGCCCAGATTCCGAGGATTGGTGAAGCTACTTTATTCTAATCCCACAGCACATGTCCAAGTAAACGGAGTAATCTCAGACCCATTCCCTATCGGCCGTGGCACCAGGCAGGGATGTCCATTATCCCCCTTGCTTTTTGCATTAACAATAGAGCCTCTGGCGAAAATGTTAAGGGAAGATCCGCTGATAGAGGGCTGGTCCTGGCCCGTCTGCCAAGAGGACCGCGTGGCACTGTACGCGGATGACGTCCTGCTGTACATCTCAAACCCAGCCAAAAGTGGCCCCCGCATTCTACAAATTCTAGATCTCTTCTCGGATGCCTCAGGACTGACCCTGAACCCTAGTAAGTCCTTGCTGGTCCCTCTCCATCAATCTTGAGACTGCATAGACTGGCAGCAAAACATTCCAATACGAAGAAATAGTTTTAAATACCTGGGCGTGCATGTCTCCTTGCTCCCTGAACTAACATGGGAGCTTAACATCACACCATTAACCAAAAGAATAAAAAATGACCTCCAACGTTGGAGTGACCTCCCCCTTAACTTGTATGGGAGAATCGCTCTTTACAAGATGATGGTTCTCCCCAGACTTCTTTACCTCCTCCAGAACTTCCCTTACCCTATCCCCATGAGATGGTTCAGGGAAATGGACTCACAGGCACGCCAATTTTTATGGAATGGCTCCCGTCCTCGATTGGCGCTTAAAACATGCCAGAGGGACGTTTCTGAGGGGGGAATTGGGAATGTCCAACATCCATTACTACAACCTAGCAACGCAAATACTAGTGATAAATGATTGGGTAGGGGGTGGATGGACAGATCCGGCGTATCGATTAGAACTTCAGACCATGAGTTATCCAAAGATCTTTGATGCTCTGTATGGAGGCCCGATCTCGCGTGGGACCCCGGAGGTGACCGGAGTGGTACTGCGGGGTTGGCGGACGGCCCAAAAGGTGACAGGGTGGTGGGGACGCCTCACCCATCAGACTCCACTATGGCAGGGAATACACTTAAGAGAGATAGTGAGATTGGAGGGATTCCAGAAGTGGGATAACATTGGTATTTCTACACTAGGCGATGTATGGGATGGCTCACATATGCGCTCTTTTGAAGACCTCCAGAAAATGTTCTCACTAAATAAGACGCAATTCCATAAGTATCTCCAGATCCGCCACGCCTTGCTGACAGAAATCCGGACAGGGGATAACATACCTGAATATAGCCCTATGGAGGCGAAAGCCCTGATGGGGAGCCTAGGTAGGGGAGGTGTCTCCCAGATATATCGCTCGTTGATTGCCACCACTGGTGCTGCCATGGAGGGACACCGTCAGAGATGGGAAGGGTGGGTGGGTCCTATGGAAGAGGTAGACTGGAACGAAGCATTGGCAGCTCCACACACTTTAACGATGACGACTCGTCTCCGTCTAGTACAGACTTACTATCTCCATACTGCTTACCTAACACCCGTCAGGTTGTACAGGGCAGGTCTCCGTGACGCAGCTGACTGTCCACGATGTGGGGACCCAGACGCTGACTTTTTCCACATGGTATGGTCCTGCCCAATTATTAAAGCTTACTGGGGGGCTGTTATCATGGAGATCTCAACGGCCTTACAATCTGACATCGAGTTGACGCCAATGCTGCTCCTTTTGGGGATCATGGGTGACACTGGACTGAGGAGAGCGGAACGGACCTTTCTGGGGGTGGCATGCTTAGTGGCCAAAAGAGACATAATGACGGACTGGAAAGCCCAAAACGCACCAGCTTTGACTAAATGGAAAAGAGGAGTGGATTGGTGTGCTCAACGTGAAAAACTCGTTTACGAGGCCAGAGGGTGCCCGCATAAATATTCTAAGGTTTGGGGGAAATGGGATGCCACTACACTCAACCTCCCTGCATTGTCGACTGGCCCAGCACCAGAAAGAACCTAAACGGGCTTCCCCCTCGCCCCTTTAAAGGGTGGTAACAAGCATGGGATACTTTACAGAGAGATGCATAATCTTCACACACAGTGTATTGTCTGAGACTAGGGATTGACCATTGTTTGGTGCCCGTTGGCAACAAGTTACATGTATGTATTTCGCCTTATTTTTTGCAAAACCAATAAAAATGTCTTTATCAAAAAAAAAACTATAGGGGGCAGATTCCTCTATTCACGGTCTGGATGGAGTGATGTCAGTACCAGGGAGCAGCACCTTGACCTACTGATTGTCGTTTTTTTTTTTTTTTTTTCCTCCCATTTGTTTAGTGTGTGACTACAGGGGTTCCTTAACTCTTCCTCCTTGCAGCGCAGTTGACCCGTAGTGGGGGTAAGATGCTGTGAACTGGTCTCATATGTGCATGTTGTATATAAATAAGAGTGCATTGTCATGATCACTTTGCATGCTAGTGTTCCATGCTGATGGTTTTTCTGCTCTTGCGGGTCAACCTATGGTGAAGTAAGGAGTATGACTATATAATTATTGTTTTACAGGTACCTAGGGCCCTCTGCAGTGAGAAGGCTGACCCCGGTTAACCTTAGGGATAGAGGCACACACTTGGTGGTGTGCTATGCAGAGATCCAGTGTTTCCGCCCTCAAGTATGCCACCGACTCTTTTGAGCCAACAGGCAGAAACATGTTGATGGTGTGAGAGTGATGATGAGGTTCTAGCTGCCTAATCTCCACATTAGGTTTTTATTACCAAGTGCTATTCCATGTCCTTTAAAGTTTTCTTTGGTATATCACATTGTTTTTTTTAATAACACTACATCACGGATTCACAGTTGGGTAGAAGTAGGTGCAGGCACACGCTTTATCAAACCGGGTTTTTGAAGAGCGTGGGAAGTCTTATGGTGAAGCATGACACTTGGTGGTGTGTGTGAAGAACCAGTTAACATTTTTTTGGTGCATGCCATGAAATAGGCTAACGTGAGGTGTAGCATTAACATTTATATATACTCGATGGCTTTCGTGTGGTTGAAACTTGCGGTTTGCAGCCAGCTGAACCTTGAGGCCCCACAGCCTCTAGTTCCATGTCACAGACAGTTTCCTGGTTTTGTGTGTATTTCAGATTTGACCCATATCTCAGACACCTCATTCATACATTCTCTACACCCAAAATGTTAAGGTCATCCACTTGAATCTAGCACAAGCCCCCAGACTCGCCCACTGCACACGTGCATGTAGGGTGCGCTCTGTGATTGTGTGTGGAGCTCACTTAACAAAATCCAAATATGGCCCGCAACAGAACCAGTCGCCACTACATACTGCCCCAGTTTATTTGAACTTGCGAAGCTGTGAATGGCAAAGATGTGTATAATTTGATTACTATTTCTCTAGATCCTTTTATGGGCATAAGTAGATAACTTGAATAAACCCGCATTGACCCAAAAATTCTAGGTTGTGTCCATGAGGTAAGTTTCATGTAAAACAATGCCTTGATGAAATGACCTTTGTCAAACTGTAGAACGGTTCCTCTAATGAAGATATCCTAATTCATGAATTCATTACATCCACCCATGCCCTGGTTGAAGGCTTAATATTACAGAAAGAGACAGTTATCCCTTCAGATCCTTGGTAGGCTTCATAAAGAAAGCACATGCCCCTTACTCGGAGGGGAGAACTGGGCACCAATAGAGGTGGTGAAACAGGGATGCAAAAGGGCATACTATGATGGAGAAAGTACTGATCCACATGTAACTGTTCTACCAGTTCATCAGCCATCGTTGGTTGCCAGATTCCCAACCCAGCAAAGCGCTTGGTCTGTCTCATCCCTTCTGCTCTTCCCTGTCATTGAAGCATGCTAGGCGTGCTTGTAGCATTCCTGTCCGCATACCTGTCGGTTGTGTGGGCAGTGTCTACTGTTAACATGACTTTCTTTGTTTCTATTTATGTGTGTGCTGTTGCTTTGTACAGGTGGTATTCGCAGGCCTTGTTTCTGGTTGGGCTACAGAATTCCTTGCTTTCCTCCTCCCAGTCTCCTGTGCTTTTGTGAGTATTTTACAAATATGACCTATTGTTAGAAATGGTCCTTTTTGCAGGGTTACCCCAAGATTCCTCCTCCTCCTCTTTTCCTGACCTTGTTTTTGTTGGATTTAGAACTCTTTTACTCGTTACCAGTGCTAAAGTGCATGTGCGTCTCCCCTAAACCTGGTATTATTTGTGTACACACAACTGGCATATTTAATTTACTTGTAAGTCCCTTGTAAAGTGGTATACCATATACCGAGGGCCTGTAAATTAAATGCTACTATATAGGCTTGTGGTGTGGGTTGTGCCATCCGCGCAAGTAGCCTTTCAAACCTGTCTCAGGCCTGCCATTGAAGTGCCCGTGTGTGCAGTTTAATGTCACTTTGACTTGGCATTTAAAATCCCTTGCAAAGCCTTAAACTCTGCTTTTTATTACGTATGTCACCCCTGAGGTAGACCGTACTTAGCCAGCAGGGTGCTCTGTAAGTAAAATGTAGCACATGTACTTTTATGTTTTACATGTCCTGGTTGTGAACTTTCCCCCCCCACCCCCCCAAAAAAAAAAAAAATGTTTAGCACTACTGTTGGGCCTAATGCTCCCATTGGGACTTCCTTAATTTACTTCTTTCAAATCGGGGATGATTACAACTTAAGGAGTAGCTACATCATGTCTCATATCTTTGGAATGATAATGATAAATCCTCTAATGGTAAAGCTGGATTTCATATAACTATTTTAGAAATGCCACTTTTAGAAAGTGGGCTTTTCTCTTCTCCTATTGCTGTGTGCCTTGCAGCCTGTCTCCAATACATGTCTGGGGTAGGTGATAGCTACACTTTGTGCATTCCCCCTAGATAGCCTCAAACCGAGGCAGCGTGGGTGTGACAGAACTCATCTGCATTCTGATAGCTCTTCCTGAGTAGGAAGAGGGAAGGGAAATCTAACACTTAAGCTTTAATAGGCAGTGCCCTCTTTCCCACTCAAAGGGGCTGATTACCCTGTACTGATAGTCTGGAGCCAGGGCTGGGATGAAAGGGGTGGGGCCTGCACATCAAGGAGCTGCTTTGAAGCCTGCCCCACTTCAAAGGCACATTTGGGTATAAGTACTGGGGCTCTGACCCTACCAAGACAGTACCTTAGTGGACCTGGGAAGACCTCTACTGGAGTAAATACTGCTGTGCTGTAAGGATTGCCGTTTTGCCTGGACTGACTGTTCTGAGGAACTGTTTCTCTAGTTTGCTGAGCTGTCCTGCTGTCTGCTGATCTCTGCCCTGTTGAGGACAAGGACTGGACCAATCTTACTTGAAACCAGAGTGACAACAAGGGCTTCCTGGCTTGCCTCCTGTTTTCTGAAGTCTCGGGACACAAGACATCTTGCATCTCTCCTGGTGATGCTATACTCTAATCTGTGAGTCCTGCTTTTGCCTGAGGTACCCCCTCCAGCCCCTCAGAAGTGGGTTCTGCAGCTGTTTTCTGTAAAACAAGACACATTGTCACCACTGCACCAGTTGGGCACACTGTCCTTCGACACAGAGGCTGTTTGACAGAGGATCCACAGACTGCATGGCCCGATGGCGACACTCTGCTTGACTCTGACCACACAATTTCTTGTATTCCAAGAGAGCCCGATACACATTGACCCGACCACATGGAAAACATCTACTGATCGTGCCCTAAACATTGACACACTGCTCCATCTATGGTACTTTTTCAGCTGACCCTGTTTGGGTTCTGTAGCTGGCATACCCTGCATCGCGGTCAGCCTGAACTTTGGCTTTACATCGGTCCCTTGCGACCTCAAGTAACCTTCTGACAGCTATTTTTTTGATTTATTCTTTTAAAAAATCATACCTCGTCGTCTACTGATTGGAGTTTTGTTGTTTTGATCTCATTTTACTAGGATAAATATTCTCAAATGTTTTTTAAACCGTTGTGGAGTGTGTTGTGGTGTTTTCATTGTTACTGTGTGTGGTGTGTATGTGTGTGTTGCACAAATATTTTACACATTGCTTCTTAATTTAAGCCTGCCTGCTGTGTGCCAAGCTAACACAGGGCGAGCACAGGTTAATTTAAAGTCTATTTAGTTTACCCTGACTAGGTTGTTGTCCCTTCTTGGACAGGGTGCAAACCTCTGCCAAATAGAGACCCAACTTCTAACAACTACCATTACAAAACACCCTTGAGTTAGCAGGATAAAGAAACTTGTTTTCCAACATCCATAAAGGACTTTCACCATTGCTGGACTAGTTTTGAATAGTCGGGGAAGATTATTACTTGGGCAGTCTCAAGACCAATCTCCCTTCGGTTGTGCTGCAAGCAGTATATTGGCTTGATCCATGTTGTTGAGGAGACTTGCAATAGGAGGCCTAGGTTGGGGCACACAAGGGAGGCGTCAGTGCCAGAGCACTGTGTGCCTTCTCAGTTACAAAGTAGGCAGATTGGTTCTCCCAGGAATCCAGTGCTGATTTCAGGAGTTCAGATACTCTTGCGGATGGTGGTCTTTACCCCTTCCAGCAGTTTTGAAATTATAAGGTTGTTGCCTTGTGAACTCTCTTCTATCTTGTTCCATGTTGGGGCTCAAGTGAGGTTTTTATCAACCAACTTGACAAACTGTTTTTGTTGAAGTATTGTTGCATGTTGGATATAGAGAACCTTTTGTACTGGGGAAGACTGAAGGGGGTCTTGGCCTGTTGCAGGGCAAAAGATCCTGTACCTGTTGCAGGGGGAAGTGTCAAGAGCCCACAGTGCAAGAAGCAGGCCTGGGTATGTTCCGGGGTGTGGTTCAGTGGATGAAGTCTTTAGTTTGTATTAGTGTTTTGTGGTGTTTGGAGCCTGAAGCAGTTTGTACCTACCGTAATTGTTCTGGTCTTCTTGCTTGTTTTCTTTGGATTTGCTTTGATTAGGAAAAGGAGCTTAAGTGGGTGGAATAGTTTGTAGTTCTGTGGTAGGAACCCTAGAAGATATTTGTAGCTCCAACAGTAAAGTGATGTAGGAAAATGCCTCTTTTTGACATGGTCACCCCCACTTTTTGCCTGATATTCAATGCAATTTTGAATAAGTGTGCACTCTGTTCCTACTAACCAGGTCCCCGTGCCAGATCTTTCCCTAAAACGGTGCAATTGTTCATCAATACCTCCTGTTCCCCTGTAAGTCCCTAGCAAATGGTACCCCTGGTACCTAATGCATGGGTACCAAAGAGGATACCCAAGGGCGGCATCATGTATTGTGCTACCCTCGGGGACCTCTTCACCTACCACACACAGACCGCCATTGCATGCTGTTTCTCTTGGTGCAGCTAAAAGGGAAAATACGGAGTGCAATGTATGTAAGTTGCCCCCCCCCTGCTCACCAGCAGACCATGCAACCCTAAGGCAGGGTGCATTACATTGCAGGTGAAGACATATCTGCATGAGGAGATAAGTCCCTGCTATGTCTTGGTTGATTCTTGGACATAATGAGTGGACAGGGAAGCCATTTTAAGTACGTGTGCTGGAAACGGGTCTCTACGAGTTCCCCAGCTACATCACGGCTTCACTGAAACTAGGGATGTTTGGTATCAAACATCTTGCATTAATAAACCTCAAACATGCCATTGATGGATTTACCAATACATGCACTCAGAGGGCACCTTAGAGGTACCTTACCCCCCCCCCCCCTTGAAAACCTACCAACTATCCGTCTGGAGACTGACTAGTTTTAGCCAGCCTGTCGCTGCCAGACTGACTAGACCTCCTAGAGCCTTTGCTCTCCAGCAGTCAATCACAAAGCTTGCTCTGGGAGAAGTGTTAACACATCCCACCCAACAGGATGACCAGCAAACCTGCATTCCATTGCAGGGCACCGTCCTTTATGCAGATCAGTCTTTACTCACAGGAGAGATGGTGCATCCTGTTTACCTCCCCTACCCCCCACCCAGAGGCTATTTGACATCTAGACAGGTGGAAAATGTAGTGCTCAGGGAGGTTTGTCCACCATCAGGACCATGCCACCCCTGAGGTGAGCGGGTGTAACTATCCCATTGTCTACCATCCTACACTCCCCAAAATGCCCTCAACTGCAATATTTAGGGGAGCTGCTGGCATTAGAAAATCAGATTCCTGCTGACCTACGAATGACACCAGAGAGCGCAGAAGCAAAGTCCAAAGAAGAAGTGCCTGACTTGGCCCGGGCCCAACCAACCTGTCTGCTGTTCCACCGATTTGCACCAGAGTCGACTCATCCTGAAAGCTGATGTGCCTCCAAAAGCCTGGGAAAGCTGCCTGCCTTCAACAAAGACCCAAGAACTCCGGTGGAGCAGCAGAACTGCTTGCCTGTATTTTGCAGGCATCCCAAGAGAACTGTGGAATCTGGGCCACAGAGAACCAGACTCGCGTGCCACCTAGTTCAAGCTGAAGTGGGCCAACGGTGCCAATGTGGTTCCCCAGCCCTCCAGAGTCAAAGCCCACTTTGGACTTGCCCACTGTGGGCTCACCGACGCTGGGTGCAGCTTCTGCATGCATGCCCCCTCAACTGGGAGTGCTCCGGTAGAGAGAACTTGACTCCTCAGGAACCCTCTGCACCCATGGCCTATGAAGAAGAGGACTGAAGGTGTCCCCACATCCACGGACATCCTAAGAATGGAACCCCCTTGTGGCCCCCCCCCCCCCCCGACTAGATCTCCAGTCCTCACCCAGCGTCTTTGCAAATGGACCAATCTCCATTGATTAACATTGGGCACCCAATGCTGTACTACACTTCTGCACCTGGCTGCCCCAGTGCCGTTGGTGTGACCTTTTGGTGTAGCCATGACCCTTGCCCGTGCATACCTCCAGTCCAGGAGATTGGTCCTGTAAGTCGTTGTACTATACTCGAATGCAATTTTTTTTGTTCTCTTCATAGGATAACATTCCTCACTTATTATCTAATAAGTGTACTAAATACCTCAAAATGGCTTTGGTATAGAACCAATGAAAGATGAGCAGTCCCAGTTTTCTTGATTGTCGGATGCATGTTGTTGTAGCAGGGCAGCATGACTTCAGTTCACAGTAGTGCTTAAGACAACAGGAATAAAACTGAATTGGCATTCCCAGATTCCAGAAGGTCTCCAGCTCTAGAGAGGGGAGATGGAAAGGTCCTGTGCATGGGATGCTAGAAAGTACTTATGAATGGGCTGGTACCTTTGAACAAGTTCAAAACTGGTGGGTTATTTGAACAGCCCTTGCCATGATTATAGGACTTCTGGGATGTGCTTCCACCACTGACTTGTAAACTGTCCACTGTCCCAAAAAGAAATTGTCGGTTTCAATTCCTTTTGAATTAACGCTGATAGGTAAAGAAAAGAGGTGTAATCATTGTCTTACCTAGGGAGGCTTTTTTTAAACAATGCTATAATTCATGCTCTAGTATATGCTACCTTCACTGTTGGTACTTGCAGCGACTTGCAATGTTTTCAAGTCCAGGTTTGATGATTTCTTAAATAAGGGGCCACACATATATTGACAGCTTATTCTTTTGATGTAACTAGTAAGGACTGGAAGTAGGGTTTCGCTTTTATCTGATGCATGATGGTTAATAGATATTGCAGCAGTCTGCTTTGTTACAATAGCTACCAGTAACAGTGATTATTAAAACAAAGTGAACCTGATTTACCTTGAAAAGGCTTTGCTGTTTCTATAGTAGCCTGAAATATCCCAAATGGAAGGCAAAAGGAGTGAGGTGTGCTGCGATGTTTTTTTTCAATTACCGGTAGTTTATTTGTGGTGCGGAGGGATGGGTGCAGGATGTATTCCCTCGCGGTACTATTTTGATTGGGGTAAGCCTTTCAACCTGTGGCGTCCATTGATATCTTAGCACTACCTTCTCACTCCGTCTCCTCCCATTTAGCTATCGTGTAATAGTGACCTACCAGACAACCTAAATCTGTGAAGGAGTGAGCATGCCCAATTCTATTTCACTTTAGAAATGTACCTTGCTGCTAGATCAGATAAGTAACTTTGAAAACTTGTGTCCAAAAAATCATACCAACTACTACAATTCGGTGGCTCTTGCATAAACTCAGTCAGTCAGTTGATTTATTTCCCTAACAATCTATGCGTACCCTTTAATAGTATTGTGATTAAATCTAATTAACAATCTCTTGCACCTCATTCATGGAAGCCTCTGACACATATAAACCGGGCGTCGGGCCCATATTCAACTGACATGGTATTTGAGATGGGAATCACCATTTTGCGCTAAATAGCTCGATGACGTAGACTCAATAAGTAGGGATGAAAATATATTTTTGAAGAGCATGGTGAGTGTTGCCCCATTAAGACTAATAAGGGTGTCCAAATGTCCCTCTGATCTGCCTAGATACTGTATTATTTTACAGACAGGAAGACTTAGTGGGAGTTTCAGAAATTCGGAGTATGTTTATTGAACGTTGTCAAGGCATCTTGTAATAAGAGGAACATAAAATAATTTCTTAGTAGGTTGCATGGGGTTTCTAGGAAAACACTATTTTGTTACAAGTTAATTTAGACAGTATTTATAATAATATAGACCCTCAAATGGTGGTGTGTCATTCTGTAGAAAGGTTCATTGACAGTCTCCTGATTATTTGAATTTCATAGCATTATTTGAAGTCATAGACCAAGTTGAAGACCGCATCAGCAGAAACAATATTAATTTGTGAACATGTGAGATTGACCACTCCACAGTAAGTAATGGGAATTTATTTATAAGGAGGGGCAGATTCATACTAAAATTCACAGAACTACTAATGCCATGGCTACTAAGTGTGTATTCCATGCAAGGAGTGTACAGCCCCAAAAACTTAATTTCTCCCTTTTGTGATAACTCGATAATTTTGCTTATTATTTAACTTGTGAATTCCACAGGAACGAATCATTCATGCTAAAATGATTTGTGGCTGTAAATATGCAACATTTAAGCCATAGACGTATTGTAGAAAGAGTGGGAGTTGTACACAAGGAATCGCTGGTATTTGAAAAAGGCACATAACAGCAGAAATATGGGGTTAATCACTGACTGTTCGGCACAATAGGGGCGCCATTGTAGGATACTCTTTACATTAGGCTGTCTGTTAATGATGCAGTATTATACAAGAAGCTGTCTGGCCATTTCACTAGAGTTGTAATTTGGAGAACCAGAAATATAAGACATTACCGTGCATTTCTTATTGCAATCCTTTGGCTATGCCTCCAATTGATAGCTACTGCCTCAGCACTCGAGGGCTACAGTTGTGGCAACTGCAGTATTTGCAAAGATAGTGTACTTTACTGTATTCTAGGTAAAACAAATGTTGAAATAAATATTTTATCTAATATAGATGTTGTGCATAAATTGAAGTATACTAACAAAGAAGCGCGATATTCCCCACAAATACTTTTTTTTAAGGCATATGATGAAGGAAACCAAATAAAAGAATCTGGTCACTCCAATGTATTGAGATTTGGGAGATAATACTGTTGCTTTGAAACTGTGGTGTGATATTTTGTGAGGGTGTCTTTGCACATGATAAAGTAGGTATTTAATGTATTTGTACGTTTTCTAGTGCAGTGTAGTAATTATCTAACCGATATGATGGTTAAACTTTTGGCAAGTGGTTACTATTTAAGTGACTACTAAAAGTACGTTAGTATCCATGTGATGCCCTGTGGTGAACATTAATTTACTACCATTCTGAGATACTGCTTTTTCAAGAGCCCATGGCTTAATACTTCAGAAGTCAACTTGAAAGACATAACCTCCCCAACTTCACTTGAGAAATCTTTTGAAATCTAAAGGATTCAAATTGGCTTGTGAGGAAGAACCTGACTACACATATAAAGGCAATGCCTTGCATTCCTTTTAAACAGTCACAGCTCTCCGAGGTAATTGGGATAGCGACATGCAGTAGTTGTAAGAAAGAAAACTTAAATTGGGATTTAAAAAAGATGCATACAGAGTTTAAAAAAAAAAAGAATTCCCTCGCTGTCAGTCACCTTTCGATAAGTTCCCTTGATTGTGATGTGCAAAAAAATATGATCTTCTAAATGCCACTTCGTTGAAAACCTACATCGTCATTCATTTTTATTTGAGCATAATGTAACATTGTTCTTATTGACCTTTTCTATGAATTTCCAGTCTTCTTTTTCTAACAGCAAGTAATGCAGCCAAACGTTATACACTGAAGACATGTTGTAAAGCTGGACTACTTATTGACCTAAATGTATGAAACTCATGTGGAATTGCAACACTTATCTAACATACTTCTCTCTTTATCTTTGTAGGCTCAAGACATGAGTGCCCGAATTGCCAAACTGTACGTCTGGTTGACATGTCTCTTTGCTGCTAACATCATTGTGTACACTGTGGTTTCTTTATCCAAGAAGGAGAGCAGCAGCAAGAGTGCTGGAAAAGAAAAATTTGTTACAGTGAAGGACAAACTCTGGCGAACGGTTGACTTCTCCAAGCTGCCATTGTGGGAGCTGCTAAGTCTGTATTTGGATAGGCGGGGAAACCCTATCTTGAGGAATACCACTGAAGTATTTAACCTCACTTGGCCCGAAAGTTGCAATGACCGATTTGAGTCCGCCACATCCAAAATACATGACTTTGCTTCATACCCAGAGCACATGAAAGACTTTGTTCTGTCCATGCACTGTCGAAATTACTCCTTACTCATAGATGCCCCAAATGTTTGTCATCACAAACCAGAGCTTCTCATGGCCATCAAATCACAAGTTGGCAACTTTTATCAACGGCAGGCTGTTCGTGACACCTGGGGAAGCAGTGGCAAGGTTGGTAACTGGACAGTAAAGACTATCTTTCTGCTGGGTCGACAGGACCCAGAGGGAGGCCACCCAAACCTGAGTATTCTTTTGGATTTTGAGAGACAAAAGCATGGTGACATCCTTTTATGGGACTTCCATGATACCTTCTTCAATTTGACCCTAAAGGATATTCTTTTCTTCCATTGGTTGGAAGAGGGTCACTGCCCTACAGTGGAATTCATCTTCAAGGGTGATGAAGATATTTATGTGTCGACAGATAACCTCGCTATGTACATTTCGGGTTTAAATGCTAGCGAGAAACAGAATCTGTTTGTGGGCAACGTCATACGGGATGCCAGACCCATTCGTGATCGCAAACTGAAGTATTTTATCCCAGAGAGTTTCTACAAAAGTAACTACCCACCATATGCTGGTGGAGGTGGACTCCTCTTCACACGGGATATGGCTAGTCGACTCCACCATGCCACACAAGGCATTATGCTGTTTCCTATTGACGATGTTTTCCTGGGCATGTGCCTGAAGGCCATGGGTGTAGACCCACAGATCCATCATGGATTCATGACCTTTGACATTTCGGAGAGGGAGAAACAAAATCTCTGCACCTATAGAGACTTGATAATGGTACACAGGAGAACACCTCAGGAGACTATCAGACTGTGGCAGGAGGTCAATGACCCAACTATGCCATGTTCACTTAGTGATTTATGACTGTTGTTGGATCTAAGTGCTTCAAGCTCCAGCAGTCACCACCCCGCCCCACAAGTTTGTCATATTTAACAGCAGGTGCTTTTAGAGAGTGAGAAAATCCATTATGGATATTGTGTGTATGCTATTCAGTGTCTGTGACATTGTGGCCAGAATTGTTAAAAGAATGGTTGTGGGTTACGTCATGACTGTGTGAAGGTGGTGTCAAAGAGGGGTTCAGTGGGTCTCCCATGCTATGCAGAGCTGTTCTGCTTAACGTCTCACTCACTGTGTCAGAGAAGCAGCAAAAAAACAAAGGACACAAATGAAAGCCTTCACTTGTGGTGAAAGGCTTGTTAGGTGAGCACCTGGACTTTACAGCAGTGGTGACTGCAATATGAAATCAATTTTCGGATTCCAGGCTCCGATATAGGGTGATTTGGGACTTTCCTTCCAACCTGAATCCCAATCATAAATGAGTCTGAAGACTGAGCTGGACTAACTTTCCCATTACAGTGCCATTAAACTGACTGCTGTACTCCTGACGTCTCATATCGACTACATCTGAGCCTCAACGTGAAGGGAAAACACGGACTGTGCATTTCATTACCATAAGTTTTGCGTCACTAAGCCTTTTGGTTCTGTCTGCGCAGATGCGCAACATGAAGATCTTTAACTAGAAGCTATTCTCACACACCAACTGAAGCTTTTCAACATTACAATGCTAAGTAGTGATGGCGTTATTGTGCAGTTTCCAGAAAAATCAAAGTACCCCTGTTAAAGGAAATTGTACCAGATTCTCTATTAGAAAAGTTCAAATGGCATTAGCACTTCTCCAAACTATAATTACAATAGCTTAATTCGTTTTCATTCCCTGGGAATGGAACAGCTAAATTCAATAATGCTTAACATTTCAGTAGTATTACATATTAAAAGCAGAATCCGATCGTCCCACCGTTTACCTGAAAGTCTCCATTGTTTGCCATTCACTCAGATGCTGATGTTGGTCACTATTCTCAGTTCAGTCGATACTCCTCCTCGGAGTCTCTAATGGGGACGGGACGATGACACCCTTCTCCGAAATGTATGCAGATGTTTGGTTTGTGTGAACATATTCTTCCATTGCACATTGGATTCTTCCACCTTCACAGGGGATGCCTCAGATTGTTTAATTCTGTAGACTACATTTTCCATTTTAGGATATGCTGTCCTGAAAGGTGGAATGGTGTGTTTGAACAATCAGGTTTGAGAGTTGGGAAATCAGCCCATTGGGGAAAAGTTCTGATTATCGTGTACACTGGTTCACCTCTGTATTTCCCTGTACTATGGGCCCTACTGCTACCAGGTCTCCACACAAATAAAGAGCTCGGAAGGAATCCCTTTTCTATCCGTTGTCAGTCCGCCAGAGTGTGTTCGCTTTCAGACGGGATCCCGTGGAAGCAGATTACTTTACATTGTGTAAGTTGTATTCTTGTTCCATTTGAAAGAATGTTGATTTTTCTTTATTTTGTGCGATTTGTGGTTCCACGCCTAGTGCGTCAAACACATTTATTTTGATAGATGTTTGTCCATGTATTAATTCCCCCCCAAACCCTCCTTTTTTTAAAGTAGGAGTAAATCACAGAGATGCATGGTGTGCTGTAAATTAATCCCTGTTTGTGTCCTTAAGCGGAGCCAAAGACTTTATTAACCACAAGTGTCTGTACTCCCCAGTGTTGGTGTTTCTGCTCTAAACCTCGAGAATAAGTTTTCTTTATTTTGTTTTTGTCTTCTCAAATATATTCAAACGTAATTGCTCCTGTGACAGGCACTACCTCTGTGAAATATGGCCTTCTGCCCAAGAAGATGATTTGACTCACCTCTTACTTCTAGCATCATGGGGCATTTAATCTACGTGTATATTGAGGAGTGTAGTTACGTCTGTCATTTTGCCGACGTTCTGGACTGGTTCGTTACATTTGTATCGTATTTATTTATTTCTTACAACTCAAATATCCAAATAAAACCTCTTTCTAACAGACTCCAATGGTTTTCCGATTTGTCGGCGAAAATGCTAACATCTTGTCAGTGGCGGCCCGTCCTTTAGGGCGGAGGGGCCACGCCCCCCCACCTTTTGCCCCTCATGAAGAGTGTCTGTCAGGCTGAACAAAGGTCAGCCTGGCAGACACTCCATGTTCAGCTCAGGCAGCCAGGAGAGACGCGCGATTTGCGCACACTCCTGGCTGCCTGAGCTGAACTTTGCTGGGCTGAGAAGGTCACAGCTCCTATGGGCGTGACCTCCTCGGCTCAACAGAGGTGCCTCGAGGCCCTCCCCTGGGTCACGAGGAAAGCATCACCAATTGACACTCTACCTGGGCGCTTCAGTTTAAGCCCTGAAGTGCCCAGGGCGAGTGTCAATCAGTGACACTTCGTCACAGAGTGCGGTGGGGTCAGCAGTCTCACTGACCTAAGGTCAGCCAATGAGGGAAGGCAACAGTCCCAACCCTCCTGGGACCTGGAGGCTGAAGGTAAGTGTGTGTGTGTGTGTGTGTGATCTTTTAAAATGAATGTTTGGTGCATGCATGTTTGAATGGTATGAGTGTTGTTAATGGATGTGCGTGCATGTCTGTGTGTGAAAGAATGATTGTGTGTGTGTCCCGCCCACCCCCCTCCTTCCTAAAGCTGCCGGCCGCCACTGCATCTTGTGGCTTCTGTATTATAGCTCTGGTCAACCAATCAAAAAATTTGTAGAGCGTGCTACTCACCCGTGAGGGTCTCAAGGCGCTGGGGGGGGGTCAGGGGGGGGGGGGGGGGGGGTCAGGGGGGGGGGGGGGGGGGGTTCACTGATCGAACAACCATGTCTTGAGGTTCTTTCTGAAGAGCAGGAGGTCTTTGGTTTTGCGAAGGTTGGTGGGGAGTGAGTTCAAGGTTTTGGGGGCGAGGTGGGATAAGGACCTGCCTCCTGTGGTGGTGTGTTGGATGTGGGGGACTGTGGCTAGGGCGAGGTCGGCTGATCGGAGGTTGCGTGTGGGAGTGTGGAAGTTCACGCTTTCGTTGAGGTAGGTTGGGCCAGTGTTGTGGAGGAATTTGTGTGCGTGGATGAGGATCTTGAATGTGATTCTCTTGTCTATGGGGAACCAGTGAAGGGATTTGAGGTGTGGTGAGATTCGTTCGTGGGGGGGGGAGGCCAAGGACGAGGCGTGCAGCTGTGTTCTGGATTCTCTGGAGTTTGTGTTTAGTGTGGTGTCGGCGTAGAGGGCGTTACCATAGTCCAGTCTGCTGCTGATGAGTGTGTGGGTGACTGTCTTCCTGGTTTCTGGGGGAATCCATTTGAAGGATTTTTTTTTTTTTTTTAGAGTGCGGAGAGTGTGGAAGCAGGAGGAGGTTAGAGCATTGATTTGATGTGTCATGGAGAGGGAGGAGACCAGGATGATGCCGAGGTTGCGTGCGTGGTTTGTGGTTTGTGGGGGTGGGTGCGGGGCCTAGGGCGGTGGGCCACCAGGAATCGTCCCATGTGGTTTTGTTGAGGCCGAAGATGATTATCTCGGTTTTGTTTGAGTTCAGCTTGAGGTGGTTAGTGGTCATCCAGTTGGCGGAGTCGAGGAGAGCAGCGTGTAGGTTGGTTTTGGCGGTGGTGGGGTTGCGGGTGAGGGAGAGGATGAGTTGGGTGTCATCTGCATAGGAGAGGATAGTGATTCCGTGTGCTCAGAGGATGTTGGCTAGGGGATCATGTAGATGTTGAAGAGTGTGGGGCTGAGGGAGGACCCTTGGGGGACTCCGCAGGTGGTCTTGGTAGTGTTGGAGTGGAAGGCAGACTCTCTGTGTCCGGTCGGTGAGGAAGGAGGTGAGCCAGTCTAAGGCTTTGTGACAAATTCCTATGTTGTGGAGGCGTGTGTGGTGGCAGATGGTGTCAAAGGCTGCGGAGAGGTCTAGGAGGATGAGTGCGACAGTCTCGCCTTTGTCGACTTTGGCCCTTATGTTGTCGGTGCATGCAATGAGGGCGGTTTCCGTGCTGTGGTTCTTGCGGAACCCGGATTGTGAGGGGTCAAGAGTGTTGTTTGCTTCGGGGAAGTGGGATAGGCGGGCGTTGACTAATTTCTCTGCAACCTTGGCGGGGAAAGGGAGGAGGGAGATGGGGCGGTAGTTGGAGAGGATCTCCGGGTCGACTTGTGTTTTTTTTTTTTTTTTTTTTTTTTTTTTTTAGGAGAGCGGTGATTTCCGCGTGCTTTCAGGGTTCTGGGTAGGTGGCAGTCGAAAGAGGAGTTGATTATGTTGTAGAGTATGGGGGCGATGGTTGGGCTGGCTTTGCTGTAGATGTGATGTGGGCAGGGGTCGGAGGGGGATCCGCAGTGGATGGAGTTCATGTTTTTTTTCGGTTTATTCGTGTGTGGTGGGGGTCCAGGTGGAGAGTGTGGTGGGGGGTCAAGATTGGGGGTTGGGTGAGTGAGGGGTGTGTGTGTGTGTGTGTGTGGTGGGAGTGTGTGGTATGAAGCTGTTGTGGATGTCCAGGATTTTGTGGAGGAAGTGGTTGGAAAGGGCGAAAGGGTGTGTGTGAGGGGTCTATGTTGCTGGCTTTGGGTTTGGCAAGTTCATTGATGATGGTGAAGAGTTCTTTGCTGTTTGAGAGTTGTTGTCAAGGCGTTTCTTGTAGAGATCTCTTGGCGGTGCGTATGAGTTGGTGATGGGAGCGAATGGTGGCTTTGAAGGTGGAGAAGTTGGTTGTGGAAGGTTCTAGTCGCCATATTTTCTCAGCTTGGCGGCATTTGCGCTTGGAGTCTTGCAGTTCAGGGGTGAACCATGGGGCGTTCTTGATGTTGCGGGTGGCGATGTGTTTTCTGAGGGGGGCTAGTGTGTCTGCGCAGGTGGTGATCCATTTGGAGAGGTTGTGTGCTCCTGTGTTGGGGTCGTTGGCGGGGGGGGGGTTTATGGGCCAATTGGGAGTTTAGTCGTTCTGTGGGGATCTTGTCCCACATGCGGTAGGGTGTGGTGTGTTGATGGTAGTGTGTGGGGGGTTTGGTGAAGGAGAAGTGGACGCAGTGGTGGTCAGTCCAGAGGAGTTCGGTGGTGTGGGTGTAGGCTATGTGTTGGCTTGCGGTGAAAATTGCGTCGAGCATGTGTCCTGGGTGGGTGGGTGCGGTGACCAGTTGTTTGAGTCCGAGGTTGGTGAGATTGTCTATGAGGGAGGTAGAGTTGTGGTCTTGTAGGTTTTCTAAGTAAAAGTTGAAATACCGAGGAGGATGTAGTCTGTGGAGGTGAGGGTGTGCGAGCTGATGGTGTCGCAGAAGGTGGGCCGTGGTCCTGGTGGTCTGTAGATTAGTGTACCTCTGAGGATGGAGTTGTTGTTAGTATGGATTAGGAAGTGCATGTGTTCTGTGTTGTCGATAGTGTCTTGGGAGCTGGTGGTGACTTTGATGGTGTCTATGTCTAGGATGGCGATGCCATCACCTGGCCAGTTGAGGCGGTCTTTGCGTTGGAGTTTGTATCCCTTGGGGGTGGCGATGGCTATGTCTGGTTCTGAGGAGGGGTTGGTCCAGGTTTCCGTGAGGAAGGTGATGTCAGGTGATGGGATGTGATGAGGTCCCAGAGTTCTATGGCATGTTTGTGAAGGGAGCGTGTGTTGAGGAGCAGGCGGTTGTGGTGGGTGGCGTTGGTGTGGTGTGTGAGGGTGTTGTTGCGGGGTGTGAGGGTGTTGTTGCGGGGTGTGTTGTGGGCTGGTGTGCGGCGGGGTTGGTTGGTGGGGGCAGAGCGGGTGAGTCTTGCGTTGGGGGTGTTGTGTTTGTTGAAGGTGGGGTCGCTATGGTTGGTGTGTGGTGTGAGGGATGACGAGCAGGAGAAATGACAGGTGTGGCAGGTGAAGGGGCCATGAGTGTGTGTGGGGCTAGATGGGGTGCATGTGGGGCGGGGGCCTGGGTTGAGAGCGTGGAGAGTGAGGGGAGTAGGTGTGTCTAAGAGGGCCAGGGGGACGGGCGTGGTCTTGGTGCAGACGGGCTTGCCTTCGGTGCGCCTGCGGCGCAACCGTGCCGCAGCTGCCATAAGAGGAGGGGAGGGTGGGAGTGGCAGCGGCGGGGAAAAAAGGCAAACAAGGACGGTGAGGAGGAGGCGGGAGGGGCCACAGCAGCGGCGAAAAACGGAGAGAAAAAACAGAGTGGAGGTGGCGCGGATGGCGGAGCGGGGAGCGACCTGCCTGCAGGTGGCAGTCAAGTCTTTTCACCATTCTCAGTCTATTTTTTCTGAAAATTGTCGTCTGCATGTTGTCTGTATTAAAAGTATTCCTCAACACCTGTTTACTTTAGAAAATGAAGCTTGTGCCTATATTGTCCTTTATTTTGATTGTTTGAAAAAGGTGGACACAAATGAATGTCCTTTGAGACCATTAATACAATTGAAATCCCCTTTTTGCCAGCTGATCCAAACAAATCAGTATTTTAAACAAAAAATCGCTCCTCTGGTAGTTAAGACTAATATTATCCCAAATTCATTAAATATGTTAATTCTGTTGACATGCACACTCACTTGAATTAACACATGTAAGTTGTATGTAACTTTTTTCTTAAGACAGAACTGCCCTACTGTGTAGCTAATGTGCCAACTGTAATGGCTGCATCTGAGACCTTTTTGCCAGTAGTCACTGGAAATTGAACAGTTACTTTATAAGTAATTGTCCCCATCAAACAATGTGTGTGCCAATAATCGTATCACCATTGTTTGATGGAGCATGGTTACAAAAACATTGTTTTTCGTTATCAGATTATCATGCTCAAATTGGACAGGTAATTCATAGTTAATCTTGACTTCATTGTGCAATTATAAGGCCACTATTGCCTTCACTCAACCCCAAATGCAAGTAGATTGCTGTGACCCGGTCTGTATCTTACTCGGGGGGGGGGGGGGGGTTGATGGGGGAGAAGGTGTTTTGTTGAATACAAGATCGAAGGGGAGCAGTAGCCGAGTGGAAGGTGTTCAGGGTAGTTTCATTCATTGTGTCCGGTACCTGGCATTCTTTAATCCCCCGGCCGCCTCCCAGGAGGGCACCACCCCTGCCCGCACCAGCCCTAATCCCGGGCCCCGCATTGTCCTCAGGACTCTTCAAAACAAAAGGGGCTTTACGCGCAAATTGAAAAATACTTCTACAATTGTCACCGCGAGTAATCTGTGAGAAGCAACAGACAAGATGGATCTTTGAATCTGGCTGTATGCCGGTATAAGGAGCCCAGTGTGACCAGAAGTTGAAGTCATAGAACCACTTCTTCTGTACTCCCTCTGTAAGGGAACGCGTCAGCACTATCATCTGATTTGACTCAGATGGGAAAGACGAGAATTTAGAAGAACTGTGATATCAGTCACTGAATATTAAAAAGGAATTGCCCTGATGAAGGCGGTTCTACAAACCGGAGTTTTTCCTCCGAAACGCGCATAGGCTTAGTTCCTACAGTTTTTTCAAATGGAATATGAAATTCTAGGGTCCAAGTAGTTTTTCTCCTATGTATTCGGTGGAGTCGTGATCCTGTTCTAAATTTTCATATGTTACAATTGTGAACGTTATTAAGGCTCTAAAGTAGTGCCATAAAGAAAGTATATATCCAATTTGTATTTTGTTGTATTTTGTACAGTTTGGACTTTCTGTTTCTCATGTTATGTTTCTATTATCTTTTGTGTTTTGTATTGTATAACTTTGTCTCTGTCTAACTATTATATATCAGTATGTGTGTGTCTTTCCCTTTGAAGATGTAAATATTTATATATTATATTTGGACTATTATTGTTTTGTTGTTGTACATGCATATGAAATAAATATCATTTTTTGTATTATATTTATCTTGACGGTTTTTGTTGTTTTATATTGTAAACAACAGTGTATATTAGCTGTAGCTCGTTTTCTTTCTTGTGTTCAAGTATTTCCCTGGATGGGCTACACATTATACCAGGGACCCTCGATAGTTTTCTCTCCTAGTTTCATTCATTGCCCCTCTATTTTTGTGGTGATTAAAATTAATATACAAAAAACTTGGACACTTGTTTAAGATTTGGTAGTGTGCTAGAAATGTGAACTCCTCCCATCCTTTTGAAAAGTTTCAGGTCTTGTCAGTGATGGAATTTACCAAATATCTCTATTGCTCTTCTGTTTTTTTTAGAAATAAATGTGGTGTGCCAGGTTAGAGAGATTCCTATTGTATAACAGTGTGGGGTGACCAAACAGTATCCCGAAGGACCTGGGTAGCGAATAATATGTAACAATAATGGTTCAATCGTGAAAAGTTAAAAGGTCAAGTACGAATAAAATAAACTTATCCCCAAAACATTTCTTTCTAAAAACCACCCTTAAACTGAAAGGGATGGGAATGGATAATCTTTCTAGAAACATGGGAGAGATTCTTCATATCATCAACTTCTATCAATGCACACAAAAGGACACGTATTGAATATAACAATTTTTTGTAGATCTTGAAAAAACACCAAAATAGGCACTTTATATACATACATGGTTGCTCCAAAGAAACACTTGAAGGGGTGCTTAAAAAAAAAAAGTTCATGTGCAAAAAGTTTTAAAGAAGGAAAAGTAAGTCTATCACAAAGATCATATTATTCACAGCTAAGCCTGTTCATATGTACTTATTTGTCCTACATAAGTATTGTCTCATCAAAACATAGGTAATTGGATTGTTATTTGTTTATATAAAAGGGGCCACTATGAATAATACAGTCTAAGAAGAATGTCGAGTTTCGAAAGGGTAGAAAGTGAATGTAAGAGAGCCAAAGAAAGACAAAAAATCGTGTCATCAGGACTGGATAGTCATTTTTGAATGGGGAGCAACCTGGACATACACATATATCCAATGCAAAGACAGTCAAATTACTTGTGTACTTAAAGAGGGCCGCCTAGCTCATACATGGAAGTGGAGTAAATCCTTACAACCCATTAGAAACCATGGCCTTGTTATGTACAAAGGGACCAGTGGGAAAACTTGCTTGATTGAAGATGGCAGGAATTTATCCTTAAAAATGCTAAAGGAGGCCTTCTTTTTGCTTAAGTTGATCTGTCGCTCAGGCTGCATTCCAGTCCATCATTTTTCTTCTACTATGCTGACCTAGATTAAGACCTGCCATTTTAGAATTCGTACTGCTGGACTCCACCGTGTATGGTCTCTGAAAACAGAGCATGCAGAGGTGGTGAGCAATTGTGACCTCAAATGTGTGGGTCATTACATGAGACATTAAAAGGCAGGGTGCTGTGCCTTCTCCTGAAGCCACATCAGGATGTGCAGTGGTTGATGGCTTTAACACAGTTGTATATGCAGCAACACTGGGGTTGTGGACTGGAGGAGTTTCTCATTGATAGTGATGGTCCTACCTAACTCCAAAGGGAAACGGTACTTCAGAGACCCACAACAAAATCCCAGAAGTCTGACAGACCCTTAGGACAGAGTGCGCCAAGAGTCTGCTGTCACACATAGAAGAAAAAATGAGAAGGCACATTGAAGAGGTGCGGAGATGACCCGTGACCTGAAACAGGACCCAGGTGAACAACAAGGTGGAGGATTGACTGACAAAACTTGTTTCAAGAAGAGTCTTTCTACTAACTCTAAACAATACTTTTTGAGCACGGGCAGTTTGTGCTTTGACAGAGACAGAAATGCCTCTGTACCCCCTTGCCGAGTTTTGGTCATTGGGTGCCTCAAATATTAGAATTACATCTTTGTCCTCCAACTCTTGTGTTTCCAGTGCACCATTAAGTGTTGAAACTGAGGAGGTGATCGCTAGCTGGTTTTAGATTAGATTTGCGAGTAGGGCAACAAAGCTGCTACAGTCATTACTGATGTACATAATGCTGATTGTTACCTTCACTATGTAGCAGGCCGAATCTACAGCTTTGAAGGCTATGCGGATAGATACATTGATATACAGTATATTAGCTGCATTTGAACCATCATTTGATTGCCTTAATCAACGGTTGGCCCTAATAGAAGCGAAAGTTGATCTCTGTACTGATATAACACCATGTAGGGTCCCACCTACTGTACAGGTACAGTCTGGGCCTTCATGGCATTCGCCTAGAACTATAAAGTCTGCTGATGATCCTGTACCAAAAACAAATGTCTTCATTCTAATTTTGTGCTGCTTGCCGAATCGACCTCAATTTCCATTATTAGCAAGATGGGTAGTAATTACAAGCCTGTTACAGTAAACTTACCCTCCACTGCAAGTCCCTTTGTTTTCGTTTTAACAAATGTCTCCTCCCTAGATTGAGAGCAGTCTTTTTCACCAATTTGAGAAATAAAACTCTTCATTGATTACAGAAACTGGTGTGGTCCATCATTTCAAAGATAACATTCCTTTTGTCAGAAGGGTTGAATTGATTGGAGGATCTGCTAAACCTTGCAACTGTGATAATTAACTTTCGTAATCCCAATATGGTGTACAGGTTATTTTAGGCCCTGGACAATGTTGATCAATCTAGTAGTATTAAAACGGCAGATCCATTAGGACTGTTTTTATTTGGTTTTTATTTAATGTAAACCCACTGATTTTACAAAGCAGCTGTTGACCTGGGCAGTTCCTTCTGTGACAAGACCGGCATTAACAATTGCTATTTTTGACCCCTCTTTTCCCTTTGAGAGGTGTAGATTCTACTGACTAGCTTGCCAGCATTAGTAGATCTACATCGATCATTGCTCTAGATGCTTTGTGTCCAAGTAATCTTACTTGTACATAAACCCCTGTGTGGGTACGTTTTTCTATTGTGATTAAAATTAACTCTTTTAAAAACTCTAGCATCACTGATGACCTTCGAGATATGGCTCAAACTAATGTGTATAAAACGATTTATTTTGACGTGTCTCAATTTCTTGTTTCAAATAATTAAAAAAAATAAAAATAAAAAAAAAAGGATTCTTGGGCACTTAACATCCAAAACTAACTGATCTGTTGTGGTTAGACTTCATTAAATAATTTCATTGTTTTTGTTCCAGAAACTTGGAGAATTATTCCTCTTTATTTAGTGTTGTTAATGACGTCTGTGATAAATAGGGATCCGCCGTTTCTAAATATATATTAGGAAGAAACTTATTGGATGCCAAGGTCTCGTAAGTAATACAATCATGCAGAATTCTACTTTTACTGGCTGGGCAATCGATCCATTATAGATTATACTTTTATCTCCAGTGATTTAGTGCCTATATTTGTTGGCTATCATGTGAAATCATTGACTTATATTGACCATAATCCATTACTTGTATTCCTAAACTACCTAGTATTATGACACATGAATTATCCCTGGTTTGGAGGGAGCTGGAAACTGTAGAAGGTGGTCGTAGACCTAAGTTGGACTAGATTAACCCACTATTCATTTAAAATACAAATATATCTATCTATCTAAGGGGGTGTGGCCTAACCGCCGACCAAGATGTCCGTGTGGCAGTGAAGCTCCCAGGACACCACTTATCATTTCGCCATAACCCTTTGCCTTGACGCGATTTCTGCAAACTGCAGGCTTTCACAACAGTGAATGGACCTTGCTATGCTAGGGAAGCTGCGATCTGTGAACTGACTGTCGTTGGAGGCCCCACGGCGACAGGGGCCGTGGGTGAGCCTGAGAACGGGGTCGCTGTGCAATAGTTAGCTCTTCCCATGACTGCCATATTTTATTTCCCCCGGTGGAGCGGTCGCCACTGCTCAACAGTCGTCGTTGTGGCTGGGACCCCGGTGCTGGGGCCTGTGCTGTCCGCGTACTGGATCGGCCGCGCACCCCTTGGGCGTGTGGTGATCGCAGAATCTATTGCACTCCCTGTCTCACCTGGCCTGCGGCTGGCGCGCAGACTCATTGGATCTGGCAGGGCTGCGGGCTAAATTGCCAGTCTGCTCCCCGAGCACCTGAGGAGAAGAGAGTACTGGTGAGTGATCGAAGACCTGTACTCTCAAAGATTAGTGTTGAATTACCCTTCAGTTATGTGATCCTCGGGTCAAATTACTTACACTGGAGCTCTGCCGCCCTAACTGAACCTTTGGGTCAACCCAAAAACTTAGTGCAATGCCCCAAGTGACAAGATATTCACATCTGCGTCCTTGGTGTGAGGCATGTCGCCCCTCAGTAGTTACTGACAGCGACCTGCTACACATTGCTCACCCTGTGGTCTCCCTCCACCACCGGGTGACCTGACTGCCTATTCCAAGCTCTTTTATGCCTTTCAGCCTTTTTGTCAGGCCTATTCCATGATGGGGCGCAGGGACCCTAAACAGCGCCAACTATCCTTTGACCCAACCAGACCACCGCAGTGCCAGGGAGTGGTGGGGCCGCCCAGCTTAGCCCCAACTGATCAAGCCTGCTCAGCCCCTCACCCTCACACCCCGGATAGGACTGCAGGGTTAATGGTTGAAATGAAGGCGGGCTTCAAGGCCATAGATGCGTGTTTCAGTGCCCTCACTGCGTGATTGGATTGATGCATGAGTGTTTAGATGAGCATTCTACCAGACTGGGCGCCTCTGAGCAGCGAATATCTGATATGGAGGACTGCACTACGTTTCTTCCAAAGCGTATGGAGACAGTCGAGCACCTGCTAAAGACCGTAGTTGCAAAGAATGAGGACCTCGAGGGCCACTCACGGCATAATCTCCATATTGCAGAAATGGTTGAATCCACGAATACTGGTCCCATGAGTCTATATATCGAGCAACTACTTATTGAAATGTTTGGCAGAGACTCATTCACCAATACCTTTTGGAGTAGAAAGGGCACATAGATCATTGGGACCTCAAAACTGTTTCTGGGGCACCTCCGCACCCAATTATTGTCCACCTACATAACTACCGCGATCGTGACATTGCTCTTTGCCAGGTCCAGGATAAGGCTTCTCTACAGTTTCAAGGAATGACTTTGTCACTATATCCAGATTTCATTCCTATGGCCCAGGAGGCCTGGCCCAAAGATGCTGATGTTGAAACCCTACTTTAGCGCACTGGTGAGCGCTGCGGCATGCTCTAGCCTGCATGTTTGCGCATCAAACTGAACAGTAAGCAACACATTTTCAATTCTTCAGCGGAGGCCACACTCTTCTGCAAACAACAGAAATTTGATCGCTCACCAACCGGATGTCATCCCTTGGCAGACGCTCCGCACTGCTCTTGTGGTGCCTCTTGCAGCTCCTCGCCAGGGTAAGACTGACTGCTCGGTCTATTCATGGCACTCAACTGCTGTCATACTACATCTCCAGGCTGCTACAGACCTAGATCTGCTGGCAACTAACGACTTAATCTATGATGTAACTTGACATCTCTTTATTATTATTTTTTTGTACAGGCGATGTTGCACCTACTACCCTTCTATATCCATTGCTCGTTGGGAAAACTGATTGTCCCCCATACGGAGTGTTGCTAACTCCCTCTAGGTGTACTCTGTGCTTTATTGAGGGATTTTGCTCTTCTTTGTAAAAGTTTCTAAGGGGCCTGTGGATTTCACCAGAAATGTTCGGTTCTGGTGTGGGAGTGGGGGGAGGGCACTTGTTTATTCTTCTGAAATTGTTGTTTTGTTAGATCCACTGTTAACTTGCTGCACAGCATTGCACGAAACCTATACTATTCAGTCACTGATGGCAAGCCACTACAACCAAAAGGCAACTTTACATGGGCGACTCCGCACTTAACTTCTCATGTGCTACTTGAAACATTAGAGGGCTGAACAACCCTAGGAAGGGTAAACAGGTCCTTGTTTGAATAGACATGGCATTAATATTGCCTTCTTACAAGAAACTCATTTGTCCCCCTCCACTTTCCCTATGAATTAGGGAGGGAATTGCTTTTTCACCCACTACAGTTCCTACTCTTGAGAGGTGTGCATACTAGTCCACAAGAGCCTAACTTTTATATACTGCAACACCCTACCTGACCCAGAAGGCCACTACCTCATAGTATGAGGTGCCTTGACCGGCATCCCTGTCCTTCTTGTGAAGTTATACGTGCCCAACACAGACTCCCAAGACTAGTTGGTGCAGATGGAACGTTTTCATCTTGAACATATTTTTACTTGGCGGGGACTTCAACCTTACCTGTCTCCCGCACCTCGACATTACCAGATGCCCAGGGGGTAACTAAGCCCCACTCCCTTCAATCGCTACAAACTGCTTGAGACTTTTCAGCTTGTAGATGCCTGGCGCATCCACCATCCTAGGGAAACCACTTATATGTTTTACTCTAGCCCTTACAGTTGGTGTCACATACCAGTTGTAAATCCGGGACCAAACGTTGTATCTCTTTGGCTGACGGACATCTCACGCCTTCGCTGCATGCTGTCAGATCTCTCCCTGGTGATAGCTACACTGCACATCCTGTCTCAGACTACACAGCCATACTCCTGGCACTTTCCTACAAATGCATTACATGATACAGTGTCCCACTCTGACATCCGTGATGCTATCTCTGAATACTTTGCTTTAAATGTGGGCCCTGTACAGCAGCACACCACACTATGGTACGCCTTCAAAGCTTACTTTTGAGAGAGATACATTGCTAAACATGCTGGGGTGATCCGCTCCATTGGGATGTAACTAGCCAAACTTGAGAACAAGTTACAAATGCTGGATCAACAAGCCATCTCGGCCTCAACCCCCTGTTTCCTCATACTGAGAGCCTCCCTGCTGCAGGAAGTCCATGAGGCTGCTGATCACGAGGTACTATATCTGGGTAAATATGCCGCTGCAAGACGATGTGGAGAGGGCGAGCATCTGGGCTTCACACTTGCTGCCTGTTTTGCCCTTCTTGTCAGTTCTCCTATTTCACCACCCTCCAAATTGCCGATGGTGAGATGACTGCAGACACCCCTACTATCTTATTGACTTTCACCACTTACTACTGCTCCTTATATATGGCATGCACTGACGTGGCTGCCACAGACCCTGCAGACAATTTGGTGGAGATAGTCATGGTATGGCTGGAGAATGGCCAACAGCAGTTTCTGCTCTCCGCCATTACTGCGGAAGTGGTGGCCCAGACTATTGATTCTCTTGGTGGCACCAAGGCCCCGGAATCTGATGGACTGACAGGAGCCTTTTCTAAGGCGTACAAAGTACTCATGATATCTCATTTACTTGACGTCTTCACTGAATCACTAGACCAGGCACTCTCCTACCCAGTATGCACGAGGCAGTAATTGTGCTGCTTCTCAAACCTGGGAAGTCCCACCCCCTTATTGCACCTCATATCAGCCACTTTCATTTCTAAATCATAATATCCTAGCAAAAGTCCTTGCCACTCGGCTGTCCTTATTGATGGATAAAGTTATTTCTCCCATGCAATCAGGTTTTGTTCCCCACTGCTCGCCCTCTTTCAATCTGCGCTCGGTGGTTGCTGTCCTCAATCAAGTTACCCCAGAACTCCCGGAGGCCAACCTCCCACTGGACGCCAAAAAGGCATTTGACTCCCTTGAATGTTCTTTTCTGTTTGCCATACTCCTTAAATTAGGTATGCCTCAGGGATTCAATGGCCTTATAGCATTGCAGTACAAATCTTCCACAACCCTAATACGGGTAAATGGGACAGTTTCAGATCTGATTTCTGTAACCTGTGGCACTCGCCAGGGATGCCCACAACTCCACCCCCCCCCTTTTTTTTTTATTTTTTATTTAATTTATACTTTGTATGGATCCCCTGGTACGCCATCTCCAGGAATGTCATCTACACCAGGGACTCCAGTTCCGTCATAGTCCTGTACTCTCTTCCCTCCATGGGGATGACATCCTGTTATTTGTCCACAAACCTGACACCAATCTTGTCCTGCTGATTGAGGAAGTGATACGAATGAGAGTTTTTTTCCGGCTTAACCATTAATTGGAACAAGACAGAATTACTCCCTCCTACAGATAGCACAGTTTCCTGTCAATTGCCATACCCTTTAATTTGGAGAGGAGACTCCACTAAATATCTCGGTAAACATCTCCATAGGAGCTGCACCGAAGTTGTCAGGCACAACTACTGCCCAGCCATTGATGAACTGACTGCACATATTGAGTGATGGATCGCTTTTGCCCCTGTCACTTGCCAAGTGCGTTGCCATAATCCAGATGGTGATACTCCCCCCGATTCCTATATTTATTTTTAAATATTCCCATCGCTCTCACAAAGCATTTTTTTTCGACACTTTGCATGGCCTTCTTACGTGATTGGTCTGGGTGTGCTGGTCTACACCAACACTCCCTTTTGAGAAGTGAGGCTTTGAAGTCCTGGACTTCTATCTTTACTATTTGGTTGCCCAGATACATTATGCGTTTTATTGGTATCATCCTGATAATCGGGTCCAATTCCTTAAGCCAGAGGGATCTCAGAACTCTTTTACCCCTCTTGTTGCCTCTAGGCCTGCCTAGGGATGCAGCTGAAATACAGACACTTCTCTTAACCTGTTGGGCATGGATTGAATTGCTCTGTTACTTGGGTTATGAGACACTTTATGCGCCGCCTCTTCCCCTGCCCAACAACCCATGGCTTCCACTTATGTGCGAGAGGCTGACCCAACGTACCTGTGCTTTCCTTCACCCACACAGAATCGGGGGCTTGTTTGTAGACTCCACGTTCTGTTCTATTACATTCCGCAATGAAGGATATCAAGACTCTAATACAAATAGATTGATCCTACATAGACGGCATATTACATTACACACAGCATTATCTGCATTCCCTACAGAACCTAAGGATTTTCCGCCTTTGTCTTCAGTTATCATGACCCCCCTGATGGTGCACATTTAACTTCACATCTATACCATTCTTCCTTCTCACTTAGGCCTAGTGGACCAGAAAAGTCACGGGCAGGCTGGGAGGGGGATCTGGGGCATTCCCTACCGGATATGATTTGGTATTTTTGCTGCATGCAGATCAAACTGGTATCCAATAACTACTGCAATAAAATACCCCAATGTAAGTTCTTACATGGAACATACACCACCCCAGGCCCTCTTTTTAATTTTGACCCTACACGCTCCCATTGCTCCCCAAATGCGGGGCAGAATATGCAGATTTCCTAAATTTTGGCCTGGCCCTGTCCTATTATTTCGGCATATTAGGGAGACATATGCTTTAATTTGTCCTGTATGATAGACCAGGAGGGTGCCCCGATCATCTCCAGGCATTATTGGACTATAACAAACCGTTTCCGAACTCTGATCGGCATTATACTGCTATAACTCTGCTACTGGCAAAGCAACAGATTGCACTACACTGGGGCAGCAGGGCTCGCCCTACAGAGGCAACCAGGATATGGGATCTCACTCACCGCAACACCACCAGTGAACTCTATGCCTCTCTGCAACTTCTCGCCCAAAAGACAATTGGCAGCCTCTAAGGACCTACCTACAGTCTGACACCGGTCTCCCCTACAGCTGGCAATGAACATGCTTCCTCTTTAGACCCAAATCTTCAGTTATCCACCGCTTTCCCTTAGGACCTCATGATTGTCCTGAGTGCTGTGTTGCACCCCGGTTTCTCATGGCATTACCTCTGGATTGTATTACTATGACTTATAGTTGTGATACTGTACATGTTATTTACCAACGTTGTGCCTTGCATATTTCCCTTGTACTTTCTTTACTTTGTTTTTTCATTTTTTTTACCCCTCCCTTTACTATATTTCAAAACCTGAAACAAAGTTTATATAAAAAACTAATCAGAAAAAATGTTTTTTTTTTTTTTTTTTTCAGAATATATTGATTTTTATCTGAGCATTCCGGTGCTTTAGTCTTTCAAAAGGATAATTAATTCCACCAGCACTTTATTTATTAAATAAGCTTGTTCTGCCAAGTGTAACAGTGAAAGGTGGTTTAATAATCCCACTCAAAAATTAATAGGAATTTGACAAAGGCTCTTTCAAGGATATCAAGTGTTAAAGATGAAATGGCAGCCTGTAGATCTGTCGGAGCATAGAAACCTGAGTTAAGAGAAGGCCTAGAACAATGTAATTTTACCTTGCCAGTTGCAAAATGGGGGACGCTTCTGGAAATGTATTAATTCTAATTTCTTTAGTCCAAATTATACTACTGCATTAGAGCTCTGTTATGCCAGAAGACTGGATTAAGCAAGCATTTCTTCAGCATATATGACGAGGTCCTATTTCCCCACATCAGAAGGCCAGGGTCTGCATACTAGCATGAAAATTATTTTTTGTCACCTAGAAGTCAGAGAAGCAGTTCTAAACAACCATGCCATAAAAGCTCCTGCTCAGACAATGCCCCAAATGAACCTTTTCAAAAGCAACATCAAGCTCTGGGCTCCAGTTGTCACTAAGATCGTGATTGTGGCTAGTGAGTCAAGTATCCCAGAGACTTGGACCCAATCAACTAGAGTGCCTGTATATAGGAAAGGTAGTAGAGGGGACCCATGTTGCTATCGCCCCCTCTCATTGATAGACTGTAGTAAAACTCTTAGGCAGTAATATCATACAAAACACGTCATGAGTTGGTTGGAGGAGAAAAGAGTCTTCGGAAGCAAATTACAGTTTTATGTTCTGGTTTGGGCACCATAAGCAGTGTCTTAATTTACATCTTTTAATTGAGAAGTTTACTATTGTACAAAAGGCTCTATGAGCAATGTTACAATGCTCAAGAAGAAATAAAAAAATGTCTGAGATAACATTTAAAGGTGCAGTAGGCTCTAACGCTGTATGGAGGCGCAGCTGGACTGAGGGAGTGGGAGAGATCTTGCTGAGAACAAGGCTACGAGGGATGCCAGGTAAGAGATTCACCAAGATGTGAACTAAGAGTTGCGACTAGATATTTGGAAATTAGCTGGAAGCAACTGAAACTTAGGATGCCTAAGCCAGTGTAAGTTTCAACAAAAGAACAAACCCCACAATTGCATATAAGCCTCTCAAACACAAGAAGGCTCTCTAGATTAAGAAATTCTAAAACTTCACCTCAGCTGGCCAAGGGGTGAGGGTGCAGGATAATAATGGCTAACGATATAAACAGGCCCTAAAAATTACAGATGAGCCAGATAGACAAGACCCAAGCATGGATGATATTAGTCACTGAAGCCACTCAGAGCAGACAGCTTCAAGAGTAGAGCTGGGTTCAAGCAAACCTGGAGGGCTATGCAAGCAATGAGACTTGAGTATTACCCCCACACAGGCAAAACCCACAGTGAACTTGGCAACTGACAAAACAGTCCTGCATTTTCATGGAAGAAGTCTCCATTACCAAGCAGTGGCTGTGAATAGTATACAAGGGTATTAGCTGGCATGTAGAAAATAGGCAAAGATTTTACTAACAACATTGATTTTTAGGAGAGGCAGATGGGTAATGTTGAGGCAATTTATGAATTCCTGGCAAGAAACCTTTAAGGGTGAATAGTAACAAAGACTGTTTAGAATGAGAAAGGTAAATTCTTAGTAAAATCATGTAACATAAAAATTCCCTTTTTTCTTGTGTTTTTTAAATATTTTTTATATATATATATATATATATATATATATATATATAAAGGAAAGGCTGATGGCAAGGTTGGAGAAAATCCCCCCCCCCAAAGGACTATTGTATAGCAGAATATTGTTACTTTTTTTTTACTAGGAGCTCGAAGTAGTTAAGCCTTGGGTGGGTTTGGGTTGATACAGGTGAGTCAAGTTAGCTATGTATCCCAACATTCTACTTTTTAGGTGTGAAAGGCAAACCTATACACAGCATAAAGGAGACCTTCCTGGCATAACTAGTCAATACCTTTTAAGAAAGAGGATGTAGAAACTATGCCAAACATAAGAATCACAAACAGTAAGGGTAGTCAGTGCCATAATTGTGTCTGCTATCCCAACTTTGAGCTCTCCAACCAAAGGAATCTTGAATGCTCTGCGAAGTAGACTACTTAGAAAGAGGCAACCTTTACTCCGGTATTTTAAGAAATTGGATTATTCGTTGGGCGTGATAACCCTTCTCAAGCACCAACCCTAATCCTTGTTGGTGTGAACCACAAAAGTAACTAAATTAAACTGTGCTTAACCCTATGGTAGCTTGGCACAAAAGCAGTCGGGCTTACCTAAGAGGCAATGTGTAAAGTAGTTATGCAGTGCTAAAAAAGTAATAAACTGAAAACACAACACAAGGCAGATACCACACCAATTTAGAAAAATAGGGTAAAGGTTAATAAATAAAATGATACCAGAAGAACAAAATTCTAATCAACCAGAGATATGCAGTTTCTAAGTTTTCGGTCATTAAAGATAAAAGCAGAAAGCGATACCCGCAGGAATCTGATTGTGTTAGACGGAGGGAAGTCACAAGTTCAGGCTGACCGCAATGGAGCTTGGGCAGGATCCAGGGACCAGGTTTCTCCTTCATTTTTCTCCTCTCTGTGCCACTCTCATTTCCTGTCTTGCTACTTGTGCCCCTTCTCCACTACTTTCCAGCCTGTATGTACCACTTTTCACATTTCTCTCTCTCCCTGTTTGTACCTTTCTCTTCCATTGTAGCCTCTTGGTGCCACTCTCCTCTCACCTCTTTGTGCCTCCCCCCCTTTATTCTTTTCTATCTCAATACTTAGGCCTCGTCCCTCATGTTTTTCAGCCTCCCTGTATAATTTTTCACATTTCTTTTCCTCTTACTTTTTGGTGTTCCCTACTTCTTAGCCTCTTTGTGCCACTTTCCCATCATTTGTACCTCTTTCCGCTGTTTTTCCTCTGTCTTTTTGTGCTGCTCCCTCACCTGCTCTTTCAGCCTTTTTTTTTTTTTGCTGATCCCACTGCTGCACCCGTTTCTGCCTCGTGCCTCTTCCGCCTCCCCCAACGCCTTACCTGCTTGTCTTCTTCCTGTCTCTTTTTCCTGTGCCTGCTAGCTCCACTCCTGTGCTTCTCCCCACTCCCAGGACCTTTCTAATAGTAGCTGAAGCACATCCTCATTGAGAAGGTGCTTAGGTTTGCCCTCCACTTACTTTGGCCAGTCCTCTAAAAAGCCACGGTCTTTCCTGGCCCAGCTCCTGCACCTGAAGTGTCCCCTTCTCTCTGGTCTCTCTCCTCCTCAGCAACATCATGCCGGACCACCACTTCCTCCCAGAAACCTGGCTCCACTGTGTGTTGGCACCTGACAGCACTGTAGCTATTCCACTGGGCTACAAGATTGCACGGCATGAATTCTCACAAACCAGGAGGGGGACTCGCAATCATCCACAAGGACACCATCAAATGCACCCTGTCCACGTGTATCAACACTCCCTCATGGAACACAAGCACTTCAGTCTGCAAATGGACAACAGCTGAACCATGAAAGGAACTCTCTCAAATCGAAAACCAGGACCACAAACCAACTTCAGCAACCCCATCACAGACTTCATTGCTCCCTTCACCATCAACTCCAAAGACATCACACTACTCAGCAACCTCAACTTCCACTATGAGGCCCCAACTGACCTCTGCTCCTTGAAAGCCTGAACACAATTTGACTCACCCACCAGTCCCTACACACATTGCAGGATATACTCTGGATACAATTTTGCTGCCAGGGAAAGGATCGCATACTACTCTGCTTTAGTGAGCACATGGACCAACCACTCCATCATACACTTCCATATCACCACAAGTAAATGCACCCACCAGCTTCAAATTGCCCAGCCAGAACCTGGAAAAAAAATTAACACAGGCTGGCTGGCTCAACACCATCAAAACAGACCAACCCAACACCACTAACAACCTCGGAAAGGACATCACCAACTTCAATGAATAGATCAAGACCTGTGCTGAGCCTTGTGCCCATCAAAAGCACCTGACAAGAATCAACAAACAGGCCAGCCGGTATACAGATTGCCTCCGGGACTCTAAATGCATTTCAAGCAGCTAAAAAAAGAAAATGCATATACAGCCATGATGCTGATGTCAGAGCCACATATGGGGCTGCTACCATCAACTCCTGGGAGCCACTAAAACGAGGACACTTAAACACATAGAGGTGAGATCCAACAGCTGCAATGGGATCTTCTCGATCATCCCAGAAACTCTGCAACAACGTATCAAACTTCTTCCACAGCAAAATAGAAAGGATCTACAGCAACTTAGAGCAACACTGGGACTCCAAAGATCTCATCACCAACCTGACCACTACCAACAGAGAAAAACACCTTTACTGTATGGCAAACACTTGCTGAAGAAGATACCACAGCTACAACATGGGAGGGCCACCAATCTGCAACAGATGCAGCCACATCATCAAAACCTCCATCAAATCTGCCTTCCCAAAAGACTGAAAAACATGCAGCAGTCAGTGCTCTCTTCAAAAGCCATTGGCTGGCCCCAGGAAGCTGAGCAATTTCCATCTATCTCTCTGCTCACATACCCAGCCAAAGTGATGGAGCAGGTGATCAACAAACAACTCACCAAACCACCTCAACCTCCACAACCTAATGGATAACACCCAGTCAGGATTCTGGAGTAGCCACAGCACAAACACAGCACACATCGCATCCTCACCATACTGGACTGTAGAGAAACTGCACCACTAATCCTACTCTACCATCCACTGCCTTCAATACAGTCTCCCACCATACGCTCATCAGATGACTGCACAATAGAGGCATCAGCGGACCGGGCCTCAACTGGATAAGCTCCTTCCTCACAGGAAGAACACAGTGAGTTAGACTACCACCCTACACATGGGAATCCAAGAATATGATCTGTGGGGTCACCCTGGGTTCATTGCTTAACCGAGCCCTGTTCAAATTCCATATGGCACTGCTCACGAACATCATCAGATCACAAGGCATCTCCATTATCTTCTACACCGATGACACCCAGCTCATCCTTCCTGTGACCCACAAGTCCACCAGAACCGACTTCAGCTGCATGAGCAACATGACAGACTGAATGAGATCTAACAGCCTGAAACTCAACTCTGACAAGACAGAAGTGATGATCTTCAAGAACTCTCTCTGGGCCTCCACCTGGTGGCAATCGGAGCTCAGACCCACACAAACCAACCACACCAGAAACATGTGAATCATTCTGGATGACAAGTTCAACATCACAGCCCAAGTCAACGCAGTCAACTTCTCCTGCTTCCATATTCTTGCATGCTCTGCCCAATATTCAAATGGATATTCCGCTGCACTAGACCTGTCACGCAAGCTCGCATCACAAGCAGTTAAACTACAGCAGCACACACACACATCTCCAACCATCTCCCCTGACTCTAGACCATTTAAAACGCTGCAGTGAGGCTCATCCTTGATCTTGCACAACACACCTGTATCTCTCCACACATCAGAGTTCGACTGGCTCCCCATCCACAAATGCAGCCAATCCAAACTCCTCACATATGCATACAAGGCACTACACAACAGATCAATATGCCTGAACAACTGCCTTAAGTTTCACCAACCTACCAGACACTTACGCTGTGCTTCACTCGTACACACACCACCGCATCCACAAAAGCAGAACAGGAGGTTGAGCATTCTCCTTTGTCTCACCTGGAAATACCTCCCTCACACATCAGGGCCTCCTCCTCACTTCTTGAATCCTGCAAGAATCTGAAGACTTGGCTCTTGAATAAGTCTGCTGGGCAAACACCCAACACTTTCTTACACCTGCAGCCTGCTCCAGCACATGGATAGCCTCACTGGTGATTAGTTACACCATATAAATCCACATAACCAAATTATTAGTGAAGTGGGTCGCAAAGAAGAGGAAAAACCTTATTTTGTTTTTATGGAGAAAACAAAAAATCAAAGTGAAGGCAGATCCTGAGGCACATTATGTCATGGCCCTTCTTTCAAGAATGCACGAAAAACGCTGGGCTGTGTTTCAAGAATACACGTTAAATGTGATTTTTTCAAAATTGGTGGTAAAAGGGAATTATCCCATTGAAGTCCTAATTTATTGTGTGCTCAAATTAAGTTTTGAGGGTGCATATCCACAAACCAAATATATGGGACACATGGTGGCTCTTTGGTGCGATGGATGTAACCATGGGATTTACACATTTGCTTTGATCCCAGTCATCCTAACAACAGGTTCTCAAGAAAGATGATCAAGAGGTAAATAAAGTCTCAATAGTGGGTTGGGCTTGGAGGTTCCCAAGGTTGTTCTCAAACAAATTGGGTCTCCATAAAGGGTTTTTGATAAGAAATATTTGAAAAATGGCTCAATATCGATTGCACACTACATCAGACACATACCCATGGTGATGTGGGAGCACTCACATAAACGTGTAAGATTGTGCAAGGAAGATCTTAAAGAAGCTTCAAAGGGTAAGCCTCCTAAAGAGACTAGTGGGGACCTAAGACTTTGTGTGGCTATGCAAGCCCTTCGTGCTGCTTTTCAGGTGCACAGAACCCTTTCCGAACAGTGGGGCGAGGTGGGTGACTATAGGAGAAGACAAGATGTTCTCCACTTTAGATCTGCCATCAGCATAATCACCAGATCTCTCTCAATCCTGAATCCGGCCCACTGCCCTTATTTGTCACTTCAGAAGGGTCTTACAGGCACAGATGAATGCTATTCAGACAGACTTCAATCACTAAGGTTTTCCAATGTGCTGTCCATCAGTTATTCAAGAGTATTTCAAAAGTGACCTACTTCCAAGACAAAATATTGGTTTTTGGCCAGTAAGGATTATTATGACTCCACCTTAACACAAGTCTTGGAGCTTTGAGACAGGGTGGCTTGACCTATTTAAAAAAAAAAAAAAAAAAAGTGCAAGACTGAGGTTCATACTTTACAACATCTTGGAAGAAGTGGGCTTGATAGTAAGGCGTGTCACCCAATCTTAAGTTTGTAAAAGCTACAGAAGGAGCTCCGTCAACTGAGAATAAAGATCAGCTTTGCTTTTTCATTCCATTGGTGGAGTGCTACACATTCCTTATACCAAATTTCTCTGACAAAATGTCAACATGGGGAATATCATGGAAAACAAGCATTTATAATGCAATGGGACTCGCATTTGTTCGATTTAGAGCTACCAGCGTTGTAAACTCCTAACCGACTTTTTTCTTGCCACATAAATTTAAAATGAAAAGTAAAACGGTTTCACAAAGCAAGCCCTCGGCTGCCATGAGCATGAAGTAGAGACACAAAAGGAAAAATAAGTTTGCTCGCAGTCAAACGTATCAGTAAAAGTGCAATTAGCCATGTAACATGGTCGATGTCTAAGGCGGTAACCAAACCGCCCAAGGAGGGACAAACGTAAAGCATTTACCAAAGATAAAGAATTTTTGAAGGGCAAGCCCATGAATGAATGAGTGATAGTGATAGGCTTGAGGTGGGCTTTGTTAAAAGCCCACATAGATACCAAGATGTCAGAAAATCAGCGCTTGCGTGCTGCTGTGCTCAACTGAATGACAAAATGATGAACTGATGCTACCACTAAATATCAGATCTTTACTTTTTCTTGCCGCATAATTTAGATAAACCTTCCACATAATCGTTTCCTCCCTTGCTGCATAATTCGAGCGGCCCTCACGTGCTAAACGTAGGCACTTAAGCAGAAATCACAGTTACGTCCGTACAGCAGGCTCTGACATGCTAAACACAGATATTCAAGCAAAGAGAACAGTGACGACAATACCACAGGCCCTCACATGCTAAACACAGACACTCAAGCAGAGAGTACAGGTACATCAGTACAGCTGGTCCCGTTGTGCTAAGCACAGAAAACAAATTAATTACATGTGACAGAGAGGCTATTAAGAGATAAGCAGCCCTTATGGTTTTACTTCCTTTCCTCACCACATATTTATGTCAAAAAGCTTTCTCAGACCTTATGTACCTAAAAAATAAAAACAGAAATCACTTGGAAAATGTAGAATCCGACCTGAGGATTCAGCTTTCCTAAATAAAACCAAACATTGAAAAATTAGTCACCGAGATGCAGCTCCAACCTTCTCATTAAAATGTTTTGATTTTTGCCAATATAAAATAATTCTATCTTTATTAATTTGAGAATTTGTTTGGTGTGTTCTTGTATATTTTTGGTGAATTACTGTTTTAATGTTTGAAATTTAAATTGTACAAATTGCTTCGGGGTCCCCAGCTTCCAGTAGTGATTCAGTGCGGGCCCTCGGGAGCCAAAAGGTTGGGAACCACTGCACTACAGAGTTGTAAAACAAGCAGCATCAGTCAAAAACTTGAAGAAGTGATCACACCAAAAGAGGCCCTTTTCCTACTGGAAGGAAACCTTTTGAGACTCCGTTGTAGGAGGGGGAGGGTGCAGTTGAGTGGCTTTGGTAGGTTAGCCCATTGAACTCAATGGTGCTGAAAATGTTTTGGGAGGGTGAAGAATGCTTTCAGGATAGGTGATTTAATTCAGGAGTACAGGAGGCATTTAGTGGGTTTAAAGGTTGGTGATTAGTCTATGTACGGATAGACCCTCCAAATGAGGAATATGGAATTCTTCAGACTTACCAATAGGGCAGAGAGCAGGAAACGTTTTGGTAGGCTTGTCAGTTTGTTTCCAGAAAAACCTTCTGTCACATCAATGTAAACAGAGATTCATTATTCAAACATATGCCATGATGTTTCCAAATGTTGCTGATGGAATCTTGTCTTGTGAGGATGGTGATGAGCACCAAGTCATGTATGTGCTCTCCGCTTTTATGCACAAGAATCCATTGTACCACCCTTGCTACAAAGGACACTGTCACACAGCCCATTCATTTGCTGTCAGTAATCATTTAATTTTTAAGAAATGTTCTTCAAAAGCTCGTTATGCCAGGCTGTAAGAACCACTGGCGAACCCTGTAATAGAGATGACAACACTGAATGGAAAACCCAGTGCAGAGAGCTGCCAGTGTTTGTGATGTCTTGAAACTCAATATTATTAACATCTAAGAGGAACCAACTCATTAATCATTGTGCTAATAATCCTAATTGTCACATTCGAGGCACTGACACTTGCTATCATGGCACAACTATCTTTTCATGCACTCAGACACTATTTTTTCCCCAATCCATGCGCTCGCTCGTGCATTTATTCACCCATGCACTCAACCACTCATCCATCCATGCACTCACACATTCTTACATTCATGATCTTACTTAGCATACATCCATTCATTCAACCATTGACTTATTTTCATTCACTCAGGCACCAATCCAAGAAACATCCAAAATAAGACAAATAATGAACAGCTTTCATTGATAAAGGAGCCGGATCAATTTGTTTTGTGAAAGCCTGTTTACTGTGTCTTTTGCCATTACAGAATGTGATAATTCATAGGTAAATCAGGACAACCCGCTCCAAAAGGAGTGCTCTAGCCCAGGTGTGTCGCCTCGCATGCATATAACAGCAAGCAACCCACATGATATTTTTCTGAAAGGTGCTGCTTGAGTTCCTAGAAACGGGCAGCCTGTGGTAGGGTCTGGACCTGCCAACTCCACTTTGGAAAAAACATAAAATAATATCTGAATGCTTTAACTAATAAGCCTAAACTACTATGAATATGTTGAAGCAGCATTTCCAAAACTTGCTCCATCTCCTTTGTCCTTGCCTGGTTCGGTGAGGGAGGGCAATTTATGCAATTTGCAATTCAATCCAATTGATAGGGCATGTCCCCTGTGCACATTACATCAAGCTAGCTCAGTGATATTTGTGATGTTTAGCTTGAATATTTAAGACAAATACATAACAAGCCCTCGTTTGAGCATATACGCTCCAAAATCATGGGATTTAAGAGAGGAAAAGTCCTTTAAATGGTTATGGAAGTACTCGACACAATTAGGGGAGAATTTCATAATCTTTAAGATTGGGAAGTTTCAAATCAGTTCAACTCCACCTTAAAAGCTTTGATGTTGCTCAAGTTACGGAGGTACGTTCCTTCTGCACACACAAAAGCCCGCGTGAGCCAGAACTTCAGTAGGTACTGGGCAACTCAGTCGTTCACAAGACACTAGAAGAGGGGCACCCAAAGACCTCATCTCAGGTGAAAAAAGTGTATTTAGTTAATTTTGACTACTGCTATTTACTTGGACCTTTTCATTTAACAGCATGGGATCTTTGATGTAGCACCATAAACCATTGTGAACTAGTTTAATCACATACCTTGTTGAGCACTAATGCTGTGTGGTACTAAATTGTGTTGAGTCTTCTGGGGTTACCAGATGATTATGTCACAGGGGTGTTTTGTTTGCAGTACCAGGCCTTCCCTTAAAATAAAACTTCACATTCGTTCCAATTAAGCCAATCACATTAATATATGTGATAATAATTTGCAAAAAAAATGCCAAGCAGTGAAACATAGAGTTCCAGCGACATTGACCAATTTAAATTGGCAAAGTAGTTGAGTTTTTTTTGTTTTTGTTAAAGAAACCCAGGACTACAAACTTGGTGTCCCTGTGACATGGAGGGACATGGTAGACCTACAGATGCACTTTTACATACATTACATGATTATTGCAGGCAATTGGAGGATACAGGTATAAGGGTGGTGTGATAGAGAACATCATGACGTAGGCTGCATGCGAAATCGAGACATGAGGAAATATCTGCAACTATTGTCAACAAAGGACAGCTTTGATCCATGCCAAGAAATCAAAGGTATCAATGTGGCAACTCTGTCAAAAAAACTTAAGCAAGAGTACCTCCCTGTCGAAGCGAGGGGACACAAATGGCGCAACCCACCCGTTTTCTGTCAATATAGATTCCTGACTTTTTCAGACACCTTGAAATACTGTCTTGCATACTTGGGGGCATTAATAATGACCTGGATTGATAATTAATATCGCCCTGTCCGCACCTTGCTTTGTCATCGATCAAGTATCCGGGCTCGCGGGGAAGGCAAAAATAACTCATCACATTATACATGCCACGACAGAGCTGCGCTTGCCCATGTACTCAGAAGGCGTGGGACAGCGCTGCTTTAATGAGACACTATGCATTATGTATATATTTTAAACAGAGAATGTGAACAAAGGGACATAAGTGCCAGGGACTCCGCCACCCCATTTAAGAGTCTTGAAACGTAATTTAAGCATGGGATCATAAAATAAACAAAAAATAATCTGAAATGAGCTGGAATATTGGAACACATTACAGTAACATATCAAACAAATATGAGCCTGTCTGAATTATTCCCTTTGAGAGTTGGGGAAACTAAGCACAACCTTCAATTTACAGCTGTTTGGTGCCAGGTACCTGAATTATTATTTAAAGGGGGAAAGGTATATTTATTGTGACCTGCACTGAATTTGTATTCACTGCGGAAAATCTGTATGTTCACAAATGAGGGCTATTTATCTGCACGCTGCAGCATTCTTCAGCTGACCAGGGCTGCATCGACTTCACTCCTTCAGCCTTTGTGTCCACCTCGAAGGCTCTTCACCCAAATTGTTCATCATCCTGGTGGTAGGATGTTATCTTGCTCTAGTGCAGCTGCATTCAACCTATCAAAAGTGCTGAGGGATACAAGGAAGAGGGTGAGAGGCCCAGGGGGAAAGGGAGAGAGAGGGGAGTCAACATAGAAAAGGACCGGCCAGTTCCCATATGCAGATAATTTGTAGTTTCTCAATAATAAATAAAAGAAGTTAGATCTATTAGCATTGTAAACTCCTAACTGGACTGTTCTTGCCACATAAACTGAAATTGTAAAGTAAAACAGTTTCACATAAGTGAGCCAACGGCCGCCATAAGTGTGAAGGAGACAAAAGAAAAGAGAAGTTTGCTCGCAGTCAAATGTATCGGCAAAAGTGCAATTATTCACGTAATAGGATCGATGCCATGCAAAGTGCTTGACTAGTGCCCAGTGGGATCGCGCTGCATAGTATCTAAAAAGAAAAAGTAGTCCAGAAGCCATGCGGAAAGCACAGAGCCTTGTATGTTTTCAGTAGTATACCGGTGCTCTTGAGGATGGCTAAACACCGGAAAAGGCATGACATATGCATGCCTTTCACTAATGAAATCAAGCGAATTTTAAAAGGCAAGCCGAACAAACCAACCAAACTGATGGGCGTGGATAAAAGCCGACAGAAATTACATCAGAGTCCAGAGCGCTTGTACGCTCGACCCTAAAAAACAAGAATTTTTTGGGGGCATAAGAAATGCAGAAAATAATTCACAAACTTAAAGGAAAACATTGCTTCTATGTTGCAGTTGTTACAACGCAAGGGAAAAAGGTATAGGTGCTGTTTTATCTCAAGTTAAGGATGGAAGGGAGGTTGTCACCATGTAGGCCTGTGAGAGATGTAAATCAAAACGACTTCTCCAAAAATGAAGAAATGCTGCTAAGGGTGGTATATTTCTGGAGGTACACCTGGGTATGAAGTTTGTGGCGAGGGCAGATCATTGCCCTTTAGTTCATGTGCTTACCACCAAAGGTGCTGGTAGTACTATGGCGAGGATATCAAGACTGCAAGAATGCTCTTTAAGTGTGGAGTAAATACCAGGGAAGAAAGACATGTTAGCTGATTGCCTGATTAATCTACCTGTAAAAGTAAGAGATAAAACAGGGGATATGGGATAAGACTGAAGAAGGGGTGAATTACAATGTGCAAGAGGTGATGGTGGATCCGTGCCTTGGAACAAGATTATGTCCTGTCAATAGAGTATCAATTAGTATTTTCTGAGTGGCCAAAAAGGTTGTTCTAACAGATGAGGTTGAGAAACTCTGAAATGTGAGCATGGAATTGTTGCATGACTGGGGTGTGTTGTTCAGGAAAGGCCTGGTTCTTGCACTGGGTTTCACAATCTCGCTCAAGAGGGACATTTAGTTAAGAACGGTGCTAAGCTTTACATCAGAGATAATTTTTGTAAACCTGGTCTTGATTGAGATGTGACACAGTACACTTGCGTAGTTTGATGCACAATGCTGTGTTGTTTGTGCATCTTACATGATTTGTTATTTGACTGCATTTAATGTGCTCTAGATACACTGTGGTGTGCAGCTTGCTTGTTTGAATATTGCCTGGTTCTGCATTAGGTATTTGTTTTATCAGCCAATTTCTTTATTTGTACTCATTCAAAGGTACTTTTTAATCTATTTTTGTAATTATCAATGCCGACCTTACAGAAAGATAAAGGAACCTCTTCAATTGGTACAACTCAACACATTAAAAAAGAAGGCAGAATGTTAGACAGGATGAAAACAGTAACCGTAGAATCAACCATTAGTGAGGAGAACTGAGATAACCCGTTACTCTTTTACAAGGAAGCACTTGAAAAGAAATGATTAAAGACCAGCAATAACATCAAATTAATTATTATATTAAGTCATTAAAGAGATATTTGAAGAGAAATGATATTTAGAGAGGCTTAGGTAGAGTGGACAAATGTTGGAGTGGTGTGAAGTGGTTCAAACACCTCTCATCCCAGTTCCATTGTAGTGCTCCAAATAAAATTAAAGTGAGTCACCATTCTTTTCAGACAACGTCTATTGTTCAACTTTGAGCCATCTTATCGAGATGGGGACAGGAGAATAGCGTGACTTCAAGAACCTGTAAACCCTCACTATGAGTTGTGATATTTTACAAGGAGCAATAATTCCAGGTGAAAGTCTGCATCTCCAGGTTTTATATCTCACCAGGCCCAGAATTATCTGGTCCACAAACTTTAGACCAGGGGCCTAGTGATATTGGGCCTGTCTGTACTGCTTGGGGAATTGGGACTATGATCAGCATCACAGTCCGGACCACATCTTTCCCATCACCTGCCTGAAAGTGTGAGCATGTGGCACATGTCTGCATCCCCCCAACCCTCCCCCCCCCCCAGAATCGAGGAAAACTGACTAAAAAGGACTTGGGTCGAAGTAGTTATTCCCCAATCTGGGGGAAAGAGTTACAGCTTGAATCGTAGTTTATGGCACCCACCTCCACACCAAATTTCAAACTACTCATAAGAAGGACTTAAAGGAAACACGGCTTTTACCATGTTTTTCTCCCAGTGAATACAAACAGTAATATCACACTGATCTTTTTGCGGAGTTTCTGACTTTGTTAGGTGAGCTTTGCTTCCAGTTGGGACTTTTAACACAATAGCTGACTGCCTGACACAACGTACAGAGGACTTGAACCTATTTGAAAAATGGATGATTCAACATTAAGGTGAAGGAGACTACACATATTTTTCTAATGTGCACTAAACTGATACATACATTGATTTCTTCCTCATTAATAGAGAAATGGCTTCAATTGTGATAGACTCTGATCACTCGACAGTCATAATTATTGTAGACCTGTTAACCAAGGCTCCTCCTTGCTAGAAGTTAGGCGAAGGAATGACTTAGGGGGTCATTACGACCCTGACGGTCGGTGGTAAAGCGGCGGTAAGACCGCAAACAGGCTGGCAGGAAAAAAAAATGGATACCGCCGCGGTCATCCGCCACTTCATCATTCCGACCGCCATGGCGGTGAAGACCGTTGGGCTGGAGATTGCGGTCTCCAGCCCGGTGGTCATCACTAGCCCGCCGACGGTATCAGGACCCTGCATACCGCCATGGATCTTGGGTGGTTGGGAACCGCCATGAGATCCATGGCGGTAGGCACTATCAGTGCCAGGGAATTCCTTCCCTGGCACTGATAGGGGTCCCCCCACCCCCGCTACCCCCCACGAATCCTCCCCCCACACCCCCCCACCCCCTGCCACCCCCCAAAGGTGCCACAACCCCCCTCCCCACGCCGACCCCGAACATGCACATATACACACCCCTACACGCACACACTCCCAACATGCACATATACACACCCCTACATGCACACATACACCCCGACAACACATACCCGCACACATACAAACAGACATGCACACCGCCGGACCCGCACACATTTTCCATACACACAACACCCCCCCCGCACGCATACACTCACTCACTCACTCACTCACCTCCTCTACACTCTCACACGCACACCCCCATGCACGCACACAACCCCCCCACCCCCTTCCCTAACGGACAATCAACTTAACTTGTCCGTTGATCCTCCGGGAGTGGACGGGATCCATGGGAGCAGCTCCGCCACCAGAACACCGTCACCAGAACACCGCCACACCGAATCATGGGACGTGATTCAGTGGGCGGTGTTCTGTTGACATGGCGATGGAGGTTGAGCAACCTCCACTTTCCCGCCATCTGCCAGTATGGCTGCTGACGGCTTTCCGTACGAAAAAGGCCGGCGGGCTGCCAGCGGTCATAATACGCAGCGCGGAAGACCGCCACCACTGGCGGTCTTCAGCACGGCGGTACCTCAGCAGTCTTGCGAAAAGACCGCTGAGGTCGTAATGACCCCCTTAGTCTTTAAGGACTTCAAACACAGAGGAGGGCCAAGGGATTTTAAAGACCTGTAGGAGTTAGTTCCCCAATCAATCACACCAAAACACTGTAAAACTCCTGGGTCTAGGACTAGGGAAAAAGAAGAAAATTAGGAGATGAGGGGTCTAGCTATAGCAGTAGTTCTTTTAAAGGATGAATTCCCTCTCCCACTATAGGTGGCATGCTTCGTCACTGGGAACCTCATCACACCGTGACATCTAGTCATGGTGCGGGCTACAACCCCCTTCACTACGAGGGGATAGCTCTGCTGATGTTTTCAAGAGGTATAGACAACACGCAACAATGATCATTGGGTGGTGAAGGCAGTAGAGTATAAAGAAAATAGAAAACACTGAAACCAAAATTGACTTCAGGGTATACAAAAAACGTAATTAACATGTCCCTGTGCCAGGGTTAAAAACAAAGGACACTACATTAAAAATTAGACCTGTCTACTTGTGCCCACTAGAAGGTCAACATGTTTCTGCCTATAATACTCAAGAGAGGTGTTTGTGGCGTTCTTCAGGACCTAAGCAAATAATACTTATGTTTTTTTGTAAGTGCTCATGTGTGAATGTTTGGTTAAATTATATTACACAAAACTGTCCAGTGTTCATTATGAAACTTCAAATTGATAATGGTTAGAGGATCCATCTGAGGCACCTGCAAAATAAATGTATATACATCTTAAATCTAGAGCAAAACCAGCTAGACCACTCATAACAATCTACAGTGACCTAAGGTCATAATACTAGGACGTCCAACTTAGTGCCATAGTCAAAATAGTTACATTGTTGTCAAAATAGTGACGCCCAAGTCCAACCCGCTATTTTACATTAAGGTGCATCTATAACAGGCGACTACATAATGTGCCACCATCACCAAAGAAACAGGAAAACATATGTACTGCAGCTTACCTGATAGCATCAGGGTGTTATACCACAACTCTGGCCCTGGCATATCGCTCAGGAAACATTCACCATATAATACATTAATTGGGGAAAATAGGAGAAAATGAGAATATAGAATAAAAAAGAAAGAAAGAAATGCAAAAAAATGGGGTGTTGCCGAATAAAATACAAGTTCCTCATGCATCCTACATTAACCATCAGAGGGGACCATAATGTTATGAGTATGGCGAGAGCCCCCATAATTCTTGCAGACAGAATGTCCAATTCATAAATCAAACTTTTCATCCTTCTTTTGAAGGCGATAAGAACATCAGCTGAGACTGCCTGTCATAACGCTATCTTCTTTACAGAAATCTCAAGCACTGCCTGTAGGAGGCTGGCCTGGTGTGTGGTGGGTACCTATGGTACTTACACCTTATACAAGGTCCAGGTGTCCCTTATTAGTGTTGTGTAGTCAGTGTCTAGAAGCCAAGCTCTCTAGATGTAGCTGTGGATGAGCAGCCAAGGCTTATCTAGGAGACATACAAAGCTCATGTAATACCACTGTAGTCACACAGTACTTACACACATGAAAGAGAACACTCAAGGGCATATTTATACTTCGTCTGCGCCGACTGTGCGTCAAAAATGTTGACGCACAATCAGCGCAAACGTTGCCCCATATTTAAACTTTGACGCCCGAGCCCGCGGCACCAACAGCAGCTACAACAACACCAGCAGGGACCCCAAAGGCAGCGCAGAAGGCAGGAGAGGATATTCTGCCCAAGAACAACCCTTCAGGGCCTCAGGGAACACGACATCATACAGAGGTACCGGTTGAACTGGCAGGCCATTCAGCAGCTGCTGCGCAACATTGAACAGCAGTTGGCCTCCACTTTGGTGACACCCCGCACCATCCCAACAGAAACAAAGCTGCTTGCCGTACTTCATATGCTGGTAAGTGGCTCTTTCCAAACAACTGGTGCCCTGGTTGGCCGAATATCACAACCATCATTCTCCGCCTTTTTGCCCAAAGTACTGGATGCCATCATTCGACTGACACCCCGCCACATCTGCTTCCCTAACACACTGCAGAAGCAGCAGGAACAAAACAGGGGTTCTACCTCATCAGTGGCTTCCCACACGTCCTTGGTGTAATCGAATGCACACATGTACACCTTGTGCCACCTGCTGCATCTGAACACCTCTACCGCAACAGGAAACACACACATTCCATCAACGTGCAGGCCATAGTCGATCACCAGGGATTGATCACCAACATCGTGGCTAAATATCCTGGGAGTGTACATGACTCATACATCTTCCGTCACTTCACCATCAATGAACACTTCCAGGATGGACGGTATGGCAATGGACTACTTGTTGGTAAGTACAAAAGCCTACTTATATACTCACTACACAGCAACCCTCTATGACACACAACACATACACCACAACAGCAACATGTCAACAGGAGCACACTGAGGTCGTGACATCACTAGCCATGTTTCTTAAGTCACCATTGAACCTGTCACACATCGGAAATTACTGTACAGCCTAATGTGAAGACGTCAATGAGTGTGGTTGCCTAAATGTCACCTTGCAAATTGTAAGTGTCCCAATGACCTTAACATTAATACATTGCATAAGTTTCAAGGTATGGGATGTCCAGGGTACTTTGATATGAACGTGTTAACAACACTTTCAATTTTAACTCTGCATGGAACTATCATCTCACCCCCAGTGAACACACACGGACACCTGTATCACAAGTCACAATGCTAGGGAGGGCACACTGTACTGCAAATCCCAAAACATACTGCTGACAAACGGTTAGCAGACAAACACTCGTTCAGCCAAGGAAACAACACAACGCAGATGGTACAGCCTACAAGCATAGGATGCCGCATTAGTACACAAAAGAGTCACAGACAACACAAGACAACTACTGCCATGAAAGGTCTTTTCAATAGTTCCAGCTACATCATGATCCCATTCATTTTCTCTTGCAGCTGATCAGGGGTATGGCATCCAGCCATGGATTATGACACCATTTGGCAACCCAAGTACTGCTGCAGAGCGCGCATACAACGAGGCCCATAGGAGGACACGCAGCATTGTCGAGCGGACCTTCGGCATCCTCAAGTCAAGGTTCCGCTGCCTCAACATCACTGGTGGTAGCCTCCTATATTCCCCCAAGATGGTCTGTAGGATCATCCTCACATGTGCAATATTGCACAACATTTGTATCAAAAGAAACATTCCCCTCCTGGAACCAGAGCTACACATGCCTGAAGAGGAGGAAGAGGAGGATGCTGGCCTGCAACAGGAGGGGGAACTACAGAACACAGCTGCTGGTATACGCAGGCGGCAACAGATTGTAAATAATTTCTTCTGAATATGATCACCTTCACCACTTTAGTTAACTAATTTAAATAAACACCTATTATAATCACCATATCATGGTCTGGCTATTCCTTTTTACACACCTTCATCTCTACTTATCAGAATAAGAGTGTTGCCTCATGGAGCATTGCTGAGACACTGAGTAGGACACGGAACATCCCAGAGCTAATGTGATGCCTAACATACAATGGTCACATACACACACACTCTTAATGACATATATCATGTACATATCTCCTTTGAAGGCCAATAGCAGAGGACCACAACTATTTCACACATACATGTTGAAAGCAAGGTCCAACGCAGCATATGGCACACAACTATGACACCATCACTCAATAAGGGGAAAACAAGCCTCATACATGAGGCAGTCAATGTGCTTTGGCATCACTAACAGGAATGCCTGACCAGACCCTTGACAGCAGTTAGTCCAACTGCATCCAATATTTGCAAGGAATATCTGTGACTAGAGTTCCAAAGAAGCAGAACATAGACAGCACAAGTGCCACACATGTGACATGCATTGCGCACATGACTTTCCATGTACATGTCAGCCCATTTCCTAACTCCTGACACACCCATGCACCTGGTCACAACCCACCTGTCGGAAGAGGTCCCTGGAATACTAAGATGTGTACCCTGATAATACTTCCTCTACACACACAGACCAACATTAGCAAACCAGTGTGCTACAACCTTTCCTAAGGTATGCCATTGTCATATAACATCTGACTGCAAGGACGTCAGGTCAATTTATACACTGTCTTCTACTTTCAAAGCCCTGTTAGCACATGTAGATTGCTTCCCCTTGTGAAAATGTCTGTTGGCTCTTAGAATGCAAGTCTCACCTACAGGACTGGTGAGAAACAGATGCAGCCCACACCTGTGATCACCTCCATGCACGCCACCCATTTCAAAAAGCACTGCCCCTGATGATGCCTGGAACAGCATAGGAGTTGCCATTATGTCAAATACACCGTCAACCATTGATACTAATTAAGCCGTGTAACACAGCCCTTGGGTTCATTTGTCACCTTCAAAAACACAGGACGTACACAGTTTGACATGTCAACTGTCAACTTTGTCCTCAATACAGTCTCAGTCAGACCACTGATTACGTAACTTGTCAAGTAACTGGATCCTGAATCACCTTGCATTCTGTCAGCCTGACTGGCATCTGTCTGTGCGTCACACTAAAGTATCCCTGTGTCTACATATGTGCCACACGTGCGTAAGCAAACCTACCATTCATCAGGGGGCATTGGGCATGGGCTTCTTCCATGCATACCCAAATACATTGTATAGCATCATCTGCCTTTTAACTGTACCATTTGAGTTACATCCTCTTGGAAAAGCAAAATTCATGCCCCATCCCTTGTCTGGGTTGCATTTATGCATGAATGACAAAGTATGACAGTGTCCCAGGTTCATAGGCAGGGATTGGGAACGCGGCTTTCAGCACAACCAGCAACCTCTGATAATGTCCATGAATAATACACAAATGTCAGGACCATGACAGTTCACACACAGCATCACAGTGCGCACAACATAGTGATGGGCCGTGTGTGGTAGATAGCTGCGAGAATAAACAGCACAGAGGCTATGATGTTCCCAGATGCAGTGGGAAGTGCAGAGGCCAACCTGTGTACAAATGTTGTAATGACACCTGCCGGAACATGACAATTGAGACATTATCTCACTCAGCACACCAAGGTTGCTTTGTTGACTGTCTCATTACACGTCTTTATTCACAGGGTGGGACCATCCACATGTTGGTTCACATGTCCACATCTACTTTACTCACATTGATCAACAAAGGATACTCAGTAGTTACAGGAATAGCTGCCACTGACTCATGATGAGTCCTGGTCCGAACTGTGACAAATTACACCCCGAACAATCTACAGGATCATCATTGGACCACACACATGATCAAGACACCTTTGTGCAATTAATCACTGGAAATATGTGGACACGTGCTGTCTTGTTTGCTGGTCCACCACAGCCACTTGATAGTATGGGCTCACTTCTATTGCCTCAACTGTGGTGTCATCATACATATGAGATTGACCCTTGTCTGTCTGTGCAAACAACATGGTACCCACTTCCTCAATGCATGTGTATGACTCACTGTGGGATTCACCAACTAGTGCCTAGGAAGCTCTTACCAATACTCTAGGACATAGGATGCAGAAAATGTGGATCATTGACATGAACATGCGTCTGCCATCCATCTGGTGCATGCTGTCACATGTGGTGTCTACGTGACCCTAAAACTTGGAAGTATACTTTATGGGTGTTGTTACATGTATGACTAACACATGCCCTTGCTCATTTTCAATTTGACTTGCATCCTAGGATTGGACACATGGATGTCACATTCATACAACCATATGTACAATTATGCTTCATGTGATACACACACACTTGGTCAACCAACACATTAGTTGTCAAAGCACACACTTTGAGCCAAAGGAATTTAGGTATTGTACATATGTGCGTCACAATGCTATCCTCTCCTTATGCCAAACATGCACAATTTGTGCCACACATATATGTAGGCCACACTTATGACCATCTATTGCATCAGCCAACTGTAAAAATACTGTGAAGGGTGTAGTGGATGATGTTCCGCTGCAGTATGATGTCACATGTGAACATACACCATTAACACCATACTGTCTTCAATTAGCCAATCTCTGATGTGTTCCAAATGTAAAATAACCAAAAAACAAGTAAAAATGCCCCAAACCAGTTACTGCACTGTAATTTTGACGTCCCTAGCGGTGTGTGTAATTTTTTGTTTACCAAACCTGTATATGCGTCATTTTTTTTGATGCACAGGAGTGAAATTTAGCCCGCATCCAGATATTTGTACAGTCCATGTATCATTATGTGGATGCGGGTTAATATTCACGTCTGTGCGTAAAAAAAAAAAGACGCAAATACAGTTTTGTGCAACAAAAAATTACGCATAACGCGAAAAAGGCGGTTCTTTTCATACAGGAAGTGATGTAATAGGATATCCTGTTTACAGATCATGTACATTGGGTGTACTTCCACTTTCACTTTGCAGTCTATGATCCTTCTAGACTGTGTGGCTGTGTAGAGAGTGTTGTCCAGAGATTTTGTGCTGTTTTTGTCCTGTGTGCAATCTGTAAAGTCCTTTTGTGAAATAAATATTGTTTGTGTATACTGTAGTACTGTGTTTTGTCTACATTTGTCCATTTATCTTGTGTATTTTTTGTTTGTGGGAGTCTGTTGTGGGTAGTGTTAGTTTGGGGATAGTTGGGCTCTTTTAGTGTTAAGGTTTACTTTTTTTCTGTCTTTTTACCCCTACTTTCACCCTTTTCCCCTTTCTATTTCTTTTACCCCTATTCCTTATCGTCATCTATAAGTATGTCTGGTAGGCCACGTCTTGGCAGGATGGGGGAAGAGGAGTTGGGGGGGCTTCATCTGGCTGGTGACACATTTCTTGCCGTTCTGATCCAAGCAGGGGGCAGGGTCATACAGGGGTATCCAACAGAGGCGCGCAGAATCCGGTGGGGAAAGGTGCTGCATCACCTGCAGCATGTGTATGCCAGCCAGAGGAGTGACCACCAGCTGAAGCACAGGTGGGCTGACCTCATCACCAGGGAGCAGGATCTCTTGGACCACCTGGGAATCATGATTGGTGGCACTGTTGGTGAGTACGACTATTGTTAATGTGCACAATTAAATGCTCTGTAGTGACATCAGGGGATTAGTGCAATGTCTGCCAGCTAACTTGATGACTGTGTGTAATGCTGGGGAAATATAAGGGGATCATTGATGCACTATGGCAAGGATCACAATTGCTAGCTGTCAGGTAGCACGTGCTCAGCAAACTTACAGGTTACTTTACCATGAAGGAAATTGGTGCTGCCTTTTTGTCAGCACAGCTAACAAAATAGGAGCCAATCATGTCTATATAGGGTACTATTGACAGAGAAGTACAGATGTGCCAACATTTAGGCCAACTATGTTGACGCAATTGCTAGACTGACTTTAGAATCACTACATGATGCAGAAAATGAGTGCTGCCTTCACGTCAATTGATAATAGCAAAGTGGCTCAGACATTGGTCTCATGTTAGTCTGGTGAGTGTGGAAGGAAAGCGTTCACAGAAGTACTATGAATGTGTGGGATTATTGTGTTTCTTGATCTTTTTGGATACATGTCAGTTCATGATTTGAAAACATCGTGAAAAGGTGTAAGGTGCCCTCAGCTAACATCTTAGTTGAGCCACAATCCAAATATGGACGGCAGTCCAAGTGTATGCACATGGCCTCACATCTCCATGGTTGGTGCAAATCACCATAGCTGGGCCACATCAATTGACTATACTGTAACAATAGGATGGCTTACAGGAGTCCCTGCCCCTCCCTCTGTACATTGGGCCTATGTGCAATAAATGTGTCATGGCCACAAGGCATGTTTGACTGGTAATGCAGTCCTCAAGTAACCAGGCGTTGGATGTTTCTCTTGGATGCACATGATGAGACGATTACACTCCATATTTTTTAGTGCTCACCAATTATGGGGCATGTTTGCAACCACATGATAGTTAGGGCCAATGTATGTGTGCAGATATGTGTGTAACTGTCACAGGAGACCCATGCTATGTACAAGTTGGCCGTGAAATATCAGATGCAGTACCATCATTTCTGAATGGCTGCCATTTCCTTATTCAGCCTACACATTGTATATGTTTATGAAATTGTTGCACTGTGCACAGATTTTGAGCACATTTCTTCCTTTCATATCTTACAGGTGGACCGGCACCCTACACTGTGGGAGAGGTGGCGACATTTGAGGATCCCGACCACTCCAGTAAGTGTTGATATGTCTGTTATGTGTTGTGTTTGCTGGTTATGGACTCGTGTGAGTTGGACGCATAGCAAGGTGTGATGCGTTGGGCAAGCTTTTCACTTGTTCCATGAGTGGGAATGCAGTTCTCACATGTTTTGAGTTTGCCAATGCGTATCCAATGGTATCATGTAGGGATTGTAGGACATCCCTGGAGGCCCCACTGTGAGTGCAGGAGATAGTCATGTGTATAACACTTGTATCACCAAGAGTCGCAATGGAAGTCAGCCCCTATTTAGTCAGCCTGTCAGACCCACATTCTCTAAGATTGGTAGAGCTAATAGCTTTCCAATAGACATCTGCTTCCCTATTTACCTACGTAAGTTTGAAACAGTAGGTAGAACCTCCTAGCAGCATGTACTTCCACATGTAGTGCATCGAGTCTGTGGAACCTGAGTGTAATGGCCTAGGTGTGCATGCAATTCATGATCATGGGTGTTCTAGCAACTCTGTGTCTGATGTAAGTCAGGCCTCACTGGAAGTATATGTTGTTTAATAAGTTCTGCATTTCCTGACATGTCTGACCCTATGAGTGCTCTGGGGTTTGTTGACTCCTAATTGTAGATAGACCTTACCTGTGGTGTGTCTGTAGAGACAAACATGTGTGGAGTTGCCTATACACTCCTCGGTGTACATGTTGTTGGCAAATTATAGTTGTGTATCCACCGCCCCCCCTCAAACACGGCCATGGGTTTGTGAATGGGGTACCTAGTACTGATGCTACCAGTATGTTACACATACCTGTGAATAAGTGACGGTTTGGTTGCATACTAGTATACACACTCAGGTTTGGCACTTGGTACCATAGTGGAAAGTCCAGTTACAACTTGCAGACCATGTGGCTTTAGTTTTGCTTTCCGTACACTGACATTTGTAGCCCAGCTCTTGCCGGAGGATATGCAGCATGATTCTTAGATGATAACTGTCAGAAGTCAGATAGCAAGTCAAAGCCAGTTGTTACCCATCTTGTAGGTTATGGATGTGCTTTGTGTGATGTGACCTTTGTTGTCTGGCCTGCCATATACTTCCTCAGGGACATTCAGTGCTCTGTATCGTGATATGAGCTGTTACAAGTACAGTAGATGTAATGTCTGATTAACTTGCTGTGCCGTTTCACACAATGCAGTTACTAATGTAGCATATCTGCATTTGTCTTCACAGCACCTAACATGACTCCAGACCAGGTCCGTGAATTTCAGCGCCGGGCCATGCGATACCAGCACATCCTGCTGGTGGAGTCGGGGTTCCGGAGGATGGCCCAGCGATATCGCCATGAACGTGCCTCCGGGCCATGGCGAGCCTTCCCACAGGGTGGGCCTACTTTGCCCACCACTGCCACCACAGAAACAACCACCAATCAGAGCCAGGTGGCCCCACCCACAGCTGCCACTGTTGATCCAACATCTGCAGGACTTCCTGGCCCCAGCATTGCCACCGGTGCAGGACAGCCCACACAGACCTCGTCCACCGGTACCCAGACTGCCACTGCTCCATCTGTTGACCCTGCAGCCTTCAACAGACTTGAACATAAGATGGACAAAGTGCTGCGCAAGGTGAGCCACCTGAGCCGGGACGTGCAGCACATTAAACGGCGGGTAAAGGATATTAAGAGGACCCTCCGGAGGGCCAACCTCTAGACACTTGATTTGATGGACATGATACCCTCCCCTCCCTCCTCTTTCCTTGTTCTTATAGTTAGTGGGCTTAGGGTTAGGTTAGTATAGGCTGTTAGTTTAGTTAGTGTTAGTGGGTGTGGGGTCCTGCTTGTTTCTTTTTTGACTTATTACATGTGTGGGTGGGTGGGTAGGGGGCTATGTTGGGGTTCTTGTGTAAAAAAAATATATATATATATATATATATTTATTTTTTTTAAATACAAAAAAATATATATTTGTTTAGGATAGTATAGTATGTGTTTAGGTTAGTATGTATTGTCCTCAATGTGTCCTGTCTCATAAGGGGGGCTGGGGGTAGATGTTTAGAACGTTTCGTTACATGTGATAAGTAAGTGTAGCTTAGGTTAGTTAGGGACAGTTGTGGGTAATGAGTAGTCAGGGTAGATTAGGGTAGGTAAGATTTTTCCTTCAGTTTCCTCATCTATGGTTAGCTTTTAATAAATATTTGGTTACCCCTTAATAGTATGTGTTGAATGGTACTTGATCGTGGGTTTGGATTCAGTGTACATCAATTTTGTACTATAACATCTGTGTCCTATGCTACAAACAAATCCCAACTGAGCTGTACGATTGGCAGCTAGCCCAGAGCTACCTGAAAAGTGTCTACCCTTTGTTGCAACCACCAATCACAGTTAATATAGATCCCAATGTGTTTCTGTTGATAAGTGTGTTTTCAAAGTCACTAACAGTGCTTCCAGACTTGATATTGGGGAAACAGTTTTAGGTCTGACTGCAGTGTGATGATCATGCGCACCCTTATAAGATGAGTTCTCATTGGCAATCTTGTATTCTTGTCTTCATGACCCTCATACATCATTTGTGACACAGTTCAGCATGATTACCTATTTGTATGCTAACTTAGACACCTTCATTTGTGCAGTTTTTTTAGTATTTACTTAGATTAGTGTGGCATGTTTATTGTGTTATTTTTGCATGGTGAAAACATTTTGCGGCCACTATTTGATGACTTAGTTATCTCCTGAGGAAGCATTCTTCTGTCCTACACAGCATGGTGGTGTATGGTTTCTCATTTCATCAGATTTGTCCCTCAGAATGGGGAGAGTATGATGCAATCATGGGCACTGTGTAGATTTCTCTAACTACATATTATCAGGACAGTTGTATTGACAAGCTACGTAATTTGACAGTAGGCACATTTCAGTTATCTACTGCACAGTTGATATGTCACATTACCCAGAGACAGATTTGTTGTGTAGGTGCTTTTTATTGAAAAGTGCTGTAGCACTATCTGTACATTGTCCATGATTGTGAGTCCATTATAGTGATATCTTCCATTGTGATCCAACACAAGGGTTTACCAAAATGCTTTTGTCATGCTGGGGTTGCTGTTTCAGACAGTGCAGAGGGACAGACTTAGCCAATGAGTAGGAGAGAGACAATCACTGGGCTGGGTGACAAGATATACAGTGGTTTGCAGAACAGTGCTTGAGTACAGTTGTTGCAAGACTGGCAAGTTACAAAGCGCAGGACCTTGGTAATAGTTGGCCATGTGGCAGGGACTAGTGCTCCTGGGTCATTTTCCTTGTGAATGTTATCTGTTCCATGTCTACTTCTTCTGATGTTTGTGTTGCCTGCTTTGTCCTTGTTGTTGTTGGTTGTGAAGGGGCAACACACACCTCAGTGTTAGAAGACGTGGAGTCAGACATCCCGGTCGCTGCTCCCTGTGAAGGTCTTAAGGGCAGTACTGCTGCAAGGAGGGCCTGCTGGTTCTTGAGAATAGCAGCCACATCACGATGGTAGGCAGCCAAGTCGGCCTTGAGGGGTTCAATGTTGCATTTGTGCACGCGTTGACAGGATTGCTGTTGTAGGTTTTGGGTCAACTGTATTACAGCTGTGCTGATTTCCTTCTGGGTTTTCTGCAGTTCCTGCAAGATAGATGTTAGGGCTTGCATAGCTGCTGCCTGATCTGCAGATGACATCATGCACGAATGCACCCCCACTAGGCTGGCTGCTATATTTTGCATCCCCACCCGCACCTCCTTGGCCAGCTCCTGCTGTACTCCCACTACAGTTCTCTCAAAGCTGGTGCCAGTGTAGTCTGAGTCCTCAGCTGTATTGGAGCTGGCAGGTCTTACAATTGGGGTGGTGGGTGGTTCCTCTGTGATGGCTGCTTGTTCTGTGCTCCTCCTTGTGACAGAAGGCGGGGTCTGGAGGGTTTCAAGGACCTTTTGGATAGTCTCCTGGGGAATGTTTATCGGCTCGTCATCCATGTCATCAGGGAAATCTGGGACAGGCATATCGGCAGGAGATCAATCTTCCTCTGCAATGAAATAGGGTACAATTAGTGTGTCTGTTGTGGCAATTTTGATGTGACGTGCCTGCCTTTTGATGAATTCACTTTGTGATCTTGTTTTGTGTTAATTTCTCGAGTCCTTCAAATGGGCATTCTTTCAGGCCTATGGCCCACCTGTGTGTCACATGTATGTTATTGAGTTATCAGACTTGTCAGCCTCATCGCCTCTAGGTGTTGATTTTAGCCAAATAGAGAATTGCCACCTTCTTTTCCTACTCGACCCTCCATGTACATCCATTCTCATGGTGAGACCATTCACTGGCTGTAGGTGTTCTGATGGCCCTGGCAACACACTTAACAATCTGGACCTTCCCCAATCCCTGATCGTTCACATCCACTTAAATGTAATTGACATGTGGCATATCCTATGCATGGCAATGTTATGATCCGATATGGATGTTGACATTGTTAATGGGTCCTGCTGATGTTGGGGAATGTGTGTTACATTGGATTGCCCTGATAGTCGTATCAGTGTCCTATTTCGTCCTCTGACTGTGCAGGTGTATTTCAGTGACCAGTTACATGTGTCCCCTCCTCAATGCTGTTGTCTGAGCATTATGACATTTGGAATGTCGCCTTGTTACCCAGGCACAGGATGGACCATGACATTTGCAGCATGGGTGTGTCCTTAGTGCTGTGTAGCTCCTATTGTTGTTTACTTTGGCTGATGTGTGTGACAACTATGGGCATTGACATTTGAGAGTACTGGGGCCTTTGTCTTGTTTCTGGGGATTGTTGCAGTTGTCATCCTCACCCCCTAATTTAGGTGTGTATGATCCATGGGGAGGTTACTGCCATTGGCTACTTGAGCTGCACACAGAGCAGAGGTGGTAGTGGAAACTGTTGTCGTAGTTACATTGCAGTTGTCGGTTTGGCTAGAGGATTGCTAATAGGGCCCTAGCTAATGTAGAGGGTATGTTGGCTGACGAGTGCCAGGATGTCAGTTTGACGTAGTGGCCTTTCCTCCTGGTGTGGCTTTCCCTTTGCTCCATCGTTGGCATGACAGCATGCCCCCATGGGACTGTTGTTGGTGTAGTGTAATGGTGTGCCCCAGCTTCTGTCTGTGCAGGCCATGCCCCCATGCCGTGCCCCTTTACCCATGCCACTCCATGTATATGATGACTTCCATGCATTTTGTGGTCGGTATCCCCCCACGCTTGCAGTTAACAACTTACCCTGCATGTGCGTTGTCTCCTGGTAGTCTGCGCTGTCCTGTCCTTGAATCCCTGTGACGATCTCCTCAGGGATGACGGCTGCGACCATCTCCTCCATGTGGTCCAGGGCCTCCTGGTGTGCTGGACTCCCACCTCCAGTCTGCAGTGCTGCCTTCCTGTTCCTGGCCATCTTTTCCTTGGTCCTGCGTTTGCAGTCATGCCAGCGTTTCTTGCACTCGATGACTGCATGTGGCTATTAATCACCTTGTTCACACGCTGCTGCCTATTGCGCAGCACAAGACTCCCAAGATATGACTCTCTGCTTGTGAATGGGTAACCCTTGCATGGGACACAATGTCACCACCCAGCCTACTTTGATATCTGATCACGTGCCAGTTCATCATATCTAGCACTGAGTGCAACACACAAGTCACTCACACAACAGCCTCAGTCACTACACAGGACATACATTATCACACTTACTGGATACATCTGGGTCCTGAAATCTTGCCACTTCTCCAATAGTGTAGGGAGCAGGTCCACCTGTCAGGCATGGATGGAAATATATGCTCAGTGTCATATCACTGTCAGTAGGACTGGACAACATATCACAGTGTGTAACATTTTAGATGAGTGAGCTAGTGATCCTGCTTGAAGACAGTACAACAGCATACCACTGCAATCTCACATTGACACTGACACTCCGGTGATTGAGAGCCACACATCTGCACACATGCACTGGGCCTAAGACTCATGTGTTGCTATACCCTACAACAACTACATGTAGCCAATCCATTTAAGATTGTACTCCATGGTGCACTGCAATACAAGTGACTCAGGTATTGTGGCTTGTGCATCAAGGCACACTGAGTAACTGTTTGATGGACATGGGGCTCAATTTTCAGTCTGCAATTATCAAGCGTTCAGTGGTCCATGACTGATGTGGCACAGTTGTATATTGGTAACAAATGCCCCATTGCCAGTGTCCCCTAAGGCGGGTATGCCCCCTTTGCCAACATAATGGCAGGGATCATGTGTGTATAATGATGACAATGTAGCGCTAAACATGGATTACCCACTTTGCTGTCAGGATCCAGTGAAATATGGTATGCTTTTGGTGTCTTGCCTCGCCATCCTTGACAGAATCCATGGGCACAGGTGTTGCCATGGCCCCTGAAATGTGTGACTAAGTAATAGTCATACATGGCTCAACAAACCTCTGACCTGCATTGTTAACATGTATAGACATGTGGACTCCATCTCAGTACTGGGACACTAACACTTCGTTCTGGTTGCATTCAACCTGTCACAAGCATTGCTTGCAGCACGCCAACACATCTGCTACTGTCCCTCAGGAGCATTCTACTGTACACATATGTCAATGGGATACTCACCAAGAGGGCCACCGATCACCACGCCCAGGTGGTCCAGCAAATCCTGCTCTCTGGCCACCAGGTCAGCCCAGCGATGCTTTAGCTGGTGCTCATTACGGCTGGTATGGTACACCCTCTTCAGGTGGTGGAGCACCTTGCCCCACCGCAGCCGCCTCGCCTCCGTCTGATACCCCTGTATCACCCTGCCACCCATCTCGAGCATCGTAGGTAGGAAGTGGCACACCAGCCACACAAAGCCCCCAAGCTCCTCCTCCCCCATCCGTATCAACCTCGCCCTTCCTGACATGTCCCTCAACCACAATTTCAAACAGTAAACAATTAGGAATAAAGGAAGCTTACAGCGCAGACTTAAGAACCCCAACTAACCCAACTAATCTAATACCCAGACAGACACTCCACAGTACAAATACAAAGTGAAATACAGTAAACTACACAAAATCACAGACACTGGTACAAGTAACAATCAGATTTCACAACAGACACAAGAGAGACACCACAAGATACAATATTCACCTACAACACTCCAGCAACAGTGAAACACAGCCACACAGGCAACAAATGCACAGATTGTAAAGTGAAAGTGAAAGTACACCCACTGTACGATGCCTGTAAACAGGATTTCCTGTTACATCACTTCCTGTCCTCTTGCGACACGTTTTACGCCATGTGTGTACTTTTTTTGACGCATAAGATGTTTGCGTGACTATTTTCGACGCATTACATACATGTGCGGCAATATACAACTCATTACCTGTAGACTTAGATTTCACAGGATATCTGTATGAGTGTAGTGCGATGGTGGAATTCGGGCTAAGGGCCCATGTATCTGTAGTTTGCATTTTTTTTTAAATATATTTTTATTATTATTAATTACCTTTCACTGCATTACATCTGCAACATTCTTGATGGCATCAACAGATTTCCATTTAGTGCATATAATTGATCATTAAATATACAGCATACTCTTTCATTTTCTAATGCTCCCACCACATTTCTTCTTACCCTAGACGTGCATAGGTTCCTTGGGGATGCAATGCTCCTAGATTGTTTCGGTGTCTTAGGGGTACATCCCTATCCTGTGGTCGTATTTAATCTGGAGTGCCCACTTGTCCGTATCGCAAACTTCTCTAAAACTACTTATTATTTTAACTTGATGGCGCTATTTCAAACAGACTACATTCACAGCCCTGGTTGGTGTTACTCATTGTTTCCTTGTTCCTCTTTTTTTTTTCCTCCCTTCTTTCAATCAATTGAGACCAGGCCGGTACCGTCCTATGCTTATTGTCTCTGTTTCCTCATACCGAGACGGATGTGCTTGGGGGCCGGGAACATCCATGTTCTGTCTCTTGGGGGTTCAGTCATCCTGTCCCCTTAATTGCCTGTTCCAGATGGTCCTGGTCACCCTCTTTCTACTCCTTTTCTCTTGGTTCCCCCATCGTGCACCATTGTCTGTGCTCTACCCTATCAGTCGCTCTGGGTTTCCACTGCCACCCCCCCTTCCTTAGTCTGACTATCCCATCTCAGGAGTATTTCTTCCCACACCAGTGCAATGGGGGTTTGGCGCATACCCCTTGCCTCCTCACTTTTCAGCACTTGCAATTCTGTTCGGGCCCATCTTGACACATCCCGCCTCCATTTGCTCGCCGATGGGCAGCTGGGAGATTTCCAGCCTATCGTGATTCGTCTCCTATAGAGGACAAGTGCAAGGTCCAGGAAGCGTCCCCTTACTTTCCCTAGTGGCGCATGCGCTCTCAAACCCAGTACACATGACGCCGGGATAGCCCAATCTCCACCCCCAGCACCTGCTCCTGGTCCACCAGCGCCGCAGCCCAGCCCCTCTGGAGCTCAGGGCAATTCCATACCATATGGTCAAAGTCTGCAGTTACATTTCCACATCTAGGGCATGTCTTGGGGGTTCCCCCATAGATTCTTGTCAGTCTGTGTGGGGTGAGGTATGTTCTGTGCATGTAGTTGTACTGTATGTATCTCAACCGGGTGTTTCTGGATACCGTCCGAGGATAGGCTAATGCCCTGCTCCACTCCGCATCTGTTAATTCCCTGCTCACTGTCTTTTCCCACTGTTCTCTTCGGGGCTGTAGTGCGTCCAGTGATTCCTCATTTTGGGACCTGTAGATCCTAGCTATTAAGTGAGATTCCCCACCAGACGTTAGTAGTAAGTGTAGTACTCTGTGGTTTGGGGGCTCTGCATTTACCGTTCCCCAATTGTCCCTTTCCTCCCATCCACGCCGCAATCCATTGCAGTTGTGATGCTAAATAATAAAAATCAAAGTCAGGGACTCCCAGGCCCCCCATGTGTGTCGGCCTGCAGAGAATCGAAAGAGCCGTACGTCTACGGCCTTCGTCCCATATAAGCTCCCTGATCAGCGTTTTAAGTTCGCGGAACCACGCCGAATTAATCTGCAGCGGCAGGTTCGCGAAATAGTAAAGTAACCGGGGCAGGATTATCATTTTGGACAGTGCAACTCTGGCCATTGTGGACAGCCTTAGAGAGCGCCAGAACTTTACTGAGGAACACAGGGAGCGGAGTGCCCTCCCAAGATTGCCATCCCGGAGGTCCCCCACCTCGTGGAACACCTGTATCCCCAGGTACTTAAATTTCCTTGGCGCCCAGCCTACATCCTCGGGGCACGATGCGGGCCGGTCACATCCCGCCAGTATGGGAAAAACGTATGTTTTGCCCCTATTGAGACGCAATCCCGATAAGGACCCAAAGTGCTCCAGGGCATCCAGAGCCCAGGGGAGTCCCGTCTCTCCGTCCCCGAGGTAGATGAGTATATCATCTGCATAAAGGGAAACGATGTGCTCCGGTTGTCCCCATTGTATCCCTCAGCCCCTGCCATCCCTTTGTAGCTGGGCTGCCAGCGGCTCGATGGCCAGTGCGAATAATAGTGGCGACAGAGGGCAACCCTGCCTAGTGCCCCTGTGGATTGGGTAGGTGTCAGATACCATCTTGCCTGTCCTCACTCTAGCCAGGGGGGATGCATATAGCAGGTCCACCCACTTTACCCAACCCTCTCCCAACCCCATCTTCCTCATCACTGTCCTCAGGTAGTCCCATCTAACTGAATCAAAGGCTTTTTCGAAGTCCACGGCGAGTAATACCCCAGTCAAAGGTTTCGCTTCCCTGGGCATATGTAGAATGGCAAATAGTCGTCTCAGGTTAAGGGACGTGCTCCGGTGCGGGACAAACCCGTTCTGATCCTCATGTATCAGTTTGGGCATGTGGCCGAGCAGCCGATTGGCCAGAACTTTGCTGAGTATTTTAAAATCATTGTTCAGCATTGACAAGGGGCGAGAATTAGCGACAGATGTCTATCTAGCTTTAGACTTGGGCAGTGGGACCACCAATGCTTCCCTCAGCGTAACCGGCAACACACCCCGGCTCAATGCCTCAGAGTACACCACCGCCAGTCTGGGGGCCAGTAAGGTTTCGTACTTCTTATAGAAATCCATAGGTAAGCCGTCCGTTCCCGGTGTCTTCCCGGGCACTAATTGCGATATGGCATTCTTTATCTCATCTGCTGTCACAACTGCCCCAAGCCCCTCCTGTTCCTCAATAGTCAGCGTTGGCAATGGGAGATGCTGCAGATACACCTCAAGAGCCGGTTCGTCAAGCTCCCCGGGTTTCCTATATAAATGAGCATAGTAGTCCTTGAAAGCGTCATTTATAGTGTTCGGACTGTGTCTTCCCTCTCTCTCCATGGTTATCACCTTGGTTATAGGCTCTCCTTCCCCTCCAGGTCTTACCAGCCATGCCAGAATTCTGCCTGATCTCCCCTCCTCGGAGTGTAATGAGGCCATATAGTTTTGCACACTATGGCATCTAAGTTGTTCCTCAACCTGGGAGTGGTCTCTCCGTGCCTGGGCATACTTTTCCCCTTCCTGCTCATCTGTTCCCTGTCTTCATTCCCCCTCATGTATTTCTTTCTCGAGTCTGGTCAGTTCACGTTCCAGCGTTCGTCTCACCCCCGTCGTCTGTCCCATACAGTATCCTCTGGTTGTCACTTTAAGGGTCTCCCACTCAACGGATCTAGAGTCAGTGGATCCCTCGTTAATTTTAATATGGTCGGCTAGGAAGAGACGAAGGTCATCCCTGTATACCTGGTCCTCCAAGGCTCCAGGGGCCAATCGCCACATCGGGATGGGGGGCCTAACCTCCTTCACTCTCCAGGTCAGCAGCAGAGGATTATGGTCAGAGAGCGTACGTCCCAGGTATTCAGAGTGGACCATCCCCTGCATTAGTGTTACTGTACAAACCACCCTGTCAATTCTTGTGTGTACCCTGTGGAGTCCTGAGTAGTATGAATAATCTTTTTCAGTAGGATGTTGCTCACGCCATATGTCTAATAATTCCCATGCATCTAGCCATTCTCTAAGTTTTTGGGCTACTCTGCTTGTCATTGCCCCCGACAGTGGTGGGGTGGAGCGGTCTAGTTCTATATCTAACACGCTGTTAAAGTCTCCCCCTATCAAGAGGCCTCCCCCGCTGGCTTGTGAGTTGCCCCGATAGCCGTGTCATAAAGGGGATCTGGTCCTGCTTAGGGGCATAAATGCAACTCAAGGTAATTGGTACACTGTGTAACCTTCCCTCTAACACCACGTATCTGCCTTCCTGGTCAATATTGGTGGATTCTACTGCAAAGGGAACCCCAGCACATATCCATATCAGCGCCCCCCTAGCATATGCAGAATATTCCGTGGCATACACCTGACCCCTCCATCTTCACCTTATCTTTTCCGCTTCCCCCTTTGCTAAGTGGGTCTCTTGTAGCAACGCCACTTGGATACCCCTCCTCTTTAGGTAGGACAGAGTTTTGTGTCGTTTGTTTGGTGTTCCCAACCCCCGCACATTCCATGTTAGCATATTATATTCTGCCATATTGGAAGGACATTCACTATATTTCCTTCTTGGCCCATCCCATTGGCCTGAAACCTTCTGTGTCTGACTGTATGTCTAATCCTAACAACCCACCTACTGCAGAGCGCCATCAGAACTAACAATCTTGAACTCCAACTCCCCTTCCCCAGGGCGCCCCCTAAACAGAAGGCTGCCCAAAATATTGTGCAACTGTGCAACTCAGTCAAACTGTCAACTCTAGTTCTCGCCATACTGTCGGAATGGACGAGATTCTGGTGGGGGGGACCACGCCCGGAGGGGCCATCAGATCGCTGTCCACCTCCATCTCAGGGCTGCGCTGCTTTTTCGTTTACCCGAGCTCATCCGCCGTCTGGGGGGTCACCTTTGGTACCTGCACCGAGCAGCCCGACCCGTCCACCCAGGACATCACCGTGCTGTCCGATTCTCTGCCTGAGTCCCTGGGGGGCGATTCCTCTCAGCTCATGGAGGCAGCAGCCTCTAATGCCGCTTTTTTCCCCATTTCCTTTTGCGACTGGGTTGGTGCCAAGCGGGGTCGGATCCTGTTTCGTCATCTTCCCGAGCCCTGGCGTACTCCCCCGTTTGCATGTTGCACCATTTGGGTCCCTCGAGCCTCCAGCCAGTCCCACGCCTCCTCAGGAGTCTGGAAAAAGGTGGTCTTACCATCCATAGTCACCTTTAGTTTTGCCAGGAAAAGGAGCGAGTTTTGGATTCCTTCCTCTCTCAAGGCCCTTTTGACTGTCAAGTATGATGCTCGCTTGGTTTGAACATCCAGTGTGTAGTCGGGGAAAAGTGTCACCTCCCCGTTCGCAACTTTAAAAGGGCCCGCTTCTCTGGCTCTTTGTAGAAGAATATCTCTGTCTCTATAGTGGAGGAGTCTGGTGATCACCACACGCGGAGGACAGCCCTGCGCCAAGGGCCTCGAAGGAACCCGGTGCGCCTGCTCCAGGGTGTAGAATGGGGTCAGGTACTCCGGGGCCACGACCGTCCGCAGCCATTCCTCTAGAAACTTCAACATGTTCGCTCCTTCGCCCCCTTCTGGCAGCCCCACCACACGCACGTTGTTTCTGCGGCTTCTGCCTTCCGCGTCCTCTGCTCTTTGTTCTAGGTGCGCAACCCTATCCACAAGGCACGTCACCTCGGCTTTTAGGTCTTTTTGTTGCAGCGCAATTTCAGCCAGGACATTCTCCGTGTCTTTTACTCTATCCACTAACTTGTGGTGGTCCGCCCTCAGCAGGCCAACTTCAACTGCGACCTGGTTAATGTCACGTTGTAGAGTAGTTTTAGTGTCCTCAATTGCACCCAAGATCTTATCTAAGGTGTCCTGCATTTTAAGCTGGGGAGGGTCCAGCGGCTCTCCCTCTTTACGTTCAATGGGTGTCATATTGCTGATTATTTTGCCTTTGTGGCGATTCTTAGGGGACATCTGGCACCCGGGTAGGGCCACCCACTCAGGCTGGGCCGAGTTCTGGGATCTCGCAGGTTTCCTTTTGACCTCTCACTTCGTTCTCCGTCTCCCGCACCCCGCGGACACTTGTCGTACCAGGTCCGCCGGGGTCGCTCAGATGGTCAGTGTCTCTTTACTCGTCACCGCCCGAGGCCGGTGTTCTCTTTGGTTCAGGTTCCGCTACCGCCCGCCGGGGTTACTCTCTCTCTGTTTATTATATTTATTTGTGCCCTTCAGGGTGCTGATCTTTGGGGGCACAGGTGTGTTTCAGCGGGGTTCTGCCGGAGGGCCAGGGGAATCAGTTGCAACACTCACCCTCCTCTAGGGCGCCGATTTCGGGTCTCCACCATCTCCTTTCTGTTCCTAGGTGCGGCCCCGTGAATTTCTTATGTGACCAAAGGGTCAGATCCCGTGTTCTCTCTGCCCCTATTCTGGGCGCGATTGTCCGGTGATCGGGGCCCACTGACTCCGCCGCCTCCTTGCTGCCGTGTTTCTTTGGGGTTCGCTCCTCTGGTCTCCGCAGCACGCCTTCGGCCCTCCTTCGGCCCTCCTTCGGCCCAGTGAGCGTCCCCCGGCCCCAGCACCGCCACCCGCCGAGACGCTCCGCTCCCGGTCTCTCCTGTTCGGGCCAGGTTCAGCCACCTCACGCCGGGGTTTCTCTCTCTCCGTTTATTATATATTTATTTATTTACTTATTTAAGGGCCCACTTCAGGGTGCTGATCTTTAGGGGTGCAGGCTTGTTCCAGCGGGGCTCCGCCGGAGTGCCAGGAGAATCTCTTGCAACACTCACCCTACTCCGGGGCGCCGATTTCGGGCCTCCACCATCTCCTTTCTGTTCCTTGGTGCAGTACAGTGACCTCCTATGTGTCCAAAGGGTTAGGTCCAGTATTCTCTTTGCCCCAACTTCGGGCGTAGGTGTCGATTGTCTGGCGATCGGGGCCCACTGGCTTCACTCGCTTCCTTGCTGCTGTGTTTCTTTGGGGCCCGCACCTCGGGTCTCCGCTGCCCGGCCTCGGCACTCCCTCAGTCAAGCGACCGCCCCCCGGCCCAGCGCCGTCACCCGCTAGGCCGCTCCTCTCTCGGTCTCTCCTGTTCGGACCAGGTTTCACCGCCGTACGCCGGGATTTCTCTCTCTCTGTTTATTATATATTTATTTATTTATTTAAGGGCCCCCTTCAGGGTGCTGATCTGATCTTAGGGGGCGCAGGTATGTTCCAGTGGGGCTCCGCCGGAGTGCCAGGGGAATCACGTGCAACACTCACCCTACTCCGGGGCGCCGATTTCGGGCCTCCGCCTTCTCCCTTCTGTTCCTCAGTGCAGCCCCGCGTATTTCTTATGTGTCCAGAGGGTCAGATCCCGCGTTCTCACTGCCTCGACTCCAGGCGTAGGTGCGGCGAACGGGACCCACTGGCTCCGCTCGACTCCCTGCTACTGTGTTTCTTTAGGGCACGCTCCTCGGGTCTCTGCAGCACGCTCTCGGTACTCCCTCGATCCAGCGAGTACCCCTTGGCCCCAGCGCCGTCACTCGCTAAGTCGCTCCGCTCCCGGTCCCTCCTGTTCCTCGAGCGCAGCCGGTCGTCTCAGCACTGGCCGCGTGTTCATACTCGGGACCCCGGCTGCGCTGGGCCCACCAAATAGAAAGTTCTGCAGTTCCCCAACCTGCATCTGAGCCTTTCAGCCTCGCTCCGTTCGGGCTCCACTGTTTTGCAGTGTCCTCCACAGCTCTCCCGCACTGCGATTGCGGTTTGCCCCCAGGGCTGGGTGTAGATTTAACAGGATTATTTGTAGGCCCCTCCGGAGCTCGTAACTTATGCGTGCGCCATCTTCGATCGCGCGGCCACGCCCCCCGGTAGTTTGCATTTGTGGATATTTTCGTTACATTCGCGTCAAAATCTTTGACTCTATCTGTGATTGCATGATTTTGTTCAATTTACCATGGATGCAACCTGTTACAACATGCAAATAGCATGGTATGGGCTGCAGTGTGCAATACTGTATATGGCCACATGTGGTACAGCATGCAACTTTGTGAATTGGGTGTGTATGGTCTGTTACAACGATGTGTGTGTTTCTGAATGAATGGCATGCAATACTTTGGCCGTCATGCATATGTATGAATGTGTGTGCATGAATGTGTGCCAACTGTGTATCCACATTTGATGGCAGTCAGTGATCTACAACAGTCATGGTATGTGTTTGTGAAATGTGTTGACTCATGTGATATGTGTAGTTGTTTGACTTAGAGGACATTGCATTTCAGACTACAAACACAACTCAGGCATTATTGATGATGGTTGATAAGTGCTATATACAATATGTTACCACTCATATGTCACTAATTGTTGGTTATGAGTTCATGGTGACCTGTTTGTGGACTACACATATATCTGACATGTGTACATGTTTTGTACATACTGTGTTTGACACACTGTGCCTAAATTCCACCCATAAAATGTTTTGGACACATCAGTTTGACTCATTACAATTAGCTGTGTTACTTGAGTTGCTGTGGTGAACCTGTTGCCCTAGCTGCATGTGTTCACATAATTTCAGATGTGCATTCCACAGAAGTGTCCAGTCCAAGTGTGTGGGCATGTGTACTCTGTGTCAGGAATTGGCTCCATAGCAGTGGCAGGACTGATTTCCAGGGATGGACTGCGCAGGGCAAGTGTTGCGCACATTGCTTGTCATACCTGGGACAATCATGCTATCCATTGTCACAAGTGATGCCCCCCATCACACAAGCTCCTTGCAGACATTGCAAGTGTCACACTTAGTAATGTCAGAGGTCTGTTCATACATTCCTGTACTTCTGATATTTCGCATCCCCTGCCTCATGTATGGGGCCCTTGTTTACCTTATGATTGGAGATGTCATAGTTGCGTGTCATATGCTACAGTTGAACATCTTGGCAACATGGATGTGACTCATATGTTGTGGTCCATTGATTGTGTTCTTCATTTTTGACATTCAAGTGATGACTCTATTTGTTATGTGTGTGACGGTTACTGTACAATCTTACGCATCACGTTTGATGTTGCATCAGAAGTTGTCAGATTTCTATTTGTGACATGCTCCCTGAGGTAATACTCACATGCCTAAGGTACATGTGATGGAGAATGAAGACACCAGAGCAGGATTGTGTGATCAAGTAAGGTGTTTATTTACATATCTTAACAAGGTGTGTAGAGTGGCCATAAAGTGAAAATGATGTGCATGATTTGCTGTCGGAGGTGCATCCCTGCAGCTGTGTCCTGTTGTTCCCCCTCATTTTCCCTGCCACCATCCTCCTCCTCCTCTTCCTCAGGTAGGTCTTGGTCTGACTCATATAATGGGATGTTCATCCTCACACAAATGTTGTGCAGGATAGCACAGGTCAGTAACATTTTACACACAATGTGTGGGGCATATAGGAGCCTGCCTCCTGTGATGTCCAGGCACCTGAATCTGGACTTCAGGATGCCAAAAGTCCTTTCCACAATGGCGCGTGTCCTCCGATGTGCCTCATTATAGGCACGCCTTGCTGCTGTGCTTGGGTTGGGGAATGAGGTCATGATCCATGGCTGGATCCCATAACCCTGATCCACTGCAAACGATAATAGGAGTGAGTATTTTGTTGTTGCTTGCAACAGGAATGTCATGTAGCATGGCAGTTGATATCTTGTGTTGTCTGTGACTCATATGTATTTGTGGTATGGTGTGAGTTCCTGGACTTCTGGGAGGTCTTCTCAGCACTGGCTCATGGACCTGGGATATATGATTTGGGCCCATATTTATACCTTTTTTTGCGCTGCGTTTGCGTCATTTTTTGATGCAAAAGCGGCACTAACTTACAAAATACAATTGTGTTTTGTAAGTTAGTGCCGCTTTTGCGCCAGAAAGTGACGCAAAAGCGGCGCAAACAAAATATAAATATGGGCCCTGGTTTCCTAACTGTTGGTCAGTATGTATGTACCATGCGACGTGTAGTGTCCCATATGTATCAGTCTGCTATCACGGGAGGGGGCATGATACATCCACATACACAACAGGTTCAGATGTGGTGGTAACATGGTTGCACTACATGGCCTGGACATCCCATCCATTTAGACATGTGTCATTGCAGATGAAATGCGACACTGAGGCCCTTTGAATTGGGTAGGTGACAATGCACAACACATCTCCATACGGTGGCAGCACTGAGCTGTTCAGTATTGACAATGCACGATTGGCCCATGTGTGACTTGTTTCTAGGCAACCCTTTGTTATTCCCTCTGCAAGTTGCTCATGTGCAACCGTACACCTGCATTACCGACCTTGCTCCAGGGAACCTGGCTAACTGCCTTGTGGAGGTGGATATATCTGTCCATCTCCCTGTACATATGCTGTTTTGATGGACAATTGGCTCTTTCAGTGTGTGCAGCAGTGTTCAGTTTGTATTGGTGGCACATCAATGTGTGTTCATAGCACTGTCCACTTCCTTATTGCAACCTGCAAATGGCACCCCAGGAGTGGTGTTTGATGTTGGCACTGCCTCAGTATTTCTGTGTCACCTACATCGAAGTCAGCATCATCTTGCTATGTGTCTCATGGTGTTAGAACTGCTGCAGCACACATTGCACACCCCTTCCATGCTACATACTGCTTGGGAGTGTGGCCTATTGACTATGTGCCCTAAAGTAATTGTAAATAGTTAATCTTCCAAGTTGTACTTACAGTGCAGGCCATGTCATTGTTACTGTGGGCTTTAACATTGGTCCCTTGGTGTCTAGAGTGGCAGCTAATGTTTGTGGCAGCCGTCAGTTGTTCAGAGGTGTGTCTCCCATTGTGTCAGGGTGTACAACATAACTACCAGTGTCACACCTCAGTGTCACCCTGCCCACGTGCCAATGTAGTGGTGTATGTCCTGTGTTTCCTACAGGGTTGTTGTGCTGTGTGTATATTGCTAGGTTTGTTGACTTACCGACAAGAAGGCCATTGCCATATTCTCCATCCTGGAAGTGCTCATTGATCCTGCTGTGCCTGAATATGAAGGAGTCATGGACACTCCCAGGATACTTGGCCAAGATGTTTGTGAACAGTCCCCGGTGGTCAACAATGGCCTGCACATTGACAGAATGTGTGAGCTTTCTGTTCCTGAATAGGTGCTCTGTGCTGCACGTGGAATGATCTGGACATGGGTGCAGTCAATTGCACCGAGCACATGCGGGAAGCTACGGTTTTGATAAAATCCCTGTTTTATCTCCTGCTGCTTCTGCTTGGTGTTGGGGAAGCTGATGTGGCGGGGTGTGAGGGAGATTATGGCATCTCACACCTTGGGCAGGGAAGCCAAGAATGAGGGCTGTAATACCCCAGCGACTAGGGCACCCGTTGTCTGGAAGGAGCCACTTCCCAACATATGCAGGACAGCTAGCAGCTTGGTCACAGGTGGTATGTTGTGTGGTGTCTGCAGGCTAGCTGTTAGTTGTGGCTCAATATGGCGCAGCAGGTACTGTATGGCTTGCCAGTTGAGTTGATAGCTCTGAGTGATGTCCTGTTCCCTGAGGCCATTGAGGGTTGTCCTGTTTCTGAAAGTCTCTCCTGCCTTCTGCGTTGCCTTTGTGGGCCGTGTGGGGGTGGTGGTGGTTCCTGCCGTTGTCCTGTGCTCGGCGTTGTCTTGCAAGCTGCATTAGTAGCACCTCCATGTTGTCCTGTTGGTCTGTAATGTTGCTTTTGTGTGTTTTCCTTAAGTAGTGGTGTGTTTGCCTCATTTTAACACCTGCCCTGACCTAGGTGTTAAAGTTTGACACAAATCGGAGTTAGCATAATTTTTTGGGTCCGCCTCCCACCGTGCATAATTTTTGCCCTGTTGGATAAATATGGTGTGAGGGGGTTTGAGTCATTTTTGGACGGGAACGCCTACCTTGCATCTCATTGACGCAAGGTGGTTTCACGCATCCTGAAAATGATGTTAACTCCATATTTGTTATGCTAGACGGGTCTAGCGTCAAACTATAAATATGGAGTTAAGTTTGCGCTGGATTTACATTAAAAAAATGATGCAAATCCGGCGCAAACAGAGTATAAATATGCCCCTGGTGTCTTAGAGAAGATTCATCGCTGTGAAATAGGCAAAATGCCCTCCAGACTATCGCCGCTAAACCCTGTACAAATGCTCTCTTAATACCAAATTCAAGCCCTAAAGCTGCCATAGATGCCATGGTATTGCAGGGAACCAAGCGTCTTAAAATTTGCCCTTCCAATTTATCTAAAACTTCCAGTTGGATATCTCTATACATTCTATCGCATACAAAAGAGTGTCCAGAATCTTCACTTGGTAAACTGACAGTAGATAAGTAAAATGCTGCCAGCCAACTGCCTTATAAAAGGCTATTAGACCTTGTGCCTGAGAAAGAGCTTTACTGACATTATTTCGTATATGATCTTGATCACTGAGTGAACAGGATAAAGTTTTCCCCAAAAAGCAATAAGCCTTTACCGGCTCAAGCTTATGTTGGCCCAGGGACCAAGAAATGTTAACTTTTTTAGGAGATTTTTTTCCAAAAAAAAACACTATTTTGGACTTCAGAGCATTCATTTTTAAATAATGTTGCTCAGTATAGTAATTGAGAGCAGCCAAATGCTTATTTAGTCCTTTCGGGTGAGATTAATCATCACAATATCATCAGCATATAAAAGGCAAGATATCTGACGCTTTCCGATTTTGGGTGCAAAGCCTTCACTATTCCCTAAGACGATGGGCAAATCGTAACTATACAGCGAAAAAAGCAGCAGTGCCAACAGGCACCCATGTTTCAATCCATTTTTGTAGAGAATTCCAAAGACAGACCCTGATCTGCACCTAAAAATACTTTACACCAAGTAGAAGAATGTAAGGCTATAATCAAACATAACAGGTTTACCGGGATGCCTAGGTTAAATAGCTTCCTCATCGAAACCTGTTGAGAAGTCTATAAATGCAGCATACAACTCCACCCCTGATCTGCACATATTTTCCATTTAAAATTTGCATTATTAAGTTATTATCTAGAGTATTGTGCTCCTTCCTGAAACCAGCTTGTTCCAAAGGAAGGATAGAATGTTCTTCAACCGAAGACTTTAAATGCTCTAGTAAACTTTTAGCAAAAACTTTGCCAGCTGCATCTAACAGCTATTTGACAGTAATTTACTGGTAAAGATCTATCACCCTTCTTATATAGGGGAACTATGTCACTCCAAGTCCAAAACACCGGGACTACACCTTTTAAGTAACAGTATTGAAATACAAGGTGGAGAATCCTTGCCCAAAGCAGAGGTTCTTCTTTAATAATTGCATTGGGGACCCCATCAGGGCCCATTGCTCCAGAAGTTCGCATAGACCTTATAAACCCCTAAATTTCAGTCACTGAGGGAGGGCTATAGCTATCCTGTTCAGCCCGACTACCTTTATTAATGTCTATGTCACATGACTCAATGTCCTGGTTTTCTGCATAGAGGGAGAATATTTACTCCCTCCATTTTGCCTTGGCTATTGCAGGGGCAAGAGAAGATTTGCAGGACACGCAACATTCAGAGATGATTGCCCAACATTTTACGTGCATTTTTAAACACAGCAGCTTCCCTCAAGGTAACCCACCTGTGTTCGGCCTCCTCCTTCCTTATACCTATCTTCAATCACTTTCTTCTCCTTTTTAATAGGGAAATTATTCTACTCCTATCCTTTGACTCCAGTACGTACTGCAACCTTACCAACATATTAATTTCCCTATTCAGTAGTAAAAGAGATAGTCTTATTTTCTTATGTGGTGGCTTAGTACACTTTGGCTGACCACTTTGAATTATTTTTCCCATAAATTCAGAAAAGCAGTAAAGAGGGTTGTATGACGGTGGCTTTCTTCTAGCATGGTTACCCCCATTTTTGGCCTGTTTGTCAGTGTGGTTTTACTGTCTCACTGGGATCCTGCTAGTCAAGACCCCAGTGCTCATAGTTTGTGGCCTATATGTCAGTATGGTTTACTGTGTTGTCAGTATGCTTGACTGTGTCACTGGAGTCCTGCTAACCAGAACGCCAGTGCTTATGCTCCCTCTGATTCCAAATTTGTACTTACATACTGGTAACCCAGTATTCCACTCCAGATTGGCTTACTGGATCCCTCTTATAAGTCCCTATTATATGGTATCTAGGCACCCAGGGCATTGGGGTTCCAGGAGATCCTTATGGGCTGCAGCATTTCTTTTGCCACCCATAAGGAGCCCATACAAACACTTCTTCAGGACTGCCATTGCATCCTGAGTGAAAAAGTGTAAGCACTATTTCACAGCCATTTTCACTGCACCAGGTCACTTATAAGTCACCTATATATCTAACCTTCAGACCCTGAAGGCTAGGTGCATAGTACCTGTGTGTGAGGGCACCCCTGCACTAGCAGAGGTGGCCACATGCCATCCAGGCCCATTTTCCCAGACTTCGTGAGTGAGGGATGCCATTATAAGTGTGCACTACATATAGGTCAATACATATATATAGCTTCACAGTGGTAACTCCGAATATGGCCATGTGAGGTGTCTAGGAACTGGAAATTGTACCCCCCCAAATCTGATTCTGGTAATACACTAGGAGTGGCATCCGAAGAATCAAACACGGTAGGGGCACTGTTACCAGTAGCCCCAACCTCCAGGTCAGGAGGGACACCCTGAACCTGGCCCTTCAATCCAGGGTCTATACCCTTAGATTGAACTGGGGTCAGGGGCGAGTCTGTTCCTCCCCTGCCCCCACTTCCAGGGTCCTGCAACCCCCCCACCCAGGAGGGTACCCCTAGAAGTAACACCAGGGGGGTGACTGGGCCAACCGCTCCCCCCATTAGGTCAGAGTTTACCCTCTGCACCTGATCCTCCACTGTAGAGCCTGTACCCTCAGACTGGACCGTTGCGTGGTGATCCAGAACTTCCTGGGGAACACACCTACCCTCCCATCAGGTCAGAGCTTACCCCCTGAACCTGACCATCCAACCCAGAGTCACCACCCTCAGGCTGGACCACTGCCTGGCAAGCCATGACTTCCTGGGGAGCACACCTACCTCCCACAAGGGAACCATCTTCCCTAAGGCCACATGAGAGTCTGGCTGTGACTGGTACACTGACCTCTGCCCATTTGGCAGAGCCTATTTCCTCCCCATCCCAGAAATGGTATCACCAAGGTCATTCCTGGGAGGCTCTGACCTCAGAGCTAACCCCTAACCCTCCAGGTTCTCACCTGGGGCCTGCAATCACCGCTCAACCCTCTGTCTGGACTTCTTCATCCCCTCACTAAGAGTGGTACTGCCAGACACCAGGACTGGTGGGACGCTGGCTACAGCCGCCCCCAAGTTCTCCTAGCACTATGGGATCTCCCTCAGCAGATGACCCTACGGTGCAGGCTAGGCTCCCATCCTGGCGTTCCCTCATGGGACCCTCCAGGACCTGGGACTGGATTTCGGGCACCCTGGGTCTCAGCCCACCCCATTTCCCTCTCCTCTGAGACTGGAGATGGGATCCCTCACCCATCCCACTACACTGGGACCTACCTGGGACATGGCAATTCTTTCCACCTCACCTTGTTGGGAAACACCTAGACCCCTCCCTTTTGGATCACCCCCAAATTCCTCTTCAGACTCTCTGGTATTCACCCAGAGGTCTGCCTCCAGTATAAGCTCCCTGGGGTCTGAGAACTCACACTCCACCGGGTGTTGGCATAGCTCTGGAAAACAAGGACTGGACATATGCTCTCCAGGAATTACATTACACAGCCCCTCACATTAATTAACCAAACTAATCTTCACCTAACCTTCCAGTGACTCAGCCTTGAAAAAGTACCCCACATCACCCTCCTGAGACTGGTGAGACAGTACCTTACCATCCCTGACACTCAACCCACACTCTTCTGGGATGTCTCCACACTCCAAAACTAGGACCTCTACCTGGGGGGAACACATCTCCCTGTCCCTCTCACCTAGAGCCAGTAGAATGTCCCTCCCACCACTAGGAATATGACTCCCTATGCCAGTTCTCCAATCCACCTCAGGGACCCTGTGCATCACTGGAGCTATCTCATACTCCTGAACCTCCTGGTGTGTGTTAGCCCCCTCCTTCAGGTCGGGCACCAAGTCTTTGGGCATGTGCACTTCTTCATCAACACTTTTGCTGCCACCATCTGAACTGGACTCAGCCCTCGTGGCTTCTAGCTTCAGCTCTTCACAACTCAGTTCCTGAGCTTCACACAATTATTTTTCCTTGGCTAAGGCTCTCCTAGCCTCAGCTCTCTCGAGCTGTTCATCCAGCTCTCTCATCCACTGCTCCTGAGCTAGGAGCCATTCCTCTCTCTCTGGTTCCCTTTCAGGACCACTGCCCTCCTCATCAGAGTAGTTCTCCTCCTCAGAACGATCTGGTATGGCTGCTTCCCAGCGTTTCGTCTCATATTGAAACAGGGCTGTTTCAAAGACCAAGCTCGGGGACCTTCTCTTCACAGCCAGCCCCCTTTCCTTGCAGAAAACCTTTAGCTCCCTCAACGTGTAGTACTCCCGGTGCCAGAAGTTGACTTTCATTCTGCAAAGGACTCACAACCAGAAAATCAGAGTCCAAAAATATCTCAATATCTCTCAGAGGACACCAGAGAACAATAAGGAAAACACAGTATGTGGTACGTAGTGGTCTGCAATATGGTAGTGATGTACACCAATCACTGTAAGTCAAGTGCAAGTCCTATCTTCACCCCTGACAACTAATGTTAGAAATGTAAATCTCTAGTTGGCAGTCGGTTTGCACCCTGTCCAAGTAGGGACACTTATTCTAGTCAGGATAAGTGAGATACCCACTCAGATAACCCCTGCTCACCTCCTTGGTAGCTTGGCACGAGCAGTCAGGCTTATCTCAGATGCAATGTGTAAAGAATTTGCACATAACACACAGTAATACAGTGAAAAAATCTACAAAAGGACACCACACCAGTTTTAGAAAAAATAGCCAATATTTGTCTGTGTAAAACAAGACTAAAACAATAAAAATCCAACATACAATGCTAAAGATTTGAATTTTGTAAGATTTATCTTAAAAATACAGTTCCTTGAAGGCGATAGCTCCACCTGGGGCTATTACGGCGTTGTAAGCAACAAAACTAACAGTTCAGGCTGGCCGCGACATCGCCAGCCAACTACGGTATTGGGAAGACCCACAAACAGTATATTGGAGTTGTAGGGTGTCATGATCCTCGCGGTGAGCCCCAGACTTTGGCGTCGATGGCTTTGCAGTGTGGGTTCCGGAGTCAGTGCTGGAGGCTGAACTCCGAGCTGATGAAGTCAGGAGCGCTGGCGTGGATGGCATCGGGCTGCAGTAAGAAGCGGGATAATGCAACGTGCGGTGCCCACAGGTCATGGTGAAGGCAGTGGCTTGGTGACGGCGTCTAGCAGGGTCGGTGAGACCAGGGCTGTGGTGTGAAGTGGGGCGGTGTGACGTGCGGTGTCACCAGGTCATGGTGCAAGCAGCGTCATTGTTGTTGCTGTAGCGGTGTTGTCAATAGGCCCAAGCCAGCGGTGCGGGACCAGATGGTGCTTCGTGACCCTCACGAGCAGTGTCCACAGGCCACGGTGCAAGCAGGATGCCTGGTGATGACACTTGTGTTGATGATGCTGGTATCGGTGGACGCGGGGCTGCGGTGTGGGACGGGACGGTGCTTCGTGTACCCCACAAGTGGTGTCCACAGGTCACGGTGCAGGCAGCGTTGCCGGTGTCACCAGGAGCGGCGGCATCAGGGATGCCCAGGCTGTGGTATGAGCAGCCAATGCTGGAGCGCAGGACCCACAGGTCGCAGTGCGAGCAGCAGCTCAGTGAAGTCGTCCGATAACGGCGTCGGTGAGACCAGGGTCGCGGTGCGAAGTGGAGCAATGTGACTCCAAGCGCCATTGCCAGGTCACAGTGCAGCCCAGCGGCGTCGTTGGTGGTGTAGTGGTGGTTTCTCCTCTTGAGCAGCACAAAACACACTGCTCCCAGTGCTGCAGGTCGACTAAACTGAAGTCTTTGGTGTCCCTGAGATTTCCAACAGGAAGCAAGCTCTACTCCAAGTCCATGGAGAACATTCTCAAGCAGGACACACAGCAAAAGTCACCCTTTGCACTCTTTAAAGGCAGAAGCAACAACTGCAGGCCAGTCCAGCAAAGCAACACAGCAAAGGGACAGTACTCCTCCTCCAGCTCTTCAGCTATTCTCCTTGGCAGAGGTTCCTCTTGGCTAATGCCATTCCAACGCACCATGCTGGCGCCTTATTTATGGAATGACGTTAGCCGGCGCTGCGGACTGGTGTGCGTAAAAAAAAATGACTCACACCAGGCAGCGCCGGAGTATGGGAAAATGGGGGTTGTGCATCAAAAAATGGGGCAAGTCAGGTCTGAGGAAAAATTCAAGCCTCAAACCGGATTTGCGCCATTTATTTTTACGCCCAACCTCCATTGACATGACTCCTGTCTTAGCAAAGACAGGAGTCATGCCCCCTTGCCCAATGGCCATGCCCAGGGGACTTATGTCCCCTGGGCATGGTCATTGGGCATAGTGGCATGTAGGGGAGGCCAAATCAGGCCCCCCTATGCCACAAAAAAAATCGGAAAAAAATACTTACCCAAACTTACCTTTACTTCCCTGGGATGGGTCCCTCCATCCTTGGGTGTCCTCCTGGGGTGGGCAAGGGTGGCAGGGGTTGTCCCTGGGGGCAGGGGAGGGCACCTCTGGGCTCCTTCCGAGCCCACAGGTGCCTTAACGCCTGCCCTGACCAAGGCGTTAAAAAACGGCGCCTATCAGGCTGTGCGTCGTTTTTTAAGGCCCACCCCCTCCTGTGCGTCAAAATGACGTCAGAGTATAAATATGGGGCACAGGCCTTAAAGTCATTTGACGTCAATGACGCACATGGTGGAATTTTGACGCCCGCGGGGTCGGACGTCAAAGTATAAATATGGGGCAGGGTTTGCGCTGATTGTGCGTCAAAAATTTGTAGGCACATTTGGCGCAAACAGAGGATAAATATGCCCCTAAAAGTCTGGGGTTTTGGGTCTTTCTCCTATACCCCTTTCTGCCTTTGAAGTTGGCAAACTTCAAAGCACCGTCACAAGTGTTTGATAGGCAGGCCCCAGACGTACATCAGGGGGTCGGAGACTGCATTGTGTGAGGGCAGGCACAGTCATTTCAGGTGTGAATGACTCCTCCTCCCTCCCCTCTAGCTCAGATGGCTCATCAGGATATGCAGGCTACACCCCGCACCCTTTTGTGTCACTGTCTAGAGAGGTGCAAACGAGCCCAACTGTCAAACTGACCCAGACAGACAATCCACAAACAGGCAGAGTCACAGAATGGTTTAAGCAAGAAAATGCCTACTTTCTAAAAGTGGTATTTTCAAACAGGCAGTTTAAAAACCAACTTCATGAAATGATGTATTTTTAAATTGTGAGTTCAGAGACCCTAAACTCCACATTTTTATCTGTTCTCAAAGGGAATCTGCGCTTTAAAGATATTTAAAGGCAGCCCCCATGTTAACCAATGAGAGAGATAGGCCTTGCACAGTGAAAAACGAATTTGGCAGTATTTCAGTGTTATAAAATATATAAAACACACTAGTATATGTTCTACCTTAAACATACACTTCACCCTGCCCCTGAGGCTACCTAGGGCCTACCTTAGGGGTGCCTGGCATGTAGTAAAACGGTAGGTTTAGGCCTGGCAAGTGGGAACACTTGACAAGTCGAATTGGCAGTTTCAAACTGCACGGACAGAGACTGCAGTGGCAGGTCTGAGCCATGTTTACAGGGCTACTTATATGGGTGGCACAACCAGTGCTGCAGGCCCACTAGTAGCATTTGATTTTCAGGCCCTGGGCACCGCTAGTGCACTTTACTAGGGAGTTACCAGTAAATCAAATATGCCAATCATGTATAAACCAATCAACAGTACAATTGGCACAGAGAGCACATGCACCTTAGCACTGTTTTAGCATTTGTAAAGTGCCCAGAGTCCTAAGGCCAACAAAAACTAGTCAGAAAAATTAGGAGGAAGGAGGCAAAAGACTGCGGATGACCCTGCAAAAAGTGCCAGGTGCAACAATAGTGTACTAGGCCCCTGCTCTTGGGGTGGAACTAAGACAGAAAGAAGGAATGACGCATGCATGCCTGGTCAAGTGGGGAGAAGAAACTGCAGAGCGACGTGGAAGCTGAGCAAATGGCAAGCCTAAGGCGAACAAAAGCCCACAAAGTAGATAACAGCATGTCTCGGTTTAAGACAGCGCATGTGCGCCATCTAGAGCTGAGACCTAAAAATGACTAAATGTCGGCCCATCTAAATTGGGTGTGTGGACATGTAGCAATTTCTCTAATGGCTCTTACTTCCTAGGGCCATCAGAGAAGTTTGGCCACTGTGGAGACAGAGTAGTCTGAGTAGATGTCCTTTTCAGCACAAAAACCATGGTGAAAGATTGCCTGAATTGGCGCTAGGTAGTCTCAAGTGCACCAGCATGAGTTCTTAATAAATCCACACCTAAATCACCTTTAGATCCTGTGAAGTGGTGATGTTTATATCTGCAGAAATTAACATGCAGTCAGACCACAAATTAATATGTCGTCAGGCCACTTGTCAGAGCAGGGTCTTCCATATCTCACAGCTTCCTCTTTCAACAATTTTCTTGCCAAGAGGAAATACCATAATGCAGAAATACAGGAGGCATAGAAAAACATTCTGACTCCTTTAAGGCTTATCTTGAGATATGTTGACTTTCTGTGATATAGCAGGTCTTATCTGAAAACAAAAGGACACAATATGTTAAATATTTACATCCTTAATTTATATTAACATTCGCATTGGCCCATGATTTCTAGTACAACAGCTGTCATAGCTGGACATGACTACGGGTCCAAACACTATGCCATCAATCATGATTACAGGCACAGTTGCTGGGTGATAAGGCATGCTTACTGGCACAATAATTCTTTTTTTGGAGTGCATGATTACAAGCACAATAAATATTTTTGGAGAACTATTATTGACTGACCAACTGCCTGGTGAGCACTTGGGGGAATTACAGGCATTGCTATTTCATTCCCCTAGTTCACAAAATGACTTTCCTTAGTAGTAAACTGTAAAAGTTGTGTTTTCATCTCAATAAAGAACATGCGTTCCTATCTTCATTTGCCATTCCCGAACAAATGTGAAAATAAAAATGAAGAATAATGCCAAAACATTTTATAATAAGATTTCAACAAAAACATTAAAAATACAGATGACCACTGAAATTCACGAGTTCTAGTTCTCTCGGGTAACTATAACTGATGTCCTAAAGTAACCATAACTCACTCCATTACCATGCACTGCTAATTACCTCCCATGTTATATCACTCATAACATGTTCAATAACATAATTGATAACATCACTGAAACACCTGAAATGGCATCTGTGAGAGTGTGAGCCCTGATCAAGCAATAGCCACAATCCCTTGCAGGGTGAACCACAAAAAGTCACTAAATTAACATGTGCTTAACTCTAGGTAGCTTGGCACAAAACTCAGTCATGCAGAATAAAGTGATGAAGTGAAAACACAACATAATAAAAATACTAAACCAATTTAGAAATATAGGGAACATTGTAATAAATCATTTGACACCCAAACAATGGAAATCCAACCAGTGGAACTGGAGTTATGAATTTTTAAAGTTTAAGGTTTAAAAATGCGGTGAAAAGCAAAAAGCGCTAACCTCGGACATCTGGTTGGTCTAGAACAAGAAATGGAGCGTGGTTTGGAAACACAAAGTGGTGTGGGCCTGGTCAGCGCTTGCCTTCGGACTTGGAAAATGTTTGATCGAAAATTCTCTGAGAAGGTAGAAGTTCAGCATGGCATGATGTAGTGCTTTCCTCTTATTTAGTTTCTAAGCACTAACATAACACAACAGAAATGCACTTCTGAGGTCAAAGAATACTTTTATTGTTGTTATATGAATGACGAATTAGTAGCTTTCAAGTCCGCGTTAATCAAACAAAATATATCAGTTTGCAATATACACAGCAGGTTATATTTATAAGATATTGTATGCAAAGCAAAACAAATACTTCACCGTGTGGGAACTATTCACAGCTTCATCTTTCTAAGGTCTGCAAGCTGAGGACCCCTGTCAACCGCGAGAAAGAGAGATTCATCTACCCACACGGGATTGCTGGCAGCCTGCGCCAAGCTCCAGCACGAGGTCCGGCAGATTCGAATCTGACTCTCTGCAGCCTGTTACATTCGTTACAAAGGTGTGCCCCCTCCTCTCAGACCTGGGAAACTGAGCAAGCCTTTTGGAGACTGGCCAGGTCTCCAAGACTACTCCTGTTCCCAAGCTCAAGGGAAGAGAAACGACGCCCATGTACTCTCTCTTATCAGGTCTAGTCTACTGTGAGAGCAAAACATCTTGGTTCTCTGGTGCAAAAACACAGCTTGGAAAAATACAGAACTCCACGTTAAAGGCAATGGGCAGCTAACCTAAATATCAAATGCAATGTCATGTTAAAGGCAATAGGCAGCTAACCTAAATATCAAATGCAATGTCTAGTGTCATGTCAAAGCCAATAGGCATCTAAGCTGAATACAAAATACAATGTCTTATATCATGTCAAAGCCCATAGGCAGCTGAGCTGAATATAAAATGCAATGTATAATATCATGTCAAAGCCAATAGGCAGCGGAGCTGAATACAAAGTGTAATGTATAATATCATGTCAAAGCCAATAGGCAGCGGAGCTGAATATCATGTCAAAGCCAATAGGCAGTTAAGCTGAATACAAAGTGTAATATATGATATCATGTCAAAGCCAATAGGCAGCGGAGCTGAATACAAAATGTAATATATGATATCATGTCAAAGCCAATAGGCAGAATATCTAATAGCATGTCAAAGTCAATAGGCAGCTAAACTGAATACATCATGTCAAAGCCAATAGGAATGCAATGTCAAAGCCAATAGGCGGCTAGACTGGATACAGCATGTCAAAGCCAATAGGCAGAATACAGAATGTAATGACTAATGCAATATCAAAGCCCATAGGCGGCTAAACTGAACAAAACATACCATGTGCTACTGGTGAACATTGAGCAACTAATATGCGCAGTGGTGAAACACAAAGTCATTGGTCAAAACAACACTTTATCAAATGGCAGGACATTCCGCCCTTTGACCAATGAATTTTTGTTTCACATATCTCATATTTCAAACAAACAAAAAAACATCAGCACAAAAAAAAACATTATGATCAAAGCAATCCCTGTAAAGCAATAGAAGTGAATTAACACATTGATCTCATAACCTTTCACATCAGATACATCTACATAGAAAAGACTGGGCAATTTTTTTTTTTTCTGAATGAGTCTCTAATTCAACAGTGTTAGCAATTTGATGTGGCATGAGTTCTGCTCATGTAAAGGTGCACGGTCCACCTGAAAGGTTTGCTGGAAGGTAAGCAAAAGTCAGAGTTCCATACGAGAGGGAAAAAAAAAAAAAACACAGCAAACAAGTTGAACTTGAACTGAAGGCGCAGTTTGCGCAAAATGGATCCATGGTGCTGGCACTTTACTCAGCCAGGTTCAGGTTGGGGATTCGGTCCCTTCCCCGACCCCACACGCACACACCGGAAGGGGGACCACACAGCGCACTCAGGGACAGTGGCGAAACGTGGTCGGATCTGCAAAAGAAACAAGTATGACTTTTCTTGCAAATAACATTTTTCATTTAAACTGCACCCTTCCTCTTTCTTTCCCTGTTTTATAATCAGCAGGACGTTTTTGAGGCCCTTTGTTATATTTTCTGCAGGTTCTGGAGGGTCACTTGGGGCTTCAGCCCACACATCAGCACTGAGGTTTTTATCTGCTGCACCACAGCTTCCCTTTTCTTGCACTGTCAGAAGGGCTGGGGCAGACTCCTTCTTTACCAAACCTCCATTCACTGCATTTTCGCCAATTTGGGCCATTCTGTCTCCAATTTGTATAAATAAATCAGATTCTTTTCTAGGTATCAGCATCATTTCGATTTTTCCTTGGTAATTTGCAGCAATCACTCTCCCTAAAACCTGATCACTTTGCCATTTCTGTTCTGGTAACTTTCCTCTCCCCAACTGCTCTGTGACTGCTTGCATGACAGATTGCTTTTGTGCATGCTGCACAGTTTTTATCAAATCTAGGGGAATGGGCATCTCTCTCATCTCTGCCCACCTGTAAGTGGCCTTTTCACATTTCTGGGGCACCCACATAGCCATCCCCACTAAGGCAGAATTCTGGGTGAACACTTCTCTCTCTGCATTTTTCTCATTAACATCTGCAAGGTAATTGAACCAGTTAGGTACAAGCCATGTGGCTAAAACATTATCAAAGAACCAAAAATCAGCATAAAAATGACACATCTCACGTAGCTCTTGCTTTAAAATCTGACACACATTATACAACGCTGTTCCTTCTACTGTGCCAGAAAGCAACATTTCAGTCAATGAATCATTAGTAAAACAAACATGCTTTTTATCTTCAGTGGACACGAATTCAAATGGTGCACACAATTTCATCGGTAATTCTTTTATCTGTGGTACTCTAGCCCTGTCTTGCAAGTACCAGATCCATTGTATGATTCTAGCTAGGGGCACTATTTTCTTCCCTTGTTCATGATTTACATGTACATCAGTATTTCCTTCTTGCACTGCGCAGAAACCTAAAGTCTGCATTATTTCATTTGCCAAATCACAAGCGCGCAGCTGCATATTATTTTTCACAGTGACCATATACAAAAGTGTTAGGATTTCACTCAAATGAGGGCTATTCTTTTTCCAAAAATCAAACAAGCTAATGAAAGTCGGCTCTTGCTCTAAAATCTTTCGTTTTACTTGTGCATTTTGCAACGGTAACTCGTAAATCACATTCTGAGCTCTCTCGTCCGTGTTATCAGTTAAGGAATGCATTTTGGCTGCCAAAAACCCTGGCTCACACGGAAACTCAGTGCAGCTCGGAGCTGTCTTAACCCCCTCATTACTGGAATGGGACAAGAAAGATTCTTCAAAAACAGCAGTTTTATAACTTTCAGTCGGGCTAATTTGCTCACGTAAATTCCTATTTTCATGTTCCAACTTCCTACATTTCTCCTGCATTTCTCTGTAAGCAGATAAAGGTATCCAGACCTTTCTGTCATCATTACTTCCAAAACACACTTTTTCTACATATATACAACGGGAATTATTTCTCAAAACAACATCAGGCATTTTAGCTACACATGCATTTTCTTCTGTAATTCCCCAAACAGAAAACAATTCACAGTTTTTCTTAGCACCATCAGGCAGTTCATCAACACATGTATTCTCAGACATGGTCTGCCGTGCTACTGTGATTCCCCAAACAGAACAATTTCTGTAATTCTCCAAACAACAAAAAAACAATTACACTTTTAAAGTGTGCACTTCGAAATCTACTAACTCGTCAAACCCTTTAATCACCTCTTAATGACCGACCCCACGACTCCAGGTACCAATTGTAGTGCTTTCCTCTTATTTTAGTTTCTAAGCACTAACATAACACAACAGAAATGCACTTCTGAGGTCAAAGAAGACTTTTATTGTTATTTTATTCTTCCCCAACCACAATGTTTATGAATGAATGAATTAGTAGCTTTCAAGTCCGCGTTAATCAAACAAAATATATCAGTTTGCAATATACACAGCAGGTTATATTTATAAGATATTGTATGCAAAGCAAAACAAATACTTCACCGTGTGGGAACTATTCACAGCTTCATCTTTCTAAGGTCTGCAAGCTGAGGACCCCTGTCAACCGCGAGAAAGAGAGATTCATCTACCCACACGGGATTGCTGGCAGCCTGCGCCAAGCTCCAGCACGAGGTCCGGCAGATTCGAATCTGACTCTCTGCAGCCTGTTACATTCGTTACAAAGGTGTGCCCCCTCCTCTCAGACCTGGGAAACTGAGCAAGCCTTTTGGAGACTGGCCAGGTCTCCAAGACTACTCCTGTTCCCAAGCTCAAGGGAAGAGAAACAACGCCCATGTACTCTCTCTTATCAGGTCTAGTCTACTGTGAGAGCAAAACATCTTGGTTCTCTGGTGCAAAAACACAGCTTGGAAAAATACAGAACTCCACGTTAAAGGCAATGGGCAGCTAACCTAAATATCAAATGCAATGTCATGTTAAAGGCAATAGGCAGCTAACCTAAATATCAAATGCAATGTCTAGTGTCATGTCAAAGCCAATAGGCATCTAAGCTGAATACAAAATACAATGTCTTATATCATGTCAAAGCCCATAGGCAGCTGAGCTGAATATAAAATGCAATGTATAATATCATGTCAAAGCCAATAGGCAGCGGAGCTGAATACAAAGTGTAATGTATAATATCATGTCAAAGCCAATAGGCAGCGGAGCTGAATATCATGTCAAAGCCAATAGGCAGTTAAGCTGAATACAAAGTGTAATATATGATATCATGTCAAAGCCAATAGGCAGCGGAGCTGAATACAAAATGTAATATATGATATCATGTCAAAGCCAATAGGCAGAATATCTAATAGCATGTCAAAGTCAATAGGCAGCTAAACTGAATACATCATGTCAAAGCCAATAGGAATGCAATGTCAAAGCCAATAGGCGGCTAGACTGGATACAGCATGTCAAAGCCAATAGGCAGAATACAGAATGTAATGACTAATGCAATATCAAAGCCCATAGGCGGCTAAACTGAACAAAACATACCATGTGCTACTGGTGAACATTGAGCAACTAATATGCGCAGTGGTGAAACACAAAGTCATTGGTCAAAACAACACTTTATCAAATGGCAGGACACATGACTGCAGGAGTGTCCGAGAAGGTAGCATTATTGTCGGATAGTTGTGGAGCGAATCCACAGGGAAGATTTTACCTTTGGACTTAGTCATTGAAATGGATGTCGAAAATCCCCAGCGGGACAAAGCGGAAGGTTATAGCCAAAAAGAGTTCCACAAGTTCGGATACCCCTTCGGTGAGAGACCACTGAAATCGATTTACTGCTGCAGAGAAGAACGACGTAGCGGGAGAAGCCTCAAATTCAATTTGACCGATGATGCACCTCAGGTGGATAGGCAAGCAGGTTGGTCCCACTTTCCTTCTGGTTCTCAAAGCACTTTTTGGCCAATAACTGTCTGTCCTCCGTTTTGGAAATTGCCCATCTGGGCACCTTTAGCATCACAACCAAGGGTCCTGGTGAGGATGGAGACCTCTTTGGGGTTCAGGGCTTGCTTAGGCTGGGTTCAGTTGTGGGATCAAGATGGTTAGAGCCTATAATGTCCCTGTGGCTCTGAACAGGAGAGAAGCAAACTAGCCATTAGAGTCACTTCTGGAAGTCCTGGGTGCAGGTGAAGATGCAGGGCTCAACAGCAGGCTGGCTTCTGTGGATTCATGGAAGGCTACAGGCAGCAAAGAAGTCCTTCCAGGTACAGCTGCAGTGTGCCAGAGTGCACAGCATGTCACAGCGGCAGGCAGTCCTTTGGGAGTCCTTCCACATGTCCAGTAGTGAGATAAAGAGTGCGCCTGAGAGTCCTATTTTTATACCCTGGCTCCCTACACCTAGAAGGTGGGAGACGTTCCCAAAAAGGTTGTTTGAAGTTCTGGGATTTTCCTGCCTCCCCTGTCCTGGATCCAAGCTGACTGCACTGGCAATACAGTCTTTCATCCTATTGTGAGGAGTCAGAGCACAGCCTATTCAAGTGCAAGTGGGGCTGTGTCAGCACAGCCCCCATCCTGCCTGTTGATGGGCCATTCAGGATGCTATCCCAGTATTGTGTGACTGTCTGGAGGATTTTCTCAAAGTCTTAACTGTCAATTACACCCAGTCATGAGACCTAGAACAGGCTGCAGGTACAGAAGGCTATAGGCAGGAAAATGACAACTTTCTAAAAGTGGCATTTTCAAACTTGTAATGAGAAAATCAACTTTACCATTAAAGATGGTATATCTTTAGCTGCTCATAGAATCCCCAATGTTATCCTATGAAAGGGGCATGCCTCATAGTAGTGAAAAAATAATTTGGGAGCTTTCCATTTACAGGACATGTAAAACTTAATAGTGCATGTCTTACCTTTTAATTACACATCACCCTGCCCTATGATGGCCCTACCTAGGGCCTTCTTTGGGGTAACTTATGTGTAATAAAAGGGGAGTTTAGGCTTAAGGACCTAGTTTCCATAAAAAAAGCATTTTTGGTGCAGTTTGACGAAACTTTATGAAATTACCAAAACAGGTATGCCCAAGGGTCTTGTGTATGCAAAGTTTTGGGGTGATCCATCAAGTGGGACCGAGAAAAATGGAGGGTCAAAAAAAGTGTGTTTCCTATGTTAATTCTCATAGACTCTTTTTACACACCTGCAACCCGAACTGCTGGACAGAATTACATCAAATTTGGCAAAAAGTAGCTTTTGATCCACAGATCATCCCTTTGTTTAATTTGGTGTAAATCTGTTCAGTAATTCTTTAAATATTAAAGGGAAAATAAATGTGTATATCTATGGCCCTGGATCCAGGGAAATCTCCTGTTGAGATCTGATTGGCTTCCAACACTTCAAACAAGAAGTGTTGGCAGCCATTTTGGGACTCGGCTTCAACCGAGTCCTACAAAAAAGAAAATAACAAAAAGAAAAGGGGGCAAGGTATATATACTCTAACCCCATAGCCTTGGTCCACACTAAATAAGCCTTAAAAGCTTAAAAACATTTTTTTAAATTACAGATATGCTGATTTTTCAGTGATTAAAAAAAAAACTGTCTCCTGCATTTAAAAAAGCTTTGGCCCCGGGTGGGCCAGACCAGGGGCATTGAGGGAAAAAACAGGAGGGGGGTGCCCACCCCCCACCCCCTTGTGCTTTTAGAAGTCCTTGGGACCACCACCTCCCCAGGGCCATATCTTAATAAACTAATGAGTGGGTCCAGCGGAAACCCTGGCCGAGCCACCGCCCCGGGCTATTTTCTATTTTTGCCTCCCCGGGGCAACATACACTACAAATATGTGTGGTGTATTGTGCTGCTGCAACCCCTGATGCCTGCTCTGTAAGGTCAGTTTGGTGCCCCTGCCCATCTCCCTCCTACCCTCTGTTATCTGAGTCCATGTCCCTAACTGACTCCTCCTGCCCTCAGTGATCCGATGTACAATACTTGCCAATACTTTGAACTTGATAGGAGGGAAATTTTGAAAAAGAAACCAGGGAAATTGATTTTCCCCATTCATTTACACTGAAAAAGAGGGGCTTTTATTCAGAAGTCAGATAGAATAAAGCCCTTTTGGGCTTAGAAATATCTGGAATCATCTGCCTGAATCGGGCCTTTTGGCATGTATGGTTGTACTGCCACTACCTCTTCCTTCTGCTTTCAAAGGTATGTAATATTGCCCCAGCTTCTCTTGTGTGTCCTTCATGGTTGGTCTATTGCCTCTGCTCCCCTTTCCTCTGTCCTCCATGGTCCATTGTGCTGCCACTACCCCTCCCGCCTGCCCAGCGTGGTCAACTTCTTGCTTCTGCACCCTTTTCCCTGCCCTCAATTATATGAGTCTGTGCCCCAGACATCAGCCTCCCACAGTATTCTAATGAACAGTTAGATTGCTAACATTCTATCTTTATTACAAAAGTGTGGCACGTCTGATGTCATCTTGATGTAATCAAAACTGTAATACCTAAAGCATTTCCTTAAGAAATTATAAAAATGAGAGGATCTTATTCCCATAGAAATTATGGTTAGTGCTGTAAAAAACTGAAATGAGGGCATATTTTCTGAGTTCTCATATAGTGACAAAGCACTTTTAAGTTATTTGCTATCTTGATGTTTTTTTATCCAGTTGATCACTTGATTATATGTTACAGTTAGGGTAGAGAATGTGGCGTTACAGCCAGAGCTGCAGACTTTGCAACTAGGAAACCAGGTTTGAGTTTCAGCGCCAGGTGTCAACATCCTGTGATTTTGGGCAAATCACTTAATCTCCCCATACCTAAAACCCAAAAGGAATGTGTCCTATTGTAATGTAACTGATGCTCATGTAAAGCACTCCAATACCTGTGATAACGCGCCCCGACCTAGCTAATTTATTTACACAGGGACTCGTTTTAGGCCAATTAATCTTTTGACCCTGATTGGGGACTCCTTAAGACGCAATAGCTATTTGGCATTTCAATCAATAGTTCAATCCCTTCATCAGTATTCACAATAACTAATCAATTTGCTTTGCCAATACCCTCCAATAAGACTAAACCACCCTGACTTTCCAGCCAATAAATGATCACACAAAGCTAATAAAGGTTAAGGTATTTATTCCCTATTAGTTACAATTCTAAGGTCATGTTTATTAGTCTCAATATCAATAAGCACATCAAAAGCATTATAAAATGGGCACTTGAATAAGACTTTATCAAAGCAAAAATCAGGAACATCAGTACAAAGAACGATGTCAACATGAATCAACTTTAGCAGAGTATCATTAACGCAGTATTCAACAAAGCAAAGACTCAGTCATTTGTCTATTTGCACCCAATATTAGTGAACTCCTTAATTAACCTCTAATTAGCATCAGCATGTTGGGCTTCATGCAAAACAATTTAGCAACACAAATTTAGAAAACCTCTAACTATGGTCTCTGTCAAAAGAGCAGTTGGTACCTAGAAAGAAAAGGCAAACAGACAATTACAATTCATTATCATATAGTTACCCTCCGTAATGGGTCAGCATACAGAGTCAGTCTTCGTCCTCAGGACAGCAGTCGATTCGCCATTAGCCAGGATAAGCAGCAAAGTCTCAACAAGATAGGCTAAGAAGGAATGCTTCCCTCATAAGGAGAAGTGCAAATCAGGCAAGGGGTAAGACGAGGATGGTTTATGGTATCAACCAGCTAAAGACAAAGGCCCTCATTACAACATTGGCGGTAAAGGCCGCTTACCGCCGTGCAGAAGACCGCCAACACACCGCCACGGCCCCGGAAATCCGCCACAGGTATTATCACCCACATTTCGGAATCCACCAAAATTCAGACACCCACACAAGTCCGCCACACCAAAGGTCAGTGATAAACTGGCGAAAACAAATCCGACACCGTTACGCCAACAGAAATACGCCCACAGTAGCACAATACACAAATCCACGCTGCAGTTTTTCAACCGCGGTATTCCATTGGTGGTACACACCGCTGCGCTCAAAATACACACACATTTACAAAACACAGCCACACTGGACAATTCAAAATACACACACCTGATACACATACACACCACTCCCACACACCCATTACAATATAAAACACACACCCACATCACCCACAAACCCGTACGACACAAAATCTTGAAAGAAGGCCAGAGAGAGACACCACCAGCAAGAACAACAGCATCCACAGGCACACAATACCATCACCCACAGAACTTCCACGCACCTCACACAACACACCACTACATATCAGCACACTTATCACCACACAATCCACCCCACACATCACCTACACCACCCCATGGCACGGCAAAGACACGGAGGAGGAGCTCAGGGTCATGGTGGAGGAAATCGTCCAGGTAGAGCCACAGCTATTCGGATCACAGGTGCAGCACACCTCCATTGCAAGGAAGATGGAGCTATGGCAAAGAATAGTGGACAGGGTCAACGCAGTGGGACAGCAACCAAGAAATCGGGAGGACATCAGGAAGAGGTGGAACGACCTACAGGGGAAGGTGCGTTGCGTGGTCTCAAGACACCACCAGGCGGTTCAGCGGACTGGCGGCGGACCCCCACCTCCTCACCCACAACTAACAACATGGGAGGAGCAGGTCTTGGCAATTCTGCATCCTGATGGCCTCGCAGGAGTAGGCGGAGGAATGGACTCTGGTAAGTCAAATCTTAACTATTACATCCCCCACCCTTCCTGCATGCTATTACATACCCCCACCCTCACCCCCAGCACCCCCCCAACTCCTCACATATGTCCCAACATCACAAACCACCCATCCCAACACCAAGCCCTGCATGCAACAACAGAGCATGGACACCCATCACTAAAGCATGCACACTGCACATACCCATATAACCCCCTAAACCACCATCACACAAGCTCCCACACAGGAATGCAAGCACTGGGGTACACGCTCATCCACCCATTGCACACCATGACACATACAGATGTAATAACCATCCTTTTATACCCCTGCAGGACCCATACTCAACGTCACCGGACAGGAGGGTCCACACATGTCCACACCACCAACAGAAGAGGCCCACAGTGATGACAGCACCTCTGTCCAACTGGATCTAGATGACCAGCCCGGCCCTTCGGGGACCTCTGGACAGTCGGTTACCCTCACACTGGCACAGGCCATCACAGACCTTCCCCCCTCTTGAAACACCAGCACAGCACCCACCCAGCGGGCCCATACCTCTGTCCCCAGGACACGTCAATCAGCTGTGTGTCCACCACTACAGGGAACCCAGGCTAACCCACCACCCCAACAACAACAGGGACCTGGGAGCAGTGGTAGTGGACACACGGTCCAGGGGACGGAGGCCCAGGAACACAGGGGAACTGGGAGGGCTGCTGTGCGACAGGGGGCGGACAGGCCAAGGGAACCCACTCTCCACGAGGCCCTCTCCTCCATCATGGAGCCTACCACCACTCCAAGGAGACGATGGCAATGGTACTGGCCAAGTTTCAGGAGACCCAGCGCCTGCAGGAGGAACAGTATATGGGCTTCAGGGAGGAACTCATAACCATCAGCTCTACCCTGGGCACCATCGTAGGGGTACTGAAGGAACTAGTGAACACCAGGAGGGACACTGTGGCATTACAAGGGGCCCCTGACACTAGCATGGACGATGAACTGCCCACCACCTCCGCCGGCGCTAGTGGACAGCACGCCCCGCCACAGGAACACCACACCAGCACCCCACCCCATGCAGAGGGAGAATCACCCCACAAACGGTCCCTGAGATCCAGGACAAAGACAGAGCATGATGCCAAGACCCCCGCCAAGAAATGAGACCACCCTGATTGTCATCCTACTGTCCCACTTTGTCACCCTGTCCATACTTAAACTACCCAACCTCCACTTCCTATGCCCATTTGGGCAATGCACCTTTGAGACTAATAGACTGGACTCTGCCATGGACATTCATCCGCCCTCATCCCTCACCATTTCACTACCCCCTCCAATATTGAGCACTTAAATAAATACACTTAAAACACAAAACAATCTGCAGTCTGTCTGTGATTTCGAAATAGTGTATTAGCAATTACAGTGACAAAATGCTCTTTCAATTGTAATGTCAACATACCTATGTCACAGAGCTCAAGTCCATGAGGAATCAAAGCAGATGTCACACAGTGGGACCCACATCTGTGAAATCGTAAAGGAAAGTGACAACTCAGTGACCATAAACTGGGTGAAAACGACAGTCAGTAGAGAGGTAGTAGTGTTTAAGTACATGTAGTAGGCAGGTCTGTACTCTTACCTGTGTCTCACTGGAAATATTGCTGGATCACTGAGTCCCTGTTGTTCATGTCTTCTTCCTCTGCTTCCTCCTCTTCACTATCCACAGGCTCCACAGCTGCAACAACACCCGCCATCTGGACCATCCTCCTGCAGAAAAGGCACCTGTCGTCGCAATGCCAAGTTATGAAGCATACAGCAGGCCACGATGATCTGGCACACCTTCTTTGGTGAGTAGAATAGGGATCCACCTGTCATATGGAGGCACCGGAACCTGGCCTTCAGGAGGCCGAAGGTCCGCTCGATCACCCTCCTAGTTCGCCCATGGGCCTCATTGTAGCGTTCCTCTGCCCTTGTCCTGGGATTCCTCACTGGGGTCAGTAGCCATGACAGGTTGGGGTGACCAGAGTCACCTGCAAATGGCGAGGGACAAGTATTAGACACACACTAACCTGTATGGTAACCCCAGACCCAGACAACCATTCCCACTGTCTTGCTTCCAGGTGCTCACCTAATAGCCACACACAGTGCCTCTGGAGTTGACCCATCACATAAGGGATGCTGCTATTCCGCAGGATGTAGGCATCATGCACTGAGCCAGGGAACTTGGCATTCACATGGGAGATGTACTGGTCTGCCAAACATACCCATCTGTACATTCATAGAATGATAACTCTTCCGGTTTCTGTACACCTGTTCACTCCTGTGGGGGGGGACCAAAGCCACATGGGTCCCATCAATGGCACCCATAAGGTTGGGGATATGTTCCAGGGCATAGAAATCACCTTTCACTGTCGGCAAATCCTCCACCTGAGGGAACACGATGTAGCTCTGCATGTGTTTCAGAAGGGCAGACAACACTCTGGACAATACGTTGGAAAACATAGACTGGGACATCCCTCATGCTATGGCCACGTTTGTTTGAAATGACCCACTTGCTAGGAAATGGAGCACTGACAGCACCTGCACTTGAAGGGGGATATTCCTGTGGGATGGTGGATTGCTGACATCAGGTCTGGCTCCAACTGTGTACACAGTTCCTGGATTGTGGCACGGTCAAGCCTGTATGTGATTATGACATGTCGCTCGTCCATTGTCGACAGGTCCACCAACGGTCGGTACACCGGAGGATGCCGCCATCTCCTCACATGTCCCAGCGGACAGTGCCTATAAAGGACAACAGCGAGCACAGAGTCAAACAACTCAGAGGTACATACCCAGAGTTTACACAGCACACCAATCATACACAAAAGGTGGCCTGTATGCGTGTTGAGTCTAGGCCTAGGTATGTGTGACGCAGTTGGAAATGAAGCCATGTGGGCCACTGAAATGGCGGCTGTCTGACCTCTAAAGTGGGACAATGGGATGTGAGGTAACTGCGCTGGCGTTGTACACTGTTGCGGTAGGCGGTCGAAGACCGCGGTGCAATGCTGCATTGGTTAACATTGGACCCTATGGGTCCCAGGAGCCAATGACGATGTGCGCCGGCGGTGACAGTACGCACCGCCGCGGACGTGACCGCCATTTTCTATCTGTTCAATCACTTGATACCTGATCTTCGACAGGAGAGAACCTACACTGCAAGTGCTGCTGTGACCTCGGTCTGGAAGAGACAATGGCTCGAGTGTCTGGGGAAAGGGCCCCTGCCTTCACATCGGAGGAGTTGGAGAAGCTCGTGGATGGGGTCCTCCCCCAGTACACGCTACTCTACGGTCCTCCAGACAAACAGGTAAATACACTGTGAGCATGCTGTATGGGCTATGACTGTGTGGAGTGGGGTGGATAAAAGATGGGGGGGGATTGAGGCGTGCATGAAACGACGGTGAGTGCATGTGCATCATGGCAAGGGTAGGCATGGGGGCCAATCACTTTGACGGTGCAGTTGGTAATAACTACTCTTTTTCCCCTGTACATTTCATGTAGGTCAGCGCCCACCAGAAAAAAGATATTTGGCGTGCCATCGCCAAGGACGTACGGACCCTGGGGGTCTACCACAGACAGAGCACCCACTGCCGTAAAAGATGGGAGGACATTCGCCGCTGGAGCAAGAAGATGGCAGAGGCTCAGCTGGGGATGGCCTCCCAACGTGGGAGGGGTGCCCGTCGCACCATGACCCCCCTGATGTTCCGGATCCTGGCGGTGGCTTACCCGGAGTTGGATGGGCGCATGAGGGCATCACAGCAGACACTAGGGGGTGAGTACACTCTCATTCTGCTGACTTTGCACGCAGTGGAGTTGTTTGGGTGGGGGAGGTGAGCTGTGGGTTTCCCTAGGCCAGGGCGAGTTCCGTAGGCAAGGCCCCTCCGTAAGGCAGGCTAGAGTGCCAAGTACACCTAGTCATGCCCCTGTGTCATCTATGTGTGCAAATGTCGTCCATAGCCTTGTAGGCCATTTCCCAGTAATTGAACAGTGGAGCCCAAGAGCGCGGCGTAGTGCAGGGGGCTTCTGTGTCTGTCGTGTCTGCCAACGGTAGCGGTAATGCATGCACTCAACATGTCTCTCTTATGTCTCGCCCCCTTTTTGTGGTCTCCCTGTTCTTGTGTGCATTAGCATCATCAGGCGGAGGAGCAGTGGCACTGGAGCAGGAGGGAGCTGCATCCCACATGGCCCTGGAGGGCGACACTATGGAGTCTGAATTCACCAGTGGGACGGAGGGCGAGGGGACACGGACTTGTCCTCTTATGGGAGCTCCCTTGTGGTGGCGGCAACATGTGTGCCCCCTGCATCTACAGGTACAGCCGCCACCCCCCTCCCAGCACCGCCCTCCCAGCAGCCCCTCAGGCTTTGCCCCGTGCCCGCTCACCCAGGAGGGTGGGCATCACCTTTGCCCCAGGCACCTCACGCCCTGCCCCAGTCACCCCTGCTGCCCTCAGTGAGGAGGCCATTGACCTCCTCAGGTCCCTCACTGTTGGGCAGTCTACCATTTTGAATGCCATCCAGGGTGTAGAGAGGCAGTTGCAACAAACTAATGCATTCTTGGAGGGCATTCATTCTGGTCAGGCGGCCCTTCACCGAGCTTTTCAGACTCTGACCTCAGCACTGATGGCAGCCATTGTCCCCGTCTCTAGCCTCCCACCTCCAACTTCCCCCACCCAGACCCAATCCCCTCTACCTCAGCCCATCCCAAGCACACCTACAGACCAACATGCACACACATCAACACCCAAGGGTAGTTCAGGCAAACATAAGCACCACACATCCACAGGCATTCACGCAAGCATCACACACATGCAGACACACCAACATCCACTGCCTCCACTGTGTCCCCCTCCTGCTTGTCTCCCTCCTCCCTCCCAGTGACGTCTACACTCACACCTGCAGGCACTACCTCTACAGCCACTACGTCCCTCTCCAGCACACCCACCACCACGCCCCGCTCACGTGCAGTCACCACCCCCACTACCATTCACACGTCCCCTGTGTCCTCTCCCAGTGTGTCTGTGATGCCCCTCCCAAGATACACAAACGCAGGCACACACCCACTCAACAGCCATCCACCTCACGACAGCCTCCAGCGCATGCACCTTCACCCAAAGTCACCAAACGTACACCTCCTACAACCACCACCTCTTCCTCCACTCCCAAACCCCCTCCAGCTACCCGTCCCAGTGTGTCCCAAAAACTTTTCCTGTCCACCCTTGACCTCTTTCCCACACCTCCCCCACCCCGTCCATCTCATAGGTCCAGAACTAGCACCTCAGCCACAACATCTCCGGGACCAGTGGTGCCTGTAGTCACCGGAATCTGGAGTGCACCGGCCACCAGGGCAGCCAGTGTGGCACGGAGCCACAGCACAGACAGTCCCCCACCTGTGAAGCATCAGAAGTTGGCCAGTGCCCGGCGGGAGAGGGGGAAGACTACAGCCATCAAAGCTGCTCCCAGGGGTCGCAGTGGGAGTGTGGAGTCAGCTGTGACACCTTCCAAGGTGGGGAAGGGCCACAAGAAACCTGGCAAGTCTGGGAAGAGCAGCACGCCGGAGAAGACCGCCATCATCCCCGCTGCCCAGGAGGCCACCGCCAGCACCAGCCCAGCTGCTCAGGAGGCCACCGCCAGCACCAGCCCTGCTGCCCAGGAGGCCACCGCCAGCACCAGCCCTGCTGCCCAGGAGGCCACCACCAGCTCCAGCCCAGCTGCCCAGGAGGCCACCGCCAGCACCAGCCCTGCTGCCCAGGAGGCCACCGCCTGCACCAGCCCTGCTGCCCAGGAGGCCACCGCCTGCACCAGACCAGCTGCCCAGGAGGCCACCACCAGCACCAGCCCTGCTGCCCAGGAGGCCAACGCCAGCACCAGCCCTGCTGCCCAGGAGGCCACCGCCAGCACCAGCCCAGCTGCCCAGGAGGCCACTGCCAGCAAAAGCCCCGTTGGGCCATGAAGGACTGCAAGCAAAAGCCCCATTGGGCCATGAAGGACCGCCAGCAAATGCCCCGTTGGGCCATGAAAGACCGCCAGCAAAAGCCCCGTTGGGCCATGAAGGACCGCAAGCAAAAGCCCCGTTGGGCCATGAAGGACCGCCAGCAAAAGCCCCGTTGGGCCATGAAGGTCCGCAAGCAAAAGCCCCGTTGGGCCATGAAGGACCGCCAGCAAAAGCCCCCTTGGACCATGAAGGACCGCCAGCAGCTGAGACCATGCAATGGAGACCGCCATCTCAAGCACTGCTGAACAGGGCACCGCAGTCTCAAGCACCGCTGCACAGGGCACCGCCATCTCAAGCACCGCTGAACAGGGCACCGCCGTCTCAAGCACCGCTGAACAGGGCACCGCCATCTCAAGCACCGCTGAACAGGGCACCGCCATCTCAAGCACCGCTGCACAGCGCACCGCCGTCTCAAGCACCGCTGCACAGTGCACCGCCATCTCAAGCACCGCTGAACAGGGCACCGCCGTCTCAAGCACTGCTGGCCCATGAGCGGCAAGGGCACTGACGCAACAGGGTGTATGATGCACTTTGGGCACCATGCCCCCTCCAGAACCAGTGGAGAGATACATCCACTCCCTCTGTCCTTAGCAGGATGAGCACTCTGGGCACCATGCCCCCTCCAGAACCAGTGGAGAGATACATCCACGACCTCTGTCCTTAGCAGGATGAAGCACTCTGGGCACCATGCCCCCTCCAGAACCAGTGGAGAAGGCATCCACTTGAGAGACTGTGGCTTTGCACTCCCCAGGATTGAACAGTGGGCAAACCACCCACTGTAGAGACTTGAGAGACTGTGGCTTTGCACTCCCCAGGATTGAACAGTGGGCAGCCCACCCACTGTAGAGACTTGAGAGACTGTGGCTTTGCACTCCCCAGGCTTAAACAGTGGGCAAACCACCCACTGTAGAGACTTGAGAGACTGTGGCTTTGCACTCCCCAGGATGGAACAGTGGGCAGCCCACCCACTGTAGAGACTTGAGAGACTGTGGCTTTGCACTCCCCAGGATTGAACAGTGGGCAGCCCACCCACTGTAGAGACTTGAGAGACTGTGGCTTTGCACTCCCCAGGATTGAACAGTGGGCATGTGGCCCCCTCGTGGATTTGTCATCGTGCACTCAAGCGGCTAAGGTGCCCCCCTTTCCCTCCCCCTGAGGTGCCTGTTTAGTTGCTGTCTGATGCCTCTGAAGTGTTCTCTCTGTCATGGTCGGGGATCTTGTGTGGGCCTCGCCCATACCGTGTGGTCCCGGTGTTCCACAGACTTTCTTAGAACACTACCTGGACCACAATGCTTGGTATATATTATGTACATGGTGTATATATCTATTTCTGCCTACTTGCTTTTAATATATTACAATGGTTACACTCATTTTCTATTATCTTTGCATTCTTCCGGGGGATTTGGGGGGTGTAACTGTGATGTATTGATAAGCATTAGTGTGTGTGTTGTAGTGGGTGAGGGTGTGGGTGGGGGTGTTGCGTGTGTGTGTCCCTGTTTTTTCCCTCCCCCTCCCCTGTGTCGTAGGTGCAGTACTAACCGTGGTCTTCGCCGCCGGCGTTCGTGCTCCTGGTAGAGGAGCAAGAAGATAAAGGCTGGGAAAATGTGAAGCTCTGGTTCCATGGCGTCCTCGTTCCTCGTGGAGTGTGTAGAGGTGAGCGTTTTTCCTTCGGGATTCCTGTTTCTGCCGTGTTTTTATCCGCGGTGAATCTGCCCCGGAAAAGGTGGCGGATTGGCCTGTCATAATAGTGTGGGCGGTACATTGTCTCCCGCCTGTCTGCTGGCAGTGACCGCCGCGCTGTTTGTTTGTACCGCCGTGGCGGTCGGAGTGTAAAAGTGGCTGTCTTTGTTGGCGGTTTCCGCCACGGTCGTGATTCCAAATTTTTTATCGCCGGCCTGTTGGCGGTCTTACCGCCACTTTAACACCGACCGCCAGGGTTGTAATGATCACCAAAGTCTCTTAGGATAGCTAAGAAGAATAACACCTTCAAGAGTAGCAGGATAAAGGCGAGTAATGGCTCAATAATGGCTGATTTCTCCATGTGTCACGTCGTTAGATTAATCTTGTCTAACAAGTTCCTAATTTCCAATTGGGCAATATTTGGTGCATCGTTATCTCTGTCCAATAATCCGCTGATCACCTTATTAGAATTTTCACCTAAGACAGTTCTCATGCAGTTTATTGGTTCCTGTGATTGACGTCTTCAGCGGGTAGAATGTCAGGTAAGAAAAGTTACACTTGTCGCTCCAGTCAGTAGTTCCATTGTCCTTACCAGTTTAGGCGGCCTTGTACCTGTTGCGAATTACACTTTTGCATTCGGCAAGAATGTCTCCTTGAGAAAGTCGGGTCTGATGAGAAAGAATTTACTACGGTTACACACACATCTCTAGCTTCTGGTAAAGTACAGCATTGTCCTTCACGAAAACAGCACAATGCACGTTAGAAAACACAGTTAATATGAGACCAGGCAGCTAGACTCAGACCCTTGCTAACTAAGGCCTAGTGATTAATTTAGCAAAACCTTAACATAGAACTCTCAACGCTAATACAAAATCATACATTAGTGCAATATTTCATTCATCATTTGTCAGTTTCATTAATCATCGTATACAGTGGTGGCCACTCCCCGTGGGCACATTTCAAACGTGTGCATTTATACTACTCTAACACATTTTCTATGAGGCTTTATTATACATTATTTCGCAAAATTTCATGTTAATATTGATGATAAAAGTCACACTCCAACACCTGCAGGTCAAGTCTGCGCTATATAAAACTGCAAAAAAAACAAACGCATCAAGTGTTTTGCACACTTCTCTCATTGAGCTATACTTGGGCTACATTTGAGTGATATTTGTGCTACATTTGGGCTCCATTTTCTCTGTTGGCCATCTTGGGAGTCATTTGTTATGAAGCTCCCTAATCTCATTTAATGCAGTAACCTCAGTAAAAAAATGCTTTCAGTTTTCCACTTTGATTCCATCAAGATGGCAGTCAGATGTGCCACACTTTTGGCATGAATTCAGAATGTTATCACTCTAGTTGCTCATTAGAACACTGTAGTAAACTGCTGGTCACCAGGGACTGTCTGCTGTTGGTGTTGAGACTGCATGTTTCAGTTTACATGTTAGAATGTTTTAATGAAATAGAGGAAGATATTTGAGAACTCACTTAAAACAGGGCCTAATTTTTCTTTCCGCAGCCCTAACCATAATGTCTGTAACAAAATGAAACCCCTCATTTTGCTCCTTTCTAAATTAAATGTTTTAAATTTGACCAGTTTGATTCAATCAAGATGGCTTCAAGTATGACTCAACTTTGTCATAAGCAAGACGGTTAGCACTCTAGTTGTTTTTTTAGAACACCCTGGAGGATGCTGTAAAACATAAGGGAATCAACTGACAGCCTGCTCCTGTTGCAAGTGCAACAGTAAGATATTTTAGGCTCACTTAAAACGTGTCCTAATTTTTCTTTCTACACCCATAAAAGTACTTCTTTCTCATATGGCTTAGAAAGTTAATGTGAATTTTCTGAAAATATGTTGTCATTTTAGCTCCTGGAGCACCTTCCATAACGTCTGATAGCGTGTCAGACCTTAATAAGTAAAACTACAAGGGGATGTGAATAGGTCGATGACCCCTTTGACTTGCATTTAAGAATTTAAGATGTTCCCACCATAGATTCAGTACATGCAGATAAATAATCAGTAACCAAGCAGTAACATCAATAATCATTGATAATAAATATCATTAGTAGTCAATTGGAGTCAGTAATTATCACACACAATGACCTTACAGTCATGAATAACCACACCTTTAGTAAAGGTTTGAAAATGTATTTCCCTATATTAACAATGCTAATGTCACGTAAGATAATCTCAAAATCAAATAATAAACATACAGAAACATCACTGGCTGCCCAAAGCGGCGAAAGAAACCCAATCTAATCAAGGCTTGAATAATTACACATTCTAAGGTTACAGTGCAAAGTAATAACAAGAACAATTGTACAAACGATATCACATACATTTATATTCAGCAAAGGAAAGACATCGACTATTACTCCCTTTAGCAGACTTTCCTTAGTGAGGATCTTTATCTAACACCAGATTAGCATTAGCATGTTGGGCTTTATGAAAACATTTCAGTCAACACAAATTTAGAAAACATCTAACTATGGCTCTATCAAAATAGTGCGGTTGGTACCTAAAGAGAAAAAGCAAATAGGCATAACAAAACACATGCGTAACAGTATACCTCTCCTCAATTGGATCGGCAAGCGAAGATAGTCTTCATTAGCAGGACATCAGTTTGGTCAGCAAGGCATCAGGATTCAGCATCAGAGTTCAGAAAATGCAAAGTCTTTAAGCAATTTGAAATAATAGAGGTAAACCCTCAAGAAGAATGGGGAGAATGGCGCAACTAATCTTGGTGCAGTCCGGCTAAGTTAGATTTCCTAAAATTACTTCACAAGTCCTTATTGGTCAAGGGATTGCATGTTCACACTTTGTGCAATAAAACTAAAATATAAGGCCCGTATTTATACTTTTTGACGCTAAACTGCGCTAACGCAGTTTAGCGCCAAAAAATTTTGCGCCGGCTTACGCCATTCTGAAGCACCATGCGGGCAGCGTATTTATTGAATGGCATTAGCCGGCGCAAGCAGACCGCCGCTGCCTGGTGTGCGTGGAAAAAAACCACGTACACCAGGCAGCGCCGGCGTAGGGAAAAATGTTGTTAGGGCGTCTTAAAAATGGCGCAAGTCAGGTTGACGCAAAAAAAAACCGTCTTAACCCGATTTGCGCCATTTTAAACGACGCCCAGACGCCATTTACATGACTCCTGTCTTAGTAAAGACAGGAGTCATGCCCCCTTGCCCAATGGCCATGCCCAGGGGACTTCTGTCCCCTGGGCATGGTCATTGGGCATTGTGGCATGTAGGGGGGCAAAAATCAGGCCCCCCTATGCCAAAAAAAAATTAAAAAAAATAAAAAATGTATACTTACCTGAACTTACCTGAATGTCCCTGGGATGGGTCCCTCCATCCTTGGTTGTTCTCCTGGGGTGGGCAAGGGTGGCAGGGGGGGTCCCTGGGGGCATGGGAGGGCAGCTGTGGGCTAATTTTGAGCCCACAAGTCCCTTAACGCCTGCCCTGACCCAGGCGTTAAAAAGTGGCGCAAATGCGGGGTTTTCTGCCCCGCCAACTCCCGGGCGTGATTTTTGCCCGGGAGTATAAATACGACGCATTTGCGTCGCAGTCATTTTTTTGGACGGGAACGCCTACCTTGCATCTCATTAACGCTAGGAAGGCGTTCATGCTAAAAAATGACGCTCTTTACTCATACTTTGGCGCTAGACGCGTCTAGCGCCAAAGTATAAATATGGCGTTAGTTTTGCGCCGAATTTGAGTAGAAAAAAACGACGCTAATTCGGCGCAAACGGAGTATAAATATGCCCCCAAATCTATACTTTCTACTAGTACACGGTTCACATGTCACTGATTGGCTTCTCTTGTAATGTCCTCATCATCCCGGCATTTATGACGCGCTCACTAGAATGCAGAGTAAGAGGACAAGCAACGCCCTACCAATATGGCGGACGCATTTAGGCACTGGAAGGTAACAAACAGTCTAGTTTCCAGCAGGGTAAACGCGATCACCTGATTGGGGGCTAAGGGAAATAAGAAGAGGAGCAACAAACGGCTTTATGGTCTTCACAGAGTTACGGTTGGTAGATGGGTGGCACCGGTCCCTTGAAGAGGTGAGCGGGAGAAGGGTGTTTGTCTTCCAACAAATGGAGGGTGCAAATCTAATTAAGGAGGTGAGGAATAATTTACAGAGAGGCCTGTATACATTTGCCTGTGTTTATATCTAGTGTGTGACTACAGGCAGTTGCCCCCACCGAACTCCAGTTTTGGAGATTGACAATGATAATTCTGTAAGGGTATACTTTTATACATATCGAATAGCTTGAGACCGAGGTCACGATTTTGGGTGATGGGTTTGTGACAGATGTCATTGAATAAGACTTACATTAATCATGCCCGATTTGGACATGAATTGAGCATGGAGTGCATACATGTTGATGGGGCTTACGGTATATGGATGGAAATATGACAGCATGGGGGAGCATGAAGCACTGTGTGGATTAAGCAGGCTCCATGCAAAATTTTAAATGTATGCCTTTATATTTTCTTGTAGGCAATCCTGAGTGTGTGTACTAGCAGTTTGGGTACAATTGAATCCAAAGGCATATTTTGTCACACTTTGAATGCACTACAGGTAGGGTATGAAATTTGAACGAAAGGGGATCAATGGTCCTGACGAAAGCCCAGCGACCCTTAGGGGCGATGGAGAAGGCCGAAACATGTTGACATTGGAATGGCTATAAGGCAGGGGTCTTCAAACTGGGGGGTGGTCCTCCCTAGGTGGGCATCAAATGATCCCAGGGGGTGCACCAGACTCTGGCCAAAAGAAGGATTATGCATAAAACATTACTTTGTTTTAAGCAGAAAAATGTTTATTGCATTTTTAAAAAGCTAACAGACTTAGTTGCAATGTATAAATAAGTCTACATTTACTTAAACATTGCCAATTTAATAGAATTGTTATGAAAGATTCTGAGGGGGGGGGGTGATGATTTATTTTTTTCCCACCGGGGGTGCAACATTCACAAGTTTGAATACCACTGCTATAAGGGGTGTAGGGGTGATCATGCCCTGATTTCACCACCCATTATTGACTTTCTTTTAATCCTATCCAGTGAACCTTGAAATAAAAGATTGAGTAGGGCATCACTGAGATAGCTATAACTATGCTAATGAAGTGTTTTGTGTGTGTTTGATCCCTGTTGTTGGTCTACGTCATTTGTTTTCCCTCCCTTTTGCTCCATTCCTGACGTTGGCTAGCATGGGTATGTGTTAGCATTGCCCTATGATGATGCATGCCACTACTAGTGGGTGAGGTCAATTTTTTCAAAACTAAAATGCTGTACCTCTAGCCGTTGGGACCATGTTTGGGGTCTCAACTTTTATTCCTTGTTCTCTATGTGTGAGTGGTTCATTGATTTGGAGGTTGGACAAGGGTTTTTCCTCTCACCCCTCAGGTGTGTGTTGTTAGAGTTGAGCGGCCGCTGAGCTGCAGGGGTATTTTTTTCAGACCATAACTATTAGTGGGGTCTTAGAGGAATAGGAGCATTGGTACATTCCTATTTTCTGTAAACTTTTTGAACAGTGGAGGAACAAGGGTTGTCCTTTGGGGTAAGCGGCAGTGACATCGATCCTTTCGGGTCCCTCATTGTTGGGGGACACTACCATCACTCAGGTTTTGACTCAGGCAGAAGGTTGGGATACTATAGTAGACCTTAAGAAAACACAGGCAAAACCCATCCTACATGGAGCAATTTTAACCAAGTACCTAAGGGCGGAGGCAGCACCCAGGGGTTTCATGGTTACCAATGAACCTTTAATTTTTCTAGATGACCCTCAATTTAGGTGAGATTGGGCTTTAATTGCCTGGAAATGTACAAGGGATTGGCTTATTTTAATCATCAATACGGCCCAAAAAATATTGGATGTACTTTTGATTCAGATTCAAGCTAGTGAACAAACATTTGAAACACAGATCACTATGTTAAGAAAAAGCTTGAAGAGACTAACAAAGAGGTGGCAGAATATAAATAATTCCTGATGCAATCAAATATTAACAAGTTACAAAAATACCTTATGAGGTTTTGTAAGGAGAGAGTATACCCTCACATCACTGATGAATATGCTAAACAGAAAGAGGCCGAGAATAAAAGCGGTCATAAGGGAAGTAGAGAGGAAGACCCCTCTAGCTCAGGGAGTGACAGCAGTGACTGGGAGTTTAGACCACATCATAGAGGGAGGAGTAAGAACTTCCAGAGAGGATAGATACAGGCACATGGGTTCATTCCACCACCACTTTTTCCCTCTCAACCGAATATGGGTCAGGGCTTCGGTTGGCCACCTATGTACCCACATATGCAACCCTTACAACCGTATCAATTTCAACAGAAAATACCTTTTTTAGGAAGAGGAAGGACACGAGGGAAACGAGAAAAAGGAACTAACAACATGTCCAATGGGAGGGCCTGAATCAACTGGTAACCAGGAGTGTGTCCTGGAAGTTCCTTCCAGGAACGAGCAAGAATTGAATTTAGTAATGAACCTTTCAGACACGATCCTCACGGATCCTCAAGAAGCCGTCTTAAAGAAAGGCTTGGGCATTATCCCTACAAATAGATTGGATACCTTCAAACTCAGACAGGTGCTGGTGGAATTCTTTAGAAAAATACCATTGAATGTGTTTTTTGGTAACAAGGAGGGAACACTTTCTATGCAGGGTGATACTGACTTCTGACCTAAATCTCCCTTTCCACCAGCATTGGCCCAGCTACCATATGAGAAGCGGCTTTTGAACAGGCAGTGCCTCACAGTGTAGAAACCATGTGGGATAGACCAATACGACCTTTTATGAATTTGTCAGGAGCGGAGGAAGAGGCTGTACAGGAACTGAATCAGAAAACTCATAGGCCCTCATTATGAACCTGGCGGACGGGGGAGAAGTGGCGGTAAAACCGCCAACAGGCTGGTGGAAAAAAAATGGAATTCTGACCCATGGCGGTGTCATCTGCCACTTCTCCACTTCCACCGCTGGGCACCAGACTGCCGGCGGTATCAGGAACCTGCATACCGCCATGGATTTTGGGTGGTTTGGAACTGCCACGAAATCCATGGCGGTAGGCACTATCAGTGCCAGGGAATTCCTTCCCTGGCACTGAAATGGGTCGCCCCCACCCGAGTCCTCCCCCCACACCACCCACCCCCCAAAGGTGGCAGGACGTCCCTCCCCACCCCCAACATGCACAGATACACACCCCTTCCCCACCCCCAACATGCACAGACACACACCCCTACACGCACACATACCCTACAACAACACATACCCGCACACAGACCGACCCGCACACATTTCCCCTACACACAACACACACCACCCACCCCCCAAAGGTGGCAGGACGTCCCTCCCCACCCCCAACATGCACAGATACACACCCCTTCCCCACCCCCAACATGCACAGACACACACCCCTACACGCACACATACCCTACAACAACACATACCCGCACACAGACCGACCCGCACACATTTCCCCTACACACAACACCCCTGCATGCATACACGGACTCACACACCTCCTCTACAAACTCACACGCACACCCCCATGCACGCACACAACACCCCCAGCCCCCTCCCCTAACGGACGATCAACTTACCTTGTCCGTTGATCCTCCGGGAGGGGACGGGATCCATGGGGGCTGCTCTGCCGCCAGCTCCCCGTCACCAGAACACCGCCACATGGAACATGATTCGGTGGGCAGTGTTCTGATGACGGGGCAGTGGAGGTGGAGCAGCCTCCACTTCCCCGGCGACCGCCAGTATGGCTGTTGGCGGCTCTCCGTCTGAAAAAGGATGGAGGGCTGCCAGCAGTCATAATACGCCACGCAGAAAACCGCCTGCACTGGCGGTCTTCAGCACAGTGGTTCCTCTGCGGTCTTTGAAAAAGACTGCCGAGGTCGAAATGAGGGCCATATTGTCATCAAGCCGGCAGACAAAGGAGGGGCTATTGTGATCCTTGAAAAATAGATATATGATCAGGAATGTTGGTGCTTCAAGATTTCAAACACTGTTTTCACAAGTATTTCATAGTAATTATCAAAAAACATCTGACAGTTTTTGTAAATTTCAAATTGTTTTAGCAAATAACCATCTAGTTGGTCTCATTTCTTGACTTCCTCAGAGACACTGATGCCATAGCTTTGTTTTATATCCCTTTGTTTAGATTTCTCTGTCTGCACTCACAAGAGGATGCCACTTGCATCTCCCAATGCGAATAGCACCTATTATCTTGAATAATAGGTGCTACCAGCATAAAGAATTTTTCAGTCTTGAAGATGACCCAATATTGATTTTTTTCTTTACATAGGGTCGAAACGTTGACTATCTTAAATGTGGATTAAATATATAAGGAGACTTCAAGACACTTGGAATAAAGGGGTCTCCTTGAAGTTCACTGTTTCCTTATGCTTTTTAACCACCATCTGTATATATTGTATATAACACTCTGGCACTTTAATTATCACACTAATCACTATCACTGCGCCGTTAGGAGCACCTTTGAAGTATAGAATTTGAAATGTTCAAGTTTTTCATTAATACATAAACCTATTTCGATAAAAGAAATAAAAGAAATAAGAAACACTAATTAATATAAGGTAATTTTGGTGAACTTAAGAGAGCTGTGGAAGTCTAGGCATATGCTTCCCCCAAGTGGCCAAGTTTGTACTTATCAACTTTTAGAAAGTAGGCATTTTCTTGCTTAAACCATTCTGTGACTCTACCTGTTTGTGGATTGCCTGTCTGGGTCAGTTTGACAGTTGGGCTGCTTGTGAATCCCCTCTAGTTAGACAGTGAGACTAAGGGAGCTAGGGTGTATCCTGCATATCCTGATGAGCCATCCGTGCTAGAGTGGAGGGAGGAGTGGTCACTTACACCTGAATGGGCTGCCCCTGCCCCCTCACAATGCAGTCTCCAACAATCTGGTGTGTCTGGGTCCTGGCCTGGGCAAGGCAGGATCTTGTGAACAACAGAGACTTTCCTTTGAAGTAGGCCTACTTCAAAGGCAGAAAGGTGTATAAGTGTTGGACCCAGAACCCCTGACAATTAGATCATTTCTGGATTCAAGAGGAACCTCTGCCAAGGAGATGAGCTGAAGTGCTGCCCCTGCCTGTGACTGTGCTTTGTTGGGCTATCCTGTAGTTGCTGTTTCTGCCTGTGAAAGGGGACAAAGACTGGACTTTGTGGTATATTCCTGCTTGTGAATAATCTCCAAGGGCTTGAACTGAGCTTGCCTCCTGTTTTGAAGTCTCAGGGCCATCAAAGACTTCCTCTGCTAAAATCTGGACTCTCTGCTGAGACTCCTGCCCTGCCAAGTGGTGTCCTATCCAGTTCCTGGGCCCTTGAAAGGTGAAGTTGGCAGACAAGAGCTGAAAATCCATGCACAGAATGCTGTGTGGGGAAATTTTCAACACACCGCCAGTGACGCAGCTGATAAATGAAGAGCCGACAGCTTCGCTACTAAAATAGACGCTCCAGCAGCATCGCGGCTGGAAGATTGATGCATCACGGTTGGAGAAACAACGCACAACACCCGCTTGCGGCTGCTGATAACGACACAAATCCCACGGAGCGCCGTTTTCTAGCACCGTGCAACAGGATTTTCCACACATTGTCCCTGGGTATCAAATTCAACCCAACTCTGCGTGGATCCGAGGTGCTCCGTCTGGAAATCAATGCATCGCTCTCTTGCGAGGGAGAAGAAATGACGCATTGCCGACCCGACCGGATAAGAAACAACGCACAGCCTCCCTTGTGAGGAAGGAATCGATTCATCGCTGCCTTTACCTATGCGCGCTTGCCCGTACTGCTTTTTTTTTACGCTTACCAGGTACTTCGAGCAAAATCATCGTTTACATTGTTTTTTACGGAGTAAGACTCATTCTTTTGAAAATTCATATTTTAACTTGTGTATATGGGATTTTTGTTGTTTTGGTCTTGTTTGATTTAGATAAATATTACCTATTTTTCTAAACTGGTGTGGTGTTCATTTTGTAGTGTTTTCACTGTATTACTGTGTATGTTGGTACAAATACTTTACACATTGCTTCTGGGTTAAGTCTGCCTGCTCGTGCCAAGCTACCAAGATGGTGAGTAGGGGTTAACCAGGTGTGTTTCTCCTTTGCCCTGACTAGAGTGAGGGTCCTTGCTTGGACATGGGGTAATCTGACTGCCAACTAAAGACCCCATTTCTAACATTCCATATCTCTATCTGCTCCCAATGGGAAATTACACTTGAAAGATATTTCAAGGCAGTCCCCATGTAGGAGAGATAGGCTTTGCAATAGTGAAAACCGAAATTAGAGTATTTCATTATCAGGACATGTAAAACACAACAGTACACATCCAACCTTTTAAATACACTACACTCTACCCATGGGGCTGCCCTGGGCCTACCTTAGGAGTGACTTACATGTAGTAAAATGGAAGGCTTGGGCCTGGCAAGCGAGTGCATTTGCCAGGTTGAACCGATAGTTAAAACTGCCTGAACATATGCTGCAGTGGCAGGTCTGAGACATGCTTACAGGGCTACTCAGGTGGGAGGTGCGCTCAGTGCTGCAGGCCCACTAGTAGCATTTGAACTACAGGCCCTCAGCACATACTGTGCACTGTACTAGGGACTTACTACTAAATCAAATATGCCAATCATGGATAAACCAATTACCAATACAAATAGACAGAGAAGACTTGCACTTTAGAACTGGTCAGTAGTGGTAACGTGCCCAGAGTTCTAAAACCAGCAAAAATAAATCAGAAAAAATAGGAGGAAGGCAAAAAGTTTAGGGCTAGCCCTGCAAAAAAGACCATGTCCAACATGACCCCCTCCCAGCCTAAAGTCAGGGTAGGCCAATCAGTACCTTGAGGACTTCCCTGCTTTGGGCAAAAGAACCTGGACAATGGCCCACTACTGCAGGGGCTCTTGCCAGTTCTACCCCTCTCAGGACCCAGTGAATCCCTCTGGCTACACTCTCAGGGCCCATTGAACTAACCCATCTCTGGACTACATTTGGGCAGCACTTAAGCTTACCATGCTCACAGGTGCATCCCAATAGGCAGACAGCACCACCATGGCCAACAGTGTGATGTGGCCCACACTGACCACAAAGACAACAACCAACGGAGGCCACTGATAGCTGTCAGTGTCAAGAGCCAGGCCCCAGACCATCACGGGGCCTCTAGCCTCTGGGTTTTCAAAAAGTGGCGGGGCATTAGCCCGAGGTGCATTGCATTCTTTTTCCACATCACCTCCCACCAGTTTAAGGGTGGTATCCCAAGACTGGTCAATCAGCTTAGGATCTGTACCCTGAGGCTGAGCAGAGAATAGGGGTGGGTTCTCCCTCCTCCTGCCCCTCTCGCTGGGGTCCTGTACCTTCCACTTTTGAGTGGTACCCTCAGAAAACTGAACTGTTAGAGCACCTTTGGCGGCCACCCTTCCCAGCTCCCTTGACACCAGAGGCAACTCATTCCTCAGAATGCAGTCTATGTGAACTAACTATGACTCTTGTTCAAGCCCTTGGGCAACCTTGGGAAGCATGATGTAGAAAGTAAAGTCCAGGATGCCCACTCCCAGGACAGAAGCAGCAAGCAGCAGGCCAGCACAACAAAGCAACAGGCAGAGTGGCAGTTCATCCAACTGCATCCAGCTCTTCTTCCTGGAAGAATGGTCTCAGTCCAGAAGTGTTCTGAAGTTGTGGTCTCAGAGGCCCAATATTTATACTTATTTCTGCCTGTGAAGTAGGCAAACTTCAAAGGAAAGCCTTTGTAGTGCACAAGACTCTGACATTCCTGCCCTGGCCCCAGTCACACTCCAGGGGGTTGGAGACTGCTTTGTGTAAGGACAGGCACAGACACATTCGAGTGCAGGTGTCAGCTCCTCCCTCCACTCTAGCCCGGGAAGCCCAGGGCACACCTCAGCTCCCTTTGTGTGGCTGTCTAGAGTGAATGCACAAACAGCCCAACTGTCATCCTGACCCAGATGTCCATTCCACAGCCAGGCACAGAATGGGTAAGCAAGAAAATGCCCACTTTCTAAAAGTGGCATTCTCAAACCTACAATTTACAAAATAACGTCACCAAAAGATGTATTTTTAAATTGTGAGCTCAGACACCCCAAACTCTAAATCTCTATCTGCTCCCAATGGGAAATTACACTTGAAAGATATTTCAAGGCAATCACCATGTTAACCTATGGGAGAAATAGGCCTTGCAATAGTGAAAACCAAAATTAGAGTATTTCACTATCAGGTCATATAAACCACACCAGTACACATCCTACCTTTTAAATACACTGCACCCTGCCATGGGGCTGCCTTGGGCCTACTTTAGGGCTAACGTACATGTACTAAAAGGGAATGCTGGGCCTGGCAAGTGGGTGCACTTGCCAGATCGATCTGAGAGTTTACAACAGCCCACACAGACACTGCAATGGTACATCTAAGACATTCTTACAGGGTTACTAAGGTGGGTGGCACAAACAGTGCCTCAGGCCCACTAGTAGCATTTGATTTACAGGCCTTGGACACACAGTGCACTGTACTATGGACTTACTAGTAAATCAAATATGCAAATCATGGATAAACCAATTACCAATACAATTCAGGCAGGGAGCACTTGCACTTCAGCACTGGTCAGCACTGGTAAGGTGCCCAGAATCCTAAAACCAGCAAACACAGATCAGAAACAAATCGGAGGAAGAAGGCAAAATGTTTGGGGATAACTCAAAGGGCATTTCCAACACTAGGCAATCAAGGGCTTTCACAGTTTATTTTGGACATTCTGTAAGCCATTTCTGTGGACTAAGCCCTTGTTCCCGAAGACGTCTTTGCATTAATACACACATCTACAGAGTGTCAAGCATTATGTATGCACCTATGAAAACACAATTGAGTTTTTCCTTTGTAAGATAGCACAGTGTGTTAAGGGCTAGCTGCTGTCATTTCCGTGCTTCACATTTGATTTGTTTTCGTCTGGCCGCTTTGTAAATGCACTCTCTAATTCCACTAGTTCTTGGTTGGTGTGGGCATAAAGGGGAGGGACTGACCTGACTGGGACAGATATACTTGGGGCCTGATTTATTCTTTTTTAGCGCCGCATTTGCATAATTTTTTGATGCGAAAGCGGCACAAACTTACAAAATTCAGGGGCATATTTATAATCAGTTTGCGCCGAATTAGCGTCATTTTTTTAAAGCTAATTCAGTGCAAACCTAACTCCATATTAATACTTTGGTGCTAGACACCTCTAGCGCCACAGTTATGGAGTTAATGTCATTTTCTGGACGTGGAAACTCACCTTGCGTCAATGAGATGTAAGGTAGGCGTTCCTGTGCAGATTACGACATTATTTATTCCCCTGTGCTAAAATCATGCACGGGGATGGGGGCCTTAAATAATGGCGCTGTGCATGCTTAGTGCCATCATTTAACGCCTGGGTATAGGCAGGCGTTAGTGGACCTGTGGGCCTATTTCCATGGTCAGAGACCATGGAAAGAGCCCACAGGTGCCCTACCCTGGCCCCAGGGACAACCCCACCCACACCAAGAAGACACCTAAGGATGGGGGGACCCCATCCCAGGTAAGTAGAGGTGGGTATTTTGTTTTATTTTTTGTAGTGCCTACATGGCACTGGGCCCAATGGCCATGCTTAGGGGACATAAGTACCCTGGGCCTGACCACTGGGCGGGGGCATGACTCCTGTCTTTACTTAGACTGGAGTCATGTCCATAGGGGTTGTGCACCAAAATATGACACTAATCAGGTTAGAGTCATTTTCTTGACTCCAACCTGACTAGCGCCGTTCTTTGACGCACAACCTCCAGTTTTCAATGCCTCCCCCACCCGGTTAGCGTCAAATATTACTAACGTCATCCCATAGATATGACGCCAAGCCGGCGTCTCAGGATGGTGCGATCCGGCGGTATACTTCTTGACGCTAAACTGCATTAGCGCAGTTTAGTGTCAAAAGTATAATTCAGGGCCTCAATTATATTTTGTACGTTTGCACCGCTTTTGCCACAAATGCAGCACTAAAAAAGTATAAATCAGGCCCATGGTGTGTTGGATTATTTGTGCACTGCAGGAATGACCCTCTGGGGGTTGTGGTGGTGGGACGCAGTTTGCAAAGATTTCAGTCCAAGAAAAAGAACCACATTTATTACTACCATCACCTGCCCATGCCTTCCTCCCCATTTCTGAAACAGACCTAGCGCTCGTGCCCTAAAAGGTCTCGCTTCCCTCTGCGCCCCTCCCCCTCCAGAGCAGGTCAGAGATTGCAGTGTTTTGGGGCTCTATTTGCAAAGGTGGGTATGTGGCCAGAGCAGACTTTTAGTGGCACTGCAGATGGGATGCAGTGATCTGAGTTTGCTTTTGTAACTCGCTCTACAAAAGTACTCATCTGTAGGCATTTTTAGTGTCATATTTCCGGAGGTGGTGCATGTGTGTTCTAAGCATCATTATAGTACCATGCCAGTCTATCTGCATTATTTTCACTGTATTAGATATTCTGTTATCATAATCGCTTTTTCATTTACAATTGTGATTCTAGTTTAGATACAATTTAAAACAACCTCACGTTTGAAGGAATTTCATAATAAAGCCACATTTTAAAATTTAAATTGCAACAACACAAGCCCTTACATCTTTATGGTACATCATTTAAAAATGTATTTTAGTGACATTTTTGAAATCACAATATTACCATAAATATAGCAGAATACATAATTCTGTGAAAATACGTCATGTGGACAGTTGATGCAATTTACTACAGTAATATCATAACAGTGATGCTATTCATCATGGCTAAAAGACATTGACAACGGCAATCGCTCTTTGATTGCCTAGTCCTATTGGCTTTGCCAATGCTTGTTAATTTGTCATCCAGCTGCACTAAGCACGCTGGGGCTTGTAGGCTCTATATAAAGTGAAAAAGCAAAAATATGGGGCATATTTACAAGACCCTTGGCCCATATTTACAAGGCGGCGTTAAGCCACTTTTTGTGGCTTAATGCAGTCTTGTAAATATGGGCCCTGCTGATAGCGCATCAGAGCCTTGATAAGTAAACTTACAAGGAGACACGCCTAGGTGGATAAACCTTTGCCCATGCTATTGACGTCTTCATCGGTTGGAATGTCAGGTAAGAAAAGTTACACTTAACGCTCCAGTCAGTGGCTCTATTGTTTTCTCCTACTCCAGGCAGCCTTGCACCTGTTACGAATTACACTGTTGCATTCAGCAAGAATGTCTCCTTGAGCAAGTCTAGTCTCATGAGAAAGAATTTACTACGGCTACACACATAACTTCTGGAAAAGTACAGCTTTGTGTCCTTCAGGAAAACAGCACATTGCACGTTAGGAAAATGCAGTTTAACATGAGACCAGGCAGCTAGGCCCAGACTAAACCAGGGCCTAATGATTAATGAGCAAACTCCTCATACATGACTCTAATTATAATGTGCTAATATAAATTCAAACATTAGTACGTAATTAATTCAGCATTAATGACTTTCATTAGTCTTCGTATACATTGATAGCCACTCCCCGTGGGCACATTTCAACACGTGCATCATTTTCTATGTTAACACATTTTCTATGCAGCTTCATTACAATATATTGCAAGCTTTTCATGTTAATATTGCTTTTAAAAGACTCCAACACCGCAATGCAGTTTTCTGTGGCAGAGGGGTGTGCAATGGGTGTTGCTGTGGGGATACCCAGGCAACACCCATTGCTTTTTTTACGCTGCCCCAGATTTACAAGGAAACGTAAATCTGAGGCAGCGCCAAAAACTAATGCCACCTTAGGGGTGGCATTAGCATGCCCCAACATGGAGAAATACTTTTTATTTCTCCTCGTTTTTGCTTTTTCTGTGTGTGCTGCATTCTGCAGCACACATAGAAAGAGAAAACCGCCATGAATGATACTTTATCTGCAGGAAGGTGTCCCTTCCTGCACATAAACAATCATTAAATAATGGCGATTTGCTACTTGTATGAGTGCTGCATTCTGCATCACACATAGGAGTAACAAATCACCATTATTGATTATGTGCAGGAAGGCACACCTTTCTGCACATAAACAATCATTCCCTCAACACAGACACCCTTGCACTATGGTGATAGGGTGCTTGCATTGGTGCTAGGCAGGTAATTATTTGTAAATACGGTGCATCCCTGTGTTTCTGAAGTGACGCAGTGCAGTGCAACCCATTTTGGCATAGCACTGCGCTGCACCACTTTTTTTTGTAAATATGCCCCTATAAGTCTCAGTCTGCTTAGTGCTGTTGTTTGTAAAACTAGGACTTGTTAAAAGTCATGCGACTCGGACCAATCTGCAGTGCTGTATCACCTGAAACCTGAAGTCTCTCCCCCTCTCCGTATGCTTCTGGAAGTCTCTCTCTCCTTCTCACTCTCTCTGTCTCTCTCTCTGAACTCCATTTTGACATTCTTGGAATGCAGCATATGTGGAGCAGGGCATGTGGGATCGAAATGCAGAGTATACAGGTGTTTAGTTAAGAGAAGGACTCCTAATGTAACATAAACCTAAAAAGATCATATTGTGGTGTGTGGCCTCCTCAGTCATAATGGCGACGACTACAATGGAAAACAAGTTATCACCTTAACACAATATAAGTTGAAGAACAGGAACCACAGAACTCATCCTGACCTTAAAAGATAAAGGCTGAGTAAATACGATGGAGTTGGGCGAAACCGAGACACAAGCAGAGGAAAGAATTGTAAGGTGAATGTGAAGTCTCAACAAGAGAAAGGAATAGGAAAATCGGCAATGTAAGCCTATATCTAATGTCACTGTATGAGTTACCATGATAAGAATGTGCTGGGAAGTAAATCAACAGTGTACAGTGGAATTTCAGTAAATTATGCGAGAGAAACTAAGGGGCATATTTCTACTTTTTCATGCAAAACTGCGCTAGCGCAGTTTTGCGTGAAAAAGTATACAGTTGGCTTGCGCCATTCCAATACGCCAGCCGGGGGTCATATTCAAGGAATGATGGTAGCCTGCAGTAAGGTCTGGCTAGCGTCATAAAAGAGAATGGTAGCCAGGTGGGGGAACAGGAGATTGTGTGTCAAAGGACGACACTAGCCTGGGAAGAGGCATAAAAATGCACCAGGACTAACAGGACTAGCGTCATTTTTTGATGTAAAACCCCCATGGACATGACTTCTGTCTTAGTAAAGACAAGAGTCATGCCCAACACCCCAATGGCCATGCCCAGAGGACATATGTCCCCTGGGCATGGCCATTGGGCCCAATGCCATATAGGGGGGACCAAGTTAGGCCCCCCTATGGCACTTGAAAAAAATGTAAATATTTACCTTACTCGTCAGAGGATGGGGTGCCCCCATCCTCAAACTTTTTGACGCACATTCGGCGCAAACAGAGTATAAATATGCCCCTGTGTGTGCATGTCGGTTTGGCTGTCCCAAGACGGTGGGCATCACCAACATGCGCACTTACAGAGCCCACCACTCCTCCTCCCTACTGCTCTCCATTGAGGATGGCACCACCTCACCCTAACCTCGGCACACTTGACTTGCAGTGAAAAATAAAACGATAATAAAATTGTTTTATTATCATTTTATTTTTCATATGCTGACTCTGAGCAGTAGGGTGATGCTCCACCGCCAGTATGGTGGAGATGCTACTGTGGCTGAGTCCAAACTGAGGTGGGATGGTAAGCAAAAAATGATGGATTGGTATGCTTCCCATGTGACTCCAGTGGCTGAGATTAATTCAAGCATTCCATCCATCACTTTGTTATTTTTGAATAAAGAAGCTATGCCATGAAACAACTAAAAAATTAGGCCTAAATGGAGGATATATAAATCATTTACCTAAGGTGATCACTATGCTAGAAAGGTTTCATTTTGGAAAGAGCATGCAAAGGGAAGAAGAGATGGTTTAGTAGCCTGTAATCTAAACAAGGAAGCTGGCAGCAACATGTTGATTTGAGGCTACAATGAAGAATAGAATCAGACATCAGTTTATGTTAGAGTGTATCAGTGAAAAAAAGAGATGAATGATGATCCTTCAATAAGTGAGGTTCGAGTACTAGCGAAAAACTAGAGCACAGTAGGGCATGTATTTATTTATTTATATATTTGTTTTACTTTTTTGTCCGCATATCACCTCCGACCAGCACTAGATGAGTGTCCAAGACCCATGTGCTCAATGTCAGGCTCAAATTCAAACAGATGCTCTGGGCAATGACTTTAAGTTCTGACCCCTCCCAGCTGTGACTGAGTTGAGAGGGTGTAACCATAGGACATGGAAATTCATCAAATCTTCAACAAGTCCCAAAAAACGTCTCCCTCATTCGCACTTTTCCTCATCTTATCCAACTCGCTAAAGAAAATCACAGAACTCTTCCAGGCTTGCCAACTAGGGGCGAGAGGCTGGGACCAGAGCTTGCAAATTTCCTTTCTTACAAGTAAGATTAGGTAAAAGAACAGGTTACGATGCTTTGAGAGACAGGGGTGAACAACCCTCCTCCAACTGTGCAACCCCCAAAAACCTTTGTGAGAGACTTACCTTTATAGTTGTCGCTGTAGAGTTGGAAATAGTCTTACCCACACCAAATGAAAATTCCTCCACATTTAAGCAAGTAGCAAACATATGCACATCATTGGCTTCATAGCTGTCATACCTCTTTCACCTTGAATTCTCACTCCCGCTTATCTTCGACAATGTTTTTGGAGACCAGTATAGTCTATGGAGAGTAAAGAAGTGTTTTTTCCTTAGTGCAGGATGTTTAGCTACCGAGTAAAGTGTAGACAAAGATACTTGCCATATCTTTTCCAGTTTCATCTTTTTCTCTGCTGCTGCCAACATGTGCTGGTACCAGCATGCCACTTCCTTCTTCATGGCACAGTGATCTTGGAGTTCTATTTCCATTCGTCCAGGCTCAATATCAAACCAACCCTGGTCTTAAACCATGCATTTACTTGATAGGTTTTAAATCTGGAGAGGGAACGATTTGTCTTGCTTTTCCAGTAGTCCCAGGATAGTCTCGACCTATTGGTCACCAACTGACCACATCTCTTTATGCCACTCTGTCTCAAAGACTTCACGTGGCTGTTGAGCAGACAGTCCGGAGTCCGCAGGGAATCCCACATTAGGAACAGTTTACTATAATGGCCAATACCCAAAATTTATCTGATCTTCTATCAAATTTTGACGGTTGCCTGCATTTATTTCAGCCTAACCTTTTTGAAAAATTTAGGTGCCTGAAATATGTATAAAAAGCCCTCTTCTGGCAAACCTAGTAGCATAGCATTGAACATTATCTCTACTGCTGTCTCATCTGGGCGAAGAAGCAGCATTCTTTTTCTAATTGAAAAACCCAGCAGTAAAGTTGCAGATCTTGGAGCCCTAAACCTCCTGCCCGTATTTTCCTTCTTGGTTTCTTCCAGGAGAGTCGAATTCCCCTGCTAGCCTAAATAAAAAAAATTATTTTCCCTTGTATTTTCAGAAGGACCTTCTTTTCGGATTCTAAAGGGATGTCCTCAAACAAAAAAGTAAGTTCAGGTAAGATTGACATTTTCACTAAATTGATCCAACCGTAAATGGAAATGGGAAGGTTCTGCCATCTTTTTAGCAACCCATTTATTTCACGATCTATTCTTTCAGGGTTTGCCGCTGCTAATTCCCCTAAATCCTGAGTAATGTTTAACCCTAAACATCTAATTTCCACTATCCTTGCTATCACACTGGTATTCTGGTTCCATGACATTATCTCTATTTTTTTTGTTAACCTCATACCTAGAGAGCCTACTGAAATTTCCCACCTCTGTAATAAGGTGTGGTAAAGCTGAAACTATTTTTGAGATGTAAACCATTAAGCTATCGGCGTACAAGGCTTTCTTCATGGAGTAAACACCTACTACATACGGTTTTAATCCCTCGTTTAACCTTAGACTTTTAACAAATAGCTCTACATAGAGATCAAAGAGGGTAAGCGATAGGGGACAACCTTGCCTAGTCCCTCTTTCAATTTTTACAGGTGCCGATAAACTATCATTCCCCAATATCTAAGCAGTTGGGACTCTGTAAATCTTAGATAATGTTTCCATTATGGCTTTACCCAAATCGAAATGGCCCAATGCGGCCATAAGATAACTCCAATTAACAAGGTCAAATGCCTTAGCGGCATCCAAGGTCACAATTGACAGTGGGACTCCTGCTATTACGGCTAGACCTATTGAACCAATCAAAATGTGATTTAATTCCCTCATATTCTTCCCTGACAGAAAACCCTTTTGGTTGTCATGTACCAAGCTCCCCACTACACTGTTCAATCAAGCCACGAGAAAACTAGCAACATTTTATAATCACAATTGAGTAGGGAAATTGGGCAAAAAGATTCACAATGTGTGAGATTCTTGCCAGGTTTTACAATTAACTAGATTACTGCTTCATTCCAGGACTCAGGGATTGGCCAACCTTCTATCAAGATGGAATTAAACAGCTTTACTCATTAAGGAATAATTCCATCCGCAATTACAGAATAAAGCTTGTTGGCAATCCTGTCAGGACCTGCAGCTTTTCCTCTTTTCATCTTTCTAATTGTTACTGAACTTTCGCTACCTGTAATCTCTTGACCCAAGAATTGTTGTTGATCCTCAAGAAGCTTGACGCTTTTCCAAGAGCCAATTAGCCATAAACTCCCTTCGTACACATAGGGGGGATTATTTATAGTCCCCTAGCGCCACTTTACACCACATTAACATCATTATTTATGACGTTAATGTGGCCCAACAAGGCCTAAATCTCCACGCTGTATTTACAGGGTGGCTCAATGCATGCACTGCGCCACCCTGTAACCCTTTGTGCTACATTATGCCTGCGCCAGGCATAATGTATGCAAAGGGGGCCTTCCCCCGTTAGGAGAGCCGGAAATATGGCATAAGGAAATCTATGAGATTTCCTTGCACCATTTTTTACGGCTCTTTTAATGCCTGCTCAAGTGCAGGCGTTAAAAGGGGGCTTTCATTCTTCAGAATAGAGCCCTATGTACTCTGCAGGAGCAGCACCAATATTTTGGCGCTATTGCTGCAGAGTACATCAAGAGTGTCATGTGAAATTACACTATTACCCCCTACCCTGCGCCATGGTGCACCGTATTTTAAATACGGCACACACATGGTGGCGGTAGGAGGTTGCTAAGGGGCGCAAGGAGAGTGGCGCTGTACTTGGTGCAGTGCCACTTTCCATAAATCTGCCCCTTAGTGTTTCTGTATAGAGTGCCTGGAAAAATCTATTAAAGGCAACCTTAATTCTGATGGGTTCTTCAGTGATCGTCTTTGTGACATCCATTGCAAAATCAGAGGAAATTTTAAAGGCCAATTCAATGAGCGGGGAAGGTAGAAAGAAAAGGTTAGAAGAACTTGAAGACCTGCAACTGAAGTTTAGGGTCAAAATAGAGGAGAAGGTTCAACAGCAATGGAAAATTAGCAGAGCCAGATACATTATACATGGGGAATGCTGTGGAAAATGGATAGTCCGGAAAACAAAGTTAGATAGAAAACAGTATGGCTTGTATTAAAGAGAAGGAAAAGTAGTGGACCAAGAGAAAATAGACAAAATATATGTACAAGTGGTAAATACAAGACAGGATATAAACAGAAAGCAATTAGTAAAATAACACAGTATGAAAGAAATATTAATGCAAAATGTCCAATAGAACAAGTACAGGTGTGACATATGTAGATATAAAGCCCACAGAAAGAATTGTCTGATAGTAATAGAGATCTGTACCAATTGCGGTCAGAAGGGCAATTATGCAAAATGTTCTAGGGTGAAAAAATATAAGAAATAATAGAAGAAAGGTCATTGGAATCAATAAAAGAAACGAAGGGGGAGAAATAGTGTTTTACATGGTGGAGAAGAAACCAAAGGCTCTGTGGATAGGTTTTATAGAAAAAGAGCAAAAGTGAAAGGTGACTTGATTCAGAAGCAGCTAGATTGGCACTGATATGTAAAGAAGAAAGACATCAGAGGCAAAGGGGAGTTCTTTACATCAGAAGTGAGTCTCAGAGAGTCACGTCTATTGCAATTGTTAGGGTATTCCAAGGGATGTGTAAAGGAAGGGATGCCACTAAAAAGGTAAATGTGTAAGAAAATGGTGATTACATTGTAATTTGGTTTGCCCGGAATGATTCAATGGCAAACTGGGTGGCGAGATTAGATTAAATATGTGTGTGACTGTGCCTAAATTTCCCTTGCTCAACATATGTGATATAATGACAAGGTTTTTTAAAGGGGAAGGTGGAATTTAAATGGAGTGAAAAATGCGGTGAGCATTGCACATAATAAAACATTTCTTAAAACATTGTCTGAGCTTAGGAAGTTTTTATCCAAGCAAAGAGAATGGTAGTAACAGACACTAGCCCCAAAAGGTTAGGGCTATATGAATGCAAGGCTAACGGAATTGAAAAGAAAAAGAATAATTGCCTCTTAATATAGAGGTACCAGAAGTATTTTGAGCTATCAGACAGATTGTGAAGTGTGTGGGGTGTTTAGAAGTTTAGATTATCACAAACCATTGTAAGAGATGTGTAATAAAAAGGGTTTAGATATGGTCTCTAATCAGATCTAGAAGTGATTAGTGCCACTGCAGTTACATTATTTCACGGTAGAGTACATGACTGTCTTTTCAAATTAGTAGTTGAAGATACAAAAATATGTGGGGATAATAAAAAGAAAATTAATGTCTGTGTGGTAACAGAAGGGGCTATATGGAAAGAAGACTGGAGAGAAAAAGTAAGTAATGACACAAAATTACAAGCGGTCTTCAAAAAAATGAAAGGAGAATGGAAAGGAAGGGATAAAGGCGGTGAAGAAAGTAAGTAGAATTTGTGGGTGAAGGATGAGTTGCCTAAAAAAATAGATTACTATATAGAGGTCACTGATTAGTCCCCCAAGTGTGGTCTGGGAGAGGTTAATAGAGTTGGCTCATGTGCTGTTGGGGCCTTGTGATTCTAAAAATAATTGCCCAAAAGCAAAAATTATTTTTTGGTGTCAGAAAACACACATTATCATAATAGCCCCTGCCACTGAAGATAACTACTTTGTGTGTTGTGTCCATGGGTCAGACCAAAACTTTGAGTATCAGTGCCAAGGATAGAGAAAACAAGTGATTGGGGGTGTGTGGAATGCAATCAAAGTGACAAGATATAAAGACTAAAGTACAACAAATTACTTTGAAGAAATATACATGAGAAACTATGGGATGCCACAGCTTTCAATATATAGGCAATACATAGGGTTTCATAATACTGTTGGTGGACATGAATTCCAGAATATCTCATGTTAAATGAAACAGAAACTGTTGTACCCTGTTTAGGTGACTGTGGTGTAAGCAAGGGCTGCTGGCCCACAGTGGTTGAGACTATTTAGGGTCCGTGCTACTGGCCATGCAAACTGGGCCAGCCCTTCTGCAGTTGCAGAATTATCAGAGAGAAAGTGTTGGGGTGCTCGAGTTCAGCACTCTACAAGTGCACATTAGCTAAATAAATAATTGACAATCCAGGGCTTGACTTTCAAGAAGAAAAGTACCTTAATAGACACTGGGACTAGATACTACACATATAATATGAACATGATGTAACTTAGGGGCCAGATGTAGCAAAGGTTTTTACCCATTGTGTGTCTATGGGAAAAAGTGTTCGTACATATGGCCCTTAGTGTCCTGCGCTGTTTCTGACTATTGGCCCTGTTCCCATCTTATGGTCCTGTCAGTTCTCTCCCAGCGTGAGCATCAAGCATGATTAGGCTCTGACATGGATTGCTCCTGTTAGTCTCTTAATGCACACAGTATTTCTGAAAGTTCACTTTTATCTCACCAAGCAAGGTCTCTCTGTCTGCACTACTTTCAGGACTGGATTGGTGTGGCACAAAGTGGAGTGAACTTTCTCCACCTGGCTGTCATCAGACACAGTGAAACAGTGATCGGGGAAAGACTGGTCTCACTTCAAGGGTCCCCTTTACCTTGCACAACAGAGTTTGCAGTCCCACGTTTCACCCCGACCTTCTACTAAACTGCAGCTCCATGCTCAGCAAAAGCGCTAATTGAAATTCTAAAGTGGCCTTATTTCCCCTTCCTTTACTTGAGTGTCTATGGCTCTGCTCTCCAGCTTCAGGAATGCCAAAAATACAATTCCAGTGCGTGGGAAGACAACCTCAACTCCATTTTGTGTAACGGCTAAGCTAGGGAAATCCAAAATGGATGCAACAGGCCTTCTATACTCTGCCTCACTCATATATATCATGCATGTACCAAGCAGGCCACATACACAAACACCCACAAAAAACACTTGGGATATTAGCCTTACGACCTGGGTAAGTGTATACAAGTAGAAATTCACATGAGTGGGACATTAGATTTTCACTCCAGTCCTCAAGAAAAAGCATCTGGTCACAACTATGGATTCACAAAACGTTGAACTCTGCCACCACTGCTCTATGCACTAAACCCAGGACAATGGACAATAGTCCACTGTTTGTTTAAAGAGAGCACGCTTAGTGTGCCCTCTGGTGGACAGGACAGGTCCAAGACCTCACTCATCTCCACGGACAAACCCAAGTCTATGTCCAAAGACTAGATTAGTGTAAGATCAGGTCCAAAATCAAAAACCAGTATACCAGATACACACAGTCGGGCAGTCACATTTGGGGAACAAAACTGATTATCATGCAGGGGACATTCCCAATCCAAACGGAATCATAAACATTGATTAACTTTCTCAAAGAGGTGCAGAAGGGAAGAGCAGATCACCATACGTAAGGACAATGGCATGCAAGTAACTTCAAGACAAATAGAAATGTTTCTATGAAAGAGACTTAAAGTATAAGGGAATTGTTCTGAACCACCCGGAGATGAATGGAATGGTGAAGGGACTGCACATAATGATCAAAGAAAGCATACAATTAGCAAAGGGTCAAGAGAACTATTTGAGAAAGGAGTTATGGAGGAGAAGAGAAGTGCATAGATCATTGTTTTCCAAACCGTGAGTTGTGACCCACCGGTGGGTCATATTGGGTTGCAATCCAATTTTTGGTGGGTCACTAAAGTTCAAGCAATAAATACAGATACCTTTAAATTATGTGTATATCTTGTCACATTTGTGCACTTAAACAACAGTGGTCAAATATTAGGCTGTGTCTTCTGACAAGCTGCTACTTATTCTTTTAACATGGGATTACTGTTTACATTTCTTTTTGTGACTGCCAAGTGAAGACTTTTTAAAGTCAATTATATAACAATTTTAGGATGAAGTTTTTTTTGCAACATGCAACAAAATGTAAATACTTGTAAATGAACTGAATGCACTCAGCAATTAGGAAAGCAAAAACGAAGTACATTTTTTGTAATTCTGAACTGTGCTAGAAGCAGGGATTTTAATAGCATGAAAACAAATAAAGCCACTGTATTTGGTAATGCACAAATGATAAATATTCACAGTAACCTCATTTTCACACATTTTCTTTTGTGTGCACTATAGTTTTATCAGTAAACTTGTACAGCTGTCCAACAAAGTTAATAGTCATTTCAGTGGTAAATGTGCTATCTGTAAATTACAGTGTGCTAACAAACAATGCTTTTGTTACATTTAAAAATCACCCCTCAAGTCCTTTAAAGGGAAGTGTTTTGCGAACATTTGTTGTTTTAAAAAGTGAGTCATATTTCTAAAAGGTTTGGGAACAATTGTCATGTAGAGAGTGCCCTTTGAACTATTTAGTGGTAGGAAACCAAACACATTAGGGTGTTCAGAGTGGGTAAACCACGGTAAAGTAATCAAGGATATAGAAAGTAAGATTTGTGAAGGAAAAGAGAAGATTTTTTGCTTAGGAATGAAAGCATCAAATTGATGTAAAACACCATCTGGAGTCACCAAAGTCCATGTAGGCGACTGGGTGAAGATGAAAGCCAGTTGATACCAATGAATGCTACAAAATGGTTCCAATTTATTAAACATAATAAAATAGTTTACCAAAGCAGTCAAAAGGGAGAATTCACGTATATGACAATTGATCAGAGTGTCTAGATTGAACAATGAACCGAAAGAGGACCAGAGATAGTCATGCTAAAAAGGTCAAAATAAGTACAGTGGGTGATTACAAAATCAATGTAACTATTAAACAAGCTGAAACATTAGGTACAAAACTGAAAGAATGAGAGAGAAACCAATAATAGTTACATAATAGAAATACAGTGATCACCAGATCTATTGAAGCATTGAACAAGTGATAGCATTACATACAAGTGTAACTAGTTTTACATACATCATTTGTGCTTTGCTTATTTTAGTTAAATTCAGGCAAAGCAGTAATTGTAAAGTGTTTTCTTTAATTCTTCAAAGTCTATAAATTGGGAGGTATCTGGTAGTGTTGAATTGTAAAACATGCATAAGGAGACATTTCATAGAAATTGCAAATTACAAGCTTTCCTCCCATCACCTTCTGTGTGTTTCATGTGACACCTTAAGTGGTGAAGGTTATACCCAGACGTGGGTCCCATGCTCACTGCACTACTGGAACCAAGCTAAACCTGACTGAAGAGTCAAAAAACAGACTTAAGTTGTTTGTCAGGGATGCTTTTTAGGAGGCGAGGCAGTTCAGGCTGGACTGTTCGTCTTGGAACAGGGTCAAGACTGATTTGTATATGGCAAGGTTCAAAGTGACATGGCATACTAGGCAAAAGAACAAAGAGTTAGAATGCCACACTGAGCAACTGACATTTGTTAGACAGCATTCAAGTGTTCCTCTCATCAGGATTCCTGTGTTTCGTATGGCTAATGTAGGCTTGAATTTTAAAATGAATAACGTCAGTTGCCGTCTCTGCTGTGTGACACAAACCTTTTTTTCTTGCAAGCTAGAGTTGAACTGTTTAACATAATGTTCTTTTACCTTCTTTCCCATGTGAAGAAACACTTCCTCTTCTTTGTGTTAATTATGGAGTGTTTTAATGAATAGCACATTCAAAGAAGACACCTGCAGTGTGCAGCCTAGTATATATAACTTAGTAGTGTTAGTTTGAAAACTGCAGAGAGAAGCTCGCATTGTGAGAAACCTTGAGAACCTGACGAGCACATAATTCTATCATCCCACTATGATGTGATTGGACAATCTTATGAGGACTTTCTGTAGTTGTGTAAAATGAGTTTGTGTGTTTTTAGTTCAGATGATAAGTTTACTTTGGAGATAAGAGCAGAGGAGAGTGGGAGGTTTAGGGTGCTCTCTCAAAGAGAGGAGAAGTTTCCTTTGTCCTCACACTTGGAGGTGGCCTCATATTCATTTGCTTTCTGGTTTATAAGATTTTGAATTGCATTTGAATCAAAGCATATGCATTTTGAATTTTGATAATTTATTGATGCTACCTGACTTTACTTTCTGGAAACCATGAACTCTTAATAAACCTTTATGGTTTGAAACCAAAATATTCTTTGCCTTTCTTCTGGAGCTTAATGTGCTTCACATTTATTGCCTGTATTAATCTGTAGTTACCAGACGCTGCAGTGGAGCACCAAATCCTTAAGGATTAGCACCACTCCTGGTACATCAAGAGAATTATAGTCCTTGTATTTGCACAAAGGTAAACAGTCAGCAGTGGTCTCTGTCAAAGGCCCCATTGCTTTTACGATAGATTACCATTGATTTCTTACATGTGTATTGCTTCAATGTGCTAACACAGTGTTTTTATTTGTTAGTACATTAAACCCAGAACTATTGGCTTCCCCGCACAGATGGGCAGAGACATTGGCTTGTGCAGGGTGAGTGACCAATCTCAATTATTGACAATGTATGCAATGATGGGCTCATATGGCCAATGTAGGCATATCTCAGAAATATTTCTTTTTATTTTTCTATTCTGTTCTTTCTCCTGTTTCTATAGGCCTAGTGATAGCCAAGACCTTTTGATGTTATTAAACGTATATGCCTTATATATGTACTTATAGGGGGTTTTAACCAGCCCTCTTTATCCATTGGGCTGTTATTGTGTCATTCACATTTTGCTCCACCCATTACAACCTTGAAAGTGGGTCAGCCCACCTCAACCAGTAACTAACTTCTGTGAGCGGTGGCATTTTGTCCTTTCACAAGAAGCAGGTCCAGACAAAACTGGCTCCCTTCAGTGGCAGGGGCTACTAAGGTAATGTATGCTTTTTGGCTATAAAACATTTTTGCTTTTAGCCAATGTTTTTTTAGATGGACAAGGGTTTAACAGCTTCTCCAGTAATTACGTTTTGCAAAGATGATGAAATAAAATAAGCACCGACAAACTCAAAAGACTTTCAGACAACCCAAATGTATTGGCTTTGTCAAAGCTTGCGTTATCCTAGGATTGGGTACAGTGTCTTCTTCATCATATCTGGGTGGTGCAATAAGGGATCCTGTCAGCCGGGTTCCCAATGGAAGGGAGGCTTCAGTCGGCAAGAGGGGGGTTTTGTGAGTGCTCCATTCCATCATTGTTCTATTTCTCATGGTAATTGAATAACTCACCTTTTAAGATTTTATCTGGACCCTCGCAGAAACTTACGAGCAAACGCTGGTGATCTCAGGCATGAGTTCACCAGCCTAATAAGTGCAGCATTTCCGGTGTCAATACTGATTGTACATGCCTTTCGTGTAGGTGCACTGCATCCACTGGATGCCTGCTTGATCTAGCACTGCATTTTCAAGTTATATGTGTAGAACGAACAAAAGATAAACAACATCATGACACACACAGATGATGAAAGACAATAAATAAGGGTGGACTAAACTGAGGAGAAGCAAGGCAACACATGTTTCCTGCCCTATATCACACCAGCATGCCTAAATAGAAAATAAGGAGGATGTAGCTCATCAATGATGTTGCATCCATAAAATGAACAAATGCAGACCTGTTAACTCACATAGCACCACTGGGTGTCACATAATATTGGCTTTCTTCACACGGTCACCTGATGAGGAGTCAATATCACACATATGCACACAATTAGCATACAAGCCAACATTTTAGAAAAGGAAAGTGGGAGGTTTTGAAAAAATAATGTTGAGACTGCATTTCCCCTATTGACCTGTATTGAAACAAAAGCAATTTCAGGCGGGAGACACTCAAAATTAAGCAATTTTTGCTTTAAAAATTGGGAATATCCCATCTGAATCAGGTCTATTGGCATGTACAAACTATCTCGGAAGCCCTGCAGAAACCAGATTTCCACATCTAGTTCAAGGTTCTGAACAACCTCCCAAGGACATCGGCTGCAGCCTCAACAGCTTTGCTTTTGGTGTTGGCAGGGCGAAACATCAGGTGAGGGTCAAGGAGGGGGGTTGTGTGCTTGGACACAAGGAATTTAAAAGTGACAAGCTGTCCTTGGCTGCCCCTTCAAGGGCCCACCACCTCCACACACTGTAAAAAAGTATCAAACATTGGCATGTCTGCAAATGAGACTCTGAAAGTCTCTCCCGCTACTTAGAAGAAAAAGAAGTCTACAAGACTTTCTGCTCCTACCCGTAAATCAGTGAGGATGACCATTACAGAGCTGCACTGACAGTCTGAGACAAGCACTTTAAACCACTCGTCATTTCGGACTGCAGAATCATGGTGTGACAGTTACTCTGATGGGTCAATGAGACCACAGCTTTTGCATGCCAGATTGAGTGAGGTGGTCAGTCAAGTAGCACCCAGGATGCTGAAGAAAAATCAAGGGCTCAAACAAACCAGTTGTGATGCCTCTCAAAAATGTTACAGCTCATAGTCCTGGAACTAGGAATGCATCTGCCAAAGATGCTGCATCTGGGTTGTCAGTTCCTAGAGCTATCAAGAGTGTGGACAGGCCAAATTGAAGCAGGCTTCACAACAGTTTAAAGGAACATGTTAAGTAAAGACCTGACCAGATTTTGAAAAAAAGCCCACTGTGTGGATACTAAGCATGGAGCTGGCTAGCAAAAGGTCAAAATATTCCATTCAGAACACGTTTTACCACTTCACATAGGTATGTCAGTAAGTGGTCATACTAACCCTGGTGCCAAATAAATCTGACACGTGACACCAAGCCCATATGACCTTGAAAAACATAAGTGATTTAAAAGAGAACTTCAAAATTATTCCATTGCATTTCAATGGTAAAAAGTACAAATCTCGAAAGATCAGCTAAAGGGCTCAGGCCTAATTTAGAGTTGGGCGGGCGGAGTTACTCCGTCACAAGCATGATGGATATCCCATCCTCTGTATTACAAGGGTCCATAGGTTCTAATGGAATTGTAATATTGCGGGAGGATCTCCGCCATGTTTGTGACGGAGCAACCCTCTTCGCCAAACTCTAAATCAGGCCCTCAGTGTTGCCAGTCCTATTCAACAATTGCCCATTCATCACAATAATGCCCCCTACCAGTATAAACAACTCTCAAAGCAAACTTTGACCCCTTTACTATCAACAGGTAGCCGAGTACATGCACAAAGGCCCCTTCCTCCCAATGATACATTTTACTGTAATAAGGTGAGCAGAGATAATGGGGTCAATGATCACATTGTTGTCAAGGCCATGGGGACCAGAGTACTGCTCTGCTCCAGAGATGGCTGCAGAGATAGAACTGATCAGCGTTGCACTAAGGGTGAGCAACTGAACTTTGAAGGAAAAGTGAAAATATTCGCAGACATGATCCGTCTAAATATTATCTTGGCTCCCTTGACCCCAGGTATAGCCCATCGCCTCACACAAACGAAGGATTCCACACAAAAAAGGTTGAAGCCTCATCCATGATGCTACAGAACGTGAGGATCACAGACCAGGTGCATGATCCAATGCCTCTTGTCTTGTGTCTCACCAGTGGTCATCATGAATACAGCCAAATATCCAGGACGTGCATATTTGTATTAACAGCAAGCTCCACAAAAACAATCCTGAAGAAATGGCACATCATACCTGTTGGGTCCTCCGCAGCCTGGGAGCATGTACAAGAACACACCACACATGGAACTCGTAGTTAACGTTTTTATACATCAGCATACAACATTCAACTGGTTTCTCACTATCTCATAACTGTTAATGACCACATCTTAGCACCTCACAGATTTATTGCATAATCCCTTCATGGTCCTAAGATACTACAATACCAACAAACACCAACATAACTGCACATACCTGAACAATGAAAATGGTTTTCCCAGATAAATATGAATTTGGGCTACCAACAACTATAGATTTACAAAGCCACCCACTAAATCACAATGTTCTTGAACAATGGAGAACTACATGGACATCAGTGTCTCATCTATGCATTTCATTAGCAGATGTAGTTCTTGAAAATACCTGTCTTGTAGACCTGCTGGTGGGGCATAACATTTGAGACAGCATCTTTATTTACACAGCATCAAAACACCAACATTACGCTCGGCTGACAGCAACTCTGAAACAATCCATGGACCGACACCTCTCCCTCCACAAAGAAAAATCTGAATTTCTGAAATATGTCTCACTTTCCTTGGGAATGTGATACTCTCAGGAGGAGAGAAAACTGACCCATACAGGGTAACAACGTCCAGACTGCACCTTGTTCCCATACAGGGCAAGCAGTCCGAAATTTCTATGCATGGTCGATCACATAGTGTTGAAGGTTTACTCTCAAAGTTCATCTCCTAAAACTTGCATAGAAGAAGATCTGAGGATTGAGGTCAGCTCCAACATAAAACATTTGAAGTCATTAAGAAAGTACTGTTCAGTGACACTGTGACTGCCGCAACACCCCATGGACTTGATTGTGGATGTCAGTCCCTGTGGACAAATAATTGAACTTAGCCAAATGGACACTGAAGGGATTACAATAACCCTTGCCCAGTTCAGCGGATTTCTTACTCTGGCAGAATAAAGGTACTCCTGAATAGAGAGGAAGACCACTATTATCCTGCAAGGATGCTGTCATTTCACCTGTATGTGTATGTCCATCTCAACCTTTACAGACCACAAAGACCTAGTACAATTTTCATTGATGAGCACGACATGAAATCACTGGATGAAGTGAGGGCTCTAGCTACAAGAATACCAGTGACAATCATGTACCATCCAGGAGCAGACAAAGCTGCAGAATCTCTCTGAAAGACCGAAAGAGAGCGATATCCAGTGAGAATGTCGAAGTAGAAATCCTAGACACTTGAACACGGACTGACATGGCCATGCCTGTGGCTCTCACAGCTGAAGAAATGACCCACTACACACCCTGCAGGCAGTGATGCACACCCGGAAGTGCAACCAATGGAAAAACCTGCTGGATAGCAACAAACATCAATCCCATGACAGCCTAATAGGAAATTAATGTTATGCAACACTTGGCTTATTCTTCCAGCACTCTTGCAATAGATCTTAAAGCTGGTTCACACCTGCCACTAAGGAATGATGAAAGTTAGAACTAAAATCAAGGAGCGAACCTAGTTTCATGGCAATGATAAAGAGGGGGAAAAGGAGTTAGAGACCTATCTCATGTGCTAGCTTTCTGCCACCGGAGATAAACCTGAATCAATCATCTCTGAATAACTTCAAAAATCCTTGGAGAGCAGATTTCTGTAACATACCGAACAGTCATCAATTGTACTTGGTACCTGCAGTAGATGAGCAACCTCAATAGCGAGCCATCAACCTTAAACTTAGTTGAGGCTGTGCTACCCAAAATCGAGATGATGCTAGCCACCTGCAGCCTCGCAAAAGAAACGATCACTAACAAGTCACCTCTTTCAAGAACGGGAAACAATACCTGACTGAAAGAGGAAGTGAGAAAAAACCCACAATTTCCAGATGGCCCCAAGCATTAGGAGAAACAAAAACCCACATTTATACTTTTATTGCGCCGCATTTGCGTCATTTTTTGATGCACAAGCGGAGCAAACTTACAAAATACAATTATATTTTGTAAGTTTGTGCCGCTTGTGAGTCAAAAATGACGCAAATGCGGTGCAAAAAAAGGATAATATGGGCCAAAATGATTGACAAGATCTCTAAAGAAGATCTCTACCCCTCAGAGAGGCATCACTCGTGATCAGCCTCATTGGACATGCAAACCGATGACTCATCAAGGATCAACCTTCCAATTTCACCATCCATGAGCAAAAAACTCAGTAATGACAACAGGAACAAAATGACAAGTTGAACCAAAATAGAAGAGCACTTTCTTTAGAAATACGAAGGTTAGATCAAATACAGATCTAAGACTGCAAGCCTGGTCACAACATCACAATGTGTTTTAGAATGTGAACCAGTCACAGTAACCACAAGAAAGGAAAAACGATCACACCAAATGATGACGCTCCCAAGAGACACAACAAATTCGGATTCAAAAAGTACTATATACAGCTCACTTTAACTCCTGCCTGCATACAACCTTGATTGCTGCCAAGTCCTTCCCCTTGGGGAGGACAGCAAAAGCATTCCCCAAAGCCTTCGGTTCAGTCAGAGAGGAGGCAGTCCTGCTGAGAAATCAATAAAGAAGTAAACAAAACTCTTAACAAGCATTGGCAAACCTAATTAGTCTTGCTTAAGAGAAAGCTATTGGCTTTGTCAATTAGTTTTTTTGACATGTAGTGCAATATGGCTGAAAGTAAAGGAAAAAGCACTATCTGGCTGTGTCATAGAGCTTTTTTATTTACTTTCAGCCATTCTACAAAGCTACTGAACTGCTGTACAACATGTCTAAACAAAACATTGACAAAGCCAATACCTCCCACATACGCAAGACTTATTGGCTTTGCCAATGCTTGTAGTATGTTAGTCTCCTAGCAAGCTTCCTATCCTGCCTTATAGATCTGGTCATTTCCAGATGTGGTCGAGGTGGGCTCACTCACGTAATGTGGCATGCTTCATCATCGGCCACCTCGACACACCCTGGTAAGGTAATATTCCAAGGTATTAACAGAGGACATTAGTGGGTATCATGGCCCCTTGCATACCTCTTTGGTGCCAACATGTTTCTGCCCTGTACTAGCCTATCACTATTTTGGGAATTTGTCAGGGCTGTATACAAGGACCTTTGCTTATTATTGGAAAGTCAAGGTGCCTCGATGATAGAGGGGTCTTACAGCTCTATCAGTAATCACCAGGTCGAATCACCTAGTGGTAACGACGACCTTGCCTCATGGTGTGTTCAGGGAAGGCGTCTCTTGTAGTCACACATTCATCAAAGATGCAGACGGCTGTTTGAGGGTGGAAATAGGTGAAAAGCAGGTGTAACTCTTTCTGTTAATTCCTTGGAGTATTTTTTATCAAAACCCACTGGATACCATCTAATAAAGGAATTCTTGTGGTTTATCCTGAGGAGCTTTTAAGAGTAGAAACTGGACACCATAAAATTGGTCCACTGGAGATTTAATTTCTAAGAACTCTCTCAAGATTGAGTCCGCCCTGGTTGTATCACCTTACCAGGGTGGGTCAAGGTAGCCGATGATGAAGCATTTCACGTTATGTGAGTGTAGGAAAGTACCATCTTGCCTGGCATGTTACCCCCATTTTTACTTGTATGCCAGTTTGTTTTTGCCTGTCTCACTGGGATCCTGCTAGCCAGGACCCCAGTGCTCATAGTTTGAGGCCTGAATGTGTGTCCCTGTGTAGTGACTAACTTTGTCACTGAGGCTCTGCTAATCAGAACCTCAGTGCTTATGCTCTCTCTGCCTTTACAATTGTCACTAAAGGCTAGTGACCATTTTCACCAATTCTAATTGGCACACTGGAACACCCTTATAATGCCCTAGTATATGGTACCTAGCTACCCAGGGTATTGGGGTTCCAGGAGATCCCTATGGGCTGCAGCATTTCTTTTGCCACCCCTAGGGAGCTCAGACAATTCTTACACAGGACTGCCTCGCAGCCTGAGTGAAATAACGTCCACGTTATTTCACAGCCATTTTTCACTGCACTTAAGTAACTTATAAGTCACCTATATGTCTAACCTTCACTTGGTGAAAGTTAGGTGCAAAGTTACTAAGTGTGAAGGCACCCTGGCACTAGCCAAGGTGCCCCCACATAGTTCAGGGCAATTTCCCCAGACTTTGGGGGTCATTCTGACCCTGGCGGTCAGTGTTAAAGCGGCGGCCAACCCGCCAACAGGCTGGCGGTCCAAAAAATGGAATTCTGACCCTGGCGGGAACCGCCAACACAGGCCGCCGCTTTAACACTCCGACCGCCACGGCGGCACAAACAAACAGCGCGGCGGTCACCGCCAACAGACAGGTGGCAGACAATGTACCGCCCACCCTATCACAACTCACCAATCCGCCACCTTTTCTGGGGCGGGAGCCCCGCCGATAAAAACACGGCGGAAACAGACATTTCCAATGGAAAACGCTCACCTCGACACACTCCACGCGGAATCGGGACAGCATGGAACCGGAACTCCACATCCTCCCAGCCATTGCCTTCCTGCTCTTCTTCCAGGATCACGAACGTCGCCGCAGACGACAACGGTAAGTACTGCACCTACGACACAGGGGAGGGGGGAGGAGGAAAGGTTACGGGCACACACATACGCCACACACCCACCCCCACCCTCACCCCCACCAAAATACCTACATACCAATGCAGATTGAAAAGTCAAAGTGACACCCCCAAACCCCCAAAACAAAAATGCAAAGACAAAAGGCAATGATTGTAAAAATAGAACTATATTACATCAATAATTAAGTATAGCGAACTTACCAATATATAAAGAATTAATACACATCTAGAACTATATATATACAAGTAGCAAAAGTCCGGCACAGTTTTGCAAAGTCCAAATGTCCGTGGGCCAATGTGCACCAACACATGGGCAAAGCCCACACACGAGATCGAGTCCATTGGAGAGAACACTGCTGGGGCATCACAAAAATAAAAAACTGGCACCTCAGGGGGAAGGGAAGGGGGGGCACCTCAGCCACATGAGTCCACGACGCCAGATCCACGAAGGGCCTCCATGCCCACTGTGCCATCCTGGGGAGTGCAAAGCCACAGTCTCTCAAGTCTCTACAGTGGGTGGATTGCCCACTGTGCCATCCTGGGGGGTGCAAAGCCACAGTCCATCAGGTGGATTACAGTGGAGCGGTGCTTGACAGGAGGGCCCAGCGGAGCGGTGCTTGAGATGAGGGCCCAGCGGAGCGGTGCTTGACAGGAGGGCCCAGCGAGCGGTGCTTGACAGGAGGGCCCAGCGGAGCGGTGCTTGACAGGAGGGCCCAGCGGAGCGGTGCTTGAGATGAGGGCCCAGCGGAGCAGTGCTTGACAGGAGGGCCCAGCGGAGCGGTGCTTGACAGGAGGGCCCAGCGGAGCGGTGCTTGACAGGAGGGCCCAGCGGAGTGGTGCTTGACAGGAGGGCCCAGCGGAGCGGTGCTTGAGATGAGGGCCCAGCAGAGCGGTGCTTGAGATGAGGGCCCAGCGGAGCGGTGCTTGACAGGAGGGCCCAGCGGAGCGGTGCTTGAGATGAGGGCCCAGCGGAGCGGTGCTTGACAGGAGGGCCCAGCGGAGCGGTGCTTGAGATGAGGGCCCAGCGGAGCGGTGCTTGACAGGAGGGCCCAGCGGAGCGGTGCTTGACAGGAGGGCCCAGCGGAGCGGTGCTTGAGATGAGGGCCCAGCGGAGCGGTGCTTGACAGGAGGGCCCAGCGGAGCGGTGCTTGAGATGAGGGCCCAGCGGAGCGGTGCTTGACAGGAGGACCCAGCGGAGCGGTGCTTGACAGGAGGGCCCAGCGGAGCGGTGCTTGAGATGAGGGCCCAGCGGAGCGGTGCTTGACAGGATGGCCCAGCGGAGCGGTGCTTGACCGGAGGGCCCAGCGGAGCGGCGCTTGACTGGAGGGCCCAGCGGAGCGGTCCTTGACAGGAGGGCCCAGCGGAGCGGTGCTTGAGATGAGGGCCCAGCGGAGCGGTGCTTGACAGGAGGGCCCAGCGGAGCGGTGCTTGACAGGAGGGCCCTGTTCAGCGGTGCCTGTCTTGGCGGGGCCCTGTTCAGCGGTGCTTCTCACGGCGGGGCCCTGTTCAGCAGTGCTCTTCACGGCGGGGCCCTGTTCAGCGGTGCCTGTCTTGGCGGGGCCCTGTTCAGCGGTGCTTCTCACGGCGGGGCCCTGTTCAGCGGTGCCAGTCTTGGCGGGGCCCTGTTCAGCGGTGCTTCTCACGTCGGGGCCCTGTTCAGCGGTGCTCCTCACGGCCGGGCCCTGTTCAGCAGTGCTTCTCCCGGCAGGGCCCTGTTCAGCGGTGCTCTTCACGGCGGGGCCCTGTTCAGCGGTGCCTGTCTTGGCGGGGTCCTGTTCAGCGGTGCTTCTCACGGCGGGGCCCTGTTCAGCGGGGCTCTTCATGGCTGGGCCCTGTTCAGCGGTGCCCTTCACGGCGGGGCCCTGTTCAGCGGTGCCTGTCTTGTGTTTCGAGTGAACCACACCTGGCCAATACTTCCTGCTCAGTCAGCATCGGACCTTTCCGTTGCGGGGCCCTCCTGTGATGGAGTCCTGGGGCCCTGGGTCTCCTCCGATACCCCCGGAATGGGGTTGGTGGGGCCCTCATGGCCAGGTCGGCTGCTCCCTGCCTTTTGCGCTTTGCTGCCCTTGCCCTCCTTGGCAGACTCTCCGTGGCCCTTGGCTCCCTTACCCGATGTGGCAGGTGACGGTGCAAGGCTACCCTCCTTGGGGGCAGGCGTATCAGGCCTGTCGCGCCTGCCCTTCAGTTTTTTGCTCCTCTTCCCGGGGGGGGGGGGGGGCTGGCTGTGCCTTTGCTGCTGGCCGATGTCCCTGCACAAGGAAAGGGCGGACTCCAAAAACCAGCCACGACGTTCTTGGGAGTTGCTGGGCTGGTGGTGGCTGAGGTGTTTTTGGAACTCTTACGAGATGGAGGGGGTGGGTCAGGTGAGGAAAAGAGGTCCAGTTTATAGAGGATTAGTTTTTTAGGAGCCTTGGGAAGGGTAGCTGGAGTGGGTATGGGAGTGGAGGAAGAGGATGTGGTTGTAGGAGAGTCAAGTCTGGTGTCTTTGGGTGCAGGTGCTTGGGCTGGAGGCTGACGTGAGGTGGATGGCTGTTGGTTGGGTGCCTGCCTGCGTTTGTGTGGTTTGGAAGCGGGGGTGACAGACACACTGGGAGAGGACACAGGGGATGTGTACATGGCATTGGGGGTGGTGACTGCACGTGTGCGGACTGGTGTGGAGGGTGTGCTGGTGATGGGTGTACTGGCTGATGGTGGTGTGCATGCAGGTGTGAGTGTAGACGTCACAGGGAGGGAGGAGGGAGACGAGGAGGTGGGGGACACAGAGGAGGTAGTGGCTGTTGGCATGTCTGCATCTGTATGTTGCTTGTGTGAATGCTTGTGTGTTCTGTGGTGCTTATGTCTGGATGAGCTTCCCTTGGGTGTTGAGGTGTGTGCAGGCTGGTCTGTAGGTGTGGATGGGATAGGCAGAGGAACAGGGGAGTGGGACTGGGTGGAGGGAGTTAGAAGAGGGAGGCTGGAGACAGGGACAATCGCTGCCGTCAGTGCTGAGGCCAGAGCGTTGAACGATCGCTGATGGGCAGCCTGACCCGAATGAAGGCCCTCCGGGTATGCATTGCTTTGATGCACCTCCCTCTCCACACCCTGGATGGCATTCAAAAGGGTAGACTGCCCAACAATGATGGTCCTCAGGAGGACAATGACCTCCTCACTGAGGGCAGCAGGGGTGACTGGGGCAGGGTCTGAGGTGCCTGGGGCGAAGGAGATGGCCGCCTTCCTGGCCGTGCGGGCACGGGCCGAAGGCCGAGGGGCTGCTGGGAGGGCGGAGCTGGTGTGCTGGGTGGCGGCTGTACCTGTAGTATCGGTGGGCACGGATGTTGCCGCCACCGCAAGGGAGCTCCCATCCGAGGACGTGTCGGTGTCACTGACGTCTGCACGGGTCCCCGTGGTGGAGCCCCCTTCGCCCTCTGTCTCACTGGTCATGTCGGAGTCCGTTGCATGGCCCTCCGGGGCCATGTGAGATGCAGCTCCCTCTTGCGCCGATGCCACTTCTCCTCCGCCTGATGATGCTAATGCACACATTCACTGGAAAACAAAGAAACTGGGGGGGGGGGAATGGAGAAATAAAGACAAGTTGAGTGCATGCATTGGGGACACTGTTGGCGGAGAAGACAAACACAGAAGCCCCCTGCACTACGCTGCGCACTTGGGGTACACTACTCATTCCCTGGGACATGCCCTACAAGCCTATGGGTGACAACTGCCCACACAGAATACACAGGTCCATGAATAGTGTTACTGGGCACCCTACAGAGGTGGGTGGCGGGGGCACAGGACCATACCTCACGGAGGGGCCTAGCCTACAGAAATCGCCCTGGCCTAGGGATACCCACAGCCCTCCTCCCCCACCCAGGCACCTCCACTGCACGCAAATTTAGCTGAATGTGCTGTTACTCACCCCCTTGTGTCTGCTGTGATGTCCTCAAGCGCCCATCTAAATCAGGGTAGGCCACCGCCAGGATCCGGGACATCAGGTGGGTCAAGGTACGACTGGCACCCCTCCTAAGTTGGGAGGCCATCCCCAGCAGAGCCTCGGTGATCTTCCTGCTCCCGTGGCGGATGTCCTCCCACCTCTTGCGGCAGTGGGTGCCCCGTCTGTTGTGGACCCCCAGGGCCCGGACGTCCTTGGCGATGGCACGCCAAATTTCGATCTTTTGATGGGCGCTGACCTATGTGACATGTACAGGGGGGGAAAAGAAACATCATCACTTTTCTGCATGCTCGATGTGAGTGGCCCCCCCTCCCCAAACTTGCCAGGTGGCACATGCTCTCATCTGTTGTGCCATGCATTCGTAATTCGCTCCCCTCCATCGTACATCCACCCCACTCATCACAGGCATTGCCCACTATGCATTGGCCCCCGTGTACTCACCTGTTGGTCTGGAGGACCGTAGATTAGCGCATACTGGGGGAGGACCCCGTCCACGAGCTTCTCCAACTCTTCGGAACTGAAGGCGGGGGCCCTTTCCCCAGTCGCAGCAGCCATTGTCACTTCCAGACCGAGGTCACAGCAGCACTTGCAGTATAGGTACTCTCCTGTGGATGGTCAGGTCTCGTGTGATTAAGCAGAGAGAAAATGGCGGTCACGCCCGCGGCGGTGCTACCGCGGCGGTGCGTACCGCGACCGCCGGCGCACATCGTCATTGGCTCCTGAAACCCATAGGGTTCAATGTTAACCAATGCTGCTTTGCGCCGCGGTCTTCGACCACCTACCGCCACGGCGTGCCACGCCAGCGCAATGACCTCACTTCACATTGTCACACTTCACAGGTCAGGCAGCCGCCATTTCAAGGGCCCACATGGCTTAATTCCCACTGCGTCACACATGGCTAGGCCTTGCATCAACACTCATACAAGCTATTCAATCCAGAGAGATTCGAGTACTGTGCAGGCTGTGGGAACTTACCTGTGGGTTGATTGACTCTGTGCTCCATGTTGTCCTTCCTAGGCACCGCCCGCTGGGACTTGCGAGGAGACGGAGGAATGTTCCTGTGTACAGACCGCTGGTGGACCTGTCGACAATGGAAGAACGACATGTCATACTCACCTACAGACTCAACAGTGCCACTATACAGGAACTGTGTGCCCAGCTGGAGCCAGACCTGATGTCACCCATCCGCCAACCCACAGGGATTCCGCCTCTAGTGCAGGTGCTGTCAGTACTCCATTTTTTGGCTAGTGGATCATTTCAAACTACAGTGGCCATTTCATCTGGGATGTCTCAGCCTATGTTTTCAAAGGTATTGTCCAGAGTGTTGTCTGCCCTGATGAAATACATGCGGAGCTACATCATATTCCCTGAGGAGGGTGACTTGCCTACAGTGAAGGGTGATTTCTATGCCCTTGGACACATTCCCAATATCATTGGTGCCATTGATGGTACCCATGTGGCTTTGGTCCCCCCCAAAGACAATGAGCAGGTGTACAGGAACCGAAAAAGTTATCATTCGATGAATGTCCAGGTGGTCTGTTTGGCTGACCAGTACATCTCCCATTTAAATGCCAAGTTCCCAGGGTCAGTGCATGACGCGTACGTCATGCGAAATAGCAGCATCCCTTATGTGATGGAACAGCTACAGAGACAGCGTGTGTGGCTAATTGGTGACTCTGGTTACCCCAACCTGCCTTGGCTATTGACCCCAGTGAGGAATCCCAGGACAAGGGCAGAGGAACGGTACAATGAGGCCCATGGGCGTACTAGGAGGGTGATCAAGCGGACCTTCGGCCTCCTGAAGGCCAGGTTTAGGTGCCTGCATATGACAGGTTGATCCCTAATGTACTCACCAAAGAAGGTGTGTCACATCATCGTGGCCTGCTGCATGCTTCACAACCTGGCTTTGCGACGCCAGGTGCCTTTCCTGCAGGAGGATGGTCCAGATGGTGGTGTTGTGGCCGCTGTGGAGCCTGCGGAGAGTGAAGAGGAGGAAGACGAAGAGGACGACACAGACAACAGGGACAGAGTGATACTGCAGTATTTCCAGTAACACACAGGTAAGAATCTACTCCTGCATTTTATTATATCTGTAACAGTACTGGCTCTCTACTGTCTGACCTTTCACCCCAATGTATGGTAACTTAGTTGTGATTTTGCCTTCCTATTTCAGTGATGTGGTCCCCACGGAGTGCCCTCTGGTTTATTTCCCCATGGACTACGCTGTGTGACACTGGTATGTTGTCATCACAATGTATTTGGACATTTTTGGTTGGTTATATCGAATACATTTGGTTTCGAAAAATAAATAGCAGACTCCTGATGGTTTTTGTGCAATAATTGTGTTTATTGAAGTGCAAAAATTGGTGTATAGTTCAAAAAGGGTGATGGGTGATGGTGGAGGCATGTCCATGGCAGAGTCCAGACTCACGTTCGCACAGGTGCATTGTCCATATGCCTGTGGAAGGTGGAGCAGGGGCAGTTCAAGGTTGGACAGGGTGAACAAGTGGGACAGTGGGATGACATCCGGGGGGATCCGTGCATGGCGGGGGTCTTGACATCCTACTCTGTCTTCTTCCTCGATCTCAGGCCTTTCTTGCGGGGTGGTTCATGTTCTGCAGGGGGTGGGGTCCGGGTGGGCCGTTGCTGTTGTGTCGGGGCCTCCTGACCACTAGCGCCGGCGGAGGTGGTGGGCTGTTCTTCCTCCATGCTAGTGGCAGGGGCCCTTTGGGGGGCCACATGGTCCTGCAATGTGGTGACAATCTGGTTGAGTGCCACCACGATTGTACCCATTGCGGAACTGATGCTGCGCAGTTCTTCCCGGAACCCCATGTACTGGCCCTCCTGCATGGCCTGGATCTCCTGGAACCTGGCCTGGACCGTCGCCATCGTCTCTTGGGAGTGGTGGTACGCTCCCATAATGGTGGTGAGGGCCTCTTGGACAGTGGGTTCCCTAGGCCTGTCCTCCCTCTGTCGCACAGCGGCCCTCCCAGTTCCCCTTTGTTCCTGGGCCTCTGTCCCCTGGACGGTGTGCCCACTACCACTGCCCCCAGGTCCCTGTTGTTGTTGGGGTGGTGAGTTGCCCTGGGTGCCCTGTAGTGGTAGACAAACCGCTGCTTGACCTGTCCTGGAGACAGAGGCATGGGCCCGCTGGGTGGGTGCTGTGCTGGGGTTTCCAGAGGGGGGTAGGTCTGCTGTGGCTTGTGGCTGCCTGAGGGGAACCGACTGTCTAGAGGTCCCCGATGGGCCGGGCTGGTCATCAGGTTCTAGGTCGACAGAGCTGCTGTCATCACTGGGGGCCTGTTCTGGGGGTGGGATGGACATTTCTGGACCCTCCGGGCCGGTGTGTTGGCGTTCGGGCCCTGCAGGGGTAAAAGAGTATGGTTATTGCTTCTGTGTGTGCCATGGCGTGCGAATTGTGGGTGCCCTTGTCCCCCAGTGCTGGCATTCCCTTGTGGGAGGAGTTGTGAGGGTGGTTTGGGGGGGGATGGGTATGTGCAGTGGTCATGCTTAGGTGATGGGTGTCCATGGTTTGTGTTGGCATTCAGGGGTTGGAGTTGGTTTGGGTGGGTTGTGCTGGTGAGACATTAGCAGGGAGGATATGTGCTGGGGGGTTGGGGGTGAGGGTGGGGGTTGGCATGCTGGTGGTTGGAGGGGGGGTAGTAGTTGAGATTAGACTTACCAGAGTCCATTCCTCCGCCTACTCCAGCGAGGCCCTCAGGATGCAGGATGTTCAAGACCTCTTGCTCCCATGCTGTGAATTCGGGTGGAGTGGGTGGGGGTCCACCGCCAGTCTTCTGCACAGCGATGTTGTGTCTTGACACCATCGCCCGCACCTTCCCCCGTAGGTCGTTCCAGCGCTTTCGGAAGTCTTCCCGATTTCTGGGATGCTGTCCCACAGCGTTGACCCCGTCGACGATCCTTTGCCATAGCTCCGCCTTCCTGGCTATTGTGGTGTGCTGCACCTGTGTGCCGAAGAGCTGGGGCTCTACCCTGATTATTTCCTCCACCATGACCCTGAGTTCTTGGTCCGAGAACCTGGGGTGTCTTTGGGGTGCCATGGGGTGGTTTGGATGAGGTGTGGGGTGGTGTTTGTGGTGATGAGTGTAGTGGTGTGTGGTGTTTTGTGCGTAGATGTAGTGTGGGGGATGATGTTGGGTTCCTGTGTGTGTTGTGGTTTGCGTTCCCTGTGCTCTCTCTCTGTGTATTGTGCCTTGTCTCTGAATTTCGATTTGTGGGGGTTTGTGGGTGATGTGGGTGTGTGTTTTATATCGTATTGATTGTGTGGGAGTGGTGTTTGTATGTGTGTCAGGTGTGTGTATTTTGAATTATCCAATGTGGCTGTGTTTTGTAAAGGTGTGTGTATTTTGAGCGCGGCGGTGTGTACCGCCAATGGGATACCGCGGTTGAAAGACCGCCGCGTGGATTGGTGGGCCGTAATGGCATGGGTGTATTTCTGTTGGCGTGACGGTGGAGGTTTGGTCATCTCCAGTTTATCGCTGACCGCTGATGTGGCGGCCTTCAGTGGAGGTCGGATTTTTGGCGGTTTGGCAGTTGTGGGTCAGAATGACCCTGGCGGGTTACCGCGGCCGCGGCGGTGTTATGGCGGTCTTCTGACCGGCGGTAACTGCCTTTTACCGCCAGGGTCAGAATTACCCCCTTTGTGAGTGAGGGGACACCATTACACGCGTGCACTACATATAGGTTAATACCTATATGTAGCTTTACAATGGTAACTCCGAATATGGCCATGTAACATGTCTAAGATAATGGAATTGTCCCCCCATGCCAAATCTGGTTCTTCTGAGAGAGGGTGTTACTCCCTCTCCCTTTGGAAATGGGTGTTAAGGGCCTGAGAGGAGTAGCGTCTCCAGGCCTCTGGAAATGCTTTGAAGGGCACAGATGGTGCCATCCTTGCATAAACCAGTCTACACTGGTTCAGGGAACCCTCAGCCCCTGCGCTGGTGCGAAACTGGACAAAGGAAAGGGGAGTGACCACTCCCCTGTCCATCACCACCCCAGGGGTGGTGCCCAGGGCTCCTCCAGTGTGTCCCAGACCTCTGCCATCTTGAATCCAGAGGTGTGAGGGCACAGTGGAGGTCTCTGAGTGGCCAGTGCCAGCAGTTGACGTCAGAGACCCCTCCTGATAGGTGCTTACCTGATTAGGTGGCCAATCCTCCTCTGAGGGCTATTTAGGGTCTCTCCTGTGGGCTTTTCCTCAGATAACAACTTGCAAGAATTCACCAGAGTTCCTCTGCATCTCCCTCTTTAACTTCTGCAAAGCAGCGACTGCTGACTGCTCCAGGACGCCTGCAAAACTGTAACAAAGTAGCAAGAAGACTACCAGCGACATTGTAGCACCTAATCCTGCCGTCTTTCTCGACTGTTTCCTGGTGGTGCATGCTCTGGGGGCTGTTTGCCTTCACCCTGCACTGGAAGCCAAGAAGAAATCTCCTGTGGGTTGACGGAGTCTTCCCCCTGCTACCACAGGCACCAAACTTCTGCATCACCGGTCCTCTGGGTCCCCTCTCATCATGACGAGCGTGGTCCCTGGAACACAGGTGGTGGATCCAAGTAACCCTGACAGTCCAGTGGTCCATCTGTCCACATTTGGAGGAGGTAAGTCCTTGCCTTCCCTCTCCAGACAGTAATCCTGTGTACTGCGTGAACTGCAGCTGCTAGGGCTTCTGTGTACCTTTGCAAGGAATCCTTCGTCCACAGCCTAGCCAGGGCCCCAGCACTCCGTCCTGCATTGCTCATCTCGCTGAGTTGACCACCAGCTTCGTGGGACCCTCTTTTGTAGTGTTGAGATGACTGCCATGCTCATTTTTCTTGAACCCATGTTCAAGTACTTCTGTGGGTGCTGCCTTCTTGTGCTTGGGCTCTCTGTATTGCTGAGGACCCCCTCTGTCTCCTCTTCCAAGTGGCGACCTCCTGGTCCTTCCTGGGCCCAAGCAGCACCCTTTTTCTTTAACCGTGACCTTTGCAGCTAGCAAGGCTTGTTTGCGGTCTTTCTCCAAAGAAACAACTCGGCATCCTCCAGCACTCCATGGGACATCTTCTGTGCAAAGGAAAAGTTCCTGGCATCTTCCGTTGTTGCAGAATTTTCAGCTTCTTCCACCCGGAGACAGCCATTTTGCACCTTCATCCGGGGTTTAGTGGGCTCCTGCCCCCCCTGGACACTTTCGTGACTCTTGGACTTGGTCCCCTTCCTTTACAGGTCCTCAGGTCCAGGAATCCGTCTTCAGTGCTTTGCAGTCAGTTGTGGTCTTTGCAGAATCTCCTATCACGACGTTAGTGTGTTTCTGGGGAAGTAGGGTCACTTTACTCTTACTTTTCAGGGTCTTGGGGTGGGGTATCTTGGACACCCTTAGTGTTTTCGTACACTCCCAGTGACCCTCTACACACTACACTAGGCCTGGGGTCCCTAAGTGGTTCACATTCCACTTTCTTAGTATATGGTTTGTGTTGCCCCTAGGCCTATTGCATCCTATTGTATTCTACAGTGTTTGCACTAATTTTCTAACTGTTTACTTACCTGATTTTGGTTTGTGTGTATATTTTGTGTATTTTACCTACCTCCTAAGGGAGTATATCCTATGAGATATTTTTGGCACATTGGGGGTTATTACAACTTTGGAGGAGGTGTTAATCCGTCCCAAAAGTGAAGGTAAAGTGACGGATATACCACCAGCCGTATTACCAGTTCCATAGGATATAATGGACTCGTAATACGGCTGGTGGTATATCCGTCACTTTACCGTCACTTTTGGGACGGATTAAGACCTCCTCCAAAGTTGTAATAACCCCCATTGTCACTAAAATAAAGTACCTTTATTTTTAGTAACCCTGAGTATTGTGTTTCTTATGATATAGTACCTATATGATATAAGTGATATAGTAGGAGCTTTACATGTCTCCTAGTTCAGCCTAAGCTGCTCTGCTATAGCTACCTCTATCAGCCTAAGCTGCTAGAACACTACTAATCTACAGTACTAATAAAGGATAACTGGACCTGGCACAAGGTGTAAGTACCATCAGGTACCCACAATAAGCCAGGCCGGCCTCCTACATTGGTGGTGCAGCGGTGGGATAGGTACTTGTAACTGCTTTACCACTTTGTCATTGGTGCTTATCATAGGAAAACATATTCCAAATACCTAAAAATATACACAGTTAACCTAAACAGTTTATCTCTCTCTCTAAAAACTTTCTACAAAGTTTTCAAAAGTTTTGAAAAAGTTTGAAAAGTTTTCCTCTTTAGTTTAAAAGTTCTAAAAACGTTTTTCTTTCTATCTTAAACTCTTTCTTACAACTATGTCTGTAGTAGAGCTCACTCCCACAGTTGTTCAGGCAACCTATGGTAGTTTAAACTTTAAAAGTTTGAGGGGTCTCTGCATAGAAAGAGGTTTAAGCATTGGTAAGAACTCTACCAAAGATCTTCTCCTTAGCCTTCTCCTAGAAAGTGACTAGAACCAATCTGGCCCATCCCAGGATCAGGAGATAGAGGGGAGTGGAGGGTACCCAGCAAGATTCAGGGGAGGGCCCTGAGGACTCTGGTAAGGGGTTCCTCCAAAGACTTGCCAGCGAACAGACCAGCTAGTGAAACTGGTAGTGGGAGGGGGCCACACACTAGTAGGGCACCTTTCACTCCAAAAGGCCAGGTAACTAGAGTCCAGCCAGTTAGAGACAGGTCCACTTCTGCCAATTCCCACATTTCCTCTGTGTCCCAGAATTCTCAAACCTCCCACCCTGAGGATAACACCCTAGACAGGCAACTCAGAAAGCTGAGGTTGGAAGAGGCCAGACTGAAGCTGAGACAGCAGCAGTTGGCCTTAGACAGGGAGTCTCTAGATGTAGAGAGGGAGAGACAGACGTTGGGGTTAGTTCCCCATGGTGGCAGCAGCAGTATTCTTGATAGTAATCCTGTAGAGAACAAGATTCAAGAAACCTGAACAAAATTGCCCCCCCTTACAAGGAGGGGGATGACATCAACAAGTGGTTTGCTGCACTTGAAAGGGCCTGTATGGTACAGTTGGTCCCTCAAAGGCAGTGGGCTGCTATCTTGTGGTTATCATTCCCTGGTAAGGGTATGGATAGGCTCCTTACTGTCAGAGAAAGTGATGCCAATAACTACAAAGTGTTGAAAGATGCACTCTTAGATGGATTTGACCTAACCACTGAACAGTACAGGATAAAGTTCAGAGATACCAGAAAAGAGTCCTCTCAAGACTGGACAGACTTTATAGACTGTTCAGTGAAGGCCTTGGAGGGATGGTTACATGGCAGTAAGGTGACTGACTATAAAAGCCTATATAATCTTATTCTGAGAGAGCATATTTTGAATAATTGTGTGTCTGATTTGTTACATAAGTACTTGGTAGACTCAGATCTGACCTCTCCCCAAGAATTGAGAAAGAAGGCAGACAGATGGGTCAGAACAAGAGTGAACAGAAAAGTTCATACAGGTGGTGACAAGGATGGCAAGAAGAAGGATGGGAAGCCTTCTGACAAGGGTGGGGACAAAGATAAAAAGCATTCTGAGTCTTCATCAGGCCCACACAAATCCTCTGGGGGGGTGGGTCCAAATCCTCTTCTAACAATCAAAAGAAGCCATGGTGTTAGTTATGTAAGATTAAAGGCCATTGGGCAAGTGATTCCACCTGCCCAAAGAAAAACACCAAGGCTCCCACTACCACAACCCCAACTGCGTCCTCTAGTACCCCTAGTAATAGCAGTGGTGGTAGTAAGTCTACTACAAATAGCCAATCAAAAGGTGTAGCTGGGCTCACCATTGGTAATGTAGTTGGGGTTGGTCTTGTTAGGGAGACCACAGAGGCTGTTTTAGTCTCTGATGGTGATATTGACTTTGCCACCTTGGTTGCTTGTCCCCTTAATATGGGTAAGTACAAGCAACTTCCTCTAGTAAATGGTGTTGAGGTTGAGGCCTAAAGGGATACAGGAGCCAGTGTCACTATGGTGATTGAGAAACTGGTTCACCCTGATCAACACCTACTTGGTCAGCAGTACCAAGTGACTGATGCTCATAACAACACTCTTAGCCACCCCATGGCTGTTGTGAATCTCAACTGGGAGGAGGGGGGGGGGTTACTGGTCCAAAGAAAGTTGTGGTAGCCACTGATTTACCTGTAGACTGCTTACTAGGCAATGATTTGTAGACATCAGCGTGGGCTGAAGTGGAGTTGGAGGCTCATGCAGCAATGCTGGGCATTCCTGGGCATATCTTTGCTCTCACAAGGGCTCAGGCCCAGAAGAAAAGAGGACAGGGAAGCATGGATCCTGAAATAATGGACCAAGTGCTCCCAAAAGCTAGTGGTAGAAAGGGTAAATCCTTGCCCACTATCCCTCCCTCTCCAGAAGATTCCCCTTTTGAGGAAGAGGAATCATCTCCCTGTGCAGAACCTACACCAGATGAGCTGGCAGCAGACACTGCTGAGCTTTTGCGTGCAGGGGGCCTGCTAGGGAAGATGTGAGTGTGGCACAGCAGACCTTTCCCACACTAGAGGGTTTAACCCCTTCTGTGCCCAGGACGTAATGGTTACGTCCTGAGGCACAATGCTCGTGTACCCAGGATGTAACCATTACGTCCTGGGCACAGAGCCCAGAGGGAGAGCTAGCGCTCCCTCTGTGGGGTTCTCCCCCTATCCCTGAAGCCCTTCCCCTTCCACCCCCGACCCCCCTCTCCCCCGTGACATCAGCGCACGAGCGCGCACTGATTGTCACAAGGCCTCCTCCCATTGCGTTGGAAGCTCAGCTTCCAGCGAGATCGGAAGAGAAATGCAAAAGCATTTCTCTTCCGATCACGTGGATGAGGCCGAGAGACTTCAAAGGGAAGGAAAGTTATTTCCTTCCCTTTGAAGTCTCTCTCAGCGTTTTGGCTGCCGGGTAGCAAGCAATCCACTGTCAAAACGCCCACTAGACACCAGGGATGTTTTTTTAAAAATGAAATTGGCATGAGGGAGCGACCCCTTGGGCAAGGGTCGCTCCCAGGGGGGGCATTTTTTTTAAAGGCCTTTTCTGCCCCCAAGGTGGGGCAGAAACCTCTAGGCACCAGGGAGTATTTTTTATTTTTTAAAAATATTTTTTAGGCAAGGGTCGCTCCCATAGGGGGCAAATTATATTTAGGCCATTTCTGCCCCCCTTGGGGGCAGATTGGCCTATTTTTATGAGGCCAATCTGCCCCCAACGGGGACAGAAACCACTAGACACCAGGGAGTTTTTTTTTTTTTCCGTGAATTTCACGCAAGGGGAGCGACCCCTTGGGCAAGGGTCGCTCCGGGGGGGGGGCATTTTTTTAAAGGCGGGGGCAGAAACCTCTAGGCACCAAGGATCTTTTTTTTTTGTTTTTTTTGTTTTGTATTTCTGAGGTGGGGAGCGACCCCTTAGGCAAGGGTCGCTCCCCTAAGGGGCAAATTATATTTAGGCCATTTCTGCGACCCCTTGGGCAAGGGTCGCTCCCAGGGGGGGCATTTTTTTTAAAGGCCTTTTCTGCCCCCAGGGGGGGCAGAAACCTCTAGGCACCAGGGAGTATTTTATTTTATTTTTTAAATATTTTTTAGGCAAGGGTCGCTCCCATAGGGGGCAAATTATATTTAGGCCATTTCTGCCCCCTTTGGGGGCAGATCGGCAGATTTTAGGTCAATCTGCCCCCAAGGGGGGCAGAAACAACTAGGCACCGGGGATTTTGTTTTTGCGCCAATGTCACGCAATGGGAGCGACCCTGTATGCAAGGGTCGCTCCCCGGGGGTGTTGGGGGGGGGAATATATTTTAGGCCATTTCTGCCCCCCCCTGGGGCCGGCTGATCTCGAGGCCAAAATCCACAGGTAGGCACTTTGCAAAAAAACACCTCTGTTTTCTGTGAAAAAATGTGATGTGTCCACGTTGTGTTTTGGGCCATTTCCTTTCGTGGGAGCTAGGCCTACCCACACAAGTGTGATACCATTTTTATCGGGAGACTTGGGGGAATGCTGGGTGGACGGAAATTTGTAGCTCCTCTCAGATTCCAGAACTTTCTGTCACCGAAATGAATGGAAAAAGTGTTTTTTGGGTCAAATTTTGAGGTTTGCAAAGGATTCTGGGTAACAGAACCTGGTCAGAGCCCCACAAGTCACCCCATCTTGGATTCCCCTAGGTGTCTAGTTTTCAAAAATGTGCTGGCTTGCTAGGTTTCCCAAGGTGCCGGCTGAGCTAGAGGCCAAAATCCACAGGTAGGCACTTTGCAAAAAACACCTCTGTTTTCTGTGAAAAAATGGGATGTGTCCACGTTGTGTTTTGGGCCATTTCCTTTCGTGGGCGCTAGGCCTACTCACACAAGTGAGGTACCATTTTTATCGGGAGACATGGGGGAACGCTGGGTGGAAGGAAATTTGTGGCATCTCTCAGATTCCAGAACTTTCTGTCACCGAAATGAGAGGGAAAAGTGTTTTTTGGGTCAAATTTTGAGGTTTGCAAAGGATTCTGGGTAACAGAACCTGGTCAGATCCCCACAAGTCACCCCATCTTGGATTCCCCTAGGTGTCTAGTTTTCAAAAATGCGCTGGCTTGCTAGGTTTCCCCAGGTGCCGGCTGAGCTAGAGGCCAAAATCCACAGGTAGGCACTTTGCAAAAAACACCTCTGTTTTCTGTGACAAAATGTGATGTGTCCACGATGTGTTTTGGGCCATATCCTTTAGTGGGTGCTAGGCCTACCCACACAAGTGAGGTACCTTTTTTATCGGGAGACGTGGAGGAACGCTGGTGGAAGGAAATTTGTGGCTTCTCTCAGATTCCAAAACTTTCTGTCACTGAAATGAGAGAGAAAAGTGTTTTTTGGGTCAAATTTTGAGGTTTGCAAATGATTCTGGGTAACAGAACCTGGTCAGATCCCCACAAGTCACCCCATCTTGGATTCCCCTAGGTGACTAGTTTTCAAAACTGCGCTGGTTTGCTAGGTTTCCCCAGGTGCCGACTGAGCTAGAGGCCAAAATCCACAGGTAGGCACTTTGCAAAAAACACCTCTGTTTTCTGTGAAAATATGTGATGTGTCCACGTTGTGTTTTGAGCCATTTCATTTTGTGGGCACTAGGCCTACCCACACAAGTGAGGTACAATTTTTATCGGGAGACTTGGGGGAACACAGAATAGAAAAACAAGTGCTATTGCCCCTTGTCTTTCTCTACATTTTTTCCTTCCAAATGTAAGGCAGTGTGTAAAAAAGACGTCTATTTGAGAAATGCCCTGTAATTCACATGCTAATATGGGCACCCCGGATATCAGAGATGTGCAAATAACCACTGCTTCTCAACACCCTATCTTGTGGCCATTTTGGAAATACAAAGGTTTTCTTGATACCTATTTTTCACTTTTTATATTTCAGCAAATTAATTGCTCTATACCCGGTATAGAATAAAAACCCATTGCAAGGTGCAGCTCATTTATTGGCTCTGGGTACCTAGAGTTCTTGATGAACCTACAAGCCCTATATATCCCCGCAACCAGAAGGGTCAAGCTGACGTAACGGTATATTGCTTTAAAAAATCTGACATCGCAGGAAAAAGTTACAGAGTATAACGTGGAGAAAAATGGCTGCTTTTTTCACCTCAATTTCAATCTTTGTTTATTTCAGCTGTTATTTTCTGTAGGAAACACTTGTAGGATCTACACAAATGACCCCTTGCTGAATTGAGAATGTTGTCTACTTTTCAGAAATGTTTAGCTTTCTGGGATCCAGCATTGTTTTCTTACCCATTTATTCACTAACTGGAAGGAGGCTGAAAGCACAAAAAATAGTAAAAATGGGGTATGTCCCAGTAAAATGTCAAAATTGTATTGAAAAATTGGGTTTTCCAATTCAAGTCTGCCTGTTCATGAAAGCTGGGAAGCTGGTGATCTTGCCACCGCAAACCCTTTGTTGGTGCCATTTTCAGGGGAAAAAACACGAGCTGCCTTCTGCAGCCCTTTTTTCCCATTTTTAAAAACAAAACAAAATGTTCACTGTATTGTGACTAATTTCTTGGTCTCCTTCAGGGGAACCCACAAAGTCTGCGTACTTCTAGAATCCCTAGGATGTTGGAAAAATAGGAGGCAAATTTGGCGTGGGTAACTTATGTGAACAAAAAGTTATGAGGGCCTAAGCACGAACTGCCCCAAATAGCCAAAAAAAAGGCTTGGCACAGGAGGGGGGAAATGCCTGGCAGCGAAGGGGCTAAGACAGCAAGCTGTCAAACAGCAGAATGGGGATATCTCTGATAGTCATAAGGTCTATTGCGAAGATAACCTCCTTTCTACTGAGTCAAAGGACCCTAAACCTGGAGCTGCCAGGAGATTGGCCTTCCCTTTGCAGTACAGGGAGTTTCTTCTGACCTTATCACATGATATTCCTTTGGCTGGGCATTTGGGCCAGAGTAAAACTTGGGACAGACTTGTTCCATTGTTTCATTGGCCTCATATGTCAGAGGACAGTAAGGAGTTTTGTTGCTCCTATGTGACCTGCCAAGCCAGTGGCAAGACTGGTGGCACACCTAAGGCCCCCTTAATTCCACTTCCAGTGGTTAGGGTGCCCTTTGAAAAGGTAGGGGTTGACATAGTTGGCCCCCTTGACCCTCCAACAGCTTCAGGCAATAGGTTTATCCTTGAGGTAGTGGACCATGCCACTAGGTATCCTGAAGCAATTCCCTTAAGTACCACTACAGCTCCTGCAGTGGCAAAAGCCCTCTTGGGAATCTTTTCCAGAGTGGGTTTCCCTAAGGAAGTGGTGTCAGACAGAGGTAGTAACTAATGTCTGCATACCTCAAAGCTAGGTGGAAGGAGTGTGGAGTAACTTACAAGTTCACTACTCCTTATCATCCACAGACAAATGGTCTGGTTGAGAGGTTTAATAAAACTCTCAAAGGTATGATTATTGGACTCCCTGAGAAGGAGATGGGATGTCCTGTTGCCATGCCTCCTTTTTGCTTATAGGGAGGTAGCCCAAAAAGGAGTGGGATTTAGCCCCTTTGAACTTCTCTTTGGGCACCCTGTAAGAGGTCCCCTTGCTCTTGTGAATGAGGGTTGGGAACAACCTTTAAAAGCTCCCAAGCAAGACATTGTGGACTATGTACTTGGCCTAAGATCCAGAATTGCTGAGTACATGAAAAAGGCCAGTAAAAACCTTCAGGCCAGCCAAGAGCTCCAAAAGCAATGGCATGACCAGAAGGCTGTCCTGACCCAGTACCACCCAGGACAGAAGGTGTGGGTATTGGAGCCTGTGGCCCCAAGAGCACGGTAGGACAAATGGAGTGGACCCCATCTCATTGTGGAAAAGAAAGGTGAGGTCACTTATTTGGTAGACCTGGGCACTGCCAGGAATCCCCTTAGGGTGCTCCATGTCAATCACCTGAAACCTTACTATGACAGGGCTAACTTAACCCTGCTCATGGCAACTGACGAGGGACAGGAAGAAGAGAGTGACCCTCTCCCTGACCTCTTCTCCACCACTGAAGCTGATGGCTTAGTGGAGGGAGTGGTGCTTGCAGATAGCCTTACTACTGAGCAGAAGGACAACTGTATAAATATCCTAGGCCAATTCTGTGGCCTCTTCTCACTGATGCCAGGTACAACTACCTGGTGTGAGCACACAATCAACACTGGAGGCAGTTTACCTGTCAAAAGTAAGATGCATCGGCAGCCTGACCATGTCAGAGACTGCATAAAACAAGAGGTACAGAAAATGCTGGACCTAGGAGTGATTGAGCCTTCAGAGAGCCCATGGGCTAGCCCAGTGGTGCTTGTCCCAAAACCTCACAGTAAAGATGGTAAAAGAGAAATGAGGTTTTGTGTTGACTACAGAGGTCTCAATCAAGTAACCACAACTGATGCTCACCCTATACCCAGGGCAGATGAGCTAATATATACATTGGCTTCTGCCAAGTATCTAACCACTTTTGACTTAACTGCAGGGTATAGGCAGAATAAGTTGTCAGAAGACGCTAAACCCAAAACTGCATTTTCCACCATTGGAGGGCACTATCAGTTCACTGTTATGGCCTTTGGTTTGAAAAATGCACCTGCCACTTTTCAGAGGTTGATGAACACAGTCCTGCAAGGGTTGGAAGCTTTTAGTGCAGCATATCTAGATGATATAGCTGCCTTTAGCTCCACCTGGGATGAGCACCTGGTCCACCTATGGAACGTTTTGGAGGCCCTGCAAAAGGCAGGCCTCACTATCAAGGCTTCAAAGTGCCACATAGGGCAGGGGAAAGTGGTTTATCTGGGCCACCTGGTAGGTGGGGAACAGATTGCACCACTGCAGGGGAAGATCCAGACCATTATGGAATGGGCTCCCCCTACAACTCAAACCCAAGTGAGAGCCTTCTTAAGCCTCACAGGGTACTATAGGAGGTTCATTAAGAACTATGGCTCCATTGCAGCTCCTCTTAATGACCTCACCAGCAAGAAGATGCCTAAAAGGGTATTGTGGACAGCTAGCTGTCAAAAGGCTTTTGATGATCTAAAACAGGGCATGTGCTCTGCACCTGTCCTAAAAAGCCCTTGTTACTCCAAGAATTTCATAGTCCCGACTGATGCTTCTGAATTAGGGGTAGGGGCAGTTCTATCACAGCTTAACACTGAGGGCCAGGATCAACCTGTTGGTTTTATCAGCAGGAGGTTGACCCCTAGAGAAAAGTGTGGGTCTGCCATAGAGAGGGAGGCCTTTGAGGTGGTCTAGGCACTGAAAAAGTTCAGACCATACTTGTTTGGTACTCACTTTATTGTTCAGACAGACCACAAACCTCTATTATGGCTTAAACAAATGAAAGGTGAAAATCCTAAATTGTTGAGGTGGTCCATCTCCCTACAGGGAATGGACTATACAGTGGAACATAGACCTGGGAGTACCCACTCCAATGCAGATGGACTCTCCAGATATTTCCACTTAAACAATGAGGACTCATCTGGGCAAGGTTAGCCTTATTGTCCCTCGTTTTGGGGGTGGGGGGGTTGTGTAGGAAAGTACCATCTTGCCTGGCATGTTACCTCCATTTTTACTTGTATGTCAGTTTGTTTTTGCCTGTCTCACTGGGAACCTGCTAGCCAGGACCCCAGTGCTCATAGTTTGTGGCCTGAATGTGTGTTACTGTGTAGTGACTAAGGGCCAGATGTACTAAGCGTTTTGCATGGCGCAAACAGCGGAATTGTTTGCGCCATGCTCATTCCCATTTTGCGAGACGGTAACTTGGTTACTGACTCGCAAAATGGGAATGCGACTCGCAAATAGGAAGGGGTGTTCCCCTTCCTATTCGCGATTCGCATTGCAATGCAGAATTGCTTTGTGACCGCGAACGCGGTCGCAAAGCAATTCGCAGTTAGCACCCATGTGAAGTGGGTGCTAACCCATTCACAAAAGGGAAGGGGTCCCCATGGGACTCCTTCCCCTTTGTGAATGGCTCTGAAAAATTAAAACCAAATGGTTTCATTTTCTCAAGTGTATTGCAACTTGTTTTCCTTTAAGGAAAACGGGCTGCAATAAAAAACAAAAAACTGCTTTATTAAAAAAGCAGTCACAGACATGGTGGTCTTCTGTCGCCAGCAGGCCACCATCCCTGTGAGTGCAGGGAATCGCAAGGGGGTCACAAATTGTGACCCACCTCATTAATATTAATGAGGTGGGTCTTTGCGACCCCCTTGCGATTCGCAGATGGTGTCAGGGACACCATCCTGCATGTGGGTTTGCGACTCGCAAATTGCGAGTCGCAAACCTATTCCTACCTACATCTGGCCCTAAATGTGTCACTGAGGCTCTGCTAATCAGAACCTCAGTGCTTATGCTCTCTCTGCCTTTACAATTGTCACTAAAGGCTAGTGACAATTTTCACCAATTCTAATTGGCACACTGGAACACCCTTATAATCCCCTAGTATATGGTACCTGGGTACACAGGGTATTGGGGTTCCAGGATATCCCTATGGGCTGCAGCATTTCTTTTGCCACCCATAGGGAGCTCAGACTATTCTTCCACAGGACTGCCACTGCAGCCTGAGTAAAATAACGTCCACGTTATTTCACAGCCATTTTTCACTGCACTTAAGTAACTTATAAGTCACCTATATGTCTAACCCTCACTTGGTGAAGATTAGGGTCAAAGTTACTAAGTGTGAGGGCACCCTGGTACTAGCCAAGGTGCCCCCACATAGTTCAGTGCAATTTCCATGGACTTTGTGAGTGAGGGGACACCATTACACGCGTGCACTACATATAGGTCAATAACTATATGTAGCTTCACAATGGTAACTCCGAATATGGCCATGTAACATGTCTAAGATCATGGAATTGTCCCCCATGCCAAATCTGGTATTGGGGTGCCAATCCAATGCATCCCTGGGGCTCCAGCATGGACCCCGGGTGCTGCCAAACCAGCTCTCTGAGGTTTTTTCTGCAGCTACCACTGCTGCCATCCCACAGACAGGCTTCTGCCCTCCTGGGGTTTGGGCAGCCCAGGCCCTTGGAAAGCAGAACAAAGGATTTCCTCTGAGAGAGGGTGTTACACCCTCTCCCTTTGGAAATAGGTGTTAAGGGCCTGAGAGGAGTAGCCTCTCCAGGCCTCTGGAAATGCTTTGAAGGGCACAGATGGTGCCCTCCTTGCATAAACCAGTCTACACCGGTTCAGGGAACCCCCAGCCCCGGCTCTGGCAAGCAACTGGACAAAGTGAAGGGAAGTGACCACTCCCCTGTCCATCACCACCCCAGGGGTGGTGCCCAGGGCTCCTCCAGTGTGTCCCAGACCTCTGCCATCTTGAATCCAGAGGTGTGAGGGCACAGTGGAGGCCTCTGAGAGGCCAGTGTCAGCAGGTGACATCAGAGACCCCTCCTGATAGGTGCTTACCTGACTAGGTGGCCAATCCTCCTCTAATGGCTATTTAGGGTCTCTTCTGTGGGCTTTTCCTCAGATAATGACTTGCAAGAATTCACCAGAGTTCCTCTGCTTCTCCCTCTTCGACTTCTGCCAAGGATCGATCGGTGACTGCTCCACGACGCCTGCAAAACTGCAACAAAGTAGGAAGAAGACTACCAGCAACATTGTAGCGCCTAATCCTGCCGGCTTTCTCGACTGTTTCCTGGTGGTGCATACTCTGGGGGCTGTCTGCCTTCACCCTGCACTAAAAGCCAAGAAGAAATCTCCTGTGGGTTGACGTAGTCTTCCCCCTGCTACTGCAGGCACCAAAAGTCTGCTTCACCAGTACTCTGGATCCCCTCTCATTGTGACGAGCATGGTCCCTGGAACACAGGTGTTGGATCCAAGTGACCCCGACAGTCCAGTGGTCCATCTGTCCAAATTTGGAGGAGGTAAGTCCTTGCCTCCCCTCTCCAGACAGTAATCCTGTGTACTGCATGAACTGCAGCTGCTAGAGCTTCTGTACACCTTTGCAAGGAATCCTTCATGCACAGCCTAGCCCAGGTCCCCAGCACTCCGTCCTACATTGCTCAACTCGCTGAGTTGACCACCGGCTTCGTGGGACCCTCTTTTGTAGTGTTGAGATGACTGCCGTGCTCAGTTTTCTTGAGCCCATGTTCAAGTACTTCTGTGGGTGCTGCCTTCTTATGTATCAGCTCTCTTTATTGCTGAGGGCCCCCTCTGTCTCCTCTTCCAAGTGGCAACCTCCTGGTCCTTCCTGGGCCCAGGCAGTACCCTTTTTCTCCAACCGTGACCTTTGCAGCTAGCAAGGCTTGTTTGAGGTCTTTCTCCAAAGAAACGACTCTGTATCTTCCAGCACTCCGCGGGACATCTTCTGTGCAAAGGAGAAGTTCCTGGCATCTTCCGTTGTTGCAGAATCTTCAGCTTCTTCCACCCAGAGGCAGCCATTTTGCACCTTCATCCGGGGTTTAGTGGGCTCTTGGCCCCCCTGGACACTTTTGTGACTCTTGGACTTGGTCCCCTTCCTTTACAGGTCCTCAGGTCCAGGAATCGGTCTTCACTGCTTTGCAGTCAGTTGTGGTCTTTGCAGAATCTCCTATCACGACTTTAGTGTGTTTCTGGGGAAGTAGAGTCACTTTACTCCTACTTTCCAGGGTCTTGGGGTGGGGTATCTTGGTCACCCTTAGTGTTTTCTTACACTCCCAGCGACCCTCCACACACTACACTAGGCCTGGGGTCCCAAAGTGGTTGGCATTCCACTTTCTTAGTATATGGTTTGTGTTGCCCCTAGGCCTATTGTATCCTATTGTATTCTACAGTGTTTGCACTACTTTTCTAACTGTTTACTTACCTGATTTTGGTTTGTGTGTACATTTTGTGTATTTTACTTACCTCCTAAGGGAGTATATCCTCTGAGATATTTTTGGCACATTGGGGGTCATTCTGTCCCCCGCCGGCGGCAGAAGCCGCCCGCCTGGCGGGAACCGCCAGAAGACCGTACCGCGGTCAAAAGACCGCGGCGGTCATTCTGACTTTCCTGCTGGGCTGGCGGGCGACCGCCAAAAGGCCGCCCGTCCGCCCAGCGGGAAAGCACCAGCAACGAGGAAGCCGGCTCCGAATGGAGCCGGCGGAGTTGCTGGTGTGCGACGGGTGCAGTTGCACCCGTCGCGATTTTCAGTGTCTGCTAGGCAGACACTGAAAATCAATGTGGGGCCCTGTTAGGGGGCCCCTGCAGTGCCCATGCCATTGGCATGGGCACTGCAGGGGCCCCCAGGGGCCCCACGACACCCGTTCCCGCCAGCCTGGTTCTGGCGGTGAAAACCACCAGAACCAGGCTGGCGGGAAGGGGGTCGGAATCCCCATGGCGCCGCTGCTTGCAGCGCCGCCGTGGAGGATTCACAGGGGCAGGGGAAAACCGGCGGGAAACCGCCGGTTTCCCTTTTCTGACCGCGGCTTTACCGCCGCGGTCAGAATTGCCCTTGATGCACCGCCAGCCTGTTGGCGGTGCATCCTCCAACCCCGGCGGTCCATGACTGCCAGGGTCGGAATGACCCCCATTATCACTAAAATAAAGTATCTTTATTTTTAGTAACCCTGAGTATTGTGTTTCTTATGATATAGTACCTATATGATATAAGTGGTATAGTAGGAGCTTTACATGTCTCCTAGTTCAGGCTAAGCTGCTCTGCTATAGCTACCTCTATCAGCCTAAGCTGCTAGAACACTACTAATCTACTAATAAGGGATAACTGAACCTGGCACAAGGTGTAAGTACCATCAGGTACCCACTATAAGCCAGGCCAGCCTCCTACAGTGAGGGAGCCCACTTTGACCAAATCTGAAAATGACCAGGGTCTATAATGCAGGATTCAAAGCTTTCTAGGTGACATACATGTTTTGGGGCCCTTAGACAATAAACGTAAGGCCCTCTAACAGGCTACCAAGGCATTTTTTGTGTTTACAGTGAACAGAGGCCGGCATTGGACCTCAGTTAAGCCTCACTTTTCTCTTTCTGTGTTGGAGAGTGTAGTATGTTGGTAACACCAGTTGTAGCCATAAAGTTGTAACAAGCATTGGCAAAGCCAATAGGTCTGGCGTGGGCCACCTGCCTTTCTTGTTTTGTTTAGTTATGATTTTTGAATAACATCATTGTTTGAGAAGCTGCCAGGCCCTCATCAATCTAAAAAAAAACAGGGGCTAAAGGCAACAATGTTGTTTTGGTCTAAAAAAACACACACACTACCATAGGACTCCCTGGCACTAAAGGGGACCACTTTGTGTGTGGATGTATTCCTTAAGAAAGGGCAGCAAGCTGTAACTCATAGTGAAGTCAGCCAATGGCAGAAGTGAGATGTCACATTGCCTGCTGATGCATGCTTGAGAGGGTGGAAGAAAAATGTGATTGACAGCAGAAGGCAAAAAAGAAAAGAAAAGAACAAAGAAACAAAGAGGACAGCTTCAAAGAAAGAGGGGGGAAGGCACAAAAACAGTACAAAAGAGAGGAAGCCAAGAAAGAAAGAGGGGTAGATAAGAAAGGAAGGCAAGAAAGAAAGGAAGAAAGGAAGGCAAGGAAGAGAGGAAGGACAGAAAGAGACAAAGAAAGAAGGGAAAAAGAAAGAAAGAGGAAGGCATGAAAGAAAAAGGAGAGAAGTCTAGAAAGGATTAATGAAAGAAAGAGAAAAAGGAAGGAAAGAAAAGGGAGTGCAAGAAAGAAAGCGGAAAAAGAAAGAAGAAAGAGGGAGGCAATTAAATAAAGAGAGGAAGGCAAGAAAAACAAAGGAAAGATGAAAAAGAAAGAAAGGAAGGCATGAAAGAAAGAAAGGGGTGTGCAAGAAAGAAAGAGGAAAAAGAAAGAAGGAAAGAAAGAGGGAGGCAATTAAATAGAGAGAGGAAGGCACAAAAGAACAAAGGAAAGATGAAAAAGAAAGAAAGGAAGGCATGAAAGAAAGAAAGAGAAAGGCAAAAAAGAAAGAGGAAGGCAAGAAACAAAGAGGAAGGCAAGTTGAAAGAAAGAGAAAGGTAAGAAAGAAAAAAAGGATAGAAGCAAAGCAGGAAGGAAGAAAAATGGAAAGAAAAAGGAAAGAAAGAAGGGGAAGAAAGAAAAGGAAACGAAAGAACAAGAGAAAGAAGGGGGAAGAAAAAGAGAAAGAAGAAGAATGAAAGGAAGAATAGAGAGAGAGAAAAAAGAAAGAATTAAGGAAAGAGGAAAGAAAGAACGAGAAAAGAAAGAAGGAAAGACAGGCAGGATTACAAAGACAGGGTACCTTCATGAGCTATTCAGAATTAAGGTGAGCTGCTAGTATGGTGTGAAAAAGCAGCAGTCAGATAAACAAAGGCCACTTCAAAATTAATTTACAATATCATTGGCAGGAGACAGGAACTGACAAAGGTGGAATGTGCCCCCTCACATCTGATAGAAAGAGTCCTGCTATCTCATCAGTCTCAGTCAACACTAAAGTAATAATAACATGAAAACAAAAACACTTGACTACCTTCTGTGTGGACGTGCTTCTTGTGAAAGGGGTAAATGCAGTCACTCAAAGTGAAGTTATGCACTGGCTGAAGTAGGCTGACCAATTGCTTCACGCTGTATGCTGCAGTGGGCGGAAGCAAAATGTGAATGACGCAAAAACAGACCAATGGATGAAACGGATATATTAGACATATCATTTTAGTACAATCAAAAGGACTTGGCTAACACCAGATCTAAAAATGATATTTAACATGTTTAGCAGGATCCCTTAACTACTTGTTCTCCCATTATTCTGCTGAATAGATGTGTCTCAATCCTTACACAATACCTGTCTTCAATCAGCAGTTGGATTTTTCACAAACTCTTTAGCTTTAGTACATTGGAATTAATGGTCTGCACCTCTTCTCTGAAAATTGCTCCAGCATGTCTGAGGAAAATTTCAACAATTATTTATTGTTACATTATAGGGATGTCTAACTACCATCTGTTTTAGGTGCTGTTGAATATGCTTTGATGAGGGTGACAAAAAGCATTAATTTGGGTTATGACATTTATAAGGTTTGAATGGATCTCAAACAGGCCTTTGCATCACAGACAATTTCTGGCTACACAACAATGTAACAAACTTAACAATTTCCGCTGCTCTTTAGAGCTCCGTGAGGCTTCAGCACTTCCTGGAAAGAAGGAGATGTTTTCACATCAAAATGATTAAGTTTTGAAGTCATTTCAGAGACTTCATGTGAGGGCCTGAGGTAATTATTTATCTGCCTCATATGCATTTCACTCCATAAGCCTCTGCACAAACCTAAACTTTCACAGAGATGTTTCTATTTGACTTTTAACTGCTTGCCTGGATGTGATTCTACAAATCTAGTTTCCTCTGCAATGGAATATTTATTACCTTCTGACAGCCAGCTGAACTTTTGACCTCTCTCTTCAAACACATTTAGCTGAGGTTTTCAACTTTCATTATTCACTGGCAGCTCCTGTCAAGGCGCTCTTTCAAATTGCTCTTCATAACATGGTAAATGCTTTCTTTTGATGAAGGAGACTTTTTCCTTTTCAGAAGTTTCCCTTAAAACTAGTCGCCAATTGTTTGACTATGTGCAGTAAAGTGCTTTGCTCTTGTGGTATTCTGTCATGCCTGTTATGAGAGAATAATTTAGGATTTTCTATTTATATATTTTTTATTATATTTTGCTCTGTTGTTGAAAACTTCTGGCAGCAGCTTCTCATCGTAATATAATTTCATCAACACCTCACATTGCTGGCTTCCTATTACCAAATTGCTGCTGGCTTTTATGGGGAAACCACATAATTATCAGAGTTGCCGGTCATCATCTTTCTCCAAGTCTAATAATCCTCTTCGAGTGGTGCGCACACATATAACTAAATCTTCTCTACCATCAGCTTTAACAATGGATAGTGCTGCAGTCTTTTTAAAGGATAGCGCCTCTTCATCTCATGCTGCTGGTGCAATAGCGAAAAAACATCTAACACCTCCTCCGTCAAGCACCCCAAAAAAAGGCCTTGATTCTCCCTCAAAATCACCTACACATCTTACTCTAGATGATGTCATGGAGGAATTGCGTGCACTAAAGCCCTTTATGATGGACACTAATGCCTCTTTGCAACGTATTGAGGAGCAATGGTTCCAACACGATCAACAAATTTGTACTCTGGAACAGAGAGTCAGTGACCTTGAAGATTGTAGCACTGTCAATCCTCAGATCTCTAAAGACATAGCTCAACTTAAAAGGCTTACTGAAAACGTAGAAAACAGAAATAGGAGAAATAATCTTTGCCTTTTTGGGATTCCAGAAGGTTCGGAAGGCTCTAACATGATTGCATTCCTTCAAAAAGCAATACCTTCAATTCTTCACTTGATTCCTACCTCTCCCCTCTCTATCCAACAGGCACATCGTTTAGGTCCACAGACTTCAACTGGCCCTCGTGCACATCCTAGAGGAATTATTATTCTCTTTCTCCAATTTACTGACTTGATGCAAATACTCTCGGAAGCCAAAAAGATGGACTCTTTGCTATGGTCAGGTCATAAAGCGTTTTTCACACAAGACTTCTCTCCTGCTACAGCTTTTGGACTTACGTCCACAACTCAAATCCTTGAATATTCGATATGGTCTTCTTCACCCATGCCTTTTCAAAATTACATTCAAGGACAAATCTTACTCGTTTGAGGAACCTTCAGCACTACAAACGTTTATTAACCAACACAAAACAGAAGCAATGGAACTAGGAGCATCTGCAATTACTTGAAGATATAATTTAATTTGTCTTTAATGTGATTTCTTTTTTTTTTTCTGGACAGTTTAATAGTAATGGTTATGTTTAATATTTATATCCATGGTTTTCCTTCTCTGCATTTTCTTATTTTCTTATATATATATATATTACTTTATTTGGTCTCCTGAATGGTACATTTTTCGTTTGTATGTTTTTTTTCTTCTATGAAACTCGCCTTCATATGTTTTAATATCTAATATCACTTTTCTTGTGCTGAAGCCACTCTTGCCTGTCTTTTCAGGTTCTCCGCTGTCCCTCTACCTTTCGGGGTATTCACTTTCTATCTTGTTTTCTTTAGCTTTCGTGGACTTTAGTCCCTGTATTGCCACATCCATGTATATACAACTTCTGGAGGTCATCTACCTCCTTTTCTTTTTCTTTACTATCTTGTTTCTTTCCCATTTCTTTGCTTTTGCAAAATTGATATGCCTAGTTTTTTCCTTGTTACAGCAGTTGTTTATTAATACTTCTTGTTATGCAACTTAGAACTGTTACTTGGAATGTTAAGGGGCTTAAACACCCCATTAAACGTCAGCGTGTCTTATCTCACCTAGCTCGTTTGAAATGCCACATTGCTTTGTTGCAAGAGACTCACCTCAACGACTCTGAGGCAATTAAGCTTAAAAAGCAATGGGTGGGGGACATTTTCTACTCCCCTTCCATCACAAACAAAAATGGGGTAATTATACTCTGTCATAAATCTCTCAAACCTACCATTATTTCACAGCATCAAGATACAGCAGGTCGCTGGGTACTTGTTACATTTACAAATGACAATATTTCTCTTACTATCCTAAATATATACGGCCCCACACATCCAGATCGAAATTTTTGGAAGAATCTTTCACATATTGTCTCTGAACATTCCTCAAACAATTTACCAATAGGTGGTGGCAACCAAAGTCTCGATCCATTTTCGGACAGACGTTCCACGTCACGTTTCATTCCACATGCCTCCCACAAAGCTTTTAAAAACGTTATTTTACAGCATTCTCTCTCTGATTCCTGGAGAGTATGCAATCCCGACCTCTTGGAATACTCTTTTTATTCTCCTACCCACCATTCCCATTCCAGGCTTGATTATATCTTTCTGAGTAAAGGTTTATTGCAACATATGGTCCACTCTGAAATCGGTGCTATTTTGATCTCAGATCACGCACCTGTGATTACTGACCTTGATCTTTTTCTTAATGGTTCTAAAACATCTTCATGGAGGTTTAATAACTCCCTACTTTCAGATGCTACTTTTATCGCTTCCTACAGTAAGTTTATAGAAGAATACTTTCACATCAACGATAGTGATCAACTATCATTTCATTTTGTGTGGATGCATTCAAAGCAGCCTCTAAGGGTTTCATCATAAGTTACGCTCACTCAAAAAAAAAGTCTGCTCAACAACAATCGACTTCCATCCTTGAAAATATAAAGTCCCTAGAACATGAATACTATACTCACAAAACTAGTAAATCACATCTTGAAGCACTAGTCTCAGCTAAAATGGAGTTTAACCATAATCAATATACCACTGAACAAGCATGCGGTACCCTCCTGAAAATAAATGCCAGATATTATGGTGGTAACAATAAAGCTGGTTCTCTTCTAGTTAGATATTTGAAACAAAGAAAAGAAAAAACAACTATTAAATCTATCATAGATAACAATGGTGTTAAACACTTTAGAGATAAAGATATATCATTGTGTTTTGCTTCTTACTATAAGGACCTGTACACTCCAGAACACATACCAACAGTTGAATCTCTCAACCAATATTTCTCTAATCTCAAGCCAAGAGACCCATTGCAGATTGACCTCTCATCTTTAGACCAACCCCTACAACTTACCAAACTATATACAGCTTTACAATCTCTCCCCAAGGGTAAGGCTCCAGGCCCAGATGGCTTCACAGTAGAATTCTTTATTCAGTTTGCTAAGTCTCTTTTCCCCAAACTCTTTCAATTACTTTTTATAATGTCAGGTTCTGCATCTGGCTCATTACGGAGGCCATGATTTGTCTTATTCCTAAAAAGGATCGGGATGCGACTGACTGTAAATATTATAGACCCATATCTTTAATTAATTCTGATTGTAAACTCCATGCCAAAGTTTTAGCTCTCAGTTTACTCCAATATATACCTGACCTTATTGGTTCTCATCAATCTGGTTTTATCCCTAATCGAAATGTAGCAGATAATTCCCGTACTTTTAAAATTATTATTAACAAGGCATCTAAACTTAAGATTCCTCTGGCAGCTTTATCATTGGATGCGGAAAAGTCCTTTGATAGGGTCTACTGGGGTTTCTTGTCGAAAGCATTGGAATGGCATGGACTAGGTACTACATTCCGACATTTTATATCCATTCTTATTCCTCACCATGTTCCTCGGTTATAACAAATGGTATCCGATCTCCTTTTTTCCCCTCTTGAAAGGGGTACTCGTCAGGGATGCCCATTATCTCCTTTACTATTTATTTTGGCTCTCAAACCTTTTTTATACCAATTAAAAACGTCTGAACAATTTACGGGGTTTCAAATTAATAATGCACACATCAAATTTATGATGATATTGTTTTGTTCATGTCTCACCCTGACACTTCTCTTCCTGCATTCCTGCATGAGCTCAACTTATATTCTGATGTATCAGGCTATAAACTTAATATAGACAAAACAGTGGTCTTACCACTTAATGCTCATTGCACTGGCTCTGTATTCCTTGATGCAGGATTATCTTGGAATTCTTCTAAGATTAAATGCCTGGGGGTATGGTACTGCACTACTCTCAAGGATACATTTAATTTAGAAATCTTATCTGCAAAGCTTGTAGATTTCACACAGAAATGGTCTCTGTTATATCTCACGTGGTGGGGCCGCTTGGACACCATTAAGATGATGCTTCTCCCTATCATTAACTTCTTCTTTATGATGCTTCCTATTAAGATACCTAAACTATTTTTTAGTTCAATTGATCAAATTCTATCCAAGTTCCTGTGGAACGGTAAACAATCCCGAATCTCTCTCTCGAAATTAAAACTTCCTAAAGTACAAGGTGGAGTTAATTACCCTGAATTTATAACTTATCACAAATCTTTTGGCCTTAAGCAAATACTTCCCTATTTATCTACACTCAATGATGCCCCTAAAAAGCTATGGTTCTCTTTGGAAGAAACATTTATTTCTCCCTTTTCCCATAAACACATTATATTTATGTATTATTATGCACTCCAGCTACTGGAGATGCCCTACCCCGGACAAAGCCCCACTTTTGGCAGCAAGCCCGGCAGTTAAATTAGGTAAAAGAAGAACAGGTGACCACTTCAGCTGGTACCTCCTCTAAGGTGTCCAGAGCTGAAGTGACCCCCTCCCTCCACCTTGGTTTGAGAACAGGGACCAATAGGGTTAGGAGTGTGCCCCCCTCCCAAAAGGGAGTGGGCACAGGAAGGGTGTAGCCAGCTTTAGGAGCAATAGCCATTGGCTTCTGCCCTCTGATCCCTGTAACACCCATAAATCTCAGATTTAAGGGCACCCCTGAACCTATGTCACCAGATTCCTAGCAACCTCAAGAAGAAACAAAGAAAGAAGCAGGAAGAAGGACTGCTAGAAGACCCCCCAGCAGAGAAGACTCCCGACGCCAATTGACTTGGCCCCAGCCATACCGGCCTGCCTGCAGCTTTCAGACGCCCTGCTACAAAAAGGCAATGCATCCTGCCAGACCAGCAACCTCTACAAACACCCAGTGGACTGCCTGCTCGGCAGAGGGCCAAGAACTCCAGAGGACAACGGCCCTGTCCACAAAAATCTCCATAAGGGACTCCAGAACTGCCCCTGGTCTGCGAGCCCTGCCCACTCTGCACCTGACACCCACGGCCCTAGTTCAGGTGGCCCACTAGTCCAGAGCAGGTTCCCAGGTGATTCCAACCTTGTGTTTGGACTGGGTTGACCCCTCCTGGTCAACACAACAACGCCTGCAGCCTAAATCCAGAGGATCCCCCTGACAGCGAGAGAACCGGATGAAGATACCTGACGCCCAAAGGTACCCCCGCAGCCACCTGGCCTTGGGGAATCCGACCAATGGCCCATCAAAGTTCAGCAGGTGGCCCTCATCCTTGTCCAGCCTTTGGTTTTCCAGAACCGACCCCCTGGACCCAGCCTGCAACATCTTTGTGACCCCCCCGGGGTCACCCTACTGAAAAGCATTGAGAGCCCAGTGGTGTGTTTGCATCCTGCACTAGGTCGCCCCTGTGCCTCTGAGGGTGTATGTTTGGTGCTCACCTAAACCCCCCAGGTCTGCCCTCCAAAATTGCTGGTACTTGCGTGCCAGCAGATCTGTTTCCAAGTGCCCCCAGTCTCCATAGGATTCCATTCTAAATCAACACCACCTTTGACCTCTGCACCTGGCTGGTCCTGTGTTGCTGGTGGTGCATGTTTAGGGTCATCTTGAACTTTGACCTGTGGACACCTTAACCCCTGGAGACTGGAACTGTAATTCGAGTACTTACCTTCAAAACATACTAATTCTTTTCCTCCCCTGTGACTGCATTGCTTCCTATGAGAACTTGTACTGTCAACTTTTGAAATAGAAAATTGCTGCTTATTTGTAAACTGCTTTATCTGAAACCATACAAAATGCATTTGATACATATGCTTGATTCCTACTTAAAACTGTACTTACCTGCAACAAAATTCTTCTGGTTTTAGTAATAAAGTAACAAAATATATTTTTGCTACTTAAAAACAATTGGCCTAGAGTTAGTCATTGAGTGTGTGCCTCATTTCTTGACTGTGTGTACAACAAATGCTTTGCACTACTTTCTGATAAACCTAACTGCTCGACCACAGTACCACAAAAGAGAGCATTAGTATTATCTACTTTAACCTATGTTAAGCCTCTGGGGAACCCCTGGACTCTGTGCACACTAAATCCCATTTGGGATATGTAGGAAGTTGGCTCTTTATGCACTATTTCAAAGTAAGGAATAGTATGCACAGAGTCCAAGGGTTCCCCTTAGAGGTAAGATAGTGGCAAAAAGAGATAATACTAATGCTCTATTTTGTGGTAGTGTGGTCGAGCAGTAGGCTTATCCAAGGAGTAGTGTTAAGCATTTGTTGTACATACACACAGGCAATAAATGAGGAACACACACTCAGAGACAAATCCAGCCAATAGGTTTTGTTATAGAAAAATATATTTTCTTAGTTTATTTTAAGAACCACAGGTTCAAATTCTACATGTAATATCTCATTTGAAAGGTATTGCAGGTAAGTACTTTAGGAACTTTGAATCATTACATTAGCATGTATACTTTTTACATAAAACACAATAAGCTGTTTTAAAAGTGGACACTGCAATTTTCACAGTTCCTGGGGGAGGTAAGTTTTTGTTAGTTTTGTCAGGTAAGTAAATCACTTACAAGTCTCAGGTTTGGGTCCAAGGTAGCCCACCGTTGGGGGTTCAGAGCAACCCCAAAGTTACCACACCAGCAGCTCAGGGCTGGTCAGGTGCAGAGGTCAAAGAGGTGCCCAAAACGCATAGGCTTCAATGGAGAGAAGGGGGTGCCCCGGTTCCGGTCTGCCAGCAGGTAAGTACCCGCGTCTTCGGAGGGCAGACCAGGGGGGTTTTGGAGGGCACCGGGGGGGACACAAGTCAGCACAAAAAGTACACCCTCAGAAGCGCAGGGGCGGCCGGGTGCAGTGTGCAAACACGCGTCGGGTTTTCAATGGTTTTCAATGAGAGACCAAGGGATCTCTTCAGCGGTGCAGGCAGGCAAGGGGGGGGCTCCTCGGGGTAGCCACCACCTGGGCAAGGGAGAGGGCCTCCTGGGGGTCACTCCTGCACAGGAGTTCCGTTCCTTTAGGTGCTGGGGGCTGCGGGTGCAGGGTCTTTTCCAGCCGTCGGGAAATGGAGTTCAGGCAGTCGCGGTCAGGGGGAGCCTCGGGATTCCCTCTGCAGGCGTCGCTGTGGGGGCTCAGGGGGGACAACTTTGGTTACTCACGGACTCGGAGTCGCCGGAGGGTCCTCCCTGAGGTGTTGGTTCTCCACCAGTCGAGTCGGGGTCGCCGGGTGCAGTGTTGCAAGTCTCACGCTTCTTGCGGGGAGTTGCAGGGGTCTTTAAATCTGCTCCTTTGAAACAAAGTTGCAGTCTTTTGGAGCAGGGCCGCTGTCCTCGGGAGTTTCTTGTCTTTCTTGAAGCAGGGCAGTCCTCTGAGGATTCAGAGGTCGCTGGTCCTTTGGAACGCGTCGCTGGAGCAGGTTTCTTTGGAAGGCAGGAGACAGGCCGGTAAGTCTGGGGCCAAGGCAGTTGGTGTCTTCTGTTCTTCCTCTGCAGGGGTTTTTCAGCTCAGCAGTCCTCTTCTTCTTGTAGTTTCAGGAATCTAAATTCTTAGGTTCAGGGAAGCCCTTAAATACTAAATTTAAGGGCGTGTTTAGGTCTGGGGGGTTAGTAGCCAATGGCTACTAGCCCTGAGGGTGGGTACACCCTCTTTGTGTCTCCTCCCAAGGGGAGGGGGTCACATCCCTAATCCTATTGGGGAATCCTCCATCTGCAAGATGGAGGATTTCTAAAAGTTAGAGTCACTTCAGCTCAGGACACCTTAGGGGCTGTCCTGACTGGCCAGTGACTCCTCCTTGTTATTCTCATTATTTTCTCCGGCCTTGCCGCCAAAAGTGGGGGCCGTGGCCGGAGGGGGCGGGCAACTCCACTAGCTGGAGTGTCCTGCGGTGCTGGCACAAAGGGGTGAGCCTTTGAGGCTCACCGCCAGTTGTGACAGCTCCTGCCTGGGGGAGGTGTTAGCATCTCCACCCAGTGCAGGCTTTGTTACTGGCCTCAGAGTGACAAAGGCACTCTCCCCATGGGGCCAGCAACATGTCTCGGTTGTGGCAGGCTGCTGGAACCAGTCAGCCTACACAGATAGTCGGTTAAGGTTTCAGGGGGCACCTTTAAGGTGCCCTCTGGGGTGTATTTTACAATAAAATGTACACTGGCATCAGTGTGCATTTATTGTGCTGAGAAGTTTGATACCAAACTTCCCAGTTTTCAGTGTAGCCATTATGGTGCTGTGGAGTTCGTGTGAAACAGACTCCCAGACCATATACTCTTATGGCTACCCTGCACTTACAATGTCTAAGGTATTGCTTAGACACTGTAGGGGCACAGTGCTCATGTACTGGTGCCCTCACCTATGGTATAGTGCACCATGCCTTAGGGCTGTAAGGCCTACTAGAGGGGTGACTTATCTACACCTGCATAGGCAGGGAGAGGCTGGCATGGCACCCTGAGGGGAGTGCCATGTCGACTTACTCGTTTTGTTCTCACCAGCACACACAAGCTGGCAAGCAGTGTGTCTGTGCTGAGTGAGGGGTCCCCAGGGTGGCATAAGACATGCTGCAGCCCTTAGAGACCTTCCTTGGCATCAGGGCCCTTGGTACCAGGGGTACCATTTACAAGGGACTCATCTGGATGCCAGGGTGTGCCAATTGTGGAATCAAAAGTACAGGTTAGGGAAAGAACACTGGTGCTGGGGCCTGGTTAGCAGGCCTCAGCACACTTTCAATTCAAAACATAGCATCAGCAAAGGCAAAAAGTCAGGGGGTAACCATGCCAAGGAGGCATTTCCTTACACAACCCCCCCCCCAAACGAAAGAGGATGAGACTAACCTTTCCCAAGAGAGTCTTCATTTTCTAAGTGGAAGAACCTGGAAAGGCCATCTGCATTGGCATGGGCAGTCTCAGGTCTGTGTTCCAATATAAAGTCCATTCCCTGTAGGGAGATGGACCACCTCAACAGTTTTGGATGTTCACCTTTCATTTGCATCAGCCATCTGAGAGGTCTGTGGTCAGTTTGAACTAGGAAGTGAGTACCAAAGAGGTATGGTCTCAATTTCTTCAGGGACCAAACCACAGCAAAGGCCTCCCTCTCAATGGCACTCCAACGCTGCTCCCTGGGAAGTAACCTCCTGCTAATGAAAGCAACAGGCTGGTTAAGGCCATCATCATTTGTTTGGGACAAAACTGCCCCTATCCCATGTTCAGAGGCATCTGTTTGCACAATGAATTGCTTGGAGTAATCTGAAGCTTTTAGAACTGGTGCTGTGCACATAGCTTGTTTCAGGGTGTCAAAGGCCTGTTGGCATTCTACAGTCCAGTTTACTTTCTTGGGCATTTTCTTGGAGGTGAGTTCTGTGAGGGCTGTCACAATGGATCCATATCCCTTCACAAACCTCCTATAGTACCCAGTCAAGCCAAGGAATGCCCTGACTTGAGTCTGGGTTTTTGGAGCTGCCCAGTCCAGAATAGTCTGGATCTTAGGCTGGAGTGGCTGAACTTGGCCTCCACCTACAAGGTGTCCCAAGTAAACCACAGTTCCCTGCCCTATCTGGCATTTGGATGGCTTGATAGAGAGGCCTGCTGGTTGCAGAGCCTTCAAAACCTTCTTCAGGTGGACCAGGTGATCCTGCCAGGTGGAGCTGAAGACAGCAATATCATCGAGATAAGCTGCACTAAAGGATTCCAACCCAGCAAGGACTTGATTCACCAACCTTTGGAAGGTGGCAGGGGCATTCTTTAAACCAAAGGGCATAACAGTAAACTGATAATGCCCATCAGGTGTGGAGAATGCTGTTTTCTCTTTTGCTCCAGGTGCCATTTTGATTTGCCAGTACCCTGCTGTTAAGTCAAAGGTACTTAAGAATTTGGCAGCACCTAATTTGTCAATCAGCTCGTCAGCTCTAGGAATGGGATGGGCATCTGTCTTGGTGACAGAATTAAGACCTCCGTAGTTCACACAAAACCTCATCTCTCTCTTTCCTTCTTTGGTGTGAGGTTTGGGGACTAAGACCACTGGGCTAGCCCAGGGGCTGTCAGAGTACTCAATTACTCCCAATTCCAGCATCTTGTGGACTTCCACCTTGATGCTTTCCTTAACTTGGTCAGACTGTCTGAAGATTTTGTTTTTGACAGGCATGCTGTCTCCTGTGTCCACATCATGGGTACACAGGTGTGTCTGACCAGGGGTTAGGGAAAAGAGCTCAGCAAACTGTTGTAGGACCTTCCTACAGTCAGCTTGCTGTTGGCCAGAGAGGGTGTCTGAATAGATCACTCCATCCACTGAGCCATCTTTAGGGTCTGATGAGAGGAGATCAGGGAGAGGCTCACTCTCAGCTTCCTGCTCCTCATCTGTCACCATCAACAGATTCACATCAGCCCTATCATGGAAGAGTTTTAGGCGGTTTACATGGATCACCCTCTTGGGGCTCCTGCTTGTGCCTAGGTCCACCAGGTAGGTGACCTGACTCTTCTTTTCCAGGATTGGGTAAGGGCCACTCCATCTGTCCTGAAGTGCCCTGGGAGCCACAGGCTCCAAAACCCATACTTTCTGCCCTGGTTGAAATTCAACCATTGCAGCCTTTTGGTCATACCAAAACTTCTGGAGCTGTTGGCTGGCCTCAAGGTTTTTACTTGCCTTTTCCATGTACTCTGCCATTCTTGAGCGAAGGCCAAGTACCTAGTCCACTATGTCTTGTTTAGGCTCATGAAGAGGTCTCTCCCAGCCTTCTTTAACAAGAGCAAGTGGTCCCCTTACAGGGTGGCCAAACAGAAGTTCAAAGGGTGAGAACCCTACTCCGTTCTGAGGCACCTCTCTGTAAGCGAAAAGCAGACATGGCAGGAGGACATCCCATCTCCTTTTGAGTTTTTCTGGGAGCCCCATGATCATGCCCTTTAATGTCTTGTTGAATCTCTCAACAAGGCCATTAGTTTGTGGATGATATGGTGTAGTGAACTTATAAGTCACTCCACACTCAATCCACATGTGTTTTAGATATGCTGACATGAAGTTGGTACTTCTGTCAGACACCACCTCCTTAGTGAAACCCACTCTGGTAAAGATACCAATGAGGGCCTTGGCTACTGCAAGAGCAGTAGTCGACCTAAGGGGAATAGCTTCAGGATACCTAGTAGCATGATCCACTACTACTAGGATGTACATATTTCCTGAGGCTGTGGGAGGTTCAAGTGGACCCACTATGTCCACACCCACTCTTTCAAAGGGGACCCCCACCACTGGAAGTGGAATGAGGGGGGCCTTTGGATGCCCACCTGTCTTACCACTGGCTTGACAGGTGGGACAGGAGAGGCAAAACTCCTTAACCTTCTGGGACATATTGGGCCAGTAGAAGTGGTTGACTAACCTCTCCCACGTCTTGGTTTGTCCCAAATGCCCAGCAAGGGGAATATCATGGGCTAAGGTCAGAATAAACTCTCTGAAACTCTGAGGCACTACCACTCTCCTAGTGGCACCAGGTTTGGGATCTCTTGCCTCAGTGTACAGGAGTCCATCTTCCCAATAGACCCTATGTGTTCCATTTTTCTTGCCTTTGGACTCTTCAGCAGCTTGCTGCCTAAGGCCTTCAAGAGAGGGACAGGTTTCTTGTCCCTTACACAACTCTTCCCTTGAGGGTCCCCCTGGGCCTAAGAGCTCAACCTGATAAGGTTCCAGTTCCATAGGCTCAGTTCCCTCAGAGGGCAGAACTTCTTCCTGAGAAGAGAGGTCCTCTTTTTCTTGTTGTGTTGCAGCTGGTTTCCCAGCTGACTTTCCTTTTCTCTTGGTAGGCTGGGCCTTTCTTCCAGACTCCAGCTCTACTTTTTCACCCTGTGCCTTGCACTGTGCCCTTGTCTTGACACACACCAGTTCAGGGATACCCAGCATGGCTGCATGGGTTTTCAGTTCTACCTCAGCCCATGCTGAGGACTCCAGGTCATTTCCAAGCAAACAGTCTACTGGGATATTTGAGGAGACCACCACCTGTATCAGGTCATTGACCCCTCCCCACTCTAAAGTTACCATAGCCATGGGATGTACTTTAGTCTGATTGTCAGCGTTGGTGACTGGATAAGTTTGTCCAGCCAGGTATTGGCCAGGGGAAACCAGTTTCTCTGTCACCATAGTGACACTGGCACCTGTATCCCTCAGGCCCTCTACACTTGTCCCATTAATTAAGAGCTGCTGCCTGTATTTTTGCATGTTAGGGGGCCAGGCAGCCAGTGTGGCTAAATCCACCCCACCCTCAGAGACTAATGTAGCTTCAGTGTGACACCTGATTTGCTCTGGGCACACTGTTGATCCCACTTGGAGACTGGCCATTCCAGTTTTAGCTGGATTGGAGTTAGAAGTGGTATCTTTCTTGGGACAGGCCTTGTCTCCAGTTTGGTGTCCAGACTGACTACAGCTACGACACCAGGCCTTTTTGGGATCAAAGTTTTTACCCTTGTACCCAGAATTGTTTTGTGAAGAGGCTCTGGGCCCACCCTCCTGTGCAGCTTTTTGGGGGCCTGTAGAAGACTCTTTACTATTTTTGTTTTTGGCTGTCTCACCACCCTTCCCCTGGGGAGGTTTTGTGACCCCTTTCTTTTGGTCACCCTCTGTGGAAGTTTTGGACACCCTAGTCTTGACCCAATGGTCTGCCTTCTTTCCCAATTCTTGGGGAGAAATTGGTCCTAGGTCTACCAGATGCTGATGCAGTTTGTCATTGAAACAATTACTTAACAGGTGTTCTTTCACAAATAAATTGTACAGCCCATCATAATTACTTACACCACTGCCTTGAATCCAACCATCTAGTGTTTTTACTGAGTAGTCTACAAAGTCAACCCAGTTCTGGCTCGAGGATTTTTGAGCCCCCCTGAATCTAATCCTATACTCCTCAGTGGAGAATCCAAAGCCCTCAATCAGGGTACCCTTCATGAGGTCATAAGATTCTGCATCTTTTCCAGAGAGTGTGAGGAGTCTATCCCTACACTTTCCTGTGAACATTTCCCAGAGGAGAGCACCCCAGTGAGATTTGTTCACTTTTCTGGTTACACAAGCCCTCTCAAAAGCTGTGAACCATTTGGTGATGTCATCACCATCTTCATATTTAGTTACAATCCCTTTAGGGATTTTCAACATGTCAGGAGAATCTCTGACCCTATTTATGTTGCTGCCACCATTGATGGGTCCTAGGCCCATCTCTTGTCTTTCCCTTTCTATGGCTAGGATCTGTCTTTCCAAAGCCAATCTTTTGGCCATCCTGGCTAACTGGATGTCCTCTTCACTGGAGTTATCCTCAGTGATTTCAGAGAGGTTTGTCCCTCCTGTGAGGGAACCAGCATCTCTGACTATTATGCTTGGAGTCAGGGCTTGAGAGGCCCTGTCTTCCCTAGATAGGACTGGTAGGGGGGAATCACCCTCCAAGTCACTATCATCATCCTCTGTGTTGCCATCCTCAGAGGGGTTGGCTCTTTCAAACTCTGCCAACAGCTCCTGGAGCTGTAGTTTGGAAGGTCTGAGCCCATTGCTATTTTCTTTAGTTTACAGAGTGACCTTAGCTCTCTCATCTGTAGATGGAGGTAAGGTGTGGTGTCGAGTTCCACCACATTCACATCTGTATTAGACATTATGCTTCTAAAAGTTGGAATACTTTTTAAGAAACTAAAACTAGTTCTAGGATCTAATTCAAACTTTTACCAAACTTTTAAACTCTAAAAGGAAATGCTAACAGGGACTAACACAAGGCCCTAGCAGGACTTTTAAGAATTTAGAAAAATTTCAAATTGCAAAAATCAATTTCTAATGACAATTTTTGGAATTTGTCGTGTGATCAGGTATTGGCTGAGTAGTCCAGCAAATGCAAAGTCTTGTACCCCACCGCTGATCCACCAATGTAGGAAGTTGGCTCTGTATGCACTATTTCAAAGTAAGGAATAGTATGCACAGAGTCCAAGGGTTCCCCTTAGAGGTAAGATAGTGGCAAAAAGAGATAATACTAATGCTCTATTTTGTGGTAGTGTGGTCGAGCAGTAGGCTTATCCAAGGAGTAGTGTTAACCATTTGTTGTACATACACACAGGCAATAAATGAGGAACACACACTCAGAGACAAATCCAGCCAATAGGTTTTGTTATAGAAAAATATATTTTCTTAGTTTATTTTAAGAACCACAGGTTCAAATTCTACATGTAATATCTCATTTGAAAGGTATTGCAGGTAAGTACTTTAGGAACTTTGAATCATTACATTAGCATGTATACTTTTTACATAAAACACAATAAGCTGTTTTAAAAGTGGACACTGCAATTTTCACAGTTCCTGGGGGAGGTAAGTTTTTGTTAGTTTTGTCAGGTAAGTAAATCACTTACAAGTCTCAGGTTTGGGTCCAAGGTAGCCCACCGTTGGGGGTTCAGAGCAACCCCAAAGTTACCACACCAGCAGCTCAGGGCCGGTCAGGTGGAGAGGTCAAAGAGGTGCCCAAAACGCATAGGCTTCAATGGAGAGAAGGGGGTTCCCCGGTTCCGGTCTGCCAGCAGGTAAGTACCCGCGTCTTCGGAGGGCAGACCAGGGGGGTTTTGGAGGGCACCGGGGGGGACACAAGTCAGAACAAAAAGTACACCCTCAGCAGCGCGGGGGCGGCCGGGTGCAGTGTGCAAACACGCGTCGGGTTTTCAATGGTTTTCAATGAGAGACCAAGGGATCTCTTCAGCGGTGCAGGTAGGCAAGGGGGGGGCTCCTCAGGATAGCCACCACCTGGGCAAGGGAGAGGGCCTCCTGGGGTTCACTCCTGCACAGGAGTTCCATTCCTTTAGGTGCTGGGGGCTGCGGGTGCAGGGTCTTTTCCAGCCGTCGGGAAATGGAGTTCAGGCAGTTGCGGTCAGGGGGAGCCTCGGGATTCCCTCTGCAGGCGTCGCTGTGGGGGCTCAGGGGGGACAACTTTGGTTACTCACGGACTCGGAGTCGCCGGAGGGTCCTCCCTGAGGTGTTGGTTCTCCACCAGTCGAGTCGGGGTCGCCGGGTGCAGTGTTGCAAGTCTCACGCTTCTTGCGGGGAGTTGCAGGGGTCTTTAAATCTGCTCCTTTGAAACAAAGTTGCAGTCTTTTGGAGCAGGGCCGCTGTCCTCGGGAGTTTCTTGTCTTTCTTGAAGCAGGGCAGTCCTCTGAGGATTCAGAGGTCGCTGGTCCTTTGGAAAGCGTCGCTGGAGCAGGTTTCTTTGGAAGGCAGGAGACACGCCGGTAAGTCTGGGGCCAAGGCAGTTGGTGTCTTCTGTTCTTCCTCTGCAGGGGTTTTTCAGCTCAGCAGTCCTCTTCTTCTTGTAGTTTCAGGAATCTAAATTCTTAGGTTCAGGGAAGCCCTTAAATACTAAATTTAAGGGCGTGTTTAGGTCTGGGGGGTTAGTAGCCAATGGCTACTAGCCCTGAGGGTGGGTACACCCTCTTTGTGTCTCCTCCCAAGGGGAGGGGGTCACATCCCTAATCCTATTGGGGAATCCTCCATCTGCAAGATGGAGGATTTCTAAAAGTTAGAGTCACTTCAGCTCAGGACACCTTAGGGGCTGTCCTGACTGGCCAGTGACTCCTCCTTGTTATTCTCATTATTTTCTCCGGCCTTGCCGCCAAAAGTGGGGGCCGTGGCCGGAGGGGGCGGGCAACTCCACTAGCTGGAGTGTCCTGCGGTGCTGGCACAAAGGGGTGAGCCTTTGAGGCTCACCGCCAGGTGTGACAGCTCCTGCCTGGGGGAGGTGTTAGCATCTCCACCCAGTGCAGGCTTTGTTACTGGCCTCAGAGTGACAAAGGCACTCTCCCCATGGGGCCAGCAACATGTCTCGGTTGTGGCAGGCTGCTGGAACCAGTCAGCCTACACAGATAGTCGGTTAAGGTTTCAGGGGGCACCTCTAAGGTGCCCTCTGGGGTGTATTTTACAATAAAATGTACACTGGCATCAGTGTGCATTTATTGTGCTGAGAAGTTTGATACCAAACTTCCCAGTTTTCAGTGTAGCCATTATGGTGCTGCGGAGTTCGTGTGAAACAGACTCCCAGACCATATACTCTTATGGCTACCCTGCACTTACAATGTCTAAGGTATTGCTTAGACACAGTAGGGGCACAGTGCTCATGCACTGGTGCCCTCACCTATGGTATAGTGCACCCTGCCTTAGGGCTGTAAGGCCTACTAGAGGGGTGACTTATCTACACCTGCATAGGCAGTGAGAGGCTGGCATGGCACCCTGAGGGGAGTGCCATGTCGACTTACTCGTTTTGTTCTCACCAGCACACACATGCTGGCAAGCAGTGTGTCTGTGCTGAGTGAGGGGTCCCCAGGGTGGCATAAGACATGCTGCAGCCCTTAGAGACCTTCCTTGGCATCAGGACCCTTGGTACCAGGGGTACCATTTACAAGGGACTTATCTGGATGCCAGGGTGTGCCAATTGTGGAATCAAAAGTACAGGTTAGGGAAAGAACACTGGTGCTGGGGCCTGGTTAGCAGGCCTCAGCACACTTTCAATTCAAAACATAGCATCAGCAAAGGCAAAAAGTCAGGGGGTAACCATGCCAAGGAGGCATTTCCTTACAGGATAGTATATACAGAGTCCGCTTCCTACAGTCGGCTTCACTGGCAACCCCTGATGCAAATTAACCACTGGCGAGAAATCCCATCTCCTATAATTGTGGTTTAGTGTAGGACATCTATTGTTGCCGACAGAAGAGAGGACGGGTGGTAGGTAATGTCGACAGCGAGAAGGGACAGTGGGACCAAAACAACATGGACCGCAGGCAGAGAGAGTGGCGGGGGTGAAGCAAAATAACACTTTGAATCTACAATGTGGGCTAGCAACAACGGGGGTGGGAGGGGCAAGAAGCAGGACAGGAGTTGGAGGACATGGCCTGCAAACACATAAACTCTATTTATAGAGTGCTGCAACTTAAATTACAAAAATTACCACAGAGAAGGCCCAAACAGTTAAAGGACACTGGGCACTTAAACGAAGCAGTACTTTGTCCATGCTCCCTAGAACTGAGAAATGCACAAAGAGGAAGTGAAGCCGGAACACACTGGCCAATGAGAAGCAAGGAAATGAGTGTGACAATTGAGCCAATCAATGGTAAGCAATGGGTGGGCTCTAAGTCCCCTTTAAGCTAACAAAATGTCTTGCAAACAACAGCTCATATGCAGCTTGGGGGTTGTGGTTTGGACATTCGCCTTCTATCCACACTGCCTACTCATAAGGACCCAGAACTATGCCTAGATCTGTTTAAGCAAGTAATTGTTTATAAGTGTTTGGGAGAATTTGATTTTCTTGTCTCACGCAGAAACAATGTATATTCGGGGAATTGGTTTGGTGTTTCGCAGAGCCTGTCTAAAAGTAATAACTGGGGACCACACACATAGCATTGGCAGCCTAAAAAATATAGGACTTCCAGCCCAATGTGGTGGTGCCATTCTACATTCTGGACCTGATTGATTACAACCTTTGCGGATGGAATGCTCCATCACAAACGTGACGGACATATCGTGCGCCGCATTGCAAGTTCCATTATATTCTATGGAACTTGTAAAACGGCGAACGGGATATCTGTCACGTTTGTGACGGAGAATCCCATCCGCCAAGGTCGTAATCAGGCCCTGTGTGCATTATCTTTATGAGCATGCTAGAATATGTGGATATCTGACTGATGATCTGTCTCTCCTTTTCCACACAACAGCCTGCAGGCAGTATTCTTCTGTCCTCTTTATTTTCTGGGACTAGGTGGTGTAGTATCACTTCTGTGAGACAGGGTTGGGGTTCCATTTTGAACGCTGGGGCGTCGGGAAGAGAGTAGATGGTCTTCATTTCTTGTTATTTTTTCTCTCCTCCCCATAATGTTTTTATGTGGTATATTGGTCTCTAGTGTTGCGAAGCTGGAGGGGCAGTGGTAGCATCAGCTTATCCTGTCTCGCTTGATTTTTTCTCTCCTTTCTCTCTCTGCTGTCGCTATTCTCGTTTTAAAAATAAGCAGGGAGATGAGCAAGTCCTTCGGAGTAGGGCCAGTGAGAAGCAAGAGCTTTGAAGGAGGCAACGTCCAGCCAGCAACCAAGTTCACTGATTATGCACCCCTCCCCAGAGTAAAATATTGGTGCACCTTCATACCTTAAATTCTGGCAGCACTTCCTGCTAACATGTTGCAAGCACTTTCTGCGTAAGCATTGTCAGCATGCCTTTCATAAATGCACACATTCCCTGCACATATAGCGGCAGCAATTCCTGACTAAATATAGTTATGATTTTCTGCAAAACATATGGCAACACTTTCAGACATCAATTTTAACAACGGCATACATGTCTTACATGTGTGATCTCTCCTCTGGCATAATGACTTGACATACATGGCATTAGAGTGTCAATACATCACTTTAACTCTTCTTAATGGGAATGATGGTGGTTGTCTGAGAATGTTAACCAGTAAATCCTCTTGTGCGTAATTTCTCCACTGATTGTTTTATTTTGCAAGTATACTACCCTGTGGTGCTGATTACTTAATGTGAACAGCCCAAGGACATTTTCTGGGTTCCACTTTCTTTAGGATGACCATGCTAAACCCATTTATAGGCCAGACATTAGTAAACCCTCATTTACTATACGTTTGTTTCCTCACGCCACTGGCATATGGTTGTTAACTTTTTGATCACTATTCAACTACAACGTGATGCCAGTCCACCTAGCCATATAGCTTTATATGTCCTTCAGTGTAGAAGTTATGGATATAAAATTGGTGAAAGATTGCCCCATGGGCATAACACTATTCACGGAATAATTGGCTCCTTAAACGACAACTCAAATTTTCCCAATTGTACTTTTTAAATATTGGAACCTTTTGGATGTATATTTCAGTCAAATAAGCCATACAGTTTACCCGCATTGAATGCATTTAATGAATCTTGCATATCCTTGTCTACTCAAGACAGATACAAAAACGTCTTTGGCACTACCCAGCCTTGAGAATCTTGGTTTGACAAAAATTGCAACTCACCTAAGGAACCTCTCTCAAAACACTAAAAGCTTCAAGCATACCAAGAAAGGTGTAGCACCTAGTTGCACTTTATGGTGAATTCATAAACACAAATGTGTCCAATAAAAACTATATTTATTAGATTGTGAGCTAAAACTGATAGGGGGCGATTACTAAAGTTCCCAAACTTCAAATAGGCAACTAGATGAGAATATTAATTTTCTGTTGTTTGTGGTACTGCTTTCCTGCATAGTGATCTTGAGTGTGTAAATCATAAGTGAAAATTTTTTTGGATTACCACTGTTCCCTGTTAGTAACCCAAAAGCCTTGACACCACCTCATTTATATATTGGGTGGGGTTCTGAGGGGCTACAATACTCTGTCTTTCACATTCAGCGCCGTGCATTGGACTAAGTACACTTGTGCCACCCATAGGTGTGAAAACAAACGTGTACAACTGAGCCAGAGACTAATTTTAAACAACAATACCTGACGTAGCCTCAAAGAGTCCAAGCTTCAATAGCCCTCGAGCTGTCATGCCTTAATTGTGCCAGAAGACTTTATTTCAAAAGCAATTAATCCATAAGCATTAATGATGCCAGAATGCTGCTGCCGTTCGAAGCCTTAACCAGTGTGACTATATCACTCCAGCACTCATGTATCTGCACTAGTTACCTCTTTCAAGAAAAATCTCCTCCAAAACACTCAGAACTGCCTACCAGGCAATAAAATACACCCATTTTTAGGTCGAGCGTAAGCATATGATCTCTTGTATACACTTCTTCTGTGGGCTTCCAGCTATTTCATTTGCTTGTTTCAGTGTCATTTAAAAATCCTTGCTTGCTAGTGGTCAGTCATGTCTCTTTGTCCCTCCTTCTTCTGTGTGGGAACAGTGATCAACTACTTTATAATGATACTTTGTCCTGTGTATCTTGTCTGGAGGAGACTTTATTTTACTTTGTTTCCTGCTCCTGTCCAGGGAAGACTCCCTTTTCATTTGCAGCGCATTCTTCCTCTGAGCTTCGCTGTACACAAGGCTATAAATCAGGCTGTTATCATGGTCACATTTGGTCTTTGTGGGCTCTCTGCACCCTCTCTCAGCTGCTTGGCTCCCGCCCTTCCTTCTTTATCGAGTGTGCCTGCCTGTGTGCTGAGAGCAAGGGCAGAGGATCGCTTGTAATTGCTAATAGCCTATGCTCACCAGGGTCCCACAATACTTAGAAACAGTGCCCACTTCTTATCCATCCTGGGATTCCACTTGCAGCTCCATCAGTGCACCTCAGTTCACATACTCCAAGCCCTCAGCAGTGCCATGAACCCTACACACGCTGTCTGCCAGAGCACCTCAGTTCTTCCAGTCAATACTGTATATTCTGCTGCTCCAGTACTGGGACCTAAGGCACAGCTCCATAAGTGCACCTCAGTTCACACATTCCAAACCCTTAGCCATGCCAGTGCCAGGAGAACCCCACACACTGCCTGCCAGAGCACCTCAGTTCTTTCAGTCAGTACACTCTGCTGCTCCAGTACTGGGATTTCAGGCGCAGCTCCATCAGTGTACCGCAGTTCACACACTCCAAGCCCTCAGCTGTGCCAGTGCCAGGAACCCCACACAAGCTATCTGCCAGAGCACCTCAATTCTTGCAGTCACTATACTCTGCTGCTCCAGTACTGGGACCTCAGGTGAAGCTTCATCAGTGCATCTCAGTTCACACACTCCAAGCCCTCAGCCGTGCCAGTGCCACGAGAACCTCACACACATTGTCTGCCACGAACACATCAGTTCTTGCAGTCAGTACACTCAGCTGCTACAGTACTGGGACCTCAGGCGCAGCTCCATCAGTGCACCTCAGTTGACATACTCCCAGCCCTCAGCTGTGCCAGTGCCAGGAACCCCACACACTGTCTGCCAGAGCACATCAGTTCTTGCAGTCAGTACATTCAGCTGCTACAGTACTGAGTCCTCAGGCGCAGCTTCATCAGTGCACCTCAGTTCACACACTCCAAGCCCTCAGCTGTGCCCATGCCAGAACCCCACACACGCTGTCTGCCAGAGCACCTCAGTTGTTACAGTCAGTACACTCTGCTGTTCCAGTACTGGGACCTTGGGCGTAGCTCAATCAGTGCACCTCAGTTCTACCCCTGCGAGGTCAATTCCTTTCCTATACTGGTACCCTGTTCACATACAGTTCCATTACAGCAGCTCAACTCTAATATTCAGTCCCACCACCAAGCCAATGCTGGACCCAAAAGAGCAATACACAGTTCAGCCAGTGCACCTCAAGTCCCACCACAGCTCTGCCAGAATCCATCAAGTCTAACATTCAGTGCACATTTCTTCTCAGTACTAAGGCTCACAAACACACCCTTCAGGACTCCTCGCTTCAGTGGTTCAGAGGCAATGCTACTCCCATACTGGGCCCCACTCACGGCTTCACTAAAGCACCTCCAGACTAACACTTGGCAACACTGGCACACCTACACTAGGTTCCAGACATAGCTCCATTAACTTCTGACCTTGTGTACCCGTTACTATTCCAGTACTGCAGCTCACATACAACTCTGTCTGCACTTCAACCCTAACCTGCAGCACCCCATTATTCCAATACTAGAAATTACACTGTGCTCTGTTTCCCAGTCCTCACTTGCTGCCTTTCTGTTATTCCAGCATTGGGCTCGGACACAGCTTTGTCTATATCCCCAATCCTGATCTAAAACACCTCAATATTGCTGTACTGGGAATCATATACAACTCTTATGCACCTCCAGCTGTTCTGAAGTTTCCCTGCTGTTCCACACTTGACTTCTGTTTGAGGATGTTGGGGAGCCAATTGATCTGTTCTTAGCTGCAATCTTTATTTGGAAGGTCTGTTTCACAAATCTCAATCCGTTCTTTCAATTGCTCTGTTTATTCTCAATGTTTTCTTTCTTCCCCAGTTTTCTCTTTACAGCTCTTAAAATCGACACATTGACAGTCTCGCTCTTTCTTTCATCTGTTTATTGTTACTCCTCTCCCTTTTTTCATTTCCCTTTTCCTCTTGCTACCTCCTCTTTCAAACTCACAAAAACTTGGTTATTTCTTTCCTTCTTTTGTTCCTCTCTTTTTTCTTCATCGGGTGTTCATTCTTTCACAATTTTTTCCCTTCTCTTCATTCCTTTTTTTTTTTTTTTTATTGCTCTTTCTTTTGACTGGGTATGCGTCCTTTCACTTTTTTTAGATCTTTCTTCCTTCCTTTCTCTGATGTTTTTCTTATCTTTATCTGGCAATTCACGTTTTACTACAAATCCTTATTTTTTCTGTCTGTATATGGAAACCCCAAGTTAATTGTCAAGTGGTTTTCCCATTCTGTGTCTGTGAGAAATGTGTCAGTAGATACTTGCCATGGTTCTTTCTCTGCTTGTTTGTCTCACCACCTCTCTTTTTTTCTCTAATGTTCATTTTTCTCTTTCTTTACACACTTCTTTTATTATTTTTTCCTCTTTATCTTTTGTTGGCTAGCTTCCTTCCCTTTTTTCTTTTGTCTCACGTTTGCGCTATTTCTTCTCTTAGTTGTGTTTTCATTTTCGCGTTCTTTCTTTCCCTTCTTTTATTTCTTAGCAACCCATTCTTTTTCTTCCTTTTGTCTGTTAAATTCCTTTTGCTTCTCTTCTTCTGCCCCATCGCTTTCTCTCCTGAGGACTAGTTATTAATGGAGCAACAGGTGCAGTGGCACCGGGGCCCAGAGACCCATGGACCTCACTCAACTCTAATTACTGCTGTATTTTTCCTACCAAAATTGCAGTCAAACATTTTCCTTTCTTACTCCAGGGCCCATGACATCCTTACTATGCCACTGGTCCTCTCCATGTTTACTCCTGACTCCTTCTTTCCATTCACCCTTCAATCCGTATAAAATTATATTTTTGATATGGTGTATTGAGCATTACATTCTAATGCCAAAAGTTTATTTCTGATAAAGATTTATATGATATTTGTATACGTTTTAATATAGAGGAAGAAGGTAAATGGAAGTGCTTTAGTTAAAAAGCTGGGCCACTGAATGATATGGCAGGAAAAGATGAAGGGCCAGATGTATCAAAGCTTTTTGCATTCACAAACGGTGCCATTTCAGAATGTATTAAAGGCATTCTGAAAGCAATTTTAAGGAATCGCTAAAATAGCGATTCCTTAAAATTGCGACCCTGTTTAGAGAGTCGCAAATTGCGACTAAATCGCAAATAAGGAATCCTTATTTGCGATTTCTAAAGCACATGTAAGAAGCAATTCCTTAATGCGAATTGGGCATTAAGGAGTGGCTATTTACCACCAAGTTGAACTCGGTTGTAACCATGTGCAAATTTTAAACATTTTTAAAATGTAAATGTAAAGCACACATGCCCTTTTGGCATGTGTGCACCTTACATGTTGAAAAACAAAAGTTTGGGGTGCAGCAGAGGGGGCCTAAGGACCCCAGCACCCGGGACTTTGCATTAACAAAAATTACAAATTCCAGTTAAGAATTCGCAATTTGAGAAATGCAAAATATTCGCAAATATGTGCCGACAAGCCCATATGTGCGAATGGGGCCAGTATCGCAATTTGCGATTCGGTAATAGCATTTGCGATTTTTAAGAAATCGCTATTACCGAATCGCAAATGTGATACATTGCATTTTACGAATCAGAAATAGCAATTTCTTAAAAATCGCTATTTCCGATTCTCAAAAGGCCTTCTTCATACATCTGGCCCGAAATTATGAGGCAGGGTTGACCAATTTATGTGACAAGAAAAGTCCAGTTATGAATGTATAATGTCAAAAGCTCTAACTCAAAAAAAATGCAGGACCTTTTGCATTGCAAATGCTTGTTTATATTGCAATTTAACTTGTACACCCAAAAGAGAAACAGATGAACTGCCACATCTTTCTCAAACATCTCCACTTTTAAAAGAACCTGATTAGGTGGAAGCTCTTGCTCACTACAGACTTGCAGATTATGGAACCCCATACCCAAAGAAAAAGATGATGAACAACCACCTACAGTTCAAAAAACTTTTTTAAATGTTGATTTTCCTCGGAATATGATTGAAGCACAAAGGTACGAGTTGAATGTATCCCATAAATTCTGAATAAAGTGCAAATGGCAAAACTAGACGTTCTTTTTCATGTTGTTCTGTCACAAATACAATAATTTACCATCAGAGGCCTTCCATGGTATCTATGGATCAGGCAATCCATCAAAGCTGGGAGGACCCACAATTAATGCTGACACCTAGTATTGTCTCATCAACAGTGGGCACGTATCGTAATACTTCACTCTGTTGCCCTCAATCACCTCTAGTGGAACATCCAGATAAAGATGGTGAGCTGTTTTATGTGCTATCTGTGCTGCGGTGTATTTTCTCTCATTCCTCTATAGCACTCCAAACCTATGAGCACAACATCGTCATACCGCATGCACTACACCAAAATGATCACATGTAAGCCAGACTACAGCCAACAACCTTTCAAGAATGCTATTGAAGGGCACCCAGAACCAGATGCAAATCTGGAGCAAATCTGTAGAGCTGCATTACTTCACGAGGAAGCTCTATATAATAAATAATACAAACAGAGTAGTTGCTTATGGGACAATTCTGAAAGCTCAATATAAATACCAATGCAGTACAATACTATGTTGTAACAAAGTGGTCCTTAAACTTTTAACTTCTGTGGACCCACAGGTAATCAATCATTACTGGAACCCGGGGACCCCCCACTGAATTATTGTTGGAATCCAATACCACCCACTAAGTCATTACTAGAAGTTGGGGAGACCAGCCTGAGAATTGTTGCTGATTTGTACCTTAAAACAATACAAACAAAAAATCTCAAATAAGCATTCCTCAAACAAATACACAAATTATTAAATATTTGAATGAATTCACAAACAAATATGGAAAACTAAGAAACGAACTGTAACTTTATTGGGAAGGATGCAGCGTTTCTAAATTCAGTTGAGACCACTCATAACCCATTGTGCTTTTAGATGTATTTGCTGTGCTCCCACAAATCAATACAGAATGTTCAAATTCCTTCACATTTACAGAACGTTTTAAAGTGTTTAAATGTTCATGTTTTATTTATATAAACTTTATTAATGTGTTAATTTTATTTAATTTCCTAAGCGGTCTGGAACCCACGAGTAAGCTTCACGAACCCCCGTGGTTCTTCGGACCACTGGTTAAGAACCACTGTGGTAGTTGACCTCGAGGACCAACCTCTTCACCGCCAGTTCGTGGAACTAGAGAACCAAGTCTGAGTGCCGACCTCGGCATAACATTGTGTAATTCCGCAAATTAGTAATGTTCCCGGGCCTAAAAAATGTATAATGTAATCTGGTGCTCGTCTAAAATGCTATATTGTTCTTGAGCGATGTTCGTGCTACATAAAATTGCACATAATAATAAAAGTCCTATTTTCCTCACACTTTCTGTAAAAGATCTAGAAAATCAGGGAATAATATCTAAAACGTCCACAGTCTCCATGTTATCACCAGTCTCTGCCCAAAGTACTGCTCAGTTTACCTAACCCACACATCTGAACAGGTTTTTCAGCAGATTCCGGATTTAGTGAGTGACTCGTCTTGAAAAACAGCTTTTTTCTGTTGTGTGGGGTAGAACCAAGTTATTAACAGTCTCTTTGATGCACATTGTTTAACAGGCTGCGGTTTTTTGGCTGCGGTTTGCTATCCTTGAATTCGCAGCAGTTGAGGGTACTCTGGTGGTGGCTGTATGAACATTCTGTATTGAATTATACACACACCTGTGTTCAATAGTTTAATTTCCACTAACACTCTCGCTGCCTTAGAGATGGCGGCTGAGGGTGATAAAAGGCGCTGTGCCCTGCCAACCTGCCTTGCAGACATCTTCAGATTTTATGCCAATGACTTCCCTGTTAATTAGTTACCGGTCACGGCAGCAATTTCAGCTGCACAAGAATGGCAAAGGCATCTCAAGGTGATCTCTAGATCACAAACATGACAAATTATTAACTTCTTATAGGAAAGCAATAGAGGAAGGGGGGTTACCTTTTTAATGTATTTGTTTGTTGCCATATAAAGCACGAACTCCAAACAATCGCGGCCGTAGAGCTGTAGGGAAGAAGGACAAACTATCAGACAGAAAGTCAACCACGCAATGACCATTAGCAGAACGGAACGAAGAACAAGGGGTCCTGATAAAAGAGGCAGATAACAATAAAATACATCGAATGTATGTATAAGTAACGGGAGATACATATTTTTGAATTGAGAAATGCAGAATTACAAACATACCTTGAGTACAGATTGAGCTTGGAGTGGAGAGAGAATTTCTGTCTTTGCAAGAGCGAAGGCGGGAGTTTCCAGAAAATAAAAATTGTGTCTGGGTGAGATATTGTGGATTTTGAAGGTTTATACCATTCCTGTCCGTACCCCTTGGAGGATCTGAGAACACTTGAGAACCTATAATAACATTACCATGTATTCAACACAATAAATGACACTGGAATATCTTTTGTAGATTAACCCCTTAACTGCTGCGGCTTTTTCACTCCAGTCCTGAGCTCTTTTTTGGCTAGTTGGGGTGTTTTGCACTTGGACCTTGTTAGCGCGTCAGACCTTAATAAGTAAACTTACACGGGGACCCGAATAGGTCAATGAACCTCTTGACTCGCATTTAAGATGTTCCCACCATAGATTCAGTATATGCAGCTCAATAATCAATAATTGATTAATAACATCAATAGTCAATTGGAGTCAATAATTGTCATGAATAACCACACCTTTTAGTAAAAGTTAGAATATTTTTTTCCCTATATGAACAATGCTAGTGTCACGTAAAATAATCTCAAAATAAAATGATAAACATACAGAAACATCACTGGCTGTCCAAATCTGCAAACAAAATGTTATCTTATCAAAACTTGAACCACTACACATTCAAAGGTTACAGTGCAAATTAATAACAAGAACAATTACACAAATGATATCACATACATTTATTCAGCAAAGGAAAGACATTGACTATTATTCCATATAGCAAACTTTCATTAAGTAGGATCCTTATCTAATACTAGATTAGCTTTAGCATGTTGGGCTTCATACAAAACAATTTAGTCAACACCAATTTAGAAAACATCTAACTAAGGCTCTGTCAAAATAGTGCGGTTGGTATCTAGAAAGAAAAAGCAAATAGGCATAACAAAACACATGTGTAACAGTATACCTCTCCTCAATTGGATCGGCAAGCTAAAATAGTCTTCGTCATTAGGACATCAGTTTGGTCAGCATGGCATCAGGATTCAGCATCAAAGTTCAGGAAAACGCAAAGTCTTTAAGCAATTCAAACGAATAGAGGTAAACCCTCGAGAAGAATGGGGAGAATGGCGAATGGCAAGTTGTGGTTTCTTTTCAGTGCAGTCTGGCTAAGTTAGATTTCCTAAAATTACATCCCAAGTCCCTATTGGTCAAGGGGTTGCATGTTCGCACTTCGTCCAATAAAACTAAAATATCAAATCTATAATTTCTACTAGTACTCGGTTCACATGTGGCTGATTGGCTTCTCTTGTAATGTCGTCATCATCTGGCTCGTCAGGTAACAATATTTTTGCAGCTTATACTTCAGTCAGTGCCTCTATTGTTCTCCTCATGAGAAAGTCATTCTTACACACATTATACTTATAATGTTACATTTTACAAGAACAGCATCTTCTAGCAAGCGGGTCTCATGAGAAAGACTTTTAGCTACGAGCATATTTGGTCAGCACAGTGGAATATCACAATTTAATTCTCTATGCAAACATTTTATTAATCGGTTCAGGAATACAGCTTGACATGAGGCTGTGCAACTAGGCCAAGACCTCCGCTAAGTTAAGGCCTACAATTAATAAAGCTAATACGTAATGCATAACCCTTAATATGACATAGAACTACATTAATTAAACATAAGCTCCATATTTCTAATTAAAAGCCATTAAGAAGTACACTTCGTGAACATTGGCGGCCACTTACGTGGACACATTTTCAAATGTGTGCATTATTTTCTCTATATGAATACATTTTCTACGCAAATCCATTACTCAGAATACATGAATATACATTAACATTTTTATTGTAGCACCTGCTTTATCAACCTCCATAACTTTTTTTCATAGAGTATCAACGCCAAATTTGCATCCTTTCATCTAACATCCTGGGGATTGTAAAAGTTTTGCAGGGTTGTGAATCCACCTGGAGGAAACCGATAAAATAGCCAAAATATAATTACATTTTGAGCTTCTGAGAAAAGTACGAAAAAAGTGCTCAGCAAAAAAAGTGTCTTTTTCCCTACAAATAGCATAAACTAAAGGTTTGCTTTGATAATGTTGCCATCTTCCCAGCTGTGAGGAAGATGCAGAGCTGAACCAAAAAGCCTATTTTTACCACAGTTTTGGCATTTTTCAAAGAGGTAGCCTGTTTTTCCTAATTTTTGTACTTTCAACAAACTTCCAGTTGGTGGTGGTAACCGTGGGGAAACCCATTAGTAATCCTATATCCATAAGTAAACCTATAGATTTCTAGAAAGTATACAAATGTCTGAATATAGCAAGGGGTCATTTGTGCAGATCCCTCAAGGTTTTTCTAAAGAAACTGTCACCATCGTCCCAGCTTTCAGGAACATGCAGAGCTGAATTAAAAAATGAAGGGGCTTATTTACAAGCCTCTTACGCCACCAGTGTGTCACTTTTTATATTAGAGAAAGTGATGCACCGGCGGTGCAAGGGGCTTGTAAATAAGCCCCCTAATGTTGTATCACAGTTTTGGCATTTTTCAAAGAGGTAGCCCATTTTTCTTATTTAATGTGCTCTTAACCTACTTCCAGTTTGTGAAACCCATGAGTGATCCAGGACAGCTACAGATTTCTGAAAAGTAGACATTATTCAGAATTCACCAAGGGGTCATATGTGTTCAACCCTCAAAGATTTCCCAATAAAAATAACTGTGGAAATAAAGAAACATTGAAAGTGAGTAGGAGAAAACCGCCATTAGTGACAGCATTTTCATCTCTAATTTCTTGTCAGGATGGCGATTTACAAAAGCAATATACTATGACGTCCGCTAGACCTTTCTGGCTTGGGGAAGTATAGAGTTTGTAGGCAGGCTAAGAAACCAGGCTACTCAGCGCCAACAACTGCTTACACATTTTCTGGTCAGGATTTGAAAATGCTTTTCACAAGGTCAATTGGATTATTGGACCCAGTGAAGAGTGTGGTTAACCGTATACAGTCATTCCAATCTCACTCAATATAACAATACAATTAAACACCATGACCAATGTGGCCATGGAAACAAAATTCCAATCTGTGAAAAGTTTCAAAGCTTTATTATAAAAATCAGAGCCACAGTAACATAAATTGTGCGCAAGATTAAGTTATACAAATAAAGAAAAAACATAGGCTCACCAAATCTATGAAACAAGTTTAAACTCCTCAATATCAACACCATTAAGCATTGCAAAAGAATGAGCCACACCAGGAAAACAACAGACTTCAAATCATTTGTTGATGACATTAGTCAATCCAAGTTAACAAATCAATATATCAAATTAGATGGACAAGGTGTAGGCCAACCTACTACTATCACAAAGTAGGACAAGCATGTATGGGAATGGGCTAACACATGTGGGCAAAAGCAAAAAGAAAATCAAGACAAAAATAATTTGGAAAAGTCATCTATTGCGGGCTAGATTCATCTAACTAGAAAAATAAAATAGGCAGGTGTCAACATGCTAACTCTAATTGGGAAATAAAACAATTTGTCAGCAAAGCAAGGAATGTTCGTCAAAGTCAATTAGAAGCACCTACAGGGTGAAAATGCAGAACACGGGCTGCACATAGGAAATAGGAAAGGTCCAACGGGACAAATTAACAGTTCAAGATTCAAGAGGGCTCTGCTGCTAAACTTACAAGTCCATTCCTTATTCTGAAATAATCAAAGCAATTCGATTTATCAATTCGATGAGTCGACATTATGCATAAAAAGGGCAATATACAATGAAAATGAAAACACATGATGGATTTGCAATAATGATGAAGATTCCCAGTCCTGGGTGAAGTCATGTCTCCTTCCGTGTGACACCAGCAATAACTAGCAACTCTATTCATTACCTGATACATTCCAATATCTTCCCATGGCTCACAGTTGCAATAGTTCTCATGAGACCAAACAGTTAAACAGTTATGCTACTTTAGTTTCCAATCCTCATGTTCTAATGTTGAAACATCCAAAGCCGCTGTGAATGAAGCTTACACAGAATACAATAGGGCTCTTTACTATTCGTGTGACACAACCTAATGGAAAAATTCTTGTTAGAGAAGAGGATGACTCAACAGTTCATGTTATTGCAATATGAAAACTTCAGGCCTAGTTATGCTAACACATACAAATCAATACATTAATCTTGTCATTAATAAAACACATAGGCCCTCATTACAAACCTGGCGGTCAAAGACCGCCAAGGTTGAAATGGCGATCGTACCGCTAACAGGCTGGCGGTACAATTCGCCATATTTTGGTCACACCACTGGGACCAGCGGTTTTCCGTCATGGTTGTCCCTGAGGTTACAATCCGCCAGGGCAATGCTGCTTACTGCGCTGCCCTGGGGATTATGACTCCCCTTCCCGCCAGCCTGTCCATGGCGGTAAAGACTGCCATGGAAAGGCTAGCAGGAAGGGGAGTCGCAGGGCCCCTGGGGGTCCCTGCACTGCACATGCACTTAGCATGGGCAGTGATGCACTTAGCATGGGCAGTGCCGGAGCCCCCCGGCACAGCCCCGTCGCGATTTTCACTGTCTGCCTGGCAGACAGTGAAGAGCGCGACGGGTGCTACTGCACCCGCCGAACCGCCACATTGCCGCCGGCTCTATTAGGAGCCGGCTGCAATGTTACGCCCGACATCCCCGCCGGCCCAGCGGGGATGTCCAAATGCGGCCGGCGGGTTTCCGGCCGCATGGGCGGCTGTCTGGTGGTACAACCTTGGCAGTCGGCCTCGTCTGACCACCAAGGTTGTAATGAGGGCCATAATATGCAAACTTATAAATTCCTCATTAATATTACATCATAAAATATGCAAAATTATTTCAATATTAATTGCAATCTTTGTGAACGTATTACATTAGATATGACAGAGATGTGCATTTATCATTTCTGCACACATGTAACTTCAAACTAATACATCATATTCATTTCTACTTATAATAATGAATTCTAATGATTAAAATATTTCAACATTGTTAAATCATGTTAGCACTTTGGGGGTCAGTACGAGTTTGGCGGTCTCAGGACCGCCATGTTGACGGTGGCGTCCGCTCGCCAACAGGCTGGCGGAGAAGACCACCAAATTATGACAATGGCAGCATTTCCTACAAAATACAGCCAAAGCACCACCACTGCTGTCTGGCCACCACAGACGACGGTTGCCACCTGCAGGAGACCATGTTTCTGCCAGACAGATTACGAGGTTGCACACCGCCAAGGTTCCCGCCTCGGACACACCACCACGGAAACCCAGGCAGAAACCAACTGCATAAAAGGAGGCACTCACCTTTAGGTAGCCATGATCTTCCGGAGTTGCCATGGAATCTGAACTGCACGTCTTCCCGCTACATCTGCTCGCCCAAAGATTCCAGAATCTGTGACGACTACTGCAACAGTAAGTACACACTCTTACGTGGTACTGTTGTAGATAGGCAATTTTTGTACACTCACACAACAGACATTCAGGAAGGGGGTACGAGGGCGACACTCACATGTAACTGCACACTTACACGCACACTCACATACAGTCACACACACACACTGGCATCTACACAACAAACACGTCATGGCCACCAAACACACATACACACACATGTCACTAACACACACTGGTATGCACAGAAACACTGCACAGACCCACATTCACACAGTATCACACAACACGCCACAAACACAACAAAGCAAGAACACATTTCTAACATTTCAAACACATAACACACACAGTCAAAGCACACAAAGCCACACAGCACACCAACAAACGCATCTCAACACAAACAACACACAATACAAACACAACAAAACCTCTTGGACAAATAAATGTTCATCACACAACACACACCCTACCACTTTAATACAAAAGCTCTGCACACAACCTCACATACTGGCAAAACAACACATGTAGCTCAAGCAGAACACACACGCATACATACACACAACTAATGTCAGCCAGGAACAACTCCATACTAGGGAAAGAAATGCACGACAAAGATGTAACCAGGAAACCAACTACATGATGGCCCAAATAATTATTAAGTAGAAAATTTAGCAAATAACAAAGGCCATAGGCCAGTCCATTTGTCCAACAGTCTGTATGCACACAGTGCACAGATGTGTGCCCCGAAATTGACTCCTGACTGCCATTTAACCTCCACAGGTAGGGCATCTATGCTGCAGGGAGACACCTCAGGGATTATCTGAGTTTTAAATCTTGGAGGGGGGGCCTTTGGGATCTGGCTGGTGGGGGGTGGGCTTGGACTTATGTTTAGGGGAGGGTTGGCTTTTAGTTGGAGGGGCATGGGAACCTGCAAGGGGGGCAAGGGGGGCAGGAGAGGTCTTGTAGGTGGAAGGGCCGGACTTGGGGAGGGAGACAGCACGTTTAGGGGTATCACAGGGAGGGAGAAGAGTAGGGAAAAGGAAAGCTTTCTTAGACACATGGGGATGGTCATAGCAAAAGGGTTTGGGTGTGGAGGGAGAGGGAGAGGTAGTGATTAAGAGGTGTTGGTGTTGATGTCTTGGGTGCATGTTTGTGTGAAATGCTTGTGGGTGGTGCATGTCTGTTGGGCAGGTGAGTGAGGGTGTTTATGTGTCTTGGGAGGAGGGGGTGGAGGTGCTGGGGGATGCCATTTTGGGTGGGTGAGTGTTTGTTGAGGTGGTGACTGCAGGTATTGTGGATGTGCTACTTATAGGCATGCCTGTGGTGTCTGCAGGTGTGGTGACCGGGGTGGATGTCTGATGGTCTGCTGTGGTGCTGTCTGTGGTTATTGGTGTAGTGGCTGGATCTCTGAATGTTGGTGTGGTGTCTGCAGGTGTGTCAGGTGTGCTGTCTGTGTTGCTGGAGGTCGTGGGGCTGTCGGGGCAGGTTGTGACTGTTGCTGTGGGTGCAGGTGTATGTTGCTTGTGTGCATGCCGGTGGTGTGTCTTGTGGTGCTTGTGTTTGTCTGTCCCTGTGCTTGGCTGGCTCTGGAAAAATGGGTTTGGGATTGGGAAGAGGAAGGTGGAGGGGGGGTGGTAGACAAGGGGTGACTGACTGTCAACAGTGTGGCGGCCAGAGCCTGAAAGGATCTCTGTAGGCCAGCCAGTGCACTGTGAATGCACTCAAGGAACTCTTTACTGTGTTGGATCTGAGTTGGCAGACCCTGGATGGCGTTCACGTTGGTTGACCGACCCACAGAGATCGACTTCAGAATCTCAGTAACCTACTCACTAAGGGAAGCAGGGCTGGCAGGGGCAGTGGTGTCTGCGGCAAAGGAGACACCTACCCTCTTGGGTGAGTAAACATGGCCAACTGGGTAGGGAGCTACAATGAGGGCAGTGGTAGTAAGAGGGGTGGTGGACTGAGGTATGCTGGGGTGGCCCCAGATGGGTCCGCCACTACCTGGGGGTGTCCACTAGAGGAGGATTCAGTAGATGAAGACGTGGATCTTGTCTCACCCGTGACACTCCCCTCACCCTCAGGGCCACTGGGTCCCTTGGTGTCGGTGGTATCAGCACTCCAGGTCCCGTGGCTAGCAGCTTCCCCACTCGGCTGTGCCGCGTCTCCTTCACCTGCCGATGCTGACATAGAGAAACAGAGAGAGAGAGAGAGGGTCATCACATTTTTAACATACACATACTTTACACAATACACAACATTGATAACACATCGATGTTTAATAAAGCCCCAGGTAGGAATCATTTAGAGCCTACATCATTTTACAACTACATACTTCCAACAGTCCTATATGACAACAGTATCACAACAACATAGGGCAACCATCTGACAACTACATCACCATACCATCAAACCACTGTAACACAAATTATTCATGTTCAAGATGAACTGGCTACATTAAAAGTCTGCCCCTATACAGATTACATATCATCACTGTGTAACAACAAATCATCCTTAGAAAATGCTGTTAACTGACGATACAATATCACGCCTGCCCCTAATCCACACTTGCCCAGTCCATCACCAGTAGTCCTGCTACATAAAAGTAAACTCATCTCACTTCAAATACAACACAGCATGTTGCTTTGCAATCACATACCTAACATGTGGCTCTGTCCATAACATTTACAATGTCAAATACCTCAGATGAAATCACTACATGTGGCATACTCAAAGTGTGATCCTCATAAAATAATATAGCATGTTATACAAACATCTATAAAAAGTAACTAAAAGAGGCTTAGAATTAGTTTTGCGGCATATTAATCTTACACATTGTCACATAAACAACAATTACATGTCTAGCAATAGGGGCCTACTTAGCACACAGGATAAACCCACAGACAACCACAGAGACCATACCAACACCTTCAATACAATGGACACTAATCATGTGCCTAAGTGCAACATAATATTCCACTGTTCATGCTGAGGATATACATCTTCATGAATACATCAAAATACCTGCATCACTAACAACTGCCCAGACATGTGTAACCTAACACCTTAGGACTGAAGCAACATTGACATAATGACTAATGTAACCATGATTGACACATACACCTTGAGTCCAGCAAATTGACTGACAACATATCCCATTGCATCCAACACTTGCTTGCGAAATGGAACCCCATATACACTATTAAGCTAGACAGAAATGAGCGGATCCATTACAAAATCTGTCTAAACTGCCTCTGATTAGCAAAGGTAAGTCTGGCAATGTAGAGACCTCAACATAACAATAGGCACAAAGTACCAATTGACACATGATGCAGGCACAAAACAATAGCACCCATATAGGTAATGTACAGCACTATGTAGCATGGACAAAATACATGGCCTAAGGGATCCGCAGGCTAGCCACTCACCTTCTTAACACCATACACAGGGTACAAAATGTTTGAAAAACAAATCAATTATATGTCTTGTACTGTTAATGCATTGTTACCACCATGATTTTCACTATGTAGGATGTCAACCCTGATCAAACATCACATTGGTCAATGTATAGTTCAGACATAACAATGGGGACACCTCCTTACACCTCAGAGGGAGTGTAGTAAGTATATCCTGTCACATTCCTGTTTGGGATGACAGCCTCACATGAGATTCCGAATGATTTCAGAACACAGGATTACTTGCCCCTGTGACTCAACTATCAGACCCTATGTTGCACATAGAGCTAGATCCCGTGGAATAGGACTGGTCAGAGACCAAAGAGCCGTACAAAATACCAATTGGGTATATGGACTGTGTAACAGTAGTTGGGAAGGATGACACTGCAGGTTACACATATGTATAGCAGTGTAGAGGTACACATATGACACTGTCACATGTGCATCACCACTTGCTGTCATACTATGTGGCTGACATAGTTGAGTAACATCTCCCTATACACAATGCTATGTCCACATCTGTGTATCAAAGTTGGTAACTGTAGTACTGTGTCTTCCTAGGAGACCCCTTACCTGTACCACTTACCACATTGTCACGGCTGAGATACTTAGACATCATACACCTAACTGGCAGAGGCATATACATATGTTAAGCCAGTACTTACCCCCTTGAGGCTGCTGTGCTGCCCTCAAATGCCCATCCATCTCAGGGTAGGCCACCACCAAAATGCAGCCCATTAGAGGGGAGTCAGGGTCCAACTGACACCCCTCCCTTATTGGAAGGACATTCCTAGCTGGGCCTCTGCGGTCTTCCATGCCCAGCGTCTCAGGTCCTCCCACCACTTCCTACAGTGGGTGCTCTGCTGGCTGTGGAGCCCCATGGTCTGCACTTGTTTGGCAATGACACACCCAATTCCCTTTTTTTGATAAGCGTTGACCTTCATCGATGACACAGACAAAGTAAAAAGTCAGGTCCACATGCACTGTACCAATATAAGTGGTCAAAACACTTTAGTCACAGCAATTAGACAAACATTACCATCCTGTCAGTTCACACTCATGCACAATTTAGCATCTGCATGCATCAACACCTTCACAACTTCACAATTCAGGTACACCATCATACACCACAACCTTCACACATTGGTATACATTGGACTCACCTGCTCCTCTGGTGCACCATATAGCAGTTCATACAGGAGTAGGACCTCCTCCACAAGCTTGTCCAGCTCTTCTGGGATGAAAGCTGGGGCTCTATCACCTGCAGAATGTGTCAGGATAGCTCCCAGAGGCAGTACACAGCAGCTCAGGCAGTGGAGGTCTTACTGGCAGCAGTGTCTGGGGTCAAGTGAGCAATACTGCAAAAGATGGCGGTTACGTATGCCATGTACTGGACCGCCACCCACTGGTGTACATCGTCATTGGCCCAAGCCCACCAAAAGCAGCAATGTGTTCCAATGGCAATTATCACTGTGGTTGTGACTGCCTACCGCCATGACGACATGCGCCGGTGGAGTTAGGTCGCTTCCACATGTCCAGTACAGTGGGTCAGGTGGCTGCCTTTTTTAGCACATTTCATGTATCGAAAAGAATTTGAATCTGGATCATAAACAAATCCCTATATTGTGCGAAGGATCAGTAAGTACTGCCTTCAGGTTTATTAGTCTATTTTTGCACGTGAGTAGTTACAGCAGTGTAATAGAGAGATTTGTATTGATATATAAATGTACACCTACTCTCAACATCCTATGTGTATTGGCAATGTAGATAATGTGCTAAAAATGTTTTTCACATGGAAAGTTGGTTGGACTAACAAACACTGACAGTCACAGATAAATATGCATGTATAGTACATAATATTATTGAGGGAATGTGCACCAAGGGGAGTGTCATAGGATGCATAGCAATATGCTGTCCTGTAGATGTCAGATGTTGTAACGAACCTCGAATGCAGATATGTGTGAGTTGTAAATGTACATGTTCATTATGTGTGCATTGTTCCTGTCACATACAAATTTTATATTTTCCCCATTGTCACCCTGGCATGAAGAGAGAAAGATAACCTCAAGTGTACCACCCACTAGTAGACCTGCACACCATAGAAGAGAGACATACTATCTAGACATATCGGCTGAATAGGCAAACAATCATGGATCTTTGTGATCAGTTGGAGCGTGATCTGATGCCTGCCATTCGCAATCCCTATAGCATACCTCCTATCGTTTAAGTGATGTCAGTGCTACACTTCCTGGCCACTGGGTCCTTTCAAAATACAGTGCCCATAACTGCAGGGATGTGTCAGCTCATGTTCAGTCTGGTTTTGAAGGATGTACTGTGTGCATTGTTAAAACATCTGGAAAGCTACAGCAGATTTCCCCAGTGTGCAGATTTGGCCTATGTGTTATGCAATGGGATACATTCCACATGTGGTTGGAGCCATAGATGGCACCTATTTAGCCTTGGTTCCCCACAGTGCCAATGAACAGGTATAAAGGAACAGGAAAAACTACCACTCCATCAATTTTTTAAGTTGTGTGTTTGGCAGACCATTACATTCACAAGTCCGCGCAAATCATCCAAGATCAGTCCATGATTCCTTCATCATATGGAACAGCAATATCCCGCTGATGATGACACGACTCAACACAGAGAGGGCATGGTGGTTGGTAAGTCAGAGTTGACATGTGTGTTTACAAAGTTTATCTCCTGCTACCACAATTGTGCATGTCCTTGATATATGTTTGTGTATTTCTACCTATTTGCTTGGTTGTTGACACCAGTGAGGTACTCAACTACGCCAGGGGAAGTCCACTACAATGAGACCCACGGAAGGATAAGGCATGTCGTCGAGCTGACTTTTAGGCTCCTGAAGGCAAGATTTAGCTGCTTGGACAGATCAGGAAGAGCCCTCCTCTACTCACCCAACAAGGAATGTCAAATAATTATTGCCTGCTGCATGCTCCGCAGTCTTGACCTGAGACGTCAGATACCGTTTCTATCAGATGAGGGGGAGCCAGCAGAACCCGTGGGTGGAAATGCAGATTTACCAAGTGATAATGAGTCAGGTGAGGATGAAGCAGGAGACTCCAGGGCAGATCTCATCAATCAGTACTTCAACTGACTCAAGGTATGTGATGTAATCTTGATGCAGTGATTTAAATTTGTAACCTAGAGTTGATGGGTAGCAATGCACCTCATTTTTACCATCAGCTATGAGGTTCTAGATAGCTCCAATGCCTATGAGTGAGTTGTGCATGCAGACTGTAAATTTGTATTGTGGACAGAACAGAGTGGTCTCCAGTGTCATGTTTTGCTAATGCACATGCAAAGTCACTCTTGTGAACAAGACTCGTCTGAATTGAGAAATTCTTTCTGATATGTCTTATCTCTTATCTGTGTCAATCACAGATTTGCCGAGTTCCAGTTTGGCTCCTCATCCTTGGCAAGTCACAGACTGTGTCAAAAACAGATAGGAATTGCAGGCAGACATGAGAAGTGGATATGGCTGAAACCAGGTAGTGATTGCAATGAGTATGTGGCGTATAACTAACACGGGCAGACTGTCAGGACACCAAGGAGGAATTGTGTCTTTCTATCAAGATAACCTGTAGGGTACTGGAGGTTGTCAAATGGTTTCATTTGTGTGTACATATGTGTCTGGCACAGGTGAAAATGTGTAACCATAGCCTCTACCATCACAATTGTTTTTGTTGTATGTAACCTATCTTGGACCTAGCTATCAGTGTGTTCCTACTTTGCAGACAAACATGCATGTCTCTGTGAACTGACATAAGCGAGTGTAAAGCCTACAGGTATGTGACCAATGTAAGTGAAGGATCCCTGGACTGGGGACCTCAGTACTGATATCTGCCTGTACCATGGGGTATGAATATTAAGAAGCTAAGGTAAGGTTATGTGAAAAGGCTTTACTAGGCTATACAAAGGACTAATCTGTATGCCTTCTGGCTTGTAGAAAGACTAACATGCTCCTAACTTCTGTATCCTGTGGTTTAGCAGTGTCTGTCACCCTAGCAAACATCCTGATACTAATATCACTTATACTCTATGTACTGTTTGCATGTCTACCAATACATTTGTGTAGACATAGCATACAACTGTTTTTGAAACTGTCAATGTTGGAATCCTAATGTAATGCGTCTCCTGCTGGTAGAGTCCACATGTGATGTCCATAATACAGGTTGTATAATACAGAGGGACATACTGATAGCGGAGTTGCCATGCATAGCAGATGTACCTGGTTGATACATGACACATACACAGGACCTGTGTTCAACTGTGTGACTAGTAACTTACAAAAACACAATATAAACATTGAAGGGTTTGGTCATGGTGGCTGAAATCATGAGGGATGCTGCTACACCATTAGGATACCCAAGTTCAGTGTCCTTGTACCATGGGGAAATGGAGATTGGTTTCAGAACAGTCAACAGGGTGTATCTGTGGCACACAAGGGAAACAAGTCAGGAGAGGTTCACTTCCTCTCAGTGAGTTTGGTCTTGGCATCTGCTCCTCCTGGATGTCTGTGTGGACATCCACGTTTGCGGGGGGTTCCTCTGCTACAGAGGGTGGGATGTATGAGGCATGTCCTTCCCCTGGCAGGGCTTCAATTCCGCTAGCAGCCACTGATTTTGAAGGGGCTAAAGAGTCATTACTAGTGGAAGAGGCCTGATGTGCTGCAAACCTACTCAGGGTAGCGTTGATGTCCCCCAGCACCCCAGCAATGTTAGCCAGGCAGGCATTTTGTGCCTGCCACTGCTGCATGACGTCCTTGTGGTGATCCCTCTGCAGCTGTTGGATTTTCCATATCATGGTGATTACCTGGCCATTCATGCCTTGGGAATTTTGGTAGGCTCCCAAGAATTGGGAGATGGTTTCCTGCTCTGTATTGTCTCTTTGAGCTCCCATCCTCTGGCCCACGCCATCCCTCCCACGCACCCTACCCCCACGTGCCGGTGCCCCTGGCATAGTGTGCCCACTCCCAGTGGTGGCAGGAACATTGTCAGGGGTGACCAGAGGAGACTCAGGTACTTGTACTGTGGGGCACACAATGGATGATACAATCCTTGGAACACAGGTTTGGGGGCAAATAGTTGCCTGTGATATAGATGCTACTGTGCTGGGAGGAGTTGATTTGGGCAGGGTGAGGCTGACAGTAGTTGACTGGCCAGATGTCCCTAATGGGCCAGCTTCCTCTTCAGTGTCCACACATCCAGGGGTGTTGTCATCACTGGGACCTTCACCCAGAGGGGTTGTGACAGTCTCTGGTATCCTGTCCATGGTAACATTGGCAAGATTACCTGTGAGAGAAGTGGAACACAGAGTTGCTGTGACATTTAGGGTATTATTGATGTTGTATGAGATGCAGACAATGCCTTAACATGATCATCAGAAATGACAATGACAGTTGCTGCACAACTTGCTTTATGCAGCATGAGACTCTGTAATTTCAGTACTGCATACCATGCTTGTAGCTGTTAAACAATGTTGGTAGTGGGTGGACTGCTGATGCCATCTTATGTTGTCCTATTATTGACATGGGTATTCTGTGTTGCCTACTGAAGTGTCTGACATGATACATGGCACAAAAAGAGGTGGACAGTTCATTATAGTGTCAGAGTAGTGGCATTGTATGGGAGTAAGCAATATACATTGACCTGTACCTGGATGTACTGCATGTGCATCCCCTTTGTCATCTAGAGTTCCACCCCATGTGGGTATATTTCAGTCTTAGGAATCTGTATTCTAAGGGCATTGTGATTGGGCTATAGCTATGGTTTGCTTGTGATGATAGTGGGAGTGGGCTATTGCAGTGCTGTCATTGGCATTAACTGTTTAACACTTGCACAATTAAGGTGGGTTAGATTGGTAGTTAGTTTCACATGCATGACTTCTGGTGCAATGCGCAGGTTTTCACAATGGTGGGATATTGCATTCTGGGATAGGTAGTGCTATGAGTTGCCAGTACTTTAACTGCCATTTCCAAGGGCTGTGGAGCCCAGTGAGTTTAGTGTACATATGGCATGCAAGAGAGGGGTATTGCGACATTTGGACAGAGGTATAGTTGGTGGGATGTGAATTGGGGTTGGTTAAGGTGGTGAGGGAGCATGCAGGACATGACAATTGGGTGACATGGATTTTGTAGAGACTTATCCGACTCCACTCTCCCCAGCCATTTCAGTCAGGCCCTCAGGATGCAGTATGTCCAAGACTTTCTCCTTCCCAGATGGAAAAGTAGGGGGACGAGGGGGGAACCACCACCAGCCTTGAGTACCACCAGCTGGTGCCTGGATGCCATGAAATGTACCTGCCCCCCTGCGGTTGTTCCACCTCTTCCTGATGTCCTCCCTTATGTGTGGCTAGCTGCCTACAGAATTGACCCTGTCCACTATTCTTTGCCACAACTCCATTCTCCTGGCAATTGATGTTTGCTGGACCTGTGATCCAAACAGGGGTGCCTCTATCCTGACAATTTTGTCCACCATGACCCTCAACTCCTCATCCGTGAAACATGGGTGTTTTTGTGGGGACATGGCAGTAGTGGTGAAGACAGTGTGGGAGTGTTCACAGAAAAAGGCTGGAGAAAAACTTAAATTGTGAGGTATAGGTGCTGTGATGTTAGTGGGTGACGATTTTTGTGGATTGTGCATGGAAGTAAAATGGGTGTTGTGTACGGTGTGCAGGTGTGTGATGTGGGAATAGTGAAATGTATATGGATGCCTAATGTTTTTTCTATATCTGTGAACAATTTAGCTTGCATGTGGCTGTGTGTGGCATTTAGACAGCTAAGGATTGTGGGTTGTATAGGGGTTTGCTATAAAGTACAGTGTGTAGGTGTGTCGGGTGTGTGGATGTGTGTCAGATATGGGTTATTCAAACTATCCAATGTGGTGCTGTGTTCAATGTGATGTGAGTTGAGACAGCCGCGGTTCGCACCACCAATGATTTTCCGCAAATAAAAGAACTGCTGTTGTGATTTGTGGATCATAATCTGATGGGTGGATTTATGTCGGGCTGGCGGTGCTGGTGGTGGGAACACCTCTTTCTGTTCTCCAGCGTTCTGGAGGTCTCAGTATATTGGCTGTTTTTTGCCATACTTCTCAGTTTAACTCTTAATATGGCAGTTGAGTTATTGCCAACATAGCAGTCTTTTGGCGGTCGCCACTGCGGCGGTCTTACTGTCAGGCCACCAAACTCATAATGAGGCCCTTTTTCAGTCATGGTAGGCACAACTTTTGCCATGGTAGGCTACATTTTAAAACATGTACACTTTTAAAATACATGTTGGTGCAGTTGTCTATGTTGAACTTTTAAAAGTCACCTAGTGCTGAGTTCTGTGCCACTAAAGCATTACTAAAATTTACGCTCCAACAATCCCTCCTAATTATGCCAGCACAAAAGGACATTCTCATTTACAGTAAGACAACTCAAAGCCTAGTTGTTTGATAACTCTCAATTATTTTCAGGTTGGTTAATGAGCAATCCTGTAGTCATTCTTGTGCAGCCCTACAGTTGACTTCGCTGTGTCTTAAGTATGGTTTAAGGGCCTGCAATGGTCGAACACCTTCCGACCCAGATATTGCATTCACCTTCAAACGAGGTGAATCGTCCAGTGTTATTGATTATTTTTTACTGGATGTTAAGTTATGGCCAACGCTGGAGGATGTGAAGGTAGAAATCTGTAATGATAGCGATCATAATCCTCTGCTTCTTCCCTTATATAGTGCTGATTTTAGGAGGTTTCTGAACATCCATCATACCGTTGTTCCTGAGCCACAACTGAAAAATAGTCTCACCCGTGTCAGTTGGCCAAAAGTTATGTCCAATCCACATATGATCAGGGAGATCTACAAATTGTTTATTGGTGTTATGTCAGACTATGAGGGACATAAGGTTGCTGATATTCCAATCCTTACTATCCATGAGGTATTGATACATAAATTACAAAATGTATTTTATAAAAGAATTCCAACAAAGTCGTTTGGTTATACATCAAGGAATAATGAATGGTTCAACAAAGATTGTTCAAAGGCCAAACACCTATAGAAAACAAGCTATTTTGTCCAGTTCCCAGGGGGCGATTAAACCAGCCAGATTAGCCTATTATAAAGTTATAGCACAGGCCAAGCAAAAGTCAGGATGATCTAATTTGGCAGAACCTGTTGATCACTGCCAGATTGAACAACAACATGTCCTTTTGGAAGGCACTATCTGATAGGCAGAGCAGGGATAAGAATACAACTCACACTCATATTCAACCCGAGAGTTGGGTTGACTATTTTTCTAAACTCTATGCTGTGCCATGCGGTCCTTCCCCTTGTAATTTCTACTCCCAACAGCTTGCTATAGTGAGTTCACCAGTTGGTGATCTGGGAACAGATGTATGCAAACAAGATGACTAAATAGTTTTTACCTTAGAGGAAACATTAGCCGCAATTAACTCCCTGAAATCCTCTGAAGCCCCAGACCCAGATAAGATACCAGGGGACCTATATAAGTCTGAGGCAGTGATTTGGTCTAGTTACATAAATATGATATATAATGCAATAGCAGCGGGGGCTCAATACCCAGTACGTGGAAAGGGGCTGAAATAGTTCCTATTTATAAAAAGGGAGTGGTGAGTTCCCCAGGCAATTATAGACCTACTACCCTCATTGATAATCTCCCAAAAAACAATTCTAAACAACTTCTGGGAAGGCTCTTAGATTGGGTTGATTCCTGTTATGGGATGTCCCCTCTTCGGGCAGGTTTTCACCCCGAAATTAGTACTATGGACCAGGTTTTTAGGTTGGCACTTTTATACTGGAAATATGTAACGCTTGCTAAACAAAAACGATATGTTGCTTTCGTGGACCTATGGTCTGCATTTGACATGGTCCCCAGAAGGAAATTATCAGATGTTTTACACAAATTGGTACTCCAGCAAACATAATTCACCTCTTACAAAGATTACATGAGGGCACATACGCTCAGGTGAGGGGGGTAATCAATATGAACTGACAGATCATATTGCTATTCAACAGGGTCCATCAAGGGTGTGTTTTGGCACCCGCCTTATTTACCTTTTATATAAATGAAGTGGTACAAGCTGTGTCTTCTTGCCAAAACGACGCTCCATCATTGAATAAGCAGAAGATCCCTATACTGCTTTTTGCAAATGACTCTCTTCTTATCTCTAAGACCCCAATGGGTCTCCAGACTTTCGTGGATAAGTTTACGACTTTTTGTACTGATTATGGGTTGGAATTAAATGCTGGCAAGACCAAGTTAATGGTACTTAGATCTCGTTCACCTAAGAGATGTACTATTACTTTAGCTGGGGCTCCCTCAGGGGAAGTGAATTCAATAGACTACCTGGGCGTGAGGATCTCTAACACATTGCTTTGGGAAGATCAGATTAATGAGAGTGTTTCCCTTCTTCAACACAGATCTGGGGCCATCCTGCGTTTTTATAAGCATATAACCACAAAAGCGGTCTCCCCGCCATAAAGATTTATATAGCTAAAGCACAGAACGCTGCTACCTATGGCACTGAAGTGTGGGGCTCCTGTAAGACTCTTAAATTAGCAGTGGGTGAGAATAATTTTGCTAGAGCTCTACTTGCGTGCCCAGGTAGTACCCCTTTGATACTCATTGTTTTAGATCTTGGTTTCAATCGCATCCCTGATGTGATAACCTTGAAACCATTACTTTTTTGGATAAGAATTTGGACAACTCCCAGCTTGCTAGTTACAGGGAATCTCTTCTTGATCTTTTAAAAAGACCCAATGTGACATCAATTCCATGGTTCAGGCATGTTTTTAAGTGGTTTTGTATCCTGGGCCTTGGGAATTATTTGGAGAATTCTCAGGATTTAGAGAAGGACCATAAACTGTGTTTGAAAAAAGCATATTGGTCTCACGTTAGAAATAATTACCTTTCTGGTTCATCACATGGATGATTGACCAATACTTTCCTCGGTTTTAAATGGTATCCTGAGTTTGAGCCCTTTTTAGATCTTATTCCCAATATTTTGGGGAAGAGTTTGTATGCGCCTTTTTGTTATGGGTGTTTACCGCTACTGGATTCTGTTAACAGCTGGAGGCCATTGCTAGAAACTAGATTATGTCCATGTTGTGAAACTGCCTCGGAAACAGTTGAACATTTTATGTTCTTCTGTACTGCGTATACCCTTCCCCGTCGTAAGTGGATTCACCCAGCTTGACAGATATTAGGCTTCAGGCAATTTGCTATAGCTCTTAGGATTCTAAAGAATGATAGTTTTGTCACTCTGATTCATACAGTTAGCAAGTTTCTTGAAGCCGCATGGTATATACAAACCCAATTTAAAAAAAAATGTTTGACAATTTTTTTTTAAATGCTGTAGTTTACATTTAGGCACCTTCTGAGCAATGCACTGATAGATTTTATTGATTTTTATTGCTAATAATGAATGATGTTTTTATTGCTGTTATTTATTTTTCTTATGGATTTTATTGTATACGTATTTGTATGAATTGTGTGTTTTCCTTTGCTTTGATGGCTTATGACCGAATAAAGCTTGTGTTAATTATTTTCAGTTTCTTGGAATAACTGCTCCTCATGTTCTCCATTTCAATCTCTTCCCTCCTCTATTTATTCTTAGCTCTTTGTTTCTTCAAGAAATGGTATAACTTGTAAAATCCAGTTGCAATTATAACACACATAGTTACAATTAACAAAGATCCCAGGATCATTCTCACAATTCCCTGTCCTTGATCTCAAAACCATGATTCAACTTTCAAAAATCCTTTACCTATTGTTTCCCAGACATTTGCGCCTACAGGTCTTTTATGGCATTTTTCAGATTTTTCATGTTCAAAATAAATCTCCTTATCTCCTTACTGTTACCTGGAATGTACGTGCAACAATGTTGTACCTGTAAAACTTTGTAGACTCCACCTTCCTTCGCCAATAGGATGTCTAAGGTAAGACGATTCTGCGAAACCACTGATCTCATAGCCACCATTTTCGCATCTACCAGAAGCATAGCCCTGCATAATCAGTTGACATCTTATCTACAATAGTTGACAACTTTCTAATCTTGATTTCATTCAGAATCACACCAACTAACTGAATAATGGCACCAAAAATGTCACATGTAATCTCTGCTGCATTAGCTCTCTCTTTGTTCCAGAATTAGGTCTTGGTCTCCAAACTGGATTGTCAACTCCACATTGGAGATTTTTGGAAAAACTACCCCCTAAATAGCATGCATCATACCAGCCTTTCGTCAGCATGTAATAAGCATTTTTCCCACAAATGAAATAAACACTTGGTTCGACAGGGTCTTGTTCATTCAACATAAAAGTCCAAACACTCTTTAACAAAAACACATCTACATTCACTGTTTCCTACAAACTTATTATCAATCTTTTTTTGCGGCCTATCTACACATAGCTTCCCTACATGTTGCCAATTTAAAGCTAATTGTCCTTTTGTATCACCACCTGCAAGATGTGTAGCATCTTTTTGCCAATCCTGTAAAACTATTCCCTTTTCTATTTCGGTTTTCATTGCCTTTCTCCTTTCATCCACTTGATTGATGAAATCTTTCTCTACTTGTGTTTGAATGCAGGTTAAATTATTATTATGCGCATAAGCAGTTCCAAAGGTTAGTGTGGGTTCAAAGAAACCTCCAGCTATGTCAATATTGTCAGCTTTAGCAACGCTACTCTAACGCTGGTTAACAGGCACAAAAGAAAAGTTGAGATACATACTGGAATAAAAATACTCATATACTCTTGATTATATAGATGCGTTAATAGCAAACTGTAACTAATACCATGACTCAAAGGCAGACTATGGTATGTGATTCCTTCCTGTACAACTGGAGGAATCTGTGTACACAAATAACAATCACGTACATCCATAGTTTCAATGTATTCATACAGTAACCTGTAGTTTACATTAGAAGACAAGTCTTTCTTTGAGTCATCAAGATGAAGCAACCTCTCATCCTCATACAATTGATCTTGGTTTGTCTATGACTCTGCATGCACTGATGTAACTGCACTCTCTAAATTGTCCTTCACTGACACACTCAATCCGGCAATCATAAATATGCTCACAATCACGCACACTATTGATAAACCAATACACACATATTTACATTTACTCCATTTGCCCTGATCTGGATTCATGACTTGTCTAGAATCAGACTAAAATACCAAATAAAAAATAAATAAAAAATAAAAGTACCTTTTCTTAACATGAGCAAAGCAAAAACAAAATCAAAAATACTCCAAAGTCTCTTTGCACTTAGCTACAACAGTTCTTGGTCTTCTAGAAAGTCCATCAATTTTTTAACTAGCGAGGTCTCATATTTCAAAAGAAAACTTTCTTACTAAATTAACGTTTGGGCATCACTGATTAGCACTTCCAGTAAATAGTGTTTATGTTTATCAGCTGGGAAGGTTATTTCTAAGTTCAACTCTAAAACTATTCCAAGTTCCAGTATTTTAAGCTGAATCTGCACAGTTAAAACAAAAGGCAATAAATTCCTTCTCCCATTGATTTGCAGCAAAGTAAGTCCATACAGTTGCAGAGTACCTGCGGCCTGGCATCCTTTTTAGGTTGAGGGTAGCAGCGCGCAAGTGCTTCTTTTTGATGTGTTGTTATATATCTGTGGGCTTTAACCATGTCCACCTCACTCCCATCGCTTTCATTCAATCGTGGACTTGCCTTGCAAAAATACCTTACTGTCATTGGTAAATGCTTTACATTTGTCCCACCTGGGGCGATTTTCTTGCTGGACTGTTTTCACCATCACTTTGATCAGACTCTTCAACTACTTCAGCAATTGTTGGAAGCACCTCTGCAACCGGATCTGGACATTTTGACGGCCACTGGTCTCCTCTCACAGCTTGCATTTCAGACACAACTACCCCTGCTACGTTGGCTGAAATGCAGAAGTCGACTGACTCTGACTTGACTCTCCTGCACCTTCAACAGACTTTGATGCGCTCAGACTCTCACCAGTTGGTGCAGGCTCTGTGACAACCACTTGTCCAGTTCTCACATTTTGGTTAAGTTAGACCCCTTCACTCACTGATTCCAACCCAAGAGAAACAGGCAATGTATCTTCAAGAGGACTTGGAACTTTATGTGTATGGCTTGCACAAACCCAATTTAGCAGACCTGCACATTTCACAGCTGTTGTAGTCTTTAGAGCAATTGGATGTCGCCCTTTCCAAAGCAGCTCTAGACATGTCTTTCTAACATGTTTCTTCACCAGACCCCATTCACCAGGACTCAAGTCGTGACACAGTTCCTGTTACGGTTGAGCTGTTTTTTCTTCAATCCGATGAGACAAAGAGTGAACCACGTCAGCTAGTACTTTGCAATAATCCAGCACTAAGTCATCTGTAATGTTCACAAGTGCATTTGCAGACACAGCTGGTAGTCTCAGGGTGCGTCCCATGAGAATCTCATGTGGAGACAGTCCTGTCTTCCTTTCAGGAGTGCTAGCCATGCTCATCCGAGCAAGTGGCAACACATCAGGCCAGTTCAGCATTGTAGAAGCACACACTTTGCCAGTCGATACTTTAAAGTCCCATTCATTTGCTCGACCAATCCAGATGCCTCTGGTCTGTAACTGCAGTGCAATCTTTGCTCAGTTTGTAATGCCGCACATAACAATTTTATGATCTTGTTATTAAAATGAGATCCTCAGTCTGATTCCAAAGAGGTCGGGAATCCAAACCTTGGGATCAATTCCCTTAAAAGCAGCTTTGCAACAGTGAGACTATCATTTCAATCAATCAATCACTGCATTTGTAAAGCGCGCTACATACCCGCGAGGGTCTCAAGGCGCTGGGGAGTGGGGGGTGCTACTGGTCGAATAGCCAGGTCTTGAGGAGTTTTCTGAAGGCCAGCAGGTCCTGGGTCTGTCGTAGGATGGTGGGGAGAGTGTTCCAGGTCTTGGCGGCGAGGTAGGAGAAGGATCTGCCGCCGGCAGTGGTTTTTCGGATGCGGGGGACTGTGGCGAGGGCGAGGTTGGCTGAGCGGAGGCTTCGGGTGGGGGGGTGGAAGCTGAGTCGGTTGTTGAGGTAGGTGGGTCTGGTGTTGTGCAGTGCTTTGTGTGCGTGGATCAGGAGCTTGAAGGTGATCCTTTTGTTGACGGGGAGCCAGTGCAGGCCTCTCAGGTGGAGTGTGGTGTGGCTGCGGCGGAGGACATCGAGGATGAGTCGGGCCGAGGCGTTCTGGATGCGTTGGAGTCGTCGCAGGAGCTTGTTTGTAGTTCCTGAGTAGAGTGCGTTCCCGTAGTCGAGTCTGTTGGTAATGAGGGACTGGGTAACGGTTTTTCTCGTGTCGAGGGGGATCCATTTGAAGATCCTGCGGAGCATACGTAGGGTGTTGAAGCAGGACGCGGAGACGGCGTTGACTTGCCTGGTCATGGAGAGAGTGGAGTTGAGGATGACCCCCAGGTTGCCTGCGTGGTCCGTGGGTTCCGGGGCTGTGCCTAGTGACGTGGGCCACCAAGAGTCGTCCCAGGCAGATGGGGTGGGTCAGAGAATGAGGACCTCCGTCTTGTCTGAGTTCAGCTTCAGTCTGCTGTCCTTCATCCAGTCGGCTACGGCCTTCATTCCTCGATGGAGGTTAGCTTTGGCGGTGTGGGGATCTTCGGTGAAGGATATGATCAGCTGGGTGTCTGCGGCGTAGGAGATGATGTTGAGGTTGTGTTGTCGTGCGACGTGGGGGGCCATGTAGATATTGAACAGTGTCGGGCTGAGGGAGGATCCCTGTGGGACGCCGCAGATGATCTCGGTGGTTTTGGAGCGGAAGGGTGGGAGGCGGACGCTCTGGGTTCTGCCGGAGAGGAAGGATGTGGTCCAGGCCAGGGCCTTCTCTTGGATACCGGCGTCATGGAGGCGTGCTGATAGGGTGCAGTGGCAGACCGTGTCAAAGGCTGCTGATAGGTCCAGGAGGATGAGGGCGGCTGTTTCTCCTTTGTCCATCAGGGTCCGGATGTCATCAGTGGCGGCGATGAGGGCGGTCTCGGTGCTGTGGTTACTGTGAAAACCGGATTGGGAAGGGTCCAGGATGTTGTTAACTTTGAGGTAGCGGGTCAGCTGTTTGTTGACAATCTTCTCGGTCACTTTTGCCGGGAAAGGGAGCAGGGAGATGGGCCGGAAGTTCTTGAGGTCATTGGGGTCCGCCTTGGGCTTCTTCAGAAGGGCGTTGATCTTGGCGTGCTTCCAGTTTTCTGGGAAGGTTGCAGTCTCGAAGGAACAGTTGATTGTTTTCCGGATGTGGGGCGCGATGGCTGCGCTGGCTTTGTTGAAGACGTGGTGAGGGCAGGGGTCCGATGGGGTTCCGGAGTGGATGGAGTTCATGGTTTTTATGGTGTCTTCGTCGCTGACGCTGGACCAGATGGTCAGGCGACTGGTGCGAGTGGTAGTCGCAGGGGTGGTGGACTCGGTGGTGGGTGCGGGGGGGTCGGGGTTGAAGCTGTCGTGGATGTCGGTGATCTTGCGGTGGAAGAAGGTGGCCAGGGAGTCGCACAGGTCTTGAGATGGTGGGATGTCGTTGGTGATGGAGCTGGGGTTGGAGAGTTCTTTCACGATGCTGAAGAGCTCTTTGGTGTTGTGTGCGTTGTTGTCTAGGCGGTCCTTGAAGGCGGTCTTCTTGGCGATCCTGATGAGTTGGTGGTGTCTGCGGGTGGCGCTCTTGAGGGCTGTGTGGTTGTCTGGTGTTCGGTCGTGGAGCCATTTCTTCTCCAGCTTACGACAGGTGTGCTTGGAGATCCAGAGGTCCTCGGTGAACCAGGCGGCTTTCTTGTTGGTGTGGTTGGTTGTAGAGGTCTTGAGAGGGGTGAGGGTGTTGGCGCAGTCGTTGATCCACTGTGTGAGGTTGGTCGCGGCGGTGTTGGGTGCGGTGGTGTGTGGTGGGTTGTCTGAAGGTGAAGTGGACGCATCTGTGGTCGGTCCAGTGTGGTTCGGTGGTGTGGTTGAAGGAGACGTGGGGGCTTGCGGAGAAGATGGGGTCAAGCGTGTGTCCAGCGGCATGAGTAGGTGTTGTTACGAGCTGTTTGAGTCCGAGGTTGGCGAGGTTGTCGATCAGGGCGGTGGAGTTGGCGTCGTTGTTGTTCTTGAGGTGGAAGTTCAGGTCCCCGAGGAGGATGTAGTCCGTGGAAGCGAGGGCGTGGGTGCTGATGAGGTCGGTGATGGTGTCACTGAACTGTGGGCGGGGTCCGGGAGGTCTGTGGATGAGAGTTCCTCTGAGGGTGGTGTTGGGGTCGGTGTGGATCTGGAAGTGCATGTGCTCGGCGGTGGTGAGGGTGTCATCGGTGTTCGTTGAGATTTTGATGGAGTCTTTGTGGATGATGGCGATTTCTCCTCCCACTCCGTTGGTGCGGTCTCTGAGGGAGATCTTGGAGCCCTGTGGGATGGCTATGGCAATGTCTGGTGCTGAGGTGGCGTTCAACCAGGTCTCCGTCAGGAAGGTGACGTTGGGGCGGTGGAGTCTAGGAGGTCCCAAAGTCCGATGGCGTGCTTGAGAGCGAAGCGGGTATTGAGGAGGATGCAGCAGAGGTGGTTGGGTTCTCTGGCTGGTGGTGTGGAGGGTTGGATGCTGGTGAATCTGCAGTTCCGGCAGGTGAAAGGCCCCTGGGTGCGTTTCGGGGTGGCCAGGTAACAGGGGTGGTCTCGTCTGGTGTTGTGTGCGTGGAGGGTGCTTGCGTCATAGTGCAGTCTGGCATTGCGGGGGGTGCGGGTTCCAGGGGTTCTGGTGCTGGGTGCGGTCCAGGCGCGGACGGGTGCAGACGGCCTCGCCTTAGGCGTGCCTTCGGCGCGCCTGCTTCGCGGCCTCCATATGAGGGCGGAGGGAGGGAGAGGCAGCTGGGAGGTGGGAGCGGGGAGGCCAATGGGAGTGAAGGGGGCGGGGCAGCAGGGGCTCAGCGGCGAGGGAAAAACCCAGGGAAAACCCAGGGAAAAAACGGAGGGAAAAGACGGCGGGAGAGGGACAACAGAGCACAGGGGTACAGAAAGCAAAACACAGGGGCACAGAATGAAAAAACGAAGTGGCACAGAAGCCAAGCGCAGGGGTACAGAAAAAAAGGGAGCGAGTAGTCAGGCGGCAAAAGCGGCAACGGAGGTTCAACCCACAGGGGGCTGCGTGGCAGATAGGGGGAGCGACCTGCCGGTGACAGGGTCAAAGGTCGCTCTCTACCACCGCTTTGCGGCCTCCATATGAGGGCAGAGGGAGGGAGGAGCAGCTGGGAGGTGGGAGCGGGCGGCCAATGGGAGTGAAGGGGGCGGGGCAGCAGGGGCTCAGCGGCGAGGGAAAAACCCGGGGTAAAAACGGCAGGAAAAGATGGCGGGAGATGGACAACAGAGCACAGGGGTACAGAAAGCAAAACACAGGGGCACAGAATGAAAAAACGAAGTGGCACAGAAGCCAAGCGCAGGGGTACAGAAAAAAAGGGAGCGAGTAGTCAGGCGGCAAAAGCGGCAACAGAGGTTCAACCCACAGGGGGCTGCGTGGCAGATGGGGGGAGCGACCTGCCTGGTGACAGGGTCAAAGACATTTCTGTGAGTTGGATAGGCTTCTATCCAATGTGAACAGACACACACTATCATCAACACATATTTCAGTCCATTGCATGCAGGCATTTCAATGAATTCTAGTTGCATTTGGTTGAAAGGACCTCCTGGTCTACCTATGTCTCAGGTTAACCAAGGTGCATTTCCCAACATTCATCTGCTGACACGTTACACATCTGTGACACCCTGCTTCTGAAACTAGTTTAAATATGGCATTGTACCATGTCTGTATGAAGTTTCTGATCATTGCGTCCCTGCCAAGGTGTACCTGACCATAATAATACCTTGCCATCAAAGGCAAAAAACTGTTTGGCAACACTGTTTTACCTTCATTTGAAACACAACCTGCTTTACTCCAACCTCCTGGTTCTTCCCCAGTCACTTCTTCCTGTAATCTCTTGACTTTTTCCAAGGTATCAATTGCTGTCCTCAAAAGACTTTGGTTTGTCTCATTGGTGCTACTTCCACCACTCCATTACTTGCTAAAGGATGCACAATGGAGTGCACAATATCTGGCCACTTGATCAGCATTGGCATTGCCCAGCGAGATATAATCACTTGACTTTTGATGTGCTGCACATTTCACAATTGGATTTGTTTCTGTTAATTGTAATGCTTTCAATAACTGATAGATTTTTCAACAATTTCAGATTGGTGATCCTGAAAAGGTCATAAAACCTCTTTGGGACCACAACTGTCTGAAGTTGTGAACCACACCAAACTCGTACTGACTATCAGTGCTAATTGTCACTTTAAGCTATTCAGAAGCACAGCATGCTCTAGTAAGAAACAGCAATTCAGCTACTTGGGCTGAAACATCTCCTTGAAGCCTTGAAGCTTCTGTTACTCCTGAGACTGGGCAAACCGCATAACCAGCTCTCAGAGTTCCTTCATTATCTCTCAAACACGAGCCATCTATGAACATGACTTAGTCATTTTCATCTAATGGGGTATCTTGAATATTGGGTCTAGGTTTGATGCATAGTTCAGTCACATTTAGACAGTCATGTTCCACTTCATCTTCATCATTAGCATTGTCAACATTCACAGGCAAGAGCGTTGTAGGGTTCAGAGTAGTACATCTTTTGATATTAATATTTGGCGAACCAAGGATTGCTAACTTATAATGGGTTATGCTAGCATTGGTCAATTATTGGGTTTTAGTTTGGGTCAAAAGGACCTCGACAGTGTGGGGTATGTAGACATTCTAGGGGTGACCCATGGCAATGCCTTTGCACTGTCCATTGCTAACACCGGCCACAGCTTTTAAACAGCTGGGCAAAACAGCATCTATGGAATCCAATGTAGCAGAAAATAAGCCACTGGTCTGTAGACCACTCCATATAACTGTGTTAAAACAGAAAGTGCACAACCATCACGTTCATGGCAAAACAATGAAAAACATTTATTGTAATCAGGCATTCCCAGAGCTGAGGCTTGGCACAGGCATCTTTCAGGTCAGAGAAGGCTTTTAGGCATGGGTCATCAAATGGAACCGGATCGGACACTTCCTTGTGTCTCAATTTTTTTCAAAGGTTTGGAAATCTTTGAAAAATTCAGGATTGACTGGCATTTGTCGCCACTCATTTCCATGAACATTCTAAAATCTCTCTCTGTCATATGTGAATTAATTTGCATGATTGGTGTGATTCTCTCTTGGGACACCTTACTTGCTTCTTTTCTCTATGTGATGACCCAAATATTCCACTTCTCTGACAGTACTGTAGTTTTGCGGGGGAAACGTTATGCCCATTTTCACAAATGATTCAACAAGCCACTGGCATCTCTCCTACAGGCTTTACATGTGTTTGAAGCAACCATCAAATCATCGATGTACTGAACCAGGACTGAATGAAATGGCATGTTTACTTACTCCAAATTCTTTTTCAGGATCTGATTGAAAATAGATGGTGACTCTGTAAACCCCTGAGGAGTACAGGAACAGGAATACACAGGCTTTCTGAATTTAAATCAAAATAAGAACTGACTCTCTTCATGGAGTGAATGCAAAAGAATCCCTGGCACAATTCAATAACATAGAACCATTCAGCTTCAAAAGGGATCTGAAACAAAATCACAGCAGGATTCGGTACCACAGGACAACAGGGAATTACAAATTTGTTCACTTTTCTCAAATCTTGGACAATGCAGTATTTTCAACTGGGCCTCTGCAGTCTCATAATAAGAGAATTACATGGGCTTCCTATTACTTCCTTCAGGACTCCCTGCTCAACAACATTTTCAACTGCAGGAATAATTCCTGCAATCCCTTCTGGAGCAATATTATACTGGAGGTCTTGGGAAACACTCCATTTGGCTTTAGTTGTATTCTGACTGGCTCAGCTCCTCTCATTAGTCCTATATCTTTCCCTGAAAAATCCCAAGCCTTCACCATCACTGTTCCTTGCAGCTCTTTGGGCAAATCATTAACTGACATTATTGGGAATAATGAAATGAGATGATACATTTCATAAATTTTGCTGGATGGCTCACCATCACTATTTGTCTGAATTGCTATTCTATTGTGACTACAGCAAATGGAACAGTTTCATTTATACAATAGATCTTGTACTAATAAACTCACAGGAAGTGAATCACAAACCACAAATTTGCGCAAATCCTCAAATGACCCTATTTTAATGGGGATGTGCTCTGTAATCGGGTTTGTTAAAGGCTGATTTGCTACTCCTACCACCTGTACATTCCTTCCTGCCAAAGGCACGTTTTGTACTTCTGCAGTTCTGACAGTGGAACGCTTGATCCAGTGTGAATCAAGAATAAAACATCATTTCCCACAACACATGCATTTACATAGGGACCACCCTGATATACATTTATGGATGCAGCCAGTACACTTTCTTCCTCATCTGAACTATTACAATTGTATGTATCTGAGACTTCATTGTCACTGAAATCAATTAACTGGTATTGTATGATTAACTGATTCACATTCACATTTTCTCTCTGCTTCATGTTTTGCTAAGGAACCATCACTTGTTGCTGTTGCAATGGGGTTTGAGGAATCTGCATTTGCTGAGGAACTTGAACCTGTTGGGGAACCTGCATCTGTTGCAGGACCTGCATCTGTTGTAATCCAGTAGGAACAGTCATATTTTGGATTTGGGGTCTTTAAACTCTTTCAATTTGAACTTGACTAATGTCCAGGTTTGAGCAACACCACCATTCTGCACCAAGTTATTCGCATTACTGAATGGACACTCCCACTTCCAATGCCTGAAACTACCACAAGCATGACATGGGCTCAGCTTCTTCATTGTCTGAACATCAACCACATAACCACTCTGATCTATCATAACACCACATCCTCTACCTCTGAACTAAGACACGTTGTTGCCCTGCTGTTGCATTCCTTGCATCCCACTAGTGTTCACTATCCCTTGGGGACACTGTGTTCCTGCTTGGGCAAACTTAATTTGCATCACCATTGCTTTCTCCTTCAACTTTTCCTGCTTCAATCCAATTTCATTACTACAGTACCTAGCATACTTCAGCACCTCATCAATCCGTTTATTCTTCCAACAAATCAAATGACTCTCGATCATACTGCTAATTTCAGATTTCAATCCTTGCATGAATCTGAACACAAAATGATTCATGTCTTTTGGCTCAATAACTTCAGATCCACTATGCTGTTTGAATGCTTGGAACAATCACTCATAGTATGCATAAATTGACTCATTAATTTCCTGGGTTGTCCTGTCAGTCCTTAGCAAATCAACATCTTTAGGGAAAACTCTTATCTTCAGGAACTCAATCACTTTATAGCAACCCTTTCATCATCTTTCAACACTTCATTTGCACTCAACTCACAAATCGACTGGAACCACAATGTCAAATAAGGTGTTCAATTCTCCCCACAGGCATTTTGAAAGTTTCACAAAGCTCTCTGTTTGCATTTGCACACTCTACTGGATTCTCGCCCAATCTTAGGTAATCATTTGTGAATGGCAGTATGTCACTTCTGCTCCAAGGGACTTATACATACCCTTCACTTGATATCTCTCTCATTGGAAGCATTTTTACACTCTCGTCAGCTTGATTTGCTCTAGCTGGAGCCAAAGTCTCTTTGCTTTCTTCTGAACACTTTTCTTTGCCCACCTGCCTTCCCATTTATCTAAAGCTCCCCATGTTCGAATGTTTAGAATTCATTCTTTAATGTACATTCTCATGCTGGGTGATCTCATAGTTGCCATGTCTTTGGAACTAAATTCTAGTTTGTAATTTTATCTTAAAAGCTTTGATTTCTCTAAATCCACATAATATTTTTCAGCTAATGCCAGTAATTTCTCATATGTCAATCCTGCACGATTTGTAACATCTTTGCAAACGAAGTACAAGTCTTCTTTATTGTAGGTATCTAATCTGTCCAGCTCAAGTGTTCTCTCAATTAATTACCTGTTTCTCCACTCAGACTGTCCAACCACTTAGTCAATTGCTGTGCTGAAAATCCCTGCAAACTAATGTTTCCCTGTGTCAGGTTCTGCAGTGTATAACATGGGACCCTTATAATCTGGTCTGGCGAAGACATGTGTGTAACTGGAGTTCCTGGAGGACATCTCATATCTATTATTGGACATGTTCGATCTAACATCTGATTGGGATCTGCAATTCTCATTGGTGTCATAGCTGGAACGGATGTAGCTAACCTTTCCATTGCCAAATTAGTTGAATATGGTAAAACTCCTGCACACGTGATTTGGGTTCTGGAGGCTACTCCCAATATTACGTTGAGCATACAGTGGGACAACTGGACCTATGGTTACAGGGACTGTCAATGCTTCTAGTCCTATCAAACTGGTTTGATATTGTGGACTCATCATCCCTGCACTTTGACCTGTTAGTACTATGCAGTAAGTCTGTCCTGATTGATTCGTAGCAACATTTGTGGTTTTTTAAACTTGAGAATACATGGGCATTACTGTCACACTAAGCATAGATTCCATCTGAATCACTTTGTACTTGGCATTACCTGATTCACAACTGGACTTGTAATTTGCGATGCTGTAGTATCAACAGGAACTGCTGGATAATACCTACATCACTGAACTGACAGAGGTACTTTGAACTACCTGAACCGGACTCTGTGAAACTGTGAAACAGGAGCTGTAGGCACACTTGGGGCTACATTCTGAACTACTCTCTCAACTGTACGATATGATGGAGACAATTAATTAAAAGCTGATTTATAAACTCATCCTCTGAATCACTGTCATGTGTAGCTGTCTTTTTATTCTCCTGCTTCTTTTTCAATTTAGTTTTTGTACTATCACTTTCTTCTGTAACAGCTGGATACATTTTAACTCCGTCCAGCATATCTATCTCCAAATTTTCTGTGCCTCATCCCATTTAGCTTCTGACAGCGTCCTTTCTGCCCCCCTCATACTAGTCTCAAATCTCAGTGTTTCTTTTTGTCTTGCAACTAGTTCCCAAATAATAAGTGCTTCAAATTGTGCAGGTCTCGGAGGAGGCTTTAGTTCGCACAATACTCTTCACAAATGTTCTAAAATCCTCAAGTAAAGGTTCCATAACATGGGAAAGCTAATGAACCCTCCTTCTCTGTAATTTTACACCATTGTTTGATCCAAATGCATGCCGAAACTCCTCTTGCTTCTATCTCCTCATATGCTGTTATTCCCTCGGGTGGTGTTGATTCACCCTCCTAAACTGGAATAAACATATCTCCTCTCAACGCACTTCTTGAAGCTTTGAAAAATATCATTTTCCACTAATTTTCATCCACAAATACAAATTCCAAAGAAACTAGCAAATAATTCTTTTTGCAAGCTGTTCTCAACCAATGACAACGCAGTACGATCCACCAATACATGTGCGGCTTTCTCACTAACCGACCAATCCCAGCGCCGACCAAATTAAGTCACACTCACTTTACTCAGCAGCTGCAAGTCACTTTCGAACTGTCTCAGACACAACTCACACGTACACTTAAAGCAAAATATTGCGAGCACTAAAAAAACAAAAACCTGTCTGCTGACTATGGGTAGGACTTAAACGCTTTGAAAGCTATACATCTTACACATCTGACTGTGGCTTCCGCACTTACACAAGAGAAACTTGAGCAGCAATTCTCACAAAACTCCAATCTGTGAAAAGTTTCAAAGTTTTATTATAACTACAGAGTAACATAAATTGTGTGCAATATTAAGTTATACAAATAAAGAAACACCATAGGCTGACCAAATCTACGAAACAAGTTTAATCTGCTCAATATCAACACCATTAAGCATTCCCAAAAAATTACACATGCCAGCAAATAAACAATTTGTGCAACAGAAACCTATTTCAAATCATTTGTTGATGATATTTGTCAAGCCAAGATCACAAATCAATATATCAAATTAGATGGACAAGGTGTAGGGCAACAGAGTACTATCACAAATTAGGACAAGCATGTGTGGGTACGGGCTAACACATGCGGGCAAAACGAAAGTCAAAACAAAAATGATTTGGAAAAATCATCTATCTCAGGCTCAATTAATCTAACTAGAAAAATAAAATAGGCAGGTGTCAACATGATAACTCTAATTGGGAAATAAAAAAAGGCCAGGGGAAACAATCAGCATTTCATTTAAATTTACCTCTCCTGAGATCAGTATACAATTCAAATTTGTCAGCAAAGCAAGGAATCTTCTGCAAAGTCCATTAGAAGCACCATCAGGGGAAAAATACAGAAACACGGGCTGCACACTGGAAATTAGAAAGGTCCAAGAGGACAAGTTAAAAGTGCAAGATTCAAAGGGGCTCTGCTGCTAAACTTTTGAGTTCATTCCCTATTCTGGAGTAATCAAAGCAATTTGATTGGTCAATTCAATGAGTCCACATTACGCAAAAAGGCAATATCCAATTAAAATTTAAAAACAAGACGAATTTGCAGCAACAATGAAGATCCCCAGGTCTGGGCGAAATCATCTCATTCCATGTGACCCCGGCAACAACTAGCAACTCTATTCATTACTTGATACAATCCAACATCTTCCCATGGCTCATGATATTACAAATAGTTCTCATGAGACCAAACAGTTAAACAATAGCGCTGATTTAATTACCAGTCCTCATGTTCTAATGTTGAAACATCCAAGGTCACTGTGAATTAAACTTACACAGAACACAATAGGACTCTTTACTGTTCATGTGAAACAACCTAATGAAAAAATGTATGTTAGAGAAAAAGAAGATGACTCAACATTTCATGTTACTCCAATATGAAAACTTCAGGCCTAGATATGCTAACACAAACAATTCAATACATTCATATCATCATTAATAAAACACACATAATATGCAAACTTATAAATTCATAATTAATAATATATCACATAAATATGCAAAACCATTTCAATATTAATTACAATCTTTGTTAACGCTTTACATTAGATATGACAGATATGTTCATTTATTTTTCTGCATACATGTGACTTTAAACTAATAAATCAACATAAATCATAATAATTTCTACTCATAATAATTCATTCTAACGATTAAAATATTTCACCATTGTTAAATCATGTTAGCTCTAAGTCAGTTCTGGTAGGCACAACCTCTGCTATAGTAGGCACAATATCCACCACATTTCAAAGCGTGTACAGTTTTAAAATACATGTTAGTGCAGTTGTCTACATTGACCTTTTAAATGCAAATATAAAAGTCCCCTAGTGCTAACTTCTGTGCCACTAAAGCATTACTAAAATGTATGCTCCAACACGACTGAGCTGCATGTTACACTGGTTTTTCATTGAGTACCAAGAATAGAGCAGTTCATATGGTAAAATATAAAAAGTTACAAATGGGTATCAAGGAAACCTATGTATTTCTGAAATGGACACTAGATACAGAGTTTAGGAGCAGTGGGCATTTGTACATCTTTGCATTTGTGGGTAGCCATACTACTATGTGATTCAGAGGGCATTTTTCAGAATGTCTTCTTTCTTACACCCTGCTTGCATTTTGAATACACAAATGTAGAGAATTTCAAATGGTAATAACAAAATGTTCGAAATGGCCCTTTTTGCAGGTTTATACCCAGTTCTTTTGCCTTCCTCCTCCCATTTATCTGACCCTCTTTTTGTTGGCTTTAGGACTCTGGGCACTTTACGACTACTAATTAGTGCTAAAGTGCATGTGCTCTGTCCCCTCAAACTTTGGTGTAACGCAGCGTCTCTTTCTGTCTTCGCGGGTGGCACGCGCTACCGATATTTGGAGCGTCGTTCCCTGCGTTTTTTGACTATGCTTTCTGGGAAGCATATATTTCGCTCCTGGTCGCGCTACACTTACTTGTAGCCTTTTTTCTTCTTTTGTTGTTGGTGGTGGGTTTTTTGTTGGTCGTTTTGCCTGTCTCTATCCATGTTGTGTCCATCTTGTCTTCTTCGTGTTTTTGTCCCAGCATGCTCTGTTTTTCTTTTATACTACTTCCTTTTTTCTATACTGGTCTATGGGCTTTTCCCAATCCAAGATGGTGTTACTTCCCTTTCCTGTGATGTCACTTCCCTTTTCTCAGTATATAAGTCAGTCAGTCTTGTTCCTCCTTGCGTTGCAAACACTTCCTTCTGGTTGTGCTGTTCGCTCCTGTTCTTTGTTCCTGCTTTTTGCCTTGGGAGATTTTTTACCTGTTCTTTGTTCCTGCTTTTTGCCTTGGGAAATTTTTTGCCTGTTCTTTGTTCCTGCTTTTGCCTTGGTATATTTTTGCCTGTTCCTTTTTTCCTGCCTTTTACCCTGGATATTGCCTATTTTTGTTTCCTGTTGTAAAGTCCTGTTTTTTCTTGTTTTCCTTCAGGAGTTCCTGTTAGAGGTTTTTTTCCCCAGTGTTGGTCTTTTTTCCCAATGGGACTCCTTCTGGAGGGTACGGTCTGCTTTGGCGTAGCCTGTCAAGCGGCACCGTGGCTACTAGAAGGGGTCGCTCTTACCTGGGAGTATCCAGGACCTGTAGAAGACTTGGTGTATTCGCCAATCCGAAATCCAGAGGTGAGAAGTTCAGCGCAGTACGTGACAGATTGCAACGCCAAAAGATTCTGCGTTGCGAGAGCGCCATGGAAGATCCACAGGGAGAGGTGTCAGAAAATGCTCAAGCTACGTTACAGACTGTCCAACAACAAGCCCAAGAGTTACAACAGTTACGGGCGGAGAACACTGCGCTACGACAGGTCTTGTCTTCCCGATCAATGGACATACCACCCGTATCTGCTACTATTCCTCGATATTCTGGAGATCCTTTAAAGACGAAGGAATTTTTGGACGCCCTTACGGTTTTCTTTGCCTTTCGTCCACTCCAGTTTTCTTCGGATAAGGCTAAGGTGGGCTATCTGATCAGCGCCTTGTCTGGTCCAGCGCTTGCTTGGGCGACTCCTCTGGTTTCTGCAGATGACCCAGTCCTGGCTAACTATTCCGCCTTCCTGACTGTTTTCAAACAAATGTTTGAGAGACCTGGGGTAGAAGCAGCAGCTGAAGAAGCCTTATGTGACATTCAGCAGGGTAATCAGGATGTACTGCAGTATATAACCCGCTTCAAACAGCTGGCAGCTGAAACCTCCTGGGTAGAACGCACCTTCGTAACCCTTTTCCGCCAAGGCCTGCGTGAAGAAATTAAAGATGAGCTTGTACACTCTTCTCCAGCTTGTTCTTTGAAAGAATTAATGGATCAATCTATGAACATCGAGTATAGACTTAGAGAGCGCAAGATGGAAAGACGTAGAACTAGTGCTCCATACCAGTCTGGTACCTTCCGTGCTAGCAGTCGGCGAACGGAAAATAGTCCATCTGAAGCCTCCTCACCTCCCCATGAAGAGCCCATGCAGATAGATCTGGTTCGTGGGCCATTAACGGAGTCAGAAAGGGAGGAAGGGGTCTTTGCCTATACTGTGGTAAGGCTGGCCACCTGATCCGTAGTTGTCCGGTACGTCCCTCCAGGCCTGCGGGAAACGCCAGCTCCCGTCCCCGTAAGGAGGAAGGAGACGGGAGGAGCTGAAATACCATCAATATGTTCCTCCAAAAAAAGCATGTCCACCCTGTTTATCCTCTCGGTCAAGTTACAAAGTTCACAAGATCAAGAAGAACATCTTCTGGCTCTCCTTGATTGTGGAGCCAGTGGACTCTATCTGGATGAGACTTGAGCTACGAGTAAAGGAATTCCCCGCATTCCTAAAGAAACTCCTGAGCAAGTTCACACGGTGGATGGCTCTCCGTTAACCTCAGGACCTGTGGTGGCCTCAACTCCTACTCTTTGTTTGACATTTGGGGGGCATCAAGAACACGTTGCCTTTGATCTCATAGCCTCACCAAATCACATCATGATTTTGGGAATTCCCTGGTCAGCCCGACACAACCCCTATATCAATTGGGAAACACAAACTATATCCCTAATGTCTTCATTTTGTCAACAGAATTTTTATTCCACTACTTCTTATTGGACTCCAAAAAGGTCCAGTCACTCAACTAAGGATAACTCTATTAATATTATCCAGGGGGTTCCAGATTGTTATCAGGAATATATCAGGATTTTTCAGAAACCTAGTAAACCTATTTTGCCACCTCATCGCAGTTATGACTGTGCTATTCCTTTAATTCCTGATGAAGTCGTCCCCTTCGGTCGAATGTATTCTCTGACAGACCAAGAAAAAAAGGTGCTAAGAGAATATTTAGACGACAACTTACAAAACGGTTTGATTGCTCCTTCCACGTTCCCCGCTGGGGCTCCTCTCTTCTTCGTCCCAAAGAAGACTAAGAATCTGCGTCCTTGTGTGGACTTTCGTGAACTCAACAGAATAACGATTAAGGATCGATTTCCACTGCCTTTAATCAGAGATATATTGGATGGCATTCAAGGAGCCAAGATATTTACTAAATTAGACTTACGGGGTGCCTATCATCTCCTTCGGATCAAGGAAGGAGATGAATGGAAAACAGCTTTCCGTACCCCTTTTGGGCACTATGAGTATCGTGTTATGCCCTTTGGACTGACCAACGCCCCTTCTGTTTTTCAACGATTTATGGATTCAGGGTTCTCTGATGTACTCAATCAATATGTAGTCATTTATTTGGATGATATCTTGATATATTCCCGTGATCCTGAGCACCATGTAGTTCATGTCCTGCAAGTCCTGGAAAGACTCAAGAAAAACCAATTGTTTTGTAAACCTGAGAAGTGTGAGTTCCATAAATCTGAAGTAAGGTATCTCGGGTTTTGTATTAATCAACACGGAATCTCCATGGATCCTGACAAGGTCAGTGCCATATTAGATTGGCCTTCTCCAACATCCATTAAAGAAACGCAATGTTTTCTTGGTTTATCAAACTTTTCTTGTCAGTTTATTCAGAACTTTGCCCACCTACAAAGTTTCATAACACAAACAATTAAGAAAGAGAACCTGAAGAAGGGTTTCATTTGAACCAAGGAGGCCGAACGCACGTTTCAAGAATTAAAGACAGCCTTTACCCAAGCACCCGTGTTGCGTCATCCTGACAATACCAAGAAATTTATTGTCGAGACTGATGCCTCAGACAGAGCTATTGGAGCAGTTCTGCTGCAGAAGCAAGACAATGATGGATTGGAACATCCTATCTTTTATCTGTCTCATATTCTATCAGAGGCTGAACAACATTATTCTGTACTGGGACGAGAACTACTCGCTCTCAAAGTAGCTTGTAAGGAATGGAGGCATTTCCTGATGGGTTCCAGAGAGCCTTTTGAAGCTAGGACTGATCACCGTAATCTCCAGTGTCTTCGGAGCTTTCAGTGTCGCAACAGTCGTCAGGCTCGATGGGCTTTCTTTTTTAGCCAGTACGATTTTGTGATCACGTACATACCTGGTTCCCAGAATTTAGTGGCAGATGCCTTATCCCACAGATATCCTGACATAGCCCAGAACTCCTCTCTACATCTTATTGAGTCTAGCAGGATCATCGGAGCTACTCAATCTTTTCAAGAACGCGTTCAATCCGAGTACCAGTTTCTGTCTGCTTCAGAATGGGATAGAGTGACTCCTTTTTTGCGGAAGAAGGACAACTACTTCTATCATCAACATGCTTTTTTCCTACCTACCAAGAAAGTGCAGACAGAAGCCCTGCAAATGTGCCATGATTCTCCTATAGCCGGTCATCGAGGTATCAGGAAGACCCAGGAGCTGCTTCAGCGATCTTTTTGGTGGCCTTCGCTAAAGACAGACACTGAAACCTATGTGTCAGCATGCCCAGTCTGTGCCCAGACTAAGACACCACGAACTAAGTTGGCAGGTTTATTAAGACCTTTACCGGTTCCTTCTGCTCCTTGGTGTACTCCATCCACGGATTTCATATGTTCTCTACCTACCTCCTCTGGTAACCAAGTAATCATGGTGACCGTAGATTCATTCACCAAGATGGCCCATTTTTCAGCCTTGAAGAAACTACCAACGGCCCCAGAAATGAGTCGCATTTTTCTACGGGATATTTTTCGCCTCCATGGTCTTTCTCAAGAGGTCATTTCGGACAGAGGGCCTCAATATGTATCACGTTTCTGGAGAGCCTTTTGTGCCTTCTTTAACAGTGAGATTTCTTTATCCTCGGGTTTCCATCCACAAACGAATGGACAAACTGAACGAGTGAATCAAGAACTTCAGCAGTATCTGAGATGTTACTGTAATGCCACACAAAGCAATTGGTCGGAATATCTTGCTCTTGCCGAGTTCTCCTATAACAACACAATACATAGTGGGACCAAGACCACACCCTTTTATTGTACTTATGGATTTTATCCGAGGACTTTCACTACTGTTTCTCGAACATCTTCTTCTGTGCCTGCAGTCACTTCTTTTTCACGATAGATCCGTCGAATCCAGGGCCTACTTCACACAACTCTCCTAGCTTCGAAACAAGCTATGAAGCGAAAGGCGGATCGTTATCGGCAAGCCGCACCTTTGTATCAAGTGGGCCACAAGGTGTGGCTTTCTTCCAGATTTCTACCATCCCGGTTTTCCACCAATAAGTTCAAACCACGTTTTTATGGACCCTTTCGAATTTCGCACATCCTGAATCCTGTAGTTGTGCGTCTCCGCTTACCTCATACCTGGAGGGTTCATCCTGTTTTCCATGTGTCCCAGTTAAAACCCTTTGTTCCTGATCCTTACCATCGCCAGTTCCAACGTCCACCTCCTCTTTCTATCAACGGACAGCCTGAGTATAAAGTCCAGGAGATCTGTGATTCCAGAATTTTTCGACGCAAACTACAGTTTTTGGTCCATTGGAAAGGATACCCCCTCAGTGACTGTTCTTGGGAGGATGCTTCCTCCGTCCATGCTCCCCGTTTGGTTCGTCTGTTTTTTGACAATCATCCTGACAAACCTGGTGCCTCGGGGAGGGGTCCTACTGTAACGCCGCGCTCTGACGCTGCATCTCTTTCTGTCTTCGCGGGTGGCACGCGCTACCGATATTCGGAGCGCCGTTCCCCGCGTTTTTTGACTATGCTTTCTGGGAAGCATATATTTCGCTCCCGGTCACGCTACACTTACTTGTAGCCTTTTTTCTTCTTTTGTTGTTGGTGGTGGGTTTTTTGTTGGTCGTTTTGCCTGTCTCTATCCATGTTGTGTCCATCTTGTCTTCTTCGTGTTTTTGTCCCAGCATGCTCTGTTTTTCTTCTATACTACTTCCTTTTTTCTATACTGGTCTATGGGCTTTTCCCAATCCAAGATGGTGTTACTTCCCTTTCCTGTGATGTCACTTCCCTTTTCTCAGTATATAAGTCAGTCAGTCTTGTTCCTCCTTGCGTTGTAAACACTTCCTTCTGGTTGTGCTGTTCGCTCCTGTTCTTTGTTCCTGCTTTTTGCCTTGGGAGATTTTTTGCCTGTTCTTTGTTCCTGCTTTTTGCCTTGGGAGATTTTTTTACCTGTTCTTTGTTCCTGCTTTTGCCTTGGTATATTTTTGCCTGTTCCTTTTTTCCTGCCTTTTACCCTGGATATTGCCTATTTTTGTTTCCTGTTGTCAAGTCCTGTTTTTTCTTGTTTTCCTTCAGGAGTTCCTATTAGAGTTTTTTTTCCCCAGTGTTGTTTTTTTTTCCCTCTGGGACTCCTTCTGGAGGGTACGGTCTCTTTGGCGTAGCCTGTCAAGCGGCACCGTGGCTACTAGAAGGGGTCGCCCTTATCTGGGAGTTTCCAGGACCTGTAGAAGACTTGGGGGGTCATTCTGACCCCGGCGGGCGGCGGTCGCCGCCTGCCTGGCGGGAACCGCCATTTGACCGCTCCGCGATCAAAAGGCCGCTGGCGGCATTCCGACCTTCCCGCTGGGCCAGCGGGCGCTAACAATGTTAGCGCCCGCTGGCCCAGCGGGAAGGGGGCCTGCAACATTGAAGCCGGCTCCGAATGGAGCTGGCGGTGTTGTAGGTGTGCGACGGGTGTAGTTGCACCCGTCGCGCTTTTCACTGTCTGCAAGGCAGGCTGGGGCCCTGTTAGGGGACCCTTGCACCGCCCATGCCAGTGGCATGGGCAGTGCAGGGGCCCCCAGGGGCCCCAGGACACCCGTTCCCGCCAGCCTCTTCCTGGCGGTGAAAACCGCCAGAAACAGGCTGGCGGGAAGGGGGTCAGAATCCCCAAGGCAGCGCTGCTTGCAGCGCTGCCCTGGAGGATTCTCACAGCCGCGGTCAGAATGACGAATGAAGCACCGCCAGCCTGTTGGCGGTGCTTCCGTCATTCGCGACCCTGGCGGTCTATGACCGCCAGGGTCGGAATGAGGGCCTTGGTGTATTCGCCAATCCGAAATCCAGAGGTGAGAAGTCCAGCGCAGTACGTGACATTTGGTGTGATTGGCTTACACCTGTTTAGCTAATTTAATTTACCGGCAAGTCCCTTGTAAAGTGGTATACCATATTTCATATACCCAGGGCCTGTAAATTAAATACTACTAGTAAGCCTGCAGTGCAGATTGCACCACACAAATAAGTAGCCTTTCAAACCTGTCTCCGGCACGACATGTACCTTTATGTTTTACATGCCCTAGTAATGACAAACAGCCTATTTTGTTTTTCAGTTCTATGAGGGCTGCTCCTCTATTGAGTTAGCATAGGCAATTCCCTCATATATTTGAAGTGGTGAATTATAATCTGAAAGCAGTAGCAGTGAGAAATCCTGCTTACTAGTGTAGTTGGATTTTATTTGGAAATGCCACTTTTAGAAAGTTGGCATTCTATGTGCTTATAACTCTAGTGTCTTGCAGCCTTACTCAAATCCATGTCTAGGGCAGAGTGACAGCTACACTTTGTGCATACTTTCCAGACATCGACAACACAGGAGTGGCTGGGGGTCACAAGAGAGGCATCTATATCCATCTGCATACTAATAGTCATCCTGGGCTGGGAGAGGCAGAGGTCGTTCACACCTTACATGTCAGTAGGTTGTATCCTGCCCTCAAACAAATGGCTAATTTACCCTTTACTGATGTCTGGAGCCAGGGTTGGGTTGAAACAGGCTGTGTTACATTAGAAAGAGGACCTTTGAAGACACCCCTGGAACAAATACATTTTGTGTATAAGTACAGGGGCTCTGACCCCATGTTACTAGAGCACGTTTGGAACTGTGACTGAACCTCTGTCAGAAGGACTGCTGTGCTGCACCATTGACTAATCTGGACTGCTCTTCTGTTGTTGTCCTGCTACCTACTACTTGCTGGATGGCAAAAAGGACTCAATAGATTGCTTTTCTGCTTATGGCCCAGCTGCTGCCTGACTGTTCTACAAGGACACTGTGACACTACCTGGAGAGATCGTCATCCCGACCACTGGACTGGTTGTGTTGGCCTACCTGACTACTTCTGCCTGCCCCATGCTCCCCCCCCAGTGCTCTTCCAGGAGCCCAGTGTGTGGTGGGTACTGGTTATGCAAACGCTTTACACATGACCTCTGGGGATAAGTCTGACTGCTCATTCGATGATGACCCCAGCGGATTCATCTTGAACAAGGGGTTGAATACTCATCTTATCTTTTCATCCATCGGGGACTGCAATTTAAGGATACTGGACTAATATATTTTATTATTTGTTTAGTTTCAAACATTAAATCCAGTAATCCACTGAGTAATGGGTGTTTGGTGCATTCATTTCAATATATTATACTGTACATAATTTTGTTTGCATAATTGTTCACTTTATATCACTTTTTCACTGCAATGTCACTTGGAGCACCTATTTGTCTGTTTTAGAAATATACAATTATTTGCAACCTAATGGGTGATACTTTTTTTCCCTGAAAGTCCATTATTGACTTTTGTGATTGGTCAATGCATTACTCATGTCTTGCTTTGTATAACTTTTTCCCAGTTGAACACTTTTGTTGAATGTTTTGAATACCCTTGTTCTAGGAATCATAGGGTGCCCCATTTTGGGTTTGATGTCTTTTTGTGAGGAAAGGCACAGCCCTATCCAAGAGTGTCAGCTCCTCCCATCCATCTATCCATCTATCCCAGGAAGACCCATCAGCCTGATGATGGGCCATAGGGATGCAAATGTCACAACCAATCTCCTTTGTGTGTGACTATCTGTAGGGAATGCGCGAAGCCCAGATGTCAACAACTCCAGATGAGTATTGAGAGACATGCATAGGCAAAGAATGGTTAAAGTAAGAAAATGGCAACTTTCTAAAAAGGGCATTTTCAGACTTACAATTTAAAATCTGACTTCACAACAAGTTGTGATTTTAAATTGTGAGCCCAAGGACACCAAAGTCCATATTCCTATCTTATCCCACTTGGAATTTACACTTAAAAGAAGTTTTAAGGTTATCCCAATGCTACTGTATGGGAGAGATAGGCCGTGCAATAGTGAAAAACGAATTCAAGAGTTTTTCACTATCTGGACATGTGAAACTTAAAAGTACATGTCCAATGTTTTAAATACATTGCACCCTACCCCAGGGGCTAACTAGGGCCTATCTTAGCAGTGACTTACACATAATGAAAAGGAAGGTTTTGGTCTTGCACCTGAGTACATTTGCCAGGTTGAAATGGCAGTTGAAAACTGCTCACATATGCTCTTCAGTAGCAGGCCTGTTTGAAAGGATACTATAGTTTGTGGCACAATCAGTGGTGCAGGCCTATCAGTAGCATTTAATTAATCTGCCCTGAGCACATATAGTACACTTTACTGGGGATTTACAAGTAAATTAAGTATGCCAATTGTGGATTAGCTAATGTTACCATGTTTTAGATACAAAGCACCTGCACTCTAGCACTGGTCAGCAGTGGTAAAGTGCCAGAATCCTAAAAGTCAGCAAAAATGAGTCTGAGAAACAGGTGGTCATGGGGCAAAAAGTTTGAGGAAACCTCACCAAGGATGTAAGGTCTAACACTGGATATTTATAGAAACCTCTTAATTGTATGGAAGAATGTATGCCTGAAACATTTTCACACCTAACACAGTTGGGCACTTGTGCCTTACGCTTCTCCAGAGTCTTGAAAGTTGTAATAGGCACTATGAAAGTATTTAAACTGGATCAGTCTAAGAGAGGAGGGTATTGCCTGGGATCTCAAAGCCATTTTCGATTTAGCCCATTGTGCATCCTATAACCATTTTTCCCTGCAAGCTCAAGCAATGGGTTGGGGGGAATTAATCACGAAAGACATGTACAATCTTGCTATTCCTTTACTGCCTAATCTTAGTTCACTGTTTTTGTTTCAAGGAGATTGTACTCAGGTACTGCCTCCAATTTGTTTCTATAGTGTTACAGAGCATGCTCCAAATACAAGTACCTATAAAATTGGGTCTTGTGACATGCCAAATTCTCAAATGATTTGATGGGGCTTGAGTCCATACTTCACTGACTCTTGATATCCGTATCAAATTCCAGGTATAAAACCGGAACCCCATTATTCTCTTCATGTGGCCTAGCCAGGAGTCCTGCCATAATGGACTTACCTCAGTGAGTGAACAGTACTATTTGAAATCCTTCAAGGTGTCCTGTCAGCATATTACAGAAATCTAGCGATTGGTGGTAGTGCCTTATGCACTGTTGTTCCATACAGCAGCATGAGCAACCCTTATTTATCCAGTGGGTTCAGCTCTAATCTAATCAACGGGTCCCTTCTATCACTAAGCAACCAGTCATTGATCTAAACCATCTCTGAAGCCCATTAACATACCCCAGTGTCCGGCCAGTCCTTACTCTGCCTCACATGGTGACTGACAACATCTTGGGAAGGAGACTTGTGGAGTTTAACAACTCTACACAGAAGGCGGGAGGTACAATAAATGGGTATTTCCATAGAGTATTTAAAAAAGAGGGTAGAGAGACCATGCTAAATAATGCTCCTCTTCATATTACCGAGATCGAAGGACTCAGGATTTAAACTCTTGTTTTAAGTGATTGATGGGAGTGATTTTCAGATCCCAGCTTCTCTGCTGGTTATGAGTTATTTTGATCCCTAAGTATTTAAATTGGTCGCCAGCTATAAGTAGTTTAGTGGTGGGTGAGTTGTTCCGGTAGACGTCCACCGATGTGTATGCATCTGGACTTTCCACAGTTTACTCTCCCTCTACATGCACAATCACTTGACAGTTTCTTTGGTTTCAGAATAACTAATATTGTGGCCCATGTGGATCATGTGGCAAGAATCGAGTTTTGTAGGATTCCTCAAACATTGCCCCCGATTGAGGAGCGGTTAGTGTGGAGCTTCGCTCGAAGAAATTGAGTGGGACTCTGTGAGGGCAGAGAGTCTTTGAGTTGTGACTGCGTGCTGGATTTCCTCATCGGAGATTGGGAGGCTCAGATGCTACTGGTCTGCCAGTGATAATGTGCACAGTGTGAGATTATTTAAAGTAGGATTATGCTTTTGAGGGGAACATGTTTTACACACATTCTATACAGTGTGCAGCAAATGTGTTTATCATTTCTTTGTGTGACATGATTAGTTGCTGGTCATGCTTTAGCATAAGAGGGGCAATCCTATCTGCCTGTTCTCTATTGGCAAGCCAGTAAGTAGAGCATCTATCCTACCAACTTGTCGCTCATTTCATAGGTTCTGTTTTGGGACCTCAACCATGCTGTGCACTATGAATCTAATAGGTTTTGTTTTAATGTGGCCCTAGCTAACACAAGTAACAACTAACACAAGTAACATAAATGTGTCTGTGATGTTGTTTTCAGCTCTAAAATGCGGTTTAAGTCCTCAAGATTCACCATCTCCCTCTCTTCATCTCTCGCCTATATTGTTGCCACTGCATGGCCCCTCATAACAGTCTTAAAAGCATCTGACAGGCAATCAGAGAGAGGACAGAGTTGACATTTAGGCCCATATTTATACTTTTTTTGCTCCGCATTTGCGTCTTTTTTTTACGCAAAAGTGGCGCAAACTTACAAAATACAATTGTATTTTGTAAGTTTGCGCCACTTTTGCATCAAAAAGCAGCACCAATGCGGCACTAAAAAAGTATAAATATGGGTCTTAGTTCGAAAAGATCTGTTATTCTAACCCTAAGTCATTCACTTAAATCGTGGACGTTTAGCCACCATGCATTTAATTTCCGTACTCCCTTTGCTCCCCCATCTGCGTGGTGTATTATGAATACAATGAGTGAATGAGCTGATAGACTCCTTGGTAGGAGGTAAGTGCTTTCCACCACGGTCACCTCTGCTGCAAGACAAAAAGTTAGTAAATATGTGAGTGGGAACTATGAAGTGATAAATAGTACATAATTAGCTTCTCTTCATGTGCTCTCTGCGCCTAGTGTCAATGAATCCTTTTGTTAGTCCATTTGAAAAGGGAAGTGGACATGGACGAAGCTGCAAGCCTGTTTGTGTTGTACCTCACATTGCATTACAGTCAAATGTCACCTCAATAACTGGCATACCTATTGGGGATTCTGACAACAGTTGGTGAAAAAATGCAGTGTGGTGTCCAGAGTAGAAGGGACATGAGCACTTATGAGTATCCAGGGCTGTCTATCTAGCCGGTTAGTCACTACGATGTATCTACTCAATTCGTCAGTTCTAACTAATGTTTCCACTAGCAGCAATAATTTCCATTGGAGGATTGCAACCCCTGGATCTCCAGCAAAAGCCCGAGGAATATGCCCTGTCATAGCCATGCCTGTCAAGGAATGCAGAATTTGAGTCAAGTCAGTTTGTTTCTTGTAAAAATACCACAGTGGAAATGTGTTGCTTAACATAAAACCACCACTCTCTTGATTTTGGTATTAACCCCATTGGCATTCCATGACATCACTTACTATATCCCTTGTACAGTACTTTGTGTCCGAATGGTCATTGGCGGTAGCCTGAGTGTGGTGCAGCTGGTATTACCCTTTCCTGTAAACCCTATGCAAACTATACAATCAACAATTTGACCCTCTCCCCCCCAAGATACACCCTTCCTACACTTTGAAACCCAGAAGTATCCATTGCTCCTAAAAGTTCCTGTCTTGCTAGAAAGACTTCCCTCTGTAACCATTTTTAAAACACTTACGTTTGCTAACCTCAAATCTCCATCACATCATAATGTAGGGTTTTAGCTTTAATATCACATCCCTGGGTCGCAAGAGAATTGTATGAACGTTATCTTTTCCAACTAGTGCCCATAAGTTTACCTAGTCTCACATTCCCAGTTTCTATGACCTCTCCTATATGTAAACAATTACGTCTGTTCGGATATTGACTAAGCAGTGGCATGTCGGTTGTAACTTTCCTTTGGACATGTCCCAGCCTGGGTGCTTCTCGAGCCCCCGGCCCCTTTTCGAGTTCCTTTGAATAGTGTGTTGTGTTCTTCAACCCATGACCACGCCTGCTCCGAAATGTCAAAGAAATGTGTTTTGTTGTGAAATAGAACTTCTAGTTTGACCAAAACATCAATATATACCAGAGGCTCATCACCCACAATTTCTATTTTACTTGGTCTAAGGTTCTCCTCTCTTGCAGAACAAACTTGCTTCATCTAACATAACCCCATTTGTTCTGGCTATTTTTAGGATTAAGTCAGGATCCCTACAATTAAGGAATCAAGTGATTAGTGGGTGAGGTGAGGTGAGGTCCCCGGCGGAGTTCTCAGGCCATGGGCACCGTGGGCTCTTTCGATCATGAAACAGGGAAAGAGTTGGTCCTTAGGAATTATAGTTTTCAATCAATGCATGAAGAAACACTGTGGGGTTCTCACCTTCTTCTCCCTCTGGGAAGCTGACCAGGAGGGGTGTTTCCTTAATTACCAAGGAACTTTGAGATTTGTGATCCACTGTGTAAGCATGTAATTCAACAAAACAACATTGTTTCTCCGAATCCAACCTTCCCCCTCTTAATCTTGCCTGGGTTTTGGTCATAGTGGACTGTGTTGGGCTGCTGTTTCATACAGTAGATGGGATTTCCATATTTTTCAGGGTACAGCTGTGAGGAATCTTCTTATTGTTACTAGAAGCTAGACCATGCGATTTCAGTATCATTACAGAGATCTCATGCACCTCTCAAAGAAGGTTTGCTCCCTTGACAGATAACTGCACTATTTAAAACCGGGGCTTCACGGAAGCCCCAGAGAGAGCTGAACCTCAGAAAAGGCCTCACCATAGGTAGACAAACAAGGGCTGGCTCGGTTAAATTTGCCAACACAGCCATGGGGCTAGTGATGTCACTACAAATTCTTATTGTGGACTCTCAGAGGAGAGTTTTTGGAGCAGCACACTTCAACATGCCTCTGTCACTCATCAGCTAGAATAAGTGAACTTTCAGATTCTCCCACTGCCGGTGTCTCCCTGCATATCTCAATCCCTTAACTCTACTTGTGGTTCCAAATTGCTGCACCAGACCAAGTAAGATTTTTCACAGTGTGTAGCCAGGATGGCTCAGAATTGTTTCTTTTGCTATTTCTCTATATTCAACTACCTGTGAGGTGGAACATAAGCCTGATTCCGGACTGATTGAGCTGTCCCTCATGTCACAAAAGTCTTCAAGATATCACAAGTTGTATTTTATGAAAGTAAATGAGACAAAAACTAACATGGAAAAGCTGCACTGACATGCATTTTAGATGTGCAATTGCTTGTATTTCAAAGTTCAACTTAGGTGCCTTTTGAATTAAATCATATGTTAGAAGGATACAACTGAGTTTAAAATGTAATTTAGACTCTAGACTAACAGTGTTAATAGAAACAATATTGAATTTATTGTGATTAATGAAAGATCTATGAGTCTGAAAATGTGTGCACAGTGAGAGAAATACACTTCTTTGTAATACTTAATGGATTGCAATAACAAAGCTTGTTCGTTTGAAATGGAATGTATTACTCCTATTCATGAAATATTATTTGTGATGAATTTATAAGTTTGCATATCATATGCGTTTTACTAAAAGTATTAATTAAATTAATTTTATATTTTCTTTTGTGTTAGCATAAGTTAGGCCTACAGAGCTTGCATTTTGCAGTCATGTAAAAGTGTTGAATTATTCTTCATAACGTGAAGTCTTCTTTCAGATTTCGTTCCCATGAGAAGCAAAGACCTTTTGTAATAAGTTCATTGTTTAAACTTAGAAGAGATGTATCCATTTGCCCTTGGAAACCTTACATTAAAGGATCATGGACTGAGATCGTATACATTTGTTTCAAATTTGCGTGGAGTCACACGGAAAGGAGATGCTCTCAGGACATGCTTGGGAAGAGGTATGTTTATTGCAACTTGTAGTCTTCTGACTGTTCTTTATTGGTTAATGGTTGGGTAATGTAACATGAACTGACACCTTTGGTGAATTAGAACAATTTCTTTAATTTGAAATACCAATGAATATTTGAACTTTGGTCAGTCTGCAGTATTTTCCTGAGCAGACCTTCGCAGCTTGCAAAGGTTGTCCTGATGCTTGCTGATTTTGATGCTTTGCTGATGAAGATTTCATGAATGTTGTATCCCTTTGAGAGGTATCTCACTCTCTGCCATCTTACTTTACTCCTGAAATTTCCTTTTTAGATTTAGTAATTGTTTTATTTTGCCCCTTTAGAAGACCAGTGCCTGAGCTTGTGATATGCTGATGCTTTCTATTATTACCTTTCTTTTGCCTAATTTAGTTAGTGACCTCCTGTCCAAGATTACCTTTTACCAAATTATTTTTGTACTTTTTGTATTTTGTCCACATGTGTTCCTCCCCACACATGTATTTCCCTGATTTGGTTAGCTGTAGGGTTGACCTGTGCCCAGCCAAATATTATTGACTCTGCTAAATTTGAATTGACTAATGATTGTAAATTCTGAGCATCATGTAATATTTGTGTCACAGATATTCTTATTGCTGTTATGTATTATTCTTCTTGAATGTTTAGTTTTATAAATATTAGTTTGCCTGAATTTATTTAGACCCCTTTGTGATTATGTATCTTTATAACTTGCTTTTGCGCATTGTCTACATGACTTTGAGCTTGTGTTTGTAATAAATCTTTTAACTTTATTGCTGATTGGAGTTTTCCTTCCGTGGCCACATTGGTCCTTATTGATGAGGTGCTGTTGAAATATAGTTGATGGCTCACCACACATCTTTCTACGTCCGAGGATCCGTTGACCTCAGTGAAGCATTTGATTCCTCCAAAGGATGAAAAATGTGTCCACAGATGTGGTAGCACACTGATGGTTTTGTCCCTTAAGAGGGGTAACCATATTTTGTTTAGTGTTAGGGAGTTGGGATTCATCTCATGTAATTCTTCAGTCTAAAAATTGCCCACCCCATAATTCATCCCATGGTCTGTTCCAGAGATTGATGAAGTTTCAGCATTGTGCCTACAAGTGACATATTGCATGAGTATAAATAAGGTTTTGCACTTGTGATGCTTTTAGCTTGAAGATTGCTGTGAAGTGTGATGCTGTGAAGAGTTTTGTGGGATCATACTCAAAATGATTGTGGCACTTTGTGCTCAAGAATGTCTGCTGTTGTTGGAGGTCTGGTTGTGGCCTAAGATCCCGGGATAACGCACAAGTGTAGAAGACACTTGGTTAATTTATTGTCTGCAGTGAGGTACTTGTCATGAGACATCGTTGTTGGTGCCAATAGTTTTTCCTTGAGTGAGTGTGAGTTGTTGGTTGGTATTTAGTGAATCCTTAGTGCACATGGAGGATCTATATCAACCAGAGTGAGAATTGCTGGTTAAGTTTAACTTTTTTGTAACTGTGAAAGTCATAGTCAGAATTGTAGCCCATACAGCTTTCAAGGTGTTTGAATTCTGACCCTTAGTGTGCAGACAGGTTGTAGGTTTTTGATTGCAATATTTTGAATTAAGTGTGAGTGAACGGTTGTGTGAGAGACAATTGCAAAGCGATTGCAGCTTCTGAGAGAAGTAAGTGCGACGTCATTCTGTGCTGCGCTTGTATAGGTCAATTAGTATGAAGCAGCGCTGGTATAGTTGGACAGTATTGCTTTGCTATTGGTTGAGAGCAGCTTTCAAAAAGGATTATGGGATTGAAATTACTTACTGATTCAATTCAAACTCATTGTGGTTAATTGAAGTGTGTAAAAATTAAAATTTTCAAGGCACTAAGAAGTGCGGTAAGAGGAGATGTGTTTATTCCCGTTAGAGAGGGTGAAGAAGCCCCACCAGAGGGAACCCCAGCCTATGATGTGGCATGAATAAAAGGATTTTTGCATGTTTGTAGCTAGAACAATGGTGTAAAATGACTTTGAAAAGGGTGCATTACCTTTTCCCTGACATGGAACATTTAATTTGAGAGTGTTAGACAATTCGAGGAGAGTACTCTATGAGTGAAGCCAACTCCAAGACCAGCACAATTTTAGGCTTTGAGGCCCTCATTATGATCTTGGCGGTTCAGACGGCCATGCCAGCAGCGGCGGAAAAGACCGCCACCGGCAGGGCGGTCTCAACTGCCATATTATTAACACAGGGAGGGCCGCCTGTGGTGGCACTCCGCCACCGCCAGTCTACTGCCAACAGGCAGATTGACGCTGGCAGATTACATTATCCGACAGGGCAGCGCAGCAAGCAGTGCTGTTCCCCCAGCCTTTCCCTGGCGGGTTCCCCGCCAGTGAAAGGCTGGCGGAAAGGGTGCTCTGGGCCCTTGTGGGGGCCTCTGCACTGCCCGTGCACTTGGCATGGGTAGTGCAGGGGCATCCGTGCACAGCCCCGTCGCACAAATCATGGCTCGATTTACGGGCAGTGATCTGTGCAACGGGTGCTGCTGCACCTGCCGCACAGCGGCATTGATGCCATCGGCAATGTCCCGGCCCAGCAGAATGTTCTTTATGCGGCCGGCAGGGCCTCAGGGAGGCTGGCGGTCTATGAAAAGACCGCCAGCATGAACAAGGCAGTGTTTACCGCCGTGTTCATAATGACCCACTTAGTATTTGGGAACATACTGCAATACAAAAATCAATGACAATATTTGAGAATATAATGCAGAAAGCAATTAAGACATTAGCAGAAGCTACATGGGATACCAAAAACAAATGTGGATAGCAGACATATGAGATGGAATGAGAATGTTTCCAGCTATTATGGAAGAAGGTGATGGAAATATAAAACCTAAGACTCAAACGAAACAGACAGTAAAGGGAGGACAGACAACAGAGGATGAGGGTAAAAAGACAGATACTTAAGAGAGTGATTCGGAAGATGAGTTCATAAATCAGCTTTTGATGGACGGTCCCCCACCTTATCATTCAGTTGAGGCAGAAAAGAGGAGTAAAGCAGTACAGAATGTAGTGCCGAAAGTGCCAACTGGTCCAGTTGGACAGATCCCAATTTAGATTGTTCCAGGTACACAGGCAAATTCAGTGACACATGCGCCTGTGGTTTATCCACCAGTTCTGACTGTTAGTTTACCATAGTCTATTTCAAGTCCAGTTGTAAATCAAACATTACCAAGCCCAGTTATGAATCAGGCCATGCAAAGTCCTAATGTGACTCAAACGGTACAGACGCTTAATGTGACTATGCCTGGGCAGAATTTTAATCAGAATCAGCCTATGTCTATGTATACACAAGTGTAGACAATGTCAAATGTTACCCCAAACCAGACAGGACAGACTATCAGTACTGTTTTAACAGTTCAAATTGCTGGAATGTCAATTCCACAGAGTCAGAAAAATGTGATGGGTCCTGATACATTAAAAGTTCCAGTGACTATAGGTCTTGTTGTTCTTTCATATGCTTCAGGTAATACTGAAAGTAATGCCCGTTCCATGAATGTTTCAGCGGTTCCTGAGACACCAGCTGCATCTGCTGGAATATCACCAATTGGTATGCAGAGATCAGTTCATTCAAACAATTCAGAGATGGAGAGATCATCTTATTTTGGTCTATCTTTGACTGTTAAACGAATTGCAGAACCTAACCAGATGTTAAATAAGGCAGGACCAGTTCTTGATGTGAGGTTTCTACATGGGAACCCACTTCTTTATATGCCCAAACCAGATCAGATTATGAACGTACATTGCAGTACCCCGCAAGATATACCCCAGAGAAATAACATTAGTTTGCAAGGCCTTTCAGCACAACAGTTGACGGATTAGTTAAACAATCTGAGCCCCCATGGTGCAATAGGTGCAACAAATGGCATTGTTAGATCAGAAGAGACACCAGAGAGAGACAGGATGGTGAATGTGCCCAGGTTGAAATTAGAATTAAACAATTTAATTTTGGGAACACTAGATGCAAAGCAATTGGAAACATACACAGAAGATGAATTGCGATTCATGTGTAAAGATGTTACCCAATGAGCAGGACAGGCCTATGAAAAGTTAGCAGAATTAGCTGAGAAATATGAAGTGGATTTAGAAAAATCTAAACCCTTAAAGAGGAGCTATAGATGAGAGTTTAGCACCAAAGACATTAATAATAAGAGATCACCCAGAATGAAAATGGACATTAAGAAACAATTACATACCTTCAAACATGGGGAGCATTAGGTAAATGGGAAGGTAGATGGCAAAGAAAAGAGATCAGAAGAAAACAAAGCACATTTTGTCTCTGGCAGGAGTAAATCAAGTTGATGACAATGTAAAAATGATGCATATGAGAGAAATACCTGGTGGAGGTTATGTGCACGTACCTTGGAGTAGGAGTGATATACTGTCTTTCAATAATGATTTCCTGAGAATAAGAGGGAAGCCAGTGGAGTGGTACAAGCAGACAGAGAAATTTGTGAAACTTTTAAAATGCCTGTGGGAAGATCTGAATACTTCGTTAGACATTGTGGTTCCAGCTGACTTGTGGACTGAATGCAAAAGGAGTGTTGCTTTACTTGCTCATAAACTTCCGAGAGATCCAGTAACAGGTGCGCCGTCTGAAGAGGTAATGAAAAAGTATTATAAGGTAATTGAACTCCTGAAGAACAAAGGCCCAGATTTATACTTTTTGATGTCAAACAGTATAGTGCCGGCTTGCGCCATTTCAGGATGCCACCCGGGCGGCAAATTAATGGAATGGCGCAATCCGGCACAAAGGGTGGGCTAACGTCATGGAAAATGCCATTAGCTGGGTGGGAGTGGGGGGTATGGTAGAAGGGGGTCTTGCGCCAAAAAATGACGTTAGGTTGGTTACCTGCTCAGAAGAAATGTTGGCGCTCCCATTCACAAAGAGGAAGGGTCCCTTGGGGACCCCTTCCCATTTGCGAATAGGTTACTACCTACTTCAAGTCAGTTTTAACTGCGATTGTTTTGCAACTGCATTAACAGTCACAAAAACAATCTTACATACCACTGCGTCTGTGATGCTATTAATTGTGTTTGACCAATGACTTTGTGTTTCACCACTGCGCATATTAGTTGCTCAATGTTCACCAGAAGCACATTATATGTTTTGTTCAGTTTAGCTGCCTATTGGCTTTGACATGGCGTTAGCCATTACATTTTGTATTCAGTTTAGCTGCCTATTGGCTTTGACATGACATTAGACATTACATTTGATATTCAGTTTAGCTGCCTATTGGCTTTGACATGACATTAGACATTACATTTGATATTTAGGTTAGCTGCCTATTGGCTTTAACGTGGAGTTAGACATTGCAGATGAGCTGTGTTTTTCCAAGCTGTGTTTTTCCACAAGATGGACCAAGCTGTTTTCTTCACACCAGACCTTAGCTGATAAGAGCTCGTAGATTTTGTGTTTACCTCGCAATCCAGTCAGAGCGGGGGCGCGGGAGAATTGGCCACTCTCCAAGGTTCTTGGGCTCTCACACTGAGTTTGCTTTTAAGGATGAGTTAGAGAGTTAGATTTAAATCTGCTTGACTTCAGACAGGAACTAGACGTCAGTTGCCTGTTTCCCGTTTAGGTACAGAATCTCTTTCTCGGAGTTGACCAGAGTCATCAACTTGCAGACCCCAGACAGATGAAGCTGAGCTATAGGCCCTACGGTGATGAATTTTGACTTTTATGCTTTGCTTTGAAGTTATGCTATAATAAATGTCTTCACCTATATTTGGTGTGTACATTGCAACTGAGAAGTACTTTGATATATTTTCCTTTCATTGCTGCGACTACTTTTGAACGTGTGCTTCCAATCTACTAATTTCGTTTCTCAGGAACTTGTGAGTGGGGAATTAACAACAATAAATGTCTTCTTTAAACTCAGAAGTGCATTCTAGAGTGGTTCTGTAAGCTCGGTTATGAGGTAAGAGGGAAAGCAGAACATTGTGGCATAGTCAGCAGTTTTCAGAGTCGGGAAATTAGAGATTTCTAAGTGCAGTATTTAAAAGTGTAATTGTTTTTTTGTTGTTTAGAGAATTACAGAAGCACGGCAGACCATGTTTGAAAATGCATGTGAAGTTAAACTGCCTGATGGTGCTGTGAGAAACATGTTTTCTTGCTGTGATAAAGCATATTTAGAAAATGTGCCTTTTGAAAGCAATGATGTTCCTTTTGTTCTTGACAGAAGGGTTTGGATACTTTTATCTGCTTACAGAAAAATGCAGGAGAGATGTAGGCAGTTAGAACATGAAAATAAGAATTTACGTGAGCAAATTAGCCAGAACACATTAATGCAAGATAATGCTGCAATCTATAAAACAGCTGTTTTAGAAGAATCTGGCTTTTCCCATTCCAGTAATGAGGGGTTTAAGACAGCTGTGGGCCAGTCTGAGCCTCTGTGTGTGCCGGGCATGGAACAAAATACCCCTCAGTTTTTGGCAGTTGAATTGCATTCCTTAACTGATAACACTGAAAACAGAGCTCAGAATGTTATTTACAGACCGCTTGTGCAAAGAAAAATTAATTACATGGCAGAGGTACCGTCGCAAAATGTGCAGTTACTGCCACAAGTAAAACAAAAGATTCTTACTATTTGCACTAAGCAAGAGACACCGAGTTTCATGAGCTGGTTTGATTTTTGGAAAAAGTATAGCCCTCATCTGAGTGAAATCCTAACACTTTGGTATAAAGTATCTAGGAAAAAATATAAGCAGCTGCACGCTTTTAATTTGGCAAATGAAATAATTCAGGCTTTAGGTTTCTGCACAGTGCAAGAGGGAAACACTGATTTACATGAAAATCAGGAACAGGGGAGGACAAGAGTGCCTCTGGAACTTTGGAGTAAGCTTTTGAATAGTGTAATTCTGAGAAATGAAATATCAAGCATGCAGTGGGTGATGAATTCACCTAAATCTCACAGTTTAGGACAGGTACAGGAGGCTAGTATCATATACTGTCGTGAATCCTAGTTCGTTTTAATGGGATAACAGGAGTTAGCTTAGCCTCTGGCTTGTAGACTCGTGCCCCCGTCACCTAGTGACTTTTAACCTACTTAGCTTGCTCTGTCTTAGCCCATTTAATTAATTATTTCTTCTAAGATGGCTGCCTTGTTTATAGTTAGGCCACTTGTTATGAGTTACATTATCAGTGTCACCGCGCCAAGGCGTCAAGATCAAGCACCAAAGACAAACAAACAGTACGTGATCACACTTAGGGATTTTCCCTCTCTATACTTTCGAGGGATTGTTGATATTAATTGCCGTCCCAAGTATGCCTGTTATCTATTGTTTAGGAATACACCTACGTAAGGGGACCTTGTAGATCTGTATAAATACATCACACTTTAGACAGATAATCAGAGGGATTCCGACCAGAGGGCATCGCCACCATCGCTGATACCAATGCTGCAGTCGTCTTGACGCTGACCCAGTCTTTTTGTCCCTACGGAGTCTGAGATAGAGACCTCATTCCAAGGTAACGAGGGTTGGGGGTTCCTCTCATGGACACGGCTTTGGCAGATTAGGTTTAGCAAACCCAGCTCTCCTTTAGGTAGGAGGTTAGGCCTATTCACATTAGGGTAATAGGGCATATTCCATCTTATATATCTCTTTCATGTATTACAAAATGGTGGGGGTCTTCATAACAATGACTCTCTTCTTCACAATACTGTTACTTGCTATATTCATTATCCTAATCATTGCAGTCCATGCAACTTATCGCAAATTCCAGTTATGTTAAATAAAAAGCTATTATAACTTTACTGCATCTGTGTCATTGCCTGTGTTTGTATGAGACATAATATATCTGTGAGAAAAGGATAATTTCAGTTTAACCATGACATTCCCTGAGATATCTTATTTCTGAGTCCATGCGTAAACGGCTGCCATAAATCACCTTTTACTATAGTGTTTCTGGTGAGGTGCTGCTAGTGAGCCGGTAAAGGTTGGGATAAGAGTTGTGACTTGTAGGAAAGACGCAGTCGCCTACAAACAAAAGTACTGTCATCCTTAAACCAGCAGTCTTGCTTAGAGCAAGAGTCCAAACTACGACATGGAGCCACCAACGATGGTGTTTAGGCACTAATTTACGGATGCCCTGACTATCACTGTCTCACAGACAACAGGTACCCTAAGTACCATTATACGGAGACGTCCGTGGTCTTTGGGAGAATCCTCCTCAGCTGAACAAGTAACACCCAATTAAGCTGTAGGTTGTTCGAGCTCGAACTCATAAAAAGGAAAATACTTCCCCTATATGGTGTTCCATTTCTCTAAACAACTATGGCTAATACCATAGACATTCCTGCAAATGCTAGACATGCACTAACACAACATTTATTAGCGCATGGCCTTACAGACGAGGGCGGGGATGTTACTCTGATAATAGAAGCAACTGAAGCATACCAAACAGAAACGTTTTACTGTTGGGTCACCTTTCCTGAGGCTGACCAAAGAACGCACACATTTCACACATATGAAGTTGCGAACGTACCTGTACGGTACGAAGCATACCAGTATCATGAAATATCGCTCACATATCAGGAGCATCAGAACTGGTTTGAAGGCGCTCCTCAATAATACTGAGTAATATTAAAGGGGAGGCGGTAGCACTGGCAATTCGCCAGTGTCTCCGGGAAACTCCAAATCAGGAACAGGAGAGACAGCTACCGAAAATAATTTCCGATACCTATACTTGTATAGGACGGGATAGTTTGGGAGCCAAACCTAAAAAAATGGAGTTACAAGGTACCGCCCATAAGGAGGGTACGAAGCAGGCACAAGAGGGCTCTAAAAAGTGCTGGGACAAACCAAAAGATTTCAAAGAAATAAGAAATAAGAGAGCTGATTCTCCACACCCGGAGAACTCCGAAAGGAGGTATAATCTCAGAAATAGGGAGCACATTAGAACTCCAGACAGATATACTGATTCACGTCCCTCTTGTTCCTTTCAGGACGCACCGGATAGACGTAGCGAGAGAGGGGGCCGTCAAGATCGACGTCCGGAATACGTGAAAGAAAAGAAAGACTCACCACAGTCTACCATTCAAAAAGAAGAAAAGACTCCTCAGCAAAAGCCACAGTTTAAAAAGAAAAAGGTGGCAGCACTGACAGTTAAAAATGCCAGTAGTATTGAGAACACTGTTGAGGAACAAGAGGTGGGCAGTGACTCTGTTGGACAGCACGGCAGAGGTCACGATATGTCGCCGGAGTCTGAAAGATCATCTGGATGCGACAGCAACTAGCGATTACATCGTGGTTGAAACAGCGGATGGCCGGGTTCTTCCCCCTGATAGGGTTTATGATTTAACAATTCAGATAGAGGGAGACGTGAGACGCACTATTAGTGTAATATTTTGGGATGAACTTACCAGTGATATCCTATTGGCCGAGAGAGACTGGCCACCTGAACACGTCCGCATGCTCCCGCATGGGGAAGATGTAATTTTGCCTTCTTTCTCTGATCTTGTTCCGGAAACAGCAAAAGGAGCCTATGCTGCTGAATGGGCTTCAGCGCAGGCACCTGCACTATACCATAATCATGTAGGTTGGGACAAGGAGTCTCCTTGTCATATTATTCCCGTTAGGTCTACACCCCAACTGCAGCCACAATACCCTGTTAAACATGAAGCGAAAGCTCCGGGGAAGGAGATACTATCACAACTTGAGTACCAGGGAGTAATTGAGCCCTGTACGTCTGTGATGAATAATCCATTATTCCCCGTTGCAAAGCCAGATCATTCATATAGAATAGTAGTTGATTATAGACACTTAAATAGTCATACACGCACATATGCTATACAAAACTCACACAGCACGGCACTGATAAACAATATAGTGCGTAAAAAATATAAAACTACATTGGATATATCTAATGGATTTTTTTGCCACAATTTAGCACATGAAAGTAGGGACCTAAGTGCATTTTCATTTGGCTCTCAGAAACGCTTTTGTCGTTTACCTCAAGGCTATAAGAATAGCCCAGGCCTTTTTTCAGCCCGTGTAACATCAATTTTGCACGAGATTGATTCCGATGTGTTGTCCTATGTGGATGACATCTATCTCACGGACGACGCCCTCGACATTCATCTTGCGAGGGTCGATCGGATAATTTTGGGATTTGCAGACCTCGGTTATAAATTTAATTTTAGGAAAAGCAAGATAGCCTTTCTTAGTGTATTGTTCCTGGGATATGAACTATCGAACGAGGGGAAGAGCCTGGCCCCGCACTTTCTAGAAAAGTGTGCTCAACTACAGCCTCCAAACACACTTAAGAAATTACAGTCATTACTGGGTTTCTTCAATTTTGGCAGAACATACATTCCAGATTATGCAGAACGCATCAAGCCACTTTATGACTTAGTTCAGCCCAATTTTTCTAGCAGACGATGGACGATTGAACACACACACATCCTTAGGGACATGCAAAGGGACATGCTAGAAGCTAAACACTTACACACACGTGACAATAAAACAAACTTGGTCATCAGAATAATTGCTGGTGCCCTTGGATTTACTTATGTCACCTTTAATGAGGGTGACACGGTGCTGATAGCATATAAATCACATTTATATTCAAATGCTGAACAACGTTTTGCACCTACAGAAAAAATTCTGACAGCAGTTCAGATGGCCGTCATAAAAGAGAGGCCACTTGCCCAGGGGAAACGCATTATTGTTGTCTCACCGGTGCTGGCCTTAGAGGCTGTCACTAAAGCGAGCGTTCTGAACGCAAAGGCATTACATCCACGCTGGATTCAATGGGCAACGTCTTTGACCGCCATTGATGTCGATTATATATTCGATCCAAGACTTCAAACACAAGAATTTCTCCAGTATGAACAGGAATACCCCGCTCCTCTAAATATTTTACCACTAGACAGTTATGATACTATCATTTATACTGACGGATCAGCACAACCGGCTGTAGGTACCAAACATCAATACTCAGCAGCTTGCGCAGCCTTGTGCGGAGTGATGGAAGATGGAGTTTTCCACCCTCACAATACCTACACGCAGACCTTAGGGGACTGCACAGCCCAGTTGGCTGAGCTTAAAGCTCTTATTCTAGCACTCGAACATACTGAGACAGGAAGCCAGACTTTGATAGTCTGTGATTCATATTACTGCGTCCAGTCATACAATGAATATCTCAATCATTGGAAGCTGAACGGGTTTAGGGATTCTAAAGGGAACACCATTAAACACAAAATATTGTGGGGAAGGGTGGCTGATCTTAAGGATAAGCTATCATGTGTCCATGTAGTTCATACATTAGGACACCAACGTGTAGGAATACACGTTGCCGGTAATACATTGGCTGATGAAGTGGCCAAAGCATCAGTAGCTACGGCTTCTGTGGCTGCAGTGACTCGTTCTCGGACAAGATTGGATAATGAAATACTGATTGCCGTTAAAGCTTCGGCTGCAGGCAAGCCCCTTCCAAAAGGATACCCTACAAACTATACTTACCATATCAGTGCACAGAATGTTGCTTATACAACGATTCCTGGGGTTGGAGATCGAGTGATCCCCAATGAAGACCAGAGATTAGAGCTGATTACAGCAGCACATGAGGGGGTCGCTTCTGCACATGCTGGTATACAGGCCACGATAACAATTCTACAGCAACCCTACTGGTGGCCTGGTCTATGCAGACAAACTAAGCAGTATGTCCTTTGCTGTGACATTTGCCAGCAGATTAAGGGCTCTAATATCAAACGCCCTCCGCAGACATCCCTCTTAGTGTCAGACAAGCCACTTCAGTGTGTGTACCTAGACCATTGTGGTCCTTTACAGCCTGATGGTGCATACAAATATATTTTAGTGGCTGTGGATTCCTGTTCTAGATTCCTGTGGGTATGGCCACAGCAGTCGGCTGACGCCCGGACTGTTATAAAAGATTTGCTGATCTTTATCTGAACATATGCGGTTGCAGCATTCCATTCGGACCAGGGCCCTGCATTTACCTCTAAAGCATTCAGGGACACCATGGGGACGATGAGTGTTGAACTCCATTACTCCTCACCATACCATCCCGAGAGAAATTCGGTCGTGGAGAGGCGGAATCGTGATCTAAAGCAGTCCTTAACAGCTCGAGTATTAGGTTCAGGCCGCAGTTGGTTACACCACCTATATGGGGTCCAGAAAGCAATGAATAATCTGCCAAGACGGTCCTTGGGGGGACGCTCTCCATATGAGGTTCTCTTTGGGATACCTATGTATGTCCCAGATCTTGATGCCCCTGGTATGAAACAGAAACACCATTTGACATAAAAAAAAGTCTCACTGTTTTACAGGAGCTTCAACAATTTTGTGATGATAACTCATCTGCAAGTGCTGCCACCTTAGGAATAAGGGAATTGGTGAAAACTTCGACTGGCTGGATTCCTAACGTTGGGGATCTGGTTCGTGAGAAGATCGCTGTGAAAAAGGAGTTTGGTCCATCATACAGAGCACCTCTACCAGTCTTGAGAATAAAAGGCACCAGGGCTGTCATTTTACCACCACTGTCTGGTTCTAAGTCGAACAGATTCATCTCCATTGATGACATCAAATTACACCATGTGGCAGATCCTTCACAGTAGACCAGGAGGTCCCTTGGGTGGTTCCCGATCTCCTCTCACTACCCAACAGGACATCCATCTACATAGTAGGATGAACATCACTACTAATGATTATGCAACTATGTCAACTGTTGTTCCAGACGCTTCCTCGACCAAGGGGAGGGTGGAAAATGAACTTTTGTTGGTTCCAGTCACATCTTCAGTGACCACCCCGCTTCAGGATTTGGCTGTATTTTACACAAACACTTCCATGACTAATGACGTTGTCTATCAAGATCCTCCATGAGCGGTGGATCAGAATACAGTGGCTCCTGTGTTTGCAGAGACTACCTCTGGCTATTTCATTGACATTGATGATTTTTCTTCGGATTCATCCTCTACAGTGATTGACAATATTTCAAAAAGTAGTAAGCTGTATCGATGGCTTAAAAAGACCTATTTGGTCTACCCATGGAATTATCTATGGTTCTGTTTGACATTTCTTGCATTATTTTTATGGATTGGTTTTGTGACTGTTTTCTTTTTGCTCATAAATGGTCACTATATTCCTGATCGCTCCTCAGTGGAGCCTGTTGATGAAATTTTAACACCACATCATTCTTCACAATGGTCCGAAGAGACTTGTCCCCTGTAAATATTACAGCAATACCAATTACTGATGGGATTGTGTGGGACAAAGTTCCATTCGATATATACGGGCCTACAGAGATTAGTCAAATACCATACGTGTTCAAGATTTCAATGTCTGATGTTATCACACCTAATGTTGTCTCTGATGATTGGGATGTCCAAACAGTTGATTCCATGCTAACTGAAATGAAGGACTATTCCACTTTTGAAAGTGATGATGTATATGATTATACAATGAATTATGGGGAAATGTTCTGCTATAACAATTGGGGACATCACTACCTACACCGTGCCACTAGATATAGGCTTCTCTTGAACTACACACAGTGGGAACACTGTTCGACACCACAGGTGGGGAGTTCAAAGTATTATAGTGATAAATTGACATACTTTTCTGGGCATGATACAAAAAAAAGCAGAGTCGTATTATTTTAAAATACCTCCGGCAAAAAATTAGGAACATTTTGCTAACAGATACAAAACTGATTTATTCAGATCCCTTTGTTTCCCGGCTCTCGATTGAGGGTTACGAATATTGGAAGAGCACTATTGACTTGAAAAGTGTATAGGGAACACAAGATTGGCAGATACAGGGTAGGGAGGCTTTGTTTCGAGCATGCCTGATTCCTGTGTAAATGATTTTCTTAAATGACACTATTGAGCAGACATCCTGTCTTGGGTTAGCAAAAATTAAAGATCTGAACACACCCAGTATCCCTACTCCGGCAAAATGTAAAGATTGGCAACACTTCCTTAATATCACAGAGGACAAGCTAGATGCAATGGTTAAGGCTGGTACCTATAATTATTCACTTTCCAGTCCCGGCGTGTGGTTGGTATGGCCCACCGACACTAATGAGTCTCAAAGGTGTTTCTTGAACTCTTAAGGGTTTTTTTCAATTAACAGGCCTGACCCTCGCTTTATATCAGGTCAACATACAGGTATAGTTACAACATACAGTGTGGGTAAGCTGTGCCAGCAATGGGTGCAAACAAACACGTTAACAGCGGTTAAGAAACACCTCAACACTCTTTCTGACAGTATAGACTTGCATGATTTTCTGCTAGGTCCTAGAAAACAGTGCTCAAAACGTTTTTTATATGCTATGTACAATTAAATTTGGAAACTTTCCCAGATTGAGGCTGCTGCGCGTTTAAGGCAACTAGATAAGGAAAATTTGGAAAAAACATTAGCTGTGGTCGACAATGGCATGAACACGCTGTCCAACAGGATTTATTCACTATCAAATATAGTGTTGTCTGCTATTGATATCACTCAGACAGACTTGTCCCGGTTATATCATGGGCAAACACAGCTACGTTCCATCATGCAGCTGGGTTGGACATTACAGACACTGAAAAGTGGCCACATTCCATGGAGGTATATTAATGGGAGTGAATTCTTCACTGCTTTTAATTTTTCCAGGGAACCAGAGACAATGGCTAAAAGGGAGGCTAGTTTCACCCTGCTTCAAGTAGAGAAATTAGATAAGTTGCCCTTCACAGTAGCTGAGAGTCCTTCAACTATCTAGCTCTCACACGGCATTATTAATTTACCGATTTCGACCTTTCGTTTCTCGAGCTGCCTGAAACATCTTGAAGTGGGACGATATGAGCAACTAGGAGATAACTTTATTAAGGAAGAGTAGGAGTTGCCTTTTGACTATAGATGTCTGAATGGTGAAAGGGAGGTCTTTCTTAGCGGAAGTGAATGTGAGATTGCTGTTCGTCATTCTATGATATGCAAACAGGTGTCTCTTCACGGTCTTTGCAATGCGGGGGTTGCGAATTTGGCCTGTTTTCTGAAGGGTACTCCCGTCCCCTTGGTTCGTCCAGTGTTTCATGTACTTTCCAATGGAAGTTATGTGGTACTGATCGATCAAAGCTGTTGCGGCATGCAACCTGGAATTGCCTACGCAATCTCGGTCACGAAGGTCGTTATTTGTGGACATGTTTTGTTTCCCCCCACACGAGAGATAAAAGTATCTGACATGTGGCCCCACATATATACTATTAATGTGAACTATGACAAGCTGAGTAGGCTAAAGGCGCTATTGTTTCAGAAACAGGTCGCCCTGACATCCGCAAAAGAGACGTATGCTCTCCAGATTGCGAGATCATCAGCCGAGATACAATCCCTTTTAAATACCAATTTCCCCAAACACTTTGGAGAGCTGGTATCCAAAATATTCAATGCTTCGAGCACCACTGGGATTGTTCATTTCTTTAAGGCTGTCAGGTCTGGTTTCGTGTCCATCTTCCAGACTGTCTTCGGAGTCATCCCATCAGCCATCCATTCTCTCTTTTCAAGTGTGTTTGGTGGCTTTCCAATTATTTTGGCTTTAATTGGCAGACTACTACTGCTATTTCTTCTGATTCGCAGTGGTTGTTTCTTTCCAGCAACGCAGAGCAATGGAGCCGCACCCACCAACTCCACTGTGCTGTGAGCGTATGGTTCGGATCTTCGGTGCACCTTTGCTGGTGGAACTGGAGCTTGACTGGTCGTTGTCATTTCGGCCACTTCTCTAGTGTGTACAACCAGTCTTCCGCTGCATATGGTGTCTCTTTGAACATCTGCCTATGGTCTTTCTTGCTGTTGCACCAACATCTCCTGTGGACCACGAACTGCTGATGTCCCTGATGAGGGTTCATACACGGTCATGCCCCTTGAGACTGAGGTTGCTCCGCGAGGCCACCTATGAGCCTTCCGTTGTGAGATCTACCATGGATGAGGAGACTGCAACGAGTATCGATACACCAGGAAATACGGCTCACTTCTGCTCTGTGGATCCGTTTGTCCGCCCAGCACTCGATTTAACTTCAGACGATGTTGACTCATTTTTTAGATCATTGACTGGTGACTTCGATGACATTCTTCAAGATCATGCGTATAACAAATAATTTGATGAATTGACTTGCCATTCCTGATTCCAAATTATGCATTTAAATTGACATTTGCTGTTGCACGCTATACTTGTCATAGTTGACATTAACATCTCTGTATGTATTTTAAACTGATTTGTTTTAACATATTTTTAACACATGCAAATGCTTTTTTAGCTTGTTTTTGCCTTTCGCTTTTTAGTTCAGACACAACTTTTAGCATTTGGGTTCCTGTACCTTCATCATACCTGTTACAGCAATGGGGAGGGTGTAGTGAATCCTAGTTCGTTTTAATGGGATAACAGGAGTTAGCTTAGTCTCTGACTTGTAGACTTGTGCCCCCGTCACCTAGTGACTTTTAACCTACTTAGCTTGCTCTGTCTTAGCCCATTTAATTCTTTATTTCTTCTAAGATGGCTGCCTTGTTTATAGTTAGGCCACTTGTTATAAGTTACATTATCAGTGTCACCGCGCCAAGGCGTCAAGATCAAGCACCAAAGACAAACAAACAGTAGGTGTTCACACTTAGGGATTTTCCCTCTCTATACTTTCGAGGGATTGTTGATATTAATTGCCGTCCCAAGCTTGCCTGTTATCTATTGTTTAGGAATACACCTACGTCAGGGGACCTTGTAGATCTGTATAAATACATCACACTTTAGACAGATAATCAGAGGGATTCCGACCAGAGGGCATCGCCACCATCGCTGATACCGATGCTGCAGTCGTCTTGACGCTGACCCAGTCTTTGTGTCCCTACGGAGTCTGAGATAGAGACCTCATTCCAAGGTACCGAGGGTTGGGGGTTCCTCTCATGGACACGGCTTTGGCAGATTAGGGGTAGCAAACCCAGCTCTCCTTTAGGTAGGAGGTTAGGCCTATTCACATTAGGGTAATAGGGCATATTCCATTTTATATATCTCTTTCATGTATTGCAAAATGGTGGGGGTCTTCATAACAATGACTCTCTTCTTCACAATACTGTTACTTGCTATATTCATTATCCTAATCATTGCAGTCCATGCAACTTATCGCAAATTGCAGTTATGTTAAATAAAAAGCTATTATAACTTTACTGCATCTGTGTCATTGCCTGTGTTTGTATGAGACATAATATATCTGTGAGAAAAGGGTACTTTCCGTTTAACCACGCCATTCCCTGAGATATCTTATTTCTTAGTCCATGCGTAAACAGCTGCCATAAATCACCTTTTACTATAGTGTTTCTGGTGAGGTGCTGCTAGTGAGCCGGTAAGGGTTGGGATAATAGTTGCGACTTGTTGTAGGAAAGACGCATTCGCCTACAAACAAAAGTACTGTCATCCTTAAACCAGCAGTCTTGCTTAGAGCAAGAGTCTACACTACGACAATACTGGATCTGGTACATGCAAGACAGGGCTAGAGTCACTGCAGCCCTACATGAACAGGTGTCACAAGCCCCTTTTAAGGATGTGGAGAGGGTACAGGGAGTACCACAGGTAAAAGAGTCACCAGTGAAATTGAGTGCACCATTTGAATTCGTGTCCCCTGAGAATAGAAAGCATGTTTGTTTGACTCATGATTCATTGACTGAAAAGTGGTTTTCTAGCACAGGAGAAGGAACAGTGTTGTACAATGTGTGTCAGACTTTAAAGCAAGAGTTGTTTGAGATGTGTCATTTTTACACTGATTCGTGGTTCACTGCCAATGGTTTAGCCGTTTGGTTTTCCACATGGCTTGTACATAACTGGTTCAATTCCCTTGCAGATGTTACAGAGAAAAATTCAGAGTCTGAAGTGTCCACCCAGAATTTTGACTTAGTGGGGATGGCTAAGTGGGTGCACCAGAAATGTGGACAGCTGGGAGAAAAAGCCACTTACAGGTGGGCAGAGATGAGAGAGATGCACATTCCCCAAGATTTGATCAAAACTGTGCAGCACGCACAAGAGAGATCTGTCCCACAAACAGTCACAGAGCAGTTGGGGAGAGGAAAGTTACCAGGACAGATATGGCAAATTGATCAGGTTTTAGGGGGAGTGATTGCTGCAGATTACCAAGGAGAAATCAAAATTATGCTGATAACTAGAAAATAATCTGATTCATTCATACAAATTGGAGACGGAATGGCCCAACCTGTCAAAAATGCAGTGAATGGAGGTTTGTTAAAGAAGGAGTCTGCCCCAGCCCTTCTGACAGTGCAAGGAAAGGGAAGCTGTGGTGCAGCAGATAAAAAACCTCAGTGCTGAGGTGTGGGTTGAAGCCCCAAGTGGCCCTCCAGAACCTGCAGAAATTATAACAAAGGGCCCCAAAAACGTCCTGCTGATTATAAAACAAGGAAAGGAAGAGGAAGGGCACATTTCAGATGACAAATGTTATTTGCAAGAAAAGTCATACTTTTTTCTTTTGCAGATCCTACCACGTTTCGCCACTGACCATGAGTGTGCTGAGTGGTTTCCCTTCGGGTGTGTGCGTGTGGGGTCGGGGAAGGGACCGAACCCCCAACCTGAACTTGACTGAGTAAAGTACAAACCCCATGGATCCATTTTGCGCAAATGGCGCCTTCAGTTCAAGTTCAACTTGTTTGATTACATTCTTCCACTGGAACTAAGCAACCTTAACAGTTAACTGTCTGTGTTTTTTCATGTGGAACTCTGACTTTCGCCAGCAAACCTTTCAGGTGGACTGTGCACCTTTACATGAGTAGAACTCATGCTACATCAAATTGCTATTTTAGAGACACTATTATCTCATTCAGAGTATATAAGTTTCAGTCTTTTCTGTGTAGATGTATCTGATGTGAAAGGTTATGAGATCAATATGTTTATCCACTTCCATTGCTTTACAGTGATTGCTTTTATCATTCAAATCTGATTTGCTTATAATGTTTTTTGTGTTGATATTAGTTGATGTTTTTGTCTTTGTTTGAAATAAGAGGTATGTGAAACAAAAATTAATTGGTCATAGGGTGGAATGTGATGCTATTAATTGTGTTTGACCAATGACTTTGTGTTTCACCACTGCGCATATTAGTTGCTCAATGTTCACCAGTAGCATATTATATGTTTTGTTCAGTTTAGCTGCCTATTGGCTTTGACATGGCATTAGCCATTACATTCTGTATTCAGTTTAGCTGCCGATTGGCTTTGACATGACATTAGACATTACGGCCCTCATTACAACATTGGCGGTAAAAGGTGCTTACCGCCGTGCAGAAGACCGCCAAAACACCGCCGCGGCCGCGGAATTCCACCACAGCTATTATGACCCACATCTCGGAATCTGCCGAAATTCAGACACCCACACAAGACCGCCACACCAAAGGTCAGTGATAAACTGGCGAAAACAAAACCTCCACTGTCACGCCAACAGAAATACGCCCATGCTATCACGACACACGAATCCACGCGGCGGTCTTTCAACCGCGGTATTCCATTGGCGGTACACACTGCCGCTCTCAAAATACACACACATCTCCAAAACACTGCCACATTGGACAATTCCAAAAACACACCTGATACACATACAAACACCACTCCCACACACCCAATACAATATAAAACACACCCACATCACCCACAAACCTGTACGACAAAAAATTAGAGACGAAGGCCAGATAGACAGAGAGCACAGCAAGTGAGAACCCCACCACACAGAGGCACACAACACCATCATCCATACAACATTACACGCACAATATACCACACACCACTACACATCACCACACACATCAACACTTACACCACCCCACACATCACCCACACCACCTCATGTCACGCCAAAGACACCCCAGGTTTTCCGAGAAGGAGCTCAGGGGCATGGTGGAGGAAATCCTACGGGTAGAGCCACAGCTATTTGGCTCACAGGTGCAGCACACATCCATAGCCAGGAAGATGGAGCTATGGCAAAGAATCGTGGACAGGGTCAACGCTGTGGGACAGCATCCAAGAAATCGGGAGGACATCAGGAAGAGGTGGAACGACCTACGGGGGAGGGTGCGTTCAGTGGTATCCAGGCACAACATCGCGGTACAGCGGACTGGCGGCGGACCCCCACCTCCTCCCCCACAACTAACAACATGGGAGGAGCAAGTCTTGACCATCATGCATCCAGAGGGCCTCGGAGGAGTCGGTGGAGGAATGGACACTGGTAAGTTAAATCTCAACTATTATATCCCCCACCCTACCTGCATGCCATCACACACCCCCACCCTCACCCCTCCCCTATCACTCCAACTCCTCACTAATGTACTCATAACACAAACCACCCATCCCAACACCAAGCCCCGCATGCAAAAACAAAGCATGGTCAGCCCTCACCAAAGCATGCTCACTGCACATACCCATAATAACCCCCTAACCATCATCACACAAACCCACACACAGGAATGCTTGCACTGAGGTACACAAACACCCACCCATTGCACACCATTACTCACACACATGCACTAATCATGCTCTTATATCCCTGCAGGACCACTACGGAATGTCACTGTTAATGCAATACACTGATCCTAAGAGACCAGGGAGAGAAAGGGAAAGTGCTCTAGGATCCTATTTAGTAGGAGCAAGAGTCCTCACACACCCAGTTGGGTGTCATGCTTCATCATCGGACAAGCTCCTCGTCTGACCGGCGCTGCAATGTCTGACGGGCACCACCCTTCGGGGGGCTCTTTGCCGGAGATCTTTTCTCGATGATGCCACACTATCCCGCAGATGAGTAGGGAGAAAGAAAAACGGGGAGAGTTCAAAGAAGGAAAGAAAATAAAATTGGCTCAGGACCCTTACTGAGTGCTAACTTTATTCTGTCTGTGTAGGGTGAAGGCCAAGGTTAAAATATCAATCACGAGAGTGAGATAGAGATGATGCTCAACCACTCTCTAACTGTATGTATAATAACGGGGGTTCAGGAAACTACAAGACCCACATCAAACACCAGCACAGCACCCACCCAGCGGGCCCATACCTCCGTACCCAGGACACGTCAATCAGCGGTGTGTCCACCACTACAGGGAACCCAGGATAACCCACCACCCCAACAACAACAGGGACCTGGGGGCAGTGGTAGTGGGCACACGATCCAGGGGACGGAGGCACAGGGACACAGGGGAACTGGGAGGGCTGCTGTGCGACAAGGGGCGGACAGGCCAAGGGAACCCACCCTCCACGAGGCCCTCTCGTCCATCATGGGAGCATACCACCACTCCCAGGAGACGATGGCCATGGTCCTGGCCAAGTTTCAGGAGACCCAGCGCCTGCAGGACGAACTGTATTTGGGGTTCAGGGAGGAGCTCAGAACCATCAGCTCCGCCCTGGGCACCATCGTAGGGGTGCTGAAGGACATACAAAAGACCATGAGGGACACCGTGGCACTCCAAGGGGCCCCTGACACTAGTATGGACGATGAACTGCCCACCACCTCCGCCGGCGCTAGTGGACAGGACGCCCCTCCACAGGACCACCACACCAGCACCCCAACCCCTGCAGACGGACAACCACCGTGCAAGCGGTCCCTGAGATCCAGGAACAGGACAGAGCAAGATGGCAAGACCCCCACCAGGAAATGAGACCACCCTGATTGTCCTCCCACTGTCTCACTTTGTTACCCTGTCCAGATTGGAACTGCCCCATCGCCACTTCCTATGCCCATATGGGCAGTGCACCTGTGTGACTAATGGACTGGACTCTGCCATGGACATTCCTCCACCGTCCCCCATCACCATATCACTACCTCCCTCCATTTTTGAGCACTGAAATAAACACCCTTGAACCACAAAACAATCTGGAGTCAGTCTGTGATTTGGTAAATATGTATAATCAATGACAGTGTCAACATGCTTTCCAATTTTATAGCCAACATACCTATGTCACACATCACAAGTCCTTGAAGGATGCAAGCAGATGACACACGTTGCTAACCACACCTGTGAAACCGTAATGGAAAGGTACAACTCAGTGACCAAATACTGCTATGAACTGACAGACAGGATAGAGGTAGAAGTGTGAAAGTGAATGTAATGGTAAAAAGAAAACTGTTCTCACTTATAAATATTGCCGTATGACTGACTCCCTGTTGTCTATGTCTTCTTCCTCAGCGTCCTCCTCATCACTGTCCACAGGCTCCACATGCTCCACAGCTGCCACAACACCGCCATCTGGACCATCCTCCTGCAGAAAAGGCACCTGGCGTTGCAAAGCAAGATTGTGAAGCATTGAGCAGGCGATGATGATGATCTGGCACACCTTCCTTGGTGATTAGAATAGGGAACCACCTGTCATATGCAGGCACCTGAACCTGGCCTTCAGGAGGCCGAAGGTGCGTTCGATCACCCTCCTAGTCCGCCCATGGGCCTCATTGTAGCGTTCCTCTGCCCTGGTCCTGGGATTCCTCACTGGGGTCAATAGGCAGGACAGGTTGGGGTAACCAGAGTCCCCCAATAGCCACACCCGGTGCCTCTGGAGTTGACCCATCATATAAGGGATGCTGCTATTGCACAGGATGTAGGCGTCATGCACTGAGCCAGGGAACATTTACCTGGGAGATGTACTGGTCTGCCAAACATACCATCTGTACATTCATGGAATGATAACTCTTCCTGTTCCTGTACACCTGTTCACTCCTGTGGGGGGGGGGGGGGACCAGAGCTACATGGGTGCCATCAATAGCACCTATGATGTTGGGGATATGTCCAAGGGCATAGAAGTCACCTTTCACTGTTGGCAAATCCTCCACCTGAGGGAAAACGATGTAGCTCCTTCCGTGTTTTAACACGTTGGAAAACATAGGTTGGGACATCCCTGATGCCATGGCCAATGTTGTCTGAAACGATCCACTTGCAAGGAAATGGAGCACTGACAGCACCTGCACTTGAGGGGGGATTCCTGTGGGATGGCGGATTGGTGACATCAGGTCTAGCTCCAACTGGGTACATAGTTCCTGGATAGTGGCACGGTCAAATCTGTAGGTGATGAGTAAATGTCGTTCCTCCATTGTCAACAGGTCCACCAGCGGTCGGTACACCGGAGGATTCCGCCATCTTCTCAAATGTCCAAGCTGACGGTGCCTAGGAAGGACAACAGCGACCACAGAGTCAACAACATCCCAGGTATGTATCCACAGATACACAGAACACGACACCAAAGATAAAAATTCTTCCTGTATGTGTGTCGAGTGTAGGCCCAGGTATGTGTGACGCAGTTGCAAATTAAGCCATGTGGACCCCTGAAATGGCGGCTGCCTGACCTCTAAACTGGGACAGTGGGATGTGAGGTAACTGCGCTGGCGTTGTACACCGTCGCGGTAGGCGGTCGTAGACCACGGCGCAATGCTGCATTGGATAACATTGGACCCTATGGGTCCCAGGAGCCAATGATGAAGTGCGCCGGCAGTGATGATATGCACCGCCATTTTCTATCTGTTCAATCACTTGATACCTGATCTTCGACAGGAGAGGACCTACACTGCAAGTGCTGCTGTGACCTCGGTCTGGAAGAGACAATGGCTGCTGCGTCTGGGGAAAGGGCCCCTGCCTTCACTGCTCAGGAGCTCGTGGACGGGGTCCTCCCCCAGTACACGCTACTCTACGGTCCTCCAGACCAACAGGTAAGTACACAGGGAGCACGTTGTATGGGCTCTGCCTGGGTGGAGAGGGCTGGTTGTAAGAGGGAAGGGGGCAGAGTGCAGTGAACATGAAGGACTGTGAATGCATGTGCCACATGGCAAGGGCAGGGATGGGGGCCACTCACTTCGACGGTGCTCTTGCTAATGACTTCTCTTCTTCCCCTGTGCATGTCATGTAGGTCAGCGCCCACCAGAAGAAGGACATTTGGCGTGCCATCGCCAAGGACGTCCGGACCCTGGGGGTCCACCAGAGACTGGGCACCCACTGCTGGAAAAGATGGGAGGACATTCGCCGCTGGAGCAAGAAGACGGCGGAGGCTCAGCTGGGGATTGCCTCCCAATGTGGGAGGGGTGCCCGTCGCCCCATGACCCCCCTGATGTTCCGGATCCTGGCGGTGGCCTACCCTGAGTTGGATGGGCGCTTGAGGGCATCACAGCAGGCACAAGGGGGTGAGTACACAATCATTCTGGGGACTTTGCGCGCAGTTGAGGGGTCTAGGTGTAGGAGGAAGGCTGTGGGTTTCCCTAGGCCGGGGCGACTTCCATAGGCTAGGCCCCTCCGTAATGCAGGCCATGTGGCACTCCACCCCACCGCAGTAGAGTGCCAATGACAGGTATACATGCCCCTGTGGCATCCATGTGTGCAGATGTCCACCATAGCGATGTAGGCCATATTCAACAGGAATTGCATCTGTAGAGGCCAGGAGCATGGCGTAGTACAGTGGGCTGCTGTGTCTGTATTGTCCGCCAACGGTAGCGGTATGCCATTCACTCAACCTGTCTTTCTTCTGTCGTCGTCCCCCCCCTTTTTCTGCTCTCCCTGTTCTTTTGTGCATCAGCATCATCAGGCGGAGGTACAGTGGCACCGGAGCACGAGGGAGCTGCATCCCACATGGCCATGGAGGGCCACACCACGGACTCAGAATGCACCAGTGGGACGGAGGGCGAGGGGAGCTTCACGTCGGGCACCGGATCACAAACCAGCGACACGGACTCGTCCGCTGATGGAAGCTCCCTTGTGGTGGCGGCACCATCTGTGCCCCCCACTTCTACAGGTACAGCCGCCACCTTCCCTACCAGCACCACCCTCCCAGCAGTCCATCTATGTTTGCCCCGTGCCCGCTCAACCAGGAGGGTGGGCATCACCTTCGCCCCAGGCACCTCAGGCCCTGTCCCTGTCACCCCTGCTGCCCTCAGTGAGGAGGCCATTAACCTCCTCAGGTCACTCACTGTTGGGTAGTCTACCATTGTGAATGCCATCCAAGGTGTAGAAAGGGAGTTGCAACACGGTAATGCATTCCTGGAGGGCATTCATTCTGGTCAGGCTGCCCTTCATCGAACCCTGCAATCTTTGGCCTCAGCACTGATGGCAGCCATTGTCCCTGTGTCTAGCATCCCCCCTCCAACTTCCTCCACCCAGACCCAGTCCCCTGTACCCCAGCCCATCCCAAGCACACCAACAGACAAGCATGCACACACCTCAACACACAAAAGTAGCTCAGGCAAACATAGGCACCACACATCCCACAGGCACTCACCCAAGCATCAGACACATACAGACACAGCAACATCCACTGCCTCCACTGTGTCCCCCTCCTCATCATCTCCCTCCTCCCTCCCAGTGTCGTCTACACTCTCCCCTGCATGCACTACATCTACAGGCATTAGGACTCGCACCAGAACACCCAGCACCACACCCCGCTCACCTGCACTCACAACCCCCACTCCCATTTACATGTTCCCTGTGTCCTCTCCCAGTGTGTCTGTGACGCCCCCTCCCAAAGTACACAAACGCGGGCACCCACACACCCAACATCCATCCACCTCACGACAGCCTCCAGTACCTGCACCTGCACCCAAAACACCTAAAGTGACGCCTCCTACAACCACCTCCTCTTCCTCCACTCCCAGACCCCCTCCAGCGACCCATCCCAGTGTTCGTCATAAGCTCTCCCTCAGCAACGTTGACCTCTTTGCCCCCATCCCTACCCCTCCAATTCATAAGTCCCGTAGTAGCCCCTCAGCCAAAAAGACTCCAGTACCAGTGGTGCGTGTTGCAGGTGTGTGGAGTGCACCGGCCTCCAGGGCAGGCAGTGTGACACGGAGCCAAAGCACTGCCAGTCCACCCCCTGTAAAGCATCTCAAGTTGGAAAGTGGCCAACGGGACAGAGAGAAGACTCCGGGTGGCAAAACTGCTCACAAGGGTCCCAGGGGGATTGCAGAGTCAGCTGTGACTCCTCCAAAGGTGGTGAAGGGCCAGAGGAAGTCTGCACAGTCTGGTGAGAGCAGCACAGCAGAGAAGGGCGCCATCCTCCCCGGCGGCCGGGACGCCACCGCCAGCACCGTCGTCACTGGTCAAGAGACCACCGCCAGAGTCATTGCCCAGGAGGGCACGAGTATCGTCACTGGTCAGGAGACCACCGCCAGAGTCATTGCCAGGAGGGCACAAGTATCGTCACTGGTCAGGAGACCACCGCCAGAGTCATTGCCCAGGAGTGCCCCGGCTGCCACAGCCCCGCTGGAAAATGAGGGACCGTCATGCCACACACCAATGCACAGGTCAGGTCAGAGCCCACCATGGCAAAGCCCCACTGAAGAAGAGAATCACCGCCATGGTGAAGACCGCTGAACAGGGCACATCACCACTGAACAGGGCAGAGAACCGCTGAACAGATCAGAGACCGCCATGGCAAAGCCCCGCTGAACAAGGGAATCACCGCCATGGTGAAGACCGCTGAACAGGGCACAGCACCGCTGAGCAGGGCAGAGAACTGCTGAACAGATCAGAGCCCGCCATGGCAAAGCCCCGCTGAACAAGGGAATCACCGCCATGGTGAAGACCGCTGAACAGGGCACAGCACCGCTGAACAGGGCAGAGAACCGCTGAACAGATCAGAGACCGCCATGGCAAAGCACCGCTGAACAAGGGAATCACCGCCATGGTGAAGACCGCTGAACAGGGCACAGCACCGCTGAACAGGGCAGAGAACCGCTGAACATATCAGAGACCGCCATGGCAAAGCACCGCTGAACAAGGAAACACCGCCACATCAAGCATCGTTATCCCATGTACAGCTGGGACTGTGACGGTACAGGAACCGTCACGGGGAGCTAAATGCAGTGTGGGCACCATTCCCCCTCCAGAACCAGTGGAGACTGTTATCCACTTGAGAGACTGTGGCTTTGCACTCCCCAGGATTGTTCAGTGGGCAAGCCACCCACTGTAGAGACTTGAGAGACTGTGGCTTTGCACTCCCCAGGATTGTTCAGTGGGCAAGCCACCCACTGTAGAGACTTGAGAGACTGTGGCTTTGCACTCCCCAGGATTGTTCAGTGGGCAAGCCACCCACTGTAGAGACTTGAGAGACTGTGACTTTGCACTCACCAGGATACATCAATGGGCATGGAGCCCCGTTGTGGATCTGGTGTGGTGCTTTAATCTGGCTGAGGTGCCCCCCCTTCCCTTCCCCCTGAGCTGTTGTATTTCGATCTGATGCCCCAGCAGTGTTCTCTCCGTTTGTGGACAGGTATCTATTGTGGGCCTCGCCCATGCATTTTTGGACCAGTGGTGCACGGACATTGATATGTGCATACCTGCACTGCTTCTCGTAATGTATATACTTTTGAATGTGTATATATATATATATCTGTATATATTGGGTAACTGTATTTTGATACATTACAATTTATCGACTGATTTCCTTTGGTCTTTGCATTCTTCCGGGGGGGTTGTGGGTTGTTACTGTGATGTTTTGACATGCATAGCTGTGTGTGTTATAATGTGCGAGGGTGGGGGTGTTTCATGTGTGTCCCCCTGACTCTTGCCTCCCCTATGTCGTAGGTGCAGTACTCACCGTTGTCTTCGCCGCCGCCGTTGCTGGTGTTCATAAATGAGCAGGAAGACAAGGGCAGGTAGGATTTGTAATTCCGGCTCCATGGTGTCCTCCTTCCTCGTGGAGTGTGTAGAAGGTGAGCGTTTCCCATTGCAAAAGCTGTTTCCGCCGTGTTTTTATCCACGGTGAATCTGCCCCGGAAAAGGTGGCGGATTGGCGGGTTGTGATACTGTGGGCGGTACATTGTGTTCCGCCTGTCTGTTGGCGGTGACCGCCGCGCTGCTTGTCTGCACCGCCATGGCGGTCGGAGTGTTAAAGTGGCTGTCTATGTTGGCGGTTTCCGCCACGGTCATGATTCCCTTTTTTTGTCTGCCGGCCTGTTTGCGGTATTACCGTAGCTTTAACACCGTCCGCCAGGGTTGTAATGACCCCCTACATTTGATATTCAGTTTAGCTGCCTATTGGCTTTGACATGACATTAGACATTACATTTGATATTTAGGTTAGATGCCTATTGGCTTTAACGTGGAGTTAGACATTGCAGATGAGCTGTGTTTTGCCAAGCTGTGTTTTTCCACAAGATGGACGAAGCTGTTTTCTTCACACCAGACCTTAGCTGATAAGAGCTCGTAGATTTTGTGTTTACCTCGCAATCCAGTCTGAGAGCGGGGGCTTGGGAGAATTGGCCACTTTCCAAGGTTCTTGGGCTCTCACACTGAGTTTGCTTTTAAGGATGACTCTGGGCTACAGAGAGTTAGATTTAAATCTGCTTGACTTCAGACAGGAACTAGACGTCAGTTGCCTGTTTCCCGTTTGGGTAGCGAATCTCTTTCTCGCAATTGACCGGAGTCATCAACTTGCAGACCCCAGAAAGATGAAGCTGAGCTATAGGCCCTACCGTGATGAATTTTGACTTTTATGCTTTGCTTTGAAGTTATGCTATAATAAATGTCTTCACCTACATTTGCTGTGTACACTGCAACTGAGAAGTACTTTGATATATTTTGCTTTCATTGCTGCGACTACTTTTGAACGTGTGCTTCCAATCTACTAATTTCGTCTCTCAGGAACTTGTGGGTGGGGAATTAACAACAATAAATGTCTTCTTTAAACTCAGAAGTGCATTCCAGAGAGGTTCTGTAAGCTCGGTTATGAGATAAGAGGGAAAGCAGAACAGCGTCTCGCTATTTGGAAAGGACGCCCTCGGCATGCCCATTCCAAATAGTGATTCTCAAAACTATTTTGCGATTTGGTAAATAGATTACCGAATCGCAAAATAGGGTTTGTACATACCAAAATGCTTTTTTCTTGTCGCAAATGGCCCAATTCTGTGAATCAACCTATGTACATCTGGCCCTTGATCTTGTAGCTGCAGTGTTGCCTGGTTGCCTAAGAGCCATGGTATCCCTGAGCGTCAGCATCAAACAATGCAAAGGCATTGTTAAGGTCCATCCGCTGAACGTTTTTATCCCCCATTCAATGGAGACTTTGTTAACCTGTACCAAAACTCAGTACCTGACCAATGCACGTTTGACCCGCTATGAAGAAATCACTTTGGGTTGTTCAAATGTTAATATAAAGAGATGCAATGCTTTAAATGTAGCTACTCTTTTGCCAAATCCAGTTGAAATTGCAAGTGACCATGAAGATGAGGTTCAGCATGATGGTCTCACTGTGACTGAACTGTGCACCAAACCAAGACCCGATATTCAAGATGTCCCCTTAGATGAAAATGACTATGTTATGCTCGTTGATGGCTCCTGTTTAAGGGATTCTGATGGTGCCGTGAGAGCAGGTTATGCAGTATGCCCAGTCTCAAGTATGATAGAAGTCTCTTGGCTTTGAGGAGGCTTTTTTCCCAAGTAGCCAAATTGATTGCTCTTATTAGAGCATGCTGTATTTCTGAACAACTCAAAGTGACCATATTCACTGATAGGTAATATGGGTTTGGTGTCACTGATTACTGCAGACAGTTGTGGTCCCAGAGAGGCTTCATGACCTCTTCTGGATCACCTATCCGAAATGGTGACAAAGTTTATCAATTGCTGAAAGCATTATAGTTACCTGTTAAAAATGCATTTGTAAAATGTGCAGCTCACCAGAAGTAAAGTGATTATATATTCTTGGGCAATCACCTCTGCAGACGAAGTAGCGAGGTATTTTGCCCTGCATTGCACTTCCTTTAATTAGGAATGGAGCTATGGAAATGATGATGAGACAAGTAAACATTTCTTTATGACAGCTATTGATACTTGGGAACAAGTCAAAAGATTGCAGGAATAAGTGACAGAGGAAGAAAAGCAGGGTTGAATTAGACCTGGATGTGTCCAGAGGAATGAGAATGATGTTTGGGAGTTGGGCGATGGAAAAGCAGTGTTGCCAAATAGCTTACTGTCCCCAATGACAATATATTTTCATTTACAGGCTCATATTGGTAGGGATGCAATGATTAGAACCTTCAGTTAAACATGGCACAACTTCAGATTTAGATTGGTTGCAGAAGCAGTGTGTCACAGATGTGTGAAGTCTCAGCGGATGAATGTAGAAAAACGCACAGTTGTCACTCTCAGTCACATAGGCAGATCAGGAAGACAGCTCAACAGAATACAGCTTGATTTCATTAAAGGGCCAGTGTGCAATTGACTGAGGTATGTTTTGGCTGTGGTGTGTGTGTTCTCCCATTGAGTAGAGGTTTACCCAACTCAAAGGAATGATAGCCTCACAGTTGCAAAGCTGTTATTAAGGGAGTTGATACCTCAATTCAGTTTTCCGACTTCTCTAGAATCAGACTGAGGAACTCATTTCAACAGTGAGATCATCAAATTATTGTGTGCAGCATTACAAGTTGAGCAAAGATTGCATTGTAGTTAAGGACCAGAAGCTTCAGGACTGGTAAAGCAGATTAATGGAACACTGAAGACTCGACTGGCGAAAGTATGCACATCTACAATACTGAAATGGCCCAATGCATTTCCTCTTGTCCTGGGACTCGACAAGTGGCTAATGCAGAGCATGCAAAGTCTGGTGAAATTCTGAGTGAGTCAACAGCAGTTGAAGGTAGAGAAGGGTTGAGTCAGCGTCAGATGAATCCTGCTAGCTCAGATCACGCTGAAACCCCAGCCGTGCCAGAGAAAAGAGTTGTAACCGGAGATCAGTGGCCCAAAATAAGCCCCGAGCCAGTGATAAAAGTGCCTCTTACCATTGCTGAAGTAACTGCAGAATCAGATCAAAGTGCCAGTGAAACCGAGGGTCATGTAACAAGGAGGTGAAAGAGAAAAAGAGTGCCATGTCGAACATTCTCTGCTCCTGAATGGACTTATTTCACAACTTATGACTGGGATAAGGAGTTTGAAGCCTTTTGTGCTAACAATTAGACTCCAGCTGAATATTTTGGAACTTGAAATTGATTTGGAACTGAACTTTAAAATCTCATTGCCAATTGATGAACAGAGACATTATTCACTGGAACTGTTTATTAGCGATTACTAGATGATTTATTATTAGAGACATTTGAACTTTTAGTAGAGAGTTCTGAATTTTTGTAAATAAGAGAGACTCTTGATTAACTTTTTGGACTCTTGTTTTTGAAGAAATTATTTTTGATTTTGCTTTGCTCAAGCAAAGAAAAGCCTGAATGAGATAGTTCAGTAATTGAAAGCCACCTCTGCAATTTTTCTTGATTTTGTATTTATATTTTTAATTGGTAGCACAAAGTGGTCTGAATCTAGACAAGCCATGAAACCCAATCAAAGTAAGATGAGTAAATGTAAGTATATTTGTAAGTTCAGCAATAGTATGTGTGATTGTGATTATTTTGATGATTGCTGGGTAGAGTTTGCCTGTTAAGAATGAGATTAAGAAAACTTCAGTCAAGAGTGCCTTGAATTTAGAGGATTCATTTATAGATCAAAATCCCCTGTATGAGGATGAACAACATTTACATACTGATAGTTCTAAGGGAGATTTGAAATCAAATGTGTATTACAAATTATTATATGAGCACATTAAAACCATGGAGGTTCGTGACTGCTATGTCTGCACACAAATCCCTACATCAGTGCAGGAAGGAATCACTTATCACAGCTTGCCACTAACATAAAGAATTTTGTGTAGTTTGTTACTAACTCTCTTGTATGAGCAGAAGTATTATCAACACTTCTTTTCTAATTATGATCAAATATTTTCTTTCATGCCTGTCATGAAGCACCTGAGTAGTATTGCTAAAACTAAAAATATTGACACTGTGGGAAGATTCTTTCAAAGTACCCTGACCTTTGGAACAGTAAGTGCCCACAAGTTTAATTTGAAATGCATACTTAGCCCAGTAGAAAAAGAGTTCATTAGACAAGTTGAGGAAAGAACGAAGACAATGAAATCAAAACTAGAAAAGGGAGTTGTAGTACTAGATTCTGATAGAGACCTTACACATGCTGCATTGAAGAATTGTCAAGGATACTTAGCATTAGATTAGCAACATGTGTGGAAATTATATGTACATAGACCAAAGTCACAGACAGACACATATTATGTAGGTACTAGTAAATGTAAACATGTTTTTGTATTTAAAAGCACATGGACCTTTATGTTAAATGGACAGGATCCCAACATACCAGGTGCTTATTTTATATGTGGGGAAAAAGTCATATTACAAGCTGCTGAAAAGCTGGGATGGAACATGTTTCCTGTGAGTCGTTTTTCTGAAAATGTATTGTGTGGACAACATTAATGATCCAGTCTGGGAAGAGAAATCAAACTCCGGAGTTAAAGGAGGAGCAAGTGCCTCAGAGATAGTGGGTGATATTTTTTGGTGCCATAATTCCATCAGTGGAAGTAATCTTGAATGATTTCAAGATTAGGAAGTTATCCACAATAGCAGAAAAAATATCTACTGGCACGCAGGAGCTATGTTATTAAGAGACATGGACATGGTTGCTGTGAGATCAATGATTTTGCAAAATCATCTTGCTTTAAACATCGTACTGGCATAGGAGGGCGGAGTTTCTAAAAAATTACACGTGCAACATTGTTGCACTTACATATCTGACAATAGTAAGGGGATAAGAAGAACATTGCAAACACGACTGACTTGAAAAGAGACCTGAAACGTCTGACAGCCACTGGTGCATGGGAAGCTATTGGAAGTGGGCTCTCAGCCACTGGCAAATGATTTGGGAACATGGGAAAGCGAATAATAGGAACCATCTTGAGAATTCTGTTGATTGTAGCTTTGTGCGTCATAGTTACACTTGGATTTTACAAATTATGCAAGATACTGAAGGAGAAAAGAGTCAAGACCAGGCATAAGAAAGAAGAGTTAGAAAGGGGGACTCAGGGAAGCAATTATTATTGTAACCTCAAGAGAACGGAAGATTACAGCAGACTTTATCAGGAAAAGTCATGTAAATTCTGAATTGTCTCACTGAAATGAGAATGTGGCTTTTTATGATGGCATATATTTCCATCAAAGGAGGGACTGATGGAGCTTACATTTTAGTGTTGTCCCTCGTATCACACAAGTCAACAAGATGTGACAACTTTTATTTTATGAGAGTAAATAAGAGAAAAATTAATGCAGAAAAGCTGCACTGACACACATTTTAAATGTGCAATTGCTTGTATTTCTAAGTTTGCATTTTGAATAAAATCATATGTTAGTAGGGTTAAACTGATGTTAAAATGTAATTTAGACTGTAAACTAACAGTGCATATGGAAACGATATTGAATTTCTTGTGATTAAAACTAGTAAACCTTTACACATTTGAAAAATTAGACACTTAGGGATATCCAGGCTGTGGCTCTCACCAGATTTGTGTACCCAGAATCCCTTGCAAACCTCAAACTTTGCCTACAAAAACACATTTCCTAATAATTCGGTGATGGAAAGTTCTGGAATCTACAGGGAGCCATAAACTGCTATCCACCTGGCATTCCCCGAAGTCTCCCAATTAAAATGGTACCTCACTTGTGTGGCTAGGCCTAGTGCAAGCGACAGGAAATATCCCAAAACGCAACATGGATGCATCGCATTCAACTGAAAACTTATCCTTTGTTTCTAATGTGGTTAATTGTAGCTTTTGAACCCTAGCTCAGCCAACACCCAGGAGAACATATCAAACCTGAACATTTGCGAAAAACTAGAGATCTAGGGGTATCCCGGGTAGGCTGACTTGCATGGCTAATACCAGTTTTCTGACCCAAAATCCGTTGCAAACCTCAAACTTTGACAAAAAAAAAACACATTTTCCTCATATTTCAGTGATGGAAAGTTCTTGAGTCTGTGGGGAGCCACAAACCTCTGTTCCACCCCAAGTCTCCCAATAGAAGTGGTACCTCCCTTGTGTGGCAAGGCCTAGTGCCTGTGACAGAAACGGATAAAACCAAGGTCAATGGAATTCTCCTGGTGAGGGTTCCCATTGACCTTGGTTTAGCCATTTCTGTAGCGGGCACTAGGCCTAGCCATACAAGTAGGACAGTGCTTTTATCAGGAGATGTGTGGGAACTAAGGGTGGTAGTAAACCTTTGGCTCCCAGTAGGTTCCATGTCCATTTGTCACAGACGTATGAAGAAAATGTGTCTTTCTTACCAAAGTTTGACATTTGCAAGGGCTTCTGGGTTATGGTACCTGGTGAGAGCCATGCAGGTTATGTACCCCTCGACTCCCTGGATTGTCTAGTTTTAAAAAAATGTGCAGGTTTGCCTAGGTAACAGCTGAGCTAGGGCCCAAAATCCACAGCTACCCACAATGGAAAAAAAACAAGGAGTTCTTATTAAGGGCCATCTTTACATTTTGGCTGATAAAGAAGACTCCATCACCTTGGCAGAGGACTTAACTTCTGCCATGCTGACACTATCCCAGACACTAAGGCCCATATTTAACAGAAAATGACGCATGGTGCTGCACCAAAATTGGCAGTGCTGCGCTCCGTCATTTTCTATTTAATAGAATACGTCACACCCCTGTGTTGTCCCCTATGCTAAATTTGCAGCTGAGTGCCAATGCAGCCACCCTTGCGCCATGGTTCAAGGATGGCTGCGTTGAGGGGGAGATTGTTTTTGTGCAGGAAAGGACACCTTCCTACACAAAAACAATCTAAAATAGTGATTTGCTCTTTCTATGTGTACTTCAGAATTCAGCACACATAGAAAGAGCAAAAAACGAGGAGAAATAAAAGTATTTTGCCTCGTTGTGCCCTGCTAACGCCACCCCTGGCGTGGCGTTAGATTTTGGTGCTTCCTCAGGTTTATGAGTTTTCGTAAATCTGGGGCAGAGTCAAAATGCAACGCCCACAGCAACACCCATTGCACGCCCCTTCCAAGCAAAGTGACGCGTGTGAAAGGGCCGTACTTACAAGGTGGCGTTAAGCTACAAAAAGTGGTTTAACGCCACCTTGTACGGTTCAGGGCACAGCGCTACCTGAACCTCACGAAAAGTGAAGCTGCAGTGGTGCTAGGGGCTCTTTAATATGCCCCTAAATTTAGAAATGGCCATCAAGCCAGCGATCATTTCAAAGGCATTGACAGGAGCCGCGGAATTAGCGGTTCCTTTTAATGACTTTTTATGTTTGACCCACTACTCCATCAACATGACAAAGCCATCCATCAATTTATTTGTTACTTTTTAAAAACAAAATCTTGAAAAAATAATAATGCCCCTCTCACCATGGGAGTTATCTCCCAAGGCAAGGGGGGCATTAGAGAGTTATCACTGCCCCTTACCACCATGGTTTTACAGGTGGTGACAGCAGTGAAAACTGACTTCTGTGTCTGCATATCTAAATTAGATGGGCAGATACAGTGGTCAGCCACAGATGCCCCTTACTCAGTCGCGACATGGGAGGAATGCAAACATGCCACAGATGGAGTAGTCTTCCCCACAGTTACACCACGGCTCCATCGACATATATATCAAGCAGCCAGACCATTAGCTTCACTGGAAGGATACTCTGTTGCCATTGCGACGGAGTATCCTTGCCTCCAAAGATAGAAATCTAGTACTAATTTTTTTAAGTTAATACACCACTTGCACTGGTTGGTTTTAGAACCTCCGAAAATGTTAGCTTCAAAGCAAAAACACTTACCAAAGTATCTGAGAATTGAAACTAAGACTTCTGAAGGTGAGCCATAAAGCCATGTCAAGGCACCAACCGCTTTATGGTCCATTCACATGGCATTCACGCACCGCACAGAAGACTTTCATACTGCCAACCACAGGCCCAATCCAACAGATCAACATACCGCCACCATGCAAGGACCCATCACATTCATATGCCACAGGATAGAATCTGTTTGACTACATTTTTACCACTTGTCAAGGAACCGCCTTCATCCTGAACATATCCAAACGCATGTCTAGTGAACCTTAACTATTGACTCCTATGACAGCCACATGAGGCTCCGGAAGACGTTTTACATGCGTCTTTAGCACACACACTGTGGTAAATCCAACCCTTTCCACTTTGTGGATCCAAGTTGGAGGTGTCCAAGTATGCCTCTGAGCTGTCATTTCTCAAACCTAGTGAGCATATCTACCTTTGAAACTAAGGCAAACATGCTGGGGAATACGCCGAAGTTCCCTAATGAGAAAATCATAAACGATGAAGAACAGTAGTTTTTGACACACACAGTAATCCGTGAGAACATAGCATGTGACCCTTTCCACCATTGTGTGTAGTGTTGTGACTGCAAATGCACCTATAACACAGCAAACTGAAAATCTATTAGGTTCTGACAGAGGATGAACATGACAAGCAGGATAAAACATTTTATCCATACATGTAGTGTTGGGTGCAGAGTTCTCTGTAATGGTATGAATTTTTTGTAAAACGTACTATTCATCTGAGAGGGTATCCTGTCATCAATACAAGAGCAGTCAGGGGTGATCCATGGAGTAGCCTAGTCGAAGAGCCAGGTGTTCAGCTTTGTGCAGAATGCACTGATTGTAAAAACAGTGCATAGGTGTAGAGGCAGGTCATTCTGCCCTTTAGAGAATAGAGAAGTCTATTCTCCTTGCTCTGGTGCTGCCTATGCTTAGCAAAGGTGTCTGGAAGGTTTATGAAATCTCAGGTGGTGTTATGGTATGCTGGACCAGTGCTGTGCAAGACTTTGAATGTGTGTTTCAGGAGTTTGAAAAGAGCTGTGGATTTGGAGTCAGTGAAGCTGTTTCAGGTGACGGGTGTGCGTGTTGGAATGTTGAGGAAGGAGGCTGCCTACTGTATTCTGTATGATTTGGAGTCATCTACTTAGTTGAGTGAGGAAATAATTCAGTATCAGGGCGAGTGCGGCGCCAATGGGTTTGAATCCGTAGATGAAGATGAAGTGATAGCATGTGTATCTGTACTACCTTTACTATCTGCCTTCTACCTATGTAATATCCCTGTCAAAGCACACCTACCCTAAGCTTTTCCTACCCGTTCATGTCTCTGTCCTCATCAGAGTCCTGGCTAATCCTGTATACTTGCCAAGAGAACCTATACTAATGCCTCCTGTCCCTAGCTACTCGAAGCTCAAAATAACATCTTCCATGCACCTTCAGTGCAATCACTGTGTTAAATCTAACTCCTTCCAGTTTATGCATGCAAGTTGGGGGTATCTGATTATGCCTTCCCAGGCCTCATTCCTTGAAATGAGCGAGCATATCTACAGTTGAAACTAAGGCAAACATCTTGGGGTATACTGCCGAAGTTCACTGAATTAATTAGCCAAAATGTCCTGTGAGACTTATTCACTGACATTTGTATCAATGCTATTGAAAAAGGGTACAGGACACAATATCTTGCTTGGTAACTGTTTTCATATCTTTAGTATAAGAACAATATACATTTCCTTATATTTCCAAATTTGTGTAGACGACACAGCTCTCAGACAATGAACAAGTATTTATAAAACAACATAGAGCAAGACTGTGAACAGATCCCAATGTTGTATATTGTTGTATATATATATTTATATACTTGTTTACTGTCTTAGACTATGCTTGCTAAGGGACAGCACAACTGCCATCATCATGTCCCTCACAATCACTGGAAGATGAGTCGCTGGATGGAACTCCGCTGACTGAACTGAGATTCTGTCCAATTTTCCTCTCCTTCAGATGCTGTCTCAGTATCTGCTGTGACAGTCTCTGATCCTGCCTCAGAGCTGTCCTCGATGAACTGAGTTAGGGCCTATGCAGCAGTCATCCACAGAGACGCTATCTCTGCTACCGGCCAAAACCATCCTTCTAAAACACTCTTACGTAGAAGGAGGATTTGTTGGTCTAAAACAGTCAGTGGGTGTGTGCGTGTGGGATATGTGCAACAGTAGATAAAGACAAAGTGTATACTTTATTTTCTTTCCTGAATCTGAAGGTTCCCCAAAGACACTAAAAAAAAAAGACACAATATTACTTCACTTTGCCACATACGCAATATCACAGCATAATGTTTACATGGCTTACACCAAATGATATTATTGGGGAAGCTGTTGGGCATTTAACAGTATAAAAGTAATTCCCCAAAGTTAAAAATCTACCTTTGATCTCAGGAAGCACACAATCACATAGTAGCCCTTGCAACGTTATGCGCAGGTGTGCTCTTTGTGAAACTCACAGTGCTATCACTAAGGTCAATGGAATTATGCAGCACAAGAGCCTGAAATTATGCAACAGGGTTGACTAAATTATGCAGCAAATTATGAGGCACAATGCAGCAATTTTTTATAGTATGACTTCATTATTTTTATGATCTGCAACATAGTAAATATATATATATATATATATATATATATATATATATATATATATATATATATATATACATACAAATAACAACAAAATTTGTGACCGTGTAGAGATAGGAGCGCACTTCCCAAAAGTGAGCTAACGTCTTGTTGCGGAGTCCATGATGATAAAGTTTGTGATAGAAGGAGTGCCCAGGTGGTTATACACCCAGCCACAGGGTGCGTAAACTGTAACCTAGGAGAGGTCACAGTTATGAAATGCAAGAGTGAAAACCACGGCACATCGCAGATGTGTGGAAAGTTTCACTTTATTCTTCTATAATGTCTCTGGATGAAAGTGAAATCTGGCCCAATAGGACATCTTGGGCACAGTATCAGAAGGCAAATACAATTCTCATGTTCAGAAAAACAAACAGCCGCCACGTGTTTCGTTAGAGTTGACTTTTTCAAGGCTCCAAAGCATGGAAGTACCCAAAAGTGTTCCAGAATTCCAATGAACCGCTACACATGCGACGCCGGTAATAGACTTTCCAGCTTTTCGGTTGTGGGTCGGAGGCTTCTCATGGTCTTCAGATACTCCTTCCATCGCTCGGCATATCATCCTTTAATATACTAGCGGTGCCGTGGTTTTCCCTCTTGCATATATATATATCACTGCACTCCGTTTCACCGAATAGCCAATATTTTATTCCAAGGCAGCAACCAACAACCAGCACGTTTCAATTCCAAAAGAGAATTGTGACCTCTTCGGTCCCCATGCCAGCTCTCGCACGCCATCTGAGCTCGTAAGAGCACCTCAGCATCTCTCAGAGAGCACTCTGCCAGCCTTGCAGCTTCTCTTCTGCAGTCTTTCCTGGCTTGTGCAGCCTGACATCTGCCCCATTGTAGCCATTGTATTGTACCTATTGTAGCCTTATTTGCCTTTTTTGGTAGGTTCAGCACACCCAGTCTTGGCCTGTTCCCTGTCTTTTTCAGTTTGTTTCTGCACCTCTATTTGTTGTCTCAACTGTGTCCATTGCAGCCTTTTTAGTAAGTCTGGCAAGCCTTTTTGTTAATTTGTTAGTTGCTGTCTGCTTCGTCCTGCTTTCATCTGTTTGGCCCCTGCACTTTCCCTGCACTACCTGCCATCTTCTTCTGCTCTGCCAGCAGCCCAGGCCACTACCAACTAGCACCCCTCCCCCCAGGACCTACTAAGGGGGCTGTAGCGTGTCAGTGCATCAGTCGCGCTGCCTACGTGCCAAAGGCACACTGGTTTGTGCCCACACCGCACCTAGTGACAGGGACCCTCGTTCTCCCACCTCCCGCCAATACTATGCCTCAAAACTGTGCGACCTGGCCTCCCAGAATCGAGACAGCAACTGCTGCAGCGCACCCCCCCGGACCATGGCAGGACTGTTTGCCCTCCACCGGTGCTGGCTTTATCTGCAACACCGAAGCCACCAACAGCCCCACACCGTCGACACTAATCACAAGAATCAACTCCACTGCATACTACTCAACGTCAGATCCCTCTACAAACATGCCACAGAAATCTGGGACACCATAACAACCCTCAACCCAGACTTGATGTTCATCACAAAGACCCGGCTCACCCCAGCGTCAGCCCCTGACATCACAAACGCACCCCGTCAAGGATACTAACTATTCACAGAGACCACCTTAACAAGCAATGACTGTAACATCACCAACCTCCTGGACAACTTAAGCAACATCGGACCCAAACAACTGGTCACTAGCCCTACGCACAATGCAAGGCATACCCTTGATCCCATCTTCACTTCCAGCACAGGATTACATTCTCCTACATGAGGGAACTAGCATGGACCAACCACCATATTATACACTTCACCATAACAAATTCACCTGACCCCTCCTCTGCACCCCCAGCCTCACCCGCACCTCAGGTGGGGGAAAATCACAACCAATACACCCAACCCCACCGGCAGTCTGGAGCAAAGCACCAGCAATTTTCCAACTGGATCCGCAACTGCGCAGATGAGCTCACCCCTTGAGAATCCCCAACACCAAAAGATCCAGCAAGACTGCCAGCTGGTTCACACCCAAACTCAGCCCACTGAAGAGAGAATGCAAGCAACTCAAAAGACAATGGAGCACAAGCAAAAACTCATCAGACTGCACCACCTTCAAAGCTGCCCTCAACAAATATCATAACCACCTCAGGGAGGCTAAAAAAGGACTCCATGAACAACTGCATGGAGAAAAGCATCAACCGTTCCAAGGAGCTTTTCAGCATCGTTAGAGAGTTCTCCTGTCTGGCAGCCACCGAGAATACTATCCAACCCTCCCAGTTCCTCTGCGACTCGATGGCAGACTTCCATGACAAAATAACAGACGTCTACAGCAACTTTGCTCCCCAAACCACCAACCGCGACAATCTTCTAACACCGTCAGACGCCTGCCACAGCCAATCGATCCTCAGAAGACAGCCACCATCATGAGCTCGACCCACTCTGGATCACCCAATGACCCCCGCCCCAACCACATCTTCGACCTGGGTCAGAGGGAGATCAGCAGTGCACTCACTCCATCCTCAAAGCCTCCATCAAGACGACCACCATTCTCTACACCTGGACATATACGGAGGTAAAAACGCTCCTGCGGAAACCATCTGCTGACCCAGCAAACTCAAGAACTACCACCCAATCTTGCTGCTACCCTTCCCTGCCAAAATTCTGCAAAGAGCCATCAACTGTTAGCTCTTTGAACACCTGGAAGAACACAACCTTCTGGATAGCTTCGAAGCCTGTTTCCCCACCAACCACAACACCAAGGCCGCCCTGATCGCTGCTACAGATGACATCAGAGCCCTCTCCCACAGCCAAGACAAAGTAGCCCTTAACCTCAACCTCTCAGCGGCCTTTGACACCTTTTCCCATCACACCCTCATCAACAGACTCCACCACATCGGAATCTGGAGCAACGCCCTCTGTTGTATCCACATGCCTACCTCACGGGACACACCCAGAGAGTCCACCTACGTCCATTTACCTCAGAACCCAAGAACATCATCTGCGGCACTCCCCAGGGGTCCACAATTAGCCCCACTCTCTTCAACACCAACATGACGGCACTGGCCGACATCATGCGCACTCACAGACTCAATATCATCTCATATGCTGACAACACGCAACTTATCCTCTCATTCTCCAAGGACCATGCCACCCCCTCGAATCCCGAGCCAACTTCTGAAATGCCACGACCAACGTTGCTGAGTGGATGAGATCCAGCTGCTTGAAACTAAACACAGACAAGACTGAAGTAATCATTCTCGGAAACAACACCCCCCCTGGGACGACACCTGGTAGCTCAAAGCACTCGGTCAACCCCGACCCTGACAGACCATGCCCACAACCAAGCATCATCATCGACAACAACCTCACCTTCAAGCAACAGATAAACACAGTTGCATCCTCCTGCGTCCTCCACCTCGGCATGCTTCAACAGATCTTCAGATGGATCCCAATCAACACGAGAAGATCAGTCACCCAAGCCATCATCACCACTCTACTATGGAAACAAGCTCTATGCCAGAGTCTCCACCCATCTCCTCAGTCACCTCAAAACCATACAGAACTCCTCAACCGGGCTCATCCTTGGCCTCCCTAAGTGTGCCAGCATCACCCCTCACCTAAGGAGCCTCCACTGGCTGCCCGTGCAGAAGAGGTGCAAGTTCAAGGTTCTGACCCTCGGCTACAAAGCTCTCCACGAGATCAGACTGAAACACATCAACCACCGTCTAACTTTCCAGCAGCCTGCCAGAGTACTCCGATCAACATTCCTCACCCACATTCTGCGCATCCACCGGAGGCAATGCAGAGGCTGTTCTTTCTCCTACCTTGCCGCAAAAGCCTAGCACAATGTCCCCCCTCCACCTGCGAACCGCACATTTCTTCCTTGACTTCGGAAAGAAGCTCAAGACCCGGCTTTTCGATGAGAGGCTGTCGGCACTGAGTGTTCAACCCCTGCACCTGGATACCCCTGAGGTGATAGGCCATGCTCAAATACAAATTGAATTGATTGTATATATATATATATGTTTATCTGTACATACATGTATATAGATATATATCTATATATATATAGATTCACTGAAAACAACAAGGGTTACAGGGACGTTATAGTTAAGTACAGATTTTACACACGAACATCAGAAATTCTGCAGTTATAGTTAGCTGAACTAACTGCATCCCTGCAATGGACTACTTATGACCTCCCATATTACATCACTCATGACATGATCAGTGACATCACTGATTACATCTTAAATGACATCACTTGTGACATCATCCAGTGAGTTTGTTTCGTAAACATTTCTGACACTAAAAGATATGTACTGAGATACTGCATAACTTAAATTGCTATTCTTTCTGTACTACTAATGAGTGTTAGTACTTCTAACTTCTGTCACCTGAACTATAATCCCATTTTTAACCCCTTGTACGCCACAGGCGTAATGGTTACATCCGTGGTGGTACCTCTCAGGTGCCACTGACGTAACCATTACGTCCGTGTATAGGCCCTCGGGGGAAGCACTACCACTCCCCCCGAGGGCCGCCCCCACCCCTCCAGGTCAGGGTTGGAAGGGGAATCGCTTCCCCTTCCACCCCTGATCCCCCCACCTCATCCCCATGATGCGCTGACATCATGAAAGGGTGCAAAGACACGCTGGAAGCCATTTGCTTCCAGCGCGTCAAGAGGAAAGGAGGTAAGATTTACCTGCGGGCGGGGGGGGAGATCCCTCTAAAAGAGGCATCGGGGAAAGGAAAGCGTTTTCCTTTCCCTCGATGTCTCTTTTAGCATTCCTGCTGCCCGATCGCGATGCGATCGGGGAGCAGGAATGCCCACTAGACACCAGGGAATTAGTGTGTGTGTCTGCGCGTGTGTGTTTATAGTGTGGGAGAGCGACTCCTTGGGCAAGGGTGGCTCTCCTTTGGGGGCCAATGTATTTTTCACCGTTTCTGCCTCCCTTGGGGGCAGAGCGGCCTTTTATTTTTAGGCCGATCTGCCCCCAAGGAGGGGCAGAAAGCCACTAATTGTTTTTTTGGCAGTTTTTTTTGTGTTGGGGGGTAACCCCATGGGCAAGGGTCGCCCACCAAGGGGCAAAAAGCACTATTGGGCTGTTCTGCCTCCCTTGGGGGCAGATCAGCCTTTTTTTTTTAGGCCCATCTGCCCCCAAGGGGGGCAGAATCCATTTAGCGCCAGGAATCAGGTGTGTGTGTGTTTGTGTGTGCTTTGTGTGGGGGGTGGCCCCTTGGGGAAGAGTCGTCCCCCAAAGGGGGCAATATAATCTATGCCATTTCTGATTCCCTTGGGGGCAGATTGGCCTATTTTTTTTAGGCCCATCTGCCCCCAAGCAGAGAACGCTAGACACCAGGGAAAATTTAAAAATGGTTGGTGGCGGGGTGTATGTCAACTGGCGAAGTATTTGCATTTATGATAGTAACAGTTTATTTCTCCTTGTTGTTCTAGTTCAAAGCTTTTGCTTTCTTTGCTGTGGCCTGTTGCAGTTTTGGCAGTGGTTGTCCTGCAGTTTGCGTAGTTGCATGTTTTAGGTAAGTAAGTAAATTTACTCCAAAGGAGTATTGTTGCCATGCATGAATGACATGTTTGTAGGTGGTGTACTGAATGGCGGATTGTGTGTGAAATTGTCCTTAGATTTATGCACAATGATTATTGTGTTGTCTTATGTCTAGTTTGCTATTTTTTCTCTTTTTAGTGGGATATCACTGGTGATTGCTGTGGCTGTGCAGAGTAGTTGCTGGTGAGTCAAGCTTTTTCAGGCAAGTGAGCAGTATAGTTGTTGAGTTTATAACTTTTAGTGATTAAGCTACACTCTGTTTTTTACTTATCTTACACAGTGCTGGTGGTTGGTGGTGCATTTGTCCAGTTACTTTTTGTAGGAAGGATCATGGCTAGCCATAGGATGACTGTTCAGCAGGTTGTTGGTGTGCTTTTTGAGTCGTCTTCTGACCATGATTACGAGACTGACTCTGCATCTGAGGCAGAGGAGGAAGTGCAAGATTCTGGAAGTTAATTTTCTGTCAAAGAGGAATCAAATGATGATGAAGCCACTCTTAGTGCTGATGAAGGGCCTGTTTTATTGGAGGACACTGATGTACCAATGGTGCAGCAACCAGCGGCTGAAAGGCTTCCCATTGCAAGACCTGACACGTGGGTTGCACCAAACATGGAGCAGCCACAGTTGCCTGCGTTCACTGGTTTCCCAGGGTGCCGAGTTAATACAGAAAACTTTTTGCCTGTCACATTTTTGAGTTGTTTATGGACAATATATTTTTGAAAGAGATTGTTGAGCAGACTAATTTGCATGCAGAGCAGTATTTGAGGGACAACGCTGCCAGACTCAGGCCACACTCTAGAGCTAGCCGGTGGATTCCCACAAATCTGGAAGAGTTGAAAAAGTTCTTGGGTTTAACTTTTTGGATGGGGCTGATAAGGCACCCATCACTGTCTTCCTATTGGTCTACTAGTCCCTTGAAGGCAACAGCTATATTTCCTGCAATCATGAGTCGTAACCGGTATGAGCTTCTTCTTCGGATGTTGCATTTTGTAGATAATGCTTTAGCCTTGCCACGAGATCACCCTGATTCTGACCGTCTTTTTAAGATTAGATCATTTGGTAGATCATTTGGTAGATCGGTTTTCAGAGATCTGTGTTCCAGGCAAAGAAATATCTGTAGATGAATCTTTGGTCCTGTTCAAGGGTCGTTTGGTTCTTAGGCAGTACATTCCTAGCAAGAGGGCAAGGTATGGGATTAAATTGTATATGCTGTCTGAAAGTAGTACAGGAGATGTGTATAGTGTCAGTGTCTACACTGGTAGGGATTGCAGTATTGATCCCCCTGGTTGTCCACCCACTTTTGGAGTTAGTAAGAAAATTGTGTGGGAACTTGGTAGACAACTGTTTAACAAAGGTCACCATTTATTTGTCGATAACTTCTACACTGGAGTTCAATTGTTCAAGGAGTTGTTCAGAGTAGACACTGTTGCTTGTGGCACAATCGCTCTAATCGGAAAGGCTAACCAAGAGACCTTGTTTGTAAAACACTTGAGAAGGGACAGTGCAGTGCCTTGCGGAATGATGAGTTGCTGCCTCTGAAATTTGTAGACAGGAGGGATGTGTACATGCTAACTACCATCCATGATGAGAGTACTTCACCTGTGGCTGTTTAGGGTCAAGTTGCTGAAGTGCGCCAACCTGTGTGCATTTTAGACTACAATTAGCACATGGGTGGTGTTGATAGAGTAGATCAGAGGTTGGAACCTTACCCTGCTGCTCGTAAGTCTTATGTTTGGTATAAGAAATTAGGGGTTCATCTCTTCCACTTAGCAACTTTTAATGCTTTTGTTGTGTTCAAGGATAGTTCTCCAGAGTCAAGGATGACATTTGTGAAATTTCAGAAGTCTATCATAGCGAGCCTTGTTGTACTGGAACAGGCAAGAGTTCCTAGAGAAGCAGTGGTGGAGGATGTGGCTAGATCGAAAGATTGTCACTTGGCTGAACACATTCCTCCCATGGCCCAAAAAAACTTTCCTGCTAAAAGATGTAGAGTCTGTAATCGAAGAGGAATCAGGAAGGAGACTAGGATGAACTGCCCTGATTGTCCTACAAAGCCTGGGCTGTGTGTGGGTGGCTGTTTCAGGAGCTAACACATACAGAAGAATAATTGGAAAATACAGTGAGTGTAAACTGCTGTTTTATATTTTCATATGTTCAGTTTCACTGTTGGCATTACTGTCATCTATTCAGTTAGAGCTTTTGTGTTTGTAGTTTTGTACCTATTTATAAGTAGTGGTTTCTTTGTTGTTTAAAAAAAAAAAAAAGTGATGCCGGTGTGCGTGGGGTGGCACTTGGCTGGCGGTGTGCATGGGGTGCTGCTTGGCTGGCGGTGTGCGTAGGGTGGCGCTTGGCTGGCGGTGTGAGTGGGGTAGCGCTTGACTGGCGGTGTGCATAGGGTGGCGCTTGGCTGGCAGTGTGAGTGGGGTGGCGCTTGGCTGGCGGTGTAAATATTGACTTGATGTTGGCTACTGCAACACACTGCCAGGCAAACGCCAGTCCACACACTCCCATCAGCTGGTGTGTTTGCTGTATCAGGCATGAAGGTGTATGTAAGTTTTGAGCACTTGAGTGGCGCTGTCTGTCGAAGCGAGTGTTGTAATGTGCTGGGCTCGTGGCTGGCGGCGTGAATGGTCTTGGGCATGTCATGTATGAAAGGTGTGTGAATGGACTGTAAAGCGGTTGGTGCCTTGTCATGGCTTTACAGTTCACGAGCTGTGAGTCATTGGTTCAGTTTTTGGGCCTTTCAGTTATTAACAGTGCATTTCATTTTTGTGAAATCTCTTGTTAATAAAATTTGATCTACTGAACCATCACTCATCCTCATGCCAAATCCAACCAGTATGTGTTTCAAAAATAACAAAACCTGCTCTGCTGTAATCAGGCGTCGCAGCACACCCGTGACACGCTAGGTGTCTCGGGTGGGACCCCGATGATGAAGCATGCCACCAACTTGGTTGGTGGGTGAGGGGTCTTTTTAAAATAACCTAAGTGTGTTTCTTTTCACAATTTTAGTGTTTGGAACATCACATAAGTACGTGGACACATCAAAATGATCTATTGCAAAACTACCTGTGCTTGGGGGGGAGGGCACCTATGTTTTTGGTTCTGGGTGCGGCCTTCATCTAGGGAAACCTACCAAACCCAGACATGTTTTGAAAACTAGACACCCCAAGGACCCCAGGGAGGTGTGGCTTGCCTGGATCCCGCAAAATTTCTTACCCAGACTCCTCTGCAAACTTGAACATTTGCTTGAAAAAGCATATTTTCCTCACTTTTCTTTGTAGGATCACCCCTCCGGCACACATTTCCTACCACCCAGCGTTCCCCTCAGTCTCCCAAGTAAAATGATACATCACTTCTGTGGGTCCCCAAAACAGAGTCAGCCTAAAAGATGTATAAAGGAAAAATATGTGCTTATCAACTCACTGTTCTAACCCCTCAATCTAGACAGGTTATTGGCATTTTTCTGTTGCAGGCACCTGGGCCACCCACACAAGTGAGGTACCATTTTTATCGGGAGACTTGGCGCAATGCTGGGTGGAAGGAAATTTGTGGCTCCTCTCAGATTCCAGATCGTTATGTCACCAAAATGTGAGGAAAAAGTGTTTTTTTAGCCAAATTATGAGGTTTGCAAAGGATTCTGGGAAACAGAACCTGGTGAGAGCCCCACAAGTCACCCCATCTTGGATTCCCCTAGATGCCTAGTTTTCAAAAATGTGCAGGTTTGGAAGGTTTCCCTAGGTGCCGGCTGAGCTAGAGGCCAAAATCCACAGCTAGGCACTTAGCAAAAAACAGCTCTGTTTTCTTTGGAAAAATTTGATATGTCCACGTTGTGTTTTGGGGCATTTCCTGTCGCGGGCACTAGGCCTACCCACACAAGTGAGGTACCATTTTTATCAGGAGACTTGGTGCAACGCTGGGTGGAAGGAAATTTGTGGCTCCTACCAGATTCCAGAACATTATGTCACCAAAATTGAGGAAAAAGTGTTTTTTTGGCCAATTTTTGAGGTTTGCAAAGGATTCTGGGTAACAGAACCTGGTGAGAGCCCCACAAGCACAAGTCACCCCATCTTGGATTTCCCTAGGTGTCTACTTTTCAAAAGTGCACAGGTTTGGTAGGTTTTCCTAGGTGCAGGCTGAGTTAGAGCCCAAAATCTACAGCTAGGCACTTTGCAAAAAACACGTCAGATTTTAATGTAAAAATGTGATTTGTCCATTTTGCATTTCCTGTCGCACGCAAGTGAGATACCATTTTTATCGGGAGACTTGGGGGAATACAAAATAGCAAAACAAGTGTTATTGCCCCTTGTATTTCTCTTCATTTTTTCCTTCCAAATGTGAGACAGTGTGTAAAAAATACATCTAATTGAGAAATGCCCTGTAATTCACATGCTGTTATGGGCATCCCGGAATTCAGAGATGTGCAAATAACCACTGCTTCTCAACACCTTATCTTGTGCCCATTTTGGAAATACAAAGGTTTTCTTGATACCTATTTTTCACTCTATATTTCAGCAAATGAATTGGTGTATGCCCGGTATAGAATGAAAACCCATTGCAAGGTTCAGCTCATTGATTGGCTCCGGGCACCTAGGGTCCAGCAGACGTAATAGTATATTTCTTTTAAAAATCTGATATCACAGGAAAAAGTTACATAGTAAAACATTGAGAAAAATTGCTGTTTTATTATCTCAATTTCAATATTTTTTTTGTTTCAGCTGTTATTTTCTGTAGGAAACCCTTCTATGATCTACACACATTACCCCTTGCTGAATTCAGAATTTTGTCTACTTTTCATAAATGTTTAGCTTTCTGGGATCCAGCATTGGTTTCACACCCATTTCTGTCCATAACTGGAAGGAGGCTGAAAGCACAAACAAATAGTAAAAATGGGGTATGTCCCAGTAAAATGCCAAAATTGTGTTGAAAAATTGGGTTTTCTGATTCAAGTCTGCCTGTTCCTGAAAGCTGGGAAGATGGTGATTTTAGCACCTCAAACCCTTTGTTGATCCCATTTTCAGGGAAAAAACACAAGCCTTCTTCTGCAGCCCTTTTTTCCCATTTTATTTTTTAAAAAAGAATGTTTCGCTGTATTTTGGCTAATTTCTTGGTCTCCTTCAGGGGACACACAAAGTCTGGGTACCTCTCGAATCCCTAGGATGTTGGAAAAAAAGGACGCACATTTGGCGTAGGTAATTTATGTGGACAAAAAGTTATGAGGGCCTAAACACGAACTGCCCCAAACAGCCAAAAAAAGGCTTGCCACCTGAGTGGGAAAAGGCCTTGCAGCGAAGGGATTAAAGCAGTTGTACTATTTATGAGTGAACTACTCTCTACACTGACACATGTCCCATGCTGATGTATGTGTATGGTAATGCTTTGAAACTGTCTAAACTGTTTATTGACACTTTACTTGTCAGTGATGGCTGAGTATAGTTCTGTTTCATGACATACTGACGAGTTTCCATAGACCTAACTCCTTCCTGATGAATGAGTGTAGTAGTAGATTGCAATAAATCCATCCATTCACTGAGAAAGTTTTCAAGGTGATTGCTCCCTGTAGTAGACATTTACAAGAGACTCACCTCACACCTTTCTCCAGGATGAAGAACAATTTTACTAGTGGTTTGTGACACAGTGGCCTGTTGGCTAAGAACTCTATTCTGGTTGAAGTGTTGTAGTGTTTTCTATAAATCTGACATTTCCACTAAAACCTCTTTCCAGGTTCACAAATGGAGTTGTGGTGTGCTGTAGACCAGCTTATATGGTTAGACATTTTACTTCGGTCATTAGTGTCTAGAGTAGTGGTTCAGAAGAGACAAGACTATCTGCTGAGAACTGTCTCTTAGGTGATAAGTGGGTGTAGTAGTTGATAAGCTTACAATGAGTTCTGTACTGTTTGTCTCTCAGCTATGTCATCTTCTTATTGTTAAAAAATGTAAATGGTATTTTATGAAGTATATTGAAGTTTACTTTGCTGGATGATGTCATCAATGATGTCATGAGTGATGTCACTGACCATGTCATGAGTGATGTAATATGTGAGGTCATAAGCAGTGCACTGCGGGCCATAAGTTATAGTTAGCTCAACTAACTATAACTGTTGAATTTCTATGATTATGTGTGTGTAAAATCTGAATCTAACTATGATGTAACTGTAACCTTAGATTTTTTCAGTGAATTTCTAAGTTTTTTAAAATTATTTTTCCTAACTATAACATCCCTGTAATTATTGGCTTTTTCAGTGAATTTATAAGGTTTTTTAATGTTAGTTCCTAACTATAAAGCCCATGTAACCTATGATTTTTAGTGAAATTTTAAGGTTGTTAATGCTATTTCATAACTATAACGGCCCTCTAACCTTTGTTTTGTTCAGTGAATTTCTAGGGTTTTTAAATTGTATTTCTTAACTATAACATGTCTATTACCTTTGGTTTTTGGAGAGAATTTCTATGATTTTTTTAATACAAAAACTTATATTAATGAAACACACTTAACTATAACCAGGACCACTGGAATAATGCAGCAAGAGTGGGCCCAATTGTGAGACAGAGTTGAGTAAACTATGTGGCATAGCTTGGAACATTTTGTAATAATATTACTTCATTAGTTCATCATTTCTAAACTTGGTAACAATGTATGGGCATTGGTTGCACCCCATTAGTACCAGTTTAATACCAGATACAACAATAAGCAACACAAAGATGATCCGTCCAGCTTTAAAAAAAGGCCTTCCACTGTAAAGCAGGACACATGTCGCTGAAATTGTTAGTAACTTTTGTGGCGTTTGACCTGATAAGTATTTTTTTGTTAAAATCTGCAGATAATGCAGCAGTTTATAGATTAATTGGCAAATGTGGCAAATTAATAATTATGTGAAAATTGGTGTGGCCACACAATCACATAATTCCAGTGGCCCTGACTGTAACAATATTTCAACCTCAAGTTGTTTAGGTGATTTTTATCTAGAAATGTTTTAGGAAAAAAATAAACAACATAAAAATATTTAATCACATAACGGAAATTCTTTTACAAAACAAAAATAGTCAGTTTAAAAAAAAAGTGTTTGGATTCAGAGATCTGCCACAATCCCAATCCTTATACACTTCCTGTTTGGGCCTCCGTGGGGGATCTGTGGATCCGGCGTAGTATTTAACAACACTTAAAAACATAAATGGGCACTATAAAGTTGATGTTGAAGAAAATAGTTTAGTAAAGTGACTCAGACACATATTCTAATAAATAAGTCTAGCTTACAATGCTGTTTTAATCTATATTTCAGGATAAATGAATCCCATGTGACACACCGCAAATACATTTGATTAGTTAAAACACCTGCCAACCTATCCTACAGGAAGTTCCTTTCCATTCCTTCTTCTTTGGATTTGTCTTATCATTCTTCACACCACTGCAGCACAGGAGGAACTCCTTCTTTTTCTTTGGTGTTTTTTGGGAAATATTTGCGAAATGGCATCAGGAGGAAAAAGAGAGCAGGAGGATGAACAGCAGAGAGAAGAAAAATAGGAATAAGAACTTCCACACAAAAAATAATCTATAGTTTGGATTTTATTTCCATTCCTTCTGGAGAAAAAAATGTAATTGCAAATGTTATCAGATGCACCCTTTGCAACAAGCAACTGTCCAGAGGGACTAATAAAAAATATTTTCATGGAACCAATAGCATGCTGAAGCACCTACAAACCATCCACCCCATAACATAGCAAAAGCAGAACTAGAGAAGGATGCACACAGGCGTCAACATCATTTGCTGCAGTGTGTGTTGCTCCTGGAGACCCGGTTCCTGCAGCTATTACAGCTAATATTCCTGCTATTCCTCCACAGATGCTAAAGGCTGCATCCTACTTCACAGCATGCAATAAAATTATTTCTGTTGGAGAACAGTCCATGACAGCATTTGTGCAGGCTGGGATAAACCACAAATGCTATATTTATTTAAGAATACTCTTTGCACTTGTTCTGTGTATTTCTCCACTTTCTTTTTTTATAGCTACAGTATGTTTAAAACAAACAAATAAAACTCCCAAAAAGTTCCAAATGCACACAAAAAGATTCTTTTCACAACCACTTATTTTGATTTAAAAAAAGAGAAACTATATGATATATGTTTGTTGGTGAATGTATGAATACTTGCTGCCATATGTCTACATATATATCACTATACGTGGGTGTATGAGTGTTTGTATGAGTGTGTGAGTGGTTGTGTAAGTGGCTTTGTGGGTCTGTTAGTGGCTGCAATAGTGGTTTTGTGGGTCTCTGAGTGGGTGTGTGAGTATGTTAATGGAAATGTGAGTGGGTATCTGAGTGGCTGCACGAGTGTGTAAGCAGATGTGGTAGTGGATTTCTGAGTGTGTGAGTGAATGGGTGAGTGTGTACATGGGTGTATCACTGGGTGTATGAGTGGGTGTGTGACTGTGTCAATGGGTGAGTGGGTGTGTGAGTCGGTGAATGGGTGTATCACTGGGTGTATGAGTGTCTGTGCGGAGGTGCAGTAGTGACTGTGTTGGTGTGTGAGTGGATGTGCACGTTTGTGAGTGGGTGTGTGAGTGGGTATGTGTGTGTGAGAATGGGAGTGTGAGTGAGTGTGTCAATGTGAATGGGAGTGTTAATGGGTGTGTCACTTTGTGAATAGGTGTGTTAGTGGTTGTGTGTGAATGGGTGTGCAAGTCGATGTCTGAGTGACTGTGTAGGTGTGTGAGGTGGTTTTGTGGGTTTGTGGGTTTGTGAGTGGATATGTGGGTATATGAGTGGATGCGTGAGTGAATGTGTGAGTGGGTTTGTGAGTGTGTGAATGGGTGTATGTGTGTGAATAAGTGTGTCAGTGGGTGTGAGATTGTCTGTGTCGTCCGTGCAGAGGGGCAGTAGTGATTTTATGGGTTTGTGATGGGATGTGTAAGTTTGTGATTGGATGTGTGAGTGGGTGTGTGTGTAAATGGGTGTGCCAGTGGGTGTGTTAATGTGAATGGAAGTGTGAGTAGGTGTGTCACTGTGTGAGTAGGTGTGGTGTAGGGATGGGCAAGTCCGTGTCTGAGTGACTGTGGGTGTGTGAGGAGGTGTGGTAGTGGTTTTGTGGGTGTGTCATAGATGTGTGGGTGTGTGAGTGGATGTGTAATTGTGTGAATGGGTATATCAGTGGTGTGTGAATAGGTGTATAATTGGGTTTGTGAATGGGTGTGTCAGTAGGTGAGTGTCTGTGTGGGTCTGCATGGTAGTGCCATAGTAATTTTGTGGATGTGTGATTGGATTTTTAAGTTTGTGAATGGGTGTGTGAGTGTGTATGGGTGTGTGAGTGTCAGTGAATGGGAGTGTCTGGGTGTGTGAGTTGGTATGTGAGTAGCTGTGTAGGTGTATGAGTGGATGTGAGTGTGACTGTATGGGTGTGTGAGTGGGTATCTGAGTGGCTATGTGGGTGTATGAGTTGGTGTGTGGGTGCCTGTATTGGTGTTTTAGTGGGTGTGTGAGTGTGTAGGTGTGTAGGTGTGTGAGTAGCTGTATGAGTGTCTATATGGGTGTGCAAGTGGGTCTTGGAATGAATGTGTGGGTATGTGAGGAGTAAGTGTCTGTATAGGTGTATGAGTGGTGGTATGAGTGGCTGTATGGGGCTATAAGTGGGTGTCTGACTATGTAAGTGGGTGTATGTTTTTTAATTGTAGGTCAGAACACCCTCACAATGTAATCTAATGGAACAGCACTGGAAGAACTACTCCAATAGATGGAACCATCCATCTGTATAAAAAAGAAAAGAAAAACACATGTATTAGTATTACAATTTATAAAAGTATAAATTAAACTTAGAAATGTTAGCAATGTATAACTCTATCAAGCAATAAATCACTACACATTTCCCTTGCTTTAATACATTTTTATGATAAAAATTTACATTTCATTTTCCCTTTTTTCTGTTCTCAGTCTTTATACTTATGCAACATCAATGATATTTATACTTGCAGTACTGTCCCAAACAAACATATGCTGAAAATGATAACTTCATCATTACAAGTACTACTAGCTATGTAAGGCTCCTTGGTAGGCCGCATGATGTCATTAATCCTGATGATGCATTTACAATAACTAGACCATTCCACTTTTACAAATGTGACCCTCCATATAATTTTTATTCCCAAGATAGGAATTTTGTAATTTCCAAGGCAATTTTTGTCTGAATTTAAGGTTCCTATCAGTACATTCTGTCCATTTACTACTACTTTTTAGATAGACAGTATAATAACCAGATCTAATACTAACTCCTGCATGAGAAATGATAACAAAAGAAATCTCTGTTTTACCAGAAATAAATATTTGTCCCCCCTTAAAGTTAGTGATCACAGTATCTAATTTACTATCTTCTATTCTGCATCATTGTAGCATTAAAATGACATACTTGCCATCTCTTGGTATATGTAAAGTTGACAGAACATCTCTTCGACAATTTGGACATACAAAATGTTGTCTAGCTTTTTACACTAATCTCTCCAAAGTCACTCTTTTGGAATCAGATAACACTAAATAAATAAAGCTCTCTGATTCTATTTGTGTAGACGATGTGTATGAGCAGTCTTCACAGTCATTGAGCCGTGAGTAACTACGTCCAAATAACTAATTAACAGGTATTTCTTCTTCTTCTAAAACTCACATTAAAAACTCCAGTGTATCCTCTCGAGTAGTTTGAGTAAACTGTACAGATCCAGTAATATATCTACAGTGTCTTGTATTATTGATGCAGATTATATTTGTTCCCTCAGTACTCAGAAGTTCAACAAACTACACAGTACAGAACACAATACATTCTGCTGTTTCACTTGAATTGCATCTACAACACTAGATAATGCGAACAAAACTTTTACCACAATATTAGCATAGCAGGTCACCCCAGAGGAGTTTGACAATTGATAACTAACAATATCTCTATTATTTTCATTTTTTTGTTTCTCATCAACTTCCTTCTTCTCTTTTATTTATTTCTTTGCAACACCATCACTGCACTGCTTTGAAATGTTTTGCTTTGGACAGATGGAGCGTTACTCATAAACTGGATACTGTCCTATATTAGGAGCAAAAATACTTCTTAAATGGTTGTATTCTTTAACACAACTTGAGTCTGCATTTACTTTGGTCTCATCAAATGCAACTGGATACAAACCAGACAATGTCCTAATGTGAGACCAAGCTATTTAGTCCATACCTTCCTTAAGCACAGTACTACCAATAAATGCTGCATCTAAAATAAAACCTTGTGATTTATTAACAGTAACAGCTTATTCTAGAGAAACTGGAAACTATTTCAGTCTAACATATAAATCTTTCACAACCAAAAAAGTGCAGTAGAGTGTCCGATTTGTTTTGCGTGGTCAATCTGATCACATTTAATCACAAGGTATTTGTTAGAAATGGGGTCTTTGGTTGGCAGTCAGGTTACCCCCTGTCCAAGCAAGGACTCTCACTCTAGTCAGGGCAAAGGAGAAACAAACGTGGTTAACCCCGCTCACCCCCTTGGTAGCTTTGCACGAGCAGAAAGGCTTAACTCAGAAGCAATGTGTAAAGTATTTGTACCAACACACACAGTAATACAAAGAAACACCACAAAATTGACACAACACCAGTTTAGACAAATAGGCAATATTTATCTAAATCAAACAAGACCAAAACAACAAAAAATCAACATACACAAGTCCAAATATGAATTTTCAAACCAATAAGAATTGTACTCCATAGAAAACAATGGAAACGATTTTACACAAAGTACCTGGTTTGCATCAAAAATAAAGCTGCACAGGCGAGCGTGCATCAGAAAAAGCAGCGATGCATCGATTCCTTACTCACAAGTGAGGCCGTGCGTCGTTTCTTCTCTGGTCATGTAGGTGATGCGTTGATTTCTGGACAGGACACCTTGGATCAGAACAGGTTCATGATGACGATGCTTGTGAAATCAGGTCACACAGTGTTGCAAAACTGCGCTGTGTGGGGTTTGCGTCATTATCAGCAGCAGCAAACAGGTGTTGCGATGTTTTTTCCTGCCACGATGCATCTATCTCCCAGCCGCGATGCAGGTGGAGCATCGATTTCAGCCGTGAAGCTGGTGGCATATTGTTTATCAGCCATGTTGCAGATGGTGCCTTGAAAATTTCCCTGCACAGTGTTCTGTGCCTGGATGTCAGTCCTGGTTCTGCCAACTTCGCCTTTCAAGGGCCCAGAGACTAGATAGGGAACCACTTGGAAGGGCAGGAGTCTCAGCAGAGAGTCCAGGTGCTGGCAGAGAAAGTCTTTGATGGCCCTGAGACTTCTAAACAGGAGGCAATCTTAGTCCAAGCCCTTGGAGATTCGTGTCAAGCAGAAATGCCCAACAAAGTCCAGTCTTTGTCCCCTTTCACAGGTAGAAGCAGAAACTGCAGGATAGCCCAACAAAGCACAGTCACAGGCAGGGGCAGGGGCAGCACTTCTCTTCAGCTCTTCTCCTTGGCAGAGGTTCCCCTTGGTTCCAGAAACAAATCTCAAAGAAATCTAAAGTCTGGGGTTTTGGGTCCATTACTTATACCCCTTTCTGCCTTTGAAGTAGGCAAACTTCAAAGGAAAGTCTCTGGTGTTCACAAGTTCCTGCCTTGCCCAGGCCAGGCCCCAGACACACACAAGGGGGTTGGAGACTGCATTTTGTGAGGTCAGCAACAGCCCATTCAGATGTAAGTGACCACTCCTCCCTCCACTCTAACTCAGATGGCTCATCAGGATATGCAGGCTACACCCCAACTCCCTACAGCCTAACTGTCAGCCTGGCCCAGACAGGGAACCCACAAACAGGCAAAGTCACAGAATGGATTAAGCAAGAAAATGCCTACTTTCTAAAAGTGGCATTTTCAAACTAACAATCTAAAAATCTACTTCCCTAAGAGATGTATTTTTAAATTGTGACTTCAAGGACCCCAAACTCCACATTTCCATGTGTTCTCAAAGGGAAACTGAAACTGCACTTTAAGTATATTTAAAGACAGCCCCCATGTTAACTAATTTTAACCTATGAGAGAGCTAGGCCTTACAACAGTGAAAACCAAATTAGGCAGTATTTCACTCTTAGGACATGTAAAACGCATCAGTACATGTCCCACCTTTGACATACACTACACCCTGGCAATGGAGCTCCCTAGTGCCTACCTTAGGGGTGCCTTACATGTACAAAAAGGGAAGGTTTAGCCTTGGTAAGTAGGTACTCTTGACAAGTCAAATTGGCAGTGCAAGACTGCACACACAGACACTGCAGGTGCAGGTCTGATGCAGATTCACAGGGCTACTCATGTGGATGGCACAATCAGTGCGGCAGTCCCACTAGTAGCATTTGATTTACAGGCCATGGGTACCTCTAATGCACTTTACTATGGACTTACTAGTAAATCAAATATGCCAAACATGGAAAAGCCAATTACACATACATTTCACATAGGGAATATTTGCACTTTAGCTCTGGTCAGCAATGGTAAAGTGCCCAGAGTAACAAAAGCAGCACAAACAGAGTCCAGCACACATCAACAAACTGGGAAGCAGAGACAAAAAGTTAGGGGGGACCACGTTAAGGATGTCAGGTCTAACACATGTCCACGCAACTGAAAGTAGGGAGACCTACCCAACCTCATGGGAGTTCTCTTCACTAAGGCGGAAGAATCTGGACAGACCATCAGCATTGGTGTACTGTTCCGGGGCAGTGTTCCACCGTAAAGTCCATCCCCTGTAGGGAAATGGACCACCTCAACAGTTTTGGATTCTCACTCCTCATTTGCATTAACTATCTGAGGGGCCTGTGGTTGCTCTGAACCCGGAAGTGAGTCGCAAACAAGTAGGGTCTTAGCTTCTTCAGCACCCAGACCACAGCAAAAGCTTTGTACTCAATTGCACTCCACCTACGTTCCCTGAGAAGTAGCCTCCTAATAATGAAAGCTACAGGTTGATCTAGGCCCTCTTCATTTAGCTGTGATAACACTGCTCCTACACCATGCTCTGAAGCATCAGTCTGCACGACTAATTCTTTAGAGAAGTCATGTGCCTTCAGCATGGGTGCCGTGCACATGGCTGCCTTCATGGCATCAAAAACTGTCTGGCAAGACTCAGTCCAGATCACCTTCTTTGGCTGCTTCTTAGAAGTTAACTCCGTCAAGAGAGCAACAATAGTGCCATACCCCTTGACAAACCTCCTGTAATAACCTGTGAGACCTAAAAAGGCTCTCACCACAGTCTGGGTCTTGGGGGGCTCCCATGCCAGAATAGTGTCAATTTTGGCTTGTAGGGGTACACCACAGAGCCTTCCCCTATTTGGCACTTGCTAGCCTTCATAGTGAGGCCTACCTTCTACAGGGTCTATAAAACTTTGCAGAGGTGCTCAAGTGTTCCTCCCAAGTGGAGCTGAACATAGCAATGTCATCCAGGTAGGCTGCACTGAAATAATCCAGTCCAGCCAACACCTGGTTAACCAACCTCTGAAAGGGGGCAGGGGGCATTTGTCTCCCAAAGGGCATCACCCTAAATTGTTAGTGCCAATCTGTGGTGGAAAATGAAGACCTCTCCTTGGCCCCCTCAGTCAGAGCAATCTGCCAATATCTAGAGTTCAGGTCAAAAGTACTTAGAGATTTGGCAGCCCCTAACCGATCAATGAGCTCCTCAGCTCGGGATGGGGTACTCGTCATTCTTAGTGACCACATTAAGGCCACAGTAGTCCACATATAACCTGAGTTCTGGAGTGGCACCTGGAGCAGCAGCTTTTGGGGCCAAAACCACAGGACTGGCCCAAGTGCTACTGGAGAACTCAATTACCCCAAGAGCTAACATCTTGGATACCTCTTCCTTTATGTTGGCCCTAACCTTGTCAGTCACTCTCTAAACTTTATGTTTCACAGGAGGACTGTCCCCAGTGTCCACATCACATGTACATAAATGAATGACCCCTGGGATCAAGCAAAATAATGAGGCAAACTGCCCCAACATTTGTCGACAATCCCTCTGTTGCTCTGGAGTCAGTGAGGGGGAGAGCTTCATACCCTCCACAGACCCATCCTTCTCCTTAGCAGACAGGAGGTCCGGAAGAGGCTCACTCTCTCCCTCAACCCCATCATCTGTTGCTAGAAGCAATGCCACCTCTGTCCTCTCAAAATGAGGCTTGAGGTGGTTCACATGTAGGACCCACAAAGGGTCCCTGGAGTCCTCAAGTTCACTAGATAGGTGACATCACTCTTGCGCTCCACCACCTCAAATGGCCCAGTGCACTTTTGCTGGAGAGCCCTAGGCTCCGCTGGGGCCACTACCCACACTTTTTGGCCAGGCTGAAACTCAACCAGAGTGGCATTCTGGTCATACCAGTGATTCATAGCCTCCAGGTTCTCTTGGGCAAGCTTACTGAAGCGGGGAGTCTGGTACCTTAAAGACAGCATATAACTGAATACATCCTGGGGGGGCTTACTGGAGGCTTTCTCCAAGCCTTCCCTAACCGGACTCAAAGGTCCCTCAACAGGGTGGCCATACAATAACTCAAAAGGGCTAAATCCAAGACCCTTTTGAGGCACCTCCCTGTCGGTGAACAGAAGGCATGGTAAGAGGACATCCTACTTACGCCGCAAGGGCACTGACAGGCCCATGATCATGCCTTTCAAAGTGCAGTTGAATCTCTCAACCAGAGCATTACTTTGGGGGTGGTAAGGAGTGGTGAACTTCTATGTCACCCCACACTCCTTCCAGAGACTTCATAAATGTGGATATGAAGTTGCTACCCCTATCGGATACACCTCCTTGGAGAACCCCATGCAGGTAAAAACCCCATCAATGCACGTCCCACCACAGGGGAGATGATTGACGTTAAAGGAATGGCTTCTGGGTACCGGGTGCATGGTCCACCAAGACCAGGATGAATCTGTTGCCATCCAGAGGCCCCACAATGTCAATACCAACCATTTCAAAGGGGGTGCTGACACACAGGAAAAGGTTAGAGGGGAGCCTTGCTTTCCCCCCCACTCTTTGTACTTGCCTGACAAGTTCAGCAAGACCTACATAGTGTGCATCTGAGTGTCTGTGCATTTGGGGCCAGTAAAAGTGGGGGACAAGCTGTTCAAAGGTCTTGTTCTGCCCCAAATGACTAGCTAAAGGCACATCATGAGCCAGACCCAGTAGGAAGGCTCTGAAGCACTGGGGTATGCCCTGCACACGGGCTGACCCAGGCTCAGCAAATTTAGGCTCACTATACAGGAGGCCATCCACCCCAGTAGATCAAGTAAGATTCAGACTCCTTGTCAGATGCCTGGTCTGCAGTCTGTTGCCTCAAACCCTCCAGAGTAGGGCATGTTTTGTGTGTCTCACAGATTGCTTCCCTGGTGGGTCCCCCTTCCTGCTGCCGCTGAGTCAGCTCAGGGACCTCTCCTTCTTCAGCCACCTGTTCCCCTGTAGGCCACAGGGTGTCCCCCTCAGGTTCAGCCTCCTCCCGGACAGTGGGAACTTCTTGGGTCAGTTTTCCATGCCCCTTGCCATTCCTCCTTCTGGCAGACACCTGGGCCACTCTTTCAGGCCCCAGGGTCTCCTGATCACCCTGACAGGCTGACATCGACCAGCTGGGCACACACACACACCCACCCAGGCAGACCCAACATCTCCAAGTGAGACCTGTGTTCCACCTCCTTCCAAGGGAAATCCTCCAGGTCATTGCCAAGCAGACAATCTACAGGCATGGTTGGACTCACAGCTACTCTCAGGGCACCTGAGACCCTTCCCCCCATTTAAAGGGAATCTCGCCACTCTGCACAGGCGCTCTGAGTTGTCTACCGCAACTACTTGGTGAAGTGTTTGGGGATCTGTCTGCTCTTCAGGCTCCAGGTGACTTCTCACGGTCAGAGCCTCCACCCTCTGTCCATTGATGATCACCCACTGCCTGAATTTGTTAGTGTTTTCAGGCACAAGGGTTCTCTGGACCATCTCACTGTCCCCTAATGAGAGAAGGGCCTCTCAGCTGGCTCCCACCCACCTACAACCAACTCCTCCCCAAGCGCTACACTGACCAAACCCTGTGACTGAGCACCAGTGGGTGCCGGTATCCATTTGGAACATTTGGGATTCCCCCTCACATGACCCACCTGGTCACATTCATAAACCTTGCGGGGACCTCCTCTGCAGGTTTCCCTTTAGAAAACCAATGCATCTTTTCAACTGGGGCTGGGACTCCTTACTCTGGGAACTAAGAGCCAGATGTAGCAAGCATTTTGCATGGTGCAAACTGCGAAAATTGCAGTTTGCGCCATGCAAAATGCTCATCGCGATGCACATTCACAGTTTGCAAGTCGGTACCGACTCGCAAATTGTGAATGCGACTCGCAAATAGGAAGGGGTGTCCCCTTCCTATTTGCGACTCGCATCGCAATGCTAAATTGCTTTGTGACCGCGAATGCGGTCGCAAAGTAATTCGCAGTTACCACCAGTGTCACACTGGTGGTAACCCATTCGCAAAAGGGAAGGGGTCCCTTAAGGGACCCCTTCCCCTTTGTGAATATTGCCCAAAATGTTTTTTCAGAGCAGGCAGTGGTCCTATGGACCACTGCCTACTCTGAAAAAACGAAACCAAATGGTTTCGTTATTTTTTTTATTTTGCAACTCGTTTTCCTTTAAGGAAAACGGGCTGCAAAATAAAATAAAAAACTGCTTTATTTAAAAAGCAGTCACAGACATGGGGGTCTGCTGTCTTCAGCAGGCCACCATCCCTGTGAGTGCAGGGACTCGCTATGGGGTCGCAAAATGCGACCCACCTCATTAATATGAATGAGGTGGGTCTTTGCGACCCCATAGCAAATCACAGACAGTGTCAGAGACACCGTTCTGCATCTGATTTTGCGAATCGGAAATTGCAAGTCGCACCAACTCGCAATTTTCGATTCGCAAAATCGGAACTTCCTACATGTGGCCCTAGGTTAGGGCCCTTTTGAGAACTCCCCCGGTTTACCCTTATATCCCTCTTATTCTTCTGAGAGGGACCCTGCCTACCCTTGGCGTGGTCTCCCCCATACCCCATTTGGACCCTAGTGCTCTCCCAAGGTTCCACTTCCTGCGCAAGCTTCCTGGGATCAGTCAGCTTGCTGTCAATCAGGTGTTGGTGCAGCTCTGGAAAACAAAGACTGTACAAGTGCTCCCAAGCAATCAAATTGTAAAGCCCCTCATAAGTTGTTACCTTACTGCCCTTCACCCAACCATAAAGTGACCTGCAAAAAGAGTCAACACATTCCAACCATGTTTGGGATTCATTCGTTTTGTAGGACCTAAACTTGTCCTTGTACTGCTCAGGGGTGAGACCATACCTTGTGAATAGGGTGTCCTTCATGATAAGTAAGTGAGGCCCTGAGGATCCCCTAAGGATGTCAGAGTATCCCTCCCCTCTGCCTCAAAGAGCTTCTACAGACCCCCCCAATGTGCTTCAAGGACCATGTTCATGTGGAGAGCAGACTCATACCCCATAAACCACAGGCATATGTCATCCTCCCTCTTATAATCCTTCACTAGGTCTTTAGGAATGTGTACCCTCCATTCAGACTGCACTGTGGTACTGCTGCCACCATCTCTCCTAGACTGGCTCCTCTGATACAGTTCCCTCAAACTAAGCTCATGAGCCAGGAGCATCTTCTTCTTTTCCATGGACAACCTCCTCTTCTCCTTTTCCCTCTCCATTTTCATCCTAAGCTTCTCTAGCATCAACTGGGGAACCCTCTCTGCCTGTCTGTCCTGCAACTCCTCAGGAGTCAGACCCCTGGATGACACACTGCTGTTTGCCCTGGGAATCCCTCACCCAGGTACATCCAGTACCATATTATGAACACTCTGCACCTCCTCACCCTAACCCTCCTCCTCCTCCTCCTCTGTGTGCCCCAGTCTCCTTGGCTGTCACCCAGGCCATCAGTGCTTTCTGCAGATCCGCCTTCCTGGTGGAGCTCGAAATGGGACAGGCAAGTTCCTTACAGAACTGTTTCAGTTGGGCAACTGAGTAACTTTCCAGCTTTTCTTAATTCGAAAACAGCTCCAGCTGGTGCATCTCCAGATTGAGACATGATGACAAGTCAAAAGTGCAAAGTTCCAAAGCAGAACAAAAGAATTCCCAATGAGAAGTTCAAAAATCACAAAAAATTGAAGCAGATGAAGTCCAAAAAGAGAAAAAGCATGAACACAAAAACAAGTGGTATGTGGTTACGTAATGGTCCGCACTGAAAAAAGTAGTGTACACTTAATCACTGTATGTCAGGTACAAATACAAGTCCAATCCTCACCGCTGATCACCAATGTTAGAAATGGGGTCTTTGGTTGGTAGTCAGGTTACTCCCTGTCTAAGTAAGGACCCTAATCTAGTCAGGGCAAAGGAGAAACATACCTGGTTAATCCCCGCTCATCCCTTTGGTAGCTTGGCATCAGCAGACAGGCTCTGTAAAGTATTTGTACCAACACACACAGTAATACAATGAAACACTACAAAATGGACACCACACCAGTTTAGAAAAATAGGTAATATTTATCTAAATCAAACAAGACCAAAAGTCCAGATCTGAATTTTCAAAAGAATAAGGTGGTCATTACAACCCTGGCGTACGGTGTTAAAGCGGCGGTAAGACCGCCAAAAAAGGCCACGGTAAGACTGTGGTAAAAAAATTGGAATTACGACCGTGGCGGAAACTGCCAACAAAGACAGCCACTTTAACACTCCGACCGCCACAGCGGTACAAACAAACAGTGCAGCGGTCACCGCCAACAGACAGGCGGAGGACAAAGTACCACCCACAGTATCACAACCTACCAATCCACCACCTTTTCCAGGGCGGATTCACCGCGGACAAAAACACGGCAGAAACAGGACACACCCCACGAGGAATCCGGACGCCATGGAACCAGAGCTGCAGATCCTGCCAGCCCTTATCTTCTTGCTCCTCTACCAGGAGCACGAATGCCGGCGGCGAAGACCACGGTGAGTACTGCACCTACGACATAGGGGAGGGGGGAGGGAAAAAACAGGGACACACACGCAACACGCAACACCCCACCCCAACCTCACCCACTACAACACACACACTAATACAGCATGATACATTACAGTTACACCCTCCAACCCCCCCGGAAGAATGCAAAGACCAAGGAAAATGAGTGTAACCATTGTAATATATTAAAATCCAGTACGCAAAAATATACATATATACACTATAAACAAAATATACACCAAGAATAGTAGTCCAGGTAGTGCTCCATTGAGGTCCGTGGAACAATGCGCCGTGGAACAATGCCCCAATGGGTATGGGTGAGGCCCACACAAGATCCCCGACCATGACGGAGAGAACACTGCAGGGGCATCAGATAGCAATAAAACAGGCACCTCAGGGGGAGGGAAAGGGGGGGCACCTCAGCCGGTTGAGTGCACAACGCCAAATCCACGAGGGGGCCACATGCTCACTGTTCAATCCTGGGGAGTGCAAAGCCACAGTCTCCTAAGTCTCTACAGTGGGTGGTTTGCCCACTGCTTTCTCCTGGGGAGTGCAAAGCCACAGTCTCTCAAGTCCCTACAGTGGGTGGGTTTCCCACTGTTCCATCCTAGGGAGTGCAAAGCCACAGTCTCTCAAGTCTCTACAGTGGGTGGTTTGCCCACTGTTTCATCCTGGGGAGTGCAAAGCAACAGTATCTCAAGTATCTCAAGTGGGTGGTTTGCCCACTGTTCCATCCTGGGGAGTGCAAAGCCACAGTCTCTCAAGTCTCTACAATGGGTGGTTTGCCCACTGTTCCATCCTGGGGAGTGCAAAGCCACAGTCTCTCAAGTATCTCAAGTGGGTGGTTTGCCCACTGTTCCATCCTGGGGAGTGCAAAGCCGCAGTCTCTCAAGGATCTCAAGTGGGTGGTTTACCCACTGTTCCATCCTGGGGAGTGCAAAGCCACAGTCTCTCAAGTCTCTACAGTGGGTGGTTTGCCCACTGTTCCATCCTGGGGAGTGCAAAGCCACAGTCTCTCAAGTCTCTACAGTGGGTGGGTTGCCCACTGTTCCATCCTGGGGAGTGCAAAGCCACAGTCTCTCAAGTATCTCAAGTGGGTGGGTTGCCCACTGTTCCATCCTGGGGAGTGCAAAGCCACAGTCTCTCAAGTCTCTACAGTGGGTGGTTTGCCCACTGTTCCATCCTGGGGAGTGCAAAGCCACAGTCTCTCAAGTCTCTACAGTGGGTGGTTTGCCCACTGCTTTCTCCTGGGGAGTGCAAAGCCACCGTCTCTCAAGTGGATGACAGTCTCCACTGGTTCTGGAGGGGGCTTGGTGCCCAGAGTGCTTCATCCTGCCAAGGACTGAGGTAGTGGATGTCTTTCTCCACTGGTTCTGGAGGGGGCTTGGTGCCCAGAGTGCTTCATCCTGCCAAGGACAGAGGTAGTGGATGTAAATCTCCACTGGTTCTGGAGGGGGCTTGGTTCCCAGAGTGCTTCATCCTGCCAAGGACAGAGGTAGTGGATGTAAATCTCCACTGGTTCTGGAGGGAGCTTGGTGCCCATAGTGTTTCATCCTGCCAAGGACTGAGGTAGTGGATGTCTTTCTCCACTGGTTCTGGAGGGGGCTTGGTGCCCAGAGTGCTTCATCCTGCCAAGGACAGAGGTAGTGGATGTAAATCTCCACTGGTTCTGGAGGGGGCTTGGTGCCCAGAGTGCTTCATCCTGCTCGTGACGGACTTAGTAGCGTCAGTGCCCTTGGCGCTCATGGGCCAGCGGTGCTTGTGGCGGCGGTGCCCTGTTCAGCGGGGCTTGTGGCGGCGGTGCCCTGTTCAGCAGTGCTTGTGGCGGCGGTGCCCTGTTCAGCGGTGCTTGCGGCGGCGGTGTCCTTTGCAGTGACTCAGCTGGTGGCGGTCCTTCATGGCCCAGCGGGGCTGGTGCTGGAGGTCGTGTCTGGCCCAGCGGGGCTGGTGCTGGCGGTCGTGTCTGACCCAGCGGGGCTGGTGCTGGCGGTCCTCTCTGGCCCAGCGGGGCTGGTGCTGGCGGTCCTCTCTAGCCCAGCGGGGCTGGTGCTGGCAGTCCTCTCTGGCCCAGCGGGGCAGGTGGCAGTGGCCTCTTGGGCAGCAGGGCAGGTGCTAGCGGTGGCCTCTTGGGCAGCAGGGCAGGTGCTGGCGGTGGCCTCCTGGGCAGCGGAGATGATGGCGGTGGCCTCCTGGGCAGCGGGGATGATGGTGGTCTTCTCCGCCGTTCTGCTCTTCCCAGACCTGCTGACTTTCTTGTGGCCCTTCCCCACCTTAGAAAATATCGCAGCTGACTCCACACTCCCACATGGACGCCCAGGAACGGCTTTGGTGGCTGGAGTCTTCCCCCTCTCCCGCCAGGCACTGGTCAACGTTTGATGCTTCACAGGTGGGGGACTGTCCGTGCTGTGGCTCCGTGCCACACTGGCTGCCCTGGTGGCCGGTGCGCTCCAGATTCCGGTGACTACAGGCACCACAGGTCCCGGAGATGTTGTGGCTGAAGTGCTAGGTTGGGACCTGGAGAGTCAGGCCCTAGGAGACGGACAGGGTGGGGGAGGTGTGGGAAAGAGGTCAAGGTTGGACAGGAAAAGTTTTTTGGAGACACTGGGACGGGTAGCTGGAGGGGGTTTGGGAGTGGAGGAAGAGGTTGCGGTTGTAGGAGGTGTTCGTTTGGTGACTTTGGGTGAAGGTGCATGTGCTGCTGTAGGCTGTCATGAGGTGGATGGCTGTTGGGTGGGTGTGTACCTGCGTTTGTGTATCTTGGGAGGTGGCGTCACAGACACACTGGGAGAGGACACAGGGGACGTGTGAATGGCAGTGGGGTGGTGACTGCACGTGAGCGGGGTGTGGTGGTGTGTGTGCTGGTGATGACAGTAGTGGCTGTAGATGGAGTGCATGCAGGTGTAGACGAGACTGGGAGGGAGGAGGGAGACAAGGAGGAGGGGGACACAGTGGAGGCAGTGGATGTTGGTGTCTCTGCATGTGTGTGATGCTTGCATGAGTGCCTGTGGGATGTGTGGTGCTTATGTTTGTATGAGCTTCCCTTGTGTGTTGACGTGTGTGCATGCTGGTCTGAAGGTGTGCTTGGGATAGGCTGAGGTAGAGGGAATCGGGTCTGGGTGTAGGAAGTTGGAGGGGGGAGGCTAGACACAGGGATGATGGCTGCCATCAGTGCTGAGGCCAGAGTCTGAAAAGCTCGCTGAAGGGCCGCCTGACCAGAATGAATGCCCTCCAGGAATGCATTTGTTTATTGCAACTGCCTGTCTACACCCTGTATGGCATTCAAAATGGTAGACTGCCCAACAGTGAGGGACCTGAGGAGGTCAAAGGCCTCCTCACTGAGGGCAGCAGGGGTGACTGGAGCAGGGCCTGAGGTGCCTGAGGCGAAGGTGATGCCCACCCTCCTGGGTGAGCGGGCACAGGGCAAAGACTGAGGGGCTGCTGGGAGGGCGGTGCTGGTAGGGGGGTGGTGGCTGTACCTGAAGATGCGGGGGCACAGATGTTGCCGCCACCACAAGGGAGCTCCCATCAGAGGACGAGTCCGTGTCACTGGTGTCAGCTCCTGTCCCCGCCGTGGAGCTCCCCTCGCCCTCTGTCCCACTGGTGAACTCCGAGTCCGTTGTCTCGTCCTCCAGGGCAATGTGGGATGCAGTTCCCTCCTGCTCCGGTGCCACTGCTCTTCCGCCTGATGATGCTAATGCACACAAGAACAGGGAGACCACAAAAAGGGGGGGGCGGCAGAAGAAAAACATGTTGAGTGCATGCATTACCGCTACCGTTGGCAGACACGACAGACACAGAAGCCTCCTGTACTATGCCGCGCACTTGGGCTCCACTGTTCAATCCCTGGGACATGGCCTACAAGGCTATGGATGACACAGGAGCATGACGAGGTGTACTTGTCACTGTACACAGGTGGGGTGGGGTACCACATGGCCTGCCTTACGGAGGGACCTTGCCTACTAAACTCGCCCTGGCCTAGGGAAACCCACAGCCCACCTACCCCACCCAGACACCTCCACTGCGCGCAAAGTCAGCAGAATGAGAGTGTACTCACCCCCTTGTGGCTGCTGTGATGCCCCCAAGCGTCCATCCAACCCCGGGTACGCCACCGCCAGGATCCTGAACATGAGGGGGGTCATGGTGCGACGGGCACCCCTCCCACGTTGGGAGGCCATCCCCAGCTGGGCCTCCGCCGTCTTCTTGCTCCTCCCGTCTCTTACGGCAGTGGGTGCTCCATCTGTGGTAGACCCCCAGGGTCCGGACGTCCTTGGCGATGGCACGCCAAATATCTTTTTTCTGGTGGGCGCTGACCTACATGAGTTGTACAAGGGGAAAAGAAAAGTTATTACCGAATGCACCGTCACAGTCATTGGCCCCCATCCCTACCCTTGCCATGTGGCACATGCACTCATCGTCGTTTCATGCACGCCTCAATCTGCCCCCCCATCTTTCATCCACCCCACTCCATACAGGCATAGCCCATACAGCATGCTCCCAGTGTACTTATCTGTTTGTCTGGAGGACCGTAGAGTAGCATGTACTGGGGGAGGACCCCATCCACAAGTTTTTCCAACTCCTCCGATGTGAAGGCAGGGGCCCTTTCCCCAGACACTCGAGCCATTGTCTCTTCCAGACCGAGGTCACAGCAGCACTTGCAGTGTAGGTCCTCTCCTGTCGAAGATCAGGTATCGAGTGATTGAACAGATAGAAAATGGCGGTCACGTCTGCGGCGGTGCGTACCGTCACCGCCGGTGTACATCGTCATTGGCTCCTGGGACCCATAGGGTCCATTGTTAACCAATGCAGCACTGCGCCGCGGTCTTCGACCGCCTACCGTGACGGTGTACAACGCCAGCGCAGTTACCTCACATCCCATTGTCCCACTTTACAGGTCAGACAGCCGCCATTTCAGGGGCCCACATGGCTTAATTTTTAACTGCGTCACACATACCTAGGCATAGCCTCAACACACATACAGGCCACTTTTCGGATTATGATTCGTGTTCTGTGTAAGCTGTGGGTACATACCTCTGAGTTGTTTGACTCTGTGCTCGCTGTTGTCCTTCATAGGCACCGTCCGCTGGGACATGTGAGGAGATGGCGGCATCCTCCGGTGTACAGACCGCTGGTGGACCTGTCGACAATGGAGGAAAGACATGTGATCATCACCTACAGGCTTGACCGTGCCACAATCCAGGAACTGTATGCCCAGCTGGAGCCAGACCTGATGTCAGCTATCCGCCATCCCACAGGAATCCCCACTCAAGTGCAAGTGCTGTCAGTACTCCATTTCCTTGCAAGTGGGTCATTTCAAACAACAGTGGCCATAGCATCAGGGATGTCCCAGCCTATGTTTTCCAACGTGTTGTCTGCCCTGCTGAAACACATGCAGAGCTACATCGTTTTCCCTCAGGTGGAGGATTTGCCTACAGTGAAAGGTGATTTCTATGCCCTGGGACATATCCCCAACATCATAGGTGCCATTGATGGGACCCATGTGGCTTTGGTACCCCCCGCAGGAGTGAACAGGTGTACAGAAACCGGAAGAGTTATCATTCCATGAATGTGCAGATGGTGTGTTTGGCAGACCAGTACATCTCCCATGTTAATGCCAAGTTCCCTGACTCAGTGCATGACGCCTACATCCTGCGGAATAGCAGCATCCCTTATGTGATGGGTCAACTCCAGAGGCACCGTGTGTGGCTATTAGGTGAGCACCTGGAAGCAAGTCAGTGGGAATGGCTGTCTGGGTCTGGGGATATCCCTACAGGTTAGTGTGTGTCTAACAGTTGTCCCTCGCCATTTGCAGGTGACTCTGGTTACCCCAACCTGTCATGGCTACTGACCCCAGTGAGGAATCCCAGGACAAGCGCAAACTACCGGCACCTGGGGCAGAGGAGGAGGCGGCACTGATACAAAGGGCAGGAGCCCTTTAAAACTTGTAAAGCGCTCCCGCCTCGCGGGAAGCGCAAACTACCGGCACCTGGGGCAGAGGAGGAGGCGGCACTGATACAAAGGGCAGGAGCCCTTTAAAACTTGTAAAGCGCTCCCGCCTCGCGGGAAGCGCAAACTACCGGCACCTGGGGCAGAGGAGGAGGCGGCCCTGATACAAAGGGGCAGGAGCCCTTTAAAACTTGTAAAGCGCTCCCACCTCGCGGGAAGCGCAAACTACCAGCACCTGGGGCAGAGGAGGAGGCGGCACTGATCCAAAGGGCAGGAGCCCTTTAAAACTTGTAAAGCGCTCCCGCGAAGAGCACTCCCGCTTCGCGGGAAGCGCAAACTACCGGCACCTGGGGCAGAGGAGGAGGCGGCACTGATCCAAAGGGCAGGAGCCCTTTAAAACTTGTAAAGCGCTCCCGCTCCGCGGGAAGCACAAACTACCGGCACCTGGGGCAGAGGAGGAGGCGGCACTGATCCAAAGGGCAGGAGCCCTTTAAAACTTGTAAAGCGCTCCCGCTTCGCGGGACGCGCGTGGGCGTGCCCGGGCCAAGGGCGGGCCCGTCCTGTGCCCGTCGGAGACCGGAGGAGGCTGGGCTGGGTCCCTTTCATCTGCACTGCAACAATAGTAGGCCTCCCTCACAAGTTTTTCTACTTATATTCGGAGGTTATCTCCCAGAGGGCTGTTTTCTAAACAAGTTAAATCAAGCACTCAGTTAACGAGTGGGACGCTGCTATTCCTTGGAAGAGGCTTGGCAGGCAGGGCCAGTTACTCTAGTGGCAGGACACCCATCACACAAGTAAGGGAGTTATTTTTACTTTTTAATATGGGGAAAAGGAAGGCTATAGATTTACCAGCGCAAACCAAGGGTACTAAAATAGCAAAAAAACGCCCAAGTAGACCTTTGAATTTGGGCTCACCCAATAGGTCTAACTCACTGGATGAAATAGACCTCTTAGTCAAAGAAGTTGAGTCCATGCTAGGTACACAAACATCTATAGGGGTAAATAATCCCAAGAAAGGCCCCCCTAAGGATAAGAAAATCCCAGAGATATTTAAAAAGAAGGGGAGAAGGAATTCTGTAGATGCTACAACAGGGGTTGATGGGGATGGGGGCCCGCATAACTGTAGGGACCCCACCCCAAAACCCACTTACAACATAGCGAGTCCTCCAGTATCCCAGAGGGGTCTCTCATATGCACCGCATACACCAACCCTCCTTCCATTGACTCCGGTGATTAAGGTGGTCCCAAGCCTATTGTGTACAAATTGCTTTGAACCTCTGTTAGTAATAGAGGATTCGCCTGTGCCCACGACTGTGTCCAAGTGTAAATCAGCAGTTGGAATGTCCAACCTTAGTGTTACCCCACTGATCTCCCAGTCCGAGTCGGAAAGCAAAGAATCTGCAGCTAGTAGAGATAACCTGGCTACAGTCCTTCAGAGAGTTGATGAAGTCAAGGGATTGGTTCTAGTATTAATAGATCTTATGAAGAGCAACCATTCACACCAGCACGGAAATAACAGTGCTTGTGCAGGGATTTGTAAGGTCTGTGGGGAGGCCAGGGGGAAAAAAGCGTTTCCACCATCTGCCCCAACAAAGGGGGCTGAATCAAGGGATAATTCCATTAGAGGGGAGACAGCTTTACAAGGGAGGGAAGATTACCACTGCGACCTCAACAAAGACAATCCGAGGCCCAGAAGGAGGTCCACAAATGTACCTAGATATGGAGATCGCCAAGGTAATTGGTCAAGTAATTTAACTAGTGATAGAGCTAGAGGTAGGACCAGCGGATCTGACCCCCCGGAAACTGTCCAAGAGGCCAGTCTTATACAAACCTCTAACAGGCCACATAAAATCCCCTTTAATAACATCACTCTCCCCTGCAATAATATTGAGAGTACAGTTATTAAAGAACGGGACCTGCCTATAAGTCATGGATCTAACAAAATCTATTTGACCAATGTTCCAAAACTATCACCAGGGTCAGTTGAGAACCAAGCCTCTTTGATTAACAAAGTTATACATTGGATATGCTCTCGACGAAGTTGTCTTTCTGTTATTCGTTCTGATATAACATCGGCTATGAGAAGCAGCATCCCAGGGTCCAACTTTGATACAATAACTATTTATTTTGAAGATAAGATTATGGTGACACAATTAATGGATTTTGACTCTCGCACCTACTTGGATAGTGTAACAACTAGGGGGGGAATAAGACTCATGTTACACCCATATAATTCTGGACCAGCCATGGGACCGGATGGATTAGATGGTTTAATGAATTCCCGTGGAGGTGCTGTACGAAAGGAAGCTACCGATTTTGGGTCGTTGCCTAATCCTGTATGACTGACTACTGAATCAACGACCAATGTGATGGCCCGCTCCAAGGTCTTACATCTAACGGGGGATGATAAAGCACCACCATTAGACATCTGCAGTAATGACTTGAGCTTGGTGGATGCTGGATGTACAACCATGGTGAGAAACCAAGATAAATGTACGTTAGATCTTATGTCATGGAACATTGCTGGCCTGGCAAAGAAACTAGATGACAGTGAATGGGCCTCTTTTATTAAAAATATATATATATGTCTGTTTCAGGAAACTTGGGCAGAGGACGCTACCAATATAGATGGATTTCTCTCATTTAGTGCACCCGCTATACCTGCAGAGAAGGGGAGGGGCCGGGCGAAAGGTGGGCTTTTATTGCTTGTTAACAAGAATCTGCAGTGTGACTATAAGCTTTTGGAAATTAATTCTGTAGATCTAAAAGCCATGCGTATCACGTTCAACAGAAGTTTATCAATTGTTGTTGTTAATGCCTATATACGATCGGTCTCATATAGCTCTGAGTCCCATACTTTGGCTATCCTGTCCGAATTTGTCGGAAGCCTCCACCCCTCGACTATCTTAATTGTAGCTGGGGATTTTAACTGTACCTTCGAACCTTCTACCCTCATAAGTGGTTTAACCGATGAAGAGGATGAGTTGTGGGGGATCCCACAATTATCTACTACTCGGTCTTGCAAAAAATCTCGGGTGGCCATGCAATTAGCCACATTATGCTTAAAACATGGCCTTAGGGCCTGCAATGGTAGAACTTTATCTGATATGAATATTGCACCAACATTTAAAAGGGGCATGTCCATAAGCACTATTGATTATTTTTTAGTTGATGTTAGGTTGTGGCCCCATTTGGTAGACATGAAAGTAGAAGTGAGATGTGATAGTGACCATTTCCCCTTGCTTCTTACCCTATCTGGGGAAATGTTCAGGAGAACACTCAATAACTATGCTACAATAATTTCGCCACCGTGCTGGAACAACAAATTTACCAAAAAGATTACCTGGCCAAAAGTGATGTCCAACCCTCACCACATTAGAGCAATATATCAATTTTTTTTAAATAGTTTGGCTGAGTATGAAGACCAGGCTGTGGGGAATATTCCGATTCTCAAAATACATGACAGCATGAATATCCAGCTACGGGGTTTCTTTTACAAAGCAAGGCGGTCAAAGCCACATGAAGGGAAAGCGCCCCGTAAGGGATGGTTCGACGAGAGGTGCTCAAAGGCTAAGGCTGGGTTAAGAGCAGTAGTAATGTCTGGTTCCCAGGGGGAAATTACACAAGCTAGGTCCCTATACAAAGCAACCCTGTCTAATGCAAGAAAGAGGTGGGAGGATTCCCTGTGGCAGGAATTATTAGATGCTTCTAGAGAGAAGAATAATAAGCGCTTCTGGGAACTCCTGTCCAAAAGAGAAAATGGAGGTAGGAGTTGTCCCAGCAACCATATACAACCAGAAAGCTGGGTAGAGCATTTTACTACTCTTTATGCCCTACCAGAGGGCTCAATGGGCACTAATGTGGTCCACTCTCCACCAAAGCTGTTGGATTCGAACCCCAGCATGGCCCTCCAAGTGGGGGCCCAGTGTGTCCCTAAGGGTTACCTGATCTTCAAAGTAGAAGAAACCCTTGAGGCTATAAATAGCCTGAAATCTGGCAAAGCACCTGGACCAGATAAGCTTCCTGGAGATCTTTACAGATCAGAACCAAATATCTGGTCCTGGTATATTAATGCCATTTCAAATAGCATAGCTGCAGGGGGACAAATTCCAGGTACATGGAAGGGGGCAGAGATCATACCCATTTATAAAAAAGGAAATGCCAACCTTCCAGCTAATTACAGGCCAATTAGCCTTATAGACAACTTACAAAAGATTTTCGCCAAACAAATTTTGCAGAGGCTAACCAGTTTGGTTGAGGAGTACCAAATCCTTTAACAATTACAGGCTGGGTTTCGTGCTAAAACTAGCACGGTTGACCAGGTCTTTCAACTGGCCATATTGTATTGGAAATATGTTCTTATTGCCAAGCAGTGCCTGTATGTAGTATTTATAGACCTGCGATCTGCTTTTGATTTGGTTCCAAGAGCCAAACTGTGGGAAGTGCTGGGTAGATTGGGAGTCCCAGAGGACCTACTACTCCTGTTAAAACGATTACATGATAACACTTATGCTCAAGTGAGGTGGGGCGAACAAGGCGAACTGACTGAACAGATCCCAATTAGAAGGGGAGTTCGCCAAGGTTGTGTGCTAGCCCCTTTAATATTTACCTTATTTATTAACGAAGTAGTAAAGGCTGTGTCCCCATGTCAGAATGATGCTCCCTCCCTGAATACACAAAAAATTCCCATCCTGCTCTTCGCCGATGATTCGCTTCTCATCTCAAAGACACCAATGGGGTTGCAAATCCTTGTTGGTCGGTTTAGCCGATTTTGCAGCGATCATGGGTTGGAGGTCAATATCAACAAAACAAAATTGATGGTGCTATCTAAAGGACTTAGGAAAAAATGCTCCATTCACATTGACGGAGTCCCCTTGAAGGAAGTTAGCTCTATAGACTACTTGGGAGTTAGGTTAACTAGCAAACTATCATGGGAAGACCAGATTACAAAAAGTGCAGGGCTCCTACAACATAGAGCTTCATCTATATTGCGTTTTTATCAAAGCACCGTTACAAAAGTTGTTTCCCCAGCAATAAATATTTATACAGCTAAGGCTCAAGGTGCAGCCCTGTACGGAGCGGAAGTATGGGGTTTCTCTAACTGTAACAAGATTAGTGTGGGGGGAAACTAATTTGCAAGAGCTTTAATTGCATTCCCACGCACTACACCCCTGCTTCCATTATTTTTAGATTTGGGGTTAAGTCGAGTAGCAGAACTAGCTATTTTAAGACCCCTCCTTTATTGGATCAGGTTATGGATAACCCCCGAACTAGATATATATAAGACCTCATTACTCGACCTATTAAAATGCCAAAATGCCAACACTCTTCCCTGGATTCGTCATGTGGCCCATTGGCTTCGGCTGTTGGGTCTGGGTGACTATTGGGAAAATCCCCATAAACTAGAGAGACGGCATAAAAACATCTTAAAGCAAACTTATTGGTCTTATGTTAGGGATAACTTTAAATTGTTTCTGCCTCCTTGTCAAATTAGATGTTTCTTTCTAACATTTTTCACTGTAAATCTGACTTCTTCTCCATTGTAAACCAAATGTAACCCCTCACTCCTTTTTACTTGAAATGTTTTCTACATTTTCCCCATATACTGTTTTAACAACTGATTTAGTTCTCTTACCAGCAGTTCTTTTTCCCAGTACATTCTCCACATCATGCCCTTTTTCACATAATACTGTTTCCTCTGCTTTTTTCTCCTTTGTATCTTTATCCACATTGTAAATCCTCCTTTTAAACAGAAGTAAATGTCTGAAAACCAAATGTAGAATACATTGAACTTTACATTACATACTATTAGATTACATACTACAAGCAAATCAGTAGCTACATAGGTGTTTGTGTCAGTTTCTAACAGGCTGTCTAAGTATAGGTGTAAAAATGGGTCTATAGGTTTCTGTACAGGTTAGTGACTGTGTGTGTGAGTGGTTGGGTGCATATGTGAGTGTATCACTGCCTATGTGGTTGTGTCACTGGATATATAAGAAGCTGTGTGGGTATTTGAGTGGCTGTGTTAGTGGCTGTATTGGTGTGTAAAAGGGTATTTAAATGGCTCTGTGAATTGGTAACTGACTGTGTTAGTGAGTGTTTGGGTTTGTAACTGTGTGTGCAACTGTCTGTTAGTGGTGCATATATTACTGCAGTGTGGATGTGTGAGTAGATGTGGAATTGCCTCTGTCGCTGTCTGACTAGGTGTTTAGGTGGCTTTTCGTTTTGTAAATAGGTATATGATTGGCTATATCTGTAGGTGACTGAATGTATACATGTGACAGTGTATGTTTACCTAAATGTCTGAGTGTTGGGTATATGAATGGCTGTATAGGTGTGTGAGTGGGTGTGATAATATTGGTCTGTGAACAACTATGTAAGTGGATGTATAGGTGAGCAAATGGATGTGTGAATGCTTTTATTGGTGTGTTTTTGAGTGTGTTGGTCACTTTCTGGCTATATGAGTGGTGGGTAAATACATGCATTTGTGGTAGTGTAACTGGTAGTGTAAGTGCCTGCCTGACTGTGTAGTGTGTGCAAAGTACATACTATTACATTGCAAACTCTAACTAAGCACCCATTTCTAATTTCAAACACACTGATTTATAGTAGCTTAATAAAATACGTCTATTTTAAGTATATCAATTCCTCTTTCTCCTTTGCTGGCCACTATGTTTCTACTTAATGTCATCATCTAACCTCCCTTCTATTTTGCCTTTTGTGTCTAGAAACTACACATTTTATTTCAGCTTATATGCAGTTATCATTTTCTTTTACATATACTTTATAGAGTACACCCTAATTCACATACCTGTAAAATCTATTTTCTGTTCTCCAACTTTTCTCTTAATAAGGTTGACTATCTCTTTTTAGTGCAAATCAAAAATTAGAAATATAGCAATGCTCTTCCACTCTTAGTACAAAGCTATCAATATTGGCTACGCTGCCCACTGTGCTTTCACTCATACTCCTGTAATTATCAAATTACAGTCTTCCTTTTATCTTTTATATTTTATTTTTTTACACCACTTCTAAATGGTCACTATTGTTTTAAACCTTTCCAAGTTTCCTTTAAAGAAGTCCAATTTGGTAGATTCTTTGGGTAGATCCGCCGTAGCACTCAGCGCGGACCTCCTGTAACTCTGCAGCGGATCTGCGAATCCACACGGAAGTCTTTACAAGCATTTAAAAATATTCAGTCAATGCTTTCCATTTATGTTTTACTTTACTACTGAGCAACTTTTATACACCAGTTTGCTTTTGTGTTTCACTCTGCAGTCCTTTGTTCCTTCCCCACAAGTCCTCTTTTAGCTCTGTTTCCATAGTAACCATGTTTGCAACACTCTGGCTACCAGAGTTTTTAAGACTTTCTCTGAGCTGCATACTCGCTTCAAATTAAACTGCAGCAGGTGCTGTTGACTGTTTGTAATTCCAAGCATATCCCAAACAACATATTATTTCTTTATTTTTGTACAGCCAACCACCGAGTCAGTTACTTTTTTTTCTTACACTCGCTACCTAATTTTAGTGCCCTGCACATCTCTATCATCCAATCAAATATATGTTTTTATATTTTAGGTGCTGTCCTCCATTTAAACCTACTTTCATCTTCAAAACTGGCTCATTCTGCTGCAGCCTTTTCTTGTGCCCTACTCCTGTTTTTGTCCTCAATAGAGTGCAAATTGTGGGCCATAGTTTTGTGTTTTGGGCCAGAGGGAGTTCTAAAACGGGGAAACATTGACGGGGACCTAGGTTTATCTAATGTAGACATTACTTGTGTTTGCCATAGAGGGTTAAAGGCACCAACTGCTGTCTTTGGTTAAAGCATTGTGGATTGCCAACATCCAGACCTCATGATTGTGCACCCAGGCATAATTACTGGGATAGGCCTGGAAATCCTAATGAATGGGTGTGTGAGTGGTTACATGGGTCTGTGAGTGGATTTGTGATTTATTGTGTGGGTCTGTGAGTAGGTGTGAGTGGCTGTGAGGGTTTATGGATGTGTGAGTGGCTGTGTGGGTTTATGGATGTGTGAGTTGGTGTGAGTGCCTGTGTGAGGTATGACTGAGTGTTTGAGTGAGTCTGTGAGTGGGTGGGATCCATTGCAGACTTACATAAGGGGCTGCGCTGAGCACAGCAGTGGATCCACAGGTCCTTGCACATGCAAAAAAAAGTCCCTTACAGACCCCTCTAAAATGCATTTTGGAACCCCCTTTTTCCTTGGCCCCTGCTTGACAAATCACCACAAAACCTTCCAGACAGCACCTGAATAGACTGGCACACTAGTTTTGAGGTCATAAAGATTTGTCAAATGGTGCCAAAGTTATTATCAAAACAAAAAATGCTTTTCCCATGGAAACTAGGTCATAACTATAACTACCTGCTGGAGACCACTAGTAGGCTATGGATATATATATTTGAAAAAGCCAAAGATTACAGGGGTTTTATAATTAGAAAATAGAATTAAAACATACCATAGAGATTCACTTTAAACAACACAGGTTACAGAGACATTATAGTTAGATTCTGAATTTACTCGCACAAAAACATAGAAATTCAGTAGTTATAGTTATGGTTAGTTGAAGTAACTATAACTCATGACCTATTGTAACTATAACACACAGAGGGCACTTTTTTGAAAAATGTTGTGAAGATTTGTCAAGTGGTGCCAAAGATATAGGCAAGTCAAAAAAACCTTTTTCTATTGAAACTAAATCTTCACCATAACTACCTACTTCGTAGACAATATATCTCCAAATCCGTTCATCTGTTGTCACCGACACTCATAGGCAGGTGCCTAATCTTGTGAGGGTGAAGCTCACATTCACATAAAATTCTGTCACAAAGGAGATGACCGACACTCCCAGGGTGCAAATCAAAGTTCTTTGTTCAAAGAACCAACAAAAAAGATGCATTTCGGCAGTTCGTCTTCCTCAATGTCGACATGATCAATTAAAGCACATACTTATAAAGCAACAATTCATTGATTAATAATTTCCCAAAATCAATGTCAGACTACAGTATGTCCCTTCAAATATATCAGACTACAGTATGTCCCTTCAAATATATGCTTTGTGCGGCAGACACTATTATTCCTCATAGCAAGAAGAACTTAGCAAAGATCTTCCCATCAGCGGCGTATAGGACAACTAATCCACTTTTGCCCCTGTGCAGGTGACCACCTTTGTAAACTGGCTCCAGAATTGAGCTCACGCAAGAAGGGAGTATGCTACTATGACTCACGATGTTTGAAAACAGGATGGTTAAGACTCTAACCCAAAGCTACCATGTATGTTTTAAAAACATTTGTGGTCCTTTGGGTATCCGGGGCTCATGAAACTTGACCGGTTTTCAGTAAGGACTGAACCTCCAAAAAGAACATTGGATTTCTCTATTTGGTCAAGCTTGAGCAAGAAAAGGCACCACAATAACTGCAGGAATAAAGATCCAGGAAACGTTTCTAAATTTCAAAGTTGATATCAGGCCTCTTATAAGAGGCTAACCCCCTAACACCAAAACACTTGACTGCCATTTGTTTTAATTGCTTCAAGTAAGAGTCATCATGATTCTTCTTGGTGTATTTGTTTATTATCGGCAACATCCTTCTGGAAGTTGTGCTTAAAGTTCATGTCAAAAACCCCTGTCTGGTGTACAAGTCTATTTTTCTAGGTGTGTTTTAGATTTCCTGAAAATAGATTAAATTTATGCCCAGGTCCAAAGTATTTTGCTACAATTTAAACTGAATTCTCTATTCGGCCAGATAACCATAAAAGACACCTACACAATTAAAAAGACATCATAAATACACTTGATAATAATAGCTGTACAATACACTAGATAACACGCATCCTGTAGTTAAATAGATACAGTTCATAAATTAAAACAAATCAAACAGTAAAAATTAAAAGATCTCTTTAAAATAATTTCCTCCAATTAACTGAGCACCAAATATAGCCAGTCACTGTCAAACAGATATAAATTAATGACAGTGACTGTAAGCAAAGCATGGCATGCCTACATTCTCTTAACATTCCTTCAACATTGACATTCCTCGAAATAGGTAGTAGGTAGTGTGTTTCTTTAAATCAATAGCAAAGTTGTATCCCTTAAAATCTTCTGTGCACCAGCATTGTCAAACAAAACCCCCACATACGGAAAGGTAGAAACAGGCAAAACCTGGGCCCCGTTCACCATGAAGGATTTGTTCTTGGACAGTATACTATGGGGCATGTCTTTGATTTGAGCACTAATAGTTCTAAATAAGACATAAAGGTGACAAATTCATCTAGCGGTTTCTGGAAGCCAAATGGAATTTTGGTAATGAGCACTGCATCATCTACATAAAGAGCATGGGGACTGAATGAGTTCCAACCCTCTGGACATCCATATTGTGGTCAACTAGATGTCTTTCCAAACCATTAATATGTAATGTGAATAGGAATGGTGCCAAAACACAGGTCTGTTGCATTTCCCTAGATAGGTACAATGGCGGGGTTGTCTCATCCTTCAAGCCAAATCTCATGCTTGTTGTTACTTTACTGTGCAATTGCCTGAGAAAATTGATAACATTTATCTCCAGCCCCAGAATTGTCATGATTTCCTAGAGCTTTGACCAGTTTACATGGTCGAAAGCCAATCTAAGGTCCATAAAAGCAAGATATACTTTTCCTGGCCAGCCTACCACATATTTGTCAATTAATGGATATAAACTTGATGGTTCCTAGTCCTGCATGGAAATCAAACTGCAAGTCAGAAATAATATTACTTTGCCCATGATTTTTGCAATTGAGTTAATTAATGAGATAGGACTAAAGCATTTGGGATCGCTTCTATCTCCTGTGGAATGAGATCAGGTCTCTGGGAACCAGTCTTATAAAATGTTTTAGGACCTTTGTTAGAAGAGGTGCCCATAATTCAATGTTTTCAATGACAAATCTGCGATACTCTGTCTGGTCCCAGGGGCATTACCTATTGGGCGTCTATTGATGGCAACTGTTAGAAATGGGGTCTTTGGTTGGCAGTCAGGTTACCCCCTGTCCAAGCAAGGGCCCTCACTCTAGTCAGGGCAAGTCACATACAATCCACATGATTCTGTGCCCACCCTCTGGTAGCTTGGCACTGAGCAGTCAGGCTTAACTTAGAAGGCAATGTGTGAAGTATTTGTGCAATAAATTACACAATAACATCATATAGCACCACAAAAATACACCACACAGTATTTAGAAAAATATATAATATTTATCTGATAAGACGCGGGTTAAAACGATTAAAATGCAATAAGTAGATGTTGCGATATCACTGTAAAAGTGATATAAAGGGGGTCATTCTGACCCTGGCGGTCCAAGACCGCCAGGGCCACGAATGACGGAAGCCCCGCCAACAGGCTGGCGGTGCTTCCAAGCCCATTCCGACCGCCGCGGTCGGAAAACCAGGGCCGGCGGTTTCCCGCCGTTTTTGCCCCGGCTGGGCGAATCTGACAGGGCAGCGCTGCAAGCAGCGCTGCCCTGGGATTCTGACCCCCTTACCGCCAGCCTGTTTCTGGCGGTTTTCACCGCCAGGAAGAGGCTGGCGGTAAGGGGTGTCCTGGGGCCCCTGGGGGCCCCTGCACTGCCCATGCCACTGGCATGGGCAGTGCAGGGGTCCCCTAACAGGGCCCCGGACAGCTTTTCACTGTCTGCCTAGCAGACAGTGAAAAGAGCGACGGGTGCAACTGCACCCGTCGCACGGCCGCAACTGCACCCGTCGCACGGCCGCAACACCGCCGGCTCCATTCGGAGCCGGCTTCTGTGTTGCGGCCTCATAACTTGGTTAGCGCCCGCCGGCCCAGCGGGAATGTTGGAATGCCGGCAGCGGTCTTTTGGCCGCATGGCGGCCGATTGGCGGTTCCCGCCTGTAGCCGCCCGCCAAAGTTGGAATCAGGGCCAAAGTGTCTTAAGTCTTTGAAAAACAAATAAATGTCTCTTAAAAACAATAAAGGTCTCTTGCAAGAACAAAGTACCTGGTTCGCATTCAAAATCCCCGCAAGGGACTGCAGAGGAGGTGATGCGTGGAAAACGGGGAGGGGTGCGTCGTTTTCGCCCCTTTGCACACCGACTTGCGTCGTTATTTTCCACGCAGGGGAAGACTTTGCGTAGTTTTCCGGCCTGCGGACTTGGTTCCTCTTCGGGTTGCGAGGTTTTCTGGTGCCCCGGGGACAATGCGTGGAATCCTGGGCTTGCGGAGCGAAGTCACAAGTGCTGCAACGATCCAGTGGGCGTTGCGTGGAAATTTCTCCCGCACGGCAGGTGCTGCGTCGATTTCTCTCTGGAAGTCAGGCTGCATCCTTCCGGGTCGGCTGTGCATCGATCCAGTGGGCCGTGCGTCGAAGTTCCGGTTGCTATACTGGTGCTGCATCGATCTTCTCGTTGCGAAGTCACGCTGCGACGTTACGGTTCGGCGTGCAGTGAATTTCTCACCACGAGGCAGGCTATGCATCGTTTTTAGCAGGCTGTGCATCGAAGTTTTGCCGCACAAGGAGTCCAGTTGAAGGAGTGAAGTCTTTTTGGTCCTGAGACTTCAGGGAAGAGGAGGCAAGCTCTATCCAATCTCTTGGAGAGCACTTCTCAGCACAGCCAGGGAGAAGCAAGGCAGCAGGGCAATAACAAGGCAGCAGTCCTTCTCAGAAAAGCAGTCCTGGAGAGTCCTTTGGGCAGCCAGGCAGTTCTTCTTGGCAGGTCTGGTTCAGGGATTCTTCACCAGCAGGTTTCTTGTCCAGAAGTGTCTGTGAGGTAGAGTGTCTACCCCCATGAAGTGTCTGAAGTCTGTGGTTTTGGGTCCTCTTCTTATAACCATGTTGGCCTTTGAAGAAGGCTTACTTCAAAGGAAAGTCACACAATCTTAAAACAAACTTTACTAAAAGATGTAGTTTTAAATTGTGAGTTCAGAGGTACCAAACTCCACATGTATATCTGCTCCCAAATGGAATCTATGCTTTAATCATGTTTAAACATATGAAAAAAAGAGAGGTTTACCACCAAAAAAACCTACCTGACCTGGGTAAGGAAACATGTATGCATAAACGATTGGTCAAAAGGCTGGGATAGATTACTAAATTTTCTAACAAGAAGAGTGCCACATACTCTCTTGGGGACAAAATTTATTTGTCAAAATGTATTCATCTATAATTATATAGAACGAAGAGAATCATAAACGTAACAAGCTGTCACAATAAAACTGAACAATTACACCAGGACTAACATTTGCATCACAATATCAATTATTTACATATAAATGAATGTAAACATATCACAAAATAATAAATAAAAATTAAACATCTGGAAATTGTCCCAACTTGATCTCCTCCATTGGAGGTAGTGGTACGTAAAGTACTTAAAGACGTAATCCACTTAAATGTTGTCGTTGTGGTTAGTTATGACAACAAATCCTGAACCCAGATCAATTACTTCCTAGGGTTTCTTGCAGTGTCCAATATCCTTCTGGAAAATCAATTGTGCTTTCTACCAAACCCTGCCGCAATCCACAAGGTGTTGACGCGTTTCGACCCCTTCTATTCTGGGCCTCATCAGGACTACAATGGGACAACTTTTGCCTAAATAATAAATCAAAACAAAACCCAAATAAATATACTAACAACGATCAAGAATCAATTATTTGAATTAAAAGACCATATGGTAAATCCCCCAGTGCATCCTCTGTGGTCTCAAAGTCAGAGGCACAAACTCAGAATTTTAAAAGTACCACCATAGTTGGGGGTGTAGTTTCTAATAATTGCTTTATACCAATATGAACCCTGTTTGCAACATTAGGATAATGAAAGACAGGGGAAAAATCATTACGCTCCAACCTATATATACCTTGCAGTTTTCAAGCTGCACTTTGATGACAGTTTCTAACTCACTGTTCTATGTTAGGATTTTAACTTATAAACTGCAAGTAACACAAACATTTGCAATGCAATCGGTCTCGCATTTCTCCGAGTTAGAGCTATGAGCAGTTGTAAACTCCCAACCGGACTTTTCTTGCCTCATTAAATGGAAAAAAGAGCGGAATTGCGCTGCTACAGTTCACTTGTAGTGAAACCTATGGGCAAAAGTGCAATTATCTACGTAACCGGCAAAAGTGCAATTAACTATGTAACAGGGTCGATGTCATACAAAGCGCTCGACTTCTGCCAAGCGAGATCGCGCTGCGAAAAAAGAGAAAAAGTATTCCACAAACCGGACGGAAAACAGCGAGCCTTGTATGTTTTCAGTACTTGGTCACTGCGCTCGAGGAGGGCTAACCACCGGAAAAGGCATGACGCATGCATGCCTTCCACTAATGAAAGCAAGCAGATTTAAAAGGCAAGCCCACGAACCAATGAACGACACTGACGTGACATGGATGGGCCTCCGAGTCCTTTTCTAACTACAACAGCGTCTCGCAAGTGATATACATGCGCAAGTGCATGCTATCACAGGCTCGTGCCTAAAAAGGATGTGGGAACGAAATCAACCATGGCAAATCCTTACACTACATGTTATATTCTTAAAACTTATCTTGGAAAGACACAACAGCTCAAGCTTCCAGACTCAGATTTATTCGAAAAAGAGCATTGTCTGGTTCAATGGCAATAGTTCTGACTGCATACCAAAAGCTTAATGTCTTCCGGCTAAAGTTTTCAAAACAGGAACCATCATTGGGATACAGGTTTCTTTCTGGTGCAGTTGTATAAGAAGTGAGGAGACCTCGTCCTCTGGAGTGTCAGAAACACAATCTTGGGACAGCTGTCCAATGAATTTAGAATTACTGTTCAATCGTTTGTGATTATTGTTATGGTTTGGATGTTAAAGGCTTGTGGTGTGATCAGAGTGTATAAAGGTTTGCTCACAGCAGTCTATAGTGTGCTATGAAGACAATGGCTTTTGGTGGATAGGTAGAATGCTCCTCTGCACATTCAGAACTATGAGTGAGAGCTTATTGGAACAAATACGTGCATTGTACAAATGTACTATTTTGCTCCGTTTCCTTTTCTTGTAGTTGCTGCTGTCTAGGAGCAGAAACATCAGTCAGCCCAAACCTCTAACGCTTTTATGTGTAAATACTGGAATTTCGGATTGTATATTAGACATTCTGATTCGTGGCAATGCTGCGCAAAGTGCGGTCATAGAAAGTCTGCGTAGTAAGCAGCTATTTCCTATTCATGAAACGTGGAAAGGGAGGGCCAACTTGAAAGAAAAGGGTCGCACTTGTAGGCCACGGCCATGCAAACGTTTTGAGCACACCCACAAAGCACACTTTTTCAGTTTTCAGAAAACCTTTGAAGGTAGTTTTGGACATAAAATGCAGACAGCATTTAGACCTGAAAAAAAGTAGATCTATGGGCAAATTTGTCAACCAAATGTCTTGCATGAAAGTGTTACTTAGATGCTGGGTGCGCTGTCTCAGTTTACCACAACATGCCCTTAAAAGCGCCTGGTGCAGACCGGGACATTTTGCTCGATTTCAATAAAAACGAGTTACAGCTATTAGCAGTTAGAAACTCCTAACCGGATTTTTCTTTCCAAATTGAAAGAAAAAAACAGCGCGCTCGCGCTGCTACCGTTCACTCGTAATGAAACCTATCGGCAAAAGTGCAATTAACTTTAACAGCACTTTTGCCGATAGGTTTCATTACGAGTGAACTGTAACAGGGTCAATGTTAGAGAAAGCGCTCGACTTCTGCCAAGCGAGATCGCGCTGCAAAGAAAAGATAGAAAGTAGTCCACAAACCTGACGAGAAACAGCAAGCCTGGCATGTTTCCAGTACTTGATGTATGCATGCTGACCACTAATGAAAGCAAGTAGATTTTAACAGGCAAGCCCACGAACCAATGAAAGACAACTGACGTGACGTCAAGGGGCTCCGAGCCCTTTTCTAATTCCTAAAGCATCTCGCAAGCGAAACGCATGCACAAACGCATGAGATGCAGGCTCAACCCTAAAAAGGATATCTCCAACAAAAGCAGTAACCCAATCACATTGTTACATTACCCTCTGCGCTACCTTATGATGAGTTCAAACTTACACTAGACAAAACTCAATCTCTCTCAGAAGGGCCATTATTTGCCGGAGTTATCTTGGCACTTTAATTGTTGAAAATTGCTGGAGGTAAGGAACACGACAGTAGGTGCTTTTAAAACCATAATATACTTGGTCAGACGGCGTCCCCGCACAAAGTCAACGCACGGCCCTACTGCCGGCCTTGGGGGGTCCTCTCTAGTTTTGTTACGCAACTGCCGATAATGCAAACAATTCCACTCTACCAAGGTTAACAATATTGCAAAGCAGCTTGGATTTGTCAACAAGTTCCCATCTCTGCAGTGGAGCATTGTTTTGTAGCAAATACAAGTATAGCATTGTTCTGAGTTTCAGTGACAGTCTGGCAAATTGACATGGAAATATAAAGTACATCATGGTCGCTAAATCATTGTCTAAAACCACATAGTCAAAGAAAAGAAGTAAGAAGATCATTGAACAACAAGATTAAGTCTATAATACTATAATGTTCCCTGCCTGTGTAAGTTGGCTTTAAAATAAGGGGTATGCAAAATGCAAACTATATTTGATAATACACATATTAAGGACTTCACCGTATGAGTCAAGGGACTCAAAAACAATCACAGTCAAAGCATCAAAGTATTTACATGTTTTAAATATGATTATTATTTTTGAGTCCTCTGATAATGATGTGGTATACATGAAGCAGAAAATAATTTCTAATTCTAAATTCAGGCATCCCTTGAACGTTCACAATTACACCATTACTCTTGCTATAAACATTCCAGAATTAAGCAAGCTGTCTTCCTGTCTCAACCATAATTACCTCAAGTGTGCTGTAAGGATATTTTTCCATTATATTTGTCTGGCAATCCGACTATACAGACTTCAATTTCCTACACTGAGGAGTTTCTATACAATTAAGATTCAAGGTCACATCAATAGTTTTTGAATGATGATGATAATTTTGCCTTCTTAATATGATCTGATATTTTAAAAAATAATTAAACTCAGAATGTGAACAAATGAATATTCCAATACAGAGCTGCTGCCATATGAAGTGTGAGTGAACAGCACAGACCTAAATGTATTAAATTTCCTGATAAATGAGATAAAACCTAATTGATCTTGTGCCCGCATAATCGCTTTCCCCAATGTGGATATTTTTGAGGCTGGTAATTGTGGATGAGCCTATGAGAGCATTCCTCTATAGGCTGGCAATAAAACTCAGAGTGAAGAAAATCTAATAGGCATGTTGTACAAGTTACTTACCTTTGGTAACACATTATGGGGGTGATTCTAACTTCGGCGGAAGTTCCCCCACCAAAATACCGCTCCGCGGTCGAAAGACCGCTGAGGGTATTTTGGGATTTGCCCTGGGCTGGCGGGCGGCCGCCAAAAGGCCGCCCGCCAGCCCAGGGCAAATCAACCTTCCCACGAGGACGCCGGCTCAGAATTGAGCCGGCGTAGTGGGAAGGTGCGACGGGTGCAGTGGCACCCGTCGCGTATTTCAGTGTCTGCATAGCAGACACTGAAATACTTTGTGGGGCCCTCTTACGGGGGCCCCTGCGGCACCCCCTACCGCCATCCTGTTCCTGGCGGGAGACCCGCCAGGAACAGGATGGCGGTAGGGGGTGTCAGAATCCCCATGGTGGCGGAGCGCGCTCCGCCGCCATGGAGGATTCTGCAGGGCAGCGGGAAACCGGCGGGCGACCGCCGGTTTCCCGCATCTGACCGCGGCCGAACCGCCGCAGTCAGAATGCCCTGCGGGGCACCGCCGGTCTGTCGGCGGTGCTCCCGCCGACCCTGGCCCCGGAATCCAGAACTTTTTTATGAGCAGTACCCCTGAGCCCCAATAGGTGGCGTCATTCGACTCCCTGTGGAGTCATCAGAGGCAACTGCACCAGAAGTGATGAGCATTGTGCGTATATTGGTGCCACCCCAGCATGTTGACATCAGTTTCTTTTTGCGACTATCCAAGCAAGGAGTGGGGAGTCATAAAGAGCACTGACCACTGGTGTGAAAATAGAGCCCTAGAATGGGAAAACCCTGTCCATAGAAATCCATTCGCAGAGCAGGGAGGATAGGTGGGTCGGTAAGGAATCTGCAGCTAGATAGCCTCTCTAGCAGATAAGGTGTTACCAAAGGTAAATAACTTGTTCATCTTATAGAGGCTTTTAGCCACAGATTCCTCACCTTGGAATAGATACCCAAGCAAAACCTCCCTGGAGGTGAGTCTGCCAAACAATGTCAATCTAAAAAGCCCTGCAGGATCAGATGGCAAAATACCCATCCCTACAGACCTGAATGTCCGGGCAGTAGTGCTTGGTAAACATATGAAGAGACACCAACGATGTTGTCATGTAGGTATCCAGGACCGGAACTCCGCATGCTAATGCAGTGGTCGCAGCCTTGGCCCTTGTGGAATGAGCACAAAAGCCTTCTGGGAGTTGCTTCTTGGCCAATGCCTAGCAGATTTTTTTCTTTCAAGATCTCCTTATTAGGGTTTGCACAATAAACGTAAACAATAGCATATTATCAGAAAAACCAGTGCCACAGAATTGTATGCAAATCAGCAAGGTACAATCAGCAGTGCTTAGGGATTATAAGGTGAGAGCCAGGGCATACAGAAAGAGAACAGAAAAGGGGGGCACACTCACATACATCTTCTTTAAGAGTAGTAAAGTGCTCAGAGAAGGCACATTAAGCATTGTAGGGCTATGTAGGGGAAACAGGACCAATGGAATGGATGAACAGTGAACCAACAACTAAGGGAAAAAGAAAGAAAGAAAAAGATGTATAAAGGATACGTTGTGGGCCTAGAGTGGGTGTGCTATTGTGCAAAAAGGATTAAGTATATAGTGCCAGGAAGACTAGTGAGGTTATGTGTCAGGGGAGGGTAAGGGGTGTCCAGCGATATCAGCAGGATGGGTCAAGTATGGTTAGAGGAAGAGCAACAGTGCTTTCAGTTTTGGTGGATTAAAGCATGTAAATTCCAGGTGGGATAAGTAGTGTAATAGCGGGTGCCATATTGTTTGGAAGCTTATGCCCGTATGGACAGTTTATGAGAGCTTTTTCATTGCCATAACATGCCATAACCGTGTGATCCACACTAGTATAGTAGGGGGGGTTGGTTGCTTCCAGGCTAGTGCAATTAACTGTCTTGCTATGTGGAGCATATAAGTAATAAACCTCCATTCAGCGTTTGTCATAGCTTTCAGGAATGGCAGACAGATGCCAAGAATTGCAGTGATATATGTGGCGGGCAGGGGATATCCCATCACCGCTTTTATATGACTGAGGACCTCCTTCCAAAATATCGCAAGGAAGGAGCATGAAAACCAGAGGTGGCAAAAGTCATCTTGGTCCATCCTGCACTGCCAACAAAGGGCAGACGCTCCCAGATAAATTGCTGAAAGCCAAGAGGATGTATAGTACCACTGGTACATTAGTTTGTAGGCTGTCTCTCTGAGGGAGAGGCTGTAGTATGTTTTGAGAATGTTGCACCAGTGTGTATCAGTAGTGGTCGAATTCCACACTGTTTGGTAGGGATGTGTGTCAAGAAGTAAGAATGTTGAAGAGCACAGTAGGTATTTGAAATGAGCCCCTCAAGCCATCATAAGTACAAACTAGAAATCTCGAATGGAGTGTAGGGACGAATGGCTCGGGGTTAATCAAGGGGTGAGTACCATGTGTCTCGGTTGGAGGTACTGGAGTCGAGCCCCTTCAGAAAAGTGGAATTCTCCCTTACATTGTGTAAAGGTCTTTAGTACTGGCCTTTCAAAAAGATCTTGTATGGTCCTGCAGTCTCTATCCGACCAGTCACGGAAGGCATGAGGGGACAGAGCCCGGATGAAGTTCGGATTGCAAGCTATGGGAGTGTTAGGGGGAGTGGGAGACATGCAAGACCACGGTTCACTGCCAATTTGTTCCATATGTCGAGAACCGCCTTGGTCGGTGTGGAGATGTAGGCGTTGCACAGTCTAGCATGTTTAGGGAGCCACGCTAGGTGCCATAGAGGTCTGCATGCCACAGCATGCTCCATATGGAACCAGTGGCATTCACTTTGGTGTGCCACCCAAGCAGATATGTACTGGAGATGAGCTGCCCAATAATAGTCTAAGAGGTTAGGTATGCTAAACCCCCCGTCAGGGGGCTGCATCAGCAGCGAGGAGGAATTTCTGGGCTACTTCTCATTCAAAATGAATGCACCAAGGTCACGTTGCAGGCAGCAGATATCATCTTGTAGGATAGGTGTGGGGAGAGTTTGGAACACATATAAGACCCGTGGTAGGTCATTCATTTTAGTTGCGTTAATCCGGCCCAGCCACAAAATTTAGAGGGACTTCCATTGACATAGGTTCTCTAGAATCGCCCTCTGGATGCTGGACATGAGAATAAGGGCTAGATAGCAATTGTGCTGGGTGCCCATCGAAAGAAAGCCAGACTCTCTAAGTGGGGTAGATCCTGCATTGGTATCGTAAGATTGAGGATGTTTGAGTTAGACATATTTACTTTAAAGCCAGAGACTACAGCAAACGCATTCAAACATGTTACTACTGCTGGTAGGGAGGTAGCAGATAGAGTAATGGTAAGTAGTAAGTCATCGGCAAATAGACTGACTTTATGTTCCTGTCCGCCAAAAGAGATGCCCGCAACATCATTTGTACGGCACATGGCAATGGCCAATGGCTCAACCACCAGGGCAAACAGAAGGTGTGACAAAAGGATGCAATGTCTGGTGCCCCTTCCAATAAGGATAGGATCTGAACGATCACCGTTGACCTGTACTGTGGCAACCGGGGCAACATACGATGACAGGATTTTGGAGATCATTTTCGGGTCAAGTCCAGTCTTGAGCATGACTGAGCAAAGAAAGGCCCAGTTTACCCTGTAGAAGGCTTTCTCTGCGTCTAGTGACAGGAGGCAGCCAGAAAGCTGGTGACGGTGAGCTGTTTCTCTTACATTGTCTGCCCCTTGTCGGTTGCGGATGAACCCCACTTGGTCTGGGTCTATGATACTGGGAAGATAGCGATCAAGCTGAATAGTGAGGATTTTGGTGTCGAGTTTTGCGTCCATATTTGAAAGGGAAATAGGGTGACAGGACTGGCAAAGAGTGGGATCCTTACCCGTTTTTAGGATTAGGGCAATATCTGCTAAAGCCATAGAGGGATCAAGGCCAGTGTTGTGTGTGAAAGAATTAAATGGGCGGAAGAGATGTTCCCCAAGTTCAGGAAGGAATAATCTATAAAAGGTCCCGGAGCCTTTCCAAGTGGGAGAGCCTGCAGGGCTCTACTGATCGCCTCAAGCCTGATGTGAGCGATCAATTCAGCTGCATGACAGGGTTGTAGGGGTTCCCATTCACACACAGGCAGGTAGTCGTCGATTAGTGTTTGCAGAATATCGTCCCAAGTGTAGATATCTTGATTAAAAGTGTGGGATTCCCAAAGTTTGTCATACTCCATGGTCGTCCACCGCCCAAGTGCAATTAAAATTTCAAATGTGGGCTTTCGGTTGTGTTTGTCCAAATCTGCGCACCAATAGAGATCCCTTCCTAAAAGCGTTGTTTAACCGTTAATAGTGCTCACTCTGCTCTAACCTCCTGTGAGCCCATAGTAGCCCACACAGAATGGTAAGTTGTTGCTTATTGTGCCACATGGGATGTGTCTTGTCTTGTTGTTCTAGAGTTTTGATGTCAGTAGTTAGGGTAGATTCCACTAATTTAGCCTCCCTATCCCTTGCTGTGGCCACCGATATGATCACTCCCTGGATAGTGGCCTTAAAGCCTGATCAGAAATAGAAATATCAGACATTTCAGTGTTGTTGAGGTGGTGAAGTAGGGCGAGTGTTATAAAGACGTAATCAATGCATGAATATGTTGTGTGCATATGAGAGTAGAAAGAGTAATTCCAGGTATCCGGGTGTTAGTAGCGCTAAGCATCAATAAGGCCTAAGTATTGGACCTCTCTTTTTAGGTGTGCTGACATTGCTCCCGAGTCCTGGTACGTAGAGGTCTGACAATCAAGAGTGGAGTCCCACACTGAGTTGAAGTCTCCTCCCACAACGATGTCACCCTCCACCCCCTTCAGTTGTTCCCTAACGATTGAGCATATGTAAGTATCTTGGCAAGTGTTTGGGCATAGAGGTTAAGGAGCGTGAGGCAGCCTTGCCCCTGGCGGAGGTGTAGTGTGAGGAGGCGGCAGTCAGTGCATGCCCAGTGGCGCATGGGGTGTTTCATTTTAGATTTATCTATGCCCCAAAGGTGGGTCTTCTGTAGGAGAACTATATCAGGGTCCAGGCGGAGAATATAACCCCAAATCTGTTTACGTTTAGCAGCTGAGTTGAGACAAGACAGGGAGATTAATTTGGCCCCATTAGTAAGAAACATTTAGACCCAAGATGTGGAAGCTTAAACCCATGCTGCTAGATAATTTGTAAAGGTTTAGACCTATGTCGCTGGTTAGTTTGTGGGTTGATTTTATACCACCCACTATATGACAAGAAGCAAAACATGGCAGAGAGGCCTTCCGTAGCCACAAAAGACCATATGAATGACAGTAGCCCTAGAAAAAAAGGATAGTTATTAGAAAATAGAACAATAACAATCAAAGGCCAACAGGGCCCAACAAAAAGGCCTGTCGCCCTCGGAAACCGACGCAGTGTCACCTGCGTCTCTCTGAGGTGTCACCCTCGCAGGGGACAGCGCACGGGGGTGGTCCATGGAGGGTAGTACAAGTTACAACTGTAGGAGACTCCAATGAGGGCCTCTCCGGCAACATGTCTCCGCCATTGCAGAAGTTCAAAGACTAATGGTGGAAGTGCTTAGTGAGAAGAGCACAAAACTGAGTTGCTGGTACATGAGGGTCAAATCAGGAGGAGCCAGAATTGGAATGCGTTGGTGAAGGCAACAGCCCATGTTACAGAGATGTTGAATGATATCTTGCTTCACCCCCTTTGTTGATGCAGCCCCTTCTTGGGTTCCCTGATGCTGGGGTTTGACCATTTTCCAGGCTGGCCTCGGAGCATCCCTCATGGGTTCCCCAATCGCCATGGAGGGGTCAGTCTTCTCTGTAGGAGTAAGGTTGAGTAGTTTCTGTGCTTCAGTAAGGAAGCGCAAGGAGAGTTTCTTTCCCTCCCACTCAGAGATAAGCTCAAAGGGCTGCCCCCATTGGTACTTGGTTCATAGGCTTCGCATTCTTTAATGGACTTGAATTTCTGTCTAAGGCAGAGAGTAGCTGGCAAGAGGTCTTGGAACAAATGAAGTAGGTGCCCCCTGAAGACCAGATCTGCTTTTTTGCATGCCCCCTGGAGGAGAGCCTCCTTCTCTGTAAAGAAGTGGACTTGTGTTAGGATGTCAGGCGAAGCGTTTGGTCTGTTCTGGGCAGAGGACACTCTATGAGCTTGATCTAGGGTGGGTGGCAGGGCATCAGGGTCCCCTCGAATTGTTTGAAGGAGTGCTGCTTTAAACGCCATTATTTCATCACCTTCCGTCCCCTTTCGGATCCCTCGGATGCAAATGTTGCGGCAGCTCTGGTTCTCTAGGTCTTCCTGTCTAGCTTGCAGCTCAATTTGCTGGTGTTCCAGAGTGGCCACTCGCGGCCATAGCATTGCTTGGTCCTCAGATCTGGCATCCACTGTACGTTCAAGACCATCTAGCCTTTCTCTAGTTTCAGATACCTCCCTCCTAACACCTTTTATGCAGAAATTGAGATCAGTTTTTAACAAGCCTATCTCAGACCAGATTTCTTGAAGAAAGTGGGACAGAAAGTCTTGGGTGATGAGTCCCGGGGGCGGAGGGTCTTCACGTTTATCCGAGGGTCTGTTGGATTTCTCCTGGTATGCAATGGAGGACTTGCTCCAAAGAGAGGTTATTGGTGTCTCCTTTGTGGTTTTATTGGGGGGCATTGCAATATAGATGAGGAAGCAGTGCAGATAAAGTGGGGAGCTTGTGAGAGTCTCCCTATAGTGTTTCCCTCAAATCTTTAATAAATGGGCTCTGCCCCAGGGCAGCAACCCAGCTGGGAGAGAAACAGGGCCACTTGTAATGCAAGTGTCCCGTTGGGGGTGTTGTGGTGTTGTAGGATAGATGCATACCCACGAGGGAGTTCTAAGTCATTATAAGCTGAGCGACAGTCTGTTCTGGAATTGTGCATGTAACTCAGTTGTTATCTGTGGAGTAGTGCCCAAGTGCCAGACCTTATTCAGGGGAAGTCATATAGTGCTGCAAGTAAGTGATGATCTACCCACACTGAGCCCAGAGGGTGGCCAGCTCTCAGTCCCAAAGGCCTTATTGGTAAGTCTATGCAGGCGGTTGCTGTTTGGCGGGGCAGATCGTGTACAGTGCTTTTGGGACCTCAGGCCGCCCCCCACCCTGGCATGTGGCACGTGGATATGCTCCTTACTGGCTCTATAGATGTTGCTCAATCGAGGCGGCACATCAGATCTGGCCCCCCTTCCCCTGCAAAGCTCCAACTGGGGGTAGACTGACAGCAGGTGAGGTACTAGAGGTAGAGTGTGGTGGCCGCATCAGACGACAATCAGGGTACCCCACGTTGCAGGTTTCAGGCAAGCATATGTCACGGTGGATCAGTAGGCAATAGGGAGTCTCTTCAAGATGATGGGACCCTTCCCGTTAGGCTGCCGGCAACCCCTGCCAAGAGTAGGTCTCAGTGAGCGGAGCAGGGTCCATGGCACCCAGGTGGACCGCCCACTACGCTTTCCTCCAGCTAAAGCTTTGGAGGAACTGAGGCACTGTCTGTACCCCCCCCCCCGTGGAGTCGGGGGCCCTTTGTGTTCGGGCGGTGTAGACTAGGCACCAGGTCACCGCCCCACATCCACTCCCAGCAATGACAGGCCCTGGCGGCCATAGAAAGGAGCGCTTCTAAAATGACCGGTCTCCCCCGCTATGCCACTGTCAAGGCGGCTCTGGAGGGATGAACACAGGCCATTCTCCCAGGCCATTCATCCGGCCACCCCCCAACCGCCAGTGAAAACTCCAGGAGCACCATGAGATTGCCTTAAGGCCCTCTGGGCTGCATTCCTACCTTCATCAGGCAGCATATTCAACACAGCGGGTCTTCCCTTGTGAGGCTCCTGGTGCCTGTCACCAATCCCCTCCCGCCTCCCGCCCCCAGCTGACCCCTCCTCCCTCTTATGGCAGCCGCTGCGCGGCAGAGTCAGCGACCCTTGACCCTAGAGTAGGTCGCTTCCCCTGCCGCTGCAGCTCCACCTGCCCAGGCTCCTGACACCTCCCAGCAAGTCCAGCTAAAACCGTAAGTACTCCCCCCACCCAGACCCTCGCCCAGCTCCGCACTACTCACCTCTCTTTCCCTGAACTTCTGTCTTCTGCCTTCCGCTCTCTCCTCCAACTTTTCTCCGCACCTCTGCTGTCCATTTCCATTCGCTTTCTGCTCCTCCTTCTGGTAGCCATCTTCCTCCGCTCTCTGCTCCTCTTCTGCAGCCCACTTGCTGCCTGTTCTGCTCTTCCTCTGTGCCCCGCTCCTCTTCCTCACTGCATTTTCTTCCTGCTTTGCTCTTCATCTGTGTTCTTCATTTCTACTCTTCCTCACCGCGTTCTCTTCCTGCTTTACTCTTTATCTGTGTTCTTCATTTCTCCTCTTCCTCACCGCGTTCTCTTCCTGCTTTGCTCTTCATCTGTGTTCTTCATTTCTCCTCTTCCTCACTGCGTTCTCTTCCTGCTTTGCTCTTCATCTGTGTTCTTCATTTCTCCTCTTCCTCACCGCATTTTCTTCCTGCTTTGGTCTTCATCTGTGTTCTTCATCTCTCCTCTGCACCCCGCCCTGCGTGTTCTTCCTTCTTCTGTGTTCTTCTGTGCTCTTCTCCTCCTCTGCACCCCGTCCTGCGTGTTCTTTCTTCATCTGTGATCTTCATCTCTCCTCTGCACCCCATCCTGCGTGTTCTTTCTTCCTCTGTGTTCTTCTGTGCTCTTCTCCTCCTCTGCACCCCGTTCTGCGTGTTCTTTATTCATCTGTGTTCTTCTGTGCTCTTCTCCTCCTCTGCACCCCGTCCTGCTTGTTCTTTCTTCATCTGTGTTCTTCATCTCTCCTCTGCACCCCGTCCTGCATGTTCTTTCTTCATCTGTGTTCTTCATCTCTCCTCTGCACCCCGTCCTGAGTGTTCTTTCTTCCTCTGTGTTCTTCTGTGCTCTTCTCCTCCTCTGCACCCCGTCCTGCGTGTTCTTTCTTCATCTGTGTTCTTCATTTCTCCTCTGCACCCCGTCCTGCGTGTTCTTTCTTCATCTGTGTTCTTCTGTGCTCTTCTCCTCCTCTGCACCCCGTCCTGCGTGTTCTTTTCTTCTTCTGTAGTCTTCTCTGCGTGTTCCTTTTCTTCTTCTGTGGCCTTCTCCTCATCTTCTGGACTCTTCCCTCCTCTGCTTCTCTGGTCCCTCCTCTTCTTCTTCACTCTCCTCTCCTCCTCTTCTGTGGCCTTCTCCTCATCTTCTGGACTCTTCCCTCCTCTGCTTCTCTGGTCTCTCCTCTTCTTCTTGACTCTCCTCTCCTCCTCTTCTCTGGTCTCTCCTCTTCTTCTTGACGCTCCTCTCCTCCTCTTCTGTGGACTCTCCTCTTCTTCTTGACTCTTCTCTCCTTCCTCTTCTACTCCCTCTCTTCTTCTTCCTGACTTCTCTCCTCCTCTGTAAATCCCCCCTTCCCTACCTTTTTTTCCCTTCCCCTCTACCTGACCCCCCCGCCCTCCACATTCCCGCCGCCACCTCCCGCTCGGCCCCGCCCTCCCCTGCTCCCATTCGTCGCCCCCCCCTCCCGCCCCCAGCTGACCCCTCCTCCCCCCCTCCTCCCCCCCTCCTCCCTCTTATGGCGGCCGCTGCGCGGCAGAGTCAGTGACCCTTGACCCTAGGGTAGGTCGCTTCCCCTGCCGCTGCAGCTCCACCTGCCCAGGCTCCTGACACCTCCCAGCAAAACCAGCTAAAACCGTAAGTACTCCCCCACCCAGCCCCGCGCTACTCACCTCTCTTTTTCTGAACTTCTGTCTTCTGCCTTCCACTCTCTCCTCCAACCTTTCTCTGCACATCTGCTGTCCATTTCCCTTCGCTTTCTGCTCCTCCTTCTGGTAGCCATCTTCCTCCGCTCTCTGCTCCTCTTCTACAGCCCACTTGCTGCGTGTTCTGCTCGTCCTCTGTGCCCCGCTCCGCTTCCTCACCGCGTTTTCTTCCTGCTTTGCTCTTCATCTGTGTTCTTCAATTCTCCTCTTCCTCACCGCGTTCTCTTCCTGCTTCGCTCTTCATCTGAGTTCTTCATTTCTCCTCTTTCTCACCGCATCCTCTGCCTGCTTTGCTCTTCATCTGTGTTCTTCATTTCTCCTCTTTCTCACCGCGTTCTCTTCCTGCTTTGCTCTTCATCTGTGTTCTTCATTTCTCCTCTTCCTCACCGCGTTCTCTTCCTGCTTTGCTCTTCATCTGTGCTCTTCATTTCTCCTCTTCCTAACCGCGTTCTCTTCCTGCTTTGCTCTTCATCTGTGTTCTTCATTTCTCCTCTTCCTCACCGTGTTCTCTTCCTGCTTTGCTCTTCATCTGCGTTCTTCATTTCTCCTCTGCACCCGTCCTGCGTGTTCTTTCTTCTTCTGTGTTCTTCTGTGCTCTTCTCCTCCTCTGCACCCCGTCCTGCGTGTTCTTTCTTCATCTGTGTTCTTCATCTCTCCTCTGCACCCCGTCCTGCGTGTTCTTTCTTCATCTGTGTTCTTCTGTGCTCTTCTCCTCCTCTGCACCCCGTCCTGCGTGTTCTTTCTTCATCTGTGTTCTTCATCTCTCCTCTGCACCCCGTCCTGCGTGTTCTTTCTTCCTCTGTGTTCTTCTGTGCTCTTCTCCTCCTCTGCACCCCGTCCTGCGTGTTCTTTCTTCATCTGTGTTCTTCATTTCTCCTCTGCACCCCGTCCTGCGTGTTCTTTCTTCCTCTGTGCTCTTCTCCTCCTCTGCACCCCATCCTGCATGTTCTTTTCTTCTTCTGTACTCTTCTCTGCATGTTCCTTTTCTTCTTCTGTGGCCTTCTCCTCATCTTCTGGACTCTTCCCTCCTCTGCTTCTCTGGTCCCTCCTCTTCTTCTTGACTCTCCTCTCCTCCTCTTCTGTGGTCTTCTCCTCATCTTCTGGACTCTTCCCTCCTCTGCTTCTCTGGTCTCTCGTCTTCTTCTTGACTCTCCTCTCCTCCTCTTCTCTGGTCTCTCCTCTTCTTCTTGACTCTCCCCTCCTCCTCTTCTGTGGACTCTCCTCTTCTTCTTGACTCTTCTCTCCTCCTCTTCTCTGGTCTCTCCTCTTCTTCTTGACTCTTCTCTCCTCCTCTTCTCTGGTCTCTCCTCTTCTTCTTGACTTGACTTGACTCTTCTCTCCTTCCTCTTCTACTCCTCTCTTCTTCTTCCTGACTCCTCTCCTCCTCTGTAAATCCCCCCTTCCCTATCTTTTTTTCCCTTCCCCTCTATCTGACCCCTCGCCCTCTGCATTCCCGCCGCCACCTCCCGCACGGCCCGCCCCCCCTACTCCCATTCGTCGCCCCCCCTCCCGCCCCCAGCTGACCCCTCCTCCCTCTTATGACGGCCGCTGCGCGGCAGAGTCAGCGACCCTTGACCCTAGGGTAGGTCGCTTCCCCTGCCGCTGCAGCTCCACCTGCCCAGGCTCCTGACACCTCCCAGCAAGACCAGCTAAAACCGTAAGTACTCCCCCCACCCAGACCCTCGCCCAGCCCCGCACTACTCACCTCTCTTTCCCTGAACTTCTGTCTTCTGTCTTCCGCTCTCTCCTCCAACCTTTCTCCGCACCTCTGCTGTCCATTTCCCTTCGCTTTCTGCTCCTCCTTCTGGTAGCCATCTTCCTCCGCTCTCTGCTCCTCTTCTGCAGCCCACTTGCTGCGTGTTCTGCTCTTCCTCTGTGCCCCGCTCCTCTTCCTCACCGCGTTTTCTTCCTGCTTTGCTCTTCGTCTGTGTTCTTCATTTCTCCTCTTCCTCACCGCGTTCTCTTCCTGCTTTGCTCTTCATCTGTGTTCTTCATTTCTTCTCTTCCTCACCGCGTTCTCTTCCTGCTTTGCTCTTCATCTGTGTTCTTCATTTCTCCTCTTCCTCATCGCGTTCTCTTCCTGCTTTGCTCTTCATCTGTGTTCTTCATTTCTCCTCTTCCTCACCGCGTTCTCTTCCTGCTTTGCTCTTCATCTGTGTTCTTCATTTCTCCTCTTCCTCACCGCGTTTTCTTCCTGCTTTCCTTTTCATCTGTGTTCTTCATTTCTCCTCTGCACCCCTTCCTGCGTGTTCTTTCTTTTTCTGTGTTCTTCTGTGCTCTTCTCCTCCTCTGCACCCCGTCCTGCGTGTTCTTTCTTCATCTGTGTTCTTCATCACTCCTCTGCACCACGTCCTGCGTGTTCTTTCTTCCTCTCTGTTCTTCTGTGCTCTTCTCCTCCTCTGCACCCCGTCCTGCGTGTTCTTTTTTCATCTGTGTTCTTCATCTCTCCTCTGCACCCCGTCCTGCGTGTTCTTTCTTCCTCTGTGTTCTTCTGTGCTCTTCTCCTCCTCTACACCCCGTCCTGCGTGTTCTTTCTTCATCTGTGTTCTTCATTTCTCCTCTGCACATCGTCCTGCGTGTTCTTTCTTCCTCTGTGTTCTTCTGTGCTCTTCTCCTCCTCTGCACCCCGTCCTGCGTGTTCTTTTCTTCTTCTGTAGTCTTCTCTGTGTGTTCCTTTTCTTCTTCTGTGGCCTTCTCCTCATCTTCTGGACTCTTCCCTCCTCTGCTTCTCTGGTCTCTCCTCTTCTTCTTGACTCTCCTCTCCTCCTTTTCTCTGGTCTCTCCTCTTCTTCTTGACGCTCCTCTCCTCCTCTTCTGTGGACTCTCCTCTTCTTCTTGACTCTTCTCTCCTCCTCTTCTCTGGTCTCTCCTCTTCTTCTTGAGTCTTCTCTCCTCCTCTTCTCTGGTCTCTCCTCTTCTTCTTGACTTGACTCTTCTCTCCTTCCTCTTCTACTCCCTCTCTTCTTCTTCCTGACTCCTCTCCTCCTCTGTAAATCCCCCCTTCCCTATCTTTTTTCCCTTCCCCTCTACCTGACCCCCCCGCCCTCTGCATTCCCGCAGCCACCTCCCGCTCGGCCCCGCTCTCCCCTGCTCCCATTCGTCGCCCCCCCTCCCTCCCCCAGCTGACCCCTCCTCCCCCCCTCCTCCCTCTTATGGCGGCCGCTGCGCGGCAGAGTCAGCGACCCTTGACCCTAGGGTAGGTCGCTTCCCCTGCCGCTGCAGCTCCACCTGCCCAGGCTCCTGAAACCTCCCAGCAAGACGAGCTAAAACCGTAAGTACTCCCCCCGCGCTACTCACCTCTCTTTCCCTGAACTTCTGTCTTCTGCCTTCCGCTCTCTCCTCCAACCTTTCTCCGCACCTCTGCTGTCCATTTCCCTTCGCTTTCTGCTCCTCCTTCTGGTAGCCATCTTCCTCCGCTCTCTGCTCCTCTTCTGCAGCCCACTTGCTGCGTGTTCTGCTCTTCCTCTGTGCCCCGCTCCTCTTCCTCACCGCATTTTCTTCCTGCTTTGCTCTTCATCTGTGTTCTTCATTTCTCCTCTTCCTCACCGCGTTCTCTTCCTGCTTTGCTCTTCATCTGTGTTCTTCATTTCTCCTCATCCTCACCGCGTTCTCTTCCTGCTTTGCTCTTCATCTGTGTTCTTCATTTCTCCACTTCCTCACCGCGTTCTCTTCCTGCTTTGCTCTTCATCTGTGTTCTTCATTTCTCCTCTTCCTCACCGCGTTCTCTTCCTGCTTTGCTCTTAATCTGTGTTCTTCATTTCTCCTCTTCCTCACCGCGTTCTCTTCCTGCTTTGCTCTTCATCTGTGTTCTTCATTTCTCCTCTTCCTCACCGCGTTTTCTTCCTGCTTTGCTCTTAATCTGTGTTCTTCATTTCTCCTCTGCACCCCGCCCTGCGTGTTCTTTCTCCTTCTGTGTTCTTCTGTGCTCTTCTCCTCCTCTGCACCCCGTCCTGCGTGTTCTTCTTCATCTGTGTTCTTCATCTCTCCTCTGCACTCCATCCTGCGTGTTCTTTCTTCCTCTGTGTTCTTCTGTGCTCTTCTCCTCCTCTGCACCCCGTCCTGCGTGTTCTTTCTTCCTCTGTGTTCTTCTGTGCTCTTCTCCTCCTCTGCACCCCGTCCTGCGTGTTCTTTTCTTCTTCTGTAGTCTTCATTTCTCCTCTGCACCTCGTCCTGCGTGTTCTTTCTTCCTCTGTGTTCTTCTGTGCTCTTCTCCTCTGCACCCCATCCTGCATGTTCTTTTCTTCTTCTGTACTCTTCTCTGCATGTTCCTTTTCTTCTTCTGTGGCCTTCTCCTCATCTTCTGGACTCTTCCCTCCTCTGCTTCTCTGGTCCCTCCTCTTCTTCTTGACTCTCCTCTCCTCCTCTTCTGTGGCCTTCTCCTCATCTTCTGGACTCTTCCCTCCTCTGCTACTCTGGTCTCTCCTCTTCTTCTTTACTCTCCTCTCCTCCTCTTCTCTGGTCTCTCCTCTTCTTCTTGACTCTCCTCTCCTCCTCTTCTGGGACTCTCCTCTTCTTCTTGACTCTTCTCTCCTCCTCTTCTCTGGTCTCTCCTCTTCTTCTTGACTCTTCTCTCCTCCTCTTCTCTGGTCTCTCCTCTTCTTCTTGACTCTTCTCTCCTCCTCTTCTCTGGTCTCTCCTCTTCTTCTTGACTTGACTCTTCTCTCCTTCCTCTTCTCTGGTCTCTCCTCTTCTTCTTGACTTGACTCTTCTCTCCTTCCTCTTCTACTCCTCTCTTCTTCTTCCTGACTCCTCTCCTCCTCTGTAAATCCCCCCTTCCCTATCTTTTTTTCCCTTCCCCTCTACCTGACCCCTCGCCCTCTGCATTCCCGCCGCCACCTCCCGCTCGGCCCCGGCCCCCCCTACTCCCATTCGTCGCCCCCCCTCCCGCCCCCAGCTGACCCCTCCTCCCCCCTCTTCCCTCTTATGGCGGCCGCTGCGCGGCAGAGTCAGCGACCCTTGACCCTAGGGTAGGTCGCTTCCCCTGCCGCTGCAGCTCCACCTGCCCAGGCTCCAGACACCTCCCAGCAAGACCAGCTAAAACCGTAAGTACTCCCCCCACCCAGACCCTCGCCCAGCCCCGCACTACTCACCTCTCTTTCCCTGAACTTCTGTCTTCTGCCTTCCGCTCTCTCCTCCAACCTTTCTCCGCACCTCTGCTGTCCATTTCCCTTCGCTTTCTGCTCCTCCTTCTGGTAGCCATCTTCCTCCGCTCTCTGCTCCTCTTCTGCAGCCCACTTGCTGCGTGTTCTGCTCTTCCTCTGTGCCCCGCTCCTCTTCCTCACTGCATTTTCTTCCTGCTTTGCTCTTCATCTGTGTTCTTCATTTCTCCTCTTCCTCACCGCGTTCTCTTCCTGCTTTACTCTTCATCTGTGTTCTTCATTTCTCCTCTTCCTCACCGCGTTCTCTTCCTGCTTTGCTCTTCATCTGTGTTCTTCATTTCTCCTCTTCCTCACCGCGTTCTCTTCCTGCTTTACTCTTCATCTGTGTTCTTCATTTCTCCTCTTCCTCACCGCGTTCTCTTCCTGCTTTGCTCTTCATCTGTGTTCTTCATTTCTCCTCTTCCTCACTGCGTTCTCTTCCTGCTTTGCTCTTCATCTGTGTTCTTCATTTCTCCTCTTCCTCACCGCGTTTTCTTCCTGCTTTACTCTTCATCTGTGTTCTTCATTTCTCCTCTTCCTCACCGCGTTCTCTTCCTGCTTTGCTCTTCATCTGTGTTCTTCATTTCTCCTCTTCCTCACTGCGTTCTCTTCCTGCTTTGCTCTTCATCTGTGTTCTTCATTTCTCCTCTTCCTCACCGCGTTTTCTTCCTGCTTTGCTCTTCATCTGTGTTCTTCATCTCTCCTCTGCACCCCGCCCTGCGTGTTCTTTCTTCTTCTGTGTTCTTCTGTGCTCTTCTCCTCCTCTGCACCCCGTCCTGTGTGTTCTTTCTTCATCTGTGTTCTTCATCTCTCCTCTGCACCCCATCCTGCGTGTTCTTTCTTTCTCTGTGTTCTTCTGTGCTCTTCTCCTCCTCTGCACCCCGTCCTGCGTGTTCTTTCTTCAACTGTGTTCTTCTGTGCTCTTCTCCTCCTCTGCACCCCGTCCTGCTTGTTCTTTCTTCACCTGTGTTCTTCATCTCTCCTCTGCACCCCGTCCTGCATGTTCTTTCTTCTTCTGTGTTCTTCATCTCTCCTCTGCACCCCGTCCTGAGTGTTCTTTCTTCCTCTGTGTTCTTCTGTGCTCTTCTCCTCCTCTGCACCCCGTCCTGCGTGTTCTTTCTTCATCTGTGTTCTTCATTTCTCCTCTGCACCCCGTCCTGCATGTTCTTTCTTCCTCTGTGTTCTTCTGTGCTCTTCTCCTTCTCTGCACCCTGTCCTGCGTGTTCTTTTCTTCTTCTGTAGTCTTCTCTGCGTGTTCCTTTTCTTCTTCTGTGGCCTTCTCCTCATCTTCTGGACTCTTCCCTCCTCTGCTTCTCTGGTCCCTCCTCTTCTTCTTCACTCTCCTCTCCTCCTCTTCTGTGGCCTTCTCCTCATCTTCTGGACTCTTCCCTCCTCTGCTTCTCTGGTCTCTCCTCTTCTTCTTGACTCTCCTCTCCTCCTCTTCTCTGGTCTCTCCTCTTCTTCTTGACGCTCCTCTCCTCCTCTTCTGTGGACTCTCCTCTTCTTCTTGACTCTTCTCTCCTCCTCTTCTCTGGTCTCTCCTCTTCTTCTTGACTCTTCTCTCCTCCTCTTCTCTCCTCTTCTTCTTGACTTGACTCTTCTCTCCTTCCTCTTCTACTCCCTCTCTTCTTCTTCCTGACTCCTCTCCTCCTCTGTAAATCCCCCCTTCCCTATCTTTTTTTCCCTTCCCCTCTACCTGACCCCCCCGCCCTCTGCATTCCCGCCGCCACCTCCCGCTCGGCCCGCCCTCCCGTGCTCCCATTCGTCGCCCCCCCTCCCGCCCCCAGCTGACCCCTCCTCCCCCCCCTCCTCCCTCATATGGCGGCCGCTGCGCGGCAGAGTCAGCGACCCTTGACCCTAGGGTAGGTCGCTTCCCCTGCCGCTGCAGCTCCACCTGCCCAGGCTCCTGACACCTCCCAGCAAGACGAGCTAAAACCGTAAGTACTCCCCCCGTGCTACTCACCTCTCTTTCCCCGAACTTCTGTCTTCTGCCTTCCGCTCTCTCCTCCAACCTTTCTCCGCACCTCTGCTGTCCATTTCCCTTCGCTTTCTGCTCCTCCTTCTGGTAGCCATCTTCCTCCGCTCTCTGCTCCTCTTCTGCAGCCCACTTGCTGCGTGTTCTGCTCTTCCTCTGTGCCCCGCTCCTCTTCCTCACCGCATTTTCTTCCTGCTTTGCTCTTCATCTGTGTTCTTCATTTCTCCTCTTCCTCACCGCGTTCTCTTCCTGCTTTGCTCTTCATCTGTGTTCTTCATTTCTCCTCTTCCTCACCGCGTTCTCTTCCTGCTTTGCTCTTCATCTGTGTTCTTCATTTCTCCTCTTCCTCACCGCGTTCTCTTCCTGCTTTGCTCTTCATCTGTTCTTCATTTCTCCTCTTCCTCACTGCGTTCTCTTCCTGCTTTGCTCTTCATCTGTGTTCTTCATTTCTCCTCTTCCTCACCGCGTTTTCTTCCTGCTTTGCTCTTCATCTGTGTTCTTCATCTCTCCTCTGCACCCCGCCCTGCGTGTTCTTTCTTCTTCTGTGTTCTTCTGTGCTCTTCTCCTCCTCTGCACCCCGTCCTGCGTGTTCTTTCTTCATCTGTGTTCTTCATCTCTCCTCTGCACCCCGTCCTGCGTGTTCTTTCTTCATCTGTGTTCTTCTGTGTTCTTCTCCTCCTCTGCACCCCGTCCTGCGTGTTCTTTTCTTCTTCTGTAGTCTTCTCTGCGTGTTCCTTTTCTTCTTCTGTGGCCTTCTCCTCATCTTCTGGACTCTTCCCTCCTCTGCTTCTCTGGTCCCTCCTTCTTGACTCTCCTCTCCTCCTCTTCTGTGGCCTTCTCCTCATCTTCTGGACTCTTCCCTCCTCTGCTTCTCTGGTCTCTCCTCTTCTTCTTGACTCTCCTCTCCTCCTCTTCTCTGGTCTCTCCTCTTCTTCTTGACTCTTCTCTCCTCCTCTTTTCTGGTCTCTCCTCTTCTTCTTGACTTGACTTGACCCTTATCTCCTTCCTCTTCCTCTTCTACTCCTCTCTTCTTCTTCCTGACTCCTCTCCTCCTCTGTAAATCCCCCTTCCCTATCTTTTTTTCCCTTTCCCTCTACCTGACCCCCCCGCCCTCTGCATTCCCACCGCCACCTCCTGCTCGGCCCCGCCCCCCTGCTCCCATTCATCGCCCCCCCTCCCGCCCCCAGCTGACCCCTGCTCCCCCCCTCCTCCCTCTTATGGCGGCCGCTGCGCGGCAGAGTCAGCGACCCTTGGCCCTAGGGTAGGTCGCTTCTCCTGCCGCTGCAGCACCACCTACCCAGGCTCCTGACACCTCCCAGCAAGACCAGCTAAAACCGTAAGTACTCCCCCCACCCAGCCCCTCGCCCAGTCCCGCGCTACTCACCTCTCTTTCCCTGAACTTCTGTCTTCTGCTCTCTCCTCCAACCTTTCTCCGCACCTCTGCAGTCCATTTCCCTTCGCTTTCTGCTCCTCCTTCTGGTAGCCATCTTCCTCCGCTCTCTGCTCCTCTTCTGCAGCCCACTTGCTGCGTGTTCTGCTCTTCCTCTGTGCCCCGCTCCTCTTCCTCACCGCGTTTTCTTCCTGCTTTGCTCTTCATCTGTGTTCTTCATTTCTCCTCTTCCTCACCGCGTTCTCTTCCTGCTTTGCTCTTCATCTGTGTTCTTCATTTCTTCTCTTCCTCACCGCGTTCTCTTCCTGCTTTGCTCTTCATCTGTGTTCTTCATTTCTCCTCTTCCTCACTGCGTTCTCTTCCTGCTTTGCTCTTCATCTGTGTTCTTGATTTCTCCTCTTCCTCACCGCGTTCTCTTCATGCTTTGCTCTTCATCTGTGTTCTTCATTTCTCCTATTCCTCACCGCGTTTTCTTCCTGCTTTCATCTTCATCTGTGTTCTTCATTTCTCCTCTGCAGCCCGTCCTGCGTGTTCTTTCTTCTTCTGTGTTCTTCTGTGCTCTTCTCCTCCTCTGCACCCCGTCCTGCTTGTTCTTTCTTCATCTGTGTTCTTCATCTCTCCTCTGCACCCCGTCCTGCGTGTTCTTTCTTCCTCTGTGTTCTTCTGTGCTCTTCTCCTCCTCTGCACCCCGCCCTGCGTGTTCTTTCTTCATCTGTGTTCTTCATCTCTCCTCTGCACCCCGTCCTGCGTGTTCTTTCTTCATCTGTGTTCTTCATCTCTCCTCTGCAACCCGTCCTGTGTGTTCTTTCTTCCTCTGTGTTCTTCTGTGCTCTTCTCCTCCTCTGCACCCCGTCCTGCGTGTTCTTTCTTCATCTGTGTTCTTCATTTCTCCTCTGCACCCCGTCCTGCGTGTTCTTTCTTCCTCTGTGTTCTTCTGTGCTCTTCTTCTCCTCTGCACCCCGTCCTGCTTTTTCTTTTCTTCTTCTGTAGTCTTCTCTGCGTGTTCCTTTTCTTCTTCTGTGGCCTTCTCCTCATCTTCTGGACTCTTCCCTCCTCTGCTTCTCTGGTCCCTCCTCTTCTTCTTCACTCTCCTCTCCTCCTCTTCTGTGGCCTTCTCCTCATCTTCTGGACTCTTCCCTCCTCTGCTTCTCTGGTCTCTCCTCTTCTTCTTGACTCTCCTCTCCTCCTCTTCTCTGGTCTCTCCTCTTCTTCTTGACGCTCCTCTCCTTCTCTTCTGTGGACTCTCCTCTTCTTCTTGACTCTTCTCTCCTCCTCTTCTCTGGTCTCTCCTCTTCTTCTTGACTCTTCTCTCCTCCTCTTCTCTGGTCTCTCCTCTGTAATTCCCCCTTCCCTATCTTTTTTCCCCTTCCCCTCTACCTGACCCCCCCGCCCTCTTCATTCCCGCCGCCACCTCCCGCTCGGGCCCGTCCCCGCTCCCATTCGTCGCCCCCCTCCCGCCTCCTGCTGACTCCTCCTCCCCCCCTCGTCCCTCTTATGGCGGCCGCTGCGCGGCCGCGCCATGGCAAGCCCGTCTGCGCCCGTCCGCACCTGGTCCGTGCCCAGCGCCACGACCCCTGGCCCCCAGCACTCCCAAACCCCGCAGCACCGCTACGACCCCACCTCCCTCCACGCTCTCAACCCCGGACGCTCCAGAACCTGCTTTCAAGCCAACCCTAAACGCTCCCTTGGTCCCTTCGCATGCCGCACCTGAAAACTCACCTTCCACCGCGACTGCACCCCGCCCGCCAGCCCACGCGCCAATAACCACCTCAAATGCATCCTCATCAACGCACGCTCCGTCCACAAGCACGCCATTGAACTATGGGACCTCCTGGACTCCACCGCACCGGACGTCGCCTTCATCACTGAGACCTGGATGAACGCCTCCTCGGCCCCCGACATCGCCATAGCCATCCCCGACGGCTACAAGATCACCAGGAGAGACCGCACCAACCAAGTCGGTGGAGGAATCGCCATCGTTTTCAAGGACTCCATCAACGTCACCACCTCCACCGAAGACACCCCCCTCGCCGCCGAACACATGCACTTCCAGATCCACACCGACCCCAGGACCACCCTCAGAGGAACTCTCATCTACAGACCCCCCTGGACCACGCGCCCTCTTCAGCGAATCCATCGCTGACTTCATCTCCCCGCACGCCCTTGCCTCGCCGGACTACATCCTCCTCGGTGACCTCAACTTCCACCTGGAGCAGAACAACGACCCCAACACCACCACCCTGCTCGACAACCTCGCCAACCTCGGTCTCAAGCAACTGGTGAACACCCCCACCCACATCGCCGGACACACGCTCTACCCCATCTTCTCCACCAGCAACCACGTATCCTTCAGCCACTCCTCTGTAATACACTGGACCGACCACAGATGTGTCCACTTCACCTTCAGACGCAAGACTCTCCACCTCCGCACACAACCCATCCCATGCAGACATTGGAACAAAATCCCCATGGAACAGCTTCTCTCCACTCTCAGCGACAACCAACCAACCTTCTCCACCGACCCGAACGACGCAGCCCTCAGCCCCACTCTTTGGATCACCAACTGCGCGGACAACTTCGCACCCCTCAGACGCCTCCCAAGACAGACCAGCACCAGGAAACCTCAATGGTTCACAGACACCCTCAAGGAAAAAAAAAACTGCCGTACCCTCGAGAAAGCCTGGCGCAAGGACCACACCACAGAAAACATGTCTGCCCTCAAAAACGCCATCTGCGAACACCATCAGCTGATCCGCGCCACCAAAAGAACTTCCTTCACAGACAGACTGGACAAGAACACTCACAACAGCAAAGAACTCTTCAACATCGTCAAAGAGCTCTCCAATCCTAACGCCAACTCCAACTCCATCACGCCCTCACAAGACCTCGGCAACTCACTCGCTACCTTCTTCCATCGTAAGATCACCGACCTACACGACAGCTTCGGACACCAGACCCAGCCAACCACCACAGAACCTACAACTCTAGCCATTACCCTCAACGCCTGGACTCACATCAGCGCAGAGGAGACCAAAGCTACCATGAACTCCATCCACTCCGGTGCCCCCTCGGACCCCTGCCCACACTTCATCTTCAACAAAGCCGACGACATCATCGCCCCGCATCTCCTGACCATCATCAACAGCTCGTTTGCTTCTGCCACCTTCCCCGAGAGCTGGAAACACGCATAAGTCAACGCCCTACTGAAGAAACCTACGGTGGACCCCAGCGACCTGAAGAACTTCCGCCCCATCTCGCTCCTCCCCTTCCCTGCTGAAGTCATCGAGAAGACCGTCAACAAGCAACTGACCAACTTCCTTGAAGACAACAACCTACTCGACCCCTCTCAGTCCGGATTCCGAGCGAATCACAGCACAGAAACCGCCCTCATCTCAGTCACAGACGACATCAGAACTCTGATGGACAACGGAGAAACAGTCGCCCTCATCCTCCTCGACCTCTCGGCTGCCTTCGACACCGTCTGCCACCGAACCCTAACATCCCGCCTGCGATCCACCGGTATCCAAGGACTGGCCCTGGACTGGATCACCTCTTTCCTCTCCAACCGCTCCCAAAGAGTCTACCTCCCTCCATTCCGCTCAGACCCCACCGAGATAATCTGCGGCGTCCCACAAGGCTCCTCGCTCGACCCGACTGTCTTCAATGTCTACATGAGCCCCCTCGCCTACATCGTACGCAAACACAACATCATCATCACCTCCTACGCCGACGACACTCAGCTGATACTTTCCCTCACCAAGGACCCCACTGGTGCCAAGACCAACCTGCAAGATGGAATGAAAGACGTCGCAGAATGGATGAAACTCAGCTGTTTGAAACTGAACTCAGAAAAAACGGAAGTCCTCATCCTCAGAAACACCCCGTCCGCCTGGGACGACTCTTGGTGGCCCACGGCCCTAGGCACCGCACCAACCCCCTCAGACCACGCACGCAACCTCGGTTTCATCCTGGACCCGCTTCTCACCATGACCAAACAAGTCCACGCCGTATCATCTTCCTGCTTCCTCACTCTCCGCATGCTCTGAAAGATCTTCCGCTGGATCCCCGCCGACACCAGAAAAACTGTGACCCACGCCCTAGTCACAAGCCGTCTGGACTACGGAAACCCCCTATACGCAGGAACCACTGCTAAACTCCAGAAACGTCTGCAGCGAATACAAAACGCCTCCGCCCGCCTCATCCTCGACATACCCCGCAACAGCCACATCTCCGCCCACCTGAGACACCTGCACTGGCTTCCCGTCAACAAAAGGATCACCTTCCGGCTCCTCACCCACGCACACAAAGCCCTCCACAACAAGGGACCCGAATACCTCAACCGTCGCCTCAGTTTCTACACGCCCACCCGTCAACTTCGCTCTGCCAACCTCGCACTCGCCGCCGTCCCTCGCATTCACCGCACCAGAGCAGGTGGGAAATCCTTCTCCTACCTGGCAGCCAAAACATGGAACTCCCTCCCCGCCAACCTCAGGACCACCCAGGACCACCCTGCATTCCGGAGGCAGCTCAAAACCTGGCTCTTCGAGCAGCAATAACCCCCTCCCCCTAGCGCCTTGAGACCCTCACGGGTGAGTAGCGCGCTTTATAAATGTTTCTGATTTGATTTGATCTGATCGAGGGCCAGGGAGAGCAGACTATACCCCTAGCCAGCCGCAAACCCCTTCGCTACGAGTGTGAAAGCAAAGGGTGTCTGGGTTGGTCGCTCCCTCTGTGCTTTGGAAGGCGCAGGAGTAGGTAGGTGGGGCTGGACAGCCAGAGTCTGACGTCTCACTCCATGCTAGGTTAGGCCATGCCTCGCATAGCAGATTTTAATGCAGAGCATGATCCATTGGTAGATGGTCTGCTTCTGCACGGCCTTTCCCTTCCTCGCTCCGACATACCCCACAAAGAGTTGGTTGTCCACCTGGAACTCTTTTGGGCAGTTAAGGTTGAATAACAGGCGCTCATTTTGGGACCAGGTAGTGAAGTCACTCCTCTTTCTTGAGATGTGTTAGAGCGCAAAAAGAAGGCACAGTGATGGACTGGCCTATATGAAAGTGAGTTACAACTTTCAACAGAAAGGAAGATCTAGTGCGAAGAATTGTCTTGTCTGGGTAGACATTCAGGTACAGAGGCTTGGGTGGCAAAACCTGATTGATGCTCACTGACCCTCTGAGCAGATGTTATTACCACCAGGAATGCTGTCTTGTTGGTATGAAGCCAGAGAGGACAATTGAGCAATGACTCAAAAGGAACGCACATCAGAAAAGTTAAGACCAGATTAAGGGGTGATGAAAGGCGAAGGTGGAAACGTGTTGCAAACCTTTCAAGAACCTATTTACAACAGGGGATTGAAGAGGGATGGCTGATCTGGCAAATGCACAAAGCCAGAGATGAAAGGAAGATAGCCCTTAAGGGTGCTCAGAACAGAGCCCTGCTGGACAATAGAAAGGATAAAGAGAAAGACCTGCGACAGGGGAGCAGCAAGAGTGTCAACCAGCTTCTCTGTACACCATGCCACAAACTTGCTCCAATGGCAGGAGTACACAGTCTTGATGCAGTGACAACTGTCTGCCAAGATAACATTTCACATTTTATATGGAAGGTTGAAAGCTGTCAACAGTCGCTACTCAATCTCCATGCGTGAAGTTGGAGTGTTGACAGACTTGGGTGGAGAACCCTCCCCGCTGCTGCAACACAAGATCCTCTCAATGGGGCAGCCTGATCAGAGGATTGATGGACATGATAAACAGCTTGGGATACCATACTCTCTGAGCCTAGTCCGGAACCACAATGGTGACTTCCCAGTTATTCCTCAACTTCTTGAGAACTTTGGGCAGGAGTGGTATGGGCAGGAAGGCATGCTGGAGATGAAAAGCATCTCCGAGCAAGACCCACCTTGGAAACTCCGCTGTGCAGAACTGCTGACATTTGGTGTTCTTGGTTGGGACGAACAGATTTAATCAAGGCTCTCCCCATTGCTGAGAGACGGTGCACCACCTACAGGTAGAGATGCCATTCAAGATCCGCTGGGCATCCTTGGCTGTGTTTGTCCGCCCTGGTGTTCAGACAGTCTCCCAGGTGTTGAACAAACAGATATGCTCTTACGTTCCAGCCATGTTCAGAAACACAGGGCCTCTTGACAGGGGGTCCACGACCCCCCGCCCTGTTTGCTGTTGTGCCACATGGTGGTGGTGTTGTCCATTAACACCTGCACTAGTCTTCCCTTGATGGAAGATAGAAAGGCTTTTAATGCCAGCCAGATCACCTTGAGCTCCAGTAGGTTGATGTGGAATCTGGATTCTGTTGGAAACCAGAGTCCTCTGATCTCCACCTTTCCCAGATGGGCACCCTATTCCAGGAGTGATGCATCTGTCACCACTGTCAAATCTAATTGGAGAAGGGAGAGAGGTCTGCCGCTGACACAATCGCAGTTCATTTGCCACCACGGCAGGTCTCTTGCAATTCCCTCCAAGATCTGGACCATGTCAGAGAGATTCCCCTGATGCTGCAGCCACTGGATATCTGGTCCCACGGCACAGCCCGCATGAACCAAGAGGCGTGTGTCACAAGCAGGATGCATGAGGCTCAGTATCCTCAGTCAGGCTCACCAAAATCCAGGATAGAGGCTGACACATAAGTAGCCTAGCCTGAATATCCTGGCCTCACCGTTGATAGGCCTGAAACATTACAGTGTCTAGAGCAACTCTGATAAAAGGGAGCATCTGGGAGGGTCAGGTGTGACATCCACACATTGAAAGTGGATGCCAGCGAGGGCAGGTCTGCTGTATTCTGGAGGTGGGAGATGACAGCGTAGGGCAAGCCTGCCTTCAACAGCCAATTGTCGAGATATGGGAAGGCTGATACCCCTGATCTCCGCAGATGAGCTGCAACTACCACCTTCAGTTGAATTGAATAAAGACCTATATTGTGCATGGCTACTCGATAGAGTGCCCTGGCACACAAGCCAAGAAGTCAGGAGGATCACAAAAAATTAGCACTAATTTAAGAGCTATGTTTTCAACTGTTTCTTAAAAGCTGATTGACAAGTCAGTCCGTAGTCCCAATGGGAGCTTTTTTCAGGCCATCACCCCTAGAAAGGCAGCAGATCTTCCTCCAGTTGTGGTTTCCCGCACTCTAGGAATCACAACTAGCAATATATCAGCTGATCTCAGGTTGCATACGGGGCGGTGAAAACTGAATCTGGATCTCAGATGCTCAGCCCCAAATAGAGGGCCTCATGTTTCAGCATCAGAACTTCGAACATGACTCTTTTCCTAACCGGCAGCCAATGCAACTCATGCTGGTACAGAGAGATGTGCAGTTTCACCGGCAGGTGGAGAAGGCGGTGAGCTGCAGCATTTTGAGCTGAAGTTTCTCCAGGAGATACTCAGGTGAGGCCACTATAGCAGTACTCTGGATTACGTTATTTTTGATCTGCGAGTCTGGCATTTTATAATCAATGTAGAGGTGGGTTCTCAGTGCACTAGTGACCATGCCCCTTTACAAATTTAATACAATGCAACTCTTTTTATAGGGCTCACTCCACCTCATGTTTCGGATGTTTCCAATGACTGGCTGGAATTATCCAGCAATAGGAGCGTGGTGAGATGTTCTTCGTTTTCGAAATCCAATCTGCTTAATGATAAGCTCCGCGCCTTAGTTTCCTGCCACCAGCTCTTTGATGACCTTACTGTCCTATCTCCCTCAGAAGTTATGTCCTCTCATGTGGCTCTTTTTGCGGATCTTAAGGAGCTTTTTACCAAACCTCCTTCAACCCAAAACAATTTTTCTTTGCCTAATTGTAAGTGGTTTGATAAGGAGTGTTGGGAGGCCAAGAGCCTTTTGTCCAAAGCTTTAACGCTAAAGAGCCGGGACGCCATTACACACGCAAGAAGAAACTATGCTTCTACTTGTAAGTCATCTAAACTTAAATATGAGGAAAATGTATGGGAGTGTCTTGCGGAGGCGGCTAGTGCTCGTGATTCCAAACTTTTCTGGACCTTGGTCTCACGTAGAGACCCCGCTCTTTCATCTATTCCTGAATGCCACATTGATGCAGAAACTTGGCTCTCCCACTTTCGGGAACTCTATGGGACCTGCTCCGATTTAAACAACACACCTACTGATTCTCTATTGTGTCTCCCCCCTGTGCTGCCCTTTACCCTAAAGGAAACAGAGCTGGCAATTCGTGCCCAAAGAACAGGGAAGGCTCCTGGCTCAGACGGTGTTCCATCGGACTTGTATAAATCAGACTTATCCGTTTGGACCCGGTACATCAATAGGTTATCGAACATTGTTTTGACAACTCAATCTTACCCAGACTCGTGGAAGGTGGCTATTATCGTCCTCATTCACAAAAAAGGAGATAAGAGTTCCCCTGGGAACTATAGACCGATTAGTCTATTAGACAACTTAAAAAAATATTCTCCTTCCAGTTGTTATCCAGATTAAAATACTGGATAACAAAAAATCTGGTTTTAAGTCATCTCCAGGCTGGATTTCGGGACAAGGTTAGTACCATCGATCAGGTCTTCCGATTTACTACCATCAAGTGGAAGATCGTAGACGCAGACAAAGGCCACTTATTTGTGGCCTTTGTTGATTTGAAATCTGCATTTGACCTTGTCCCGCGTGTTAAGCTTTGGGAGGTCCTGAGCAATATTGGAGTTCCGGGTTCTATGATTAATATTATCAAAGATCTTTATTCTGATAACTATGCCAGAGTTCGCTGGGGTTCGGCTGGCGACCTGACCCCAGCTTTTCCTACAGCACGAGGTGTGAGGCAGGGGTGCGTTCTTGCGCCTACCCTATTCTTATTGTTTATTAATGCATGTATCCCATACCTTCTAGATAGCTATGGCGATGCCCCGAATTTGGGTGGGCAGAAGTTCCCCTGTCTTCTGTTCGCAGATGACACCCTGTTACTCTCACGAACTGCCATGGGCCTTTCTAGATTGCTTTGCCGATTTTTTGAGTTTTGCAAGGACCATGGGATGGAAATCAACTCAGCAAAAACTAAATATATGGTCTTTGGGGACAATAGGTGAAAAATGAAGAGGCCGGCGTACCTAGATGGCGCTCCCTTGGAAAGAGTGGGCACTTGCGACTATTTAGGTTTCAAATTGGAAGACTCACACCTTTGGCATGCACACCGCCAGAAATCTTTATTGTGCCTGAAGCAAAGGGCGGGTGGCATCGTAAGATTTGCTTCTAGATCTCCCAAATTTGCAATGTCTCCCACCCTTGAAATATACAAATCTCAAGCCCGGGGGGGGGGGACCTATATGGTGCCGAACTTTGGGGCCATTGTAACCTGGTAGATTTGGCAAGGGCGGAAAATCAATTTTTGAAACTGTTGTTAAAAGTTCCCTCCAGTACTCCATCTCTGCCCATCCGTATGGATTTAAATATTTTTTCTATCTCACAGATTGCTGCCTTAAGGCCCTTGCTATATTGGATCCGGCTTTGGTCAACAGACGCCCTTTCTTCATTTCGTTGTGGGCTTCTCAAACTGGTGGGCGGTAACACTATCAGTAAAACGAAATGGTGTGCTTATGTCAAAGAGTCCTTAATTCATCTAGGTCTAGGGTCCTATTGGTTGGACCCATTTTCCATTCCTAAAAATGCTGTGCAGTTACTGAAGGATGCTTTTTGGCATAACGTTCAGATTGTGCAATTTACTAAGATTGTCCCACTGTCTGATAGTTATTTATCAATCAAATGCCATTACGAATTCGAGCCTTTCATGGATATAGCACTATCCCCATTTGCGCAAGCTCTTTTTGTTAGATTCAGAATAGGGTCCCTCCCTCTGTGCTCCTTAACGTACAAATGGCTTTGTTCCACCAATAGATCCAAGTTTTGGCCGATGGGTTGTCAACGTGAAGAGTCTATCTCACATGTTCTCTTTCATTGCCATGCATATCACAAACAAAGAGCTCTTTGGATCATTCCATTTTGCAAATCTATAGGCGCCAGGTCTTATCTTCATGTTGAGAGAATTTTAAAATCTGATTCATCTGTCCAGGTAGTTTTACCAGTGGCAACATTTCTCGAATCAACCTGGCGCCTTAGATTAGCAATTCTAAAGAATAAGACTGGGTAGCTAATTTTTAGACCTATGTATGTATATTTATTTCTTGATGTCTGAGTTTAGTACTCAATTTTTAGTATAAAGACATTGGGGGTCATTCTGACCCTGGCGGCCAGTGACCGCCAGGGTCACCGACCACGGGAGCACCGCCAACAGGCTGGCGGTGCTCCCGAGGGCATTCTGACCGCTGCGGTTCAGCCACGGTCAGAAAGGGTAAACCGGCGGTCTCCCGCCGGTTTACCACTGCCCTACAGAATCCTCCATTGCTGCGGAGCGCGCTCCGCAGCCATGGGGATTCTGACACCCCCTACCGCCATCCTGTTCCTGGCGGGTCTCCCGCCAGGAACAGAATGGCGGTAGGGGGTGCCGCGGGGCCCCTGGGGGCCCCTGCAGTGCCCATGGCATGGGCACTGCAGGGGCCCCCGTAAGAGGGCCCCGCAAAGTATATACGCGACGGGTGCAACTGCACCCGTCGCACCCCTGCAACTACGCCGGCTCAATTCTGAGCCGGCGTCCTCGTTGCAGGGGCATTTCCTCTGGGCCGGCGGGCGCTCTTTTGGAGAGCGCCCGCCGGCCCAGAGGAAATGTCTGAATGGCCGCCGCGGTCTTTTGACCGCGGTGCGGTCATTCAGCGGCGGTACCTTGGCGGACGGCCTCCGCCGTCCGCCAAGGTCAAAATGACCCCCATTGTCTTATTGTATTATCAAACATCTATGGGCGCAGGGTATAGGGCCCTTGTTGAGTGGAACATTCTATTTTTAGGAGATATATATTCTGATTATTCTGTTTGGATTTGAACTTCCTTTTATCTTTTTAAATTTTTTATTGTGCTTATATTTTTAGTGTTTTATCAATTTTAAAAATCAAAAAAGTTTTTGATGTTTGTACTGTACTTTTATGGTATGTTTTTACTTACCGAAATAAAGTTAAATGATGATGAAGTCCAAATAGAATGCATTTCTGTAGCCCAACCTTGATGTTATCAAAGCCTGGATAGCTGATTATTTTAGCCGAGAAGGACAGACGTAAAAACATTTTCACTGAGCGTAACATCGTAAAGCACATGCCTACCACAGCTTTAATTTGTGGTTTAAAGGATAACCGGTCATCAACTTTCACCCCTAGGTTCTTCACAATACCATTCTGAGGGCCGGGGGGGGGGGCCATTGTTGGCCCACAAGGATTGCCAGCAATTGGATGGTAGATCACCGAACGCAAACATTTCTGTCTTCTCTGCATTACACTTGAGCAAATGTTTTCCCATCCATTGAAATACTGCGGTCAGACATGTTTTGATCAAGTGCATAGGTAGCTCATTGCACTTATCACAAAATAACATAAGCTGAGTGTCATCAGCATAGTATATAACTTTGGCACTTAGGGATTCTGCAAGCTGGGCAAGAGTGGTCAGATATATGTTAAAGAGAGTAGGGCTCAAGGTCGAACCCTGGAAGACCCCGACAGACAGATCTCGGGACTCAGATGAGTGAGGTGGAATCCAAATCGGCTGGCTGCGTCCCTCTAAGAAAGAGGAAAATCATTTCAAGGTCTGACCTGTTATTCCCACTGACTGCAGATGCTCAAGCATGCAGGGATGGGGGGGCATGTCAAAGGCTGCTGATAGATCTAACATTATCACCACCACCTTGCCCCCTCATCTAGTGTGCCTTCGATGTTTTCACTAACCTCCAAAAATGCTGTCCCAGTGCTGTACTTGGGTTTAAACCCTGACTTATTGGAATGTAACAGCTTATTAGATTCAAGATACCTGGAAATTTATAGATTGACATTTTTCCAGAATCTTGAAGAAAGCTGGGTGCAGAGAGATTGGTCTATAATTTGAAGGGGGCCTCAGGATCTGCAGAAGGGTTCTTTAAAAGAAGTTGAATACCCAAGGGGCACTTTTAAGGCCAAAAGGGAGCAGAGCAAACTGAAAGTGCTTGTGGCCCACTGTGAATGCAGTTTATGCCTGAGGGCAAGCAGGACGGGTATGTGGAAGTTTGTGATGCACGTCCAACGCTACTATCCAGTCTCCCGGGTACAAGGCAGACAGGACTTGAGCGAGCATGAGCTTTTTGAACTTCTTCTTGAGGAAAAAATTTAGTGCGCAGGTCTAGGAGAAGATGAAGGCCTCTATCCTTTTTGGACACCAGAATGCAGTGGGAATAACACCCATAACATACTTCTAGTGTTGGCACCCTCCTTATGGCTCCCTTGGCCAAGAGGGCCATCACTTCCTGGCGGAAAAACCAGAGATGGACCTTTGGCAGCCTGTCGCAGGTGCTTGGCATGGGTGGATGGGGAGTCATGAAGAACCAAGCGGTCTGCTGTTACAGACCTCCAGTGAAGCAGGTGATGGCGTAGCCTGCCTACCACTGGGTGCCTATGATGGTAAGAGAGCAAACTAAAGGGGTTTGGAGGCTGCCGGGCGAGTGGTGGCCTGGCCCAATCTCCGGTTGTTTGCCCCACAGGGTCTGAGGGTACAATGTCCTCAATCACACAGAGGTTCAAAGCATGCATGCCATGGTGGCTGGGCGGGTAAAAATGCAGCTAGAAGCCCCTTCCATGGCCACAAATAAAGCAAAAGGCAGACTGGGGCTGGCAAGGGGTCATGGAAGGCCCAAGGACCTGACTATAGCGCTACTACCCTAGAAGCCCTGCAACAGGAACCCGCAAAGAGTATGTCCATAAAGGACACTTGGACATCCTTGGAAAAGTCGGTTGTTCTCAGTCAGGGATGGTGCTGTAAGGCCACTAACTAACAAAACTGCTCTGCCCAGTGTCTGTTGTGTTCAGCCCACATTTAATTGTGAACTTTGCTGCATCTCTCCTGTCAGACATAGCTTGTGCGAGTATGGCCCGGGCCTCCTCCAGGACCATAGGCAGCACCTGCGCAACTAAGTCCTATAGTGCATGGGAGTAACAGCCCAAAAGGTATGCGGTGTTCACAGACATGGGTGCCAAGCCAGTGGAAGAAAACATTTTCTCCCCTAAGGTGTCCAGCCTCTTGGATTCCATATCTGGTGGAGTGGTAAAGAATGTGCCAGGATTTACACAAGGACCACGAAGCTCTCCAGGGCAGGGTGTTACATGAGGAATTTAGGATCCTCTGGAGCAGGGCGGTGGTGGCAGGCAATCGTACTGTTCACAGGAGCCCATTCAAGGTTTGCTCTAAGGCCGAAGCAGGATGTCTATGATAGCATAATTAAATGGGCGAACTGGTTCCGAGTCGGTCATTCCCAGCTGAAGCACCTCAGTCATGATGTTAGTCTTGTTTGCCACTGAGGGTAGGCTAAGATTCTGGAACTCGACTGCCCTTTTCACCACCATAGCAAAAGTAGCCTCTCTCCTCCATAGCCACGGTAGAAGAGACTATGGCAGTATCTGGAGAGGTGCCCAGTCCACTGGTGTCCCCCAGTTCCTCACACCAGTCCATGTTGGTATCTAAAGGCTGGCATTCTTCAGTGTCCAGTGACACATCCCAATCCTACATGAATCCCAGCCCATAAGAATAGGTCTTTTGGTACAGCCAAGGAGGCATGGCTCCACTCGGCGCCAGTGTCAGACATCACCCCTCCGGCTCTGTGTCAGAGCGGGAAATGAGAATGGGGATGGTCCCCAGCTGCACCTGTAGCATTGGGACTGGTGCTGGGGAAGGACTAGGTGGTATGACTGACACCGGTCCGGATCCATCTGTGGATCCAAGGGGCCCGAGTGGAACTGCTGACGTAGGACCAGTGGGGGCCCTCCTGAATTTGCAGGGCTCGAAGGTGTACCAGCAGGAGAGGGGTGCCCATATATGAGGTGCATGGCCTCATAGAACTCAAGAAGTTAGGAGGTGGTTGCTCTGGCTCCTGGAAACTCAGGGAGGTGTTGAGCTGGCCCAGGCGAAGGCTAAACCATGGAGCCAGAACTTGAATGATGATGCTCCCTCATCTCGTCAGATGACTTAGATCAGGGGTCTTCAAACTTTTGTGTTCTAAGCCCCCTCCCCAAAATAAAATGTTTTGTAGTTGCAGTAGCAGAACTTTTACTTATGATTTTATTAATCAATAATGTACTGATCATTGATGAACTAATATGTGAAAAACTGGTGACTTTTGTAAATGGCCACCATGATTCATTTCGTTTTCTACTTAGGCTAACTTTAGCTAAAATCACAGTTGTTTTCCATTGCTCAATGCTTACTTAAAAGAGTGTGATTAATACCTTAGAGACGTGTAGACAGCTACCCCTAGTGTTTTTTTTGCGTTATGTCTTACAAGGTCAGATTTATTAGGTCATTGCTCGAGTTTGACTGTCCTATTGTTTAGAATTGTCACTAACGTGTGGTTTCTTCCTTGAGGGTGGAAGTAGATGGAAACAAAATTAGATGTGGTTTGCCTGAACCTAAGATTCAGTTGAGATGGAACAATGGACCCACAGACGAGACGGAAGAGAAGAAGAAATTGTTATAATTGATTCTAGCTAATGATTGTGTAAATGTTATGTTGACTAATCAAAATTCAGTGTATTATGAATGTGTAACATTTAGTTATCGAACTTTAGTTTTATTGGCTGAATCATATAACACCCCATGTCTTGACCAATCATGAGTTTTGTAGAAAATAATATAACGTTCTGTCACCTATTCTTGGTGTAGGAGTTCTTATTCTTGAGAGAGGGTCGGATTAGAGAAGTGGGTTTTGCTGTCAATGCAGATCTGACCCTATGAGATTTTCCAGTGATATGTTAGTCATGTAGGCTTGAGGGATCATCTTACTGATGGTGTCCCCTTTGCTGAAGCGATCTGCATGTTATTGTTCTATGGGTAATGTATGAAATTGTATTGTTATGTGTCTTTTGTTTTACAGGTACCAGCTGCAACTCATAAATTAATTGCTGCACAATGAGAATACTTTTTGCTATAACCCGAGCTAGTATATTTTTCTAAATTTGTGTTTCTAAAACTTTTACATGAAGCCCAACATGTTAATGCTAATTAGTGGTTAGTGAGGGAATTTGTCATTACATGCTCATGGTTTATATTGACGTTCTTTGAACTTTTGCTCAAATGTATTCTATTTCACTGTTGCAAATATTGATGTTATTAAGTTGCTTTATAATACTCAGATATATAAGATGTTCGAATCAGCCGTTGATTCTATATGCTTATCATTTATGTTTGAGAATTATTTTTGTGACTTTAGCGTTGTTAGTATAGGGAAATAAGTGTATAATCCTTCTTAATAAACTGATGTGGTTACTGCATGGTGATTAGATTATTGAGTTCTTGTTTATTGATGTTTATTATGACATACATACTTGACATCCCCTCAAATCAATGTTGTGTCGATCCATTGGCCTAATGCGTGAAATCAACTATTTAGTTTGAGGTAATAGCTCGGATTTCTTGGTGCTGCAGCAAAGCCAAGGCCCCCTCCAATCCTTTATGGCAAGGATTGGGGGAGGGGCATGGCTGAGCACAGGGGGGCAGGGATTATGAGATCATTTCAGGAAGATGTTGTCTATTCTGTATGATCCACAATAAATGTAGGACTTCTAAAAGACCAAATTAATCAAACAAAAACATAAATTAAACAAAAATAAAACCTCTGCTCTCCATAATTGGGGTGTTGTGAGCCTGTCACAAATCTTGGCCCCAATGTAAATGTACCTGCTGCAGTAATGATAGCCATAGTTCTGAGAAGCAAGACATCTCCTACAATTACATTACACAAGGTGAGAATTTTTGTAAGCCTCAGGAAAATTAAGCGATTTGCCAAGAATCACAGGATTTTGAGCTAACGCTAGGACTTGACTCTGGTTCCCCAGTTCCCAATAAAGCAGCTCTCACCATTAGGCCACATTTTCTCCCTTTTGGAATAAAATGAGCTCCCATGTGTTGCCCCCCTTTTTAAAGTAAAGATGCCCTCGGCCCTAATGCTAGAAAGGAAAACGAGCCCCCATATTTTTTTTTCTTTAAAGAAAGACATAATTGTAATACGGCAGGCCCGGGTGCCATTGCCCCCCCCTTTTAATTGATGCTAGCTACTGCCTCACAAAGTGGGATGTCTCCTCTGGTCTTTGAGCTCCAATGTTGCCCCATCCCAGTCACTGTCATATCTCTGATACCCACAGTAAGCTGTCTCCTCTGCTTAAATTTTCCCACCCCTGGACCATTATTCAGAGGCCCAAAAAGCAACACTGCCAGAGCAAGTGGCCACTGGGCCCTAATGTAAACCACTCCAGGCCTGAAACATAAAGCAGGCTTTCTGTCCCTTTATATAAAACAAAAAATCTCATCTCTGCTACCTGAAAGTTAAATGTGTGCAACTGGTTAATCACTACATACAAAGAGTGCTTGGGAGCCATCATTGATTTTAACTGGTGGAGTCACTTGTAGCTCCACCGTGACAAATGTTTATTCTTCTTGAGAGGCAATGTGACAGTGTAACCAGGTAACGTCTGCAGTGTGTCCTTTTAATGGATTACTTATTACTAATATATGTATATATTTATATGTTGACTGACATAGTCACGGTGCTTTCTGTTACTGACTGGGACTTCATAGCACTATAAAACACAGCCACTATTTCCCACTGTGCAACTAGGATTTTTTTCTGTGACTGCCTTGTCGCACACAGGGAACACACTAACCAAATGAGATTTCACAGATTTCAATAGTATGTTTCCCACTCAACAGTTTAACTTGCATTCATTTTACATTCAACATGCACTTGTTATCTTATATGTGCTACAAGATAGTGTACAAATAAAAAATAGACTATATTATTATGTTTGACCACTTCTTTGACCCTGTGACCCCACTTATTAACCCTGCCCCCAGCACTCAGAATTTCAGTTCACACACTATGTAAATGACAACAGCCATTGAGTCAATTAATCAAAATGTGCTTCCAGGCTATCTTCATTTACAAATAGTTGAAGACACATTTGTTCCCCCCTTCAAATGCAGTCACGGCCACCCAGGAGGGCACACCCCACAGTTTGAAGACCTCTGACTTAGACGGATAGGGAGAAGTCAAAGATCTCGTCAACTTTTTACTCTTCTTACGCTTGTGGGGGCTTATCTGAAGACAACTTGGTGTGATGAGGATTTTGAGCTCAGCGACTGATCCCAGGACCTCCCTCTTGACTGGGTTTGAGACTGTTGCTATGTGACACATCAGGCTGCAAGGAGCTTAAGGGAACACTCTGTCAAGGCCTTGGGGGTGCTTCGAGGGCCAGTCAACACAGCTTTTGCATCTTGGTTGGATGTAAGGCACCGGAGGCTAACAAGGTGCTGATCCAGCACAGACATCTGCCAGTGACCGGTCCCACAGGACCTGAAGCCTGCCTTGCTACTTGACATCCTCCCACACCAGAAGATAAAATCTCAAAGACATTGACAAAAAGTAAAAAAAAAAAAAAAGAAAAGCCAGTCATTGTCTTGGGGTATCTCGCTCCGGATCTGCGCTGACTAGCACAGCAAAAGAACTGAAGTCAGTGCCCTGGATTGGCGCCTATATAGGCACAGTGCACATCACTTCTGGTGCAGAAGAAGCCATCTAGCGGCACGCAGAGTTACTGCTCATTAAAAATGTCTGGATCCGGTCTGACTACCTGGGATAATTCTAAGGTAAGGAATCAGTGGCTAGAATTCTTTATCATCTCTTTCAATGTCATTTGCAGTATATCCAGTGAGTGAACCATTAAAGGGAAGAAATATACATTGACCAAGAATATCTAGTGACCAAGAACTCAACAGGTGTTCCTCTAAGCTCCTGCGAAGTGCAAATTCTAAAATTGTCTCAGTTAGTACAGTGTCTCACTGAATAGGTTAACTTGAATCCCATATTGCTTGTAATTAGCAACATGACACTACCATTAGTTCTATAACTATGGCACTTTTTGGAAATAAGTCTCATGGGTGACAACATTATGGATTCCAGAATGCTGATCTTATGGTAAAACCTAAGAAATAGTATCAAACCTACAGCTCCAATTTGCATGTAGATACATGTGGTCTTCTAAGCAGAATTTAATCTTACCAATATTGGTGGGCTCTAAGATGGCTATAATTTCGAAATCATAAGGGGCAGTGGTTCAATCTTGCAAGCAGAATGGAAAAAATGAAAATCCATTCATCATTCAAGTTGGGCTTGAGGTCCAGCAAATAAGGGCCTCATTTATATATTAGCAGTATGTATCGCAACGGAGACAGTGTATACTCACCTCCAATATAATGGTCTGACTGTCGAATTTGGATGTAGGCAGACCATAGTTTGGCAATGGTGGACGTTATTCATTTTCCACCGGGGCCAAACATCTCTGATGACCCAACAGAACACGGGCTGTCAGAGGATTGGCTATATACACCCCCATCCAATTTGGATGGGCGGGAATATATATCTGTTTTTACTGCCCGTCACTGCCAGGAAAACCCTGTCGGTAAGGGGTAGTAAAAACCTAAAAATGCCCCCCTTGCTATGGGAGATGACTCCAATGGCAAAAGGGGCATTCCCTTTCCACTTCCAAAGAAAAAATCTTTAATAGAAGTTAAGGAAATAGTACATAAATTAGTATCAACAAAGAAAACCAGAAGTGCCCACCAGTATATATGCCATACAGCCAACCTCTAACATTAAAGCTTGTCTGAGCTACATGCTAGAAAACAGTTTAATATCATGCTCTATGACCAATGTTATCCGATGAGGAATGCTTTGGTCGTCTCTCTCAAAATATAGGTTGAGGGATGGGATACTGGTGCCGTTATTTTATTTTGATCTAGCCCCCTGCAAAAAAAAGTCTAAAAGGCTACATCCACAAAATAAACTCCAACCTAGAGCCTTAAAGCATTGACTAGTCAAAACCCCACTAGGCGCAAGATTCCCACTCTCAGATATCCTTGGCACTTCTTTTCTTTGGTTGGACACATGGATGGCAACTAATGACCACTTGGGGGTTCACAATCCAAGTCACTGGAGTCCTAAACTGACTACTACTAGATTAAAGGCCTGCTTTAGAGTTTGGCAGACAGGTTACTACGTCACAAACGTGACGGATATCCCATCTGCTGTATTACGATCTCTATAAGCTGTTATGGGATTGTAATACAGCAGATGGGATATCCGTCACGTTTATGAAGGAATATCCCCCTCCCCTAAGTTTGGAACAGACGGTAAAACATTGGGGGTTTCTATTAAGTGCTCTAGCAACATGTACGGTTGTTGTCGTTTTTCCATTGAAAAGGGACACTTGGGGCCCAGCGGCACCCACTAAGGCACCCGTGGCCACTACTTACTAGTCCTGATGGAGAAAAGGATGGCTGCATATTCAACCAGCAATATATACACAATTGTGAGGGTTAGAGTGATTGTTCAAACGGTTCTGGATTCAGGACAGTTTTCTCCTGCCACTGGGGTGGGTCAACTGCCAGTGGAATGAATATCAACAGTGAATGTCCCACAACAGCAAAAAAGTTAGGTTATTAGATAGGTAAGGGTGTCCCAGGTTTTTGGGAAGGGTAGGGCAGGCTCATACTTCAACCTGTGAAGGAAATAGAGGCGCTTGGCTGAGCTGTCTTGATGGCTTGTCCTGGACAGCTAGGCAGGGGCAAGCTTGTGGCTCTTAAGTACTCTTGGCCCACCAAGTTGTCCCTTCACAGGTCCTTCTAGTTAGCTAGGCCTTGCTTCTCAATCCAAGCATCATGTAATTTCCTTCTGGAAGGCACAGTCTAACTCTCAGAGCAGGCATGTAATTAGGTGCGTAGGTCATCATCATAAAATCTTTATTCAGGTTCAATGAAAAAATACAAACGAAAACATATACACAATAAACTTAATCATTACAATAAAGGAGATAAGGTTAAGCATCAATCTAATTGCTCCAGCTAAAAACCTTCAAAAGAGCAGCAAATATGTTGGTCCGATAGTAACATCTAAATGCTTTAAATACAATAAAGCAGGTCTAGCCAGGGTGAAATTCGTCTCTTTAAGCAAATGATTAAAAAAAAGTTTATGCAGTTATTGGTAATAAGTACAAAACAAAATAAAATGCATGGTATCTTGCAGGGAGACTGAATCACAACCGCAAGGAGCTAAAGAAGAAAGTTGTAACCAGTCAAGTTCAGCCTGAACTGAATTAGCAGGAAACAATGCTGGTTTGAAGTAACAAACATTAAATATGTTTCAACAGAAGTAACAGTTTTTAGCATAATGAATTATCTTACACTTGGCTTGCTTAATTCTTTGGACTCTAGTAACTTGATTTTGTAATAAAAAAGCATGTTTAGTCCAAGCCAAATCACCTTTCACAATGGTTTCAGTCCTGTCAAATAGCTCAGAGCGTGCCAGATCATAAAAGAACAAGTTACTTACCATTTGTAATGCTCTTGCTGGTAAAGACTCTATGTAGCACAGATTCCTCACCTTTTAAGCATTCTGCACGGACGTCCTGCACTTCGGAAATGACGTGTGGTGCCTATATAGGCATATTACACACAAAGAGAGAAAAAAGTGTATCTTCCCCCAAACAACATCCCTAATATAAGCAACAACAACACAAAGTGTATGGGGAAGCTATGAACTGGATCCCCGCTCTATCTAGCAAGATTGAATTTCAGCACTCCCTTGGAGTTCTTTTAACAACAAGCTTGAGTCCGCCCAGGTGGTACCATCCTACCTGGGTGGGGATAGGTGGTCAAATGATGAAGCCTGACACTATAATGTGTGTGAGACCACCTATTCCGTAAGGGGAACACCCCCATCCTCTATTGAGCACACGGTCACCATTACCATATCCGATGCCGATAACTAGATCACCACGTTTGTGATCTGATGAACTTAACAGGCCAGACTTGCTTGTTCACAGTTTCCCCCATACATGTTGTGTTGTTGGAGCCTATATAGGCACCACTCCCCGGGCTGACATCAGCTGCTTTCAAGACTGCTCGTGCCCCAGATGTAGATCCAAACTTTGGTGTGACCAATGTGAAGGTTCCAAAACTTGGGACTTATTAATTGATAGAGGCCAATCACGGAATAAATAGGATGGCAGGGTTGGTGAGGAATCTGGGGCTACAGTGTCTCTACCAGAAAGAGTGTTACCAAAGGTAAGTAGATTGCTCTTCTGATAGAGACTTCTAGCCACAGATTACTGACCTTCTAAATAGATAACAAAGCTCTACCTATTTGGAGGTGGGCCGGCAGATGGACTCAAACCAGAAAGTCCTAGAGGTTGAACCAAGCAAAATGCCCGTCTCATCCAGACCACAGGTCTTTGTGAACATACAGATGGATGTCCACATAGCTGTCTGGTAGATGTCCAGGACAGGGACTCCATGTGCCAACGCAGTGGGAGCAGCTTTGGCCCTAGTAACAAGATCATGCAGTCCTTTCGAAGAGTGTTTTTTTAGCCACTGCGTAGCAGATCTTAATGCAGGGCACGCTCCAGGAGGAGATGGTTCTGTCCAGCACAGCCTTGTTTTGCTTTGCTCTGAAGAATCCTACAATGAGCTGATCACCCACCCAGTGCTTTTTAGTACGATCTACGTAAAAGCTCAGCACTCTCCTAGGGTCTAAGCAATGAAGTCTTTCCTCCCCCTTAAAGGGGTGAGGCGGAGCACAGAATGCCAGTGTTGTGTAGCCCTGTTAGTCATAGCTCCATGCACATTATTTTAGCATACTAGGCCTGCCGCTGTGCACTTGAACCTAGATATATTTTATTCTGCTTTATTTTATTATTGTTACAATAGCCATTTTTACGGTCTTGTTTTATTTATTTCTATCTAACTGTTTTTGCCTACACCAGCACTATGTTCTCAAACAAGACATTCAGGCTCACTCTGTGCTTCTTTCAAGGCTGTAGTAAGATAGGTTGCTGGTGAATGTGGTACAAGTTTTGCCTCTGACATTCATAGAAAAGCACATCCTTACGTAGGGACATTTTCTCAGAACATGAGCTGTTTTATTATAAAAACACTTCCCTGTCCCTTACACATTAGAGGGAGACCCCAGCCAGTGAACCACAACTGTGTGCTGATTGCTGAACGCTTCGCTACAGCTGCTTATACAGACTTCAGGCCTTTGCTCAGGTATGGGGGATGATGTCTTCCCAGGGGAACCTGAGGGCAGAATTAGAGCTTAACACGCTGTGCTCTATTATAGCCTAGGTAGGAATTAATACCTTGATTTTAGTGACAACATGGTAGCATTATTTCTATGCTTTACTCTTCTTATCACAATTTTAATCTTGTCATGCTGTATCGTCCTGGTTATTGCAGCCCACACTTTGCCATCTAAGATACAGTCGCTTCATTAAAATCTTATTGAAACATACACTGCCTCAGTTTGTCATTGTGTATGTGAGACTAATGTAATTGAGAGAAAGGGATAAGACCTGAGTGACCACGGTTTCCCTGAAAAATCAATTATGTCTTGCGCTCAGCTGCCTAATCATCCCTGCCCTTGGGTAGAGATTAGGCATTGCTAGTTAGCCAGAGCAAAACCCGGATTAGGCGCGTCAGGTGTCACCTGTAGTGGATCAGACTCAGTATCCCACACCGCAGGCAATTCTGCCGCTCAAAATCCAGTAGTCTCATTGGAATAATGAGAGCCTACGCAACACCGGCAAGGTGATGTTCTGACCAACGTGAAACTGTGTCACAACTTTAGGTCAGAAAGATGCCAGTGTCTGCAAAAGTATAATGCCTGGGAAGAAGGAAGTGTACAGCAGGCTGACACAAAGAGCTTGACACTCATGTCATGCTGATGTGGAAAACGGTCTTGAAGGTGAGAAGTCACAAGCAGAAGCTGTGAAGCGGCTCAAAGGGAGTGCACATCAGAAGAGTAAGAACCAAGTAAAAGTCCCACTGTGGCATGACAAAAGGAGAAGAAGGAAAAAAACGTTGCAATTCTTTCCAAAAGTGCATTACAATTGAAAACTTAAACAATGAGGGTTCATCTGGCAACTGCAAAAAATAAAATAAAAAAAAAGCTGCACAATATCCTTTATCTGTGCCCAGAGGAAAGCACTGACAGGACAGGCACATTAAAAAAACAAATCATTCTTTTTTTTTTTTTTTCTTTTTTAAATCAGAGTGCTACAGAGTAGTGCACCAAGTCACAAATTTGTCTCAATGACAGGCATACACTGTGTTTGTTGAGGCCTACAGGATGGGTATATGGAAATAACTCTTCTGCAGGTCTCATGCTCCCATCCAGTCTCCATGGTAGACCAGCAATGGGCAAGTGTGAGCAACTTGGATTTGTCTTCCGAAAGGAAGGAGATGAAGAGGCACAGGTCTAAAATCAGACAAAGGCCTCCCTCCTTCTCAGGCACCAGAAAGTAGATGGAATAACAACCACATCCTACTTCTTGCACAGAGACCCTCTCAATAGCCCCTTTGGCTAAAAGAGCTTGCACTTCCTGCAGCAAAATGGAAAGATGGTCTTCCTTCAGTTGCTAGTTGGACTGGAAAAGGTGTGGTGGTGCAGAAAGGAAAGGTCAGGCTTGGCCCTTCAGCACCATTTGAAGGACCCCCTCCCTTTCTCATATATGGCTTGCCATTCCAGTAAGAACTGTCACAGTCTTCCTCCTACTGGGTGGCTGTGCTTCACTAAGGGCATGCTAAAGGGTGTTTGTCATGGGGCTGCATGGGGGACGGGGAAGGTTGCAGTGGACTGGGAGGCCCAGTGACCTTGACAACGGTGGCAGGGAGCACCATGGCCGCAATTGTGAAACTACTGAGTGCCATGGTGGGGTTGGATTGGGTGACAGTAAGGGGTACTTCTACTGAAGCCACAGAAGGAACGGTAGGGCTTAAGCACGTAGCAAAGTGGGGGAAAGATAAGCACTGGGAGCGTAATGTGGCCTTCCTCACCTTCAACCACTCAAGAGCAGAGTCTGCCTTGTCCTTATCCAGGTGAGTTTCTTTGAACAGCATGTCCATGAAGACATCACCTGAAAAAACAGTGGACTGCAGGCAAGTGTGGTGGCAAATGGAGACATCGGTGCCAATGGCCTGGCTGGGGCAATTGTGAGTGTCCAAGCCACAATTAATTGTGAACTAGGATGCATTTTGACTATCCTGTATAGTATGGGTGAGGTCCGGTCAGATTGTCAAGGACACCTGGTAGGATTTAAGCCACCAAGTTCCAAAGGGTGTCAAAATAGCAACCCAGTAGGCAATTGCCATTCACTAACCTGAGCACCAAGCTAGTGGATGAGAAAACCCTCTTACACATTGTCTCCATCCATTTCAATTCCCTGTTTGGGGGTGGGGTCTGGTAATGTATTGGGGTTGGTCTTGCTTGCACCATCAAGCTTTCAGGTCAGGGGTGCTGAGATAGAAATGCAAGGTTGCCTGGGGCGGAGTGGTTGGGTCGTGCATTTCGGCGTTTGACTGGAGGACCAGAGGACAGTTTAGCCCATTATCCCAACAAAGTATCCATGAGGGCCTAGTTAAAAATAGTAAGAGGAGCTCAGGAGGTGTCTGCCCCACTTAAGAACCTCTGTAAGTCCATTCGTCTTTACCTCTAAGGTTGGCAGCTGGAGGTTCAGGACTTCAGCTGCCCTATGCATACACATGGCAGGGGGAGCAATCTCCTCAGTGGCAGATGGTGGAAGGAGACCAGACTTAGGGGAGGCATCAAGGCTACTAGCCTCCTGTAGGTCATCATACCAATCATCCTTATGACAAGTTTGGTCAATTTCATCTCTCGCATAGTAATTGTTATCTGAAACTTTGCCATACAGGGAATGCAGGGTGCGCTGTTGTCGTTGTGGAGGCAGATTCAGTGGGGGAAACAGAACCTTAACATTGGCCAAGCACAATATCTATCGAGGGCAAACTGGCACTGACTTGATGTTGGACAACTGGGACCTCACCTTCTGGCACTGACGGAGTTGCATCAGTGTAGATGCACCTGGGTTGGATTCCAGAGCGGAGACAGAGGTGGCCCCGTTATAGGCTCAGAGGGTTCAGCTAGCTCCAAGGGTGAACCCGTTGGTGGTAACACAGGTGGAAAACCTCTCAGCTCAATGGGGCTCGCAGGTGCACCATAGGTAGTCGGTAAGGATCCATGGAGTCGCAACATGGCCATGCAGACCTCTTTAATCTGCTTAAATGTTGCAGAGGGCCTGAGAAACTCAGTTGTGCTGGAACAAGTTGTGGGTATCAGCTACGAAGTTGATTTCTTGTGTATTTTCTTCGCCCTGCCCAAAGATTTGAATCAAAAGGAAGATCAGCTCCCTGGAACTTTTGACTTAGACCAGACCCTCCGTGTTCTTGTATGGCCTTCAGGTTTGTCGATGTGCAGTTACTGCAGGCCTTAGAGTCGCAGTTCAACCCCATGCACCATAGGCAACTTTGGTGAGGCAAGCCAATGTGTACTCCCATTTCATCCTTAAACACCAACAAATGATGGCTGCAAGTTAAGTTGCCAAAAGTACTAGGCACTTCCTCAATATTCTGGGGCAGGCATTACACTAATATGCAGGTCCTCAAATTGGGGCTATCTTGGATAGATGGTAATGTGAAAATAAGTATCCTGCAGATAAAGGGGGTTACACTTTCTCCCTCCTGTAGTAGTGGTGAGACATCCCTGCAGGATTGCCATCCACAACTCATGCACCCAGTTTTCTTTCAGACTAGAACTAATCCTGAATACAAACCTTTGTTTTGAAAGCATGTTGGTGCAAAGGTTTACAGCCACTTTCAGTAGCATAATGAATACCTCTTCATGGAGCTCTTTGACATCCATGGGTGTGTCTCTTCCTCCTTTGATGCCCACAAAGGGTTTCAATAAATTTGAGGGCAGAGGGCATGGCTGAATTCAATCACTTCCAAGATCCAACGCTCTGCTGTAGTTTGTCATTGCTGTAAATGCATTGAGACTTGAGTCAGATCATCTTCATGGGTGTTTTAGTATCCTCATCTCGGTCTCTGAGTTGGTCTTCAGTATGAAGACCACTGTTATGGTCCTAGGGTATCACTGAGAAGAGTAGGTTTGGTGGAAGCAGAGCTATTGCTGTTAGTAATGATATCTTCTTTGTAGCTGTTGATTTATTTTATCAGTGCCATAAAAAGGCTTCAGATATCGGAACTGCATAGATCTGGTCGCCTTTGTGTCACTTTTGATATTTTGGAGTGCTCCAGCCACATGTATGCTGAAGAGGACATCGAATAGCATACCTAATTCCCTGTTCTGGACTTTTGGTTAGGGAGATTTAATTCTGAGCCAACTGGTGCAACAGAACCTTCACACCAGTGACCTTTCAGAGGCCTGTACTGACCACGTCAATAAACTGAATACGAATCATCAATTGATCTTGCTAGATTACTTTTGCCAAATTCCTCTCATTTTCTGGCCATAGGTCAAAGTAGGGGGTCAAGGCAAGGAGAAATATGCCAGATTTATCCTGTCTCATTACCACATTATAACTAATGTGCTTACCCTTTTGATAGATGTAGCTAGTGCAGTGCTGAAACCGTTTCCAAAAAGTTACCATTTTGCTGCCTCCAAGCTCTGCAAGCATAGTGAAGAGGCAAACAGAATTTCTAGAGTGGTCCAGGGCCACAACTGAGATTACGGAGACTTTCTTTAAAAAAAAAAAAAAAAGGTCCTGCCAACTTTATTTGAAACCCTCTGCCAGACAACAGACCCAGTAATATTGTAAGGAGGATAATCTGATGGACGTGTATTAAACTACCAAAGGGACAATGCAGCCAAGGCATTCACCATCTTGTACCTCTTCTACTACATCCCCTTCTCCGTTGCATCTGCCCGAGGATGCTGCAGCACCATCTTAGCTTTCATACGAGATTCAATTAAAAACATACAAAATGGTGAAGTAGAAACACAATGTTTTGAGGTACTTCATCCCTCAATCTGTAGCACAAAGGTACCTGACACACAAAGAGTACTGGTCCTCTTATCAGGAAGCAGATACCCTGGTGGAGACCAAAATGAAGTTCTTCCTCAAAATGCCCACACTTAATAAAATCACATGCTTTATCAGGCTCATCCTCACAGTGGTCACTAGCAAATTACACACGGTGGGATCCTCCAGGAGCGCTTTGGAAAACAAAAATGTGTGCCTTCCTGATGTGGACGTTTTTGGGGAGATTGCAGAACTGAATGTGCATAGGTGAAGGGGAAACTGCTTGTAATACTTTAATTTCCCTCCTTATAGCATTGCTAAAATCAATGCACTCAGGGAACTGTTCAATGAAGGACCATCCCACTTAATGTCAAAATGTTTTTGCCCCACTATTTTTGGCCCTTACTTGTCCCAGGCATTGATCAGAACACAAGCCACCAACTCCCTGCCTAACTTTGTCCCTAACTTAGAGTAATGCTGTCTTATGAGTGGTGAAAGGGAGAAAGCTGCACCTGGCCTGATTAGTGCAGCCGTACTAGAAGTTTATGATCAACAGTGACATAATACCCTGCACTCTTTCAAACAAAACCTAGATGAGAATTCCTTCACTATTCCAGCCATCATCTCATCTTACTACGAGATTCCATTGCTTATGGCCAATTTCTACTCATCAGGTGTAACTATAAACTTAAATCTGACTATTTGAGAATCTCAGGCTCCCTGCATCATGTTGATAGATGTTACCCACACCATCCTGTATCATGCTCCATGAAGATAGTATGGTCCTGCGCCATGGGTTAATTACAAACACAATGGAAAAGGACTGCAAGAATGAATTGATCTGTGTCATTATTTTCAGCCACACACTGACAACATTAATTAAAAAATACCAGAACATCTCAGGTGCTGGGGATCTTACACTAAACCACCCATCATTTTTTTTTCATAAGGGCCATAACATTAAGTATCATTTGGTACAGGCCATTTAACCTACTACCACATTTAAGAATACTGTATTGAATTGTTATGTCATATGTTACAGGTTAACACAAATGTATGTAGTGCCTGGGAACTTACCACTGAGATAAATACATTAGTTATTCTAATATCAAAGCTGTTGTGACACACTTGCCAACTGTAATTCACAACACCTGAGCTATGGTATCTTGGACATATGACACATGCCCTGCATTCGTCAAACCAGACAAAAATGTAAGACACGTATCTGTCAACACCTCAGTATTATTAGATGTAAGGTCCCCAATGTGCTTTTAGTTTCCTCATTTTCTTTACATCCACCATTCTGTAACGTATTTGAGATGTATAGTCATCAAAGTCGCTAGGATTCCTCCAAGAGGTGGTGACTTTCAGAACCTGCTATCAAGACAAGAATTGTGATGACTCTTGCGTATGATACATGTAGGAAATCCACCATTGCTGCATGGTCACCCCGTATTTTTCACCTTTTGCTAGACTTTATTTATTTTTGCTGGTGTTAAGAACTCAGTGCACTTAAATGTTGCTAACCAGTGGATAAGTGTCTGTGCTCCCCCTTTGAAAAAATGGGCAAATTGGCATATTCTTAAATGGCATATTTAACTTACAAATAGGTCCCTAGCATATGGTACAAATGTATCTAGAGCCTTAAACTTGAAGGTCACTAGTGCGACTGCAGCACCTATTGTGCCATCCGCTCACAATTTAAAACACGGGTTGCCATTGTAGCTTGACTGCAGCAGTTTCAACACTGCAATTCAACCTGTCCAAAATAAAATGTGTTTGACAGGTCAAAACATCTCCCTTTTGAATATTAATAACTCACAAGTATGTAGGCCTGGCAGCCCACAAGGCAAGGACCATGGTATTTAAAAGTAGGACACGTAAAAATTAACTGTTAAGATGTCCTTACATTGACCAGCACCCAAAAGCTATTTTTCACTGAGGTAGGCATAGCTGTCCTGTGTACAAAACCGGAGTACAGGGTAAAAATCCTAATACTATATCTTAGGACAAGGTAGAAAAACAATTAAAACAACTATTTTGATAGCTATTAAAAATCCAATTCAATGGTGAAGTAAATTTTTTAATAAATATTAACAAAAAGATTTTTTTAAAGTTATCTTTTCCATGCCTAAAGTTCCTCGAAACTAAATTTGCATTTGCTCTCCCACTTCTTCCAGCCGGTAGTTTGCTAATGGGAAGCACTTAGCATTTAAAAAGTTGTGAAAAAGGTGCAAACAGGCTGACCTTCAGAGCAGAGAGGACTCCTCTGAAACAGACAAAATCCGCAGGGTGGGTTTGTAAGCATCTTTTTTTACATTAGTTTGTTAAATCCTGCTCAACAGGTCTGCAGGGCTTTACATATAACACTAGGACACACTTGAGGGGAAGTAAGATGCCTAAACAAGTCTTGTGTATTAATTTTCTGGTTGCTTGAAAACCCTGCTTTTGTTCTATCAGAATCTAGGCACGCATCTCAGAGCATTCCAGGACCAGAGGAAGATCAGCAGACTCAACCGTCTATCTGTGACTGGAGAAGAACCCTGCAGAAATGGACCTGCTCTCTCTTGCACCCAGGACAAAGGAGTAGACTCCATGGACCACAAGGCTGACCTTCTCTTCCAAACTACAGGGATACAAGCAGCTACAAGAGGCCTTTCTTGAAACTGCCCAGCTGAGTAGTGGCAACTGGAACTGGACCCTGCTGTTGGTGTCTGCCTGACACCCAGTCAGTCTCCAAGTGCCTCTCCTGGGGTCCTGGGGGAATTTAGACGTGGACTTCTGTGGTGGATTCGGTCTTAGGACTAAAGTCAGAATCTAAAATATTTGATCAGGACGAACCTAGTTGGTGTATCCATCCAACGCACAATCATGGTCAGTCTCACATTGCCTCTAGGTACCACTCTGCAAAGATGATCGACTATTACTGGCATATTAGGCTTCTTGCAGCTATTCCTACATAAACAAAAATATTATTAACATTTTAAAACTCATGTCTCTGGTATCATTTTATTTACTAACTCTTACTCTATTTTTCTAATTCAGCATGGGAACGGTATTGTTTTGCATTTCAACTTTATTACTATCTAAGTACAGTATACTTAATACACTGCCCTTAGTTAAGCCTCCCTCCTCTTTGCCACGAAAACAAGGAGGTTGAACTCCGGTTACTTTAGTGACTTTCAGGGTTCACCCTGACAAGTGTTGTAATTATACTTTAAGGTGGTTAGTCACCAATCCTAAATAATGATCCATTTTCTTACAAAACAGTTGCCAAAGGACTGAACTCAAATGAGGATTTTCATCCATGGCCCATTTGTGAATTCCCGTTTTTAAGATATAACATTTTTCACCTTGCCTCTATCAAATTTTCAGGTGGACGTTTATTTGCTTACTTTATTTGATTTTTTTTAATACCGTGATGTTATTTACTTTGTACTTTTATGATTTGTAGTTTAATTATATATTTTTATGTTTTTTTCAGTTTTTGATTAGCCTTGCATTCTTTATGATGTATTAATTTGAATTATTCTACATGATCTGTATTCTGTGGCCTATTGTCCTAATTTCTGTGTCTGTTTTTCTCATTCTGTCTTGTCGTATAATCAGTACCTAATTAAGGCGCAGTATTTTTTTCCTATGGACTTCCTTGTTTTATTCATCACCTAGTCATGGGAAGCAATCGCTTCTGTATTCCTATGTCCAAAAATCAGTCCCCAGATCATGTACCTCATTTCCCCCCAAAGCACCATTTTAATTGGCATAATCATGGACAGCAATTTTTTTCTGCTGTATCTTCCCCTGTACCGGTTTATGGCAGGTTCCTTTCCTTTAGCCCTGTTTCATTGCGCTCCATCAAATTCAACTTCCGGAGGTCACCAATTGGTTAAAGTGTCTCTGCGGACAAATACCTTTCATCTGCTGCCATTCTCTCGACCCACGCAGCAGTACAACACAACCTGTGTATTCCTTCTTCTCGCCCAACACATGGGAAATGACTTCAGCTGTATAGCTTTTTGCCAGCATGATTTCCTTTTTCAGTGGCTTCAGGACACAACTTCAGTGCATGTACTTCCAGTTCAACAGCCAACTTCATTACTCTCTGCCACAGCGGCCTCTTAATTTATTCCAGCGGGACTGGCTGTGCTGACTTTTTGGATCCTTCTTCTTTTGTAATTTCATGACTCCGGCTTGTGCTTCCAGCCTTTAACCTGTAATGTGTGCTGACATCGTCCCCGTGGCTCTCTGGCACATGAGTTTTTGGAGCACCACCAGTGTGTGTACCTTTCTCCATGAGGAGAGCAAATTATTGTATAAGCCACGTTCAATTGGTAAGACCTCTTTTTTGTCAACATTTTTTGTTAAATACCATCAGGCACTACATTCTCGCACTACTACGCCGTACTGTAAAGAGTCCTCTTTGGTATGGCATGAGTCCACATGTGCCTTCAACTTGTTTTAATTGATCATTATATAATTCTTTACCTTTTTATCCTTTTGTTCTGTGGGAAAAGGCTTCTTTGCTCTCTCTTCTTTGCAAACTGTCACATCTAATGGAGCCATTTGCAATTCTGTCACAGCTCCCATTATTAATGGTATTTCTTGCTCTTGTTTCCAGTTTTCCTCTCGGGCCCTTTAAATCTCTTCTCCCAAATCCCCCTTTCAAAATCATAGAAAATGAGCATATGAACCTTGTTCCAACCAAGCCTGAGCTGTAAGTACTTAATTACTTATTTGTCCAGACTACACTCAAGATTTTTTCTTCAGTCATGTTTTTCCTCCATTCTCTTTTTACATAATGTGCACCCTTTCATTTCTTTGTGTGGATCATCTGAGTCCCAATCACGTTTGTTCACGTTGGCCAGTTTAAATTAAATTATCTTTAGGTCATAGAATACGTGTTTCAATGTTTTAAGTTATCATAATTTGCACTGAGTCTTGATTTACTGTTTGGATTTTTGACTTTCTTTATTAAGGTGCACTCCTAAGCAGCATGCCATCAAGGATGAGTAGACAACATTTACCCCCACAAGACTAAATAAGAGAAAAAGTAAAATAACAAAACCAAAAAGTATACAGGAACTCAAATTTTCCAAATACCTAGTAGCCACAGTGTTCAGAGGCCGCCTACACACATTTTAACTGCCAGATCCCTACCGTTAACACTTATGTTTCTAAAATAAAGAATACCAATATTGTGTTCCAAATAAAACCTAGGAGCAGTAAACATGAGAGAAAAAAAAAAAAAAAAAAAAAAGAAGAAATGCCAAGAAAAATATCCTATATATATATATATATGGAAAATGTCACTTACCCAGTGTACATCTGTTCGTGGCATGAGACGCTGCAGATTCACATGCTGTGCATTATCCTGCCATCTAGTGTTGGGCTCGGAGTGTTACAAGTTGTTTTTCTTCGAAGAAGTCTTTTCGAGTCACGAGACCAAGGGACTCCTCACTTTCGGCTCCATTGCGCATGGGCGTCGACTCCATCTTAAACTGTTTTCCCCGCAGAGGGTGCGGTAGGAGTTGTGTATATAGTAAAGGTGCCCAAGCAATGGAGTAATTATGTATGTACATAATGTGTATAAGAATAGTATATATTTACAAATTTACAAGTTTCATTCAACTTATAATGGCTATAGGCTCCCGGGGAGACAGGAGGGCGCATGTGAATCTGCAGCGTCTCATGCCACGAACAGATGTACACTGGGTAAGTGACATTTTCCGTTCGATGGCATGTGTAGCTGCAGATACACATGCTGTGCATAAGCAGTTATCTCCCCAAAAGCGGTGGTTTAGCCTGTAGGAGTTGAAGTTGTCTGAAATAATGTTCGTAATACTGCTTGTCCTACTGTGGCTTGTTGTGTTGTTAACACATCTACACAGTAAAGTTTGGTGAATGTATGAGGTGTAGACCATGTGGCTGCCTTACATATTTCTGTCATAGGTATATTTTCTAAAAAGGCCATAATGGTGTAATAGGCAGGTCTCTCTTTGCTTTTACATAGCAGGTTTGAATACACTTAACTATCCATCTGGCAATGCCTTGTTTGGATATTGGATTTCCTGCATGAGGTTTTTGAAAGGCTACAAACAATTGTTTTGTTTTGCTAAATTGTTTGGTTCTATCAATGTAATACATTAGTGCCCTTTTGATGTCTAATGTATGTAATGCCCTTTCGACTACAGAGTCTGGTTGTGGAAAAAAGACTGGGAGTTCCACCGTTTGATTTAGGTGGAACGGTGATATAACTTTTGCTAAAAAAATTTGGATTTGTGCGTAGAACCACTTTATGTTTATGTATTTGTTTGGTAAATGCTTGTATTTCACTTACTCTTCTAAGAGATGTGATAGCTATTAGGAAGGCTACTTTCCATGTTAAGTATTGCATCTCACAAGATTGCATGGGTTCAAATGGTGGACCCATGAGTCGTGTGAATACAATATTGAGGTTCCATGAGGGAACTGGTGGTGTTCTTGGGGGTATGATTCTTTTTAGATCCTCCATAAATGCTTTTATGACTGGGATTCTAAAAAGTGATGTTGAATGTGTATTTTGCAGATAGGCAGAAATAGCTGTGAGATGTATTTTAATGGACGAAAAAGCTAAGCTAGCTTAGATTTTTGTAAGTGTAATAAGTAGCTTACAATGTTTTTTGTGGACGCATGTAGTGGTTGAATTGGATTATTATGACAGTAATAAACAAATCTTTTCCATTTATTTGCGTAGCAATGTCTTGCAGTAGGTTTCCTAGCTTGTTTAATGACCTCCATACATTCTTGTGTAAGGTCTAAATGTCTAAATTCTAAGACTTCAGGAGCCAGATTGCTAGATTGAGCGATGCTGGATTCGGGTGTCTGTGTCTGATCTGTTGTTTGTGTTTAGTTAACAGATCTGGTCTGTTTGGTAGTTTGATATGAGGTACTACTGACAGATCTAGTAGTGTTGTGTACCATGGTTGGCGAGCCCAAGTTGGTGCTACTAGTATTAGTTTGAGTTTGTTTTGACTCAATTTGTTGTTTACTAGATACAGAAGGAGTGGGAGAGGGGGAAAAGCGTAAGCAAATATCCCTGACCAACTGATTCATAACGCATTGCCCATGGAGTGAGGGTGTGGGTACCTGGACGCGAAGTTTTGGCATTTTGCGTTTGCTTTTGTTGCGAATAGGTCCATTTGTGGTGTTCCCCAGTTGTGAAAGTATTTTTTCAGTATCTGGGGATGAATTTCCCATTCGTGGATCTGTTGGTGATCTCGACTGAGATTGTCTGCCAACTGGTTTGGAATTCCTGGGATGTACTGTGCTATTAGGCGAATGTGATTGTGAATCGCCCAATGCCAAATCTTCTGTGCTAAGAGACACAGCTGTGATGAGTGTGTCCCTCCCTGTTTGTTTAGGTAATACATTGTTGTCATGTTGTCTGTTTTGACAAGAATGTGTTTGTGGGCTATTAACGGTTAAAATGCTTTCAATGCTAGAAACACTGCTAGTAGTTCTAGTTGATTTATATGAAGCTGGCTTTGTTGAATGTCCCATTGTCCTTGGATGCTGTGCTGGTTGAGGTGTGCACCCACCCTACCATGGAAGCATCTGTTGTGATCACGTATTGAGGCAGTGGGTCTTGGAATGGCCGCCCTTGGTTTAAATTTATAGGATTCCACCATGGAAGCGAGGTGTGTGTTTGGCAGTCTATCAACACTAGATCTTGAAGTTGACCCTGTGCTTGTGTCCATTGTGTCGCTAGGCACTGTTGTAAGGGCCGCATGTGTAATCTTGCGTTTGGGACAATGGCTATGCATGAAGACATCGTGCCTAGAAGTTTCATCACAAACCTTACTGGGTAGTGTTGGTTTGGGTGCATGTTTAGTATTACGTTTTGGAATGCTTGTATCCTTTGTGGACTTGGAGTGGCAATCCCTTTTTGTGTGTTGATTGTTGCTCTTAAGTATTGTTGTATTTGACACGGTTGTAAGTGTGATTTTAGGTAGTTTATTGAGAACCCTAGTTTGAGAAGGGTTTCGAAGACGTATTTTGTGTGTTGAAGACACTGTTTCTGAGTGCTGGTTTTTATTAACCAATCGTCTAGGTACGGGAATACGTGTATGTGCTGTCTTCTGATATGTGCAGCTACTACCGCAAGGCATTTTGTAAATACTCTTGGTGCTGTTGTTATCCCGAATGGTAACACTTTGAATTGGTAATGTACTCCTTGGATTACAAACCTTAAGTATTTCCTGTGGGAAGGATGTATGGAAGTAAGCATCCTTGAGGTCTAATGTTGACATGTAGTCTTGTTGTTTGAGCAAGGGAATCACGTCTTGAAGTGTCACCATGTGAAAGTGATCTGATTTGATGTAAAGATTTAGTGTTCTGAGATCTAAGATGGGTCTCAGTGTTTTGTCCTTTTTTGGTATTAGAAAATACAGGGAGTAAACACCTGTTCCTTTCTGATGGTTGGGTACTAGCACTATTGCTTCTTTTTGTAACAACGCTTGGACTTCTAGTTGTAATAGATCCAAATGCTGTTTGGACATGTTGTGTGCTTTTGGAGGCCAATTTGGTGGTAATTGTAGGAATTCTATGCAATAACCATGTTGGATAATGGCTAGGACCCACGAGTCCGTAGTTATGTCTTCCCAATTTTTGTAATAATATGTGAGTCTCCCCCCCCCCCACTGGTGTTATGTGTTGGGGATTTGTGACATTGGAGTCACTGTTTAGTTTGTGGCGTTTTTGGGCTTTGGAATTTCCCTCTTGTTTTAGGGAACTGTCCACCCCTATATTGCCCCCGAAAGCCTCCTCTTTGGTATTGGCCCTGGTAAGTGGGTCTGGCCTGTGAGGTTGTGGGTTCTGTGCTTTGGGCCCAAAACCCCCCTCTAAATTGTGGCTTCCTAAATGTGCCTCTGCTCTGTGGGGAGTAGAGCGCGCCCATGGCTTTGGCCGTGTCCGTGTCTTTCTTTAACTTTTCTATAGCTGTATCCACATCCGGCCCAAACAACTGTTGTCCATTAAAAGGCATATTCAGCGCAGCCTGCTGGATCTCTGGCTTAAATCCGGAGGTGCGTAGCCATGCGTGTCTCCAAATGGTGACCGCTGTGTTCACTGTTCTGGCGGCTGTGTCGGCCGCGTCCATAGCCGATCTTATTTGGTTGTTGGAGATGCTTTGGCCCTCCTCCACCACCTGTTGTGCTGCGCTTCTGAAACTCTTTGGGAAGATGTTCAATGAAATGTTGCATTTCATCCCAATGAGCCCTGTCATATCTTGCCAATAAAGCCTGTGAATTGGCAATGCGCCATTGATTGGCTGCTTGTGCTGCAATCCTTTTCCCCGCTGCATCAAACTTTCGACTTTCTTTGTCGGGTGGTGGTGCATCCCCAGAAGTCTGTGAGTTTGCCCTTTTCCGGGCTGCCCCTACCACCACCGAGTCAAGTGTTAGTTGTTGCGTGATGTACACAGGGTCCGTAGGGGGAGGTTTGTACTTCTTTTCCACCCTAGGTGTGATGGCTCTGCTTTTGACTGGGTCTTGAAACACCTGTTTCGCGTGTTTTAACATGCCTGGTAACATAGGCAGACTTTGATATTGGCTATGTGTTGATGACAGGGTATTGAATAAGAAGTCATCCTCTATAGGTTCAGAATGTAGTGCTACATTGTGAAAAGTCGCTGCTCTGGAAACCACCTGCATGTAAGCAGTACTGTCTTCTGGTGGTGATGGTCTTGCCGGGTAGCAATCCGGACTATTGTCAGATACTGGAGCATCGTATAGATCCCATGTATCTGGGTCATCTTGGCTCATCCCTGTGTGCGTTGGTGATTGCATCATTGGGGGTGTTGCAATTGGGGACAGCTGCGGTGAGTGCTGTGGCGAAAAACGTGGTGGAGTTTTTTCTTTAGCCACCTTTGCTTTTGGCTGTGTTTCAGTTTCCTGGAAAGCGAGTTTCCATTTAATTTTAATTGGGGGAAGAGTTCTTATTTTCCCTGTATCTTTTTGTATATGGAGCCTTCTCTGTGTATAGTCTGGTTCTCCCATTTTCTAGTTCCTGTCCAAATGTATGGCCTTGTAGTTGTGATGAAAGGCTTTGTTCTTTGGAACAGGAGCTTTGTTTCGGCTCCGAGGCTGGATGTTTCGGTACCGAAACTTTTTCCGCAGTCTTTTTCGGCTCCGAAGCCACTTTTTTCGGTTTCGGTGTGCCGATATCTCGGTATCGACTTTGTTCGGAGCCGGTATCTCGATGCCGAGTATACTCCGTGCCGGTATCTCGACCGGAGTCGGATGTCTTCGGCATGTGTGTGCCCTTTTTCTGTGCCGATGGTTGGTCACCGTGCTTACGGGTTAAGCCATGGCCTGCCGGCGGTGGCGTCCCCTGGGCTTTCATGATTTTTGTGTGAGTTTTGGCCGGGGCTGTTTTACTCACGGTTTGTTCCCTCGCCGGCTGCTCACTCTCAGGCTCGTCAGGAATGGAGAATGTCTCCTCTTCTTCGACGTCGGGGTGTCCAGCTGGCGTCGACGCCATTTGAAGCCTTCGAGCTCTCCAGTCCCGTAGCGTCTTCTTCGACCGAAATGTCCGACAGGCCTCGCAGGTATCCTCTTTGTGTTCGGGGGACAAACACAAATTACAGACCAAATGCTGGTCTGTATAAGGATACTTAGCGTGGCATTCGAGGCAGAAGCGGAATGGGGTCCGTTCCATGAACCTTGAAGACTCACGCGGTCGCGCCGACCAGGCCCCGCTGGGGAATGGAAGCCCCGAAGGGCTACCGGAGCTCTTCTTTTCTTCGGTGTCGATGTGCTATTACTTACCCGATGCCGAGCACAAACAATACCGTCAAATTTTTCGATAGTTAATTAACTTTTCCGAACCGCAACACGGCGCGATGAGGAACACGTCCGAACCCGATGGCGGAAAGAAAACAATCTAAGATGGAGTCGACGCCCATGCGCAATGGAGCCGAAAGGGGAGGAGTCCCTCGATCTCGTGACTCGAAAAGACTTCTTCGAAGAAAAACAACTTGTAACACTTCGAGCCCAACACTAGATGGCAGGATAATGCACAGCATGTGTATCTGCAACTATACATGCCATCGAACATATGGAAAATGTCACTTACCCAGTGTACATCTGTTCGTGGCATGAGTCGCTGCAGATTCACATGCTGTGCACAGTCCGCCGTCTGGTGTTGGGCTCGGAGTGTTACAAGTTGTTTTTCTTCGAAGAAGTCTTTTCGAGTCACGAGACCGAGGGACTCCTCCCACTTCGATTCCATTGCGCATGGGCGTCGACTCCATCTTAGATTGTTTTCCCCGCAGAGGGTGAGGTAGGAGTTGTGTATGTTAGTAATAGTGCCCGTGCAATGGAATGAATACGTATGTACATAATAAAGGTTAAAGTAATATATTTACAAATGTTGAAGATCTACTTCTAAACGGCTACAGGCTTCCGGGGAGGCGGGTGGGCGCATGTGAATCTGCAGCGACTCATGCCACGAACAGATGTACACTGGGTAAGTGACATTTTCCGTTCGATGGCATGTGTAGCTGCAGATACACATGCTGTGCACCGACTAGTAAGCAGTTATCTCCCCAAAAGCGGTGGTTCAGCCTGTAGGAGTTGAAGTAGTTTGAAATAATGTTCTTAGTACAGCCTGACCTACTGTGGCTTGTTGTGCAGTTAACACATCTACACAGTAGTGCTTGGTAAATGTATGAGGCGTAGACCATGTTGCTGCCTTACATTTTTCGTTCATTGGAATATTTCCTAGAAAGGCCATGGTAGCCCCTTTCTTTCTGGTTGAGTGTGCCTTTGGTGTAATAGGCAGCTCTCTCTTTGCTTTAAGATAGCAGGTTTGAATACACTTAACTATCCACCTAGCAATGCCTTGTTTTGAAATTGGATTTCCTGTATGAGGTTTTTGAAAGGCAATAAATAGTTGTTTTGTTTTTCTAATTAGTTTCGTTCTGTCAATGTAGTACATTAGTGCTCTTTTGATGTCTAATGTATGTAGTGCTCTTTCAGCTACAGAATCTGGTTGTGGGAAGAACACTGGTAATTCTACTGTTTGATTTAAGTGGAACGGTGAGATAACCTTTGGTAAAAATTTAGGATTTGTTCTTAGAACTACTTTATTTTTATGTATCTGAATAAATGGTTCTTGTATGGTAAATGCGTGAATCTCGCTCACTCTTCTTAGAGATGTGATGGCAATCAAAAATGCAACTTTCCACGTTAAGTATTGCATTTCACAAGAATGCATGGGCTCGAAAGGTGGACCCATGAGTCTTGTTAAGACAATGTTGAGGTTCCATGCAGGAACAGGTGGTGTTCTTGGTGGTATGATTCTCTTTAAGCCTTCCATAAACGCTTTAATGATTGGTATTTTAAATAGTGAAGTTGAATGAGTAATTTGTAGGTAAGCTGATATTGCGGTGAGATGTATTTTTATGGAAGAGAAAGCCAGATTTGATTTTTGCAAATGTAGTAAATATCCTACTATATCCTTTGGAGATGCGTGTAATGGCTGAATTTGATTATTCTGGCAGTAATACACGAATCTTTTCCACTTGTTTGCGTAGCTGTGTCTAGTGGTAGGTTTCCTAGCTTGTTTTATGACCTCCATACATTCTTGTGTGAGGTGCAAGTGTCCGAATTCTAGGATTTCAGGAGCCAAATTGCTAGATTCAAAGATGCTGGATTTGGATGTCTGATCTGTTGTTTGTGTTGTGTTAACAGATCTGGTTTGTTGGGTAGTTTGACATGAGGTACTACTGACAGGTCTAGTAGTGTCGTGTACCAAGGTTGTCTCGGCCATGTTGGTGCTATTAGTATGAGTTTGAGTTTGTTTTGACTCAACCTGTTTACTACATATGGAATGAGAGGGAGAGGGGTAAAAGCATATGCAAAGATCCCTGACCAGTTCATCCATAGAGCATTGCTTTGGGATTGATCTTGTGGGTACCTGGATGCGAAGTTTTGGCATTTTGAGCTTTCCTTTGTTGCAAATAGATCAATTTGAAAGTAATTGTTTAGTATTTAGGGGTGAATTTCCCATTCGTGGGTTTGTTGGTGATCTCGAGGGAGATTGTCTGCCAACTGGTTCTGAATCCCTGGAATAAATTGTGCTATTAGGCGAATGTGGTTGTGAATCGCCCAATGCCATATTTTCTGTGTTAGGAGTCACAACTGTGTTGACTGTGTCCCTCCTTGTTTGTTTAGATAATACATTGTTGTCATGTTGTCTGTTTTGACAAGAATGTATTTTTTGGTTATTATGGGTTAAAATGCTTTAAGCGCTAGAAATACTGCTAACATTTCCAATTGATTTATGTGAAACTGTCTCTGATGTATGTCCCATTGTCCTTGGATGCTGTGTTGATTGAGGTGTGCTCCCCAACAATGTATGTTTGGCGGTCTATCAACACCAGATCTAGAAATTGACCCTGTGCTTGTGACCATTGTGATGCTAGGCACTGTTGTAAGGGTCGCATGTGCAATCTTGCGTTTGGGACAATGGCTATGCATGAAGACATCATGCCTAGTAGTTTCATTACCATTCTGACTTGTATCTTTTGTGTTGGATACATGGCATGTATTACTTTGTGAAATGTTTGAACCCGTTGTGGACTTGGAGTGGCAATCCCTTTTGTTGTGTTGATTGTCGCTCCTAAGTATTGCTGCGTTTGACACGGCAAAAGGTATGACTTCGCGTAGTTGATGGAGAAACCTAGCCTGTGAAGGGTTTGTATGACATATTTTGTGTGCTGTAAACACTGTTTTAGCGTGTTGGTTTTGATTAACCAGTCGTCTAAGTACGGGAACACATGTATTTGCTGCCTTCTGATATGTGCAGCTACTACTGCCAGGCATTTTGTAAAAACTCTTGGCGCAGTTGTTATCCCGAATGGCAACACTTTGAATTGGTAATGTATTCCTTGGAATACGAACCTTAGGTATTTCCTGTGTGAAGGATGTATTGGTATATGGAAATACGCATCTTTTAGATCTAATGTTGTCATGTAGTCTTGCTGTTTGAGCAGTGGGATTACGTCTTGTAATGTGACCATGTGAAAGTGGTCTGATTTTATGTAGGTATTTAGTGTTCTGAGATCTAGTATTGGTCTCAGAGTTTTGTCCTTTTTGGGTATTAGAAAGTACAGTGAGTAAACTCCTGTGTTTTTTTGTTGAATTGGTACTAATTCTATTGCGTCCTTTTGTAGCAATGCTTGAACTTCTAGTCCTAGAAGATCTATATGTTGTTTTGACATATTGTGTGTTTTCGGTGGGACGTTTGGAGGGAATTGGCGAAATTCTATGCAATAACCATGCTGGATAATTGCTAAGACCCAAGTGTCTGTTGTTATTTCCTCCCAAAGTTTGTAAAATTGGCTTAGTCTTCCCCCCACAGGTGTTATGTGATGGGGTTGTGTGACTTGTGAGTCACTGCTTATTTTGAGGGGTTTTGGGGCCTTGGAATTTTCCTCTATTTTTTGGGAATTGGCCCCCTCTAAATTGCCCCCGAAAACCTCCCCTCTGATATTGACCCTGGTAGGTAGGCCTTGTTTGTGAGGTTGTGGTTTCTGTGGGTTGACCTCGAAACCCTCCCCTAAAAGGTGTTTTCCGAAATGTGCCTCTGCTCTGCGGGGAGTAGTGTGCGCCCATGGCTTTGGCTGTATCGGTGTCCTTTTTGAGTTTTTCGATGGCAGTGTCTACCTCCGGCCCAAACAATTGCTGTTCTTTAAACAGCATATTGAGCACAGCCTGCTGGATTTCCGGTTTGAACCCAGAAGTGCGCAGCCATGCGTGCCTTCGTATTGTGACTGCAGTGTTTATTGTCCTTGCAGCTGTATCTGCTGCATCCATGGAAGACCGTATCTGATTATTTGAGATACTTTGTCCCTCTTCCACCACCTGTTGCGCTCTTTTTTGGAACTCCTTGGGTAAGTGTTCGATGAAATGTTGCATTTCATCCCAATGAGCCCTGTCGTATCTTGCCAAAAGTGCTTGTGAATTGGCAATACGCCACTGATTTGCTGCTTGTGCTGCAACCCTTTTTCCCGCAGCATAAAATTTGCGGCTCTCCTTGTCTGGAGGTGGTGCGTCGCCTGAGGTATGAGAGTTGGCTCTCTTACGAGCTGCCCCCACAACTACTGAGTCTGGTGTTAGTTGTGTTGTAATATATATTGGATCTGTGGACGGTGACTTATATTTTTTCTCCACCCTTGGAGTTATGGCTCTGCCTTTAACTGGATCTTGAAAAATTTGTTTCGAATGTCTTAGCATTCCTGGGAGCATGGGAAGGCATTGATACTGGCTATGGGTGGAGGATAGGGTGTTAAAGAGAAAGTCATCCTCAATTGGTTCCGAATGTAAGGAGACATTGTGAAACTCGGCTGCCCTTGCAACCACCTGTGTATAGGATGTACTGTCCTCAGGTGGTGACGGCTTTGTAGGATAAGAGTCTGGGCTATTGTCAGACACTGGAGCATCGTAGAGGTCCCATACATCGGGATCATCCTGACTCATTGTGGTATGAGCTGGTGAGTGCATCAGTGGTGGAGTTGTTGCTGGTGATGCATGTATTGATGGTGGTGGAGACGGTGGTGGGGTTGTTTTCCTTGCCACCTTTGCCTGTGGTTGCTTGTCCTTTTGTTGAAAGGCAAGTTTCCTCTTTATTTTGATTGGGGGAAGAGTGGTTATCTTCCCTGTGTCCTCATGAATATGAAGCCTTCTTTGTGTGTAGTCAGGCTCTCCAGCTTGAAGCTCCTCTCCAAATCTATGTAATTGGGAGGTTAATCCTTGTTCCTCTGTATAGGAAGTAGTTTTCGGCTCCGAGGCTGGCTGTTTCGGAACCGAAACCTTTTCGGAAGTCTTTTTAGGCTCCGAAGAAACCTTCTTTGTTTTCGGCGTGGTGTCTCTGTGCCGAAATTCTTCGGTGCCGCTGTCTCTGTGCCGAAGTTTCTCGGAGCCGCTGTCTCGGCTCCGAGGTTGCTGTGTGGCGGTATCTCGACCGGAGTCGGATGACTTCGACACCAGCATGCCCTTTTTCGGTGCCTTGGATGGGTCACCTATTTTTCGGGTTAAGCCATGGCCTGTTGGCGGTGGCGTCCCCTGGGCTTTTGTAGACTTCTCGTGAGTCTTGATTTTCGACGTCTTACTCACGGTTTTGGTTGTTTCTTCGGCGTTGAGTTCTTCCGAATCCGACTCGCGGACGGAGAAAGCTTCTTCTTCCTCCTCGAAACGATCTTGACCTGTTGGCGTGGACGCCATTTGTAGTCTCCTGGCTCTTCGGTCTCTCAGCATCTTCCTCGACCGAAACACTGGACAGGCTTCACAAGTGTCCTCCTTGTGCTCGGGGGACAAGCACAAGTTACAGACCAGATGGTGATCCTTATACGGATACTTGTGATGGCATTTTGGGCAGAAGCGGAATGGGGTCCGTTCCATCAGCCTTGAAGTCGCACGTGGCCGGGCCGACCAGGCCCCGACTGGGGATCGAAAAAACCCCGAAGGGCCACTGGAGCTCTTCAAAATTCGGTGTTGATTTGTTCTAACTAACCCGATACCGAACGCAAACAATACTGATGTTTTTTTCCGAGATTCTAACTAACTTTCCGACCCGAAACACGGAGCGAAAAGGAACACGTCCGAACCATGGAGTCGACGCCCATGCGCAATGGAATCGAAGTGGGAGGAGTCCCTCGGTCTCGTGACTCGAAAAGACTTCTTCGAAGAAAAACAACTTGTAACACTCCGAGCCCAACACCAGACGGCGGACTGTGCACAGCATGTGTATCTGCAGCTACACATGCCATCGAACATATATATATATATACACACACATATAAAAAGTCAACAGTGTACATTGTACTTTACAAGAAAAAAATATAGGCACTCCACACCACAGAGATCCTATTCACAGAAATTAGTTGGATCACTATCTAGGTCATCTGACATGAAGCTAAACGTTGGCATCATTTGAGGGGAAATGTGGAAAAAATTACCACCTTAGAAGGACAAAACTTTGAGGCAAATTTAATTATCAGTGATCAATTCCAACTTTTAAAAAAAACAAATCATACCATTTCATCCAGCTGTGTACTCAACATACAAGTACTCCTGGAGAAGCAACATCTGAAAGCTCATTTCAATGTGTTTCAGAACACTGACGCAAACAAACATCTTTTTCTCAGCTTGCCTTAAGCAAACTCAAAATACAGATTTCAGCGGGTGTTGTATAGTGTACAACTACAGGACATTATGGGGAGGGCACCCAAAGGAGTGAGTACTTTATCACCATATTCCAAGCAGAGCCTTAATCATATTTGAGCTGATCCTTCCAAATCTTGTTGCCGATCGTCAGCCTTTGCCCACTACCAGTGAGGAATATATTCAAGCTTGCTTCACTAACAGGGAAAACAGCAACCCTTATTTAGGAACATTTAGTGGTCATTGGTATTACTTAAATACATAAGGGAACAGAAACAAATAAGAAATATTTGTTATCGGAAATGGAGGGCCCACAATATATTGATTCAGTTGTGAAGAGAAAAAGCAACCAACGTGGTTTACGTTTTCCTTGAAGGACCCCTACAATAAAAGGTTTGGCAGTGTGCTAAGGAGGAGAAATGCTACTGATTATGGTGCGACTGTTTTCACGTTCAATGGGTTACATAAAAACTGAGAAAGGAGGAGCCCTTTCCAACTCTAGTGTACTTGCGGAGTGTTTCCTAATCTCTGGAAATTTGAACTTGGCAGAAAAGGAGAATTCTGTCACATTGCCATTTAAAAGGGGACAACAGATAATGAAAATGTCACTTACCCAGTGTACATCTGTTCGTGGCATCAGTCGCTGAGATTCACATGGTCTGCATTAGCTCGCCATCTGGTGTTGGGTCGGAGTGTTACAAGTTGTTTTTCTTCGAAGAAGTGTTTTCGAGTCACTGGACCGAGTGGCTCCTCCTTCTGTGCTCATTGCGCATGGGCGTCGACTCCATCTTCAATTGTTTTCCCCGCAGAGGGTGAGGTAGGAGTTGTACTATAGTAATAGTGCCCGCGCAATGAAATGTGTAAGTATGTACCTATTAAAGGTTTAAATAATATATATACAAATGTACAAAATTGAAGGTAACTTCTGAACTGCTACAGGCTTCCGGGGAGGTGGGTGGGCCCATGTGAATCTCAGCGACTGATGCCACGAACAGATGTACACTGGGTAAGTGACATTTTCAGTTCGATGGCATCTGTCGCTGTAGATACACATGGTCTGCATAGACTAGTAAGCAGTTATTTCCCCATAAGCGGTGGATTAGCCTGTAGGAGTAGAAGTTGTCTGAAATAGAGTTCTTAATACAGCTTGACCTACTGCGGCTTGTTGTGCGGATAGCACATCTATACAGTAGTGTTTGGTGAATGTGTGAGGCGTAGACCATGTGGCTGCCTTACATATTTCATGCATTGGGATGTTTCCTAAAAAGGCCATTGAAGCACCTTTTTTCCTGGTTGAATGTGCCCTGGGAGTAATGGGCAGTTGTCTTTTTGCTTTAAGGTAGCAGATTTGGATGCATTTAACAATCCATCTGGCTATACCTTTGTTTTGATATTGGGTTACCTGCATGAGGTTTTTGGAATGCAATAAATAGCTGTTTAGTCTTTCTGATGTTCTTTGTTCTGTCAATGTAGTACATTAATGCTCTTTTGACATCTAATGTATGTAGTGCTCTTTCAGCCACAGAATCTGGCTGTGGGAAAAAAACAGGTAGTTCTACCGTTTGATTTAGATGGAACGGTGAAATAACTTTTGGTAAAAATTTTGGATTAGGTCGTAGGACGACCTTATTTTTATGTATTTGTATAAAAGGTTCCTGTGTTGTGAACGCTTGAATTTCACTTACTCTTCTCAGAGATGTAATGGCGATGAGAAAGGCAACTTTCCAGGTTAGGAATTGTATTCCGCAAGAGTGCATGGGTTCGAAAGGTGGGCCCATGAGTCTTGTTAGGACCACGTTTAGGTTCCATGAAGGAACAGGTGGTGTTCTTGGTGGTATAATTCTTTTAAGACCTTCTATGAATGCTTTGATGACTGGTATCCTATACAAGGAAGTTGAATAGGTAGTCTGCAGGTATGCAGATATTGCTGCAAGGTGTATTTTAATAGAAGAGAAGGCTAGCCTTGCTTTTTGTAAATGGAGCAAGTAATTTATTATATGTTTTGGAGTTGCGTCTAGTGGTTGTATCTGATTATGATGGCAGTAACAAACAAATCTTTTCCACTTACTTGCGTAGCAGTGTCTAGTGGATGGCCTTCTGGCCTGCTTTATGACCTCCATACACTCTTGGCTAAGTTGTAAGTGTCCGAATTCTAGGATTTCAGGAGCCAGATTGCTAGATTCAGCGATGCTGGATCTGGGTGTCTGATCTGTTGGTTGTGTTGCGTTAACAGATCTGGTTTGTTCGGCAGTTTGATGTGGGGTACTACAGAAAGATCTAGCAGTGTTGTGTACCAGGGTTGTCTTGCCCACGTTGGTGCTATTAAAATGAGTTTGAGTTTGTTTTGACTCAATTTGTTCACTAGATAAGGGAGGAGAGGGAGAGGAGGAAAAGCGTAAGCAAATATTCCTGACCAGTTCATCCATAGGGCATTGCCTTGGGATTGCTTGTGTGGGTATCTGGACGCGAAGTTTTGGCATTTTGCGTTCTCTTTTGTTGCAAATAAGTCTATCTGAGGTGTTCCCCAGAGTGTGAAGTAGGTGTTCAGAATTTGTGGGTGGATTTCCCATTCGTGGACTTGTTGGTGATCTCGAGAGAGATTGTCTGCCAGTTGATTCTGGATCCCTGGAATAAACTGTGCTATGAGGCGAATTTGATGGTGGATTGCCCACTTCCATATGTTTTGAACTAATAAGCTTAACTGCGTTGAATGTGTTCCTCCTTGTTTGTTTAGATAATACATCGTTGTCATGTTGTCTGTTTTGACAAGGATGTATTTGTGGGTTATGATTGGTTGGAAAGCTTTTAGTGCTTGAAAAACTGCTAATAATTCTAGATGATTTATATGCAGTTTTGTTTGATGTATGTTCCATTGTCCTCTTATGGTGTGTTGATTGAGATGTGCTCCCCACCCTGTCATGGAAGCATCTGTTGTTATTACGTACTGTGGCACTGGGTCTTGGAAAGGCCGCCCTTTGTTTAAATTTATACTGTTCCACCATAGAAGCGAGAGGTAAGTTTGGCGGTCTATTAACACCAGATCTAGAAGGTGACCCTGTGCTTGAGACCACTGTGAGGCTAGGCATTGTTGTAAGGGCCTCATGTGCAGTCTTGCGTTTGGGACAATGGCTATGCATGAGGACATCATGCCTAGGAGCTGTAGTATTGTTCTTGCTTGTATTGTTTGATTTGGAGACATGTGTTGAATGACTCTGTTGAAATTGTGAATTCTTTGTGGAGTTGGCGTTGCTACTCCTTTTGTCGTGTCTATTATGGCTCCTAGATATTGCTGTACTTTGCTTGGCTGAATGTTGGATTTTGCAAAGTTGACGGTGAACCCTAGTTTGTAGAGGGTTTGTATGACTTGATTTGTGTGGTTTGAGCATTGTGTGAGCGAACTGGTTTTGATTAGCCAGTCGTCTAGATACGGGAATACATGTATTTGCTGCCTTCTGATGTGTGCAGCGACTACTGCTAGGCATTTTGTGAATACCCTTGGAGCGGTTGTTAAACCGAAAGGCAATACTTTGAATTGGTAATGTATTCCTTTGAATACAAACCTTAGATATTTTCTGTGTGATTGATGTATTGGTATATGGAAATATGCGTCTTTGAGGTCTAGGGTTGTCATGTAGTTGTGTTTTTTGAGCAATGGTAACACTTCTTGTAGTGTGACCATGTGAAAGTGGTCTGATTTGATGAATGTGTTTACTACTCTGAGGTCCAGAATTGGTCTCAGTGTTTTGTCCTTTTTTGGTATCAAGAAGTACAGTGAATAAACTCCTGTGTTTATTTGTGTGCTTGGTACTAATTCTATTGCATTTTTTTGCAGTAGTGCTTGAACTTCTATCTCTAGAAGCTGTGAATGGTGTTTTGATAAATTTTGTGATTTTGGTGGTATGTCTGGAGGGAATTGCAGGAATTCTATGCAATAACCATGTTGGATAATTGCTAGGACCCATGTGTCTGTAGTTATTTCCTCCCATGCTTCGTAATATTGACCTATCCTTCCCCCCACTGGTGTTGTGTGGGGGGGGGGTGAGTGACGTGTGAGTCACTGCTTGTTGGTAGTGGTTTTGGGGCTTTGAAATCTTCCTCTATTCCTAGGGAATTGCCCTCCTCTATACTGGCCCCGAAAGCCTCCCCTGTACTGTCCCTGGTAGGTGGACGGTGCGGACTGTGAGGTACTGGCTTGTGTGGCCTGACCCCGAGACCCTCCTCTAAAAGGTGTTTTGCGGAAGGTGGTATAAGATCCTCTGCTCTGCGGGGAGTAGAGTGCGCCCATGGCCTTGGCAGTGTCAGTGTCCTTTTTGAGCTTTTCTATGGCTGTGTCGACCTCCGGACCGAACAGCATTTTTTCGTTTACTGGCATGTTAAGTACTGCCTGCTGAATTTCCGGCTTGAATCCAGACGTTCTGAGCCATGCGTGCCTACGGATGGTAACCGACGTATTAATGGTCCTTGCGGGTGTGTCTGCTGCATCCATAGAGGAGCGTATTTGATTGTTGGAAATGTTTTGACCTTCTTCAACAACCTGTTTTGCTCTTTTTTGTAGATCTTTTGGGAGATGTTCAATGAGATGCTGCATCTCATCCCAGTGGGCTCTGTCGTATCGCGCTAGCAGCGCTTGTGAGTTTGCGATGCGCCACTGGTTTGCTGCCTGGACAGCGACCCTCTTCCCGGCTGCATCAAACTTTCTGCTTTCTTTATCTGGGGGAGGTGCATCCCCAGAAGTGTGTGAATTTGCCCGTTTTCTGGCAGCCCCTACCACCACAGAATCTGGTGGCAGCTGAGAGGTGATGAATACAGGGTCCGTAGGAGGCGCCTTATATTTTTTGTCCACTCTAGGCGTTACTGCCCTGCTTTTGACTGGCTCTTTGAAGATCTCCTTTGCATGGCGAAGCATGCCTGGGAGCATAGGCAGGCTTTGGTAGGAGCTGTGGGTGGAGGAGAGGGTGTTAAATAAAAAGTCATCCTCTACTTGTTCAGAGTGTAGTTCCACATTATGGAACTGAGCTGCTCTAGCCACCACTTGTGAATAGGCTGTGCTGTCCTCAGGTGGTGATGGCCTAGTTGGGTATGTGTCTGGGCTGTTATCAGACACTGGTGCATCGTACAAGTCCCACGCGTCTTGATCTTGGTCGTCGTGGCTCATGGCGGTGTGAGCTGGCGAATGTGACGGGGTGTAAGTTGGTGAAGCCGGAGTTACAGGTGGAGGCGAGGGAGGAGGTGTTACCGTCTTTGCTGTTTGTTGCTGAGGAGCCTCTCGTGCTACAAACTGAAGTGTTCTCTTTCTTTTGACAGGTGGAAGGGTACTGATCTTCCCTGTCCCCTGCTGAATAAAGATACGCTTCTGCGTGTGATCCACTTCAGTGGATTGCAGTTCCTGTTCGAATCTGTGTCTTTTCATTTGTGAAGACATAGAAAGTTCTTCAGTATAGGAGCCTGAAACTGGGTCTGTTGGTGCTTTTTTCGGCTCCGAAAACCCTGTTGTTTGTTTTTTCGGCTCCGAGGTAACCTTCCTCTTCTTTTGTGCCGAAAAATCTTGGCCTCTATGATCTTCGGCGCCACTGTCTCGGCGTCGATCCGTGTCGACACCGAACTCTCGGTGTCGATGCTTCTCTTTAGCACTCTCTCGGTCCCGAGGAGGCTGCGTGCCGGTGTCTCGACCGGAGTCGGACGATCTCGACACTGAATGGGCCTTTTTTGGTGCCGATTGTTGGTCACCGTGAATTTGGGTTGAGCCATGGCCGGTTGGCAGTGGCGTCTCCTGGGCCTTTTTGCCTTTTTTAATTTCTGATCTCGACGTCTTACTCACTGTTTTTGGATGGTCGAGTTCGTCGGAGTCTGAATCCTGGATGGAAAAGGATTCCTCCTGTTCCTCTTCTGTCTCGAACTGTCGATGCTCTTTTGGCGTGGACGCCATCTGCAGTCTTCTCGCTCGACGATCGCGCAGAGTTTTTCGGGACCGGAACGCCCGACAGGCCTCACAGGATTCTTCGCTGTGCTCGGGTGACAGGCACAGGTTACAGACCGAGTGTTGGTCCGTATAAGGATATTTGTTGTGGCATTCAGGGCAGAATCGAAACGGGGTCCGTTCCATCGGCGTTGTTCTCCACGCGGTCGGGCCGACTAGGCCCCGACGGTGTGCCGAAATCTACCCCGAAGGGCACCGAAGCGCTTCGATGTTCAATGCGTTGTCGTATGTGTTTATCTCGAACCGGATCGCAACGATACCGTCGAAAATCTTCCGTTTTCAGCTATCTTTCCGTTCCGAAACTCGGAGCGACAGGAACACGTCCGAACCCGATGGCGGAAAGAAAACAATCGAAGATGGAGTCGACGCCCATGCGCAATGAGCACAGAAGGAGGAGCCACTCGGTCCAGTGACTCGAAAACACTTCTTCGAAGAAAAACAACTTGTAACACTCCGAAACAACACCAGATGGCGAGCTAATGCAGACCATGTGTATCTACAGCGACAGATGCCATCGAACATATGGTTTCATTCTGGCATAGAACCATTACCCCTTCCTCACAACATTCTTGAGGGTTGATTATTTTCTGACCACAGAGATAAAGATGCACACTATATAGAAGAAGAATTTGTTCCTAGAGGTGGACGCCCCCACCCTTGAATGATCAATTATTGAAGAATTATGGTTGCAGATCCCTCAGTACATTAAATCCTATCAAAAAGAATAAAAGTATAGGCTTATAATATTCAAATCTTCCCAGTCATGCCACATTGATCACTCGGAGGTTGCACTTAATAAAAGTGGTATCCAACTATAAAACATTAAATATCTACTGCTCTGCACATAAAAAAAAAAAAAAAAAAAAAGTCATAGGAAACGCAGAAGCCATGGTCATAGTGCAAACTTCTCTATATATGTAGCTTATTTTCTTGCTGCAATAGTTTTTCAGCACTAGTATCCCTTCTTAGACCGGCAATCACACTATAAAAAAAAAATGTGCAAGGCTTGAAAACCCCAGAATACAGACGAGGAAAACGTACACATTTCATGCCCTGATATGTCAATTGACCCAAGGAGTCAATCTTAGGCATGATGGGAAAGTGTTAAGCTGAGATAATTTATACCATGGGATTGCTCTAGCCTCACTTAAACATGGAATGATCAACATCTGGAAGGATGCCATGTGGAAACAATGCACCTTTCCCAATGTACCCAGCAGATTACCATACTACTGTTGTTAACATTTGGACCAGTACTGAAAGATACAACCAACAATACTTCCAAAGAGCAAAGTGCTTGCCTGCTGATGTACTCTGCTCTACATCATTGTGAAAAAATACAGAAGTCAGAATACCATGATAAACACATGGAAGGAGAGATGGGGATAGTGCAAAATGTCCTTCTTGCTAGCGTAGACAAAGCAAGATGCTTAAAATTACAGTCTTTCTCCAAGTTAACTAGAAAAAAAACAAAAGAAAAACTGCTTAATGTTCACTTAACAGATATGCACTTCAAAAGCTATGCGTGAACTATCAGATTGAGAGCATAAGAAGAGCAAAATAGGATTTTTCTTTTGCATCATGAAAGACCCTCCATAACTCGAAGGGTTTTTTGTTTGTTACTTTTGTTACCTACCCGAGTGTAATGTTTAAGTTTAAATGAGGTCCAGCAGAAAATTAGTGCAAAATGTGTTTCACTTTTGTCTCACTTTAAAGGCAGCGAAAAGTGATGATCGAGTTGCATTTTTTACACTACAACAATGAATCCCATTCCAGACCTAGTAGGCTACTTTGCATTTATGGACAACTTACAAGTAGGACAAAAGGCTAGTAAAAAAGTATTTTAAAAAAGGAGCAGTACAGATGCATTTTTATGACCTTAAATATGCATAAGGAGACAAAGGAGCCTCATGGTAGATGCACAAGATACATGTCCCTCCCAACTCTGATCTCTGCAAGTGCAACCAGCAAAAAAGTACAACCAGAAGCAGAGCCTAAGACAAACCATTTTCAAAGTGCATAGTATAAAATTTTGATGTGAGGTAAGAGATACTAAAAAAACAATCTTTCAAAAGTATTTATTAGGTATAATATGCCTCAAGTAAAAAAAAAACAATAGTTTTATGGCCACATTACAAAGAGTCATTGGCTGGGAAAGCAAGGCTGGCTTAAAAATCACATGACGCATGGACAGCTGAATACGCCTTATTTATTGTGCTCTTCAACTGCTCAATATTAGATGCTCTTCTAATGACACCCATATTTAAGGAGTTCCATATGGCCATTTGATCACTCCAGGAATTATGAGACTGTGCTGCAATGTTTAATCCATAGCTCAGTGAGCTGCCGCTATAGTCTCTTCAAGATCTGTCCTGGCCAGGGTGAACAACACACCTAAGACTGCGTTTAGACCAAAGGACACATTACCTGCAGCTTATCACAGTCATGTGAGACTCTAGCAATATCCTTCATTGTTATTCAGTTCTATTCAGAGGGGACATTCAGTTCAACCGTGGCCAGTCACATTACTTCGGCACTTTTTCGAAAGATGAAATTCAACCACCAGCCTTTGATGCTATAAAAACAAAATCACAACCACAGCAATAGCAGTTTGGAAATGAGGAGAGATAGGGGCCCCCAAATGCACAGGCTTGAACTCTCGCTATGTTTCACTCTTACCGCATTCTTACACCAACCAAAGTATTTGCTGACGCTGTGATGAAGACTGTGAATAAACGTCTCTCCTCAAAAAGTCACATTCTGGTACCTCTAAAAATCCATCTTAAAAGCATGGGAAACTAAGAAACGTTTAAGAACATCAATCAGTCATCCAGCAAAATCTACTGCCATGTATAGTTCGCTGGGAGGGGGGGGGGGGGGGTAATTCATTGGATTAGAATCCTCTTCCACTCACGTGGAAATTCCCTATTGCTGAGGAATCAGCTTGCAGAGTTTGAATCAAGGAATGACGCAAACACAGAAGTATGTAGTTTCAATTAAAAAGAAAAAGAGAGCATGAATAGCTAACAACGAGCTCTACGTAATACCTGCAACGTTGGCTCACTGTGGCAATACTTCCTGGCAACATACTCCTCCCTTGGCAGGACACTGATGCAAAGTGACAAGAAAGGATAGGGGCTCAACAGCAGTGTCCTGCTGGGACAAAGGCATTACAGATGACCATCTTATCTTTAGTCTGCTTGTCTGCGCATGCATGAATCTCTTGCTTCCTCTTCAAAAAGAAATGCAAAGTACAGGGAATCCAGCACCCACTTCCACCCTTCCCCAGCTAATCACAGACCTAGATGTAAATGCAATGAAATTCACCTGCAAATGTAGGCATCTTTTGGTTGAGCATGGTTCAGCAAGTGGGCTGGGGTCAAGTCAAAAACCAGAGGCCTCCCACCAGCACAGCCTATACTCTGGCCGATCCTTTAAATACACAGGTCAGCACTTGTGCGGTTTTTCAACAGGGTTCAGTTGAGGTCATTGGTCACTGAACACATGAATACGAGTATAAACTCCTGCTTCAGAGCCTTTAGATGAGCAAAACAAAATGGATTGATGCACGTACCATTTCTCAAAATGTAAGCACCACTTCCTTAGGTATTACTGTAGCTTTCGTAAATCATGGGGGCTAATACACTGAGAGGGTGACATGAAGATACACCTAAAAGTAAAGTGCAAGGCCCCTGTACTTTCTAGGCACCTGAGTGACAGTTAATGGGTAAAAAAGTCAGGTCTGCCACTGAGTGAAATGCATAGTTCTCAGTCGGAGACAGCAGCAGACAAAAATAACTTCTGGCACGTTAACTCTTTAGGAAGCAGAGAACTCTTCGCTTGGTAAAAGGTTCCTGTGCTGAGCTCTTACAAACAATGCTTCAATGGCAGAGCTGAAGCATCAGTGTTCGTCTAATAAAAAGGGGGAAGCCAGAGCGTATCTCTATTGTTTAATGCGTTTGTTACAACTATTATCGGAGTAGCCAAAAATCAAATCTGCTCCATAGACATCAGTGCCCTACTTTCCATTGAGCAGGTATTTTCTAATAACAAATACCTACGGAATTCTAGTTCGGTTTAGTAAATATTTAAAGCAAAAACCTAACATTAAAAAAAATATATATAAATGTGCAACTATCGCTGCATTACAGTCACACTACTGAGTTGCGGGTAAAGGGTAAGTCTGTGAGAATCCCGTCAATAAACTAATGTTTATGTGAACATCTGTGCGCCCCTGAACAAAAATGTCTGGTCCAAGAAGCAAAACCAAATTTCTGTGCGAATCCAGAGTCCTCTAGTTGGCCCCTCTGATTTTGTTTACTTCCACATCTTCTTCCGTGCTATAACACAGCATGGGGTATTTCTTCAGCTCAAAATCTTTTTGTAGCAAAGATCCTCAACGATCAGTCAACATGTGAAAGGTATTTCATCTGAACTGCAGCCATGTTCTACAAGAGAAGCAATCCGAGGGATGAAAGCCTCAACTATGTGTCTCTCCTTTTTTACACTTAAGCAGGCCCATAATGAAATCCATACTTTCCTTCATAGGCTATCATCAACAAGGATACGTTTTTTCAGTCAAAATTCAAAAATTCAACGCAAGAGAGTTCCTTCCGGCGCTGGTCCTCTCTGCCCACGTGGTAGTCCGGGATTGGACAGTAGGGGAGGTTTTATCTCTTTTTGCTTCACCTTTTTCACATAGGCTTAGTTTTGAAGATACACATCTACATGATTTCGGGCTGGATTCCAACACCAGTGAAGATACAGAAACAATCTGAAATATCGCAAGGGAAACATATTCATGAAAATTAGAGAACAAAGTAAATCACAAAAAACAAGAGATTTGACCATAACAATTTACACTTACATCACCGAAATGAGCGACTAGAAAACAAAACAAGTTACTCACCTGCAACGATGTTACATCAGCTCCCAGTTTTTGCTTCACAAGATTTACATAATCTTAAAATCTAGTTGCTTTTTGCCGTAGTGTTGAATTTGCTGCCATCATGTGCTGGTTTCAGAATACTGCAACTTACTTTTTTTCCAAAGTTTTCTCCCAATTTTTAGCATGCAGGCTGCTCGCAATCACACTCCCTGAAGACCACAATGTAACAAAATACAGAATCCAGCATGAAAGTGTTTTTTTTTTCTCTCTCCTGGAATAGGTGACAATGTACCTGCTTGATAAAGGCTTACTGTTTCACTGAAAAGAAAGTGAGCACTACTACGTAGGAAACAGGGGAGGTGGGATGTACAGCACCCATTTGAGGACATCCTCATTCCTCACCCCTACTTGTCATCCTTGCTTCTTATCCATCTTCCCTGCTTCTCATCCATCATCCCTGCTCATAATCAATTATCCCTACTTCTCATCCATCGTCCCTACTTCTCCTCCCTGCGTCTCACCCCTGCTTCTCATCCATCAGCCCTACTTCTCCTCCATCATCCCTGCCTCTCATCCATCATACAACAGCCCTACTTCTCATCCATCATACATCTTCCCTACTTCTCATCCATCATCCTTCTCATCCATCATCCCTGCTTCTCATCCGTCATACATCATCCCTGCTTCTCTTCCGTCATACATCATCCCTGCTTCTCTTCCGTCATACATCATCCCTGCTTCCCTTCCGTCATACATCATCCCTGCTTCTCTTCCATCATCCCTGCTTCTCATCCATCATCCTAGCTTCTCATCCATCATCCTAGCTTCTCACTCGTCACACATCATCCCTACTTCTCATTCATCATCCTTATTTCTCTTCCCTCATCCCTGCTTCTCATCCATACTTCTCATCCATCTTCCATCATTCCTGTACTTCTCATCCATCATTCCTGATGATGGATGAGGAGTAGGGATGATAAATGAGGAGTAGTGATGATGAACGAGGAGTAGGGATGATGGCTGAGGCATGAGAAGTAGGGATGAGAAGCAGGAATGAGAAGTAGGAATGATGGGAGAGAAGTAGGGATGATAGAAAAGAAGTATGGGTGAGAAGCAGGGATGATGGAAGAGAAGTAAGGAAGATGGATGAGAAGCGGGATGATGGATGAGAAGTAGGATGATGGATTAGAAGCAGGGATGATGTAAAATGGATGAGAAGTAGGGATGATGGATGAGAAGTAGGGATAATGAATGAGAAGTAGTGATGATGGCTGCGGCATGAGAAGCAGGGATGAGAATTAGGGATGATGGATGAGAAGTAGGGATGATAAGTAGGGATAATGAATGAGACGTAGGGATGATGAGTGAGACGTAGGGATAATGAATGAGACGTAGGGATAATGAATGAGACGTAGGGATAATGAATGAGACGTAGGGATAATGAATGAGAAGTAGGGATGATAGCTGAGGCATGAGAAGTAGTGATGAGAAGTAGGAATGATGGGAGAGAAGCAGGGATGATGGAAAAAGTATGGGTGAGAAGCAGGGATGAGAAGGGATGATGGAAGAGACGTAAGGAAGATGGATGAGAAGTGGGGGTGATGGATTAGAAGTAGGGATGACATATGATGGATGAGAAGTAGGGATGATGGATGAGAAGTAAGGATGAGAAGTAGGGCTGATGGATGAGAAGTAAGGATGATGTATGGTGGATGAGAAGTAGGGAATAGAAGTAGGGATGATGGATGAATAGTAGAGATGAAAAGCAGGGATGATGGAATAGAAGTAGGGATGATGGAGTAGAAGTAGGGATGATGGAGTAGAAGTAGGGATGAGAAACAGGGATGAGAAGCAGGGATGATGTATGATGGATGCGAAGTAGGGATGACGAATGAGAAATAGGGATGATGGATGAGAAGTAGGGATGATGGATGAGAAGCAGGGATGAGAAGTATGGATGAGGAGTGGGGAATGAGGATGTCCTAAAATGGATGCTGTAAGGACAGTCTTAAGTGAATATACATTAACAAGATGCAAATAGAGTGCTACAAGGTAACTAACATTTTCCTTTCACAGTATGCTGTGTTGTAGATCACATGCTGCGCCTATGCTGTAAAGCCGTAACTCTCGCCTCCAAGGATGCGGCAAATGAGAAGTATCAGTGAATATAAGGAATAAGAAATAATTACACACATCTACTCCTTGTTCTACAAATTGATCTCCGCTGAAGTCATAAACCTTTGACTAGTTTCCTGCTGTGTGTGTGAATCCTCAAACACTTTTCATCCAATGCATAAAAATAAATATACAGAGAGGGAGAGTGAAGAGTTTAGCATACTCCTATACATAGGAGCACCATTTAAAGACCATCAAGACAACATTTTCAAAATACACTAGTTAAAAAATACACTGTTCCCAAAACTACTTTGCAGTACCTCCAACTTAGCTGATGCCTAACGTCTAAATAATGAGGTCATGCATTGAGAGGCAGAGGAGAGGAGCAACTAGATAAAACAATCACCAAGCTCTTCAAGGCACTGTTATGTTTACCAAATTACCTATCGTCCGCCCAGGTTCGCCTCAAATTTGGCCTGGTCAGACAGCCATTTGCGACAGGTGGGGCGTTTATTAACCTGTGCTACAAACTCAAGGCAGCAAGACAAGGCACACTAAGCTCCTTTATTTGGGCTGTAATCTCTGCCCAGCCCTCCTGCCCGGCTTTACCTTAAGTCCTTCTTGATGGCACTGGATCTAACAAATCCATGGCCCATTTCAGCTCGTATCAGCTTTTCAAGAAAGTGACAAAGGAAAGCACTAAAATCTACTTGCAGTTAATGGACAAAGAAGCCCTAACAAAAAGAAGCAGTGTCTGCCTTGTTTTGCCATAATATGACAGACTCGACCCGCAGTCCTACCTGGGCACGGCAGTCAGACCACAGATTGAAGCAGCTCTCTTGAAATATCGCATGGGCTGCCTTCCAACGCATGTGCATCTCCCCCAGTGGAAACAAAGCAACATGTCAACTGTCTGCCAGTTCTGCAGGCTAGCCCTGGAAACATTGATCTATCAGATATGCCTCTGCAAAGGCACAGTGGCAAATTGCAAGACTCTGCTTCAGTCAGCAAGGCTCCAAAGGGGGCTGCGCAGGAGCAGGCTGGCTATTATGGCAGGGTTTAATGGGGAGGATGTACAGCTCAGTTGCAGATTGGGGATATTTTTAGATAAACTTGGGAGCATGCTCTCAGTGCTTGAGGATACAGGATGCAGGAGCACGATTAGTTAACCAATCTGAATTAATTTGTAATCGTCAGTGAGCTATAAGCTCACTCCCACTATTCTCGGCCCCCCTCCCACCCATCTCTGCCCTGTAACCCATTGGGAGGTAGACCAAGGAGAGGTCCTGAAGCACTGCATGTAAAAGACGAAAATATGGTTATGAATAGAACGTGTGGTATAGAGATGACATTTTCCCCAAACTTTGAGCACATTATTACAGATCTCAGGGTGCTAAAGTCTTTTTAGGGTTCAGGACTAATTTTTTTCTCAAGCACTGTAAATTCTAAATCTTATTTTTTTTTTTTTATTTTTTTTTTTAACATTAATGGGAAGGTTTTTTTTTTATTTTATTTTTTTAGTAAAGACAAAAAGCAATGACGCAGTGAGCGACATTGTAACATCTACGTAGTTAGCATACTCTTTGTAACAAACGGCTCAACATTGTAAAGATAAAAGTATAATAATTTTGTATTTTTACCATAGACATTGAGGTGTTTGTCTTTAGCAATTTAGGCCCTCATTCTGACCTTGGCGGGCGGCGGAGGCCGCCCGCCAAAGTCCCGCCGTCAGATTACCGTTCCGCGGTCAAAAGACCGCGGCGGTAATTCTGACTTTCCCGCTGGGCTGGCGGGCGGTCGCCTTCACACCGCCCGCCAGCCCAGCGGGAAAGAGGCTTCCACTATGAAGCCGGCTCGGAATCGAGCCGGCGGAGTGGAAGCTGTGCGACGGGTGCAGTTGCACCCGTCGCGTATTTCACTGTCTGCGCGGCAGACAGTGAAATACATGTAGGGGCCCTCTTACGGGGGCCCCTGCAATGCCCATGCCAGTGGCATGGGCACTGCAGGGGCCCCCAGGGGCCCCGCGACCCCCCCTACCGCCATCCGGATCCCGGCGGTCGGACCGCCGGGATCTGGATGGCGGTAGGGGGGGTCAGAATCCCCGCGGCAGTGCAGCAAGCTGCGCCGCCGTGGAGGATTCTATGGGGCGGCGGTACACTGGCGGGAGCCCGCCAGTGGTGCCGGTCCGACCGCGGCTTTACCGCCGCGGTCGGAATCCCCATTGGAGCACCGCCGGCCTGTCGGCGGTGCTCCCGCGGTCCTCCGCCCTGGCGGTCAAAGACCGCCAGGGTCAGAATGACCACCTTAGTCTTTTCTAGATTGAAACCTCTTGTAAGGTAGAAAACTTGGGAACTACGGTCAATGGAATGTTCTCCAAGAGTTTTCAATTTGTGAGCTGAGCTATTACGGATTGTGTGTTTTAATATTGTGTTTTATTGTTTGTGAAATGGTTTTAATTAAATGTACACTGTTAGATAAACAAACTAAAACTAATGAGGACGAGGGAAGCCAGATAGGCTTTAACTTTGAAGATTTAAGAAAAGCAGTACAGTAAGCGAGCTTCCCATCCCATAACATTTTTTACTGGAAGTGTCAGTGTCAATTTGGTTTGGATGAAAAGAGAGCTGACAATAGGCTCTAAGTCGGGGGTCTTCAAACTAGGGGGGCGGGCCCCTCTATGGGGACCTTAAGTGAGCCCTGGGGGGCGCCAGGCTCTAGCCGAAAGAAGGATTCTGCAGATACTACTACTTTGTTTTGAGCAGAAAAATGTTTATTGCGTTTTTAAAAAGGTCACATTACTTAACTGCAATGTCTAAATAAGTATAGACATGTTTAAACATTGCCAACTTAATAGAACAGTTCTGAAAAATTGTGAGGGGATGCCGGGTGGTATTTTCTACCATGTTGGGGGAGCGGCGGAGTGCCATTAAAAAGTTTGAAAACCACTGCTTTAAGTATTATCTAGTACGGTAGAGATATAGCAAGCAGGCGAACAGGGTGAGCAGTTTAGGATTGTAATGAAAATCAATACAATGCAGCCACAGGACTACAAGTCAGTATCCATTTCTTTTTCATCGTAGGGTCTTCAGTCATAGTTATGTTAGAACAGAGTAGCAGGAAAATCCACAGGAAACTCGCACCACTCTGCCATACGACATTAAAATAAGGATAGCAAATCAAAAAAAAAAAAAAAACAATGACTGCGCCTTCTGGGGGTTACTACCGAAAAGTTGTCTTTAGAGTAGGAGGACCTACTATTGAGTCTACATTTGTAACGGAATCTAGACAGGAGGGCCTGTAAGTTTCCAAATTAAACCAATCACTAAGCAAATTAACCCTCAGTGATGAGCCCTTTTTTGGCTAGTTGGGGTAGTTTGCTCTTAGGCCTCCATAACTTTTTTCCACATACGGTATCCACACCAAAATTGAGCCCTTATTTCCTCAACATCGCAATTGAATCTAATGGTACCCAGTGTTTGTGAATTACCTTGGAGGGGAATGAGAAAATATAGGTACATTTTGGGCGCTTAGGGTAAAATGGTAAAAAAATAACTCCATTGATTAGTTAGCCTTTTTTTAAAATGGGATCAACGAAAGGTTTGCTGGGCTAAAAATAACAATTTTCCCTGCTTTCAAGAATAAGCAGAGCCATATTGAGAAATCAGATTTTTACTCCCGTTTTGGAATTTCCCTAAAAGCTACCCCATTTTTGTTTTCTCTATTTTTCTGTACTTTCAACCTACTTCCAGTTTGTGGTGAAAATAGGTGTGAAACCCCTGGGTGATGCCAGAAAGCTATACATGTCTGAAAAGTAGGCACAATTCTGAATTCAACAAGGGGTGATTTATGTGCACCCTCAAAATGTGATTGTCCTTAAGAAACTACTGTTTAAATAAATAAAATAATGAAATGAGTAGTAAAAAAACAGACATTTGTAACAACATTTATATCTGTAAATTCAGGTCACGACGCCTGATTTACAAAAGCAACACACTGTTATGTCCACTAGACCCTTCTGTTCATGGTGATATATAGGGATTGTAGGTGCGACTGGCATTTCATTGTGTACCTCCTATAGAGTATTTTTTATGGTTAAATATAAAAAGTGAAAAATAAGTATGAGAAAAACCTACGTAATTTGGAAATGCACACCAGATATTGAGTTGAAAAGCAGTAGTTATTTGCACACCTGTGAATTTATTGGCACTCATTCTAGCAGACTCAGAGGGCATTTTGCAAAATGTCTTCTTTATTGCACATTTTCAAGGCACAAATGCAAGGATTTCAATTGGTACTGTTCCGTGTTCAGATACATCTCTCAATAAAAATGCTACCTCACTTGTGTGGCTGCCCGTAGCTCCTGCGACACAATACATCCCACAGTGCGATCTGCAGGCATCATATTTTAACCAGCGGAATCTATGCTTATTTTTTTTTTTCACAATGTGGGTTTCTGCAGATTGAGGGCCCTGGCTCAGCTGCCCTTCGAGAAAACCTACCATACCAAGATATATCTGAAAACCAGACACCTAGGGGTATTCAGGGTGGTGTGAAACGTGTGGTTATAACTTTTTTATTTTTTATTTATTTTTATCCAGAAGATCTTGGAAACTTTGTCTAAAAATACACATTTTCCCATATAGTTCTGTGAGGCAAATTCTGGAATCTGAGAAGAGCCATAAATTTCCTATCACCCAGCTCCCCCCCAGGACCCCTCAAGTCTCCAGATAAAAATGGTACCTCACTTGTGTGGGTGGGCTTAGTACCAGTGACAGAAAAAGCTCAAAACGCGACCTGGCAGATCAACATTTTCCACTCAAAAACTGACCTTTTTCTGCAATGTTGGTGGCTGCAGCATTTGGTCTTAGCTCAGCTGGCACATAGGTAAACCTACCAAACCCCCACATTTCTGAAATCTAGACACCCAGTGGAGTCCATGGTGGCATGCAATGTGTGGCTCTTGGCAGGCTGTATTTCACCCAGAAACCCTTTCAAACCTCAAACGGTCTAAAAACACACATTTCTGTGAGGGAAAGTTCTTGAATCTGCGGGGAGCCACTAATTTCTTACCTCCCAGAGTTCACACAAACCTCCTGATAAAAAAAGGTATCTTACTTGTGTGGGTGGGCCTAGTGCCTGTGAACAAGAAAGGACCCTAAAAACAATGTGGAAACATCACACTCCTGTGTGACCCCCCCCAAAGCATGGATCCACTACGGAAACTAATAATTGGAAAGGGGAGATGTAAAGGTTGTCTAAAAATGCATATCACCCTAATGCTGCAGATTAGATTTCCACTATATTTAAATAAATATTTCTAACAGTGAAAAGGTAATGCATCCTATTATTTGGTTAGGATAAAGACTGTACTGAGAATACTGAAATGTAACTGACTGCCCAAACAAAGGGAACTGAAATGGTACATAAGTTCATGTAAGAACAGTAGAAGGGCAACTCTGTAATTCCGAACCTCTTTAGCTAAAATATTATGAATATTAAGCAATACAAGATGTGAGTGTGACAGCTAATAATTTTATTGTCAAAAGAGGAAGTGAATACATTTTTCAAATTTTGTCTACTTCTCTGGTGTTTTTTTTTTTTAATTAGTTTTTTTTTAAAGCTTGTATTATATATCGTGTAAATAATTGGTCATTTGTAAAATCAAATATCCTCCACCTACAAATTATATGTACTATTAAAGAGCATGTAAATGGTCATCAGAATAACTAGTGGAGTTGCCCTGATGAAGAGACACATTTAACAGTAGTAAAGAAACATGTTGGCAAACTACATGTCTAGTGAGAAAGAAGTGTATAGATCATCCAGGAAAACATATACAAACTAGTAGTATAGTGAGGAAAGTATATATGGATTCCTAATTACTAAAATCTTGACTGAATATTGAGATAAATTAAAATAATCAAGCAGTGGCAAAAATAAGCCTGATCTTTTTAACATATTGGTTTTGTCAATGCTTTTTGCGCTTATACCCTTGCATCCTCGGCCAGAAAAAAGGGTGCAAGACCATGCCATTCTGCAGGTATGCACAGGTGTGGGTACCATTTTTTAATTTTATTTTTATTTACCAATTCAATATGGTAGATGCCTCTTGGATTCGTAAAAACAAATACTTGTGTGAAAGCACTTTTTTTTACAAAAAATAAGTAGTTTTCTCAAATGTTGGCCATGGAAGGATACAAATGATGCAATTAAATGAATGTTAAAAGGGCTATGGTCCAGGAGAGGGAAAAACACAAGACGAGAAAGTCAAACCATGGAATAAGAAGCAAACAAATTAAAGAGAGCCAAACAATGCTACGCAATAGGCAGAGCTGTAAGCCCACTGTAAGCTTTTTGTGAGGTGCACAAGAGGCTTTTGCCTACAGTCAGCTAAAGGCTAACCGGTAGGGAAGACCTAAATATAAAATTTCAAGTGTCTCATATTTGGCATTGATAATTACATTTTCAGAAGCACCAGGGTTGGGGCGCACACAGTAGAGGTCACTTGTGCACATTCATTCCCAATCTATATCTCTTGTGATGAATGTAGCAGTGAGGACATCTACTCTGTAAATCATGTCAGTACAGCTATCCACCTGGATGGACTATATTACTGTCATTCCTTATTTGAATTTGTGATGCTTCAGAGTGCCCCATTTTGAATAAAGCGAGAGACAAGGGTGGGATCTGCAGGAATTGACTATTTTAACCCACTAGCTACAATACTGAGAAATATATAAATTATAAAATGCAGTCCTCTCCAGGATGGCCTCATTAGTTGCATACCAATGCCAAGTACCCAGTTTTTACAATTTCTTTGGTCTCTTCACACCTCTCACTGATAAGGGGGACAAATTCCTCCTGGTGCTAGGGTTGTTCTGAAGGAGTTTGTTGTTGCTCCATCCTTTGTGGGCACTGGTAAACTTCCAAATGAAGCGGCGTGGTCCAAACTCATTAATGTGTGTGACCCGCAGTGAAAGCATAAACATGTCAGACAGACTTGAGTGTATTTCTGGTCCCTCCCATGTATATCCAAGGATCAAGTCGGTGTATTGGGCTAATGGAGAGGCTAACGGCAGACAGTACTGCTCCTAACTCCTCCATAGCAATGCACACTAAACTGTGGGAATTTTAGGTGGGGGCTACCTCCCAGTTAATGTCACATAGACACATAGATCCTTCATCCATGATAAGTATATTGAGAGGAAACAGCTGTGCGTCTGAGACCCTGTAATGTTTAATGCTGTTCTGCGGGTTTCGCAGCCTGAGAAAATTCAGTGTTTGGCTCCTTTCTGGACTACAGATATACAAATCGGCACCCAAGAAAGACTCCAGATGCTGGGTGACCATGGAAGCACAAGAAAGAAGCTTGAAATTATGTTGATATGTGGTATTGATAGCTGTGCTGTTTTTGGGCCCATGGCTAGTAGGCACTTAAGGAAAATACTGACACAAGCAGATGGTATGTCTAAATATATAAGTGATGCAGCTCAATTTTTGTCTACTGTTAATTTCAAGTTGTCCCAAACTGATGTAAATTTTGACTCAATGTCTCTGCCCAGGACAGAACATGTAATATTAGTAAGACAGAAGATTACTCTCTGCAACATAGTTGGAGATCTGGGGGGAACTGCTTTTTCCATCAGCTCTCCCGGGAATGGGTTGTTGAAGATTAATCTTTAGTTGGTAGAAATGGGAGGGTTGATTTTTTTGATGTGTGATATGTACACTTAGCTTCTTCTTCTTTGGCAAGAAGTCCCGCCCAGATTCATAATCTAGTAGAACTTTCAAAGCAGTACTTCAATATTATACCCAAACACTCCAGAAGAATACCAGACTGGCTTCAGCGTCAGTCTTGGGATTAGTCTTTAAAAGAACAGGCCCAGTACATGTGAACTAATTTATATGTAGCAAATACATACTCAGCAAATAGCTATGCTGTTATGGCAGCTCTTATACAGCTGAGAAGTCTGTCAGACTGGCATAATAGGGTTCAGTTTCCCTTCTAAGATTTTACTCTTCACATGTAACAATCATTTTCACAAAGCTCTCCTCACAACCGGACTTGATGAGAAGTAACATTACCACGATGATGAAACACAGCACAGCCTTTTACAGGACTACACATAATATTAAAAAACAAAGTGCTTGGTCTGCTTGTAGTAGATATCCTCAATTTAAGCAGATAAGAATACGCAATGGTTCACTTGAAAACAGAATTGCTTTTCATATCACCACTTCCCATGTGGAAAAAATTAACCACAAGATAATTATCCAAAATTGCAACCCTGTTAGGCTCAAGGAGAGTCCATTCACCTAGGAAGTACAGTGCTGCGACTCGGCAAACACTATGTGGAGTTCCATCTACAGAAACAGGGAGTAACCTCTCTAACAGCTCTGTAGATGATTGGAAAAGAGCAGGGTGTCAAAGTAGAATTCATGAAAGGGAAAGGATAAGATTCTGAACCTTTTCATGTAAAAAGGTGACTCGATAAGCCAAGTTAGGCCAAAATAAGGCACAACAGACTTAAGCCAAAAACAGAGGAAGAAGGACAAACCAAGCCACCAAAAAAAAAAAAGAATGCCTTTCAAATACAAACGTTAACAGGCCATGAAGAAAGGACGTCTTTGCCCCTTTGAGATGTGAATGCACCCAGTCATTTGAAAATACCATACACTCTAATGAGCACATCTGCTCAGATGCAAGATTAAAGCTGCAATGAAAGATCCTTCTATTTTCTAAAGTATGTAAAAGCAAAATGTTTTGGGGCAAACGTAAAGAGATCAAAATTAAACTGCTAGTGAATTCAAGGGAAATTAAACAGGATGAATTGGTGGATGAATGGATTTATAATATGAATTTTAAATAGACAAAAATGCCTCCTGTGGGTAGGTTGTCATTAAGAGCTCTTTTTTTTCTAAACTAAAAAAGTATATATTTTAGTTGGATACCAGACCATCTCATGATTGTGATCCTTTTGATCTTGCATGGGTTCTTCTGGAGACACTATCTTGGACACAAATAGGATAGTTTAAGGAGTCCACAACAGATATTCATGTTATTTATAAGAGAAAACTATGAAGCAGTACAACTGAGACAGGCACTTTTACATGCTATAATTAAATAAGGAATACAAACTACCACTAAATCAAGCTTACCATGTAGCTCAGTAGCCAGTTCTAAGGTTGCCACCTCCTCCTGATTGTTCTGGCCCTCACCAGTCTCCTCTTCAGTGGGCTGAAATTCAGCTTCTACATCATCTGCATCCTCTGTATTTTCTGGCACCTCTTGAAGAGTAATCGGCTCATTGATAGGTTCATCACCACTCATGTCCACTTTTGGAATCCAACTGGCGGGGAAGACAGAAAAAAATAAATGAGCAAGCAGTACTTATCGAGCCTTCACAGGCAGAAGGTAGTATCCAGAATTGCAAGAAGCCTGACTTAACTGAAAAGATGAAAAGGATTCTCAGGCAGCACAATGATGGATAAATCAAAGGGGACAATACACTGCATGTTGAGAGAGAAAGCACTACGAATGAAAGCAGCAGAAAAGCACGGATATATAAAGCTCTGCCAATGCACAAGTTAGGCCTGCAGCTTATTTTTAATTACATAGATCTGCACAATTCTGTCTAATGCATCTTATTCTGTACTGTGCACTTATTACCACACTGAAACATACACATGCCTTTGCCAATGCAACTTCTTGACTTGCAAAACCCACCTGTAACACAGTAACCTGTAAAATATAATTTTATGAGCTACACAAAAAACAACTGCATCCTCTATATATACCTTGAACAGTACAAAGGAAGATGAGTCCTCACAGATCTTCACATTTCTGCTTTGCCAATTCATTACAGCTAATTATTAGTCACAATAGGATCTACTAAATTTCAGGACTCTTTATCCTTGTTGTAATCAAACTTCAGTTTTCCAGGTATTAGCTGGGAGGCTGCAATGAATACGGTTCTGAGTAGATTACTTTAGAGTAGGAGAGGCCAATATGGAGGGCCACTGCATTTGTGAATAGGAGTCAGGAAAAGGGCTTCTACAGTAGTGGTGATGGGGGATGCTGGTAGAAAGGGCTTTATCTTGTGAAAGAGACTCATCTGGTACCTTGCTGTTTGGGCCTCTCTATTTAAATGGTCTTTAATGAAAAAGCTGGGACCAGTGAAGATGCCAAGAAAATGTCACTGGCAAAGAGGGAGGCAGAGAAGGAAGCAGTCTATTTTGGTTTCTTTGAGCAAACTCTAAAACCGCAATAGCAGTTTGAAATAATCAAGTATGAAGTCTGTATTTAGTATGTGCTAGGTGGAGAGCTTCCAAGCATGAATGAATTGCAGGCAACTTTTACATGTCCTTTACAAACAATCATTTGAATAACACTACCAAACTCTTTAATAAAACAAAAAGGAGCCTGGTGCATAGGAACTGATATTGTCTTTTCTTTCCTGAGGGGTGGGAGGGGGGTGGTTGTGAGCCAGAGAGAGACCTAGTAGTCATAGGATTTAACACAATCTATCGGAACTCAGTCCATGCAGATGGGACATCGGAGTCTACATGTTTACACAGCGCTAGTATCTTGGCTCTTAGTTTATTCATCATCAGCATGTTGCTCACACAAACAGTTAATGCTAGAATGGGAGTTTTGATAGAATTTTCTTTGCAGTCAGGCAGAACAGCATTGTTGACATCTAATGTCAGTGACTAAACAACAGTGAAACTTTGTATCCATCTGGTGCTGGGAGAGAGTGCTTACAAGGAATACGCATCAGTAAAGAACAAGTTATTACCTTTGGTAATGCTTCTTCTAGTAGAAACACTATCTATCCGCAGATCCCACACACCTTTTGAATATTCCACAAGCATGAGACTGGAATCCGAAACCTTTCAGAAGTAACTTTGTGCACCCGTAGCAGGTGCCATGCAGCACACACCTACAATGTTCCACTCCAGAAATGACATGTGAGCAGAAGATAAGTAACTTGTTCTTTTGACAGAGACTTCAATCTGCAAATTCCTCCCCTTTTGAATAGATACTCAAAAGTATCTATCTGGAGGTGTGTCTGTGAATTAACTCTAACCAGGAAGTCCTGCAGGACTGAGTGGGCAAATTGCTCCTCTCGCCAGACCAGATAGTCCAGACAATCTTCTTGTTTGTATACATGGAGGAACATCAAGTAGCTCCTGGCAGATGTCTAGGACACTCTGCTTGCTACCAGTCCTTCCAGAGGCTACTTTTTGTCCACTGCATAGCAGGTGTTAATGCACAGCACGATCTATCAGGAGATGGTTCTCTTCTGCACAGCCTTGCCTTTTTTGTTCCAGAGAATCCTACAAAAAGCTGATCAGCCACACGGTGTTCTTTGGTGCAATCAATGTGATAGCTCAGCTCTATATTGGATTCCAAGCAATGAAGTCTCTCTTCCACCTTAGTGGGGCGAGAAAGAGCACTGAACAACGGCAAGGTGGTGTTCTGACTGACATGAAACTGCATCACAACTGAAGGGAAGAAACATGCCTTGTCTGCAAAACCAGCCTGCTTGGGAAGGAGAAGGTGTATAGTGGATTGACACTCACTCACACATTGTGCCAATGTTATGACGATGATGAACATTGTCTAGAGGGTGAACAGCTGCAAGGGACAGCTGTGAAGCAGCTTGCATGCAGTGCACATTATAAAAGGTGATTACCAAGTTAAGGACCCACTATGGCACGACAAAGGGAGAGGGAAGAAACAAATGCAACCTTTAAAACATTTCAAAATAACAGCAGACTTGACCAAGAAAGGCTGATCCAGCAAGCGCATAAAAAAACCAAGAGTTGTAGGGTACCCTTTAACTGTATGCAGTGCAAGACCTTGCCAGACCAGGAACAAAACAAACAAAATGAAAGGTAACTTGGCCTGAAGAATCTCAATCTTCAGAGAACCGCACCAAGAAACAAATGTTCCAACAACAGAGTTATACAGTTTTAGTCCAGGGACACATGCCTCCCAAGATTACATCAACCAGTGCTTTAAATGGGCCGGTACTCACAGGTACTGAGTACCGGCACCTCTTATTTTTTTTCACTCTGAGTACCGGCACTTCTCTGCTGCCAAGGAGAGTACTGGTACTCATGAACGGTAGGCTCATTAGCTGCTAGTGCTGGTGAGCACTAGGCTGTCAGAGTTGAACCCGCCTCTGACAGCAAAGGTGCTTCTGTCGCCCTAAACTGAGCCCCGCTGAGCTATTCAGCGGGGATTATGTGCCTAATGTCTGAGTATTCACGATCACGCTGTGTTTGTCAGAACAGGGTCCATTCAGGCTCTGTGCTGTCAATCACATTTACACACTCGTGTGCTTTTGTGTAAACACAGGAATTGAGGCAGCCCCGCTGACAGTGACAACTAAGAAAGCCATGGGAGGAAAGTTTAAGATGGCTTTGATCCCACCTGAGTCTCTTGAACGAGGGTCTGCTTATGTATGTGTGTTTGCCTGCTGTGTGTCTTTGTGTGAGAGAAAAGCGAATGAAAGAGAGAGAATCGAGGAACTTTAAGGAGGACTGTGTGGAATGCTTTGGGTGTGCGTGTCTGCTTGTTTATTTCTGTGTGTGCACGTTCAAGAATACATAGTATTGTGCAAAACGACAGAAAATATGTATGCCAGTAAAATAAATAGCGTTGTGTTTCGCTTACATTTCGTTTAACGAGTTAACTTGTTTTGTTTATTCAAACACATTTCTCAAGGGCCTTGGCATGTGCTGCAACTTGTATACAAGTCAAAGTATCCCATGTCTTGCTCTTAGCCCCGCCCCTAGCCCCACCCACCACACTACTAGTATATGTTAATGAGTACCTGCACTTATTTTTTCCCATTTAAAGCACTGACATCAACCTCCATCAAATGAAGGTCAAAGTAGTTCAGCTTTCGCCACTTAATCTTGAAGCATAAAGGCAGAGGTTTGTGAAGGCCCTTGTGCAGGACTGTGCCCTGCTGCTTTGATGGTAGATCCTACTGACTGGACTGCTTGATCGGAGAAAAGATGCTCAAGCCCAGGAACACTGGATACCATACTCTCTGTGCTCAGTCCAGCACCACTAGGATGACTTGAGAACTCAGGCCGGGAGTGGTATTGACAGAAAGACATACAGGAGTCCATAGTTGCATTGCAGGTGGAACCAGTCTCAAAGCGAGAGACCCCTTGGAAATGACAATACGCAGAAGTGATGACATTTCACACCTTCAGGGGTGCTGAAGAGACTGAGCCATGGTTCTCTCCATTCGCGAAGGAGAACTTGCACCACCTTGGGTGTAACTGCCACTAGTGATCCTCTAAGCACAGACAGCTGTGCTTGTCGGCTCTGGCATTCAATGATCCTGCCATCTGGTTCACTACCAGGAAAATTCTTTGGTGGTCCAGCCAGTTCCAGAGACACAGAGCCTCCTGGCACATGGTGCGTGGTTCCACACCACTCAGTTTGTTGCCGTACCACATAGTGTGATGTTGTCCGCAAGCACCCACACCAGCCTCCCCTCAAAGGATGAAAAGAAGGCTTTCAACGGCAAGCATATCACCCTTAGGTCTAGAAGGTTGATGAGGAACCAGGATCCACTAAAGACCAGAGGCTTCTGATCTCCACAACTCCCAGATGCCCACTCCAATCCAAAAGTGATGCACATGTCACCAATGTCAGCTCTGGGCAGGGAAAGGAGAGAGACCAGCCACTGACTCAACTGCGCTCCAGTAACCACCACTGCAGATATTTTGCAGCTTCCTCTAAAATATAAACTTGGTCAGCAAGGTCCCTTGATATATGGTCCACTGAGACCTCAGGCCCACTGCAGAGGTCTCATAAGTCACCTGGCATGCTCAACCAGCATGAAGCCATCAGTCCCAGCAGCCTCAGAGCCTACCTCAATGAAATACAGGACCATAGCTTAAATGTCTTGGACTCTTCCCCTGGTGAAAGACATAACTGAACGGGTTCCAGAATGACTCAAATGAAGGGGAGAATCAAAGGAGTCAGGTGTGACTTTGGCATGTTGCGTTTGAACCCCATAGATGACAGGAGGTTCACCGTAGTCTGAGGTGGTTGACTACTGCCTTGGGAGAGCCAGCCTTCAATCTAGTTTGGGAAAGACTGGCACCCCGACCTCAAAAGATGTGATGCCACGACTGCCATCACTTACTGGGCCACTGGTGAGACTAAAAGGCAGCACAACAAATTGAAAATGCCTCTGTCCCACCAAGAACCGAAAGTATCGCCAGGGGTCAGCAGGAAGGGTAAAGAGATATAGGCGCCCTGCAGGCCCAATGCTACCATCCAGTCTCCATGTTCTAGAGTGGACAACACCTGTGTCAACATGAGCATTTTCAACTTCTCCTTCAGAGGCATTCTAACCTTTCTAAGCTCCAGGATGTAGAAAGTGTAACAACCACATCCTACAACTGGTACAGGCATGATCTCAAGACTCCCTTTGGCTAAAAGAGCTTGCATTCCCTGTCAAAAAGTGGAAAAATAGACAGGCGTCAATCGTTGGGGAGACAGTGGAAGGTGCGGCAGTGTAGAAAGGAAGGAGCGGGAATAGCCATTACGAACAATTTGGAGGACCCTCCTGTCTGATGCTATGACCTTCGAACCCGGCAAGATTTGTTGGATCCTGTCTCCCACAGGGTGGCCGTGCTTCACTAAAGGCATGCTACAGGCGTTTTGAAGGTAGGACTGCAGGAGGGTAGAGGACTAAGCAGCCCATTGACTTTAGCCGAAGGAGCTGTAGGCACCACGGCCGTGACCAAAAACTGCAGGGTACAATGCTGAAGTTAGATTGGCTGGCAGTACGGGGTACCTCTGTTGATAGTGCAAAAGGAGCAGTACAGCTATGCAGCTAAGCCCAGAGACCGTGCCGTGGCCATGCTCTCCTTGAACTGCTCGTGAGCAGTCAGCTTTGTCCTCAAACAGGCGAGTCCCATTGAACGGCATGTTCTTGTGGGACGACTGGACATCACTTGAAAAGATATTGAATTGCAGCAAAGCATGGTGGCAAAGGGCAACACTGGTGCCGATTGCTCGTCTGATGGAATCAGTGATGTCCAAGCCACAACGAATCATGAACTTGACAGCATCTCGGCTGTCCTGTATGGCTTGGGCAAGGGCAAGCCAGAGTTCTTCAGGACACCTGGGAGGACTTGAGCCAGAGTCCCAAAGGGTTTAGGATGTTGACCGATGGAATAGATTTTGCACAATGTGGCTGTTGACTGATGGAATAGAGCAAGATTTGGCCCATGCCCCCAATAAAGTGTATGCAAAGGCCTCAGTAAATGTCAGGAGAGAATCAGAAGAGGTTTGCCAGTGATGGAGAGCTTCCATCAATATGTTAGTCTTTACCTCCAAGGTGGGGAGTTGGAGGTCAAGGACTTCAGAAGCCATAGGCATTACTGTGGTGCAGGATGCAGACTTCTCTGTAGCTGGTCCAGGGAGTGACAGAAGGCAAGTTTCAGGGGAGATAGAGAGCACTAGCCTTTTGCAAGTAATAATACCAACTGTAATTTTACAAGTGCTGAATAAACGCATTTCCCCTCTCAATCACTGTCCGAGCCCATGCCAAAAGGTGAATCGAGGTTGTGCTGTCTTCTCTGTGGGGGTGGTTGAGCAAGCAGGGGTAACTGGCACCTCAAGTGTTGTCGGCTGAAGCTGGATTGAACCTCAACTGTCGACTGGTGTTGATGGATTCAAAGTTCCAGAGACTGGCGTGGACCATGGTGCCAGAGATGGTGGTCTGGACTGAGACCAGAGGGGTCATTAAGGACTTTGAGGGTCCAACTGATGGCGAGGGCAAACCGTCCGGTGGTACTTCAGGTAGAAGACCTCTTGGCTACTTGAGGCTCAAAGCTGCCCCAGACGTAGTTGGCAAGGAGTCGAAGAGCCAAAGCATAGCTGCACGGAACTCTGATCTGCAATGGAGCAGCAGAAGACCTAGAAAACTCTGTTTGTGCTGAAACCAGTTGCAAAGATCTAGATCCTCAGTGCCGCCCTCATGCCTGATCCGAAGAATGAGAGTGGGGAGAGGGGGCAGAGTCCCAGTTTAATTGCTTATGTTTCTTTTTGGACTTAATAGGCAATTTGGGTTGCGATGAAGGACAGCCTCAAGAGCGGCTTAGGGGACTCCTGCAGCAGGACCGGGACCAAACCGAACCCTGGACTTGGACTGAGGCTGAGACTTGGTCTCTGCAAGGAGTCTTCTTTTGCTTGGAGACATAAAGGTTTGCCTCTCGGTGCAGGGTGCAGTCTTATGTCTGGGGAATATTCAAAAGGTGAGGAATTACAGCTAGAAGAAAACCCATTTGTAGGCTTATGTAATCCAGCAGTAATTCTGAGTTAGTCACATCTACATGGTTTGCATGTCCTTTACCGCTACAATTTTACTGTCAGTAAACAGTATGATTTTACTATGGCATATAAATCAATGTTTAAATTTGCAGCGTCTATAGTTATAGGTAAATAAATGTTCTCAGTTTTGGAATTTCTATGGTTATTTTTTTCTTTTGACAAGGTTTGCCTGGTGATATTGTACACGATGCTGGCCCAGGTGGTAGGAACACCCAAGAGACCAAACCATTTCACTGTTTCACTTTATCTGTTTTCTCATTGGGTTTCCCTTTTTGTCCCCTTCCATCAATCTTGTAATATATCACTCTTTCTCTCCCTATCCACACCTGTTGGGGTTTGACATTGAGTATAGATTTTGGATTCTGGCCCTTCCCACCGGTAACACCAATGTGGACTGGATGACTACAGCTATGTCTGACACCAATTTAGAGTTATAGGATGGCCTTAAATTATATATCAGGGGGGTTTCAGGTCTCTGGGTCAAAGTCAGTTTAAAGTACAAGTCAAAAAAGGAGGGCATAGTATATGTGGCAGTTGATATTAGGGATGAGACCAATACATCAAAGAGAGGGAGGACAGTGAACTGTGACTAAATTGATTCACTTGGCTGGACAGGAAGACTCTAAAATATGACTTTCCTCAAAGGGTATGTGATCTTGAGCTTAGGATCTAGGCAGATATTGTAGTTTTGGGTCTGATGCTAGAAGTGTAAAAGAGTGTGATTGATTAAGTAAAGTTCAATTGAAGTTTGGCAATGAAAAAATGAAGTGGTTAGATAGCAGTTTTATTTTCAGAATTGTAGGTCGCTTTGGAGGTTTGTTAAAGGTGTCTGTACAGGGGACTGTATCCTGATTTGAGAGAAGGAGAATCTTTGCTATGTGAGGGTTGTTACAAAGATTTCACAGGACAAAAAGAGAAGCTTCAGTTTAAGTCAGAGGAGTTGTTGAGTGGCTCCAATGCTCCATTTACTCAAAAGCATGTAGGCACTCCAAAATCTGAGATCCCAAGCAAAACTCTTGCCCGTGGAATAGAATTTATTTTGAAACAACCATGTTTCTCCCATGACACTCACAGTTCACATGCTCTTAAATCATACATTGCTTCAGGCTGGAGAAGTTCAAACTTCACTAAATGCAATTCAAAGAAGCATGTTGGGGTATTTCCGGACATGCATGAAGACAACGCACCTATAAAGGCATTGCCCTCAACAAAGGAAGTTCACTCTTAAACATCCAAAAACTTTCCAGAGGAGGAAAAAATATACAGGACTGTGCCCTTGAATAAGAAGATATCTATTAAAAAAAAAAAACTTTACATAGATTAAAATGGCTTAAAAAATAAAGCCTCATGAAAAACACTGAAAGGTTTCGGAGACCTGTTTTTTTAGCACCTTTTAAAGTGTGCCTTCGAATTTCCATAGCCTACATTTTTATTTTAAAGTGACAGTCCTAGCCTTTAGACGAGGATCCAGATTTCTTACCACATTTAAAATGTCAGTGAAAGAGGGAGTCAAACTGACTTCAGAAAAGAACAAAGAGCAAAAGGGTAGCTGTAACAACAAATATAAACGCTAAACAATGGTGACAAAAGGTTTTAAACAACAAACCCACTTGTCTACTAGCTCGCTCCAACTGCAAATAGTACTGCAATACAGTAATACTTCAGTAACTGGCAGCAGTTATGCTAGCTTATGCTTTTTGCACTTTTTGATGCTTGTATTTGTATCTAACTGCAAGTTCAGGCAGAGACAGAAAATCCTTGGAAACATCCAAAATCTAATCTGTAGGAAATTAAGAAATATGTGCTGATCCTGGGGAATTTCTGTACCATCCCTAGCAGAGACACCATAAGAAAATCAGAGTGAAATCAGCAAAGAACTATTAAAAAACATTTGCTGGCTACATTTGCCCACTTACTCCTGAAATGTCTACAGTGGTAGACAGTATACTGGGCTCACCTGCGTATGGTGGCTGGGTGTGGCAGGTTAAGGACTTTCCGGACAAAACTGTAAGCCTTCTCACTGTGGCGATGGAGGGTGGAAGCAAATTCTCGCACCTCCTGGGAGTACTGAGGCACCCGCCGGGTGGTGCACAATTCCCACTGTAAATCTGCAAGAGAAACAGGATGGACAGAAGGTCAAAGACATAGAGGACACAGGCTTTGTTACATCTAGTGACATTAACGTGCAACAAGACAATCCCCTTGCTGGTCCACCCTGACCAAGCAGGGTTCATACCTCACCAGTCCAACAGACACAACATCTAATGGTTAAACAATGCCCTTAGCCCCAGCAGATAGCCTGAGACAGCTGGCTGTAGTTCTATTGGCAGATATTGAAAAAGCATTTGACTCAGTGAGTTAGAGCTATTGGTTCGCTTTCCTCTGGCATCTAAATTAATTGCCTATGTGCAGCTGTTATTCACAGACCTGACCTCCTGCGTCCGTGGTGTGCAACGAAATATGCAAACTGAAGAATACCAAAGAATGTCAATTCTGCTAAGTATTCAGGAAAATGACAAGCACATTATACCTTCCTCTGCTGAAACCAACAAGCAGAAGAGACCACTCAATCTCGGATCAAGTCTTCTACATGCTGACCTTAGTTCCCAAATTGGTAACAACATAATATGCCTACATATCAATGACCAAAAATCTTGAACAAGTATTGGGAGAGCTGACAGGTCTTGCCCAAGGCCTGGAGTCACTAGACCTGCTGGCTTTGCCAATGCTATTTTTCCCAGTTAGCCACCACATGTGTGAAACAAGGACTGATATCTTGCAATGCCCTTTATTTTGCTCTAAGAACTCTGTACCATCTCTCAAAGCAAACAGAAAAACATTCCAAGATGACCAATCGTGTGTGCTCAATATGGTGACATCTTGCAATTTTAAAAATCATTCAAAGGAGGCTGTACCTCGATACAGAGGCTAAGCAAGTACAGAGGAAGGCAATGTTTAAAGAAACAGGACCTGAATAGAGGGCACAAGAAGAACAAAGAAAGGGACCCTTACAAAGTTTGAGATGCAGTTTGTGCCATTTCCCATCTGGACTCGCATATTATTACAGATAATTTGGGAAGGGAGCCTCACAGGCGATGACTAAGTGATCACTAATGCAGATTTTTGTTACCATTATAAATGTGACAGTGGTAGTCATGTACAGATGTCAAATCATCACACATACTCCTAACACAGCAAACATCCTAGACAAACAGCAATACAAAGCTCATAGGTAACTACACAAGAAGACCGAGTGTGTCCCTATAATATTTATAGGTTTACAGAACATAAATAAGCAGTCCACAGCCTGCTAAATCATGTTTAATCCGAACAGTAAGCAATGCTTCCCACAAGTAAAAAATACAACTCAGCTCATGTTTTAAGCTTAGACACAAGGTATGATATATTAATTTGTATTGTTATTGCTCTAAAAAAATGAATAAGCACCTTTAAAGTCAAAGCAGCAGAGCAATGAATTCCTTACTACTTTAAAATCCATGTAAATTCGAAATATATTCAACAATATTTAGAAAACAATTTGTAGGTTCCATAATTAAACTGATGGCTATGAGACCAGGAGACCTGAGTTTTATATCTAGCTCGCAGTTAAGCAAGGGCGATCTTAAGCAAATCACATTGGTCGCAGTTACCATCTGTTTACAACACACCCTTGCCCTGGAGGGACTCAGCACTTAAATTATTTGTTTGGTGTGAAGACTTTTCATGTGCTGCTTAGCCAAATGGCAAGGAAAGGGGATAACCATTAGGTAGCACAGGATGTGGGGTAGAGGGAAATTATTCTCTAGACAGCAGTGGATGGAATATTTAGAGGCACTCAAGTTTGTCCCTACTGTTGATTGTAAGAATAGGGATCCGTTTTGACTCTTCACCTTGCCTTCCAACATATTGCTGGTGCCAGCAAGTATGGTGGTGTATACTGGCCTCAATATTCCTCTCTTCTTGGATTGTCCTTCATATCACAAGACTAGGCTACTCTCTCTTACTGTCACTGACTGAAGCATACACCTCTGCACACTCAAAATCACCAAAAAAGATGCCACCTGGGAGCAATGCACAAATGTGCACAGAGAAAGTGACCAACTCCACTGCACCTTTTGACAAAAGGACTTGCACCTCCTGCTGAAGCAACAGGAGATGATCTTCCTTGCAAAACGAATGACTGGGATTTTGTACCCATGCTTTTGTTTGCCTCGGAGTAGTGTCTAAGGTATACGCACTTCCGGTTCCGGTTCAGGGCACTTCCGGTTCAGCACAGAGCAGCATGTCAGAGAGTTGGAGAGCCGCACCGCACTACGCTACGCCAAAGTATCGGAGAGTTGAAACACTGCAGGGCTGCGGATGTCGTCTTCCCTTAGTGGAGTCTCCTCTGGGCCGCAGCACCTGAGCTCCCTGAACACCCCCTATCCACGTCGGAGAGCCGCAGAGCGCAGTTCTGCCGATTCTGCTCGCCCGCCGCCAGAGCCCTAGTTGATGCAGTAGATGCGGCAGCGACCCAATCGGCGGACCTCCTACGGACCCCCTGCGGAAGCAGCCTGTTTGCAGGTACGACTCGTGGGAGAACACACAATATCACAGTAAGGACAATCAGCAATTAAGTGAGAGCAGTCAACGTACTGTGAGCGCGAGCCGCTGCCTCCTCGGACATACAGTCAGCGCGAGCCGCTGCCCGGACCCTGACGTAGTGCACGCGAGCCTCTGCTGCCCTGACGTACAGTGTGCGCGAGCTGCCGGAGCACCGTGCGCAGGGAGCGCGAGCTGCCCTTGAGCCCCCCAGTGACCCAGATGGAAGGTGCTTGCGGGCTGTGATGGGCCCCGGGTGTGCTGGCCCTTCGCATTAGTTTCATTTACCAGTGTGCGGTATGTCGAAAGAGAAAGTACAGACGTCAGACTTAGTTCTAGGTACTAAGGAGGGGTGATTATACCGCCAGGATTTCAAGTCTGTCTCGGGCAACTAAGTGACATTATCATGATGTCATTTTCACCTTCTCCACAGTACACGTCTGCTTGCTGGGAAAGGGCGCTGTGTTTGTCAAGGGAGAGCGCAAGGCCTGTATCTTCAGCAGCTTGGAGTTACGGAACGGAGAGCGGAAGCACTGCTGGAATGTCAGAATTCGGACGCCAGAGTACCGGGTGGCTTGCAGCTGAGCAGGATGCGGTCGTAGATGAAAGGAGTACAAGTAAGGGCGTGAGCCGGCTGGGAAGCGCTTTGTCCGGCACATCTATTTTCCAGTGCCTGCCTGATCGCTTGCCTGCCAGCCCAGGGGAGCGGCTCTCCCCACGGTTTCGTTTGTTTGTTTGTCAGTTTGTCTGCCACTGAAGAGGCCCGATTGGGTGCGGCTTGCGGGGTGGCGAGGGAGAGCCCTGTACCCCTGTATTTCCAGAAGCAGGACTTGTGCCGCTGTGGGAGTCAGAGTCCCGAGGGAATGTCTGTTCACGCCCGCATTATTGGGAGGCGGACTGGGACTCTGCTGGACAGCACTCCGGGTCTGCATTGTGTGGGCCTGGGGACCTGGAGCCTTTCCGTCGTGGCAGCTAGTTGCGCACACTCCCCGCTTGCCCCTTCTTGAGTTACCTTCCCCGCAGCCTCTCCCACGGTCCATCGCCAAAGCGGCACGCCCAGGTGCTGCTTAAAAGCGGGGGGCGAGGGAGAATTCAGTCTGCTTTCGCATAAGTAGCCCTTGCTTTCAAGACATAGACTCTCTTCCTGACGCTCCCGCTCTTGCCAACGATACTGTGTGGTGGGTTGGGCCGGAGCCTAGCAGGCATTGCTCTTTGCGGACATGGCCAACACAGCGGTGAGCTGAGTTACATAGTGCACCAAGGAACAACGGGCCGTTGGTTGGCGCTGGATGTCCATTAAGCCGACCTTGTTTGAGTCTGCTGGAGAATAAGCAGTTGAAAGTTGTAAAAAGAGTGAGTTTGTCCTTTCGTGCCCCAAATCGCAAGTCAGCTGTATTAGCCTCCTGGTGCCCCTAGCGTGGGTACCCTCTATTATGACCATGAAGAAGCTCCGCTCAGGTTGTCTCCTTCTCCCAGGAAGGTCTTGCTCAAAAACTAAATCCAACCCCATACGGAACAAGGCCAACTCGGCACTCTTGCTGAAGGGACAATCGCAGAAGCATCTTTTCTCCTTTTGGGGTAAAGAGAATTCCTCACTACAGGAAACAAAAGGCGAAGTCATCTGTATTGCACCACCAGATTCAGAGCCACCTCGAGGCCCTCATAGGGAGCCACCAGGGGAGCTCTTAATGGTGTCATTCCAGGCAGAAGCAAGTCAGGAAAAAGGAACCAGTGTCTTGGAAGGGGGCCCTATTGCCCCCCTTGTTGAGTCTGTTGTGTCTGTTCGGCCCGTTTGGAGCCAGCCGGGGCCACTGCATTGTTCCTCCTGTTCACCTGCCTGGCGAGTCAGCTCTCTTTTTCAAGCTGATCTGGATCCGAAAAACTCTCTGGAAAGTGCTGCTATTATCTCTGCAGCGTCTACTGCTATCGGACCCTGTGACTTTACACTGCCAGACCTGGACCCAGTTTTATTCCAGATATACGACCCCCAGGCAAAAGACCCTTCGCCTCCGTCTGTGATCCCTAGGCCCAGGGGCCATCCGACTGACGGGCCTGGAGCGGTTTACTAGTACTCCGTCGTTAAAAGACTCATTATACATCCAATCTCATGCGTCTGTGTCGCTGGCCTTAGATGTCAGTGGAATTCAGCCCATCCCACCTTTGGAATCTGAGGTCAGGCTCTCATCTTCTTTGTTCAACTTAGAAAACCTCCTTTCTTCTATCTTAAAGCTTTTGGAGAAAGTCGTAGGGGGATCAGATTGTATCCTCGACTCTGTAACTGCATTTTTAGCGGAGATGACTAAAGATAAAAAGGAGGCTGTATCCCCTGACCTTATTCAGACTAATGTTGCCCCTTTACAATCTTTTGTCGCCCAGAGGGCTTTCCGGACTTCCCTCAGGGCACCCTAAAATGTGCACTTGTGCAAGGACGCGGGTACTCAAGCGGGAAGTTCCCAAGGGTTCCGTCCTAGTGATGTAAAGTCACCACCGGTTAGTCCTGTGGACTTCATTCGATTTATTTTTCGTTCTCCCACTCTGAAGGGCAATCCCCTGGTACAATGCCTCCAGCCCCCTACGAAGGTGTTCACCATCTTTGAAAGAGCAGTCAACCAAAAAAATGGGTCCACAATTTCCCCTCAGCCGTTACCCCCGGTAGAAGACCTTAAGAGGGGAACTATCGCCAAAGGTGGGAAAAAATCTAAGAGATTGAAGAAACCAAATCGACAAATCAGCAGGAAAAAAAGAAGGAAAGTACTGTTCCCCAAAGCAATAACTGATGGGGCAATCTCTCCTCAAACTCCTATAGAGCCACACGTGAAGCAGACTAGTATGCCCTCTCTCCGTGTAGGCTCAATTTTACTAAAAGGGGACCTGTAAGCATGCATTTAACTGATCTCTCTACCATTTCAGCCTTGAATCCAACCGCCTCTCCATTTCAGCCCCCCAGACGGGAGACCATTTCTACTGAATCCTCTATTTTTTTGCCCAGAGAAGGAGCTCCTTCAACAGGCTATAGTACGGATGCTCAGATTATTGATTTTTTTTCCCCATTTTTGATACTGATTTAATTTTAAATAGGTCTACCTTGTTAAGATGCTTTTCTGAATCTAGTTTTTTTTAATCACATCTCCACAATGATATTGATCTCATCTCCCTACGGATGGTCGGCGGTGGTTTCAGGGCTACGGTCGGCTTCCGCTCTTTGAGCTCGGCGAACCTAGTCCTCTTTCACGCTGACCTTCTGCAGTATCGGGGGATTGATGCATTTCCATTCTCGTCCCACACTGCTCCCGGAGGGGAAAAGTTTGTGACTAAGAGCTCCGAGAGGCCCCATCTCCCGGTCTACTTTAAAGACACTGATTCTACCATATATAGATCTAGAGTAGATCTACAGGCTCTCAAAGTGGCCCTAATAGGGAAGGATAGGCAGGTGTTACTGCGGAAGACACGACACGCTCTGAATCTTCTAGACACCTCTGCCCTGGAAGATTGGGATTTGCTTCTGGGAGCCCTGGCGCATGAACGGGGACCCAGGGACCCACTCCAGCCTTCTTCCTAATAGAGGTTTAAAAATAATTTCCTGGAATGTAGCCAGGGTAAAATTTAGCAGGGAAAAGCTATTTTACCTCAGCACACTCAAACCAGATTTAATTTGTCCTCAGGAGACTTGGGTAGACACGGACTTATTGTGGGATAATTACTTTGTAGTTGACTGTAAGGCCTCTTCGTCTAGAAGGGGACATGCTAAGGGAGGGGGGGGGGGCAGGGGGGGGTAGCTTGTTTATTGTCCAACACTCTCAAATGGGATTATTCCTGCTATAAAGACCCCAGCAACCACTTCTTGGCTCTTACAATTCGATTGCATAATACCTCGCAAGGTTCTACTTCTCTGCTATTAATTAATGTGTATGTGCCCCCAGAGGCCGTGTATGATTCTCCGTTAGAAAGGGTCTTTGCCTTTATAGAGGACGCCTTAGGTACCGAGTTCCCTCCACTGATGGCACTAATGGGAGATCTAAATTGCAAAATGTCCAACTTTGCCCTAAGTCAAATGCGCAATGTAGAGAGAGAAACAGCGCTGCGTATCCCAGAAAGTGTTTTCCCCCCTCAAATTAAAACAAATAAAAAGGGGTGCACTTCTCCTTAGTCTTCTTTTAAAAAAAATGACTGTATTATTGCCAATGGCAGGTCCACTTTGGATTCCTCCGCTTCTTTTACGCATATTTCTCCAGAGGGAATGGCCATTTTAGATTATTTAGTACTTGGTTACTCCTCATTCGGTCTATTGGATCTTAGGATAATAAGTACCCCCTATAGCGACCATAACTTGCTTTTTATCACCTTAGAAACCTCCATATTTTCGCAAGACTCTTGGAAATCGGGTGGGTTTACCCAGAGTTTTTCTAAAAAGACTGGGAGGACCCAGTGGAATTTTGTGAGGATTGCTGGTGTTTCTGCTATTTTAGCACCAGTGGTTGCTAATCTTATTAGTTGGGAGGGTATGGAGCTTTTCTGATCTCCTGAAGCAATTGGTGACTAACAACTTGTCTGGGGGGCATAAAGTAGCCCAGAAAACTATCCCCCGCGTATTGCTGGACTTAAATAGAGAAATAAATAACTTGGTTAGGGCCCAGTATCTAGTTTTGTCTGAGGAAAGGAAAATTAGGGTTGTTATATTAAAAAGGAGAAAGAAGCGGCTGAAGACTCGCCTTGCAAAAGAAGTGGGGGACAGGCTCTGGATCCAGCTCTGGGAAGCCGCAATAAAGGGCCAGGCAAGGCGTTTATGGTCATTAGTGGGTGAAGGTTGTGGGTCAAGAATTTGTCCCCCCCGCTGCAATCACTGAAGCCCGCTGGTCAGAATCCATCTCCTCCCTGTATGCCTCTAATGGGGTTGCACCCTTTTGGCTCCCACAAATTCCAGGAATTTTCAGACTCCTTCCCCCGTCAATAAAAGAGATTGACTGCGCTATTGGTGAGATGCGCTTTTCCGCTGCAATGGTGCCAGACGAACTTCCTTTATCAGTTATAAAACAGGACCGGAGTTCTTGGTCTAAGATCTTATATGTGGTCTTTAGAAGATGTTTCCTCTCTAGATGTATTCCTCCCTCGTGGGTTGGTAGCATAATTGTACCCTTATATAAAAAGGGCGACCGATACTGTCCTGGTAATTATCGTCAGATTGCCCTCCTTGAAGCGGTGGGATTTTTTTTTACCAAATGTCTGCTCCCTAGATGAATGTCCTGGTAAGAGGAGAATAACATCAACCCCTTGGAGCAATCTGGATTCAGGCACTATCATAGTACCCTACATAACATCATGGTGCTTCAAACTATTACGGAAAAATATGTAAAACTGGGAGGTGGGGTTGTCTATGCCGCCTTCATAGACTTCTCCACGGCCTTCGATAAAGTAGATAGAGATCTTCTAAGGGCTAAGCTATGCTGCCTGGCGATACCTTTACCCCTCCTGGATTTAATAATAGCTTTCCACTCCAATACCTGGTGTAGAATTCTACTGGGGGGTGATAGATGTAAAAATCTTATGGGATAAATCTCTAACGGGTTAAAACAGGGTTGTCTACTGGCTCCCCTGCTCTTTTCCCCCTATATCTCTGATCTCCCCTCCTTTTTGTCTAAGGGTAAGGGGTGTTTTCCCCGCTAGTGGGTGGGCGCCCAATTTGCTGCCTGTTATACGCTGACGACATCTTAATTTCTGATTTAACCCCTAAAGGCCTTCAGAATAGTTTGCAGCGTTTGTCAAAATATTCTGACTCACATTATCTGAAGATCAATGTATCCAGAAGCAAGGTTCTCTGTCTCTTGGGGGAAAAAAAAGACGACTTTCCCCAATTATCGTTGGATATTGGGCAACCAAAATCTTGAAATCGTAAAATCTTATCCCTTTTTAGGGGAAATCGTGAGCGGGAACCTTAGCGATGTTGCCCAGATCGCCTCTAATTAAGCAACGGCCGAAGGCCAGGCAAGAGGTCTGGGGGCGCTATATACAGCCACAGGGAGAAGGCACTTACCTTTTATCAGCTTATCGAGTTAAAATTCCTGCATCCCTGTTATATGGGGTGGAACTCAGACATCTCCAAATGGGGGTTCCTAAATCAAGTAGAGGGTAAAATTCTCAGAAAATTATTATCTGTTAACACGGCAGCCTCAGTGGTGGCTCTGAGGCTGGAAATGGGGCTTAGAAGCACATATGCTCAAGGATTAGCGGGGGTTATACGATTGGCCTCCTCAATTTTAAAGAGTGAAGAAAACACTATAAGATCACTATTAAAGAAAGAGCTCTTTTTAGATAACAGCAAGGCCAAATTCGTCTCTTGTAAGAATTTTTCCATTGCTCTGGAAAGGTTGGAGCTGGATTGTAGCCAAGTTTTAGAACATTCACCTTTCCATTTCAGGGCGATTTTGAAGAACGCAACGTGGACCTTGAGTTTCCGCCAAGACTTGGAGAGCTGTAAAAAAAAGAAGCTCCTTTGCGAATATAGTTAACACTCTAGTAATAAAAAAACCACAACCGTACCTCATTTGGAACATCCCTCATAGTGTTAGGCGCTTTTGGACGCTGCTTCGACAGGGATTGCTCCCTTTGAACACACTATTAGCAAAATGGTATGGTATCGTAAAGGAGTACTCCTTTTGTTCGGCAGAATCTCAAGACTTACGTCACGTATTATTTATCTGCCCTTCTCTTGTCCCATTTCGGCGTAAATGGTTAAAACCAATCTGTCTTCAGCTCTCTTTGCTGTCAGTGCCTGAGTTTCTCCAACCCTTGTATGATCCTCTGAATGAAAGATTCGGTTTTAAAATATTTAATTTTTTCAAATGTATTTTAAACTTATTTTAAGAAATTCTTGCCGCATGGCAAGTCAGGTGGCTTGGTTAAATAATAGGATCATTGTTTTTAACTTGTCCATAATAATAATAATAATAATAATAATAATAATAATAATAATAATAATAATAATAATAATAATATTACTATGATCTAACATGTGGGACTGAAGATAGCAGGTCCCTTTTGATAGACCGCGAGACTGGATCGTGAAAATGCTGTTTTTTGCACAGGTACATACCACCAACTTTATGGTTAACACAGTTCTGTCTTCCGACAGTCCGGTATTCCTACCTCTTTCGAATTGGTGCTTCATTGAGTGTGTCTATACAAAGCAGGTACCCATGCCATAGGATTTCGATGTAATATTTTATTGCATTTATCATTTAATTTTAATTCTTTGTACTCGATTGGATGTAAAGTATAAATAGTAATTCTGACTTTCTGTTTATCTATACTATAAACTTTTATATGGTTTTTAGCTAGATGTAAAGAGTAAATTTGATTTTTTGTTTGGTTGTAATATAAACTTTTTTTTTTTGTTCTCTTTTTTTTTTTATGTGGACCTCAGTTGATTTCCAAATCATAAATAAAATAAAATTGAAAATAAAAATTTAATGACTGGGAGGGATGGGAGGGGAAAACTCCCGAAAAGGAGGGGCATAACCTTTTCCCACTATATTCAGCACCCAAGAGTCCGTTGTGATTAACTCCCACTCCTGGAGAAAATGAAACAGTCTTCCCCCTACGGGGGAAACATGCCGGAACATAGAGAGAATATTAGGGCAGATTTCCTTGATAAGCTCCCCCAGAGGAAGAGAAAGAAGAGGAAGGCTACTGAGTGGCTTCTCGCATTCTAACCCTCCCACATCCCCGAAAAGGTCTGTAGAGAGGGTTGGCAGGCTGCTGAACATTGGATTGTGGCCTTCCACGGAAAGAGGACCCGACCAAAACCCCTGAATCTTCTAAAAGACCTAATGGGTGCAGACGAAGAAGCTTGGAGTCCCAAAGTTTTTGCAGTAGCTCTGCTTTCTTTAAATCATTCCAAAGCTGAGTCAGCTTTGGTCCCAAACAACTTCTTGCCATCAAGAGGAAGGCCCATAACCATAGCCTGAACATCAGAGGAGAAACCAGATCCTCTAAGCCACGCATGCCTCCTGGTTGCTACCGAAGTGCCCATAGCCCTGGCAACTGAATCTGCAGTGTCCAAGCCAGACTGAATGATCTGCTTTGCTGTCGCTTGACTGTCCAGCAGGAGTTCATCAAATTGTCCCTGCACATCCTGAGGCAATCTCGGCACAACAGCTCTTGCAGAGTCCATCAGGGGATGGGTATACCTCCCCAGCACACACGTAGCATTGACAGACTTCAAGGCCATAATGCCTGAGGAGAAGCACTTCTTCGCCGTCTGCGCCATACGCTTCGACTCCGTCAGATGGAGTTGCAGGGAACAAACCAGGAGCAGATCATGCAGAACAAGAGGCTTGCACCACCAAGCTCTCAGGTGTTGGATGTTGTGACGGAAACTGCGGATCTACAGGAGCAACTCTATCTCCTAGCCACAGTCCTGGGAACCGCTGGAGTCATGACAGGCTTCCTCCAAAGCTTTAAAATGGGCTCAGTAAGGGCATCATTAAAAGGGAGGAGAGGCTTAGAGGACGTAACCGATGGATGCAACACCTCAGTTAAATTGTTTGTTTTTGTTCCCCATGTCGGCAATGGTAGATCCAAAAACTCAGCAGCCTTTCTTATCACACTGTGGTAAGAAGCTGCCTCCACTGCAAGTTCTCCTCCGGGGGATGAGAAATCCCACTCAGGGAATACATACAGACCACTAGCAGAATCTAGGCCCTGAAATTCACCTAAAAGGCACAGCAATTTCCCCTTCCTCCAACAGCTGTTGCTGATATTCTTGCTCCTCCAAGAGTCTCAAGGCCCTCCTTCTCGACCTCAGCCTGGACTCCAAACACGCCATCAACAAAGAATTAGCCGAAGTCGACGATGCTGGTTTCAAAGTAGAAGAACGCTCTGACGGAGGTGAGACACTGTGGGTCGATGGGGATCCATCCGGCACCGATATCGACTCCGACGGCACCATCATCTGGGGTAGAGGAGGTGAAGTCATTGGCACCGTGCCAGCCCCTTCACCAGGAAAAAAGGGTATAAACGGAGCCTGTTTGTACGGCGTTCGCAAACCCAATGTGAATGCCAACGGACCCGTGGGACCAGCAGGTGCACCTGATAGGGCCATAGCTCTGTTAAATATGCTAAACATAGCATTAAGGAACGCTGAAGGATCCACCCCGGAGTGGGGAAGGGAGGAAACCTTTGCTCCTCCTGAGGTGTCTGAACCGACTCCAGTACTTGCACACCCGAAACATGATCATGAGTAGACCTAGGAGAAAACTGAGCCATAGAGCTCCTCGGCATCTCGGAGATTTCAACCAAAGTCTGCGCCAGAGAAGCCTGTGGACTGTGAGGCTGATGAGACACTGTAGGGTTGATCTCCCACACCGTGCGGCGCCGTCTCAGAAGGGATCGAGAATGATCTCTGGAAGACCGACATCGAGATTCGTGTCGGTGACGCTTCTTATGCGACTTCAAGGATCTATGCGATGAGGACTCCCTCGCCTTTGATCTTCGGTGACCTCTCTGCTCCTTGTTAGCTTTCGCCAAGAAAAGCTTCTTTCAAGGCCTTAGGGTTCATCCACTGGCAGGACATGCACTCCTCCACGTCATGGTCGGAGCTCAGGCAGCACAAGCAATTTTCGTGAGGATCTGTCACCGACATGCGACCCCGGCATTCATTACAAGGCTTAAATACTGATTTGTTTGGTGGAGACATTGTAACGCTCTACAACAGTTCCTCGAAACAGTAACCGCCAAGAGGTAGGAATAAACCGTTAGCGTAGAAGGCGCGGAAAAAAGGGAACTGACATAAGCACGCCTGCGAGGACTTCTTAATGCCACGATGACGTCAGATGGAATCGCGTGCAGAGCCGTGCAATTATGATGTCCTCGTCGACATGTGGAGCATTGGGAGAATTCATAAGGTGAGGAATCCATCGTAATGAAAATGTCACTTACCCAGTGTACATCTGTTCGTGGCATCAGTCGCTGTAGATTCGCATGTTTTGCATAGCTCGCCATCTGGTGTTGGGCCGGAGTGTTACAAGTTGTTTTTCTTCGAAGAAGTCTTTCGAGTCACGGGACCGAGTGACTCCTCCTTTTGTCTCCATTGCGCATGGGCGTCGACTCCATCTTCGATTGTTTTTCCCCGCAGAGGGTGAGGTAGGAGTTGAATTGTAGTAATAGTGCCCATGCAATGGAGTGACTAAGTATGTACCTATTTAAGGTTGAGGTGATACATATACAAATAGTTGAAGGTAACTTCCAAACTGCTACAGACTCCCGGGGAGGCGGGTGGGCACATGCGAATCTACAGCGACTGATGCCACGAACAGATGTACACTGGGTAAGTGACATTTTCAGTTCGATGGCATCTGTCGCTGTAGATACGCATGTTTTGCATAGACTAGTAAGCAGTTATCTCCCCAAAAGCGGTGGCTCAGCCTGTAGGAGTGGAAGTAGTTTGAAATAATGTTCTTAATACGGCTTGACCTACTGTGGCTTGTTGTGCGGATAACACGTCTATACAGTAGTGCTTGGTGAATGTGTGAGGCGTAGACCATGTGGCTGCCTTACATATTTCTTGCATTGGGATGTTTCCTAGAAAGGCCATGGTAGCACCTTTCTTTCTGGTTGAGTGTGCCCTTGGTGTAATGGGCAGCTGTCGTTTAGCTTTAAGGTAGCAGATTTGGATGCATTTAACTATCCATCTGGCTATACCTTGTTTTGATATTGGGTTTCCTGCATGAGGTTTTTGAAATGCAATAAATAGTTGTTTAGTCTTTCTGATGTTCTTTGTTCTGTCAATGTAATACATTAATGCTCTTTTGACATCTAATGTATGTAGTGCCCTTTCAGCTACGGTATCTGGTTGTGGAAAGAACACTGGAAGTTCCACTGTTTGATTTAGATGGAACGGTGAAATAACCTTTGGCAAAAATTTAGGATTAGTCCTTAGGACGACCTTATTCTTGTGTAGTTGTATAAAAGGTTCTTGTATTGTAAACGCCTGAATCTCGCTTACTCTTCTTAGGGAAGTAATGGCGATGAGAAATGCAACATTCCAGGTTAGGAACTGTATTTCGCAGGAGTGCATGGGTTCAAAAGGTGGACCCATAAGTCTAGTTAGGACAACATTTAGGTTCCATGAAGGAACAGGTGGTGTTCTTGGTGGTATAATTCTCCTAAGGCCCTCCATGAAGGCTTTAATGACTGGTATCTTATATAGGGAAGTTGAATAGGTAGTCTGCAGGTATGCAGATATTGCTGCAAGGTGTATTTTAATGGAAGAGAAAGCCAGGTTAGATTTTTGTAAGGGAAGCAAGTAACCCACTACATGTTCTGGAGTTGTGTGTAATGGTTGCATTTGATTAATATGGCAGTACCAAACAAACCTCTTCCATTTACTTGCATAGCAGTGCCTGGTGGATGGCCTTCTGGCTTGCTTTATGACTTCCATACATTCTTGGGTAAGTTGTAAGTGCCCGAATTCTAGGATTTCAGGAGCCAGATTGCTAGATTCAGCGATGCTGGATCTGGGTGTCTGATCTTTTGGTTGTGTTGTGTCAACAGATCTGGCCTGTTGGGCAATTTGATGTGGGGTACTACTGATAGGTCTAGCAGCGTTGTGTACCAAGGTTGCCTTGCCCAAGTTGGTGCTATTAATATGAGTTTGAGTTTGTTTTGACTGAGTTTGTTTACCAGGTAAGGAAGGAGAGGGAGAGGAGGAAAAGCGTAAGCAAATATCCCTGACCAGTTCATCCATAGGGCATTGCCTTGGGACTGTTTGTGTGGGTATCTGGATGCAAAGTTTTGGCATTTTGCGTTCTCCTTCGTCGCAAACAAGTCTATTTGAGGTGTTCCCCAGAGTTTGAAATAGGTGTTCAGAATTTGGGGGTGAATTTCCCATTCGTGGACCTGTTGGTGATCTCGAGAGAGATTGTCTGCGAGTTGATTTTGGATCCCTGGTATAAATTGTGCTATTAGGCGAATTTGGTTGTGAATTGCCCAACGCCAAATTTTTTGTGCTAGCAGGCTTAACTGCGTGGAGTGCGTCCCCCCTTGCTTGTTTAGATAATACATTGTTGTCATGTTGTCTGTCTTGACGAGAATGTATTTGTGAACTATTATTGGTTGGAAAGCTTTTAGTGCTTGAAAAACTGCTAGAAGTTCTAGGTGATTTATATGCAGTTTTGTTTGATGTACGTTCCATTGTCCTTGTATGCTGTGTTGATCGAGGTGTGCTCCCCACCCTGTCATGGAAGCATCTGTTGTTATTACGTATTGTGGCACTGGGTCTTGGAAAGGCCGCCCTTTGTTTAAATTTATGTTGTTCCACCACAGAAGTGAGAGGTAAGTTTGGCGGTCTATTAACACCAGATCTAGAAGATGACCCTGTGCTTGAGACCACTGTGATGCTAGGCACTGTTGTAAGGGCCTCATGTGCAGTCTTGCGTTTGGGACAATGGCTATGCATGAAGACATCATGCCTAGGAGTTGTAATATCATCTTTGCTTGTATCTTTTGTGTTGGATACATGCGTTGTATGATGGTGTTGAAATTTTGAATTCTTTGGGGACTTGGAGTGGCTACTCCTTTTGTTGTGTCTATTATGGCTCCTAGGTATTGTTGTACCTTGCACGGCAGAATGTTGGATTTCGTGAAGTTGACGGTGAACCCTAGTTTGAAGAGGGTTTGTATGATCTGATTTGTGGGATTTGAGCACTCTATTAACGAATGGGCCTTGATTAGCCAGTCGTCTAGATTTGGGAACACATGTATTTGCTGCCTTCTGATGTGTGCAGCGACTACCGCTAGACATTTGGTAAAGACTCTTGGTGCGGTTGTTAATCCGAAAGGCAGTACCTTGAATTGGTAATGTATTCCTTTGAATACAAACCTTAGGTATTTCCTGTGCGATGGGTGTATTGGTATATGGAAATACGCGTCCTTGAGGTCTAAAGTTGTCATGTAGTCGTGTAGTTTTAGCAATGGTAATACTTCTTGTAGTGTGACCATGTGAAAGTGGTCTGATTTGATGAATGTGTTCACTATTCTGAGGTCTAGGATTGGTCTCAGCGTTTTGTCCTTCTTTGGTATCAGAAAGTACAGTGAGTAAACTCCTGTGTTTATTTGTGTGTTTGGCACTAATTCGATTGCATTCTTTTGCAATAGTGCCTGCACTTCTATCTCCAGGAGATTGGAATGATGTTTTGTCAAATTTTGTGCTTTTGGTGGTATGTTTGGAGGGAATTGTAGAAATTCTATGCAATAACCATGTTGGATAATTGCTAGAACCCAAGTGTCTGTAGTGATTTCCTCCCATGCTTTGTAATAATGACTTATTCTTCCCCCCACTGGTGTTGTGTGGAGGGGGTGAGTGACATGTGAGTCACTGCTTAGTAGTAGGGGTTTTGGGGCTTTGAAATTTTCCTCTATTCCTAGGGAATTGCCCTCCTCTATATTGTCCCCGAAAACCTCCTCTGTACTGTCCCTGGTAACTGGACGGTGTTGCCTGTGAGGTGCTGGCTTGTGTGCTCTGACCCCGAAACCCCCCTCTAAAGGGTGTTTTACGGAATGTGCTGTAATTCCCTCTGCTCTGCGGGGAGTAGAGTGCGCCCATGGCTTTAGCAGTGTCCGTGTCTTTTTTGAGTTTCTCAATCGCTGTGTCCACTTCTGGACCGAACAGTTCTTTTTCGTTAAAAGGCATATTGAGAACTGCTTGCTGAATCTCTGGTTTAAATCCAGACGTTCGGAGCCATGCATGCCTTCTGATAGTTACAGATGTATTAATTGTCCGTGCAGCTGTATCTGCAGCGTCCATGGAGGAGCGGATTTGGTTGTTGGAAATGGTCTGTCCCTCCTCAACCACTTGTTTTGCCCTATTTTGTAGGTCCTTGGGCAGATGGTCAATGAGATGTTGCATCTCATCCCAATGGGCTCTGTCATAGCGCGCAAGTAGTGCCTGGGAGTTAGCGATGCGCCACTGGTTTGCAGCTTGTGCTGCGACTCTCTTACCAGCTGCATCGAACTTGCGGCTTTCTTTATCTGGGGGTGGTGCATCTCCAGATATGTGGGAGTTGGCCCTTTTCCTAGCTGCTCCTACAACGACAGTCTGGTGGCAGCTGTGTAGTGATGAAAACCGGGTCTGTAGGAGGCGCCTTATACTTTTTTTCCACTCTTGGTGTGATTGCCCTACTTTTGACCGGCTCCTTAAAGATTTATTTTGCGTGCCGGAGCATACCAGGGAGCATAGGCAGGCTTTGGTAGGAGCTGTGGGTGGAGGAGAGTGTGTTGAATAAAAAGTCATCCTCGACCTGTTCTGAGTGGAGGCTTACATTGTGAAATTGTGCTGCTCTAGCCACCACTTGAGAATACGCAGTGCTGTCCTCTGGTGGAGATGGCTTCGTAGGGTATGCCTCCGTACTGTTATCTGACACTGGGGCGTCGTATAAGTCCCATGCGTCTTGATCTTGGTCACCCTGGCTCATGGTGGTGTGAGCTGGGGAATGTGATGGAGTTTGTGCTGGTGAGACGTTAATCACAGGTGGAGGAGAGGGTGGTGGGGTAACTTTTTTCACCACTTTTGTTTGTGGTGTTTGTTCAGTTTGGAACTCCAATCTTCTCTTTCTTCTAATAGGGGGAAGGGTGCTTATTTTTCCTGTCCCCTGCTGTATGAAAATACGCTTTTGCGTATGGTCTACATCAGTTGAGTGTAGCTCTTCCTCAAACCTATGCTTTTGCATTTGGGAGGTTAGCGAGTGCTCTTCTGTATAAGAGCCTGAAACTGGGTCGGTTGCAGTTTGTTTTGGCACCGAAACACTGTCTGCATCTTTTTTCGGCTCCGAGGTGACTTTTTTCTTTTTCGGGGCCGAAACCTCTCGGCGTCGATCTTCTTCGGTGCCGCTGTCTCGGCGTCGAGCCGTGTCTACACCGGCATCTCGGTGTCGATGCTTGTCTCCAGCACTTTCTCGGTCCGAGAAGGCTGCGTGCCGGTGTCTCGACCGGAGTCGGACGATCTCGGCACTGTTTGGGCCTTTTTCGGTGCCGACGGTCGGTCACCGAATTTATGGGTCGAGCCATGGCCTGGTGGCAGTGGCGTCCCCTAGGCCTTGTAAATCTTCTTCTGAGTGGTTTTCGACGTCTTACTCACGGTTTGTGTATCGTCGAATCCTTCGGAGTCCGATTCTTGGATCGAAAAGGTTCCCTCCTCTTCTTGTTCCTCGAACTCCCGGTGGGCTGTCGGCGCGGACGCCATCTGAAGTCTTCTGGCTCGACGGTCTCGGAGTGTTTTTCGGGACCGGAACGCACGACAGGCCTCGCAGGTGTCTTCACTGTGCTCAGGTGACAGGCACAGGTTGCAGACCAAGTGTTGGTCTGTATAGGGGTATTATTGTGGCATTTGGGACAGAAACGGAACGGGGTCCGTTCCATCGGCGTTCTTCTGCACGCGGTCGGGCCGACCAGGCCCCGACGGGGGATCGAAAAAATTACCCCGAAGGGCACCGGAGCTCTTCGATCTTAGACGCTGTGTTGAATCTAACTACGCCGATCCCGAACGCAACAATACCGACGAAAATCTTCCGAAATTAGCTATCTTTCCGTTCCGAAACTCGGAGCGACAGGAACACGTCCGAACCCGATGGCGGAAAAAAAACAATCGAAGATGGAGTCGACGCCCATGCGCAATGGAGACAAAAGGAGGAGTCACTCGGTCCCGTGACTCGAAAGACTTCTTCGAAGAAAAACAACTTGTAACACTCCGGCCCAACACCAGATGGCGAGCTATGCAAAACATGCGTATCTACAGCGACAGATGCCATCGAACATATCTTTCTCAAAAATATATAAATGATGAGTAAAGCTCAAACTGCTTAAAATGTGCAATTTTAATGTGGGAAAAAAAACGAAAAACAGATGCATAAAATGTTAATGGATCCTTTCTCTGTCGCAAAAAGAAAACAAATACTGCCCTGTATTAAAGATTATTATTAACCAGGTCAAAGCACCCTTCCTAATTCAATGCCTATACTCCCAAATTTCAGTTTTTTTCCCATTTTAAAATGAAGCAGTTTTAATCTGTTATTAATGTTAAACATAATTTGAATTGTTTAAACAAAAAAATTAAAAAAAAAGATTTACACTGAGAAATTTCTCTTTTAAAAAGGTGCTTCAGGACCTTACGCCGCATAGAGAGATGTTTTTATTGCAGCTGAAAAGTATTATTTTGGAATGTGGTATAAGAATAATTTTTACCAGGTTACAGGACAATGAGCATTTTGGATGGTTTACCCAAGGTGTGGCAGTGCCTAGTATAGAATGAGATCACTGGTGTATCCAGTTTAATAGAAGAGACTTACAAACAACATAATATGAAATATTCTGTGCTGAATATCACCAAAGATCTTAAGAGGGGACCTTCTGAGTTTACTAAAAGTCAGTCTCTGAGCTGTCTTAAATCAGTCTGGCCACGAGATCTAGCCAGCTCTTCATACATGGCTTCAAGAATCGGAAAACATGCGGATGGGGTATCACAAGGCATTAAAGAACTACCACAGACTACCCTTATCTGTAAGCACCCACTCCACTCACTGTGCATACCTATTGTTCGCTCCGATGTTTTGTTACTTTATGCCACCTGAAATCTTCCAATACATAACCTCAAAATCACAATCAGATGAGGTGGTATATATGTTCAAATTCCATGAAAAGTTACTAAATTGTTAGTGCCTAATGTATGACTTTCATACAATAAACTTTAATCTGCACTTCACTAAATGCTTGCTATCTTATACTCCTTTACAGTACAACATGTTTGCCTCCGTTTCAGATTTCAACACTAGCAGCCGGATGGTCATCTGCAGATATCCACATCTTAACACTGGATGGGAAATCTGTCCTGGAACCACATCAGTTTTTATTTAAGAGTAAGCTCTAGTCATCAATACTTACAAACGCACAGGCAGACTTTGCGCCTTACCAGTTTTATCAGACTAACTCACATTTCACTGCAAAACTGGATCATAGGTTTTTCTCCTGTTCCAAGTGTGTATTTTCACAGTCTTGGATCTTGTGACACAATTTCAGAACACTCCACAGTACTTCCAAAGTCCAAGTGGTTTCATTAATTAGCCCAAAAAACAATCCTAAGGCTGTCTGACTTTTTGTTGAAGTGGCAGCCCTCCTTTCACAAACAAGTCTACATTTGCCTTGCAGGCAAGCAAAAGTTTTCCTCTAGGTGTTCCTTAATCAGTTCACTGCCACTTTCATCCATGCAGACATGTTGCGTTGATCTCCCAGCCTCGATGCAAGTGGAGCGTCAATTTCAGCCACGAAGCGGGTGGCAAGTGGTTTATCGGCCTCGTTGCAGGTGGTGCATCAAACATTTCGCCACTGGGCGTTTTGTGCGTTGATTTCAGCTCCTGTTCTGTCAAGTTCACCTTTCAAGGGCCCAGGGACCCGACAGGGCACCGCTTGGCAGGGCAGGAGTCTCAGCATGATGGCCCTGATACTTCAAAACAGGAGGCAAGCTCAGTTCAAGCCCTTGGAGATTCTTCTCAAGCAGGAATGCACAATAAAGTCCAGTCTTTGTCCCCTTTCACAGGCAGAAGCAGCAACTGCAGGATAGCCCAACAAAGCACAGTCACAGCCAAGCGCAGCACTTCTCCTGATCTCTTCAGCTCTCCTCCTTAGCAGAGATTCCTCTTGGTTCTAGAAGTGATCTAAAGTCTGGGGTTTTGGGTCCACTACTCATACCCTTTTCTGCCTTTGAAGTAGGCAAACTTCAAAGGAAAATATCTGTTGTTCACAAGATCATGCCTTGCCCAGGCCAGGACTAGACACACATCAGGGGACTGGAGACTGCACTGTGTGAGGGCAGGCACAGCCCAATCAGGTGTAAGTTACCACTCATCCCTCCACCCTAACTCAGATGGCTCATCGGCATATGCAGGCTACACCCCAGCTCCCTTTGTGTCACTGTCTAGAGGAGATTCACAAACAGCCCAACTGTCAGCCTGACCCAGATAGGGAATCCTCAAACAGGCAGAGTCATAGAATGGTTTAAGCAAGAAAATGCCCACTTTCTAAAAGTGGCATTTTCAAACTGACAATCTAAAAACAAACTTCACTAAAAGATGTTTTTTTAAATTGTAAGTTCAGAGAAAATAAACTTCATATTTCTATCTGTTATCAATGGGAATCTCCACTTAAAGAATATTTAAAGTCAGCCCCCATATTAACCTATAAGAGAGATAGGCCTTGCACAGTGAAACCCAAATTTGGCAGTATTTCACTGTTAGGACATGTAAAACACATCAGTACATGTCCCACCTTTAACATACATTGCACCCTGCCCATGCAGCTACCGAGGGCCTACCTTAGGGGTGTCTTACATGTACAAAAAAAGGAAGGTTAGGGCCTGGCAAGTGGGTACACTTGCCAGGTCGAATTGGCAGTGCAAGACTGCACACACAGACACTACAGTGGCAGGTCTGGTCCATGTGTACAGGGTTACTTATGTGGGTGGCACAACCGGTACTGCAGGCCCACTAGTAGCATTTGATTTGCAGGCCCTGGACATCTCTCGTGGACTTTACTAGGGACTTACTAGAAATTCAAATATGCCACTCATGGAAAAGCCAATTACACACACACTTTACACAGGACCACTTGCACTTTAGCACTGGTCAGTAGTGGTAGAGTCTCCAGAGTACCAAAAACAGAGTCGCGCACACAGTCAAAACACGGAAAGCAGAGGCAAAAAAGGCAGGAGACCATGTCAAGGATGCCAGGTCTAACATATACTTTCATAGTGTTAGAACCACATCATGCCTTAGGAATTACTCTGTTGCTGAATCTTCCACAAAAGATGCAGCTCAAGGACAGCACGGTCTGTGAAACCGGTTTGCTTGATCAGGAAAGGCATATGCATATGCATGCTTCCCTCATCCACAATTTTGGTGTTTGAAAGAACATTCACAACCAGCTAGGATGGAGAAGAAAAGCACTAAAGATTAAAAAGGAAAAATTAACTTCATGGTGATTGTGGTAAAAAACTGTTAGCCTTAGTGGGCATGACTGAAACAGGGCCTGTGGGAGTCAAGTGCATTTGGGGTATTTGGCCCAGTTGAGTGGGATCCTTAGTACGTTGGGCCCTGGGTACATCAAGAGTAAAAGGCCTCCGCCACCACGGCTGGGTCCATTAGCCCCTTCATGCCCAGTTGCTCCCTGAAAGTGGTTCTGACAGCTACATTTTAAAGCAATGTTTCAAAGCACCCTAGGGAAAAGATATAGTTAATTTTCAGCCACTTTTGGAGGAGAGCAGAATGCAGGAATAAGCAATGAGTAAATAGTAAAGGGTTGGAGCAACGTGCATACCCAGTCCATTTGATACTATCAGCCAGACCAATAATTACCGTTTACAATGGCAAAAGCTTTTACAGAAGTTAATGCTACCTGAAAACTGTGCTCGTAGCTGCCGGTCACATTCTTCCATCGCCTGCTTCTGTGCAGTCAGTGCATCCACCAAGCTACTAATTTTCTTTTTCTGATAGGCCATGACTCGGTGTGCCGCAAAAAGCTTCCTGCGCTTCAGCAATAAGGTGTCCTTTGTTTCAAACAAGAGCTTTGCAGCAGCCTGAGGGCTCTCCAGACTGTAGGAGTGGTCCAAGGCCACTACTTTTGGAAGAAATTTGCGAAGTCTTGCTTCCTCATATGCCCGCTGTTCTCTCAACTCCTCTGCCTTTCTCTTCCACTCAGCAGCTCTCAGGGATGTTTTGGTAGTTCTTGGTCTTCGCTTCCTCTGCGGAAAGAAACATAATCATTGGTTCAACCAATCGTGTGGCTTTCTCGGCTTTGGAGTGGGTGCAGGCCTCCTTTATAGTTTCCAAGAAGCATTCAGACCTACCACACAGGTTTAGGGCAATGGGCAGGCCAACCAGATAAGAATAATGCAAGGGTATTGTAAATATTTTTTTAGGGATATTACACAAATATGCACCAAGGCTACCACTTCTTTGACTTATATGTGACCAGGCATACATTTCCTACATCTGTGTCAAAGTGCTATTTAAGTGTAAATGGTGTTTACAACTGAAGAACAGGTCTTGAAATGGCAGAAATGTAAATTAAAATCTTTTAATTAAACTGAATAACTTCTGTAAGGTCTAAGTAGCTTCTGTAAACTTTATGCAGTTGCCTCATGTATTTAACAGGGCCACTGGAACTATGCAGCAGAGGAGGCCCAAGTTATGCTGCAGGGTTGACTAAATTATGCAGTATGAAAAGGCAAATTATTTGCCGTAATGCAGCACATTGCGCTATAGTACAATGTTGTCATTTTTACTCTTCTTAACACTGTTTGGTCATAGGGTTTACCTTATTAGTGCCAGTTTAATACTGAAATATGGCAATAAGCAACAGAAAGATGACCAGTCATCCATTCCAACGTGTCTTCCACTGCACTGCAACACATGCCACTTTAATTAGAGTAACTTTTGATCTGTTTGTGCTACAACCAAGATTTTTTGTTAAAATCTGCTGATCATGAAGCAGAAGGTGGATAAGGTTGCAAATACATATTGATGAAGAAAATGGAGTAGCCACAATTTTGCACAATTCAAGTGTCCCTGCAATTGAGTGGGGGTGTGATTAAATCACAGTACTAAATACACATTTACAAAATTTCTACAGGCTTACAGTTCATGACCTGTTCCTAAAGTTGAGAACAGGAGATATATTTCAAAATCACTTCTACCGAATGCAAAGTAATGTGCATAGCCACATTCTTATTGAAACTGAGCATTGCTCCCATTATTGAATCAGAGATACGAATTTCCTCACAGGATTCAGCTTTAGGTGTGTTTCAGAATGGCTACATGAATACAAAATAATTCCCACTGAAGTCCTGAACACCAGCTGAAAGAATAAAAACATCACCACAAAGTCGGCCAACAGCCAGTATTCTCTACTGTAAGAGTATCAATTGAAAATAAGCTAAGAGCCTGTATCAGCTTTGTAAGATGCACTCTAAATGGAAAAATCAAAAATATGGTCTAAGTTTCTCAATGGCTGAAAAATAACGTGCAATACCTGTAAAAACCATGTAAATACTTCTGAACTGTGGAACTATCTCCAACACAGTGGCCCAACTTCTCATCTTTTTCTCTCACTGAGAAACTATAATAATTGGGGTCTTGACAGCCATGGAAAAGCAAAAAAGAAATACATACTGTGTGTTGAAAGATTGACGGGACTGTCCCGATTTTCAATTTGCGCTTTGCTCCAAACTTCTCGAAATCCTCAGGATCAAAATGCTTGGAACACAAAATGGCACCTGGCCCAGGGACCCAGAGCCGCTTCGTTTTTCGGTCTATTCGTTTCAGAGCTAGAGCCCATTTCTCTCGCAACTCCTGGTTGCCTGGAAATCTACAAAGTAATTTAAAAACAGATTGTAAATAGGATATTGAGAAGCAAGGTGTCAGCAAAATAACTATGACAACATGTTTTAATGAATAAAGTTCAAAAAAAGACTTTGGTACAACATAAGAGAGGACCATTCCGCTTGCTTCCTAATTAAGGACGTGATAACATTTGGAACATGGCAAGAGAAACCAGTATTCTTCTTTTAGACTAACAGAAAATGTGATGCCTCTCCCCAACCCCAAAAGGTGTATTTGCCTCAAATTAAATGTACTAATCACTGTCAGCTCATTAAGCAAAGGCTAAACTAGCAGCATTAAACACAACTATGGCAATGCTCCAAGGAGTAAAAAATTACCTAAAGCATAAAGCTTCAGGTTTACAAATAATACATTGACAGGGAGATGTGGCAGAGCTGGGGGTTAGGGGTTTGACTCAGGAAGAGGCAGATGGTGCAAAGCACATAATTCACACTTGCAAGCTTGGAAAATTATGATTGGATACGTAAGGAAATGTTATAATACGTGGGTTTTCACCTTCTTTCTCAATGGAAGAAAGAAGAGATCAGTATGAGAGCAAAAAGTAACTCATCCCAGCTCGGAGAGGAACGGTCTCCATTAGGTTGTACACCTCCCAGAGATGGCATCGCCTACCCAAAAGATCAAGGTCTTTTAACATAACATTTAAGATGCTGTAGTGAACCTTGAAAGATTTAGCTCCGCAAGGTGAAGTGACCACAGATATCTTGGGGAGGGGCAATTTAATCAATTGTCTCCTAACTGAGGAGACATCACGTTCCCACACACTAAACTTCATATTAGGCAGGTAGACTGACGGGTAGAATATATATATATATATATATATATATATATATATATATATATACATACATACACACAAATATACACACAAATATATATATATATATATATATATATATATATATATATATATATATAGTAAAACAACTGCTTGGAGGCAACCAGAACTAATATATGCAATGTTCTTTTGAGCAGTCAAAACTAAAATGGCTTATAAATACAATTAATGGCATTTTTAAACCAGTTTATCATACAGTACGTCATGAGTTTATGTATTGTCTAAAGTTATTTATTTGCTTGCACAGTAAACTGTGTTTGACATCATTGAGTTTTTTTCTGAGGGCATGCAGAAGTCGTTTATCAATATCACAAATGATGTTCCATTGTATAACCCCATTGCAGCAGAACAATTGTCCTTCCTCGTTCAACAAAGGGAATAAGAAGTACACAAGTTTACAGATGTCAGCATGTTGAATGGAAAATTTCTAGTATGAAAAAAATGAAACCATAATATGGATACCCACAAAATAAACACTGGCCTAACAGTCCAGCATCGTTTAACATTTATGGTGGCTCTGGTAACTACACAAGGATTCCTTATCTGGCTCTGATAATGTTAACAAAGAAAATAAACTTATTTTTCTAATGGATTCGTATTCCTGCAATTTCACTCCCAAAGTAGTATTACACCACCCCAAAACTCCACAGGACCACACAAGAAAACAGAAATTCTCTGCAGAACCGCATAGAATACCTCAGAACAAAAGCCACAAGATGCTTGTCAAATATGCAGCAATGGAGACCCCTGTGCAGATAAGGTGTTACATGCCAATTCCAATGAGAAGCCAGTTAGTAACATCCTTCAATGTAGAACATGTACAGCTTGAAAGTAGCTTGACTCTCCACAGAGCATGAAAAGTGAATAAAAAAGCTGGGCATCTACCCAGCAGGACTCTGGTGTCTAGACCTTCTACATCAAAAGCACTCTACATCCCTTTGTAAGTGGCAGTATTTGAAGTGATGCACTTATGGATTAGAATTTCAAAGCAGTGCTCAGCATATTAAGCTGAAAGAAATTATATTTTATTTTGTCGAAGTTGCTTTGCTGCTAAAACTACTTGCACTACTTCTAAAGGTGAGGAGAAGACAGTTCAAGTTACATGTTCAATCTCCGACTTTGCAGATTCAAAAATCTCTAAGTTCAATGAAGGACCGCCCTGCTCTATTTACACTGCAAATACTGCCACTTTGGCAGAGACTATGAGTGCTTTTGATCTAGAAAGTCTGGGTACCAGTCTCCTTGCACAACCTGATGAACAGAGGAGTGTCTGAGTAATATCTTCTCTTGCTTACTAAATTGCTCTCAGAAAGAGAAAAGGGTGGAAACTTATAATGAAGCTTGGCACATCTAAGATATTGAGAACCCGTTTCAGAGAGGTTGCCTTATTAGAAACTCCAAGGAACAGAAGGAATTACATTGTCTCTCTCTGGAATTCTCTCCATGTGTGGTTTGCCAACTGATATCTGCTTAGGCAGTGTACTCTCACTTCGAGCTCATGGGTAGGTTCACTACTAAGATACTAATTTGTCAGTCTATAGCAAAATAGCACAGGTCCATGGCCTATTCACCAAGAGGTATTAACTCCTCATCATTAGTTTATACAGTATGTAGTAACCATGTGAGTATCAGAAAAGGAGCCCCTTTTATATTGGAAAAAACACTTTCACGGGTGGTCAAAAACTATCAATTCTAAAAGAATGAAGTGACAGCTCGTAGGAGAATGGGCCCCAATAAAACACATTTGGCCGGAGAAGCATGCATTCCCAAAACATCATAAAAGTTACAAGCCACATGACGATAGGAACACTGAGTGAATCAGCACACAACACATACACATACACAACATGCAGTGATCACGCGCTCCTCATGCCAGACATCTGGGGCATGTTACCTACTGGCCCGCATTTTATTCTTGCAAGGTCGAGACCCACCTGAGTATTTTATCAGATGGTCAGATTTACGACTCTATGACTAGGCTCAGATTCCTTTCCTCAAAGAATTGTTTTACAGCCCTTCAAGTATTGAATAAAAGAGGCGCGCAGAACTAGAGACAGTCATCAGGCCTAGATTCTGTACTGAGGGCTCTCGGCCACTGCATTTAATTAAACCAACTGTTTCTGTTTTGCCAAACGCCTCTTGTCTTTCATATCTTTAAGTAAATCCACATTAGAGAATCAGTTTTAGTTTTACTGATTAAACCATGTTGCAAACACGTGTGGAAAACGGGTTTCAGTGAATATTTATTATTTGTGCCCCACCACGTAAAGTATCTTGATTTGTTATGATCCTATTAAAATCTTTGTTTCCATCACAATTTAGAATTACAAAAAAAAATATGCTGAAAGTGTACAGTTCATTTACAGGTATTTACATGTTGATGGTAACAAAAAAAACAAAAAAAAACACAAAAGGCAGAACACAGAGCCTGACATTTGTTTGCCCTTGGTCTTTGAAGCACAGCGAATGTGACAAGATAAATACAGATTTAAAAGGCACCTTTTTTTATTGCTTGGACTGGGTCATGACCCACAGTTTGGGAAACGCTGCAGCATTCCTCAAGGAATAGTGAGTCAGCTGAGAATTTGGTAAATCAAGGAAGGGTAGAGTTGAAAGACGTACTCTCTGTGGAGCTTGTTATTCAGTAACCATCCTTTTAACACTTGAATTAAACTCTGCACTGGATGTACCTGCTGCAGTACTGGTTTAATCGATCTGGTGAGAACAATTGCAAAGAGCTCCTGCGCCGCAATAAAGATGGATAATGTTGTGAATCCCATTCGTCGTAACAATGCACTTGGAAGAACAAGAGGTAAAGAGCACACAATATGGCTATGCTCTCAAATGGAAGAAATGTTTGCACTGTACCAAGAATGGCACTAATAAACTATTACTTTTATGATGTGCGATAATATTATTATCAACTAGCTACTGACCGAAACCCCAAGTTTGTTGAACAGAATGATTAGTGTTCTAAATCTGCAGATATCTGTACCCCTAGATACGTAGCCTCCTCCACTAACTGGGGATCATTGAGGCCAATTTCTTTAGTGGCAATAACCTGTGTCTTTGCCACATTAAGGGTGTCGTTACAACCCTGGCGGACGGTGTTAAAGCGGCGGTAAGACCACGAACAGGAAAAAATTTGGAATTATGACCGTGGCGGAAACCGCCAACAAAGACAGTCACTTTAACACTCAGACCGCCACAGCGGTACAAACAAACAGCTCGGCGGTCACCGCCAACAGACAGGCGGAGGACAATGTACTTCCCACACTATTATGACAGGCCAATCCGCCACCTTTTCCTGGGCGGATACACCGCGGATAAAAACATGGCGAAACAGGTATTTCGAATGAAAAACGCTCACCTCTACCCACTCCACCAGGAAGGAGGACACCATGGAGCCGGAACCCCATATTTTTCCTGCAGTAGTCTTCCTGCTCCTGTACCAGGAGCACCAATGCCGGCGGCGAAGACCACGGTGAGTACTGCACCTACGACACAGGGGAGGCAAAAAACAGGGACACACACACGCAACACCCCCACCCACTACAACACACACACCAATGCATATCTATACATCACACTTACACCCCCCCATCCCCCCTGGAAGAATGTAAAGACAAAAGGAAATTAGGGTAACCATTGTAATATATCAAAATTCAGAATGCAAAAATATACATATATACACTATTAACAAAATATACACCACGATTAGTAGTCCAGGTATTGCACCATTCATAGTCCGTGGACCACTGGGCCCAAAATGCATGGGCGAGGCCCACACACGATACCAGATCAAAACAGAGAGAACACTGCTGGGGCATCAGATAGAAATACAACAGGCACCTCAGAGGGAAGGAAAGGGGGGGCACCTCAGGCGGATGAGTGCACAACGCCATATCCACGAAGGGGCTCCATGCCCATTGATGTATCCTGGGGAGTGCAAAGCCACAGTCTCTCAAGTCTCTACAGTGGGTGGGTGGGTTGCCCACTGTTACATCCTGGGGAGTGCAAAGCCACAGTCTCTCAAGTCTCTACAGTGGGTGGCTTGCCCACTGTTCCATCCTGGGGAGTGCAAAGCCACAGTCTCTCAAGTCTCTACAGTGGGTGGGTTGCCCACTGTTACATCCTGGGGAGTGCAAAGCCACAGTCTCACAAGTGGATGCCTTTCTCCACTGGTTCTTGAGGGGGACTGGTGCCCAGAGTGCTTCATCCTGTGCAGGACAGAGGTAGTGGATGCATGTCTCCACTGGTTCTGGAGGGGGACTGGTGCCCAGAGTGCATCACTCCCCCCGTGACGGTCCCTGTTGCGTCAGTGCCCCTGCCGCTCATGGGCTAGCGGTGCTTGAATAGGCGGTGCTTGCCCTGTTAAGCGGTGCTTGACTTGGCGGTCCTTGCCCTGTTCAGCGGTGCTTGCCCTGTTCAGCGGTGCTTGACTTGGCGGTCCTTGCCCTGTTCAGCGGTCCTTGCCCTGTTCAGCGCTGCTTGCCCTGTTCAGCGCTGCTTGTCTTGGCGGTCCTTCATTGGGCAGCTGGGCTGTGGCTGGTGGGGCCCTCCTGGGCAGCTGGGCTGTGGCTGGCGGGAGCCCAGCTGGGCTGAGGCTGGTGGGGCCCTCCTGGGCAGCTGGGCTGAAGCTGGCGGGGCCCTCCTGGGCAGCGACTATGGGGCTGGCGGTGGCCTCCTGGCCAACGGGGATGATGGCGGCCCTCTCCGCAGTGCTGCTCCCCCCAGACTTTACGGGTTTCTTCTGCCCCTTCCCCACCTTGGGAGGAGTCACAGCTGAATCCAAACTCCCACCGGGACCGCTGTGAGCAGCTTGGGTGGCTGGAGTCTTCCGCCTCTCCCGCTGGGCACTGGCCAACTTCTGGTGCTTCACAGGGGGGGGGGACTGGCTGTGCTCTGGCTCCGTGCCACACTGGCTGTCCTGGTGGCCGGTGCACTCCACATACCTGTGACAACAGGTACCACTGGTCCCGTTGATTTTGTGGCTGAAGTGCTAGATCGGGACCTATGAGTTGGACGGGAGGGTGGTGGGAAATAGGTTAAGGGTGGACAGGAAAAGTTGTTTGGAGACACTGGGACGGGTAGCTGGAGGGGGTTTGGGAGTGGAGGAAGAGGTGGTGGTTGTAGGAGGTGTAACTTTTGTGGCTTTGGGTGCAGGTGCATGCGCTGGAGGCTGTTGTGAGGTGGATTTATGTTGGGTGGGTGTGTGCCTGCGTTTGTGTACCTTAGGAGGGGGCGTCACAGACACACTGGGAGAGGACACAGAGGACGTGTGAATGGTAGTGGGGGTGGTGACTGCACGTGAGCGGGGTGTGGTGGTGGGTGTGCTGGTGCGGGACATAGTGGCTGTAGTGGAAGTGCATGCAGGTGTGAGTGTAGACGAGGCTGGGAGGGAGACGAGGAGGAGGGGGACACAGTGGAGGCAGTGGACGTTGGTGTGTCTGTATGTGTGATGCTTGCGCGAGTTCCTGTGGGATGTGTGGTGCTTATGTTTGCCTGAGCTTCCCTTGTGTGGCGAGGTGTGTGCAGGCTGGTCTGATGGTGTGCTTGGGATAGGCAGGGGGGAGGCTAGACACAGGGACAATGGCTGCCATCAGTGCCAGAGATTGAAAGGTTCGATGAAGGGCAGCCTGACCAGAATGAATGCCCTCCAGGAATGCTTTGTTTGTTGCAACTCCCCTTCTACACCCTTGACGGCATTCAAAATGGTAGACTACCCAACAGTGAGGGACCTGAGGAGGTCAATGGCCTCCTCAATGATGGAAGCAGAGGTGACAGGGGCAGGGGCTGAGGTGCCTGGGGCGAAGGTGATGCCCACCCTCCTGGGTGAGCGGGCACGGGGCACACGCTGAGGGGCTGCTAGGAGGGCGGTGCTGGTAGGGGGGGGGGCAGCTGTACCTGTAGTAGTGGAGGGCACAGATGTTGCCACCACCACAAGCGAGCTCCCATCGGAAGACAAGTCCGTGTCGCTGGTTTCAGCTCCTGTCACCGCTGTGGTGCTCCCCTCGCCCTCCGTCCCACTGGTGTATTCAAAGTCCGTAGTGTGGCCCTCCATGGCCATGTGGGATGCAGCTCCCTCGTGGTCCCGGGCCACTGCTCCTCTGCCTCATGATGCTAATGCACACAAGAACAGGGAGACTGCAAAAAAGGGGGGGGGGGGACAGAAGAAAGATATGTTGAGTGCATGGCTTACCGCTACCGTTGGCGGACAAGACAGACACAACAGCCCCCTGCACTACGTCGCGCTCTTGGGCTCTACAGTGCTATTCTTGGGAAATGGCCTACAAGGCTATGGACGACATCTACACACATAGATGACACAGGTGCATGAATAGCTGTACTTGGCACTCTACAGAGGTGGGGTGGGGCACCATAGGGCCATGCCTTACAAAGGGGCCTAGCCTACGGAACTCGCCCTGGCCTAAGGAAACCCACAGCCCTCCTCCCCCACCCAGACCCCTCCACTGTACGCTAAGTCAGCTGAATGAGAGTGTACTCACCCCCTTGTGTCTGCTGTGATGCCCTCAAGCGCCCATCCAAGTCCGGGTAGGCCACCGCCAGGATTCGGAACATCAGGGGGGTCATGGTTCGACAGGCACCCCTCCCACGTTGGGAGGCCATCCCCAGCTGAGCTCCGCCATCTTCTTGCTCCAGCGGCGAATGTCCTCCCATCTTTTTCGGCAGTGGGTGCTCCTTCTGTGGTGGACCCCCAGGGTCCGGACATCCTTGGCGATGGCACGCCAAATATCCTTCTTCTGGTGGGCGCTGACCTACATGAAATGTACAGGGGAAGAAGAGAAGTCATTACCCACTGCGCCGTCAAAGTGAGTGGCCCCCATCCCTACCCTTGCCATGTGGCACATGCACCCACCGTCTTTCATGCACTCATAACTCTGCCCTCTTCCTTCTTACAACCAGCCCTCTCCACACAGGCATAGCCCATACAGCATGCTCCCTGTGTACTTACCTGTTGGTCTGGAGGACCGTAGAGTAGCGTGTACTGGGGGAGGACCCCATCAACGAGCTTCTCCAACTCCTCCGATGTGAAAGCAGGAGCCCTTTCCCCAGACGCACGAACCATTGTCTCTTCCAGACCGAGGTCACAGCAGCACTTGCAGTGTAGGTCCTCTCCTGTTGAAGATCAGGTATCGAGTGATTCAACAGATAGAAAATGGCGGTCACGTCCGCAGCGGTGCGTACCATCACCGCCGGCGTACAACGTCATTGGCTCCTGGGACCCATAGGATCCAATATTAACCAATGCAGCATTGTGCCGCAGTCTTCGACCGCCTACCGGGATGGTGTACAACGCCAGCGCAGTTACCTCACATCCCATTGACCCACTTTACAGGTCAGGCAGCCGCCATTTCAGGGGACCACATAGCCTAATTAACAACTGCGTCACACATACCTAGGCCTAGTCTCAACACACATACAGGCCACATTTTGTGTATGAATGGTGTTCTGTGTAGACTGTGGGTACATACCTCTGAGTTGTTTGACTCTGTGCTCCCTGTTGTCCTTCATAGGCACCGTTCGCTGCGACATGTGAGGTGTACCGACCGCTGGTGGACCTGTCGACAATGGAGGAAAGAAATTTGATAATCACCTACAGGTTTGACCATGCCACAATCCAGGAACTGTGTACCCAGTTGGAGGCAGACCTGATGTCAGCAATCCGCCATCCCACAGGAATCCCCCCTCAAGTGCAGGTGCTATCAGTGCTCCATTTCTTTGCAAGTGGGTCATTTTAAACAACTGTGGCCATTGCATCAGTTAGTTTAGTTTTAAGGATTTGTAAAGCGCGTAGTGACCCGAAGGCATCCCAGCGCTAACCTAACCTGACCAGTGATGGCAATAGGAGAATTCAGAGAGCTACCTACAGAAAAGAATGGTCTTAAGTTTTTTTCTAAAAAGCTGCTCTGAGTGTTCATAAAGGAGTTCAGAGGGAAGATCATTCCAGAGACGAGCGGCCTCCACTGAATACAGTAATCTTCTGGCATCTCACTTCAATGACAAAGTCATCAAGATATATTCTGGGTTCTCTTCTTCTCCTTCCCCAGGTACAGTAGAGTACCAAACGATGGATCCCTCCTTCCCCGGAAGCACATTAACCGCTTTTGCACCTCTCACTGATACTGCTACTACCAACCTTCTTCTTCAAATTAAATCGGGCTCCCCCCCTAGACCCCGCCCCTCCTTCCATCCTCTTGCGAGTTTCAGATATTATTGTACCTCCCCTTACAAAAATACTGAATCATTCCCTATCCTTAGGTTTTCTTCCCCCTCTTTTTAAGCATGCCATCATTAAGCCTCTTTTAAAAAAAACGAAATTGGACCCATCTCTGTTGGAGAATTATAGACCCATTGCTCTCCTTCCCATTTCAACAAAAATTCGGGAGAAACATGTTAACCACCAATTAACCAGCTACCTAGAGAGCCATGAACTCCTCCACCACACTCAAATGGGTTTCAGAGCCCATCATAGCACGGAGTCAGCCCTCCTTACAGTGACGGAGTCAGCCCGGCAACTTCTGGACCAAGGGTCTCATGTAGCAGTGATTCTACTTGATCTCAGCGCAGCTTTTGATACGGTGGATCACAACCTTCTCTGCTGTAGGCTCTCTGAATTAGGGATAGGAGGCTTAGCATTGTCCTGGCTGTCCGCTTTTGTCAATGGTAGATCTTTTCAAGTCCTAGACCTAGCCTACTTTTCCGATATCTTTCCATTGACTTGTGGAGTTCCTCAGGGCTCCTCCCAGGGCTCCTCCCTGAGTCCAACTCCAGGGATGTGGAATTCCTATCGCCCGACGCCCGGGACATCTTGTTTGGGGTCAAGGGCAACAAGTTTTTATGTTTACTTTGTCCTTGGGACAAGTAGGCCCAACCCTCTGCAGCACAAACCCTTTGGCTGCCTGTTTACAGAGAGTGGAACTCTCTGCAGTTGAGGTAATGTGTTTCCAATAGATAATGCTGTTCGAACTTGTATTTATGGTTCATTATTTGAAAGCCTTGATTATTAGGGTGAGTGCTGTAAATAAATGTTTTAAGGTCACACTTCACTACTGACGTTGGTTCCAGTACAAAACAGCTGTGTATACACATGTTCGAAAACTTTAGGCTATGAGGCTAAGTATAATGCTCCCAGAATGCTCTCTGATTAGATGCAAGTGAAGTGTCATTTAGTAAAATGTGTTGATGCATGCTAGTATTTCCCAAAAATATTTCTAATGGAAAATCAGTGTAACAATTTTCAACACGAATATGGGAAGCATGAAAATAAACAAACACTGACAAAGCCAACTGATCTGACATATTTTTATAAGTCATTTAGTTTCATCAATGCGTGTCTTGTTTTGACATGGCTTTTGTAACACTTTATTGTTGTGGGAGCTACCAGGCCCTCAACATTGTAACAAACACTGCCAAAAAAAAAAACCAAATTTTTTGAACTCTAAAAGCACATGTTGCCACCAGTGGCATAACAAAGGCACCACAGCCGCCCTCCAGGGGGCCCCTTTAGCACAGCACCTGCCCTGAGTGAGTCTGGAGAGGGGGCTCCTCCATGTTCTTTGCAAAGGGGCAACCTCCAGTTTCGTTACGTCACTGATTGCCACTGTAGTTCCTGACACTGAACAAAACTACTTTGTGTGCCAATATGCTCCTTGTGGAAGAGCAGAATGCAATCACTCACAGTAAAGCCAGCCAAAAGAGAGAGAAATAGACATTTTTATTAAACAAAATGTCTTTGTTAACACCAGACCTAATTAGGGACCAAGACCCACATGTAGGTAGCTTTTTGCATGTCACAAACAGCGACTTTCGCTGTTTGCGACGTGCAAAAAGCACATTGCGATGCACAAACCCAGTTTTGCGATTCAGTAACCTGGTTACCGAATCGCAAAACGGGTTTGCGAGTCGCAATTAGGAAGGGGTGTTCCCTTCCTAATTGCGACTCGCAGTGCAATGTAGGATTGTTTTGTGACCGCGAACGCGGGCGCAAACCAATCGCAGTTTGCACCCATTTCAAATGGGTGCTAACACTTTCGCAAAAGGGAAGGGGTCCCCATGGGACCCCTTCCCCATTGTGAATGTCACTGTAAAAAAAATTTCAGAGCAGGCAGTGGTCCTGCGGACCACTGCCTGCTCTGAAAAAATGAAACAAAAACGTTTCATTTTTCGTTTTTGTAATGCATCTCGTTTTCCTTTAAGGAAGCAGTCACAGACATGGTGGTCTGCTGTCTCCAGCAGGCCACCATCCCTGTGAGGGCCGCTATTCGCAAGGGGGTCGCAAATTGCGACCCACCTCATGATTATTCACTAGGTGGGCATTTGCGAAGCCCTTGCGAATCACAGATGGTGTCAGGGACACCATCCTACATTCGGATTTGCGACTCGCAATTTGCGGGTCGCAAATCTGAACCTACCTACATGTGGCCCCAAATTCTTAAAGAAAGTCATAAAAGTGCACCCATGGTATATGTCGTACCCCTATAAAATATTTGTGAACTGTATTTTAGCATGGGTAAATACGCATGTGTAGATTTGCTCATGTGAAAATCTATTGAGCATCTGCAAGTTCATTTTCCCTCCGGCCACTTTCTTCCCAACCCTGGAAGAAGTTCTAATTCTGCCATTGTCCGGAGTAAATGTCCAACCTTTCTTATTATGGGAAAATATTAGAGAGAAGCTGGTAAAAATCTTTAAAACGTGCAGGTTAGTAGGTTTGCAGACTCAAAGGCATTCCAGCCCTGGAACTATTGCGTACTGCTTCCTCCAGCCCCAGTATGCAGATCTGCAGAAAGGTGGCAAAATAAGGAAATTGCTACAGTAGGGATTGAAACTGCAAGTATTCAAGCCCTATTATGGTAGTAGCCCTGGCATAATCAGAGAGGCTATTATCAGAGCTCTTACATAATGAGATTGCTCCCATAATTTGTCGCCACACTACATGGCACCAAAGGGACAAGTAGATCTTTTTACAGGACAAGTAGATTTGAGAAGCAACCTGTCCCCTGGACAAGTAGATATTTTAATAAATTCTACACCCCTGCAACTCTTTTTAATGTTTATTTATCCCCGCTGGCTAAAGTGATCGCTCCCCACAATCTGTCTTTGGTCACCTATGCCGACGATACTCAACTTGTGGTGTCACTATCTAGTTCTGGGGATTCGTCGGCGGCCAACCTTTCGTGTGGTATGAAAGACATTGGAGTTTGGATGATCCAGTCTAAGCTTAAATTTAATGATGGAAAGTCAGAAGTCATTGTACTAGGCAATGCCCCCCCAACCCCTTCCCTTTCACTGTACTCTGAGGCTTTTAACAATCTTCCTCCTCCCAAGGACCAGGTAAAAAGCCTTGGTTTTTGGGTGGACTCTCGCCTGACCATGGATTATCAAGCAAAAAGAGTTTCCTCTACATGCTTTGGCATTTTAAGAGTCCTTAGGAAAATCTTTAATCTTCTTCCCCCTATGGCCAGAAGAATTCTTGTTCAAACTCTGATCCTTTCCCGTCTGGACTATGGGAACTCACTTTTTCTCAGCGCCCCGGCTTATGTCATAAAAAGGCTGCAGACAGTCCAGAAAGCAGCTGCCAGGCTTCTTATCAATCTTCCCAGACATTTATCCGCTAAGCCTGCTCTTTCCACACTCCACTGGCTCCCTATTAAGCAGCGTACTCATTTCAAAGCCCTATGCATTGTTCACAGGGCCCTGCAAGATAAGGGTCCGATGTTCTTTAGAAAGCGGCTATATCTTTATGCCCCCTCTCGAAGTCTGAGGTCCTCCTCCTCTCGACTTGTGACCATCTTGCGGTCTAAGAGAGCCCAGGGATCTCAGGGTCTCAGGGATGTCCCAGCCTATGTTTTCCAACGTATTGTTGTCTGCCCTTCTGAAACACATGCGGAGCTACATTGTTTTCCCTCGGGTGGAGGATTTGCCTACAGTGAAAGGTGACTTCTATGCCCTTGGACATATCCCCAACATCATAGGTGCCATTGATGGGACACATGTGGCATTGGTACCCCCCAGCAGGAGTGAACAGGTGTACAAGAACCGGAAGAGTTATCATTCCATGAATGTACAGATGGTATGTTTGGCCGACCAGTACATCTCCCATGTGAATGCCATGTTCCCTGGCACAGTGCATGACGCTTACATCATGCGGAATAGCAGCATCCCTTATGTGATGGGTCAACTCCAGAGGCACCGTGTGTGGCTATTAGGTGACTCTGGTTACCCCAACTTGTCATGGCTACTGACCCCAGTGAGGAATCCCAGGACAAGGGCAGAGGAACGCTACAATGATGCCCATGGGTGAACTAGAAGGGTGATCGAGCAGACCTTCGGCCTCCTGAAGGCCAGGTTCTGGTGCCTCCATATGACAGGTGGATCCCTATTCTACTCACCAAAGAAGGTGTGCCAGATCATCGTGGCCTGCTGTATGCTTCACAATTTGGCTTTGCGATGACAGGTGCCTTTTCTGCAGGAGGATGGTCCAGATGGCGGTGTTGTGGCAGCTGTGGAGCCTGTGGACAGTGATGAGAAGGAAGCAGAGGAAGACGACATGGACAACAGGGACTCAGTCATCCAGCAATATTTCCAGTGAAAAACAGGTGAGATTACATTCCTGCCTAATACACGTACTTTTACACTTCTACCTCTATCCTGTCTGTCGACTTCACCCAGTGTATGGTCACTGAGTTGTCACTTTCCCTTACGGTTTCACAGGTGTGGGTCCCAACGTGTCTTATCTGCTTAGATTCCTTATGGACTAGAGCTGTGTGACATAGGTATGTTGACATTACTATTTCAAGAACATTTTGTCACTGTAATTGCAAATACACTATTTCAAAATCACAGACAGACTCCAGATCTTTTGGTGCTTTACGTGTGTTTATTTAAATACAAAATATTGGAGGGGGAAGTTAAATGGTGAGGGGTGATGGCGGAGGAGTGTCCATGGCAGAGTCCAGTCTATTAGTCTCACAGGTGCATTGCCCATATGGGCATAGGAAGTGGAGTTGGGGCAGATTCAATATGGACAGGGTGACAAAGTGGGACACTGGGATGACAATCAGGGTGGTCTCATTTCTTGGCGGGGGTCTTGGCATCGTGCTCTGTCTTGTTCCTGGATCTCAGGGACCGTTTGCGGGGTGGTTCTCCGTCTGCAGGGGGTGGGGTGCTGGTGTGGTGGTCCTGTGGCGGTGTCTCCTGTCCACTAGCGCCGGCGGAGGTGGTGGGCAGTTCATCGTCCATGCTAGTGTCAGGGGCCCCTTGTAGTGCGCCACAGTGTCCCTCCTGGGGTTGAGTATTTCCTTCAGCACCCCTACGATGGTGCTGAGGGCGGAGCTGATGGTTCTGAGTTCCTCCCTGAACCCCAAATACTGTTCCTCCTGCATGCGCTGGGTCTCCTGAAACTTGGCCAGGACCGTTGCCATCGTCTCCTGGGAGTGGTGGTATGCTCCCATGATGGAGGAGAGGGCCTCGTGGAGAGTGGGTTCCCTTGGCCTGTCCGCCCCCTGTCGCACAGCAGCCCTCCCAGTTCCCCTGTGTTCCTGGGCCTCGTCCCCTGGACCGTGTGCCCACTGCCACTGCCCCCGGGTCCCTGTTGTTGTTGGGGTGGTGGGTTATCTTGGGTTCCCTGTAGTGGTGGACACACAGCTGATTGACGTGTCCTGGGGACAGAGGTATGGGCCCGCTGGCTGGGTGCTGTGCTGGTGTTACCAGAGGGGGGAAGGTCTTTGGTGGCCTGTGCCTGTGTGAGGGGAACCGACTGTCCAGAGGCCCATGATGGTCCGGGCTGGTCATCTAGATCCAGGTGGACAGAGGTGCTGTCATCACTGTGGGCCTCTTCTGTGGGTGGAGTGGAGATGTCTGGACCCTTCTGTCTGGTGACGTTGGGTAGTGGTCCTGCAGAGGTGGAAAAGCATGATTATTGCATCTGTGTGTGTTATGGTGTGCAATGGGTGGGTGAGCGTGTACCCCAGTGCTAGCATTCCTGTGTGGGGGCTTGTCTGATGATGGTTTAGGGGGGGTGTATGGGTATGTGCAGTGGGCATGCTTTATTGATGGGTGTCCATGCATTGGTGTTGCATGCAGGGCTTGGTGTTGGGATGGGTGGTTTGTGATATTGGTACATTTGTGAGGAGTTGGAGTGATAGGGGTGGGTGTGAGGGTGGGGGTATGTGATAGCATGCAGGTAGGGTGGGGGATATGGTAGTTAAAGGTTTGACTTACCGGAGTCCATTCCTCCACCGAGTCCTGCAAGGCCCTCAGGATGCAGAATCGCCAAGACCTGCTCCTCCCATGTTCTTAGTTGTGGGTGAGGAGGTGGGGGTCCACCGCCAGTCCGCTGAACCGCCTGGTGGTGTCTTGAGACCACGGAACGCACCTTCCCCCGTAGGTCGTTCCACCTCTTCCTGATGTCCTCCCGATTTCCTGGGTGTTGTCCCACTGCGTTGACCCTGTCAACTATTCTTCGCCATAGCTCCATCTTCCTTGCAATTGAGGTTTGCTGCACCTGTGCTCCAAATAGCTGTGGCTCTACCCGGACGATTTCCTCCACCATGACCCGGAGCTCCTCCTCCGAGAACCAGGGGTGTCTTTGCCGTGCCATGGGGTGGTGTAGGTGATGTGTGGGGTGGTGTGTGTGGTGATAAGTGTGGTGATATGTAGTGGTGTGTGGTGTTTTGTGCGTGGAAGTTGTGTGGGTGATGGTGTTGTGTGCCTGTGGATGCTAGTTTGTGGATGGTGGAGTCTCTCTCTGGCCTTCTCTCTGTAATACTGGTTGTAGGGGTTTGTGGGTGATGTGGGTGTGTGTTTTATATTGTAATGGGTGTGTGGGAGTGGTGTGTGTATGTGAATCAGGTGTGTGTATTTCGAATTGTCCAATGTGGCCGTATTTTGTAGAAGTGTGTGTATTTTGAGCGTGGCGGTGTGTACCGCCAATGGAATACCGGGGTTGAAAGACCGCCGCGTGGATTCGTATGTCGTGATAGTGTGGGCGTATTTCTGTTGGCGTGACGGTGGAGGATTTGTTTTCGCCAGTTTATCGCTGACCTTTGGTGTGGCGGACTTGTGTGGGTGTCTGAATTTTGTCGGATTCCGAGATGTGGGTCATAATAGCTGTGGCGGAATTCCACGGCGGTGTGTTGGCGGTCTTCTGCACGGCGGTAAGCGGCTTTTACCGGCAATGTTGTAATGACCGCCTAAGTCTGTAACCAGAGAATACACAAAATAAGTCTGCTTTCTTCTCTATGTCAGCCAGCGCAGTTGAGGGGTCTGCGGTAATCACTGCTATATCTGCGTTGGCCAGCACCTTATTATTGACCTGGTTCACAACTGGGGGCGGATCGGCAGATTCGCCTCCTGGGACATAATAAATGGGTTGATATAGAGGGCAAATAGTAATGGTGAACACGGGCACCCTTGTCGAGACCCCCTAGTAATCAAAATCCTTTTCTGACTCCGTTCCCATAGTGCGCAGTGTTGCACTAGGTTTCTGATACAGTGCCTTAATGGCCTTGATAAAACCGAGACCGAATCCCTGCTGAGACATCACCGCCCACAAATACCTCCAAGACACCCAGTCAAATGCTTTCTCGGCATCCAACAGCACCAGACCCATTTCTGTTTTTGTTACTTCTGTAATATCAAAGTGGTTACCTTTCTAACGTGGTCCACCAGCCCCCACCCCGGAATAAAACCATGTTGTTGGGGCGATACCAAAGACTAAATAACTTTCCCTAGCCGATTTGCCAGCACTTCAGCATATATTTTGGTGTCACAACTGATTAAAGAAATGGGTCTATGTGTCTCTGGATCTAAGGAAGGTTTACCTTTTTTCGACAAACTATAATATTAATTAACTCCAAGGAGGGGGGGAATGTCCCCAACCTGACCTCTCAAAAAGGTTGAAAGCGTATCCTAGAAGATTTCATGCAAAACGTTTTTATAAAACTGTAAAGGCAAGTTATCTGGCCAAGTGGCTTTCCCCGAAGCTAATGAGTTAATTGCGTCGTTCACTTCCTCAGATGAAATTTGAGCCTCCAAAGCGGGCCAATCTTCAGGATCAAGTAAAATTCTATCAATTACACTTAAAATGTGATCACAGCCAGCATGGGGGAAAGCTAAATCTTCAGTGTACAGACTCTGATAAAATTCTTTAAAAACCCTGATTTTTCCTGTTGGGAGTCCTTTATAGCACCTATCCCTCCGTCAGTCTCCCAATACATAATGGAAGCAATCGTCCAACATTCAATGCAAGTTCATAGCATTCTGACCCACGAGTGCACATATTAGCAACAATCTCTTTACTAAACTACAGCATAATTCTGGCTTTCGTCACTTCAATCTGTTGTTGGACATCTGTGCTGTCCAGTTTCTGAACCTGCAGCCTAGTCTGCTGCTCCTCTAAAAAGAAGACATTTTTGTGAAGCTCCAGGAGCTCACTGCGCCTTTGTTTTTGCTGATGAAAGGAGTAGCTTAAAGTATTGCCCCTAACCCCAGCCTTCAAAGTGTCCCTAACTACCATATTTGTGGCTGTAAACCTGTTGATTAATAAAGATTGTTATTTATTGATGCATATGGGCAATATACTCTACATCCAGATAACGTTTCCTATCAAAAGTCCAGTTGGGCCATGGCCTAACAAAACTTGTGACGGGATTTCTAGAACCAGTGGTTTGTGATCTGATACAGACTCTCAATAACAGCCTGCTTACTCAGTATAGTAGAAATAAGAAAAGTAATCCAGCCATACCAGCTTGTTATGTGGTGATGAATAAAATGTATACTCCGGATCTGGAGCCTTATGAACATACCATATTTCTACTAGTCCATGGTCATGAGCCATCCACTGAAGTGCTCTCCATGCTAATGGCTTCCTGCCTCTATAAATTTGGGATCCCGATAAGTCCTTTTTAACTTCCAGGTGTCTAATAAAATCCCCACATAGATTTAGGGGAGATGGTCAGGTTGCTAATTTGATATTTAAGAAAGAAAAAAAAAAAGAAAAAAAAAAAAAGAAGGACGTTAGCTCCTTGAGAGTTAGACCCATAAACGGAGCCTAGTGTAAACCTCCCTCCTCCCAACAGACAGTCCAAAATGACCCACCTACCCTGCTTATCAGTAGAGCTTCGAATCACTGCGCAATTAAGCTCATGGCAAAAATAGCCACTACCCTTGTGGTTGTACCCGGTCATGTACAGTCTAAAAGTGTGAACCTCAGATCTGCCATAAATTCCCTCTTACCACAAAGGAACATGCATCTTCAGGACACATAATGTCTGGTTTCACTAACCTCAAAGCAAGTGCCACTTTGCCGTGGTCATTCAGGCCACAAACATTAATCAGAGATATGAAGATTGCTGCCCGGCACCATTACGAAGAGTTTCCAGCTGGACCAAATGCACCATCCAATGTACTACTGTGTTGCCCAGCCCGGTAGCCAGCCTTGACCACCTCCAGAGTACACCAATAAGCTTTCCTCCTTATGTCAGTTGCCTTGAGATTGCCTTTGCTTGCTGCACCACACTCCAATGCCCTGCCTCCTGCCTCCCGATCCGTCTATGGGGTTAACTGAATCTTGTACCTTTCAGGGCTCGAAAAATCTACTCAACCACTCCATATGGCGAGTTTTATTTTATGAGGTCGAGCTATTTTTAGATTCCATTCGACCCTTCTGAGTGGACAAAGAACAGGTGTTCTGTTCAGTCAGAAACTGAATTAGCAATTAAGATGTCTTTAAATGTTATTCTTGTCTCATGTGCTATGTGTATAAAGACAGAGGTCAAAAGTCAGTTTGTCTTCTTGCAATGTAAATACTTTTCCTGCTGTCTGCAGAGTTCTAGGATTTTGTAAGGTGAATTGTCTGACCTATTTGAAATGAAAGGCTTTTGGCATCAGGATTTTCCTAACACACAACAGTTCTGCAACTAAAGAACAAGTTACTTACTTTTGGTAACAAATTATCTGGTAGAGACTATCGAGCTGCAGATTTCTTACCTTAGAATTCCCTGGCGTCAGCTTCGAATCCGGAATTTTTCTGCTGAGCAGTACTCTGCGAGCACCGCGGGTGGAGTCGTTCGGATCTGCGTGCGTCATCCAGCTCCTCGTGGCATCGTCAGTGTCGTTGGAGCAATCTATGACTTCACGGTTGTCTATATAGACGCCACCTCAGCGTGTGTACGTCAGTTCTTTTCCTACAACTTTCCATGCCAGAAACGCAGAGTCATGGAAGAACTAGTATTTAGTTTAGTTTAGCTTTTTCACTTGATTGTTTGAATAAAAAATGTCATGCCAAAAATATATTTAAAAAAAATAATAATATATATATATATATATATATATATATATATATATATATATATATATATATATATATATATATATATATATATATATATATATATACACACACACACACATACATACATACATACATATACACATACCCAGAGCTGGGAGGCTTGGGTGGGTGTAAGGAATCTGCAGCTAGATACAGTCTCTACCAGATAATTTGTTACCGAAGGTAAGTAACTTGTTCATCTGATAGAGACTTATAGCTGCAGATTCCTTAACTTAGAATAGATACCCAAGCTATAATTCCTGGCGGTGGGTCTTATGGATATATTTTATACCAGGAAGTCCTACAGGACTGAGCGGGCAAAATGCCCCTCCCTTCTCGCTTGGCTATCCAGGCAGTAGTGTCTCGCAACCGTGTGCAAGGAAGCTCACGTTGCCGACACGAGCTAACGTAGTGGTAGCAGCTTTGCCTCTGGGAGAGTGAGCCCTCAGACCCTCCGGAGGCTGCTTCTTGGCCAAGGCATAGCACATCTTTATACAGAGAATGACCCAGTGCAAAATGGAACGTTTCTGTACTGCCCGACCCTTCTTTGCACCAACATACCCCACAAAGAGTTGGTTGTCCACCCGGAACTCTTTTGTGCGGTCAAGGTAGAACGATAACGCTCTTTTTGGGTTCAGCCGATGGAGACACTCCTCTTCCTTAGTGGGATGCGGTGGTGCAAAGAAGGTGGGCAGGGTGATATTTTGACCCAGATGGAAAGGGGTCACCACCTTGGGGAGGCAAGACGAATGAGTTCATAATACTACCTTGTCAGGATATATCGTGAGATATGATGGTTTTGAAGATAAGGCCTACAGCTCATTCACTCTCCTGGCAGATGTAATTGCCACCAAAGTGGATTATTTAGTAGTGAGCAGCCGCAGATGACAGTTATGCAAGGGCTCAAAAGGAGCACACATTAGTAAGGTAAGAACAAGATTAAGATCCCACTGAGGCATGACAAAAGGCACAGGTGGGAACAAATGCACAAGCCCTTTAAAAAATCTTTGTACTATTGGAGAATTAAACAAAGATGGTTGATTGGGCAAGCGTAGGAAAGCCGATAAGGCAACAAGAGAGCCCTTAAAAGCCCCTAAGGAGGAACCCTGTTGGGCAAGGGATAGAATAAACAAAAGGATATTAGAAAGCGAAGAAGAAAGAGGATCACTAGACCTCTCTGTACAATATGAAACACAGCGTTTCCATCGGCAGGCGTAAATCGACTTAGCAGAGGCACGCCTGGCTGCCAGAATGACATCACAGACTTCGGAAGGGAGGTCATAAACCATCAACTGTCGCTGCTCAAACTCCACGCATGAAGTCGTAAAGTTGACAGGTTCAGGTGAAGAACCTTCCCATGCTGCTGCGACAGAAGATCCTCCCGAAGAGGCAACCTAATTGGAGGACTGATGCTCATTTCGAGAAGCTCTGGATACCAGACTCGCCGTGCCCAATCCGGAGCCACTAGGATAACTTGGGCTTGTTCGTTCTTGATTTTCTTGAGAACTCTGGGCAGAAGTGGAATGGGTGGAAAAGCGTACAGGAGGCCTGAACTTCACTCGCGACAAAAAGCGATAGCACCCTTGGAAACTCCAACGCGCAAAACTGCTGACATTGCGCATTCTCTACGGAGGCAAACAGATCTAACCAAAGCTCTCCCCACTGCTGAAAGAGTCCTTGCGCCACCTCCGGATGGAGATACTATTCGTGATCCGCTAAGCATTTTCGGCTGAGTTCGTCCGCCATGGCGTTCAGAGAACCTGCCAGGTGTTGACCCACAAGGGTTATGCACTGCTGTTCCAGCCACGTCCAGAGACGCAGAGCGTCTTGACAAAGGGTCCACGACCCCATACCGCCCTGCTTGTTGCAGTACCACATTGCGGTGGTGTTGTCCATGAACTTCCTGCACTACTTTCCCTTTCACAACACGAAGAAATGCCTTTAATGATAGTAAGATCGCCCAAAGCTCCAACAAGTTGGTATGGAGCCCAGATTCTGCCTCAGACCAATGACCTCTGATCTCCACCACTCCCCAGATGGTCGCCCCATCCCATAAGTGACGCATCTGTCACTACTGTGAGATCTGGTTGGGGAAGGGAGAGGAGTCTGCCTTTGACCCAATTGCAGTTCACTAACCACCACTGCAGCTCCTTTGCAGTTCCCTCAGAGATCTGAACCACGTCGGTAAGATTCCCCTGATGCTGTGCCCATTGGAACTTCAGGTCCCACTGCAGAGCCCTCATATGCCATCTGGCATGCTTGACCAATAGGATGCAGGAAGCCATGAGTCCTAGCAGCCTCAGAGTCTGTCTTACCGAAATCCAGGATAGAGGCCGAAACATCGGTATCATAACCTAAATATCCTGGACTCGCTGTTCAGGAGGATAGGCCAGATACTGCACTGTGTCCAGAACAGCTCTGTTAAAAGTGAGCTTCTGAGAGGGAGTCAAGTGTGACTTTGGCACATTGATCGTGAACCCCAACGAGTGCAGGAGGTTCGCCGTCGCCTGGAAATGGGAAACGAGAGCCTGGGGTGTGGGAGCCTTCAACAGCCAATCGTCGAGGTAGTGGAAAAAGATCAAGGTTGATTTTTTTAAATTTCTTCAGATCTTAGATTTTGTTCCAAAGCAGAACAAGAACCAGCTTTCAACAAGATGTTTTTCCCTACCTGATGTTATCCTGGCACTTTTATTGGAGTTGTTACAGGGAAATGGGTTCAAATTACCCCTTTGATGATGTAAATGGGCTGGCCAAAGACTCTAATATTGGGTATGCAAACAAGATCCCATTCTTTTATTCATTGCCATGGCTGACCTGCGACTGTGCATTACATTGGGCTGGTTAAACTCAGAATACCCCAATGTCTGTAGAATGAAGAGTGTCATGCTATGACTATTTGACCAGCGACTCCATCTTGACCACTGACTCAATTTTGTGCTTCGCTCTAAGTGCCATCGCAGCAGCAGCAAGGGTTTATTCCACACAGAGCGTGTTTCCACACTGAACTTGTTTTAGCTCTTCTCACCAGAGCAGGGTCATGCCGTGCTAGAACATAATAAAAGGGATGCGGATGTGTATTGCTACATGCACTACGTGCATGTGGCAGCACTACGTGCAAGGTAAACAGTGGTGCAGAGTGTGGACCATTGGCCTCTGCTTTCATTGGCCTTCGCTTCCATTTTGGTTCACGACTCCATTTTGTCGAGTCTGGTTCGGTGCGTAAGGCACTGTTCTGTGTTTTTCCACAAGCTTCGGCAAGCTGAAGGGTGGGGTGTTTTTCTGCTCAACTTCGCTCCATCTGCCTGGTACGAAGGGCGCTATTTACATTCCACGAGCTATCAGTTAGAACAACAGGGGGATGCGCCTGTACACAAGGAGGAATGCAAGCTGCCTGTACACAAGGAGGAATGCAAGCTTCACCTTGGAGTCCTCTCCTGGGAACTTGGCCCGTTCTGAGGAGACGTCTCGAAGGGTGAACAAGGTACCGCCGATTGCACAATTTGTAAAGGAGGGGGTCTTTTTCTAGAAAAGACTCCTGGGCGTTAGTAAATACTATAAAAGTTGGGGGCCTGGATGGGCTGGTTTAGGAACTCTCTTCTGGGTTGGACGCAACGCCAGGAGGACTGATTGTCCCGAACAGAGGCTCCCTGTGCTAGCTGATTTGGGTTCCCCAGCTTTGTGTACGGCGGAGGGATGCAGACGCTCTTTTCGGTGAAGCTTTTCAATTTATTAAGTGTATTGTGTGTGCGCGCGTAATATGTACTTATTCTTGCAGTCATTTTCATGCTATTGAGCATTGAAGTATATTGTGTGTGCGCGCGTAATATGCACTTATTCTTGCAGTCATTTTCATGCTATTGAGCATTGAGGTATATTGTGTGTGCTTGTATTATATGCACTTACTCTTGCAATTATTCACAGAGTGCTTATATCTTTATCATTATTCTCATGTTATTCTCCTGATGTATATATATATATATATTAGTGTGGACATTGTGCCTTAAAATATCCTGAAGTGCATAGTTTTGATATTCTGAAGAGTAAAGCAGTACAAATTGGCATAGTCGTTTGCAGGATTCGAAAAAAAAAAAAAAAAAAGGGAAAATGCTTAATAAGATCAAAGCGAGTTCAAAAGCAGGTTCTCATGTAGCAAATCCAGACATAGAAATACCGGGGTGGGAAACTGCCCCGTATAAACTTTTAGCTCAGGAATGGTCACGTTGTGCTGGTTTGTGTGAAAATTGGAATGCGTGTATGTTGAATGTAGAACCTGAAGATCTTCTTATATGTTTACAGAAAGTTTCATTTGACAAGGGAAGGGAGAATTGTGCGTTGGGGAGGCGAGGCTGGATCTTGCTTTCTGCGTACCGAAAGTTGTATGAAAAATGTTTACAGTTACAAAAAGACCACGAGCAGCTGGGGAAGGAGTTAGTAGAAGCCCGAAATTCCTCTACCATGCTAGCTTGTCAAAATAAATTATTAAGTGATAAGTTGGAAATGTACCAACTGGTTGCAGAGAGAACGGCTGTTAGCGTAGCTAAATATAAACACAAGAAACGAAGAGGGAAAGTTAATAAAAAGAAGGTGCATTTAGCTATCTCTCAGGCAGGATTAGCCTTTGACCCTGAATTTTGGGATGGAAACATCTGGGATACATCTGATTTTTCAGATGAGTCCGGGGGCGATGACTGCCAAGATGTTAGACAGGAGAAGACAGAGCGCAGGAATGTTGTCCGTGCGCAGCCCATATATCGGCGAAAGTTACAGCATAGCCCAGCTAATCCTGGAGGGGTGATGTTGGATGCCCTGGAGGATTATACGCAGCAAGAACTAAGTGATGTGATAGACAGATTTCGACAGAGGTCTGGGGAAACATTGCTTACGTGGTTGGTGCGGGTGCACGATATGGGGGGCCAGGGGGTCCAATTGGATCACGGCGACACCCCGAGGCTTTGTATGTTAAGTACAGACCCGGTTATTCAAAATGAGTTTAGAACCTATCCAGGGAATGGTCCCATGACCAATTTGTTAGAGCTAGCTGCGCAAGGGTGTGCTCAGAAGTATCCGACAGAGTCAGACTGGCCGCCTAATGATAAACCTTGGTATACTTTGAGAGATGCAGTACAGAGATTGAAGGAAGAAGGGATGAAAACAGCTATCTTTATGGGTAATGCCCATGATTTGATGAATGGAATTTTAAGTGCGTCTGTGCGAAACCGGCTGATTAGGGCCGCTCCTCCTGCATATAAGCATGTCATCATGACTTTGTTAATTAATCAGACGGGTAACCCATTGTCTCAGGTGGTAGAACCGGTGCGTGAGTTAAGTGATTTAGGAGAATGGGCTAAGCCAGAGAGGAATTCACGGTCTGAGAATCGTACTGATAACAACAGGGTGACAAGGCGAGACATGTTTCAGGCCTTGCTGCGAGATGGGGTGACCAGGAATGAAATTGATGGGATAAGCACCAAGGACATGTGGGAAATGTACCGCAAACGCGGTTTGGATAAAAAGGAGGGGAGCAGGAAAGGGAACAAGAAGGATAACAAAGTGGTGAACCAGAGAAAGGCAGGAGGGGAGGAGCGTGAGGGTGAAAAGGGAGAGAAAGGGAGAGAACCCCACAGTAGAGAGAGATCCCCAGAGGATGGAAATTGGGAGGAAGAGCACCGAAGCGCAGAGGGAACCCGGAGCAGGGAGAGAGACCGGGAACTGACAGGTTCTGGGAAAACTCGAGGAAGAGAGTGGGAGAGGGAGCTGGTAAGCTCAGAGAGGTTGCGAAGCAGAGACAGGGAGGAGGAGTTCCCTGAGAATTACCGCAAACTGTATCCAGATTTGACTTGGGCAGACTCTGATGTGCGCAGAGTGAAAATAGATTAGGAAACAGGCCAAACTCCGGTGCAGGGATGGGCTCGCAAAGATAACAGACCTCATGTCAAAGTAGAAATTTATTGGAAACGTGGAAATGTTCAAAAAGTTCGAGCCCTCGTTGACACCGGAGCGGAGGCCACTTTGATTCATGGCAATCCAAGAAAATTCAGGGGACAGTACTTCACCATTACGGGATTGGGCGGAAAAGAAACCCCGGCAGTGCAGATAGTGGTTCCCATGAAAATAGGGGCACTTCCAAAGAGAGAATACACTGTCCTGATTGTGCCCATTCCCGAATACATTATTGGAATTGACATTTTGAAAGGGATGACCCTACATTTGGAAGATGGATGTTATCAATTTGGTTCCAAAAGATTTATATCAATAGCCGCTGCAAGGGTGGGGCTGTTGAAGATTCCTCCGGTAACACTTCCCCAAGCTACTAAGGTGATTCAAATGAAACAGTACAGAATACCGGGAGGACATGAGGAGATTAGCCAGACTATACATGATTTACTAGAGGCCGGGGTAATAGTTCCCATCACCACTGCGTGGAATAATGCCCTCTGGCCTGTTCGTAAAAGTGATAACAGTTGGAGGATTTGCATTGATTATCGCCAATTGAATAAACATACACCTCCTCTGACTGCAGCGGTCCCAGACACCATTACCTTGATTGAGAACATACAGAAACACAGTGGGACTTGGTATGCAACCATTGACATTGCCAATGCCTTCTTTACGATACCAATAGCTACTGAGAGCCAGCCTCAGCTGGCATTCCAGTGGGCGGGGCGTCAGTACACCTTTTGTAGATTACCCATGGGGTATTTACATAGCCCCACTATCTGCCACCGGCTGGTGGCAGAGCATTTGGATGAAGTACCAGTGGTTCCTGGAGTGCAAATTTCTCACTATATAGATGACGTGATGATGCAGGGAGAGACGCAAGAACAGGTGCAAATTCAGCTAGACAGGGTGGTGGAACATTTGCAGAATCAAGGGTGGGAGATTAACCCCGAGAAAGTGCAGGGACCGTCTCAGAGCGTGAAATTTTTGGGCATTCAGTGGAATCAGGGACACAGAGAAGTGTTGCCAAAAGTGAAACAAAAGATTAAGGAATTCGCAGTACCGCGAAATCTCAAGGAAGCCCAGAGTTTTATTGGACTATTCGGGTATTGGAGACAACATATACCCCATTTGTCTCAGATTTTGGGCCCATTGTACAAAGTTACACGAAAGAAAAATGCGTTTGAATGGGGAGAGCAGGAGCAGCGCGCGTTTGAATTGGCGAAATACGCCATTCAGCATGCTTTGGATTTGTGGCCGATTCGAGAGGGAGACATTGAGTTGAATGTGACAGTCCAGGGGCAGTATGCCAATTGGAGTTTATGGCAAAAACAAGGAAGAAAGAGGGTGCCCCTGGGATTTTGGACAAAGAAGTTACCTGAGGCAGGAGAGCGGTATATTCCCTTTGAGAAGCAGCTGCTGGCCTGCTATTGGGCCCTGGTTGATACTGAGCAAATTACACTGGGACACAATGTGATTTTAAGGCCTGAAATTCCCATCATGCAGTGGGTGATGAGTTCCCCAAAAACTCATAGAATTGGACATGCGCAAGAAGCCAGCATTATAAAATGGAAATGGTATGTCCAGGACAGGGCACGAGCGGGTCCAAAAGGGACCGCCGTTTTGCATGAGCAGGTAGCGCAGGCTCCAGTGGAGAATTCCGAAATGTTGCATGATGTACCTTCAGTGTGTGAATCCCCAGTAGGGTGGGGCCAGCCGTTCGCAGACTTGTCTGCAGATGACAAAAAACATGTGTGGTTCACAGATGGTTCAGCAAAATATGTTGGAGCGAAAAGGCACTGGAAGGCAGTGTCCTATAATCCTGTTACCAAGAAGCTTTTGACAACTACAGGACAGGGAAAAAGTAGCCAGTATGCAGAGCTTTATGCCGTGTATCAGGCTTTAAAACAGGAGCTACCCGGAAAATGTCACATTTATACAGATTCCTGGTCTACCGCCAATGGGTTAGCTACTTGGCTTCCCACGTGGCATGCACATCAGTACAAAATCCATAACAAAGAGGTATGGGGGAAGGAGTTATGGCAGGAGATCTGGGAAATGTTACCTCAAAGCACCGTGACTGTCTATCATGTGGACGCTCACTGTCCAACTGATTCATTAGACCGATGTTTCAATTGTCTTGCAGATGATCGAGCCAAGATTCAAGAGGCTGAAGTGGAGGCGCAGAGTTCTGATTTGGTGGGAATGGCTAAATGGGCACACCAGAAATGCGGACATCTTGGAGAAAAGGCTACTCACAGGTGGGCTGAGATTAGAGGGATGCATCTTCCCCTAGATTTGATTAAAACAGCGATCATTGAATGTCCCATTTGTCAGCATGCACAGCACAGACCGGTCCCACAGGTGGTGAGAGGCCAGCTAGGTAGAGGTAAATTGCCAGGACAGATTTGGCAGATTGATTACATTGGACCAATGCCAGTGAGCAGAGGGTGTCAGTATGCCTGCACTGTGGTAGACACTTACTCTGGTTATCTCATAGCCTTTCCCTGCAAGCGCGCAACTCAGCAGAGCACCCTGAAAACACTAGATCTGTTGATTCTGTACTATGGGGTGCCACTCCAGATTCAAAGTGATAACGCCAGCCACTTCAAGGGCAGACTAGTGCAGGACTATTGTGCACAACGCAATATTGAGTGGATTTTTCACATACCTTACTACCCACAAGCAGCGGGACTGATTGAAAGAATGAATGGGTTGCTGAAAGAACAATTGCGTAAACTGAATGATGGGACACTGAAGGGGTGGAGGGATAATTTGTATGATGCTTTGCAAATTTTGAACAACCGACCCCTAACAAATGCCGAGACACCTCTCATGAGAATGCTGACACCTGCTTTACAGATTAATCCGTTTACAACGAGCAATACCATTGTGTATTGGGAAACAGCTCCAGGAGCTTTGGCCCCATATCGAGCTACACCAGAATCTGCAGGACTTGACTTACATGCTTTACACATGCATCGATTGAAACCTAGAGACATCACTCTGATTGAAACTGGGGTGGGAATTCAGATTCCCCCTGAGCATTACGGTCTGATCGCCCCTCGATCTGGGCTTGCCTTGAGGGGCATCCAAGTTTTAGGAGGCGTGATAGATGCAGACTACCAAGGCGAGTTGAAAGTCATTCTTTTGAACAGTGGTGACACAGACCTAGTGGTGCAACCTGGTGATCGCGTTGCCCAAATTGTCATCATGCCGGTTTATGGAGGTGTTGTTAAGAAGGGGAGCGCCCCAGCTCTTCTCACTGTGAGAGGCAAAGGAGGGTTTGGATCTACTGACAAGAACCCAGGGGCCAAAGTGTGGATTGAATCCCCAAATAACCCTCCTCAACCCGCTGATGTCATCGCCACTGGACCAGACAATGTCCTGGTAGTTATGCGACCTGGTCAAGACAAATGGGAACATGTTCCCGCTGACAAATGCTATCTGCGAGAATGATAATACGTGTTTTGTCCTTTGTTCTTTTCAGATCATCCTGTGGAGTGCCTGTGCCATGAGTGTGGTGTATGGAGCCCGTTCGGGAGACTCCACCGGGGAGCGGGAGGGGCTCATAGCCCAAAAATTCAACCGTCAGCCGCAGATGCCAACGCTGCTGCATCAACCGAACAATGTTTGGATTCATCTAGCGCAGGAAGTGCTGAATATATCTCACTTCTGTATGAGTAACATGCAAAGCGTTCAAGATTTGATTACCACTTGTCTAGTGGCAGTGCCCACTCCTGCTGCTGTATTATTACACATCTTTAACAATACAAACCAGGATGGAATGGTGGATGTGAGTGACGTTCGCTCCCATCTGTCACTCTATGAGTACTGCCGTCATTGCCCGGAGGTGGGCAGGCGGTTGTGGAGGAACATGACATCTATACTCACGTTTAACATCTCAAATGAGGATGTGTGCTATTCATTGACCTGTGATCCTATGAAAATAGGTAAATGTGCTCAGCTCAAATTGGAGAAAAGAGACAAAAACTTAACTGCTGCACAACGGACGTTGTGCCACTCACGGAATGACCTAACCTGTTTGAATGTAAATAATTCGATGTTTTGCCAACATGTGGTGCCTGCTGCCAGCCACATTCAAAATGTTAAGTTGCCTAAAGGTTGGCTCTTTTTTTGTGGTAATCTTTCTTTTACTTATATTCCAGCCAATCTAACCGGAGGGCCTTGTGCCTGGTCACGCTTAGGCTTTCTCATGTTTCCTATGGATACTGCTCTACACCCTCGCTATACCAGAGACACTATTCAATTACCTACGGACTGTGATTCTGAAATTTCATTGCTGTCCAAAACAGCATATGTTAGTTTAGCTGGTTCTATCGTAGGGGTGCCAGGACTTGCGGTATATAATACCAGAGTTATTAATAAACTTGCATGTTTAGTAGTCAAGAATATTAACTATACATCAGCTGCCTTAGCTGAGCTGTTATTAGATGTACAGGGAATTAGAAGAGCTGCTTTGCAGAATCGCGCTGCTATTGATTATTTACTGCTTAAACACAACCATGGCTGCAGTGATTTTGAAGGATTATGTTGCTTCAATTTATCCGACCACTCCATATCAATCAACTCCCACATAGAGGCCCTGCATAAGTTGGTGAAGGGGGTGCAGCAGGATGTTGACAAGGGGTGGTGGGATTGGGCTTTTGGATGGCTGCCTAATTTAGGCCAACTGCGTTATATCTTTGGTGTAATCATTATCATAACAGTTATTTTAATTTCATTATGTTGTTGTATTCAGTGTGTGCCTAACCTTCTATCTCAGTGTCGCCCAAGAGCATTGCCATTTCAGCTTATAGGATATACTTAGTTGTAAGTTGGCCAAATGGTCCAAGGGTGGAAATGTATTGCTACATGCACTACGTGCATGTGGCAGCACTACGTGCAAGGTAAACAGTGGTGCAGAGTGTGGACCATTGGCCTCTGCTTTCATTGGCCTTCGCTTCCATTTTGGTTCACGACTCCATTTTGTCGAGTCTGGTTCGGTGCGTAAGGCACTGTTCTGTGTTTTTCCACAAGCTTCGGCAAGCTGAAGGGTGGGGTGTTTTTCTGCTCAACTTCGCTCCATCTGCCTGGTACGAAGGGCGCTATTTACATTCCACGAGCTATCAGTTAGAACAGGGGGATGCGCCTGTACACAAGGAGGAATGCAAGCTGCCTGTACACAAGGAGGAATGCAAGCTTCACCTTGGAGTCCTCTCCTGGGAACTTGGCCCGTTCTGAGGAGACGTCTCGAAGGGTGAACAAGGTACCGCCGATTGCACAATTTGTAAAGGAGGGGGTCTTTTTCTAGAAAAGACTCCTGGGCGTTAGTAAATACTATAAAAGTTGGGGGCCTGGATGGGCTGGTTTAGGAACTCTCTTCTGGGTTGGACGCAACGCCAGGAGGACTGATTGTCCCGAACAGAGGCTCCCTGTGCTAGCTGATTTGGGTTCCCCAGCTTTGTGTACGGCGGAGGGATGCAGACGCTCTTTTCGGTGAAGCTTTTCAATTTATTAAGTGTATTGTGTGTGCGCGCGTAATATGTACTTATTCTTGCAGTCATTTTCATGCTATTGAGCATTGAAGTATATTGTGTGTGCGCGCGTAATATGCACTTATTCTTGCAGTCATTTTCATGCTATTGAGCATTGAGGTATATTGTGTGTGCTTGTATTATATGCACTTACTCTTGCAATTATTCACAGAGTGCTTATATCTTTATCATTATTCTCATGTTATTCTCCTGATGTATATATATATATATATTAGTGTGGACATTGTGCCTTAAAATATCCTGAAGTGCATAGTTTTGATATTCTGAAGAGTAAAGCAGTACAGGATGCAATAACAGAATACCAGCCTAAGAATTTATTCATCAGGGAAAGGTACAACTCTGTCTCAGAAATGCACATTGGGGCCTGGCCAGTTCTTTTGTGCGTTTTTGACACAGACCAAGTACAGCCAGTGGTTGAATTCCATAACAGAAGGAAGGGGCTACTAGAATCTTCCTCTCAAGTTAGTTTAAGGTGTAAAAGACTGGGAAACCTGGCGCTAAAGCAGGAACCCGCCTGTGGAGAGGATTCACTGTCCAGGAAAATCTAATTTGGGGAATGTCTCCCGTCTCAGCTGTTGATGGTTCCCGGCTTGCTGCTGGCAAGGATGATGGACTGAACGCCAATGGTGATGCATTTAAATTCTTAATTATTTAGCTTATACATATATTCACTGTTGATATATTGCACATTTTTGCCTGCAATTGTTTCAATGCTGTGATTATTTCGGTTTCTACGCATGTTTTACTTCACTTGAGTTAAATACTTTTTTCATATATTCATCATTATTTGATATCTGGGAAGTGCCTGAAGAAATTCATTACTCAGACTAAGACTGCTGCATTCTTTGGCATTGTTTCCACTTAGTTTGAACGGGAGCAACACAACTTGGCGTCACTTGCAGGATTCAAAATAAAAGATTAAAAAGTAAAAAAAATTGGCAGAAAATCAAAGGCAATTTCCCAGCTGCCAAATGATATTCCAGCGTGGTAAACAGCACCTAATGATGCACTTGCGAAAGAGTGGGCTTGCGGTGTTGGGTTGAGTGAGAATTGTGACGCATGTATGATAGATGCTGAACCAGCAAAGGTATTAAATTGTTTGCAAAAGTGCAAATCAAGAAGGGATAGGTTTTATCTATCATAGGCAGACGGGGCTGGATCCTTTTATATGCCTGTAGGAAAATGCACGAAAATTGTGTTCAGTTAGAACAGGAACGTAAGCAATTAGAGAGGCCAGTTGAAGCCACAAATATCCAAACAACGTTGTCATGTCAAAATAAATTACTGCAAGATAAAGTTGATACTTACCAGAATGTAGCAGAGAGGGCTGCAATGTGTGTGGCTCAGCATAAATACAAAAGACTTAGGTGAAGGGTTAATAAAAAGATGGTTCATTTCGCCCATGCTAAAGCAGGACTAGAATGGAAACTGGATGAATGGGATGCTAATATTTGGGATTGGTTTGACTTTTCTGACTATGGCGAAGACAGTGGTGGTCAGGGTGAGGCATACGAACAGAAAATTATTCATGCACAGCCCGTACACAGATGGAAGCTGCAGCATGGACCACAGTACCTTCGGGGGTAGCCATGGACTCTCTAGAAGATTATACTCAACAGGAAATCAATTATATCATAGACATAGGTGTGATTATTTGACACAGGAGCATCTGGAGTGACGCTGGATGTAGGCGAAACCACAAAGTTTTGTATACTTCAGTGATCCCACTGTGCAGGTACAGTTTGGGGGTTATCAGGGTAACCAACAGATCACCCTACTACAGTGAGCAATCATAGGGTGTAATCATAAATATCCTACAGAGTCAGACTGTCACAAAACGATAAGCCCTGGTATACACAAGAGATGCAATGCACAAAATTAAGAAAGAGGGAATAAAAACTGCAATTTTTCTGGGTGATGCTTACTGTCTGTTGGTTGGAATGCTAACTAAGTCAGTTCGACACAAAATATTTTGCTTCACTCCCCCAGCCTAAAAACATGTGATAATGACCCTATTCATCAACCAGACAGGTAATCCTTTAAAGTATGGACTGCAGGCTGTCTGTGAGTTGGCAGAGCTGGGAAAATGGATGTAAGGTGAGAGCTTCGAGGTCTGAGTGCTGTACAGATAATAACAGAGTATCTGGAAGAGATAGTTTTACTGCATTACTGAAGGATAGTGTCAGCAAACAACAGATAGATGGGATAGATACCATGGAAGGAGAGGAATCTCCTAGCGGATATGATAGCATATAATTGGGCTTGGCTCGGGAAAACGTCGACCGGTTTAAATCAGATTAGGAAATAGGCCACAGGCATGGGGTGACAAAGATAATAAACCATATGTTGATTTAGAAATTTTATGGAAAAATAAAAATGTTCAAAGGGTTTGTGCCTTGGTGAATACCGGAGCAGAGGCCTCATATATGGAAATCCAAAAAAATTCAAAGGTCAGTACTACACCATTACAGGTTTGGATGGAAAGCAACCCCCACTGTGCAAACTAATGTTCAAATGAAAATAGGGAGAATGCCAAAAATAGAATACACTGATTGTGCTCGTCTTAGAGTATATTATTGGAACTGACATTCTGAAGGGAATGACTTTATATTTGGAGGATAGGTGTTATTAATTTGGATCAAACAGATACATTTCACCTGCAGAAGGGAGGGTGGGTTGTCTGAAGGTACCCCAGTGAAGGTGTCCCCAGCCACCAAGGTGGTTCATTTGAAACAGTACCACATTTTGGGAGGGCATGAGGAGATAAGTAAGACCATAAAGAATTTGATAGAGGGAGGTGTGGTTGCCCCATTCACCACTGTGTGGAACAATTGGAACAATCCTTTGTGGACTGTGCACAAACCGGATGGGAGCTATAGAATGACAACCGAATATCAAGAATTGAAAAAATATGCACCACTTTGACTGCCGCAGTGCCCTACACCTTCACTTTGATTGAAAGGATACAAAAACATAAGGGGACCTGGTATGCAACCATTGATATTGCTCATGCTTTCTTCTCTATACCATTGGCCTCTGAGAGCCAGGAGCAATTTGCTTTTTCACACCTTGGAAGACAATTTAAAATGTTAAAATTACCTATGGGGTATGTACACAGCCCCACTATCTGTCACCGGTTGGTGGCAGAACACTTGGATAAAGATTCCAGGGGCGCAGCTGTCTCATATTGATGATGTGGTTATTCAATTCGCAGTTTTAAAGAGCGCTACTCACCTGTAGGGTCTCAAGGCGCTGTGGGGTAGGTCTTCAAGATTCAGTCAAAGAGCAAGGCCTTAGGGTCCTTCCTGAATTGAGGTAGCAATGGCGACTGCCTGAGGCTGGAGAGGGAAGGTGTTCCAACATTTTGCCACAGGGTAGGTGAAAGATCTCCCTCCAGCCGAGGATTTCCTTATGCGGGGTACGGTGGCAACCAACTGCTGGGAGGAGTAGAGAGGTCTGGAAGGGGAGGAAAAGGTGATACAGTGGTTGAAGTAGCTGGCTCCAAGGTTGTGGAGGGCCTTGTAAGCGAGTACAATGAGCTTGAACTTGATCCTCTTCTCGACGGGGAGCCAGAGGAGATCTCGCAAGTGTCCCGTGATGTGTTCTCTGTGGGGGATGATCAGGATGAGTCCGGAGCAGGTGTTCTAGATTTGTTGTAGTTCTTCTTGATGGTTCCAGCATAGAAGGCGTTGCCATAGTCAAGTCTGCTTGTGATCAGGGCGTGTGTTACAGTCTTGCGGCAGTCGCTTGGGATCCATCTGAAGATCTTCCGAGGGGTTGGAGGGTGTGGAAACGGGTGGAGGAGACTGAGTTTGTAGGAAAGTACCCTCTTTCTTGGTATGGTACCCACATTTTCTGCCTGTTGTCAATGTTTTTGACTTTGTTCACTGGGATCCTGCTAACCAGGACCCCACTGATTATGCTCTCTCCCTTCTAACTTGGTTATTGTAGGAAGTTTGCTCTGTATATAATATCTTAAAGTGAGAGATAGTGTGCAGAGTCCAAGGGTTCCACTTAGAGGTAGATAGTGGCAAAATTAGATAATACTAATGCTCTGTTTTGTGGTAGGGTGGTCAAGCAGTAGGCTTATCAGAGGGTAGTGTTAAGCATTTGTTATACACCCACAGGCAATAAATGAGGAACACGCAATAAAAGACTTAACTCCAGGCCAAAAGTTTTTATATAGAAACATATATATTTTCTTAATTTATTTTAGAACTACAAGATTCAAAATTTGAGGTAAGTACATAAAATGCAAGGTACTTCAAACAGGTAAGTAAAGAACTTTGATTCAAAGCAGTGGTACACACCGTTTTAGTTAAAATGGCAATAAGCTATTTTATAAGTGGACACAGTGCAAAAATCAACAGTTCCTGGGGGGAGGTAAGTTTGGTTAGGTTTCTCAGGTAAGTAACGCACTTATACAGTCAGTCTCCTGGGCATAGGCAGCCCAACATTGGGGGTTCAATGCAACCCCAAAGTCACTGCACCAGCAACACAGGCAGGTCAGGTGCAGAGGTCAAAGGAGGGCCCAAAACACAATGGCGCCTATGAAGAACAGGGGTGCTCCGGTTCCAGTCTGCTAGCAGGTAAGTACCTGCGTCCTCGGGGAGCAGACCAGGGGGGTTTTGTAGAGCACTGGGGGGGGGGGGGGGGGGGGGGGGGGACACGAACAGGCCCACAAAAGACACCCTCAGCGGCACAGGGGCAGCCGGGTGCAGTGTGCAAAGTAGGCGCCGGATTTGCTATAGAATGCAATGGAGGGACCCGGGGGTCACTTAGGCGATGCAGGCAGGGCACAGGGGGGGCTTCTCTGGCCAGCCACTGACTGGGCTAGGAAGAGGGCCGCCTGCTGGTCACTCCTGCACTGGAAGGCAGTTCCTATCGGTCCTGAGGGCTGCGGGTGCAGTGCTTGGTCCAGGCGTCGGGTTCCTTGTTACCAGGCAGTCGCGGTCAGGAGGAGCCTCTGGATCCTCTCTGAAGGCGTCGCTGTGGGTGTTGAGGGGCTCGACTCAGGTTACTCACGTCGTCGTAGTCGCCTGGGAGTCCTCTCTGCAGTATTAGTTCTATGGAGTTCGAGCAGGGGGCGTCGGGTGCAGAGTGAAGTCTCACGCTTCCGGTGGGAAGAGGGTGTTCTTTGGAAGTTGCCAAGTTGTTGCTGTTTTTGAACAGTGCCGCTGTTCTCTTGAGTTTCTTGGTCCTTCGGGTTCAGGGCAGTCCTCGGAGTCGTCAGAGGTCCCTGGTCCCTGTCGGATGCGTTGCTGTGCAGGTTCTTTGAATCTGGCGACAGGCCGGTAGGTCTGGGACCAAGTCTGCTGTCGTCTCCGTCGTCTCTGCGGGGCTTTCAAGTCAGCAGTCCTTCTTCTTTCTTCAGGTTGCAGGAATCTGATTTCCTGGGTTCAGGGTCACCCCTAAATACCATATTTAGGGGTGTGTTTAGGTCTGGGGGGCAGTTGCCAATGGCTAATGTCCTGGAGGGTGGCTACTCCTTGTTTTCCTCATTATCTCCTCCAGCCTTGCCGGCAAAAGTGGGGGCAGTGGCCGGAGAGGCAGGCATCTCCACTAGCTGGGATGCCCTGGGGTGCTGTAACAAAAGGCATGAGCCTTTGAGGCTCATGCCAGGTGTTACAGTTCCTGCAGGGGGAGGCGATAAGCACCTCAACCCAGTGCAGGCTTTGTTCCTGGCCACAGAGTGACAAAGGAACTCACCCCATGTGGCCAGAAACTCGCCTGGTTGTGGCAGGCTGGCAGAAACTGGTCAGCCTAGCACTAGGTGTATTTTACAATAAATTCCACACTGGCATCACTGTGCATTTATTGTGCTGTTAAGTTTGATACCAAACTTCCCAGATTTCAGTGTACCCATTATGGAACCGGGGAGTTCGTATTTGACAAACTCCCAGACCATACACTCTTTATGGCTACTGAGCACTTACAATGTCCAATGCCGTCACCATTGGTATAGTGCCCCCTTCCTTTGGGCTGTAAGGCCTGCTAGAGGGCGGACTTACCTATGCCACAGGCAGTGAGAGGTGGGTATGGGACTCTGAGGTGAGTGCCATGTTGACTTGGTCATTTTCTCCCCACCAGCACACACAAGCTGTGAGCAGTGTGCATGCAATGTGCGAGGGGTCCCCAGGGTGGCATAAGTCATGCTGCAGCCCTTAGAGACCTTCCCTGGCAACAGGGCCCTTGGTACCAGGGGTACCATTTACAAGGGATTTATCTGTGTGCCAGGGTTGTGCCGAAGGTACAGTTTAGGGAAAGAACACTGGTGCTGGGGCCTGGTTAGCAGGGTCCCAGCACACTTTCAATCATAACTGGCATCAACAAAAGGTAAAAAGTCAGGGGTAACCATGCCAGGGAAGGCATTTCCTTACAATTACTTACACCCCACATTTGGCATACTGGTGCCCATATGTAAGTCCCTACTCTATAGTACCCAGGTACACAGGGCACTGGGGTACCAGGGGATCCCCCATGGGCTGCAGCATGTATTATGGCACCCATGGGGAGGCCATGCAAAGTGTATCTGCAGGCTTGCCATTGTAGCCTGTGTGAAAGGGTGCATGCACCCTTTTCACTACAGGTCACTGCACCAGGTCACTGTAAGTCACCCCTATGGCAGGCCCTCCTAGCCCAGAGGGCAGGGTGCAAGTATCTGTGTGTGAAGGCACCTCTGCACTAGCAGAGGTGCCCCCACGAACTCCAGTTCCATTTCCTGGACTTCATGAGTGTGGGGATGCCATTTTATGCCTGTACTGGACAGTATTGGAAGTATGATTCCATGCACTCTGGGGACTCCTTAAAGGACCCCCAGCATTGCTCCTACCAGCCTTCTGGGGTTTTTTGGGCAGCCCAAGCTGCTGCCACCCCTCAGACAGGTTTCTGCGATCCTGCTGCTTGAACAGCTCAAGCCCAGGAAGGCAGAACAAAGGATTTCCTTTGGGAGAGGGGGGGTAACACCCCAGGGGTGGTGCTCAGAGCTCCTCGAGAGGGTCCCTGGGTTCTGCCCTCTTGAATACAAGGTTGGCAGGGACTTCTGGGAGCATCTTAGTGGCCAGGTCAGGCAGGTGGCGTCACAGCCCCCTCCTGATAGGTGGTCACCTCACTAGGTGACCAATCCCCCTTTCAGGGCTAATTAGGGTCTCTCTTGGGTGGGGCCTCAGATTAGGCTTGCAAGACTCCAGCAAGACTCCTCTGCAACCTCCACTTCCACTTCTAGCCACTATAACTGCGACTGGACCCTCCAAGAACTGACAATTTACATCCACGACAAAGACCCTGCTTGCAATATTGTTTCCGTGGCTCTTTACAGCTTTAGCAACATTTCCCCTGCTGTGCATACTCTGAGGGTGGCAAGTCTTTAGTGTGCACAAAAAGGAAGAAGGAATCTCCCCTGGAGTGAAGGTGTCACTCCCCTTCATCCGCAGGCACCAACTGCAATGAGAACCGGGTGAGTAGATCTCCTCTCATCCTGAGCTGTGTGGATCCTGCATCACGGGTGGTGGTCCGGAGTAGTCCCCTTGGTCCTCTCTGCTAGCTGTCCAACTCTGGTGGAGGTAAGCCCTTGCCTTCCCACGGAGGCCAGTACTCCCATGCACCAAGTCTCTTGCAGCTACCAAGGCTTGTTTGCATTTCCTCTAAAGGATTTTTAGGCTCCGTGTATTGCCAGCCCCCGGCACTCTTTCCTGCAACCCATGGCCCTCTGTGTGGTTCTCCTACAGCATGGGACCCTTCTTCATTTATAATGAGTGGGCTCCTCTGCGACTCCTGGTTCCTCGTCCACTGGGTCTCCTGTGGAGGCTGCCACCTGTTCTGTGGACTCTCTGCCTTGCTGAGGGTCCCTCTAGGAGCTCCCCATGGTTTGAGTCCTCCAGCAGTTCCACCTTTGCTTCAAAGCGACATCTGCCTTTGCCAAGGCTGGTTAGTGGCTCTTCCACGCCACTGACCGACTGCAATCATCCATCCGGCGTGGGATGTCGGCTGCATCCTTCAGGAACTCTTCACCTGCTCCAGGGCTGCTTTCCTGACCATCTTCCTCCTACCGTCAACCAACTCCTGCATCCACAGCTGGGTGGGTGGTAGCTCCTACTCCTCCTGGACTCTTCTGTGACTTCTGGACCTGGTCCCCTTTTTCCACAGGTCTTCCTCTTCAGGAATCCACCACTGGGTTTTTGCAGTCTTGTATGGGTGTTGCATTTTCTTCTTTTTCTTCTTTCTGGGTGGCTTGGGGAAAATCTAATAACTTACTCCTATCCTCCTGGTCGCTAGGGGGCACTGTGGTACTTACCTTTGGGGTTTCCTAGTACCCCCAACTCCCCTCTACACAATCCACTTACATAGGTGGGGGTCCTGCATTCACATACTATTTTTTTAGTATATGGTTCGGCCTCCCCCTAGGGTCACTGTTTTCTATTTGCATTTGCACTGTTTTCTATCACTTCTATGCTTATTGCTAATAACTAATGTACATATTTGGTGTGCGTTTCCTTACCTCCTTTTGGAGGGTTGCCTTTATTTTTGTAGCACTGTGATTCTTTCATGTGTGTAAGTGCTGTGTGACTATAGTGGTATTGCATGAGATTTGCATATCTCCTAGATAAGCCTTGGCTGCTCACCCACAGCTATCTTTAGAGAGCCTGGCTTCTAGACACTGTCTAACACTGCACTAATAGGGGATACCTGGACCTGGTATAAGGTGTAAGTACCTTTGGGGCCAACTACACACCAGGCTAGCTTCCTACACAGTTGACCTATCCTGTCACAGGGAGCGATGAGTCGAGGACGACGCTGAGGTTGCGTGCGTGGTATGTACGGGTGGGGGGCTGCCAAATGTGGAGGGCCACCCGGAGTCGTCCCATGCTGAGGAAGAGGGTCCCAGTATGAGGATCTTGTTCTTGCGGAGTTTAGCTTAAGGCAGCTCTCCTTCATTCAGGCGGCGACTGCTTCCATCCCATCTTGGAAGTTCTTCTTGGCGGTTGCGGGGTTTTCGGGCAGGGAGATGATCAGCTGGGTATCATCGGCGTAAGAGACTATGTTCAATCTGTAGTTTGACGATTGGGGCGAGCGGGGCCAAGTAGATGTTGAACAGTGTAGGTCTCAACGAGGATCTTCGAGGTACTCCACAGCTGATCTCTCTCGGTTCTGACAGATGTGGGAGGGGTCTGACTCTCTGCGTTCTGCCTGTCAGGAAGGAGTGCATCCACCGAACGGCCTTGCCGCATATGCTTGCTGCGTGGAGTCTGGCGCATAAGGTGCAGTGGGACATTGTGTCAAAGGCGGCCGATAAGTAGGATGAGGGCTGCTGTTTGGCACGGTCAAGGAGAGAGTAGATGTCATCTGTGGCGGCAAGCAGGGTGGTCTTGGTGCTGTGGTTAGTTCTGAATCCTGCGTGGGAGATGTCCAGGATGTTATTGTCCTCGATGCGTTGGTAGAGCTGAGCGTTGATTGCTTTTTCAGCAACCTTGGCTGGGAAAGGCAGGTGTAAGATGGGGCGGTGATTCTTGAGAACCATGGGGTCACTGGTGGGTGATTCAGGGACAAACACAAGGACAGGTGCAGACTCAGTTGGACAGGGTTGTGGAACTTTTGCAAAGCAAAGGGTGGATTATCCAGATAAGACGCAAGGACACTCGCAAAATGAGACGTTTTTAGGAGTTCAGTGGAATCAGGGACATAGGGAGGTGTTGCCACCAGTAGGACAAAAGATATTAGAATTTGCCACACCTGTAATAAGCAGGAAACTCAGCAATTAATTGTGTTGTTTGGCTTTTGGAGACAGCATATCAGATTTTGGTCCCTTTGTACAAGGTGACTCGAAAGGAACATGAGTTTGAATGGGGAGAGCAGCAGCAGTGTGCGTTTGAAATGGCAAAGGAGGCGATTCAACAGGCTTTAAACTTAAGGCCAGTACAGGAAGGAGACATTGAACTACATGTAACCGTTCAGGGGCAATATGTAAATTGGAGTATGTGGCAAAAACAGGAAAGAAAGAGGGTGCCCCCCTCGGTTTATGGACCAAAATGTTACCAGACCCAGGAGAACGATATACTCCCTTTGAGAAACAGTTACTAGCATGTTACTGGGCTCTAGTGGATACTGAGTAAATGACCATAGGGCATAATGTGACTCTGAGACCTGAGATCCTGATAATGCAGTGGGTGATGAGTTAATCCAAAACTCACCGAACAGGAAATGCATAGGAAGCAAGTGTCATTAGTGGAAATGGTACAACCAGAAAAGGGCCTGAGTGGGACCAGCAGGAACCGCAGCCCTGCATGAAGAGGTGGCACAAGCCCCCATGCAGGATGAAGAAGTGTTGCAGGAGGTGCCAGAGGTAAAAGAGTTATCTGTGAGGTGGGGTGCGCCATTTGAATCCTTGTCCCCTGAGGAGAGGAGCATGTATGGTTCACTGATGGTTCAGGCAAGTATGTGGGGGCCAAGAGACATTTGAAGGCAGTGTCATATAATCCTGTTACTAAGAAGCTGCTTTCCACTGCAGGAGAAGGGAAGACTCGTCAATACGCAGAATTGTATGCTGCATATCAAGCTCTGAAGCAAGAATTACCTAGGAAAATGTCACATTTATACTGGTTCTTGGTCTACTGCCAATGGGTTAGCCACCTGGCTTCCCACGTGACATGCACAAAACTGGCAAATACATTCAAAAGAGGTGTGGGGCAAAGAGTTGTGGCAGGTCATTTGGGAAATGCTAGAGCAAAGTACCATTACTACATATAATGTAGATGTCCACTGTCCCACCAACTCACTAGAATTATGGTTTAATTCCCTTACAGACGACAAAGCCAAAATCTCAGAGGCAGACGTTGCATTGCAGGATTCTGACTTAGTAGGGATGGCTAAATATGTGCACCAAAAATGTGGACACCTGGGAGAGAAGGACACCAACAGGTGGGCAGCGATTAGAGGGATGCACAATCCACTAGATGTGATTAGAATAGTTATCATTCAGTGTCCTGTTTGTCAACACAACAGAGATCAGTTCCGCAGACTGTGAGAGGTCAGCTGGGGAGAGGAAAGTTGCCAGGGCAGATTGATTACATCGGGCCACTACCGAATAGATGCGGGTGTCAATACGCCTGCACGGTGGTGGGTACTTATTCTGGATATCTGATTGCATTCCCATGTAAACATGCTACTCAGTTAAACACTCTAAAACTGCTAGACTTGTTAATGTTGTATTATGGAGTCCCACTGCAGGTCCAGAGCGACAACGGGTCACATTTTAAAGGTAAATTGGTGCAAAACTATTGTTTACAACACAATAAAGAGTAGATTTATCATACTCCATATTACCCACATGCTGCAGGATTGGTTGAGAGAATGAACTTCTTGCTAAAAGCACAGTTTCGAAAGCTTGACAATGGAACTTTGAGAAATTGGAGAGATCATTTAAATGGGGGCCTCCAAATTTTAAATAATAGACCTTTGACAAATGCATAGATTTTAATGCGAATGTTGCCCCCTGCTTTACAGATACCTCATACAGCAACCAACACCATTATGTATTGGGAGACAAACACCCAAGCTTTAGCTCCATACTGAGCAACAACAGAATCTGCAGGTCTTGATTTGCATACTTTGAAATTGTACAGGCAGAAACCAAGGGATATGGCCCTTATAGAAACAGGTGTTTGGATACAAATTCCCCTGGAGCATTTCGGATTGATTGCTCCTCGATCTGGCTGGCACTCAAGGGTATTCAGGTCTTTTGGGTGGTGGGGGGGGGGGGGGGGGTGTTTCGGGAATTGATGCAGACTTCCAAGGAGAAATCAAGATTATTTTACTGAACAGTGGAGAAGCTGATTTGATAATACAACCTGGAGACAGAATTGCTCAGATTGTAATCATTCCAGTTTATGGAGGAATAGTTAAAATGGGGAATGCCCCAGCCCTTCTTACAGTGCGTAGGGAGGGAGATTTTGGCTCGACTGACAAACTCCTGGTGCTAAGGTGTGGATAGATTTCCCAAATCGTTCTCCTGAACCAGCAGAAATCATAGCAAAGGACAAAGAATGTTTTGTTAGTCATGAAACCAGGACACGAGATATGGGAATACATACCAGCGGATAAATGTTATTTGCGAAAATCATCATACTTGTCTCTTTCACAGATTATACTACAAAGTGTCTTTGTGCTTACTGCGTCGTATGGTCCATTTTTGGGCATGTCTGAGTGGGGTCGGGAGGGACTGAATGCCCCCAGCTCTGAAGTAATTGACCGACAGCGCTGATTGACACTTCTGCTGCACTGACTTGCCAACATTTGTATATATTTGGCACAAACTGTGCTCAACAGATCGTATTTCTGCATGACAAATATGTAAAGCACTGTTGATGTCATCTCCACTTGCCTGGTGCTATCCCAACTCCCACCAGCGTTTTACTGCAAATTTTCAATGGTACCAATGCTGATCAAGTGGTTGAAGAAAGTGAATTGTTGACTCACTTTACACCTTATGAATACTGCCAGTATTGCCAAGAAATGACAGAAGAAAAATGGGACAACCTGACACAGGTGATCACTTACAATGTTACTGCCGGTGATGCCTTCTACAACTTAACATGTGACTCTCACAAAATCGGAAAGTGTGCTCAAATGCGCCTTGAAGCAACTACGGGGTCTCCCCAAGAGATCCCGTGAGAACAACAAGTACTAAGCCAACATAGAAGCAACAACATTTGTAAAAATGTAAATAATAGCATGTCTTGCACACATAGGGGGTTATTACAACTTTGGAGGAGGTGTTCATCCGTCCCAAATGTGACGGATATACCACCAGCCGTATTACGAGTTCCATAGGATATAATGGACTCGTAATACGGCTGGTGGTATATTCGTCACTTTTGGGACGTATTAACACCTCCTCCAAAGTTGTAATAACCCCCATAGTGTCTGCTGCTATTCACATTAAGCTTGTCAATTGCCTGTTGGATGGTTACCTTCTTGTGGAAATATCTAATATTCTTACATTCCTGCAAATATAACTGGAGGACTGTGTGCTTTTACGAGGCTAGGACTCCTCATGTTTCCATTCCACTCTGTATTACATATTCGAAGCATAAGGGAAACGATAATTAAGCAAAGATTGTGACTGGTTACTTATCTGGCTGCTTGATTTTGGTCAACTTCGTTGTATTTTAGGTGGAATACTTGTAGTAATTTGTATAAAAATAATAATGCTATGTTGCTGTATACAATACATACTTAAACTAGTTACTATGTTTAGACCAAAAAGAGTTACTTTTAGACCAGTATGATAGGAGAGTCACTGGTCAAAGGGTGGAGTGTAATGCTATGTGTATTTGACCAAACTACATCTGGACTATTGACTCCATTTTGTACTAAGCTTCAGGTGCCGTCACAGCAGCGGGGCAGGTTTTTTTTTTTTCCACACAGAGCTCGTTTTCCACACTGAACGTATTTTCGCTCTTCTTACCAGAGCAGGGTCATACCGTGCAAGAACATATTATGGGAGATGTGGATGTGGATGTGGATGTGGATGTGGATGCATTGAAAGTACACCAGCCTGAGAATGTTTTCATCAGGGAAAGGTACAGCTCAGTCTCGGGAATGCACATTGGGGCCTGTCCAGTTCTTTTGCATGTTTTCGACACAGACCAAGTACAGCTAGCATTTGAATTCCTTAACAGAAGGGAGGAGGGTTACTAGAATCTTCCTCTTGAGTTAATTTAAGGTATATATAGACGGTGAAAATTGCGGCGAAAGTAGGAACCCCCTGAGGAGTGGACACACTGGCCAGGAAAATCCCATTTGGGGAATGTCTCCTGCCTCAACTGTTGAGGGTTCCCCGGCTTGGTGTTGGCAAGGATGATGGATTTAACCCCAATGGTGATGCATTTCAATTCTTAATTATTTAGCTTATACATATATTCACTGCTGATATATTGCACATTTTTGCCTTTGATTGTTAAAATGCTGTGAGTATTTCTGTTTCTACACATGTTTTACTTCACTTGAGTTAATGCATACTTTAATATATTTGTGTACTTTTATTTGATATCTGGGAAGTGCCTTAATGCATTCATTACTCAGACTAAGAGTGCTGCATTATTCGGCATTGTTCACTCCTAGTTCAAACAAGAGCAAAACAGAGGTCTAGACTACTTGCAATATACAATCTGGAAATCAATCTGTATAAGTGTAAGGGGCGGAAAGCACAGCGACATGGGTCTAAGATGTTGTCACCAATAACTAATTGAATGAAGAATGTGAATTAAGGCTATCGAGCGGGCACGGACTATGTACTGACATTTTATTGCTATCAGTACTATTAAGTAGCCTTATGATATAACTGATATAACAGCTGGAATTACATCTCGGCTGGTTTTTCATTGTTTTGATCCAACTGGCTATGTATTTTATACTTCATCTGGCCATTATCTGCATGGTAGTAGCATTTTATGCCAAGGGTTGGAAGATTTAGTAATTAGCGATTTTGCGTTGGTTATACACTTTCATTTCTGCTATCTGCACAAGTTAGGCACTTTTCAGGCCACATGATATGACAACTGATTTGCGGTTTATCCTGTCTTTTTCCTAGAATTTTGGCTATGCATTAGCACTTTCTTCTGATTTGCACTATCCAAGTACTGTATGCTGGTTGCTTGCGGAGAACCTATCGGGCGTGTTTTAGACTCTTGTCAGTTTTTGTACAATGTCAAGGATTTATGAATTTGGCTTTATGCCTGCTGGCAATGGTGTATGACATGCATTTTGTCCCGTGCTAGTTAAAATACAAATAAAAATGCATTCTGAAAAGAAAAAAATCATCAGTATGGGCAAATTACAATATGGAAATAGGCACCGTAAAAATGAGGGAACAAACTGTAATGTTGATTATGAAGTACATAAAGTAACTTTCGAGGGTGACCAATTTGACTCCTAGCTTCCCCGTTAACTTGCTGAGGGTACGGTAAATGCATGTCAGGATGAGGCCTCTATTTTTAGGCCTCACCTTCTAGACAGCGTAAGCTTACAGTGGACTTCCCATTTCTTTCCACTGGTTGGCTTTATTGACACTTGCTTACTTGGTTCTTATCCAATGGTTTCCCTTCCCTCTTCTTCTGGTTGTGTCACGCCTGGATCATAGCCTCTGTAACCTCCATTTGACTGGATGGCTTATATTCTTCCACTGCTTACGTTTAGAGAACTACTTCTTTCTGCCTTTCAGCACCCCATGAGGGTGTATGTGTTTTATAGCCCTCTCCATAATTGTCTCTCGTGAGTCTCTTCCTGACCCCAATTTCTGTGCTTTCCTCTACCTCATGTTGTGCTATTTCTCTCGACTGCTTCTCCAACATGTGCTTCTTTGCCCCAACCACTCTTCATTATTTTTTATGTATCCGCCTAAACCCCATTGCTTCGCCTAACCCAATCCAGCCATCACAGGTATTTCATTTTTTTCTGGTGCACCTTTTGGTCCAATACATCAAAAACGCTTTTCAAACCTGGCATCTTTTTGTTATTTACTGATCCATGTGGTGTGTGCCGTGTTTGAAAAACAAAAAGGTTACAGATATATTATAGTTAGGCTCACATTTACCGTACAAAACCATTGAAATTCACCTGTTATAAGTGACCGTTATCTCAAGTAACTATAGCTCGTGCCCTGAGGTAACTATAACTCGAGCATCCACAAAACAGTTTTCATAACATTTTTTATTGCAAATATTACACTGATATTATCATTGATGTTATCAAGGACATCATGAGTGCTGTAATTTGTGGGAAATTAGCAGTGCATGGCGGGGGCACAAAAGCTGGTTCTCCCCCTACAAGACTCTCCTATTACAAAAAGAAACTGATTTTTTATGCCATAGCGGATGTTATTCTCAAGAATTTGGAGGACGTGCATGATCTTTGTAAGCTGGCCAAATCTCACACAGATGCCATGCAATTGGAAATTATGGCAATAAGAAATTATACTAAGCAGTAGGACTGCAGAGACTGGAAACCAAATTAGTCATCTGGCAGACTGTGAATTCCCACATTTTAAAGTTCTTTCTTCTTTTGTGAACAAAACCTTGACCCTCCAAAAGGAAGTATCCCAAAGATGACTGGTATATCCTTCAAGAAAGAATTTGAGATAGAAAGAGCTCATTGAGTTCTGCCCTGTCTTACACCTAACAAGTAATACCCAAGAGCTATCATATGCAGAACACTAAAATATCAACATACAGAATCTATCTTTTAGTTCATGAGGAAAAACAATCTTATCCTCTGGGAAAGTAAAAACATTTGCATACTGCATGATTGTTCTGAAAAACACTGTTGATCTGATGAAAAGGCTTTCTACCCACAAGACCACAACTAATGGCCAGGAACTTGGAGTTCTCATTTGCAGGTTTTTCTACATTCAAAGTTTCAATGAATAGTTCCACATGCCTTTTTTATGATGAAAACAAAATTAATAAATTCTTGGATGAGCTGGATGAATTGGAGTTGAACACCTTTTCAGAGAACTTTCCCGTGATAGAATACTCTGATTTTCTCATGAGTGTTCTGCAGCATACCCTTTGAAGTTTGCAATTTATCCAAGGTTTTTGTTCTAATGAATACAGGGAGTGCAGAATTATTAGGCAAATGAGTATTTTGACCACATCATCCTCTTTATGCATGTTGTCTTACTCCAAGCTGTATAGGCTCGAAAGCCTACTACCAATTAAGCATATTAGGTGATGTGCATCTCTGTAATGAGAAGGGGTGTGGTCTAATGACATCACCACCCTATATCAGGTGTGCATAATTATTAGGCAACTTCCTTTCCTTTGGCAAAATGGGTCAAAAGAAGGACTTGACTGGCTCAGAAAAGTAAAAAATAGTGAGATATCTTGCAGAGGGATGCAGCACTCTTAAAATTGCAAAGCTTCTGAAGCGTGATCATCGAACAATCAAGCGTTTCATTCAAAATAGTCAACAGGGTCGCAAGAAGCGTGTGGAAAAACCAAGGCGCAAAATAACTGCCCATGAACTGAGAAAAGTCAAGCGTGCAGCTGCCACGATGCCACTTGCCACCAGTTTGGCCATATTTCAGAGCTGCAACATCACTGGAGTGCCCAAAAGCACAAGGTGTGCAATACTTAGAGACATGGCCAAGGTAAGAAAGGCTGAAAGACGACCACCACTGAACAAGACACACAAGCTGAAACATCAAGACTGGGCCAAGAAATATCTCAAGACTGATTTTCTAAGGTTTTATGGACTGATGAAATGAGAGTGAGTCTTGATGGGCCAGATGGATGGGCCCGTGGCTGGATTGGTAAAGGACAGAGAGCTCCAGTCCGACTCAGACGCCAGCAAGGTGGAGGTGGAGTACTGGTTTGGGCTGGTATCATCAAAGATGAGCTTGTGGGGCCTTTTCGGGTTGAGGATGGAGTCAAGCTCAACTCCCAGTCCTACTGCCAGTTCCTGGAAGACACCTTCTTCAAGCAGTGGTACAGGAAGAAGTCTGCATCCTTCAAGAAAAACATGATTTTCATGCAGGACAATGCTCCATCACACGCGTCCAAGTACTCCACAGCGTGGCTGGCAAGAAAGGGTATAAAAAAAGGAAATCTAATGACATGGCCTCCTTGTTCACCTGATCTGAACCCCATTGAGAACCTATGGTCCATCATCAAATGTGAGATTTACAAGGAGGGAAAACAGTACACCTCTCTGAACAGTGTCTGGGAGGCTGTGGTTGCTGCTGCACGCAATGTTAATGGTGAACAGATCAAAACACTGACAGAATCCATGGATGGCAGGCTTTTGAGTGTCCTTGCAAAGAAAGGTGGCTATATTGGTCACTGATTTGTTTTTGTTTTGTTTTTGAATGTCAGACATGTATATTTGTGAATGTTGAGATGTTATATTGGTTTCACTGGTAATAATAAATAATTGAAATGGGTATATATTTGTTTTTTGTTAAGTTGCCTAATAATTATGCACAGTAATAGTCACCTGCACACACAGATATCCCCCTAACATAGCTAAAACAAAAAACAAACTAAAAACTACTTCCAAAAATATTCAGCTTTGATATTAATGAGTTTTTTGGGTTCATTGAGAACATGGTTGTTGTTCAATAATAAAATTAATCCTCAAAAATACAATTTGCCTAATAATTCTGCACTCCCTGTATATTGTGTTACTGTTAGTTTATGTAACCATTGCTCTATTATTTTTGTGTCTATTCAAATAACGGTTTAGAACGCTAATAATGTAAAATGCCACTCTTGGTCACTTTGCTTATGGCTGAACGTACAAAAGGTGTCCTGTTTTATGAATTTCTCTATTAATACCCAGATTATCTCAGCCACCAGAGGAGTATTTTCCTTCTCTTCCCCCACATTACCAGAATTAGAGATGTGAGATGTTAGGCAAGTGGGTAATGTTCTTAAATGTGGCTTATCGTTTCCAAAGCATGATCATGCCTATTTTCTTCTTTCTTCCTTTATTTTCGCTTTTCCTCTCCATTATTCTCTTTTCTTACATTAGTTGAAGCATATTCTGCTGTGCCCAGTGATTACAGTGCTCTGAAGGTGCATTCTACCTCTGCTGTGCAGGATGAACCCAGACATGCGCCGGGCCAAAAGTAGGCCGATCTGCCGCTGCCTAAGCCCAGAAGAGGTTGGTCAGAGCTCCCCCTCTTAGCCGGTGGTACTTAAGGTTTTGTGTTTCAGTCCTATCTGTCGATTCCTGCCCACGATTGTGGTGAAAAGGAAAACTGCTACAGCAGCTAACAGTAGGCCCCGCAAGACAGCTGGTACACTAACTTTCTCACTAATTCATTGGATCTGATTGAGAAGGTAATCTTGAACGCTGAAGAAAGAACAGAGCGTAGTTCGTGACTTACATGGGGACATAATCCCAAATGATCATGTAGGAGTTATCACTGTTGACAAAGTGTATGTTAATTAGTTATATGTGTTATTAGTACATATATAAATCCTTGTGTTTTCTTTGAACCTATAACTATTACCACTGATTCACCTGCTTCGGAAAGGGAGCCACCATCAAAGGAAAAGACAAAAGATCTTTTCTGTTGTGTGCCCTGGATAAAGATTTGGAATCTATATGTACTGCATTTGGAGGAGAAATGTATGTAGTTTGGGGTTGGGATTTCAGATCACATTTATGTAGACGACACAGGCCAATAGTAGTTTATGATGACCCACATGGAGAGGGGATTAACAGTTTAATAGTTAATTACAACTTTGCCTTCGCCAATAAGCATATTGCTCCGCCTGCTCCTTCTGAATTTACCTTTTCAGGTAGAGGGACTAAATATATCATAGATTAGCTGCTGATACCTTTTAAGCTTAGCACCTTGATTGCAACTTCAAAGTCTTCAAAACTTATGGTCAACTGTATTAGTGACCATAATGCCCCAAGTATGACTTTTAAACCCCAATAGGTCCGGTCAGCAGTTGCTTCAGGTAATGGTATTACTCTTAGATGGGATTATACAGATTCAGAGAGTTTTCTGGATAGGCAGATTAAGGACAACTTGATACATTTTTAACATGTCTAGATGAGCAGATGGAAATTGGAAAATCCAAAGTTTATTTTTTGTTGTTGTTTTTTTTCTTTTTTAATTTCCAACAGCATCAAAAAGGGACTTAGGAGTGCAGTGAAACGAGGGAGTCCTCAACCCTGTGGCTGGTTTGATGCTAATTGTATGAAAGCGCACAATTCATTAAAAGGTATTAAAGAAAGTCCCACAAAAGAGTTTCCTCATCTCCATCCGATCACCCACCCGCCCCTTAGTGACCCGACGCACTGATGTCACACTTCTTTTTCCCCACCGGAGCAGGAAGCAGAAAGTAAGGCCGCTTCCTGCTCCGGTGGGGAAAAAGGGCCTCCCCACTATTCAGGAACGCCTTGTTTGAAAGGGGAGATTCTACTCTTTCAAACAAGGCCCTCCTGAAAAGGATTCCTGGCCCTGGATCGCAGCCGCACTGTGATCCAGGGCCAGGAAACCCTACTAGACACAAGGAAATTCACTTGGGGGTGAACCGCCGCCCCTCAATCCCCCAGGGCATACTTTAAAAAAAAAAAAAAATTAGTGTACCTGGGGGGACGGAGAATGGGGCAGGAAACCATACAGCTATTAAAAAATATATGTAGATCTATCTCTCTCTCTCTCTATATATATATATATATATATATATATATATATATATATATATATGGAGATCACTTTTGTCAATGCCTGTGTGGTTTCCCTGGGTGCTGCAGATCCACAACCACATATAAAAGTGATCTCTTATATTCGCAATGCTTATACTTCCACTGACGAGTTTCAACTGTAGCTTTTAGGCAGCAATAAAAAAAAGTCAAGTAACTCTTGTGATTAGGTTTCTGCCAAAAAAGGATCTGACTTTTGTCTAGTGACAGTTTTGATGTCATAAAGTAGCGCTGAAGGTTTATATGCCTACTGCAAAGATTAAATCTGTATTTTATGTAAATAACTGAATGGATTAGTAAAGACAGCCATTCCCTGTGCTATAATACAAATGAAATGTATGTGCGAGGGAGGCTATGGAGAGATGAAGGGCACTTTTGCTGGGTGGTAGTGAGGGAATCCGAGGAGGAGGTCATGGGAGTACCAATGATGATTGCTAGATTGGGCGCCAGAAGCGCTAAAGACTGTGACGATTGGTATGTGACAAGGTGAAGTAATAGTGTGTCTTTTTTGTTTTTTTGAGTGTCTTGAGTGAACGTGCTGATTGAGGGAAGAAGCAAAGGTAAGGTGACCTTTACTGTTGCATGCTTCACACACACACACACACACACACACCAGCAATTTTGTGACGGTCTACGTAAGCTAGTGTTTTAGAGCAAGAGTTTAGCCAGTAGCAGCAGTCTCGTGGGATGACTGCTGCTCAAGCCTAACTTGGGTGATAGAGGACAGCTTTGACGTAGGATCAGAGACTGAGACAGCAGATACTGAGACAGAATTTGAGGGATAGGGCAAGGGCGCAGACTCTGGGAGTGATCAACAACTCCTCTTCCAGTGATTCTGAGGGAGGTGATGAGGACAGTCTTGCTATTCCTTGGCAAGCACAGTCTGTGCAGCGAGACAATAGCGGGTTAGCCCAACCCAGAGAGCACGTGCAAGCAAAGAGTGTTCTCTCTTGGGAGCTCTCCTATTTAGTTCAGCCCCAAATTCCACCGCCCATCGAATTGTGGAATGATCAAAATGCTCTATCACAAAACAACCTGGTTTTGTAAGGCAGGCACCTGCGTTTTTGGTCCTGGGCTCGGTGGCCATAGAGGGAAACCTATCAAACCCAGACAGGAATGGATCACCCCAGGGTCAACAGTTGCCCTCATGTAAGGATTAACATTGGCCATTGTGTGATCCATTCCTGACACGGGCACTAGGCCTACCCTCACAAGTGAGGTACCATTTTTAATCGGGAGACACTTGGTGGAAGGCTGGTTGGAAGGAAATTTGTGGCTCCTCTCAGAGTCCAGAACTTTCTATCACCAAAATGTGAGGAAAAAGTGGTTTTGTTGCCAGACTTTGAGGTTTGCAAAGGATTCTGGGTAACAGAACCTGGTGAGAGAGCCGCAAGTTACCCATCCTGGGTTCCCCTAGGTGTCTAGTTTTAAGAAATGTGAAGGTTTGGTAGAGACCAAAATCCACAGCTAGGCACTTTCCAACAAACATGTCAGATTTCAATGTAGAATTGCCCCTTGTCTTTCTCTACATTATTCCCTTCCAAATGTAAGACAATGTGTAAAAAAGAAGTCTATTTGAGAAATGCTCTGTAATCCACATGCTAGTTTGGGGACCCCGGAATTCAGAGATGTGCAAATAACCACTGATTCTCAACATCTTATCTTGTGCCCATTTTGGAAATACAACGGTTTCCTTGATACCTATTTTTCACTCTTTATATTCACCAAATGAATTGCTGTGTGCCCGATATACAATGAAAAGTCACTGCAAGGTGCAGCTCATTTATTGGTTCTGGGTATCTAGGGTTCTTGAAGAAACTACAAGCCCTACATATCCCCGCAACCGGATTAGTCTAGCAGACGTAACAGTATATTGCTTTCAAAAATCTGCCATAGCTGGAAAAAGGTATAGAAGAAAACACTGCCAAAAATGGGTGTTTTTTCACCTCAATTTCAATATATTGTTATTTTAGCTGTTACTTTCCGTAGGAAAACTTTGAAGGATCTACACAAATGACCCCTTGCTGAATTCAGAATTGTGTTTACTTTACAGAAAGGTTTAGCAGTCTGGGATCCAGCATTGGTTTCACACCCATTTCTGTCACTAACTGGAAGGAGGCTGAAAGCACACAAAAAAAAAAAAAAAAAAGTTAAAATGGGGTACGTCCCAATAAAATGGCAAAATTGTGTTGAAAAATGTGGTTTTCCGATTCAAGTCTGCCTGATCTTGAAAGCTGAGGAGATGGTGATTTTAGCACAGCAACCCCTTTGTTGATGCCATTTCCAGGGGAAAAAACCACATGCTTTCTTCTGCTGCCCTTTATTCCAATATTTCTGAAAAAAAAGAAATTTTAGCTACATTTTGGCTAATTTCTTGGTCTCCTCCAGGGGAAGCCACCACTCTTGATACCTTTAGAATCCCTACGATGTAGGGGGAAAAAAGTACACAAATTTGGCTTGGATAGCTTATGTGGACAAATCGTCATGAAGGCCTAAGCGTGAACTACCCCAAATAGCCTAAAAAAGGCTCAGCACTGGGGGAGGGGGTGGCAGCTGAGGGGTTAAGCAACATGCCTGGGTATCATTGTTTGCCGCAAGTAAAGAAGAGGACTATGCTGCCTTGTGATTGATAACCCCCATTTCAGAGATGATACTGTGCGGGCCTGATGGTACACATATTGATCTTTTTAAAGCTAATATAAACCTCTGAGTCCCAATGTTGACTAATGTACTTAATTCTGTGTGTAGAGGAAGGAATTTGGGTACATGGTCACATTCAGTGACCATGCACATATTCAAGAAGGGACATCATGGTAACTCTACCCGCCATTGCCCCATCTCCATTAGATTCATTGATAAAAGTTCTGGGAAGAACTCTACTTGTCAGAATAGATGACTGGGTGGAGAGTCAGCAGATAATTACAGAGATCCAGTATGGATTTTGCAAGGGTCCAGGAACCGTTGAACAGGTTTAAAACTAAACTTGTTCATAGGGAAATATACTGTGGCAAAGAAGGTGCCAATATACCTCGTATTTATGAATTGGTTGTGCACCTTTAACTGTGTCAACGGCAGTAAATGTTTGCACATTCTGGGAGAAATAGGGATATAAACTTGTATAATTAGCCTTCTTAGAGAGTATACAGGTAACAATGCCAAGGTGAGATGTGGAATAAACAGATAATGTTCCGCAGAGTTTGGCAAATATAGGAATGTGAGACAGGACTGTGTCCCTGCACCACACCTGATTAGAGAAGAGCTTGCGAAAATCCTTAGAACATGCAAGTTAGCAGGTTTGCAAAGACTCACAAGCATTGCAGCCCTGAAACTGTTGCTTATTGCTTCCTCCAGCCCTAGTAAGTAGCTCTGCGGAAAGGTGGCAAAATTACTGTGGTAGGGCTTGAAATTGCTAGTATTCAAGCCCTACTATAGTATTAGCCCTGGCATAATCATAGAGGCTGTTATCAGAGCTCTTACATAATGAGATTGCTGCCATAATGTGTCACCACACGACAAAGCACCAAAGGCACAAGTAGATTTTCTTGCAGAACACGTAGATTTAAGAAGCAACCTGTCCCATGGACAAGTAGATATTTTATTAAATTCCACACCCTTGGTCCAAGATTTAAAAAAGCTGTGAAGGAACTTGCTAGAAGAAGAACGGTACGGTAGAGAATGTGCAAAATGTTACTTACAACCAACTGTTATTAACTTGTGATGGCCATCAACCCTATTTAGAACATGTTCAGAAGCCACAGCACAGACCTGGCCTAATTAGGTTCAGGTGCAACACTGCTCATTGGCGTGTTACCTTTCTAGAATTAATGATTAGTCCGTTGCACTGATGAAATGTCTGTGTAATGATTATTCAGAACAAAGTACTTAAATTCTTTTGCAAATATTTTGTTGCACTAAGGAAATACATATTATCTCTTTCGAATGGAATGCATTTTCAGCAATGTAGGCCAGCTTTTATTTTTCTTCATCAACATTACACATTACTGTTTTCTTGTGCAATAGCAACTTATATATGGAAGGGCAGAAACTATTCAGAAAACTATGGATGCTGTGTGTTTTTAATTCAGGTATATTTTACGTATTGCAAATATTGTACTGATTATTTCTAAATAGTTTGGAATGTATTTCATTGTTGTGCTTTTCTGGTTTTTAATAAAGCCGAAAAAAGCTTAATTGAATTGATTACCTCATGATCTCTGGTAATTATGTTCAAAATGTGAATGATGCTACCATTTAGTTGAGGCATACCTGATCACTCATGCATTGAAATACTACTCTCCAGAGGTGCTACCACTAAGGGGGAAAATATGTAGAATCTAAATGATGAGATCCCCGAAAGCATAGATTTTTGTCACACGATCAAAGGTATTATACATTTTCTTGAGAACAACCCTAGTCAAGATACTCTCATTAGATGGGAAGCATTAAATGCCCCCATTAGAGTAGCTTTAATCAGCGTCAGCTCACACATGAACAAGACAACAATTTATTTACTCAGTAATTTGGACAATGAGATTAAATCTGAGTTAACTAGGATTGTAAGTAAGAAAGTGGGGTTATACATTACTCCTTAAAAAACAAAAAAACAAAAACAAACAAAAAAAAAATAGGATGAGTTTGTGATGCCTACAAGGCTACAAAAATATTAGCTTCATATCTGTAATTCAATCAAGACAAATATTTCATACCTGGTAATAAAGATAAAATCAGTAAAGTTTAACATCAAGTATGAAAAGTTAGGGATATTTTTAAAGACATATAAATCTAACAACTTATCTTTACCCACACAATAGAAGAGGGAATCAGAATTGGATTCACATTCCATGACGGTGGCGTCACCGCCCTTTTACAAGGTTTCCGCTGGGCTGACCAGTGGAAACATTGAAATAAAGTGTTCCCACCGGCCAGACCAGTGGGAACGGTGTTACGAGATAGCACTTGGCTCCTTTATAGGAGCCGAATGCTATCTCGTAGCACAGAGGGGGCCGATCAGCACCCTCCGAATCACTCTGTCTGCTTTTCAGACAGTGCGCATTCCAATGGTGCCGGGCAGGGGGGCCCCTGGCACTTATTCTCAGCCAGCCTGTTCATGGCGGTAAAACTGCCATGAAAAGGCTGGCGGAGAACAAGGTTGTAATCAGCCAGGTGGCGCGGAGTCCAGTGTTGCCCTGGCTGACTAGAACCAAGACCGCTGTCACCCAGTCAGGATCTTTGATCTTGGCGGGGATGGCAGTCTTTAGGCGAGTCCACCCACCAAGCTTGTAATGTGGTGGTCAGACATTATAGAGTGGACACTACATATTAAACCCATTTTTCGTTTTTTTTTTTTACGTCGTACCAAATGACCGTCACATCCCTGATTAAATGACAGCTACTTTCTGGATTTATTTCTAATATTTGGTTGTAAAATTGTTATGTAATTGGAAATCTGCATCTAAGGTTTCTTTTCAGGTTTAGAAACTTTTATAAGAGAAACGGAAAATCTACTCTTCCAACAATCTCCTTGGAGAACTGCGACATGTCCAATTTGGGACTAGCTGGATTCTGTGCAAGGAATTATGGTGTAGGCATTGCTCCTCTGGTATAGTGTATGTAAATGTGCGCCACTGTATTGCTCAATTTATGAATATATCTCACAATGTCTTGCTTGGCTGGCGTAAATTTTAAGCTAGTATTACAGACATAGGATATCGTTCCCTTTCTTTTTTCCTATTTCCTCTATATCCATTATTCTCTTTTAATGTGCCACTATGCATTTGTTAAGAAATCATGAATACACTCTGTATGATAAATTATTACATTAATAAGAAATTAAAAGCAAAACAAACTAAGGATACTGGCTCATTTCTATCCTATGCCTTGGTAAGGAAGTCAAACAAGTAATTAGCATCACATATCGCAGCTTCTCAGGCCAAATCATCTGCAGTCTTTTCGCCGAAGCATTGCGTATAGTTCCTTTTAAGTTCTGTCTCATGTCTTTGGCAGGAGAACTGAGAAATACAAACATAAGCTCAGTTCTCCAAAAAGAAAACTTTCAATTTGCCACTTAACTACCTTCTGACAAACACATTCGAAAAACACATGGACACAAGGTAAACTGTTAAGCCTATACTTTACTTTGGTGTTTCTCTTGTAGGACCATAATACCCACAAGACACTGTGTGGCCTCATTCACCTCCACCCTCAAGTCACATGTTAAGAGGGCTTTTTTAAACATTCCTTAAATTAATTATTCTCTAGCCAGATACCAAGCAATATAGGAGTTCAGGACTGCAAATATTAAATGTTTACCAAACCCTACACAGGATTTTCTATGTAAGGACCAAAGGCAGCATGTACCTCTACCCTGTGCCAGTTATTAATATGTCACACCCTTCAGCATCAGGCTAGTAGCCTGACTTCATGTCAGGTCAGCAAGAAATCTGCAGGAAATCAAGAACATGTAATGAAAAATCTTTTAAAATAGAACATGCAGCACTCAAACTTTGACGCATGTCTCAACATAAAGCAGAGAACAAAACCAAAGATCAAAAAGCAGAAAAATTATGGTTTTAGGTGGGCAGACTGGTATTATGTCTTAAAAGAATCAGTGAATGGTTGTCCTGAAAATATGGGAATGCTATGGATTCATTTGTGCAAGCACGGTCTAAATGTTCCACAAAGATTAAGGGTACATAAACATTCTTGGATGGGACGGTTGACTAGCCGGGACCTCCCACTGCCTCCAATTATCAGATGACATCACCCGTCAGTGCTTCCCCTGCAGTACCCAGAGGGTGTACACAGTATGACTAGCACCAGGGGAACCATTTCACCCAACTGGCGGGGCTCCAAGGAGTCCTGAGATGCTTTGGTGAGACCCCACTCCAGTAATCAGAGTTAAAGGCCCAGTGACGGCGGGGCCTGTAAACTTGCCCGCACCACCCTAATGTTAGAGCGGAGCAGCGAAGATCGAAGATCCTGCCAGGTGCTAAGAGCTGCTGGGGGTTCCAAATGTAACCCTGCGGTGCGCTGCAAGCAGGGATTGCTTTAGTCAGCTGCCCCACCCCCCGTCTCGCCAGCCTTTACAGTGGAGTTGTGACAAGAGGAGATCCCAAAGCACTAAAGTGCGATGTCCCACATATTGCGAGTTGTTGGGGTGGGAGCCCAGTATCTCTCCAGCCCTGATCTCTGCACATGGTAGGGGGACATAACGAGAGCTGAGGGTTGCAGTTCCAGGGCTCAGGCAGTCAGCCCGAATTGGTTAGAGCCCCGCAAACAGTGAGCATGCCTTTCCTGCCTAATCCTTTCAGTTGCGCTGAAAAAGTGGAAAAGGACGTCTGCTGGTCACATGAGAGGCCTGCTCGTAACATACTGATCAACTATTTGGACGGCTCCACTGGATGCACCCGCCCTTGAACAGGAGAAAGAACAGCAGGGACCTCAGCCCCCTTTGGTTTCTCTGCCCAGCTGACTGTTGAAGGACAAGTTGCCCTCCATGGGACTACTGTGTGTTACTACTTCCTAGGCAGGCTGGTTGCAGGGGATTGACTCATTTCCCTCTCTCCTCCTCCGGGGAGTCGACTTATTATTACACTGCCTTGTTAATCTAGAGATTTGAGGGGAATGTGCGGGAAGGCAGGTGACGTTCCTTGCCATTCACTTGTTACCCATACATGGGTGGGTATCCATAAGTTTGCAACATTATCATGGCCAAGGTGAAAATCAGGAGGACCGTTGGGGAATCCTCAATGATGCTCCACCCCCAAAATGAAGCATGCTCATTCACCCCAGGAGTCGGCGGAGGAGCAACTACTTCAAGATAATTTTGGGAAGTTCTCAGAACTCCTGCCTGCTGTGGGCAATCTTAAAACCTCCCTGGAACCTAAGTTCAACACTTTAATGTTGGAGGTGGGATTTTTATGTGAAAATCAAAAGAAACTGAAGGACAGAGTGAAAGCTGCTGAGCTGGAGTTGGAAACCCTGAGCCCCTCTGACCACGATCAAGACAGAGACACTTCGGAAGGAGATGACGGTGCTGCAAGCACAAGTGGATCATGCGGAAGGTTGCTCCAGAAGTAACAATATCCGGGTGGTGGGACTGGCCGAAAGAGTAGAGGAGTCTAGCATGGATTTGTACTTTGAGACCCGACTGACGTCCACCCTCTTCTCAGTAGAGCGGGTCCACAGGGTACTAGGCCGCCCCCCATTTCGGGTGCTCCTTCTCAGACCTTGGTGGCATGGCTCTTCAGGGACCGCAACAACATCTTGTAGATTGCCAGAGGCCAGTGGACGGTGAAGAACAGCACTGTCACCATTTTCCTGGATTACACTCTGGAGGTCAAACAGCAGCAAGAATCGTTCCAGGAAAATAAAGAGTGATTCTGCGATATTGGACTTAAGTAAACACTGTTGTATCCACCAAAGCTGAATGTCATTCTTGATAACAAGACCCTTTCCTTTACATCGTTGCAGGGGGTACTGACCTGGTTGGAATCGAGAGGTGAATATCAGATCACTGCTGGGCTGGAAGGAGCAGCCGGATGGCAGACCAAGAGAAGTAAGCACCTTGCAAGAAGACACATCTGAGGCAAACCTTCAAAAGCTCTAGCTGCCTGGGCAGAATCTAAGAATTTGCTGCAGTGAAGCAATCTGTGGATGCAGAGTCTGACAACAGAGACTCTGAGATGGACACAATGAGATCAGCTGACCCTCCACTCATGGACGAGGTGTCTAAGAAACTACAAGGTGGCCTTCAGGTCACACCAGTGACTGCAGACCTGCTCCGGTGTCCTTGACTTTGGTGATAGCCTTTTCTTGTCATTTCCGAGTAGCAATGGGGGTATTTGTTGGGCTCCAGGGCAAGCAAAGAGGGGGCAATAGGTGCTTATGAGGAGGTGCGAGGGTGAGTGCTATGCACCCCAGATGGCAGAAGGACTGGACACAAAGCATGTACTGTTTTGACTCCCGTTGGGAGGCAGAACGGCTACAGACTGCTGAATCACTGATGACACTGGTAAGCTGCATTTGATTTGAGGAAGTGGGTTTGTTGGGGTTTGCTTAAACTGTATCTGTTTTTTTACTTGCTGTGCTGCACGATGTCACCGCAAATTCCGCACTATCTCCCTGGTGATAGCTATTCTTACACCCACACTATCATCATGGCTTGTTGGGATTATCAACTTATGACCTGGAATGTAAGAGGGATGGGCTCTTATAGCTAGTGCCATTGGATCCACTCATACATATGACGGATCCCCTCATACCTACAACGCCATAGGATACAGTTTGCATGTTTACAAGAAACAGATTTGACACCTGTGGAATTGGCCAAGCTACCCAAATGCTGGCATGGGAGGGGATTTACAGCACCATATATTCCACTTATACCAGGGGGGGTCTTGGCTTGAACCCAACGTCCCCTTTGTGTTTGAGCACTCACTGATAGATGCTGAAGGACGCTATGTTTACTGTATTACCCACTCTCCCCAGACTTGGGGAATGATCAATCGACTCCCTTTTTTGTGAAGCCCAACCACACACTAACTTCAGGCAACTACAACAATGTGCAATTAACATTGGGCTAGGGTACGCTTTGAGAACCTTGCCCCCGTGCCTGCGGGATCACTCACATTACTCAGAACTACATGCTCTGCACACACGGACTGATCTGACTTAGGGTACGCATGCAAATTCCTGGGCAGGACACCAACCGACAAGAGCCCATTGCTCGTGACCTTCTCCTGATGCTGGTACGCCCAGCTATTTCCACCTGATGGCTGCAACTGATAGCATTAGCAGATCGGCAGTTTCTAAAACGTGGGCAAACACATTTACCATTTTTTCTAGGAAAATGAGGGGTCTGTTACAGATGTGGTGGTGGAGTGGGACGCATTTAAGGTGGTGACCAGGAAGTATGTATCGCAACACATTATTGCGTGAAGCATGAATTGATGAGGGAAGATCGCAGAAAGGGAGTGGGCGTTCAACCCAGAATCCCTTGCACCCTTGCAGGATGTTTGAGATAAACACCAGGAGGCCCTACTGGGACTATAAGGAATTTATTAAGCACCCACATAAGTTGGGTGACAAGGCCAGCAGTCTGCTGGCCTGGCTGTTGCAATTAAAAGCTACATGTGTTCCCATTAGGGCGGTACGAGCTGCCAGGGGACTCCTGGAAAACTTACTATTGGGTATTAATGAAGAGTTTGAGGCCTACTATAGGACAATGTACAGGGCTTCAGGGGACTCAAATCAGGAAGCAATAGTAGCATATTTGAGCATTGTAAAGACCCCTACCCTTCAACCCTTACAGAAACAAGAATTTCATATTTCATACTCCCCTGACGCTCGAGGAGATGAAATTGTCGATACAAAAGATGTCCAGGAGTCGAACTCTAGGGACACTTGGCTTTACCATTGAGTTTTATGCCTCTTATACCACCCAGCTCTGGTGCCTCAGCTCTTACACATTTATGAAAAGGTAAAAGGAGCATTGAAGACTATCTGACTCCATGAGAGAAGCCCTCATTACTGCCCTCTCAAAACCATGGTCAGATCAACTAGAAGTTGTGTTGTATCGCCCTCTTTCCCTACTCAACCTTGACTACCGGATTATAGGCAAAGAATTAGTCAATAGGCTGACCCCTCTGGTGTAGACATTGAAAAACCTCACTTAGAATGATTTTATCCCTGGAAGAACAAGTTCTTAAATTTGCGCCGTCTAGTCTGCACCACTGTCTGGGCTTGCAGAACAGGCACCGACCTTTGGTTGGCCTCTTTGGACATCGAGAAGGCTTTCAATACCCTGGGATGGGTTTATTTACAGTCTGTACTCTAAATCTGGGATGGGGCAGGAGTTCTGCAGGTGGATAGGGATACTTTATGGAGCGCCATCTAGCCAGGCTCCGAACGAGTGGGGTAATCTCAGACAGCTTCGAAATGGAGCGGGCACCAGGCAAGGTTATCCCCTCTCCCCCCTCCTGTTTGCCTTCACGATGGAACCCCTAGCCTGACTTTTATGCCTGCTGGGCCACCAATGGGGATCTGCATCCCAAGGATGTATCAATGTACGCGGATGACACCGATTTATTTGAAAGCCGAAGATAATGTATCACTTTGGTGATGTTGAAAGGATCAGTTCAACAGATAACTCAGGACACTTCTTTTTTTATTTTTCCTTCTCCCGAGGGCCTATGTTAGAATGTCATGAAGACCAGTGGACCAGTACCAATTGATAGGACTGTTGTCTCCAAGACAGAAAAAAGATTTACTTTACCCCTTGTTATAATTTCGTGTTCACCGATATCACAATTGAAACCTAATACCTGAGACTCCCAAAAACCCAATACTAAAGGGAAAAGAGTTTTTTTTGGTAGAAGGTGAAAATCAATTAAGACATTCCCTCAGTGTTCTAAGGGGGCTAAAACACATGTCCGGAACTTTACTTGCCTGGGTTTCAAGACTCAGTTTTTCATCAAACTAAAATCCTAGGCTTTTCAAAGTCCTGATTGGTATTGAAGGATCTCCGAGTTGTTCAGGCCAGTTCACATCCATCCATCTTAGATGGTTGTTCCCTACAATCAAGTCTTCTGACTTATTTCCCTTCCATTCCATTGCTCTAGAAAGGCCTCATGGAGGCAGGTCTTCAGTCCCCTCTGGGAAACCGATGAAGCACAGGTTATTGAGGTGGGCCCATTTTTCAGCATCTTAGGTATGGTCTTGTAGAGCTTTGGCATCCCAGCAGAGGCAGGTGACCTCCGATGAGAGTCTTTATGGTATCTTCCAATTCTGATATCTTCCTATCTGCCTCGATCGCCCTTTCTACTGTCTGGTGGAGGTCATGGCACAGCAGGGCCACATCCACACCAACCTCCCCTATTTTTTGTCTCCTGCACGGTTTTGGAGTCTCACATAGACTAGAGAATTACAGAGGTATGGTCCTCATTTGGCAGGGCCCCAGCCCAGAGTACTCCCTCTGGGGGCCCCTTCCTTCCACCCACTGGTGGTGTGAGTTTTTTTTTTTTTTTCAGCCTAGCCCAACAGAGCTTCGTCATGGCCCACAGTGTCTCCACCAGCCAAGTCATTGGGTCAAAAGGGTGGGGGCATTCATTGACGGGAATCTTCTTGGGATGGGATGCTCTACATGGGCCCACCCAGGAGTCCCCCTTTAGAAGGAGGGGGCAGGGAGTTGGGGAGGCCTACTTGCACCATGCGCACTAACCTGAGCAGCACAAGCAGCCGGTTCCAGCCCCCGTTTGTCAGAGATCACAGTGGTAAGAAAAACAGGCTTCCTGTACTGTCACTGAGCCTGCTGGGACTTCCACCACCTCGAGGCTCAGGCCCAGTGCCCCAAGCCAGTCCGTGTCTAAGCTATTTATCTAAAGGAGTGGGTCAGATCAAGGGGTGCATCTGCAGCACCTACAGGTCTTTTGGGTATCCCCCGACACCTCCTCCAGGGCCCTCCAGCAAGCACTGATTCTGCAGAGGGCCCTCTCTGCTTCTTGGGAACTGCCCCCCTGGGGGGCACCACCGTGTCAGATCTCCTCCCCTCCCAGGAAGGCAAAAGATGCACCACACCAAGGCTATGAGCTTCAAAGGGCACACACCCTCTGATATGCAAGCAGGCTGTCTCCCAGATGAGGACAAAGCTGTCTCCTTGCTCCTAGGCACATCTGCACCCCAGCAGGTGGAAAAATTAGTTAGTCAGGAAGCATACACTACCAGAAGGCTAGCCACACCTCCCGGGTGGGCAGCCTATTCTGTTCAGCCGAGGAAGGCTTGTGCCATCTTGGAAAGAGACAAAATAGAGGGTTTGGGGAGGGCCCTCAAAAAGAGGCTGATCCGCTGCCTCCCTGGGTCGTTGCAGCATACTGAGTCTCCTGTTGGGCCAGTCTTCAGACCAGCGTGGGCACAGGAGCAGATCCCCTCCACCCCGCGGGCTCGACAATCTTGGGGAGCTGGAAAGCACGCTTCACTCCGGGCCAACCTTCTTAGGAGGCAATGCAGCTCCACCCAAGGCTGCTGCTTCTTTCATCTTCAGTGGCCCCCACAGCCCGAGATGGTCTCTGCCACTGCACGTCGGGGGGTCGGTTCGGCAGCCCTGCACCCTGGTGGAGTGGCTTCACTGCAGCCGCCAGTGGGAGCTCACACACTTGCTCTGGCCATCTTGGCCCAGCAGGCCACAGTCCCCCAGAACAGAGCCTTAAGAAGCTTATGGAGAGATGGACTTTGACTGTGCCCAAATGTTGTTAACCCAGGGTTCAGATTCTGATATAGCAGAAGTTAAGAGTGTAAGCTAAAAACGGGGAAAAAAGAGGAAAAACTTGTTTTTATTGTGCTTTGAGTAGTGGGGAAGCTGTGCTTAAAAATGGAGGAAGATTGATAAGCAACTGACCAAGGCTATAGGTCTGCTTGTTATGAAAAGTTATGACAAAGGCAGTACTGCAAAAAGCTTTTGTGAAGGATAACAGACTCTTAAAGGTAGACCATAATTATAATGTTTAAATGGCTGTAGAAATATTTTGTTAAATGGAATCACAGATAACCATAACAGGCAAGTTACTAACAAACACTTGAAGATTTACAAAGTGATAATCTTAGTTCGGCCTTTTTCTAAGAGGTTGTATAATATTTTGCCGAAGTATAGAGTAGTAATTTTATGGCTAGTGAGAACATTCGCTCTATCCAAATGTTGATCCTCTTAAGTAAAGATTTTGATTGGGCAGACGTTATTTCCTTCCGCTAAAAAAAGTAAAAATTAAAATAAAAAAAGAGCTAGAATTGCACTTCTTCACCTTGTGGAAAAGCTTATGCTCAGCACAGCAGAACTGAAACAGATCAGGTCTATAACAACTGACTAAAGCTACAGGCATGATCTGTTTATTAGGAAAAGTTAGGGAGGGGCATGGCCAAGATGGCGGGCAGCTAAGACGTGCTTCCTCATCTCTCTGCACTCCACCATGAACAGCTACCACCAGCGCCTTTTCTGCCTGAGTTTCTGCTTCCCTCTAGCCCTCTCCACTTGGTGGGGGGACGCAATGACTCCCAGGGCACTGCAGGGCCTTCGTTGGGCTCCATCTGACTAATACCAGCAAGGCTGTCCCTAGCAGCTGCACCCACAGGCACAAGATGGTGACAATGGTGGGTTCCAGCGCCCGCTAGGTGCATCTCTCAAGAGTGGACCTACGCCCCATGTTGAGGTGGTGCTGGAGTGCCGGACAGCTAAGGGACCTCGGCGGTGGCCCATAAGGAGGTGGCGAGTGGCACCTCCTCTCCCTAATTGTGGACAGCGCCCGGCATTGTACTGGCACCTTTGCTCCTCAGCGGCCGCTCAGCCTAGCGGTTACAACAGGACCCTAACATGGAGGCAAGCACGCACCAAATCTAGCTGCGGGGGGCCCAAAGCACAGAACTATACGCCATGGAGAGCACCTGTAGTCCTCAGGGCCTTGGACTGCGCATTGAGCGGCCTTCTAGGATTACACTCCCCACCATGAGAAATGTTCCTGTAGAGAGAGTCCTGGAGGAGTGTAAAGGTGACTGCACATTGGCCTCATAATAAACAGAGGTACTCTGGCCCACTACTACTTAAAACACCAGTGAGTGAGGGACACTATGTCCTGGGAGGTGCTGGGCGTGATTCAAGCTGCATCTCTCCCCATGATACAGGCCTGCAGCAGCACATCAGGGGGTAAAGCTTTGCGGAGAGGTGTTCTCTCCCCTTGCGTTCAGTAACTGGGCCGCACCGAAGGCTGGGGCGGTATGGACAGAGCACTGCGGCAGGGCTCACCAGCAGAGCAGCTGATTTCCCCACATCCACCCACTACTCCCTTCAGGAGGACATGTGGAGGTCGGGTCCCCTGCTTTTCGACCTGGGGGCTCCTGTTTGGACCCTGTGACACCTGGACACCCTGCCGCTTCCCTTGGCCGTGAGTGTCCTCGGCCCCGACGAGGATGCTACAAATAGGTCTGCAGCCTGGAGCAAATAAGACTGCTCAATCTGGGACAAGCTGACACTGCTACACAGGAGCAGGCAGGAGATCAACCATCCAAAAGAAGGGCATAGCACTCACCGGAGACGGATGCCAAAAATAGCCCAGTGAGACGCTCTTTCCTAGAGGCCTTGTTCGCCTCCCTTCGCAACAACATACAGGCGGTCAAGGAGGACCTCTCGGACTTACGGGACATACGCCACGACTTGAACGATGTCAGGAAGAGGTTTCTCCACGCTCGAGGACAAAGATACCAGACGTGGTGACGATGGAATGGCTACAACAAGAAGTATCCGGCTCCAAGATCAGCAAGTGGACCTTCAGGCACATGCAGAAGATCTAGAGAATCACTCTAGGTGGAACAAGTTCTACACTTGGGGGTACCAACCGACGCCAAGGGAACTGACTTAGGTAAATATATCACAGCCCTCTTTCGGTTCATCCTAGCAGATTCTCCAGACAAGGAGATAAAACTCGACCAACTCCATCAAGTGGGACTGCCACGGCTGGCGCAGAACCCTCCCCTCATCCCTCAGATATACTTCCCACTGAAAGAGGCTATCGTACGCAAGGCCCACACCATGTACCCACTTCAATTCAGAGGACATATGGCACTGGTCTTTCAGGACCTTGCAGTCATAACACTCCAGAGGCATCCAGATTCCCGCTTTATCACCACCCACCTGAGGAAAATTAGCCTCTCATACTTCTGGGGTTACCTCTTCCGGATTATCTTTCAACTTGAAGGGAAACTTCACCAGCTCCGATCCCTTCGTGAGGCGTGCAAGGTGCTGGGTATTGTGGGAACCCACCTAGCAGAACCGTCTAGCTAGTCCTAAAAGGTCAGGTGTCACAGAGACAGCCGTGTGGAATGTCGCCAAACCATGTCATAGGAGTCCTGCGTCCGGACCCAAAAACCATGGCCCTCGAGAGACAGGCTGTGTTGGAATCACTGGCTGGGTACACTGGCAAGCTGGATGCATCCGGAATGCTGAAACACCTAGCCTTGACTGTACTCCTTCCTGGTGGAATGCCCAAAATAGGTGTAGGCGGAACTCAAGGGTCCTTTCGACTTGCTTCGGACTTACCATCTGGCTGCAGATGGGATGGTTATCTCCTGGGCGGTTTGCCCGCCTGGACCACGTTATTTACTGTTTCCATATTTGATGGGCTGTTACATGTTTTTGGTGATGATGTTCTTCATATGTTTATATGCAGGATTTTCCTTTAGCCATATGTCTACGTCGGTCATCCATGATAGTGGTGTTCGACACTTCTATAGGGTGCTCCTTCGGGCTACTGTGGGGGTCTCTTTCAGACACTCGCATACTCTGTATAGTCGCTATGGATCTTAAAATCCTCAGTCTTAATGTTCTGAGCCTCAACAACCTTGTGAAGAAGCAGGCCGTTCTTTCCCTCCTTGAGCAATCTGGGTGCAATGTTTGTCTCCTCCAGGAGACTCATCTACATTCTAAAGATGTCCATAAAATGCACTCCTGCTGTTTGCCACGCCAACTTTGGTCCTCTTGCTCTACTAAAAAGGGTGGGTTGCCTTCCTTTTTTCCACAGCTTTAAGGGGGATGTTCTGTCCAAAGTAGCAGATGTCAAGGGACACCTCCTCACAATCAGGCTTAAGATAGGTTCCTTCCACTTTAGTCTGTTGAACCTCTATGCGCCCAACACACACCAAGAGTCCTTCATCATGAACTCCCTAGCACCAGTGCTCCAGACTTCCGATGCAGTTATCCTGGTATGGGGGGTGAGGCGGGGGGAGGGGGTATGAATTTGGTAATGGATTCCGTGACTGTACGTTCCGGACAGGGCTCGGATCAAGTAAGGGCTTTTTTCAGCCACAGGCATTCAGTGGCGCTCGGAGTGTGGCATGCAGGAAGTCTGGCAACACTTACACCCCACCTCCAGGGATTACACATATTACACTGCAGCCTATAAGACCTATGCACATCTTGATTACTTCGTCACCGCTCCTACTATGTTTTATCTTATCTTATCTTGGATGCGTCCATTGCCCAGTACTCACTCTCCGACCATGCCCCCTTAACCTTAACTCTGCACCTACCCTACCCTCATCCTCCCAGCTCTCATTGATGGCTGTGGGAGTCCCTCCTCCAATCCCCTGCAAAGGTCGCTTCTATCCGACAGATGATCGTGACCTACCTCCAGCACAACGATACAGGGGGAGATTCCCCTGGCATCTGTCTGGGAAGCTTTGAAACTGGTGTTGCAAGGAGAATTGATTGCCAGTGTCAGCAGCGGAAAATATATTCTGCAGGAAGAAGCAACAGAGTCTGGAGCACACTGTCTCTGAACTGGAGGCAATTAATAGGCGCACCAGAGGCTGAGAAAGCCAGGCTCCTCAAGTGCATGGACTTGGATAGGACAGGTACTGTTTTATGCATAAATTTCATCTGGGGAGCACTCAATGTGGTTGGATTCTGGCACATCACCTCCATACACAAGACTCACATGGGGGCAGTAAAGACGATCCTCACCCCCTCTTCGAGGGGTGACCGGTTCTGCTAAGGGCATTGCCTCAGCTTGTCAGGCTTTTTATGGTGCCCTCTATGCGGCAGAGGGGACTCCTGGCGGCAACCCTGTGAGCTATCTCTGTTCCACCACTTGTACCTCCCTGCCCAATGCAGAGGCCTCCTTGCTCGATGGCCCCATCCAAGTGGATGAAGTGATTTCAGCAATTGCTCGTCTTAAACCACTGAAGTCACCCGGGCCAGCCAGCTTTACCTCTCAAGTTTACAACATTTTCTATCAAGACCTGGCTCCTCTGCTCGCCCAGCTGTTCCAATTCCTTCACAGAGACGGGTTCGCTCACAGGCTCTACCCCGTATGCCGTCATCTCAGTAATTCTGAAGCCAGGTTAGGACCCGGCCTTGTGAGGGTCCTATAGACCCATCTCCCTTTTAAACATCGAAGCAAAAATATTTACCAGCATACTCGTGCACTGCTTTAATCCCCTAATGCCAGGCCTGGTTGACCCGGACCAAGCCGGATTTATTCCTTTCCGACAATGTAGCGATACTACCAAGCATCTCCTGCATCTTATTGACAAGACACATTGGTTGCGCAAGGAGGCTCTTTTGTAATCTATTGAAGTGGAGAAAGCTTTTGGTCAAGTTCACTGTCCAGTCCTCTTTGAAACGCTACGCCACTTTGGGATTGGAGACCGGTTTTGTAAGTGGGTGCAAAGCATGTACAGTGTCCCTAGAGCCTCAGTCAGAGTTAATGGTGTTTCTTTCCCCTCCTTCCCTATATGATGGGGCACGAGTCAGAGTTGTCCCTTATCCCCTCTTCTTTTTGCTCTATAGATGGAGCCCTTTGCAAACCGTCTGCGACAAAACCCAGATGTAGCCAGATCCCTTTTGGTGGTGATCAACACCTCCTCAGTCTGTAAGTGAGCAATGCCATTCTATCTATCACCGATCCACTGACTCCACTACCTGCGCTGGTAACTGAGCTCCAAGCCTTCAGTCTGGTGTTGAGATTTAAAGTCAACCTGCAGAAGTCCCAGATTTTGAATCTTTATGTCAGTCCTGCTCACGGACAAACTCTGTGGTCTTGGTTTCCGTTTGAGTGGACAAAAGACGGCATAACTGGCCTGGACCCTTCTCAGAACAGTGACGACCAACCACAAGAATCTGACCTCTCAAGTCTTTTGGGACCTGCTGTCATGGTCTCATCTCTGCCTCTCCTGGAAGGGCATGATCGTGGTGGTTAAAATATCTACCCTCCCACACATCCAATTCTTGTTTCAGACCTTGCCACTGACCCCACCCAGGATGTGATCCGATCCCTTCAGCTCGACAATGACAGGTCCATCTGGAACAGCGAGAAACTCCGCCTTCACTGGCATTTAATGTCCCTCCCAAAGGCTGCGAGTGGTTTGGCTTACCTCAGTTGCTTTGATACTACCAGGCGGCCCAGCAGTGTTACATACTTGAATGGAACCGACAGATGTTGGAGAAGCATTGGTCTTTTATGGCCCAATCCATCCCAAGCTTCAACATTTTGAAGGAAGTGTGACTTCCTCATAAACACAGGGTGTGGGGTTTATATTCTTTAGTCACATGTGCAACATTTGCAGTGTGGGATGCTGTTGCGGTTAAGGCAGGCCTCAACTCCTTCATTTAGGACTCCCATAGTGGCTAACCCAGACTTTGCCCCTGGGATGCAGCCCAAACAATTCCGAGGATGGCAGGAGGGAGTATGCAAGTGGATGGGCTGTCTTTTCGATACTCAGGGGATTATACCATTTGCCCAGCTCAAAGATGACTACTCCTTGACAAACTTGGATCTGGTGCACTACCTCCAGCTTCGTCATTGGGTGTCTAGGAAGGAGAAATAGGCCATCAAGCGATGGATTTTACTCAAACAAGCACCTCAAATCTGAGCTCTATGCCTTCTTAGGCAGAGGTGAATCCACCCAAAACTAGAGGACAGATTCACTAGGAAGCTGAGCTAGGAATAACCCTCTCCACTAAGGAGTGTAGTGATATTTTTCATAAAGCGCACCACACTACATACAACGTGGCTGCTACAGAAACAACATACAAACTTGTCTTCTATTGGTATTTGACCCTGCCACGAATACACCAATGGGGTTCAGCACATTCTAAAAGGTGCTGGCACGGTTGTGGTGATACTGGGACCCTGGTCCACCTTATGTGGCACTGTCCGAAGCACACTCAGTACTGAGATCAAGTCCTTCAAGACAATGATACAGCCTTTGGCACCTCCATTCCCAGGATCCCTGCATTCACGATATTAGGCCTCCCAAATCCCCTGACCTAGCCTCTGCGTTCTATCAGAGTGAGGCAAATGGCTATGGCTTTAGCAGTGTCCCACCAGGCCATTCCCTCCCAGTGGGGTACCGACAAATCACGAACATACCTCCTGGCTACACAGACTTTCGTTTATCTTGGGAATAGAGAGATTGGCCCCGACAGCCGAGTTGGATGCTGCTACATACTCTGACCTATGGGCTCCCTTCATACAACTGCTCTCTTTTGAATTCCTGGAATTAACTTGCCCTACTTGCTTGCAACTCCTCTGTTTGATTCCTGGTCAGTCTCTGGAGTCTGCCCTGGTCCTATTGAACACTCCACGTACTCTACACCAACATCCTGATTCTGCATGGCGCCACTAAACCTGCCCTGTTAGATATCACAGCACTGAGGTTTGGGGTGGGGAGCCACGGGGGGGGTCTTATATCCTTTTGTTTCTTTGTATGAGTTATTCTTCATTGACTCAAATTAGCTGTAAGCCCCAGGGTTAAGGGTGTTTGCTAAACGTCTGACTTAACTTGCTTTTTATGCTTGCATGTGGCCAGCCCTAAGGATTGAAGGCCATTACGCTGTGTACTCACCGATATTGGCGATATTAATAAAAATAATTGTTCCATACAGCAAATAGGATTTTAAAGAGGGGTTGCCCTTACACTACATTGACATTTGTAGACGGGTGTTTTGTTACAGGGAGACTCACATATTACCATAGTAAGCAAGTGTTTTTGTTGGTTACCCCCATCAGCCGCCCTCATCCTAAAGGTTTGCACTCTGAAAATTCTTGTTATTAAAGATCGTATATTGTTTTGTCAACTGTAATTTCGTACATATTTTCAGTTTTAAAACTTTATACCGATAGAGTACAGAAGACCTGAGTTGATTTTTGTGACAAGCCAGTGGAAAGCAGAGGCTTTAGGTTTAGTCTTTTTCCCATGATAAGTAAGGACAAAGGCTGTAGGCCGGACTTATTCACTGTGAAAATCATGTTGAAGCCATTATGCCTTTAAGGGTGGATTGTGACTGCACTGTGCTAAAGCCTGTAGACAGACATTTCGTTATGTGGATTCTCACAGGGTACTGTAGCAGGCAAGGTTTTGTTGCTGGTCCACCTCAGATTTTCCCTCTGGCAAACCCTGAAGATAGAAGACTTGTACTTTGATCATTTTGTTAACCCTCTTAGGAGGGGGTCGAATACGGTTTTGACAACTTTAATATTGTGAATATTTGTGTAACTTTATAACTGGATGCTCAAGGGCTGCCTTGATGGGAACGTGTATGAAACAGTCAGAATGCCTAGGTTAGTTATGTCTCAGTCCAATGATAAAGGTTGTAGGGCTGATTGCCTCTTAGGGAACATGTATATCAGATGCCATGGTTCTGATATGTTTACTACAAAAAGCTATGACAACGTCAGTAGGCCTAATTTATTTTTTGTGAAAAGCTTATGCTAAAGGTAATAAGCCTTTAAGAATATATTGTCATTCGACTGTGTGAAAGCTTATAGGCGGGCCTGTTACAGGGAGTCTCAAGGATAACACACTAGTCCAGCCCTTTAGTTCTGGTTACACCCCCATGACAAATCCTTTGGGTAGATTTGCATTTTGAGAATCCTTGTTATGCAGTTTTAGGATAGAGTGCATATTGCTATGCCAGTTGTAATTTTATACATATTTGTGATTTTATGAGTGTATACCAATGGTAGCTTTGTGGCAAAGCTTGTGCTCAATAACATAAGCCTCAATATTTTATGGTGGAAACCCAATGATGAAGGATATATGTCTCACTGGTTCATTTTGAAAAGTTACGTCAAGATTGATAGGTTTATTATGAAAAACTATGACAAAAATAGTGGGTTGTATTTATTGTGAAAAACATATGTTAAAGCCAAAAGGTCCTTAGGATTGTATTGCTAGTACAGTCTTAAAGAGCATAGAGATGTATAGCATTGCATTTTTCTATCTAGATTATCATAGTCAAGCTATCAGACATAGGTTTCTTTTATTTTCTTTTTAAATGTAAAAACCTAGGAAAGACTGCACTGCGAAACTTTGTGTTAGACCCTCTTAGCAGGGTTCAATAATACTTTAGTCACCACTAATTTTGTAAAAATTTCTAATTTTATGACTGTGTACTTGATAGATATCTTGTAGGAAATCTTATGCGCCATATGGTAGGTCTCCGTTATGGTGACAATCTATTAATAAAGGGTAAAAGTTCCATTAATTTTATGGGAAGCGTTATATATGATGCTATAGGCCCAAGTCTATTTAATGTGAAAAATTACAAAGACAGAAGGCCTGAAGTATTTATTCTGTAAATCATATGTTAAAGCCAATAGATCTATAATGGTGGATTGATACTACACTGTTAATACCCGTTGACAGGCATTTTTTGTTACTCAGAATCTCACAGATCACTGTAGCAAGCGAAGATTTTAGTATTGGTTACTTCTCTTTACAATCCATGGAGGCAGAAGATCTGCACTGTTCCAAGCCAGACACTCTTAGGAGGGCCAAGCAGGTTTAGTTGTCTGCCAGGATAGATGCATTCACTGGTATTGACCCACGGAATGGAAAATAGAGGGACGCTCCAACAGTGTGAATCGTACCATGTTCAGATGTTTGGCCTCTGTGTGGTGAAATGGCCAAGTGCGCAGTATCTTCATAGGTTCCTGAGGATGGACTGCTGGGTGAATCAAAAGCCCGTGGCAGGAATGAATTGCTTAGTTATCTATGATTTGCTCTAGCTCAATATTGTGCTCTTGGAGGTTTTGTGTGTATGGCTGTGGCAGCATGGGCTTCCCTGTGGATGTGCTGATGGACTACTTGGTCTTTTGGAACTCATCACATTCACAGATGTAAATATGCTGCGCGATGGCACTCACACCGACACCCACACATCAAATGGCTATTCTGTAGGATAATCAATGTTAGGACATTGCCTTCAAGCCAAATTTGCCTGCTTGGTGTAGGTGAGTAACAACTCAATATAGCAGTGAAGGAAGGGGGCTGATCCGAACCCCAATGCATATATAATATTTGCATTACATATTTTAATAATGATTTACGTAAGCCTGGGTACTCAGCTAGAAGTGCCTCTAACTCGGACAAAAAAAAGAAACAGCCGCATTAGTGCCACCACATACGAGAGACATGATGCTACAACCATTTTTAATTTTATTTTCCTTTAGTGATCCAAGATAGCAAAGGCAAATTCTGGAGCAGTAATCAACCCACGAGTAGCAAGTTAAAATAAAAATAGTCAGTTTGGAAGTGCATTAAATAGAAAGGAGCAGGCCAGCACGCCATTTCTGCTGCTGGGCCCTTCAAAAAAAGAAGAAAATAACCTCCAAAAAGAAAAAATCCAATGGAGATGCAGGTAAAGAAGTCAACAACAGAGCATTGGGACTACAGTGGTGATGAAAAATAAACATTTTTAAAAATCCAATAATAAAAAAAATGAAACAAGTGAGGAGGGACTTGAACAAAGAAGCAGGACACAAGGGAGAAAAAAATATATAGATGTGCTTCCATGGAGTACTGAAATAAAGAAAAAAGTGGTTCCAGAATGCAAGCAGTGGAATGATGCAAGTCATCCAATCAAAAGAACTGTAAAGAAGGTATGCTCTATGGGAGGGACAAACACAAGAAGAGGAGAGGAAGCCACAGAATAAGAAGCTAGTGCAAGCAGATGAGAGAAAAGAAATCTAAGGACTGGTTTCCAATGGGCTGACCCAAAGTCCATCAGGTTTTGATATTCTACTCAATAGTTCTTTGCTAACAGAGAGCTATTAGATACCTAGAAGCGAGACGTACAAAATGGGTGGCCTTTGTAAGCTGCAACGTTTATTACCAAAAACATACAAGTATATCCCTCCCTCCGTTCAAACCTTTGAGGATCTCCAATGATGCATATTAACCCCTACTGTGCCGCGGACGTAGTGGTTACGTCCCGCGGCACAGTGCTGCTGTGCCGAGGACGTAACCACTACGTCCTTGGCACACAGCCCAGAGGGAGCGCTCTCGCTCCCTCTGTGTGCTTCCCTCCCACCCCCCAAAGTCGGGGATGGAAGGGGAAGCCCTTCCCCTTCCACCCCCGACCCCCCCCACCCCCCACAATGACGTCAGCGCGCGATCGCGCGCTGACTTCATTATGGGTTCCTCGCCGCACAGGAAGCCATTTGCTTCCTGTGCGGCGACGAGAGAAGAGGTGAGTTCCTCTTCCCGGTGGGTGGGGGGTTGGGGCTAAAGAGGCACCGGGGAAAAGGAAAGGCTTTTCCTTTTCCCCGGTGTCTCTGAGCATTCCTGCTGCCCGATCGCATTGCGATCGGGCAGCAGGAATGCCCACTAGACACCAGGGATTTGTTTTTTTTGTTTTACTTCTGTGTTTCTGGCATGCGGGGAGCGGCCCCTTGGGCAAGGGTCGCTCCCCTTTTGGGGGCAATTACTTACGGCCATTTCTGCCCCCCTTGGGGGCAGATTGGCCTACTTTTTAGGCAGATCTGCCCCCAAGGGGGGCAGAAAACACTAGATCACCAGGGTTTTATATTTTTATGTGCATTTATGTGGAGGGGGGTGCCCCCTTGGGCAAGGGGCGCCCCCCCCAAGGGGGCAGAGAACTGTTGGCCTTTTCTGCCCCCCTTGGGGGCAGATCGGCCTATTTTTTTTAGGTCCATCTGCCCCCAAGGGGGGCAGAAGCCACTAAGGCACCAGGGATTGTGTGTGTAGTGGATGGGGGGGCGCCCCCTTTGGCAAGGGTCGCTCCCCTTTGGGGGGCATGTCTTTTCGGGCCATTTCTGCCCCCCTTGAGGGCAGATTGGCTACTTTTTAGCCAGATCTGCCCCCAAGGGGGGCAGAAAACACTAGATCACCAGGGTTTTTTATTTTTATGTGTATTTATGTGGGGGGGGGTGCCCCCTTGGGCAAGGGGCGCCCCCCCCAAGGGGGCAGAGAACTGTTGGCCTTTCCTGCCCCCCTTGGGGGCAAATCGGCCTATTTTCTTTAGGTCCATCTGCCCCCAAGGGGGGCAGAAGCCACTTAGGCACCAGGGATTGTGTGTGTAGTGGATGGGGGGGCGCCCCCTTGGGCAAGGGTCGCTCCCCTTTGGGGGGCATGTCTTTTAGGGCCATTTCTGCCCCCCTTGAGGGCAGATCAGCCTATTATTTTTAGGCTGATCTGCCCCAAGGGGGGCAGAAACCACTTGAACGCCAGGGATTTTTTTTTATGTGTTTATTTTTGTGGGGGGGCTTCCCCTTGGTCACGGGGCGTCCCCCCAAGGGGGGCATTGACCTGTTGCCCATTTCTACACCCCCTGGGGGCAGATGGGCCTATTTTCTTAGGCCCACCTGCCCCCAAGGTGGGCAGAAGCCACTTAAGACACCAGGGATAGTGTGTGTGTGTGTGTGTGTGTGTGTGTGTGTGTGTGTGTTAGTGGATGGGGGGGCCTTGGGCAAGGGTCGCCCCCCACTTTGGGGGCACATGTACCCAGGCCATTTCTGCACCCCTTGGAGACAGATCAGCCTATTATTTTTAGGCTGGTCTGCCCCCAAGGGGGGCAGAAACTACTAAAACGCCAGGGATTTTTTTGTATTTGTTTATTTTTGTGGGGGGGCGTCCCCTTGGTCACGGGGCACCCCCCCAAGGGGGGCATTGACCTGTTGCCCATTTCTACACCCCCTGGGGGCAGATGGGCCTATTTTCTTAGGCCCACCTGTCCCCAAGGGGGGCAGAAGCCACTTAGACACCAGGGATAGTGTGTGTGTGTGTGTGTGTGTGTGTGTGTGTGTGTGTGTTAGTGGATGGGGGGGGGGCCTTGGGCAAGGGTCGCCCCCCACTTTGGGGCACATGTACCCAGGCCATTTCTGCACCCCTTGGAGACAGATCAGCCTATTATTTTTAGGCTGGTCTGCCCCCAAGGGGGGCAGAAACCACTAGAACGCCAGGTTTTTTTTTTGTGGGGGGGAAGGGGGGCAGAAACTACTAGAACGCCAGGGATTTTTTTTTTTATTTGTTTATTTTTGTGGGGGGGCCTCCCCTTGGTCACGGGGCGCCCCCCAAGGGGGGCATTGACCTGTTGCCCATTTCTACACCCGCTGGGGGCAGATGGGCCTATTTTCTTAGGCCCACCTGCCCCCAAGGGGGGCAGAAGCCACTTAGGCACCAGGGATAGTGTTGTGTGTGTTTTTTTTTTGTTTGTTTTTTTTTCTTTTTGAGGGCTGTCCCCTTTGGCAAGGGTTGCTCTCCATGGGGACACACTACTAAAGGTATTTTCTGGCTTCCTTGGGATAGACAGGTCTATTTTATTAGTAGGCCCATCTGCCCCTATGGCAGAATCCACTTAGGCACCAATTTCTAAATGTTTGATGGTGGGGTGTTTGTCAACTGAAGAAGTCTTTGCATTTGTGATAAAAAAATGTTTTCCTCCTTTTTGTTCTAGTTCAAAGCTTTTGCTTTATTTGCTGTGGCTCCTTGCGGTTTTGGCGGTTGTTGACCTGAGGTTTGCACAGTTGCATGTTTTAGGTAAGTAAAAACAATTTACTCCAAAGGAGTACTGTTGCCATGCATGAATGACATGTTTGTAGGGGGTGTACTAAATGCAGGATTGTGTGTGAAATTGTCCTTAGGTTTGTGCACAATGATATTTGTTTTGTCTTATTTCTAATTTGCCTTTCTTTCTTATTTTTAGTGGGATATCATTGGTGATTGCTGTGTAGTTGCTGGTGAATCAAGCTTTTTCAGGCAAGTGAGCGGTATAGTTTTTGAGTTTATAACTCTTACTAACAAAGCTACACTTTGTCACTTGTCTTACACAGTGCTGGTTGTTGGTGGTGAATTTGTCCAGTTAATTTTAGCAGGAGAGATCATGGCTAGCCGCAGGATGACCGCTCAGCAGGTGGTTGGTATGCTTTTTGAGTCACAGTCTGATCATGACTATGAGACAGACTCTGCATCTGAGGCAGAGGAGGAAGTCAGAGATTCTGGCAGTGATGTTTCTCTTGGAGGGGAATCTTCTGATGATGAAGCCACACTCAGTGCAGATGAAGGGCCTGTTTTAGAGGAGGACATTGATGTGCCAATAGTGCAGCAACCTGGGGCTGAAAGGTTTCCCGTTATAAGACCTGATGTCTGGGTTGCCCCAAACATGGAGCAGCCAGAGTTGCCTGCCTTTACTGGTCTCCCGGGGTGTAACGCCAATACAGAGAACTTTATGCCTATCAATTTCTTTGAGTTATTCATGGATGATGTGTTTTTGGAAGAGATTGTTGAGCAGACTAATTTGTATGCGGAGCAGCATTTGAGGGACAACGCTGCTAGACTTAGGCCACACTCTAGAGCTGCCCAGTGGATTCCCACAAATTTGGAGGAGTTAAAAAAGTTTTTGGGTTTGACTTTTTTGATGGGGTTGATAAGGAAGCCGTCACTGGCTTCTTATTGGTCTACTAGTCCCTTGATGGCAACAGCTATATTTCCAGCGACCATGAGTCGTAATCAGTATTTGCTTCTTCTTAGGATGCTGCATTTTGTTGACAATGCATTAGCCTTGCCACGAGATCACCCAGATTCTGACCGTCTTTTTAAGATTAGGCCTGTCCTTGATCATTTTGTAGATCGGTTTTCGGAGGTCTATGTTCCAGGCAAAGAGTTAAGTGTGGACGAGTCTTTGGTCCTCTTCAAGGGTCGTTTGGTTTTTAGGCAGTACATTCCTAGCAAAAGGGCACGATATGGAATTAAATTGTATATGCTGTCTGAAAGTAGGACAGGATATGTGTATAGTTTCCGTGTGTACACTGGTAGGGATTCCAATATTGACCCCCCTGGTTGTCCTCCCACTTTTGGAGTTACTGAGAAAATTGTGTGGGATCTTGGTAGACGACTGTTCAACAAAGGTCACCATTTGTATGTAGATAACTTCTACACTGGTGTGCAATTGTTCAAGGAATTGTTTAGAGTGGACACAGTTGCTTGTGGCACAATGCGTTCTAACCGGAAAGGCTATCCAAGGGAGCTTGTCTGTAAAAAACTTGAGAGAGGACAGTGCTGTGCCTTGCGGAACGAGGAGCTGCTAGCTTTGAAATTTTCAGATAAGAGGGATGTCTACATGCTAAGTACCATCCATGATGAGAGTACTTCCCCTGTGACTGTTTGGGGCCAGGTTGCTGAAGTGCGCAAACCTGTGTGCATTTTAGATTATAATAAGCACATGGGAGGTGTAGATAGAGTTGACCAGAGGTTGGAACCTTATACTGCTATTCGTAAGTCTTACGTTTGGTATAAGAAGTTAGCACTTCACCTCTTCCACTTAGCAACCTTCAATGCTTTTATTGTGTTTAGGGATAGGTCTCCAGAGTCAAAGATGACGTTTGTGAAATTTCAGGAGTCAGTGATAGAGAGCCTTATTGTGGTGGAACAGGCCAGAGTTCCTAGAGAAGCAGTGGTGGAGGATGTGGCAAGATTGAAAGATCGCCACTTTGCTGAGCACATTCCTCCCACACCCAAAAAAGACTTTCCAGCTAAGAAATGTAGAGTGTGTTTTCGAAGAGGTATCCGGAGGGAGTCTCGAATGTACTGCCCAGATTGTCCTTCAAAGCCTGGGCTGTGTGTCGGTGCTTGTTTTAAGAATTACCACACCCAGAAGAATTTCTGGGAACAACCATGAGTGTAAACTCATGTCTGTTTTGTATTTTCATGTGTTTAGTTTCATGGTTAGCATTTCTGTCATGTTCTTAGTTAGAGCTTTTGTGTTTGTAGTTTTGTAATTCTTTCTACTTAGTTAGGGGTTCCTCTGTTAAAAAAAAAAAAAAAAAAAATGATGCAATTGTGGGTGGAGTGGGGCTTGGCTGAGAGTGTACATATTGACTTGCTGTTGGCTACTGCAACACACTGCCAGCCAAACACCAGTCCACACACTCCCATCAGCTGGTGTGATTGTTGTATCAGGCATGTGGGCGTATGTAAGTGATGGGCCCTTGAGTGGCGCTGTCTGTCGATGTGAGTGTTGTAATGTGCTGGGCCCGTGGCTGGCGGTGTGAATGGCCTTGTGTGTGTCATGTATGAAAGTTGTGTGAATGGACTGTAAAGCGGTTGGTGCCTTGTCGCGGCTTTACAGCTCACAAGCTGTGAGTCATTGGTTCAGTTTTTTGCCTTTCAGTTACTAACAGTGCATTTCATTTTTGTGAAAGCTCTTGTTAGTAAAATTTGATCCACTGAACCATCACTCACCCTCGTGCCAAATCCAACCAGTATGTGTGGTAAAAATGACAAAACCTGCTCCGCTGTAATCAGGCGTCGCAGCACACCTGTGACACGCTAGGTGCCTCAGGTGGGACCCCGATGATGAAGCATGCCACCAACTTGGTTGGTGGGTGAGGGGTCTTTTTCACATAACCTAACTGTTTCTTTTCAAAATTTTAGTGTTTGGCACATCACGGACGTATGTGGGCACATCAAAACGATATATTACAAAACTACCTGTGTTTGGGGGGGAGAGGGCACCTATGTTTTTGGTCCTGTGTGCGGCCTTCATCTAGGGAAACCTACCAAACCCAGGCATTTTATAAAACTAGACACCCCAAGGAGTCCAGGGAGGTGTGGCTTGCGTGGATCCCCCAACATTTTCTTACCCAGACTCCTCTGTAAACCTCAATGTGCTTAAAAAAAGCATATTTTCCTGACTTTTCTTCGTAGGATCACCACTTCAGCACAAAATTCCTACTCACCAGTGTTCCCCTCAGCCTCCCAAGTAAAATGACACCTCACTTATGTGGGTCCCCAAAGCAGAGTCAGTCTAAAGATGTATAAAAGAATATGTCCTTATAAACTTGCTGTGCTATCCCCTCTATCTCTACAAGTTTTGGGCCTTATTCTGTTGCAGGCACCTGGCCCACCCACACAAGTGAGGTATCATTTTTATCAGGAGACTTGGGGGAACGCTGGGTGGAAGGAAATTTGTGGCTCTACTCAGATTCCAGAACTTTCTGTCACCGAAATGTGTGGAGAATGTTTTTTTTTAGACAGAATTTGAGGTTTGCAGAGGATTCTGGGTAACAGAACCTGGTCCGAGCCACACAAGTCACCCCATCTTGGATTCCCCTAGGTCTCTAGTTTTCAGAAATGCACAGGTTTGGTAGGTTTCCCTAGGTGCCGGCTGAGCTAGAGGCCAAAATCTACAGGTAGGCACTGTTTTCAATGAAAAAATGTGATGTGTCCACGTTGCGCTTTGGGGCGTTTCCTGTCGCGGGCGCTAGGCCTACCCACACAAGTGAGGTATCATATTTATCGGGAGACGTGGGGGAACGCTGGGTGGAAGGAAATTCGTGGCTCCTCTCAGATTCCAGAACTTTCTGCCACAGAAATGTGAGGAACATGTGTTTTTTTAGCCAACTTTTGAGGTTTGCAAAGGATTCTGGGTAACAGAACCTGGTCCGGGCCACACAAGTCACCCCATCTTGGATTCCCCTAGGTCTCTAGTTTTCAGAAATGCACAGGTTTGGTAGGTTTCCCTAGGTGGCGGCTGAGCTACAGGCCAAAATCTACAGGTAGGCACTTTGCAAAAAACACCTCTGTTTTCCTTCACCAATTTGGCTGTGTCCACGTTGCGCTTTGGGGCATTTCCTGTCGCGGGCGCTAGGCCTACCCACACAAGTGAGGTATAATTTTTATCGGGAGACGTGGGGGAACGCTGGGTGGAAGGAAATTCGTGGCTCCTCTCAAATTCCAGAACTTTCTGCCACAGAAATGTGAGAAACATGTGTTTTTTTAGCCAAATTTTGAGGTTTGCAAAGGATTCTGGGTAACAGAACCTGGTCCGAGCCACACAAGTCACCCCATCTTGAATTCCCCTAGGTCTCTAGTTTTCAGAAATGCACAGGTTTGGTAGGTTTCCCTAGGTGGCGGCTGAGCTACAGGCCAAAATCTACAGGTAGGCACTTTGCAAAAAACACCTCTGTTTTCTGTGATGTGTCCACGTTGTGTTTTGGGGCATATCCTGTCGCGGGCGCTAGGCCTACCCACACAAGTGAGGTATCATTTTTATCGGGAGACTTGGGGGAACATAGAATAGCAAAACAAGTGTTATTGCCCCTTGTCTTTCTCTACATTTTTTCCTTCCAAATGTAAGACAGTGTGTAAAAAAGACGTCTATTTGAGAAATGCCCTGTAATTCACATGCTAGTATGGGCACCCCGGAATTCAGAGATGTGCAAATAACCACTGCTTCTCAACACCTTATCTTGTGCCCATTTTGGAAATACAAAGGTTTTCTTGATAGCTATTTCTTACTCTTTATATTTCAGCAAATGAATTGCTGTATACCCGGCATAGATTGAAAACCCACTGCAGGGTGCAGGTCATTTATTGGCTCTGGGTACCTAGAGTTCTTGATGAACCTATAAGCCCTATATATCCCCGCAACCAGAAGAGTCCGGCAGACGTAACGGTATATTGCTTTCGAAAATCTGACATTGCTGGAAAAAGTTACAGAGTAAAACGTAGAGAAAAATTGATGGTTTTTTCACCTCAATTTCAATATTTTTCTTTTTCAGTTGTTATTTTCTGTAGGAAACCCTTGTAGGATCTACACAAATGACCCCTTTCTGAATTCAGATTTTTGTCTACTTTTCAAAAATGTTGCGGTTTCTGGGATCCAGCGTTGGTTTCATGCCCATTTCTGTCACTGACTGGAAGGAGGCTGAAAGCACAAAAAATCGTAAAAATGGGGTATGTCCCAGTAAAATGCCAAAATTGTGTTGAAAAATTGGGTTTTCTGATTCAAGTCTGCCTGTTTCTGAAAGCTGGGAAGCTGGTGATTTCAGCACCGCAAACCCTTTGTTGATGCCCTTTTCAGGGGAAAAACCACAAGCCTTCTTCTGCAGTCCATTTTTTTTTAAAAAACGAAATTTTCACTGTTTTTTGGCTAATTTCTTGGCCTCCTTCTGGGGAACCCACAAAGTCTGGGTACCTCTAGAATCCCTAGGATGTTGGAAAAAAAGGACGCAAATTTGGCTTGGGTAGCTTATGTGAACAAAAAGTTATGAGGGCCTAAGCGCGAACTGCTCCAAATAGCCAAAAAAAGGCTCGGCACAGGAGGGGGAAAAGGCCTGGCAGCGAAGGGGTTAAAAATCTTTTCGCACTTTAATCCGAATACTTCCCACTTTCAAATTAATTATAGCATACTGTCATTTTCAAATAGATGTGATGTCAAATAGAAGTACAGAAGGATTACGCTGTCTGTTTTACAAACATACAATACTTTTTGAGTTCAAAAGTAAAAAAAAAAAAAAAAAAAGCAGCACTACAATGGTGGGCTCGCTATGTTTGGGGGAAAATAAACATAAGAATGACCCCTCATAGAAAATAAATAAAACATTAAATAAGTGCAGAGATTGACCTACTAAGCCTGGCACTAAAGTGGACAAACTTTAGGTAAACATGCAAAATGTTGTTGCTTAGAGTGAAGAGAAGCTCAAGTGAGCTGACCCACTGCCCCTTGCTGTTTGTGGGGGTGGCTTACTGAAAAATGTGACTGACACTTGTACACCCCAATGGATGTAGACACCCAACAGAAAGCCCTTCTATGCATGTATATATGTATTTATATTAGGATTGGTTTTTTTTCAACATGGGGCTGATGAGAGAGCTAATTAAGTCTCCATGCCTACCTTAATTCACTTTATCCACCTTAACATTACCTATACAGTCTACATTGTAGCCCCTATCTGGCTTTAAAAAAACAAACAGGCTAGCCAATTTGGTCATGCATGAGCTGAGTTAGCAGATGTCTGGCCAATAAGAGTCAGATAGATAGCCTCCGATTGTTGCATGCTAGGAATCACTGTAGCGCTAGAAAACCTAGCTGGTAATGAAAGTCAGGGACTCTGTGAGAAATGGGACCACACCCTAAAAGATACAGAGGGTAGACAGCCTGGGTCGGTTCCTGCGGTGCCAGACAGGGCTTGTTAGGTGAACAGTAGGGCGCAACAGGCCTCTGGCCCAGAACACCAGCAGCAGGCCTAGATGGACTTGTGAGCCTTGTAGGGCAACACTGCCTGCAAGGTTGGGGTCTCGACCCTACTGAATCAACAAGCCCAAAACTACTGCCACTGGGCCTGTCAAAATGACTCAGGCAGAACCTGCACTGTAAATCTAAGTCTGTGTGGGGTTAATTATTAGTATTTTTTTTTTTTTTAACAGACCCGACCCCGCAGGCATGGCGATCACCGCATCTTTCAATACAGAATTATGAATTGAACAATAATTGTCTTCCATCAACGGAGGGAGTTAAGCAGATTTCATATTAGGTTGTACAAAATAAATTAATATGCTTTTAACCAATAAAAAAATAAATAGAAACTAACGTTATTCAGGGACAGGCTAATTTAATACTCTTGATCCTGTAAGTGTGGGTCAAATAGTTGTCATCAAGGAAGCCAGTTCAGTTCTGTTTTGAAACTTGCATGCAGAACTCCCTTCAAAAGTAGGGATTAGGAATAGGGGCAGGATTACTTACAAATCTCTGAATAATACCCTTGCTGGAATACCACAGTTTGAGGTAAGTAGCAAAATCACCTTTTACTTTTCTATCAAAATTATCCTCCATGGCTTCAATGGCTTTAGAGTAGTTTCTTTAGCATTACCCACACCAGGAGAGTTTGGAAATATAATGGGCGAGTTTACCAGACACGATTACTGTGGAGCACTACACTTACTTTTTTGGTAGTTTTTGTCTAAGAGGAAAAGGATAATTAATGACTACACAAGGAAAACAATAAATTTCAAGTTGACTCCCTATACATGCACTGCTTTTTCTCAAGTAGAGAGCACTGGACACCCAATTATAAGCTCCCCTCCCATCTGATAATAGTAGTACTGGCACATTAGGATTTGAAAGGAACGGCTTGCAAATTTGTCACTAATTCTATTTTAAGTGTTAAAAAACAAACAAAAAAACAGCAGTCAGTCAATATCTTAACGTCCAGTGGTAGGAAGCATATTAATTCTGCTAACCTGAGGTAACAGATTTGAGCAGTTTGACGGGTGTAGTATCTAGCTTATATGGAATGCCGACAACACTTTAAATAGAAACAAAATCATCAGGGTCCAAAACCACACTATTGTCTGCTTATGATCCTTCAGCATTTACAGAAATAATGACCCGCCAGTGAGGTAATGCACTTATTCGTACACTTGGTAATGGTTGTATACTTGGAGCTTGCAGGAATGTGAATGATGGAATTTAACAATGGTCAACGTTTGCAAAACTTGAAACAGTGTTCTTTAAAAGGGCATGCCATATGGTATGACCAGTCTAGAAACCTTTTCTGTATGCCTAAACAAGATATGCTTTCTCGTTCTAGAAATTTTAACAATGTGTTACTCATGAAAAATAACTGAAATCCCAGCCAGATTACTAGAAAATGTGGCTTAACCACGAACTGCCTTCTATAGAACTTCCTGCTACAGTTGGCAGAGCACCAACTATTCATACTCCACTGTTTAATCTGCACATAAAAATCATCATGGAGTTACATCAATACCACAACCGCAACTCACATTCTTAAATTTATTGGAGCTGGTGGCCCCAAGAACATAATGTGAAAGGTGGGTGCGCGAGCTAAAACACCTCAAAAGTATCATCTGTTATCATCGGCATGGTGCTTAGGAAAGTGATAGAGACCTACTCTTATTGTGATAACATAGGCTGGACAGGTATTCCAAACTAAACACCAGATCAATGTCAAGAGGCCTGGGCTGCTGCTTATACACTGAATCACTGAAAACCATTCTTAAGAATGCTTCACTAGCTCATCGAGAAACAGAAGTAGCTTAAAATGCTGGGCCTTGCAATCAGATTATTTTCAGGCACCTACCATTGCAAAACCTTCTCTCCGAAATTTTATTACACCTTAACATTCGGCACATAATGCTGGGCCAAAGGGCAGTCAGTGTCACTCTTATGTATGTCAAGGGACTTAGGCTGGACAATTCTGCTCGGCTGAACTTAATGCTGGGCCAAAGGGCAGTCAGTGTCCCACTTATGTATGTCAAGGGACTTAGGCTGGACAATTCTGCTCGGCTGAACTTGGACTCTTGCTATGGCACAGGGAAATAGTATGCTGAATGCATCTGCCATTAAAAGAGGGTGGTGGGGCAGCAACAAATTAAGTTTTAAAACAGACAGTCTGTTGGTAAGCTGCATGAGTGGAGCCACAGGCAATCTGTGGAAGAACTAGGACCTTCAAGATCGGATACAAATCAGGGAAAGGCTCTTTTGTTCTCTTTTCTACTGAAGTGTCTACAAATCCTTGCAAAACAGAAACACTTTGTGCCACACTTGGATGCATGACCACTGATCACCGCTCTACTTACATTCTTTGATTCACAATGCTGCCTCAGTACTGAAACTGCAATTTTTTAATCATGCTGGGGTGTTGCAATTTATACAGTTAGTGTCTATGAGACCTCTAAAGTAGAAGTAAGGTTGCACATTTATGTTGCAAGAACCATTTCAATATCTTGGCCAGGTCTCTCTAGATGTGCCATTCCCACTCCAAATGTGAACCCCCCACAAATCAGATTAGTGAGATACATCTGCTTGTAGGTCCACCAAACTGCATGAGGTCTCCCTGCAGATTAATAACCACTTTCTGTCCTACTTTTATTCTAAAAAGCCATATAAAGAATCTCTTGAAATAGCCCTACCCCAACAACCAATGATATAGAATGTGCAAAGTAGGAATCCCTGCTCAAACAGTTTAGTTAATTGCTGTTAAGTATACAATACCAAGTTGTCTTCCATCGTTATGTTATTCTACTTTTTTTTAGATCGCTCCTACACCGGAACAGTCTCTTGGCACTGGGTAGCAGAGGCAAACGCAGTGCTTGCGGGATTTAATCATAGGCTTATCCAAACAGCCAAGCCATTAGGTGTTGACGGAATGTCATAGTTGAGGGTGGACCCGATCCCCAGCCCCCGTAAGGAGATTCATGTAAGTGGACCGTAAGTTACTGTTGGGGGTGTATTTTTGATTCTGGATGATATAAAAACTGGGCCTTTGCCACGGAGGGATTTGAAAATTATACAGAAGGCTTAAAGATGGATCAGTGCTCTACTGGTAGCCAGTGTAACTTTCTCATGAGAGGGGTGATGTGGCAGCATCTGGGCTGTTGAAAGATTAGCCTAGCTGCCTGGTTTTGTGCCAGTTGAAGTCTACGATTGAGACCTTTTGGGAGGTCAAGGTAAAGACAGTTTGTATAGTTTATCCTGGTGAAGACAAAGGTGATAATGACCTGGATCATGGCTTCAAATGTGAGGAATTTGCCAATCTTTTTTATTTTGTGCAGCTGTAGAAAGCAGGAAGATGTTACCGCTCCTAATTGGGGTTTCATTGACAAATTCTTGTCAATGAGGACTCTGAGACTCTTTGCAGAGTTCTTGGGCGGCAGATGTTGGGGACAGTGGGGTTATTCATTGCGGGTATCCAGAAAAAGGAATTCCACAAATCGAGCTTATTTTGAGCTATGACAATTTCTGTCTTGTCACAGGTCAGATTTGTTTGATTGCTGTTCATCCTATCACCAATGAACAACAGTGATATGAAAGGCTTCCTTAGATTTTGGGAAGTTATCGATGGTGCACAGCAGCTGCATGTCGTCCGTATATAGATTTTGACATTCATTTCCTTTATGGAATGCACCAGGGAATGAATGTACAGGTTAAAAAAAAAAAAGGGGGGTACAAGGAAGATCCTGGCAGTACTCCACAGGTTAGACAAACCTTGGAAGATTTGAAGGGAGATAACCGAACTGAGTGCAAGCAGTCCTTTCAGAAGGCAAGGGCTGAGTTCTGTAGTCCAGACACAGCCAATCAGAATCTCGTGGTGGACAGTGTTGAAGCCCGCAGACAGATCATGGAGGACCAGCACCAGGGTAGAACTCCTGCCAGCTTCTTCCTGCATGTCATCTACAACAGAAAGGATGACTGCTTCAGTTGAATGGGCAAGCTGAAATACTGCCTGATGGGAAATCTAGGGAATTAGATTCCTCTCCGAAGGAGCAGAGGTGTCCAGCAACATGTGCCTCTGGCACTTTTGCTAAGAAAGGAAGCAGTGAGACTGGCCTATAGTGTTTCAATAAGAGTGGATCCTTGCTGGCTTTCTTTAGAAGAGGGACCACTATAGCCTACTTGAAAGTGTAAGTACAATAACTTGGCCAAGGGATTGGTTGAGGAGGGAAATGTCTGGGAAATGTGAGAAGATTGTTTTCAAGATTCTTATGGGCAGGGTGGGGGGGGCGATGTTGGGGAATACTGACTTGATATTTACCAGCAGGTCCATAAGAAAGTCCTTGCTGAATGTGGGAAATTCAGATAGTCTGAACGAGTTACTATCTTTGGTGCGTATTACCTTGGGAAGGGAGAGCTGGGCAGAAGGCTATCCTTTATTGTCTTAATCTTCTCAATGAAGGATTTGACAGTGCCACATAGAGTCTGTGTGGGTAGAATAGAGGCTGTCACTCCTAGACAATTCAGAAACTATGATGAAGATTTTATTGGATGTAATCAAGGAATTAGGAATTTTGTCGGATAAGAAGGCAGACTTGGCTTGCCTAATTATTTGTTATACTCTCAAAGGTGTACAGAATAGACTTCCTTATTGACAGGAAAGTAACGGATCTGCCATTTACGTTCTGCGTGGCGGAGTGCAGTTTTCACTTTTTTTAGGTCTTCAGAGAACCATCTGGATGCAGTGTGGCGCCTAACCTGTTTGACTCTTCAAAGGGAAGCATGTATCGTCCTGGCTGCTGTTGGCCAGTTGGAGATTTCTTCCTCCTGGCAATGTAAACTATTGCATCAGTTAGGTGGTGTAGTAGTTAGCGATTCACAGAAGGAATCAAGATCTACTCGGCCAGTTTCTGCCAACGATCTAGGGGGGGGGGGGGAATTTCCAGGAGTTTGGGCCGGGCAGTGAACATTTTATTAATTAGTGGTCAGACAATGCGCACAGGGTGACTCAGGTTGGCCACAGGTAGATTAATGGACCATACCTGGTCTAGTGTGTGGCCTTTGACGACGGTGGAAGAGAACACGTGTTGTACAAGGTTTAAGCTGCTGAGCAGGTCAGTTAGTTCTGCTGATGAATGGCCATCATCTTACCCATTTTCCCAGTAGTTAAGGTCACCTATTTAAAAGGGAGGTTGCTGCAAGGGAAGTATAATATAGAAGCAACAACAGTGCAAGCCTCCTAGTATCCTCAGAAGTGGAGAGAAGGAGCAAAACCCTTGTGACAGCTGAGTAAAAAGTATCATCCAAGAAAACATAATGTCGAGTCAAGTGCATCTGTAACATGGGTATATGCATCAATCTGAAAGACATGGGGGAAAAACGTGGGGAAATCGGTCCCGCCTATTAAACCACTGAATGCGGTTAAGACACAGCAGCGGTGTTAAACAAGACAGCAGTTATCAATGCTCAGAACAGTCACAAAAATATATATATATATCAGATCACTGGTCACCGAACAGTGGCACAACATTAAACACATCCAATTTCAACAAACATGCAATACAGGTTGACAATTTTTAACTTGCTGAGCCATCAACACTCAAGGAGGCACATTTCTGTACTTTAATTCAGTTGCCCAAGTATACTAAAAATAAATAAAATAAAAAAATTAAAAGTTTCTTACAGATGAAAGGAGATCCCCTTTTCCTTGCTCTCTGCACTGTCATGAGTGGTGCACCCTGTTGCACAGCAGTAACGTGGCATGATGAAGCCCCTCCGTTGTGCCTTAAATATTTGTGTGAAATCTAAACGAATAAAGAAGTTACGAAATCTGCAGAGCAAATGATGGCAGCAGAATACATGGAGGTCACACAGTATGGCAGTGTATCCATGTGTTAACATCTGCCCAAGGCACAGTCATTGCTGTTCCCTCCAACAAACCAACCGCCTTATCGTAGAGAGGTCCCTCAAGCAGGTGCTTTCTTTTCTTCCAACCATACAGACACCTTCTAATCACCGTCTCCAACTCCTTTGAGAGGTCTGAAGACTCGAGGTGTGTAGCCCAGAGAGAGATTCTGCAAAATGGAATACAAGAGGGAACAGTAATTTAGTTCAGTGTACATGTGAATACCCAAACTGAAACTGCATCAAACACGTAGTGCTGTAAGATGTTCGGAACAAGTAAACACGCGAAAAACAAATGTAATTCCAGGATGAAAACAGATTCAATTATATGACATTTATGTTATGGGGGCTTGAGAGTCTGAGATGAGTCAATCTTACTTTAAATAAATCTCAACACCCATATTTATGGTTGGCTTAGTGTTCACTTTAAATACCATCTTCCGTAGTGTAACACTTCTAACTCCACATGACCCTTCAAATTCTGCTTTCAAATGGAAAGTCAGTGACAGCTACCCCTAACTCCCATCAACGAAATAGGAATTGCTCACAGAGGCTCTCTGTGACAGATTGCAACTCACCGGGTATATGTTCCCACTCTGTATGTCTTAAAAAGATATTCTGCCTGTAATGCTTGCTTAGGATGGTTAATAAACCTATATAGAATTCATAGAAATCTCTCTCAATAAGTATTTGATTTTATATCATTTTTAGTCTCCCAAAATTATCAGTCAGTTGCCTCCTTGCACTGAAAACCAGTACTTTTCAAATAAAATAAACATCCAATAATGCTTTTATAAACCAGTGGCTATTCTTTCCTGGAAAATTCTTATAGGCATTTCATGGAAAACAATACTTCAAGAAGTCTACAAAATGGGCCCTGTTAGTATAACACCGAAATAAGATGCAACATATCTTGGATCTAAGAGGTCAAGTTATGCATTTAAAGTCAATGGACAACATCACATTGTAAATTATAAAGTTATATTGAAAACTGCTTTTTTTTTTTTTTTAAATGAAAATGTCACTGTATTATGAAACTACTCGTAATGAAGAGAATTTTCCGCACATTAGTGTGAAAACATTTGTTCAGTATTTTACTGCTTGACCTGGTTAGGTCAGCTCTACTTACACCGAGGCCTAATTCCCTGTTTCCTTGAAATAACCATTTGTATCCCCACTTTATGTACCTGTAAGGTTATCACACATCAGTCCATGAGCTGTAAGCTCCAACAAGCATCCACTGATAACAGAACATTATACCATCTTACCTGGGACCATTGCCTTCATTACACTTCTAATCGACCACATCAACCATACACTCCAGCTACCTCCCCACAGTGATGAGTCATTCACTTTCAGACCCACAAGAATTCAGTTTTGCAAACTAGATTATAATTTATGAAAGAAGGCAAAATTGGCTTACATCGTGGCCGTTGCTTGGTGTCATAGGTAGGACCGAAAGGGAGGTACAGAAATGATCCTTGCATGGATTTTGAGCAGAGACAAACGTTCATCCAACAACACGTACACAAAAATTAATACATTGTTTGTTTAAACCACTTTCATAAGAGAAATTATAATTTTGAAGTGTACAAAATCAATGCAGAGCCATGCTCTGCTCAGGCATCTAGTTTATTTCCCTTGTGTATGGAGTAGTGCACTAGTGCTTTGCTGATCCGCAGCAGGAGTCTATGCAGGAAGTTGCATTTTACCCATTATGAATGCAAGTAAATACTATTAGTCCTTGCTTAAACTGGAAGATGTCATGTGTAGGATGGCCCACCATAACAGACACAATAAGTTTGTAAAGCAATGCACTTCATGGGTTATCAGCTTGGACACCTACAGCAGCTTTTGAGATATTCAAGTATTATTTGTCTGATTAAGTATTTTTGTACAGCACAACTGTCACCAATTGCCTCCTCTATTGGCGCCAGCGGGAGACTGTCTCAAAAGACTCATCTACAAGTTATGAGAATTTCTTTGAAAAGTGGCTGGTGGCAGTGGGGGGGCTAGGCGGGCAGATCAGTTCATCCTTCTGCCTAGCCTGATTAATTAGATCTTTCATTTCAGGTGCTCTTTTTGCTGCATGTTGATTCATCAACTGAGTTTGTTGAGCCAGAGTTACAGGATTTGAGTACACATTTGCATTATGGTATGGAAGAATAAAAAGAAAGCATATCCAAAAAAATGTACACATCTTTTTTTGTAACAAACCATCCAAATACCAATATACTCTTTCATTTCCAAGTATGTTTTTATACATTTCTTTAAAAAGAGAGGATCTTTTACAACAGTTCAGAGTATCTATAGTTGAGACATATCAATGACATGTACCCAATGCCTTTACAGTATATACTATAGCATTCAATTATGTCCATCATTACTGATACAGGCAAAGAATAGAATATCAAGTTCCAACGAGCAGAAATACATTTTAAATTTAATCCATTTGGCACCAGTATTGAGTCCAATGCCTAGGATTTTCTGGTGCTTTCGAGCACACCTCCATGCTTCATAAAACAGGCTTTTCAAACAGACTACATTCATTGAGACCATGCTTCTATCTTGCGATGATGCCAGGAGTTACTGATTACACTTGGTATGATCTCTCTCTCTCTCATTTGGCCACTATGAGACCAAAGATAAGAAATAATTTCTGGTATCTCATAAAGCCCAGATAACCTAGAATAATTAGTATGGCTGCTTGCGGGTTTAAGTGAAACCTGGGTACCCATAACTTTGTTACATGTACTTTCTGCAGTCCTCCAGAACCCCCATAGAGCACTACAACTCCAGAAGTTCTATACAACGAGTCACTTTCCTCAGTTTAACACCTAAGACATAAATGTGAGGAATCTTGTTTAATGTGCCAGAGTTCAATTCTGATATAGGAGGCTCAGTGTAGGTGTTTAAATTTCACCAGACGCAGTGATTGCTAATTCTTGAGTTGCTGCCAGTGTCTCCTACCACTCCATGTCCTCAAAAGAGCCCATGTTTACATCCCAAGCGGTCTTAAGATTCTCAAAAGTGTCTGGTGTGGGTCAATATAGATTTAAATAGCTAGCTAGCTAGCTACATTATTTCCTCTCCCAGAGTTCTTGTAATCGTGAACTTGGCTTCAAATGGATGGAAGTTGGATATTGAGTCCAGCCGATTTTATACAGTGAACTGAATTGGCTTTCCCCCGGGCCATTGATGAGCTTTGTATGTTAGCTGATGGTGGCAGATCAGCTATTCAAATCTAATTATATCTCTCTACTGCCTTTGACACAGTAGACCATAATATTCTCTTAGAAAGACTTTCTGTAGCTGGAATAAATGGTGTTGCATTGAGCTGGTTGCAATCCTACTTGTCAGAACGCAGCCAGGATGTTGTTCTCTCTCTATCGGTCTGCCTTCAAGGATGTGAAGCATGGTGTTCCCCCGGGGGTCTGCTTTTAGTCCTATCCTATTTAATCTCTACATGAGACCCCTAGTGACCCTTATTAAAATTCACAACATCCATGTAGAGAGTTATGCTGACAATACCCAATTTTGGCACTGAATAGGGACCATCAGGCTGGGAAAACCATCTTTCATAATTGTATGAATGACACTGCGATTTGGCCAAACTCAAAATCTTTGAAATTTAACAGAGACAAAACTGAGCTTCTATGTTGCTCAGCCAATAAAGCTCCTTTTAATGTACCAAACAAGTTTTGGCCTCTTCCTACTCAGGCAGAACTCTTTTCTTCGGACACTATCAGTAATTTATAATAAATTATCTTTTATGCCCGTCACTAAAGTAGCTGGGACTTGTTTCTCTCCACTACGGACGGGGCTTGCGGAAAATCCTTCCCCTGCTGCCTTCATCCGTCAAATCCTCGGTTGTATGTAGTGTGGTCTTGAGCAGGTTGGACTACTGCAAAGCACTCCTCTGAGACAGAGGATCGCCTTTAAAGCCCTCTGCATTGTGTTCAAGGCACTTCAGGATCATGGCTCTGTGGTTTCCAGAACAGCTTCCGTTAATACACACAGGGGTGACGCCTCAGTTCGTCAGCCAATCTTGTTTGTATTGCCAACTTCAAGAAGGTTCGACAGGGTGGACGTGCCTCCCTTGTGAAGGCAGCCCAACTCTGGAATCAGCTCCCTGCTTTTAATCAGACACTTATCTGATCTTCTGTGTTCCAGAAGGGCCTTGAAAACATGGCTCTGTCTCCAATGATTCCTTCAAGTCTTTGGTCTGCTATAGGATGTCCGGTTATTGGTTTCAGCACCAGAATACCTTTCAGGTGACAAAAGCTCTCAATAAAAAAAATTATATATAAATATAAAATTACCTACTCGTGGTTGCCAGTAGGTAGTTATAGTTAGGGCCTATTTCCCATTGAAAAAGTGTTTTTTGACTTGCCTTTATCTTTGGCACCGTTTATTTTGAACACGACTACAACCTGTTTGCTGGACGGAACTACAAATTTGGCAGAAAGGTAGATTTTGGCCCAAGAAGTCTTTTTGTTATCTGCTGTAAGTCAGCTCAGTAGGTGTTGAAATACTAAAAGAAAACCGAATTTGTATGTCTGGAAGTGAGAAAGTTTTGCGAACACTCCCCACTTGATCTCACTTCAACCAGGAAGTGTTGGCAGCCATTTTGAGACTCTGAATCTCCAAAAACAAAAATGAATTATTATTTTTTTTTAAAGAGGGGGGAGGCAGGGTACTACTGTTTTACTCCCCTAGCCTTGGTGCAGGAGTCCCCCAAACACCCCCCCCCCCAGGCTTAAAACATGTTTTTGTTTAAAATCACAACGAAAAACCAAAGCAAATATGGGAATTACATTGTGATAAAAAAAATTAAACAAATTAAAAAAGGTGCAGTCTCCTATGCTTGCTTTTAATATTGCCCCCTGGGTGGGCCAGGTCCCCGGGGCATTGTGGAAAAAAAAAGAGTGAGGGGCGCATAGGGCCTCACCCCCCTCCCCCCCCCCCCCATGGCTTATCATAGCCCCGACCACCACCACCTCCTGGGCCTCTGGGACTGCCACCTCCCCGGGCAAACGTTATGAAATTGATGCAGGGGGTCAGCGGCCCCGGGGAACACCACTTCCCCCGGGCCGGCCCCTGCTACCTCCTGAAGTGCCCACTCTCAGGAGGTAGCTGTTTGGTTTTGCTTGGTGGGAGCTGACAGCTCCCACCAAGCAAAAGCAAACATAACTCTTCTTTCTGCAAGGCGGTAGCTGTCACACAGCTCTCGCTTGCAGAAAGCAGAGTTTTTATCCGTTTCCCTGCACGCAAATGTGTGTGCAGGGAAAGAGAAGAAAACATTGTTCCCGCAAGCAGGGAGCTGGTATTTAGAGCAGCTCCCTGCTTGCAGGAGCAGTGCTGGCACCCGCAGGACAAGGGATTCAGCTAGGACCGAAGGGGCCTCCAGGCTCCCCCCGTGGTAGTCTTGTGGGACCAAGCATCTTGCTTGTGTGCCGCTTTGAAGAGCATTGCAATAAGCGGCACACAAGCAAGATGTTTGGTTCGAATGTTATAGTTACGCATTCATGCACAGCAGACCCGACACGTCTGTCCTACCAGTAAAGCTCTTAGACTGTCGCTCAGTAGGTTGAAGTTGCAAATCCTGGTATCTCATGGCAGTGTGTCTGTTTATATATTGGTATTTTGACTGTTAAACATTCCTAGTGATGGAACATTTAAGTCTTTTTGTCTTTAAAATCTTTGGGTTGAACATATCTATGACTGGAAATTGCATAGCAAAGAGTCACCTGTGGTCTAGAGGCTAAGGTCTCAGACCCTTAAAGGTTGAAGGTTTCATTCTAGGTATGTCAGTAGTCACCTTCCTCCTTTAATTACTTTTCATATTTGTTAGAAATGGTTGGCAGAGCTATATATCCACCTTTGTCCAAATAGGGACCACAATCCTGGTCAGGATAAGTCACACACAATCCAAATTATCCTGTACTCACTCTCTGGTAGATTGGCACTGAGCAGTCAGGTTTAAATTGGAAAGCAACATGTAAAGTATTTGTGCAATAAAGCATACAGTAATACAGTGGTAACACCACAAAAATACACCACACAGGTTTAGAAAAATATAATCATATTTATTTGGTTAAATTGAGGTCAAAACAATAAAGATTCAATAAGCATCAGCTGAGATATCACATTGGCAAGATAAAAAAAAAAAAAAAAAAAAAGAGTCTTAAATCTTCGAAATCAACAGTTGTCCCTTGTTGCACAAAGTACCTGGTTTGCGTCAAAAATAACACGCACAGAGACCGCAGAGGAGGAGATGCGTGGAAAAATATGGTGTACATCGGATTTTCCGGCACGGCACAGGCGATGTGTTGTTTCTTTCCACACTGCAAGGGGCTTTGTGTCAATTTCCGGCAAGCAGACGTAGTTCCTCACTGCGATGCGGAGATCTTTTTGACGCCCAGGGACGATGCGCAGAAATCCTGGGCGTGAGGGGCGAAGTCACAGGCGTTGCAGCGACCCAGTAGGCGATGCATTCAATTTTCTGTCACACGGCAGGGGAAACGTCGATTCTTCCCTCGGGAAGCCGGGCTGCGTCTTTCTGGTTAGGCTGTGCATCGATCCAGCAGGGCCGTGAGTCGAATTTCCGGCTGCAAGGCAGGCTCTGCGTTGATTCTTCACTTGGGAAGTCAGGCTGCATCGTTCTGGTTCGGCTGTGCGGCAATTTCTCTGTCGCACCACAGCTGTGCGTCGTTTCCAGCAGGCTGTGCACCGATTTTCGGCGCACAGGGAGTTCTTTGAAGAGATTTAGGGCCATATGTATGTACACTTTTTCCCATAGACACAGAATGGGCAAAAACCTTTGCTACATCTGTCCTGAAGTCTTTTTGGCCCTGAGACTTCAGAAAACAGGAGGCAAGCTCAATCCAAGCCCTTAGAGAGCACTTCTCAGCAAAGTCAAAGGGCAGCAGTCCTTCTCAGCAAAGCAGTCCATATAAGTCATTTTGGCACCCAGGCAGTTTGTCTTGACAGTTGCAGGTTCAGGTCCAGAATTGTTTGATTTGGTGGGGGTCAGAGACCCAGTTTATATATCTAAAAATGCCTTTGAAGTGGGGGAGACATCAAAGAGTGGTTTTGAAGGGTACAGGTCTGTCTACCAGGGTCCCAGTAGGGGGTTTGGCAGTCCACTGTGTGAAGGCAGGCCACTAGCCTTTGAAATGTAAGTGTCAGGCCCTCCACCCTCCCAGCCCAGGAAGACCCATGCAGTGTGCAGGTGGGACTGAGTAACCTGTGTTTGTCTGGGTGAAATGCATAAGGGAGCTGTCAACTAGCAGACGTGGATTGGAGACAGGCTGCAAGGCACAGATGGATTTTAAGTGCAGAGAAATGCTCACTTTCTAAAAGTGGCATTTCTAAAATAGTAATATAAAACCCAACCTCACCAATAAGTAAGATTTTCTATTACCCTTATGGCCATACTAAATATGACGTGGTTGCCCCTTTCTGATCAGAATCTACCACTCAAACAGTATTGTATATGAGGGTAGCCCTAATGCTATCCTATGAAAGGAGCAGGCCTCACAATAGTGGAAAACAAATATGAGTTTTCCACTACCAGATCATATAAAAACACACATGTACTTGTCCTGACTTTCCTTTTACCTACATAGCACCCTGCCCTATGGGTTACTTAGGGCCTACCTTAGGGGTGACAGATATGTAGAAAAAGGGGAGTTTAAGGCCTGGCAAATACTTTCAAATGCCAAGTCCAAGTGGCAGTGAAACTGCACACACAGGCCTTGCAATGGCAGGCCTGAGACATGGTTAAGGGGTTACTTATGAGGGTGGCACAACCAGTGCCGCAGGCCCACTCGCAGCATTCAATTTACAGACCCTGGGCACACATTGTGCACTTTACTAGGGACTTACAAGTAAATCAAATGTGCCTTCTGGGAATGAATCAATGTCACCATTTTTATGGGAGGGAGCATATGCACTTTAGCACAGACTATCAGTGGTAAAGTGTGCAGAGTCCTAAAACCAGCAAAAAACAGTGTCAGAAAAGTGGAGGGAGGCAGGCAAAAAGTTGGGGGATGAACACCCTGAGGCTGTCAAGTCTAACAATATTCAAATATTTAAGCTATATACTGAAATGTGATTGCACTCTGTTTACTTGACAAATACATTTTTATTTTCAATTTGTCCTACAATATCTCATTATAACTATATCATTCATCAAAGTGTAGAAAACCTCTCTGGGTGGTTATGGGGGTTGGCTGGTTATAGGGGGTCAGCCACAGGCAAGGCCCACATTCAACCCCCTCCCCCACCCACCCCCAAACGGCCAAGCTGTAACCAATGCCCTCCATGCATGGCCAAAGAGTGTGGGGTGGTGGTTGAATTAACCTATATTAATTAAAATTACTTTACGTTAAAAAACATAAAAATTTACCGAAAAAAACAACGGTTACAGGGACGTTATAGTTAGGTTCGCATTTTAAAAGTACAAGACCACAGAAATTAGGCAGTTACAGTTAAAGTTATTTCAAGTGACTACAACTCGTGCCCTTGCCATGCACTAATTAATCCACATATTGCCACACTCATGAAATCTTTGATAACATTATTGATATTATCACAAATATTTGCAGTACAATTTTTGAGGAAAAAAATGGCGAGGGTGTGAGTTATAGTTACCTTAGGGTACAAATTTTTGGTTACTTGAACTAGATGGGAGCGAATCCCAATGCTCAAGATCCTATTGCAGGCTATCCATCATGGGTGCTATTTTTCTGCCAGGGCCACTGAGAGCTCGAGGGTTACAGTCACGCACAAGTATTTCAAGTTGTGTCAGACTATTTTGATTGGACACTGTGAGGCCTGCTGTTGGTATCCTCTGGGGTATTTAAAGGGAAAACCAGACAATTTATCTCGACTTACCCATATTTAAAAAAAATAAATAAATAAAAAAACACCCCCCAGACTAGAGGATCCTTTCCATGTTGGGAGCTGTGCTACTTGCACACAAGTGGAACAACAAAAGGTCACCCACATAAAAAAAATAAAAAAAAGAAAGACCTTGTCCACCGTTCCAAGTGCTAGCGGAAGCCATCTATTGCCTTGTAGCACCAATGCCACTCTGCCAATGGCTCAACAGTCGTCGCAAAAAAAAAAAAACAAAGAGGGACAACTTTTACATGTACCTGTTTATTTGGATAGGAAACGAAAGAATCTGAAATGTATTATTTGAGGGGCTACAAAAAAAAAGCGAACAAAAAAAAATAAAACTGGTGCACAGTGCTCTTGCTGCTGTGGTGAGCCAAAAGAACTAAGCAAAGTAAAAACACAAAAGGTAAAAAGTTGTGGTTGTTAATCCTTGAATGCAATTAAAGAAAACAACAACAACTTCTAACATTAACAAATTCTGCTGAAATACACTTAAGTGTAACAATCCAAAAACTGTTGTGTCATCGATATTTCACCCACCTGTGATATTTATGGGATTATAAAGATAAAAGAATTTGCGTGAAGCAGCCATCAACCATGTAACTGGTGAGGCAGTAAGTAAATTCTTGCAAGATTGTCTAACACAACTGAAGCTGTCTGCCTAGACCAAACTCTAGGTCTTAAAAAAAAAAAAAAACGCTGTCTTTTTTTCAAACATGTGAAAAAAAAATGTACAGAGTTAGTACATCAACAAAGTATTGGTAAGGTGTAGGGTGCGGTTATGCTATACAAAGTAAAGTTAAATATAAAGATGTACTGAATGTTTTCTTTTTTTTTAAATGAACAGATGATATATTATGGTTACACATTAAATGATCGAATGAGGTGGAGGATGCTTTTTTCTAATAGGCAAATATTCCTGTGGATAATGCAACTGGTCTTTGGAAAATGTGCCATCCACACAGACAGCAATTGGAATTATGCTGCATGGGATAATCCCATTATGTGGCAGGGTGACTTAATTACGCAGAAAGAAAATAGCAATATATGATGTGTGATGAATCACTTTCTGTGGTAGTATTACTTCATTATTTGGGCGTTTCTATAGATATTAACACTGCGTGGGCAGTAGTTTCACTTAATCCATACCAGTTTTAACCCCAAAACAGCAATAAACTCCTGAAACGTGACAGTCAACACTTGCAAAGGGATCTCCAGTGCTTAACACGTTGCTGCATGTTTTACTAAGCTTTGACCAATTTGAGCGAGTAACATTTTCCTCTTTGCTAAATTCTGCAGACTGTGTACCACAGAAAGGATGATGCAGAAAATCCATAATCATGCTGAACGTGCAGGTAAACATGCGGCATCACAAAATTCCAGTGCCCTAGCTCTCTGCATGCTAACTCTTTACACCCATCTCGGCCACTCTTCAATCCACTCACCAGGTCTCACTCACCACACTTCCGTTTCCCAATGAACCGCCATCCAATAGAAAAACAAAGTGATCGTACAAAATCCTAAATTAAGTTCTTTTGTTCTGGCCACATTTCAGTCTTTTTTTTTTTTTTTTTTTTTTTTAACATAACCTGCCTCGCTAGAAAGAGGCCAGTCTTGTGTAATAAATATACCCCCATACCCAAATACAAAGCAGGGAACTCTTGTAATCCCCATTGCAAGAAAAGCTGCCTACTAAGTTTTCCATCACAGGACAACTTAGAAAAAGAAAACCTTTAAGAAATGAGGACTCTGCAAGACATAAATAATTTCAGTAGCATGTTTTATTTTCTTAGAGGTGGTATAACAGTGCTGTGCGAGATAAACTATCAATAACAATATAGCATCTTCATATAAGAGGTCGGAAGGCTATATAAATGCGGTTGACAAAACATGTCCAACATTTGCATCTGACTGTACGTACCTCTCACACAGAGGTGAGCGAGCCAGCACATTAACAGTAAGCGCCAATGCAATGGTCTCTCTTGGATCAAGAGTCATTAAAATGTTTTGCATGTAAACTGTGCAACAAACATCATGTAAAAATGTGAAAAAAATATGAGAAAATCGCTCAAATTTCAAAAAGTGTATTTCTTTAAAATGTAGAAGTGTTTCATGTTAGCACATAAGATTATATCACTGCATTGAGATGTATTTACTAAAAGCAAATTTAGAAAACATTAATGCTTCCTCAATCCTAGCAGGAATGCGATTAGTGAACTTTATTGTCTTGTGCACTCTATTTGTGGCTTAGATTCTTATTATGCATGTAGAAATGTCAAACACAAGGTAGGTTTTTATATATAGTAAACATCCTGAACTCATATATTTCAAGGCCTTCTCATCAGAAATATTTCAATAAAAAGGAGCTACGCTGAAATTAAATATTGCCTAGGACCACACATTGTGGTCAAGCAGGGAAGCCTGGATGGATCTTAGTTTTACCAGTTTCACTTTGTGCAGTTCAGCCACTAAATGGATATCACTTAATCCTGATTTATATCAAATGTTAATGTTTTGTCTTTAATTCTTGGTGAACGGAGCTAGAGCGGGGTAGCAAAAGCCTACGCCAGATCACTCCAGGTTCACCTGATTCGCCAGCTTCAGGATTATCTGGGTAGCATCCGTGTAGCAGTATTAGTTTAGATTGAAGGGCTTGATGTCTGGTAAGGGACTGAGGTAAACGAGTGGTATAAAGATTGAACTTGTTCTAATTTAGCCTCATTACTCTTTTTAGAAGAGGTTGTCATACGTCTAAAATTCTTTGTGGGATTACTTTGTTTTAGTACTACTTAACTCAAGCCCCAAGACATCTTATTTCATACATTCTTTGGTCTACACAGTAATTAAAATATGCACACTATATTATTATTTAAACTTGATTAATTCTTCGTGCATCTTTGTGAGTTATCTTCATGAGTATTACTATATAATAATCTGCCTTACATGCGTTCAAGGGTATATTGCCGACTTGGGTATTAGTTCAGAGCCACCATGGCATTCATTCACTAAAATGCCAGCTATAGTTGAAGTCCCATTACAGTTTGATCCCTTGACTCAAACTCAGCTGTACAACAGCTGCTTATTTACTGTCAAATGGCTAGATGGAGGGATTGGAATGCAGTCTTAAGAACATAAATAGGACTTTTGAAGGTCTGCTTACTTTCTCACCCTGCCACTGAAACAAGGGATACAGAGTGCAATGTAATGGTTACTAAAAAAGGAAAACTACAGCTCCTACCCCTAATAACCCCAAAATAGACATCCATGTGATGTGGGGATCTCATGAATAATCATACTTATAGGCTCTGTTTATACGGCAAATCATATCAAACATGGGTTGCATTTTAGACTAAACGACTACCCAAAAATTTCAAAATCAAGAATACTTGGTTGGAGTTGTCACAAAGTATTGTTAATACATATTCAACATTCTATGTACCATAGAGATTGGGCATGAGGGAGTGTCCACCAGGCAGCAACAGAGTTATCTACTTTACTACCATCATATTCTGCAAACAACATAAAATTATTGTGCCCACGTAAATGAAGTATGAGCAGACAAATAACTAAAGAAATGTGCTTGAGCGCCACTATTTGCTTTAAGTTTTACAAACCTTCCACAGGGAGAACAATGCTCAAATAACTTATAAAAGATTTTTTAAGATCTATTAGGCGACCCTAGTGGCCCAGTGGATACTACCATTTGCCACATATATTGTAAAATAAAATAGAATCTGCTGTTTCAAATAGTTCCAAGTCTACTGACCTAATGTGTATTCAAACTGACCACTTTTCATTCACTGTCTAAAATTTCTTGAGGGCAATCCCCAAAATTCACTGAGGAAAACAATATTACTGACACAGTGAGCTTTAAAATGTACTATTTGCCACATGTAGTCTCGAAGAACGTCTGTGTTTTATACACTGGTCACAACAGCGAAGAGAGCCCTTCATCAAGTCATTTTTAGTCTGCTCTTATGTCTCAGCTTCCACCGACTAATGTGTTAGCCATCTCCCCAACCCCCAAAGTGAATATGTGATGGAACAACTATGTCCTAAACAACTACTTGCCTAAACCACTACTGCTAAATAACTAAAAGGGTTCTACAACGAAGTACTGAACAACTACTGTCTAAACAACGATTTTGCCTGAATAACGATTGCCTGAACAAAGAATTTTAAGGTACTTTTTTTTTTTTAAGGTTTATTTAAAAAAAAAAAAAAAAAGTTTAAAATTCGTTTTTCAGGCAATCGTAATTCAGGCAAAATCGTTCTTTAGACAGTAGTTGTTCAGTACTTCGTTGTAGAGATTTTTTAGTTGTTTGGCAGTAGTGATTTAGGCAAGTAGAGGATGTTTCCAGTGTTTTATTGCAACCAGTTTGTGGCCTTATTGTTTGTGGTGAACTCCCATTCACCCCAATTAATAATCCACTTTCTTACAGAGACATTTCTGAAAACTAGTTACTCAAGAGCGTCCATGGAGGTTTGACTTGCACAGATCCCCACTAAATTTTCTTAACCTGAATGCCCTGCAAACCTTAGATAAAAATCACATTTTCCTCATATTTCTGTGTAGCAAAAATCCAAAATCTGTAGGGATTCACAAATTTCCTACTACTCAGCATTCCCACACTTCTCCCAATAAACACCGTACCTAAATTATGTGGCTGGGCCTAGCGACGATAGGATGACCACCCATCTGTATTTTTCACGGACTGCCCGCTATTTCGCCCTGCCGTCAGTGATAAAGGCTTAACAGACGGCAATTGTCGTAATTTTAGCCTTTTACCTGAAGGACAAAATGTAATCAGTTTCCCCAGCTGGAGTGTAAGAGTGTCCTGTGCTCTGAGGGAGGGAGGGGCAGACAGATACGAAAAGGCCTTCTTGCCAGGGTGTCTCCTTCCTTAAAGAAACGCAAATGTGCGCAACTGGTAAATCTGCAAATGTAAAGGGGCTTGGAAACCTGCATTGACGTTAATCAAAGGAGTCACTTGAAGTTTTCTGATGTCAAAGACATTTTCTTTTAGAGAGGTACTTTAAGGGTGTTCCAAGGTGAGCTGTGAAGTGTGTGGTTTTATTGGATTGTTATTAAAAAAAGTTAGTACTAGGTATAAACTGTATATTATTCAAATCTGTATTTTAGAAGGACTTTTTATTTATTTAACCGAAATGTATTTGAGGATTTTGTAGCAGCCTATAGTATGATGCGTGTAATGCATGTTTAAAATAAGGATGTCCACATTCACAGTTCTTTCAGGGACCTCGGTACCTCATAGTACTATTAAACATTGGCAAGGCCAATAGGCCTCGTCTACGTAAGAGTTACTGGTTTTGCCAATTTGTTTTAGCCATGTTATACACCAGAGTGGCTGCTGTTCAGCATGGCTAAATGTTAGTGGTATAGTGGAGCAGAGTGGCATAGGAACAGTGTGTAGAGCACAGTGGTGCCGAGTAGAGTACAGTGGGGTACAGTGCAGTTGTTTAGAGTACATTGGCGTAGAGTGCAGTGGTTTAGAGTGCAGTGGCATGGGACAGAGTAGAGTGGCATAGAGTGAGGTTGACTAGAGAGGCATACATTAGAGTGGCAGCGAGTGCAGTAGTGTAGAGTGGTGCAGAGTAGACTTGCATGGCATAGAGTGCAGGGTGGAGTAGTGTAGAGTGCTGTAGAGTGCAGTGGCCTGAAGTGGAGTGATGCAGAGGGCAGTGGCATAGAGTGCAGTGGCACAGAATGAATTACTACAGAGTAGAGTGGTGTCTAGTACAGTGGCAGAGAGTGCAATGTTGCACAGCAGAATGTCAGTGCAGTGGTGCAGAGTAGCACAGAGAGCAGTGGCGTAGAGTACAGTGGTGCAGAGTAGAGGGCAAACGTGTACAGTGCAGTGTAGAGTGCATTGATGTAGAGTGGCATACAATAGAATGACCGAGGGTGCAGTGGCATAGAGTGCAGAGTAGACTTGCGTGGCATAGAGTGCAGTGGCGCAGACTGGCGCAGAGTGGAGTGTTGTAGAGTTGTGCAGAGTAGAATATAGTGCTGTAGAATGCAGTAGTACAGAGTAGTGTGGTGTAGAATACAATGGCAGAGAGTGCAATGTTGCAGAGTAGAGTGTCAGTTGAAGTAGTGTAGAGTGGCGTAGAAAGGTGCAAAGAGCAGTGGTGCAGAGGAAAGGGCAGTGGTGTAAAGTGCATCTGTTTAGAGTGCATTAGTGTAGAGAGCAGTGGCATTGAGTGGCATGTGGCAGAGTAGAGTGGCACAGGATGCATTGGAGTAGAGTGGTATACAATAGAGTGCCATAGAGTGCAGTAGTGTAGAGTGGTGCAGTAGCATAGAGTGGTGCAGAGCAGGGTATAGGGCTGTAAAGTGCAGTGACAGAGTGGAAGTTATGCAGAGTAGAGTGATATAGAGTGCAGTGGAATAGTGTATTGGTGCAGAATGAATAGTACAGAGTAGAATAGTGTAGAGTACAGTGGCAGCCAGTGCAGTGTTGGAGAGTAGAGTGTCAGCATGCAGTGGCGTATAGTGCAGGTGTTTAGAGTGCACTGAAGTAGAATGCAGTGGTTTAGAGTGCAGTGGGGCAAAGTGGCATAGAGTGCAGTGGCGTTGAATAGATTGTTTCAGAGTACTGTGTAGTGGCATACAGTGGAGAGGTGTAGGGTAGAGTGTGATGGCATAGAATGCAGTGGTGCAGAGTGAAGTGCAGTAAAGTGGATTGTTTCACAGTAGAGTGAAGTGGAGTAGAGTGGAGAGATGAAGGTAGCGTGGAGTTGCATAGAGTGGCATAGAATGTGATGGCACAAAGTAAAGTGGTGTAGAGTGCCGTGGCATACAGTAGATTAGAGTTACGTACAGTGTACTGATGAAGAGAGCAGGGGCATACAGTGCAGTGTTGCAGAATGTCAGAGAGGAATTGTGCGGACTAGATTGGTGTTGCCTAGGCTGGAGTGGTATAGCGTGCAGCGGTGCAGTGGTGTAGAGAGGGGTAAGGTGCATTGGCATAGAGTAGAGTGGTACAAAGTAGGGTGGGGAGGCTTAGAGTGAAATAGCATAGAGTGCAGTGGCATACAGTGGAGAAGAGTGCTGTGTCCCGCAGTGGCATGGAGTGGTGTAAGTGGAGTGATGCAGAGTAGGGTGCAGTGGAGTGGAGTGGTGAAGAGCAGAGTGGAGTATGCATGGTGTGGTAACATACTGCCATTACAGACAACACGTTTTCGATTGATATGACCATTACATTGCACATACAGTTTTCCAAATAAAACTATACAGTGCACAGACGATGATGTGTGGAATTTGCATCACCCAAGGCAATGATTTGTTTTAATCATATAAAGGTAGTCGTTTCTAGCATAGTTCAGAATTAACAAAAATGGGATTCATTTTTAATCCTGATTCTGATATATTCTGAAGTGTATTTAAATGTTGTCATGTGATTGAAAAAAAACTCTTTCCTAACCCCAGTATCCAGCAAGACTGTTGCATAAATGCACTTACCTTTAAGTCAGGGAAAGAAAAGTAAACACTAAGTTCCCACTGAAGACAGAGCCCAACATTTATCTTGTTCTTTGAATGCACAGCAAATGTGATGAGATAAGAACAAGGTTTACAGGCCTGTTTACAGAAAGGAAGCACTCGGAAGGATACTGTAAATAAGGTTTGGGCAAGGGAAGGGACAAACTCAAGCTGAATAGCCTAAAACAAATAAAGCCAGCAAATTGAAAGCAACGAAATGTGAGTTACAAACGACAAAGTCAATGTCAAGCAGCGGAAGGAATGCATTACCAAGGAAGCTCTATGAACGTACTTAAAGTGACAGCCGTGTGATACTTTGTGGTGAAAGTCCAGTACTTTAGTCCAGTCCGTATCTTGCAGAGAGTGGTCTCAATGTTGCAGGAAAGGTCTGTACACCCATTCTATCAGTTTGCCACCATTCCCTATGGCATAGAGCTTCTGGCACACCTCATGTAGTGTTAGTGCTAGGTGGCAGACATTAAATAGGGCATTTAATGATTGTTTAAGGTGGGTGTAAGTAAGGAGTTGACCGGGTGAAGGTAGTAGTCTGCCACAAAGGTTTGGAAATTCAGTAGCTCGCCGTCCAGAAAGAAATCCCCCAATTTTAAGACACCTGCAGCATGCCACTGATGGAGTAGCTTTGAGCACAGCTGTCCTGTGCCAGTGGGAAGGCTTAGCAAAGGTAGTGCAGGAGCACAGTGTTTCTTTGTGTCAGTAAGTTTAGAGGTTCTAGCAAGGCAAGAGAAAGCTGCCCATGATAACCCAGGACAGTGATCTGTAGAATGGTCAGTAGGAAACAATGAGCAGTGCAGTAAGCCCTCCTTAAAAGTCTTTACAGATAAACCCCATTTCATGCAGTGGGACGGGCAGAAAGCCAGTGAGCTACCCATTGGACATGTGCAACTGAATAATAGCATTCTAAGTCCAGAAGGCTTAATCCACCCGCGGTCACTGGCAGCTTTAGAGTGGAAAGAGCTCCCTGATGGCGCCACAGCGTCCAAATCAGATGTGTGGTATGTCTGACAAAGGAAAGAAGGACGAGCAGGGGAAGGATTGCAAAAGAATACTATCTACTAGTAGCACACCATCTTCACTAGTGCCATGTGGCCCACTACAGAAAGCAGAAGAGAATACCAAAAAGCAAACTGGCTCGGAGAGACCATGACACTCTGCAGAGATTTCCATCCTGCAAATCAGTGGGAGAATGGTAGATATTAATCACTAGGTATCGAAAGGTAACTGGTTCCCAGTTCAGTGTAAGGTCTATATGTATTTAAAGGGGAAAACAGTGCCATATGTTAAAGAAACACTAATTACATTTTAATATTTTGTGTGTGCAATTTACATCCCAATTATTTTGAAAATTTTATGTGCACTTGACACTTAGAGATAACCAGATCACTAGTTTGGCTTTTACTCAATTTGAAAACCATTTTAAGACATGGACAAAGCGGTCAATTGCCTTGCCCAACCTTGCAAGGGTTCTGGCCCCTGCTCACCCTTCACAAGCAAGAACAACGGACCATTGGACCAGAAGAGTTTGCCAAGGTGGGTGGGTGCTGCTTTTTCAACCACTTGACTGCCTCGTCTGTTTCTCTCCGGTCTGCAGAGACAACTCCCCGGGTACCCAATACCTTCTGATAGTCTGGTGCACCCATCTTATCTGATTTTAGCAATTGTCCCACCTTGCTGTTCTCTTCCTTATTTATCCACTTCTAAGCAACAACCTCCCATTTGATCTTGATTTCATCCTCCTCTTTTATTATCTTTGGTAGTCCGGGCTCCCAGTTCTGAGATAAATGTAGAGTCCCAGACATACACTCTAGTGCTGTGAGACTACAGACAAGTTGTGGGTACCTCACATCCGGACATTAGGTGTGAGACTGTCGCCCACACCAAATGCCCTGCCTCATTACATTTATTTTAGGTTGAAAGTACATGGGCGGTTGGGGTGAGCCAGATGTTTTTGTTCAATTTGTTTAAACTAGCATATGGTTAATTACTTTAATGTTTCCCAAACTGTTTGCCAGGGGTTTTAAAATGTTCAGAAACATAATCAAAATTGGTTGTTATTTTTTCTTTAAGAAAGATCAGGTAGATTTGGGTAGGGGTGATCGCTTCGACACAGTGCTGAAGAGCATTAATTTACTACTGAACAATGACCTAATGTGATACCTGAATATAGCATACCAGGAGAAAATCACAAAAAGTCCAGTGAATAAATAGAGCTGTTTAAAAAAAAAGAGCAAAAAATTGTGCTGATGTAACGTAATGGGGTATGGCCGCTTGTGGGTCTGTCTGTAAAACTGACGTTTGTTCTCGAATTTTTGTCCTGAATTTTTCACAGTCCTGTCCATAATTTGCCTCAATGCCAGGTGGTCACCCTGAGCGCTGAGAACAACAAATTGATCAAAACAGGGACCATTTTAAAATTATACTGATTTCACTTGGCCCCGAGTTTGTTCCATTTGTTTTGCAGGCACTATGCACGGTCGCTAGTGTGAGATACCATTTTTATTGGGAGAAGTGTGGGAACGTTAATGGCGTGGTCTGCTAACACCTTTGTTTAACTGTAACATATAAACTCTAAAAGTCACAGCAAAAAACAAACCATCTGGACGCAAAAACAAAGCATTTCCTTTGATCTTTGAAAAGAAAATAGTCCTGGTATTTTCACCAGAACCATTCCCTCTTCTTGTGCATCAGTTGGCATGTACTCAAAAGCCGCACTGCGAAGGAAGTGCTGCTAGAACAGCTGTGGAAAGCATGTCGACTGATGCACTTAAAATGTTATGGACGAAAAAAAAAAATAACACAGATCCCGATGGAGACAAGTTTCAAAGGTTTTTTTTGTTTTTTTTAATTAAACACTATCACTTAAAGTCCTGCTCACACATGCATCATGACCCAAGCAGCCCTTCTATATTCTTAAGTCATCCAACGCAACTTCCAATACACACCAACACTCCTAACATAAGTGGGACTCAAGATTTTTTTGAAGTTTTAATATGGTTTTACTTTTCAACCTTAAAAATTCCTCTGCCGCTAAGCAAGTTCATAATCAAATTTATATCCGTGATTTTTTTTTTCAAAATCTCACTCTACCTTTTTCCTAAATAAATGTTGTAAGGACTGCCTTAACCACTGAGCATCTCACTAACCTGACCTTACCCACTATGCTCCCAAGTGTCCCCACACCCAGAGCTCGATAGCCTCTACTTCACTCCCCGCCCCCTCAGTTTAGTTGGGATGAGGCATAAAAACGGATTGGGGCGTCATACCAGGTACAGTGACACTGAACACTGGTAAACGAGGCCTGCTGCCCGTTCTCCCGGATGAATCTCCTGTCCTATGGGGGGGGGGGTCCTCTAGGTCTAGTGCTCTTTAAGGGGGTCGAGGCGAGTCCCTGCGGCTGGGAATGTGACCTGGTTCGAATCACACGGTAGAGGCGATGCTACAGGTACTACACAGATAACTATCGTCACGGGTAGATGCCTCACGCCCAGGCAAAAAAAAAAACGAAGTCCTGCCCGAAACAGCCAGTTCTCCATCCGGAGCCAGAGCGGCGCATGTCTGCAGTACTCTTCTGGAGCCGTCTTTGTGCCAGCGGCTATCATACAGCATGAAGGGCAGAAGCGCGTATCGGGGGCCTCAAGCTCAATTATATTTACGAGAAAGGAATCATCTGGGCGATAAAATCCAAAATATATCCCCACCAAAACAAACTACATAAATAGCGTCCTATACCCACCACGGGCTATCGCGCGCCGTTATTTACTTTTAAAATTCTCAGATCCAAATCTAACTTCTTTCTAAAAACTTTCACAATGTATAATTATACTTTCAGGGAACATAAAGATCAGGGAATAAGATACAAATAAGTAACCACGCTAAGTGTTTGACAAATATTGCTCAGAAAAGCTGCCTGTGACGTCATAAGTGTGTAGCCTGACAGCAATGGTGCGTCAATTACTAAACTATTTTTTAAACACGTACACCCATAATGGTGCAAATAAAACATATTATATTGCAGCACATTAAAACAGAACCAAGGATCACACAGCCAATATGACATTTCCGGCATTACGTTCATCTTGCGGCCATCTTAGAAGAGACCGTTTGCTTATTCGCGCCAATGGCGGTCGTGAACGAATTTTCCCAATTACAAGACAATTCCTATTAATCACACACAAAAACAAGCATTTATTTAGTAAATTCCGCGAGACCCACCGTAACCCGACCCGGTAAACCTTTCAGCCAGTCTCACTACGACTTACCTGCAACTCAGCCGTTGCGTTGGAACGGGACTTGCTTCTCTCTAAGATGGCGACCGACGCCACGTCAAGCTGACGTGAGAAATTGAATGGCAGTCTTTCTTTTGTGTTTGTAACGCGAAGATGAAAAGAGGACAGACACTCCAGGGTCATCTGTTGCAGATTTTTGGAAATAGGTGGCCATCTTGGATGGAGTCCGTTCTTTAAGTAGGAAGGGTGTCGATAGTTGTAGTGTAAAATAATTTTGCACTATTCAACGCAAATTAAATATGTTAACAATCAGGAGTATATTCTGCTCTACCTTTCAGTGCGTATGGCAGTTTTAGGATTCCCATGAGCTTACTTCTTTTCCAAAGGACAGGTACATGGCTTTATGTTGGATGAAAATATTGAGTGGTCCCTGGAAGGAGAGTGAGTTGTGTAATTGTCAGACAGTAAGGGTGTGGCTTAAACATTTCAACTAGAATGTTTCCAATTTCTAAAGTGTGTTACCAGGCCCGTGTTCTGTTGCCTCTTTGAGCTTTATGATATCCGGATACTTAACACAATAACAGACATACACCGAACACCCATAGCTGCCAAGGTTTGTGTTACATTTTCATACTTTCAATGTAATTATGAGTGAATTTTTAACGACTATGAGTGACCCTTTCTTGCAAGCAAAATCAAGCAATGAAGACGAGGGAACCATGTAAATATCGTAATATATCGAGAATCCTATACCTCCCGTTGTACACCAGCGCGACCTTGTGATCTTTGCTAAACACTACAGGAAGCTTACCTAGCAAAGTGAGAAACTGGAATAAGAAGGTTTTGCCGCACTTCAGGACTTGCATGACAATCTCAAACTTTGCAGTAATGCGTTATTCTAACGCAGGAGGTGTTACACTTGGAAGGGCTGAACACCATCCAGGACTATTGGCTTCGTCATTGGCTGTTATTATTTGACAAATATTTCCGATGCAATAGGTCTCGAGAGTTTGAGCTATTTGGCGTTGTAAATGAGAATCTTTTACCTATTTGGTTTGGAGTGTATTTGTGAAGTGGAATTATGCGGCATGATGAATATATAGGGATGAGAGTTGCACAGAATAGACAGAAAGAAAGACACAGAGGGTTAGATTGTATTTTACAAATAGGGTAACATGCTATGTATGTGTCTGAGAATGGAATCAGAGAGTTTGAAGGGTCTGTTCCCGCTTGGATTTCGACCCCAGAGAAGCATCTTAAAAATAAACTAGAAATTCCAGCCCTGGGCGTGACTTGACTTAGTCACTGTGGACTTGAGAATCTACTCCACCCTTTGCCCCATTCGGACCCCCAGTCCCTTTCGCCCCGTTCCAACCCACCCCTCCCACACACAGTCATCTCCACTCAACAGAAGCATCCTTTGAGGTAGGAAAAAGCCACAGTAGGCGAGTATTCCCTCTAAACAGCCTTTTGGGCTTAGAAGGCTAATAAGCAATGGCAATAGGTCTGGCTTTAAATTAATGCTGTATGGTAAGGTGAAGCATTAAAAGTAAATGGTATGGGGATAGAATGTATTTGTATGGAAACAAATAACTCTACAATAATATTGGTGTTTGTTAAAAGATCAAGTGACAGTTGCACTCTGAAACCGCACCTACAAATCCATGTAGCTTAACAACTGCCCTCTTCCCAACTGCGCAGGTGACATAGAAAAACAACATAAATTATATAGCTTATTCAATACATTTTAATAGCATTTAAAATTCATTTGTTTGCCCCAGAAAGATCAAATTTAGGCAGGTAGATAAATAAACATTATTATCACAGATGCTTTTTTAATTATACCACCTGGCATTGTAGCTTCCTGTGCATCCACAAAGTGCTTCAGCGCCTTGCTGGTGGTACAGAACGCTATATAAAATCAATAAAAATAGCCTACTGGTTTCTATTCGTAGCACACACCCATTACACAGGCATTTACCGCTGCCACACTTTGGGTCTAAAAATGTGAAATACTGTATCTGCGGCCAGGGTATACTGTACACTCTGCTAGTCCAGAGTTTTTCACAATTTGTTGCCAGACATGGGTGTGCATGCAAATCAGGCTTTTTTTCTTTTGACTTGTGGTGAGAAGAAAGTGTGCCAACAGCAAGCATATATTCCACCCCCCCCAACCCCTCCCATTGGAAGCTACTTATCATCTATCTCCTTCATGTGCATAGTTTGTGCAGCTCTGGTATTTTGCATGGCCTGAGACTTGGCTTTAAAGGCGACCCCAAGCAGCACACAATAATACATCATGAATGGATGAATTGTCTCATTTGCCAGACTATCGTCTGCCCCGTTCACAGGGTATGATAGTCTTTAGTCATAGGGAAAGGGTGCATGAAGCCAGAAACATAATTCACCACTTTTGCCCAAAGAAAAGGTTCATTAGTATAATTTCTTATTGTCTCCTCAGATGCTTTGTAACTGAAGCAATGCTAACCGTGCTGTCTATTTTCAGGGAGCGGTGTGCTGCATTGATAGCGGGTGGAGGGGGTGGGAGAGAGAGAAGGGTGTAGGGATGAAGAGCTCACAGGGTGAGTTTTTGGGGTGAGAAGGAGCTCATGGCTGAGGGAGAGCTCTGCGCAGAGCCTCTCCCATGCCCAAGGACGTTTTTCCATCTATGCCACATTGCGTTGGGTGGGTGGGTGGGGTGGTGCTTGTCTCTGGGATGGGGTCATACTATGTGTCTGCAGTGGGTCTCTTCTGTAAATGTTGTTTCAGGTAGCAGTGGGTGGGAGGGGGTTTAATGAGCTCAATCATGCTACAGACCACAGATTTTATTTTCTTTATTTAACAAGTCTGAGTTCTTTTAAAAAGCTGTAGTGGGTAAAAACATCTCAAACCCCCTGCCCGTTACAGCCACCTCCTCGGCCACTTTCATCTCGGGAAATTCTGTGTTTTCATTAAACAAATATGGAGCGAGAGAGAGAGAGAGAAAGCGAGAGTGATGCTCAAACTGCAAAACAAGAGGCAATACCAGGCCGAAGAAAGAGATCAAAGATGGAGTCAAAGCAGCACGCTCTGTCACAACTTGAGTGCTTCTTACCGCTGTAATCAGCCAGTCTCTGGGTACCACTTGGTTTCTTGCTTGTTCTGGATTGACCGAGGTAGGGGCGACCCTTTCCAGTAGCCATGGTTCTGCTGATAATAAAACACCAAACATGCCGTAACTTCCAGAAGGAGTCCCAGAGGAAAAAACCCAACATGGTAAAAACCTCAGAATCAAGGACTCCTGAAAAAAGAAGAGCAAAAGCACAAAAAAGAAGTGGAACAAGCTGCAGGCGGAAAAAGAACAGGAGAAATCCAAAATCACAGGAGCGAGGAGCACAAGCACGAAAGAAGTGTTTGCAACGCAAGGAACAGAAAACCAACTTGTGCTTATATACTGAAAAACAGGAAGTGTTATACAGGAAATATTGAAGACACCATCTTGGATTGGGAAAGACTACATTCAGATGAATCGAAAAATTGCCATAGTATAGAAAGGTAGTGACCAAAGCATGCAGGGAAAGGCACACAGACTTTTGGGAAGAAGAAACATAGTTAAGGCAAGGAAAAGAAAAAAGGAAGAAAAAAGAAGAAAAGAGGAAAACAGCAAGAACAGGTAAGCAACTTAAGAGGGCAGCGTAAACAGTGCCCAAAGGTAAAGTTTAGCCAAAAAGCAGACCGCGGCAGAAACGGCTGTCTGAGACGCGGACTGCCGATCTGACCGCAGCCCATAAGTGAGGCGCCGCTGGTCTTCGCGGCATCACACGCTCTAGTACATTATGTAATCACACTAATTGTTGGCCTGTTGCAAGCAAACCCTAGGGGAGACGGAGTAGCCTAATGGCCTGAGCTGCTGACTTTGGAGGAGGTTTCAGTCTCAGTGTCGGCTCAACATCCTGTGATTCTGGGCAAATCACTTAATCTCCTCGTGCCCACCAAAAATAAGGTCTACTTCTGTCATGTAACCTGTGCTAAAGCGCTCCAATACATTGAGCCGACGGGCGCAGACACCACAAACAAATAGCGACATATACACCACGGAGTGTGAAGCAAAATCAAAAAGTAGTGTGTGACAGTAAGGTTTATGGGCGATCATGCAATAATCCATGTATCAGGGGCAGTCTCAAAGGCAGTAACAAAACAACCTCAAGGCGGGACAAACGCAAACCATTCACCTAACAAACCAAAGGAATTTTGAAAGGCAAGCCAAGGAACCAAAGAAAGTGATGGGTGTGGTGAAAGCCAGCTGAAATACATTACAGCGTGTTGAGAGACACTGTATGCGCGCTACCTAGGATCAACCTAATAAATGAGTAACTACAATTTAGTAAATAATATTAACATTGTTTTCATTCTGAAATTGTGAAACTGATTCAAACGTTATTGAAGCCAGTGGAAGTGGTCTTCAGAGTGTCTCAATTACTCTTGTTACGTTCACTCTATGCAGCCATGCCAAGTACTGTGCATGAGGTGTTATACTAACACATTTTGATGCTGGTGTCAGCATCACAGCACTAAAATGCGTTTGTTACTCTTTATAGCTCAAACCTTCAAAAGGGAAAGATTCATGGCCCAATCCCTTTTTGGCAATGCAAACATGAATTTGGAATTCGCTATGTTAGATCTGGCAACTTTCTGGCATGTCTTCCCTGTCTTTTTGCCTTCTGTCCGCCTGTTTTTATGGTTTACTGGACTCTGTTTTTGCTGGTTTATGGTCTCGGCGCCATTTACCACTGCCGATCAATGCTAAAGTGGAAGTGCTACCTAGGTAAATTGTATGTTGATTGGTTTATCCATGATTGACATATTGATTTACTGGTAAGTCCCTAGTAAAGTGCACCAAAGGCGTCCAGGGCCTGTAAATCACATCCTACTAGTGAGCCTGCAGCACTGATTGTTCCACCCACATAAGTAGCCCTGTAAACATGGCTCAGACCTGCCATTGCAGTGTCTGTGTGTGCAGTTTGAAACTGCCAATTCTACCTGGCAAGTGTACCCACTTGCCAGGCCCAAACCTTCCCTTTTTGTACATGTAAGGCACCCCTAAGGTAGGCCCTAGATAGCCCCATGGGCAGGGTGCAGTGTACTTAAAAGGTGGGGCATGTACTGGTGTGTTTTACATTTCCTAAGAGTGAAATACTGCCTGACCTGGGTTTCAATGTTGCAAGGCCTATCTCTCTCATAGGTTAACATGGGGGCTGCCTTTAAATCATGTTAAAGTGCAGATTCCTTTTGACAGCAGATGGAAATATGGAGTTTAGGGTCTCTGAACTCACAATTTAAAAATACATCTTTTAGTGAAGTCGGTTTTCGGATTGTGAGTTTGAAAATGCCACTTTTAGAAAGTAGGCATTTTCGTGCTTAAACCATTCTATGACTCTGCCTGTTTGTGGATTCCCCATCTGTGTCAGTTTGACAGTTGGGCTGTTTACAACTCTCCTCTAGACAGTGACACAAATGGAGCTGGGGTGTAGCCTGCATATCCTGATGAGCCATCTGAGCTAGACCGGAGGGAGAAGTGGTCGCTTCCGCCTGAAAGGACTGTGCCTGCCCTCACACAATGAAGTCTCCAACCCCCTGGTGTGTGTCTGGGGCCTGGCCTGGACAGGGAAGGATCTTGCAAACTTTTGAGACTTTGCTTTGAAGTTTGTGGAATGACATTTGTTTTGACCACTGACTCCACGTTGCACTTAGTCTAGCAGCACACCGTCACATTAGTCACCACTAGCTTCATTTTGCCTATTGACTTTATTTTAGCATTAGCCACCGCCACATTAAAAGCTGTAAGTAATTTTTCACATTGTACCATGTGCTCATGTTTTTATTTTTCATATTCTTTCCCACAAAGGGCTTAGGCTGATACGAATGTACTAAGACGACAGGGAACAGTCTTGATTTGCAGGGGCACCTTGGGATTGTGGCCAAGTTCTGACGTGTTCTTTTCAAAGCTGGCCTAAAGTAATCAGCATTTTTTTAATAATAAACTTCTGTAGTGAGAGGGAGGTTCTAGAATTTTCCTCTCTTGTTTGTTCAAAGTATAATAGGCCGAGACCAGATCGACTGGGAATTGAGAGTGATTCAGATCTCAGACATGCCTAGGATGCTGGGGTGTGTCATCCTTCCCGTGAGGATAATTGATCTCTCTCTCTCCTCAATGGATTCTGGGATCTGGTGATCTGATGCTAATAAGAGGAAGTTGATGCAGATGTGTCCGTGCCTCATGGCGATGCATACTTTTTAATTCTTGTTATTTGCTTTGCATTGTAATATATACATACAGATACATATATTTGCTGTGTACATTGCAGTGGAGAATCATTTGTACATGTTTACATTTCATTGCTGTGACCATATATATATATATATATATATATATATATATATATATTTTTTTTTTTTTTTTAATTTTAATAAACAAATTTTATTGTTTTCAAGATGAAAATCACCGAACAATTGGCACAGACAATACGGCACGGTCCAACTCCAATCATCGTTGACAATAAAGTATTTAAAGCATTTCAAGGGACATACATCACTTTATTTCTTGACTCAACATTAAGGGTCTTTACCCCCGCACTGACTTAAGGCAACAACCCCAGCCACCTACCCCATACCCTCTCATGTTTCTGGAGACAACCCCTTGATTCATATAGCAGTTTTTCCTGATTTGCACACCAGTCTAGCCCCCTTCTCCATTTTTGAAGGGACAGACCGGTGGGCGAGCTCCAGGCCGCGGCAATGTCTCTTTTGGCGACCAGCAGGGCCGTACCAGCGAGGGCACTATTTGCCCGGGACCCCCCCCCCCCCCCCCCAGGCCCTCCATCACCCCCAGCAAGACTAATTTGGCAGACATCTGCAGCTCCAGCCCCAACACCACACTTAATTCATGGATTATCTTGCCCTAGTATACTTGCATTACTGGACATGACCACACCATGTGGAAAAAATCAGCTGGTTCCCCTGCACATCAGGGACACTGGGCAGTGGGAGGAAGACCAGACTGGCAGAGCCTGACAGGCGTTAGATATGCTCTGTGCAAATAGTAAAATTGCACTGTGCGAAGTCTCGCTGACACATCCAGCACCCTAGACGCCATCAGCGCCCCCATCCATTCTGTTACTTCAAAGGCCCCCACCCATGATTCCCACTTTGCCCTTGTCAAGTCCAAGCCTCCCGGTGCATTGTTAACTAACATTTTATAGACCTGGGAAACTCCCTTTCCTCCTAGATTCCCCATGAGAAGCTTGGCCTTGAGTGGGCTGAACTCTGCCAGAGGGCTTGCTGCCGACAGGTGCGTTCCCAAGGCATGCCGAAGTTGAAGGTATCTGAAGAATTGCGTTCGGGATAGCTGAAAGTCTGCCTGCAGTTCCTGAAGTGTTTTCAGTGCATAACCTTTCCACACATCTCCTACTAGTGAAATGCCCAACAAGTCCCATTCCGCAAACCCCTCCAGCGCCGCTGTTGCACTCAGCCATTTCCCCCGCCACAACGGAGTCTGAAGGGTGACAATAGCGTTCCAACGGGTATGCCATAACACAGTGCGCCATGCCAAGAAACCCCCCCTTGTAATCGCTTCCACGTCCCGGGGGAGGGGCGCACCGTATAACATATCGAGGATACGTGGGAAGCCCAAAGTCTCCAACTCTACCTGATAGGCTGGGTCTGCCCATCCCCCATTGAATCTTTCATGGATCACCAACAGCTGGGTCGCCAGGCAGTATAGGTAAGTATCCGAGGCGCCTAGGCCCCCATCATATATTCCTCTCCGGCAGTGTCGCGCTGCCACCTGGTGCCTGGCCCCTTTCCATAGAAACAATGCGGTAGCGCTGTCCAGGGCACGGAACCATGAGCGTGGGATCGGGAGGGAAAAGTTCTGGAAAACATACAAGAGCCTAGGTAAGACCATCATCTTGTATAGGGCAACGTGGCCCATCACATTTAATGGCAGAGCGTGTCACCTCTGCAAGTTCGTCTTGATATGCACCAGGAGCGGGTCCAGGTTCTTGACCCATGTCAGCTCTGGCAGAAGGGTCACCCAAGTGCTGAGATATTTAAAACTGAGTCTGCGTAGGGATATCATGTCCTGCCAGTCGAAACAGTCACGAGTGCTCACCAAGGGGACCAAAACTGACTTTGCAGGGTTCATTTTTAGTCCTGACGCCTGTTCGTAGCGTCGTAAAAGATGGATACCTCGTGGGCCCGATGTACTCGGTTCTCTCATGTACAACAGGACATGTTCAGTGTATAAGGCTATCCTGTCCTCCCGGGAACGTCCCCATCTCCAGCCGCAGTATATTGGGTCTGTCCTGATCATCTGAGCCAGTGGTTCAACAACCAGGGTAAATACAAGGGGAGACAACGGGCAACCCTGTCTCGTGCCCCGACGTACTTAAAAAACCAATGTCAAGGTCCCGTTGATCTGCACACGGGCTGAGGGGTTTGCGTACAGCGCTCGGACCAGGCGACAGAATCTCGGTCCAAAACCTGCCCGTTGAAGCACCAAAAAGAGAAACCTCCAGTCCACTGAGTCAAAAGCCTTTTCAAAGTCAATAAATAGAAGAGCTAAATCTCGGGGCAGTCGGTGGCGTTCGTCGAGGTCCACATGCAATCGGCGGATGCAGTGCCGAGTGCTACGAGTTGCCATAAACCTGCACTGGTCGGGGTGTATTAGTTGTGGTAGAACCCTCTTGAGACGTGTGGCGAGCATAGTGGCGTAAATTTTAACCTCACTGTTAATCAAAGATATCAGCCTATAGTCACAGTGCAGCGATGGGGGTTGGATTTTAGGAAGTACCACAATGGTGGCGTCCAGTTCTTTCAGGAAGGCCCCTCGCTGCTCCGCCTCTGTAAAGAGTGCCAACAGATGCGGCACAAAGTCTTCCTTGAATGCCTTATAGTATTCCTATGGGAAACCGTCAGGGCCAGGAGTTTTTCCTGCTCCCAACGCCGAAATAGCTGCCCCGACTTCCTCAGCACTGAGAGGTTCATCTAGGATCTGCACCTCCGCCGGGGGCAACCCCAGCAGGGAAACATACTCTAGCAGCCAGCGGGCATGGTTTGGGCCTATCGAAGCCGAGGCCCGATACAGTGTCTGGTAGTAGCGGGCGAAGGCGTCAACTATTTCTTGGTGACCAGCGACGCGATCCCCTTCCCCATCCTGAATTTCGGGAATGATCCTAGAGGACCGATGGTGGGACACTAACCAGTATAACAACTTTCCGGTTTTATCCCCCCAACCATAGATCCTTGCAGTGCTCACCCACCACAAAAACTTCGCTGCCTCTAGGGATAGATTTCTAATTTCCTTGCGTATTAATAGAAGCTGTTGCAATATCCCATCGCTGGGTTCTGCGACTTGAGCATTCTCTAGACACATCTCCTGCATTTCCAACTGCTCGATACTTTGGTCTCTCGATCTCTCCTGCTCCCGTAGGAGGCCTCTGGCTGCCCCGCAGTACCACCTTACTTGTGGCCCACAGGGTTCCGGGAGAGGCCAAGGACCCATCAGTAAGGGCAAAGTACTCACGCTGCGCCTGCCGCAGCCACCCAACGTATGTCTCGTCCTGTAGATACCAAGCATTCAGCCGCCACAGAGGCCGAATCAGTGCCTGAGTGGGGCCCACTGCAAATCGAAGGGGTGCATAATCCAAGATACCTTGCACTAAAATCTCGATATGTGAGAGGCTAGTACAATCAGTACTGGGCAAAAGTACCAAGTAAATTCTAGATTGCGAGCAGTGGGCCACGAGGTATGAGTTGACTGCCGCCGCCTCGGATGCCACACCCACCAAGCATCACAGAGTCCCGTAGCAAAGAGCCAACCCATGAGTCCCGTTGCCATAGCACGTCTGTGAGCCGAGAGCAGACCGGCCACATCCAAAGTGGGGTCTGGAGCCACGTTGAAGGCCCCCCCAGCACAGTGAGCCCCGAAGCGAGATCCAGGAGTAACTGGGTTAGGTCCTTAAGGGTCCCTTGCACTAACGCCGGTGAGGTGTAGACACTGACCACATTAACCGTGACACCCTCTGCCTTCCCCGTGATGGCTACATAGCAGCCTTGCCGATCTTCCCATACCTGCATTGTCTTCATGGGAATGGAATGATGCAGTAGAATCGCCACCCCCGTGACCCGGCTCAAAACCTGCATGGTGCACTCTATCAAAACCCCTTTGGGCTAAGAAGGGGCAGCGCTTGCCCGAGAGGTGCGTCTCCTGCAACAGGAGCACATGAGGTCAATATTGGTGTATTAAGGTAAATACTGCAGTGTGTTTAATTTTGTCTAAGAGACCATTAACGTTCCATGAGATGACCTGTGTCGGGCTCATCGGAGTGGTTATTATTGGGTGTCGCAAAGCTACTGCTAGGCGTGGCCATTTCTTGGTCTGGGGTCCTCCCCTTGTTATGCCCCTTTCGGAACTGAACAGGTAGTCTCACTCTGTCAATTGGTTCTCTGTACCTTCTATCTTGTGCGCTAACTAATGAAAACAAACATGCCAACACAATAGTGAACATTAACGAATGCATTAATACAAGGCCTGAATTCCCAAGCCCCCCAACACCCACCCCACCCCATACTTCCCCTCAGAAGCATCTGTCGCCCATGTATGCCATCCTCTCACTCCCGAACCTAGTGAGATAGAACAATAACTGATTGAGTAGTGGTGTACCCCTCCTTAATGTCGGATCGATTAAAGAAACACAGTTAATGGTGGATAGTTATATATGGCGCTTGTTCTTCATCAAGACAGGTGCCCCCCCCTCCCCAGAGTCATCTCTTCTCCCAGAAGGCTACAATGCCGGACTGCAAGACAGGTCTGAGTCGTCCTGCGACTCCGATCAGGCCTGCAGTGAACTTTGCGGCTGTGGATTTCCCCCATTACCTTCGGATCCCTATGTCGGGCTTCCACGGGGGAGGCAGAACGAGAGCCGTGGCGCTCCCTACACCTCCTTGAATGTGTGCGATGGCGCTTGGCAGATGACCGTTTCTGCTGGTTGTTTGGCATCTCTCCTACCGTGTTGGTCTTAGGCGCTCGCCAGGCGGACCAAGTGGCACCTCCTCCATCAGCCAAGTCCACGCCGCGGTCGGCTGTTCAAAGAAATGTGTTTTATTTCCATGCCCCACCCTGAGCTTTGCAGGGAACCAAAGTCGATATGGTATATCCATTGCCCTCAGTTTCTTTTTCACTTCAATAAATGAGCGACACTGTTGTTGCACATCCCTCGTGTAGCCAGGAAAAAAGGAGGACCTTCACCCCATTGCAAAAGAGGACTCCCTTGGAACGTGCCTCCTGTAGCACAGCGTCTCTGTCTTTGTAATTGAAGAGACGGAGAATCACTGGTCTAGGTGGGGAGCCCGGCGGGGACCTCGACTGTAGAGCCCTGTGGGCACGTTCGATCGCAAACCATGGGGTGAGACGGTCCACTGGCATCCAAGAGCAGATCCACTCCTCGAGGAACGCGACCAAGGATGACTCTGCTGTGGTCTCCAGAAGGCCCACCACATGAAGGTTGTTTCGTCTGGATCTATTCTCGGCGTCCTCAGCCCTTCAGTAGAGCTCCGACGTGCAAGATGTTAATACGGAGATTTGTGCCTTAAGAGCGGTCATGTCATCTTCCATTGTAGAAATCCTTGATTCCGCCCCTGTGATTTGAGCTGTGGCGTTACAGAGGTCTTGCCGGACCAGGGCCACATTCACTCTAACTTCTCCAATCTTCAACTCCACGGCTGCTTGGGATGTGTGAATGGCTTGGAGGATCGTTGCCAGGTCTCCGGATGTCGCCGGTAGACCACCTCCACCATCCGGAGCGCAGTCCTCCATTCGGGTTCCACTTGCGCCTGTGGTGAATTGGTCCATGTGTGTTTGCGCCATCGATTGCCGCGCTGACTTGTCCTTGCCCATGGTTCCGTCACTGGTTCGTTTTCCAGTTGTAGTGTGGTGCAGGGACTTCTGGTCGAGGTCCACTAGGAAAGCCCAGTCCGAGCGCTATGCGTGATTCCAGGTTCTCCAGTGTCCCTGGCCACGGTTCAGGTCTCGCAAATGCTCTCACATTCAACGAGCTGCAGGTGAGGCTTCAGGAGCTGGGGGCCCACAATCGCACAATGGCGGCCCCCCCGTCGCCAGCAGCCGACCGTCCACAGTGATCACTCATGGGCCGCCTGGAGTGTCCATGTCATGTTCCCCTTTGGCGAGGCTACTCTGACCCCCAATCTCTATGCCCACATGGTCGCTGTCTCACGTGGGCGGGGGGGAGAGGCCCCTTAGGATGGCAGAAGGAGCTGCACTGCGCGCTGCTCCCTTCTGCTGCTGCTCACCACAACACATTGCCTCCTCATCTCCCCAGGGAGACCGGGCGTTCCAGCTGGGAGGGGGTGGGGGATGAGAGATGAGAGGGGGGCTTCTTCCTCCGGGTATCGGTGCAACCTCCCTCCTCAATGCCTCGGATCACCTTTTCGTTTGCTCCACTCCTGGGCCTCGGCTTTGCCTCTTCCCCGGAAGTCGGGTATCCCCGGTCTGTCCCAGGCCAGTCTACGCAGTAGGAGGGCCCACCAGTGGCACCGTGCGTGCCCCTCCGCCGTTTCGCTCTGACTGCCACGCGGCCCCAGAAAAAAGGGAATCCGGTGCTGCTTTGTCCCAGGGCCCTCAACACGGCCCGGGGCGCCGGTCTCGCCTGCCGGCCCCCATCTTGGGTGAGAGTAGCCCCGCTTGATTGTCGCCGTGCAGCCAGTCGAGGAGCCGGTCGAGGGGGGGCGGCGAGGGCTCTGGAGTGGGAAGGTGCCGCCGATGAAGGCGGATGGCAGAGGAGTCCGGAGCACTACAGAAGTGCGACTGCCATCTTGACCCCTTAACCACGCCCGACCATTTTTAAATGTGTGCTTTCAGCATGCTGACCTTCCTTTACGAAACTTGCAAAGTGAAATAATAAATGTCTTCTTTAGACTAAGAATATCAATAATCCTTTAGGGGAGGCCCTGGTAGCCCCACTGTGTCAGGGCCAATACATCCATCAAAAATATAAATACACAGAAGGGACAAATATATATTGATATCGATCTCAAATGAAAGAATCAATCAGGCACTGGACCACATTTATTGTCTTTACCATTCAAATTATTTATTAATTTTTCTCTCTCTTTGTCTGGCTCCCACCAATTATATGAAAAAATTACAACACTGTTTACCATAATGTCTATTCCATGTGTTTTTTTTCATGTGTTTTACCACCCTTAGCCATACATGCAACCACAAAAATGTTATTGGTGTATACATGTATCATGCATGTTTAGTGTCTATTTAGCTTCAATAATATATATTGTTTAAGATAAAATAAATAAGTGTACCAGCACACCACTAAAGTGTATAAGTGTATCAAACCTATCTCTACACTCTATTTTTGTTTCTTAATTCTTTAGTTTATAATTTTTCATGCAGCACAGCCCCAAGCTAACTTCCTCTTCCAAACATAGAATACATATCAATGGTGCTTGTAACTGATGGCAGAGACCGTTACTTCAGTCTATTTTCTTATTCTGCAAGCATCATGAAAATATATTCAAATATATTCATTTTATCGATAATACGCGCTAAGCGTCTACAAACTAATTAAAATTTCATGTGTTACTTACATGGAGGAGTTAGTTTAATCTCATGGGAGCTCGCAAATAAGAGAGTTGCTGCCGATTTCCCCGCTAACGCGATTCGAATCACCTGTCAGGTGATCTGCGCGTATGCTTTTCTCCCCGCAGACACTGGGAAAACTAAAGAAGGACCACTTAATTTCAAAGGTTGTTCACAATACTATTAACGTGGCGGTTATCTTGACATATTTTTATCTTTGTTGCAGCTATAGACTGCACTTCTACAATTTCACCTTCCTCTAAAACCGAACGTGGACAAAACAGACCCAAGGAAATTAACAAATATTATAGAACCTGAAACCATAAAAAATGAATAATGAATTAATAAAAATGTTTTTGGAATCTAAAAATAAGTGAAACTTAAAAATAAGCCAAAAACTGAAAGGACCTTAAAAAAGATTTTTAGAGATATGTTTTAAAAAACATTTTTAAGGACTAGAAAAAATTAAGTATTAGTCCTTTTTTAATGCCCACATCTCATTAAGGTCATTCAGATCTCTTCTAGCCGTACCATATTTTTCAATAAGTCTTGCCTCCATTCTAGCAAGAACGAAGGTGCACTCAGCTGTTTTTCCTTTTTCTGCCACATATAAGATTGACCAATTTATATCTTGGTCTTTATGGCCTTTTTTAATATAATGTTCAACCAGTGGTGCACTTAGTACTTCACATCTAATCCTCGACATGCGTTACAAAATACGCGCCTTCACTGGTTGTGTGGTCTGTCCTATATAAAGTAGCATACATGGACATTTAATGCAGTAAATTACATTTCTTGTATTGCAATTCGAAAAGCGAAGTTGTTGATGTATTTTACCATTCATTTCGATATTCTTCATATTCTCTATATACTTACATGCCATACAGTTATTACATTTAAAATGGCCAATGAGAGGGGGTAAATCTAACATACCCCGCAAGTCTCTCCATTTCTTTGTATAATCAGTGAAGGAGGCATGAACCAATTAGTCACGTATATTGCGTCCTCTTCTAAATGAAAAAATAGTTTTTTTTATTCCTAATGGATGTAATATTTTCCAATATTTTTCAATAATGGACCCAATACGATTAGCTTTTGGATTATACGTTAAGACTCATGTCAAGGGAACTTCCTTTTTCTTTTCTCTTGCAGTAAATAAACACTCCCTCTGAGTTTACATGCACCCTTCACTAATTTCTTAGGGTACCCTCTGTCTATCAGTCTAGATACCAAGTCTTCTGCATTTTCAAAATAATCCTCTTTGTTAGTGCAGTTTTTGTGGATCCTCAAAAATTGACCATAAGGCAAATTTTCTTTCAAATTGCGTGGATGATTACTAGAGAAATGTAATAAGCTATTTCTATCTGTAGGTTTCTTATTCAGATTAACTGCAATTTGACCATCTTTTGATTCGATCCACAAGTCTAAAAAATTAATACGTCTGGAATCTGAAGACATCGTAAATTTTAAATCTGGAGTAAGATGTTTAATCCATTTATGGAAGGATGATAACTCCAGACTGCCCTCCCATATCATAAAGATATCGTCTATGTACCGTAGCCATTATTTTACTTGTCTTCGGAAAGGATTATTGCTATCATATATCCATTTCCTTTCAAAATAGTCCATCACCAAGTTTGCGATTTTTGGAACAAAGCTACAGCCCATGGCTACACCTTTAATTTGTAAATACATGTCTTCACCAAAGGTAAAAAAAATGCTCCTAAAATATAGTTTGGCCAAAGTTATTATAAAGGATGTAGGGACCTTATGTGGCAAATCTCCATTGTCCAACTATATACTCATAACTTCCAAAGCTTCATTTTGTGGAATGTTTGTATATAGTGCCTCAATGTCCAGTGTGACAAGCATCTGTGTCTCTTCTTCAAAAGGGCTACCCTCTAATGTATTTATCATATGCATGGAATCTCGTACATATGCCTGAGCAACCCACACTAGTGGTTTAAAAAAAGTATCCACATATTGTGCTAAGTGCTCTAAAATACATCCACATGCTGAAATATTGGTCTACCAGGTGGATTCTTTGCATCTTTAAGGATCTTAGGCAAGATATAAAGAGAAGGAGTGCGTGTTTTACTTTGATTTAAAAAGTCATACTCCTTCTTACAAATCCAACCTTCTCTCAAGGCCTCATCGGTGGTTTCCTTAATCATGCTTTGTAGTCGTGCCACAGGATCTTCTGTGATGAGTCGATAATGACCTTCATTACTGAGTTGTCGCATTACTTCCAGCTCATATTTGCCTTTGTCTCTTATTACAATACCTCCTCCCTTGTCTGCCGGTTTAATAATGATGTTCTCATTTTGGGATAATGTATTAATAGCGATCCTTTCTTCTATTGTACAATTTTGTTTAAGGAAAGTTTTTTTATTATTCAGAAGGTCAAGTTCTCTGAGTACAATGTCCTCAAAGATTTGAACCTCTGATGGCATACTATTAGTGTCAGGACAAAAAGTGGACTTAAGATACAGACTACTATAATTTTCCTCTTCTGGTCTAAAATCTACAGCCTCCAATTTTCCTCGAAAAAATGCTTGCAATCTAACTTTACGTAAAAACTGTAAAATTTTTGTTTTTCTTTAGACTAAGAAGCACATTCCAGAGATTTTTGTCAGTGCATGAGTGTTTCAGCTCAGTCATTAATGAAGCAAAACATTTTGGCGCAGTCGGACAGTCTGAAGGGAGGTTGGAGGTTGAAAGTGTATGATTTAAAAGTGAAAATATGTTTTTATTCAGTGAGTTGGAGGAAGCACCGCAAACCTTTTCTGAAAATGCATGTAAAATTAAAATGTCTTATGATGTCTTGGCAAATGTGTTTTTTTGTTTTTCAGGACTTTCTAAATTTTGGGATGGGTGCTTGGATAAAACAAACTTATTGAATGTTTTTACATGTTTAGAAAAGGTGCTTTTTGAACGGAATGATGACCCTTTTGTTTTTGAGAGGAGGGTTTGGATACTTTTGTCTGCTTACAGAAAAATGCATGAGAGATGTAAGGAGGTGGAATATGAAAATCAGAAATTACCGAAACAACTTATTGGCACAATAAATACTGTAACTATGCTGTCTTGTCAGAATAAGTTATTACAAGATAAGGCTGATATCTACCAAGCCATCACAGAAAAGATGAGTTTTCACATTTCAGTAATGAGGAGGTTAAAAAAGTTGGGGGCCAGTGTGAGCTACATGAGCAGAACGTAGTTCGTGCTCAGCAAATGTTTACACGAAAAATACAGAGTAGCCCACAGATTTTGGCAGGAGTTGAAATGCATTCTTTAAAAGATTACACCCAGCAAGAAGTTAAGGATGTTAATGATATATTCACAGAGCTGTTGCAGAGTAAAATGTGGCCAGGACATACAGGGGTGTTGCTACAGGTAAAACAAAATATTTTGGAGTTTGCTACTCCTCACACTAAGCGAGAGACACAGTGATTCATGGGATTGTTTGATTTTTGGAAACAGCATGACCCTCATCTGAGTAAAATCTTAACCCTTTGGTACAAAGTGACAAGAAAAAAACTTAAGTTGGAATGGGGTACAGAGCAGCAGTGTGCTTTTGATTTAGCAAAATAAATAACTCAACAGGCTTTAGACTTGTGGACAGTACAGGAAGGAGACATTGTGTTGCATGTAACTACCCAGGGAAAATATGTAGATTGGAGCAGGTGAAAAAAAGCAGAGAAGAACAGGAGTGTCCCTGGGGTTCGGGACTAAAACATTATCTGATGGGACTCTGAAAAACTGGAGAGAGCTTTTAACCGGTTCTGTGCCTTGGACGCGCACAACTTCTTTCCTGGGCGGGAGCCCTTTAAACATTGTCGGAGCCAGCCTCAGCTGCTGATAGGGCGGGAAGCCCTTCTTAACCTCACAGCGCGCCAGCAACCGCGGGACGCGCACAACTTCTTTCCTGGGCGGGAGCCCTTTAAACATTGTCGGAGCCAGCCTCAGCTGCTGATAGGGCGGGAAGCCCTTCTTAACCTCACAGCGCGCCCGCAACCGCGGGACGCGCACAACTTCTTTCCTGGGCGGGAGCCCTTTAAACATTGTCGGAGCCAGCCTCAGCTGCTGATAGGGCGGGAAGCCCTTCTTAACCTCAAAGCGCGCCCGCAACCGCGGGACGCGCACAACTTCTTTCCTGGGCGGGAGCCCTTTAAACATTGTCGGAGCCAGCCTCAGCTGCTGATAGGGCGGGAAGCCCTTCTTAACCTCACAGCGCGCCCGCAACCGCGGGACGCGCACAACTTCTTTCCTGGGCGGGAGCCCTTTAAACATTGTCGGAGCCAGCCTCAGCTGCTGATAGGGCGGGAAGCCCTTCTTAACCTCACAGCGCGCCCGCAACCGCGGGACGCGCGCGGGCGGCGCCCGGGCGAAGCCCGGGCCAAGGGCGGGCCCGTCCTTCGCCCGTCATCGACAGGAAGAGGCTGGGCTGGGCCACCCCTCTTTAATATCTGGTCACAGACATATTAATGCTGTAACTTAATTACACCTGTATCGTGCAGCATACCTGTGTGCCCTTGTGGTCCTCGGGGGGTGCTGTCCCTTTTGTTCCCTCTGCTGACCTCCACGTCTCCCCCCCGCCGCCGCCCGACGTTGCGACCGCTGTGTGGGAGGAGCGTTGACGGACCAGGACGGGACTACTTTAGCCAGGTCCCCTAGCACCACGGAAGCAGAACAAACGGATCTCACACGCCCGAAGGTGATATCAAACTGATCCTGCCCCTGGCTGAGCGGGGTCGGGCAAAGGACAGGCCATTGTGAGTCCGTTAGGGAGCCGTTAGGGGGCCAGAAGGGGTCGGGTTGAGCAAGTTCACTAAGCAATTAATTGTAATTGTTTTTATTGAATCTGATAACGTTTTAGTAAGTTGTATACCTGGGCTCCATTTAAATTAATTCATTGTGTCTTCTGGGTGTTATACACTTGCTGTTCTGTGTTATTGCTGATATATGTAGAGGCCCTATACTTTGTAAACGATATAAAAGTTCTGTGAAGTGCAGGTTTTAAAACTAGACAGTCTAGTATTTATCAAAAACTAGTAGTGGTCGTCATATTCGTGAAGGCGGTGTAGAATGGCTAAGAATATTTCCACCCTGGATAATTACCTGGTTAAAATGGTGAGCAAGATAAACACTGATAGAAGGAAGTCCTTAGGGAAGGAGTCCACCCCAGAAATGTTTTCTCCTGTAAACAATGGTAGCGGTTCTGTTATGATGGACCCCCTTAATATTGAAGCTTTCCCTTTGGAAAACTCAGCAGCTTTACCCTTAGTTTTAGAGCCACCAAATCAAGTCCCATTGGAGCCCCCGAGTGAGCCTGCATCGTCTCACTCTCCCCCTAAGAGAGCTGTTAGAAAATGCAGAAAAATGCTATCCAAGCGGGGTAACACTCATCTCAAACCAACAATAGAACCAATGATAGAATATGGTCATAGAAGTAATGTAGCTGAAAATGGGATTACAATTAACAAGGACGATGTGAATGGTGTTCTCTTGGGCCACATCGCTAAGCTATTTGAGGAAAAACTAGTCCATATGACTAAACCTCTTATGGAAAAGATTGAATTACTATCTACGGAGGTATCTAGGTTGGGTGGACTTTTAGACAAAATGTATATGGAACAGACTATGAAACAGTCTGAGCTATCCGTCCAATCCGGCAACCCTGAACAATTGGTTGAAGCACAGATGCCACGTTTACCTGAATATAGGGAGCCACCAAGTATGGTGGATAGCACCCCTCATATGAAAGCAGCTGCATCTAATATTGTGAGGAACACTACTCCTGTGAACAGACCAAATTTTATTAACCTTCCAACTGATTGTGAACCCTATGTCATAGTCCTTACGAACATTCCTCCCTTAGACCCAACAGCAGTGAACTTCCGTGAGGAATCACATGATTCTCTCAAACGGAAATCAGTTGCCTGGTTAAACAAAAATTGTGGTTTCCCCCCACACCTATCCAATCAAATACTGTCTACTAGACGGATACCATGGATCGGAAACGCAAGGAAAAAATGTAAGGGAGACTGTGTAATTGTCAATTTTAGGCACCCTCAACATGTTGCGACTGTCCTTCTTAGAGCAGCCTCCTTGGATATAAAGGAATCTGACGTGGGTGTGCATCCTCTGGGTTATTTTTATCGACACTTAGCCAGTACATCAGAACCTTCTAAAAAACACAGACCCTTGACTATTAGAAGAAACACTAGCTCTTATACCCCAACTGGAAATACCTTCTCGGTACTGAGCACTTTGGACGAAAACGATTGACTCCCACGAGCAGGGGATCCCATCACAGAAACGTTAGTATACACCCAGACGTGGGAACAAAAACAGAGTATAGAAGATCTTGAACCGGAACTTATAGTACCCTCGAGTCCCAGAAATACAAAGACAGTTAAATTGGTAGGCAACGTTAAATCCCCTTATTCTATTTTAAGTAAGACAACTAGTTCGGGTGTACCGGATAAGTGCCTCTCAGTGACCATGGAGGGTAAAGACACTAGTAAAGACACTAGTAAAAACTACAACCAAGATAAAGAGCCAAACCCCTTAGTTGAGCTGGAGGATGTTACAGAAAAAGACAACCTACTTACAGTATTAGATCCTCCCTGTGTAAAAGGAAAATCAAGTATTAGATTGATATCATGGAACATAGCTGGCTTAGCAAGGAACCTTGAGGATGTGGTATGGTGCTCCTATATTGAGAACTACGACATCATACTCCTACAAGAAACTTGGATTGTAGAAACCCCCCATAGGCTGGGGTATAAAACCTATTGTTCCCATGCCATTCCATCAACTAGAGGGAGAGCCTCAGGAGGACTGGTCATCTGGGTTAAAGTGACCCTAGAAATAGATGTCACCCCGCTACCCATCCCCTCCCCGGACCTACTAGGCCTTAAAATCAAAACAAGAGGGAAAGAAACTATACATCTAATAAATATATATAACAGACCGTTCCCTTCTAACAAGGAATCAGAGGTAGTAGAACTCTTGGACTCCGTTCTAGACTCATTAGGAGATAATGCAAAGGTGTTAGTTGGTGGAGATTTTAACTGTAAATATGAGCCTATCCCGGGGTTGGAAAAATTATTTGACGATCAAGATGCTGCTAATGACATCCTGCCCTTAAAATCCGTAAGTGCAGCTAAAGGCACAAAAGCCGCCTTACAGATTTTACAGTTGACTGTGGCGCATGACCTAAGGGCCTGTAATGGTCGATTTCGCTCAGACAGACCAGCAGCCCCAACCTATTTTAAGAGAAATTTCAGATCCCATATAGATTTTGTAATGGCTACCCGGAATATATGGGACCAAATAACCGATTTCAAGATAGACCTTAGGACGGAGAGTGATCATTTTCCCCTCCTACTATGGCTGGATTCTCAATCATTCATTATTAAATCCAAAGAAGAGACCCTATTAAATACCACGGTCGCGGAACTAGAGGTAACTAATAACAGGCGTGCCCTAAGATGGCCCTATATCTTGGGAACTGAAATAACGCTGATAAATATATACAATGTATTTACTGACACGGTAGGAGGCCTTCAGACAGCATTAGTGGGAACACAAGGTGTGCTTGACATACATCTTAAGCTGGTAGACGCATTAACCCCACTATTGAGCAAAATCTATAAAAAAAATGGTAATAGGAAACGGAATGATCTTGAGGCAGCGAACCCATGGTATAATAAAGACTGTCGTATAGCAAAATCAAGACTAATCCAGGCAGTAAAATCCGGGAACAGCTTGGATATAAAAAACAATAGACTAGCCCACAAAAAAATGCTGGCCCAAGCTAAAAAAACATGGGATGAAAACTTCTGGGAGGATCTCTTGAATGCAGCTAAGCTACGGGATCAGAGTATGTTCTGGAACTTAATCGCTAATGGAAATAAGCAGGGCAGATCAACAAAGGATATTTTCCTAGATGAAAATACTTGGTGCGACCACTTCACTAAGCTCTATGCTAACAAACAGGAGAATTTGCCCTTTGAGTACCATGAGACAAATTCAGAGATAAGTGTTGCTCCATTAACCTTTAGTTTAGAAGAAACTAATAAGGTTTTATTAGCTGTGAAATTGGGCAAAGCCCCAGGCCCTGATAAAATCCCGGGAGATCTTCTAAAATATGATGTGGATGTGTGGGGGCCTTACATAAATTACTTGAGTAATTCCATTGTGGCAGGCACACCAATCCCCGATTCCTGGAAAGGGGCAGAAATTATGACAATTTTTAAAAAAGGTGATCGCTATGATCCAAGTAATTACCGCCCAATAAGTTTGATAGACTCATTTCAAAAGATATATGCCAGACATATTTTAAACAGGCTTTTAGATTGGATTGAAGAGACTAAAATATGAACCAAATATCAGGCTGGCTTTAGAATAAAAGTAAGTACGGTTGACCAGGTGTTTAGGTTCATGTGCATCTGTTGGAAGTATATAAACATAAGGAAGGGTAGCCTCCATGTGGCATTCATGGATCTAAGGGCCGCCTTTGACCTTGTTCCTCGCAATTTGTTGTGGTCTACATTAAGAAACATGGCGGTCCCTGGGGAACTACTTAAAGAACTTATCAAGCTTCACACAGGGAACTATGCAAAAATTAGGTGGGGTAAAGAAGGTGAGACCTCAAGGGCCATACCTGTAGACCGTGGTGTGCGCCAAGGCTGCGTGTTAGCTCCTACACTTTTCTCACTATATGTTAATGATATTCCAATCTATTTAAGGGATTGTGTACATGACTCACCGAAGCTAGGTGGCGAGCCGGTTACGGCACTACTATTTGCCGATGACACCATCCTCATTTCTCAAACTCCGAGAGGTTTACAGAATTTGGTGGATTCTTTCCAGAAGTATTGCGTGGGGAAGGGGCTAGAAATAAATCCTACCAAAACAAAGTATATGTCAATAAACTCCAAGAAATCCCTCAGGAATAATCTGTCCTTGGATAACCAAAAACTGGAACAGGTAGGGAGTTTCAATTATCTGGGGATGATGCTGGATAGTAACCTGTCCTGGAAAGGGCAGATGGATAAAAGCATCCTAGCCCTTAAACAAAACTCAATGCCTATTTTAAAAATACACGGAGCCAGTTACTCTAAAGCAATCTCACCAGCACTGGAAGTATATAAAGCAAAGGCCCAATCGACCGCCCTTTATGGCGCTGAACTCTGGGGATTCCATTGCAATAACAACTTTGGAAAAACGGAAAACCATTTTGTACGAAGGCTACTTAAAATACCGACAAGAACCCCCCTAGTCCCTGTTTTCCTTGATATTAATCTTAAAAGAGCAGACTATCAAGCATTATTAAGACCATTGCTGTATTGGGTCAGGCTATGGGTAACCCCGGAGTTGAGTGATTACAAGAACGGACTGACTGAACTAACTCAGATAGATGGACATATGAATACCCCTTGGTTAAAATATGTATCTAAGTGGTACGAGAGATTAGGTTTATCACACCTATGGGAAGCTCCACAGAACATGACAACATGTACCAGGAAAAATGTAAAGGACACTTTTTGGTCTTATGTCAACGGAGAGCTATTGCATAGTTCATCGATTGGTACTCTGACTTTGAATTTTTTAAACATAAAAGATACACCTAAATTCGAACAATTTTTGGATGAGGTCGGCCCTCCTCTGGCAAAAACACTTTATTTACAGTTTAGGTACGGGGTCTTACAGATTAATGCTTACACATGCAATTGGGGAGGGGTAAAAGGATGTGAACTCTGCACTCTCTGTACCTTAGGGGCTAAAGAAGACGTTGTTCATTTACTCTTCTTTTGCCCAGTATACAAGAAACCAAGGGATCGGTGGATCAAACCCGTTTGTAAATATGTGGGGGTCAGATCCTATAAAGAAGCAGTGCGCATATTTCAGTCCAATACTTCACAACTAGTGGTGTTTGGCACAAGCAGATTCCTATATAATGTGTACCTTATCAGGAATCGACTTGGTCACAAATTGTAACGCTTTGTCAGGTGGCCCGCTCATCCCCCTCCTTGCAAAGGTATATGATGCACTGTTTTATCGACAAGTTGAATTTTTTTTTTTTTCTTTTTTTTTCTTTTTCTTTCCTCTTAGTTCTGGTTTTTAATTATTTTATAAATTGTTATTTATATTTTTATACACTTAATGATACTGCTTAATCATGGGGACATCCATATACTTCTTGCCAACTGTATGTATTGTATCTTATATTTTATTGTATAATGTATTTATGTATGTCGTATTTATTTCCTGTCCTGACTTTTATGGCAATATTTGCCGAAATAAAGTAACGAACGAAGTCACAGGAACTGGGGGGAGCGCTCCCCCCCTGTGCTCCCCCCCCCCCCAAGGCAGGGATGGAAGGGAAAGCCCTTCCCCTTCCACCCCGACCCCCCCAACCCCCCTGTGACGAGTGCGCGCTGATTTGTCACAGGGTCTCCCCCATCGCGCTGGAAGCTCAGCTTCCAGCGCGATCGAAAGAGAAATGCAAAGCATTTCTCTTTCGATCACATGGGGGAGGCCCGGAGAGGCTTCAAAGGGAAGGAAATGTATTTCCTTCCCTTTGAAGTCTCTCCAAGCGTTTCAAAAGCTGTATTGCTGGGGGGTAGATCAGCCTATTTTGATTAGGCCGATCTGCCCCCAAGTGGGGCAGAAACTACTAGGCACCGGGGATTTTTTGTTTTTTTTTGTTTTACAGATGGGGAGCGACCCCTTGGACAAGGGTCACTCCCCTGGAGGGGAAAATTGTATTTAGGCCATTTCTGCCCTCTTTGGGGGCAGATCGGCCGTTTTTTGCTAGGCCTATCTGCCCCCAAGGGGGGCAGAAACCACTAGGCACCGGGGATTTTTTTTTTTGGCGCCAATGTCACGCAGGGGGAGCGATCCCGTAGGCAAGGGTCGCTCCCGGGGGGGGGGGGGGATCTGGGGTTTGGTTGGGGGGCCTTTTATGCCCCCCTGGGGGAAGATCGGCCTATTGTTATTAGGCCAATCTGCCCCCGGGGGGGCAGAAACCTCTAGGCGCCAGGGCAAATTTATTTTGTGTTTTTTTTTTTTTTTTTTTTAGAGATGGGGAGTGGCCCATTAGGCAAGGGGCGCTCCCAAGGGGGGCAGAAACCACTAGGCACCGAGTATTTTTTTTTGGTGCCAATGTCACGCAGGGGGAGTGACCCCGTAGGCAAGGGTTGCTCCGGGGGGGGGGGGGTGGGATTTATTTTAGGCCATTTCTGCCTATTATTAGGCCGATGGGGGGGCAGAAACCTTGTGTTTTTTTTTTTTTCTTTGTTTTTTTAGAGATGGGGAACGACCCATTAGGCAAGGGGAGCTCCCCTGGGCGGCAAATTGTATTTAGACCATTTCTGCACCCCTTGGGGGCAGATTGGCCGATTTTAGGTCAATCTGCCCCCAAGGGGGCAGAAACCACTAGGCACCGGGGATTTCTTTTTTGGTGCCAATGTCACACAAGGGGAGCGACCCCGTAGGCAAGGGTCGCTCCCGGGGGAGGTGGGGGGGGGGGGGATTTATTTTAGGCCATTTCTACCCCCCCCCCCCCGGGGCTGGCTAAGCTAGAGGCCAAAATCCACAGGTAGGCACTTTGCAAAAAACACCTCTGTTTTCTGTGAAAAATGAGATGTGTCCACGTTGTGTCTTGGGCCATTTCCTTCCGTGGGCGCTAGGCCTACCCACACAAGTGAGGTACCATTTTTATCGAGAGACTTAGGGGAACGCTCGGTGGAAGGAAATTTGTGGCTCCTCTCAGATTCCAGAACTTTCTGTCACCGAAATGAGAGGAAAAAGTGTTTTGTTGGCCAAATTTTGATGTTTGCAAAGGATTCTGGGTAACAGAACCTGGTCAGAGCCCCGCAAGTCACCCCAGCTTGGATTCCCCTGGGTTTCTAGTTTTCAAAAATGCGCTGGTTTGCTAGGTTTCCCCAGGTGCCTGCTGAGCTAGAGACCAAAATCCACAGGTAGGCACTGTTTTCTATGAAAAAATGTGATGTGTCCACGATGTGTTTTGGGCCATTTCCTTTCGTGGGCGCTAGGCCTACCCACACAAGTGAGGTACCATTTTTATCGGGAGACTTGGGGGAACGCCGGGTGGAAGGAAATGTGTGGCTTCTCTCAGATTCCACAACTTTCTGTCACCGAAATGTGTGGAAAATGTGTTTTTTTAATGCAGCTTTTGAGGTTTGTAAAGGATTCTGGGTAACAGAAGTCACCCCATCTTGGATTCCCCTAGGTCTCTAGTTTTCAAAAATGCACAGGTTTGGTAGGTTTCCCTAGGTGCCGGCTGAGCTAGAGGCCAAAATCTACAGGTATGCACTTTGCAAAAAACACCTGTTTTCTTTAAAAAAATGTGATGTGTCCACTTTGCGTTTTGGGGCATTTCCTGTTGCGGGCGCTAGGCCTACCCACACAAGTGAGGTATCATTTTTATCGGGAGACTTGAGGGAACGCTGGGTGGGAGGAAATTTGTGATTCCTCTCTGATTCCAGAACTTTCTGTCACCAAAATGTGAGGAAAATTTGTTTTTCTTTAGCCAAATTTTGAGGTTTGCAAAGGATTCTGGGTAACAGAACCTGGTCAGAGCCCCACAAGTCACCCCATCTTGGATTCCCCTAGGTCTCTAGTTTTCAAAAATGCACAGGTTTGGTAGGTTTCCCTAGGTGCCGGCTGAGCTAGAGGCCAAAATCTACAGGTAGGCACTTTGCCAAAAACACCTCTGTTTTCTTTAAAAAAATGTGATGTGTCCACGTTGCGTTTTGGGGCATTTCCTGTCGCGGGCGCTATGCCTACCCACACAAGTGAGGTATCATTTTTATCGGGAGACTTGGGAGAACGCTGGGTGGAAGGAAATTTGTGGCTCCTCTCTGATTCCAGAACTTTCTGTCACCAAAATGTGAGGAAAATGTGTTTTTTTAGCCAAAGTTTGAGGTTTGCAAAGGATTCTGGGTAACAGAACCTGGTCAGAGCCCCACAAGTCACCCCATCTTGGATTCCCCTAGGTCTCTATTTTTCAAAAATGCATAGGTTTGGTAGGTTTCCCTAGGTGCCGGCTGAGCTAGAGGCCAAAATCTACAGGTAGGCACTTTGCAAAAAACACCTCTGTTTTCTTTCAAAAAATGTGATGTGTCCACGTTGCGTTTTGGGGCATTTCCTGTCGCGGGCGCTAAGCCTACCCACACAAGTGAGGTATCATTTTTATCGGGAGACTTGGGGAAACATAGATTAGCAAAACAAGTGTTATTGCCTCTTGTCTTTCTCTACATTTTTTCCTTCCAAATATAAGAGTGTGTAAAAAAGACATCTGTTTAAGAAACGCCCTGTAATTCACATGCTAGTATGGTCACCCCGGAATTCAGAGATGTGCACATAACCACTGCTCCTCAACACCTTATCTTGTGCCCATTTTGGAAATACAAAGGTTTTCTTGATAGCTATTTTTCACTCTTTATATTTCAGCAAATGAATTGCTGTATACCCGGTATAGAATGAAAACGCACTGCAGGGTGCAGCTCATTTATTGGCTCTGGGTACCTAGGGTTCTTGATGAACCTACAAGCCCTAAATATCCCCGCAACCAGAGGAGTCCAGCAGACGTAACAGTATATTGCTTTCGAAAATCTGACATTGGAGGAAAAAGTTACAGAGTAAAACGTAGGGAAAATTTCCTGGTTTTTTCACCTCAATTTCAATATTTTTCTTTTTCAGTTGTTATTTTCTGTAGGAAACCCTTGTAGGATCTACACAAATGACCCCTTGCTGAATTCAGAATTTTGTCTACCTTTCAGAAATGTTTAGGTTTCCGGGATCCAGCATTGATTTTACGCCCATTTCTGTCCCTGACTGGAAGGAGGCTGAAAGCACAAAAAATTGTAAAAATGAGGTATGCCCCCGTAAAATGCCAAATTTGTGTTGAAAAATTGGGTTGTCTGATTCAAGTCTGCCTGTTCCTGAAAGCTGGGAAGCTGGTGATTGTAGCACCACAAACCCTTTGTTGATGCCAATTTCAGGGAAAAAACCACAAGCCTTCTTCTGCAGCCACTTTTTCCCCATTTTTTTGAAAAAAACGAAATTTTCACTGTATTTTGGCTAATTTCTTGGCCTCCTTCAGGGGAACCCACAAAGTATGGGTACCTCTAGAATCCCTAGGATGTTGGAAAAAAAGGACGCAAATTTGGCTTGGCTAGCTTATGTGGACAAAAAGGTATGAGGGCCTAAGCACAAACTGCCCCAAATAGCCAAAAAAAGGCCTGGCACAGGAGGGGGGAAAAGGCCTGGCAGCGAAGGGGTTAACTGAAGCCTTCCAGATTCTGAATAACAGACCATTGACACATGCTGAAACTGCCCTGATGAAAATCTTTACCACATGTTGCAACCAATACCATTATGTACTGGGAAATAAAACCTGGAGCTTCAGATCCTTACAGAGTCACACCAGCATCTGCAGGTCTTGACCTACATGCTCACAAAATTGCCCAACTTGTCATAAGTCCTGTGTATGGAGGATTGGTGAGGAAGGGGAGTGCCCCAGCCCTTCTGAGGGTACCAGGAAAAGGAGGTTTTGGTTCAACTGACAAAAACCCTGGTGCTAAGTTGTGGGTGGAATCCCCAAATGGCCCTCCAGAACCTGCAGAAATTATAGACAAGGGCCCTAAAAATGTCCTGCTGATCATAAAACAAGGCAAGGAAAATGGGAGCATATTTCAGCTGACAAATGTTATTTGCAAGAAAGATCATACTTTTTTCTTTTGCAGATCGTACTACCACTTGCCTCTGACCATGAGTGTCCTGTGTGGTCTCCCTTCGGGCGTGTGCAGTCTGGAGGGACAGCACCCCAACCTGAACCTGATTGATCAATCACGTTGCACAACACCCCTGCTGCTTTTGAAGGGCAATACCTATGGATCCATTTGGTGTAAATTGTGCTTCACACATCAAAGTTCTGCATGGGAATAATGCAGAGTACCATGGGTGTCCTATCAACTTGTTTAATTGCAATTCTAATGGAACCAACAACATGGCTTGTTATCACCTGGTGACTGCTGCCAGTCACATTAAGCATGTTTAAGTTGCCAGTTGGCTGACTATTCTTGTATAGGAGCCTCACTTTTACTTACATTCCAATAAACATTAGAGATGGACCGTGTACCTTTCCATGATTAGGACTCATGGTGTTTCTATCTAACTCTTTACCAACTTGTTATCCTAGAGACACTATTCAGTTATTATCCCAATCAGAATATATAAGCTTCAGTCATTTTATTGTAGGTGTGCCTGGTTTAACTGTTTATAATATCAATAAGTTAATCACACTTCTATTGCTTTATAGTGATTGCGATTGTCATTTCATTATGTGGCTGTGTACAAGGCATAGTTAATTTGCTTGTAATGTTTTTTTTTTAAAAAGAGGTTGATTGTAGGACTATAGGGCATATGAGTCATTGGTCAAAAGGGTGCAGTGTAATGATATTTATGTTTTGACCACTGACTCCACACTGCACTTAGCCTAGCAGCACACCATCACATTAGTGACCACCAGTTTCATTTTGCTTATTGACTTTATTTTAGCAATAGCCACTGCCACGTTAAAAGCTGTAAGTGATTTTCCACGTTGTACAATGTGCTCATGTTTTTATTTTTCGTGTTCTTTCCCACCAAGGGCTTAGGCTGATAAGAATGTACTAAGACGACAGGGAACGGTCTTGTTTTGCAGGGGCACTTTGGGATTGTGGCTAAGTCCCAACGTGTTCTTTTGAAAGCTGGCCTAAAGAAAAGAAATCAACATTTTTTTAATAATACACCTCTGCAGTGAGAGGGAGGTTCTAGAATTTTCCTCTCTTGTTTGTTCAAAGTATAAGAGGCCAAGACCAGATGGACCGGGGAGCGAGAGTGATTCAGATCTCAGACATGCCCAGGGCGCTGGGGTGTGTCATCCTTCCCGTGAGGATAATTGATCTCTCTCCTTGATCGATTCTGGGATCTGGCGATCTGATGCTGATAGGAGGGAGATGATGCAGATGTGCCCGTGCCTCATGGTGATGCATACCTTTTAATTCTTGTTATCTGCTTTGGATTGTGATATATATATATATAGAGAGAGAGATACACACATATAGATACATAGATTTGCTGTGTATATTGAAGTAGAGAATCATTTGTACATGTTTTCATTTAATTGCTGTGACCATTTTTAAATGTGTGCTTTCAGCATGCTGACCTTCCTTTACAAACCTTGCAAAGGGAAATAATAAATGTCTTCTTTAGACTAAGAAGCGCATTCCAAAGATTTTTGTTAGTGCATGAGTGTTTCAGCTCAGTCATTAGTGAAGCAAAACAGTTTGCCAACTTCAAAGGCAGAAAGGGGTAAAAGAAGAGGACCCAAAACCCCAGACTGGTAGAATCTTTCTGAAATCAAGGGGAACCTCTGCCCAGGAGAAGAGCTGAAAGAGGAGTACTGTCCTTTTGCTGTGTTGCTTTGCTGGACTGGCCTGCAGTTGCTGCTTCTGCCTGAAGAGTGCAAAGGGTCAACTTTGCTGTGTGTCCTGCTTGAGAAAGTTCTCCAAGGGCTTGGAGTAGAGCTTGCCTCCTGTTGGAAGTCTCAGAGACACCAAAGACTTCAGTTTCCTCGACCTGCAGCACTGGGAACTGCATGTTTTGGGCTGTTGAAGAGGAAAAACCACTGCAACGCTGCCAGCAACGCCACTGGCCTGCAACGTGACCTGCCGACGCCATACTTCCCGCTTCGCACTGTGACCCTGGTCTCAACGATGCCATCACCGCGACCTGGGGGCCCTGCAGTCCGGCATCGCCTGCTCACGCCACTCCTGCTGACACTGACGCCGCTCCCTGCACCGTGGCCGCTCATGAGGTGCACAAGGCACTGATCCGTTCTGCACCGCAGCCCCGGTCCACCGACGCCAACATCCTCGATTCCAGTGTCGACACCAGGGAATCTGCCTGCACCGTGGCCTGTGGATACCTCTTGTGAGGGTCACGAAGCACCGTTCTGCACCACCGGCTTGGGCCTACCAACAACAGCGCTTCAGCAACAACAACAACGCTGTGGCATCAGCGCACATCGCATCATCCCGCTTCACACTGCAGCCCTGGTCTCACTGATGCCGCTGGATGCCGTCACCAAGCCGCGGCCTGCACCCTGACCTGTGGGCATCGCACGTCGCATCGACCTGCTTCGCACCGCAGCCCCGATGCCATCCATGCCAGCGCCCCTGACTTCAGCCCGGAGTTCGATCCGCAACGCATGTGACTTCAAGGGCCCGACGACTCCCGCACTGACTCCAGAATCGACGCCACCCTCCAGATCTCATCGCGAGGATCACGATGCCCTGCATTTCCAAGGTACTGTTTGCGGGTCTTCCCGACACCCTAGCTGGCCTTCAATGCCGCGGCCGGCCTGAACTGTTGGTTTTGTTGATCATGACGCCGTGATATCACTAGGTGGAACTATCAACTTCAAGAAACTGTGTTTTTTTATAAATCTCGCTGAATTCATATTTTTATTACTGTATGTTGGATTTTTATCGTATTTGGTCTTGTTTTATTTAGATAAATATTGGCTATTTTACAAAACTGGTGTGGTGTCCTTTTGTAGTGTTTTAATTTATTACTGTGTGTTATATGCAAATGCTTTACACATTGCTTCTGAGGTAAGCCTAACTGCTTGTGCCAAGCTACCACAGGGGTGAGCAGGGGTTATCTGAGTGGGTATCTCCCTTATCCTGACTAGAGTGAGGGTCCCTAAATGGACAGGGTGCAAACCGACTGCCAACTAGAGACCTCATTTCTTACACGCTACCTCCAAATCTTCACACCACCACCTCTTTTCGGAACTTCAAAAAGGACTTTAAAACTCGTCTCTTCCAAAGACATTTTCTCAATAACATTCCTCATTAATTGTCCACACCAGTCATATGCCTTCACATTACATAACTTACCCTTGTCTGTTGCACGACACCCATGAGAGCTTTTATGACCTTTAGCTCAAGCTTTCTAAATATGAAATTCTGTAAATTTACCTTATGTCTAATTTGTTTTGATTTCGTATTTTGTATATACGTAACTATCACAATGAGCAATTGTAGTATCTGTAACATTCTCTTGTTTTATTGTAAAGTGCTCTGACACCTCCAGGTAATGTCTGCGCTATATAAAACACATAAATAAATAGCACCCCAAGGACCAACGAGGCACGCTCTACTATTTAACCAGCGAGCTGTGCTTCCCAAAGTAGAGCTGTGTGCTTTGTTCTTTCTAAAGTGAATGCCTCTTTCTTGTTTAATTAATCACTAGCTGATCAATAACACTCTGTTAGGTGCCGCACTGCACCGCAGGCTGGGGCATTAATTATTACCAGGTAGTTCAATGAAGCCGAGCTGCCCAGGCCTACTCAGAGCGAGTGGAACTGCTAAAGCAGAAAATGCTAACTATTTAGTCATAACAGACCAGATAGCAGATTTCATACTCTAGGCCGATGAACTGAACCGAATCTGCTTTGAAGAAAACGTCATAAGAAATACACCATAGACATTATAAATTAAGCATATAATAATCAATTAGTTCATCAATAACCACACCAGTTTATTAAGAAGTTAAGGATTTATTTCTCTATATTAACAATGCTAGAGTCACGAAAATCATTCTCAAACTCAAATGATACATACGTAGAAACAACAATGGCTGATTTAGTTGGCGCATGAATCTAAAATTTAATCAATGCAAATAAACACAATATCTCAATTTGTATTACACAAAACCATAGCAATAGAATCTGAGCTAGAGAAATTGAATACACTGAGGAAAACCAATAACCATTCAGGAATATGAGAATGACACCCCACTAACCAACAATTAGCATATTAGTATTAACATGTTGGACTTCATGTAAAAGAATTTAGTAACATGAATTTAGAAAACATCTAGCTTAGGCACTATCAAAAATAACAGCAGTATTATGATATTAGCAATTGGTACCTGAAAAACAAAAGACAAATAAAATATGTGTTCCATACATTTACCCAATCACTAAGGAATTCCGCAACAACATCTACTTCATCAGGGGAACAGCAACATCAGATATCATGATCAGAACAGGAACAAGGTAAGGGGTATGGTTTAGAATTTTGACTATAAGATTACTAAACTATCAAAGTATAAGTAAACTCAGGAAATAATAAACACCAGCATTGTCAGTAGACTAACTGGCAAGTACGAAATGTCAAGGTGACAGATCATAAAGAATAGAATCTCTAGAACTCAGGATACACGAAAATCCCAAAGAAGAATGAATAACAACCAATGGCGACTGAACATTAAATTAAACTTCTTAAAAACACTGATTGGTCGGGAGAAATATGGTGAGAAAATGATGTCCAATCAGAACACTAACAAATATCAAAATGATTTAAAATGTTAGCTCTACCTTTCTATTTGCTGTTATTCCATTGATGAAACTCAAACTAATCCATTTGTTATTTCTTCTTCCCTTCTTCCGTTGCATCTGTAGGCTCTTTGTTTTATGACTCCAATTACGTTGTCATCGGATAGTGATTACAAAATATGGTAACATTTCTCATTGTACCAGTCTCTGCTCGAGGAAAAGAACCTAGGTTAAAAACATAACTACATGCAAAATATACGAATACAATGATGATGTCAATCAAGCTCCGGAAGTGCAGCTAGGAAACAGAACATATTATAAAGATTTTATACAGATAACATTTCACAGTGACCTTATATCTACTTCTGCTTCAGCCCAGCAGATGCCACTAAATACAAGTTTTATTCTGACATTTATTTTAGCAAAGAAACACGCTCTTTTGAAAAGACAGAATAATTTCATCAGCTTAAGTTATCATAGAAAACAAAAAGTAGGCATTACATATGATGGTGGCCATTAAGTTGATCACAATTCTCGAATTAGTATACAATTAATACATAATGATTAATATATCAAAAAATAAGTATGATTACAGATGTGAAAAATAAAGCTAAAGTTTCATGCTCTTACAATCCCTCCTGTGATGACTACATATGATATCACACAAAAACCCCAAGTAAATGTATTTATTTCAAAATTTCAGAATTTAGTCTCCTTCACATTTTTATAAAATGTCATTCTTCTCGAATTTTCCCCATGAAGTTTTTCCATCTGAACACCTACCCTCCTCTGATTCTTTTCAAATCTTCTTCTTATGATCATTTGGAACAATTTATATATTCCCCAAATTCCAATTAAACAAAACACAGAATTGAAATAAATTTCACTCATTTTAATATAATACCTTTGCCTAGGTTGCCAATCCAATTTACCATTGAAGCAATTCACTTCCCAGTCTTTTCCAAAATAGCAGTTTCAGTTAATTCTTTTAAATCATTTTTATCTCTTGTTAAATTGTTAATTAAACCTCTAACTAACTTAGTATTGTCCTGTATGTATGAACAGTGGTGATGCGGACCAAGTAATTTACAAACTCCACCCTCTTTTGCTAAGAGAATGTCTAAGGTATGGTGGTTCTGAAGAGTCATAGGTCTTGTCGCACCCAATTCAATATCCAGGAGTAAAATAGCTGCTGAGTGAACCATTAACATGTTATCCACAACTGTAGACAACTTCTGTATTTTTATTGAATGCAGAACAACTCCCACTGAAGGAATTATTGCTCAGATATGTCTCCAACAATGCTAAAAGTTGATTCCACTTGTGACTCGATTGAATTTCAGAAAATTTAGGAAACTTACTTAAGTCTTCCAGTTGGTACATTTTCGGAAAGAGTATTCCCAAATAGCATGTGCCATACCATCCTATGTAATGCATCTAAGGTCAGTGTGGTGGGTTCTTTTACTGAGAGTAAAAATGAGGCTTCAGGCGATAATGATATAGTGAGATTTGATAGATTTATTCTTGTTGTAGTTTAACAAATGTTTTCTTTTTGTACTCCTTAAGTCCTTCTTCGTCCCTTTGTTAACTGGCCTTCTTCTCTTTTTCTTTCTCTCTTGTTTCTCAGGTATGGCGGGATTCGTGGAGAAGAGCGGTGTTGACGTTGTTCCCGGGGAAGGAGCAAAGTGGAAAAACAAATATAATGCAGCTAAGGGTATTTTCTTTCAGCCTCTTAATTTGTAGGGTGGGGTGTAGGACGTATCACCAGGAAACCATAAGAATGTGAGCCCAGTGAGTAGTTGTCCAAAATAAAATATATAGGCTTTTGGTAGAAATCCAAGAAAAACAAGTCTTCTGAAGGTAGACACTCTAGGACCCTTAAGCCTATAATACTTGGTCCTGAACTCGTGTTTCCTTGGATCCGGCAGCCAGATACAAAGGTAGAACAACTAAACTGTAATAGAAAAAAAAAAGAGAAAAGCAGGAAATGTCCCCAGTATCTATAAAGGGAATTAGAGAGGAAAAGGAAGAGAAAAAAAAAACTTCACAGAATAAAATAAAACGTACACGGGAGATGAAAGGGTGATAAAAACCCTTTCACCAATAATGTCACTTGTTGTTTTTGCTTTGAAGGGTTAGGCAAGCAGGCAAGTACCTCCAGGGACGTGGCGGGCACTGGGGCGTTGTGAAGCGCTCTGCGAAGTTTCTCCTCGGGGGGGCGTCTTCCGTGTGTGCGTTCCCTCTCCTCCTTCCAGCGGTTCTTTGGAGTTTTTCTGCTCCGGCGTTTCAGTCGGGCTTTCTTCCTCCTCCGGCCACGTCACAGCACCCCCTTTTGCCTATTCCTCCCGGAAATCCGGGCCGTCATCCTGCAGCGCAGCTTGCAGGTCCTGGAAGGTGCCCCCGGGGTACTGCCCCATGCGTCCTGGGGGGGCCGAGTTGTAGCGGGGCCACTTCGGCTCTGTTACATATCCCTCCTCTCGAAAAAGGCTGATAGAGACTTTGGCCGATAGGATGTCTGGAGAGATAATCCGCGGTTACCAATTGGTGTCCCGGCAGATGCTGAACCTGGAAGGTAAAAGGTTATAACTCCATAAACCACAGTAGAATTCTTGGATTCGTGTCTTTGTGGCGAGACAGCCAAGTAAGGGGTGCATGGTCAGTCTGTAAGATAAAAGGATGGCCCAGACTGTAGTATTGAAGAGCCTCAATGGCCCATTTGATGGCCAGATATTCTCTTACTATGATGGCTTAATGCCGTTCACGTCGGAGTAGTTTTCTGCTGATAAAGACAATGGGGTGGTTATTGTCATGATCATCTTTTTGATATAAGACAGCTCCTATCCCCACGTCAGAGGCATCGGTTTGTAACAGGAATCGCCTCGTAAAATCAGAACAATGTAATATGGGTTCAGTAGTTAGACATTGTTTGAGAATTTCATAGCTATGTTGTTGTGTGGGGGAGAGTTTTGTTATTTTAGATGGCTTATTCTTTTTTAAAAGGTTGTTTAAAGGGGTGGCTATGGTGGAGTAATTTGGAATGAACCGTCTATAATACCCTACAAGATCTAGAAATTATTGTATCTCCTTCTTAGACCTTGGAGTAGGTATTTCCAGTACGGCCTCCACTTTGCTCATTTGGGGTTTGATCTGTCCCTTCCCTATGTGATATCAGAGGTATGCTATACTATCGTTTGCCATGGTGCATTTTTCAGGGTTAACTGTGAACCCTGCTTCTTTTACTGTACGAAATACTTCATTTAGATGGTGGAGGTGATCGGACCATGATTCACTTAAAATTACAATATCATCAAGATATGCAGCCGTGTATAGGTTATATTTTTGTAACAGTCTATCCATTAATCTCTGGAACTTTGCAGGAGCCTCATGCGGTCCAAATGGGAGAACAGTAAAATGGTATAACCCAGAGGGTGTGGAGAATGCCTTTTTTTCTCTATCTGGAGGATATAAGGGGATCTGCCAATATCCCTTGGTGAGATCTAGGGTGGTCATATATTGTGCTTTGCCCAACTTCTCTAACAGTTCATCCACTCTCGGACTAGGATAGGTATTGAAGTGGGCTATTTTGTTGACTTGTTGGAAGTCTATGCAAAATTGAACCGAACCATTGGGTTTGGAGACTAAAACAATTGGGTTACACCAGGGACTAGTGGAGGGTTCAATGATTCCCATTTGTAACATGTTCTGAACTTCCTGTTCTACGAGGGTTCTTTGGGCCTCTTGGATTCGATAAGGGTGAAGTCGGAGAACTTTATTTCCTGGGGTTCTGATGTGGTGTTGTATTAATGAAGTTTTCCCTGGTGTGGCTGAAAAAAGGTCTTTATGGTTATATAACATCTCCGCAAGTTGTTTCTGTTAGTTCAGAAGTAGTTGGGGGTTGGGGGAGGAGAGATGATGAAGAGTCAACGGCTTGTGGGCATAGATTGATCTCAAGGCTTTTGTCCCTATTAACAAGGAATCCTATTTGTGGTGGTTCGGGGGTTTCCTCACCTTCCTCCCATTTCTTTAGGAGGTTAATATGGTATATCTGTTTTTTGTTGTTGTTTTTTTAAATAATAATAGTTCATATGTGACAGGACTTACTATTTTAAGGACCGTGAAGGGTCCCCTGCCATTTGGCTAACAGTTTGTTCTCTGAGCTTGGTAAAAGAATTAGGACTTTGTCACCACGTTGTAATTGTCTGAGTCTAGTCTTTTTATCATAATACTGTTTTTGTTTATCTTGGGACTTCTCTAGATGAACCCTTACATCCTCCCATACCGCATGTAATTGGTCCCTCAACTGTTGGCTATATTCCAGCAGATCTTTTTCCTCACTCTCGTCCTCTTCCCCTTTTTCTGCGGCCATATCGATTAGGGATCTTGGTTGATGCCCAAACACTAACGCAAAGGGACTATGACCGGTAGAAGACTGTTCATGGGTTCTTATCGCATAAAGGACTAACGGTAGCTTTTTATCCCAGTCTTTCCCTGAATCGTTGATGACCTTTTTTAGCAGTGTTTTGAGTGTCCGGTTGTATCTTTCTACAAGTCCATCCGCCTGTGGATGATAGACCGAGGTTCTTATTTGAGTTACCCCTAATATTTGACAAATTTGGGCCATTAGGTGGGACATGAAGGGAGTGCCTTGATCGGTGAGCAACTCCTTAAGAAATCCTACCCTCGAAAAGAAACCAATCATAGCATATGCTATGTTTTTGGTGGTCATACTTGTGAGGGGTATTGCTTCAGGATATCTAGTCCCGTAGTCAACCAGTACGAGGATATACATATAACTTTGTGATGAAGGGATGAGGGGCCCTATTAGATCCATTCCAACCCTAGAAAATGTAATATCGATAATGGGTAAAGGGAAGAGAGGTGGTTTCTTTAGAGACCCGAGATTCACAATTTGACAATGAGGGCATTGTTGACAGAAGCGACGTATATCTGAAAAGACCCCAGGCCAATAAAATCGGCGTGAGAGGTACTCTTCAGTTTTCTCCCTTCCGAAGTGATCGCCCCCCATTAAACTGTGGGCCAAATGTAAGATTTGTATCCGAAAAGGTTGGGGTACTACCAATTGGGTTTGTTCTTGATCACCACGTTTTGTTACTCGGTATAATAATCCCTTTTGTATTATGAAATAAGGGCCCACCTGTCCGGTTTTCTCTGTTACTGCGACCTCCCAGGCATGTTTTAGAGTTGGGTCCTCCCGTTGACTTATTCGAAAGGAGGGTATGGTAGCTAGCACTGTCTTTCCAGTAGAATCAGGTTTAGTAGACGGTTCTTGTCTCTGATAGGGTTTTCTTCCTTCCCTTTTTTCTCTCCTGCTCATTTTAGGTTTATTTTTTCCCGGAAAAATATCTATTTGGGAAAAAGGGGCCTCCTCCCACCATGAGTTTTTTCCCTTATCTTTTTGAATACTATTCAACAATGCTGGGAAATTGCAAAAGTCTGTTCCAATAATGACGTCTTCAACTAAATGGGCAATAACTCCCATTGGGATAGTCTCTTTATGTTCATTCCATTCTATTGATACAGGGACTAATGGGTAAAGTTTTTGATCACTGTGAATGCAACAGATAGATACATCTTCTTCCATTGGAGACAACGATTTGTCTACTAGATCAGCCCTGATGACGGATTGGCTACAGCCTGAGTCAATGAGTGCCCAGGTGTTTCTTCCATTGATATACAAATCTTTGGCATATCGGGGTGTGTCTTTCCCGGTATAAAATACCCTACCTCTTGTAACCCCAATTTCCATAGGTTCTGAGTTGTCAGCTTTATGGGGACAATTCCGCGCAATATGACCCCATTCAGTGCAGGTGTAGCATTGTGATAAGTGATTGGGGTTCTTTTCTAGGCTTCTGGGTGGGGGAAGATCTTCAAGGGATTTAATGGGCTTCGGTCAGTATCCTGAAACGGGAGGACAGGGTACTGTTGATGGTCCTTTAGATATTCCAGACTTAAACTCTGGTGCTCGATGGTATGCACAGGCGAGATCTATTGCAGTTATGGTATCTATTTTGGGATGATGTTTAATCCAGTTTTGGGTGGATGGTGGTAAGGCTTCCAAGAATTGTTCTAATAAAATAACTTTAATTATTTCATCCCTATCTGGGCTGTTAAGTGTTAGCCACTTAAGTCCCAGGTCTTCGATCCGAAAATATAAGGCTCATGGATTCTCCAGAGGGGTCCACTTGGTTAGCGGAACCTAATCCAATAGTATTCCGTGTCATGTCCGACTCTCTCCAGGTTCCCTTTTTGATTTAAGGATATGGGGTAGTACCGCGAGGGTTTATAGCCTGGTAGGTGGCTTGTAAGGTCCCGGTCAAGAGAGGAGCCACATATTGGCCCCATCGATCTTCCGGCCAGGTAGCTGAAGTGGCGACACGCTAAAAATTTGTGACGAATGCGCTGGGATCTTCGCCATCTTGATATTTTTGGAGGACTGAACTTGGTACATTGGGGTGTACCCGAGTTGCTGCAATTGTATTGGTTAGCTTCTGTAATGCAGTCTCATGTACTAGTTGGTTGTTGGCTATTATGGTAGCCTGACTTTTAAGAGTGTTCTGAAGTGTCTCCCTATCTGTTTTGCTTCTCTTTGTTGTTCTTCCCATACGATTTGGAGATGGCGTTGGCCTTTGGCCAGTCTCTGTATCATGTCTTCTAGAGTGGGTCTTGTTTCCATTTCGTTGTGTAAAGGATCCGCACTCTTTTGTTTCAGAATCCCACTTCTGACACCATTGTGGTGGGTTCTTTTACTGAGGGTAGAAATGAGGCTTCAGGCGATAATGATATAGTGAGATTTGATAGATTTATTCTTGTTGTAGTTTAACAAATGTTTTCTTTTTGTACTCTTTTATTTTTGTTATCCTTAAGTCCTTCTTCGTCCCTTTGTTAACTGGCCTTCTTCTCTTTTTCTTTCTCTTTTGTTTCTCAGGTATGGCGGGATTCGTCGAGAAGAGCGGTGTTGACGTTCCCGGGTGTTCTGCTTTCCTACATATCTCATATTGGAGCTTACAGAACCTCTCTGGAATGCACTTCTGAGTTCAAAGAAGACCTTTATTGTTGTTAATTCTTCCCCACCCACAAGTTATTGAGATACAAATTAGTAGATTTCAAGCACACAACGTAGTCGCAGCAAGAAAACAAAATATATCACAGTACTTCTCAGTGGCAATGTACACAGCAAATATATAATATATTCAAAGCAAAGCATAAAAGTCAAATTCATTCCCGTATGGGCAAGGCAGCAGGGCCTAAATATTCAGCTTCATCTTTCTTGGGTCTGCAAGTTGATGACTCCGGTCAACTGCGAGAAAGAGATTCTCTAGCCAAACGGGAGACTGGCAACTGACGTCTAGCTCCAGCCTGAAGTCAAGCAGATTTGAATCTAACTCACTGTAGCCCAGAGTCATCCTTACAAAAGCGTGCCCCCTCCTCTCATACTCAGGAAAACTACGCAAGCCTTTGGAGACTGGCCAAATCTCCTAGACTTCTCCTATTCCCAAGGCTGAGCAGAAAGGAAAACACCAAATGTACTCTCTCTTATCAGGTCTAGTCTGGTGTGAAGAAAGCAGCTTGGTCCATCTTGTGGAAAAACACAGCTTGGAAAAACACAGACATCTAATGTCTCAACTGCAATGTCTAACTCCACGTTAAAGCCAATAGGCAGCTAACCTAAATATCAAATGTAATGTCTAATATCACGTCAAAGTCAATAGGCAGCTGAGCTGAATACAAAATGTAATGTCTGATATGATGTCAAAGCCAATAGGCAGCTGACCTGAATACAAAATGTAATGTCTAATATCATGTCAAAGCCAATAGGCAGCTGAACTGAATACATGTCAAAGCCAATAGGCAGAATACAGAATGTAATGGCTAATGCCATGTCAAAGCCAATAGGCAGCTAAACTGAATACAGCATGTCAAAGCCAATAGGCAGAATACAGAATGTAATGGCTAATGCCATGTCAAAGCCAATAGGCAGCTAAACTGAACAAAACATTTAATGTGCTACTGGTGAACATTGAGCAACTAATATGCGCAGTGGTGAAACACAAAGTCATTGGTCAAACACAATTAATAGCATCACACCGGGGAAGGAGCAAAGGGGGAAAAAAAATATTATGCAGGTAAGGGTCTTTTCTTTCAGGCCTCTTAATTTGTGGGGTAGAGGGTGCAGAACGTATCACCAGGAAATCATAAGGATGTGAGCCCAGTGAGTAGATGTCCAAAAGAAAATATGTTGGTTTTTGGTAGAAATCCAAGAAAAACGAGTCTTCTGAAGGTAGACAATAGGACCCTTAAGCTTATAATACGTGGTCCTGAACTCGGGTTTCCTTGGATCCGGCAGCCAGAGACAAAGGTAGAACAACCAAACTGTTATAGCAAAAAAAAACAAAAAAAAATAAAGAGAAAAGAAGGAAATTTCCCCAGTATCTATAAAGGGAATTGGAGAGGAAAAGGAAGAGAAAAAATCAAAACACACAGAATAAAATTAAACGTACACAGGACATGAAAGGGTGATAAAAATCCTTTCACTAATAATATCTTGAAGGGTTAAGCAGGCATGCACGTACCTGCGAAAGCCACGTCCCACCAGGGCTGTGGCGGGCATTGTGAAGCGCTCTATGAAGGTTCTCCTCAGGGGAGGGCGTCTTCCGTGTCGGTGTTCCCTCTCCTCTTTCCGGTGGTTCGCTGGGGTTTTTCTGCTCTGGCGTTTCGGTCGAGCTTTCTTCCTCCTCCGGCCATGTCGCAGCGTCCCCTTTTGCCTGTTCCTCCCGGATATCCGGGCCGTCGTCCTGCGATGCAGCTTCCGGGTCCTGGAAGGTGCCCCGGAATACTGCCCCATGCATCCCAGGAGGCCGACTTGTAGCGGGCCGCTTCGGCTCCGTTACAGTCAGCTTCCCTTATTTAGTAATGTCAGTATATGCATGATCCGTGCCAGGACTTCGTAAAACTAATCCCTTATCTATCTTAGCTTTAATTGCTCTTCTCCTATCTTCTGTGTTATCTAGAAATTTATTTTCTACAGGTGTAAGTAAACAGGTGGGGTTATTACGGTGCGCGAACGCAGTCCCAAAGGTTAATGTAGGTTCAAAGAAACCCTTTATTATTTCTATGTTGTGATCACTAGCTATCTTATTAAGATCTTTAATAATAGGCACAAAAGAAAATACAATATCCAAATTTGAATAAAAATATTGAAGATATTCTTGGTTATAGAACTGTGTTAGTAAAATACTACAACTTATAGCATAAGTAAGCGGTAAACTATGATAGGAATTTCCATCCTCAATAAAGGCTAGAAGCTGCGTACAGACATAACAATATTTTGCATCCATTACATCAACACACTCACGCAATAAGCGATAGAGGACATTAGATGAAAGTTATTTGTCTTCGTGTAAGTATTTCTCATCTATTTTGAACCTATCTATCTCTGAAAGATCAGTAGTTGATTTTGAAAATGTAACAGTTGTAGGTGTAGCTATGGTATGGTTGGCTCCATTTGATTCAAAGACAATCACACTCACAATCAATAACAAACATACTGTTGCACAAACAGTTGCCAAACCAATACCTACTCATTTGCAACTACTATTCTTAGTGTGTTTATTACTAAAGTTTCCCATGGTCTGTAAAGAACTAAAAGCAAAAACAATTATAGCTATGCAGCAAAAAATCAAAAACAAAGGGCAAAAAATTAAAAAATCTTCAACTTGTAATCTTCACATTCTATCCCTCCTAATTTTTATTGATTTTTTTCTCAAAAGTTCATTCATACTTTTAGGACCTTTTATCAATGTTCAGTAGAAATTGTAAGATTCAGTTTAGCAGCTTGTCAAGTTAGGTTATAAAGTTTTTTTAAGGTACTATTTCAACAAAATCTTTTCACTTTTTCTTCACGGACTAAAATATAAACCCTGAATGCCTCTTTCAAAACAAAAATAAAAAAAATCTTTTTGCCATTCATTTGTAGTTGCATATGCCCAATCAGGACCAGAATATCTCTTGTTGGCAACTCTTTTCCTTTTCAATCTTCGTCCACCATTAGCCTCTCCTTCACTCAGATCTTCTCTATTCAACTCGTTTTCTTCCCGAATTAGTGGTACTACGTCAATCTTCCCTGCTTCTGAGCTTTTCTCTGACCAGTTATCAGCTTTTAGTGGCTTTTTCGTTAATACTCTTTTCAGAATCGAACTTGAAATCTCCTTTGACATTCCTGCAACTGGTTCATGAGGAGTCAAACCCTTTTGGCTTAGATCTGTCTCAACTCCTTCTCCACCGGGGTTAGTCACTCGTTCAGTCTTGTTTATCAGACCATCTGCTTCTGAGAACACCCTACTCTGAGCAGGTCTTCTTTCGACCAGTGCTCTCTCTTGTTCTCCTTGGACCGATTCTGTTACTACTTCCGTTGAAGATGGTTCACTCTCGTCTTCTAGGATACCCTCCACTTCGTCTGACACAGGAGTGGGTAATTTGACTTAAGCTATTCCAGGTGCAGCCTCCAGCTCTTCTCTTTCTTGACCTGGAATATGCTTAGGTGGAGGTAATCAACAGCTCTTCTTCTTGCTCTGTTGGATTGTTCACTTATCGAGTGTGGCTTTCATGTATCCAGTTTGCAAGTCCTGCACACTTCACAGCTGTAGTCGTTATTAATATCACCTAGTAGGGTTCTTTCCACCTTGGCTCCAAGCATGACTTCCTCACATGCTTACGAATAGCGACCCAATCACCAGCTTTCAAGTTGTGTCCTTGACCTTGAGACAATTGAAATGTGGTAGCTTCCACCTGATGATAGAAAGATCGTACCACATCTGCTAGACCCTTGCAGTAGCCTAACACCATATAACCTGTAATGTTCACAAGCGCATTCGTAGGTACTGCTGGTAACCTCATAGCTCTACCCATGAGGATTTCATGGGGTGACAATCCTGTTTTCTTGTCAGTGGTGCTTCTCATTGACATTAGAACCAACAGCAATGCAACTGGCCATTTCAAATTCATTGATGCACACATTTTTGATAATTCAATTTTAGAGTGCCATTCTTCTGTTCTGCAAGTCCCAATGCTTCAGGGAAATAACTACAGTGGTTTCTGCTCAATGTTTAAAGCTGAACATAGCAATTTAATTACTTCATTGCTGAAGTGGCTTTCCCTACTTGATTCCAAAGAGACTGGGAAACCGAAACATGGTATTAACTCTCTAAGCAGTAACTTTGCAACTGTAAGGCTATCATTTCTCCTTGTAGGATAAGCCTCAATCCAGTGACTGAAAATGCATACAATCACCAACACGTACTTCAAACCAGCACACGCAGGCATCTCAATAAAATCCATTTGCATTCTGATAAATGGTCCTCCTGCATGCCAGTGTGTCCCATATTGACCACTGTCCCTTTGCCAACATTCATTTGTTGACAAATAGTGCATCTATGGCAAATTGCTTCAGCAACCTGTCTAAATGTTTGATTGAACCAATGCTGCTTGAAAGTGCAGACCATCTCATCTCTCCCTATGTGAGCTTGTCCATGGTAGTATCTAGCCATTTGTGTCAGTAGACTGTTTGGCAGAACTACTTTCTCTTTTCCTGTCATCTAGACTTCATCATCCCTTTGAACACATTTTAACTTTAGCCGTTCTTTGTGTTCCTCTTTAGGGACATTGCTTGAATAGCTTTTAGCTTTAGCCATGGTATCAACAATTTGCATAGTAAACTTTGCATAGACTTCATCATTTTCAGTTAACAATTCTTAATTTCCTTTGAAGGACATGCCATTCAAGGCGCAAAACTTTGCGACTTGATCTGCATATGAATTTCCCAGTGACACGTAATCTTGTGATCTCTGATGTGCACTGCATTTCACCACAGCAACTTTCTCAGGCATTTGAATAGCTTGCAGCAACTCATGAATTCTCTCACCATTTCTTATTGGTGAACCAGAAGAAGTTAGGAAACCCCTCTGTGACCAAATCAGGCCAAAGTCATGCACAATGCCGAATCCATATTGTCTATCTGTGTAAATTATTAAAACACAAAAACAGAGTATTGGGATATTTCAACCCCACACTAACTCCCGAACCCAAGGAACTAGCACACAAGGTGTGTGGGGAATGGCAAGGACAGGCCTCTTATAGCCTATTTAGGCTAAAAGTACGGCAGTTAGGCGATCGCCTTCACAGACAAGAAAGTGGCAGTTAGGTGTGTGAGGGAGTTCCCTTTACGAAGTAGGTGGTCTCACACACATTATAGTGTCATGCTTCATCATATGACCACCTAGCCCCACCCAGGTAAGATAGTACTACCTGGGCGAACTCAACCTCGCTGTTAAATGAACTCTAAGGGAGTGCTGAAATGTTATCTTCCTGGATAAAACAAGGGATCCAGTTGAAAGGTAGAAAATAAAATATAAAGTTACCTTACAAATCACCTGTTAGATATTGTGACCGCCAGGGCCAACGACCACGGAAGCACCGCCAACAGGCTGGCGGTGCTTCCTGGCCAATTCTGACTGCCGCGGTCAGAAAAGGGAAACCGGCGGTTTCCCGCCGGTTTTCCCCTGGCCAAAGGAATCCTCCATGGTGGCGCTGCAAGCAGCGCCGCCATGGGGATTCCGACCCCCTTCCCGCCAGCCTGTTCCTGGCGGTTTACACCACCAGGAACAGGCTGGCGGGAACGGGTGTCGTGGGGCCCCCTAACAGGGCCCCATAAAGATTTTCAGTGTCTGCTTGTCAGACACTGAAAATCGCGACGGGTGACACTGCATTCCATTCGGAGCCGGCTTCATCTTTGCTGGGGCTTTCCCGCTGGGCCGGCGGGCGATCTTTTGCAGATCGCCCGCCGGCCCAGCGGGAAAGTCGGAATGCCCCCCGCGGTCATCTGACCGCGGGGCGGTGTTTGGGCGGTTTCCGCCCGCCGGGGTCGGAATGACCCCCATAGTATTTTAATGGGGGTGTTTGAGGGTAAGATTAAAAAAACAGTAGGGACACATTTGAATATGATGATTCAACGTGTCTGAAAGAAATGTGGACCAACATGTTTCTGCCCTCTCTAAGAGCCTAAACGGTCTGGGGCATTCTTCAGGGTCACGGATCCCTAATATATGAGGGCCTAGATAAATATACTAGCCAGAGAGCAGATTAAGTTAAAAAGCACACTGGGCCTACCTGAATACATGATAAAAGCATGGTCTAGGAGGAGAAAAAATAGATAAGGAATCAAATAGTGAAACATATTGTGTATGTGCCATATCACTCCACATCACTGCACACTAAAGTGTTAAAATCATGCAGTGGATTGTGCACACTTTTTCATGCAAATATTAAGCATTTGAAATGGACTATTGGTCCGGTCATACGAGGGGGAAGAAAAGGACAAGGGGTTGGATTTCTTACCCTATGAAGACAGGGCGGTTTGCCTTAAGTCTGGGAACATGCAGAGAGGAGTTGCCCCTTATAGTCACACTCTACAGGAGAATAGTAGTTAAGAGTAAGCCAAAGGTCACACATGATAAAGGCCCTCATTACGAACATGGCGGTCCGTTCCGCTACGCCGGGGGTGGTGGTAGAAACCGCCAACAGAGGAGCGGTCTGGACCGCCAAATAATGATCCAAACGAAACACACGCATCCCGCGAACCACCCACTGCCAGGAGAGGAGTCCCGACGACGGTGGCAGAGTCCGCCCACAGGCCGTCGGAAAGGCCCAACCCGCCCATCAAATTATGAACCACCATTCCGCCGCCAGTTCCAGGGCGGGAACCACCGCCACACAAAGTCAGGCGGAAATGAACCAAATATAAGGAACGACGTACCGGAGTTCCACAAAACGTGCAGCAGCAGCCATGGATAGAGAGCTGCAGATCATGCCAGCCCTGCTCCTTGCCATATACCTACACGACCGAGACCGCCGACGAAGATGACGACGATAAGTACTGCAACCTACGACACAAGGGAGGAAAGAGCACAGTTACATACCCACCCACTCCACCCATCAGGCAACGCCCCCCCAACCCTTCCCAGCAGCACAAGTCATAAACCCCACAATAAGAGGTACGTACCCGCCCTAAGGCTAATGTAATTTGACCATAGTATATACAATAGCCCCACACCCATAATAAATCAAAACAAACACCAAGGTGTAACAGCGTGCAGCCCAAACACAAGCCACACAAAAACTTTAATAAGAAGCTCACTGAGCCAAACAGTGCAAACAGGGCCAATGGCCAGTCCGTAAAATCCAGATTGTCATAGGCCACAATGGGCCACATCTGACTCCCACAAGTGCTGGGCACCATATGGGGATCAAGGCACCTCACGGAAGGGGGAGCATGGGGTGGTGGGGGTGGGGTTTTTCGACGGGTTGGGCCTTTGACTTTCTTGTGGAGTGGGGGTGGGCTTCTCCTTTAAAGGGGGTGGGGGCTGTTTGGCTCAGGTGGAGCTGGATGGCCTAGGCTCTGACCGGGCCTTCTTCTTCTCTGGGTAAGGGGCACGGTAATGGGAAGGGTGGGCTGTGATGTGGTAGGAGCGGAAAGGGCAAGGAGGTGGGCACGTTTGGGGACAAGACGGGGTGGGCCAGTGGGTTGGAAGAGGTCAGCACGGGAGAGGAAACGTTTATTGGGAGCAATTGGGGTGGGCGTGGATGAGGGCGTGGAGTGGAGGCAGAGGGAGTGGATGTATGGGGTGTAGGGGGGCATGTAGTGGGTGCAGGTGACTGCTCAGTATGCTGTCGTGTGGTGGATGTCTGATGGGTGGGTCTCTTGGTGTGTTTGTGTGTCTTGGGAGGTGGGGGTGGACACAGTGGGAGAAGACAGACAGCTAGTGTGGATGTATGTTGGGTGGGTGTCTGCAAGTCTGGTGAGTGTGCTGCATGTGTCAACTACAGTAGAGGTGGTGAGTGCAGGTGTGGTGTATGGGGTGCATGTATGACTGTCTGCTATTGTGGTGAGTGCAGAAAGAGGAGCAGTAACAGTGAGTGAAGGTGCAGTGCATGAGGGTGTGGATGTAGAGGGGACAGACAGAGAGGCGGAAGAGGTGGGCACATAATGGGAAATGGATGTTGTTGTGTGTGCAGGTGTCTGTTGGCTGTGTGAATGCTTGTGGTGGGGGGTGTGGTGCTTGTGTTATGAAGTGTACATCTTGTGTGTTGATGTGCCTGTCAGCGGGTCTGATTGTGTGCTTTGGACGGGTGAAGGGAGTGGGGTGCTGGAAGGGGTAGAGGAGGTTGGAGGGGGGACAGAATGGCCAGGGAAACTAGCTGCCCTCCAAGAGGAGGCCAGAGCCTGAAAAGATATCTGTAGGGCAGACACGGCACCGTGAATGCCATCCAGATAGGCATTGGTCTGCTGCACCTCTGATGCTAGCCCCTGGATGGCATTGACAGTGGTTGTCTGCCCTACAGAGATGGTTCTCAGGAGGTCAATAGCCTCCTCTGTGAGGGCAGCAGGGCTGACTGGGGCAGGAGGTGCCTGGGGCGAAGGAGACGGCCACCTTTCTGGGTGGGCGGGCACGGGCAACTCGGTGGGGAGCAGAAGGGAGGGCGGGGATGGCGGAAGATCTCACAGTAGTGGTGTGTGCACTAGGGTCCGCCAACGCCGGGGGACCCCCATCGTCGGAGGTCTCAGAGTCACTACCTCCTGTGGTACTAGCCTCCCCGGTGGAAGCCCCTCGCCCTCCCACACACTGGTCCCATGGGCGTCCATTGTCTCTGCCTCGGAGGATCCGTGGGCCGCTGCCTCCCCACTTGCCGGTGCCTCAGCTCCCTCGCCTGATGTTGATGCTGTACCAAACCAACACAAGAGAACAGGGATGGGGAGACAAAACAGGAGAGATACTTGTAAATAGCTGAATGCTGTTACAGAATGGCCAGACATACACACACCTAGCAAACACCCCCAACAGGCAGCACCGTACCCTATGCCCATGGCCATGCCCCTGACTACTGACCAGAATACTGCTCTACACCCATCCCCTGAAATACTTTTGGAGCTGAGGTAGGTGAAACCTGACAGGGACACCCCTACACCCTTTGGGGAACATACACTAGATGGACACCAGTCGTATTCCCTGCTCTAAGCAGCATTAGCCCTATTGCACACTCATTCATCCTTCCAGACTGCATTATGGTCAATGAGTACTCACCTCCTTGTGACTGCTGTGCAGCCTTCGAGTGCCCATCCAGATCTGGGTACGCCAGGATCCGTCGCATGAGGGGGTCAGTGCCTGACGGGCACCCCTCCCACGTTGGGAGGACTTTCCCAGCTGGGGCTCACTGATCTTTCGCGCCCAGCGCCGCAGGTCCTCCCACCTCTTTCGACAGTGGGTGCTCTGCCAGTTGTAGACCCCCAGGGTCCGCACCTCCTTGGCAATGGCATGCCAATGTGCCCTCTTCTGGTGGGCGCTGATTTAGGGCGACACAGAAATGGAACACAGAGGTCAGGCACTTGCACAATAGGAACAGCTGGCAAATTGTCCAACATTGGACTGACAGTACTCTCAGACATACAGGACAGTCGCATGCAGCATTCCATGCACCATGGCCCATGCAGGCTCAGTGGAGCACACATATGTCCAATCCACACCATCCATTACACACACAGTGCCCTCCAAACCAGACTCACCGGTACCTCTGGCCGTCCGTAGAGCTTGCCGTACAGGGGCAGGTCCCCGTCTACTAGCTTCTCCAGTTCTTCCTGGGTGAAGGCCAGGGCCCTTTCACCTGCACCACGTGGCACATCCATGGCCAGAGGCAGACCACAGCAGTACACAGAGTGGAGTACCTGTCCGCACAAGTTCAGGGTGTCAAGTGATCAAACGATGACGAACGTGCATACGTTCCGCGGCAGTATGCACCATCACCACCAGTGGCGATCATGAAACGCCAGGATTCCCCATTGGCATCCATTTTAGCCAATGAGGGTGCGAACAGCGGTCAACACTGCCTTACACTGTGACGTCAACCGCTAGCGGTATGAGGTCACTTCCACAACGAAGGGGCAGATCTATAGTGGGCAGACATTTTGCCATCACCTACACATCTTGAATTTCCTACTACTAACAATGCAGGGCCTACTAGCCACATGAAGCACCTAGGCCTCTATCCATTCCGTATAGCAGCACACATGAGTTACTCTGTTCCCTCCTAGTGATGTACATGTATATCTTTCAGGTAGCAGTTATTGTAGAGACACTACAATGAACAATGCAGTGCAGAAATGTTGAGAAGTGTGCCTATGTATGTGTCTTCATCACTCCTTTTTGTAACCCCTCGTAGGTACCGACCCTTGTGGCGAGGAAGGGCACCATCGGTGTACAGACCACTTGTGGATATGGGGACCATGGTGCATTACTGGATCCTGCACTAACTCCGGGAAATCGTAATCAGTATGCCATTCCAACTGAGGTGCAGGTGCTCTCCGCACTCCATTTCCTGGCCACAGGCTAATTTCAAGTGACAGTGGGCATGGGTGCTGGTTTCTCACAGCCAATGTCCAGCCAGGTACTGACAAGATTTCTGAATGCATTTGTACAACATCTGCAATCCTATGTTCGGTTTCCCCAAAGTACTGACCTCCCTGCCATCAAGTCTGACTTCTATGCCTTTACAACCATTCCCCATGTCATAGGTGTCATCGATGGCACACACATACCCATCATCCCCCAAGAGTGAGTGAACAGGTGTACAGAAAAAGGAAGAACTTTCACTCCATGAATATCCAATTGGTGTGTACTGCAGACCAGTACATTTCACATGTGAATGCCATGTTTCCAGGTTCAGTCCATGATTCATTTGTGTTGAGGAAGAGTAGTGTGCCACAGAAGATGGAACAACTACAAGAGGACAGAGGGTGGATCATAGGTAAGTTCGCCTGTCAATAACTGACACATTGCAGAAAACCAGCCTGTCTGACTAAAGGACATAACAATGACGAGTCTGTATTGAACCATTTTGTAGGTGATTCTGGCTATCCAAACTTGCGTTGGCTCCTGACACCAGTGAGGAATCCCAGGACCGATGCAGAAAGGAAATACAATGAGGCCCATGGACGTACTAGGAGGGTAATAGAGCGTACCGTAGGTCTCCTGAAGGCTAGATTCCGGTGTCTACACATATCTGGGGGTTCTCTGGCCTATGGGCCTGATAAGGTGTGTAGAATAGTGGTGGCCTGCTGCATGCTGTACAATGTGGCAGTGAGACATTCGATCCCCCTCTTGGAGGTGGAGGGTGCTATAGGTCCTGATCAGCTACCTCAGAGAGGTGAGGAGAGTGATGGTGAGGGTGAGGACAGTGAAGATGTCCATTCCAGAAACCAACTGATACAACTCTACTTACAATAACTATGTGGGACTTCAGCCTGTCATTGGGGTTAGTGACTAATACTGTCAGTGTGCTTCATCATATAGGGGGGATTGGTCATGATAGGCGATACATGGACCACCTCTGCATGGTACTGACAGGAAATATATGCATTCCCTCCTTGCCACCATTTGGGCACACAGTACCATCATCAAGCACAAATTGACAATAAAGTTGTTCTCTGCCAGTTGCATCCATACTCCACTTTGTCCACAATTTAAGACAGGGTACAGTGTTACAGGTGTGAAATGTGTTTTTTGGTAGAATTGAGTGAATTGTGCTATATACAGTGATGGGAGTTGTAAGGGTTGGGTGTCCTCAAAACCAACTTGGTGGCAGCCTTGTTGGATGGTTTAGATGGATCCATTTTGGCAAACAGTACTTCATATTGCCCTCAGCTAAGTGTTGTTGGTGAATGGGTGGGATGGTTGCTTTGCCTTAGTAGCAGAGTCAATTGTTGGAGGGGGCCTTGTTCTTAGCTGGGTTTTCAGTGCCTTATCTTGGCCTAAGATTACGTTTGGGCGCCTGCTGTGGAGCTTCTTGGGGTGGCATGGTTGGCCCTTGGGTTTCCTGGGAGGGAATTTCCTGGAATGTTTCTTTTGCTTGGGTCATCAGATGCTGGTTGTCCAGGGCTGTTGTGGGGGCCTCTTGTCCGGTGTGGGTGTCAGACTGTTTTTTTACCAACTGCAGCAGTGCTCCAGCTTTGAGGGCCATTGTGGCATTGTGCTCTTTCCACTGCTCCATGGCCTGTTGGTGTTGTTGCTGCTGCATCCTCTGACTTTGCTCCAGGGTGGACACAATCTGTGTCAACCTGTCTTGGGTATGTTGATAGGCCCCCAATACCTCTGCAATAACATCCTGGGCTGCTACATCCATCCTGTGTCCTCCCCCTGGCCCACTGGGACACTTGAACTTGCCCTAGCCCCCTGTGCCTGTGTCCCCTGCACAGGTCTGGGCATGCCACTTGTACTGGGGCCCTCTCCTTCCTGCATGTTGGGAGTGGGAGACTGTGGCCTTTGTAGCTGTGTTCCACCAGTCTGTGCCCTGGGTACACTGGTGTGGGTATACCTCCCCTGGCCTGCTGGTCTTGACTGGGTGTTAGGGGTGACAGTGGTTTCCTGGGTAGGGCTGTTGCACAGTGAGAATCCAGGACTGTGTGAGGGGCATGCCTGCTCATCAGTGTCCAGGGATCCTTCTCCAAGGTCTTGAGAGGTGGCTCTGTCTCCCTGGAGGGCAGTGGCACTCCTTGTCCTGTCCATTAGGGTTGCATGGGTGGTGGTGCCTGTTGGGGGACATACACATGTCTTTTACACATGCATGTAGGTTGGAGGTGCACAGGACTGTGCTATTTTGTGCTGGTGTTAATTTCAGTGGTCTTCCAGGGTGCCTTTGTGAGGATGACATAGCATTTAGTGGCAGTGGTGGGGTTGCATTGTGGTGGGGGGTATTGTTCCATTGTGGGTACGTGCAGGGGTGGGTGGCTGTGCACAGCGGGAGTGATGTGGGCCTGTTAGTGGGTTGTAGGTAATGCTGGGTGGTGGATGTGGTGGGTAATGGCTGGGTGGGTTGTAGGTTCAGGTGGGTGTGGGTGGGGTGGGGTGGGGTGGGGTGATGCAGGCATTGCAGATGTGTTGTACATGGGGTAATTGTAGATGACTTACCTGAGTCCATTCTTCCAGTGAGTCCCTCTGGGTGCAGGATGGCGAGGACCTTCTCCTCCCAGTCTGTGTAGTCGCGTGGTGTTGGTGGCGGCCCTCCCCCAGTCTTCTGCACTGCGATGTGGTGCCTAGATGCCATGCCCTGACCTTCCCCCGCAGGTCGTTCCATCTCTTCCGGATGTCGTCCCTGGTACGTGGATGGTATCCCACTGCATTCACCCTGTTGACAATGGTCTGTCACAGCTCCAATATCCGCGCGATGGGTGTTTGCTGCACCTTGGCCCCGCATATTTGTGTATCCGTGACCTGGTAGTTCATACTCGCCCACGTGCTGGGACTTCTGTGAACAAACAATCTGCACTGTGGCAGATACCACCCCCTACTAGACATTTCCCGTGTGGCTACTGTAGTGTTTAACGGTTTACAAAAAGCCACTACACTGGAACTTGATCTACAAACCCCATGGGACTTGAGAACACTGTATAATTGGAACAGCAAGAATGTGGTCTATATGATCAAATGCCCCTGCCAGCTCATGTTCATTGGCATGACCACTAGGAGAGTAGGCACACGCATATCTGAACACAAAAGCACCATTAGATGCCGACGGGACGCAACCAGACTAACAGACCACTACATTCAAAACAACCACTCCCCCGATGATATGGAATGGGTCGTCATAGACAAAATAAATAACTCAACAACAAATATGAATCAAAAACTGTTATACTACGAATAGAGATGGGTCTGGAGATTACATACTGACACCACAGGACTCAATGATGAGATCCAGTGGCTTACCCTGTATAAATAATAGTTCCTCAATAACTACCAACAATCTTTTTTCCACAGCCCTTCCTTCCTTTTTTCCCGAAAACAACCCCCCTTCCCCCTCCCCTCCACCCATTGTTTCTCTGTTACTCTATTCTTTTGTGTTTTCATTTTCCTTTCCACCAGGATTCAACCCCACCCCATATCATCTCTTTCCTCCTCTCTAAGTCCATGCTTCGAGATATACTTTTTTTCTTCATCACTCTCTCTTGACTCTTCTTTATTTTCCTCAGTTCCCTGACAGTAGCTGCCTGTCTGGCTCTTTCCCTTTCTTTCTCTCTCTTCATCCCACTCCTTTCCCACCTCCTTTTTTCGTTTTCGTTGCCTCCAGCCTTCCTTCTCTTTTCTCACCCTCGTATCTCTGAACATTCCTCCCCCTCCCCTCCACTCCTTGTTCCTTGGCTTACTCTATTTTCCTCTGTTTTCATTCTCTTCTGCCGGGATTCTTTCCCTCGTCCGTCATCTTCTTCCTTCATTCTTCCCCCCCCCTTCCCTCTCCCCCCTTTTCACCCTCTCTCTTCACGTTTGATTCACTCTGCCTCTTTCTTCACTCCCCCTCCCTCCTTCTGTTTCACACTTTCCACTTTCCCGACTGTGGAGCACACGGCTGGGCCGCCTGGAGCTCAGGGACTACATTTCCCAGGAGCCCAGGCACCAGCGCCATGTTCCAGGAAGGCGCCCACATCTCCCTGACGACCCTGGCCCCAGGGACTATGCTTCCCAGGGGACGGGGTGTCCGGGAGTCAGGTCATGGTTGCACCCCTCATACGAGGGCGTTCTGCGACCACTTTCGAAACACTGACAATCAGAGTCCTACATAAGAGCGCCGCACCCCAGAATTTGCGAGCAAGCAGCTGGGACGCGGAACGCTTAGGTTTAAAGACGAGATACCGCCTTTGGAGTAGTAAGTCTGCCCGCCCCGCAATTTTTCCCCACCCCCCTCGGGAGCACAACAGATCCGGCCAAAGATAAGATAAGTCATCCTTTGTGTTTGTGTGTCTCTCATATATTCTGTGTTGTTTTTGTCTCTTTACTCTCATTCAAGCAACTTTCTCCCTTAAGTGACATCATAGAACCTATGAGTATTATGTAGACTTTGAGCTCCACCGTCTAAAGGAATTATTTATGACTCTCAACTACAATTCCTTACTTTATCATGTGTGACCTTCCGCTTACTTTTAAACACTATTCTCCTGTAGAGTGTGACTATAAAGGGCTACTCCCCTCTGCATGTTCCCAGACTTGAGGCAAACCGCCCTGTCTTCATAGGTTAAGAAATCCACCCATGTGTCCTTTTCTTCCCCCTCGTATGACCGGACCAATAGTCCATTTAAAATGCTTAATTAATATTTGCATGAAAAAGTGTGCACAATCCACTGCATGATTTTAACACTTTAGTGTGCAGTGATGTGGCACATACACGATATGTTTCACTGTTTGATCCTTATCTATTTTTTCTCCTCCTAGGCCATAGCTTTATCCTGTATTCAGGTAGGCCCGGGTGCATTTTAACTTAATCTGCTCACTGGCAGTATATTTATCTAACCTCTCATATATTAGGGATCCATGACCCTGAAGAATGCCCCAGACCATTTAGGCTCTTAGAGAGGGCAGAAACATGTTGGTCCCCATTTCTTTCAGACACGTTGAATCATCATATTCAAATGTGTCCCCACTGTTCTTTTAATCTTACCTGCAAACACCTCCATTAAAATACTATGGGGGTCATTCTGAACCCGGCGGTCAAGGACCGCCGGGGCCAGGGTCGGCGGGAGCACCGCCAACAGGCTGGCGGTGCCCCGCAGGGCATTCTGACCGCGGCGGTTTGGCCGCGGTCAGAAGAGGAAAACCGGTGGTCTCCCGCCGGTTTTCCGCTGCCCACATGAATCCGCCATGCGCCGCCATGGGGATTCAGACACCCCATACCGCCATCCTGTTCCTGGCGGTTCGCCCGCCAGGAACAGGATGGCGGTATGGGGTGTCGTGGGGGCCCCTGCAGTGCCCATGCCAATGGCATGGGCATTGAAGGGGCCCCCGTAAGAGGGCCCCACAAAGAATTTCAGTGTCTGCTTTGCAGACACTGAAATTCGCGACGGGTGCAACTGCACCCGTCGCACCTTCCCACTCCGCCGGCTCCATTCGGAGCCGGCTTCCTCGTGGGAAGGGTGTTTCCCACTGGGCTGGCGGGCGGCCTTTTGGCGGTCGCCCGCCAGCCCAGTGGGAAACCCAGAATAACCGCAGCGGTCTTCTGACCGCGGTGCGGTATTCTGGAGGGGGGAACTCTGGCGGGCGGCCTCCGCCGCCCGCCAGAGTTAGAATCACCCCCTATATCTAATAGATGATTTGTAAGATAATTTTATATTATATTTTCCACCTTTCAACTGGATCCCTTGTTTTATCCAGGAAGATAAAATTTCAGCACTCCCTCAGAGATCATTTAACAACGAGGTTGAGTCCGCCCAGGTAGTACTATCTTACCTGGGTGGGGCTAGGGGGTCATATGATGAAGCATGGCACTATAATGTGTGTGAGACCACCTAGTCTGTAAAGGGAACTCCCTCACACACCTAACTGCCACTTTCTTGTCTGTGAAGGCGACCGCCTAACTGGCGTACTTTTAGCCTAAATAGGCTATAAGAGGCCTGTCCTTGCCATCCCCCACACACCTAGTGTGCTAATATCTGTGTAAGTTGTCACTTTCATCTGATTCGAAATATGGCAGGCTCTAGTAAGAGCGACCAATTCTGCTACTTGTGCAGAAAACACTCCTCAAGGCCATGAAGCTTCCAGTATGCCAGTGATAGTACATACTGCATATCCTGCTCTCAATGTGCCCACATTATCTCTCAGGCAGGAACCATCAACAAAAATAATTTGATAATTTTCTTCCAGGCAGGTATCTCTAATGTCTGCTCTGGGTTTTGTGCATAATTCTGTAATTTCCAAACAATCATGTTCTGTATCATCCAATTTGTCAGAAACAATGTTTTCAATCGAGAGCAATGTTGCTGGGTTAAGCACTGTACATCTCTTAATTTAAATATTTGGAGACTCCGAGATTGCTGTTTCATATCTAGTAAATCTTGAACTGGAACTCTATCGAGTGAGGGACCATTTTAGTAAGGGGATAATCCATTACTATACTCTCACTCTGAGCGATACTCTGCTCTACTGCTGCAACGGATGTAGGAGGCTGGCCTGGCTTGTAGTGGGTACCAGACGTACTTACACCTTGTGCCATGTCCAGTTATCCCGTATTAGTATAGAAGAGGTGTTTCTAGCAGCTTAGGCTGAAAGAAGGTAGCTAGGGCAAAGCAGCTTAGGCTGAACTAGGAGACATGTAAAGCTCCTACTATACCACTGGTGTCATAGGCACAATATCATAAGAAAACACAATACACAGATATACTAAAAATAAAGGTAACTTTATTTTTATGACAATATGCCAGAAGTATCTCAGTGAGTACCCTCAGTATGAGGATGAGAAATATACACAAGATATATGTACACAAACCAAAATTATGCAAGTAATAGCAAAAGGAAGTAATGCAAGCAATGTAAATTTACAGTAGATTGCAATAGGAGCACATAGGAATAGGGGCAACACAAACCATATACTCCAAAAGTGGAATGCGAACCACGAATGGACCCCAAACCTATGTGAGCTTGTAGAGGGTTGCTGGGACTGTCAGAAAACAGTGAGGGTTAGAAAAACAGCCCACCCCAAGCCCCTGAAAGGTAGGTGTAAAGTGCACCTACAACCCCCAGATAGCACAGAAGTCGTGATAGGGGGATTCTGCAGGAAGAACAAACACCAGCAATGCAACAACAGTGGATTTCCAGACCTGAGTACCTGTAAGACAAGGGGACCAAGTCCAAGAGTCTCGAGAGTGGGCAGGAGCCCAGGAAATGTCAGCTGAGGGTGCAAGGAAGCTGCCACCGGGTGGAAGAAGCTTGGTGTTCTGCAAGAACGAAGAGGACTAGGAACTTCCCCTTTGGAGGATGGATGTCCCACGTCGTGAAGAAGCTTGCAGAGGTGTTCCCATGCAGAAAGACCGCAAACAAGCCTTGCTAGCTACAAGGGTCACGGTTAGGGTTTTTGGATGCTGCTGTGGCCCAGGAGGGACCAGGATGTCGCCACTTGAATGAGGAGACAGAGGGGGCGCCCAGCAAGTCAGGGAGCCCTCACAGAAGCAGGCAGCACCCGCAGAAGTACCTGAACAGGCACTGTGGTAAATAATTTATTTTACCTTATCTTATTTCATAATTTTCTAGTAATAGGTAAATGAGAAAGGAGACAGAGTCCGGGACGTGGAGTATAATCAAGATTTATTTCAATAACTCGAGTTAAGGGAGAGCTCCCTCACCAAGCGGGTTAGGGAGTGGTCTGCTCAACATTGCGCAGCTTGCAGCTTTTATACATTTCTTGCACAACACAAGCGAATGGCAATAATTCTGTAATTTTCCATCAAGCAAACTTTAGAAAAACACTTCTATGTGCGTCAGTGGAAATACGTAAAAATAGCATGCAGACAGAGAAATGTCAAAGCTGGGGTGTAGAATAGAGTGCGAGGGGAAAAAGAAAAAAATAACAGGTGTGACTGTGTTCCAACCACAGGTTGTTCCGTCGAAGCGACCTTTTTCTCTCAGCAACGGCAGAATCGGCTTAACCACAGCTACGTGGGCGGCTCACATCCTGCCCAAAGCGTATCATGCAAGGCAGTTTGTCTCCAGCTGCACTCTCCAGAGTGTCAACAATAAGGTTTGTCAAGACATTCTCAAAATGGATGCTTACTCTCAAAATGGATGCCCAGATGTCAAGATACAGTGATTGCATGAGGGTGCGATATTTTACTTTTCCACATTCCCTCCTTGCACCAGAGTGCAATCACGGTCTTCTACCGGCAATTGAAGTAGATCCTGGCACTTTCCTCCTCCTGAGTATGTCTTCTAGGAGTGCACAGGGTAATGCACAATCCACAGAGCGGTGGACCACATTGTATGCAAAGACAACACCCCATAAGTACTGCGAATATTATCCCGACTATGGACAGTAACTTCCAGCCCCAGGAGGATACCAATCCCCAAAACCATCCTGACCAGGTCCAGGTGCCTGGTTCCTGGTGTAATCCTGATGCTATTTTGTGTAATTTAGAAATAGCTTTATAGACTGAGGGGGCGTTATCGGGAATGAAAATGCAACAGCTCGACCCGATAATTTTACAGGCCCCACCCTTCTCCGCTAGTATGACGTCGAGAACAAGACGATTCTGGAGCGCTACCATTCTAATAGCGGATTGTTCCTGAGTCAAGTTCCCCAAAGCGGCTATAGTCTGATTCACAACTGCCTCTACTGTTCGAGTAAGTCTACGTATAAGCTTACTGTTCTGCACTGGTCCGATGAAGAAGAAAAAACCTCTATTAAAATCAGTATATTGTTCCGCAGCAGTTTCAGTTTGATCTATTCCGGATGTATCTATATACCTCTTGTACCTCCCTGCACTAATTCGATGATCCTTGTGGTACGTTGAAGAGGCAAGGAAAACAGGTGGCAATAAGAAGGATATATAACATCTCCCCCCCCAGTTGTAGGGAAGACGGACATAGGCAGACTGGCCGCAAATGAAATAGGTATGTCTGGTGGTCTGAAATGAGGACCGACCATGATCCGTAAATTTCACAGTAGAATTGCATTCACTGTATCCTACAGAGATAGTGCCAGTCTTCTGGATGCACAGGTGTCCTTTTACTTTGAAAACGGATATGGTTATTGGCCCTCCCTCTCCTTGAGACCTGGACTTTTTCAGCTTAAAAGTCAAGTCATCCTGTCGGTATTCTTCTCTTTCGAATACCGTTCCATTAGCCTGTGGTAACCCTTCCTCATCAGGATAACAGACCGTTCGAAGGACAGTGTTTAGATTACCCCAGGGCCAGTCCTTTTGATCTGTTGGCATCTCAGACCTGTTGTAAGCTGTGATCAGGGCAAACCAGGCCTCGCATGAGCCGTTATATGAGAATGGAAATGGTGTTAATGGCATTCCCCCTTCATCTTGGTGAGGGGGAATCCGTCCACATATCCAGCAATTAGTGGTATTAACCACTTGATGTGAGTAGTGTAATAGCTTCACAAAGGTGTTGTTCTGCATAGCTACTCTATGTGCCAACTCATGAGGTGGAAGATCGTGATGTGTGTGTTCTTGAGTGTCATTAAGGGGTGTCTGAACTCTTTTGCTTGGAGGAAAAACCTCATACAGTATCCAACTCACACATGCTATTGCTGCCAACAAAAACATTAATATTAATACAAAAATATTTTTTCCAGTACATATTCTTCTCTTATATTTGTCCCTTAATCTCTTTTGTTCCATCCTTGTTTCTGTCACAAGCCTTGCCATTAGGCGTATCTCCCTTGAGCCCCTGCCGTTTCACCAACAAGAGGAGCTTGTTTGGACTTAAGTGACCTGGGCTCGGGAAGAAGACCTAAGTTTCGACTTGTATAACTGTTGGGGACTTTCTTCTGTGGGTAATGTCAATTGTTCGGAATGTTTTGGAATCAGGTGAGGCAAGGTGTCCTCTGCCCCTTCTTTAGAAAAGTATTTCTTACAGTGGCTGGCGTGTAACCAGCCCTTCCGTCCTTCGACTTTCACGGCTGTTCGGGTAACCAGTAGAACAAGCTTGGGTTCCTTCCACCTGGGCTCAAGAGGCGTCGCTCGATCAAAATTCCGGATGAGGACCCAGTCTCCCGGTCTGATCTGGTGTTCTTTGGGTTCGGTATTATCAGGAAATGCAGCTGCAACCTGTGAACGACAAGATTGAAGTGCAGACATCAAAGAAGCCAGATAATCTGTCAACACAGGTAGTTCAATGTCTGTTATAGCCTTAGCTCGCGGTGTCCCCCATATGTTAGGTGGTCTACCAAAAACTATCTCATAGGGAGCTAGTCCAGTCCTGGAATGGGGAACCATTCTCATGTAGAACAATGCTACAGGTAAAGCTGTTATCCAATCAACTTTCTTATCAGCACAAATTTTTGCCAATTTGTTTTTTAGCGTTTGGTTGTGTCGCTCAACTAAACCAGCTGCTTGTGGGTGGCGTACGCAGTGGAATTTCCACTGGTATCCCAGCAAGAGCGAAATTTTCTTCATTAATTCAGATGAGAATGGTTGGCCATTGTCAGAGTATATGACTCGAGGTAGACCAAACCTAGGAAAGTATTCCTTAATCAATTGTTTGGCAGTGGTGTTGGCAGTATAATCAGGTACGGGGTAGGCTTCTGTCCACCTTGTTAATGTACATACTACTACAAGGACATACTTGTATCCTCTGCATCTTTCCATTTGTATATAGTCCATTTGTATGACCTCAAAAGGATGTTCTGGAGGATGAAATCCTCCTGAGCCTACTGTCACACCCTTCCCGATGTTGTACTGGCAACATATCATGCATGTTTGGACCTTGTTTTTGGCTGCGGCTCTAAGGTGCTTATTGTCCCATATAGATCTTGTTGCATCTAGCATAGCCTTTTCTCCTAAATGGGCTGGCCCATGTATTGTTTCTATAATGATCTGTACCATGGCGTCCGGTAGATACCAGACTGCTTTGTGTGGTACCATCCATCCCTGGTCTGTCAAGATCCCTCCCTCCTTTTTCCATTTTTCTTTTTCTTCTTTTGTAGCATGACTCTGTATGTCTAGTATATCAATAGCGGTATCTCTGGTAGTTTGTGTATGTCCTATAAATGCAAGGTCATGGGGTGACCCTTTGTCTACGTCTTTCTGTGTCATTTCCTGAGCTGTTTGGTCTGCTAAGGCATTTCCTATAGCGACATCATCTGTTCCCTTTGAATGTGCTTTGCATTTAATTACAGCTATTTGTTCGGGCAAGTGTATGTCGTCCAATAACTGTGTTATGAGGTCTGCATGTTGTATTTTTGATCCATGGGATGTCATGAAGCCCCTTTCTCTCCACAGCGTTCCGAAATTGTGTACTACCCCGAAGGCATACTGTGAGTCGGTGTAAATGTTTATCTTTTTTTTCTTCCCTATGTGACAAGCTCTACTCAAGGCTATTAATTCTGCAGCCTGCGCCGAGAGAATTGGTATTTGTCGACATTCTAGTACCTGTGTTTTTGTGGTTACTGCATAGGCCGCTTTCAGTTCCCCTTTTTCATTTCTTTTACATGAGCCGTCCACATATATATTTTGTTCCGCATCTTTTAAAGGAATATCTCCTAGGTCTGATCTTGGTTTCGTCACTTGTTCAATCACTTCTATACAATCATGTACTCCGTCTGTCTCTTCAGGGAGAGGTAAGAGTGTCGCTGGATTCAGGGTGTTACATCTAAGTATTTGAATGTGGGGTTGGAACAGTGTCAGTTCATACCCTGTCAATCCAGCTATGGTCAAATGTTGAGTCTGTGTTCTATTGAGTAGTAGTTCCACTGCATGAGGAACCCTTACTACTAGTGGGTGTCCTAATACTATGGTGTCACTTTGTCTGATAGCTTGGGCTGTCGCTGCTACAGCTTTCAGGCATGCAGGAAGGGCTTGTGCTACTGGATCCAGAGTGGATGAAAAATATCCGCACGGCCTTTGTTTGCCTGCTTGTTCCTGTGTAAGGACTGACAAAGCAGTCCCATTTTTCTCAGTAACAAATAATGTAAAATCTTTGTGGTAATCGGGGGTAGCTAATACAGGAGCCTGACACATTGCTTGTTTCAACGTTTGGAATGCGTGTGTATGTTCCTTTGTCCAGGGAAGTTGGGGTGTTGCACTTGCTTCCAATGTTGTGAGGTGTACAAGTGGTTTGGATATTAAAGCAAACTGAGGTATCCATTGTCTGCAGTAGGATGTTAATCCTATGAATTCACGTACTTGTTTCTGTGTTTTTGGTTGGGGTATATTTAGTACCAACTGTATTCTTTCTTGTGTTAGTTGTCTACCCTCCTTCGACAGCAAGTGCCCTAAGTAGGCCACTTGCTGTTGACAAAACTGTAACTTATTTGGTGACACCTTATGACCATTTTCAGCAAGAAACGTTAATACAATTAACGAGGCTTGTACACATGACTGTTCAGAGCGAGCCGTGATGAGTAGATCATCAACGTATTGCAGGAGTGCAGTATTTTGAGGCATTTGTATAGTGTCTAATTGTCTTTTTAATGCCTGACTGTAGATGCTCGGGCTGTCAGTGAATCCCTGAGGAGCTCGCGTAAACCGGAAGCTCCTTCCGGACAGTGAGAACCCGAACAAATACTGGCTATCTCCACAGATTCGGGCCTGCAACCATTCTGTCCTGAGGCAGCCGTCAAGCCACGCCATGCCTTCTCGCATCGCTCCGCACTCCCCTGTCCACTCATTCCTGGACTGGAAGGCGTATTCACACATTCCTCCTCATCAATGACTACATCCCTGGCTTCGTGAGTTTGCCACTCGTCAACATCATCCGTGCCTTCGGCCCCATCCACACGGACATCTTTCATGATGATTTTCTCTTGCCCAGCCTTGAGCCTAACTATGTCGTCCTTGCTCCGCCACCCCGCTCCTTCCAGACAGACTGCCCCTCTTGTCACTCCTTGCACACGCACCGGGGTTTGAAACACAGACTCCCCCTTCATCACCCTGTTGGGTTTCTTCACCAATACCCAATCCCCTTGCGCTATATTTTTAGTTTTGGCTCTATTCACCATGTCAGCGTACCTCTTATTGTTTTCCTGTTTGGCCACTATTCTTGCTTTGACTCTCAATCTCTCATCAGATTCTGCCTCAATTTCCCGGTTCATGTCATACCACTTATTGAATTTGGGGGTAAGCTCACTCATGCATCTTCTCCCTCTCATCAAATAAAACGGAGTGTGTCCAGTAACCTCACTGGGCGTGTTATGGAAAGTGTTCACTTTGTCCGCCAGAAACGCTTTCACATTCATGTTGGAAGCGATCGCCTGTTGCACGCCCTCTTTGAGGAATCTATTCATACGCTCAACCTGCCCATTGCTCTTCGGGCTGTACAGTGGGGTTTTCTCCTGCTTAATCCCCAACCTGGACAGAAAATCCGTCATCCGCCTGGACACTAGCTGGGTGCCGTTGTCCGACACCATGATCTTCGGCTGTCCCTCAATTGCGAAAATTTTCGTCAATACCTTGATCACTCGTTCAGTGGTAACTTCCCTGACGAACTTGTAGTGAATCCATTTGGAGAAGTAATCCGTAAGGACGATGAGATGTCTACACTCGTCAGGTAGCCTTGTAAATGGGCCCGCAAAATCAATGGCAATCTTGTTCCACGGGCCGGCAGGTATGTCCACCAGCTGCAACTCTCCTTTTGTCGTCTTCCAGTGCTTATCGGCCCTTAAGCACGGTCCACACCGATCAATGAATCTGCTGACATCGCTGCACATCCCTGGCCACCAGTAGTACTGCTTGAGGAGATTCTTTGTAGCGGTATTGCCCGGATGGCCTTTATGGGCAATCCTGATTAGCTTGTCTCTTAAACTTTCCGGAGGTACAAACAGCTCGTGTCTCTTCACAAAGCCGCCTTCGATGGTGAGTTCGGGACTAATCTGTTGGAAACTTCTGAGTGCCCCGTGCAAGTTCCGGATAGGGGGCCAATGAGCCTTCATGTGGTCCATCACCCTCCGCATAGTCCCGTCCTTCTCCTGAGCCGTCAACCATTCTTCCTCTGATATGGATCCCTCGCACATGGCTGTTGCGTCAACCATTGCCACAACGCACTCCGTGTCGTCCAGGGAATCATTCTCCTCATCCGGGATCGGTATGCGAGATAGGCAATCCGCCCTGCAGTTGAGGCCCCCTTTGATGTGTCTGACGGTGAAGTGATATTCTTGCAACTTAGACAGTAGACGTAGGAGCCTAGAGCTGGCTTTGCCATTGCCACGTCCTTCACCGTCCATCATGTATATCAAGGGTTTGTGGTCGGTGACTAATTCGAACTCCCTGCCCCACAAATAATTTCTCAGTTTCTCCACGGCCCAGACGCACACGAGCGTCTCCCGCTCGATGGTGCTGTAGTGCTTCTCTGCTTCGCTCAATGACCGCGATATGAATGCAACAGTGTTCTCCTTCTTCCCTTGGAATTGGCAAAATACTGCACCGATTCCCTTGGCACTAGCGTCAACCGTGATTACATTCCGGAGGTCCTTGTTGTACGGTCGTAATACTGGGGCCGCGGCGATTGCCTGTTTAACGGATTCGAAGGCAGCGCTTTGTTCCTGTGTCCACGTATACTTTTCGTTCTTCCGTAGCAGTTTCCTTAGAGGCTCCACAGTGGTTGCATATCCTTGCATGAACTTGGAATAGTATTCGCTGAGTCCCAGGAACGATCGCAAGGCGTCTTTGTCTCCTGGGCAAGGGGCATCTCGTATGGCCCTCACTAAATCATCTTTCGGCGCGATGCCATTTGGGGTAAGCACGTGCCCTAAGTATTCTATCTTGTCTTTCATGAATTTGCACTTGTCTTTGGAGACTGTCATCCCCCTTTTTTGTAGCACCTCCAACACTCTGCGCAGCAGTTCTAAGTGCCCCTTCTCGTCTTCCGTGTGTATCAGAATGTCGTCCTGAAATGCTTCAACCCCCTTCATATCGCAGAAGAGGTGGTCCATTAGCTTTTGAAAGACGCCCGAGGCCGATGCAAGGCCGAATGGAAGACGGATGTACCTGTATGCTCCAAACGGGGTAATAAAGGTGGTAAGTTCCTTGGATTCCTCCGTGAGACATACCTGGTGGTATGCAGACTTCAGGTCTATCAGGGTGAAAAACTTCGATCCTGCTGTGGCCGACAATATCTCCTGAATGTTGGGCAGTGGATGGCAGTTCACCAGGATATTTCTGTTCAGTGACCGCAGGTCTACACACAACCGAATGTCCCCTGTCCTCTTCTTCTTGGACACCACGATTGCGGACACCCATTCTGATGCACCTGCTTCCTCTATTACTCCTTCCCTTTTCAGCTTATCAAGAACAGCCTTAAGCTCCCCCCTTACTGAAAGAGGAATCGTTCTGACTTTGTGTTTTATTGGTAGGGCACCCTTTTTTAACCGTATAGCATGCACAAATCCTCTTACACACCCTACCTTGTTTTAAAAAAATGGAGTCAAACATTTCGAGGACCTCAGCTAATCCATCATGCATCAGCGCCTTAGGGGTTGCATGTAGTCCCCAGTGAAGAGATATCAGCGCTTTCCACTGGCCTCCCGAAACACCAGGTAAGGTGGGCTACACTCGTGGGCCTTGGTAGAAGCTGTGATCCTCGTCGCCATTTGTAGTGGCAGGTATGAAGGATGCGATGGAGACAAATTTCATGTTAATATCTTTTATTCTTGCCACAAGAAATAAGGCCCACGAGCCGCCGGCCGGCCGCAACACCGCGCTTTGTTCGCGCCTCTGCCTCTCCGCCGCGCCGCCCCCTGACGTCACGACCGTCCTCGTTACAGATTGGTCGTGGCGTCATGAGGCGCCTAAACATAGAAGACAGACTAGTTCTGTCCCTCCGGCCTCGTGCGTTAACTCACGTACGACAAGTGGCAAGTATGAAGGATGCGATGGAGACAAATTTCATGTTAATATCTTTTATTCTTGCCACAAGAAATAAGGCCCACGAGCAGCCGGCCGGCCGCAACACCGCGCTTTGTTCGTGCCTCTGCCTCTCCGCCGCGCCGCCCCCTGACGTCACGACCATCCTCGTTACAGATTGGTCGTGGCGTCATGAGGCGCCTAAACATAGAAGACAGACTAGTTCTGTCCCTCCGGCCTCGTGCGTTAACTCACGTACGACATCTCCCTTTTCAAAAGAACAAGAAACTTAAGGAACTTCACCTGATAACAAAATCTTCGAACCTCTTGGGTGCTCGGATACGCCTAATTGGCTTGCTCGGAGTAACATACTGAAGTGAATTCGCCTTGACGGCGCACGCATCCTCTAGGCTTGACCCCATTACATTGTGACTGTCGCTCTCCACAGATTCGGGCCTGCAACCATTCTGTCCTGAGGCAGCCGTCAAGCCACGCCATGCCTTCTCGCATCGCTCCGCACTCCCCTGTCCACTCATTCCTGGACTGGAAGGCGTATTCACACATTCCTCCTCATCAATGACTACATCCCTGGCTTCGTGAGTTTGCCACTCGTCAACATCATCCGTGCCTTCGGCCCCATCCACACGGACATCTTTCATGATGATTTTCTCTTGCCCAGCCTTGAGCCTAACTATGTCGTCCTTGCTCCGCCACCCCGCTCCTTCCAGACAGACTGCCCCTCTTGTCACTCCTTGCACACGCACCGGGGTTTGAAACACAGACTCCCCCTTCATCACCCTGTTGGGTTTCTTCACCAATACCCAATCCCCTTGCGCTATATTTTTAGTTTTGGCTCTATTCACCATGTCAGCGTACCTCTTATTGTTTTCCTGTTTGGCCACTATTCTTGCTTTGACTCTCAATCTCTCATCAGATTCTGCCTCAATTTCCCGGTTCATGTCATACCACTTATTGAATTTGGGGGTAAGCTCACTCATGCATCTTCTCCCTCTCATCAAATAAAACGGAGTGTGTCCAGTAACCTCACTGGGCGTGTTATGGAAAGTGTTCACTTTGTCCGCCAGAAACGCTTTCACATTCATGTTGGAAGCGATCGCCTGTTGCACGCCCTCTTTGAGGAATCTATTCATACGCTCAACCTGCCCATTGCTCTTCGGGCTGTACAGTGGGGTTTTCTCCTGCTTAATCCCCAACCTGGACAGAAAATCCGTCATCCGCCTGGACACTAGCTGGGTGCCGTTGTCCGACACCATGATCTTCGGCTGTCCCTCAATCGCGAAAATTTTCGTCAATACCTTGATCACTCGTTCAGTGGTAACTTCCCTGACGAACTTGTAGTGAATCCATTTGGAGAAGTAATCCGTAAGGACGATGAGATGTCTACACTCGTCAGGTAGCCTTATAAATGGGCCCGCAAAATCAATGGCAATCTTGTTCCACGGGCCGGCAGGTATGTCCACCAGCTGCAACTCTCCTTTTGTCGTCTTCCAGTGCTTATCGGCCCTTAAGCACGGTCCACACCGATCAATGAATCTGCTGACATCGCTGCACATCCCTGGCCACCAGTAGTACTGCTTGAGGAGATTCTTTGTAGCGGTATTGCCCGGATGGCCTTTATGGGCAATCCTGATTAGCTTGTCTCTTAAACTTTCCGGAGGTACAAACAGCTCGTGTCTCTTCACAAAGCCGCCTTCGATGGTGAGTTCGGGACTAATCTGTTGGAAACTTCTGAGTGCCCCGTGCAAGTTCCGGATAGGGGGCCAATGAGCCTTCATGTGGTCCATCACCCTCCGCATAGTCCCGTCCTTCTCCTGAGCCGTCAACCATTCTTCCTCTGATATGGATCCCTCGCACATGGCTGTTGCGTCAACCATTGCCACAACGCACTCCGTGTCGTCCAGGGAATCATTCTCCTCATCCGGGATCGGTATGCGAGATAGGCAATCCGCCCTGCAGTTGAGGCCCCCTTTGATGTGTCTGACGGTGAAGTGATATTCTTGCAACTTAGACAGTAGACGTAGGAGCCTAGAGCTGGCTTTGCCATTGCCACGTCCTTCACCGTCCATCATGTATATCAAGGGTTTGTGGTCGGTGACTAATTCGAACTCCCTGCCCCACAAATAATTTCTCAGTTTCTCCACGGCCCAGACGCACGCGAGCGTCTCCCGCTCGATGGTGCTGTAGTACTTCTCTGCTTCGCTCAATGACCGCGATATGAATGCAACAGTGTTCTCCTTCTTCCCTTGGAATTGGCAAAATACTGCACCGATTCCCTTGGCACTAGCGTCAACCGTGATTACATTCCGGAGGTCCTTGTTGTACGGTCGTAATACTGGGGCCGCGGCGATTGCCTGTTTAACGGATTCGAAGGCAGCGCTTTGTTCCTGTGTCCACGTATACTTTTCGTTCTTCCGTAGCAGTTTCCTTAGAGGCTCCACAGTGGTTGCATATCCTTGCATGAACTTGGAATAGTATTCGCTGAGTCCCAGGAACGATCGCAAGGCGTCTTTGTCTCCTGGGCAAGGGGCATCTCGTATGGCCCTCACTAAATCATCTTTCGGCGCGATGCCATTTGGGGTAAGCACGTGCCCTAAGTATTCTATCTTGTCTTTCATGAATTTGCACTTGTCTTTGGAGACTGTCATCCCCCTTTTTTGTAGCACCTCCAACACTCTGCGCAGCAGTTCTAAGTGCCCCTTCTCGTCTTCCGTGTGTATCAGAATGTCGTCCTGAAATGCTTCAACCCCCTTCATATCGCAGAAGAGGTGGTCCATTAGCTTTTGAAAGACGCCCGAGGCCGATGCAAGGCCGAATGGAAGACGGATGTACCTGTATGCTCCAAACGGGGTAATAAAGGTGGTAAGTTCCTTGGATTCCTCCGTGAGACATACCTGGTGGTATGCAGACTTCAGGTCTATCAGGGTGAAAAACTTCGATCCTGCTGTGGCCGACAATATCTCCTGAATGTTGGGCAGTGGATGGCAGTTCACCAGGATATTTCTGTTCAGTGACCGCAGGTCTACACACAACCGAATGTCCCCTGTCCTCTTCTTCTTGGACACCACGATTGCGGACACCCATTCTGATGCACCTGCTTCCTCTATTACTCCTTCCCTTTTCAGCTTATCAAGAACAGCCTTAAGCTCCCCCCTTACTGAAAGAGGAATCGTTCTGACTTTGTGTTTTATTGGTAGGGCACCCTTTTTTAACCGTATAGCATGCACAAATCCTCTTACACACCCTACCTTGTTTTAAAAAAATGGAGTCAAACATTTCGAGGACCTCAGCTAATCCATCATGCATCAGCGCCTTAGGGGTTGCATGTAGTCCCCAGTGAAGAGATATCAGCGCTTTCCACTGGCCTCCCGAAACACCAGGTAAGGTGGGCTACACTCGTGGGCCTTGGTAGAAGCTGTGATCCTCGTCGCCATTTGTAGTGGCAGGTATGAAGGATGCGATGGAGACAAATTTCATGTTAATATCTTTTATTCTTGCCACAAGAAATAAGGCCCACGAGCCGCCGGCCGGCCGCAACACCGCGCTTTGTTCGCGCCTCTGCCTCTCCGCCGCGCCGCCCCCTGACGTCACGACCGTCCTCGTTACAGATTGGTCGTGGCGTCATGAGGCGCCTAAACATAGAAGACAGACTAGTTCTGTCCCTCCGGCCTCGTGCGTTAACTCACGTACGACAAGTGGCAAGTATGAAGGATGCGATGGAGACAAATTTCATGTTAATATCTTTTATTCTTGCCACAAGAAATAAGGCCCACGAGCAGCCGGCCGGCCGCAACACCGCGCTTTGTTCGTGCCTCTGCCTCTCCGCCGCGCCGCCCCCTGACGTCACGACCGTCCTCGTTACAGATTGGTCGTGGCGTCATGAGGCGCCTAAACATAGAAGACAGACTAGTTCTGTCCCTCCGGCCTCGTGCGTTAACTCACGTACGACATCTCCCTTTTCAACAGAACAAGAAACTTAAGGAACTTCACCTCATAACAAAATCTTCGAACCTCTTGGGTGCTCGGATACGCCTAATTGGCTTGCTCGGAGTAACATACTGAAGTGAATTCGCCTTGACGGCGCACGCATCCTCTAGGCTTGACCCCATTACATTGTGACTGTCGCTCTCCACAGATTCGGGCCTGCAACCATTCTGTCCTGAGGCAGCCGTCAAGCCACGCCATGCCTTCTCGCATCGCTCCGCACTCCCCTGTCCACTCATTCCTGGACTGGAAGGCGTATTCACACATTCCTCCTCATCAATGACTACATCCCTGGCTTCGTGAGTTTGCCACTCGTCAACATCATCCGTGCCTTCGGCCCCATCCACACGGACATCTTTCATGATGATTTTCTCTTGCCCAGCCTTGAGCCTAACTATGTCGTCCTTGCTCCGCCACCCCGCTCCTTCCAGACAGACTGCCCCTCTTGTCACTCCTTGCACACGCACCGGGGTTTGAAACACAGACTCCCCCTTCATCACCCTGTTGGGTTTCTTCACCAATACCCAATCCCCTTGCGCTATATTTTTAGTTTTGGCTCTATTCACCATGTCAGCGTACCTCTTATTGTTTTCCTGTTTGGCCACTATTCTTGCTTTGACTCTCAATCTCTCATCAGATTCTGCCTCAATTTCCCGGTTCATGTCATACCACTTATTGAATTTGGGGGTAAGCTCACTCATGCATCTTCTCCCTCTCATCAAATAAAACGGAGTGTGTCCAGTAACCTCACTGGGCGTGTTATGGAAAGTGTTCACTTTGTCCGCCAGAAACGCTTTCACATTCATGTTGGAAGCGATCGCCTGTTGCACGCCCTCTTTGAGGAATCTATTCATACGCTCAACCTGCCCATTGCTCTTCGGGCTGTACAGTGGGGTTTTCTCCTGCTTAATCCCCAACCTGGACAGAAAATCCGTCATCCGCCTGGACACTAGCTGGGTGCCGTTGTCCGACACCATGATCTTCGGCTGTCCCTCAATCGCGAAAATTTTCGTCAATACCTTGATCACTCGTTCAGTGGTAACTTCCCTGACGAACTTGTAGTGAATCCATTTGGAGAAGTAATCCGTAAGGACGATGAGATGTCTACACTCGTCAGGTAGCCTTGTAAATGGGCCCGCAAAATCAATGGCAATCTTGTTCCACGGGCCGGCAGGTATGTCCACCAGCTGCAACTCTCCTTTTGTCGTCTTCCAGTGCTTATCGGCCCTTAAGCACGGTCCACACCGATCAATGAATCTGCTGACATCGCTGCACATCCCTGGCCACCAGTAGTACTGCTTGAGGAGATTCTTTGTAGCGGTATTGCCCGGATGGCCTTTATGGGCAATCCTGATTAGCTTGTCTCTTAAACTTTCCGGAGGTACAAACAGCTCGTGTCTCTTCACAAAGCCGCCTTCGATGGTGAGTTCGGGACTAATCTGTTGGAAACTTCTGAGTGCCCCGTGCAAGTTCCGGATAGGGGGCCAATGAGCCTTCATGTGGTCCATCACCCTCCGCATAGTCCCGTCCTTCTCCTGAGCCGTCAACCATTCTTCCTCTGATATGGATCCCTCGCACATGGCTGTTGCGTCAACCATTGCCACAACGCACTCCGTGTCGTCCAGGGAATCATTCTCCTCATCCGGGATCGGTATGCGAGATAGGCAATCCGCCCTGCAGTTGAGGCCCCCTTTGATGTGTCTGACGGTGAAGTGATATTCTTGCAACTTAGACAGTAGACGTAGGAGCCTAGAGCTGGCTTTGCCATTGCCACGTCCTTCACCGTCCATCATGTATATCAAGGGTTTGTGGTCGGTGACTAATTCGAACTCCCTGCCCCACAAATAATTTCTCAGTTTCTCCACGGCCCAGACGCACGCGAGCGTCTCCCGCTCGATGGTGCTGTAGTGCTTCTCTGCTTCGCTCAATGACCGCGATATGAATGCAACAGTGTTCTCCTTCTTCCCTTGGAATTGGCAAAATACTGCACCGATTCCCTTGGCACTAGCGTCAACCGTGATTACATTCCGGAGGTCCTTGTTGTACGGTCGTAATACTGGGGCCGCGGCGATTGCCTGTTTAACGGATTCGAAGGCAGCGCTTTGTTCCTGTGTCCACGTATACTTTTCGTTCTTCCGTAGCAGTTTCCTTAGAGGCTCCACAGTGGTTGCATATCCTTGCATGAACTTGGAATAGTATTCGCTGAGTCCCAGGAACGATCGCAAGGCGTCTTTGTCTCCTGGGCAAGGGGCATCTCGTATGGCCCTCACTAAATCATCTTTCGGCGCGATGCCATTTGGGGTAAGCACGTGCCCTAAGTATTCTATCTTGTCTTTCATGAATTTGCACTTGTCTTTGGAGACTGTCATCCCCCTTTTTTGTAGCACCTCCAACACTCTGCGCAGCAGTTCTAAGTGCCCCTTCTCGTCTTCCGTGTGTATCAGAATGTCGTCCTGAAATGCTTCAACCCCCTTCATATCGCAGAAGAGGTGGTCCATTAGCTTTTGAAAGACGCCCGAGGCCGATGCAAGGCCGAATGGAAGACGGATGTACCTGTATGCTCCAAACGGGGTAATAAAGGTGGTAAGTTCCTTGGATTCCTCCGTGAGACATACCTGGTGGTATGCAGACTTCAGGTCTATCAGGGTGAAAAACTTCGATCCTGCTGTGGCCGACAATATCTCCTGAATGTTGGGCAGTGGATGGCAGTTCACCAGGATATTTCTGTTCAGTGACCGCAGGTCTACACACAACCGAATGTCCCCTGTCCTCTTCTTCTTGGACACCACGATTGCGGACACCCATTCTGATGCACCTGCTTCCTCTATTACTCCTTCCCTTTTCAGCTTATCAAGAACAGCCTTAAGCTCCCCCCTTACTGAAAGAGGAATCGTTCTGACTTTGTGTTTTATTGGTAGGGCACCCTTTTTTAACCGTATAGCATGCACAAATCCTCTTACACACCCTACCTTGTTTTCAAAAAATGGAGTCAAACATTTCGAGGACCTCAGCTAATCCATCATGCATCAGCGCCTTAGGGGTTGCATGTAGTCCCCAGTGAAGAGATATCAGCGCTTTCCACTGGCCTCCCGAAACACCAGGTAAGGTGGGCTACACTCGTGGGCCTTGGTAGAAGCTGTGATCCTCGTCGCCATTTGTAGTGGCAGGTATGAAGGATGCGATGGAGACAAATTTCATGTTAATATCTTTTATTCTTGCCACAAGAAATAAGGCCCACGAGCCGCCGGCCGGCCGCAACACCGCGCTTTGTTCGCGCCTCTGCCTCTCCGCCGCGCCGCCCCCTGACGTCACGACCGTCCTCGTTACAGATTGGTCGTGGCGTCATGAGGCGCCTAAACATAGAAGAAAGACTAGTTCTGTCCCTCCGGCCTCGTGCGTTAACTCACGTACGACAAGTGGCAAGTATGAAGGATGCGATGGAGACAAATTTCATGTTAATATCTTTTATTCTTGCCACAAGAAATAAGGCCCACGAGCAGCCGGCCGGCCGCAACACCGCGCTTTGTTCGTGCCTCTGCCTCTCCGCCGCGCCGCCCCCTGACGTCACGACCATCCTCGTTACAGATTGGTCGTGGCGTCATGAGGCGCCTAAACATAGAAGACAGACTAGTTCTGTCCCTCCGGCCTCGTGCGTTAACTCACGTACGACATCTCCCTTTTCAACAGAACAAGAAACTTAAGGAACTTCACCTCATAACAAAATCTTCGAACCTCTTGGGTGCTCGGATACGCCTAATTGGCTTGCTCGGAGTAACATACTGAAGTGAATTCGCCTTGACGGCGCACGCATCCTCTAGGCTTGACCCCATTACATTGTGACTGTCGCTCTCCACAGATTCGGGCCTGCAACCATTCTGTCCTGAGGCAGCCGTCAAGCCACGCCATGCCTTCTCGCATCGCTCCGCACTCCCCTGTCCACTCATTCCTGGACTGGAAGGCGTATTCACACATTCCTCCTCATCAATGACTACATCCCTGGCTTCGTGAGTTTGCCACTCGTCAACATCATCCGTGCCTTCGGCCCCATCCACACGGACATCTTTCATGATGATTTTCTCTTGCCCAGCCTTGAGCCTAACTATGTCGTCCTTGCTCCGCCACCCCGCTCCTTCCAGACAGACTGCCCCTCTTGTCACTCCTTGCACACGCACCGGGGTTTGAAACACAGACTCCCCCTTCATCACCCTGTTGGGTTTCTTCACCAATACCCAATACCCTTGCGCTATATTTTTAGTTTTGGCTCTATTCACCATGTCAGCGTACCTCTTATTGTTTTCCTGTTTGGCCACTATTCTTGCTTTGACTCTCAATCTCTCATCAGATTCTGCCTCAATTTCCCGGTTCATGTCATACCACTTATTGAATTTGGGGGTAATCTCACTCATGCATCTTCTCCCTCTCTTCAAATAAAACGGAGTGTGTCCAGTAACCTCACTGGGCGTGTTATGGAAAGTGTTCACTTTGTCCGCCAGAAACGCTTTCACATTCATGTTGGAAGCGATCGCCTGTTGCACGCCCTCTTTGAGGAATCTATTCATACGCTCAACCTGCCCATTGCTCTTCGGGCTGTACAGTGGGGTTTTCTCCTGCTTAATCCCCAACCTGGACAGAAAATCCGTCATCCGCCTGGACACTAGCTGGGTGCCGTTGTCCGACACCATGATCTTCGGCTGTCCCTCAATCGCGAAAATTTTCGTCAATGCCTTGGTCACTCGTTCAGTGGTAACTTCCCTGACGAACTTGTAGTGAATCCATTTGGAGAAGTAATCCGTAAGGACGATGAGATGTCTACTCTCGTCAGGTAGCCTTGTAAATGGGCCCGCAAAATCAATGGCAATCTTGTTCCACGGGCCGGCAGGTATGTCCACCAGCTGCAACTCTCCTTTTGTCGTCTTCCAGTGCTTATCGGCCCTTAAGCACGGTCCACACCGATCAATGAATCTGCTGACATCGCTGCACATCCCTGGCCACCAGTAGTACTGCTTGAGGAGATTCTTTGTAGCGGTATTGCCCGGATGGCCTTTATGGGCAATCCTGATTAGCTTGTCTCTTAAACTTTCCGGAGGTACAAACAGCTCGTGTCTCTTCACAAAGCCGCCTTCGATGGTGAGTTCGGGACTAATCTGTTGGAAACTTCTGAGTGCCCCGTGCAAGTTCCGGATAGGGGGCCAATGAGCCTTCATGTGGTCCATCACCCTCCGCATAGTCCCGTCCTTCTCCTGAGCCGTCAACCATTCTTCCTCTGATATGGATCCCTCGCACATGGCTGTTGCGTCAACCATTGCCACAACGCACTCCGTGTCGTCCAGGGAATCATTCTCCTCATCCGGGATCGGTATGCGAGATAGGCAATCCGCCCTGCAGTTGAGGCCCCCTTTGATGTGTCTGACGGTGAAGTGATATTCTTGCAACTTAGACAGTAGACGTAGGAGCCTAGAGCTGGCTTTGCCATTGCCACGTCCTTCACCGTCCATCATGTATATCAAGGGTTTGTGGTCGGTGACTAATTCGAACTCCCTGCCCCACAAATAATTTCTCAGTTTCTCCACGGCCCAGACGCACACGAGCGTCTCCCGCTCGATGGTGCTGTAGTGCTTCTCTGCTTCGCTCAATGACCGCGATATGAATGCAACAGTGTTCTCCTTCTTCCCTTGGAATTGGCAAAATACTGCACCGATTCCCTTGGCACTAGCGTCAACCGTGATTACATTCCGGAGGTCCTTGTTGTACGGTCGTAATACTGGGGCCGCGGCGATTGCCTGTTTGACGGATTCGAAGGCAGCGCTTTGTTCCTGTGTCCACGTATACTTTTCGTTCTTCCGTAGCAGTTTCCTTAGAGGCTCCACAGTGGTTGCATATCCTTGCATGAACTTGGAATAGTATTCGCTGAGTCCCAGGAACGATCGCAAGGCGTCTTTGTCTCCTGGGCAAGGGGCATCTTGTATGGCCCTCACTAAATCATCTTTCGGCGCGATGCCATTTGGGGTAAGCACGTGCCCTAAGTATTCTATCTTGTCTTTCATGAATTTGCACTTGTCTTTGGAGACTGTCATCCCCCTTTTTTGTAGCACCTCCAACACTCTGCGCAGCAGTTCTAAGTGCCCCTTCTCGTCTTCCGTGTGTATCAGAATGTCGTCCTGAAATGCTTCAACCCCCTTCATATCGCAGAAGAGGTGGTCCATTAGCTTTTGAAAGACGCCTGAGGCCGATGCAAGGCCGAATGGAAGACGGATGTACCTGTATGCTCCAAACGGGGTAATAAAGGTGGTAAGTTCCTTGGATTCCTCCGTGAGACATACCTGGTGGTATGCAGACTTCAGGTCTATCAGGGTGAAAAACTTCGATCCTGCTGTGGCCGACAATATCTCCTGAATGTTGGGCAGTGGATGGCAGTTCACCAGGATATTTCTGTTCAGTGACCGCAGGTCTATACACAACCGAATGTCCCCTGTCCTCTTCTTCTTGGACACCACGATTGCGGACACCCATTCTGATGCACCTGCTTCCTCTATTACTCCTTCCCTTTTCAGCTTATCAAGAACAGCCTTAAGCTCCCCCCTTACTGAAAGAGGAATCGTTCTGACTTTGTGTTTTATTGGTAGGGCACCCTTTTTTAACCGTATAGCATGCACAAATCCTCTTACACACCCTACCTTGTTTTCAAAAACGGAGTCAAACATTTCGAGGACCTCAGCTAATCCATCATGTAAATCATCAGGCTGCACATAATTGACCCAGTCATCTCTCAGAACTATGGGATCTTCTGCCCCAGGGACTAGCATCACACCTAGCTTCGCCAGGTCCTTCCATCCCACAAGGCTCCTCCCATTTTCAGCCACATATATCTTTGTTCTCACAGTGCGCCCTCGAAAGGTGAGGGAGTCCCAGAAGTAACCTTTCATCACTATGTCGTGTTCCCCGAAGGCCTTTGGACTCACATCCGTCTCGTGCAGTCGTACATCTTGCCACTTCAAATCAAATGTCCTATCAGAGATCAGGGTAAGGGGGGAACCAGAATCAGCCGTAAATGGCAATTTTATCACACCAATCATGACGGAGCCAATGGGACCCTTCACTCTACCGTCTTCACCATCAATGGACAACACCATGTCCGCATCCGCATCAGTATCATTCTCGCTTACCGAGCTCACTTTCATGCCCGTATTATATTTTTTTGCTTTGCATACTGCCGCAAAGTGGCCCAACTTCCTGCATTTAGAACAGCTTTTGCGCACGGCAGGGCAGGCCCTGCTATCCGCTAAGTGATCTTTTGACCCACATCTATAACAGACGAGCTGCCTCCTGCCTCCCCCTCTATCACTCGCTGCCCTTTCTGAATTTCCGGGCACATGTTTACGGCTGTCCTGTACATAGAACACATTTGAAGCCTGACTAGTGTTCGCCAGTTCCTTGGAAGATACCATGGAGCGTTCCACTGCCTTTGCAATGGCAATTACGTCCTTCAGCGAAGGATTCCTGCATGAAAGCAAACGTTCCTGCACTTTCTTTGAATGGCAGTAGAACACCACCTGGTCTCTAATGTACGTATCAGTCATCACTGCAAATTCACAATCTTGAGCTAGAACACGTAGACATGCAATATACTCTTCGATAGTCTCTCCTTCCTCTTGTTTCCGCAGTGCGAATTTATGGCGCCCCACCATGATGTTGCACTCCTCTGCATACTGCAACTCAAGCCGCCGTACAGCCTCCTGGTACTCATTCAGCGGAGCTGTGGCTCCATGGGGATTCACATATACCGGCAGGCTATCGAAAACCTCTTGTCCAGCCTTCCCCAACAGTCCGAATAACAAATACTTTTTCCGTTCGGGGCTATACCCCTGACCATCAATTGAGGTAATATAGTTCTCAAATGCGCGCAGCCATCCTTTCCACTTCATGCATGGCTTACCAGGAGTGTCCAGGAAGAGAGGAGGCACGCAGATATGACCTGTCTGCGACATGGCCGGAAAGCGGGAGGCTACTGGGCTGCGCAGAACGGTAGGAGTCGTCAAAGTCAATCGTGTGGAGACCGCAGCATCAGCGCCTTAGGGGTTGCATGTAGTCCCCAGTGAAGAGATATCAGCGCTTTCCACTGGCCTCCCGAAACACCAGGTAAGGTGGGCTACACTCGTGGGCCTTGGTAGAAGCTGTGACCCTCGTCGCCATTTGTAGTGGCAAGTATGAAGGATGCGATGGAGACAAATTTCATGTTAATATCTTTTATTCTTGCCACAAGAAATAAGGCCCACGAGCAGCCGGCCGGCCGCAACACCGCGCTTTGTTCGTGCCTCTGCCTCTCCGCCGCGCCGCCCCCTGACGTCACGACCGTCCTCGTTACAGATTGGTCGTGGCGTCATGAGGCGCCTAAACATAGAAGACAGACTAGTTCTGTCCCTCCGGCCTCGTGCGTTAACTCACGTACGACAAGGTAGCGTGTGAATTGTTTTTAATAGAATTCCCAGCATTCTTTGTGACTGAATTTTTGGAGACACTACTTTCCACAGAATAGAGAGTAGGATTTTGAGAAGCTATCGCAGGATATCTGAAAAACCACAAAACAAACTTAGAGAGAGAGAAGGGGGAAGTTTGTCTGTCTTCCCTGTACTAATTATTTCAAAACCTCAAGAACAAACTCATTACCAACTTTTTGCTAGGTGTTTATAGAGTCTCTTAAGCCTTACAAAAAAGGAGGCACCCTGGGGGCATTGTAAAAGAACCCTCACTCATTAACCTAGTTAGTGACATGCTTCCTCATCATGTTCCCACCCTGGGGCCGAGTGCGCTCAAGGTGCGCTTTGATACCAGATTTGTGATAGAACTGTTTTTCGTGAAAGTGCGTGAAGTGCAAGTGATTTAAAATCGTCTCAAGGTCTACCACCTAGTATGGTTAAAAAAAACTTTTGAACATACTTTTTTATGCCAAGCACTGCCTCTTGCGACTATCCCTGTTGTGCAGTCTTTCTAAACAGCATGGCAACCTATTGTCACACTTTCGTCAAGGTGTCTAACCCTCCTGCATACCTCTGTTGTCTCCTCGAGCCTTGTATCTTGATCAGTAAGTTCAATAAAAAAGACTTACAGTGTGTGCCTTAGGGTGCATGTGCAACACAATTTGGTCCTGATAAAAGCCATAATGACCCTGAAGGGCACAAGGAAAATAAATAAAGAACCATATTAGGTGGTAGACCTTGAGCCAGTTTTAAAGGATTGATGAGTGAGGGTTCTTTTAAAATGACCCTAGGGTTCCTCCTTCCTTGTAAGGATTAAGAGACTCTATAAACACCTAGTGATAAGTTGGTAATGAGTTTGTTCTTGATATTTTGAAATATACGAGAAACCAGTCAGAACTGGAAAGTCACAGCATTCTTTGAGACTGAATTTCTGAAGAAACTACTTCTCAGAGAGTAGAGAGAAGTGTTCTGAGAAGCAATTGCTGAATTTGTGAGAAATCAATTAGAACTTGAAATAATGGAGAAACCAATAGACAAATAGAGATTACAACAAAAGAAAATGAGATTTATACATATATAATTGTGAAATAATATTGTCAAGCATAACTATGCTGTGACAACTTTGACCTGTTAATACCAAGAAGGTCTTAGGAACTACAAGTAAAAAGGGACTCCTTTAATTCCACAGAAATTCTCTGAGATTACCAACAATATAAATAAATATAAGAACTACTACAAGATAAATACCAAGAGAGAGGCTGGTCCTCAGAAGTCACTAGGTATAATGTTGAACATATTCTAAGAAATGTTCAGATAAATTGTGGGATATTTGGGTATTTGCTCATATTTAAATGTGAATGTGTTTGTGTTAACTGTAGGTTCAGGCAGCTCTATCCAACTCCACAAGAGTGTTAAAAGAAAAATCCCTGTGAGAGAAAAGAGAAGGTTGGATATGAAGCACCTACATTCTGACGCAGTGTGTCTGTTATCCCATCCCCTTTTTCCCCCTGCTGGTACTGATAGAAGAATTTTGGCTAATCTGCTTCTAATAGTAACAGAGGGGCATTGGGACCAGCGTCTGCTCCTGTGGATTCCTTTGGCACAAGGTTAGTTTTGACAGATTGAAATGCCAGGAAATGACCGTCCACTCGAACAGAATGGCTGAGGGTTTTGATGTTAAGTCCTTAGCAATTCTTTTAGAAAACATACAAAAGAGTTAAACAATACAGTTGAAGAAAACAAAGCCTTAAAAGAAGAAGTTAAGCAGTCCCATCAAGAAAATCATACCATTCTTAAAAAAATGGATGAGTTGGTTGCGGGTATGACTTCCTTGCCCAGGGAAGTAGAGTGACATGATAAGCCTTCTGTGTCACCACCTTCCAGGTTATCAACTCAAATAATACATGTCATGTCTCCTATTATTCCTTTAGCTTCACCAGAGGGATTTAGTGAGGACCCTTACAAGGCACAAATATTTTTAACACACTGCTCCTTGCATTTTTTATGTCGCCCAATAATATTCGCTGTAGGTCAATCCTAGGTAGCCTTTTACTGTCTTATTTGAGTGGAGATGCAGTAGCCTAGTCAATGCATTTGGTATCTCAAAATGATCCGATCCCATATGATTTTGAGAGGTTCAAGGCAGAGTTTCTTAGATTTTTTTTAATCAAAACTTTGTGTCCCAAGTTACCGACAATGAAGTATTAAAATTGAAGCAAGAAAATAGAGATTTAGGGGGTCATTCCAACCTCGGGGGTAAAAGACGCTTACCGCCGTGCAGAAGACGGCCAGAACACCGCCGCTGCCGCGGTAAACCGCCACGGTCATTCTGACCCACAACAGGCAAACCGCCAAAATACAGACATCTACAAAAGTCCGCCACACCAAAGGCCAGCGAGAAACTGGCGATGACCAAACCTCCACCGTCACGCCAACAGAAATACGCCCACACTATCACGACACACGAATCCCCGCGGTGGTCTTTCAACTGCGGTATTCCATTGGCGGTACACACCGCCGCGCTCAAAATACACACACACTTACAAAACACAGCCACATTGGACAATTCCAAATACACACACCTGATACACATACACACACCACTCCCACACACCCATTACAATATAAAACACACACCCACAAACCTCCACTCCTAGAGATTCGTGAACACGCACCGAGAAAAGACATCCAAGCACCCAGACGCCCAATTCACTGTCACCCAGCAATATTTGCACGCACTGCACACAACACAACAATACACTTCACCACACTTAGCACCACACAATCCACCCTACACATCACCCACACCACCCCATGGCACCGCAAAGACACCCCAGGTTCTCTGATGATGAACTCAGGGTCATTGTGGAGGAAATTGTACGAGTAGAGCCACAGCTGTTCGGGACACAGGTGCAGCACACCACCATTGCCAGGAAGATGGAGCTATGGAGCGGAATAGTCGACAGGGTCAACGCTGTGGGACAGCACCCAAGAAATCGGGACAACATCAGGAAGAGGTGGAACGACCTACGGGGGAAGGTGCGTTCCATGGTATCCAGGCACAACATCGCGGTGCAGCGGACTGGCGGCGGACCCCCACCTCCTCCCCCAGAATTTACAACATGGGAGGAGCAGGTCTTGAACATCCTGCATCCTGAGGGCCTCGCAGGAGTAGCTGGAGGAATGGACTCTGGTAAGTCTCATCTTCACTACTTCATCCCCCCACCCCACCAGCATGCCAACTCATACCCCCACCCTCACCCCCACCCCCATCACACCTACTCCTTTCAAATGTCTCACCATCACAACCCACCCATCCCAACACCAAGCCCTGCATGCGTCCACAAAGCATGGACACCCATCACCAAAGCATGCCCACTGCACATACACATACAACCCCCCCCCCCCAAACCACCGTCACAACAGCCCCCACAAAGGAATGCCAGCCCTGGGGTACACGGGCACCCACCCATTGCACGCCATGGCACACACAGAAGCAATAACCATACTTTTGTACCCCTGCAGGACCCGAACGCCAGGTCACCGCGCAGGAGGGTCCACAAATGTCCACTCCACCCCCAGAAGAGGCCCACAGTGAGGACAGCAGCTCTGTCTCCCTGGATCTAGATGACCAGCCCGGTCCATCGGGGACCTCGGGACAGTCAGTTCCCCTCAGATAGCCACAGGCCACAGCAGACCTTCCCCCCTCTGGGAACACCAGCACAGCACCCACCCAGCGGGCCCATACCTCTGTCCCCAGGACACGTCAATCAGCGGTGTGTCCACCACTACAGGGAACCCAGGCTAACCCACCACCCCAACAACAACAGGGACCTGGGGGCAGTGGTAGTGGGCACACGGTCCAGGGGACAGAGGCCCAGGGAAACAGGGGAACTGGGAGGGCTGCTGTGCGACAGGGGGGGGACAGGCCCAGGGAACCCACTCTCCACGAGGCCCTCTCCTCCATCATGGGAGCATACCACCACTCCCAGGAGACGATGGCGACGGTCCTGGCCAGGTTTCAGGAGATCCAGCTTCTGCAGGAGCAACAGCAGGGAGGAACTAAGAAACATCAGTTCCGCCATGGGTACCATCGTAGTGGCCCTGAATCAGGTAGTCACCACATTGCGGGACACTGTGGCACCACAAAGGGCCCCTGACACTAGCATGGACCAAGAACTGCCTACCACCTCCGCCGGCGCTAGTGGACAGGAGGCCCCGACACAAGACCAACAGGCCACCAGAACCCCACCCCCTGCAGAAGGAGAACCACCCCGCAAGCGGGCCCTGAGATCCAGGAAGAAGACAGAGTAAGATGTCAAGACCCCCGCCAGCAAAGGATACCGCCCTGATTGTCATCCCACTGTCCCACATTGACACCCTGTCCAACCTTAAACTGCCCCTGCTCCACTTTCCACAGGCCTTTGGACAATGCACCTGTGAAACTGATAGTCTGGACTCTGCCATGGACAATCCTCCTCCATCACCCCTCACCGATTTGCAACCACCCACCAATTTAGAGCACTTGAATAAACACACTTATTGCACAAAACAATCAGGAGTCTGGCTGTGATTTTGAACAACTGTATTAGACATGACCGTGCCAAAATGTTCATTTACATTGTGATGTCAACAAACCGCTGTCACACAGCTGTAGTCCATGGGGAAACAAAGCAGATGTCACGCAGTGGGGCCCACATCTCTGAAAACAGAAGGGAAAGTCACAACACAGTTACCATACACTGGGGGAAAAAGTCAGACAGTAGAGAGGTAGCAGTCTTCAAGTAAATGTAATATGCCGGTGTGTACTCTTACCTGTGTGTCATTGAAAATACTGCTGTATTACTGTGTTCCTGTTCTCTATGTCGTCCTCTTCGGCTTCCTCCTCTTCACTCTCCACAGGCTCCACAGCTGCTACAACACCACCATCTGGACCATCCTCCTGCAGAAAAGGCACCTGGCGTTGCAAAGCCAGGTTGTGAAGCATACAGCAGGCCACGATGACCTGGCACACCTTCTTTGGTGAGTACATTAGGGATCCACCTGTTATATGGAGGCACCTGAACCTGGCCTTCAGGAGGCCAAAGGTTCGCTCGATCACTCTCCTAGTCCGCCCATGGGCCTCATTGTACCGTTCCTCTGCCCTTGTCCTGGGATTCCTCACTGGGGTCAATAGCCATGACAGGTTAGGGTAACCAGAGTCCCCTAATAGCCACACCCGGTGCCTCTGGAGTTGACCCATCACATACGGGATGCTGCTATTCCGCAGGATGTAAGCGTCATGCACTGACCCAGGGAACTTGGCATTAACATGGGAGATGTACTGGTCAGCCAAACACACCATCTGTACATTCATGGAATGATAACTCTTCCTGTTTCTGTACACCTGTTCACTCCTGCTGGGGGGGACCAAAGCAACATGTGTCCCATCAATGGCACCAATGATGTTGGGAATATGTCCAAGGGCATGGAAATCACGCTTCACTGTAACCAAATCCCCCACCTCAGGGAAAATGATGTAGCTCTGCATGTGTTTGAGCAGGGCAGACAACACTCTGGACAACACCTTGGAAAATATGGGCTGGGACATCCCTGATGATATGGCCACTGTTGTTTGAAATGACCCACTTGCAAAGAAATGGAGTACTGAAAGCACCTGCACTAGAGGGGAGATCCCTGTGGGTTGGCGGATGGGTGACATCAGGTCTGCCTCCAGCTGGGCACACAGTTCCTGTATAGTGGCTCGGTCAAGCCTGTATGTCAGTATGACATGTCGTTCCTCCATTGTCGACAGGTCCACCAACGGTCTGTACACGGGAAGACTCCTTCATCTCCTCGCATGTCCCAGCAGACGGTGCCTATGAAGGACAACAGCGAGCACAGAGTCAATCAACCCACAGGTACGTTCCCACAGCTTGCACATAACACGATTCCCAATGCATTGAAAGGTTAGTATGAGTGTTGATGCAAGGCCTAGGTATGTGTGACGCAGTAGAAATTAAGGCATGTGGGCCCTTGAAATGGCGGCTGCCTGACCTGTGAAGTGCGACAGTGGGATGTGAGGTCAATGCGCTGGCGTGGCACACCGTGGCGGTATGCGGTCGAAGACCGCGGTGCAAAGCCGCATTGGTTAACATTGAACCCTATGGGTTTCAGGAGCCAATGACGATGTGCGCCGGCGGTCGTGGTACGCACCGCCGCGGGCGTGACCGCCATTTTCTATCTGCTTAATCACTCGATACCTGATCTTCCACAGGAGAGGACCTACACTGCAAGTGCTGCTGTGACCTCGGTCTGGAAGAGACAATGGCTCATGCGACTGGGGAAAGGGCCCCTGCCTTCACTGCGGAGGAGTTAGAAAAACTTGTGGATGGGGTCCTCCCCCAGTATGCGCTACTCTACGGTCCTCCAGACCAACAGGTAAGTACACTGGGACCATGCTTAGTGGGCAATGCCTGTGTTGAGTGGGGTGGATGAAAGATGGTGGGGAGGGGAGCGATTGAGGCATGCATCAAACGACAGATGAGAGCATGTGCCACATGGCAAGGGTGGGGATGGGGGGCCACTCACATCGAGCATGCAGAAGGTGATGACTATTTTTCTCTCCCTGTACATGTCACATAGGTCAGCGCCCACCAGAAAGTCGCTATTTGGCGTGCCATCGCCAAGGACTTCTGGACCCTGGGGGTCCACAACAGACGTGGCACCCACTGCCGGAAGAGGTGGGAGGACATCCGCCGCTGGAGCAGGAAGACGGCGGAGGCTCAGCTGGGGATGGCCTCCCAACGTGGGAGGGGTGCCAGTCGTACTTTGACCCCCCTGATGTCCCGGATCCTGGCGGTGGCCTACCCTGATTTGGATGGGCGCGTGAGGACATCACAGCAGACACAAGGGGGTGAGTACACTCTCATTCTGCTGACTTTGCGCGCAGTGGAGGTGTCTGGGTGGGGGAGGAGGGCTGTGGGTATCCCTAGGCCAGGGTGATTTCTGTAGGCTAGGCCCCTCCGTAAGGCATGGCCCTGTGCCCCCGCCCCCCACCTCTGTAGGGTGCCAAGTACAGGTATCCATGGCCCTGTGTCATCTATGTGTGCAGTTGTCGTCCATAGGCTTGTAGGCCATGTCCCACGGATTGCGTAGTGCAGGGGGCTTCTGTGTCAGTCCTCTCCGCCAACGGTGTTGCCAATGCATGCACTCAACATGTCTTTATTTCTCCCCCCCACCCTTTTTTGTGGTCTTCCTGTTCATGTGTGCATTAGCATCATCAGGCGGAGGAGAAGTGGCATCGGAGCACGAGGGAGCTGCATCCCACATGGCCCTGGAGGGCCATACAACGGAATCCGAATACACCAGTGGGACGGAGGGCGAGGGGAGCTCCACAGCGGGGACCCGTGCTGATGTCAGTGACAGCGACTCGTCCTCTGAAGGGAGCTCCCTTGTGGTGGCGGCAACATCCGTGCCCCCCGCAACAACAGGAACAGCCGCCACCCAGCGCACCAGCACCGCCCTCCCAGCAGCCCCTCAGCGTTTGCCCCGTGCCCGCTCACCCAGGAAGGTGGGCATCTCCTTCGCCCCAGGCACCTCAGGCCCTGCCCCTGTCACCCCTTCTGCCCTCAGTGAGGAGGTCATTGACCTCCTGAGGACCATCATTGTTGGGCAGTCTACCCTTTTGAATGCCATCCAGGGTGTAGAAAGGGAGGTGCACCAGAGTAATGCATACCTGAAGGGCATTCATTCTGGTCAGGCTGCCCATCAGCGATCGTTCAACGCTCTGGCCTCAGCACTGACAGCAGCCATTGTCCCTGTCTCTGGCCTCCCCCCTCCAACTTCCTCCACCCATACCCAATCCCCTGTACCTCTGCCTATCCCAGACACACCATCAGACCAGCCTGCACACACCTCAACACCCAAGGGAAGCTCATCCAGACATAAGCACCACACATCACACAAGCATTCACACAAGCAACATCCACATGCAGACATACCAACACCCACTGCCTCCACTGTGTCCCCCTCCTCCTCGTCTCCCTCCTCCATCCCTGTCACGTCTCCACTCACACTTGCATGCACAACATCTTCAGCCACTACGTCCATCACCAGCACACCCACCAGAACACTCCGCACACGTGCAGTCACCACCCCCACTACCATTTACACGTCCCCTGTGTCCTCTCCCAGTGTGTCTGTCACCCCCTCTTCCAAACTACACAAACGCAGGCAGCCACCCACCCAACAGCCATCCACCTCACAACAGCATCCAGCCCAAGCACCTGCACCCAAAGACACCACACAGAAAACTCCTACAACCACAACCTCTTCCTCCACTCCCATACCTACTACACCTACCCGTCCCTCTCTTTCTAAACTTCTTTTCCTTTCCAAACTTGACCTCTTTCCTACAACTCCCCCACCCCGTCCATCTAGCAAGACTCCAGTCAGCACCTCAGCCACCACAAAAGCGGGCCCTGTGAAGACAGTCTGCCATGGACTGTGGAGTCCCCCACCCTCAAGGCAAGACCGCTCAGTAGGGAGCCAAGGCACGGGCAGCCCACCGCCAAAAAAACATGCAAAAATTGCCAGTGGCCGGCGCGAGAGGCCTAAAACACCTGGAACAAAAATCCCTACCATGGCTCGGGCAGGGAGTGTGGTGCCACCTGGCACACCGCCAAAGGTGGGGAAGGGCCACAGGCGACCAGGGAAGGCTGGGAAGGGCAGCACGCCCGACAAGACTGCCAGCAACCCAGCTGTGCAGGAGGGCCCCGCATGCCCCATCCTAGGTGGGCAGGAGGACACCAATAGGCCCGGTACTGCAGCCCATGAGGGCCCCACCAGCCCCATCCCAGGTGGGCAGGAAGGCGCAGCCAGCCACAGGTCAGGTGGCGAATGACCTCCACGCCATGGGCTGATCCGCTGAACTGGGCACTCATCTCAAGCACCGCTGCACTGGGCACCGCCGTCTCAAGCACCGCTGAACAGGGCACCACCGTCTCAAGCACCGCTGCACTGGGCCCTTCCTCACAAGCACCGCTGCACTGGGCACCGCCGTCTCAAGCACCGCTGAACAGGGCACCGCCGTCTCAAGCACCGCTGAACAGGGCCCTCCATCTCAAGCACCGCTGAACAGGGCACCGCCGTCTCAAGCACCGCTGAACAGGGCCCTTCATCTCAAGCACCGCTGAACAGGGCACCGCCGTCTCAAGCACCGCTGCACTGGGCCCTTCCTCACAAGCACCGCTGAACAGGGCCCTTCATCTCAAGCACCGCTGAACAGGGCCCTTCATCTCAAGCACCGCTGAACAGGGCACCGCCGTCTCAAGCACCGCTGCACTGGGCCCTTCCTCACAAGCACCGCTGCACTGGGCACCGCCGTCTCAAGCACCACTGAACAGGGCACCGCCGTCTCAAGCACCGCTGAACAGGGCACCGCCGTCTCAAGCACCGCTGCACTGGGCCCTTCCTCACAAGCACCGCTGAACAGGGCCCTTCATCTCAAGCACCGCTGAACAGGGCCCTTCATCTCAAGCACCGCTGAACAGGGCCCTTCATCTCAAGCACTGCTGAACAGGGCACCGCCGTCTCAAGCACCGCTGAACAGGGCCCTTCATCTCAAGCACCGCTGGCCCATTGGCGGAAGGGGCAGGGCCGCATCTGTGTCGGGCAGGGCTGCACAAAGCACTCTGGGCACTACTCCCCCTCCAGTACCAGTGGAGACTGATATTGACTTGTGAGACTGTGGCTTTGCACTCCCCAGGATGGCAGAGTGGGCAACCCACCCACTGTAGAGACTTGTGAGACTGTGGCTTTGCACTCCCCAGGATGGCAGAGTGGGCAACCCACCCACTGTAGAGACTTGTGAGACTGTGGCTTTGCACTCCCCAGGATTGAACAGTGGGCACCCCACCCACTGTAGAGACTTGTGAGACTGTGGCTTTGCACTCCCCAGGATGGAACAGTGGGCAACCCACCCACTGTAGAGCCTTGAGAGACTGTGGCTTTGCAGTCCACAGGATGGCACAGTGGGCAGCCCACCCACTGTCTGGACTTGTGAGACTGTGGCTTTGCACTCCCCAGGATGGCACAGTGGCCATGGAGGCCCCTCGTGGAACTGGCGTCGTGGAATCATCTGGCTGAGGTGCCCCCCTTCCCTTCCCCCTGAGGTGCCTGTAGTTTTGCTATCTGATGCCCCTGCAGTGTTCTCTCCGTTGGAGTCAGGTATCCTGTGTGGGCTTTGCCCATGTGATTTGGGCCCAGTGGTCCACGGACAATGCCGGCTAAAACTTTCGGACTTTGATATATATGTAAATAATAGTTTTAGATGTGTGATATATTTTTAAGCCAGTGATACAATATATTCGACTGTTTCTATTCATTTCCTTTTGTCTTTGCATTCTTCTGGCGAGTTTGGGGGGGGGGTAACTGTGATGTATTGCTATACATTGATGTGTGTGTTGTAGTGGGTGAGGGTGGGGGTGGGTGTGTGGCGTATGTGTGTCCCCGTAATTTTTTGCCTCCCCCCTCCCCTGTGTCGTAGGTGCAGTACTCACCGTTGTCTTCTGCGCCGGCGTTCGTGCTCCTGGTAGAGGAGCAGGAAGACAATAGCTGGGAGGATGTGGAGTTCGGGTTCCATGCTGTCCAGATTCCTCGTGGGGTGTATGGAGGTGAGCGTTTTCCGTTCGAAATGGCTGTTTCCGCCGTGTTTTTATCGGCGGGGCTACCGCCCCGGAAAAGGTGGCGGATTGGTGGGTTGTGATAGGGAGGGCGGTACATTGTCTCCCGCGTGTCTGTTGGCGGTGACCGCAGCGCTGTTTGTCCCGCTGTGGCGGTCGGAGTGTTGAAGTGGCGGTCTCTGTTGGCGGTTTCCGCCAGGGTCGGAATTCCATTTTGTTTACCGCCAGCCTGTTGGCGGGTTACCCGCCACTTTAACACCAACCACCAGGGTTGGAATGACCCCCTTAATCTCATATTTTGCACAATTGAATAAGGTGATAGCGTAGCCAGAATGTCCAGAAACTAAAAGAATGGTCATATTTTACAGAGGCCTTCGTGAAGTATTAAAAGATGCTCTGGCAGAAATTTCGAATAGATCCACAGATGTCACAGAGTTAATTGATTTGGTATTACAGATTGATCTGAGGTTGAATGAAAGAAAATCAGAAAAGAGGAAGGATTTTCATCCTCTTCCACCACAATTCAACAGAGCCAAGCCAGAAGTAAGCAAGGTAACACATCTTCAAGGGAGGAACCCATGCGGATCTGTTCTATCAGAGGTCCACTATCAAAAAATGAGAAAGAAAAAAAAAAGTCTGGAAATGTGTGCATCTATGGTGGTAAATCAAGGGATTTTGTGAGGGACTGTCCTGGGAAGCCAGAGTAATTGCAGTCAGGAAAAGACAAGCCTCATTAGTAGAAGGAGTTGCTCCTATGGGAACAAATAAAAAATTACTCCAGAGATCCAACAAGTTATACATAAATACAATACAAGTAATAAACACTCTACATAAGAAATAATTCTATCTCTCATGGCGAGATTTGGAAATTCGAAAATTAGAGAAGTATCCGTCATGATCAACTCAGGAGCCACAGGTAATTTTTGTGATAAAAGTATACAGAGAAAATGGGAATGGGTTTTGAGAATCTGGAGGCGGTCATAGGAGTAGATGGAAAAATATGTAACCTCTGGGCCCATTACCAAAGAAACAGAAACCATCAAACTGAGTGGCTAGACTCGTAATTATGACTTTATCAAATTCAATTCAATTGACACACCACAGTTTTAATTAATTCACGGATTGCCCTGGTTTACTGAGCATATTCCAGGGATTGATTGGGAGAAACGAACTATGAAAATGAATTCGGATTACTGCAAGGAACACTGTTTTCGGCTCAAGGAAGGTCATTCCGAGGATCTCAAGCAACAGTCTTATCACAGCAATCCAAGGTGATTTGTGTCATGGTGGTACAGGAAATTCCAAAGGAATAGCAAGACCTTGCAACAGTTTGTGACAAGAAAGAAGCAGAACAGTTACTGCCACACAGATTGTATAATTGCAAAATAGAAGTGGAACTATGGGCTATATTACCTTTTAATCAAATCTATGCCTTAAAAGAAGCCGAAAACTAACATCTCAAGACATGTTTGGAGAAATATTTGGAAAATGGTTTCATTCGCCCATCTCAGTCACCAGTGTCATCACCCCTTTTTTTTTCATTTATGAAGAAGATGGTGACCTTTGAACATGCATAGATTATAGAGCTCTGAACCAAGTAACCGTTAAGAACAGGTATCTATTACCTTTACTATCCAAATTATTGGATCAGGTAAAAGGAGCTACCATCTATACCAACTTGGATTTGAAAGGAGCATATCATCTCATAAGAATAGCTAAAGGAGATGAGTGGAAACCATCATTTAGAATGAGAAATGGCTTATTTGAATACCAGGCGTTGCATTATGGCCTCTGCAATGGTCCAACTGCATTTCAGTATTTTGTAAACAGAGTATTGAGAGAGTTTCTGGATAGGATTGTATTTGTATACATAGATGACATCTTGATATTCTCAAAAGATCGGGAAGAGCATGTTTAGCATGTTAGAGGCATATTAAAGAGATTACAGGAAAATCATTTGTGTGTGAAATTGGAGAAGTGTTGTTTTCATGTTGAGCAAGTGGATTTTTGGGGATTTGTCCTATACCCGAAGGAGTATCCATGGATCCATCAAGGGTAAGGCAATACATGATTGGTCTTCTCTGCAAAATGTTAAGGAAACTCAAAGTTTCATCGTCTTTGCCAATTTTTACAGATGCTGCATTGATAATTTCTCCTCAAAGTTCAGTCCAATGCTGCAGTTATTGAAGACAGTAGTGATATTTGCTTTTGAGAGAAGAGGTGGAAGAAGCTTTGAATTTGTTTTTTAGAAAAAGTCTTGATACCTCAGCCCCAATTCTTATGCACTCGGATACTGAAGAACCTTTTTTTATTGAAGCAGACGCGTCTATTTCAGCCATTGGGGTAATTCTGTTCCAAAGGCATAAAAGAACCAGGCAATTGCATCCAATTGCTTTCCGCTCTAAGAAATTAACACCTCCAGAGATCAATTATTCAGTTGCGGACAAGGAACCGCTGACAACTAAGGATGTCTTTCAGGAGTGGAGGCACTGTTTGCTTGGAGTGAAACATGTGGTAACGGTTTTCACAGATCATTGAAACCTCAATTGTTTAGGTCAGCGCAAACCCTCACTCCAAGACAAATAAGATGGTCTTTGTTTTTTTGCAGATTTCAACTTTGTGATCACGTACAGACCAGGTGTTGCTAATGGAAAAGCGAATGCCCTTTCAAGGATCAACAGTGATAAAGATTCAAAAGATTTGGTCAAATTGAATACAAACAAAGAACCAGTCATTCCAGATGAGAAGTTTGTTTGTCTATCACATTACTCGAGTTTTAAAAAGGGTGTCCAGGAGTTCTTATCAATTGAAGAAGTGGAAGTTTGGGCTCAAGGAAATTCTGATCAACACATAAAAGATGGCCTTCCCTCTTATAGAGGAGATTTATATTTGCCAAATAAAGCCTTGCATAAATTAGCTCTTAAAATGTGCCATGGTGACCACATAGCTGGTCACAAGGTAATTAAAAAAATATTGGAACTTGACAAGAGACAGTTTTGGTGGCCAAACACGAACCCTCAATTAAGACAGTAGGTGCTTACTTGTGAGAAATGTATAAAATGAAACAAAGGTAGACAATCCCCACAAGGATTCCTGCAACCACTCCCTCTTGCACCACATCCATGGCACACAGTAACTATGGATCTAATTGTAGACCTCCCATTAAGTCAAGCTTACAATACTGTTCTAGTGATAGTAAACACCTTTTCCAAAATGAGCCATTTCATTCCCTTGAAGTCAATTCCCAGTGCTTCTCAGTTAGCACACATCTTTAGTCAATATGTTGTTAGAGTGTGTGGAATTCAGAAGCTTGTGAATATGGACCAAGGCTCTCAGTTTGTGTCACCCCGAAACTGATGGGCAGACAGAGCGGGTTAATCAGGAGTTAGAACAATACTTGAATCTCTATTTAATAGATCAAGACAATGATTGGCCACAGTTAATCTGGACAGATGCATTATCATATAATAATGTCATACCTGAATTCACTGAGTGCACCCCCTTCTATCTACATTAAGGAAGACATCCTTGTACCTTAGTGGATAAAGACGATGATTCAGTTCCTGCTGTGGATAACATGATACAGGAGTTACAAAATACTTACCAATTAGCTAGAAAGAATTTACAATAAGCAAAAGATTCCTATAAGAAACAGACAGACAAAAATAGTCACCTATGTCCCAGTTATAAGAGAGGAAACAAGGTTTGGTTGTCCACACATCATTTATATTTAAAAGAGAATCAGAAATATCAACCAAGATGCCTAGGTCTGTTCAAAGTAGTCGAAGTGTTCAATCCTGTAGCAGTAAAATTACAACCACAATCTAATTTAAAGATTCACCCAGTTTTTCATGTGCCCCTTTTGAAGAAAAGCCCTACCAATCTTAGAATGCACACACCCGCTTCGTTAATCAGGGTAAATTCAGAAGATGAATTTGAAGTAAACAAAATTTTGGATTTGAATGTGGTCAAGGGAGAATTGTTTTATTTGGTGGATTGGAAGAGTTATGGCCCAGACGAGAAATCTTGGGAGCCCCTTTCAAATATTCATGCCTCAAAGTTAATAAGGAAGTTCCGTGATAAGTTTCCTGAAAAAGTATAACAAGGAGGCCCTTCTATGGAGGGAGGTACTGTCAGGAATGTAATTGCAGGGGTCAGGTCTAAAAATGTAGAATCCAGAAAGAACATTGCAGGTATGAGCAATCTTACCTAAATATCCACCCGAGGCTGCTCTTAATTTTAATCAGCAATTCTGGTAACAGTGCAAATTCCAAGATGGAAGCTGGACCGAAGAATACAAGAAAGCAGCGGTCTAGTTGTCTGGGCTCACGCAAACACAGAAAGCAGCAAAGCACGAGTTTTAGTAAAATACAGCCCACTTCAACTGAATCCTGACAGGAACAGGCAGTGTTTCATCATCGCACATGTTTTCTCTTCAGAGTAACATCATACAAAAGAAAGTTGTGAGCAGTTTTTCTTGTACAGAGCATGAGCAGATGAGAATGGGTAGTTTCTCGACTTATGTAAGCCTTGTTAGTTCAAGATTCGAGTAACCAGTTAAAAGGCAGTGTCTGAATTGTTTTTAATAGAATTCCCAGCATTCTTTGAGACTGACGTTTTGGAGACACTACTTCCCACAGAATAGAGTGTTCTGAGAAGCTATTGCAGGATATCTGAGAAACCAGTCAGAACTGGAAAGTCACAGCATTATTTAAGGCAGGAATATCCGGAGACGCTACTTCCCGGAGAGTTGAGAGTAGAGAGATGTGATCTGAGATGCAATTGCTGGATTTGTAAGAAATCAATTAGAACATGAAAGGATAGAGAAACCAATAAACTGAAATAGAGAATACAATAAAAGAGCAATAAGAATTATATATATATTTGTGAAATAATATTGCCAAGCATAACTATACTGTGAGAACTTTGAACTGTAAACACCAAGAAGGTCTTAGGAACAACAAGTAAATAAAGACTTCTTTAATTCCACAGTAGTTCTCTGAGATAACCAACCATTTAAAAAGTATAAGAACTACTACAAGATAAATACCAAGAGAGAAGCTAGTCCTCAGAAGTCACTAGGTATAATGTTAAAAATATTCTAAGGAATGTTCAGATAAATTGAGGAATATTTGAGTAATTGCTCATATTTAAATGTGTTTGTGTTAACTGCAGGTGCGGGCAGCACTATTCAAATCTACAAGAGTGTTAAGAGAAAAATCCCTGTGCTAAATAAAGAGTAGATTCGAGAGAAGTTTGGATAGGACGCATCTACATTCTGAGGCAGTCTTTGTTAACTCTTCACCTTTTTCCCCCTGCTGGTACTAGTGGTAGTATTTTGGCTAATCTGCTTCTAGTAGTAGCAGAAGGGCATTGGGGCCAGCATCCGCTCCTGTGGATTTCTTTGGTACAAGGTTAGTTCTGACAAAATGTAAGGGGGTTTTAAATTACACCTCAAATTTCCTGTTCCATTCACAGTGCATTTAGAATCTTTTATTGCTCCGGCTCCACAGTGGGTGACGTGACCTAGCCCAAGATTCATGGATCTGAACCAGATGGTCCTCCGGAGGCGGATATTAGAGCTTGGGATTACAGGCTCTAAACGCCTCATGTATTTTATCCTGGCCAGTGGCTAGCATTGTTGGTGAAATGTGGATTGCAGTCAATGGGGCCATGACAATAAATGGCTGGTCTTGTCCCCCTCAGCATGCATCCTAGCCTAATATGCCTTATAGTCGAAACATCGTAGTGACTCTGTCGGGTGGGCATGCCGTTCTCTCTGCTAAGTCAAGTTGGTCCCCATGAAAGGATCATCCCACGCAGCATTTTCAAGTGTTCCCAGCATAGTCTCCACTTGTATCAGTTCTTGGTGGATGGAGTTTCTTATGCCCACAACAGTGAGCAGGCGGTGGTCGAGTATAACCGTCCTCAGAGCCTCCCACTCCGCTAGCCGGGTGGTGTCAGACCCCCAGTTGTCGTCAATGTAGGTCAACAAGGTATCACTGGTTAACTCGCGAAATACAGGGTGTCCCAAAGCCGAGGTCTGTAAGCGCCATGTCAGTTCTGGAAGAATTGGTGCTCCTCATGTTGTATGGAGAAGTAGCTGGTTGGGGTCCGGCAGGGTTTTTCCCAAATATCCCCAAATATTCCTCCCTTTTGACACTCAGCTGTTCAGGTCGTTTACATAGAATTCGGTCTGGGTGTACATGTCTCATGTGGTGTCGATTAATAGGAACATTCCCTAGTGTCTGGATGCAATGTGCACCAGCTATCGGTCAAAGATCACTGTGCAAGCCGTTGGGACAGGTGGGACGCTGCAGTGACTAGGGGGAAGTTGGGTAACAAGGGGTGCAAACAGTCCATCTGTGAAACTAAAATATAGCTGAAGTCCCTTCCATTGACAAGGGTAGATGGGGCCATCTCGTCTGTAGAGTGGTGAGGATTGCTAGAAACTGCTGTTGCTCTACATTCAGGGCATAGATGCTCCCCAGTAAAACGTTCTTACCACCCAGTTGTCCCTCTATGAAGAGACATTGTTCTTCAAGGTCTATTTCGACCATTGTGCTCTTGAAGGAATACTAAGGGCCTGACCCATATACGCATTCCCCAGGCATAGCCTGAGTATGTTATGCTGTAACAGTCCCAGTCCAGGTGGTGTGAGGTGAACAAGGAAGCAGGGGTTGTGGCTGTGAGGCACACTGGTGTGGAGGCAGGGTGCGTGTATGGTAACAGCTAAATATGTCATATGGCTTGGTAAAAACAGTGAACAAAACTTCCAGCTCTCCATCACAAGCGGCAGAGTTACATCTAACTGCCCAAATGGGTAATCCACTGTCCCACCTCAAAGCATCCTACTATAATGCGTAACAAATCCCCAGGAGAGTAAGGAGGGGTGGCCCACCAGCAAGGACTAGTACACATGTAGGTAGGCTGTGTGTCACTGAGCCATGTGGAGGTATGACCCTCATTGTCACTACTAAGACTGCGTGTGTCAAGTCATCCGGGCTTCACCTATCTATGACCTCGTTAATGGAGTGTGGGGATGACATGACATCGATGGAGAGGGTAAGCTTTACCCAGGTGACATCCTCCCAGGTGTGTGCACCCCCTCCCCCCATTAGCAACCCATCCTGTAAAAGAGGTGCAACCCCACTAACTTCAGTTTAGACAATGTAATCTGCCGTTTGCGGTGTAACGATGGGAAGGCCAGGAGAAGCAGTGCTGTGAGTGGGAGGCCCTCCCTGCCCACCTTTTTGTGGCCACCGAGAGTGCCTGCACCTGTTCCTTGAAGGCCTGGGCCAGGGTGAGTGCGCCTGGTGTCGCACTCCCTCCACTTCCTCACCGACGGTGACTCTTCCCAAATCCTTGGAAGAGGGGGTATGAGGGGTCGGGGGAAAGATGGTCTTCTGTGCGCCTCTTGGGTTCCTGGCTCGTGCAGCTCCTACCATCGCTGCTCCATCCAGTCTCAGGTGTCTGATGGCTCTGTGAACAAATAGCTAGCGTGATTTGCTTTGGCTTTCAATTTGGTTGGAAATAACTGTGAATAAGTGAAACCAGCCGACTGCAGTTTCTTCTTCACACCTAAGATTGAAGCCCTGCTGCGCTGGACTGCCAGAGTGTAATCTGTAATGATGACTATGTTCATTGTCGTATGCGATGGGTCTGCAATTTTGAGCCACTTGGAGGATGCTTTCCTTGTCACAGCTCTGGCCACCACAGACCACGGCAGCGCACCATCTTGCCGTTGCTGGCCACGCCCCCACTCAAGGTTCCTCTTATCCAGTGTACCCATACGGGTTGTTGCTCCTTCTACTTGGCCCCTAAAATGTGGAATACTCTTCATTTGGTATTTTGGGTCTCCTGATGAATACTCTTTCGAAAAAGGCCGAAAGCATGGCTTTTTTCAGTCATGTTGAACTACTGCCCAAGTCAGTCCGCAGCAGCTCCGGGATGTCTTTCACAGCTGCGCACTATAGAAATAGCATATTAATTAATTCAGAATCACAGTTGCAATTGGTTGCTCTGCAGAGATGCTAAGGATTAGATAGCCATGTATTCTTAACACCTTTCTCAACCTCTGACAGGCACAGCGAGAAACAAGCCTCCAGCCTCAACTCCAGAACGCTCCTTGTGGCCATTGTAAACACCACAAACTCAGTTTAAAGTATGCACTATACAAGACTAATTAATATGCTACATATCAAAAAACATACAGAAACACGCCATCCTGGAATTAGCAAACACTCCAAGGGATCTCAAGATTAAGTAAAACAGGGGGAATGTAAACATGAATAAAATCGGCTGCATTGTTTTTACATTCATTGATCAGAAATCAATCACTGTTTGTGACTACAAAGGCAAAGACACAAATATAGGGCCCAAAAGGGAGCCATTTGAATGTCTGTTTTAAATTCCCTCTGGGTCTCATTATAGAAGGGACCGACCAACTTAAAGCCCTGGATATGTAGACTTCTAGTGTGCTGCATGCTGCTGAAGTTAGCCTCTTATTTGGTCAATGTAGTCGCAATGTGTATAGAACATCCTATTTGCAAGCATCATTTTATTTTAAAAAAACATTCCATTTACACTTCAAAAATTCAGACAACTCTGTCAGAGGTTGCATTGTCATTTTATGAGTATATTAGTTTTCAAATACAACATATTCCCATATAAAGCACATATTCCGAACAACCATGGACTAAAAAGGTTCCATCCCCTCCTTGTTCATGTGTCTTAGCCCAGGATGATGCATCTTCCAGAAGAATACAATCCTTTCCTGGATGTGTCCTCAACGGAGCTGGTGATCGAGTTCCAATGACACCCTAATAGAAAGAATTTTGCAGATTATCCAATGGCAGAAATGCATACAAACGCATGGGAAATGTGATCCTGAGGGCAATGGGGTCAGGGCAGAGAAAGGGCTAAAAGAACAAAATATTCAGCAAATATTGTATTGCAACATTTATATAGCGCTTGCTACCCATATGTGTGGCACTAAAATGTTTGCCTACATGAAGTAGCACCCCACACTGTGTAAAGAGTGTGGTTGGAAGAGTGTTGTCTTTGTTTTGAACCTATGTGGGAAGTGTTTCCTTATTGTGCATGAGGACCATGAGGTGCGGTTATTGTGTTATAGGATGCAGCGCTTAGCAGTGTGATGGATGAGGAAGTGTGAGAGACAGGCTTGCAGTTTATGGTTTTCAGTAAGCTGGAGGCTTTGAGCAGCTCTGCAGGTCCATTTCTGATATTTTGTATTTTCATAGTCCACTTAGCTGGTTACTGAATTGGGTTGTCCATTCTGAGATATTTTGTCTAAAGTTCATGGGCCTGAGCAGGCATAGGTTGGAGAAAGACATGGATCAGAGATCTGCAGGGATGGACTTTGTTACTGTCATCCCATATCTGATTGCCATTGTGAGATGTCAAAAGGTGGTTATACCATGTAACTAGTTGGGACACTCTGGTGAAGTAAACTAAAGGCCACCGCTGGCCAGTGGCATGTGACAGATCTCTTCATTTGTTCTGTGCTTGTTCAGTCTGTGATGAGTGATGTTGGCCTTTCGCCTTCAGATAGGCCAAATGGTTTTCAGCCCACCTTGCCCCCACATCATGTGTCTTAGCCCAGGCTGCTGCAGTTTCCAGTAAAAAACACAATTTTTTAGCTGATGCATTCTGGACTGCCCGAACATGGGGCCCAAATCACTGCAGACTATCCAAAGGCTGAAATGCATACAAAAGTTTAGGAATTATGGGCTAGATGTATGAAGTGTTACTTAATCAGTAACCAGTTTGTGACCTCAAAAATGGTGTTTACAAATGTACCAAAAGCATTAGTTGCACTATTGCTTGGAACTAAGTTACTGAATCAGTATTTTAGACACCAGAGTTTACGAGCCGCTGTTAACGATTCGCAAATACTGATTCACCAATAGCATGTATCAACAATTTGCAATTACCGACTAGTCGCAAAACATTGATTTTGCATGTGCAAATTACCACCAACTCTGATCAGGTGGTAACCAGGTACAACATATATAAAAAGGCCCAAAATGCTTCAGGGTGTTCCTCAATGACAGAGCTGTATGTGATTGCGAGGAGAATTGCAACAATTTGCAATTACCGACTAGACGCAAAACATTGATTTTGCATGTGCAAATTACCACCAACTCTGATCAGGTGGTAACCAGGTACAACATATGTAAAAAGGCCCAAAATGCTTCAGGGTGTTCCTCAATGACCGAGCTGTATGTGATTGCGCGGAAGATGCGGATTCGCAATCCCTTTCAGAGGAGTAGGGGACAAGAACAGATATTCAGAGTGAGGGTCACACTCTTCCAACAAACAAGAGGAAATATTTGATAAATACAGACTGAGTAGTGCAGTTATTTTAGACCTAATTGCAGAAATAAGACCTCAGTTTGACAGAAACACTTGCACAAGCAATCCCATACCCACCCATGTGTAAGTACTACGCTCACTCCATCATTTAGCTCCTGGGAGTTACCAAGGGGTCACTGTTGCTGCAGGTGGGGTATCACAGAGTGCCCTTTCTACTTTTTTTTAAATTCTTTCCTGGATGCCATGGTACAGAGAATACATCATCATATAACTTTCCCCAGCATAAGTGTTGCAGTTAGCCAAACTGATATTTCACCACATTGCCCAATTGCTGCATGTAACTGGATGTATTGAGGGCACCCATGTCCCCATGTGTCCTCCGTCTTACAATGAATACATATTTAGAAACAGAAAAAACTGTGATTCACTCAATATACAAGTGGTGTGTGATGCAAAATATGTCATAACAGATCTCACAGTCTATTACCCTGGCAGTACACAACTCTTTTATGTGCATTTTCTCACAACTTCTCAGAGGACAGTTTGAAGATGGCTATCTACTTGGTAAATATGGCCTATGTATATAACATAAATGTCCTCAATGTATACATTGTATATATTGTAACCACATTTCCAAAATGTTTTGTTGATGACAGTGCATATTCCCTGAGATCAAGGATATTGAGACCATATCTATGTCTCTCCAACCAAAGTGAGATATGCTACAATGCAGCACACAAACAGACCTGGACTGTCACTGAGAGGACATTTGGTCTACTGAAGAGTAGATTTTGCTGTCTACTCAAAAGTGGGGGTGCCCTACAATATCCTCCAGAGACAAGTTGCATAATAATCACTACTTGTGCAGTTCCCCCACAAAGTTGCAGTGCGAAAAGGATAGCCAGAAATCATGTCGGACTTAGAATCTGTTGATGAACCCCAAAACCCACCAGTTCAGGCAACATAGGAAGGTCCATGCGCAGCAGAAGGAGAGCCCTATGTATGGCCATTGCAGACAATTACTTTATGTAAATGATGCTGTGTGTTACATTTTGAAAAAAGCTAAACAAAAAATGCAGTGTTAAACAAATTTACCTTTATATTTCAGGTTGTAAAGGGAGTTGTAAAATCATTTTCACTTCCCAGAATGTTCAAATGAAAGTAAAACATCAGTACACATGTTACTGAAATAGCAAAAATGACAAAAGAATATGTGAAGCAAATGTAAGACTGACTTTTTGCGTCAGCGAACTGAGCTTTGTTGCATGGGTGTAGTGGAACCTTCAGTACCAACAACACCACCTTATGTTCTACTGTGATATTCATTGCCTCATTCACAGAAACACTGCTAATACTGGATAAGTCCTCACTTTCGGCATGCCCAGCTGCTCCACTTCATGCTATTTTAGAGCTCTGTAAGCTCTCTTTTACAGTGGTTACTTGCACAAGGCCCAGTGTGACTTTGCCAGTATAGTCACCCATTTCGACCTGCAGCCCCACAGTATGGCATGAGAGTGTTGATGTAGCCTGTGTGAGGTGAATTATTGAACGGCTCAACAGATCCATACAGGAGAATCAATGATGCAGAGTATGTCTCTGTGTTGCATTGTCCTGTTGCATTTGGCTACGTAGATTGTTAAAAGCCCCTGTCATAGAGTACACTTTTGCTTCAAGAGATTTGTGAGAATCTTTAGTGGTTGTTGCTACATTTTGGAAGTCAGTTGTGATGCTTCTTTCTATTCCAGATTTTATTTTTGGTTATAATGCACATGTGCATGCGTTGTAGGTGCTGTACCTTCAACATAGAGGCCTCAAAACCACCAAACACCTGTGTGGTATCGCCCATATCTTGTGTGGTCCATGATCTATGATTAGGCTGCCTGGCAACACTGCAATGTGTGACACAGGTACCCCCGTGCAGTTGTTTCCGCCTCACTGCAGGCTCCTCTGTGACATTTGGACTCCCTGCATCATCCAATTCATCAATGGCCAGTGTGTGACTGCCATCTTCAATACTGCTACTTTGCCCTTGCGGTGATAGATGTGGTATAATGGACTCCTTGCCTTCTTCACTTCACTTCTGTGTATCTTCCTGACCCTCTCCTTCAGACTAATGTTGTTTTTGCTGGAACATCTGTATAGAGACGCAATATGTAAATATTTGTAAATAAATTATATGTACACTTTTGTTTGTATCATTTACAATATGAAATATTTGGTTTGTGCTGTAGGTGTTCATAATGGAGTACTACATATTCGATAATGCAATACTATGGTAGGCCAAACACTTTCAATGATATTTTTCTTGTATTCTACCATATGTAAACATTTTCCAGCATATCATGGTTACAATGTTGCCTCACTCAATGCTGCACACATGTTATGGTGATACAGTAAGTGTATGTATCATTCTTACCTTTTGAAGTAGCAGGAGCCTCTGTCAACGTTGCTGAGTCCAGACACAGTTTCGGGTGTGCCTGGGCGGACTGTATAATTTCCTTAAAAGGAGTTGGTGGTGGCTGTTTTGGAGGTCCTCCTCCTGTTGCCCAAGCCTCAGTTATACGGCTTGCGAACTTCTCTTTGGTCCTTGCTTGTGGATTGTACCATCTTTTGCGAATCTCTTTCATGGATCTCTGTATTACCCAAACAGGGTTGATGCGCTCCTTAATGTTAAGCCAAAAGTTTTCTTCTGTGCCTCTGGCACAGATAGGGATGTTTTACCAAAGAAGGAATCATGTTTGCAACACACTGTTATGTGAGTATTTCCTACTCTTTCTCAGAAAATTTGAGTTTCCTATTCCTCCCTCAAAGGTCCTTGTCCTTCTCAGGATTCTGCCAGGACATTTTTCTGCTTTCCAGGGGCAGATGGCTGTGATTGCTGCTGATCCCATTTGGATTGTATTGGCTATCGCCTGCCTCAAAGCTCTCCCGTTTTTGTGTAGGCCTGCTGCTACTCTACTTGTTGTTTTTGATGTCATCTCTCACTGCCTGGTAACATTTTGGTATTTGCGACTTGATCCACTATTTACTGAATTACTATATGCTGGGCCAGATGTAGCAAAGGATTTGCGCCTCGCAAACGGCGAAAATCTCCGTTTGCGAGGCGCAAATGCCTCTTTGCTATGCAGAAATGCATATTGCGAGTCGGGACCGACTCGCAATATGCATTTCAGAATCGCAAATAGGAAGGGGTGTTCCCTTCCTATTTGCGATTCGGAGTGGTATGCAATACCATTTGCGACCGCCTACGCGGTCGCAAATGGTGTCGCAGTTACCATCCACTTCAAGTGGATGGTAACCCACTCGCAAATTGGAAGGGGTCCCCATGGGACCCCTTCCACTTTGTGAATGGACCCAAAACAATTTTTTCAGGGTAGGTAGTGGTCCAAGGGACCACTACCTGCCCTGAAAAAAGACCGAAACTAAAGGTTTCGTTTTTTTTTTAAAGTGCAGCTCGTTTTCCTTTAAGGAAAACGGGCTACACTTAAAAAAAAAAAAAACAGCTTTATTGAAAGCAGTCACGAACATAGAGGTCTGCTGACGACAGCAGGCCTCCATGTTTGCGAGTGCCTATACTCGCTATGGGGCCGCAATTTGCGACCCACCTCATGAATATTGATGAGGTGGGTCATTGCGACCCCATAGCGAGTCGCAGTCGGTGTCTGAGACACCGTACTGCATACCAATTTGCGAGTTGCAAATTGCGAGTCGCATGGACTCGCACTTTGCAACTCGCAAATTTTTTATTTGCTACATCTGGCCCGCTATTCCTTAAATACTGAATGTGGCTCGTACAGATTTGGTAATGGCCAGTCACTCACATTTGGATGTACCAAATACCGATTCGTAGATTTCAGTTCAGTAGGAGTCGCAATTTAGGTATTGGTATTCATCTGCTTTGTTCATCTAGCCTATGAGCCAGAGGGCAATGGGCGCAGGGCCAGAGACATGGCTAAAAAGAACAATAAAAAATTCAGCAACTATTATATTAACCTTTCACCATCAAGTAAATGCATAAAAATATAACACATACACCCTAAGTAGAAAATAAAAGTAAGTTAAACGGTGGGAAATGAATCCTTTTATGTTATGAAGTCTCAACTGGTTAAAGCAATCAGTGTCTATGTATGTGCGTGTGTGTAACAGGACAGTCACAAAACTGAATCCTGGTTGGTGCATGGAAGAATAGTGACAACTGTATAATAGTGGCAAAACTGTATTAATCTGAGTATAAGGTAGGCTGCAGGAAAATGTGTACTACATTAAGCACCCTATTACGAGTTTCCGATTATCTCAGCTGAGAAATATTGGAATTTACGATAGCTAGCAGTATCTCCCTTTGAGATAATGGTCATTACAATTCTATTTCCTGGAATGTGGAATAACATGCAGAATCCGGAATACTGGGTCATATTCTGAATGTTTTTCAAATGTTTTCCCCTTTTAGGGAAACAGTTGTCCCAAATCCGTGAATATATACCATCTGCCTGGAGTGGGTGGTAAATACTCAAGAGGCTTTTTCTTTTCCCAAGTGGCAGGCAGAAAGGCATTGTGGATCACATGCTATTCATTTTCTTCAGCTGGTGGGAGCTTCTTCTGCTCCTTCATGCTGCATTATGGGGGAAAGCAGGGGTCAAGCACCGGAGTTTCCTGTAGCCCCACAGTTCTGCTGATGGTTCCGGGTGTGGTGTCTCCAAGCTCATAATTATCAGGAACACACTCCGAGGATCCTATATTTACATACCTAGAGACAGTCAAACAACTACAGTTGCCCAGAGCAGTATGCCCCCCTCCTCTCCAGGAATACAGCTATGGGCAATTCATAACTGGGCATTTATTGCTTAAGATAAAACAAGTGTGTTAAAAATACATACAGTTTTAGTCATACGAAATCAAACTGTATCTAGTGCAAACCGTTTTGTATACATTTCCATTAGAAGAACACACTCCAGAACTCAGCTGGCGAGATCCATCCAGATGGAGATGAATAGCTCCAGAACACCGGGACCTGTGCAGGTGTGGACCCCTTTAAATCAGAGTGAGTGGGAGCACTGAGCAGCGTAGGACTGTGCTCATGCTAAGAATTAGGCCACAGGAGGGGCCTGCTTTGGATGGCAGGCTGTCAACGGACTTGCCTGTGGAGGGGTCCTTCCCTGCGTGGGGGCTCACAGGATCTGCACCCCATATCTAGAGGTTCCTTAAGGCCCAGAGGAATATTGAAACCAGAAATGCCTGACAGTGCAAGGAGCTGGTGAACACTGCACGTATGAGCCCCCCATGATTAACACGGGGGTGGCCAGACAACTTTGACGAGCGTGGCCATATTGTGGGTGGAGCAGCTGAGAAGTGGCTGCAGGGTGCTTCTTTTCTCCTCCCCAAGTCTTGAGGGTATTTGACTTTGGTGCTGCAGTCTTTTCGTGCCCTAGGGCGGAGCTCATGATGACGAGAGTATAGGCCTGATCAGGGCCCTGTGGGGCAACAGCTCATTAGGAGGGCAGGAGCACCACATCCCCTGCCACCTGGGCAGAGGTAACCGTCTGGTCCATCTCCCACCTACCTCTTGCCAGACTATTGTGTAACTTATGTTTGTGGACATGCTGTTTAGGACAGTGCCGGGTGCAGGGAAATACCATCCCAAGGTAACAAGTATCTGCCCAGTATGCGGGCAAACAAAACTAAGCCTTTAGTTCACATATCCAATAGGTTTCATCCCCTGCATACAAAGGTATGCTAAGACAAGAGGCACTGGAAAGTCAAAGTGTGGTGTTGCACACACTATCTCACACTATTGTTTGTGATCCATTGGCATGTATGCAAAGGATTCCTGTAGTGTTGGCTGACAACCTAAGATGTGGAGTCTAAGTGTCCTTTGCCTCTGTATTGTTCTGTCGCCAAAGGAAATCCCTAGACTTTTTGGACATATTACTAAGATTTAGGAGAGATGCGTAAACTGAGTCCTCCTTTGCATCCTCAAGTGGCCTCTAGAAGTAACTCTTACATACTAACGTGATTATCTGTGACCTGTATCTCTTCTTTAAGTCAACCTGCGCTCTTCTTGGGACCCAAGTAATGATTATTGCATATATACTGAGACATGAATCATTGTATGGCAAAGGTAGGTGCAAGAATGGTATTCCTTTTTCAAAAGTTGCCAGCGTTAACAACCCTATCCAATAATTTGAGACTTTAATTTCTCTATGATAGGATTTAATGGTTTGTATAGCGACATTTTCATGATACTCCTTTGGATGATGGGCATGCGAGTCTGACCCTTCTGTACCATTTTCAGGGTTCTGTGTCTGTGGATAATATATTTCAGACATAAAAATGGCAATAATTGCTAATACAGTTATTAGACCAAAAACAAGTGGGATGCAGAACGCTTTCTTTGACATTTTCCTAGTCAGTTCCTTTTTTGTATCCAGCACAGCTTTTGTCCCTGGCCTTGCTCCATGCCCCGTTTTCAGTCTTGGGAGAGGTTGCTCCAGGTCATATGAATGACCTGCAGAGGTACTACTAGGGACGTACTACAAGTTGCCTCAAGTGGTGCAATGCAAATGTCTCTGGCTTGTGGCTGGCTTGCAACAATGTAGCCGTAGTAGCACAAGCACTCACAGAAATTCTATTTGAGAAGTACTACCAGGCTGGTCCCCTTTTTTGCTATTTCACTCTATGCTTGTTTTTTTGGTCAATATTTATTTAGATATGTGCTACGGTCTGAGTTGATTCCAAGTGCACTTACTATTTCATCTAGTACCTATTAATCACTTTCTTCAATCTCTAATGTTCTTCGTCCAGCAGCAGTAAGGGTAGACCAAGTATGCACCGTTCTGTTGTAAGTGTTGGTAGTTAGTTCTGTTCGGACTGAGCAAGAGAAGCACCTTCTAGGTTTGTTAGTTCTTCAGATATCAGCCTAAATATGTCCTCCAAATCTCTTAGATGCTCTTCTTCTGTGATCTCAGGTTGTATGGTGCTTTCTTCTTGCTGAGGGGTTGTGGGTTTTGTTGAACTTCCACCGTTGTGGTCATGGTAGAAGGTGGCAGCGTTGCTTGTGGTGGCACCCTCTTCAGATGGGACGCATGCACGGCACCCTCTTCAGATGGGACGCGTGCATCCAGTTCTTGTTGTTGGTGCATTTGTTAGCAGTCTGTGTGGCCAACAGGACTTGCTCTGGACCATTCCACTGGGGCTGGAGACAGATGGACCTCTGAAAACTGCAATTCAATACCCAGTCACATGGCTGTAAACGATGCCCGCTACCTTGCAGCGGCTCTGGTCTTCCCCTGCTGATTAATAGAAGCAAGACGTTTAGTCAAGACAAAACAATGGTCTCTCACCCGTTCATTTGACACAGCAGTTGTCATTTCTTTTTCTGGAGCCTCCAGGCTGCCATTGGTTGCCCTGTCACTACTTCGTTGGGGTTCAATTTTGTTTTTGCATTATGAGTATTTCTCATGCTCATCAGAGCAGTCAGCAAAGCGTTCATCCGTGTCAAATTTGTTTCTGCACATATTTTTGCAATCTTATTTTTTAAAAAAATCTTTTTATTAAACAACTGCTCAGCATACACAATTTTGCATCAACATGAATTAATAGGGTGAAGCATTGACAATAAATCCCCCCACCCAGTCCCAACCAGTTATTAAGCAAAAAATACAATAAAACACTCATATGATCTATTATGACCACATGGAGGCCTACACAAGGGTACATATCTACCTTAGCCATTTCCCAGCCCCCTCCCTAATGCCCACTGTGAACCTCTATACTCAACCCAGGGGGTCCAAATCTTTTCAAATTTCTTGGGCAACCCCGACTTTTGTAAGTCACCTGTTCGGCCCTTTGGCACCAGTCCATGTCCCTCTTTCAGTCTGTGAGAGTCGGTGGTTTTACTGCCCCCCATGCCCTCACAATTTTCCTCTTGGCCAACCCTGCCGCTAGCATGAGCCAAGCCCTCTGATGTGTGGGCCACCTCTCCTGCCCAGTTATGTGTAATAAAAGCTTCCTGGCCTCCAGTGGTATCGTAAGGCCGGATTCTTGATTCATGACCACTTCCTGCGAATAGGCCTGAATTATGGGACACTCCCAAAGTATATGAAAGAAAGATCCAATCTTATCACACCCCTAGCACACAGAGCGGAGTCGTTGTGCCCCAGGCAGTGTAAGAGTTTCCGAGTGAGATAGGCATGGTGCCGTATTTGGAGATGTATTAGGCGGAAGCGAGCTCTGATCGCAATTTCTTTAGGGCTCTGTGTCGCCTCCACCCACTCATCATCCTCCAGCACACCCAATGACACCCTCCTCACTGTGCACATGAGATTGGAGGAGTTATTCATCAGCTTCTTGTATGTGAAGGAATTGGCTTTCTCTGGTATCGGGTCCATAAAGAGATGGTTCTCCAATGGAGATGACTCCAGAAGGTGCTCCCCTTTGGGTATGTGACAGTGCATCAGATGCCTTAACTGTAAGTATTTAAAATGCTCAGAGTCCCTCATTTCAAAGTCCCTTTTCATATCGTCGCAGGAGACCAAGGCCCCCATCTCCTAGGTGTCCAATACCAATGAGGCACCATTTACAGAACCCATCTAACTTTCTCACTTCTGCCAATTGGTCGCTGTCCCACAGTGGTGTCATGTCTGTAAGCTTGCTGTCCTGACCCAAGTACTTAGTGGCCTTTCTCCATGCCCTTACTACAGTTTGTGTATGTAACAGGAGCATATGTTTTCATCTCCTGTCATACAGGTCCCCATGGCCTCCCTGTCGATGTTGACTGTGATCAATTGTGACGCCCAAAAATAGACATGATATCAGGGTCCGCCAGGCCACCCTCGAATACTTTACAGTGAAGTTTGGACAGCGAAATGCGCGAGCTGCCCCCATCCCACAGGAGTTCATGTACCTCACCGTTAGCCCGGGTGAAAAGGCTGCAGAAACTTTGTATGGAGTATTTTGCAGCGCATATAATAGGCGTGGGAGCGGCATCATTTTAAAGAGCACCGCTCATCCAATAAAGACACCGGAAGCCGCCACCAGTGGGCTACATCTCTGTGGAGGCACTCTAACTGTGGAAACAAGTTTTGCCTCTGAAACTCCTCCGCCCTCCATCCACAGTAGATTCCGAGATACTGGAAACCCTTTAACACCACTGGGGCCACAAATCTGGGGGGAAGTGAGGGCACCCACCCTGCCAGGGGAAAAACCAGAGATTTGGCCCAATTGATGGTGTATACAGAGTGGGTACCAAAAATCCGCAAAATATGGAGGATCCTGTCTATCGTAATGCAGGGACACTTGACATATAGTAGGATGTCATCAGTGTATAGGGAGATTCTCTCTTCCCAACTGCTTCCTTCTTCAGTGCCCCATACTACCGGGTCCTGTCACACCCATGCGGTCAGTGGTTCCAGGGCCAGCGCAAAGATCATTGGAGACTGGGGGCAACCCTTTTTTGTGCCCCTTCAAAGGGCAAAGGGGCGAGACAAAACCCCATTCACTCTCACTAAGGATCTTTGGTAGAGGAGCTGAACCCAGCCACAGAACTGTAGACCGAAGCCTAGTCTGTCCAAGGTTGCAAATAGGTATGGCCATTCAACACTATCAAACACTATTTTCGCGTCTAAAGAGAGTAGCACTGCCTCCTCATTGTAAGGGGGGCCGTCATGTGAAGGACGCCAAAATCTCATCTAAGATTGAGCCTATGGGGCATAAAGCCTGATTGATCTGAAAGTATCACTGTGGTTAGTACTTTCTGTTGCCTAGTTGCGAGGACCTCAGCCAGGACCTTGGCCTCTACATTGAAGAGTTCGATAGGGCGGTATGAACCACACTCTGTTGGGGGCTTACCCATTTTGGGGACTAGAACCCCTTGCGGCGAGCCTCATGAAACATAACCAGCATATATTTTGCAACTTTGTTAGACACACATTTATATAATTCCAGGGGAAGACCGTTGGGGCTCGCTGCCTTGACAGACTGCAATCCATGGATAGCACTCCTCACTTCCTCCACCGTTAGATCAATCTCAAGCACCTCTCTTTCGTCCCCAGATAGAGTCTTAAAAACAAACTTCCCCCAGAAGTTCTGCGCAGTCCTCGCTGGTGCTCAAATTGGCTGTAGCAAATATACCTTCATAGTATGTTGCAAAGACCTTTGCTATTGTTTTGCCTATCGAGTGCATCATCCCCTCCGCGTATTATATCTCCACCACCCAGTTCCTACCCTGTTCTCTTCTATCTAACCAGGCCAGTAACTTGCTGCCCTTTTATCCAACATTGTAGAGGAGTCTGTGTGTGGCCAGCGCCTGGTACCGGGCACAGTCCTCTGCCAGGTCTTTAAGATCTCACTGGAGAAGTCTAAGCTGGTGTACCTTTGCAGAGGCAGGTGGTCCCCCATCTAACAACGCTGATTCCAGATCAGCTATATCCTTTTCCAAAGCCTTGCACTTTATCATACGTTCTTTTCTCAACCCTCCTATTAGTGTTTGGGCGTGGCCCCTCAGCACCGTCTTGAAGGCCTCCCATAGGGTGCAGGCCGAAGCAACTGTACCCTCATTTTCCTGAAAGTATTTCTCCATGCGTTCCAGAAGCTTGTCACAGAGCGATCTGTCCCTCAGGGACCACAGATCTATTCTGGGAGCCTGCGCCTGGCTCCGCAGAGGACCGGTAACCATCACTTCTACCAGGGAGTAGTCAGAGATACCTCTCGCCAGATGCATAGCGCGGTGAAAGCAACCCACAGTTGTAGTGTTGGTGAATAGATGATCAAGCCGAAAGAAACTATTATGTGCAGGCGCCAGGTACGTATATTGCTGTGTCAATCTGTGGTGTTCATGCCATAGGTCCACTAGGCTAATCGCGTCACAAAGGTTCGAAGGGCAACGGTTTCAGCCCCACCCCAAGAAGCGGAAATCCTGTCTATGCTTGGTGTCATGGTGGCATTCATGTCTTCCCAGAGTATCAGAACCCCGATTGGCAAGTCTAGGAGGAGTGTGCTGAGTGCAGAGAGTGGCCGCATGTAGTCGCTGCGGTATATTGACTGAGCAGAGATTCAGCGTGTGGCCCTTCCAAGTGCCTGTCTTGGCCACTTAGCAGACTAGGGGACCGTACCATGTGTTATGTGGTGTGTGTATAGCACTGAGGATTTGGTGAGAATGCCGTCCCCTCTGGAGTTGGAGGCAAAGCCCGAATGAGCTGCAAGGAAGTGTCCCAAGCGACGGAGCGCTTTGTGTCGGTAACCTTAAGATGCGTTTCCTGCAATAGGACGATATCTGGGAGAGTATCTACAGATGTATTGCAGAACCAGGGTGTGTTTTATTTTGTTGCCAAGGCCATTGACATTCCACAGCATGACCTTTAATTCTGATCTAGAGTGTGACCCCATTTTGTAGCGCACAATAGGGCGTTTCACCTTTAGTGTAGTCCTGAGTGTATAATGCCACCTTTATCCCCAGGAACGTGGGTGGTCTACCCATGTTATCCAGTGCAGCTGAGCCTGAAAGCACCAAACCATGTAAACAGTCAAAACATATTATCACAACCTTCCCCAACCAATGCCCCCCCCACCCTGCTACCCTGCACTTTAGGTGATTGTCCGGATCCGCCACAACAATCTGCAGTACATTAATAGTACTGATAAACCGCAGCTTGGTAAAATATTCTTATATTCCCACATCTGAAATTTTTGTCATGCAAACATTGATACTTCCAACTCATCAGAGCTATTTAGTTGAATGGCACCTTAGGTTGAGTACATGCAGCGGGGTTACATCCCCCATGGTTCCATAATCTGCTCTCAATCTCTGGATTCTCTGTTGCCTGGGGCTTGACTGTCATTTCCTTCCATTGTTTCCCTCTGCGTCGCTTCAGTGGGCTTCCCTTTTTGCTCCTTGGGGTGACCAAGCATGGGTAGTGCACCATCCTTAAAACCATTCCCAGGCCTCCGCCGGCATGGTAAAGTACCACGACTTGCTCTCTGCTAGTGCTCATAGTTTTGCTGGGTAAAACATCATATATTTAATCTGTTTAGCTCAAAGTGCCTTTTTGATCTCATCAAAACCCCGGGGTTGGTGCTGTACCTGGAGGGTGAAGTCTGGAAAGAAATGTATCACGGAGTTCTCAAAATCTAGATCGCTATGGGAACGGGCCACCTGAAGGGTGGCATCTCGGTCTCTGTGACTAAAAATCCTGGCTGTTATAGTCCTGGGAGGGTAGGGCCAGCTTCAGCAGGGGAACAGGTGCCCTGTTCGACAAAGAAGAACTTGGAAAGATGCTTGGGACGGAGGGTCTTCAGGATAAGGTCTTCCAAGAAAAGGTCCACACTGGGCCCCTCCTTCCCCTCCGGGACCCCCACCATCCTAATGTTGTTCCTTCTGGCCCTTCCCTCCTGATCCTCCAGTTTAGCGGCCATGACTGCATGTGTTTTAGTGAGATATCGAACCTGGTCTTCCATACATTTAATGGTGGCCTAAAGCACGTGAATGTGTGATTCAGTAGTTGTGACTTTTTCCAAAGAAATTTTAAAGTCCGCCCTCAGGAGGGTGACATAGATTGTCACTGCATCTATCTTTGGTTCAAGAGCGTGTTTGAGGTCTTGAATGGCAGCCATAATGGCACTCAAAGAGCAGACGTCTAATGTCTCAAGTCCTCAGTGCTCATGGGCGGTATGGTTACAGCATATTTATCCATTCTGTTGGATTTAATCTGTGGGGGTCCCTTTGGTTTCACCATCGCAGCCCGGGCCCCGAGTGGGGTGGACCGACAAGGGGATCGCGCTCCAAAACCAGCAGCAACGTGGGAGCCCCAGAGCCACCGTGGACCCCCATGGCCCCTATGTGAATGGTCACTTTGCGCCACCAGGGCCACTCATCACCTCGCTTCACCTGGCTCCATCCGTCACAGTTGCCCTTCCCACAGACTCAGCACAGGCCGCCCATTTCCAGGTGGGCCAGAGGTGGGAGCCAGACCGGCACAGGCAAGAGACCCAGTCTTTGTATTCTAGGGAGAGGGGGCCTGTCTGGGAAGGCGGCACGAATACACAGGCCTGACTGGCCTCACTGCGCCCCTCTCAACATCTTCAGCAAATGTGCCCCCACTTTCCCTGCATGGGCAGTTCCTCTCATGGGCTCCTGGCTCCCCTCACTTTTGGACCCCTCATGGTAATCTCATCCCACTCAGGTAGTTGGGGGGGCTTCCTCACTACCCCTTCCCCCCCAGGTTACTGGAGCTCCTACTCCTACCTTCAGCTCCAGGCACCACTGGTGTCAGTCTCCACCTCCGTAGCACCGAGCCGACTCAGGACAGGGTCCCCTCGATCGCCGCCGCTGCCGGTCGACCTTCTCTCTGGGCAGGCCTCCTCAATGCACCAATTGGAGGCCCATCTCTCCACCTCCCCTGCGATGGTGGCAGCCAGGGGGCCCCGTGGTCCCTAGGAAGACAGAACCAGGTCCCCTTTGGGGATGAGGGTGACAGGAGAATCGCCACATGTGGATTAAACAGACAGACCTCATAATGTGTCAACCAAGCATTTGTGAGAAGTGAGCATGTGTTTTATTCAGTATTAAATCCACTGAGTGCGGGACACATAAATGAACAGTGTGCCCCTATATTAATCTTTCTGATTGTTACAATGACATTACAGCTGCTGCAACAGCTCTAAGGCAACTTGCCAACGCTTTGATCAAGTGTGGCAGAGAAGTAAGCGCATGGTTGTTTATAATTACCGTATTGCTGGCTATGAACTGCAAGTGCACACCCTTCAGACTCATGAACGAAAAGATGAAAGTCTTTAGAATAGTCAAGCAGCCTCAAAGGAGGAGATGCGCGGAGAGCTTGCTGAATGGCAAGAAAGCGGTGTTCATGTTCTGATTTCCACGCCAGTGGCTCAGGTGTGTCCTTGCGGGTTGGAGGCAATAATGGCTTTGCCAATAATGATGAATTAGGAATCCAATAGCGGCAGTAGCCGGTCATTCCTAAAAATTTATGCATCTGCTTTTGTGTGCTTGGAGGTAGTACAGCCAGAATTATTTTGATGCGCTCTGTATCCAGTTGTCTCCACCCTTTTGACAAGAGGTGTCCTAGGTAGGAAATCTCTTGTTGAACAAATTGTATCTTATCAGGAGACACTTTAGGCCCCCTGGCAGCCACAAAAATCATTAGATTGGCAGCATCTGTTGTGCACTGTTCTTCAATATTGCTTGCCAACAATAAATCGTCAATGTTGTTGTTTGATGGTATCATAAGGTATCCAATTCCTTCTTTAACGCCTGATTGTAAATCGAAAGGCTCTCACAATACCCTTGTGGAATCCTTTGAAAACAATAGCTATGCTCAGCTACTGTAAAACTAAAGAGATACATACTGTCTTTATGCACAGGGTTAGAAACGTAAGCACTCTTCAGATCAATCACAGAAAAATATCCCATATCAAGTGCCAAAGTAGATAAGATATTCACTATGTTGGGGACTACAGGAAATTGTGTTTTTCATCTTTAAGATCCTACTCTTTCAGCTGTAATTTTTCATAATATTGGGCCAGCTGCAACAGCTCAGGTATATGTTTATAAGACCATGTAGGATTGTTCTGATGGGTAGCATCTTTAATGTTTTTCTGCAGGTTATTTACAAAGTAGGTCCCTGATGTGTGTTGGGTGGAGTCACTGGAAAGCTCCAACCCGCTAGAGAATTTCTTTTGTATCCTGAAGAAGAATGCAGTAACTTTCCTCCCTGTTCTTATTTGGAGTAATTAATTTTGCTATAACTTATTTGCCTTTGTGGAAATATTGTGTCTATTTTCTTTAGTAACTTATTTGGTAAATTATGTATTTCATTTGTTATGCCTTCCTGGGGTGTTCTCTTTTTATTTTCTGCTTCTATATTTGCCCAAATTATGTTCAGCTCCATATTATCCTCCCTCTTTACTTTCTTCCAGATGTCATCTGGCAGAATAATGGAAAACATTTGGTCTAAGTCTTCTAACGTAAGGTGACCTATTTTTAGTGTTATTTTAGTTTGTCTGTACCATTCTTCTCTGTCCTGTCTATTGTCAGGGTATTGAAGAGCAAATCTATGCATTTCTGCATGCGTCCAAGGCACATGCACCCTCATTATTGTCTGATCTTTATCATAACCTGGCGCTTTTCTAAATGATAGTAGTACCCTGTTAACCATATTCTTTTATGAGGCATTCTCTGTGTCTGCCTGATGTAATTCCTTTTGCCTTTGTTTTTCTTTTTTAATATCCCTGCTCTTCCGTATAGTGTGGTTAGCCTCCGTGAACCATTCTGCGTACCTAACGGCAACACTTAAACTGTCCCTATCGTCTAAGTGGACATTATTTATTTTGTTTGCTAGCGCAGCATCCCCTTGCATTGGTAATAGCTGAACATACTGTTCTTTCTTGCAGGTAGTTTTCCCAAAACCATTTCATTAACTGCTCCACCTTTCCTTATATACATTTTAATGCATTATACTTCATTTCTTTGGGTAAAGTAGCACTGAAAGTGTGGCTCATCATCCCATATGTCCATGCCTTCATTAGAAAGTTTGTCAACGTACTCCTCTACTATCCTTTCTTCACTAAAGTTCAGCTGCATTTGGTGTCTAGTTGCTTTCTTTGCATTGTCAATGATGTCCTGTAATGCAATCAGCTCCTGATCCTGTTCATCTTACTCTCTTACATGTGAAGTTATGGCTACCCTTGGGTCTCTTGTTTCTTTATGAAGTGTGTCAGTCCCTTTTATATGGTTGAGGTTTTGGATGATATAGGATTATTTGCTCCAAAAACTAGTCAACGGGAGGTGGAGCAGATATATAAATTGGTTTTGTCTCTTACCTTTTGAACAAAACATTTATCTATTGCCATTTAATTCTCTATACATGCTGCATCGTTATTTCTTATTCTGTTTCTCTTTCTCATATTTCATCAATTTTCCATGATTACTTCTCAGCTCCATCCATTGCATGGTAGGTATCCCATTCTTACAACCTCACCTTGTGGTTCTAAAAATTCTGGACCCCTGTAATTTACTTTGCCACAGCAGTACGATTTTAGTATCAAAAGACCGATAATGACTAGTACACTAAGCATGAGCATTTTCACTCAATTGCAGCAGCGTTTTCACCTCGAAATCGCCATTTTCGTCCTGCACTCGTGGCTCCCATTTTATACACGGCAGCCATTTTTAAAAGTTGCCCTCACATAGGCTTATAATACAGTCAGATTTGATTCCAAGGACACGTACACCTTGATTGACGTTTCTCTGACCTGGGCAAGCTGGAACCATTGCCTCAGGCCAAACCTGTTTGGTCAGTCCCTCTCCCAGTGGCCGAATCAGATAGCATCAAGGCACACCATGCCATAAAACCCTTATTATCGCTCACACACCCTGCCTAATCTTGCTCACACCTGCACCTGCTCTTTTCTTCTTCTTACTTTACGAGGGGGAGGTGCCTGTTTTTATTGGGGGTCCACACTTATCTGATGTAAAATACTAGGCCTTGTCGGGTAATTTATTATGGGTTGGATGACATGAAATATGAGGTTTCATCATGACACTGTTTTTTCCTTTGTAGTGAAAACATGTGAATGACCAACCAAAATGTCAAGAATGTTTGCCTGAAGCTTAAAAAAACTGTATATAAGGAAACCTGACTTTGCATTGAAACACAGTCTCCTGAGAACATACAAACCGTGCTGTTGTACTTCTAGGACGCTTGTCACTTGGTTGCAGCCAATAAATTCGATCTTTGACTTCACCTAGAAGACTCTGAGTTTCTGTGGTCTGAATCAGGAAAGTACCCGAAGTCTTTGCGTGTACCCTGGCACCACTGGGTTACCGGATCAGTACCGGTTCTGAAAAACCCAGTACCTCAGTTGGCGCCCAACGTGGGGCGATACCAGCGGTACTGGTCCAAGCCTGAGGTCCGTGGGGAGCTTCGTGTGAAAATTCTGGAGGAAGGCCGCCACTTCATCGACCCCTGCATGTCGACGTGGTCCGAAAGTCTTTGCTGCGAGGTTCCCCGCTTCCCGACGGCTACGAAGGACTGCTGCCCTGGCTATCGCCCTGATTTGGACCCTTGATGTTTGGTAGAGCGAAACGATAAGACGAGTCTTCTGGTGACGTCATCAATATTTTCAGTTAAGTATAAGTGGAGCGTCTCCCAGTCCTTAGTTGGACACTTGGTTTGGTCCTTAGTTGGACATTTGGTTTGGTATCCCTTTGGGATCACTTTGATTTGGAACTTGCAAGTACCAAAGCCGAAGGACTCGTGTATTCACGAGACTATCGTAAACGATAATCCTTTGAAGTTTGAAGCTAGACTAGTGAGCGACAATGCCTGGTCTTAGCAGACTTGGAAATTTGTTTTGTCTTGGTTGTAAAAGGGACTCCCGGTTGGAGGACTCATGTCCGGTTCCTCCGATTGGAACTCCAAGCTATGAACTATATGTGAAGCACGGAGTGGGCCCCATCACGTTTAATAAAGTATGGGTCCGCTATTCTTGGAAATAAATGTCTGTGAGGCTGTTTTTGCAGTTTTTTGGAACACTATTGAGAAAAGTTTTCTTTTCTCTTGTAAATATGACTTACAACGAGGATCTGCAAACGGTTCTGTAAGTAAATTGCGACAGCGCTATTTATGAAAAATGGCTAAAGCGCGCTGTATTGTGTGTCCTGAGTGTTTTCTGTTTATATCTGAAATGAGCTCAATGTGTGTTTGTGGGTCTTCTTGAAGTTTTCAGTTTGTTAAGTAAAATGTTGGTTAATTAATATTAAGTAGAAACTTAGAAAAAATCCAGAAATGAACCATGTGATGTGCTAACATAGCTATATGTTGCTCTTTAATTTATAGAATGAGCAATTGTGCACATATACAAAACTGCCGTTAAATGCTTAATAAATTAGAAAACACATTCAATAGATATAAATAGGGCCCCAAAAAAAAAAACGAAATTATCTATTTTTGCAAAAAAATAAATAAATTTACAGCATTTTTCTTAGATGCATTGTATTAGATGTTCACAGGCAAACTTTTCAGCTGCAGTATATTTGATAGGAATGTTCAATTCAGCCAGCACTTTCCCAGTTAAACACGGGTGGAATTTTGCATAACCTTCCTTTTAAATGAAAGTGGCGCAAAAATGTGACGCATTTCAAGTTAGGCTTATGCGCTTAGGCTTGTGAGTTAATGTATCCCAAATAATAGGCAAGGGATGCAGCTTGCTTTTATATGTGGAATTATCACACAAAAAAAGAATAATTGGTTTTTTTTTTTTAAAAAAGAAAATTATTAATTATGGAAAAATTATGTAAAAAATAAGTGCCTTTCAAAATCGTTTTTTAATATTTATAAAGCTTAATACCTATACTATGACCTCCTAGCATTAAAATTTAATTTAAGTTATGTTGCACCGCTAAAATTACATTTGTATGTGCAATTTTCCCTTGGCGCAGGAGCAAACAAGCTCATTTCTATAAAGTATAAGTTAATATTTTCAATGGCTGGTAATGCATATTATGCAAGAAAATTGTAGGATATTGATTTTTAATGCCTAAAATATCAAAGTCGATTTGGGCAAAAGCACTGTTTAACCTCTTAAGTGCGGGCGTCGGCCACTGGCCGACGCCCACACACCCTCCCTGGTGCGGGTCACGACCAGTGGCCGACACCAGGAAGGGCATTAATAAATCCTCGGGTGCATCGCACCCGAGGATTTTTTTATTTTTTTTACCCCCCCCCCGGGAGACACGGAAGCTACCGTGTCTCCCCCCGCCCCCCACCCGCCCCTTTGTGACGTCAGCGCGCCGCGAGGTGCGCTGACGTTGCAAAGGTGTTTTCCCCAAGAAAGCAGGAAGCAGCCTTGCGGACGCTTCCTGCTTTCATGGGGAAAACGGCCTTTTACACGTTCAGGAAGGCCTCGTAAGAAAGGGGAGAGTCTCCCCTTTCTTACGAGGCCTTCCTGAAAGTGTTTCCTGGCCCCCGGTCGCAGCTGTGCTGCGATCGGGGGCCAGGAAACACTTTCAGGTTTCCTGGCTCCCCCGATCGCAGCACAGCTGCGATCGGGGGGGTCAGGAAACATTTTGAAAAGGCCTCGTAAGAAAGGGGAGACTCTCCCCTTTCTTACGAGGCCTTCTGAAACGGTTTCCTGGCCCCCGATCGCAACCCCACTAGACACCAGGGATTTCACTTTTGGGGGGCGGCCCCCCCCCCCCGGAAAATGGGCCGCCCCCCCCTCCGGCATAATTTTCTTTAAAAAAAAAAAAGGTAGGTGCCCCCTGGGGGGGGGGGGGGGGGGCGCGATCGCGCCCCCCCCCCATGGGATTTTTTTTTCTTTCTAAAAAATTAAAAAAAAAATGAAATGACAGGGGGTCGCCCGTGGGCAGGGTGACCCCCTGTGGGGGCAATTTTTTTTTTAGATGTTGTAGGGTTTTCTATGTAGATAGATATATCTAGGTACATGGATATATCTATAGATATATCTATGTAGATATATATTTATATATATATATATATATATATATATATATATATATATATAGGTAGATCTGTATCAAAGAGATTTATAAAGCGCGTTACTCACCTGTGAGGGTCTCAAGGCGCTGGGGGGGGGGACGGGGGAGGGAAATGGGCTAGGAGGTTCACTGTTCAAAAAGCCAGGTTTTGAGGCCCTTCCTGAAAAGAAATAGGTTTTGGGTCTTGCGAATGTGGGTTGTGAGTGCGTTCCATGTTTTGGGTGCAATGTAGGAGAAGGATCTGCCCCCGGTGGTGGTGTGTTTGATGCGGGGGACAGAGGTGAGAGAGAGGTCAGCTGAACGGACGTTTCGTGTGGGGGTGTGGAAGGTGACTCTCGTTGAGGTAGGCAGGGCCTGTGTTGTGGAGTGATTTGTGTGCGAGGATGAGGATCTTGAAGGTGATCCTTTTGTCAATGGGGAGCCAGTGGAGGGATTTGAGGTGTGGAGAGGTGTTCGTGTCGGTGGAGGTCGAGGATGAGTCGTGCTGCTGAGTTCTGGATGCGTGTAGTTTGCACTTGAGTTTTAGAGTGGTGCTGGCGTAGAGGGCGTTTCTGTAATCAAGCCTGCTGCTGATGAGTGCGTGAGTGACAGTTTTTCTGGTCTCTGTGGGGATCCATTTGAATGTTTTTCAGTATACGGAGTTTGTTGAAGCATGAGGAGGTAAGAGCGTTGATTTGTTGGGTCATAGAGAGGGAGGAGTCTAGGATGATGCTGAGGTTGCGTGCGTAGTTGGCGGGGGCGGGTGCAGGGCCTAGCGTGGTGGGCCACCATAGGGGGTCCCAGGTTTTTTTGGTGAGGGCCAAAGAGGATTATTACGGTTTTGCTTGAGTTGAGTTTCAGGTGGTTGGCTGTCATATATACATCACTTTTGTCAATATGTGTGTGGTTTCCCTGGGGGGAAAAGGGTCCGACTTGTCTAGTGGCAGTTTTAGTGCCATAAAGAAGCGCAGAAGGTTTATATGCCTACTGCAAAGAGCACATCTTTATTTTATGTAAATAGCTGAGTACATTAGTAAAGTCTATGGAGAGATGAAGGGCACTTTTGCTGGGTGGTAATGAGGGAATCCGAGGAGGAGGGAGTGGGAGCACCAATAATGATTGTTGGACTGGGCGCAGGAGGTGCTAAAGACTGTGACGAATAGTATGTGACAAGGTGTTTTTTGAGTGTCTTGAAAGTACGTGCTGATTGAGGGAAGAAGCGCAGGTAAGGTGGCCTCTACTGTTGCACGTATCTCACACACACCATCGATTTTGTGACTGTCTACGTAGGCTAGTGTTTTAGAGCAACAGTTTAGCCAATAGCAGAGATGGCATCTTGATGGATGACTGCTGCCTGCACTCGGGTTATAGAGGACCGCTCTGACATAGGATCAGAGACTGAGACATCAGATACTGAGACAGCATCTGAGGGATAGGACAATGGCGCAGACTCTGGGAGTGATTTTTCAGTCAGAGGAGTCCCATTCGAAAACTCCTCTTCCAGTACATTATGAGGGAGGTGATGAGGACAGTCCTGCTGTCCCTTCGCAAGCTGTTCGTGCAACTGGGTAATAGTGGGTTAGGCCAACCCAGAGAGCAGGTGAATGCGGCGGCAAGCAGAGAGAGAGTGCTCTCTTGGGAGCTCACCAATTTAGTTCAGCCCCAAATTCCACCACCCAAATCATATTGTGGAGACATCAAAATTGTCTATGGCAAAACAAACTGGTTTTGTAAGGCAGGCACCTGTGTTTTTGGTCCTGGATTCGGCGGCCATATAGAGAAACACACTAAACCCAAACATTTCTGGAAACTAGACATTCGGGGGAGTCCACAGAGGTGTGACTTGTGTGGATTCCCCAAAGTTTTCTTACCAAGAATACCCTGCAAAGCTGAAATGTTGAAAAAAAACTCTATTTTTCTCGCATTTCTGTCACACAAACTACAGGAATATGCTGGGATCCACAACATTCCTACCACCCAGTGACTCCTCACCTGTCCTGATAAAAACACTACCCCACTTGAGTGCCTACACCTAGTGCCTGTGTCAGGAATGGATCACCCCAGGGTCAACAGCTGCCTCACGTAAGGACCAACATTGACCGTTGTGTGATCTATTCCTGTCGCAGGCACCAGGCCTAACCACAAAAGTGAGGTATCATATTTATCGGGAGACTTGGGGGAACGCTGGGTGGAAGGAAATTTGTGGCTCCTCTCAGATTCCAGAACTTTCTGACACCGAAATGTGAGGAAAACTTGTTTTTTTAGCCACTTTTTGAGGTTTGCAAAGGATTCTGGGTAACAGAACCTGGTCCGAGCCCCGCAAGTCACCCCTCCTTGGATTCCCCTAGGTCTCTAGTTTTCAGAAATGCACAGGTTTGGTAGGTTTCCCGGCTGAGCTAGAGGCCAAAATCTACAGGTAGGCACTTCTCAAAAAACACCTCTGTTTTCTTCCAAAAATTTGGATGTGTCCACGTTGCGCTTTGGGGCGTTTCCTGTCGCGGGCGCTAGGCCTACCCACACAAGTGAGGTATCATTTTTATCGGGAGACTTGGGGGAACGCCGGGTGGAAGGAAATTTGTGGCTCCTCTCAGATTCCAGAACTTTCTGTCACCGAAATGTGAGGAAAACTTGTTTTTTTAGCCACTTTTTGAGGTTTGCAAAGGATTCTGGGTAACAGAACCTGGTCTGAGCCCCGTGAGTCACCCCTCCTTGGATTGCCCTAGGTCTCTAGTTTTCAGAAATGCACAGGTTTGGTAGGTTTCCCTAGGTGCCGGCTGAGCTAGAGGCCAAAATCTACAGGTAGGCACTTCTCAAAAAACACCTCTGTTTTCTTCCAAATATTTGGATGTGTCCACGTTGCGCTTTGGGGCGTTTCCTGTCGCGGGCGCTAGGCCTACCCACACAAGTGAGGTATCATTTTTATCGGGAGACTTGGGGGAACGCCGGGTGGAAGAAAATTTGTGGCTCCTCTCAGATTCCAGAACTTTCTGTCACCGAAATGTGAGGAAAACTTGTTTTTTTAGCCACTTTTTCAGGTTTGCAAAGGATTCTGGGTAACAGAACCTGGTCCGAGCCCCGCGAGTCACCCCTCCTTGGATTGCCCTAGGTCTCTAGTTTTCAGAAATGCACAGGTTTGGTAGGTTTCCCTAGGTGCCGGCTGAGCTAGAGGCCAAAATCTACATGTAGGCACTTCTCAAAAAACACCTCTGTTTTCTTCCAAAAATTTGGATGTGTCCACGTTGCGCTTTGGGGCGTTTCCTGTCGCGGGCGCTAGGCCTACCCACACAAGTGAGGTATCATTTTTATCGGGAGACTTGGGGGAACGCCGGGTGGAAGGAAATTTGTGGCTCCTCTCAGATTCCAGAACTTTCTGTCACCGAAATGTGAGGAAAACTTGTTTTTTTAGCCACTTTTTGAGGTTTGCAAAGGATTCTGGGTAACAGAACCTGGTCCGAGCCCCGCGAGTCACCCCTCCTTGGATTGCCCTAGGTCTCTAGTTTTCATAAATGCACAGGTTTGGTAGGTTTCCCTAGGTGCCGGTTGAGCTAGAGGCCAAAATCTACAGGTAGGCACTTCTCAAAAAACACCTCTGTTTTCTTCCAAAAATTTGGATGTGTCCACGTTGCGCTTTGGGGCGTTTCCTGTCACGGGCGCTAGGCCTACCCACACAAGTGAGGTATCATTTTTATCGGGAGACTTGGGGGAACGCCAGGTGGAAGGAAATTTGTGGCTCCTCTCAGATTCCAGAACTTTATGTCACCGAAATGTGAGGAAAACTTGTTTTTTTAGCCACTTTTTGAGGTTTGCAAAGGATTCTGGGTAACAGAACCTGGTCCGAGCCCCGCAAGTCACCCGTCCTTGGATTCCCCTAGGTCTCTAGTTTTCAGAAATGCACAGGTTTGGTAGGTTTCCCTATGTGCCGGCTGAGCTAGAGGCCAAAATCTACAGGTAGGCACTTTGGAAAAAACAGCTGTGTTTTCTATAAAAAAAATAGGATGTGTCCATGTTGTGTTTTGGGGCATTTCCTGTCGCGGGCACTAGGCCTACCCACACAAGTGAGGTATCATTTTTATCGGGAGACTTGGGGGAACACAGAATAGCAAAACAAGTGTTATTGCCCCTTATCTTTCTCTACATTTTTTCCTTCCAAATATAAGAGAGTGTGTAAAAAAGACGTCTATTTGAGAAATGCTCTGCAATTCACATGCTAGTATGGGCACCTCGGAATTCAGCGATGTGCAAATAACCACTGCTCCTCAAAACCTTATCTTGATCCCATTTTGGAAATGCAAAGGTTTTCTTGATACCTCTTTTTCACTCTTCATATTTCAGCAAATGAATTGCTGTATACCCAGTATAGAATTAAAACCAACTGCAGGGTGCAGCTCATTTATTGGCTCTGGGTACCTAGGGTTCTTGATGAACCTACAAGCCCTTTATATCCCCGCAACCAGAAGAGTCCAGCAGACAAAACGGTATATTGCTTTCAGAAATCTGACATCGCAGGAAAAAGTTACAGAGTAAAACATAAAGAAAAATGGCTGTTGTTTTCAGCTCAATTTCAATATTTTTTTATTTCAGCTGTTATTTTCTGTAGGAAAACCTTGTAGGATCTACACAAATGACCCCTTGCTGAATTCAGAATTTTGTCTAGTTTTCAGAAATGTTTAGCATTCCGGGATCCAGCATTGGTTTCACACCCATTCCTGTCACTAACTGGAAGGAGGCTGAAAGCACCAAATATAGTAGAAATGGGGTATGTCCCAGTAAAATGCCAAATTTGTGTTGAAAAATTTGGTTTTCTGATTCAAGTCTGCCCGTTCCTGAAAGGTGGGAAGATAGTGATTTCAGCACCAGAAACCCTTTGTTGATGGCATTTTCAGGGAAAAAACCACAAGCCTTCTTCGGCAGCCCTTTTTTCCCATTTTTTTGGAAAAAACTAAATGTTCACAATATTTTGGCTATTTTCTTGGTCTCCTCCAGGGGAAACCACCAACTCTGGGTACCATTAGAATCCCTAGGATGTTGGAAAAAAAGGACGCAAATGTGGCGTGGTTAGCTTATGTGGACAAAAAGTTATGAAGCCCTAAGCGCGAACTACCCCAAATAGCCAAAAAAGGGCTCAGCACTGGGGGGGGAAAGGCCCAGCAGCTAAGGGGTTAAACTACATTTTCTTTCATTCAGAGTACTTTTTAAAGTGTCTCAGGCTTCAGTAAATGCATACATTTAGGTTTGATATATATTTGCAGGTTGTGCCTTCTTATGATTCAATGAGTCAATGTGCCAGTACAAAGGCTTGTTTTAATATCGAGGTTGAAGGTTCTAACTTCAGCTGGGCCTACTGAGACGTTCATTCATTCGAGGTTGATGAAATATGTACCATTGCATGGGATTGCAACAAGCATTTATTCTAACAACTGGTATGTGTGTTATTAAGGTTTGTGAATTATTCACAGTAAATGTAGTTTAATAATCTGGAAATAGAGATAATTTTTTTTAGCGCCTCAAAAGGATTTTTTTTTTTTTTTTTTAAATAGAGTGAATTATTGCAGGTTAGAAGGAAAACAGGAAGGCCTACTGTCTTTGACAGATTCAGGGTGGCAGAAGCAAGGAGAGCTACAGAGGCTGGCTCAAGTCTGCTGCTGAGATGCTATCTTTAGTTTTCCCATAAACAATGGAGGAGGCTGTCATGTTGACACTTGTGACCTTTTAAATTAGGGCCTTGTCTCTGTGAAATGCAAAATGACCCTACAAGCCTCTAAAAGTGGGATTTCTGGTTTCTCCAGAAGAACATCAATACAATTAAAGAACTTAATTCCAAAGGGAAAATATAAAAAAAAGGGGTTTCTTCGAAAGTCCCAACATCATGTTAAATGCTCTGCAGAACTGATACATTTGTGTCTCCGCTCTAAAAAAATAAAATGATGCCTGCTAGTTGCTTTTATTTGACAGAAAACGAAGTGTTGCATTAAGTCTTAGACAGAAAATAAGATGCAGCCCTTTTCTAAAATTTTGAAGGCTACATGCCTTAATGAGAACGATTTACCAATTAAGACTTATTTTTTCACAGTGGAAATTGTAGGTGCCGAATTAATATGGAGTGTCAGTGTAACAATTTTTACTTTTAGAAAGGTAAAACTAAGGTGGCTTGATGGTGCGAAGTAACTGACAAGAGGGTAACAGTTAAGTAATGGAAATTTATTTTCGTGTATTTGGTCCTATCATGAATTGTTCTTGCTGGTCCTGTATGTTAGAAGAGAAACAGTAAAGTTATATTTGACAGCAGATTTCCATTGCCTGGTGATCTACTGTCAAAAGGAGGGTAAGGATTTTAAACCTGACAAATTAAACAGGCCCAAATATTGGGTTTGGGCTGCAGGTTTACAGTGCATAAAGTACATGACATGGTGTTGTGTGTCACCGCTTATTCACACATGCTATTGTTTTGTCTATGCTTTTTGTGTTTGATACACAGCAAGTATATCTGATAGCTTGACGTTTTGTGCGTTTTTATTATTTTTTATTTGTTTTTTTTTGCATGTTTGTTGCTGCTTTTGATACTATTACAAGCTCCCCTGTGTTGTGAGGGGATGGTCATGACGATGCCCATCGCTACGCAACAGTTGGTTGAACTTGTTCTGGTTACTAAATTCCACAGATAATTATATTTCATGCTGTGAACATAAGAGACAACACTTCATCAGTGCATGTCTATTTGGCTATAATGGTATTGAAGGAAAATAAAAAGAGATATACAGGATCAAAGTGTGTCACCTGCAGTTAGTCACGTTACTGCCCCTTCCCTTAAAGGAACAGGCAGCCCTACATTTATGTAGCCTTGATTGGACCTAGGGATGAAATTATAGATCTGTGACTCAAGGTGGCCTAATTTCTATATTACATTAGTTAATGATGTTCTGTTTCCTAAGTAGCATATGGCTTTTGTTCCTTAAAAGAAAACCAGGTTTTCATTTTTTCCCGAAGAAGGAACTGAAACATTAGCTAGGAGTACCGTATATGGTGTAGTCACCAACGGTAGAGTTAAAATTTGTGTAACTTTGGCCTTTGTGTATCACCCATACTCTCGGTGTTGTGTCACATGCCTGACTATCACCCAAATAATTTTTTTGTTCTTCCTATAGATTTTTTTCTTTTGTTACTTCCCCTGACCAATGTCGCATCATGCTTAGTTATTGAGATTTTAGCTATGTCCTAGTCCCATTTCTCTTTTTCAAATTCCTTTCACCAGTCAGACCTTTTATTATTATTGATGTATTGTTCAGGTTCACATTTCCAGACTGCAGTGATGTACCAGGGACCCCCATGTTATGTATAATTCCCTTTGGTATGACCAGACTGGTTTTCAAGAATTTGCCTTAGGCCTGCTTCAATGTTTTCCAGCCTGACGGTCAGAGTAGCGATAGACTGGTTAACTGACTCAATATTATAGTAAGACAGGTTTTCCATCTCAATAGGAGATATCTTATGTTTACCTTTTTGAACATGATGAATTTTCAATGTCTATTTTAATTTGGTTTTCGGTTCCCTTCTGTTCCTGCTACTTTAATTTTTGTTGGGATCAGATGTGTCCTAATCATGCAAATATCAGGACCCTCTAGTTCTTGTCTTTTTGTTTGCACATTTGACTATTAGCCTGTGTATTGCATAGTGCACCTGATGCACAGTTTTTAAAGGAAGGTTTCTACATGTCCCTGATAATCGGTATCATGTGATTTATCTATTGAGATGTTCTAAGATAAGGAGGAACACCTAGACTTAATCATTGAGGAAAATATGTGTTTACCCCATTAGACAATGCCACTGTGTGAGGAAATCCATTCAGATAGAATTCTCATGTAGCTATAGATGGCAGAGAATAATGGAGAGAACCCAATTAAAGATGCTAGAGACCCTGTTTTGCCCTTCTGCCTTTGTCTTTGTATTTTATGCCCATGGTGTATGGCTACTCCTTTGAAGATTGCAGACCACATGCTTGCAGTCCCCTTGTTAAAAACCATGAACTGTTTTTGTACTAAATTGAAGGGAACTAACAACTGTGGCACATTTCCTACGTCACTAGATTCTGCGGGTATCAAGTCATAATAACCTGCAGGACATTGATTTAAGCCTAATTCCCATCAGTGACAGCTACAGATGAAAGACGGACGTTTTGGCCCTACAGTCTCAGCACCCAGAAAGTAGCAAAGCTGGACAGCGATCGCCAGCGCATGGTATCGTACTTGCTCCATCAGACGGCGTTGGACATCACAAAACCAAAGTTTCAGTGTAAAAGAGCTAAAGAGAAGGATTCCTGTTGTTGATGGCAGAGCTGTTTTGAGGTTTCATTTCTCTACCTGTCATGTGCTGGTAACCTCTGACAGTGTGCAATCCCTTGAGCCCCTTGGCCTGAGTTTTGGCCACACACCCCCTTTTCTTTGCTCCAACGGAAGAAGGACAGTGCACCGGAGATTTCAAGTTTGGAAAAAGGCACTATATTGTGGTGCCCATGAAAGAGCAGCTTGAGCGTCCTCTGACACTAAATAATGAGTGTTGGAGTCTGAAAGTGCTGCTGAGCTTGAGCTATTTCCCAATTAATGGTGCTTGGGTCTGCACGAGATGATTTGTGCCCTTGATCAATGAAGAGCACATTGTTTGTAGTGTCTGCCACAGAGGAGAGACACTGGTGCATTGCTTTAAGACAATGAGACTTTCGAGTGAGCTGTGGGTGTTTGCCAGGAGGGCACTCCAACTAAGCAGTACTTTTCTCACGAAGATGCCTGAATTGAGAGGCCCATGCGAAAGAAAACAACAAAAGAAAATTTGATGGACAATAGAAGCCTGCCAGAGAGGCTTTTTGAACGGACTCTGGGCATAGTTGGTTTCACAAGAGGTTTCCGTGTGATTGTATAGACTAGGTGTTAGGAGACTGATTGTTTTGCTGGCATTGTTTTAAAGTACTATTCTGTTTAGTAAAAGCAGAATAAAGTCCATTTTCTGTGGAAAGAGTACCCCCTTTTCACCTTAGAGCATTGATGAGAGTCACCACTGTTCCACCTGAACATACCAAAATTACTGAAATGCAGAGGAGCCCTAAAATGTTACTAGATAATTTTAGGATTTGCTTTTTGGTTAGGGTTGTGAAAAATTATTATTTCATTTGTAATAGTGGTCACTACTTTCTCCCGTTGTCTATATGTTCTTAATAACGTGTTTTCTAGTGTCTTTTAAACATGACGTTGTCATTTATGGGTGGGATTGTTTTTCTCTACTCAATTGACTTCTGCACCCACTTCCCAACCTATGTCTTTTCCTACTATTGTTTCTTTGCACTCTTTTCACCCTTTTCCTGAACATGAGCAGGTTATAAGATCAGAATTCGTAAGCAATTCTTTTGTACAGCTTCTGCATCAACACTAGTTAGTAGTGAACATCACTAATTGTTGGGTGTGTGATCTTATGCCACCTACTGCAGATAGAGGTATTCCTTACTTTGTCCTGCCATATGTGGCCTCTGTGTTACATCATGCATAAGGAAACCTGCACCAAGAGACGAGCTAAATACTAGGATGATGTTACAGCAACATCTCAACGACTTTAGAAACATAGACCTGGACTCAGATTAGCATGAGAATAGGTTTATTGCCTATGTAAGGGCAAAAGGAGGGTTAGTGGTTCTAAAAATTCTGGACCCATGTAATTTACTTTGCCACAGCAGTACGATTTTAGTATCAAAAGACCGATAATGACTAGTACACTAAGCATGAGCATTTTCGCTCAATTCCAGCAGCGTTTTCACCTCGAAATCGCCATTTTCGTCCTGCACTCGTGGCTCCCATTTTATACACGGCAGCCATTTTTAAAAGTTGCCCTCACATAGGCTTATAATACAGTCAGATTTGATTCCAAGGACACGTACACCTTGATTGACTTTTCTCTGACCTGGGCAAGCTGGAACCATTGCCTCAGGCCAAACCTGTTTGGTCAGTCCCTCTCCCAGTGGCCGAATCAGATAGCATCAAGGCACACCATGCCATAAAACCCTTATTATCGCTCACACACCCTGCCTAATCTTGCTCACACCTGCACCTGCTCTTTTCTTCTTCTTACTTTACGAGGGGGAGGTGCCCGTTTTTATTGGGGGTCCACACTTATCTGATGTAAAATACTAGGCCTTGCCGGGTAATTTATTATGGGTTGGATGACATGAAATATGAGGTTTCATCATGACACTGTTTTTTCCTTTGTAGTGAAAACATGTGAATGACCAACCAAAATGTCAAGAATGTTTGCCTGAAGCTTAAAAAACTGTATATAAGGAAACCTGACTTTGCATTGAAACACAGTCTCCTGAGAACATACAAACCGTGCTGTTGTACTTCTAGGACGCTTGTCACTTGGTTGCAGCCAATAAATTCGATCTTTGACTTCACCTAGAAGACTCTGAGTTTCTGTGGTCTGAATCAGGAAAGTACCCGAGGTCTTTGGGTGTACCCTGGCACCACTGGGTTACCAGATCAGTACCGGTTCTGAAAAACCCAGTACCTCAACCTTCTTGCCTTTCTTCTCACTTCCTCTCAGACATTATTCTACATAATCCAACCTGCCTTTCTCAAACGTGCCTTCTTTAGGCCATTTCCTGAAAGGGTCATCATGAGTCAGAAACTGCCATTTATCTAAAACCATTGCCATATGGTAACCCTTTTTCTTCACCACAAACCAAGCAGGAGTCCCGGGCTCCGGCACAGGTTGAGTTTCATCTAGACTCCTAGATTTTCTACATTTAAATCCACAACAAAACAGTGTACTCAACATTTTTAAAAATTGGTTGTCAAACACAAAATGCCAATTAATCATTTACAGAGTCCCTGTCTTTATTAAACAATAAAAAGGCCTTTTTGGTCTAATGGTCCCACCTTAGACCACACACAGAATCCCAGTTCAATGTTTCTCCCTCAGCCGTAGCTGGAAACCCAGTTCCCCTCCTTCACTGTGAAACTCAGTCCCTTTGGTCTTACATGGTCCACAATGACTGAGAGTGGCTGTTAGGCAATTCACCCTCCAATGTCCAAATAGAGCTGGTAAGTTCACATGCCTCGGCGGGGGGGGGGTTCCAGGGAGTCCTTCGTCTGAGTATGCCAGAACGTGCAACTGCAGGATCTATATTTCAAAGAAAAGATAGTTATACTTTTGCAAAATAACTAATTATGTCTCTCAGTTCCACAATGTTTCAAGGCGTAAGAATTGTATAGCACATTTCTAACCCTGGAGAGGACCAAAGCACGTATTTGGCAGAAACGTTGCTTTGTTTTGTTTTCTTAATGCATTGGGCCCGTTCATAACATCAGACAATATTTAAACAGAAACTGAAAATAGTGATATATTCTGTCATCAGGTTCTAGCAATGATTCTAATTTAAACCCCAGCCATCCAAAGCCTTTCCGCTTTGCTGAGTGCTGCAGGCCGTGCTGTGAAATTCATATGGCTTTATCCTTCAGCATAGGCTGTTTTGTGGTTGATCGGAGGAACTCTCGAACTTCGTAACTGCTTGAATCCCTGTGTCTGCACCACCTAAGGGTAGCTTCAGTCAGCTCTATGCACTTTCTGAACGTCATATTCTATATTTACATAGACCACTCCATTGATATAAAATATTGGATTGTGCAGCCACGTCTATCCTCACACTTCTTTTCTATGCCTATGTGTAGTCCTGGCTGAGGGGGTGACTCCTCCTTGTTTTTTTCATTATCCCTTCGGACATGAGCCAAAAGGGGGGGCTCATCTGGGGGGCGGGGATCTCCACTGGCTGGAGTGCCCTGGGGCACTGTAAAACCAGGCTTGAGCCTTTGAGGCTCATCACCAGGTTTTACAGTTCCTGCAGGGGGAGGTGTGAAGCACCTCCACCCAGGACAGGCTTTGTTTCTGACCATAGCGTGCACAGAGGCACTCACCTCATGTGGTCAGAAGCTCGTCTGGAAGTGGCAGGCTGGCATAGACCGGTCAGCCTTACACTAGCAGTTGGGATAACATACAGAGGGCATCTCTAAGATGCCATCTGTGTGCATTTTTCAATAAATCCCACACTGGCAGCAGTGTGGGTTTATTGTGCTGAGAAGTTTGATACCAAACTTCACAGTATTCAGTGTAGCCATTATGGTGCTGTGGAATTTGTAATGACAAACTCCCAGACCATATACTCAGTATGGCTACCCTGCACTTACAACGTCTAAGAATTGACTTAGACACTGTAGGGGCATAGTGCTCATGCAGCTATGTGGTATAGTGCACCCTGCCTCAGGGCTGTAAGGCCTGCTAGAGGGGTGACTTACCTATGCCACAGGCAGTGGTTTTTGGGCATGGCACCCTGAGGGGAGTGCCATGTCGACTTTGTCTTTTCTCCCCACTAGCACACACAAGCTGCAAGGCAGTGTATATGTACTGAGTGAGGGATCCTTAAGAGTGGCATAATACATGCTGCAGCCCTTAGGGACCTTCCCTGGCCACAGGGCCCCTAGTATTAGGGGTACCTTTTACAAGGGACTTAACTGTGTGCCAGGGCTGTGCCAAATGTGGAAAAAAAGGTACAGTTTTTAGGGAAAGAACACTGGAGCTGGGGCCTGGCTAGCATGGTCCCAGCACACTTCTACTCAAAGCTGGCATCAACACTAGGAAACAAGTGGAGGGTTGACCATGCCAACAGTGGCATTTTCCTACACAACCCCCCCCCCCCCAAACGAAAGAGGACGAGACTAACTTTTCCCAAGAGAGTCTTAATTTCCTAAGTGTAAGAACCTGGAAAGGCATCTGCATTGGCATGGGCAATCCCAGGTCTGTGTTCCACCTCAAAGTCCATTCCCTGTAGAGATTTGGACCACCTCAAAAGTTTAGGGTTCTCTTGTTTCATTTGCATGAGCACCTGAGAGGTCTGTGGTCAGTGTGAACAATAAAGTGAGTACCAAACAAGCATAGTCTCAACTTTTTCAGTGACCAAACCACAGCAAAGGCCTCCCTCTCAATGGCACTCCAACGCTGCTCCCTGGGGAGTAACCTCCTGCTAATGATAGCAACAGGCTGGTCAAGGCCATCATCATTGGTTTGGGATAGGACTGCTCCTATCCCATGTTCAGAGGCATCTGTCTGCACAATGAATTGCTTGGATTAATCTGGAGCTTTTAGAACTGGTGCTGAGCACATAGCTTCTTTTAGGGTGTCAAATGCCTTTTGATAGTCTAGTGTCCAGTTTACCTTCTTGGGCATTTTCTTAGAGGTCAGTTCTGTGAGGGGAGTCACAATGGACCCATATCCGTTCACAAACCTCCTGTAATACCCAGTGAAGCCAAGGAATGCCCTGACTTGAGCCTGGGTTTTTGGAGCTTCCCAGTCCAGAATTGTCTAGATCTTGGGTTGTAAAGGTTGCACTTGGCCTCCACCTACCAGCATACAACTGTTCCCTGCCCTATCTGGCATTTGGATGCCTTGATAGAGAGGCCTGCTGCTCGCAGGGCCTGCAAAACCTTTTCCAGGTGATTCTGCCAGATGGAGCTAAAGACAGCAATATCATGTAGATATGCTGCACTAAAGGACGCCAAACTGGCAAAGACTCGATCCACTAACCTTTGGAAGGTTGCAGGGGCATTCTTTAAGCCAAAGGGCATAAACTGATAATGTCCATCAGGTGTTGAGACTGCTGCTTTCTCCTTTGCTCCAGGTGCCATCCTAATTTGCCAGTAACCTGCAGTTAAGTCAAAGGTACTCAGACATTTGGCTGCAACTAACTTGTCAATCAGTTCATCTGCTCTGGGTATGGGGTGAGCAACTGTCTTGGTGATAGAAATTAGCCCTCTGTAATCCACACAAAACCTCATCTCTCTTATTCTATCCTTGGTATGAGGTTTTGTGACTAAGACCACTGGGCTAGCTCAGGGACTGTCAGAGTGCTCGATTACCCCTAACTCCAGCATCTTGTGGACTTCCACTTGATGCTGTCTTTGACTTGGTCAGACTGTCTGAATATTTTGTTTTGACAGGTAAACTGTCTCCTGTGTCCACGTCAAGGGTACACAGATGTGTTTGACCAGGGGTCAAAGAGAAGAGCTCAGCATACTGTTGCAGGACTTGCCTGCAGTCAGCTTGCTGTTGGGCAGAGAGGGTGTCTGAATAGACCACTTCATCTACTGTCCCATCTTTAGGGTCAGTTGAGAGGAGGTCAGGGAGAGGTTCACTCTCTGCTTCCTGATCCTCATCAGTAGACATCAGCATGGTTATATTTGCCCTATCATTATAGAGTTTCAGGCGGTTAACATGGATCACCTTCGTGGGTGTCCTGCTAGTGCCCAGGTCCACTAAGTAAGTGACCTGACTCTTTTTCTCAAGAACTAGGTAAGGGCCTCTCCATCTGTCCTGAAGTGTCCTGGGGGCTACAGGCTCCAGATCCCAGACGTTCTGCCCTGGTTGGAATTCAACCATTGCAGCCTATTGATCATACCACAACTTCTGGAGTTGTTGGCTGGCCTCAAGGTTTTTGGATGCCTTTTCCATGTACTCAGCCATCCTTGAGCGGAGGCCAAGCACATAGTCCACCACATCTTGTTTAGGCTCATGGAGAGGTCTCTCCCAGCCCTCTTTAACAAGTGCCAGTGGTCCCCTTACAGGATGGCCAAACAGAAGCTCAGAGGAGAAAAACCCTACTCCCTTCTATGGCACCTCTCTGTAGGCAAAAAGCAAGCATGGCAGGAGGACATCCCATCTCCCTTTTTTTTTTTTCAAGGAGCGCATGATCACGCCTTTCAATGTATTGTTAAACCTTTCAACAAGGCCATTGGTTTGTGGATGATATGGTGTAGTGAACTTTATAAGTCACCCCACACTCATTCCACATGTGTTTGAGGTAAGCTGACATGAAGTTGGTACCTCTGTCAGAAACCACCTCCTTAGGAAAACCCACTTTGGTACAGATACCAATTAGGGCCTTGGCTACTGCCGGGGCAATAGTTGGCCTAAGGGGAATTGCTTCAGGGTATCTGGTAGCATGATCCAGTACTACCAGTACGTATTGGTTCCCTGAGGCCATGGGAGGTTCATATGGACCCACAATGTCCACACCAACCCTTTCAAAGGGGACCCCCACCACTGGAAGTGGAATGAGGGGGGCCTTTGGATGGCCACTTGTCTTGCCACTTGCTTGACAGGTGACGCAGGAGTTACAAAACTCCCTTACTTTCTAGGATATATTGGGCCAACAGAAATGGTTCACTAATATATCCCATGTCTTGGTTTGTCCCAAATGCCCAGCTAAGGGGATATCATGGGCCAAAGTGAGGATAAACTCTCTAAACTCCTGAGGCACTACCACTCTCCTTGTGGCACCAGGTTTGGGATCTCTTGCCTCAGTCTAAAGGAGTCCATCCTCCCAATAGACCCTGCGGGAGCCACTGACATCTCCCTTCTCCTGTTCAGCAGCTTGCTATCTCAGGCCTTCAAGAGTGGGACAAGTCTTTTGTCCCTGGCACAGCTGTTCCCTTAAGGGTCCCCCTGGGCCCAAGAACTCTACCTGGTAAGGTTCCAGCTCCATGGACTGAGTTCCCTCAGGGAATATGACATCTTCCTGGGAAGAGAGGTCCTGGTTCTTGTGCTGTACAGAGGCTGCCCCCCCCAGTCCTCTTACCTTTTCTCTTGGAAGGTTGGGCCATTATTCTAGGCTCCAACACTTCTTTTTCACCCTGTGCTCTGCTCTGTGCTCTTGTTTTTACACACACCAGTTCAGGGATACCCAGCATGGCTGCATGGGGTTTGGGTTTTATCACAGCCCATGCCGAGGACTCCAAATCATTCCCTAGCAAACATTCTACTGGGACTGCAGAAGAGACCACTACCTGCTTCAGCCAGTAACCCCTCCCCATTCTAAAGTCACCATTGCCATGGGATGGACCTTAGTTTCATTGTCAGCATTGGTAACTGGATATGTTTGTCCAGCCAAATAATGTCCTGGGGAAACCAGCTTTTCTGTCACCATGGTGATACTGGCACCTGTATCCATCAAGGCTTCTACGTTTGTCCCATTTATCGAGAGCTGCTGACTGTATGTTTGCACGTTAGGCAGCCAGACAGCTAGTGTGGCTATATTCACCCCACCCTCAGAGACTAAAGTAGCTTCAGTGTGAACCCTGATTTGTTCTGGGCACACTGTTGATCCCACCTGGAGATTGGCTATTCCAGTGCTAGTAGGGGTATAAGTTGTGGGACTTTTCTTGGGAGAGGCCTTGTCTCCAGTTTGGTGGCGATGCTGTCTACAGTTGTGACACCAGCCCTTATTGGGATCAAAGTTTTTACCCTTATACCCATTTGTGGACTGTGAAGAGGCTCGGGCCACCCTCCTGAGCAGGTTTTTGGGGCCCTTGAGAAGACTCTTTAGTTGGAACCCTGGTCTCCCTAGTTATGATAGGAGGGGGGAGTCCATCCTCCTGATCCCCAACATCTTCCCCATCTGAGGGGAGGTCTTGCCCTTTAGTAGGGTGGTCCCTGGTGTACTCTGCCAAAAGCTCCTGGAGCTTGACCTTGGTAGGGTTGGAACCAGCTTTAATTTTTCTTAGCTTACAGAGGGACCTTAGGTCTGTCATCCCTAGATGAAGGCAAGGGTTGAGGTTGAGTTCCATATCCTCTGAGCTACTCATTATGAGGGTCATTCTGACCCTGGCGGCCGGTGGCCGCCAGGGCCACCGACCACGGGAGCACCGCCAACAGGCTGGCGGTGCTCCAACGAGCATTCTGACCGCGGCGGTTCAGCCGCGGTCAGAAGCGGAAAGTCAGCGGTCTCCCGCTGACTTTCCGCTGCTCGTGTGAATCCTCCATGGCTGCGGAGCGCGCTCCGCAGCCATGAGGATTCTGACCCCCCCTACCGCCATCCTGTTCATGGCGGGAAAGCCGCCATGAACAGGATGGCGGTAGGGGGGGTCGCGGGGCCCCTGGGGGCCCCTGCCGTGCCCATGCCAATCGCATGGGCACGGCAGGGGCCCCCGTAAGAGGGCCCCACAAAGTATTTCAGTGTCTGCCTTGCAGACACTGAAATACGTGACGGGTGCCACTGCACCCGTCGCACCTTCCCACTCCGCCGGCTCGATTACGAGCCGGCATCCTCGTGGGAAGGTCGTTTTCCCCTGGGCTGGCGGGCGGTTTTTCAGCAACCGCCCGCCAGCCCAGGGGAAAACTTGTAATACCCGCCGCGGTCTTTTGACCGCGGCGCGGTATTTTGGAGGGCGGCATCCTGGCGGGCGGCCTCCGCCGCCCGCCAGGGTCATAATGAGGCCCTATGTCTCTAAAGTTGGGATTACTTTTTAAGAAACTAAAAACTACTTCTAGTAACTAAATCCTAACTTTTACAAAACATTTAAACTTAAAAAGGAGGTGCTAGCAGGGACTTATACAAGGCCCTAGCAGGACTTTTAAAAAGTTGGAAAAAATAGTCAAAAATCAATTTTCTAATGACAATTTTGGAATTTAGTTGTGTGATTGTAGGTGTACTGTTTTTTAATGGGGGGATTTGGGCTATGACGGTTGTGTGGGTGCATGGTCAGAGTGGTGTTGGCATGTGATGATGGTTTTGTGACATATTATTGTGGGAGTGTAGACCTGTAATGTTGCTTATCCTGACATTTATTGTGGAATGTGTTGGTTGTGAATTTTATATATAAATAACTGTATATTATGGATCCAAAAATGTGTTACTTGTTTCTTAGACAAGTTTAAAGACAAGGTGTAGGAAGCTGGCTCTGTATACTATATCAAAATGAGATATATTGTGCAAAATAGCTCTATTTGTGGTAGTGTGGTCAAGCAGTTAGGCTTATCAGAGGGTAGTGTTAAGCATTTGCTCTACACACAGAAGCAATAAGTGAAAACACACACACAATGGCTTAACTCCAGGTCAATAGGTTTTTATATAGAAAATTATTCTATTCTTTTTGTTTATTTATTTCTAGAACCCCAAGATTAATTTAGCAGGTAAGTACATTAAATGAAAGTTACTTTACACAGTAATACTTAGAACTTTAAATGGAATCAACAATGTACACAGTTTTCTTTAAAATGGCAAAAAGCTACTTTAAAGTGGGCACTGCAATTTTCAGCAGTTCCTGGGGGAGGTAAGTAAAGTAAAGTTTTTGAGGTAAGGTTGGTTCAATCTCCATGGCATAGGTAGCCCACCGTTGGGGGGTTGAAGATAACCTCAAACACCCAGCACCTGCAACACAGGGCCGGTTAAGTGCAGAGGTCAAACAGGAGCCAAAATAACAGGGGGCCCCTATGGAGACAGGGGGTACTCTGGTTCTGGTCTGCTTGCAGGTTAGTAACTGTGTTGTCAGAGATCAGACCAGGGGGGTTTGGAGGAGTACTGGAGTGGCCCCAAGTAGACACAAAAACCACACCCTCAGCGCTACGGGGGCGGCCGGGTGCAGTGTGCAAACAGGGCGTTGGGTTCTCAATAGAACTCTATGGAGGGACCTGTGGGTCACTAAGGTGCTGCAGGCAGGGCACAGGGGGATCTCTCGGGCAAGCCACTGACTGGGCAAGGGTGAGGGCCACCTGCTGGTCGTTGCTGCACCAGTGGTCGGTTTCTCTCAGGCCTGGGGGCTGCGGGTGCAGTGCTTCTCCAGGCGACAGATATCTTCGTCCCCGGCAGTCGCGGTCAGGGGGGTCCTCGGGATTTCCTTTGCAGATGTCGTCATGGGGGTGTAGACAGGTCAGCACAGGGTGGACACGTCGTCGGAGTCACCTGGGGATCCTCTCTGGCAAGTTGTTTTTTCTGGACACAGGCCGGGGGCGTCGGGTGTAGGGTAGTTGGACTCACGCTTCTGGAGTGAGGTGAGAGTCCCTTTAAAGATGGGTTCTTTGTCTTGCTTTTGGACAGGTCTGCTGTCCACAGGAGTTTCTTGTTCCTCGGTGATGCAGGCAGTCCCCTTCAGGGTTCGGTGGTCCTGCAGAACGCGTTGCTTCTTTTCTTGCAGCTTTTTGAAGCAGGAGACGGGCCGGTAGGGCTGGGTTTTTATGCAGGGTTTTCAGCTCAGCAGTCCTTCTTTCTTGAGGTCATCAGGAAATCTGAAGAGCTGGGTTCAGGGTCGCCCATAAATACAAAATGTAGGGCTGTGTTTAGGGTCAAGGGGCAGTAGCCAATGGCTACTGTCCCTGAGGGTGGCTACACCCTCCTTGTGCCCACTCCCTCTGGGGAGGGGGGTGCAGCCCTATCCCTATTGGTCCTACTCCTCCAAAGCAAGATGGAGGATTTCTCAAGGAGGGGGTCACTTCAGCTCTGGACACCTTAGGGGTGGTCCTGGCTGAGAGGGTGGTGACTCCTTGTTTTTCTCATCATCCCTCCGGACTTGCTGCCTAAAGTGGGGGCTTGTCCGTGGGGCGGGCATCTTCACTGGCTGGAGTGCCCTGGGGCACTGTAATACCAGGCTTGAGCCTTTGAGGCTCACCGTCAGGTGTTACAGTTCCTGCAGGGGGAGGTGTAAAGCACCTCCTCCCAGGACAGGCTTTGTTTCTGACCACAGAGTGCACAAAGGCACTCATCCCAAGGGGTGAGAAGCTCGTCTGGAAGTGGCAGGCTGGCATAGACGGGTCAGCCTTACTCTAGCAGATGGGCTAACATACAGGGGGCATCTCTAAGAAGGGCCCTTCTCCCCACACCTGCAGCACTAATGTATGCTGCTGTGGGGGCCGGCAGCCTTCCTCTGTGTTTCCCTTTCCAGCGGGCAGACATGCTGTTGTGTGGCTGCTTCCTGCTACCCCCAGATACAGGGAACAGGATGAGCGGACCATGTAGGGTGTGCGGTAGCACTCCCTCCGGCCTCAACGTGAACAATGGTGCCCAGGGATGGGCACAGCAGAATCCAGCCTTAGGTGTCCTCAGAAAGGCTTTTCAGTATGTGCAAACCATAAATTGCTATTTGGTAACTCCCAATGGACCACTGTCTACCGCTAAAAAATTAAATTTACACTTTTCATTTTTTTCTTTAAATTCATCCTGTTTTCCATTAATGATAACTGGTTGCATTTGAGAAAAAGTGCCTGACCCTTCAGGGTAAAGCTGGCAGTCTTCACATCAGAGACTAAGAAACTGATATGCAGAGTCCCATAGGGATTGTCCCTCAGCCCCATCCTTTTCAACATATACATGACACCATCATCATCTGATCTTAAGACATCAACGTCATCTCCTACGACAATTACAACCAACTCATCCTCTCCCCGACGGGCAAAACAACCACTGCCAGAACCAACTTCACCAACTGCATGACTATGGTAGCAGACTGGATGCGAACCAACTGCCTGCAGCTACACTTCGACAAGTACTGGTCTTCTGTAACAAGACCTCTCCATGGTACTCCACCTGGTGGCCGTCGGAGCTGGGACCCACACCCACAGACCACTCAAAAAATCTAGGTATAATCAACCTCAACTTGATAGCTCAAGTCAATGCAGTGTAAACATCCTGCTTTCACATCATACGCATACTGTGAAAAATCTTCAAAAGGTTGCCTCAGAACACCAGACAGACCGTCACACAAGCACTCATCACCAGCAGGCTGGACTACAGCAACACTCTCTATGCCAGAATCTACAAACAGCTCTTACACAGACTCTGGCCCACCCAGAACACTGCTGCAAGACTCATTCTCGACCTCCCATGCCGCACCCACGTCACATCCCACTTCAGGTAACTTCACTGGCTCCCCATACACAAGTGCAGCCAATTTTAATGTCTCACGCACACATAAAAATCCCTACACAACACAGAACTAGAATACCTGAACAGCCACATACACTTTCACCAACCCACCAGACATCTATGCTCTACCTCACTCTCACTCCCACACACTCCCTACATCCACGAAGGCAAGACTGGAGGTTGCTTATTCTCCTACATCGCACCCAAGACATGGAGTGACCTCAGTCAACACATCGGACCCGCCGCCTCACTTCTGGAGTGCCACAAGAAGCTGAAGACCTGGCTCTCTGCATAAGCACCTTGAGGACCACACCTGCTGAAGCTCCTGGATACCCTCTTGGGGGATTAGTGCACTATACAAATCAATATAACAACATTTAAAAGCTAACATAGTCATGGTGGCCTGCTGACCTCAGCAGGCTACCATCCCTGTGATGGCTGCGTTTCCTAGTGGGTCCAAACTGCAACTACCACATTAAAATTCAACAGGAGGGTTGAACTGCGACTCACTAGGAATCAGTAATTTGCAAACTGACCTATTACTGCATAGGTCAGTTTGCAAATGACTCCACTGACCCAAAAATATGGGTTGCAAATTGCGATTAGTATTTTGGGACCAGTTATTTAGTAACTTTGGACCCAAGTGCTTTGTTATCTGGCCATTGGGAACTCTATATGTGTATATATTGTCAGAAAGTTAAGCATTAGGTAATTCTAAATTATGCTACATCTTAAAACTATGAGTTGTTAAAGTGTTAATTAACTAGAATTCTTTAAAAATGAATATACTAAAATTATAATTTTTGAGAATATAAATATTTACATAAAATATTTACATTTAAAATATAATAAAAAATGTAAAAAGAGTTTTGTGAAAAGGGAGAGCAAGGCTAAGAAAACCAAAACATGGAGACATGGGAACCATGTATGGATCTCAATAGTATTGGTATCTCAAGTTACTAAAGTGCCAGCCTATCCCCCCCCCCTCAATGCAAACGTCATTTACTAGGACCTTTGTCGCACTATGACAAATCTTCACACAACTTAAAAAAAAAAAATTCATCCCCATCCACTCCTTCCTGGAACGTTTTGGCGTGATCCGTCAAGTTGGGGGCCAAGAAAAAGGGGAAGGAGGTTCCATAATGATGTTATTCCCATGACAATTCCCACTGGTAAATTTGGGAAAAGATAGAGTAAAAATGGATGAACGAAATTACACCAAATTTGGCAAAAACCTTACAACTTTACGAAGGTGAAGCTTGCGTGGTTCTGCTGTATCATGGGGGTGAAGCTTGAGCAGAGTACCGCAGATGGACAGGGGTACTTGAATGAAAAATAAATATACATACATGTGGGGTCTGAAGCAGAGTGGCACCCACAGGGGAGTTGGCTGCAGGGCTTGGGTTAAGGCTCCGCTCCGCTGCCAACCCCATGTTGTGCACGGTCAAAGGCTGTGTGCATGGAGGTTGGGAGCCTGACAGAGTATGGTGCAGAGCTGGCTGCAGGCCAGGATCTGAGCAACCTCATGCCAGGCATGGCTGAAGGCTGGCCGGAGGCCAGCCTCTGCAGCCAACCCCATGCTGTGCATGAGTAAAAGCCATGTGCAGCATGGGGTAGGTGCAGTGCTTAGACTGAAGCCAGGCCCTGTGACCAACCTCCATGGTTTTCACCCAAGGGGGTTGGGTGCAGGACCTAGCCAGATGCTAGGCTCCTGCAACCAAGGTATTGGGCGCCAGCAGGGTGAACTCACACAGGACCTATCTAGAGGCCACCCCCCACTGCGCACAGCCGAAAGCTGCACTCTGCAAGGGAGTTGGTTGAATATGGTTAAAAAAAAAAAATCACTGAAAATGGTTAGACTGACGTTATACTTAGGTACGGTAATAAGAGCTTATCTAACGCTATAAAAAAAACTCAGAAATTCACAGAAAAAGAACTAAGGTTAAAGTGATTTATAGTTGTTTCAAATAACACAAAAACTAAAATGGAAAAAAACAACAACAAAAAAACACAAATTCACCAGTTGTAGTCCAGTGCTTATGACCTCACATATCACATTACTTAGGACATTGTAAATTACATAATTGATGACATCACAGATGACATCTCAAATGAGGTAATTGAAGACATATCCTAGTGTGCCCCTGAACTCCCAACACTCACTTTCTGCAACCTGCTTCTTTTTTTTTAACCACCAAACTGCAGCCCTTAAGCGTGCCCCGATTTCCCGTGTACCTACTGTGTGCTGTCTTGCCCCAACACTGCAGCTTTTGTGTGCCCTTGCAACCTTCTCTGCCTCTCTGCATTTACTTTTTTGCACCTATCACGTATGTGTGTTCAGAAGCTTTTATATCCCTTACATCTTGCTTTGCTGCCTCATACACTCAACCCGAAACCTCTCTGCGTGCCTTGTACACCTCTCTAGTTCCTCTGTACGTGGACCTGGCCTGCCTTGCCCTCAGCAGGCCCTACAGCCCGATCCACCTCTCTAGGAGGGATGGCATATCAGCCTCTCATCCCACCACACTATTTTTGGTAATATCTCTTGATATTTGCAGACACTAAGGGGGTCATTCTAAGTCTGGCGGGCGGCGGAGGCCACCCGCCAGACTTCCCCCACCAAAATACCGCTCCGCGGTCGAAAGACCGTTGAGGGTATTTTGGGATTTGCCCTGGGCTGGCGGGCGACCACCAAAAGGCCGCCCGCCAGCCCAGGGCAAATCATCCTTCCCACGAGGACGCCGGCTCAGAATTGAGCCGGCGGAGTGGGAAGGTGCGACGGGTGCAGTGGCACCCGTCGCGTATTTCAGTGTCTGCATAGCAGACACTGAAATACAAAGTGGGGCCCTCTTACGGGGGCCCCTGCAGTGCCCATGCCATTGGCATGGGCACTGCAGGGGCCCCCAGGGGCCCCGTGGCACCCCCTACCGCCATCCTGTTCCTGGCGGGAGACCCGCCAGGAACAGGATGGCGGTAGGGGGTGTCAGAATCCCCATGGCGGCAGAGCGCGCTCCGCCGCCATGGAGGATTCACAAGGGCAGCGGAAAACCGGCGGGAGACCGCCGGTTTTCCGCATCTGACCGCGGCCGAACCGCCGCGGTCAGAATGCCCTGCGGGGCACCGCCGGCCTGTCGGCGGTGCTCCCGCCGACCCTGGCCCCGGCGGTCTCTGACCGCCGGGGTCAGAATCACCCCCTAAGTGAGATTTAAAAACATTAGCCCGGGAATCATTGGTGTGTTAGGGCTTGGGCAGACTCAAAAAAACAGGTGACATGTCAGCTGCCCCTAGGACGTGTTCTCACATGAGGAACAGAGCACAGGGCGGGTGCTAAGTATCCTGTTTCTCTGTTACATGCTGCATTATACAAGCGACAGAGGAGCGTGCCAGTCACCTTTCATCAACCCATGCACCCTCTTTTGAATTGGGAAAATGGCGCGAAGCTGGGTAACCTGGTTTTCTGTAACCCACTGAATGCAGCTGGTCATGGAGGAGAGGCTCAGAGCGCACCTGCCCCTGTGCCCTGTTTCAAATTGAGATCAGGGCACAAGAGCAGTTGAAATTTGGCCATGACGTGTTACTCCATGGGCCTCAAAATGCTGCAGGTCACAGCACAGCAGGTCACCTGTCACCCACCTCTGCCTTCTGTTTCTCGGTTTATAGTAGGATGTGGAGTCAGGTCAGGTGACAGACTACTGAAAACTCTACCCCTTCTGTCAAATGGGTGACGTTCATACATCCAGTACCCGAGTATTCGATGGCAATGCTGAATCAGTCAGTCTAATAAAGTATCCCAGCTGGTTCTAAACGTAACTTTTGCCCCAGATCGTACAGCATATATGCTCTCTTTAAATTTGATTTTACATATTTATTTCTCCGCAGTGGTCAGCATCCAGAGGTGTAGAACACCTCCAATTATTGGTAATAGGGATTTGGAAACAAAATAGCAATTTAAAAGTGCGTAAATTGGGGATTGCCTAGTACCCATTGAAGCGAGGACACTGTTGAAGAGCTATTACTGGCACTGGATTAATAACCACTCTCAATTATTATCCAATGAAGCTAAACATCTTTCTCTTACATTGATTCACCTTGGGACAAGGCCAAAACATATATAGGCAATCTCGGGAATCTCATTAAAACATCTTGAACATTAGGGTCTTTACCAGCCCCAACCAGGTGAAGGAAAGTAGGCAATAGATATAACAATTTACTGTAGTGGTACATACGGTGAAATTTGGAACCTTTAGTGTTCTAAGGATCAAGATCAGTGCATCCTGCTAAATGCCTTTGTATCTATTGCTGTCTCTTTCTACCATTTTTTGAATGGTTTCACTTGTTAATTGTCTGCTGTAAAAATGAATACCGAAATCCCGTGCTATGTTGCGTTTCGTTAACAAGAGTCTGAAGGAGTTTGTTCTGCATTTGTAAACAGACTGATAAAAGGTGCTGGCCATTGCGCATACGAATATCAAAATCAACTGCTACTGGTTATCCCTTCTTACGCCCCACGCTTGCACGTGGGTCTATTGCTCGGGATAGGAATAGGCCAGAACTTCTGTCCTGTGCAGACCATATTGACAATACCCTGACTTCATACCGTCATAGTTTTTGCCTGTTCCTGTCCATTACAATAGACCACACACCTATATGAGGTACTGATTTATTGCTAAAAGTATGGAAACGCTGAGTGATGAGGCCTTTGCTGATCCTCACAAATTCCAGAACTTTTCAGCACAGAAATGTGAGTGAATTCTGCTTCTGACATTTGCTCAGCTTTCTGGGTAAGAAAAAGGATGGCATTCATACATGCCTCACCACCCAGGACTTCCCCAATTGTGAGGTTTTCCCAAGTGTCAGGATTTGGTAGCTTCTAGGTTCCCATCGACCAAACACCACAGCTATCCACATCTGACAAATCAACGTAATTGCAAGCTTCTTTATTTCACTTCCTGTGGTTGCGTTCTTCGACTTTTCATGTTCTGGTTGGCAGACCCATCCACACTTGAGGGGCATTTTTGTTAATCAGGAGAAGTGTTAGAAAAAAGAAGATTGTAATACATGCTAGGGACGGCAGATTTGGAGATTTGGCCCCAATGTGCCTGTACTAGGTGGCACTTGACACTATAATCAAGCTCAAACAACCCCTCCCCCCCCAAGTAGAGCAGAAAGCCCACCAGACACCAGGGAATAAATATATAAAAATCACCATATTGGGCAGCTAGCCTGTCCTGGCACTGGGATACACTCCTCATCTCTAGGGCAAAGAAAGTCTTCTTGCTGCCTTGAGGTTGATGGAGGATCTGCCCACTAGCCGTCAGGGTCTTCAGTTTAAAAGAAAATGCAATGGTGAAGTTAGCATTGGGCTGCACCCCTTCCCCCCCCCCCCAAGAGGGCGGATTGAGTGATTTGCCCCAATCTGCCTACCCCAGGGAGGGGAGGGGGGCATGGAGCCAAATAGGACCTGGAAAATTAAGAAAAATTGAAAAAAGGGGGATGGGGGGGGGGGGGGGTTGGCTTGCCAATTTTGGACCATCCTCGCATGCACATGGAGATACCAGATACCAATTAAAAAAGAAAATGAATGGGGTGAGGGCTGTCCCATCTGACATGCGACTGCCTCCACACTACCAGGCCTACACAAGCTTCCTTTACCTCATTCAGTGTGCAGATTCCAGGATTTATCCAAACACTAGATACCTAGGTACTAATTCTATGTTGCCAGAGAGGAAACTATTTTGCAACAAGGAGGGAGTTCCCTCCCCACCAACATTATGTTCCACCCCTCTGATTTAGATTCAGGTAGTCCAATAGTTTGACAACGGCTAAGACTACTCAGTCTATACTGTGGTTATATCCCCTCTGACAGCACAGTAAGTACTGTCGGAAGATTGGCTATATGTCCACCCAACTAATTTAGATGGGCAGACATACAGCCATTTTTTTCAATTCTTGTCACTCTCAGGAAAAACCTGGCAGTAAGCGGCATTGAAAAGTGCTCAATGCCCCCCCTCGCTAGGGGAGGAAGCTTCAATGGTGAGGTAGACATTGTTTTTTTTTGTTTTAACTTATAATGCATTCACAGGAAACGCCGTGACAGCTGTTCCTGCAACTGCCAGAAACGTCTGCTGGCCCAGCAACATTTCTAAATTTGGGAGGCGGGGACTCCGTCACCCTGATGCAGTTAAACCCCCCATCTGTGAAGACTTCAATGAGGCCCCTGCTATTTTTTTTTAATAATAGAAAGGGATGGTGGCAAGCTCAGTCCTGGCACTGTCACACACATACACTCCGGGAGTCAAACCATTCTTTCTAGCCCCCTGCATGGCAGACTTGGGGGATTTACTCCTGATCAGCTCTATCTGGGATGCGATGGGAGGGTGGAATGCTGTGGTTCAAAAGCAGTTAAACACACTTTCTGCACCCACAGAGCAATTTGGTGTTATAGATTGGGCTGCAGATGTTTATGCGGCCCTTTCCACAATATGGATCATGATGCCACACATTTTGCAGCTTTGTGGACACGAGAGGTAGACCCATCGTTTGTAAGGGGTCATGCCCCGATGTAAATAAGGAACTGCTTTGCCTTTGCGCCTGTGCCACATAACAGATGTGGGCCCAACAATAAAAACAAGTCTGCAGGTACGAATCAGTGCACTCCCAAATGATGCCTGATAAGAGGTAGACAAAGGTGTCTCCCCCCCCCCCAATCAAAGACAGGCTGGCCCACCTTCTATAAGAGAAGGAGCTGCGATTTTAACCTGTTGCCCTGTCTTTTACCAATGCCCTCTCTGTCAGAGGTCACACCTGCACTGTGAACAGTGCTTTTTTTTCAATTCAGGCCCAGGAATTAAAAAGAAAAATGGGGTGTGGGCTAGTCAGTCCTGGTATCAGAGTACAGCACCATCCCAATAGCTGAAGTAGTCTTTCTGGCCCTCTGGGCGTACAGGCAGACAGAGATAGGGTAACCCTCCGCCTCCAAATTCTGCCTGCCCTGGTGCCAGAAAAACTACCTTTTACACAGGGTAGGACCGGATGCCAAATTGGGCCGATGTCCAACAGCATTCTTTTTTTTGGACACAAAACTCTAATATATAGTGGGCTATCTGCATCTTGGGGTATGATGATAGGAGGACGAAAGACTATTCGGTGACTGGGGATGTGGACTGTAGTCCACTGCCAGGATCGGCAGCCATGCACACAAATCTGTTTCTCACATTTTTCCTGATTATGTGGTGGGCTTTCTGAGCCCTCCAGAATGGGCTAATATGTGGTAACATGCTAATCTACAAACATAGATGTGCAGAAATCCCACCAGCCCATGGGGGAAAAATGAGAAAAAGAATGGGGTGGGGGCTACACTGCGTTGGCATAGCACACCAGTCAATTTTTATGCCCCTAGAGGGAAGGCAGTTTAGGGGATTACCCTCTCTCTTCCAGCCCATATTTCAAAACTATGCTAAAAGAAATTTTGATTTCTTCGCAGTTGCCAAAAGGAATGATGTTGGGATGGGAAAAGTCCCTTGAATGGTGTTGGATGTGTACCCCTGGCCAGAGTTCTCCCAACTGCAGTGATATCTGAATCCCGGGTGCTTATTATTATTGTAATGGGCAAGCATAGATCATGCATACGGGCCATGACATAAGCCTATCTCATGGATTGCTGTCTTTTTTAAACAGGCGGAGCACCCAAAGTGCTACCTTCTTGGTGGTGAAAGGCTATTGCATTGGTTAGGAGCTAAGTAGCACAAGGAGAAAGGTGGAAGCTTACCCTGTACTGATCAACATGAGTGAAAAGGCCTTTTTACCAGAGTTAATAAATTGAAGCCTACAGGCCGAATTAAAATACATTTCTGGTGAGAAATGTTAAGAAAGGAAGTACAACAATTAGAACCTATTTGTGACATCACTATCAGGACAAAGAAAGACAAAATGAAGTAAATTGGTTACTTATACCCACTTCCTTATCTAACACATCAGTAGCATACTTCATCAGTAGATTTCAAAGTTGTGCTACCCACTGACAATGTATTAACTACTACTACTACTATGGTGGTGGTTGACATATTCACAAATATGGCACACTTTATATCAATCAAAGGCAGCAGAAACTAGTGAGCTGTTTGAACAAAATATGGTTCAGAAGCTACAGCAGAAACTTGTGAGTTGTGAGTTTTTTTTTTAAAAACAGTGTGCACTTGAATGGAATATCATCATCAGTAGTATCAGATGTCAGATCACAGTTTAACTTATGATTTCAGGGGCACTTTGCCAGACTGTAAGATTGGGAATTTGACTTTCTCCTGCATATCATCCACAATCTGATGACCAAACTGATCAAATAAATCAACTGGAAGCTTATCTAAAATGCTACCTCCAAGAAAAGACACCTTGGGTACTTTTGGTACAACAATCTGGAATGTTGTCATAATTCAGTTCATGCTTTTTTGAATCAAGGTCTATTTTTGTAATCAAACGTATAATCCTCAATTTCTCTTAGCTGTAGATCAAATAGTAACATCTTACCTGTGGAACGATGTTGGTGTTTAATTTCTAATGTACACGAGGAGACTAAGACAGCGAAGAACTGAACAAGAATTATGCAGATAAACATTGCTGCAAGGATCCAACTTAGCCTGGGCTTTCAGTTTTGCTTTCTGCTAAGCATTTGCACGGAAAATGGAAATTTCAACCCCATTTCAGTGGTCATTTTCGATCATAAATGTAATAAATGGTCTAGCTGTGAACCTGGCTTTACCATCAACAATGAAGATTCAATCAGTCTTTCATGTGGCCCATTAAAATAGTAAAGAACAATACTCGCCTAGTGCAAACTCCTCCATCTACTTAAGCAAGTTCTGATCAAATATATAAAAGTTAAGAGCATTTTAGATTACAGTGCACATCGAGGTACACTACACAATTTAGAGGTGTGGAAAGAATTTGGCTCAGAAAAAGATCGTGGGAACCACCACCGTATATTCATTCACACAGACTATTTTATGATTCCCTACTAACCAAGCCTGGCACAGTGTAGGGAGCTGGCCTGGTGTGTGGTGGGTACCTAATGTATTTACACCTTATACCAGGTCTAGGTATCCCCTATTAGTGTAGTGTAGGCAGTGTCTAGATGCCAGGCTCTTTAGAGGCAGCTGTGGATGAGTAGCCAAGGAGACATGCAAAGCTCATGCAATACCACCGTAGTCACACAGCACTTACACACATGAAAGAAAACACTCAGGCCCTCATTACAACCCTGGTGGTCGGTGTTAAAGCGCCGGTAATACCGCCAACAGGCCGGCAGTAAAACAAATGGGATCACGACCACGGCGGAAACCACCAACACATACAGCCACTTTAACACTCCAACCGCCACTGCGGTAGCAACAAACACCGCAGCAGTAACCGCCAACAGACAGGCGGAAGTCAATGTACCGCCCACCCCATCACAACCAGCCCATCCGCCAGATTTTCCGGGGGGGTACCAACGCCATCAAAAGCATGGCGGAAACAGTACCCAGAAGGGGAACCACTCACCTCTTGACACTCAATGAAGAACCAGGATGCCATGGAGCCCGAGCTACAGGCCCTCCCCCATGCTGGTCTACCACCTCATCTACCAGGAGTACAAACGGCAGTGGCGACAACCACGGTGAGTACTGCACCTAGTACACAGAGGAGTGGGGGAGGAAAAAGAGTGACACATGCAACACTCAACACCCCCACTCTCACCCTCACCCACAACGCCATACACACAAACACATGCATCAACATTACATTTATACCCCGTGACCCCCTGGAAGAACGCAAGGACAAAAGGAATAGAGTCAAATCGGTGATATTTTAGAAAGAGTCAGATATACGTAATAATTTTGAAAACAGTATTTACTAAAATATACAATATGTACAAAAGGCGATACATTGTCCACTCAAAATGTCAGTGGGCCACTGGCCCAAAACTCATAGGCGAAGCCCACACTTGACACCTGCCTTAATACGGAGAGAACACTGCAGGGGCATCAGGTCGAAAACACACAGGCACCTCAGGGGGACAGGGAAGGGGGGGCACCTCAGCCAGAAGATGTAATAACGCCACTGCTCCTGGAGGGGGCTTCATGCCCACAGCGATGTCCTGGGGAGTGCAAAGCCACAGTATCTCAAGTGGGTGGTTTGCCCACTGCTTGGTCCTGGGGAGTGCAAAGCCACAGTCTCTCAAGTGGGTGGTTTGCCCACTGCTTGGTCCTGGGGAGTGCAAGGCCACAGTCTCTCAAGTGGGTGGGTTTGCCCGCTGCTTGGTCCTGGAGAGTGCAAGGCCACAGTCTCTCAAGTGGATGCCTTTCTCCAACGGTTCTGGAGGGGGCTTTGTGCCCAGTGTGCTTCATCCTGCCAAAGATAGGGTGAGTGGATGCATATCTCCACTGGTTCTGGAGGTGGCTTTGTGCCCACTGTGCTTCATCCTGCCAAGGATAGGGTGAGTGGATGCATTTGCCCACTGGTTCTGGAGGGGGCTTTGTGGCCATTGTGCTTCATCCTGCCAATGATAGGGTGAGTGTATGCCTTTCTCCACTGGTTCTGGAGGGGGTTTTGTGCCCACTGTGCTTCATCCTGCCAAGGATAGGGTGAGTGGATGCATTTCTCCACTGGTTCTAGAGGGGTCTTTGTGCCCAGTGAGGCAACACTTGGGGTGTGGCAGTTCACAATACCTCACCTAGGTGTCTGAGGCACGAGATTTGCAGGGACCAGGTTGCATGATAGTCCATAGAGGCAGGGCTAGACTCCATCCGGCGGCGGCTACGGCTGCAAACTGGTGGTAGTGCCGGTACTGGTGGGGGTGCTGCCAGTGGTGGAAGGAGGATCCAGCCCTTCTCCTGCAGCCTCGGACGGCAGCTGCTGCTGACAGTAGTAGTGCTTGCGGCAGTGCAAGTGGCGGTGCTTGCAGCGGTGATAGTGGTGGGGCTGCTGGTAGTTGTGCTGGTAGCCACTAGGCCTTCACCTGCCGCCTCGGACGGCTGAAATGCCTTGCCTGGTGCTTTCTGCCCCTTCCTCACCTTGCCAGATGGTGGTGTGACCTTAGTTCTGGCAGCTGGAGTCTTTGAGGTGGTCTTGCTGAGTGGTTGTGGCTCCTTCCCCTTGCTGGATGATGTCCCCCACTTCACCTTGCCAGGTGGTGGAATGGCTTTGGCCTTGGCAGGGGTTGGTGGCACACTAGCGGGGTTGACAGGTGCCCCCTTTGACCCTCTGATAGCTGCAGGAACCACAGCGGACGTCGACTTGGTGGCTGAGGTGCTGGGCTGGTTTCTGGCCACCCTGGCCCGAGGGGAAGGACGGGGTGGGAGGGGTAGGGAAGAGGTCAATGTTTGCCAGGAAAAGCTTCTTAGGGACACTGGGGCGGGAAAAGGGAGAGGGTTTGGGAGTGGAGGAAAAGGGAGTGGTTGTAGAAGGTGTCTGTCTGCTGAGTTTGGGTGCAGGTGCATGGGCAGAATGCTGTTTGAGGTGGATGGCTGTTGGGTGGGTGGGTGCTTGCGTTTGTGTACCTTGAGAGGAGGGGTCACAGACACACTGGGAGAGGACACAGGGAACGTGTGCATGGATGTGGGGGTGGTGACTGCCAGTGAGGGGTGTGTTGTGATGGGTGTGCTGGTGATGGAGGTAGTGGATGAGGGTGTAGTGCATGCAGGTGTGAGTGGAGACGCTACTGGGAGGGAGGTGGATGATGTGGAGGAGGGGGACACAGTGGAGGCAGTGGATGTTGGTGTGTCTGCATGGGGATGGTGCTTGTGTGAGTGTCTGTGAGATGAAGTGTGGTGCTTGTGTTTGCCTGAGTCACTTTTGTGTGCTGATTTGGGTGAATGCTGGTCTGAAGGTGTGCTTGGGATAGGCTGGGATTGAGACTGGGTAGAGGAAGTTGGAGGGGGGAGGCTGGAGGCTGGAGACATGGATATTGGCTGCCATCAGTGCAGAGGCCAGAGCCTGAAATGCTCTCTGTTGGGTCGCCACGCCAGAGTGAATGTCCTCCAGATATGCATTTGTTTGTTGCAAATACCTCTCGACACCCTGGATGGCATTCAGAATGGTTGACTGCCCAACAGTGAGGGAACTTAGGAGGTCAATAGCCTCCTCACTGAGGGCAGCAGGGCTGACTGGGGCAGGGCCTGAGGTGCCTGGGGCAAAGGAGATGCCCACCCTCCTGGGTGAGCGGGCAAGGGAAACACGCTGAGGGGCTGCTGGGAGGGCGGTGCTGGTGGGGGGGTGGCGGCTGTACCTGTTGGTGGGGTGGGCCCAGAGGTGTCCACCAGGGAGGTTCTATCATAGGAGGAGTCACTGTCTGTGGTGTCCCCTCCTGTCCCCGCTGTGGTGCTTCCCTCACCCTCCGTCCCACTGGTGCCCTCACCGTCAGTGGATTCAGCCTCCTGGCCCATGTGAGATGCAGCTCCCTCTGTCGCTGGTGCCTCTGCTCCTCCGCCAGATGATGCTAATGCACACAAGGACAGGGTGACAAACAAAGAGGGGGGGGAGAGACAGAGGATACACTTGGTCAATGCCAGCAACACCACTACCGTTGGCGTACACAACACACAGGGAGCAGCCCTATGCACTAGGCCATGCACTACCAGTTACTAAGATAGTCAATAGCCCATGGGATACAATGCCTAATGCCATTAGCTGCACACCTGAAACCCACAGGCCCTGCCAGTTGTAGATGCCCACTAACACGATTGGGGTTGGAGTGCTTTAGAGCCTGCCCAACAAGGGACCTACCCTGCCATGTTCGCACTAGCCTAGGGGCACCCACAGCCCACATCCCCCATCCAGGTAAACCTTAACGCGCGCGCAGTCATGATTCTGAATCTGTACTCACCCCCTAGTGGCTGCGGTGATGCCTTGAAGCGCCCATCCAACTCTGGATAGGCCACCGCCAGGATGTGGAACATCAGGGGGGTGAGGGTACGATGGGCACCCCTTCCTCTATGGGAGGCCAGCCCCATCTGGGCCTCTGCCGTCTTCCTTGCCCAGCGGCGCACGTTTGCGGCAGTGGGTGCTCCGCCTGTCAAAGACCCCCATGGTCCGCACCTCCTTGACGATGGCATGCCAAATACGCTTTTTCTGATGGGCGCTGACCTGCATGGAAAAGACAGCAGAAAAGGGAATTAGTTAACCGCCCGGACCGTCACACTCATGGCCCACCAGAACCCTCCCATCCCCTGACGCACATACATTGACCACCATACATGCAGCACTCTGGCCAGGACACCTAAACCCCCCCTACATGTGGCTTACGCACAGAGCAATCCATACATTCATGGCCCACGCATCATGCTCACAGTGTACTCATCTGTTTGTCTGGAGGACCGTAGAGTAATGTGTACTGGGGTAGGAGCCCATCCACCAGTTTCTCCAACTCCTCCACAGTGAAGGCAGGGGCCCGTTCCCCAGGCACATGAGCCATTGTCTCTTCCAGACACAGGTCACAGCAGCACTTGCAGTGTAGGTCCTCTCCTGTTGAAAGTCAGGTAGCAAGTGAGTGAATAGATAGAAAATGGCAGTCACGTCCCCGGGCGGTGCGTACCATCATTGCCGGCATACATCGCCATTGGCTCCTGGAACCCATAGAGCCCAATGATGACCAATGCGAAGTTGCGCGGCGGTCATCGACCGCCTACCGCAACGGCGCTGAATGCCAGCGGAATGACCTAATTTCCACTTGTCCCTCCTCACAGGTCAGGCAGCTGCCATTTCAGGGGGGCACAGGCCATGGCACCTAACTGCGTCACAGCAGACATTGGCACAGCAACTGACTCTCGGATTTACATACAGGTTTTGTAAGGGAAAAGATGCATCATTATTGCAATAGATGTGTGAATATGACCCTCTGCTTACAGTTTTCCTCCATAGGCTTCAACCGCTGAGCATAAATATGAGGTGGCGATATCCTCCGGTGTACAGACCCCTGGTGGACCTTGCGACAATAGAGGACAGAAATATTATACTAACATACAGACTTGATCGGGCCACAATACAAGAACTGTGTGCCCAATTGGAGCCAGACCTGATGTCAGCTACCCACCAGCCCACAGGTATCCCCCCTCTAGTGCAGGTCCTGTCAGTGCTCCATTTCCTGGCAAGTGGTTCCTTCCACACAACAGTGGCCATGGCATCAGGGATGTCTCAGCCAATGTTCTCCAACGTGTTGACAAGAGTGTTGTCAGCCCTGCTGAAACACATGCGCAGCTACATCGTATTCCCCCAGGTGGAGGATTTGGCCACAGTGAAAGCTGAATTTTGTGCCCTGGGACATATCCCCAACATCATTGGTGCCATTGATGATACACATGTGGCATTTGTCAACCCCCCCCCCAGAGAAATGAACAAGTGTTCAGAAATAGAAAAAGCTATCAGTCTATGAATCTGCAGATGGTGTGTTTGGCAGACCAGTACATCTCCCATGTGAATGCCAAGTATCCTGGCTCTGTGCATGACACCTTTATCTTGAGGAATAACAGCATCCCATATGTGATGGGCCAACTCCAGAGGCACTGGGTATGGCTAAGAGATGAGCCCAAGGTCCCCACCCAGTATAAATTGGTGTCTGGGTATGGGGTTGTCCCTAAGGGTTAGTGTGTGTCTAACAGGTATCCCTCGATATTTGCTGGTGACTCTGGTTGCCCCAACTTCTCATGGCTACTGACCCCAGTGAGGAATGCCAGGACAAGGGCAGAGGAACGTTACAATGAGGCACATGGGCGAACAAGGAGGATAATTGAAAGAACCTTCGGCCTCCTGAAGGCCAGGTTCCAGTGCCTCCATCTGACAGGTGGATCCCTGTATTACTCACCCAGGAAGGTGTGCCAAGAAAGAAATCTATGGTAAAGATGGAAGAAAATATGATATAAAATCACATATTGATTGTAACACCAAGTTTGTGGTATATATCCTTATCTGCAAATGTGATAAAATATTTATAGGCAGTATGATACGTCCACTCAAAGTTAGGATATCTGAACACTGGAGAGCTATGAGGCAGGAAGTTGAGTGGTATCCTATAGCCTCCCATATGAAAATATGTGATGTTCAGGGAACCCATAAAGAATTTAAGTTCTTTGGTTTTGGTTACTGTAAATTAAATCCACGAGGTGGTAATAGAGAATTAAATCTACGGAGAATGGAATCCACATGGATCATTCGACTAGGAGCGGTGGAGTATGGTCTGAACTCAGACTATGAGATGGAATATTTCTTAGGTGAGAAATAGTGGTTCATACACAGAGGGATATTAAGGTGAGAAGGATTATGGTCATGACTACATTATTTGGAGCATTATGCTGATGAGATATTAGGAAATTGTATTTGATGGTGTAGTCTTTTAATAGTACTCAGCCATAAGTATGGTTCGAATTGCGGTTATAATAAGAGATTTGTTAGAAGCTTTAAGAGAGAAGATTATATACTCTTAGAATACTTTCCTCAAAATGTAGACAATTATTTGCTTTTAGTTATATGACTTTAATTTACATTAGTAAGTTTGAATACATTTAGATTGGACATTATTAACAATGTGCCATATAGTCAAGATGGAATTGTCTCTTTCGGTTTAGACAGATTTTAAGTGAATAATCATTTGATCATGCTCTAATATAAAATATTGTGAGGATAATTTATATTGAATACAATGTTTATACCATTCATGTTTTTGGCTTGGTTGGTAAGAAAAGATGGCAGACACTATGTTGTGATTTATACATAAACAGACTGGGGATAGTCCGTTCTTGATCTCTTTTCCCCTTTATAGATGCACTCAATTCGTGGTCCTTCTTGTACTATCAGGACGATACCGCGGCTTTTAAATCGCGCGGTGAAAACCATTTCCGGGTTGGATAATAAGGATCGCGTACTCGCACAGGTTCGGCTTCTGATATTGGGAACAATTTAATGTTACATAGTCAACGGAATTTTAAGGTGAGAGTTGGAAGTGGTATATTAGGGGCTTTCTTATGCATGAGAATATCGTTTACTTACGATGCTCTATGGAGGTTTTGATGTTTACAGTGGTATTGATTAATACATTATATTTTCACAGTTAAACGGATACACGGACTGGCTATCAAATTTGATTTGAGAATTTTGTTCCTTGGATTAGCGTATAGAGTTACATGTTTGTACGAATTGCGGTTGTGAATATTTGATGGCATGTTGAGCACACAAGATATGTAACACTTTGTGGTGAACTATTTATGATTCTGAGAAATGGTTTGTTCTCTCTGGGCATCAGTAGCTGTCCTGGAATGCGCACTCGGTTAACACTGGTGTATTTGGGAATATTGTCGAATTGATACATATGAAATAAGACAAAGCTATATAATTAATCAAATGATATCTAGGGTGATAATTTATTAGTGTGGATATCAGGAGACATAATAAACTAAGATCAAATATCCCTAAATACTAATGACACACAATTTGACGGTTTCCACTATCATAACATATTAAATGCTTACCAATAAGGATGTTATTGAAAATAAGCTTTAATAAGTGTATACTGATGTGCTTTTATGGGATTATTGTCATAGGAGGTCCTGATGAAGTCCTGGGGGACTCCCCGGATGAAACAGGTGTTGAGTGGGACAAAAGTGGGACAAACAAGTGGAATTTAATACAGAGGACTGGGACAAGAGTGGATGAACGATTGGAATTTAACACACCTTGGTGAACTAAATACATGATCGTCTTTTGCACAACAAGTGGAATTTTGCAAGTATTATAGAAGATTGGATAAGAGAATCTGTATGGATCAAGAGTGTACTTTGGAGATGAAAAACACGAATATGGCATGAACTTTAATATTCAATCAGAATATATGTTTTTTGTGTTTAATTTTTTTTCGATTAGGCAAATGCTGGTGTATTCAATTACTTAGCTCATCACTGTGATTATTAACGTGTGCCATAACATTTTTACTTATTAGGATAACTTCTATTGAGTTATCATGTAGGGTTTATTGGGGGTGGAGCCCTGGTTTAGGCACCGTTTACTCAGATTAATTGGAGGAGATTTAGGAGTATTGAGCACCATTCTTCATATTTCACCCTCTTTTTGGTTTAGTGTGCCAGATCATCGTTGCATGTTGCACAACCTGGTCTTGAGACGCCAGGTGCCTTTTCTGCAGGAGGATGAGCCTGGAGATGGTCTTGTGGCAACGGTGGAGCCTGTGGACAGTGAGGAAGAAGAGGCAGAGGAAGATGTGGACAATAGAAGTAATATAATACAGCAGTACGTCCAGTGACACACAGGTAAGACACTAACTTCACTTTACATTTCAGTTTTCTGTTGGACATTGGACATGGCAGCCTGATTTCCCTGTGTCTATGGCCACTTACTGTGCCCTTTGGCATCTCTATTTTCAGATCTCTGTGGCCCACTCTGGCTCCTGGTATGTTTATTGCTGCCCACTAAAGGTCATACCAATGTATATATAACTGTATATATGACTTGTAATGTTTCAAGATTTGTATTTGTTCCAAGGGTGTTTATTTAAGTGATCATACGTAAAGGGGGATGTGCAATGGGCTGGGGTGATGGTGGAGGAATGTCCAGTTAGAATCCAGTCTTTTGGCATCACAGGTGCATTGTCCAATGGGGCATAGGAAGGGGAGTAATGGCAGTTCAAGGTGGACAGGTGGACAGGGTGACAGAGTGGGACAGAAGGGTGACAATCAGGAGAGTCCTATTACCTGGCGGGGGTCCTGGCAATGTTCTCTGGCTTCTGCCTGGATCGCAGGGACAGGTGCTGGTGGCCTGTTGGTCCTGTGGCGGGGCCTCCTGTCCACTAACTCCAGCGGAGGGCTGTTCTTCGGTGTGGCTAGTGACAGGGGCCCATTGTTGTGCCACTGCCTCCCTCATGGTGTTGCACATGTCAGCCAGCCCCCCTGCAATGGTGACCAGGATAGTGTAGATGTTTTTGAGGTCCTCCCTGATCCCCAGGTACTGTCTCTCCTGCAGCCGTTGGGTCTCCTGCAACCTGTACAGTATCTGGCCCATGTTCTCCTGGGAATGGTGGTATTCTCCCAGGATGTAGGTGAGTGCCTCCTGGAGAGTCGGTTCCCTGGGCCTGTCCTTCCCCTGTCGCACAGTAGTCCTCCCAGTTTCCCTGCTGTCCTGTGCCTCTGCCCCTGAACCGTGTGCCCACTGCCACTGACTCCAGGTCCTTGATCATCCTGTGTTTGTGGGGTTACCTGGGGTCCCTGTGGTGGACACACTGCTGATTGATCCTGGGGACAGTGGCATAGGCCCGCTGGGATGGTGCTGTGCTGGTGTTTCTTGAGGGTGGAGGCTCTGTGGTGGGTTGGGACTGTGGCAGGGTAACCAACTGTCCAGAAGTCCCTGATGGGCCAGGTTGATCATCGTGACCCAGGCGTGTAGAGCTGCTGTCATCACTGTGGCCTCCTCTGGGGGGGACTGGATGTTGGTGGCAACTCCTCTCCGGTGATGTTGAGTAGGGGTCCTGTGGGGATGAAAATGCAGTGTTATTGTATCTGCATGTGCCATCTTGTGCATTGGTGTGTTTCCCTGTTTGGTTGCGATTGCCCTGTCAGCTTTGCCTTGTGTGCGTGGTGATTTTGTGGGCTAGGTGATTCTCTCTAATGGGCGTGCTGTGGTGATGGGTGTCCATGCAGGTCTGTGATAGGGATCCATGGATTGGTGTTACATGCAGGGCTTGGTTTTGGGATGGGTGGGTGGGTTGTGATAGTGGGGTATATGTGAGGTGGTGGAGTGATGGGGGTGATGGTAAGGGTAGGAGTTTGTGATGGCATGCAGGTAGGGTGGGGAATATAGTAGTAAAGATTTGACTTACCAGAGTCCAGTCCTCCTGCTACTCCTGCGAGGCCCTCAGGGTGCATTATTGCCAAGACTTGTTCCTCCCATGTTGTTAGTTGTGGGGGAGGAGGTGGGGTTCCACCGCCAGTCCTCTGTATGGCTACCTGATGTCTTGCAACCACGGAACGCACCTTCCCCCGTAGGTCGTTCCACCTTTTCCTGATGTCATCCCTTGTTCTGGGGTACTGTCCTACGGGGTTGACCCTGTCCACGATTCTCCGCCATAGCTCCATCTTCCTAGCAATGGACGTCTGCTGCACCTGTGATCTGAATAGCTGTGGTTCTACCCAGATGATTTCTTCCACCATGACCCTTGGCAATCTTTTTTTTCTGTTGAAACGGTTGTGGGTAATGTGGGTGTGTGTGTTTTATAGTGGTGTGAGTGTGCGGGTGTGGTGTGTGTAGGTGTGTCAGGTGTGTGTAGTTTGAATTGTCCAATGTGGTGTAGTTTTGTAAGCGTGTGTGTATTTTGAGCGCAGTGGTGTGTACCGCCAATGGTTTACCGCGGTTGAAAGTCCGCTGCGGTGATTCGTGGGTCCTGATACTGCGGGCGTATTCCTGTTGGCTTAACGGTGTGGGTTTTGGTACCGCCAATTTATCACTGACCTTTGGACTGGCGGACTTGTGTGAGTGTCTGTTTATTGGCGGATTTCTCAGTGTGGGTCATAATACCTGTAGAGGAATACCGCCGCGGTCATGGTGTCATGACCACACAAACTTGCCAAGTCAAATCAAAGAAGTGCATGAGAAAAGCAAAGAGATATCCTCAGTGGAGACAGCAAAGCCCAAACTGGAAGAAGGTTTGCAGAGTAATCTTGCGCTTATTTCAAAGGAAGAATCAAGAAGAGAAGATCCAAGATGGCCGCTGTGAGTCCTGAAGATTAGTTACAGTTCTAGTCTTGCAATCGGTTGGTTGCTAGGTTACGAGCTCTCTAGCTGGAAGCCTTGCACTTCAACTGAGGTCTGACAGGAATCAGCTGTGTGGAGAGAGAGCGCGCTTCAGAACAGAAACTCCTGTGAGGTAAAATTACATTTGAAGATTATATTACAGAAAACGGATAAATATTATCAAGGTTTATTCGAAGAGTTTGATAGTAGACCGTTCCCGTGGAAGTTGGCAAGGCTACAGAGTTAATGTATGAATGAACCTTATGTTTACAAGGTTCTTGTTTAACCGGTTCTGTGCCTTGGACGAGATGATCTCGTCCAAGGCTACAGTTCCCCTGTTGCTGGGCGCGCTGGAAGCCATTTGCTTCCAGCGCGTCTTCGGAGAAGGACGCATAAGGTGAGTCCTCTCCGTTTTTGGGGGGTGGTGAAAACAGACACGGGGGGAAAGGAAAGGGTTTTTCCTTTCCCCCTGTGCCTTTTTTCACAAGATTCAGGCACCACGATCGTGGAGCAGGAATCTCCACTAGCCACCAGGGATTTTCTTTTTTGTTTATTTTGGGGGCGACCCCTTGGGCAAGGGTCGCCCCCCCACCGGGGGCAATTGTTTTTAGTATTTCGCCCCCCCCCCCCCTTGGGGGCAGATCTGCCGATTTTTCTGCGGATCTGCCCCCAGGGGGGGGCCGAAAACCACTAGACACCAGGGATATTGTTTTTTATGTGTATTTTGGGGGCGACCCCTTGGGCAAGGGTCGACCCCCCCGGGGGCGAATTATTTTTGTATTCCGCCCACAGGGGGGGGCGAAAACCACTAGACACCAGGGATTTATTTTTATTGTAAAGTTTTTTCTGGGGGCGAACTCTTGGGCAAGGGGCACCCCACTGGGGGGCTATTTTTTTTGTATTTCGCCCCCCCCCCTTGGGGGCAGATTGCCAATTTTTGGGCTGATCTGCCGCCAAGGGGGGGGGGGCGAAATCCACTAGACACCAGGGATTTTGTTTTTATTGTTTATTTTGGGGGCAACCCCTTGGGCAAGGGTCGCTCCCCTGGGGAGCTATTTTTTTTTTCTGTTTCGGCCCCCCGATGGCAGACCAGCCATTTTTTGGACGATCTAGCCCCGGGGGGGTTGAAGCACACTAGGCGCCAGGGATTGTGTGGTGTGTGTGTGTGTGGTGTGTGTTTGGGGGCACCCCTTGGGCAACGGTCTCCCCCCTAAGGTGGGGAAACTTCATATTGGCCATCTCTGCCCCTAATTTTGTAGGCCCATCTGCCCCCAAGGAGGGCAGAAACCACCAATACGGCAGGGATTTTTTATTTTATTTTGTGTTGTGCTGGGGGTGCCCCCTTTGGGAAGGGTCGCCCCCTAAAAGGGGGCACAGAGGTGTTGCCCATTTCTGCCCCCCTTGGGGGCAGATTGGCCAATTTTTTTACGCCCATCTACCCCCGAGGGGGGAAGGATCCACTTAGGTACCAGGGACAACTTCTAAGTTCTTGGTGGTGGGGTGTTTGTCAACTGGCAAAGTATTTGTATTTGTGATTATAACAATTTATTTCTTCTTTTTCTTCTAGTTCAACGCTTTTGCTTCCTTTGCTGTGAATCTTTGCGGTTTTGGCAGTAGTTGTCCTGTGGTTTGCATAGTTGCATGTTTTAGGTAAGTGAAAGCAATTTACTCCAAAGGAGTATTGTTGACATGCATGAATGACATGTTTGTAGGTGGTGTACTAAATGCAGTATTGTGTGTTTGACATTGTCCTTAGATTTGAGCACAGTGATGGTTGTGTTGTCATATGTCTAATTTGCTTTTTAGTGGGATATCATTGGTGATTGCTGTGTCTGTGCAGAGTAGTTGCTTGGTGAGTAGCTATTTCAGGCAACTGAGTGGTATAGTTTTTTGTAGTACATAACTCTTTGTGATAAAGCTACACTTTGTTTATTACTTATTTTAGTGCTAGTTGTTGTTGGCAATCCATTTGTTGTTAGGATCATGGCAAGCCGCAAAGTGACCGCTCAGCAGGTTGTTTGCATGCTCTTTGAGTCGTCTTCAGACCATGATTACGACACTGACTCTGCATCTGAGGCAGAGGAGGAAGCAGGAGATTCTGGAAGTGAGTTTTCTGTCCGAGAGTATTCTTCTAATGAGGAAGCTACTCTCAGTGCAGATGAAGGACCTGTGTTAGAGGAGGACATTGATGTGCCAAGAGTGCAGCAGCCTGGGGCTGAAGGGTTTCCCATTGGAAGACCTGACACCTGGATTGCCCCAAACATGGAGCAGCCACAGTTACCTGCATTTACTGGTCTCCCAGGGTGTAGAGTTAATACGGAAAACTTTCTGCCTGTCCATTTCTTTCACTTGTTTATGGACGATGTATTTTTGGAAGAGATTGTGGAGCAGACAAATGTGTATGCAGAGCAATATTTGCGGGACAACGCTGCCAGACTTAAGCCTCAGTCTAGAGCTACTCATTGGGTTCCCACATATCTGGAAGAGATGAAATTTTTTTAGGTTTGTCTTTTTTGATGGGGTTGATCAGGAAGCCGTCACTGGCTTCTTATTGGTCTACTAGTCCCTTGATGGCAACTGCTATATTTCCTGCAACTATGACACGTAATCGGTATTTGCTTCTTCTTCGTATGCTGCATTTTGTAGACAATGCTTTAGCCTTGCCACGAGATCACCCTGATTGTGACCGCCTTTTTAAGATTAGGCCTGTCCTTGATCATTTTGTGGATCGGTTTTCAGAGGTCTATGTTCCAGGCAAAGAGATAAGTGTGGACGAGTCTTTGGTCCTTTTCAAGGGGCGTTTAGTTTTTAAGCAGTACATTCCTAGTAAGAGGGCACGGTATGGGATTAAATTGTATCTGCTGTCAAAAAGCAGTACAGGATATGTGTATAATTTCCGGGTCTACACTGGTAGGGATTCCAGTATTGACCCTCCTGGTTGTCCGGCCACTTTTGGAGTTAGCGAAAAAATTGTGTGGGAACTTGCTAGACGGCTGTTTAACAAAGGTCACCATTGGTACGTAGATAATTTCTACACTGGAGTGCAGTTGTTCAAGGAGTTGTTTAGGGTGGACACTGTTGCTTGTGGCACAATCTGTTCTAACCGGAAAGGCTATCCAAGGGAGCTTGTCTGTAAAAAACTTTAGAGGGGACAGTGCAGTGCCTTGAGGAATAATGAGCTGCTAGCTCTGAAATTTTCAGACAGGAGGGATGTGTACATGCTATCGACCATCCATGATGAGAGTACTTCCCCTGTGGCTGTTTGGGGTCAGGTTGCGGGGGTGAGTGTTTGACAATGTTCAGCATTCCGTCCATCACTTGTTGTTTTTGCGGAAGTGCGCAAACCTGCGTGCATTTTGGACTACAATAGGCACATGGGTGGTGTTGATAGAGTAGATCAGAGGTTGGAACCTTACACTGCTCTTCGTAAGTCTTATGTGTGGTATAAAAAGTTGGCCCTACATTTATTTCATTTGGCAACTTTTAATGCCTTTATTGTATACAAGGATTATTCACCTGAGTCAAGGATGACATTTGTTAAATTTCAGGAGTCGGTGATAGAAAGCCTTATTGTGGTTGAACCGGCAAGAGTTCCTAGAGTAGAAGTGGTGGAGGATGTGGCTAGATTGAAAGATCAGCACTTTCCAGATCACATTCCTCCCACTCCCAAAAAAGACATGCCCACAAAGAAATGTAGAGTATGTGCCCGGAGATTAATCCGGAGGGAGAGCCGGATGTACTGCCCCGAATGCCCTTCAAAGCCTGGGCTGTGTGTGCCCGGCTGTTACAGAAGTTACCATACCCCAAAAAAATTCTGGGAAATACCTTGAGCGTAAGCTGTCTGTTTTATATTTTCATATGTTTCACGGTTGGCATCTCTGTCATGTATTTAGTTAGAGCTTTTGTGTTTGTAGTTTTGTGCTTATTTTATAATTAGTGGTTTCTTTGTTGTTTATAAACAAAAAAAGTGATGGTGGTGTGCTTGGGGTGGCGCTTGGCTGGCAGTGTGCGTGGGGTGGCGCTTGGCTGGCGGTGTGCTTGGGGTGGCGCTTGGCTGGCAGTGTGCTTGGGGTGGCGCTTGGCTGGTGGTGTGCGTGGGGTGGCGCTTGGCTGGCGGTGTGCGTGGGGTGGCGCTTGGCTGGCGGTGCCAGCCAAACACCAGTCCACACTCCCATCAGCTGGTGTGATTCTTGTATCAGGCATGAGGGCGTATGTAAGTGATGGGCCCTTGAGTGGCGCGGTCTGTTGATGTGAGTGTTGTAATGTGCTGGGCCCGTGGCTGGCGGTGTGAATGGTCTTGTGCGTGTCATGTATGAAAGGTGTGTGAATGGTCTGTAAAGCGGTTGGTGCCTTGTCGCGGCTTTACAGCTCACGAGCTGTGAGTCATTGGTTCAGTTTTTTGCCTTTCAGTTATTAGCAGTGCATTTCATTTTTGTGAAATCTCTTGTTAATAAAATTTGATCCACTGAACCATCACTCACCCTCGTGCCCAATCCAACCAGTATGTGTGGTAAAAATGACAAAACCTGCTCCGCTGTAATTAGGCGTCGCAGCACACCTGTGACACGCTAGGTGCCTCGGGTGGGACCCCGATGATGAAGCATGCCACCAACTTGGTTGGTGGGTGAGGGGTCTTCTTCACATAACCTAGGTGTGTTTCTTTTCACAATTTTAGTGTTTGGCACATCACGGACGTATGTGCACACATCAATATGATATATTACAGAAATACCTGTTTTTGGGGGGGAGGGCCCACCTATGTTTTTGGTCCTGGGTGCGGCCTTCATCTAGGGAAACCTACAAAACCCAGACATTTTTTAAAACTAGACACCCCAAGGAGTCCAGGGAGGTGTGGCTTGCGTGGCTCCCCCAACATTTTCTTACCCAGACTCCTCTGTAAACCTCAAAATTTGCATAAAAAAGCATATTTTCCTGACTTTTCTTAGTAGGATCACCGCTCCAGCACAAAATTCCTACTCCCCAGTTTTCCCCTCAGTCTCCCAAGTAAAATGACACCTCACTTATGTGGGTCCCCAAAGCAGAGTCCGTCTAAAGATGTATAAAAGAATATGCCCTTATAAACTCGCTGTGCTATCCCTTCTATCTCTTCAAGTTTTGGGCCTTATTCTGTTGCAGGCACCTGGCCCACCCACACAAGTGAGGTATCATTTTTATCGGGAGACTTGGGGGAATGCTGGGTGGAAGGAAATTTGTGGCTCCTCTCAGATTCCAGAACTTTCTGCCACAGAAATGTGAGGAACATGTGTTTTTTTAGCCACATTTTGAGGTTTGCAAAGGATTCTGGGTAACAGAACCTGGTCCGAGCCCCACAAGTCACCCCATCTTGGATTCCCCAAGGTCTTTAGTTTTCAAAAATGCACAGGGTTGGTAGGTTTCCCTAGGTGCCGGCTGAGCTACAGGCCAAAATCCACAGGTAGGCACTGTTTTCTTTAAAAAAATGGGATGTGTCCACGTTGCATTTTGGGGCATTTCCTGTCGCGGGGGCTAGGCCTACCCACACAAGTGAGGTATCAATTTTATCGGGAGACTTGGGGGAACGCTGGGTGGAAGGAAATTTGTGGCTCCTCTCAGATTCCAGAACTTTCTGCCACAGAAATGTGAGGACCATGTGTTTTTTTAGCCAAATTTTGAGGTTTGCAAAGGATTCTGGGTAACAGAACCTGGTCCGAACCCCGCAAGTCACCCCATCTTGGATTCCCCAAGGTCTCTAGTTTTCAGAAATGCACAGGTTTGGTAGGTTTCCCTAGGTGCCGGCTGAGCTAGAGGCCAAAATCTACAGGTAGGCACTTCGCAAAAAACACCTCTGTTTTCTTCCAAAAATTTGGATGTATCCACGTTGCGCTTTGGGGCGTTTCCTGTCGCGGGCGCTAGGCCTACCCACACAAGTGAGGTATCATTTTTATCGGGAGACTTGGGGGAACGCTGGGTGGAAGGAAATTTGTGGCTCCTCTCAGATTCCAGAACTTTCTGCCACAGAAATGTGAGGACCATGTGTTTTTTTAGCCAAACTTTGAGGTTTGCAAAGGATTCTGGGTAACAGAACTTGGTCCGAGCCCCGCAAGTCACCCCATCTTGGATTTCCCTAGGTCTCTAGTTTTCAGAAATGCACAGGTTTGGTAGGTTTCCCTAGGTGCCGGCTGAGCTAGAGGCCAAAATCTACAGGTAGGCACTTCGCAAAAAACACCTCTGTTTTCTTCCAAAAATTTGGATGTGTCCACGTTGCGCTTTGGGGCGTTTCCTGTCGCGGGCGCTAGGCCTACCCACACAAGTGAGGTATCATTTTTATCGGGAGACTTGGGGGAACGCTGGGTGGAAGGAAATTTGTGGCTCCTCTCAGATTCCAGAACTTTCTGCCACAGAAATGTGAGGAACATGTGTTTTTTTAGCCAAATTTTGAGGTTTGCAAAGGATTCTGGGTAACAGAACCTGGTCCGAGCCCCGCAAGTCACCCCATCTTGGATTCCCCTAGGTTTCTAGTTTTCAGAAATGCACAGGTTTGGTAGGTTTCCCTAGGTGCCGGCTGAGCTAGAGGCCAAAATCTACAGGCAGGCACTTCGCAAAAAACACCTCTGTTGTCTTTCAAAAATTTAGATGTGTCCACGTTGCGCTTTGGGGCGTTTCCTGTCGCGGGCGCTAGGCCTACCCACACAAGTGAGGTATCACTTTTATCGGGAGACTTGGGGAAACGCTGGGTGGAAGGAAATTTGTGGCTCCTCTCAGATTCCAGAACTTTCTGCCACAGAAATGTGAGGACCATGTGTTTTTTTAGCCAAATTTTGAGGTTTGCAAAGGATTCTGGGTAACAGAACCTGGTCCGAGCCCCGCAAGTCACCCCATCTTGGATTCCCCTAGGTCTCTAGTTTTCAGAAATGCACAGGTTTGGTAGGTTTCCCTAGGTGCCGGCTGAGCTAGAGGCCAAAATCTGCAGGTAGGCACTTCGCAAAAAACACCTCTGTTTTCTTTAAAAAAAAATGGGATGTGTTCACGTTGCGTTTTGGGGCGTTTCCTGTCGCGGGCGCTAGGCCTTCCCACACAAGTGAGGTATCATTTTTATCGGGAGACTTGGGGGAACATAGATTAGCAAAACAAGTGCTATTGCCCCTTGTCTTTCTCTACATTTTTTCCTTCAAATATAGGAGAGTGTGTGAAAAAGACATCTATTTGCGAAATTCCCTGTAATTCACATGCTAGTATGGTCACCCCGGATTTCAGAGATGTGCAAATAACCACTGCTCCTCAACACCTTATCTTGTGCCCTTTTTGGAAATGCAAAGGTTTTCTTGATAGCAATTTTTTACTCTTTATATTTCAGCAAATGAATTGCTGTATACCCGGTATAGAATGAAAACGCACTGCAGGGTGCAGCTCATTTATTGGCTCTGGGTTCCTCGGGTTCTTGATGAACCTACAAGCCCTATATATCCCCGCAACCAGAGGAGTCCAGCAGACGTAACGGTATATTGCTTTCGATAATCTGACATTGCAGGGAAAAGTTACAGAGTAAAACGTAGAGAAAAATTGATGTTTTTTTCACCTCAATTTCAATATTTTTCTTTTTCAGCTGTTATTTTCTGTTGGAAACCCTTGTAGGATCTACACAAATGACCCCTTGCTGAATTCAGAATTTTGTCTACTTTTCAGAAATGTTTAGGTTTCTGGGATCCAGCATTGGTTTCATGCCCATTCCGGTCACTGACTGGAAGGAGGCTGAAAGCACAAAAAATTGCAAAAATGGGGTATGCCCCAGTAAAATGCCAAAATTGTGTTGAAAAATTGGGTTTTCTGATTCAAGTCTGCCTGTTCCTGAAAGCTGGGAAGCTGCTGAGTTTCGCACTGCAAACCCTTTGTTGGTGCCATTTTCAGGGGGAAATCCACAAGCCTTCTTCTGCAGCCACTTTTTCAATTTTTTTTGAAAAAAACGAAATTTTCACTGTATTTTGGCCAATTTCTTGGCCTCCTTCTGGGGAACCCACAAAGTGTGGGTACCTCTAGAATCCCTAGGATGTTGGAAAAAAAGGACGCAAATTTGGTTTGGTTAGCTTATGTGGACAAAAAGTTATGAGGGCCTAAGCGCGAACTGCCCCAAATAGGCAAAAAAAAGGCCTGGCACAGGAGGGGGAAAAGGCCTGGCAGCGAAGGGGTTAAGATATTAAAGTCAAAGAAAAAACGAACTTTAAAAGAGCAAGTATCTACAAATGTCAAGGTTATAAACGAAGGCCAAGTTTAAAGGAGAAACGAACTGTTAACAAATAAGCATTTACAAATTCAATGGTAATAAACCAAAATAGAGTTTAAAAGAGAAACAAACTTAAATAAACAAGCATTTACAACTACAAGTTATCGACAGATGTCGAAGTAAGGAAGGAGAAACTAACTGTAATAAACAAGCATTTACAAATACAAGTGATCAACAAATGTCGAAGTATGAAAGGAGAAACAAACTTTAATAAACAAGCATTTACAAATACAAGTATTGACAGAAGTCACAATAAGACAGGAGAAATTAAATAACATCAGCTGATTTGAAGAACGCATTATCACCAACTATATATATATATATAGCAACATAAAACCAATCTCTAACAAAGGTTGAGAAGTTCTTCCAGAATCAGTAATAAGCATTTTTTTAAGAAGAGCTATTGTTTATAGAGAGAAGCAAGGCTACAGAGAACTCAGGGTGAGTGAAGAAATAATAGAATTAAAGAGAATTAAGTGTTGAGAGTAGAAAGTGAAAAACTGATGTTGTATGTCCCTAGTAATTGCGACTGTGACTCTTGCAGGTGCTGTATCCAATCATAGATGTGAAGAGGCAGACTGAGTACTGGCGTTCATTATCTCTGTGACAGTCTCTCTACCATCCCATTCCCCTTTCCCCCTCCGGGGTACTCAGCACAGAGAATTAATATTTGTTGTGAGTAGCTCGGGTCGGGACTGAGGAGTTATCTTCTGCTTCTGAGGAAATCGCATTGAAGTATCCTGACAGATTGAAGTGCCATCACCCTAATTTTAGGGAAAAAACAGATTTCCTCCTGAGCAGAATGGCAGAAGGAATTGATATAAAAGCATTAGCCACCGTTTTGGAAGGGTTACAGAAACAATTAAATAACACCATAGAAGAAACAGTCCAAATAAAACAGCAAATAAATGAGTTAGGGAACACCGCTAAATCAAATGAATCTGTGTTTTCACAAATCCCTAGCCCTTCACAGTCTGCAGGTATATCCACTCAAGTAATTCATGCAGTTTCCCCTATTATTCCTTTGGCTCAACCCGAGCACTTCAGTGGGGATCCAAATAAGGCGCAGATTTTTCTGACCCAATGCTCATTGCATTTTTTATGTAGACCAGTCATTTTTTCCGAAGACCAGTCCAAAGTGACATTTATATTGTCTTATCTGACAGGAGATGCGGCCGTGGGGTCCATGCCAATAATTTCCAGAAATGATCCTGTTTTATATAATTTCCAAAATTTCAAGGAAGAGTTCTTAAGAATATTTGATCGGCGAACTGCCGCTCAAGCCACTGACAATGAACTACTGGAAATCAGGCAAGGTAATAAAGATCTAGTAGCCTATCTGGCTCATTTCAATAAACTCATTGTAGAGACTGCCTGGCCGGAGTCAAAAAGAGCCGCCATATTTTATTGTGGACTGAGAGATGAATTGAAAGATGCCTTAGCACAAGTTCCAAATAGACCCACCGAAATTTCGGAGTTAATTGATCTTGTGTTACAGATTGACCACCGGTTAACTGAACGAAGAGCAGAAAAGAGAAGAGAGTATCGACCATTTCCCCTGAGAATTGATCGTGTAAGAAATGATCATACGAGAGCCGGAGAAGGGATAACGATAGAAGAACCAATGCAAATTGGTTCCATCCGAGGTCCTTTATCTAAGGAAGAAAAAGAGAAAAGAAGAGTGAATCAACTATGTTTATATTGCGGTGCATCTGGGCATTTTGTTAAAAACTGTTCCAAGAAACCCAAAGCTCTTCAGTCGGGAAAAGGCCAGCTTCATCAGTAGAGGGAGTTGCCCTGATGAAAGCAGAACCCAAGACAACTCCTTTAGATCAACGAGTGGCGAATACCTTACAAACCGCAGCGCCACATTTGGTACAAACAGTATCAGTTAAGACCCTTGAGAAGGAAATTCAAGGGATCTCAGTTATGATAGACTCTGGAGCTACGGGCAACTTCTGTGATATCAAATACGCTCATAAAATGGGTATTCGATTTATCAAGAAATCTACTTTGGAAGTAGCAAGAGCTGTGGATAAAACCAATCTTTCTTCAGGACCCATTTCCCATGAGACCGAACCAATTCAGATGCAAGATTTTGGTGGACATCAGGAGCAGATAATCTTTAATTTGATAGATGCTCCACAATTTCAACTCATTTTGGGTCTGCCCTGGCTTACAGAACATAATCCACAAACTGATTGGAGCAAAAGAACGATCAAGATGAATTCCTCTTACTGCAAAGAGAATTGCTTTCATGATGGAGTGGAAGTGTCCACCAAGTCCCAAGCGGCCTGTTTATCATCACACTCTTGAGTGATCTGTGCACTAAAGACAGCAGAAATCCCAAAAGAATATAAGGATTTAGTCGCCGTTTTTTATGAAAAGGAGGCTGAGAAATTGCCACCATATCGACCCTATGACTGCAAAATTGAACTGGAGCCAGGTGCGATATTGCCATGTAGCAGAATATACGCATTGACCGAAGCAGAGAATCAACATTTAAAGGAGTATTTGGATCAATATCTTGCTAATGGTTTTATTCGTCCTTCTGAATCTCCAGTGTCATCCCCACTATTTTTCATACCAAAGAAAGATGGGAGTCTTCGAACTTGCATTGATTATCGAGCCCTCAATCAGGTTACCATCAAGAATCGATACCCACTGCCTTTAGTGTCAGTTTTATTAGATCAAGTAAAGAATGCTAGAATCTACACCAAATTGGACCTGCGAGGAGCATATCATTTGATTCGAGTGGCTTCAGGGGATGAATGGAAAACCGCTTTTCGGACTCGATATGGATTATTTGAATATCAAGTGATGCCTTATGGGTTATGCAATGCTCCCGCTGCCTTCCAGCATTTCGTTAACGATATATTACGAGAATTCCTCGACCGGATTGCCGTGGTTTATATAGATGACATTTTAATCTTTTCCGACAATCTACAGGAGCACATTTCCCATGTTCGATCCATCCTCACAAGGTTGCAAGAAAACCATCTCTATGTAAAATTGGAGAAGTGTGCATTTCATGTGGAACGAGTTGAGTTCTTAGGATTCATTTTGTCACCAGAAGGAGTTAGTATGGATCCTGACAAGATAAAGACAGTGCAACATTGGCCTTCTCCTTGCAATGTCAAAGAGATCCAGAGTTTCTTGGGGTTCGCTAATTTTTATCGAAGATTCATATCCAATTTTTCTCAAACAGTTACACCCATTACTCGATTGTTGAAGAAAGGAGTGAAATTTGAGTGGACAAAAGAAGCTGAAAATGCTTTTAATTTTTTGAAGAATTCCTTCGTCTCAGCTCCAATCTTGCTCCACCCCAATCCAGATGAGCCATATTATGTGGAGGCAGATGCTTCAGATGTTGCCATAGGAGGTATCCTTTCCCAGCGTCATAAAGATACAGGACAATTACATCCAGTGGCCTATTTCTCTCGAAAATTAACACCACCAGAGATAAATTATTCAATTGCGGATAAGGAGCTATTGGCAGTCAAAGAAACTTTTCGTGAGTGGAGGCATTACATTTTGGGAGCTAAGCATAAAGTGACTGTTTACACGGACCACCGAAATTTACAGTTTTTAAAATCAGCTCTAACTCTAACAGCTAGACAACTGCGTTGGTCCCTATATTTTGCAGACTTTGATTTTGTTATCACTTTCAGACCAGGAAAAGTAAATGGGAAGGCAGATGCTCTATCTCGAATTGATACCGGTGCAGTTAAAGAGCCTCCAGAAAAAGAATTGATTATTCCACAAGAGAAGTTCATATCTGCCATATTGTATGAAAATTTAACCAAAGAAATTCAAGAAAACTTAACATTCGAAGGAATGCTGAAGTGGTCCAAAGAAGGCCAAGGAAGAGAAATCAAAAAAGGTTTGCCATTCTTTAAAGGTGCACTGTATGTTCCGACTGTGGAGCTGAAAAAATTCTTCAGGCTTATCATGACGATCAATTGGCTGGACACAAAGGAATTCAAAAGACTCAAAATCTAATACAACGAGAATTTTGGTGGCCAAAAATGAAAACTCAGATAAGACAATATGTGTCAACTTGTGACAAATGTCAAAGAGGGAAATCAAATAGAACAGCTTCACAAGGTCTGTTAAGACCTTTGCCCACTGCACCCCATGCCTGGCATACTGTTACTATGGATCTTATAGTGGACCTCCCTAGTAGCCAAGGTTTTAACACTATCCTAGTTTTTGTAGACACTTTCACTAAAATGGTGCATTTCATTCCTTTGAAAGAAATCCCTCGAGCCCCACAGGTTGCACAGTTGTTTACACAACACATAGTCCGCGCCCATGGTATCCCAAAAATTCTAGTTTCAGACAGGGGATCCCAATTTGTTTCTCGCTTTTGGAAGGCCTTTAGTAAAAGATTAGGGATTGAGTCTCGTTACTCTACCAGTTACCATCCTGAAACCGATGGGCAAACCGAGAGAGTGAATCAAGTGTTAGAACAGTATTTAAGACTCAATTTATTCGATAAAGAGAAGGAATGGCCCGAGTTGATGTGGACAGCTGAATTTGCTTACAATAATGCTGTTCATTCCACCACTGGGTTCACCCCCTTTTATCTGGACCATGGTAGACATCCTAATGTAATGTTGAGTAAAGAAGATGATTCAGTGCCTGCAGTAGAAGAGATGGTGAGGGATTTGCAGACCACGTTAGTAAGGGCTAGAAAAAACATAATTCAAGCAAAAGACTCATATAAGACTCAGGCTGATAGAAAAAGAAGAGAGAGCCCCATTTATTAGAAAGGAGACAAAGTTTGGTTATCCACTCGTCATTTACATCTCAAAGGAAATCGCAAATGTCAGCCACGATTTATAGGCCCATTCAAAGTTGACAAGATGATCAATCCAGTGGCAGTTAAATTGCAGTTGCCAGCTCATCTAAAGATACATCCTGTTTTCCATGTCTCCTTGTTAAAGAACAGTCCTCCAAATTTACGTCAAAACTCCCCTCCAATTCCTATCCAGATTAGCTCTGCAGAAGAGTATGAGGTTAATCAAATCTTAGATTCCAAAATCCGTAATGGCCAGCTTTATTATCTAATTGATTGGAAAGGTTATGGTCCAGAGGAACGATCCTGGGAGCCGCACGAGTATGTACATGCTTCAAGATTAGTGAGAAACTTTCATAGAACCTACCCAAGCAAACATAAATTGGAGAACTGTTCCTTGAGGGGGAGTACTGTCATGACCACACAAACTTGCCAAGTCAAATCAAAGAAGTGCATGAGAAAAGCAAAGAGATATCCTCAGTGGAGACAGCAAAGCCCAAACTGGAAGAAGGTTTGCAGAGTAATCTTGAGCTTATTTCAAAGGAAGAATCAAGAAGAGAAGATCCAAGATGGCCGCTGTGAGTCCTGAAGGTTAGTTACAGTTCTAGTCTTGCAATCGGTTGGTTGCTAGGTTACGAGCTCTCCAGCTGGAAGCCTTGCACTTCAACTGAGGTCTGACAGGAATCAGCTGTGTGGAGAGAGAGCGCGCTTCAGAACAGAAACTACTGTGAGGTAAAATTACATTTGAAGATTATATTACAGAAAACGGATAAATATTGTCAAGGTTTATTCGAAGAGTTTGATAGTAGACCGTTCCCATGGAAGTCGGCAAGGCTACAGAGTTAATATATGAATTAACCTTATGTTTACAAGGTTCTTGTTTAAGATATTAAAGTCAAAGAAAAAACAAACTTTAAAAGAGCAAGTATCTACAAATGTCAAGGTTATAAACGAAGGCCAAGTTTAAAGGAGAAACGAACTGTTAACAAATAAGCATTTACAAATTCAATGGTAATAAACCAAAATAGAGTTTAAAAGAGAAACAAACTTTAAATAAACAAGCATTTACAACTACAAGTTATCGACAGATGTCGAAGTAAGGAAGGAGAAACTAACTGTAATAAACTAGCATTTACAAATACAAGTGATCAACAAATGTCGAAGTAAGAAAGGAGAAACGAACTTTAATAAACAAGCATTTACAAATACAAGTATTGACAGAAGTCACAATAAGACAGGAGAAATTAAATAACATCAGCTGATTTGAAGAACGCATTATCACCAACTATATATATATATGGAAAATGTCACTTACCCAGTGTACATCTGTTCGTGGCATGAGTCGCTGCAGATTCACATGCTGTGCACAGTCCGCCGTCTGGTGTTGGGCTCGGAGTGTTACAAGTTGTTTTTCTTCGAAGAAGTCTTTTCGAGTCACGAGACCGAGGGACTCCTCCCACTTCGATTCCATTGCGCATGGGCGTCGACTCCATCTTAGATTGTTTTCCCCGCAGAGGGTGAGGTAGGAGTTGTGTATGTTAGTAATAGTGCCCATGCAATGGAATGAATACGTATGTACATAATAAAGGTTAAAGTAATATATTTACAAATGTACATATGTTCAAGATCTACTTCTAAACGGCTACAGGCTCCCGGGGAGGCGGGTGGGCGCATGTGAATCTGCAGCGACTCATGCCACGAACAGATGTACACTGGGTAAGTGACATTTTCCGTTCGATGGCATGTGTAGCTGCAGATACACATGCTGTGCACCGACTAGTAAGCAGTTATCTCCCCAAAAGCGGTGGTTCAGCATGTAGGAGTTGAAGTAGTTTGAAATAATGTTCTTAGTACAGCCTGACCTACTGTGGCTTGTTGTGTAGTTAACACATCTACACAGTAGTGCTTGGTAAATGTATGAGGCGTAGACCATGTTGCTGCCTTACATATTTCGTTCATTGGAATATTTCCTAGAAAGGCCATGGTAGCCCCTTTCTTTCTGGTTGAGTGTGCCTTTGGTGTAATAGGCAGCTCTCTCTTTGCTTTAAGATAGCAGGTTTGAATACACTTAACTATCCACCTAGCAATGCCTTGTTTTGAAATTGGATTTCCTGCATGAGGTTTTTGAAAGGCAATAAATAGTTGTTTTGTTTTTCTAATTAGTTTTGTTCTGTCAATGTAGTACATTAGTGCTCTTTTGATGTCTAATGTATGTAGTGCTCTTTCAGCTACAGAATCTAGTTGTGGGAAGAACACTGGTAATTCTACTGTTTGATTTAAGTGGAACGGTGAGATAACCTTTGGTAAAAATTTAGGATTTGTTCTTAGAACTACTTTATTTTTATGTATCTGAATAAATGGTTCTTGTATGGTAAATGCTTGAATCTCGCTCACTCTTCTTAGAGATGTGATGGCAATCAAAAATGCAACTTTCCACGTTAAGTATTGCATTTCACAAGAATGCATGGGCTCGAAAGGTGGACCCATGAGTCTTGTTAAGACAATGTTGAGGTTCCATGAAGGAACAGGTGGTGTTCTTGGTGGTATGATTCTCTTTAAGCCTTCCATAAACGCTTTAATGACTGGTATTCTAAATAGTGAAGTTGAATGAGTAATTTGTAGGTAAGCTGATATTGCGGTGAGATGTATTTTTATGGAAGAGAAAGCTAGATTTGATTTTTGCAAATGTAGTAAATATCCTACTATATCTTTTGGAGATGCGTGTAATGGCTGAATTTGATTATTCTGGCAGTAATACACGAATCTTTTCCACTTGTTTGCGTAGCAGTGTCTAGTGGTAGGTTTCCTAGCTTGTTTTATGACCTCCATACATTCTTGTGTGAGGTGCAAGTGTCCGAATTCTAGGATTTCAGGAGCCAAATTGCTAGATTCAAAGATGTTGGATTTGGATGTCTGATCTGTTGTTTGTGTTGTGTTAACAGATCTGGTTTGTTTGGTAGTTTGACATGAGGTACTACTGACAGGTCTAGTAGTGTCGTGTACCAAGGTTGCCTCGCCCATGTTGGTGCTATTAGTATGAGTTTGAGTTTGTTTTGACTCAACCTGTTTACTGCATATGGAATGAGAGGGAGAGGGGGGAAAGCGTATGCAAAGATCCCTGACCAGTTCATCCATAGAGCATTGCCTTGGGATTGATCTTGTGGGTACCTGGATGCGAAGTTTTGGCATTTTGAGTTTTCCTTTGTTGCAAATAGATCTATTTGAGGTGTTCCCCAAATTTGAAAGTAATTGTTTAGTATTTGGGGGTGAATTTCCCATTCGTGGGTTTGTTGGTGATCTCGAGAGAGATTATCTGCCAACTGGTTCTGAATCCCTGGAATAAATTGTGCTATTAGGCGAATGTGGTTGTGAATCGCCCAATGCCATATTTTCTGTGTTAGGAGGCACAACTGTGTAGTGTGTGTCCCTCCTTGTTTGTTTAGATAATACATTGTTGTCATGTTGTCTGTTTTGACAAGAATGTATTTTTGGGATATTATGGGTTGAAATGCTTTCAGCGCTAGAAATACTGCTAACATTTCCAAGTGATTTATGTGAAACTGTCTCTGATGTATGTCCCATTGTCCTTGGATGCTGTGTTGATTGAGGTGTGCTCCCCACCCTGTCATGGAAGCATCTGTTGTTATGACGTATTGTGGCACTGGGTCTTGGAAAGGCCGCCCTCGGTTTAAATTTGTACTGTTCCACCATAGAAGCGAGATGTATGTTTGGCGGTCTATCAACACCAGATCTAGAAGTTGACCCTGTGCTTGTGACCATTGTGATGCTAGGCACTGTTGTAAGGGCCACATGTGCAATCTTGCGTTTGGGACAATGGCTATGCATGAAGACATCATGCCTAGTAGTTTCATTACCATTCTGACTTGTATCTTTTGTGTTGGATACATGGCCTGTATTACTTTGTGAAATGTTTGAACCCGTTGTGGACTTGGAGTGGCAATCCCTTTTGCTGTGTTGATTGTCGCTCCTAAGTATTGCTGCGTTTGACACAGCAAAAGGTGTGACTTTGCGTAGTTGATGGAGAAACCTAGCCTGTGAAGGGTTTGTATGACATATTTTGTGTGCTGTGAACACTGTTTTAGCGTGTTGGTTTTGATTAACCAGTCGTCTAAGTACGGGAACACATGTATTTGCTGCCTTCTGATATGTGCAGCTACTACTGCCAGGCATTTTGTAAAAACTCTTGGCGCAGTTGTTATTCCGAATGGCAACACTTTGAATTGGTAATGTATTCCTTGGAATACGAACCTTAGGTATTTCCTGTGTGAAGGATGTATTGGTATATGGAAATACGCATCTTTTAGATCTAATGTTGTCATGTAGTCTTGCTGTTTGAGCAGTGGGATTACGTCTTGTAACATGACCATGTGAAAGTGGTCTGATTTTATGTGGGTATTTAGTGTTCTGAGATCTAGTATTGGTCTCAGAGTTTTGTCCTTTTTGGGTATTAGAAAGTACAGTGAGTAAACTCCTGTGTTTTTTTGTTGAATTGGTACTAATTCTATTGCGTCCTTTTTTAGCAATGCTTGAACTTCTAGTCCTAGAAGATCTATATGTTGTTTTGACATATTGTGTGTTTTCGGTGGGACGTTTGGAGGGAATTGGCGAAATTCTATGCAATAACCATGCTGGATAATTGCTAAGACCCAAGTGTCTGTTGTTATTTCCTCCCAAAGGTTGTAAAATTGGCTTAGCCTTCCCCCCACAGGTGTTATGTGATGGGGGTGTGTGACTTGTGAGTCACTGCTTATTTTGAGGGGTTTTTGGGCCTTGGAATTTTCCTCTATTTTTTGGGAATTGGCCCCCTCTAAATTGCCCCCGAAGACCTCCCCTCTGATATTGACCCTGGTAGGTAGGCCTTGTTTGTGAGGTTGTTGTTTCTGTGGGTTGACCTCGAAACCCTCCCCTAAAAGGTGTTTTCCGAAATGTGCCTCTGCTCTGCGGGGAGTAGAGTGCGCCCATGGCTTTGGCTGTATCGGTGTCCTTTTTGAGTTTTTCGATGGCAGTGTCTACCTCCGGCCCAAACTAACGAGTTACTTACCTTCGGTAACGACTTTTCTGGTGGATACATTAGCTACCTGTGGATTCCTCACCTAATGAATACTCCCATGGTGCCAGCATTCAACGGAAATCTTCTTCCTAGTCTCTGCACGTCAACGAGGACGTCACTCTAGCCCACGCGACGCCGTCTGACGTCATACAGGCAATAAGAGGTCCTCGACGACGTGCCGACGTCAGTACCAACATTTTTTACTTGCATGAGAACAACCACCCAATGCAATGAAAGAGCAAGGCAACATCCCATAACCTTGTAAAATACACAATATTGCAATGAATAGCTGTAAATTTATTATAACGAACAAATATATGCAAATCATGTATGTACACAAAGATATATACATATATATATATATATATACAGATAAATATACACAAGTATCCATATATACAACGTCTATTGCAACCTTGAAGACCAAGAGGAGCGCACTCAAGGATTACTTGGTAAGACGAGAAAGGCAACGGGGAGGCGGGTGGGACTGTGAGGAATCCACAGGTAGCTAATGTATCCACCAGAAAAGTCGTTACCGAAGGTAAGTAACTCGTTCTTCTGATGGATACAACTACCTGTGGATTCCTCACCTAATGAGTAGAGTCCCAAAGCAGTACCACGCCCGGTGGCGGGTGCCTAAATGGTCAAACCAAGAAATCCTGCAGCACTGACCGTGCAAAATGGCCGTCCCTTCTGACCTCAGAGTCCAAACAGTAATGTTTCGCAAAAGTGTGAAGGGACGACCAAGTTGCGGCCTTGCAGATGTCAACCACAGGAACACCTCTGGCCAAGGCCGAAGTGGCCGACTTAGCTCTGGTGGAATGAGCTCTAATGCCCTCAGGAGGGTCCTTCTTTGCCAAAGAGTAACAGATTTTAATGCAAAGAACCACCCACCTGGAGAGTGTTCTCTGGTGGACTGCCTTTCCTCTCCTCTTGCCCACGTACCCGATGAACAGCTGATCCTCCAGCCTGAAATCCTTTGTTCTATCAATAAAGAAGCTCAACGCCCTCTTTGGGTCCAGACGGTGCAGTCTTTCTTCCTCTTTAGAAGGATGAGGCGGAGGATAGAACGTGGACAAAGTAATTGTCTGAGCCAAATGGAAGGGTGAAACAACCTTCGGGAGGAAAGCAGCCTTGGTCCTCAACACCACCTTATCCCCATAAAAAGTTGTATAAGGGGGCTTTGCCGATAAGGCCTGCAACTCACTCACTCTCCTTGCAGATGTTATAGCTACCAGGAAAACTGTTTTTATAACCAAATACCTTAAGGGGCAAGAATGCATAGGCTCAAAAGGGGACCCCATAAGGAAAGTCAGGACCAAGGACAAATCCCATTGCGGCATAACGAATGGTTTTGGAGGATATTTATTTAGAAGACCTTTCAAGAATCTGATAACAATAGGGGATTTAAATAACAATGGTTGGTCTGGAAGACAAATGAAGGCTGACAAGGCCGACAAATAACCCTTAATGGTAGCCACTGCACAACCTTTCTGCGCTAGAGACAGAGCAAAAGACAAAACGTCCGATAGATGAGCATGTAAGGGATCAATCTGCCTCTCTCCACACCACGCAACAAATTTAGACCACCTATTAGCGTAGATAGATTTAGTGGAGTGTCGCCTGGCCGCTAGTATAACATCCACTACATCAGGCGGGAGAGGGAAGGAACTCAGGTTGCCCCGTTCAATCTCCAGGCATGTAGGTGCAGACTCTGGAGGTTGGGGTGTAAAACCTGCCCCTGCGACTGCGAGAGGAGGTCTGCCCTGAAAGGGAGACGGAGCGGAGGGCACATTGAGAGTTGGAGAAGGTCGGAGTACCACACCCTCCTTGGCCAATCCGGAGCTATTAAGATGACTAGCGCCCGGTCTTGGCGAATCTTCCTCAATACTCGAGGAATCAAGGGTATGGGAGGAAACGCGTAAAGCAACTGGCCGCACCAGGTTATTTGAAACGCGTCCCCCAACGCTCCCTGCATCGGATACTGGAGGCTGCAGAATAACAGACAATGCGCTTTCTCCAGAGTGGCAAACAGATCTACCCGAGGAAACCCCCACCTTTGGAAGATCAAACGGGCTTGATCTGGATGGAGACGCCACTCGTGGTCTGCCGAGAATTGGCGACTGAGACCGTCCGCACGTACATTCAAGACCCCGGCCAGATGATTTGCTACCAAGCAAATCTGATGGTCCTTTGCCCAGGACCATAGTCGAAGAGCTTCTCTGCAGAGAAGGTACGACCCTACTCCTCCCTGTTTGTTTATGTACCACATCGTGGTAGTATTGTCCGTCAGGACCTGTACCGACTGACCACGAAGGGAAGGGAGGAAGGCCTTGAGAGCCAGACGTACAGCCCGTAACTCTAACAGATTGATATGAAACATCTGCTCCTCTGGAGACCAAAGGCCTTTGATCTCCAGATCCCCCAGATGAGCTCCCCACCCTAGAGTGGAAGCATCCGTTATGACCGTGGCCACTGGTAGCGACTGCGCGAACGGCTTTCCTTGTGAAAGATTGTTGCTCGCAATCCACCACTTCAAGTCCACAGCAGCATCTCTGGAGATCTTGACAGCACCTTCTAGATCTCCTTTGTGTTGAGACCACTGCCTTCGGAGGCACCACTGAAGAGCCCTCATGTGCCAGCGAGCATGCGTGACCAACAGAATGCAGGAGGCAAACAGACCGAGCAGATGAAGGACCTTGAGGACTGGAACTACCGCTCCATTTCGAAACATTGGAACCAATTCCTGAATATCTTGAATCCGCTGAGGCGGAGGAAAGGCTCGACTCAATGTTGTATCCAGTACTGCCCCTATGAACAGGAGGCGCTGAGAGGGCTCCAGGTGAGATTTGGGCTCGTTCACCGAAAAACCCAGGTCAAACAACAACTGAGTCGTTGACTGCAGATGATGCGACACAAGCTCCGGCGACTTGGCTTTGATCAACCAGTCGTCCAAGTAAGGGAATACTGCTATCCCTTTCCTTCTGAGCTCTGCCGCAACCACCGACATCACCTTCGTGAAGTCTCGAGGTGCTGAAGTAAGACCAAACGGAAGGACCGCAAACTGATAGTGCTGCGATCCCACCATAAACCGGAGATACTTCCTGTGTGACTTGAGTATCGGGATATGAAAGTAAGCATCCTGCAAGTCGACAGACACCATCCAATCTTCCGTGTTCAACGCCAAAAGCACCTGAGCTAGGGTCAGCATCTTGAACTTTTCCTGTTTGATGAACCAATTCAAGATCCTCAGGTCCAGGATTGGTCTCAACCGACCATCCTTCTTGGGAATCAGGAAATACCTTGAGTAACAACCTCGACCCCTTTCCTGCTCTGGGACCAACTCTACCGCGCCCTTTGAAAGGAGGACTTGTACCTCCTGTTCTAGCAACAGGAGGTGTTCTTCTGAACAATAAGATGGTTGGGGCGGGATGAGGGGCGGGAACTCCCGAAAAGGAAGGGTGTAGCCTTTTCCCACAATACTGAGAACCCAAGTGTCCGTTGTAATAGTCTTCCACTTGTGGAGAAAATGCTGTAATCTTCCCCCTACAGGAGAGGAGTGAGTGGGAAATGGTGGAAGCCTAAGGCTGCTTTCCCTGCTGCACCCCTCCAGAGGACGAGGAAGAGGCAGAGTGCTGCTGAGAGGCTCCTCTGGTGCGGGCCCTCCCTCTCCCTCTGAAAGATCTATAGGGATGGGAAGAGGTAGGTTGCTGGAATCTCCCCCGAAAGGAAGAGGAGGAAGAGCCACGCCCAAATCCCCGAAACCTCCTGAAAATCCTGGAAGAGGCAGAGGAAGAAGGAGCTTGGAGTCCTAGCGATTTGGCTGTGGTCCTGCTCTCCTTAAAACGTTCCAAGGCCGAATCTGCCTTGGCGCCAAACAGCTTGTCCCCATCAAAAGGGAGATCCAATAGGGTTGACTGCACATCTGCAAAAAACCCTGAATTACGGAGCCAGGCCTGTCTCCTTGCCACCACAGTCGTGCCCATTGCTCTGGCCACCGAGTCGGTCGTGTCCAGCCCAGACTGAATAATCTGGGTCGCGGCAGCCTGGGCATCTGAAACAACATCCAAAAGACCCTGGGGAAGCTCCGTAAATGATGAGGAAATGTCATCCATAAGAGCATGAATTTATCTCCCCAGGATACAAGTTGCGTTGGTGGCCTTCAACGCCAGACTGCAGGACGAAAAGATTTTCTTGGACTGCGCATCCAGTTTCTTCGAGTCCCTGTCCCCAGGCACCGTCGGGAAAGAACCAGGCGCTGATTTGGATGAACAGGAGGCCTGTACCACCAAGCTCTCCGGTGTAGGGTGCCTAGAAAGAAAGTCAGGGTCAGTTGGTGCAGCTCGATACCTCCTGGCTACGGCTCTATGAACCGCTGGGGAAGATACTGGTCTCTTCCACACCTCTAGCACCGGATCCAGCAAAGCGTCATTAAACGGCAATAGAGGCTCTGCCGCAGCTGAGGCCGGATGAAGCACCTCTGTCAGAAGGTTCTGTTTTGTCTCTGCCACCGGCAAAGGCAGGTCCAGAAAACTAGCTGCCTTCCGTACCACTGCGTGAAAGGAAGCAGCCTCCTCCGTGTATTCCCCTGGAGACGAAAGATCCCACTCAGGGGAAGTGTCCAGCCCACTGGCTGTATCTAGACCATGCAGTCCATCACCCGAGTCCTCTAGTTCTCCTTCTTCCAGGACTCGTTGGTACTCCTGCTCCTCTAATAAACGGAGAGCACGTCTCCTCGAATGAAGCCTCTGCTCGATACGCGGAGTCGACAATGCCTCCGCCGAAGCCAAAGATCGGCGCCGATCTTCAGAAGCCACCGACGCCGCGTCCGGCGCCACAGGTAGCTTCAGCGCCGATGAAAGAGCACTCGGAGCGGATGGACCCACCGGAGTCACAGGACGAAATCCGGACGACGGAATGGAAATCTCCGGGACCAATCCCTCCGAAGTCACCGGAGCGGCCACCGGCGCCGACACCGGCGCGAGCCCACGTTCCCAAAAGGGAGAAAGGGCATAAAGGGTGCCGGCGTAGAGGCGCAGGATCACCCAATGAAAAGGCCAAAGGGCCAGCCGGAGCACCCCCTGGAGCCATCTGTTGGAAGATGGTATACATCGCATTTAGGAATGCGGTACTATCGGCTCCAGGGGTGGGAAAAGCCAGATACTGGGGTGCCTGTATCGAAGGCGACCCCGACGCCGGCCTCGACGTCTGCGACGCCGGAGACAACACCAGAGGCTGCACCACTTCAATCACCGACGCCTGTCCAGGTGAAGTCGGTGACTCCGGAGAGGGCAACAGCGTCGATGGATGCGGCGTGACCGTGGGACTGACCTCCCAAGTCCTCCGGCGCCGATCCGAAGACCTGGAACGAGTCTCCTTGCTTGAATGGCGCCGTGATTCTCTACGGCACCGGGAGTCTCGATGACGCCGATGCCTTGGCGAAGAAGACTTCTTATGATGTTTTTCTTTCTTCGACTTCGCCATAAACAACTTCGCCTCACGTTCCTTGAGGGCCTTTGGATTCATGTGCTGGCATGAATCGCAAGTCGAGACGTCGTGGTTGGAGCTTAAACACCAAAGGCAGTCGGAGTGAGGATCCGTAACTGACATCTTGCCCCCACACTCACGACAAGGCTTAAAACCCGACTTTCTCTGCGACATTATTACTGCAGCGAAGGACTACGCAGCAAAAAATACACTGTAACCACGAAAGTAACAGTTGCTCCCTCGAAGATAACCGTTTCGAATGCACGGAAAAAAGGGAACTGACGTCGGCACGTCGTCGAGGACCTCTTATTGCCTGTATGACGTCAGACGGCATCGCGTGGGCTAGAGTGACGTCCTCGTCGACGTGCAGAGACTAGGAAGAAGATTTCCGTCGAATGCTGGCGCCATGGGAGTATTCATTAGGTGAGGAATCCACAGGTAGTTGTATCCATCAGAAAATTGCTGTTCATTAAACGGCATATTGAGCACAGCCTGCTGGATTTCCGGTTTGAACCCAGAAGTGCGCAGCCATGCGTGCCTTCGTATTGTGACTGCAGTGTTTATTGTCCTTGCAGCTGTATCTGCTGCATCCATGGAAGACCGTATCTGATTATTTGAGATACTTTGTCCCTCTTCCACTACCTGTTGCGCTCTTTTTTGGAACTCCTTGGGTAAGTGTTCGATTAAATGTTGCATTTCATCCCAATGAGCCCTGTCGTATCTTGCCAAAAGTGCTTGTGAATTGGCAATACGCCACTGATTTGCTGCTTGTGCTGCAACCCTTTTTCCCGCAGCATCAAATTTGCGGCTCTCCTTGTCTGGAGGTGGTGCGTCGCCTGAGGTATGAGAGTTGGCTCTCTTACGAGCTGCCCCCACAACTACTGAGTCTGGTGTTAGTTGTGTTGTAATATATATTGGATCTGTGGGCGGTGGCTTATATTTTTTCTCCACCCTTGGAGTTATGGCTCTGCCTTTAACTGGATCCTGAAAAATTTGTTTTGAATGTCTTAGCATTCCTGGGAGCATGGGAAGGCATTGATACTGGCTATGGGTGGAGGATAGGGTGTTAAAGAGAAAGTCATCCTCAATTGGTTCCGAATGTAAGGAGACATTGTGAAACTCGGCTGCCCTTGCGACCACCTGTGTATAGGATGTACTGTCCTCAGGTGGTGACGGTTTTGTAGGATAAGAGTCTGGGCTATTGTCAGACACTGGAGCATCGTAGAGGTCCCATGCATCGGGATCATCCTGACTCATTGTGGTATGAGCTGGTGAGTGAATCAGTGGTGGAGTTGTTGCTGGTGATGCATGTATTAATGGTGGTGGAGACGGTGGTGGGGTTGTTTTCCTTGCCACCTTTGCCTGTGGTTGCTTGTCCTTTTGTTGAAAGGCAAGTTTCCTTTTTATTTTAATTGGGGGAAGAGTGGTTATCTTCCCTGTGTCCTCATGAATATGAAGCCTTCTTTGCGTGTAGTCAGGTTCTACAGCTTGAAGCTCCTCTCCAAATCTATGTAATTGGGAGGTTAATCCTTGTTCCTCTGTATAGGAACTAGTTTTCGGCTCCGAGGCTGGCTGTTTCGGAACCGAAACCTTTTCGGAAGTCTTTTTAGGCTCCGAAGAAACCTTCTTTGTTTTCGGCGTGGTGTCACGGTGCCGAAATTCTTCGGTGCCGCTGTCTATGTGCCGAAGTTTCTTGGAGCCGCTGTCTCGGCTCCGAGGTTGCTGTGTGGCGGTATCTCGACCGGAGTCGGATGACTGACACCAGCATGCCCTTTTTCTGTGCCTTGGATGGGTCACCTATTTTTCGGGTTAAGCCATGGCCTGTTGGCGGTGGCGTCCCCTGGGCTTTTGTGGACTTCTCGTGAGTCTTGATTTTCGACATCCTACTCACGGTTTTGGGTGTTTCTTCGGCGTCGAGTTCTTCAGAATCCGACTCGTGGACGGAGAAAGCTTCTTCTTCCTCCTCGAAACGATCTTGACCTGTCGGCGTGGACGCCATTTGTAGTCTCCTGGCTCTTCGGTCTCTCAGCGTCTTCCTCGACCGAAACGCTCGACAGGCTTCACAAGTATCCTCCTTGTGCTCGGGGGACAAGCACAAGTTACAGACCAGATGGTGATCCGTGTACGGATACTTGTGATGGCATTTTGGGCAGAAGCGGAATGGGGTCCGTTCCATCAGCCTTGAAGTCGCACGTGGCCGGGCCGACCAGGCCCCGACGGGGGATCGAAAAAACCCCGAAGGGCCACCGGAGCTCTTCAAAATTCGGTGTCGATTTGTTCTAACTAACCAGATACCGAACGCAAACAATACCGACGTTTTTTTCCGAGATTCTAACTAACTTTCCGACCCGAAACACGGAGCGAAAAGGAACACGTCCGAACCCGATGGCGGAAAAAAACCAATCTAAGATGGAGTCGACGCCCATGCGCAATGGAATCGAAGTGGGAGGAGTCCCTCGGTCCCGTGACTCGAAAAGACTTCTTCGAAGAAAAACAACTTGTAACACTCCGAGCCCAACACCAGACGGCGGACTGTGCACAGCATGTGTATCTGCAGCTACACATGCCATCGAACATATATATATATAGCAACATAAAACCAATCTCTAACAAAGGTTGAGAAGTTCTTCCAGAATCAGTAATAAGCATTTTTTTAAGAAGAGCTATCGTTTATAGAGAGAAGCAAGGCTACAGAGAACTCAGGGTGAGTGAAGAAATAATAGAATTAAAGAGAATTAAGTGTTGAGAGGAGAAAGTGAAAAACTGATGTTGTATGTCCCTAGTAATTGCGACTGTGACTCTTGCAGGTGCTGTATCCAATCTTAGATGTGAAGAGGCAGACTGAGTACTGGCGTTCATCATCTCTGTGGCAGTCTCTCTACCATCCCATTCCCTTTTCCCCCTCCGGGGTACTCAGCACGAAGAATTAATATTCGTTGTGAGTAGCTCGGTCGGGACTGAGGAGTTATCTTCTGCTTCTGAGGAAATCGAATTGAAGTATCCTGACACATGGTATGTTGGTGCCCGTCAGCACGGCGGTAGGGTGCATTTACCGCCAAGGTTGTAAAGAGGGCCTCAGTGTTACAAAAATAAAGGTACTTTATTTTAGTGACATAATTACCAAAAAGTACTGGAGAGGCCACCCTCCAATAGGAGGTAAGTAACACACTAGATATGTACACTAGTAATCAGTAACAGGCATGAAAAAAGTGATAGAAAACAATTGCAAATGCAAATGGCTAATAGTGACCCTAGGAGGCCCCAAAACACATACTAAAAAAATGGAATGCGAATGCAGGACCCCCACCTAGGTAAGTGGAATGTGTAGAGGGGAGCTGGGGGTACTAGGAAACCCCAAAGGTAAGTACCACAGTGCCCCTTAGCGACCAGGAAGAAAGTAGTAAGTAACTGAATTTTCCCCCAAACCACCCAAAAGGAAGGAAAAGAAGAAAATGCAACACCCAGACAAGACTGCAAGAAACCAGCAGTGGATTTCTGAAAAGGAAGACCTGTGGAAGATGGGGACCAAGTCCAGATGTCACAGAAGAGTCCGGGGGGAGTAGGAGCTACTACCCACCCAGCTGTGGTTGCAGGAGTTGATCAACTGTACGAGGAAGGCGGTCAGGAATGCAGCCCTGGAGCAGGTGAAGAGTTCCTGGAGGATGCAATCGACATCCCACGCAGGATGGATGATTGCAGTTGGTTAGTGGCGTAGAAAAGCCACCAACAAGCCTTGGCAAAGGCAGAAGACACAGTGAAGCGAAAGTGGAGCTGCCAAGGACCAGCAAGGTCCAGGAGGCCTCAACCCACGGGGGAGTCCTAAGGGGACCCTCAGGAAGGCAGAGTCCAATGAAGAAGAATCAGCCCCCACCGGAGACCCACTGGATGAGGAACCAGGAGTAGCAGAGGAGCCCATGCAGCACAACTGGAGAAGGGTCCCACGACGCAGGAGAAGCATACAGAGGGTTGTGCGTCAAAAGAAGTAACGCTGGGGGCTACAGGGAGGCTGAAGATCCCTTGGAGGAGATGCAAACAAGCCTTCGTAGCTGCAAGAAGCGCGGTGCACAGGAGTATTGCCGTCTGTAGGAAGGCAAGGGCTTACTTCCACCAAAGTTGGACAGCTGACTGAGAGGATCAAGAGGACTACTCGGGACCACCACCCGTGATGCGGGATCCACACAGCTTAGAATGAGAGGAGATCCATGCAGCCTGTTGTCACTGCAGTTGGTGCCTGCAGATGCAGGGAAGTGACTCCTTCCTCCAAGGGAGATTCCTTCTCATGCAGACTAAAGACTTGCCACCCTCAGAGGATGCACAGCAGGGGAAATGTTGCGGAAGCTGGAAGGAGCCATGGAAACAATGTTGCAAGCAGTCTTGGTCGTGGATGCAGATTGTTGGTTCCTGCAGGGTCCAGTCACGGTTCCAATGGCTAGAAGTAGAGGTTGCCTAGGAGTCCTGCTGGAATCTTGCAAGCCGAATCGGAGGACCCACCCAAGAGAGAGACCCTAAATAGCCCTGAAAGGGGGATTGGTCACCTAGCCAGGTAAGCACCTATCAGGAGGGGGCTCTGATGTCACCTGCTTGAACTGGCCTCTCAGATGCTCTCAGAGGTCCCTGGCAACCTTGGATTCAAGATGGCAGAGCCCAGGGACCCTCTGGAGGAGCTCCGAGCACCAACCCTGGGGTGGTGATGGACAAGGGAGTGGTCACTCCCTTTTCCATTGTTCAGTTTCGCTCCAGAGCAGGGACTGGCGGTCCCTGAACTGGTGTAGACTGGTTTAGCCATGGAGGGCATGAAATGTGCCCTTCAAAGCATACCAGTAGCTTGGGGAGGCTACCCCTACCAAGCACTGTAACACATATTTCCAAAGAGAGAGAGTGTTACCCCCTCTACCAAAGGAAATCCTTTGTTCTGCCTTCCTGGGCTTGAGATGTTCAAGCAGCAGGAGGGCAAAAACCCTTCTGAGGGGTGGCAGCAGCTTGGGCTGCCTGGAAACCTCGGAAGGCTGGTAGGAGCAATGTGGGGGTCCTCAAAGGAGCCCCCAGAGTGCATGGAATCGTACTTCCAATACTGGCAGCAGTATTGGGGTATGATTCCTCAATGTTTGATACCAAACATGCATAGGTTCAGAGTTGCCATTATGTAGCTGGACATAAGTAGTGACATATGTCCAGTACACGCATAAAATGGCGTCCCCGCACTCAGTAAGTCCAGGAAAATGGAACTGGAGTTCGTGGGGGCACCTCTGCTAGTGCAGGGGTGCCCTCACACACCGATACTTGGACCCTGCACTCTGGGATAGGAGGGCCTACAATAGGGGTGACCTGGTGCAGTGACCTGTAGTGAAAAGGATGCATGCACCCTTTCGAGCAGGCTGTAATGGCAGGCCTGCAGGTACACCTTGTATGGGCCCCCCATGGGTGGCATAAAACATGCTGCAGCCCATGGGGATCCCCTGGTACCCCAATGCCTTGGGTACCATACACCAGGGACTTACAGGGGGCACCAGTATGCCAAATGTGGGGTGTAAGTTACCAAGTTAGAAGGGAGAGAGCATAATCACTGGGATCCTGGTTAGCAGGATCCCAGTGAACACAATCAAACACACTCACAACAGGCAGAAAATGGGGGTAAGCATGCCAAGAAAGAAGGTATTTTCCTACACACAGGGACTGTGCCTATATGGTGGAGGGGAATTCCCATCAGAAACATCACCACAGTACATATGGTCAGAGTAAGAGAGTTTTCTTCATTGGAGCCAATCAAGGTAGAAGGACATAGGCATTATGGGGGTTATTACAACTTTGGAGGAGGTGTTAATCCGATGTACCACCAGCCGTATTACGAGTTCCATAGGATATAATGGACTCGTAATACGGCTGGTGGTATATCCGTCACTTTACCGTCACTTTTGGGACGGATTAACACCTCCTACAAAGTTGTAATAACCCCCTATGTATATTTATGGGTCCTTACAATTTATCACTCAGAACAGAGAACATCTTGAACACTGTATTCATGTTTTTAATATTGAATACAAATTAAAGTAACATTCTATTCTTCGAAGATGAAGCCAGAATAGGGACTATCTGGTGTATATTTCCCAAATCAAGATAGCTTCTACACAGTGAGAGTCACATTTCAAATGCGCACAAATTGGAATTAGAACGCTGCAGAATCTTGACTTCTGTGGACCTCTATGTAATCATTACTCAAACTAGGGAACTGGCAACTCCAACTGAGTCATTATTGGAATACAGGGACCCTGGCCTAAGCAATTCTGAGAATTTAAAATGCATAATGATACACAAACATATAGAAACAAGCATTCAAATACTCAAATGAGTAAATATTTTATTTAGTTCACAAATATATAGAAAACAAAATGTTAATTTCAATGTAAGTTTTGAGGTTTTCTAAATTCAGTTGAAGCACCCATTATCAATACTATATTGTGTTTGATGCACCTGCTTTGCTCCCACTAATCAATCTCAGTGTACCAACTTATATTTAGCCTCAAATTCCAAATTCCATTACATTTACAGAACATTTGAAAACTTTCAATTTTATATTTTGCTTCTTTTTTTTTTATATACACTTTATTAGTCTGTTCATAATATTTAATTTGCTATCAGGTAGAGACCCCTAGGGGTCCCTGTACCACAAGTTAAAAACTGCTGCTCTAGTACATTAACATACTTCTTCTTGATACCCACACTTCCAACTGGCCATTTTTTCTGCTTATTTCCTGCTCAGATTGAAGCCTCATGTGTGTGATGCTCATCTCTTGATACTCCTCATTGTGGTATCAGACAAATTTCTTCAGGGGAAATGATTGCTGCTAATGTGCCACCCTCTGTGTTTGTGTGGACTTGGACTTTTCTTCTTAGGCAGTACTGTTTCATTACTGATTCAACTGAACTAAAGTTACATTTTAGTTTACAGAATGACAATCTCCTTTTCCTTTTAAAGACCTTGAACCGCATACTTGATTTGGTTTTATAAATGGATTGTGACTGAATTCAATATTATTAAAGATAATTGAGGGATTAGTTTTGGCATGCACATATCATAACACAGCAGAAGAGCTAGATTTCACACTAAAATTTCATATTATATGTTGCAGATTAGCCATTTGTATTCACAATCACCTGTAGCAGAGTATACCCAACTCTAAAAGGTATATTGTACACAGTATGTTAGATAATGTGTGATAGGTCAGTTCATAATACTACATAGTAAATGTTGTTTGTTTAGTCTCTTCAGGACTTAAAAACATGACAAGAATCTAAACCAGGTCAAAGAGAGGGTGCTATGCAGTGACCAGTGTCTTTCCCAATTCCACCTTTGCTGTGCCTGCTCTGGAGTGGCTTCCTAGTCTCCTAAAATGCATGATTTAAGGATTTTCACCAGCTCTTCTCTAATCGTTTCCCATACAGAGAAAGGTTGAAAATGTATTCCTGACAAGGGCAAAAGTCGAGGTTCTTCCAGGGTGGGGAAAACAGTGGTTGGAGGGAAAGTGAACGTAATTCCCAATAGATTTCTGCATGAGCAAATCTATACATCCATATTTGCTTGTGCTAAAGTACAGTTCACAAATATGTTCTAGGAGTACGATTTCCTGGTCTACTTTAGTAAAGTCTTGTGAATTCACGAAGGCCACTAATGAAAAGGCATATACCATGGGTGCACCTTTGTGACTTTCTTTAAGAATTGGGCCCTCAATTAGGTCTCGAGTTAACCAAGACATTTTAATAAAAAACTATTTCTCTCTCTGTCCTTCTACCTATCGGCTGGCTTTACTGTAAGTGTTAGCATTCTTCTCTTCCACAAGGAGCATATTGGCACACGAACAGTTTTGTTCAGTGCCAGCAACTACTGTCATAATGTGTGCTATTTGAGACCAAAATGTTTTTTTGCCTTTTGCCAATATTTGTTATAATGAGGAGAAACTGGCTCCTCCCGCAACAATAAAGGGCCTGATTCTAACTTTGGAGGACGGTGTTAAACCGTCCCAAAAGTGGCGGATATACCACCTACCGTATTACGAGTTCCATAGAATATAATGGACTCGTAATACGGTAGGTGGTATATCCGCCACTTTTGGGACGGTTTAACACCGTCCTCCAAAGTTAGAATCAGGCCCAAAGTGTTACAAAAGCTACATCAAAACTAGCTTTGCCAGTGCTTGTTTATTTTTATGTTTCCCATAATCCTGTTGAAAATGGTTACACTGATTTTCCATTATGAATATTTTTTGGAAAAAGTAGGATGCATCAACATAGTTTAGTAAATGATGCTTAAAAGAAATAGTACCTAAAAGTTCACAGTAATTTAGCAAAACATTTTGTTTCTACTTGCATTTTTTTAACTTTTTTTCTGATCATTTTATTTTGAAAGCAAATAATCATCCATCTTGATTACACGCTTCTGCATACATTTGCATCTAATCAGGGACCATTCTAGTAGCATTAGTTGTAGTCTCATATTATTAAACTTTTCAAATGTGTATACACACATTATTTTGTACTGGAACCACTGTCAGTAGTGTAGTGTGACCTTACAACGTTTATTTAGATCGCGGACCCTAATAAAAGCTTTGCATTAATGAAGCATAAATACAAGTTCGAACAGCCAGGGGCGTAGCTTGGTCAGTGAAATTGGGGGTTTAGGGGTTGAGCTTCAGGTTTTCGGACATTCAGGCTAGCATAGAATGTTTAAATACAATATATGACAAGCAGACTACATGAGAGGAAAGAGGACTGGTGGGAGTACTAAGTGAGAAAATAATATTCTGTAAAATAACCTACATTTCTGAAGACTTTCAAATCAGGGAGGGTAACAGAGTGTGCACACTTTTGTCTGTGTGCGTGTAAAAATTCATTGTGAAACCCGACCAATAACTCACTATACCTGACTGAGAGCACCTGTACCCAACTATTTATCAGGAAATACATTTTCTGGGGGGGGGGGGGGGGGGGCGGTGTAACACCCCTTATATCCCCCAGAAGCTACGCACAGTGAACAGCAATAACATAGGGACACAAATAGTACCTCAACTGCAGACTGTTCCCTTCCCTGTAAACTGGCAACCAAGGGGTTTGTGCTGCAGGGGGTTGGGCCTTCTTGTCCCGAGGACAAAAAAAAACACGTAAACTTGTTATTCTTGACTCGAAACAATATGTTGTGGGTAAGCCATTGTGGTGGAGAGTGGCAGCTGAAGGCAGAAGAGGGAGACAAGTGTAGTAGATTCAGAGATATAGGATTGAGAGGAGAAAAGATGGAACAGGACATCAAACGGATTCCAAAATGTAGAAGTGTTCACAACCGCCTTAAAGTGAGGATCCATGGCTTCAAGGAAAGTAAGTGATGAGTAGTCAATACGTCTCACCTGGAAGGATCCTGATTGTGAGCCATTTATACAAATAAAAGACCTGCAATATTAAGAACTTCACAGTTAGAAGATTGCAATTTAGCCATTCAAGTCAAATTACTTCTCACACCTCAAATGCAGTTATTGTGTATATCTTCCAGACACATGCAATCAAAAGGTTAGTTTAGCACAAGGTACACAAATCCTTGTGAACAGTCTTTCCCATCAACATATGCATGTTTCTCAAACGTTCTAATTCAGTTAAGATGCTGAAATTATATAAAACAAAACACTCACACATAAATTAATTAGGAACATCATCAGAATATTACCCACTAAAAAAAGGATGAGACCAAAGGAAGCAATAGACCAGTCAGGAAATGTCTTTGCTTAGTAAAATATTATTTTATGATTTTCAAGTAACAAACTGCAAAACAATATTTGACTACTAAAACAAATGTAGAGGAAAGAGTAAATGAAGTCAGAAATTGGGCCCATTTTAGTAATTGGGACTCTGAACTCTTGAGGACATGTTGCAGTTTCAGGGAAGCTCCCAAAAGTTTTCCTTTGTGTGGTACAGTTTGTAGCATGTAGGAATGCACAGGGCTGGCTTAGAGGGACACTGAGGGCAATAGAAACGAGACTCCTTGCGCCTTCCACGCCGTGCGCACACTCTACATCTTCTGCTTGGCTGGGTCTTCTTTGGCGTTGGAGGAATATAGTCAGCAAAGTGGCGATCTTGCAACCTGGCCACACTTTCCACAACATCAACGTTTGGGGCTACTGCTTCTACAGCAATGAGGCTGCTGATAACAGATAACTCAAACTCAAGGAAAGTATTTTTCTTTCCAGGAGTTACCTGACAATAGGTAGTATATGCATTATACATTGCTATCTGAATAATATGGACTGCCAGCTTCTTATACCAGCTGCGTATTTTACAAGCTGCATTGTACAGTTCAACTATTTGCTCAGTTCCAACAGCCTCTCCCATATACAGGTTATAATCCACAACACATTTTGGTTTAGGAACTTCTACTGACTGGCCACAAACTTTAGCCAATGTTGTGCTCTCATCATGAATGGTGGTGAGAATATAGGCATCCTTTCCGTCATGGAATTTGACAGCCAGTAGGTTGTTGTTCCGTAAGGCACTGCTCTCTTCTTTTCCAAGCTTTCTGCAAACAAGTTCCTTAGGATAACCTGTGCTGTTACTCCGGATTGACCCACATGCTACAGTGCCCACAGAGAACAACTCTTTGAAGAGCTGTACCCCTGTGTATTCGTCATGAACATATACATTATACCCTTTGTGAAAAAGTGGACAGGCAAGTTCCCAAACTATTTTCTCATTGGCATTCAAAGAGGTGGGATAACCAGAGGGATCCATACTGGATATCCTGCCCGTGTATACTCTAAGGCTATATGTATACCCAGAAGAACTTTCACACAGCCTATAGAGCTTAATGCCGTGCAAAGCTCTCTTGCTTTTTATATACCGCTTATTCAACAGCCGCCCCTTATATAAGATCAGGGGCTCATCAACTGATACATTTTGGCTGGGAAGGTAAACCTCTGCAAATCGCTCTTTGAAGTGGTTTAAAATAGGACGAATCTTGAACAGCCGGTCACACTGTGGATGGTTTCTTGGAAGTGCCTCTGTGTCATCAGTAAAATGCAACATACATTGTAAAATCATAAACCGGTCTCTACTCATGGTTGATGGGAAAATTGGGGTTGTCCACATGGGCTCAGAAGACCAGTATAAAGATAACATTGGCTTGCGTAGTATTCCCATCAGTAGAGTAAGACCCCAAAACTGTTTCATCTCAAGAAGGGTTGTTGGAGTCCACCGATGTGCCCTAGAACGAGGCTGTAGCACAGCACTGTGCTCCCGCAAATACTGCTCTGCGTGCAAATTTGTTTTCTGCACAATATTTTCAAGGAAACCATCATCTACAAATAACTGAAAAAAATTAATGGGCAAACTGTTTTCAGTTTTAACTGCACAACCAGCAACTACTGTAAAGGGAGGAAGTTCTGTCTTGACCATATTGGGGGGTATCCAGGCATAGTTCTCCCTTCTGCGCTGTCCAACATCTGTTTGCCTCAAGTTATATACACCTTCATGTCTAGTTGCCTGCACACCTTCAGCATCTTGCTGGCTTCCCCCAGGGCATGGCATTGCCACACGACCCATTTCCTCATCATCATCCGTGGATTCCACCTTTACAGAAAATTCACTGTCAGAATCTGGTGCACATCCATCTTCATCTGAAAATGAACCCCTGTCGGGTGCTGGCTCAATCATATTGTTAGATTCCATATTCTGGTGCGGGGCTTAGTCAGCAGTTACCTGGGGGCAAGATGTGCAAGAAGGCTATAACTGGTTTTCAAATCTGTTAAAGAAAACACAAGGTGTGTGTTTATTTTTTGGTTGAAAAGAATTAACACAACTGAAAGATGGCAAAGAATATTTGGCTAAAACATACATTGCAGGCAGTGTGAATACATTTAAGGGAACTATGCCAGTAAAATAAAAAGACATTCCAAAAAAGAACAAAAATTACCAAGAAAAATTACATATCTGTTCAAAGCAGAGTAATTTTGGGGAAGTAATAAACTTGGGTTCAAAGTTAAGAAAACACTTATTATTGCAAGTATATTTCAGATGAAGAGCTGATAAAAAAATAAAAACATGAACACCAGCGCAGCAAGATATATTTAGGGTAGCCAACTTTCAATTATCCCATCACAGGTCAATCGTGAACATGAAGACACTATTGTTCACACAGAAACATAAATAAGACACTTGTTGGGTATGATTAAAAAAGCACATATTTGGGATTTCGTTCCATAGCGTAATTTTCAAATCAGGCTGCTGGTCCTTTCAAAAGATAAAGCTCGATGTAGATTTCCTCATGTGGGATTACTTTATTGTATTGTATTTGAGGTCCAAACCCTCTATTGCCTTTTGGAGTAGTCATAACTGCTCGTTATTGCTGACCTAGGAGAGACATGTTTACAAAATGAATGGCTTATCTAATGGGATAAAACTGTATCTTAGGCCTTAAATCTCCAGTGGTAAACAACAATATCTACCAAATATATTTCTGCTAATCACCTGCAGCTACAGCACTCAAAGATAAAAAGGTTTCCTGTAGGAAGTTGGCTCTGTGTATACTATTTCAAAGTAAGAAACAGTGTGCACAGAGTCCAAGGGTTCCCCTCAGAGGTAAGATAGTGGCAAAATTAGATAATTCGAATACTCTATTTTGTGGTAGTGTGGTCGAGCAGTAGGCTTATCAGAGGGTAGTGTAAAGCATTTGTTGTACACACACAGGCTATAAATGAGGAACACACACTCAAAGACTTACTCCAGGCCAATAGGTTTTTATATAGAAAAATATCTTTTCTTAGTTTATTTTTAGAACCACAAGTTCAAGATTTGAAGTAAATACATAAAAAGCAAGGTACTCCACACAGGTAAGTTAGGAACTTTGAAGTAGAGCAATAACATACAGTTTTTGTTAAAATGGCAATAAGCTATTATAAAAGTGGACACAGTGCAAAAATCAACAGTTCCTGGGGAAGGTAAGTAATGGCTACATTGTGAGGTAAGTAAGACACTTACAAGTCCCAGTTCCTGGGCATAGGCAGCCCACCGTTGGGGGTTCAAGGCAACCCCAAAGTTACCACACCAGCAGCTCAGGGCAGAGGTCGAAGAGGTGCCCAAAACACACATGCGCCTATAGAGAACAGGGGTGCTCCTGTTCCAGTCTGCCAGCAGGTATGTACCTGCGTCCTCAGGGGGGCAGACCAGGGGGGTTTTGTAGAGCACGGGGTGGGTACAAGTAGGCACAAAAAAAAACACCCTCAGCAGCACAGTGGTGGCCGGGTGCAGTGTGCAAAGCAGGCAGGTTTTAGATAGGTTTCAATGGAGGGACCCGGGGGTCGCTCTAGCGGTGCAGGCAGGCACAGGAGGGGCTTCTCGGGACAGCCACCACCTGGGCTAGGCAGAGGGTTGCCTGGAGGTCACTCCTGCACTGAGGTTCGGTTCCTTCAGGTCCTGGAGCTGCAGGTGCAGTGTTTGGTCCAGGCGTCGGGTCCCTTGTTACAGGCAGTCGCGGTCAGGGGGAGCCTCCGTATTCTCTCTGCAGGCATCGCTTGGGGGGTCGTCTCAGGCTACTCATGGGCTCCCAGTCGCCAGGGAGTCCTCCTTGTGGTGTTGGTTTTCTGGATCTTGAGCCGGGGGCGTCGGGTGCAGAGTGTGAAGTCTAACGCTTCCAGCGGGAAGAGTGAGTTCTTTAAAAGTTGCTTCTTTGTTGCAAAGATGTAACTGTTGTTGAGCAGAGCCGCTGCTCACAGGAGTTTCTTGGTCCTGGGGGGTCAGGGCAGTCCTCTGAGGCTTCAGAAGTCGCTAGTCCCTTTTGGATGCGTCGCTGGTTGCAGGTTTTCAACTCAGGAGACAGGCCGGTAGGGCTGGGGCCAAAGCAGTTGTCGTCGTCGATCATCTCTGCAGGCTTGTAGGTCAGCAGTCCTTCTTTAGTTCAGGTTGCAGGAATCCCTGGGTTCTGGGTTGCCCCTAAATACTAAATTTTGGAGTGTGTTTAGGTCTGGGAGGGCAGTAGCCAATGGCTACTGTCCTGGAGAGTGGCTACACCCTCTTTGTGCCTCCTCCCTGTGGGGAGGGGGGCACATCCCTAATCATACTGGGGGAATCCTCCAAAACTAAGATGGAGGATTTCTAAAGGCAGGGGACATCTCAGCTCAGGGCACCTTAGGGGCTGTCCTGACTGGTGGGTGACTCCTCCTTGTTTTCCTAATTATCTCCTCTAGCCTTGCCGCCAAAATTGGGGGCAGTGGCGGGCATCTCCACTAGCTGGGATGCCCTGGGGCGCTGTAACAAAGGGGGTGAGCCTTTGAGGCTCACCGCCAGGTGTTACAGTTCCTGCAGGGGGAGGTGTGAAGTACCTCCACCCAGTACAGGCTTTGTTCCTGGCCACAGATTGACAAAGACACTCTCCCCATGTGGCCAACAACTCATCTGGTTGTGGCAGGCTGGCAGAAACTGGTCAGCCCCACACTAGAAGTTGGGTTGGTATTCATGGGGCATCTCTAAGATGCCCTCTTGGTGCATGTTACAATAAATTGCACACTGGCATCAGTGTGCATTTATTGTGCTAAGAAGTTTGATACCAAACTTCCCAGACTTCAGTGTAGCCATTATGGAACTGGGGAGTTCCTGTCTGACCAATTCCCAGACCATATTCTCTTATGGCTACCCTGCACTTACAATGTCTAAGGTTTTGCTTAGACACTGTAGGGGCATAGTGCTCATGTACATATGCCCTCACCTGTGGTATAGTGCACCCTGCCTTAGGGCTGTAAGGCCTGCTAGAGGGGTGACTTACCTATGCCACAGGCAGTGTGAGGTTGGCATGGCACCCTGAGGGGACTGCCATGTCGACTTAGTCATTTCCTCCCCACCAGCACACATAAGCTGTGAGGCAGTGTGCATGTGCTGAGTGAGGGGTCCCCAGGGTGGCATAAGACATGCTGCAGCCCTTAGAGACCTTCCCTGGCATCAGGCCCCTTGGTACTAGGGGTACAAGTTATAAGGGACTTATCTGAGTGCCAGGGCTGTGCCAATTGTGGAAGCAAAGGTACAGTTTAGGGAAAGAACACTGGTGCTGGGGCCTGGTTAGCAGGGTCCCAGCACACTTTCAATCAAAACTTAGCATCAGCAAAGGCAAAAAGTCAGGGGGTAACCATGCCAAGGAGGCATTTCCTTACATTTCCCATTCTACTTAGAAACAGGCTCACCTCTGTGTTCCAGTGCTATTAAAACCCTTGACAGAATCCGGTGGGCAGATACCATCTCTATGCTTGGTCTAATGGCTACTTTTTAAGCACGGACCCAGGAGAATTGAAATCTAATCTCTGCATAATCATTTTGCTCAAAAATGCTGGTGATAAACATAGTTTTAAAATATGGAGAGGGTCATCAACGCATTGTCATTTTACTGAGAAGGATGGTCCCTTGCCATGCCATAAGAACTATCCTAACCCAGCTGTGATTCAAGTGACAACTTGAAACCTGTGGAACCAGAAGACAGTGTTTTAATCCTGAATTCCAATATTGGACAAATCATATGCTCTTGGACAATGAATTTTTAAACGTATTCCTCTGCCCCCATTCTTTGTCAAGAATGGAAATAGTTAGAGTTGGGATAAAAGGTTCTGGGAAGCACTAGATAAAAAAAAAATGGACTGGAGCCATAGCGGATGTGAAAGCCCTTGGAGCAAGCATTAAAACGCTTTAGTTTCAGGTCTCCTACTTTACAGAACAGTTTGACCATGGGCAAATAATTTTCTATCTGCATGCCTATTGCCCGATTTGCCAGTATGGTTTGAATCAGGAGTACCATTAAGTTCTGGCTTTATGATCCTATTGCAATTAAAATAAACTAATGTGATAATATGAAACTTTCGCCATGCCGAGCTTGGAAAACAGATTCCAAAGATTAAGGACGTTAAAAGGTGGGATTTTTCTTTTTGGCATGCTTTAAAATTAGTCAAACACATTGCTTAGCACTGCAGTCTCAGGCTGTTGCTTCCAGCGGCTGAATGGCTACTAAGTTATTTGGGTTAATTCAAGGACTTACGCTGCATTAAAATCTTTTAGAAAGTGCCCTCTCCCAAATTCCCCCAATGGTTCCTCCTCATTATCATTATCCAGTTACCTGTAGCGCTGCAGCCTGAGCCTCCCAGCCATCCTGTACACAAATACTGGACACCTAAATAAAAACTAAAATACAGCTCAAAGATGTCCAAAGTGTGTGAGGCAGAAGGAGGACGGTGAAACACTGTGCTAGGCTACTAAAGGCACCCCACTATGCTGCTCCACACACCATATGGTCCTGTTCTTTAGCTTTTCTTTCCTTCAGTGTCAGTGACTGGTAAAACTTGGGACGTTTGGTGTCCCACAGCAGCTGGCTTTCGGACATGATTATAATGATATTGTTAAGTGGTTTTCTGTAGGGAAAACTTTTTTTCGTCTACAATAATCCCAACATCTTATTGGAGGGGTCGTATTACTCAGCCAACAAAGACTGTATCAAGTAATGTAGCATACATCCTTTCGCATCAAGGTAACCATGCACAGCAAGTTCTGAAATATTTATAAGGGGATTTGTTAACAGTTTATTTGTTCAGTGAATTAAACCATTATTCAACCAAAGTTCAGATACACTTAATCTTTGTGCAGTCTTTAAATACCAAGGTGTCCATACATTAGATTTGTTATTTGGTACAGCCCATTGGTAGCACATATTTAGCAACTGCCAAAAATGGATCAGTGATCACTGCATAGAGAGATAGACACATTGTTACATATTACTCCTCATACGTTTGAATGCTAAATGGTGAACCATATGAACTGTTGTCAACATCCCCATCACACAAGAGGAGCAGTGGTTTCAAAGGCATGGTTACAAGGTACTAGATTAAAAGCTTTTCTCACTGCAGCTGATTGGCCAGGTAAATTCAAGCCCTGGCCCCTTGATATACCTCCACAAAAACCTGTTGTCCAGAGATTTTCATTTTTGATTTGTGTTTTTTTTTTTTTTATCATTAGAGAAGTAATTTAGATTAGGTAGACACTGCTAATCCGGGCCGATTTTTTCTGGACGACATTTTTAAAAATGGCGGATGTGTTGCAGTGATGAAGTAATATTTCAGGAACCAGGAGACGTATATACTTCGTTTTGGTGTCAAAACATAGGTTTTGGGGTCAAGTACTCTTATAGAGACAAAAAATAACTCCTCAGAGCAACCCTTCCACCATTTTCAAAAATGACAGCTCTATAATGATGTGTTTTAGCCATCATAATGGGAATTTGCTTTAATATTGTTTTTGTTTCACCTTTTACGTTGATTCAAATTCATAAACATGAGCGAAGCATTTGGTAGTAGAGGATCTTTACCTCCTGACACAGTGTTGCTAACTACTAAATCTGAGGACTTCAACAAAGAAAAATTTGTCATATGCCAAACGAATACAAAAAAAATGCTAACAAATTGTGTTTGGCCAGAAGAGAGTTTGAAATGGTGCAGAAATACGGCAAGACGAAGTTCACAAAAGATTTAAACTAATGGGTGAAGAGGAACAAATATTTTATCTTTGTAACAAGCGCTACAAGTCGTATACAATGGAACGAAGCCTGGAAAAAAAAATGTAAAACAAATAGCAGAAACCAGTGGATCACAACAATAGTCTGAGTCTTCTGAGAAAGCGATGACAACCAATCCCAATGCCCATCCATTTAGAAGATTGATGGCTACCCTTCGTCCATCTCCAACAGCTGATCATAAAGACGAGGGTCTCTAATGTGTTTTCTGTGGTTTAGCCAGAACAAGGATCAAAGGGATTTACCAAAAGAACAAAGTACAGAGCATGCGAGTCTCAAAGGGCAAACATGTTTTTATCTGCAGCTAGTTTCTTCCAAGATTAAGTTTTCAGCTGAGCAGCTGGTCTAAACAGTGAGGTGAATGTACTTGCAGCGGATTTGTATGCCCACTTGAACCGCATGCATGCAGACATTTGAAAATAAGAATGTACAATGAGCTACCAGCAGCAACATAGCCATCAGCCTTCAGTTAAGTTTGCACTCTTTAAAAAAAGCAAATCAAGTTTTAAAGCCACTCGTGTGCTGGCTACCAGTTCCCACTCAGGGAGATCACAGAAATAATGGTCAACATTGATGAAACTGTATTGCTCCATGATTATGAAATTAAGATTTTTCTGTTGAGAATGTACAATGACAAAATTCATTTTGTGTCAATCTAACAAAAAGACTGAGCCACTTATGGCGTTCTCTAATGATTGGACTCCTGGAGTTCTTGCTGCCAAAATAAGATCACAGGAAGCAGTATAATAAGCAGAAACCATTTAAATAAACGTCATGAAAGCTTTAGATTTTGGACTCAATTACAACTTTTGTGATGCCCCAGAGCTTCGCAAATCATGGGAGTCAACAAGAATGCCTGATGTGGTCTTAACATTTTTTACCTCATTGTTTAATATTATCAGAGAAAAACTGTTACAAACTAAAGCTCTTGAGTTCGGAACAGAAGCCAACAACGTTGATGATGGAATTGAAGTGGAAGGCAATCACATGAACTGACAGCCTTATGCTGTGCAAATGTACTGCCTTTTCCAAATTATTTTTTATGAATTGCATCAGGACAAAAAGAAAACTCCACTACAGATGATGACTGCCCATGCAATCTATGACAAGTGCAAAAGTGGAGAGCTAATCACTTCAATAAATAGGATTGGTGTATCAACAAGTTATAATGGCATAGTACGGAGCAGGAACGTGTTAGAAGGTCATGCTGTAAAATCTTGTGACTCCAACAGCACACCATTTCCAAGTCACTTTATCAGGAAAGGATTTACAAGTGATGCTCTTCATAATTTTAATTTTGAAGACAGCTCTTCTTTGGAACATTCAGCACACATGGTACTGCAGTGGTGCTTTTTGAAGACTGCAACAAATAAGTAGCTGCTGGAAAACAAGCTGTGTCAGCTGTAGGCATAAGCCAACATAGCTGAAAACCTATAACCCAACTTCCTTGTAAACATGTGCAAAATCACTAAGCCATCAACAAGTCCCAGTCTACCAGAAAAGTTTCAAAGTGGCTGCAGACATCGATTTTCTTCTACCTGATGCTGCAGTCTTGCATAGCTGATTTTGCTGTCCTCATTGAGAATTGCTGTAGTTGTGGACAATATGTCACAATTGTAAATGGTCAAGATTTCATCCATGCAAAACTTCAGAGAGGTCGTTCAGACTGTTCTACATATATCAAAGTCAGTGTGCACCTTGCAAGAACTTCACATTGTCGTTGACAGTTATCTTGAACTATCTGTCAAAGAATTTGAGAGAATCAGATGATTGTGTACAAGTGGAACAACTTACTTTGCATAAAATAATTTGGCACATATACCTATGCAACTTGATAGATTCTGGTCATCAACATTAAACAAGATGAACTTGGAGATGATAACTCGCCAAAATATTTATGAAGCTTCAGTGAACATTATTGCAAGTGGAATGATGGTCAATTATCATTTGGTGCCTGCAGAGATATAAAAAGGTACGGGCCATATTGTTCAAGAACTTAACAGCAAATTGGAGGAAGCTGACCCTCGTGCTTTGCCGCATGTTGAGTGGACTATTCAAAATGGTTCCAATCAAGTTATTGTACTGTCAAATGATGTTATTATTGTGCTACTTCAATTTGTAGCAATGTTCATATGTCAGTGGTTGTCAGAGATATGGATACATTATGAAACAGGCAAAAAAGACACTATTACGACCTTGGCAGATGGGATACTCAGTCACAAACGTGACGGATATCCGGCCCTCCGTTTAACAAATTCCATAGGATATTATGGACCCTTCTAATATGGCGGGTGGGATATCCATCATGTTTGTGATGGAGTATCCCATCCACCTAGGTCATAATCAGGTCCCTAATCCTGCTTCATATTCTGTACAAGAAACTTGACCCAGACATGCCCAGTGTTCTTATCAAGGCACATATTCTTATGGATGATTACACTATGAGCAAAATTGGAACAAAGCTTGGAGCTTTAACTGCTGAAACTGTGAACTTTTTAAAAGGATTTGCTAAGGCAGAAGAATTTGACTTTAAAGATGTAGAAAAATGCCTTGTGCGTGTGTGGAAAACGAGTTCTGACTGTCACACATTTGACAATCTTCAGTACAATGAGTTAAAAAGATCAGTCCCGCTAAGGGACCTTCCACCAACATCATATTCTGTGCGTGGACACATTAAAAGAGCACAAGATGTGTAAATGTTTTGGATCATGCATATGTAGAGAAAGATCTGTAAAGATTTGGTTGGGAAGATATTGATGAGGTGCTAAACCCTACAAAATTCGAAATCCTCTACCACAGAACTTACACGTACATGCATTTGTCACACCTGTGCTACAAAAAGATGTTTCTGTCGATATGCTCTTGTCAAATGTTCAATATTCTGCAAATGTACCACGAGTGACTGCCAAAACAAATAAAGTAAACTATGAAAATGTGTCTAAAACAGGAGTGAAACATTATTTCTTTTGATATTCAGATTATAAACACTGTTTGGTGTATAGATAAAAGGATTAAAACACATTATTTGTTTCATTTCTATATGTCTCGTCTTCCTTTATTATAGCCGCCATTTTGGAAAATGGCGAAAGGGTTGCTCTGAGGAGTTATATTTTACGCCTCTATTAGACTACTTGACTCCCAAAACCTATGTTTTGACACCAAAATGAAGTATATGGGTCTCAGGGTTACTGAAATATTACCTCATCACTGCAACACATCAGCCATTTTTATAAATGTCATCCAGAAAAACTTTGGCCCAGATAAGCAATGTCTAACCAAGCTAAATTACTCCTCTAATGATCCAAAAACACAAATCTAAAATGAAAAGCTCTAGAAAACAATTGTTTTTTTGTTTTGTTTTTTACAGAGTTATTTCAGGGGGCCAGGATTACTTTACTTCGAGCAAATCGCTGGCATGGTTTCATTGGTAAGTAACCTTTAAATTAACCATGATCCTTGCCCACAGGTCCTGACATAAAAAGCACAAATCCGACGGAGTAAAGTCAGGATTCTATTATCAAAGAAGCAATTTATCTTAATCACAATTTTAAATTGGGCAGATCAGTGAAAAAAAAAAAGGGTTTTGTAGTCAACTATTGTGATGTCAGAAGTGAACATTCATGCTCGTACCTTGTGCTTTCAAAGGTGCTGATCCAGCATATACCATGGGTCCCTAGAGACCCGAGACCTGGGAGAAAGTGGAATAGCTATTGTTCATCATCCGCGCCTCTCTTGGGTCTCCACAAGACCCTTGGAGTGAGGGATGCAGGTGGTATACTTGCACCATCAACTGCCACCCTATATGCAGATCTGCTGCCAAGAGGGAAACCCAGGATATGTTGACAACTCATAGAGTCGACCTGGGAGTGGAAAGAATTTGGAGAGAGTGGCAGGGAGGGTGGCAGGGTGCCTGTTTTTTTTTGTTTTTGTAAACAGTGGGATATGGGAGCGGGCCAGGACATGAGGTAGTTTTTTTTATATAATTCAAAGGATGCAGTTAGACCAAGTGATTTAGACAGAAGTAGAGAGGAACTGGAATGGAGATTTGGAAATGAAGAGAGACAAGGCTGGTGTAATTAATTCTCATGCATAACAAATACCCGTTTGGGGCAAGTGAGTTTTTGATCTTGGGTGAGGGCAGGACTGTGGGTGGGTGGGTGGGTGGTGGACTAAGGATGAGCACTGCATCGTGGCTGTTTGCATGAGCCACAAAGAACAGAAGACAGGAAGTAATTCAATAACTTGGGCCTGGAAGAGAGACCACAACTCTCCCTTGAAAAATCGACAACGAAAAGGGAAAAAAAGCAATACCTTTTTGCTTCTACAGATTTATGCCCCTGATCGAGCTTTTGGAGGTGCTTAGTATAATTTTCAAGAGAGCAAAAAGCCTTGGAAAAGAATAATTTAAGATAAGTAAGTGTAGCTGGTTTGAAGGCTGTTGGGGAGACTTCTGGAGTAAGAGTGACCTGCAGCGCAAAAAAGATGGAGAAAGAATAAAGTGGTGCAGCCTCTGCATAACTAGAATGCTGGTCTCTCTTTACTGTTAGTAATCAATAGTTGTCTGCTAGAGCTTGCAAAAAAAAAAGATGTTGCTTCTCCCAATTCAAGTCTTTGCATCCAGCTTCTTCTTTTCCTGAGGTTTATAATTCGGCCTGCATATTGTAAATTTACTCAAATGCAGAGATCCATTGTTAGGGATGTTTGGGGTGTGAGACCAGGGCATATAACTCTCTCCAACTCATGCAAGTGTGGAGGTTAGACTTGTTACATGGGTTTGTGGTTACTTGTTTTTAGTCGCTGGGAGCTTTCCCAATTGTCGGGCTCCATAGAAGAGTCGGGACTTGTGACGCTGCTCTTTGTGCATTGACACTTTTCAGGCTGCTCTCCAGTCACAGTGTTTTTTGTAGTAATGCCTGTCACAGAAGGGTAATCTCCAGCCTGAAGCACCCACAAGACACACAAAGAGATATGATGTTTCTGCACTTATCTGCCATCAGCCTAACCAAGTGTGATCAAGAAAGACAGAAGGCTGGACTTCTCTGAAAGGGTGCTTATGATTTTGCCTAAAAGAATTCACCTCTCACTTCAACCATCTACCAAAGGACAGTACTTCAGAAAACCCTCACCCCGGTGTCTGGAGAGCCCACCTCCAGCTATGCATGCAATACACTTCCACTATCTGTCAGAATTCTCCTTGCCCTCCAATCTTTTGCAATGTCAAACCTGAGGTATCGAAAATACATCCCACTTCGCCCTGTAATATTTGAGTCATCATAAAACTTCCACTCCTGAATTTGCAGAACCTCTGTTTTTTTACCCATGTATTTTCTCACATTCCTCAAGATTTTCCTATATATGCGCTCAGCCATTACTCTATGCTTCCGTCTCTCCTTGCTGAAACAGTAATTTAAACTACAGCCTAGCAGTGGATGGACTGTTAGACTTGAAAGAGAACAGTGCATGGTTGAAAACTACTTTCTGAAGCATTACACTACTAAAACATTCATGAATAAAGACAGTGTTAAGTTAATTTTCATGGGATGGTGTGCAACAGGAAGTTAAAGGTACACAAGGGCCCGGGTACTTATCAAAAGTACCTAATAGCGCACTAATTTCACATGCAAATAGCGCTGCTTCTTTCTACAGGCTTGCATGCCGTCTGCAAAAGCATTCTCTGCATTTCTAAATACAGCGAGAAAACTAGCTGGTACTCAAATCTTGATTTTCAGCTTTCCTTTCTTCTTTATAAAGGCCCTCTCTTTCCCTTACATCATTCCCATGCTTCCTCTCTCTGAGCATGACCTTCTCCGAGTCACATGTTGTTTGCGTTAATTTGTTATTAATCTATTTTTACAAACTGCCTGAAACTTTTTTCAAACATCACAACCTCTCCTTCGATGAGAGTCAAGCCCCTGCAACCTGACAATGCGTAATTCCTCTAGCAAATCTATTAATCCCAGCATTCACTTGCATGAACCCACACCCCACCAAAACCCAGACATTTTTAATGATCTCAACTAACTCCATTAATTTAGTCTACTACAAAAAACTCGAGAGAATGCGTAGAATTCTTTACTTTAGCACACAAAACGACTTCTTTACACACCTTCGGTTCCAGAGCAGTGTGCTACTTGGAGAAAAGTGCTTCCACTCCTCATCATGGCTAAAAAGTGCCATATAAATGCAATTACAACATAGGAGCAATCTGATGTTGATATCAACCCAGAAGGAGAACTATTTACACACCGTTTATTCTTGAGTTTCACAGTATGCTTTCTCATGAGCCACAATCATAGCCAGTAGGAGATGCTCTATCTGGTTCTTCCATTTCATCTCGAACTCTGCCGAAACCTCCAAATCCCAGAAAGCAGTAATTACATTGTTCCCATGATTTGCATATGCACATACAGTGTTGCCGTATGCCTGCATCAGGTGATGTGCCTTCTCTAATGAGTAGGCTCCATGCGCCTCCCAACCTGCAGGCGAGAAGAAAGAGGACTGAGCCATTGCAGACAAGATCTCACCATGGAGCTGAACAATCATGTCCCCTTGCCGATTTGTGACAGACAGCATGCAAACATGAATATTTCAAGCAAATGTTAAAACCAGCGTTTGTTGATCTAATTTTGCAGCTACCATTTTTGTGAGCTTATTGAATAAAAAGATATTTATCTGAAATAGTGTATTTACTGTACTGTATGATTCAACAGAAATTGTAAAAATAAATGAACATCAAAGACACATATCAATGGCTCCAGCGAAGCATACTCAGGCAACATCACAGAAAATATCACCACTGGGGTAACTATACAAGCAAGATACATTACCTCCTCATTCCATTGCTTACTATATGTACACTCTATTGAGAGCGACTGAAAGGGGAAAAGAGAGAAAGATGTGTGTGGCATTACGTTTTTGTCAAACCTACTATGTCATGAACTTCCTACTATCCTTCCTACAACTGTTTTCAGACACATCAGCTGTACCACAATTATAAGCTTGACTTCACAGCCCTTCCAAATGCTTGGTGTGGGTACCTCAAATAAGGAAACCATGCTGTGAAGACACCATATCGCTGTAAATGATTTCATACAATGGATAAAATATATGAGACACTGCTATTCCATAGTGGGACTGGACATTCTTTGCACCAAGTAAATATGTCGCCTAGAGAGAAACTTGATTATATACAATTCGTATTGAGGAATATAATTTAAGCAGATGGGCTTCTAAGTGTGGAATATAGGTACTCCAATACTTAAATGAACCTCTTCCCTCCTCCACAGACCCGAAAGCATAACCGGTGATAAGGAATGGAATATTCCCAGTGAGAAAAATTTAGCTAAAGAAGCTGGAATGAGCAGTTTTAGATGAAAATTCAAATGAACTAAGATATGCCTTTGTTATAAGAATTCTGGTAGATAACACCTTTCCATAGGCATGGATAGTGAAGTTATAACATTGATAGAATTTTGCAGTCCAAAGATTGTCCATCAGGAGGGTTAGCAATCAGAATAAAAATAACCAACTATCAGGTCTGAGGGCCTGATTACGACCTTGGCGAATGGGATACTCCGTCACAAACGTGACGGATGTCCCGCCCGCTGTTTTACAAGTTTCATAGGATATAATGGAACTTGTAATATGCCGGACGGGATATCCGTCACGTTTGTGATGGAGTATCCATCCGCCAAAGTCGTAATCAGGCCCTTAGTCTTGATTTTTACTAGTCATTATATTTTGAGTTTAATATTAACATTCAAAACAAGGTGTAAGGTAGCATTATTTACCATTTATGCGAGGTCTTAAAATTAACAATAACTCATCATATCTGTCCATGTTAGACAACCTATTGTGCCGATTCCAGTGTGACAACTCTAGATATTCTGTAATCTTAGCTCATGACTTTAACAGTACTTTGCTATTCATACGATTTTGCAAACAACTGATGAAGAGTCAGCATGGGGATTCCACAACTAAATATTTCTTCAATTAAAAGACTGTAACAAGTAACTAATCAACTGGACATCATGACTCCTCAGCATGACTTGCTTGACTCCAGGGGCAGATTTTGTTGGGATATTCTATCTCAATTCACATACATTATATCGCAACTTTAAAGTAACACTGGTTATATTAAATCAAGCAGTTTGGCATTATATATGGAGCAGATAAATTGACCCGAGAGTGATCATGAACCACTGATTCTATAAATGTAACTGAATGCCTTTGTCACCAATATTCCCATGGTGCCCACTGGTGTGTCTGAATTAAGGGTATTAAATGAAGGAAGCTCGTTTGTGCTCCTGGTTCTTGCTACTGATATGATTAATTATTTAAAGCTAAGTTCTCATAGCCTTAGAGCTTTTCTTCATGTCTCACAGTGATCCTCGGAATATTAGACCATTGCAAAAGGCATACCAGTCGCATGAGCTTTAGTGTAGTATTTTAAGGAAAAACTACTCAAACCATTAGAAGCACTGTGGAAGAATATTCTCTCTATAATACACGGTGAAAATGTTTCTATAAAATAAAAGATAGGCATGGAGGAACAACAATGGAGGGAGTTGCTAAAAGCATGTAGTAGCAGTGATCCTGTAATGTTTGGCAGGTAATTACATATAACTACAAGGATATGACATCTGGCCTAGGGTCCAATTAACCCAGGACGCTTGGAACATACACTTGTCCACACTAAATGACAGTGGGTTTTGCTCCAAGCAAGTTGCTAAAATAGAGTCTTCCAAAAACCCTTTGTAAGTAAAGACTTCTGCACTGATCAATTCAACTGGGATGCTATGCGACGGTGTTAGGGGCCAGAACTACATTGCAGACATTGCTATCGACCTACTGGTAGGGGTTAGGATCTGTTAAGTGCAAGGAAGAACTGCAGCACGGGATGAAGGGTGTCGGTGTTGGGGGCCCGGACCACATTGATCACACTGCCATTGGCTCTGGAGGTGAGGGCTTAAGCAGTTTTAAGTGAAAGGAAAAAAACGTGATGTTCGACATGTGCAGGAAGTGACTGGGCCAAAAGCATGCCTGTCCATGGCTGGCTGGCCCTCTATTTAATGCTGTGATAAAGCTAACAACATGGGTGAGTGCGCAGTAGTGGCCCCAACGGGTTCTTCAGCATGTCTTTTCATTACGTACTTGACATCAGTGGAGGGGCACTTACAGATGAGATCACTACAGTAGAGGAAGAACTTGACCTGGGCAGCCATACATCAGTAGGGTATAAGGGCCTTAGACAGTAATATTTTTGCCAAGGGCACACAGGTGAATGTAGGACTTGCAGGCAGACTCTGCCCTACAGACTGTTGCTGATATTCACTCCGTGCCATTGGAGCTTTCTTCTGAATGTGACCCTCCTGCTTGTAAGAGCACACAAAAAAAAAACAACAGCTGCCAAACCCTTTGATATAAAATTGATTCAGTTGATACAAGGGCTACCAGTAGGTCATGGCGGGAAGTGGGAACTGATATGGAGAACTTTGGGTTGGTCTATGTAACAGTGACTTTGCTCTTAATGGTAGTTCTCAGTTGCTGCATCAGTTGTCATCTTTTGTCTCTGATAAAACGTGATCCCATGTTTAAATTATGTTTGATGCCATTTCATTCAGGCTTATCACTATATAGCAAGCAGTCTCTAACCAAGATAGTCAGGGTATTAGTGCCCCCCGCCCCCTGCAGCAATGTCGCCTTCTTTGCTCATTCACTCTCAAGTTGGTAAACATTGTGTCCTCAGACTTGTAGATTAGGCTTAGCTTGTGAGCTACTGGTTGCTCTCTAGCTACCTTTCAATTGCCCTACTCTACTGCGAGCACTACAGCCTACTAAATTGGAACCTTTTGCTTGGTTCAGCTAGTATAGGTTTGCCAAAATTGTGTATTCAAGACAAAAATGTGTGCATTTTCAAAACTCAGAAGCTGAGGTTTGGAGAAACATTTCTGAATTTTCAAAATATATTTAAAACTGATTTGTTGTTAGAGATAATTCATGTGGGGAAACTTATTACTGATATTATTTTCGTTCCAACGGCACTGCAGCTGCGGCTGGCATGCATTAACTATGCATTCCAAATTGACAAATTATTTTTACATTGCGGCTAGCAAGCCTGCCTAATGCACTGAGGTGATACTGTTGAAAATCTTGCATATGGTGGCCACAAATGTAATCTTTTCAGATGTGGTCACTATTACAACACTAATCATATTAGTAGCTTGCAATGATTTTCATTGAATATAATCAGCTATTACTACACAAAAGGTTGGAGACCCCTGTTGTGGCTCAACCACGGAAGCATTAGGAGACCAGAATATTGTGCCCAGTGGGTAACGTTCTAGGTTTAACCCTTCTGTGTTTCCACCAGCTGTTTTTGGGCCAAAACATTCCCTAGTAAACAACAGTTTGCTCCTGGACCAGGGCACATGTGCAAAGGTATACCCCTTTGTTTTAGAGCTCATCCCAAACGCCTTTCCTTATGAATCGTCCTAACGAATGTCCCTCTACTGACTGAGGGACTAAGGAAGCTACTGTGCAAGTTATTCATTAAGTGATTGGTGTAGAGGCCGTAATTGTGATGGGTCTTTGTTATTTAAGCATATTGCTATGTTCAGGAGTGTTGGCTCGGTTAGCCGAGATTGGAAGAGAGCGCCTGAGGATTGTGCGGTGGTGAACTTGGATAAACGAGAGTTGGTTGGCAAACTGATTCACCATTAGCACAGGCTCCCTAAGGGGACACTAGGATTAATGTCTGTCTTTTGGCCTTTCTCCTACGTGCCCGACAAGAGTTGCTAATACCTAACCAGCCTCACTTTTAGATGGAGTCAACAAGGCCAAATGGGGATCAGTTTGCAGTGCAAACCTACCACTGGCTTTTAGCCCTGAGCTCTTTCGATAGGGCTGACTGACTTAGCCAGTCTTTAACAGATTCTAGTCTACGGGATATGCATGCTAATGTCAAGGATCTTTTACAAGCTTTTGCTAGTATGTTTTGTTCAGGTAAGCTGTTAAGCTAAAACACAGCAAGGGTGGAGGCTAAAAATTGTATGATCCCCAGTCAGGAAAGCTTATTCAGAGTTATAGTATTAGGAATTGCCAGAAAACCTGAAGTGTAATCAATGTTCTTTATACTGATGGTTTCACCTTTTTCTCTCCGCCTATTCCTTCAACTCCCACAAGGGTTAAGGGAGGGTTTGGCCACACAAGTCTCACAAGACTTGGGATGTGTCACCAATTCAAGTGACACAGTATCAGTAAATCTGCTGAGGGATAGTACAGTAGGTGTTCCCTAACTCCAATAGTGGCCGTTCATTGAACATTTAATACCCTAATGCACTTAGTGAGATTTTGGCCCAATTGGTTGCTCTACAGAATATTTTGCAGCGTCAGAATCCCTTCCAAACTACTTTATCCCAGTAGTCATCCTAGGAGATTTTAATCAGCATTTGTGCAAAGTAATTTGTTCCAGGGGTAGGTCTGCATTGCACGAGGTGGCAGGCCACTTTCTACAATTAAAATTCTTTGTAGTGGGAGTTACCTTAGTTCTTGTTACAAAAAGATCAAGTTATTCAAAATGCTAGCATTTGCCTACTCTCTGATGCGCTTCAGTTTGCTACTGCAAATTATATTATACAAAAATTGCATTGGTATCCAATTAAGCAGGGGATTTATTTGAAGACTCTGAGGCACCAACAGTTATCAACAGGCACCTCCAGAGCAACCTTTCTAGGAGAACACTTCAATCGTCCTTGGCCAACATGCTGATCGTATTCTGCAAGCAAAAAGAAATGGCTGATGCAGTTTTGCAATTTGTGGGGCAAAACGTTGGAATGCTCTTTCAGACTTGTTGCGTTTTAATAAATTATTCCTGATATTTAGACACATTCTTAAGGCTTTTTCACCAGGCCCATGTTTTCCCCCTTAGACCTTGCTCCAATCTTTGAATATGGTCTACTGCTGCTTTGTGGAAATGTTCACCTTCTGTAGCTTTTAGAGACTTTTGGTGATTGGCCCTTTAGAAGCCGACTGTGATATAACAGAGGAGATAGTCTATCAAAGTATTTTACTGAATATTTGCATGGCTCTGCATTAGCCAGTTGTATAAACCAAATTTTTCTCTGGGTTGATAGGATTTCCACAAACTTCTACAGTGGTGGTATTAGGGATAAATATGGCCACATTACTCATTTATTAATTTTACTACGCAAAAACATGTGTCTTTTATATAAGGATGTTGATTACATTAGGTCTATTACGATATGTATTAAGTATTTATCAGCTGTTGGGATTGTCTTCTGTTAACCCCTTAGCTGCAGAGACAAACACTGAGCTTCACTGTACAACGGGTTATAATTGTGTACCAAGTATAAACCAATTCATATGGTGAAATATGTAGACTGAAAAACGTGTATCAAGGAAGACAATGTATTTCAGAAATGGGCACAAGATATGGAGCTGGGGAGCAGCAGCTATTTCTATGTCTCTGAATTTGTGGGTGTTTTTCAAAACATCTTCTTTCTTACATACTGGCTTACCTTTAGAAGCACAAATGCAGCAAATTGGGTAATAACAAATATCCTAGTATTCTCTGCTCCCACATGTCTTCTGATAAAAACTGTATCTCACTTGTGTGGGTAGACCTAGAGCCTGCGACAAGAAACAACCAAAAATGCAACATGGATACATCACATTTTTCCACTCAAAGGTGACATATTTTTTGTAAAGTGGGCATCTGTGGATTTTGGGCCCTTAATCAGTTGGCACTTAGGGAAACCTAAAGAATCTGCACATTTATGAAAACTAGACAACTAGGAGAGTCCAGGGTTGTGGGTCTTGTATGGATCCCATGAGAGTTTTTTTTAACCCACAATGCCATGCAAACCTCAAACATTGCTAGAAATAACGCATTTCCCCTACATTTCTGTGATGGACACTTCTGAAATCCACAAAATTGCTACCATCCAGCTTTACCCCACTTGTGCTGATAAAGAATCAAGATGAACAAAACTTTCATCATTGCCTTTATGGCCTTGAGAAAAACACTGACTGCCAACCCGGTCAGCCAGATAACACATGTATGCCATAAATACCTTAATCACTAACTTTGGGGTCTTGACAATATAGTAAGCTCACACGCAGAGATACCCTAGCAAGTGAGTTACCTTTTTCAAGTGACTTCACAAGTGCTAGTCAGGGTGATTCTGATGCAGTTGATAGCTACTGGCACCTTTAAATGCCTAAAAAAAGAGAAAAACAAATTACAAAGAAAAACAAAATACTGTGAATTTAAGAATTAAAAAAAAAAAAAAATACAAACATTTAGAGTAAAAGGTTAGTGTACACAGAACGCAGCTAAAACACTCATATGCAGAATATAGCTTGCTTTTTCAGAGTGTGGTGTGATCCATAACTCAAATAGTAGCCCATCCTTGACTGATTACCTTCCCATGAGAGCGAAAAGGCACACTGACAGAGAAAGCGCCTTGATACTACAAAAAAAAATAGTCAACAGCGTTATACAAATTCGAACAAGCTGTTTCCATTTAGAACCTGTTACAGTCCAACATGCATCCTGTAAGATTGTATTGTTCAAAACACAAGGTAATCCACCCATAAAAAAATGCACATATCTTCAAATATCAGTTTGAAGTATGCAGTTTGAAGACACCTCAACTATTAAAACAAGTTCACACGTCTAGTACTATGTGAACTACCCCATCACTACACAGTTTAAAAAAAAAAAATATTTTTATTAGAAACATGCAAGAATACATGTTACACTGCAAATGTTGTCTAGGACATTACTGCACAATTGGGATGGATATTCATGCTGTACACTCTCAATACTCATCAGGAGGTTCCAGTCCCCTACTAGCCCCATTGAATTTTACCCGTGGACTTGTTCCTTTAGTGTGGTTGTATGGGGGGGGGGGGGAAATGGGAGTTTTTTGGGGGGCACACAGTCCACCCCTTCCATCTTCACCACACTTTTGTTCATTTCTGCAGGCACCCTCGACTTTCATCAGTTACCCTCTTCACCAGCATGCTCCAGTCCATATTTCACTTCCAGTCTCTCAGTAGTGGTGGTGCTTGTGGTGATCCTCATAGTCTGGCGATATTCCTCTTTGCAACCACCATATCCAAAGTTATCAACAGAATCTCCGATCTTCTAAGATTTGTGGTTTCCAAATATTTAACAGGCACAGTTTCATTGATGGAGACAGTTCGGCTCTGCAAAGGTAATTTAGGCACTCCATCACAGCTAACCAGTACTGTCGAATTTCCAGGCATTCCCAGAGTATGTGTAAGAAGGACCCCTCCAGCCCGCAACCTCTAAGGCACAGGTCGTTGCCCGTCCTGCCCATTTTAGTTCTAATTGTACATGATAGATATGCTCTATGAGGACCTTCAGTTGTATCAATAGAAAAATAGAGCATCACTACACAGTTAAACCCCAGAACCAGACAAAGACATGTGAGGAGAAATAAGTTATCTCCTTCCAGATTTAACTTTGATATTAGCCGGACTACAAGAACAGAACAAGCATTTGCAATGCAACGGGTCTCGCGTTTGCTCATGTTCGAGCTGATCACGTTGTAAACTCCTAACCCGACTTTTCATCTATCCGCAAAAGTGCTTTTATGTACGTAAAAAAGTGTAATCGCTCGACTTCTGCCAAGCGAAATCGCGCTAGGAAAATAGAGAAAAAGTAGTCCACGATCCAACAGAAAACAGCGAGCCTCGCATGTTTTCTGTACTTGGTCACTGCGCTCGAGGAGGGCTAACCATCGGAAAAGGCATGACGTGTGCATGCCTTCCACTAATGAAAGCAAGCAGATTTTACTAGGCAAGCCCACGAACCAATCAAACACACTGACGTGACATCGACAGGGCTCCAAGCCCTTTTCTAATAACTAAAGCGTCTCGCTGCGATACGCATGCGCGAGCGCATGCAACACAGGCTCGACCCTAAAAAAGGGGATGCCTGTTGAGGACAAAGGGAATAGAACTATCCACGAAACTGTAATTGATTAACTAAAGCGCATGCACACATTAACAAGCAGGAAGCCAACCCTACCACGCAACAGAGGATAACGCTCCATGTGCATTACTACTACTGCCCTCACCATGGCTAATATGCTTACTGACCGACTTAATAAAGAAAAAAGAAAGAAAATAATAAACAGTGGTGAGCCAGGAAAGAAGAAGAACTGTAGACGTCGCTGAAAGGAAGTGAAAAGACGGGGTCAAGATATTTATACAATGCAGTACAACATTGGATAAGAACCCGCCCCTTTAACCTGCAAAGACATTATAAAGTTACTTGATGCAACCTATACCGAGCACTGAACGGATAGCAGAGGTGGAGTTTACATGAAAATCTGCCGCTCCAACAACAGTTTACAATTGTTGCCGGCAATGTGGTTCAGGTGCTTAGGTCCCCTTGTTAATTCAGTTTATTACAACACAACATCACATGCTGCGATGTTTACCTAGATGGCCGAAAGCACACCCCTTTAACTAATACCTAGGCTATCGTATAAAATTAAGATTTTGTGAACAAAAACTGTAGTCTGATCTAGCCTATGTGAGTAACTCAAAGTGTTTTGGGAACAAATGAGACAGTAAAACAGAGTAACAAAAAAACATGCAGTGGGTTCCTGGCCTTAAAGAGGAATGAACAGTGTTGCAAAATGGCTGACAAAGGTCTGCGTTCTGAAAGCAAGGGGGCCGCCATGTTCTAGATGCCAGAGTTGCATCCTTCATTGTGCTGGTGAGGACCTAGGTAAAAGACAGAGTGTGTGAAGAAATGGCGCGATGAAGGGATGAAATGTGTGCAACCACAGGGAGATTATGTAAAGGACAAGCACTGCGCAAGTATTATGCAGGCAAAACATTAAAAAAAAGTTCCCCAAAAGCAGAAGAAAATAGTACTTGGGCCTCTGATAAGAAACAAGCATTGGTAAATGCATGAAACAGTATGCTACAGCCAATAGAAACAGAGGAAAAGTAAACGGCAAGCACAGAAACCAATGAAAACCAAGGGCGGGATCTAAGCCCCTTTTAAGATTTTATTGAATAGAATAGATTTCACAAACACAGCCAAGCGCTGTGTAGGCGAAACCTAAAAAAGTGACTTTTATAGCTATAGTGCTATGTGGTCTGAGCCTTTGACGGAAAGCACTGAAAATGTAGATCACCGTTTTAAAATTGTATTACACACAGTTTCAGATGTGGCGAGGTGTGCAAAAGATTAAAGGTTTAAGTTAAAACACGTCCTTTCAAAATATATATTTTGGTAATATGCTATTAGCAAGCACCTAGTGCAAACAGTTTTTATGAGCCCATTAAAAAGAACACTCCAGAAACGGTGGATTAAACCCAGGTCTGTGACTGGGTGTAAGTGTTTGAAAAGTTTCAACACTCCGTCCATCATTTTATTTTGTGATATTGCCTTGTGCGCCCTAAGTGGCTAGGGTATGCCAGAAAACGTGGGTCCCTTGCTTGCTGCACCACTGGATTGATGCTAGCCTGGCTGATGAAGGCAGCCGGGCCCAGGATGCTTGAATCCTGTCCAGGGAGGACATGGCCTGGCAGCTTGGGCTTGACTGCTCCCATTGGAACAGGGTCAAGACTGGTTTGCATATAGCTGGATCCGAACTGGGGTGATGTGGCAAGCAAAATAACGATGGATTAAACCCAGATCTGTGATAGGGGGTGAGTGTTTGAAAAGTTTCAACACTCAGTCCATCATTTTATTTTGTGATATTGCACTCTAGAAATCTACCAGCATTTAATTTTACTTCTAAAAAAGAATAAATCGTGAACACCTTTAGGATTTAAGCGAATCCGTCTATTCATGGATGTATAAGGTCACAACATCATAAGGGACACTAATTCCCTGTAGTGGGGTTTCCTTTAACACCTAACTACACAATGTTGTTTTATTTTGATGGGACAAACATAGCTGAAAACAGCGCTTTCCAGAAAGAAAACCTAATACTGGGGCACCCCACTGCTCTTGGGTTGCCACTTTTACAGAGAAAAGTACCAGCGATGTTCTCATGGTAAAGAGTTTGCAAAGGCCTATACATAATAGCGAAATACAACTTTGTATAAAATCACCTGTATTAATTTTTACATGGCTTTTCTGTTTTTTTGTAATTATTAGTTGGGGATCATTAACACAATTGTAGAACACTGTGTTTTTAGGTCTTGTTGTCAACAGCGCATGTGCTGTCTGCCGGTGGGGTTATTATGTACAATAAAGGGCTCGCAGCCAGCCCATTGCTTACCATTTGTTGTCCCGATGCCACTTTTCCTTGCTGCATCCTACCTGGCCAGCTTGTGCCCTGCATCACTTCCTTTTTTTGTCTATAATGCACGGACCAAGCACAGATTGATTCATTTTAATTAGTGCCTATTCGCAGCTCATGCTATGATTGAGGTCCTCTCTTTCTCTCTTTTTTTTTTTTATTTAGTATTTTTATTAACGGACGACCTCAACCCTACTCCAAAGTTTTAGAACATTTTACATCGCCACCAGTTACATTACCTTACAAAATCACATTCTTTAAAAAAAAAAGAATTAAATAATTATTAAGGGAGTCATTACGACCGTGGCGGTCGGCGGTATATTGGTGAAAGGTAGTGCCAACAGGCTGGCAGTACCTTTCACCAAATTATGACATTGGTGGTTTGGCTCAAGCCAAACAGCCAACGTACTATTCCGACCGCCAGGGTGGTGACAGCTGCCGGGCTGGAGACTTCAGTCTCCAGCCCGGCAGCCGCCACAATCCCATCCTCAGGATTATGACCCCACCTACCGCCATGGTTTTCGTGGCAATCCTACCGCCACGAAAACCACACTGGTAGGCACTATTAGTGCCAGGGAATTTCTTCCCTGGCCCTTATAGGGGTCTCCCCCGCCCCTCTCCCCAGAGTCCTCCCCCACCCCCTGCACATTTACACACCCACACGTGCACACTTCCACGCTCATACACACGCTCCTACACACACGCATACCCACATCCACCCACGCATGCATACACATTCCCACACTCCGCAACACACACTAACATACATTGTCGCACACACGCATTCACAACACATAACATACATGTACAGCCACATTCATTCATTCACACACGCATTACACGCGACTCACACCTGCATGCATGCATGCATACAAAAACAGACACACACAACACCCCCTCTCCTGTCGGGGAACCCAAGTTACCTGATTGCAGGGGGTCCTCTGGCAGGAGCGGGACGCGGCGCTGCTGCCAGCAGCAGCATCCACCAGCAAAACACCGCCAGGCCGTATCATAGAACATGATACGGTAGGCGCTGTTTTGCTGGCATGGCGCTGCTGCTGGCAGTAGCGCCACCTTACCGCCGTCAGCCACGGTATTCCGTCTACTGTCATAATGCGGTTGCCGGCTGGTAGCCACGGCGATGGTATGTTGGTGGCCATCACGGTGGGGGTAGGTGCAGTTACCGCCAATGTTATAATGCGGGCCCAAGTGATTTGCCCAGACCCACAAGATGTTGGGCGGATCCTGAAACTCCTACTTGGTGCCCCCAGTTGCTTAACCAGTTCTGAAGGCGGCAGCTCTGGCCATAACACCACAACATTCTTACCCATCCACTCATTCTCCATTTTGAGTTTAAATAAAGGAATGTTGGTTCCAGAATGTTTTCTTGGAGTCCTCGCCACCCATAACCAATGCTGGGGTTGCCAAATAGCAAGGCTGCACCTAGTTTCAATTCCAGTTCCATGACCTTACTATCTGACTTTCACTACTGCAGGTTCTTTTTTTACCCCTTCTCTCTTCTTTTGTCACTGCTTCAATATCTCTTGGTTCTTTATTCTCCCTTTTCTCACTGTCTATCTTGCTCGTTGTAGTTTAAAGTGTGATGGTGCAAAAGTCCCAAGCTACAAAAAGTAAGTGCAGATACCCACCATCTGCAAACATTTGCACTACAAATATCTCTTCGATCACATGCACTCATTCACTTACTTGGTTCATCATAGTGTTTTGTGGTGCTAAAAGGAACTGTTGTGTATTTGGTTCCGATGTTTTGGTAGAAGCTCTTCTGCCATGGCACTCACTCCACTCCTAAGGGCACAGCCTGGCACACGGGGCGGTAGAGGTCATTGGACTGGTTTGGAGATGCCTTTCATCCAAGCTGCAGGTTCCAGAGATAGAATTGTAGGCTTTCGAAGCACATCTGCATAGCCACCTTTATCCGTGGAAGTTGTGCATTTGGTGTAAGCCTGTATTGGAATATAGTCTGTATGTGTGCCCCAACTGTGTCTCTGCTGCTCATCTTTGTCACTTATGTGACACAATTCTATACCACACAATTCCACGCCACACAGTGCAACACAATTCTATTCCACGCCACACAATTCCACTCCACAGGATTCCACTTCACTCAATGCCACATAATTCCACTCCACGTCACACAGTTACATTGCAATGACACACAATTCCAATTCAATGTATGCCACATAGTGGCAGACAATTCTACTCCACTACATTTCAGTTCACATTGCATAGTGCCACAGTTCCTCTTCATGCCACCCAATTCCACTCAATTCGACTCCACTTCATTCCACACCAAGCCACACAGTACCATGACACACAATTCCACTCCATACGCCACTTAATTCCACCAATTCCACTTCACACAATGCCAAACACTTCCACCCTCATTCCAGGCCACACAATACTACTCCATTACAATGCCACGCAATTCCACTCCACACAATGCCACAAAATTCAACTCCACTTCACATGCCATACAATATTACTCCCTCCACCACACTCCAACCCATGCCACAATTCCACTCTACAAAATGCCACAAATTTCCACTCCATGGCACGTAATGCCACCCCATTGGACACATGTCGATTACATGCCACACAATTCCACTCCATGCCACGACACACAATTCCACTCTATGCTACATAATGCTACACAGTTCCATTCCACGACACACCATGCTATTTCACGCCATGCGACACAATCCAATGCCATACAATGCCATTCAATTCCACGACACTCCAATCCATCCAACACAATTTCACTCAACACAATGCCACAGTTCCACTCCACATAATTCCACTCAATACACACGATGCCACTTCACCCTATGCTATTTCACTCCATGCCACGCAATTCAACTTCACACGCCATACAATTTCACTCCACTACAGACAATGCCACTCCACAACACTCCAATCAACACCACACGCCATTAGATGCCACACAATTTCACTCCACCCAATACCACACAATGCCATTCCACACCATGCTATTTCACTCCATGCCACTTAATTCAACTCCACCCTAAACAATGCCATACAATTTCGCTCTGCATAATGCAAATCCACAACACTCCAATCCACGCCATACAATTCCACTTCATGCCACATAATGGCACAAAATTCCACTCCACGTTACACAATGCCACTCCACACAATTTCACTCTACACTCATGATTCCATTCCACATCACCAATAGCACGTAATTATAAAATGGCACACAACAATTCAGCTCCATTCCACTACACGCAATTTCACTCCACGCCACACAATTGCACTCCACACACTTCTACACCTCTTCACCCCACACACTGTAGTACAGTTTACTCCACGTCACACAGTGCTACTCCGCTGCACCAATCCACTCCATTCCACACAATTCCACTCCATGCCACATAATGGCACAAAATTCCACTCCACGTTACACAATGCCACTCCACACAATTTCACTCTACACTCATGATTCCATTCCACATCACCAATAGCACATAATTATAAAATGGCACACAACAATTCAGCTCCATTCCACTACACGCAATTTCACTCCACGCCACACAATTGCACTCCACACACTTCTACACCTCTTCACCCCACACACTGCAGTACAGTTTACTCCACGTCACACAGTGCTACTCCGCTGCACCAATCCACTCCATTCCACACAATTCCACTCCATGCCACACAATTTTTACTCCACAGAATGTCAGACATTACCACTCTATGCTATAAAACGCAACACATTCAACTCCACACAATACAACACAATTTCACATAACTTTATGCAATTCCACTCTACATGTCACTTCACTCCATGTCACACAATTCAACTCCACTACACACAATACTATACAATTTCATGCCAATCAACGTCACACTATGCCACGCCACTCCAATACATGCCACACAATTCCTCCGCTGTCATGCTACACAATAAGAAACAATTCCACACTCTATTTCAATCCACACAATACCACACAGTTCCACTTTGCACTACAGAATTCCATTCCACACAGCCACATTTCTACTCCACACAATTTCACATCACTTTACACAATTCTACTCCACATAATTCCATTCCACACAATGCCACTTGCTGCCACACAATTCCACTGCGCTTCACTACACGCCTCACAATGCCACGTTACTCTACGCAATGCCACTTCATGCCTCACAACGCCACTCTATTCCACACCATGCCACTCCAATCCACTCCACCAACGCTAATAGATCACAAATGGCAAGACTTATGGCCTTATCAATGCTTGTTTCTTATATTTGCTGCTTAAAGCATGCAAAGATAATGGTGAAAAAAGAATTGCTTTCAATTATTTTTGTACCAGACAGGACATAAACATACTTGTTGCAAAAAAATAAACAGCTAAGTGGCAACCATACACTGCCCTATGGATATGCTGGTTAGTACTTATTATAATGTGCACTTCACTCACATAGTCTGAGACAGCACACTGTCCATATCAAAATATTGATAAGGCTAAAGTAAAACAAAATGCAGTGCTTCCTGGTTAATGTGTGTGTTATGTGTTTACAGGGTGGTGAAGTGAAGGAGATGCAAGGAAGTGCATTCAGATGAGATCAAAAAGATGGTGCTGAAGAGGAAACAGATGAGGTGTAAGATATGCAGATGGATGAGATGTGGATAGAAAAAGTGAGTACCTGTTTCACCTACAATGTACATGGGTGACAGAGATATTCTGAAGACCACTAACCCTTTCACAGGCCTCAGTAAAATTTAATTTACAGTCTTGGTTTCAAAGTAGAAACATTTACAGTATTATTTACAACAAAGTCTTTCTAGTTACTGATTTATCTTAAACAGCTAATAACTACTGACAAAGTTATATGTCTGAATGTAAAAACAAAAAGCACAGAGATGGCTAAACGGCCAGAGCTGCCAACTTTGGAACCGGGGAACCAAGCTAAGAGACTCAACTTCGGCTCAGCATCATACGATTTGCCAAGAATCACAAAAGTGTCAGTGCCTTAAGTAGTCTCCCTTGCCTAAAAATACAAACATTGGCACAGCCAATAGGTTGCACCCATGCAAGAGCTATTGGCTTTTCCAATTTGTTTTAACCTGTTGTACACCAGCGTGGCTGCTGTTCAGCATAGCTAAACATTGGTGGGGTACAGGAGAGTGGCATGGGGTAGAATGTCATGGAGTGGCACAGAGTGTTGTGGTGGGAGGAGAGTGGAAAGGCGTGAAGAAGAGTGTCAGAGTGGAGTGACAGAGTGTTGTGGAGTGGTGTACAGCAGAGTGGGACAGCGTAGAGTGGAAAAGAGTTCTGCAGAGTAGAATGGCGTAGAGCCAAGTAGATTGTTGTAAAGTGGAATAGTGTAGGAGAGTTGACTGGAGTTGAGTAGTGTTGCGGAGTCAAGTGGTGCAGGGTAAAGTGGAGTGGCATGACGTGGAGAGGTGTAGAGTGGAGTAGTGGGTCACAGAATAGTGAAGTGGCACAGAGGGAGTTGCACAGAAAGTCATAGAGCAAAATAGTGTTGTGGAGTGGCACAGAATGGAGTAGATTGTCAGAGTAGAGAAGAGTTTAATGGAGTACAGCGTCAGAGTGGAGCGGCCTGGAGTGAAGTACAGTGGTGCAGAGTTGCTGGGTGAACAGTGCAGTGATGGAGAGTAGTGTGGCGCAAAGTACTGTGGAGTAGACTGCATTGGCAATGAGTGCAGTGGCTTAGAGTAGACTGTTTCAGAGTAGAGCGAAGTGCCATAAAGTGGAGTCGTGGAGGGTAGAGTGAAGTGATGCAGGGGAGAGGACACTGGAGTAGAGCTCAGTGTTCTAGGGTAGAGTGGTGCAGAGTAAACTAGAGTGGCATAGAGTAGGTTGTTTCAGAGTGGAGTGCAGTGACGTGGAATGCAGTGGTGCACAACAGATTCGTGTTGTGGAGTAATGCACAGTTTAGTGGTGTAGAGTGGTTCAGAGCAAACTGCAGTGGCATAGAATGGTGTAAAGTGGCGTAGACTACAGTGTTGCAGAGTATAATAGAGTGGCGTACAGTACAGTGACGTAGAGAGCAATGGTCAGAGTGCTGTAGTGTGAAGTAGCATGCAGTGCTGCAGGGCAGAGTGGCTTACAGTTTAGTGGAGGAGAGTGCAGTCTTGCAGAGTACAGTGTCAGAGTGCAGTGGACCAGAGTAGAATGGTGCACAATAGAATGCAGTGGCGTAAAGTGCAGTGACAAAGCACAATGGTCTAAAGCGGCATAGTGTGCAGTGGCGTGGAGTGTTTCAGAGTAGAAGATAGTGGCGTAGAGTGCAGTGGTTTGGGAACAGTTGTGTTGAGTGCACTGGCATACAATGCAGTGGTTTAGAGTGAAGTGGCATGCATTGCAGTGGTGTAGAGTAGTGCAGAGTGGAGTGGCAAAGTGCAGTTGTGTAGAGTTGATTGTTTCAAAGTAGAGTGAAGTGGCATAGAGTGGAGTGTTACAGGGTAGAGTGGAATGGTGCAGGGTAGATGGCAGTGGCAGAGTAGTGGTGTAGCGTGCAGTGGTATAGAATAGAGTGGTGCAAAGTGGAGTACAGTGGCATAGAGTGGAGTTGCACAGAGTGGAGTAGAGTGCAGTGTTGCATAATAGAGAAGCATAAGGTAGAGTGGCCTGAACTGGAGTGGTGTAGTGTGCAGTGACGAAGAGTGCAGTGGTGCATAGTAGAGTGGGGTAGAGTGCACTGGCATTGAATATAGTGGAGCACAATAGATTAGAGTAGCGTAGAATTGATAGGATGGAATGCAGTGGCACAGAGTGCAGTTGAGTGGTGCAGAGTAGAGTGGTGGAGAGTGTAGTGTTAAAGAGTATTGTGGTGGTGTTGAGTAGAGTGGCATTGAGTGCAATGGTGTAGAGTGCAATGGAGTGCATAGAGTGGTGCAGAGTAAAATGACGTAGAGTGAAATGGTGTACAGTGGAGAGGAGTGGATTGCACTGGCCTACAGTGCAGCGACTGAGTAGAGTGGCATAGAGTACAGTGTTGCAGAGCACAGTAGGATGCTGTACAGTGCAGTGGTGCATAGTAGAATGGCGTAGAGAGCAGTGGTGTAGAGTGTATTGGTTTTGAGTAAAGTGGTGTATAGTGCAATGGTATTGAATGCAGTGATACAGAATAGAGAGGCGTTGAGTGGCGCAAGGTAGATTACAACAGCGTAGAGTGTAGTGGCAGAGTGGATTAGAGTGGGGTAGATTAGACTGTTTCAAAGTTGAGTGCAGTGTTGTAGAGTGCAGAAATTTAGAGTACATTATAGTGGCTTAGAGTGGATTGACACAGAGTGCAGCAATGCAGTGTAGAGTGGCGTGGAGTGTAGTGGTGCAGAGTGAAGTAGAGAACAGTGGTGCAGATTAGAGTGCAGTAGTGCACAGAAGAGTGGTGTAGAGTACTGTGGTGGAGACTGCAGAGTAGAGTGGTGTAGAGTGACGTGGCATAAAGTGGAGTGGTGCAGAGTAGAGTGGTGCAGAGTAGAGTGGTACAGGGTAGAGTGGAATGGCGTAGAGTGGGGTAAAGTAAAGTGCAGTAGCACACAATGCAGTGTTGCAAAGTAGACTTAGAATGCTGTGATGTCTAGTAGAGTGGCATAGAGTACATGGGTGTGGAGTGCAGTAGCGCAGACTGGTGCAGAATAAAGCAGAGTGGTGAAGAGTGCTGTGACAGAGTGCAGTGGCATATAGTGCAGTAGTGTGAAGTGTTGCTGTGTCTAGTGGTGTATAGTGCAGTAGCATAGAGTGCATTGGTTTTGAGTTAAGTGGTGTCGACTTCATAGGCGTAGAGTGCATTGATGCAAAATAGAGTGCAGTGGAGCAGAGTAGAGTCGCACCGAGTGCAGTGGCATAGAGCAGACTGTTTCAGAGGGCTAGTGGTGCATGTTAAGATGGCGTAGAGTAGTGTAGAGTGCAGAGTAGACTAGAGTGGCGTAGAGTGGACTGGCATGTGGAGTGCATTGGTGTAGAGTGGAGTGGCACAGAGTTGAGTATATTGGCATAGAGGGCAGAGTTACAAAGTAGACAGGCGTAATGTTGAGTGGCGTAGAGTGCAGTGGCGAAAAATGCATAGGTGCATAGTAGAGTAGTGTGGGGTGGAGTGCATTGGCATAGAGTAGAATGAGGTAGAGCAGAGAGGCCTAGAGTGAAGTGGTGAAGAGAGAAGTGGTGCCAGGCAGGATGCAGTAATGCAGTGTGGAGACGGGTAAAGTGTGCATGGTTCGGTAGTGCACTGCCATTACAGACTACAAAACTTCCATTGAAGTGACCATTACATTAGCACAGACATGCAGTTTTACTGATAAAGGTATACATTGCAGAAAAATAACGTGTGAAAATGTCATTTTCTAGTGTACCGATTTGTTTGAAAGTATTAAAATGTTTCCACCACACTTCAGAATTACCCAAAAATTTGCTTCATTTGTGTTTTTCCTATTTTGATACATTCTGAAATATCTGCACAGTTCATTTACAGACATGGGTGTTGCCTATACAAGATCTATTTTTTTTAGCTGTGTACTTGTTATGTTGTAGACCAGTGTGGCTGGTGTGGAGTATAGTTAAACGTTAGCGTTGTGGAGTGGTTTGGGTTGGGTTGGTGAAAATTGGAATGGGGTAGTTGGAGTTAGAATGGAATGGGTAGGTTGTGTTAGAGTAGAGAGGTATATTGGCGTATAGTGGAGCAGAGGTAGACTGAGTAATAGTGTGTCGGAGTGTGGTAAAATGGAGTGTAGTGTATTGTATTGGACTAGGTTAGAATGTTGTGGGGTGGATTGTATTGAGTTGGGGTTGAGTGGCGTGAGGTGGAGTAGATTGGGTTAAAGTGGTTGTGTAGTGGGTTAGATTGGAGTATGATATGTTGGAGTGAGGTAGATTGCTGAGGTGTATTTTGGAGTAGTGTAAGACTGTGGTAGGGTAGACTGTAGAGTGGTACATTGCATTGTAGTTGGTTAGCTGAAGTGTAGAACATTTTACTGTGGTGTGGTAGATTGGAATGCAGCAATTTGTAGTAAAGTGTGGTGGGATATGTTTGTGTAGAGGTGAGTGGAGCTTGTCTATTATGTTTCCCTATATGGAAATATTTAATTTAAATGTGACACTGGGTAAAGTAACTGGTGGATTTGCAAAAGCTCTGAAACTAATAGGACATGTTGTTTCGCCTGTGTGCTGAAAACAGAAGTGGATGCCTTCACTCCCAAGCCGAAAATCATTTGCTGTGTAGGCTTACAGCTGGACCTGGAGAAGGCACACCTTTGCTTTACTTGTAAGCAGTGCTGAATTTGAGACGGTGTTTTCCAGTGCAGGCACTACCACTTATTGTTGAGGGCCAGCACTTACTATTCTGCATTAGGCATTTACTGTGAGCAAAAGGCACATATGGGAAAAGCGGGGGAAGAGAAAAACGAAAAAGAGTCACAAAGTGAGGAAGAAGAAAGCTGCAAGAGTGAGCTGAAGAGGCCGGGAGTGGCTGTAAATGGCTTAAAGAGATCCCAAATGGCTGTAGAATTACGCTGCCTCAGTATTCAGTGCTCACACATTTAAATGCAACAGTCACATGTTTCAAAGGTGAGTTTTGGGCACTTATTTATAAATTAAGCACTGCTTGTAGGGAGGCACGGGCGATGAGAGGACCAAAATATTTCTAATAATGATTTAAACATATACATACGCTACACCACAAGTAACTGAGATAGCTCAGTGTGTTGAACGCATGCATCTAGATTAGAACAGAAAATGCACAGCACCAAATGAATCTGTTTTTCTTACTACTGTATGTGCAAAGAAAAACACTACTAGAGACTGTGTTGGCAAAAATTATAACATGGTAAACTGTCAGCAACACAAAAGCTAAACATAAATAATAAAAGTCCATAAGTCAAAGACCACCATAAGTTAGTGAAAAGGCAAAATAAAAAACGGAGGAAAGAGTAAACAGGCTGGCTGGCTCTTTAAACAGCGAGATGTTATCATGTGACAAAGTGAATAAATGGTAAACACTGTAAAATGCAGAAAATCACTATTTAAAACACTGCAGACAAGAGGAGAGCTGGACATAAATAACAAAATGACAAGTCGAAACATCAGCGTCTGTACGTGAAAAGGCAGAAACAACCGGATCAAAGAGTGTAAACAGGCTGGCTGGCTCTTTACTTACCAGAGATCTTTTCATATATTATAAATCTTTCTAGATTGAACGGCCTGTAAACACTGTAAATAAGGCCAAACACCATACAGTACACTGTCAGCAACATGGTGGTTTCCGGTGCGGGGCATCAGTACTACCTTGTCAGGGAAGGCACTTAGTTTTCTGCATCAGGCATTTACTGCGAATAAAATAAACATATAAGAAAGACGGGGTAAAGAGACAAACGAAAAAGCGTCACAAAAAAGAGAAAGCAAAAGAAATATATCCAAATTAATCATAGAACTCCATATACTTGTCCCAAAAAAAAAATGTTATTTAAAGTAACTGGTAAATATGTGAAGCACTGAAACTAACAAGGCACATTGTGGCTCCCACATGCTGAAAACAGAAGTGCATGCCTGCGCTCTTAAGTTGAAAATCAGTGTAGACTTGAAGCTGGGCCTGGAGAAGGCACACCTTTGGTGTACTTGTAAGCAGTGCTTAATTTGAGCCGGTGTTCTTGTACACAGTGCTTAATTTAAGCTGGTGCTTTCCGTTGCAGGGCACCAGTACTTCTTCTAAAGGGCCGACACTTATTTTCAGCATCAGGCACTTACTGCAAGCAAAAGACACATATGGGAAAATCAAGGGAAGAGAAAAATGAAAAAGCGGCACAAAGTCAGAAAGATGCAACAGTGAGCTGAAGGGGCAAGAAGTGGCTGTAAATGGATTAAAGAGGCACGAGATGCTTATAGGATTACAGTGTCTCTGCATGTAGTGTTTGCACATTTAAATGCAGCACCCGCGTGTTTTAATGGAGAGCTTTGTGGACCAGCATGTTTTTATTTATAAAACAGACTGAATAAAATGCATAAATAAATAAAAAATGTTCAAATATGTGTTTCCAATCTGTATTCCACTTTTAAGCAAACTGCAACCCATACTGTAAAATATTTCTTCAGGTTTATGAAATTTTCTTTAAGTAATTTGCATTAATGTACATTTTGCAAAAATAAAAAGCCACGCGCAAAAAGGGCCAAAACTGTTTAGTGAAACAAGTGGATTTTTAAACACCCACATTCTTAAAGCAAAAATATGTCTGAGAACGAATTAAACATACACATGAAGAACACGATTAGTGACTAAGATAGCTTAAATGGAGGAAGAGCAAAAAACGAAAAAGTGTCACAAAATGAGAACGCATAAAGCATAAAGCTACAAGTGTGAAATAAGGGGCAATATACATCCACTCAACAAACAAGCTAAATTCCAAAGAAAAAAGTAGGTCTGGTATGGCGGATAAAATCTACAACAGGAAGGACTACTTAGTCCATGCTCATAAAACCCATTAACACAGAGATCAACGAAAAACAAACAGGAAAACATGCCCCAAAACACGCACAAATAATTAAAAAGCAAGATAAAGTGACTGACAAGCACAAAAACAAACAAACGTCTGAGGAAAGTTAGAGGATGGGTGAAAGCACAAAAGACTTCAAAGCACAGTGCTAGCGCTGTGCAGGCGAAACCTAAACGTAACATTGTACAGCCTTCCTCAAGAACACTTCCAGTAGCCAGCATGATTGTCACATAAATCCTGTCAGTTTGAAGTCAGAGAAACAAAAGTAAACACCAAGCTCCCTGGAATATAGAGATTGACATTTGACCTCTGTCTTTGAATGTACAGTGTGAAAAAAAAATATTTTATGTGATCATACTTATGTACTAATGTGTGAAATGTTTTAATGATAAAATGTATGTAGGTTACAAAATTTGCCTTTATTATTGTCTACCATTGGATGCAAGGCCTGTGCACATGTTTTTATAAAAATGTACTAAAGTTGTAATGAATAACATGTCTCTTTAAGAGCATGTTCTCTGTAAATTAAATGGTGAAATATTATGAGTATTTCTTGTTTTCTACTGGGCCTCAAGCAGACAAGGCCACAGTGGGAAGTTATCTAACACTTGGTGTTCTTACTTTTGTTACCATTGTATGTTTTCATGTCTGTTGTTTAACAGACTCCATTCATTGAATTCACATATCTGTGTGTAGTTATGTTTCTAACTCATGTTTTTCTCTTGAGGATACTCAGTTTTCATTAACAACTGTCTTGCAGCATATTTGCAATGTGCCAAACAAAGGGCTTGCAGATCATAGTCGGAAGAAGAGGTGCACAAGATACATTTAGTATAGTTTGGAGTTACGTAAAAGATGGAAGAACCCAATCAACGCTTTGCAAGTTAAAATTGTATGTATTGCCGATATCTAATGTTTTTGTAATTGGATGTTCTTTCTTCGCCGGATGTGTTCAGCCAATAGCAAATGTTTAGCAAGTTTAATTTAATGTTTGAGGGTCAGTCTTCATTCATTCATTGTTTTATGGTTTCCAGAGACTTGACTTCGTATTCCTGGTGTGACCTGTCACTTTGACACTTCATGCTTTGCCAATCAGTCTACTAACATTCTGGTGCTTTATTATTTTCTGAGTTTACTATACCTGTTCAATACTGAACTAATGATCTGATGGTTTAGTAATGTATTAGTCCAAATTCTAAACCATCCCCCTTTACCCGATCCTATCCTGATGCGGGTGCTGATGTCCCCCTGATGAAGTAGAAGCTGTTCTGCTGATTACCTTAGGGATAGGTAAATGTATAATATATGTATTGTTGTTTGTCTTTTGTTTTTCAGGTACCACCTGCTAATGTTTAATACTGCTGCGATTTTGATAGCGCCATAATTAGATGTTTCCTAAATTAATGTTGCTAAACCTTTTGCATGAAGCCCAACATGCTAATCTGAAGTTAGTAAGGTGTTTTCTCTTTATCTATGACCTAATGTTTATTTGCTGAACCAATGTATGTCATATCGCTTGCTCAAATATTGCTGTTATTAATCAGGGTTTTCGCTACTGAAATTGTTGTTCTTATTGCTTTGTTTAAACTAATATTCTCTAATTGATTTGGACAGCCTGTGATGTTTCTTTACTTATATCATTTGGTGTTAATCGCAGGATGCTTGTTGAGCCAACACCGAGAATCAAACCTGCTTCCCCAGTTTCAAAGGTTAGGCCACATCCTCTCCTTGTGCTTGTGTTCTCTCTTTGACTTTAGACAACATTCAGAACTTTCAATTAAATTATACATTACAGGATCTCTGTTCAATAGTTAAGTTCTGAATTTCTGAACAAGGCCACAGTCCTCAATTTCCTCCCATTCGCCAAAGGCAGCACTGCTTCCTCCAACCCACCACCCAAAACACGACTGTAAGAAATTCCAGTATTAGTTGAGAGGGGTAGTCGCCTCAATTAATAATCACAATTCTTCTCAAGACGAACCACTAAAGTAGCTAATTAACCCGGGCTCACTCCATGGTACAAAGCAGCCAGGTTTAACTAAGAGGCAATGTGTTACATTTAGCAAAATACATTGCTGCTAAAATTTGATTCTGATGCAGTTAAAGTCCAATTTTGCTAATTTATGCTGCAACATCTTACATTTAATATATTTTAAAATGGTTAACACGCAATCTTAATTTTATGGCAAGACCGGAGGCTCATATTATGCATTTTCTTTTCTTGTTTAATAAACAGCAGCAGTCAAGAAAAATCACAACTCCCAGAAGGCCAAACACAAACAGGCCAATGGGAGACGAACAGTAGTCAATAGTATCCACCAATCACAGGCCAGTAAACCCCTAAATACCTATCTTGACTGTGAACAGCCCTCTTTTCTTGCTGCTCGCAGTCAAGATAAGTATTCCACAATTCTGCTTGTTTCATTATTTACTATATGCTAATGTTATGGTGTTTTATTATCTTTCTTTAATGTTTCTAACGCGCGCAGCTCTTAATTTACTGTTTGCCTTTTTCTAGTCGGCTCGTAGCCGCATTTCGGTTAAAGCGCGTCTTTCCTCACACGCGCGCTACTTATTGCCAGCATTCTAAACTGCTGTTTCCTTTCAGCGCGACTTCATTTCTCGTCGGCGCTTGAAAGGAACGGCGGTTTGTGTTTATTATCCCGTTTTCCACAGCGAAAATCTCTGTTTTACCTGCTGCTTCCACTCTTCCTGTTGTCGCTCCCAATATTCTCACCGGGACCAGTCCTTTTCTCCATCCCTAGGCGGAGCCAAGTTGGTCTATCCTCTGCTAGAGGAAATTTTAACCCTTTGTTGCCTGTTTCCCTCAAATTTCCAGTTTTTTCATATATATATAAGGGAAATGGAGGGTTCCCCTGTGAGAAAGAATGTCTCTGAGGAGGATGAGCAAATGAATGAGCAATTGACTGATTTTATTCAATGTTCTGTTCAGCAGGCTGTTTCAGCCTCTATCAATAAATTATCAAACAAATTGGAAAATTCTCTTTTAAGCTTGGTTTCTCAGACGATTTTGGCCCAATCTGCGGGGAAAAGCAGAAAGCGCCCTATCTCAAAAAAGATTCCCAAAAAGGCAGAGGACGCGGCTCCTCACAAGCCTCCTTTAAAGGAGGGTTCTTCAAATATAAAACCAAAATCGTCTCTTAAATGTTCTAGTAAATCCAAGCATATTTCTGCGCCTATTGTGATTTCCAATATCCTGGATACTGATGATGATGGTCCAGATTCTGTCTCTGATGCGGACAAATCTGATGATGCAGATTCTGAGTTTCCTCCTCCTCAAAAGAAACCGAAGCTTATGGCGCAAGAGGCTGGTCATCCTCTGGTAGTATCTGATGTGGAAGGTGTTCCTATGTTCAACCCAAATGATATTCACCATCCTAACTCTACGGAATGGTTTCCCACGGATCACGTGAGGGATTATGTAGCTTCTAGACTATGCACGTCTTTGGACAAGCAAACCAGGGCTAAACTACATTCTGAATGCCCTCGACCTTCCAAAATTACATCTACCCCAGCAATTGACCCTTCTCTTATAACTTTTTTTACCAAGTTCGGTAAAGACCCACGTAAGGGCGTGCACAAAGCCTGGTCCACATGTCAGGACAAGCTTTTAGATGTTGTGGGTCCTCTCACCCGTATATTCGATTTGGCTGGAGCTGCCCGCCTGGACAATTGTCCCATCGATCCAGTGGACTTGTCGTTATGGGTTCAGAGATCCTTTTGTTTGCTAGGTATTGCCAATGCTGCAATCACCCATGAACGAAGGAAAGGCCTTCTTCTGAAACTGGACCCTAAACTTGTCAATCTGGCAGTATCAGACCCAGGCATCAAGGCAGAAGGTCTCCTTTTTGGAGATTCCTTCATCAAGGAGTTAAGTAAATACGTGTCAACCTTTGCCTCATTGGACAAGGCACAACAGTCTCTCAAAAAGATGTTTAACAGTCTGGGTTTTGCCAGGGCCGTCAGAGGCAGAAATCGCTTTGCCGGCCGTTCCTACAGCAACCAGGGTTCACGTGGTGCCTTCTACGCCTCCTATCAGGAATACAGGCCACAATTGTATCCACAAAGGCGACGCGGTTTCCGCAACAAAGGCAACTGAGCTTCCAGACTCGCATCCCAAACCGGTAAGTCCTCTTTCTGGTCTTCCTATTATAGGGGGTCGTCTTCTTTTGTTTCTTCCAAAATGGCAGTCGATAACATCAGATCCATGGGTGGTAAACACTGTTCAAGGTTACACTATTGAGCTCTACTCAGAGCCTATTCAGCTTCATTTTCCTCAGCGTCCCAAATTATCTCAAGAGAGGACTTTGGCAATTTCGGCGGAAATCCAGGCTCTACTTCAAAAACACGCCATTGTTCCTTGCCAGTTAGACCCCACAGGTTTCATCAGTTCACTTTTTCTGGTTCAAAAGAAGAACAAAAAGATGCACCTAGTCATCAACTTGAAACATTTCAACCAATTTGTTGTTTATCGCCACTTCAAAATGGAGACTATTCTCCATCTCAGAGATTCTCTTCTTCAGGATGATCGGATGGTTCGTTTGGACCTCCAGGACGCTTACCTGTCAGTTCCTATGCACCCAGACTCCAGGAAATTCCTGCAGTTTGAATGGGAAAACCAATCTTACCATTTTTCCTCCCAACATTTCGGTCTCTTTTCAGCTCCCTGGTGCTTCACAAAACTCATGAGACCGGTCATAGCTTTCCTCAGAGCTCAAGGTGTCAGACTGATCATTTATCTAGACGATGTCCTTATTATGAATCAGAACCGTGCTCTACTTCAATCGCACCTTCTCTTGACTTGCACTCTTCTCACCGATTTGGGCTTCCTCATCAACAACGAAAACTCTTCCCTAGTTCCAGTCCAACGCATAAAGTTTCTGGGTTTTCTCGTAGATTCTGTCTCAGGTACTATTCATCTTCCTCCCGCAAAAGTAAAATCTATAAAATCCGAGATTCTTCAAACTCTACGCAAGTCCCTTATTTCCCTCAGATGTTTAGCAAGGATTGTAGGCTGCCTTCCTCTTCCATTCAGGCCATTTTTCCGGGTCCTCTTCATTACAGAGCCCTTCAAAGGCTCAAAATATGTAATCTTCAAAAAGGTCTGGCTGATACGGACAATGTTGTCTTAGATCACGATTCTCGCGCAGAACTCCAATGGTGGATAGACCATTCAGACGCCTGGAACGGCAGGACTATCTTTGCATCAGCCCCAGATCTAATATTAGAATCCGATGCAAGCCTCTCCAGTTGGGAAGCCCGGTGTGGTACAATCTCGATTGGAGGCACATGGTCTCTTCAGGAGTCACAGTTGCACATCAGTTGTTTAGAGATGCTTGACGGCTCTTTTGTAGTCAAAAGCCTGGCAAGAGACCAGGTGTGTTGTTCAGTTCTCAGGATGGACAACATATCAGCGGTCAGATATATCAACCGTCTGGGAGGCACAAGATCCAAACCTTTCGTGGAATTGGCAAAAGGGTTTTGGGAGTTTTGTTTTCAAAGAAGGATTTCGGTCCACGCAGAATACATCCCAGGCAATCTCAGTACGATAGCGGACAGGCATTCTCATTACCTTCAAGATTCCAGCGACTGGAAACTTCATCCCAACATTTTCCAGGCTATTTCTCACAAATAGGGTCCATTTCACATAGACCTTTTTGCATCACGTCTCAATACTCAGTTACCCCAATTCTTCAGCTGGCGTCCAGATCCGTTAGCTCTAGCCTTCGATGCTTTCTCTAAGGATTGGTCAGCATCTCTGAACTACGCCTTTTCTCCTTTCATCGTGATAAACAGGCTCTTAGCGCACATCAGACGTCAGCGAGCAATAGTAGTCCTCATTGCTCCCATTTGGCAATCCCAAGTGTGGTTCCCTTCTCTTCTAGAGTTGTCAATAGATTCCCTTTTCTCCTTCCCTCTTTTCTGGACCTTCTCACCAATCCCCTCGGTCTTCCTCACAACTTGATTCTAGGCAACCTTCTCTCCCTTTCAGCACGGAAATTGTCGGGGATTCCCAATCAGTCCCTGCTATTTCGGCAGAAGTTTCACACTTCATCGAACATTCCTGGGCAACAGGCACTAAAAAAGCCTATAGCTCAGCATTCTCCCTATGGCATAGCTGGTGCTTGGGAAGAAGTATCAATCCCCTTTCAGCAGATGTAACGTTTATAGTTAATTTCCTTACAGCTGAAGCTAGTAAAGGTAAGTCATATTGTACTATCAATCTTTACAGGTTGGCGATTTCTTCTCACCATCCTTACATCAACAGTAAGCCTGTTGGGGAACATCCTCTGGTTTGTCGTCTGTTGAAGGGAGTAATGTTTTCCAATCCTCCTTTACCGAAATACAGTTTGTTGTGGGATGTTAATGTTGTTTTTAATCTATTTTTATTTTGGCCTGATAACGTCATGCTTTCATTGAAAAAATTGTCAGCGAAGTTAGCTATGTTATTATGCCTAGTCTCTTTTAAACGTCTTTCTGATGTTAGAGCTCTTGATATCACTGCCCGTCATTTTATGGATCAAATCTGTTTATTGTTTCAACATACCAGCGTAGAAAATACAAAGCATTGCGGTATAACAAAGACAGCAGCAATTCTAGTCCAAAAGCATTTGAGCGGCCCATAGGGAACATCACCCGTGCAATCATATTAGAGGGGGCCTCTCCCTCCCCTCCCCCTCGTGATCCCAAGCACAGGTGAGTCACTTGCAGAAAACTGCTGCCCTGGAAAGCGAACTCCAGACAAAGTAAAACAAAACATATAACACCAACATTTCTTCCCTTGGTATGCCCCTCCATCCATCAATCTCTTCTCGTTCTCCCAAAGCTCTCTCCAGTAGACACCCTCCCAGCTGCCCGTCATTTTACCCCTTCAGGGGTTTTATTTAATATTCATAGAGGTACCAAAACTAATTTGACAACAGTATTTTATCCCTACTTTCCTGACCACCCTAAACTTTGTGTAGGTCAGTGTTTAAAGATATATGAACAACAAACAGCCGATTTGAGATCTTCCTCAGCTTCCCAACTCCTCACCTCCTTAAAAAAAAACTTTCAAACCTGTCTCCTCCCCAACTCTAGCTCTGGTTAAATGGATTATGTCCTTAGCAGGTATTGACACTTCCTCTTTCAGGCCCATTCTGCTAGAGGTACCATGGCTTCCAAAGCTTTTTGGGCTGGCTCTCGCTTGGAGGATATTCTAAAATCGGCTGATTGGTCTAATGATAATGTGTTTAAAGTCTTTTATTGCAAACCAATACAACATGTCGCTTTAGATGTTGTTAATTCGCTTTAAACTAGCGTAATAATAGCAGCCTCTGGTCTTGCCATAAAATGTAGATTTTCCTAGTAATTTATGAAAGAAAGTCTTAATTTTATTAAAGACACGGGGGTGAGTATTATCCTGCCTTAGCAAAAAATTATATAATTGTTTTCCCTCCCTTTAAGCATCAGCTATTCCTTCACAGTCTTCGTCATGAACATCATCCTTCAGTGGATCGTCACTGCTCATATCCATTTGCTTCTCTTCTCCAGCTTCACCGTCTCCATCTGGATGGCCTTCTTTCATCTTCTGAGATCCGGTTATTGAACTTTTGTCAAGACTTATTGGCTTTGGTTATGGCCTTTTGCATCATTTGTTCCATTTTACCTTTGTTTCATACTGTTTGACCCTCGCACAAGAAAAGAGGACTGTTCAGGTCAAGATAGGTATTTAGGGGTTTTCTGGCCTGTAATTGGTGGATACTATTGACTAATGTTTGTCTCTCATGGGCCTGTTTGTGTTTGGCCTTCTGGGAGTTGTGGTTTTTCTTGACTGCTGCTGTTTAATAAACAAGAAAAGAAAATGCATAATATTCGCCTCCGTGTCTTGAATAAAATTAAGCCTTTGTTTCATAAATTACTAGGAAAAACTACATTACATAAGCCAAGCCCCCTTTTGGAGAGCCCTCCGTTAACATTTTTCATGCCACTGAAGGCCTTTCGTGTAGGGTAAGCGTTTCGGTGTCCCGTGTCAGGGTAGTAAGCGCTATATAAATGACAGACCACAATAAACCCATTTCCTGGCTTACAATTATATACAACAGTCACAAGTCTGTGAAAGAAAGGGGACATCCCTGAAATCAACTTCTTGTCGCACGCTGCGAATACCGCGATCGGACGACCCTGTGAACATTACTCACCAAGCGTAGCAATCACTGCTCATCCACAGGGCTATCACTTTGACGCAGAAAGAGTTCCACTCGTCTAACCAGCACGAGTTGCAGGGTTCGGGTAGGGTCAACCACAATCCATAGTGATGGAAAAAGAGTAAAGGAATAAACCAAAATAGATACTAAGGAACCAACCAACAAGCTTTTCTTTTGAAAAAGCGTCCGAATCAAGCTCCACCCACAAACGGACACCTATGTTAATTTGCCGTAAGTGCGTTAGCGCTTTAATTGAAAAGCTAAAGTGATAACTTAACTGAGACCTGAGACTTTGAAAGTTACCATGGCGCTACTTGACAGCAAATAAATCTATAATTCCCGTTACTTTTCTCGGGTTGATTTGAAAAATGTTGAGCCTGATCCAAAGATGGACGCAAACCTTACGTACGCTTAGCCTAGATGTTTGAAGTGCGCATGCTGTAGGTTGTCCTTCTTCCTTTTCCACGAAGTTGAAAGGTCAACACAACGTAGGTGCATCAACACCCGGCACGAGAGAGGAGCCTACTCCACCGCCTCCATGGGTTCCTCCAAGAAGCACCGCAAGGATGGCGAAGAACGACACCGCGAGCACAAGAAACATAAACATCGGGATAAGGAGCGCGGGGCTCGTAAGCGTTCCCGGGAACGTGGTGGTCGCGACCGAAAGGCTAGCCGAGGGAGTTCTGCTGTTGACGGGGGACCGCCAGCTTCTGCTGTAATTTCTCCTGTGAGCTCAAGTCGGAAAGTAAAGAAGGAGAAGCTAGACCCAGGATACGATCCGCAAGCGCAGGGTGAGAATGATTAGGTATCGCATCCTTAACGGGTGAGGAATGTACCGTCCTGACACTTGTTTTGCTAGTGAAGCCCGAGGTCTTGCTGAATGATGCTCACCCTGGGAGAAAGTTGCACCACTAGTGGTACGATACTCCATGTGTGTATGAACAGCTAGCACTGAATCCTTTATTAAGTTGTTTTACAGTTTTTATGTTCAATGGTAATGGGTATATTCGATGTTCAGTAGTTAAGCCACGAGAGTTTGAGTACCGCACACAATTAATGTCTAAATGAACATGTGGGACTGTGCAGCTTGTGAGCTGTACAGTCTACCTCTGAGCTTTTAGTGAATTATGTTTATGCATGTTGTGATTGTATAGCAGGTGCACCTGACGATCACTGAGTGAATCTTTGAGGGTGTTATTACAATACATTCGTGACTGACAAGCGGTGCGAGATATAGGGGCAACCGGATATAAAGCCTGTGAATGGTGTAGTCTGCGAAAAGCTGGAACATTGCCTGCTTTAGTATGGACGGTATCTAGTTCGATATTTTATGAGTATTTGGAGAGTGCGCATCTCAACCAGGGGGGTATCTATACGCTCGAAAGGAGGTACTGTGTCGGCTCTCTACTCTCCTCCCACTCCGCTTGTGCCTATATCATCCTGGTTTACCATCTTTCAACAACTTTATCCAATTTCACGCCCCTTAAGAATCTAATTCCTCTTTCTGTCCCGCGTTGTTGTTTTATTGTTCTTGCACGTCAATTACTATATTGTTCCGTATATACTAGGTGAGTCTGGTAAAGCGCCCATATAACCTAGGGTCCTGTATAGGTTAATACAAGTTATGAATAAACCTGTGATATACTGCATCTCACCTTCAGCGTAGTGGTGCTCAGCTGCTGAGGGCTTTCCTGCTACATTCAGCAAGATATTCTAATGCCGAGTCGATGATAAATTACAGTTCTTTCAATTTGAACATGTGAGGGGTTGTATCCTGTGTACAGCCTAGTACTTACGGGTCCTTTCAGTATGCATTTTGTATTCGCAATAGTTGGCTTCCTAAAAACCTGATTTGTCCTTTACAACCCTGGCCCTGAACCATTGAGGCTTACGCACATCACACAACTAGTAAGGAACAAGCACTTATGTCCCTTTTACCATGGGCAACCTTTGACCCTGCTTCTGCAGACAGGTTGCTCCCCGCTCCGCGCCACCTCCATCCCGTTTCATTTGCCTGATTCTCTTTTCCGCCGCTGCGGCGCCTCCCTCCTCCTTCTCACTGTTTCCTTGCCTGATTCTCTTTTCCCGCCGCTGCGGCGCCTCCCTCCTCCTTCTCACCGTTTCCTTGCCTGATTCTCTTTTCCCGCCGCTGCGGCGCCTCCCTCCTCCTTCTCACCGTTTCCTTGCCTGATTCTCTTTTCCCGCCGCTGCGGCGCCTCCCTCCTCCTTCTCACCGTTTCCTTGCCTGATTCTCTTTTCCCGCCGCTGCGGCGCCTCCCTCCTCCTTCTCACCGTTTCCTTGCCTGATTCTCTTTTCCCGCCGCTGCGGCGCCTCCCTCCTCCTTCTCACCGTTTCCTTGCCTGATTCTCTTTTCCCGCCGCTGCGGCGCCTCCCTCCTCCTTCTCACCGTTTCCTTGCCTGATTCTCTTTTCCCGCCGCTGCGGCGCCTCCCTCCTCCTTCTCACCGTTTCCTTGCCTGATTCTCTTTTCCCGCCGCTGCGGCGCCTCCCTCCTCCTTCTCACCGTTTCCTTGCCTGATTCTCTTTTCCCGCCGCTGCGGCGCCTCCCTCCTCCTTCTCACCGTTTCCTTGCCTGATTCTCTTTTCCCGCCGCTGCGGCGCCTCCCTCCTCCTTCTCACCGTTTCCTTGCCTGATTCTCTTTTCCCGCCGCTGCGGCGCCTCCCTCCTCCTTCTCACCGTTTCCTTGCCTGATTCTCTTTTCCCGCCGCTGCGGCGCCTCCCCCCTCCTTCTCACCGTTTCCTTGCCTGATTCTCTTTTCCCGCCGCTGCGGCGCCTCCCCCCTCCTTCTCACCGTTTCCTTGCCTGATTCTCTTTTCCCGCCGCTGCGGCGCCTCCCCCCACCTTCTCACCGTTTCCTTGCCTGATTCTCTTTTCCCGCCGCTGCGGCGCCTCGCGCCTCCCCCCACCTTCTCACGTTTCCTTGCCTGATTCTCTTTTTCCGCTGCTGCGGCCCCTCCCGCCTTCCCCCTCCTTCTCACCGTTTTCTTGCCTGATTCTCTTTTCCCGCCGCTGTGGCCCCACCCCCCAGCCCTCTCATTTGCCAGGGCCTCCCAGCTGCCACTTCCACCCTCCCCTCCTTTTATGGCAGCTGCGGCGCGGTAGCAGGGAGAAACCTTTGACCCTGCTTCTGCAGGCAGGTCACTCCCCGCTCTGCGCCACCTCCATCTCGTTTCATTTGCCTGATTCTCTTTTCCCGCCGCTCCAGCTCCTCCTGCCTCCCCCCCCCTCCTCACCGTTTCCTTGCCTGATTCTCTTTTCCCGCTGCTGCGTCCCATGCGGCCCCTCCCCCAACCCTCTCTTTCGCCAGGCCCTCCCAGCTGCCGCACCCATCGCCAGAACCCCTGGCCCCGGCAACAGCCACCCCATCAGCATTCGCTATAATGCCGACACCCTCCGCGCACTCCAACACCAGCCAAGACACCATCTGCTTCCAGGCCTCTCCAAAGAGCACACACGGACCCTTCTCCTGCCACAACTGCAGCTTCACCTGCAACAGAGCCCACAAACCTCCTAGGATCAAGACCAACCACTTTTGTTGCATACTCCTCAACACCCGCTCAGCACGCCATCGAAATCTGGGACCTGCTCGACTCCACCTCCCCGGACATGACCTTTCTAACCGAAACTTGGTGGAATGACTCCTCAGCACCCGACATCACCATAGCCATCCCGAACGGATACAAAGTCGCTCGCCGAGACCGCACCAACAGAACCGGAGGAGGCATAGCCATTGTCCACAAAGCCACCCTTGAAGTCAGAACCACCCTGGATGACTCCTTCACTTCCAAGTCCGCACCGACCCCAACACCACGATCAGAGGAACACTCATCTATAGACTCTCAGGACCCAGGGCACCTTTCAGCAACGCCATCGCCGACCTGGCCACCACCCATGCACACGCCTCCATGGACTACATCCTCTTCAGGGACCTGAACTTTCACCTTGAAAACAACAATGACACCAACTCCACCACCCTGACCGAAAACCTCGCCAACCTCTGCTTCACACAGCTCGTCGACACACCCACCCACACAGCCGGTCACACTCTTGACCTCATCTTCTCCACAAGCAACCATGTCACCGTCAACCATACCACTGAACTCTACTGGACCGACCACCACTGCATCCACTTCACCTTCAAGAAACGGACAGAACACCACCGCACCGAACAACCACCACACCGTCGATGGGGCAAAGTCACAGAATTTCAACTAACCAACGCCCTAGCCCAGAAACCGCCCGTCAACCCGACCGACCCTGACATCGCAGCACACAACCTCAAGCTATGGATCAACGACTGCGCCGACTGCCTTGCTCCACTCAGAAAACCCTCCAACAACCATATCAACAAATAAGCCACCTGGTTCACCGACGACCTCCAAACGCCACTGCCGAAAAGGATCTGAAAAACTTCCGGCCCATCTCTCTGCTCCCTTTCCCAGCGAAGGTCATCGAGAAAATTGTTAACACTCAGCTCACTCGGTACCTCGAAGACAACAACATCCTCGACCTCTCCCAGTCCGGCTTCAGACACAACCACAGCACCGAAACCGCCTTCCTCGCCACCACAGACATCAGAAGCCACCTCGACAATGGAGAAATATCAGCCCTCATCCTCCTAGACCTATCAGCTGCCTTTGACACAGTCTGTCACCACACCCTAAAATCCCGCCTCCACGCAGCAGTAATCAAGGGCCAGGCCCTTGAATGGACCGCACCCTTCCTCGTCGGCAGAACTCAGAGTCCGCCTACCCCGTACCAATCCAAAGCCTTCAACATCATCTGCGGCATACCCCAGGACTCATCCCTCAGACCAACGCTGTTCAACATCTACATGGGCCCCCCTCGCACAAGTGGCCCGTCAGCACAACCTCAACATCATCTCCTACACCAACGACACCCAACTCATCCTCTCCCTCACCAAGGACCCGCACACCGCCAAAATCAACCTCCATGAGGGGCTAAAAGCCATCGCCGACTGGATGAGAGACAGCCGGCTAAAACTAAACTCAGACAAAACAGAGGTCCTCATCCTTGGGCGCACCCCCTCCGCCTGGGACAACTCATAGTGGCTGACCACGCTGGGCCCCCCCACCGACAGCGCACAAAACCTCGGCTTCACCCTCGACTCCTCACTCTCCATATCAAAGCAGGTCAGCGCCATCTCCTCCTCCTGCTACAACATTCTCTGCATGCTTTGCAGAGTTTACAAATGGATCCCAAGAAAAACAGTAACCCAGGCCCTCGTCAGCAGCAGACTCGACTACGGCAACGCCCTCTACACCGGCATCTCATCCAATCTCCTCCAACGCATCCAAAACTCCTCCGCCTGACTCATCCCTCCCCACTGCCACATCACCTCCCACCTAAGAGACCTTCACTGGCTACCCGTCAACAAGAGGATCACCTTCAAGCTCCTCACCCCCCATGCACACAAGGCACTCCACAACACCGGACCATCATAGCTGAACAACAGACTCAGCTTCTACACCCCCACCCAGCATCTCCGCTCCGCCTCCATCCCCTGCATCCGACGCAAATCTTCCGGCGGCAGATCATTCTCGTACCTCGCTGCCAAGACCTGGAACAGTAGCAGCACCCCCGCACCTTGAAACCCTCACGGGTATGTAACACGCTTTACTGATTGATTGATTGACATCTCCTTATCGAACCTGTTAGTACTAGTATCTACCTGCTGTGTAACTGGCAACTAAATCGTCAAGTTGTGTTTTTAGTTGTATTTGAAAGGGTGGGTCTGAAATTGATGCAAAAGGTTGATATCCTTCACTGGCAGAAGTGCAGCAAATTTACGATATTTTTTAACAAGTGTAAGTTACAAAACGGCGAATGGCCGATATGTAGGGTGTTTGACCTTATTTGGAGAGGGGATTTTATGGGCAAATGTTTTTTTGTAAGGGGGACCTTTTGGCAAAGTGGAAGGAATGGAAAAGTTTGAATTTCAGCTTATTATTTTGTACCTATAAAGTCTTGATCCACTGGTCAGTTCCAGCTAGATCTAAAGTGCAGATGCAAGTTGCTAACCATATCTGGGGACAGCTAGACCTTAATCTGTGGGTTTGAAGATTAAGAATATTTTAAGAAATTAGAGGTAGATGATGTATGAGCTGTCTGCTGACCCAATTTCTTGCCATTGGAGCCTGGTGCGAGAGCAGGGCTTTCATTTAGAGTTGATACACATAAAATATATTTTGATGCTATTTTGATGAAGGTCATGAGCACTTGTGATTCGTGGCCGTGACAAAGGGCTTGACATGCTTTGCGATTGCTGTTGAAGCACACATTGAGTCATAAGATTGGAATGGTAAGCAGTGTCTAATTTTGGGGTGGTGTAGTTATATGCTAAGTGATGGGTAGATGTAGCTGATGTTGATTGAATGAATTTCACAGTTTGACCTTTTATGCGAAAGGAAGCCTGCGACCTATGGAAAGTGGGAGTCAACTACTTCTTGAGAGAGGGAGTTCAGTAACATTTTTTGCTCTGCAATTTGAAAGGACCAATGGTAGTACTGCATCAATTTCTATGCGATTAAAATTCCTTGTCCCACATTTTGCCATGCACAGTGCAGTTTTGGTTGCATGGCTCAGGAAGGAGTTTAGATTTGAGTAGGTATAATGGGTCTATTTTAGTTAGATTACGGTAGTGATTTAATATAACATTGCAAGATTTGGTATTATTTATTGCAGCCGATGATTTGGACCGTTTCTTGTCTCCCGGAGTTCATATTCTTTCTAGTTAGTTCAGTTTGCTACATTAATTTTTTTTGCTATAATTGCTTCTTGTTGTTTAGAAAGATGGCGATGAGCCTGGAATAGCTACCGCCTTTTGCCTTGAGCATATCATTGTGTCCAATGAGGTATTCGCTCTACAATTTCCTCTTCAAGGAAACCTTGGTAACAACTAACTCTCCAAACATGTAACAGAATTGGTGTCCATGTCTGCTACTGTGCTGTGCGATAACTTTATTTATTTTTTTTGCTCTATTTATGACCACACGTGGTATGCAAATAATTAATGACATTGAAAAGTGGCTTTCCAATACTTTTGCTACTCAAACACCATAAGTGAATGCTTTACTAAAAAGAAGCGCAATTCTCATGCGTGCTATTTTCCCACTTCCTCTGGGATTACTCAGTGAGGGCCTTTCAGTTGTTTGTAACACACCTTCAAGGTACCCCTGACTTATTTCTTTTTAGAACTATTGGACGCTTAAAACTGTTACTGTACATTCATAAAGAAGGAAAGGATCCCGTTCAATCTAAAAACTACAGACCTATTTCTTTAATAAATGTGGGTTATAAAATATTCGCAAACATTTTTAGCCTCTCGGTTTGAAGATTTCCTTCCCCATATTATAGGTGAAGAGCAATCAGGTTTTATAAAACGTCAATTCATTTCTGATAATACTAGATTGGGTCTCAGTGTCTTAAGTAGAACCCCTCTTCTTAAATCTCCACTTGCAGCCATAACTATTGATGTAGAAAAAGCATTTGATAGGGTGAGTATATCAAATCTTTAACGTGGCATGGATATGGTCCGAAAATTACTGCTCTCATTTCACTGTTATATGATGCTCCAAAAATATTTTTGGGAAATACTGGCGTGCACCAACACATTTTGGTAAATGACGCTTCTAAGAAATAGCACCTAAAAGTTCACAGTAGCAAAACATTTTTTTTCTGACGTATTTTGAAAGTAAAGAATCGTCACTCTTGCTTACAAGCTTCTGCAAACATTTGCACCTAATCAATAATTATTGTTAAACTTTTCAAACATGTATGTGCACTTTTTTTTTTTTTTTTTTTACCCGAACCACTGTTAGTAGTGCAGTGTGACCATAAAACGTTTATTTACAGCGCTAACCCTAATAATCAAGGGTTTTCATTAATGAACCATAAACACAAGCTCGAACAGCGTTAACATATGGATACACACAATACCTCAACTGCAGACAGTTCACTTCTCTGTAAGTTGGCAGCCAAAGGGTTTGTGCTGCCGCAGGTTGGGTCTAGTTGTCCTAAGGACAAAACAAACATGAAAACTTGTTGCCCTTGACATCAGACAATATGTCCTGGGCGTCGGGCGATAGGAATTCCACATCCCTGACTCAGACATGTTTCTGCCCTCCTGCTGCTTGATCTAATCAAGTCCAGGAAGGCAGAACAAAGGATTTCCTTTGGGAGAGGGGTGTAACACCCTCTCCCTTTGGAAATAGGCGTGACTGGCTTGGGAGGGGTAGGCCCTCTAAGCCACTAGTTTTGCTTTGAAGGACACATTTGGTGCCTTCCGTGCATAAACCAGTCCACACTGGTTCAGGGACCCCCACTTCCTGCTCTGGCGTGAAACTGGACAATGGAAAGGGGAGTGACCACTCCCCTATCCATCACCACCCCAGAGGGTCCCTGGGTTCTGTCATCTTGGTTCCAAGGTTGGCAGGGAACTCTGGGAGCATCTGAGTGGCCAGGCTAGGCAGGTGACTTCAGAGGCACCCTCTGATAGGTAATTACCTGGTTAGGTGACCAAACCCCCTCTGTGGGCTATAAATTGTCTTCCACTGGGTTGGGTCTTCAGATTTGGCTTGCAAGACTCCAGCAGGATTACTGCAACCTCTGCTTCGACTTCTGGACTCTGGAACCGCGACTGGACCCTCCAGGAACCTACAAGCTGCATATCCACGAGGAAGACTCTTCTGCAACATTGTATCCGGAACTCCTGACAACATTGCAACATTTCCCCAGCTGTGCACTCTAAGAAGACTGCAACTCTTCAGCCTGTACAAGAAGAAGAAGGAATCTCTCTTGGGATGAAGGCATCCCTACCCTGTAACTACAGGTACCTGGATGCATCGACAGTTAGCTGCGTGGATCTCCCCTCATCCTTAGTGTAGGTCCTGCATCATGGGTGGTGGTTCAAAGAGTCTCCCTTGGTCCTCTACCAGCTGTCACACTTTGGTGTTGGTGGTAAGTCCTTTCCACTCCACGCAAGACAAACCCCCGTGCACTGCGTCCTTTGCAGCTGCCAAGGCTTGTTGCTTCATTTCCAAGGGTAGCTTCCACTACACGATTTACTTACCTAGGTGGGGGCCCTGTGTTCGCATTCAACTTTCTTAGTATATAGTCTGGGCACTCCCTAGGGCTACTATTGCATATTGCTATTTTACACTGTTTTCTAACCTTTTTATGAGAGAGAGAGAGAGACTGACTGTGTGTGTAGTAGTATTGAAGGAGCTTTGCATGTCTCCTAGATAAGCCTTGGCTGCTCATCCACAGCAACCTCTAGAGAGCCAGGCTTCTAGACACTGCCTACACTTCACTGAGAGGGGATACCTGGTATAAGGTGTAAGGACCATAGGTACCCACTGCACACCATGCCATCTTCCTACAATAGATCAGACAGAAATTCTCCCATTAAATTTACTACTAAACAATCCGTTGCTAGGTCTTCTTTTCAGTGGACTCCATCTAAAATAACATACTTGGGCATCTGGTTTACTGATTCAGTTCATACTACTGTCACCACCAATTGTAAAAGATGCTTTACTCCCATTGAGTTTAATCTCTTCATGGCATCTGTTATTCTTATCACAGTGGGAGTGGTTAGATTCTATTAAGATGATGATATCTCAGCTCTTGCTTTATGTAATTTCTATGTTACGTGTTCATATTCCCAAATCCTTCTTTAAGAAAATTGACTCTACTTTCTAAATTCTTATGGAATAACGAAAAAGCCAGAATTTCTAAATCTTTTCTTAAACGATCTAAATTATCAGGCTGAGTTAATTTTCCCGACTTTGTCAGATACTATAAGGCTTTGAGTTTACGCCAAGCTTCTCTTTGGCTATCCAAAGTTCAGTCTTCCTATCATCCTCTATGACTGGATATTGAAAAGAAATTACGTTCTCCTTTTACCCCACAAGAAATTCTTTCCTTTTCTTCTAAATCTTAATTTACTTTAATACTCATGTTTCAGCATTCTTCATCTCTACTTCAATCATGAAATCCTCCTGTTTATTCTTTCCAGATCCACCTTCTTGTACATGCCTATATGGTAATATAATAAACTTATAAGAATTCATAATAGTCCAATTTGGAAACCTTGGAAAACTAAAGGTATTATGTGGATATCACAATTATTTGAAGGAGATGCTCCTATTATCTTTCCTCACTTTAAACATACATTTCATATTCCACAATCATTCAAGTATCGTTTCTCATTATTGATCAATGGTGTCTTGGACATTTTCCTTGCTCTACCAATTAATTTTGATACTGTTTCTAGCACTCCAACTTTACCGACACCCCTGACTTTTTATCCTAAATCCTCCACAATATATACACGTTTCTTTCTCCTCCCAATCCAAGTTGTCCTAAATCTAAAATTGAGTTGCTTTGGGAACATGATCTAGGTATCTCCTGTGATATCTCCTTTTAGAATACGATTTGGTTTGTATTCATAAACACAATCATTAATTTGTTTTTATAATAATAGTCTTTACATTACTCCATTTAGCAGCGTTACATTTTCCATAGATAAATCATCCAAATGTTGGTCTTTTGCCTATCCCTACAGTGATCTCATGCATATGTCATTCTGGTGCAATACTACTTTATCTTTTTGGCATAGGATTTGGGTGCAAATTAAGCAAGTATTACATTTTGCCCAACCTTTTTAATATCCTAAACTTGTTCTTAGGTTCCTTGACTAATCAGTACATTTCCCCCATTCCCTAAATCCAAACGGATAGATATATTTTTAGCAATTGCTTTCCAACTAACAGTTGTAAATTAGAAGTGCTCAGCTAAAATATCATGCAAGAAATGGTGGGAATCTATTTGTTATCATCACAAATTAGATGTTATATATGCATCTTCTTGCACAAATACTCATAATAAAGAATCCTTACGGGACGCGCTGCTGGAGCTGCAGGGGCGGGACAAAGGCCCCTTTAAAAACTTCTGCGCGCCCGCTTCCCTCGCGGGACGCGCTGCTGGAGCTGCAGGGGCGGGACAAAGGCCCCTTTAAGAACTTGAGCGCGCCCGCTTCCCTCGCGGGACGCGCTGCTGGAGCTGCAGGTGAGGGACAAAGGCCCCTTTAAAAACTTTCGCGCACCCGCTTCGCGGGATGTGCCCAGGCCAAGGGCGGGCCCGACCAGCGCTCGGAGGAGGCTGGGCTGGGCCACATTATTTTCTTCTCAGTATTTGGGGTTGGCGACCAGCGGTTGAACCCACCGCAGACCTGAGGATTACAAACTGCTGCAGGTGAGCTGCATTATTTCAGTCTTCTCAGTAAGGCCCCAGTGGGGTGGAAATAGGGTGGGAACAAAGGAGGCAAGTGAGTATAGTAAGAGGCTGACCAAGGAGCCTAAAACTCTTCTCCTGGTCAAAGGAAAACTAGAAGAGATAAGATGGCCAGATGGAAGGGGGTGGGCACCCTTGGAAAAGGCCAGTAATAACAAGACCTTAGATGGATTTCTCCAAAAAGCGGTTGGAGCCTTAGAAAAGGAAATTGAAATGGTTGAGCGCCGTCTAACTGCCCCTCCGTTGATGGCAGCTAATCGCCTATTCTTATCCCCACCGCAAATTTTAATACAACCCCTTCACTCACACGACTTACAGCCCGCTCCGGCTATCCCACCGTCAACTACCCAGGAGCCTATTGTGGTGATTCAGGAAGATGCCATTCAGCTACCAGAACTGGCACAGCCGATCTTAGGCAGGTCCGCACCCAATCCAGAGTACAATATAAAAGGTAAAAGAAAACGAGGTGAGGTAAATCTAAGGAACAAACGGGCCCGTATTTTGAGCTCCCCCAATCGTGGCGCACCAACTTGGAATAAGGACCATATACCAGCTCAAGCATGTATTGATGACCGTTCAGCAAGTGTTTATATAATAGAACATATAAAAGAAGAGCTTTCTGAGAGGCTACACCCTTTAGTAACTCTCCTACAAGCCATTGAGGAGAAACTGGGAGGCCTTATCAAGTCCCAGCAGATGGTTACGCCCCCCTTAGCGGACTCGCAACTTCCCTGCCAAACTCTCCCTCAGAGCCCACCGGGCAACAGCACCAGTAGTCTCCTTTTACCACTGGGTATGGATCATAGGCTTTCAATGAATTGCCCTGATCCTCTGTATCAACCAGAGAGGGTTTCAACTGGCAGGCTTGCCACTGCTTCAACGGACAAGTGTTCTAAGGTATCCGCCTCCTTTTCGAGGGGGAATGGAGGAACAGTTTCTTCCAACGATATGAGAAAGAAAACCCATAAAGATACTCCTGATCAGAATTACCTACAAACAGACCTGGTGCATATGGATGGAGGAATTAAGTTGAGAACTTTACATCTTCTGCCGGAATCCTGCCCATACGTTCTTGTCATTACGAGTGTTCCTAATCTTAAAACCAATACCTCTGAATCATTTATTGAACTGAAAAACAAGGTTATACATTGGTTACATACCAACGCCAGATTTGCATTTCATATGGTACCCTCAATATTAATGGTGAGGAAGGTGGGTTGGGTGGGTCCACTAAAGAAGCCTGGCACGAGGGATTGTATTGTTATCAATTTTGATTCACCCGCCCTTGTCCAGCAGCTCTCTTCAAATGTGTGTAAATCTAATCCTCTAGGGGGAGAAGTATCTCTGTGCAGACTCCAAACTTTTTATCCTCAACTAGTTATACCAGCTATTAAGGGGGCGTCAATGCAACTTGGAGGCTCTACTAGCTCTCAGATGCAGCTTGCCCCCCCAGTTAGGATGTAGCTCCCTTTCACCCTCTCTTTCTGAAGTTGATTGACTAAAAGTTAGCCCCGCGCATGGCCCACCTAAGTTTCTAGGAACTAGATATTTGGACAAAAATTATCTTGTATCTAGAACTATTGGAATACAAGGAATAGGTAGCCCTGAGGTTGATCAGACTCTTATTGCAGACATCAGAGGCTCTATACTAATCCTTCCACCTGCCCAGATAGAATTTTGTAGGATGGAAAACAGCCAGCCTCCTTTTCTTTGTGGTCAGAGTGGGGAGATCATTACTTGGGGAGCTAGTGAGGAGGGCGAGGCTCATGTGAGCAACCCAGCTCCGGAATCAATAGGTCCCAATAATTGTTGGACTATCCCATCTGCCCGGGTACTTGAACCGACCATGCTAGGCTTCGATCTAATTGGGGTGAGCAATTCTAACATTGCAGGGCTGGAGAATAAAATGGGCATCCCTGAATGGGGTAAATTTATAGATGAACACAAGATATGCCTCTTTCAAGAAACGTGGGCACTGGAGCCCAAATACAGAATTGGGTTCAAAAGCTGTTGGGTCTCAGCATGCAAGTTACCTCCGGGAGACCTTCAGACGGACTGCTAATATGGCTCAGCTGCTCCCTCAAGTGTCGGGTTGAAGCAGTAAATATGGGTTGTCCCGATCTGATGGGTTTAATAATACCATCCCTTAAGGATAAACCGCTCTTAATAATTAACATCTATAACAGGAGCCCGGGTAGTATATATGAGTCAGACGCTTTGACTATTTTGGATAGTTTTCTTTCCTGTAAAACCTCCACCTACTTCATTCTTATTGCAGGGGATTTTAATGTTACCTTCGAGCCCTACTATCTGGCTCAGGAACTATACAACGAAGAGGACGCATATTGGGGTATCCCACAATTGGTGTCGAGCAAAAGACAGAGAATGAACAGATTAACATACCAAGTCGTGGATATCACACTGGCACATGGTCTTCGGGCCTGTAACGGTCGCTCCCGCTCGGATGTTAATCTCCATTCTACCTTCAGGCGTGGAGCCCAGAAGAGTCAGATTATATTTTGCTTGACATTCGGTTGTGGGGTCACATGACTCATATGAAGGTTCTAGAACATGAGGAAAGTGATTATGAGCCACTGACTTTATCGGTTAGGGGTCTGCTACCTTTACTTGAAGCCCCTTGTCCTAAGACCTATGACCAACAGCTTGTACTGACAAATAACAGACGTAATGTCAAATGGGAATCTGTGAACACTGACTTAGGTTCTATTACATCTTTATATAGCTTATTGGCTGGCCAAATGGAGTGTATGTCCCTGCTTTTAGAGGATGGTGAAGGGCTTATAGTAGCCCATACAGAATTATTTAACTCATTAAAACACTTTTTCACCAAAGAGATTGTTAGTAAAGCAAAAAAGAAGTGCAACGCAAGGTGGTTTAGCGCTGCATGCAGGGAAGCACAGCATAAACTATTGAGAGCTCTGAGAGGGGGCCAGACAGAGCATATAAGGCAATCAAGGAAAGATTATAAACAGGAACTTAGCAGGGCCCGCAGGAGATGGGATGAGTCAAGATGGGCTGCCCTTCTGGAGTCTGCAAAAGTTAATGATACTTCGAGGTTCTGGAAACTGGTTGCCGAAGCTAGTGGGGAATCTAGTCTTCTGCCTGGTGCTTCAGTTCTTCCAGTAGAGTGGGCTGATCATTTTGGCCGATTATATTCAGGGCCTACAGAAGCTACTACTAGGGATTTGAATGATATTATGACCTTTGAGGCCCCCTCAATCAAATTTACCCTGGCAGAAACTAAGGCTACGATTGTTTCACTGAATTGGGGAAAGGCCCCAGGCCTTGATAAAATCCCAGTCGACCTTTATAAGACAAGACCAGACATATGGGCCCCATACCTGAACATGGTTTCTAATGCAGTTGCTGCAGGAGCACCTGTCCCAAGCTCCTGGAAGGGAGCGGAGATAGTTCCTATTTTTAAAAAAGGCAGTCCCTCTGACCCTGCTTATTATCGTCCAATATCCTTACTTGACAACTTTCAAAAAATGTATGCAAAGCAAGTCCTGTTCCATCTTGAAGAATGGATTTTAGAAACCAAAGCCATCTCTAATTTGCAAGCCGGGTTTAGACCTGCAGTTAATACCATAGACCAAGTCCTAAGATTCCTAGCAATCAAATGGAAGACCGTGGAAGTAGGAGGGGGAAACTTGTATGTGGTTTTTATTGACCTCGGAGCCGCATTTGATCTGGTCCCCAGGAACCTGTTATGGTTGACATTAGCCAATATGGGCATCCCCAAAGGTCTTCTGAAACTTATGGTTCGACTGCATGAGAACACCTATGCACAAATCAGGAGTGGTAAGGAGGGCGATCTAACAGGTCCAGTTGCCATTGAAAGAGGAGTCAGACAAGGTTGTGTTCTAGCCCCTACCCTTTTCCTCCTATATATAAACAATTGCATTAATTATCTAGCAAATTGTACCAGCGACTTGCCTAAGTTGGCAGGGAAGAAAGTGCCATGCTTGCTTTACGCGGATGACACCATTTTATTGGCCAAAACATCTGTGGGAATTCAAAATCTGGTCAATCAATTATGTGTATTATGTAGAGACTATGGGCTGGATGCCAATGTTAAGAAAACAAAACTTATGATATATAGCGCCCCGAATAAGAAAATAAAAGCAAATATAGTGATGGACTCAGTCCTTTTGGAGAGGGTAACGGAGCATGATTATCTGGGCATTAGATTATCCGTTAGGGGCAGTTGGGATGCAGCCATTAGAAAAGGGGCACTTATTATTAGCCAAAGAGGTGGAGTGCTAGAACGAAAGGCTAAAGCCTTAGTAAGCCCCCCTCTGATTCCCATTTCCGAAATTTATAAAGTCCAAATCCGTGCTGCTGCCCTGTACGGTGTGGAACTCTGGGGTTCTTACAGACAATTGGATACCCTTCAAATTAAAGAAAATAATTTTCTCAGACACATATCTAGGCTAGGGAAGGGCACGCCGATGATCCCTCTCAGATTAGATCTGGGTATAAATAGTATTAAAGATACAGCGAGTTTAAGACCACTCTTCTATTGGGTTTGATTGTGGAAAACGGAAGAACTTGAGCCCTTCAGGGCAGCAATCAAAGATCTCATAACACCTTATCAGGGATGGGGAAAAAGTTCGTTGGTTGAGGGAGATTAAATCAGCTTGGGTTAAGATGGGCTTCCCCCACTATTGGGAGAATCCTGAGATGATTCCTGATAACGCCAGATTGTTGACCAAAGAGAGATATTGGGGAAAAGTTCACAATGAGTCTCTTCATTGTAACGGGCCAGGTCGGTTGACCGCAGAGTTTCTGCTGGTTAAACATGAACCCCGGTGTGAGAAAGTAGCCTCTTTCTAGCCTTGTTACCCCCACTTTTGGCCTGTATGTGAGTGTATGTTAGGGTATTTTCACTGTCTCACTGGGATCCTGCTAGCCAGGGCCCAGTGCTTATAGTGAAAACCCTATGTTTTCAGTATGTTTATGTGTCACTGGGACCCTGCTAGCCAGGACCCCAGTGCTCATAAGTTTGTGGCCTATATGTATGTGTTCCCTGTGTGATGCCTAACTGTCTCACTGAGGCTCGGCTAACCAGAACCTCAGTGGTTATGCTCTCTCTGTACAAATTGTCACTAACAGGCTAGTGACCAATTTTACCAATTCACATTGGCATACTGGAACACCCTTATAATTCCCTAGTATATGGTACTGAGGTACCCAGGGTATTGGGGTTCCAGGAGATCCCTATGGGCTGCAGCATTTCTTTTGCCACCCATAGGGAGCTCTGACAATTCTTACACAGGCCTGCCACTGCAGCCTGAGTGAAATAATGCACACATTATTTCACAGCCATTTTTCACTTCACTTAAGTAACTTATAAGTCACCTGTATGTCTAACCTTTACCTGGTAAAGGTTAGGTGCATAGTTACTTAGTGTGTGGGCACCCTGGCACTAGCCAAGGTGCCCCCACATTGTTCAGGGCAAATTCCCCAAACTTTGTGAGTGCGGGGACACCATTACACGTGTGCACTACACACAGGTCACTACCTATGTGTAGCTTCACAATGGTAACTCCGAATATGGCCATGTAACATGTCTATGATCATGGAATTGCCCCCTCTATGCCATCCTGGCATAGTTGGCACAATCCCATGATCCCAGTGGTCTGTAGCACAGACCCTGGTACTGCCAAACTGCCTTTTCAGGGGTTTCACCGCAGCTGCTGCCAACCCCTCAGACAGGTTTCTGCCCTTCTGGGGTCCAGCCAGGCTTGGCCGAGGATGGCAGAACAAAGGACTTCCTCTGAGAGAGGGTGTTACACCCTCTCCCTTTGGAAAATGGTGTGAAGGCAGGGGAGGAGTAGCCTCCCCCAGCCTCTGGAAATGCTTTCATGGGCACAGATGGTGCCCATTTCTGCATAAGCCAGTCTACACTGGTTCAGGGACTCCTCAGCCCTGCTCTGGCGCGAAACTGGACAAAGGAAAGGGGAGTGACCACTCCCCTGACCTGCACCTCTCCTGGGAGGTGTCCAGAGCTCCTCCAGTGTGCTCCAGACCTCTGCCATCTTGGAAACAGAGGTGCTGCTGGCACACTGGACTGCTCTGAGTGGCCAGGGCCAGCAGGTGACGTCAGAGACTCCTTCTGATAGGCTCCTTCAGGTGTTGCTAGCCTATCCTCTCTCCTAAGTAGCCAAACCCTCTTTTCTGGCTATTTAGGGTCTCTGCTTTGGGGATTTCCTTAGATAACGAATGCAAGAGCTCATCAGAGTTCCTCTGCATCTCTCTCTTCACCTTCTGCCAAGGAATCGACTGCTGACCGTGCTGGAAGCCTGCAAAACTGCAACAAAGTAGCAAAGACGACTACTGCAACTCTGTAACGCTGATCCTGCCGCCTTCTCAACTGTTTTCCTGGTGGTGCATGCTGTGGGGGTAGTCTGCCTCCTCTCTGCACTAGAAGCTCCGAAGAAATCTCCTGTGGGTCGACGGAATCGTCCCCCTGCAACCGCAGGCACCAAAGAACTGCATCACCGGTCCCCTGGGTCTCCTCTCAGCACGACGAGCGAGGTCCCTTGAATCCAGCAACTGTGTCCAAGTGACTCCCACAGTCCAGTGACTCTTCAGTCCAAGTTTGGTAGAGGTAAGTCCTTGCCTCCCCACGCCAGACTGCATTGCTGCGACTTTTGCAGCTACTCCGGCCTCTGTGCACTTCCGGCGGAAATCCTTTGTGCACAGCCAAGCCTGGGTCCACGGCACTCTAACCTGCATTGCACGACTTTCTAAGCTGTCCTCCGGCGGCGTGGGACTCCTTTGTGCATCTTCGGGTGAACACCGTTTCACTCTTCTTCGTAGTGCCTGTTCCGGCACTTCTGCGGGTGCTGCCTGCTTCTGAGAGGGCTCCTTGTCTTGCTCGACGCCCCCTCTGTCCCCAGACGCAATTGGCGACATCCTGGTCCCTCCTGGGCCACAGCAGCATCCAAAAACCCTAACCGCACGATTTGCAGCTAGCAAGGCTTGTTGGCGGTCTTTCGGTGGGAAAACACTTCTGCACGACTCTCCACGGCGTGGGGGATCCATCCTCCAAAGGGGAAGTTTCTAGCCCTTGTCGTTCCTGCACAATCCTCAGCTTCTACTGTCCAGTAGCAGCTTCTTTGCACCCACAGCTGGCATTTCCTGGGCATCTGCCCATCTCCGACTTGCTTGTGACTTTTGGACTTGGTCCCCTTGTTCCACAGGTACCCTCGACTGGAAATCCATCGTTGTTGCATTGCTGGTTTGTGTCTTTCCTGCAGAATTCCCCTATCACGACTTCTTTATCCTTTGGGGAACTTTAGTGCACTTTGCACTCACTTTTCAGGGTCTTGGGGTGGGCTATTTTTCTAACCCTTACTATTTTCTAATAGTCCCAGCGACCCTCTACAAGGTCACATAGGTTTGGGGTCCATTCGTGGTTCGCATTCCACTTTTGGAGTATATGGTTTGTGTTGCCCCTATCCCTATGTGTCCCCATTGTATCCTATTGTAACTATACATTGTTTGCACTGTTTTCTAAGACTATACTGCATATTTTTGGTATTGTGTACATATATCTTGTGTATATTTGCTATCCTCATACTGAGGGTACACTCTGAGATACTTTGTCATATTGTCATAAAAATAAAGTACCTTTATTTTTAGTATATCTGTGTATTGTGTTTTCTTATGATATTGTGCAAGTGACACTAGTGGTACTGTGGGAGCTTCACTCGTCTCCTTTCTCATAATTTTCAACCACCTTAAATGTTTATCTCTCATTCTTTTAATTCTTATATCACAATTTTGGTACACCTTTTGAATGTAAGGTTATGCAATATTGCTTCTTTTATACAAATAAAAGAATTTGTATTTTATGTTACAGTAATTGAGGACTTGACTTAGTATTGATCTAGATCTATAGAATTGTTTCCTTGTCTTGTTCTCTATTATCCTCCCTTCATTCTTTATTTTTAAAATGTTTCATAAAAAAGTTTTATTGAATGAACTATTCATGTTGAAATCTGCTTACATGACCGTATCCTTCTTGTGATCAAATTCCATGTTTATGCTTGTTGATATTGAATAAAGCTTTAACGCAAACTGTTACTGTGCTTCATGTAACTTATACTTATAACTCCCAATAGAAGTCCTACGTGCAGAAGGAGACTATTGGCAATGCTCATGACCAAGATGAACAGTTAATCTCCAAGGAGAACAATCCTTTCTCTACAACCTAAGCATTCTCATCATGCTACTAGGAGCTTTAAAAACAAGCACCAAGTAAAGACTGACTAATTGATTTTCGTTACTGGTCCTCTCATGGCTTTTATTGAAAAATGGATGATGTGCTTAAAAGGTCTTCAAATCAAAAGAACAATTGGATGATAATCCAATGTGGTCTACCTTTTAACTACCCACTATTGGATTCATGTTATCTGACATGGCCACCGTCCGTCTCCTGTCTCTAGGAGGCTGTTCTATGGTCTACCACTTAATGGTTAAACAAGTATTGCATTAGGTGGGATCTTCAAATGCTTTGTCTTCTATAGTAGTGGCACGACTAGAGGTGCTGGCACCTCTTAATGACTTATGACATTGGAAGAGAAAAATACTAGTGATGTTATCAAACAGGCAGGTGTGCAACTCCAGTTGGGATTTTAGTATGATTTTGTTTCCTTATGGCAGCGAGAAAGTGCAACATGACATGAAAGCAGATATAAGATGAGTCCTCTTGGTCTGCATCTTCTCATATGCCTGTGCAGACGTCGGCGGGTAGATGCAGAAACACAGGGAGAAGATGTTCCTCTCCTTCCCTTTCAGAGAAGAGTGTAAGGGAGATTACTGGGAGGCCATGATAAAAGCATGGATGCCAATCAGCGTCATAGCAAGGACAATCCTATTCTGGATACACATTTATCTAGCAGGTAATTTGCCTACTAGGAAAAAGAGACTTCTTCCCAGGGAGACACAGAGCCCAGAATAAATATATAACCCAGAAAAAACATGTCTCCAAAGCAGCACTACAAAGTTGAACGTTTTACAGAGAAAAACGTTTCCTGCTGATGAGTAGCCCGAGCAAGCCAAATACCTTTTCATTAAGCAATATCTGAAGCCCAAGCAGGATGAGTTTCCTTTATCACCAGAAGTGAATATCGTATTGTGGAAGTAGATGCTTTGTGAAAGAGTTTAAGGGTGGACTTTCTGCTGGCCAGGGTTGTTGGTAGTCCATTGATATCCCATGTTGCGGGAGTGTGTGTTGGCGTATAGGTGGCCTCAATCTTGAGAAAGCTACATGATAGACCTTCTATGAGTCCACACACAAGCCATGTGTAATTATTATCAGGCTATTAAGGTCTATGTAAAGAGGTTGAAGATGGCTGATAGCTTTACACAATACAGACAGATTTCCTCTTTGACATGTTCATAGTGCGAACAATTACTTTGGTTATAGAGGTGTGTATAGCAGCCAGATAACACACTACTCATAAGGCTTCAAAGACATGAGCCCAGTTACATTTGCATTCTTCGGTATCTCGTTATCATTCTCACTGCCCACATTGGCTCTTGATGAAAGCATCATTCGCTTTGGGAAGTGCTATGGTGATGGCAATGTTGTCAAACCTACAACAAAAGGTAACTTGTGATCAGCCTTTAAAGTAATCCTCCCCGTGGATACTAAATGAATAGCACGCAGAGAAATTTAAAGGAACAGACTAGTGTCATGTCTATGGTTCTCCTTAGACCAAAATATGCTCTTTATTGGACGGAACTAAAGAGGGTCTTAAATGCCATTCTGAACATCGTAGCATAGATCCAGGAATGACGTGCATTGGTCCTGATAGACCAAATAATAACCAGTGCCTATGCTAGATTGCAAGGTGGATTGAGTTTCTCACACTTTGGAGCAGTAAAGTGCCATTGCATTTGCCCCTAGGCAGAAGACCACTCCAGGTAACAGGTATACTGCGCATGGTGTTTCCAGTATTTGTAATCAGAAGTGTACCTGGAACTGTGCCACATGAATGGAATAGTGCTGCTAAACTTGTTTGTGCCCCCAAAGTACAAGGCTGCCTGAGTTATGCATAAGGTTACTTGAACAGGAATCGGCGGCACACAGATGTAGTGTCTCCACAGTGTCAAGTAGTTCTGCTGTAAGATTTCCTATGTCGTAAATGTCAGTGTTTCAGTTTTTCAAAACACTAAAGTATTGTTAGGAACCCTGTGTTTTCTTTATGTATGGTATTCACCAGGTGGGACATAACTTAGTTGTTATCTCTTTTTCCAAATCTTAAAAGCTTTGGAGTAATTTACAAGATTGATAATGGCAAAATTGTGTTACTTTATTTTTCATTTGCAGAGAAGCCATGTGGGCGGTTGTCATTTTATGTGTTCAGTTCCCTCATCTTGCATAAAAAAGTTAAAACCACTACAAATGTGGTGCAAGGTAGGCCAGTAAGCTAAGGTGTGAAAGGAAAAGTGATTAAACAGGTGAAAGAACTTAAGTGTGGCAGAAGCAAAGAATTATGCTTGAGAGCGTCAGATGTCACAGTGTAGTAAGTCTGATTCAGGACAGAACTTTTCCTGGGATGGCATAGGTTTTTGGGAAATCACCATTTGTGGGGCCCTAAAATCTATCCAATTGCAGTGAGGGAGGTTTGGAAGTCTACATTACTGATTTTCATTACCTTTGCTCATGTTGGCTTTTTCCCAAGCCCTTCATCTGTTGCTCCGTTTGCCAGACTAGATAGTTGCTGACCCTTGTGTTTGTGCATTTCTTAACTGATTTATTCATTAGGGTTTTAAAAGTTTTTGGCTTGACACCAGTTCTTTCCAGGTCTCGTCCACAATACTGTTTTGGTGTGGATGCGTTCCTTTTGGCTGCATATAGAATTACTACCATCTCACCCCTTTAATGCCAAGGATATTATATCTCAGTCTGCTTTGATGAAGGCTTTTTGTGTTGACTGTGGATTTGCTTTGGGGATTTCCAGATTTTTGTGGGCATCCTACCTAGTTGATAACTAGGGTGGTGGAGTCCCACGAATAAGGTGCTTTTTGGATCCAGTGATCTCTCGAACATAAGTGAATGAGCCACTGACAAATCTTGCCTACTTTGTGCACCCTTTCTCCTCTTTGCTGCATCTTGATAGGGATGTTCCAGTTCAGGGGTGTGGCTAGTGTTACTCCTATATAAGTGAAACTCATCAAGTTTTTTCAAAATGGCCTTTCCTTCCTAGCAATGTCCAAAAATATTATTTCCCCTTGGGAAAGAAACTCACACTCTCATAATCCCCTCACTTCAACAATCATTCTACCCTAGATTCATCCATCAAAGATGGTCAGTGATAATAAAGAAATACTCCAAATATATTAAAAAAATAAATATATATTTAATAAACATCCCAAACACAGTAATGACAACAGTTATGTAAAAACAACATACAAAAATAAATTAATGAAATGCCCTACTGAGCCATCAAGTGGCCTTCACATGGACTCCTCACAGTAAATAACGCAGAGGTTGTAAAAAACACAGGGAGACAAAACAAAAGACACCCTCCCTACGGCGAAGTCAGTCGTACCCCAAATCTCTTCCACAATCCTGGAACCTGGGGACAGATAGTATGATGAATCAATAAAAACCAAAGGTGTAAATCAGGAGGATCAGCAACCATTTTCGTACATCCATAAGGATGATCAAGAGTAAAGAGGGGTTTGAAGCACTTTGGTGAGGGACTACCTCTCCCAGGACACCAGCAGCACGAGGGGGGCGGAGCCAGGCCCTCAGGCGCTTATAGCACATTTCGCCGGTCCCGCAACGACAGTGGTAGGCTGTTTGTCTCCTTCGTTGATCTCAGATCCGCCTTTGATTTGGTCCCTCGTTCGAAGTTATGGGAGACTTTGGCAAAAATTGGAGTCCAAGGTTCCCTCTTAAATTTGAATTATACTCAGTTTTGCTAGAGTAAGGTGGGGGGAGGATGGAGAATTATCTGATGAGTGTGCCATTCAGAAGGGTGTTAAACAGGGATGTGTTCTGGCTCCAACTCCTTTTTTTTAATTTTTTTTGTAAAAAATTTTTATTCTTCGTAAACGCCTGTATTCCGTATTTATTCGATAGTTTAAATGACGCCCCGAAATTGGGTGGTATCAAGACACTGTGTTTGTTGTTTGCTGACGACACCCTGCTTTTATCCCAAACTGCCTCGGTATTATCTAGGCTCTTGGAGAAACTTTCGGGGTTTTGCAGGCTTACAAATAAACAGCACCAAAACCAAATGTATGGTATTTGGTGACCCAAAACTTAGAGCAAAGAAAAACATAGTGCTGGATAGTGTGGCTCTTGAACGTGTTAGCGACTTTGAAGGAGGCGCATTGGGTGAGTGTACAAACCTCAATCCTATCAGCTGTTCTGTTGGGTAGTATGACGGACAGCTTTTTATCTTTAAAGTGTCATTACGAGTTTGAGCACTTTTTTGATATTATTTTACATCCTGTGGCACGTGCACTTTATTTAAGATTTAGATTGGGATCTTTACCAGTGCCGTGATCTCACATCAAGATGGAAGCAAACTGCCAGCCTGCCAGAACTCTGCCCGATGGGGTGTAATACTAGGAAGTCAATCAGCCATCTTTTATTCCATTGCCCCGTATATAAAAAGCAAAGGGCTCGTTGGATGAGACCTATTTGTAACACCATGGGCATTAGGGATTGCCATCTGGCTCTCACGATTTGTAGTACTAGGACCCACGGGCCGGTGGTGTGTGCTGTGGCAAAGTTCTTAGCAGCTACATGGCACATTAGAGCTAGTTTTTTATACTGATACAATATTTATTTAAGGACAGAGACTGTGTTTAACTGATTTAATATTGTCATTTTAAAAAATGCAAATATATATTTCCATTACACTAGAATTCCTTTCAATTGGGGATGAAAATGTCTAAGTTCTGGGAACCTACATTTATTTACTAAGGCCTATTGTGTTCCTGTTCGATTTAAAACACAAGCTTGGTTAACCATTTAATGTTATAGGCTTATGAATTTTAAGAAAAATCAAGCCACATGCATTCTCAAATAGAGTAATTTTGTGCTTTGATTTGCACACTCTGGGCTTTGGCAATGTGAAATGTTTTTATCCTAAGGATTTTAGTATTCTATTTCTGTATGTTTTGTGAATTATGGTTTTATGTCTGTATTTGTATTGTTTTTATGGTAGTTGCTGCCGAAATAAAGCCCAAATGATGAAGAGTAATACATTCTATTTAACTTCCGGGATCAAAACTGAACAATGCAGAATACCTTGAATCCTCATTAGCCACCTCTGTTCCTTTCTGACCAGTGTGATCGCCCAACCACCAGTGCAGCTGGATCATTTATTAACAATAAAAAAAAAATAAAAAAAAACACTCAAATCAATCTGCGGTGTGAAGTGCCCGGGGACATGCAATCAATCCCTCTGTAATACCAGTCTCTAAAGCTGCCCACACTACTTCATGTAATAATGATTATTATATAGTGTCAATAGTGATGCACATGGTGCTCATACACACCGTATATTTCACAAAAATGTAATGACAAAAACCATAAAAAGTCCTGTGGCTCTCTCGATTCCACCGAGGCCCAGTCCTGTGATCATGAACCAAAAAAAGGATTCCTTCCCGACCAAGCAAACAATGAGGGGGTATCTCTTTAAATGATGTTCACGTATCCCTCCTAGCCACCAATATGACAACCAGGACGGTACAACCTAAGGGAAGATTAATGTATCTAATGAAATATCCCATATTCATGAGAAAAGCTCCCCGTAGAACAAGCCCTCTCCCTAGTAATCCAATGGGCAACTTACCAATTTGTGCAGCTGGGTTCGTGTACCAGGTTCCAATGAGCACTTGATAAACCAACCCCCTAGCACTACGTACTACCTTATATCCCCATCCGGTGCCTACACATCAGGTTTATTAGCCACTCCTTATCACCGATGTTATATACAACATCCCTCTCGCTACTTACATTACCTTTCCTCAATCCTTATTGCGGATGTTAGATGCCAAAGCCAGCAACATAGAGCGCACACACACACACACACACACCACACCACACCACACCACACCACCCCCCCCCCCGTGACGCCCTTTACAACCACTTCCTCCACAAAATCCTGGACATCCACAACCGCTTCATACCACACACACCCAACCACCACTCAGGACCCCACCACACACATGAAGAAACCGAAAAAAACATGAACTCCATCCACTCCGGTTCCCCCTCCGACCCCTGTCCACACCGCATCTACAGCAAAGCTAGCCCAACCATCGCCCCCATACTCTACAACATAATCAACTCCTCTTTCGACTCCACCACCTACCCAGACCCCTGGAAGCACGCGTAAATCAACGCTCTCCTAAAAAACTAAAACAAGCCGACCCAGAGATCCTCTCCAACTACCGCCCCATCTCCCTCCTCCCTTTCCCCGCCAATGTTGCAGAGAAATTAGTCAACACCTGCCTGTCCCACTTCCTCGAAGCAAACAACACTCTTGACCCCTCACAATCTGGGTTCCGAAAGAACCACAGCACAGAAACCGCCCTCATCGCATGAACTGACGATATCAGGACCAAAGTCGACAAAGGCGAGACCGTCGCACTCATCCTCCTAGACCTCTCCGCAGCCTTTGACACCGTCTGCCACCACACACGCCTCCACAACATAGGAATTCGCCACAAAGCCTTAGACTGGCTCACCTCCTTCCTCACCGACCGTACCCAGAGAGTCCGCCTTCCGCCCTTCCACTCCAACACTACCAAGATCACCTGCGGAGTCCCCCAAGGGTCCTCCCTCAGCCCCACACTCTTCAACATCTACATGATCCCCCTAGCCAACATCCTCCGAGCACACAGAATCACTATCCTCTCCTATGCAGATGACACCCAACTCATCCTCCCTCACCCGCAACCCCACCACCGCCAAAACCAGCCTACACACAGCTCTCCTCGACACCGCCAACTGGATGACCACTAACCATCTCAAGCTCAACTCAAACAAAACCAAGATGATCAACTTTGGCCCCAACAAAACCACGTGAGATGACTCCTGGTGGCCCACAGCCGTAGGCCCCGCACCCACCCCGCAAACCACGCACGCAACCTCAGCATCATCCTCGACCCCTCCCTCTCCATGACACAGCAAATCAAAGCTCTAACCTCCTCCTGCTTCCACACACTCCGCACTCAAAAAAAAAAAAAAAAAAAAAAAACTTCAAATGGATTCCCCCAGAAACCAGAAAGACAGTCACCCACGCACTCACCAGCAGCAGACTGGACTACAGTAACACCCTCTACGCCGGCACCACACTCAAACGCAAACTCCAGAGAATCCAGAACACAGCCGCACGCCTCGTCTTTGGCCTCCCCTGCCACGAACGAATCTCACCACACCTCAAATACCTTCACCCGCTCCCCATAGACAAGAGAATCCCATTCAAGATCCTCATCCACGCCCACAAATCCCTCCACAACACCGGCCCAACGTACCTCAATGAAAGAGTGAACTTCCACACGCAACCTCCGATCAGCCGACCTTGCCCTAGCCACAGTCCCCCGCATCCAACGCACCACCGGAGGCAGGTCTTTCGCCTACCTCGCCCCCAAAACCTGGACCTACCCAACGACCTTCGCAAAACCAAAGACCTACTGGTCTTCAGAAAGAACCTCTTGACATGGTTGTTCGATCAGTGACCCTCCCTGCCCCGCCCCCGTTTCTCCTCCCCCAGCACCTTAAGACCCTCACGGGAATTTTTTGATTGATACAACATCCCGCCCTCACCTGCAATCACTTTCCTCACGTATCTGGGCATAAACGCTATCATTCACCTGGTGACGCTACCCACAAACAAAAAAACACATGTAAGTGTCATACACATCATCTAACAGATGATGACCGAGCCGCAATAAGGTTGAAAGAAATCCCTCCTACCTCAGTTCCTCTACTCACTGGGTCACAAGCACTGGACCTGAAACCCACTAACACCAGCCAACCAACTCAGTCCCTCCCTGGAACTCACTTGATCCCATGTGTTTTATCAGAATAGACATCTAAAATAAAGAACATGTAAAATATATATTTTTAAAAAAAAGTTCTTTAAATATTTTACCTCCAAGACTCACGTAAAAGATCGACCTTAAACGTCCCATTACCCACAGAATAAACCTTCATACTCCTCACAAATACTCCTATAACCACTACAGTGCACACAGGCACCATAGCCCGGTCCTGCCCTCCCTTCCTACGTAATATCCTACTTTCAAAATAGGTAACTTTCGTAACTTTGCTCAGAGGGCCCTAAATACTTGAAATGACAGCCCTGTCTCCCAGTCTTTCCAGCTATTTAACCCCTTCTTAACTGACTCAAATAGGAAAATGCACCACAGTTCTCTTTTCTTCCTAATTTTTTCTCCATTCCCTCCTCTCTTTTTAGAGAAAATCTTTTCCAATATAAACCACTTCAAATCCTTATCAGAAAGTCCTTTTTCTTGAAAGTGTTGCACCAGGAGAGCGTTAGGCCTAGCATTCCTTATCGATGATCTATGTTTATATAAGCATATTCTAATTCAGTCTCCCCTACATAGCCTACACCACATGGGCAAATGAGAAGGTAGACAACATTGTTACTCCTACAATTGTTTGTTACTTGGGGCCACTCTGAAACCTTGATATTCAGTACATTTCTCCACTATACAAATCATCAAACACTTTATTCAGTTTGATAATTCCAACCATAAAACAAAGATATGTCCCATAACAATCACGACAGATTAAAAATCACATAATTATGAAAACTTAAAAATACATCCAAAATATCTTCTCCAAGGGGAAATTTCATTAATGAATAAAAATGTATAAATAAAATTAAAAGTGATTTGCACTGTTCCAGGTTATGACTCCCTTTAAACAGGATCCTACACCTGACACACCAACACATTAGAGTCCATACGCAGCCACAGATAGGCTGGTCGATACTGCACACAGCCCCTTTCCCTCAACAAGGGGAGTAAAAATTGACACCTAAAAGGTGCATATAAGTCACAAAACAGAGTAAAATCGATCGAGGTCTGTAGATACACACCATCAAACGGGCAAATTTGTACGGAATTTGGATCAAACGGTCCCATTGGGAAGCACAAATGGCTTCTGATTACTCCTAACCGAAAACACGAGATGAGTCCTTTCCCATACGTTCTTCATCTCCAAGAGGTACATCTCTGGTCCCACCACCGTTTTTAACATTATGAAATCCCTCACTGATTTCTTCCTTAATTCCTCTGCCTCCCTCTTTTCTCCCAAGATGTTGAGGAGATTCTCCTTTACCCAGCGTTTATTATAACTTGTTAAGCCCTCTGGTACCTTAAACATATATGGGTGACCAATGGATATAATTACTTCTCTTCTGTATAACATCCAGGGAATATCCCTCACGTGATCACATAACATACAGTCACGCAGGATTTCCCTATTTAGGGATGCAGACTAATTTGACCAAATGGAGATCCATAACAGAAATGGAGCAGTCTTAATAGCATCCTCTATAAAATCCAAATCCAAGTCTGCATGCAAGCAAAAGCCAGAGGTGTTATATCCCACTCCTAACAACCTTCTACAGAAACGGTTTTCCTCTATCATAGGGGCCCTGCTCACTGAGTAACCCCAGAGTGGTGTCCCATACATTAAAACTGGGAGACATTTACACCTATATACTTTAAGCAGGGGCTTAATAGATTTATTTCCCACTCTTGCGGCAAACCGTGGCATTAAACGCGCACCTCTCCTGGAGATGTAGGATATCCAGGTTACCTTATCAAAGGTTACCCCTAAATAAGGGGATTCCTGTACCGGGCTTATTATTTGGTTGTGGATCTTCAGCCCACCCACCATACTCGAAGGTTTGCCATATACCATAAAGTGTGGTTTGCCACTACTGAACTCTAGGTCTAAAGCAGACATAACATTTCCATAAGCTTTAACCACCTCACGGATGCCATTCATAGTGGGGGCCATAAGGACTGCGTTATCCGCACAGATCAAAACTGGGACACTCTTACCATTTATTATGGGAACATCCTTACATCTTCCCACTAAAAAGTAATACAGCCCTTTAGTTTGTAAAAGAAAGAGGGTGGGGGTAAAGGCACACTCCTGTCTAACACCTCTACTGAGCCCAAATGATTCCGTGCATTTCCCATTTGACCCACACCTCACAGTTGAATTTGTTCCTAGGTGGAGATAACGAAGCAAGTTCACAATTTAGGGTTCCAAACCCATCAGGGTTAGCTTTTCCCATAACTTACTTCTGTTCACTTTATCAAAAGCACAGCTAAGATCCATGAAGGCAAGATACAGGGTACCCTTCTTTGCTTGCGTATATTTACCAATCGGCATGAGCAGATTTAGACATTGCTCTTGAGTTCCAAGCCCTTCCCTAAAACCATACTGCATCCTGCTCAGGACCTCCTTTTCACTCATCCAATCCTCAATGAGCCTTAACACAATTCGTCCCAAAATTTTCAATGAGGAATCAAGAAGTGAGATTGGGCGGTAGGATTTTGGGTCTCTATGATTTCCCTTTTCATAATCTGGGACAATGCATGCCGATATCCAAGAGTTAGGAATCCCTGCGCTCACTGCTGCATTTAAAACATTGAGCAGTATAGGTGCCCACAGCTGAGGGCAGTATTTATATAAATCCATGGGAATGGTGTCCGGGCCCGGAGCTTTATTGCTGGTACTACCCTGCATTGCCTCCGTCACCTTGTCGAGTGTGAACCTAATAGCCAGATTTGGAGGGTGACCATGCAGTTCATCCATTACCTCCCCTTGAGGGCCCCCAAAAAGATCCTACAGAAATGGCTCACCCAAACCTCAGGGGTGATATTACAGCCCAACACATCCGGTGTTTCTGTCTCTAAAGTGCCCCTATTTACAACCTTCCAGAACAGGCCTGGGTTTGTGATGCGTGACGCACGTTCCAAGTCCTCCCAGGCCTGCTCCTTAAGCTGCTGTTTCCTAACCTTCAAAACAGATTTGTAATGAGCTTGCGCTCTACTCACATGGGCCTTATCTCTCGGCTGTGCCTTTAGTGCCTTCGGGGATTTCCTCGTCTTATAATGCGGCTTACTAAACCCTCAATGCTTAGAAATGGGCTTTACAACTGTGGTCATGCAATCTTTAATGGCTCCATTTACACTGAGCACAGCTTACATAACATCTCCCAGTAGGGGGGGTTTCGGCCAAGAGGGTCCCTATTAGCAGATTAAAATTTTGGCCCACCACCCTCTCCACTACTTGCGGGATATTCATCGGTCTCCATCCAACTCTCCTACCCTGATCCTTTATTCTCAAGGAAACCGGCCCTCCAAACACTGGTTTACATAAATTCAGAGGGAAGTTTAAGAAAATCGTAAGAGGGTTATGGTCACTGGATTGCTGCTCTACCACCTCACCATACATGACCAGATGTTTCAAAGATGGGGACACAAAGATGTAATCAATTGTTGACCCAGCCCCTCTTTTGACAAAAGTTGGGACCTGAAGTTCACCTGCTACTTCCAAATCGCATATATTCAAGAGACCCAGGCTCCGTAGTCCCCTCGCATCCTGTGTTCCCTGAGATGTATATACCCTATAGTCCGGCTCAAAAGGGTTCGCCACAGTACTATGCCCCCATCTTTGCATTAAAGTCCCCTGTCACAACAGCACAGAATTCCATGCCACCCACCCACCTCCAATCTACACTTATGTAGCACTGAAAAGAGGGCCCCAATTTGGCATCCAGAATCCCATACAGCGTTGTACAAATTAACCAGCAGGACATTAAACTTATTTGGGATGACTACCCACATGATTAGGGATACCCCGGTAATTACAGTTAATTTGGTATGCTCTAGCTATTTTGGAAGATCGGATCAGAGTAACTAAACCTCCTTTTGGGCGGCCTCCATGAAGCCGTACAGCCGGTACATCAATCCTTTGGTATCCATCCCGCACTGCATACCAATCAGACCAAGTTTCCTGGAGTAGAATAAAATCAAAATCTGCCATGAACTTTCCCCATTGACCATCTTGAAGCTTGGTATCATACCCTGCAACATTCCAAGAAATTAGACGAGGCTTGGAAATCCTCCCAAACCCATGGTTATATGTGATGGTCTCAGTGGAGCCCCAAACCCCCATACATAGTGGGGGCCTCCTCCAAATCAGAATATGTGCTTAGTCTATTTTCTAAATTAGTTCGCTGCAGTTCCACCTGTGCATAGACAGGACTCCTAGCTCGGGACCCACTCATCGGCAGAGTAGGAGAGTAAAAGAAGCCCAAAGGGACCATACCAATCATTACCTTCACCTGGGGCGCGCAATGTTGTCGAGAGAAACCGTTGAGCCAGACCTGGGTATCTTTAATTCACAATATTGAATCCCCTTTGCCTTCCTTATCCCGAGCCCCGACCCACCCAATCCTTCTAACAAACAAAATATCCTTAAAATCTTCACACACAAAATCACAATTCTTGCCCAGCCAAAGGCAAGTCTTGTTTTTTAGTTGATCCGTAGAATCACTTGCTCTCGGCACTAATGGAGGGACATTAGTTAGCACCACCACATAGGGGGCGCAATCTGGAGTGAGCTCCAAACAGACAAGTGGAGGGTCCCTATCCAAATGCAATTTATGATCCTTCCTCATTTCCCGAGTCATCATTGCCTTTACCCTGGACCTGCTTCAGAGTGTCTTTCTGACGCCAGACCTACCAATGTCCCTTGCAGCTGCAGCTGTGGCTGGGTTAGCAAGAGCTGACTCTGTACAATTGTCAGGGACCCATGTGGTGGAGTGTCATAAGGACTATTGCTTAACTTTCCTGGACTCTGGAGTTTCCCCCTGTAGAAACACCCCCTCATCTGTTGGGCTTTGGCACACGGAATCCAGAGGGCCATAAATTGCTGGAACTGTAGCATTATGTTAGAGTGAAAATTAGTAGCTTTGGCACTCATCCTGCTTTGCCAGGCCTCAGAGGGGTGTCCCAGCCCAGCCTCTTCTGGTCACTGATGGGCAAAGATAGGCCCGCACTTGGCACGGGCTTTGCCCGGGGCCGCGCATCACATGCTGCAGTATGCCCCCTCGCACTTTATAGTGCTTGTTGGATTGACAGTGGGAGCAGGTGGAACAAAAGATGGCTGCCTCGTGGCACCTCAAAGCAGTCTGGGATGTGTAGTTCCCTCCGGTCTTGGTCAACGCATCCTGCACTGTGGTATTGCCCGCTCGTGCTTTATAGCGCTCGTTGGGTTGACAGTGGGAGCAGGTGGAACAAAAGATGGCCACCGCCTTGGCCCTCATAGCAATCTGGGATGTGTAGTCTCCTCTGGTCTCGGTCAGCGCGTCCACTATACAAAACTCACAAATGCTACAGCTTCCACACCTATAATTTCTCCTCACTTCTCCACCAGACCGGCTCAATTGTCTGGATAGACATGCTTCCCTGTACGTTTGGACCAAATTGTTTCTCAAATTTCTATTGTGTCTGAATGCAAAAAGGGGTTTATTTAAAGATACCTCTTTTTCCATAGTAAGGATATACCAGTTGTTGTTGATAATGTTCTTAACCCTCTTGCTAATCCCAGTATATTGGCTAACAAACACTATCCGGTCCGTTTTATAACACCTAGTTCTATTTTCAAGCATACTTTCCCTATTATAGAAGTGAGCACTCTTAAAGGAAGGATTAATCAATTTGTGGGGGTATCCTCTTTCTTTTAATTTAGCTTTTAGTACCTCAGAGTGTTTGTAAAAGTCATCCTAAGATGTAGAATTCCTTCGAAGTTGCCCAAAGGGAATACTATCCTTCTGTGGTTTCAGATGGAATCATTATTTGCTCTTAGATGTGTCCTGAAAGTGCCCATAGTGAAACATCTTGTTTTTTTTACCACTTTCTTGATGTCCTACTATTAGCAGAACGTCTTTGATATTTCAGCTAGCGTTTGCAGGGCGTTTGGTGTTTGATCTAAAAGAGCTGAGCTAATACTCATGTAATTGGTGAAGGACCTATCTGTTGCCTATCGTTGGGACCTCATCCATTGCAGATTTGAGTTTCTCTGCCATCCATTTGATGCGTAGTGGGAAGAGGAGAAGGGGTGAGAATGTAGCCCTGTTTCATCCCCGAAAGCTAGGCTGTGAAGCATCTTTAGAGTTCCATCATTAGGCTTGCCAGATGCAGATTGATAATCAGATTCTCCATCTGCCACAGTTTCCTTCAATTCATCAGGTCGAAGGTCAACAAGAAACCAAGGAATGCGATTAGGAGACCTCTCTCATGTTGTGTATAAAGATGCTGTATACATATTACTCAATTAAGTTTTGTAAGATGAAGACGTGATCTGCAGTTGGCGGACGGGCTTTTGCAAAAGCTTCCCTGGTAGGGTGAGATAAGCAGCGCATCTTCAGGACACTTCTGCAAATTTTGGAGCATTATTAATATAGATTTTGCTTACTGCATCATTTACATTTATTTGTCTGTATTACATTGGGCTCGAGACCAGGCCTTTTTTAACAAAAGTGTTCTGAACGGTGGCAGCCTCAATAGTTGTAAATGTTTGGAACATTCTTTCAGGATTAGATTGGTGCCTAGTGTTATATCATCTTTGAGTTTAGAATTTCTTGCAAATTGAGATCTCCTGTTTCGGTTTGAGAGTTTGGGTTTGTAGTTACACATGAGGTCTCTTCCTGTGAAAAGGATGCATTTGGAGTGTTGTCTCCCCTGGTCTTGGGTTTTCCTGTTCGATTTCTGTGGCTCAGCCTCAACAGGCATGGTGTTACCTGCAAGCACGACTTGAAATCCTCGGTCTATGACACTTTTCAAAATTCTTTCCATTTATAGTTTAAGAATTCTTTTGTTTTTAGTTATCATGGCTTGTACGCTTTCCTGCAACTTTTGATGGCCTTTGTTGGTTACATTCAATGGCTCCTGATCCTCCCGTTCACTGTACACTCATCAAGCCATGTGATTCTTTCTTTGCTCTGTTGGTAGGTCTGTCTGAGACAGTCGCTTGCAAGAAATTTTTGTTAGCTTAACTCCTGTTGCTTACCATTGGTTGGCTTCATTATCCCTCGCAATTGCAAGCCTTATATAAGTTAGCACATGCGTACCTTACTTGCTCTTCATATGTTTGTCCCTTCAATGGAGCATTGGGCACATTACTTGAATTCTTCTGTTGTTCCCTTGTTTTATGGGCACTACTTTTTTCTTTTTTGTTTAAGCATTCAGCTACAATGCATGTGTTTTTCAGCAGTCTCCCTCTTGTACCCCTGCACCTCCACCGTGCTTGTATTGTTGTCCTACTCATATTCTTCTCCCCTGTGCATGTGCAAACTCAATGTGATGTTTTACCATTTTCTATTTTCACTCTAGTTAGTTTGTATGTCTATTCTGAGTGTCAACTGCTGTAACACCAAAATCACATGATGTCCCTTAGCTCAACAAAATGTCAGGGGTGTGGAATTCCTTTAGCCCGATGCCCAGGACATATTGTTTGGGGACAAGGACAACAAGTGTTCATGTTTATTTTCTCCTTGGGGGAAGTAGGCCCAACCCTTTGCAGCATAAATCCTTTGGCTGGCAGTTTACAGGGAAGGAAACTGTCTGCAAGTGAGATAAGGTGTTCATATATTAATGCTGTTCGTACTTGTACTCATGGTTGAGTAATATAAAGCCTTTATTATTATTGAGAGTACTCTAAATAAATGTGAGATCACTCTGCACTACTGACAATGATTCCATTAAAATAATGTGTACATAAACGTTTGAAAATGTTAACAATATGAGGCTACGTATAATGCTCCACAAAAGCTCTCTGATTAGATTCAGATGTTTTCAGAAGCTTTTAAGCTTATAAGCAAGATTGACAATCCAAAACATCAAAATAATCAAGCACTGGCAAAGCCAACTGAACAGAAATTGGTGGTCAGTCTTTTGGTTTTGTCAATGTGTGTCTTATTTTGACATGGCTTTTGTTATACTTATTTTTTTTTTTTTTGCTGGAACATTGGCAAAAAAAACAAGAAAAAAACGTTGGTCTCAAAAAGCACACACTGCCACAGTAGTTCCTGGCACTGAATAAAACTACATTGTGTGCCAATACGTTTCTTGGGGAAGAGCAGAATGCTGTCACTCACAGAAAAGCCAGTCAATAGATGAAAGAGAGAGGTATATAGAATTTTAATTAAAAAAAAATATCTTGGTTTGTGTGAGACCGAATTACGGTCATGAATTTACAGAAGTAGACCAGGAAATCGTACTCCTAGAAAATATTTGTGAACTGTATTATAGCACAAGCAAATATGCATGTGTAAATTTGCTCATGTGAAAATGTATTGTTTACTAGTTCACTTTCCATTCAACCACTTTTTTCCCAACCCTGGAAGAACGTCTACTTCTGCCCTTGTCAGGAGTAAATTTACAACCTTTCTCAGTATGGGAAAAGATTAGAGAAAAGCTCATGAAAATCCTTAAGACATGCAAGTTAGTACGTTTGCACAGGCTCAAAGGCATCCCAGCCCTGAAACTATTGCTTACTGCTTTCTCCAGCCTCAGTATGTAAATCTGCAGAAAGGTGGCAAAATAAGGAAATTGCTACATCAGGGCTTAAAATTTCTTGTATTCAAACCCTACTATAGTATTAGCCCTGGCATAATTCCATACTGAGATTGCTACAAGGCACCAAAGGGAAAAGTAGATATTTTTTACGGGACAAGTAGATTTAAAAAGCAACCTGTCCCATAGACCACTAGATATTTTGTAAAATCCCACACTCATGAAATGTATTCCTGGTTTCCCAGATACTACAACGGTCACCACGTCAATTATCAGCTGTGTCTGGTCAAAACTGGGCAGTTTGTAAATACACTTGGATTCCTCAACCCGTGGCATAAACCTGACAAAACCACTGAGTCGGATGAAACACATAATCATTGTAGCCAGCACAATCTCTGGGACATGAAAACAACATAAAAACACAGAATAAACTTCTACAACTTATGCTGATTTGTTAGATTTCCTGAAAGGATTCAGTGTAACCTGGAAACAGAGAAACTTATAGGAAGGTCGAGGATGTCTAAGGAGTTCTTCCAATCATGTATATAATCAGTTGTTTGTACATAGAGGAAGAGCTTTGACACATGCATTATGTAGTACCGATGTTCTTATTAAACTTGATCTGAATACTTTGAACCTCAGAGTTTTTGCCTTCATTCGGGAAGCTGTCTCTACTGTGTTTGACATTATCTCAAGGTGCAGACTTAACAGTACAGTGAGATCTTTGGTGGAAGCAGAGCTTGCTTCCCAATCAACCTGTTAGATTCAGATTGTAGGCCGTCCAGCATGAGGATTCAAGGCAAAGTCTCACAAGAGACTAGGATTGATATATGGTGGCAAGCAGCGTGTGAATCTGTCACCACTATTTAAACTGCTTTGTGTTACTCAGCTGGAACCTTGTCCTTCAATCAGGAAAAACAACAAGAAACTTTGCAAAATGTTGACATGTATTGGGTGTATCAGTCACATGGATAAATGTGCACTTTATTCCCGAAATGCCGTGAAGAGCGTCCAAGGATATATTACACACTGGTAACCCAAAGAAACGGAGAGACCAATATATCTTTCAGGCACTATGGGTTTTAGCCCAGTGCATAAAAAGTTAAAAGCATGATATGGCCTTGGAGCAAAGCCAGCTGTTAGAGGATAATAAAGTAGCTATGCGCGCAAAAGCAGAATCAGCTGTCTTGTGTACACAATATAAAAAATATTTTTATCATGAGCTAATGAAATGTCTCCTGAGAGAAGCAATGAAAGAGTTAATATGTATTTAGTCAGTCAAAATGGAGTTCACATGGTTAGAATAGTGTGGAAAGGGCCATTGTCCAAATGCATTAGGAGATAGATATGTCCCACAAATTGCTGTATGAAGGGGTGTGGAATTTAATAAAATATCTACTTGCCCATGGGACAGGTTGCTTCCTAAATCTACTTGTCCTGTAACAAAATCCTTTTGTCCCTTTGGTGCAGTGTAGTGCGGCAACAAACCATGGCAGCAATCTCATTATATAAGGGCTCTGATAATAGCCTTTCTGATTATGCCAAGGCTCATACTATAGAAGGGTTCGAATACAAGCAAACCCCTTAATTTTCCACTTTAGGAAGCTGGCCTGGTGTGTGGTGTGTACCCAAGTTACTTACACCATATACCAGGTCCAGGTACCCCTGTTAGTGAAGTGTAGGGAGTGTCTAAAAGCCAGGCTCTCTAGAGGTAGCTGTGGATGAGCAGCCAAGGCGTATCTAGGAGAAATGCACAGCTCCTGCAAAACCACTGTAGTCAAACACATGAAAGAAAGCACAGTGTAAAAAAAATAATGGTACTTTATTTTGGTGACACAATACCAAAATTACTAAAAAGACAATACTCCCATAGGAGGTAAGTAGACATATTAAATATGTACAATAATAATCAGAAATAGGCAAAGAAAAGGTTAGAAAACAGTGCAGATAGCAATAACCAATAGTGATCCTAAACTGAGCCCAAACCATGTACTAAAAAAATGGAATGCGAACACAGGCCTCCACCTAGGTGAGTGGAATGTGTATAGGGGAGCTGGGAGTAACAGAAAACCACAGAGGTAAATATTAGTACCCCCAGCGACCAGGATATAGGAGTAAATCACTGGTATTTCTCCAACTCTCCCAAGAGGAAGGAAAAGAAAACACCCAGACAAGACTGCAAGAAACCAGCCATGGATTCCTGGGGAAGAAGACATGTGGAGAGAGAGGGGACCAACTCCAAGAGTCACAGTGGAGTCCAAGAGGAGTAGGAGCTACAACCCACCCAGCTGTACTTGAAGAAGTTGGTCGACGGGGAGGAAGAACAGGTCAGCACTGCAGACCTGGAGCCGGAGAAGAGTTCCTGATGGAGGCAGAAGATGTCCCACGCTGGTGTGAAGATTGCAGATGGGTGTCGTGCAGGAGTTCCACCAACAATTTGTTGTTAGTGGAAAAGTGGTGCTGCCGGGGGCCAGCAGGGCACAAGGAGGATTCCGCAGGAGGGGGAGTCAGAGGGGACCCTCAGCGACACAGAGGACACACAGGAGCGGAGGCAGCATCCACAGGACGGGGACACAAGAATTGCATAAGGAGCCCACGCAGCACTACAGAAAGGGATCATACGCTGCAGGAGAACCACTCAGAGTGCTGTGTGTCACAGGAAGGAGTGTTGGGGACTGGAGCTACATGTCGCCTGGAGATCTGTTGGAAACAAGCCTTGACAGCTGAAAGAGATGCAGTGCACTGGGGTACGTTCCTGCGTGGGAAGGCAAGGGCTTACCTCCACCAAAGTTGGACAACTGGCAGAGAGGACCAAGAGGACTACTCCGGACCACCATCCATGAAACAGTATCCACGTTTTCAGGATGAGAAGATCCAAGCAGCCGATCGTTGTTGCAGCAAGTGCCTGCGGATGCAGGAGAGTGACTCCTTCACTCCAAGGGAGATTCCTTCTTGTTTTTGTGCAGGCTAAAGAGTTGCTGTCTTTTGAGGATGCACGGTTGGGGAAATGTTGCAAAGCTGGCAGGAGCCATGGAAACAAAGTTGCAGAAGAGTCGTCTTCTTGGATTGCAGCGTTGTTGGTTCCTTGAGGGTCCATTCGCAGTTCCAGTGGCCAGAAGTCAAAGTGGAGGTTGCAGAGAAATCCTGCTGGAATCTTGCAAGCCACATCTGAGGACCCACCCAAGAGAGAGACCCTCAATAGCCCTGAAAGGGGGATTGGTCTCCTAGCGAGATACGCACCTATCAGGAAGGGGCTTTGACGTCATCTGCCTGTCCTGGCCACTCAGATGCTCCCAGAGTTCCCTGCCAACCTTGGAAACAAGATGGCAGAACCCAAGGACCCTCTGGAAGAACTCTGAGCACCACCCTTGGGGTGGTGATGGACATTGGAATGGTCACTTCCCTCTCCATTGTCCAGTTTTTAGCCAGAGCAGGGACTGGGGTTCCCTTAACCGGTGTGGACAAGTTTAATGCATGGAGGGCACCATATGTGCCCTTCAAAGCACACCGGAGGCTTGGGGAGGCCACCCCTGCCGGCCAGTCACACCTATTTCCAAAGGGAGAGGGTGTTACCTCCCTCTCCCAAAGGAAATCCTTTGTTCTGCCTTCCTGGGCTTTATCAGATCAAGCAGCAGGAGGGCAGAAACCTGTCTGAGGGGTGGCAGCAGCATGGGCTGCCCAGAAAACCTTGTAAGAATGGTGGTAGCAATGCTGGGGGTCCTCTAAGGAGCCTCCAGATTGCATGGCATCCTACTTCCAATAGTATTGGGGTACGATTCCAACATGTTTTATACCAAACATTCCCAGGTTCGGAGTTACCATTATGTGGCTGGACATAGGTAGTAACCTATATCCAGTACACATGTAAAATGGCATCCCACACTCACAAAGTCCAGGAAAATGGGCCTGGATTTTTGGGGGGGCCTCTCTGCTAGTGCAGAGGGGCCCTCACACACAGGTACCTGCACCCTGCCCTCTGGGCTGAGAGGGCCTACCATAGGGGTGACTTATAGTGACCTGGTACATTGACCTATAGTGAAAATGAGTGCATGCACCTGTTTCACACAGACTGCAATGGCAGGCATGCAGAACCCTTTGCTTGGGCTCCCTATGGGTGGCAGATTAACTGCTGCAGCCCATATGGTCCCCTGGTACCCCAATGCCCTGGGTACCTAGGTACCATATACAAGGGACTTACATGGGGTCACCAATATGCCAATTGTGGGGATGGAAGTTACCAGCAACCAAATTTAGAGGAGAGAGCATAGTCACTGGGGTCCTAGTTAGCAGGATCACAGTGAATGCAATCAAATACACTGACAAACAGACCAAGAGTGGGGGGAACCAAGCCAGAAAGAGGCTACTCTCCTACATTCATATTAAGTTATGGGAAGAAAAAGGTACAGTTACCAAGTTAGAAGGGAGAGCGCATAATCACTGGGGCCCTGGTTAGCAGAATCCTAGTGAGCGCAGTCAAACACACTGACAACAGGCAGAAAATGAGGGTAACTATGCCAGGAACGAGGGCACTTCCCTCTTTTCACAGATGTACATATTGAGGCTGTGTGTAGCAATAGTTCCAGGTTTGGAATGCCCTTTTGAGTCTGTGCAAGCCTACGAACTAAAACTTTCATGTTTTAGGGATTTTTACCAGCTGTTCTCTAATTGTTTTCCATACTGAGAAAGCTTGGACATTTATTCCTGATAGCTGTTCTTCTAGGCATCTAGGTTCTTCCCTGTAATTCTAGGCATATCTTGGTAATTCATGAGTTGTTGCAAAGTGATGCAAAGACATAAACCATGGTTGCACTTTTGTGACTTCCTTTAAGAATTGGGCCCCTAATCAGGTCTGGTATTAACCAAGACCTTTAGTTTTTATTACAGGTCTGTCTTTTTCTCCGTCTATTCGCTGGCTTCGCAGTGAGTGACATCATTGTGCTCTTTGATAATGAGCATGTTGGCACACAAAGTAGTTTTGTTCAATATCGGAAACTACTGTGGCAATGTGTGCTTTTTGAGACCCAAAAATATTTTTGCTTTTACTAATGTTTGGTAGAATAGTGAGAGCCCGGCAGCTCCTTCAACAATAAAGTTTTGTGATGCCTATGTCGAAACAAGGCACGCATTAACAAAACAAAAACGCTGATGATCAATGTTAAGCATACCGACTTCGACAATGCTAGTTTATTTTCATGTTTCCCATAATCTTGTGAAAACTATTTATTTTTTTTACCTCCCATTGTGAATATATATTTTTAGAAATACCAGCACGCGTCGACACATTTTACTGAATGATGCTTCAAAGAAATTGTACCTAAAATTTCACAGCAACTTAGCAAAACATTTTTTTCTCATTGCATTTTTTTAAATGAAAGTGTTGATTTTTCAAATCAGAGAATCTTTAATATTGCTTTCAAGCTTCTGCTACTATTTGCATCTAATCAGAGCATTCTCGAAGCATTAGTCGTAGCCGAATGTTCAACTTTGAAAATGTGTGTGCACATTTTTATATTGAAACTTCTGTCAGTAGGGCTGTCTGAGCTTACTACATTTCTTTAATGGGCGCTCACCTTCGTAATAAAGGCTTTGTATTTATGAACCATAAATACAAACTAATTTCCAAAACCAAGGCACACCCAAGTAGTCCAAAATGCATGTAGTACGTGAGGGAAATCGAAGCAGTATTCTGGACACGTCTTATTCTTGATTTTAATTTATTCTTTTTACAAACCGATAAGTTGGATGAAGACAGCCGACACATGTTTCACCTTCAAGACTTTTTCAAACATAGTGAGTCTTAAGGAATCCATAACCATATCAATATCTGTCAATGTGATATGTCGATCAGTCCTGTACTGAAAAGGTAATCTATATTCTCCCATATGTGGTCAAAGACCCAGAGTACAAAAATGAAAGGCCATGATAAGCCGGGAGTTGGTAGCGTGCAGTGTCTTGTAACAGCATTAGTTAATGAATATTGATGTTACCCAATGCACTCCGCTGCTTGCGGAACTCCGTGTAGTCTGGTAGACTTTTTTTGGTCACTTCGAAGAGTTCTGCATAGCAGAACTCCACCCAGACCTGATTAGAATAGAATACCACTTTCACCGCCTAACCATCCAAGTTTCTGGTTGACTGTAGGAGGCTGGCCTGGTTTGTAATGGGTATCTTGGGTACTTACAACTTATACCAGATCCATTTATCCCTTATTAGTGAAGTAGTAGTGTTCTAGCAGCTTAGGCTGAAAGGGGTAGCTATAGCAGAGCAGCTTAGGCTGAACTAGGAGTCATGCAATGCCACTTATAGTTACACAGTACTTATACACAAGTAAAGACAATAAAGGTAGTTTATTTGGGTGACACAGTAACACAAATATCTTAGAGGCAATACGCCTTCTGGCGTTAAGTATTATACACATTATATACACTAGATACCAAAATAAGGTAAGTAATTAGACAAAGTATAGTGCAAACAATAGGAAATCGTATAGAATGCAATTTGAGAAAATAGGTCTAGGGTCAACACAAACCACATACTAAGAAAGTGGAATGTGAATCATGAATTCCTCCCTAGACCAGTGCAGTGTGTGCAGAATCGCTGGGAGAGTAAGAAGACAGTAAAAGTAAGTAAATTACACCACACCAGAGCCCAGAAAAGCAGGAGTAAAGTACTGCAAGCTTCCTTAGGACACACTATACATAGTGATTGGGATTTTGCAGTAACCAACCAAGTCTGCAAAGAACTGCTGTATTCCTGGACCTGAAGACTTGCAAAAGAAGGGGACAAAGTCCAGAAGTTGAAAAGTTCCAGGAAGGGCAGGAGCCCCTGCCAACCGAGAAGAGGGTGCAAAAGAAGAGTCCCCGGTTAGTCGAAGACTGCATGAATGCACCTAGGAAGATTCCAGCAGGTTCCTGCACGATGCAAATGATGTCCCACGACTTGAAGATGGATGCAGACATGATTTTGTGTTGGAAGTAACCAACAAGCTTTGGTTATGACAAAAGTGCATTTTGCGTCAAAATGGTGCTGGAAGGACCCAGGAGGGATCTGGGGGCCTCTCCTCTGTGTGAGGAGGAAGAGGGGGCCCTCAGCACTTTAGAGAGCTCTCAGGATGCCAGACAGCACCCACGGGAGTCCCAGGATACTGGGGCAAAGGAGGTGCAAAACGCGGTTGGTGCAGCACAATAAAGGAAGGTCCCACAACGCTAGAGAACAACTCAGCGAGTTGAGCGTCACAGGATGGAGTGCTGGGGGCCTGTGCCAAGCTGTGCATGAAGGAATTTTGCAGATAGTGCACAGAGGCCTCAGGAGGTGAAGAAGACTCTGTACACCGGGTACTGTCACTCTCAGGGAATGCAAGGTCTTACCTCCTCCAAATTGCGTCAGCAGGACCGTCTATGTCGATGGGGTTAATCAATCACTGCATTTCTAAAGCGCGCTACATACCCGTGAGGGTCACAACGCTTGGGGGGGAGTGGGGGGTGCTACTGATCAAAGAGCCAGGTCTTGAGGTCTTCTGAAGGCCAGTGGGTCCTGAGTCTGTCATAGGTTGGTAGAACGAGTGTTCCAGGTCTTGGCGGCGAGGTAGGAGAAGGATCTGCCGGTGGTGGTTTTCCGGATACGGTGAATTGTGGCGAGGGCGAGGTTGGCTGAGCGGAGGCTTCGGGTGGGGGTGTGGAAGCTGTTGAGGTGTGGAAGCTGTTGAGGTATGTAGGTCCGGTGTTGTGTAGTGCTTTGTGTGCATGGGTGAGGAGTTTGAAGGTGATCCTCTTGTCGACGGGGAGCCAGTGCAGGCCTCTTAGGTGGGGTGTGATGTGGCTGCGTCTGGAGTCATCGAAGATTAGTCGTGCCGATGCGTTCTGGATTCGTTGTAGTCTTCTCAGGAGCTTGGTTGTTATTCCTGAGTAGAGGGCGTTCCCGTAGTCAAGTCTGCTTGTGATGAGGGCCTGGGTGACGGTTTTCCTCGTGTCAGGGGGAATCCATTTGAAGATCCCTCAGAGCATCCGCAGGGTGTTGAAGCAGGACGCGGAGACGGCGTTGACTTGCCTGCTCACAGAGAAGTTGGAGTCAAGGATGACCCCCCCCCCCCCCAAGGTTGCGAATGTGGTCTGTGGGTTCCGGGGCTCTGCCTAGTGTTGCGGGCCACCAGGAGTCGTCCCAGGCTGATGGGGTGGGTCAGAGAATGAGGACCTCCGTTTTGTCTGAGTTCAGCTTCAGTCTACTGTCCTTCATCCAGTCGGCTACGGCCTTCATTCCTCTGTGGAGGTTGGCTTTGGCGGTGTGGGGGTCTTCAGTGAGGGATATGATCAGTTGGGTGTCGTCGGCGTAGAAGATGATGTTGAGGTTATGTTGTCGTGCGACGTGGGCGAGCGGTGCCATGTGGATATTGAACAGTCGGGTCCACCCTCTATGTCCTTAGAAGCATGCTCGTCACTGTGAGAGGAGTCCAAGGGTACCGGTCGTTGTCTTGGAAGGGGCCTGCGTGAGCAGGGAAGGGACTTCGTCACCCCACAGTAGATTTCTTCGGTCCTTCCGGTGCAGGATGAAGACAGGGAGTCCTCGGAGCGTGCACACTGTGGAAACTGTTGCAGTTGCTGACTGGGGCTGAAATTGCAGAGGAAAAGTATCCCTTGTGGATACTTAGTTGCTGTTACAGCGGTTCCTGGAGCAGGCTACGGTTGATCCGAGGTCAGAGGATGAACTAGCAGTTGCAGAGGATTCCTGAAGGAAACTTGCAAGCAGAATCTGAGAGACCCTAAATAGCCCTGACAGGGGGATTGGCTACCTTATCAGGTAAGAACCTATCAGGAGGAGTCTCTGATGCCACGTGCTGGCTCTGGCCACTCAGAGCCCTCCAGAGTGCCCCCACCCCTTTTGAAGCAAGATAGCTGAAGTCTGGGACACACTGGAGGAGCTCTGGGCACCACCCCTAGGGTGGTGATGGACAGGGGAGTGGTTTCCTTTGTCCAGTTTCATGCCAGAGTAGGGGACAAGGGGTCCCTGACCCGGTGTTGACTGGCTTATGCAAGGAGGGCACCATCTGTGCCCTTCGAAGCATTTCCAGAGGATGGGGGAGGCTACTCCTCCCCAGCCTGTAACAACTATTTCCAAAGGGAGAGGGTGTAATACCCTGCTCTCACAGGAAATGCTTTGTGCAGCCTTCCTGGGACTGGTCTGCCCAGACCCCAGGAGGGCAGAACCCTTCCTGTGAGGTGGCAGCAGCTGAAGCTGCAGTGCAAGCCTCGGAGAGCTGGTTTGGCAGAACTGGGGGTCCATAGTGGAGCCCCCAGGATGCATGGAATTGGCTCCCCAATTCCAGATTTGTATTGGAGGACAATTCCATGATCTTAGGTATGTTACATGGCCATATTCAGAGTTACCATTGTGAAGCTACATATAGGTATTGACCTATATGTAGTGCACGCGCATTCTGGCGTCCCCGCACTCACAAAGTCCCAGGAAATGGCCCTGAACTATGTGGGGGCACCTTTGCTAGTGCAAGGGTTCCCTCAAACTTAGTAACTTTGCACCTAATCTTCAGAAAGTGAAGGTTAGACATATAGGTGACTTATAAGGTACTTAAGTGCAGTGAAAATGGCTGTGAAATAACGTGTGTTATTTCACACAGGGTGCAATGGCAGGCCTGTGCAAGGGTTTGTCTGAGCTCCCTATGGGTGGCAAAAAAAATGTTGCAGCCCATATGGATCTCCTGTAACACCAGTGCCCTGGGCACCTAGGTACCATATACTAGGGACTTATAAGGGGGGGGAGGGGCAGTGTGCCAATTGAAATTGGTAAATGAAGTCACTAGCCTACAGTGACAAATTTAAAAGCAGAACGAGCATAAGCACTGAGGTTGTGGTTAGCAGAGCCTCAGTGACACAGTGAAGCACTATACAAACACACACATTAGGCCATAAACTATGGGCATTGTGGTCCTGGCCAGCCGGATCCCAGTGATGCAGGCCAAAACATACTGACATACAGGTAAAAAAATGGGGGTAACATGCCAAGGAATATGGTACTTTCTTATACTGACTAACAGAAACGCTGGGAGAAGGCTAGGAGTAGAAATATTAACTGGGGGTTCCTGGATCACTTAATGCCCAAAGCCCCCCAGTTTGAAGGCCTCTGCTTTAGGGTGAAATTTTCTGCTAAACACGGGCAGCACTGCTGATGCAGAGGGTAGAAACCACAAACCACACAAAGTGTTTCTATACCTCTAAATATGGGTGGAGTCTGATGTTGGCAGTCTTTACCTTACTGGCTGGGAAGCAGTAGCAGGGGTGTTGTTCTATTGTTGAACCTTCTTTCTTGCTCCAGGCTGGTAACGTAGATGATGGGCCACAGAAGTGGGGTCTGGAGTGGCCAGGAGCATAGCAGGCCACAGGGAGTAAGTAGTGCAGAGGCCGAGGTCTCTGGTAAGGGATTAGGGCTTTGGAGAAAGAAATCCTACCTGTTAGTCGCATATTCTCCACATAAACACATTGTGTGATCCATGACAATGTACGTTAACTGTCTGGACCTCAGTTGCTTTTTCTGCAGAAGCTGGGAGCACTTGAGAGTCAAAATGCAAATGTTAAACGCTTGATTAAATAACTGCACACAAAGAAATGACAAATTCAGGTACTCCAAGATCAAAAATGTGCTTTTCGACAGGTAAACTTTGCTGTGTATTCTTGGTGAATTCGTTGGTTGTTGATGTTAGTGAGGGTCTAACAATGGAATAACTGTTCCATCTCACTGCACTCGTGCAGCAGGGTGGCCTGGGACATTAAACAATATGTGCAGATTGGGGTACAAGTGAGGGTAATATTCTCTCAGCACTGTTTGTATATGATGAAACTCACAATAAAAATATTTGTAGGGAGTGCTTTTGAGGTAAACGGATTGAATATATTTGTAATGTGAAGCGCTTCAAGGCAAAAGCTGGTGGCAAAAAGCACTCAATACAAACAATCTTATTGTACTAACACGGTGCATGTTGACTTTGATGTCTGCTGTGGACCAAGGAGGCTATGACCAGCATTTTCAGTTGACCACATCGAATGATCCTGGGCAAATACTGCCATCCATTGTGGTTCACTTCCTTTATCTGCCCACATGCTTAGAGGCAGACCGCACATTGGTATTAAGCGCTTTATTACGCAAAAACTGGATATATTCTCAGTCGGAAGGATTACTCAATTGCAATATGCAGTAATAGAGGCAATTATTTTTTTTTGATGTTTTTTTTTTTTTTTGCCAGAAACATTGCTCATTGTTTTTTTGTGTTTGGAATCGTTGATGGACATATTTGATTGAATTCTAATGACAATGTTCAATTAAACTGTGGAAGCGTTAATTTAGTTGCGCTTCCCCACTGAAAAAGAGCAAAATTGATAGGTCAGCGTTTTCATTTTCTTTTCTTTTATTCATATTGGCCTAGCCTCGCAGTCGTATGGGCCAGACCTCTTTTCTTTTGAGTTAGTTCCTTAACAGCATTGTGATCGGCACAAGAATGTTTCTCTTATCTCGCTACAAAACTAGCACTTTTAATCAATATGTAACTAAAGCATGAAGTCGTAGCGTACTGTCAATCCCAGTCAGCACAGTTTACATTGAATGAGCCACAAACTTTATAAGTGATATGCAGTTTTACTGATGAAACCATATAGTGTACAAACAGTAATGTTTGGAAATCTACTTTTTGCACATATTTGTCATTTGGACGTCTCCAAGTAGTGTTCGGATTTGTTTTGCTCCTATTTAAAACTTTGCATCACACTTCTGCATTACAAAAAAGTGCATTTGTAATTCGTGATATATTTTGAAATATTTGTCGTATTTATTTAGAGGCTTTTTAAATTTGTTAGAAAAATAACCGACATCATACAGCCCTTTGTTTCACAATGATTGTCAAACAACTCACTTTACAAAATCATCTAAGTGTAGTAAGAGAAAAATAGTAAACACCATTTTCTTAGGATATGATAAGCTGCATTTAATAAAAAGAAAAACTGACATTTGACGACTGTCCTTGAACAGACTGCAAATGTGTCATGATAAAACAAGATTTAGAAGCATCTTAATTACTTATTCATTTTCCGAATTGATAGAAGGCCTGTTCCTTTCCAGCTCAAGTTCACTCACCAGAACAGACCAGTAGGTCCTAAAAATAGCTCAACCTGATAAAATCTCACTCGCCATAGTGAGTGGGTGAATAGATTTTTCGAGGCCTGTAGGATCACAGCTGTAAAAGTCTTGTCAGTATGAAGTTGGAGGACTTGGATGTAGTTTGTCCACCTGATTTACTTTTCATCCCTCACAAAAGTACTATGTAAAATATTTTTAGAGCTTAAATGTTCAGGGCATAAATTGGCTGTCATCCGTTCAACATACTGGAACTTTGGGCTATACATTTCAAAGAATAAAAGCAATGGACCAATCTTGATAAACAAAATTATATTAATCTGTACGTTTTCAAATATATGTCTGTAAGAAAAAAGTTTCTTATGATACATCTGACATTGTGCTTACTTGTAATCCTGTATTTGTGCAGTCACATTTAATTAGATCTTGTCTATATTTAAAAGATAGCAACCTAAATGAAAATGGCACACTTTGTACATAATATCTGTCAAGGTATTCACTAAATTGATCCACATCAACACCACTGAACGGTCATTATTAATCCATAAGAGGAAGACCTATCATGCATAGTCTCCACTTGGTATTATTCACTGAATTTATTGGAAGTAGATAGATGTTAATCGGACTACTGTAGAAGCAGGAAATAATTTTTAGGGTGTATTTAACCTTCATCTAAAACTCAACAAGTAGCTCAAGGAAAATATTGATTTAGGTACCAAAATATTAGATTTGGAAGGAAATTAAGATGTTTTGCGTGTCGTTAAAAACTGCGGAGGTGTTGTATATTTTCTAAATAACTAACTGAATAACTAAATATTTTCTACAAACCTCAAAGTCGGCACAACTCCAGATTATAAGGATGCCAAAATGAAAAGTAAGTGTGCACCTTTACTTTCCTGGGGTTCTTCAATTTGCAGATGCAGCAAACATAGGCATAAAATTGGTAATCCGTGGATGTTTTACACCCTTATTTGATAAGCCAGTACTTGTCATCAACACAATATGCTGCATAAATTGCCTCCGGTAGATGAATAATTAGCTTTTCCTTGCCATGTAATTTAGTCAGCATTTCTTCTTTGCTGCATAAGTCCAGTGGCTCAGGCAATTCCTTTCGTACTTGTTAATAAGAGATAGTGGGTAAAAGGTCCCCCACAATGGGTGCTAGTGTATTATGCATGCTTTACAGACGTCCAAATAAGCTATTGCAGATCCAAAGGCCAAGTGACCGGGATAGGTAAGAGTGGAGTGCCCATGCTTGTAGAGAATCAATAATCTGAATTTTCAAGTCAAGATTAGTTTTTCATGCATGGTTTTTAGGCATATTGTGGAGTCTTTGAGAAATGAGATGCACACTTGTAGAAAGAAACATTATTTGCATGTGAGTTATTGTTCTATTGGGTACTTTTGATAGGCACTGGTATCAGCCGAACAGTCCCCACTTCCTAGAGGCCAGTTGATTTTTCTCAGGGTTTGGGAATGTAAAGTAATGGCTGCCCGCATTTTTTAAGGAAACACTAAGAGCTTTAGGATGCCCACAAAGGAAGCAGTAACATAATGATCCTATCATCATGCAATTATATACAGGGTAAATAATAAAACATTTAAAAGGAGAGTCTGCATATGCTGGAGTGGATGTTTTATGCTGTTTACCCTTACTTAATGTTCTGGTCACAATATTATTATTTTTGCCCCTGGTTTGGCATGGCACAGGATGGGGAGGAGGACTACTTCCTTCTTAGAAGTTCAATTGGGCCCTTATTTGGAAGGAGCTGCTTATTAGTTGTTTTACTTGATCACTAATGGTTTGATAGATAGTAAGTGTGAGCAGTGGGTCTGCTGTTTGTTGTTCACAGTGAGGATGTTTGTCATTTTGTGTCTTTCATTACTGCTCTAGGAAGGCCGATGACAACAAGATGACAAGCTTTCATGCTTCATTGTGCCTGTGTTGTGGATGCTCCACAGTGGAGATAGCCTCTGTGGTACCTGCTGTGAGATGTATTATTTTGCACAAAGGCTGTGTCTGAAAAGACACCTTGGAAGGACAAGTGTTGCATCCTTACACTAAAGTGACCACTGTTAGCACTCCATATTTAACTGTTTCCAAACAAATGTTTGGGACTTGCTTACCTCGAGCCCTGAAGCACTGTTTGACGACTGTGTTTTTCACACGAAATAAAGCCATTGACCTGACTTGGCTGCACTGTCTTTAGTGTATCCCTCTTTGCTTCCAAAAACACCTTTGACCAGCAGGTTCATGTTCACCTCCGTGGCAAATGCGTAATCCCACACAGCTATCATACTGATTAAGCAATGTGTGGACGGATGCATGGGAATGCATGCTCCTCAGTCAATAACTCAATGAACAATACATATCAGACCATAATTTGCATAGTCAAAAAGCATTGCCCATTTGTCCCCGGGGAACCTTTTATCTCTGTAGATAATAAATGTGCCATGCAAGGTATAGACATTCTCATGTTATTTGAAATTCTTCGTACTTGCATTACGTGTGTGTGTTAGTATTATGTTTTCATCTAATCAGAGTTTCACAGGACTATTTTCAAATTGCAAGATTATACTACTAAAAAAAAAAGAAAACTAATAAACCACATAAAACTTCTAAAACACAGCAACATTTCAAAACATAACGATGCATCTTAACTAAAGAAAATGCTATAGTGGTTGAAAGCTGTAACGTGAAAGTAGAAAGAGGATGGGGAAACAAGAACTGCTGTGGGAGATGGCTGAGGAGAGAGAGAAAATAAACAGTGAGTAGAAAAGAGCAGAGATCGAAAAACTGAAATGGGGCTGGTAAAATGAGAAAGCACAACAAGAAGAAGAGATGGCACGGTTGCAAGGTGAGTTTGACAGTTGGGACGTATGGGGCATCAGCTACTGAGAACTGAAACAGGCTTGATCGCTTACCTAGTACCCAAAACATGAAACGACCTCCAACAACACATCTGAGCCTCTTCCTTGCTACTTGAGTTTTGCAAGAAGCTGAAGACCTGGCTCTTCGAATAATTAGGCAAGGACCACATGCCTACACATCTGTTTAAGTGCAGTGATACTGTCACAGGTGATTAGTGCTTTCTACAAATCGACATAACTTAACCGGTGCAGAGAAGCAGCAGCAAGAAGGCTAGGGACTAATGTGGGTAAAGGAGACTGAGGTAGAATTGGGGAAAGTGATGGAGATCCTGACTTTTATTGAGAGGTAATGGGGCGGGAGAGTTGGTGCTTCTGGGCTAGCAGTTTTATGTTCTTCTATTTTTGTGGGCTCTCATATGCAACCACTTTAATTTATTCTTGCTGGTTTTACAATGTGAAAAACTGCACGGGTTCTGGTTGATGCAGTTGGCTCAGTTTTTTGCTGTTTTTTGTTATGATGGTTTTTGTTATGATTGTTGTTGTGATATCTATCACTTTCTTGATAGTTTTGTTTGTTCTATAATGTCCTTAAAGGAAATCTTCATAATTTGTTTTTCTGTGTTTTTTAAAACAGCTCCTGCACCAAAGTCCTCTTGTGGGGATGCCTCTCTTAGCATTGAAGAAACCAAGTGAGTACAGTAACAAAACAAACTGTTGTGCTTATGTGGTTTTTTGCACCTTCACCCATTATGGGCAGTACAAATTAACTCTGTGGGTGTAAACACGTTAAAAACTCAAAACCATCACTGCAGCCTGTGTTGTTTCCTTTTCACATTTGTGGTATTTCATACATAATAATAATTTTCTTTGCGACGGACACTTCAACCATATGTGCTAATATGCTTTTTACCTTTGTGTTCTCTCATGAGCAAAATACTGACTGTCTTTGTACTGTATGTTTTTGTCTCGCCCTTGTTAGGCGAGCCTACCAGACAGAGCAACTCTCTTGTTGCGTAAGACATAGAGCTCATCGCTTACCATTAGTTGGCTTTAGTGTCACTCATTTGCCTACTTCTTATTTAATTGCTTGCTTTTTCCATTTTGTGGCTGTCCCTCCCCAAGAGCATTAACAGTTTACTTCTTTCCTGCCACTGCTTTTAGTGAACTACATATTTCTTTTGTGTTGAGCACTCCACAGGACTGTGTTTTTCAGCTGTCTTCCCTCTCTGATCAGTAAATAGACAAAAAAAAATTTGCCCAAGCAATTTTCTTTATAGTGCCGAAGGAGGGCAACTAAATATTAAGTTGAGTTTGTGTGATTACAATGAGTTTTGAAAGTGCTAACGAGGGATAGGTTTACCTACTCAGTTATACTGATTAATCATTTGACAATTGGATGATGATCATCCACAACAAGGCAATTCAATTGGGCAGTACCCCTATACAAAAAATACTTTTTCAAATACACAAATCAAATGAAGTAAGTTTATAAGTTTAATAGATTTGTATCAGAAAAACACAGTGTAAACATTAACAGAGGTTCAACAAACGTATAAGCACATAGTTCTGACAATGTAATGCCTACAATGCTTTGAAACTCTATTTGTTGAGAACATTTGTCAATATACTCAGACGTCCACTTGCTAACTCCAATGATGAAATGTTCTTTTTGGAACGAAGATAACAATTGTTGGGTTGGCAAAAGTAATCTTGGAGGTAAAACGAACTGTGCGTCGTCATTTCAATCTCATACGGGACCAATCCAAAAGACCATCCTCAGGATTATGGTACTTGTGTGCTGATGTAAAAAGATCCCACTCAAAATAATAAAAGCAGCATAAAAATTACAAGACTAACAAATGAATACTGATTCTACATATTACACCAGTAGTTCATGGATATCATTTCGTGGTCGCAGCTGCGACCCCTGACTTGCACTTTCCTTCACTTGGCATTGCCTTTGTTACCCCTGGCCTCAGAGGTGGCAAACTCAGTTCCAGGAATACAGTGGCAGCTTGTTCTTATGGATGTCAGCTGGGCTTCCACTCTTTGTTTTCTGTCAGTTTTTTTCTTTTTATCACACTAATAGCGAATAATATATTATTCACTATTAGTGTAATAAAAATAGAATACAATTAGCTAGAATATGCCCTTCCTTGGCACCTGAGGTAAGTAAAAATGCCTTTATATGTATGTTGTGTGCCTACTTGCAGGTGAAAGTGTGTTTATATAAGAGAGTGTAGGTAAGTGTGAATTTGTGTGCGTGTGTAAGAATGAGTGTGTGAGTTAAAGTGGAGATCACAGCACATATGATGTCACTTCCGCTACCCATGGATTCTGGTGAATTGACGTCCATGCTGTAGCTGCAAGAACAGACTAAACAGTACTATTCAGTTATATCACAAGAGAGAAACGAGCATTTACAATGTATCAGGTTTTGCGTTTGCTCATGTTAGAGCTGATCGCGTTGTAAACTCCTAACCCGACTTTTCACCTATCGGGCAAAAGTGCATTTATGTACATAACCCGAAAAAGTGAAATCAAGTACCTAAAGCGCTCGACTTCTGCCAAGCGAGATCGGGCTCGTAAATTAGAGAAAAAAAAGTCCACAAGCCTGATGGAAAACAGCAAGCCTCGCATGTTTTCTGTGCTTGGTCGCAGCGCTGGAGGAGGGCTAGCCACCGGAAAAGGCATGCCATATGCGTGCCTTCGACTAATGAAAGCAAGCAAATTTTATTAGGGAAGCCCACCAACCAATAAAAAACACTGATGTGAAGTTGACAGGGCTCCGAGCCCTTTTATAAATACAAAAGAGTCTCCCTGCGAAAAGCATGCACAAGCGCATGCAACACAGGCTCGACCCTAAAAAGCGGTAAACCGCGAAGATAGGTGACATATTCAAAAAGGGGGGGGGGGGGGGGGGGAGTATTTTCCACAACCTCTCCCGAGTAGATATAAACTGGTGAGTCCATGCAATTTAATAAAAAGTGGCAAACGGGACAAGTGAGAAATACTGTGATGTTCCCCAAAACCAAACGAGTTGAAAGAAACTGTTCCTAAACGGCTCGTGGTTGATTTAAAAGTGGCCCGGTGTGTCAGTGCATCTCTAATAAATCAGTCGATACCCAAGCTTTATACTAAATCGGTATTGAGTTGCTATTGATCTAGCAAACATTGATTCTGTCTCTCCATGTTTACCACATCATAACTTACTGTTATTTGTTATTATTGACAGCATTGTCTTCTTGCAATCATGATTTTGTTGACAACTGTAATAGGTGATTTGAAAAAATTGATGCAAAGCAAGGTCCATTACTATATGACATTGCTATACCAGTGATTTATTTTCTAAACAACATATTTAAAAATTCGGGTGTATATCTGTCTTCACATCATTATGACCAAGTCACACCAATAATGTCTTCTAACGTTCTTCCTGAAATTGTGGATTCCTATTTTGAATCGGGTTATCACTTGGAGATTGTGCTTTGTACCATACTTTCCATATCAGAATTCCTCTCCCAATATGGTTGACACTGGTCAGTGTTCTAGTGGTGCAGTTTTCATCAAGCAACCTTCCCAGGTTCAATCAAGTTAAGCACACGTCTGGGTCTGATTATCTTCCCCCAAGATGGTGGTCATAAGTTACCAGTCTAGTAATAGAGCACATAAATAGCAACTTCCAGTGTTTGGTATTGCTATTGGGAGTGTACCGACCTCCAGTACCTCTAGCTTAAAGCGACGGCATGCAAATAAGTCTGCCAGATAAGGTGACCATTGATTCTCTTACCTTTTTAGTTGTTCTGTGTGTGGTAAATGTCATCTGCTTTGTTTTTCCGTGTTTTAGAATAGTGAGTCATCCACAATCTTTTTAACCAGATATGAGCATAATTTGGCAGCTGTGTACGTGTGACACCAGTAAGTTGTTTAGTGTTGCTCTTTCACTCCGCTTGACTTGAAATTTGTGACCTGTACATATAGATTTTTAACAATGCGTCTCCATGCGCATTCTCGCCAGGCTCATTTAGAAAGAACTCATCAAGTGCAATAGGTTTCATTATGCTGAGAGTCCTCCATTGGAACAATTCTACATTTATAATCTAGTTTATTTCACTTTTTGGAACCAGTTTTATGATTGACACGCACAGACTATGCGTCCTTATACGTGCCCTCCCTATGTTAATTAAAGACCAATATTTCATGGCTGTTTTACTTTGATTTTTCAGGTTTGGGCGATACTACACTTATTTTTATTTATTTTTTATTTTATTTAAACATGTGCATTCGACTTCCTCCTCATCTGAGAGTTTGTCTTTAAACTGATTAGAAAAGGTCAGTGCTTATGTACCAGAAGACCTAACTAGGACATTTTCACATAGAGTGCTACATTTTGAGTCCGGCTGACTTAGTGCTGTAATGTTGAAGTCGGAGATTTTCTACTGATACATTTTGCTATTGTTCTAAATGTCTGTATATTTTTTGGATTAACATATACAGGCATCTAGTGATGCTGGGTGCGCTATTATGAAACACACAATAAAGTGGTGTTGCACCATTACAATTTTGGTTAATTATTTGATGGGCTTTGATTGACTTATTACAGATGCGCTGACATACCTAGCCACTTTTGATTCAGCTGCGAGCCAGTGTTGTGTATTCTTGGAAAGTATCCTCTTTCTTGACATGGTTACCCCCATTTTCTGTGTGTTGTCAGTGTGTTTGACTGTGTTTACTGGGATCATGCTAGCCAGGACCCCAGTGATTATTCTCTCTTCCTTCTAACTTGGTAACTGTACCATTTTCACCCCGCATTTGTCATACTGGTGACCTCATGTAAGCCCCTAGAGTATGGTACCCAGGGTATTGGGGTGCCAGGGGATCCCCATGGACTGCAGCATGTATTATGCCACCCATAGGGAGCCGATGCAAAGTGTTCTGCGGTCTGCCATTGCAGCTTGCGTGAAAGGGTGCATGCACCCTTTTTCACCTTAGGTCACTGCACCAGGTCACTATAATTCACCCCTATGCAGGCCCTCCTAGCACAGCGGCAGGATGCAATTACCTGTGTATGAGAGAACCCTACACTAGTAGAGATGCCCCTACGGACTCCTGAGCCATTTTCATGGACTTCGTGAATGCGGGGACCCCATTTTATACCTGTACTGGACATAGGTCACTGCCTATGTCCAGCCACATATTGGTAACTCCGAACCTAGGCATTTTGGTATCAAACATGTCAGAATCATACCCAAATACTGTTGCTAGTATTGGAAGTATGATTCCATGCCCTCTGGGGGCTTCCTGGAGAACCACCAGCATTACTCCTACCAGTCTTCCAGGGTTTTTCAGGCAGCTGCAGCTGCCACCACCCCTTTGACAGGGTTCTGCCCTCCTGCTGCTTGAACAGCTCAAGCCCAGGAAGGCAGAACAAAGGATTTCCTTTGGGTGAGAGGTGTAACACTCTCTCCCTTTGGAAATAGGTGTTACATGGTTTGGAAGGGGTAGCCTCCCCAAGACATTGGTATACTTTGAAGGGCACATTTGGTGCCCTCTGTGCATAAACCAGTCTACACTGGTTCAGGGACCTCCAGTTCCTGCTGTGGCGCACAACTGGACAATGGGAAGGGGGTGACTTCCTCCCCTGTTCATCACCACCCCAGGGGTGGTGCCCAGAGCTATTACAGAGGTCCCCTGGGTTCTACCGTCTTGAATCAAAGGTTGGCAGGGACCTCTGGGAGCATATGAGTGGCCAGGTGAGGCAGGTGACGTCAGAGACTTCTCTTGATAGGTGGTCACCAGGCTAGGTGTCCAATCCCCTTTCACGGCTATTTAGGGTCTCTCTCTTGGATGGGTCCTCAGATTTGGCTTGCAAGATTCCAGCAGGACTCCTCTACAACCTTACTTAAACTACTAGCCACTGGAACCGCGACTGGACCCTCCAGGAACCGACAGTCTGCATCAACAAAGAAGACTCTTCTTGCAACATGGTTTCCATGGCCCCTTACAGCTTCTGCAACATTTTCCCGGCTGTGCATCCTCTGAGGGTGGCAAGTCTTCAGTCTGCACGAGAAGGAAGAAGAAATCTCCCTTGGAGTAAAGGAGTCACTCCCCTGCATCCGCAGGCACCTACTGATGGGTGGGGGGGGTCATTGGTGAAGGGGGGGGTTGGTAAGGGGGTGGTCCTGTGTTCGCATTCTATTATTTTAGTATATGGTTCGGGCTCCCCCTAGGGTTACTATTGTCTAAGTGCATTTGCACTGTTTTCTAACCTTTTCTATGCCTATTACTATTTACTAGTGTATATAGTTGGTGTATTATCTACCTCCTATTGGAGGGTTGCCCTTCTAGTACTTGTGGTATTGTGTGACCAAACAAAAGTACCTTTATTTTTGTACAACTGAGTGTTTTCTTTCATGTGTGTAAGTGCTGTGCGACAACAGTGGTATTTCATGAGCTTTGCATGTCTCGTAGATAAACCTCTAGAGAGCCTGGCTTATAGACACTGCCTACACTACGCTAATAGGGGATACTTGGACCTGGCATAGGGTGTGAGAGTACCTTAGGTACCCACCATACACCCCCGGCCAGCTTCCTACATTGGTGGTGCAGCAGTGGGATAAGCACTTGCAATTGCCTTATCACTCTGTCACTTGGGACTTTTTCACAGGTAAGACCGCTTACTAGCTAGGGGTCTCCACTGTACCTAGTAACAGGAAGACAGTCTCTTCGGTTTGGGTAAGAGAAGGGTTTAGGTATAGCTCTTAGTCCAAGCTTCTTTCTGAAGACTTAGAGTAGTTAGGGATCCTACACCACTCCAACTAGCGGACACGTCTTCAGCACGCAGCTCAGGTCATGGAGTCTCCTTATGAGGAAATGACCTTCCAGGAGCTTAGGGACTTGTGTGCAGAAATAAAGCTGAAGGCCAGGAGAAATGCCAACAAGACTCTGCTTCTAGGCCTGCTCCTCCAGGATGACCAGGAACATGCTGGTAGCCATGGGGTGGGGGGGGGGAGGGAGGAGGAGGCTCTGCAGTGCTAGAGAAAGAAAATATAGCTACTGAGGTGGGTCAGGACACACCCAGGGAGGACCAAGCAAAGTCTAGGTGTACCCACAGTCCTACTAGGAGCACTGTCAGTAGTGTAAGGGGGGGCTGATTGGTGCCATAACAGTAGGTCCACCTTTGTCCGTAGAGGACTCGTTCAGATGGTGTCTCAGTATCTGAGGGGACCCACTGTACAATTCAAGGGGACGATTCTTTAGATAGGGAACTCTGGCAACTGAGACTGGAGGAGGCATATATATATATATATATATATATACCCACCCCAAAGTGGCAACATCTTTGGCTTAAGGGAACCTAGGGTCAAGGAGGACTCTTTTGGTTCCAGAAACCTAAGTAAGGATTTGGTCTCACCACTGAACAGTGCAGAATCAAGTTCAGGGATACCATGAAAGAGTCCTGAGGATTTGGTTGATATTGTGGATTGCTCTGTGAAGGCTTTGGAAGGCTGGTTACATGGTAGCAAAGTCAGTGACTATGAGGGCATGTATAACCTAAATCTGAGAAAGCATATCTTGAATAATTGTGTGTCTGATTTGTTACACCGGTACTTGGTTGACTCGGATCTGACCTTTTACCAAGAATTGGGAAAGAAGGCAGACAAATGGGTCAGAACAAGACTGAGCAGAAAAGCTCACACAGGGGTTGACTAAGACAATAAAAAGGAAGCAGGTAAGTCTCAGGACAAGGGTGGGGACAAAGACAAAAGAAAAGAGTCTTCATCAGGCCAACAAAATTCCTCTGGGGTGGGTCCAAAACCTCTTCCTCTTCTTCTCATAACAAGAAGCCTTGGTGCTAATGTTTACAAAAACATAGGCCAGGAGACAGCTCCTGTCCTAGGAAAAGCACCAAACCACCCACCATTACAACCCCCACATCTACCACTAGTACCCCTAGTAATAGCAGTAGTGGTGGTTCAGGTAGCAGTAACCAATCCAAGGGTGTAGCTGGGCTCACGTTAGGAAGTGTAGTGGGGGCTGGTGTAGTCAGGGAGACTACAGAGGCTGTTTTAGTCTCTGATGGGGGGTGGGGGGCATTGATCTTGCTGCCTGTCTCCTTAACATGGGTAAGTACAGGCAGGTGCCCGTAATAAATGGTAATCAGGCAGAGGTCTACAGGTGCCAGTGTCACTATGATGACTGAAAAACTGGTGTGTCCCCTGAGCAAAACCTACTTGGTCACCAGTACCAAGTGACTTGACGCTTATAATACTCATAATAAAACTCTGGCAGTTGTTGATTTTCGGAGGGGGGGGGGGTTACTTGTCCTAAGAAATTTGTTGTGTCCACTCACCTACCTGTAGAGTGTCTACTAGAGAATGACTTGTAGACTTCAGCTTGGGCTGAAGTGGAGTTGGAGGCCCATACAGCAATGCTGGGCATCCCAGGGCATATTTTTGCTTTAACTAAGACACAGGCCAAAAAGAGCAGGGATACTTGGAGCCTGAAATAATGGCCCAAGAGGTTCGTAAAGTGAGGGTAGAAAGGGGAAAAAGATGCCCCCTACCCACCCTCCAGTGAGGGTTATCCCTTTGAGGAGGAGGAACCCACCCCCTTGGCAGAACCTACACCTAAAGAGTTGAGAGCTGACGCAGCGGAACTCTTAGGTGGGCCTGCCAGGGAGGAATTCAGTATGGCACAGAAAACCTGTCCTACACTGTAAGGGTGAAGGCTGCAATCTGCCCTTCAGAAAGCAGGGGATGTCAGTGGCACCCACAAGATGTATTGGGAGGATAACCTCTTATTCTCAGATCGAAGGGATCCCAAACCTGGTGCCACCAGGAGATTGGTAGTAACTCTACAGTATAAAGAATTTTTGTTGACCCTTGCCCATGACATTCCCCTGGCAGGTCACTTAGGGGCAAAGCAAGACTTTGGGACACGCTTGTCCCTCACTTTCACTGGCCCCATGTGTCTTAGAATACGAAGGAGTTTTGTCGCTCCAAGCCAGGGCAAGACAGATGGCACCCCAAAGGCCGCCCCTAATTCCACTACCAGTGGTTTGGGGGTGGGGGGGGTTGGGGTTCCCTCTGGGAGGGCTGGAGTGGATATTGTTGGCCCCCTAGACCCGCCCACAGCCTCTGGAAAAAGATTCATACTGGTGGACCTTTCCACCAGGTATCCAGAGGCTATTCCTCTAAGTACCTTTATTTTTGTACAACTGAGTGTTTTCTTTCATGTGTGTAAGTGCTGTGTCACGTCAGTGGTTTTGCATGAGCTTTGCGTGTCTCCTAGATAATCCTTGGCTGCTCATCTACAGCTACCTCTGGAGAGCCTGGCTTCTAGACACTGCCTACCCCACACTAATAGGGGATACCTGGATCTGGTATAGGGTGTACGTACCTTAGGCACCCACCACACACCAGGCCAGCTTCCTACACGTATACACTTTGGTCTTGCCTGGAACATATTAGTAAGTGGCCTTTAGGAACAATTTCCTTCTTTTACCTTGTTTGGCTTTGGGGAACATTAGTGTCTTTCTCACTTGTGGCATGTTTACTGCTTTTTATTAAATTGCTTGGACTCGCCAATTTATATCTACACTCGGAGGTTGTGTAAAATACTTTGCCCCCCCCCCCAATCCCTTTTTGTATTTCTGTCACTTCTCTTCGCAGTTGCCTTTCTTTTTCTCCCCTGGATTTTTTTAATCTGGTGATGGTTCTCTCTTACATAGTTCATATGACTAAAGAACTGTACTATTTTGTCTGTTCTTACAACTACAGGTGTAGTGTGTAGCATCAGTATTCATTTTTTTGTCTTAAAATGTTTATGTACCTTGTATTGTTTAGAGCGGGGTCTTTTTACATCGACGCACAAGTATCATAGTCCTGAAGATGGTCACTTGGATTGTTCCCACATGAGACCGAAACGTTTTACCACCCAACAATTGTTATCTGTAGTCAAAGAAGGACATTTTCTCTTTGGAGTTAGCAAGCGACATTTGAGTACATTGAAACATGTTCTCAACAATTACTATTTTTGAAGCATTCTAGGCATTACATTGTCAATCTACTAAGTGTTTAAGTATGTCAAACCCACATTAATGTTAAAATTGTTTTCTTAATACAAAACTATATTAAGCATATACACCTGTCTATTTTTTTTTTTATATTTGTTGAATGAAGTTCTTGCAGTGTTACTGGTGAACATCATCCAATTAGTATAATTACTCCGCTATACTGATTAATCATAATCAAATCCCTTGTTTGCACTTACATTATACATCACTTTTTAGGCACACTTGTGCGTGGTGCTTTGGCCTACAGAACGATAGGGGGTGACACATCTTAGGTTATTATTATGAGTATTCATTATGGTAATATTATTGGTATTGTTTATTAATGTTAACAGTGGTAACATTATTATTCATTCCATGCTGCGCAGCTTTGGAGTGCTGCAAACTATCGCTAAAAACCATGGGCAAAATCACTGGGTCCCAAAATCGAGACTTATTGACTTTTGACATTGCTTAAATTTTCTACTGTTTTGACAGATTACCTTCTCGATATAGTTTTTCTTACATTTACGAAATAGAATATAGTTTATAGTGAATCTACATCTTTAATTGACAGTGACCCAGTATCATACAATTTGGGTATGAAATTGAGGGTGAATTTGTAGCTTGGCTGAAATGCTGGTTTGTCTGAAACATTTTCATGATTTTTGAATGTTGATTGTCTATATAGATTTAACAAAAGTGTCATGTCAAATAAAGGGAGAGAACTCCTGGGTTCTGAACATTTGGTTTATATATATCCTGATGTTCCACTGAGCTACATGCCCTCCTCGAGACGGAGAGCCAGAAATTGCTAAAGGCAGAAATCTGAATGTTTGTCGAGTTTAAGCAAACACAGTTTATTTTGTTGTAGCCGGTTTGTGTCTGACCTGCTTCTGGTTGATAAGGGAAGGCATGTGCTAAGTAGGTTATCTGCAGATGTGGTTATAGTCAGAGACTATTTCAGTGTCTCATTAGATATGATTGTGTAATTAGATTTGTTGCTCATCTAACCCCATGTGCTGGCAGATTTGGTTTTTGGTGACTATCCAGGAGCATGTTATATTGCCTCCGCATTCATCAAGACTTTTACTTTACCCACTGAACTATCATATTGCAGAGACCAGCCAGTGTCCATGTTGTCGGGTAAAGGACCAGGATTTCCAGTAGTACTAAAGGGGCTACTCAGCTGATTTAACTAAATCCAGCAGTGATCGTGATTTAATTTCCCTGAGAGCCTGCTGCAATGCCTTTTCTTACATATTCAGGCAATTATTAGTATCTTGTCAAATATCACTGCTGTGCTCTGGCCACAATACGTTATCACTTTGATAATCAAGTTACTCTGTAAATTCTGTGGGACATTGTATCTGAATTTCAACACACAATGTAACAAAGAAAATAAGGCTCAATATCTTCAGTGTCCAGAAAGAAGAATGGCTTTTATTTTCAGTTAAACGTAAGGTCGATTCAGAAGGTTATAACTTGTTCTTGAGTTGAAAAGGTTAGCACGGCTAGTGCCTGGAGCAGCTAGGCACTAGCCTTACTATAACATTAGCTCACTGGCCGAAGTTATCCTTTTAGAATTGTACACAAGTCCAGATAGATCTATGGAAATTACTAGTTCTATCTCTTACCAGGTCTTTCCCTGCAGCAGGTTCTGGATTGTGCCATACATGTGAAGTACTCCTAAATCAAGTCCTTTTTTGGTCCAGCTTTGGCTACTGGCCTCTACATTCAGTAATCCTCAGCAACTGAGTTTCCTCCATCAGAAAATACAGTTTCCACAAGTACCTAAGACTGAGGATCCACCTGGAGGAAGTCTCTGGTGCAGTTCTGAGGTCCTGTGTTGGCAGTTAATTCTAATGCAGGTTCTAGTCACTGGGGTCCTCCATGGCACTGTAAACTTTAGGGGGTTATATTGCCGAATTTATTATTTTTTGGTTTCAAGTTTCAAATGGCGAGGTTGCTGCTAGGAGCTGGACACCCACTGAGAACTGTGGTTTAACCTGTTATACTGAGAACTGGATTAGATTTAAGTTCTTACCTAGTAGTTAAAATGTCAGTATCTTCAGAATTGTATAGGTTAGAAAGACCGTTCCATGATTAAAAAATAACTATTTCCAGCTAACATGATGGTTTCATACATATCAGATGGCACATGAACCATGCCCTCGACTTTATGGAACTATAAGAAGGTCACAACTAGTATCTTGTGTTATGGTATTTATAAAAAGGGAAGGACAGCAGACCTCTTCCCCAAAAGAGGTACAGATAAAATAACTTTTGCTAGTTGACTCTGTTTGTTTCAACCTTTTCCAGTTAACGGGCAGCTTAGGTTGAGTGGATAATAGAATTGGGTACACTTTGGAGGACCCCCCACACACAACCCATTGTCATTTTGGCATACATTTGATTCTAAACAATAAAGGAAAATGGGACTCGTTCAGGGAACCTTTACGATTGTCATGACCGAGCAGGACAGCAAAACATACATTTTATTTTCAGTTGTTGCCTTTTAACTACCACCATGTTGTGGTGCAAGAGATGACAGTGAAAATATAATATGATCCTTGCATGTGCTCCAGAAGTGAACATGCTTAATAGGGGACTTCTGGGCTCAAAGGAAAATACAGGAGGAATAAGGAACCTGGTCAGGTAAAAAAGATGTAGACCTCAGAAAATGACCAGGTCTGTAATTGAAGAATAAACAGAGGTGGGTTAAAAGAAAATTCTGAAAAATTATATTGAACTGGCATGTTTCTTTCCACATTGTAAAGAGGTTTTCAGGCCTCAATCTTTCTTCTGTTCTTTCCGCAGCAAGTTACGAGCAAAGCTTGGCTTAAAACCTCTGGAATTAAACACAGTGAAACAAGGTGAGGCTTTGTTTGATGTGTATATTGCTGTTTGCATCCTGCGAAGCTTTTCACACTCTTAATCGTTCTTCCTTTGCATTGTTTTTGTTTTCCTCCTCTGATCTCTTGCCTAATACAGTTGTTTAAATAAAAATTAGAGAACAGTTAATTATTTCTCTAGTAGTCATCGTTCATAAATTAACATACTTGATTGAAATCTTGTGCATCATCAGCCTGCCATTTCTCAATAAGAAATACTAAAAAAAGAATTGTAGTTCAGATGGACCATGGCTCGGATTGAGCAATAATAAGAATGACGCCCATTAGCTACGCAGCTTGTTATGCAGTGACATTCAGTTGTAAATTTTATTTAGATACATCTTGTGAGGAAATGGGGTGTATTAAATGGTGTGGTTATGCAACCGCATAGTATAATACTCTTAGCAACCATTTTAGGGCCAGTAGGTTTTGTTTGCCAAACCTTTAGCTCAGCCCTGGGTAGCTGTAGCTCTGAGCAGGAAGGCTTACACAAAGAAACAAATGTCAACAATTTTAACAGTACCAAAACAATAGAAGAAATCACTCAAAATATTCATAAAAATAGACTATTTTAGACACCATAAAGGAAAAGATCCACTTTAGAGTTTCAGAGATTTAGAATTTAAAAGGTATAGTAAATCAGAACATTTCACTCAACCACGAACAATCCTTGACAAATTCAAGAATTTTGACAGAAACTTTGGCTAGTTCTATTGCAGTTTGGTAGAGTTACTTTGGGTGACTAACTCTGACTGGGAGCTAGTCAGGGGGACAAGCAAAGTCCTCAGAAACTGTTACCTCAGCAAGTGAAAGTCTTTGGTCAGTTCCAGGACTTTTTATCCTTTGCTGTGGTTTCCAATGATAGAAGTACAGTCTCTGCTGGACTAGCAGTCGCTCGGTATCACAGTCACAGCCAGATCCTTCCTTCTGTGGTAAATCTTCTTCTGGGAATCCAAGCTGTACACCACTGTGTCGCTTGGGTCCTGCAGACTTGCGTGCAATCTTGAGTGTCCGGTCCTGGTCTATAGTCCTGCACGGCAGCAGTTGGTAGCGATACGGAGATTCTGAACTACCAACTTGACCCAACAGGCTTCTGTTCTGCTTTCTTGCTCTTATCTCATAACCAAGCTTACAGAACCTCTCTGGAATGCACTTCTGAGTTTAAAGAAGACATTTATTGTTATTAATTCTCCACCACGAGGTTCCTGAGAGACGAAATTAGTAGATTGGAAGCAAACGTTCAAAAGTAGTCGCCGCAATGGAAGCAAAATATATCAAAGTACTTCTCAGTTGCAATGTACACAGCAAATAGATGGGATTATATTATAGCATAACTTCAAACAAAGCATAAAAGTCAAAATTCATCACCGTATGGGCAAGGCTGTAGGGCCTATATTCGGCTTCATCTTTCTGGGGTCTGCAAGTTGATGACTCAGGTCAACTGTGAGAAAGCGATTTTCTACCCAAACGAAGACAGGCAACTGACATCTAGTTCCGGTCTGAAGTCAAAGCAGATTCAATCTACCCCTGCTGTAGCCCAGAGTCATCCTTAAAAGCAAACTCAGTGTAAGAACCGAAGAAACCTGGAGAGTGGCCAATTCTCCCGAGCTCCTCGTTCTCAGACTGGATTACGAGGTAAACACAAAATCTACGTGCTCTTATCAGCTAAGGTCTGGTGTGAAGAAAACAGCTTGGTCCATCTTGTGGAAAAACACAGCTCATCTGCAATGTCTCGACTGCAATGTCTAACCCCACGTTAAAGCCAATAGGCAGCTAACCTAAATATCATATGTAATGTCTAATGTCATGTCAAAGCCAATAGGCAGCTAAACTGAATACAGAATGTAATGTCTAATGCCATGTCAAAGCCAATAGGCAGCTAAACTGAATACAAGATGTAATGGCTAATGCCATGTCAAAGCCAATAGGCAGCTAAACTGAACAAAACATATAATGTGCTACTGGTGAACATTGAGCAACTAATATGCGCAGTGGTGAAACACAAAGTCATTGGTCAAACACCATTAATAGCATCACAGCTTCTTTAGCAGTTGTGTCCTGTGCTGCAAACAGGAGATCAGCCAACAGACTCTTGGAGTCTTTCTTTGACTGGTCTTTGGAGACAACTCCTTCACTAGCCGGACACAGCAGGCACAGTCCCTTTTTCCTTTGCTATCCACAGGTTTTGCAGGTGCAGTTGCCACCGGTACAACCGGACAGTTCTTCTTTCCTTTTTTCTTTTCAGTCAAGATCGGAGGTTTGGGTGCCCTTTTTATGCTTAGAAAGTGCCCTCGGGATAGAAACTGTCGGAAGCCAGCGGGCTAGTAGGTTCCATTTCTCCTGATGACCACTTCGGGGAAGTGAGGCATCTGGCTGTCCTGGATGCACCATTCTACTCACTCCTAACAAGACAAAAGCCCTCTCTAGGTGTTGAGCTCCGTAGCCTGACTCAAGGGTGTGGCTACGAAGGGAGCTGTATGCCCCTGGAAAACCGGTTTGGCTATTGGTTTCACCATCCCTGTCCCAGCCTGTCTACCGAAACAGTGGCAATGGAGCAACAATGATTCGTTGGTGTCATTCAAGGAAAAAAATAAACATTTAGTAGGCTAAATAACCTTGTACCATGCATACAAACATGAAGAAAGAAAAAAAAAGCTAAGAAATCACCCATATCATAACGAAAATTATGAATTTATCTTTAGAATAATCTACAAAAGAACATACAGTGAAATACAAATCAAACATAGTGCCAAGTGTCCAAGCCAAAATAAAAGTGTAAACACATTCCAATAAGAAAGGAAAACGACTAGTGGCTTAATAACAAACAATTCATGGAATTTAGAACTTTTTGTCGGGGGAAAAAGTTCAGCAAGTCAGAGTTTGTTTGTTGTCCATGTCGACAATGTTTCATCCCCCCAATAACCAATACGCAGTTCGCATCGGGACTAGAAGGTAGTCTGTGTACCCCAAAATAAAAGGGTTAATCCAACAAGAGAAAATAAAGAAATACGAGTGTAAGGTGGTAGAAGACACATGCATGTTTCGGGGAAATGATTGAATGAAGTACTCATTCAGAGGAGTAACCCCTGAGTGAAAGCGCTATCTCCCTGAGGCCCTCATATAGCAAAAAGGTAGTCCAGTAGCTCTAACAAGAAGTGTTCGTACACTGACCGTGTTGCTGTGCTGTCTGCTTGATTGTTAGGAGCAGCTTTCTCCTTATTGTTGGAGCTACTTGACTACATTTTTGCTATACGGAAGTGCCATTGCAGAGCTTAAGGCTGCACAAGCTATCCTATGTGTGCCGTAGTCCCCTGAAAAGTTTCTGATTTGATGTTTGAAGATTTTCTTTAAAAGGATTCTCTTTCTCGCAACATGTGGTGGAAAATCTGAGATATGAAAACCTATTAAGCTAAACAAACTAAGGAGCCTCTCCACTTCATTGACTGTTCGATCATAAAATGAGATTGATGGACTGCACTGCATTCAATTTTAAATTAGCATTGTCTGTCAGCGATGTTTTAATATTTCCAGCTTAACGGATGATTCGTATTTTGAGCCTATGAATTTGTGGCATTGGTGAAGTGTAGCTATAGGTTTTCTGAAGTGTTGTTATATATTTGAGTAACTGAACATTGTAATGTCTTTCCTGTGGTCATTCTTCCTTCTCAAAAGAAAGTGGCAGTAAAGAAGACCCAGTGGCTGCTGAGGTGATCAATCCCATTGCTCTAAGGCAGCGAGAGGAGCTACGTGAGAAATTGGCTGCAGCAAAAGAAAAACGTCTTTTGAACCAAAAACTTGGGTAGGTGATGAACAGTGAAACCAGTTCTAAGCATCTTCTTTTTATATTTTTCCTTTTTTTTAATTTATTTTTTACTTCCATTCTTTTTTATTTTATTTTCTGTTTTTCCCCTCCTCCCTTAAGTTCTACTTTTGCTGCTTCCTAGTCTACAACATCATGTGAGGCTTCTATAATAGCTTCTACAAAGACAAAGCTGTTATTGTGAATGTTTAAATGGAACCACTGTCCAGTGGTTCCCAAACGTTTGTGACCAGCAGCTCCCTTGAACTATTAGCCTTTGGCATCAGCTCCCCACTATGTTAATTTTTTTTGGTGGGTGTCGGATATAAGCTCGGCCTCAAGAATACTTCCAGTTTTTTCCCTGAAAATAATTGTGATGAAGCTGATTAAGGTATTCTAATCATAGATGTAACAAAATCAAAATACAACAAGTGTTCAAAGAAAAACTTTCATTAGTTAAGTCAGAAATAATACTCAGTGGGGTCTGCATGTGGAATTCTTAAAACGATTTTTTTATTTAAAAAAAATAAAAATACCTTTGGCATGTTGGAGGAGAAGGCATTTTTTCTGTTGTTGGTAATTAAAGTGAGGGAAGAGGGTGCGTTACATTTTGCAGAGTCCTGTTGCACAAATCCCATGTGTAAATGTACTGATTTTGCCAATCTTAGAATGGCAGAATAGTGAGTGACTGTCTGAGGATTAAGATGTATAGTCTGCAAATTATTCTAAGATCTTACAACAGTCTAAGCCTCTGAGCTACCTTAATGTATTCTAAGCAGGGATAAGCCACTGGCCTGTGATTTTGTTAGAGCTGCAGCGCACAAACACCATTGGGATGGCAGGATCTCACTGCGAAGGTGGGAACGAGCTTACATCAGAAACCAATTACGTGCTGTGTGATGGCAGGCACATGGAAATGTGAAACACACTAGTTCTATAGTATGGGCTCAACATGAGAAAAATACAACTACTATGGATTTATACAAACCGCATTTAAGTGTATCTGGACCAGTTTAACTTTCTGGTCACATTTACTCATAAATTATGATAGATGGCTGACCCACACATACAGTTTAGTAACAACCAGGGATACATTGGGGTTCTCTGGTCACACTCTGGCACATAGATAACTCGATCACACAGATTATCGTCAAAGATGGCTTAAACACATTCACTCAGGACAGCTAGGTCACATATAATAGGACTACTGGACAGACACGTTCAGTGGAGCAGCCTGGTCAAAAACAAGAGGGCCAGCAGGGTGACAAACTTGTACTCGCTCTCTCTCTTGCTCGCTCGCTCTCTCTCTTGCACTCTCATGCCCTCGGTCTCTGTCTCGTGCGCTCGGTCTCTGTCTCGTGCGCTCGGTCTCTGTCTCGTGCGCTCGGTCTCTGTCTCGTGCGCTCGGTCTCTGTCTCGTGCGCTCGGTCTCTGTCTCGTGCGCTCGGTCTCTGTCTCGTGCGCTCGGTCTCTGTCTCGTGCGCTCGGTCCCTGTCTCGTGCGCTCGGTCCCTCCCTCTCTCTTTCTCCCTCCCTCTCTCTTTCTCCCTCCCTCTCTCTTTCTCCCTCCCTCTCTCTTTCTCCCTCCCCCTCTCTTTCTCCCTCCCTCCCTCTCTTTCTCCCTCCCTCCCTCTCTTTCTCCCTCCCTCCCTCTCTCTTTCTCCCTCCCTCTCTTTCTCCCTCCCTCCCTCTTTCTCCCTCCCTCTCTTTCTCCCTCTTTCTCTCTCTCTCTCTTTCTCTCTCTCTCTTTCTCCCTCTCTCTTTCTCTCTCTCTCTTTCTCTCTCTCTCTTTCTCTCTCCCTCCTTCTCTCTCCCTCCCCTCTCCCTTTCGCCCTCCCTCCCTCTCTCTTTCGCCCTCCCGCCCTCCCTCCCTCCCTCTTTTGCCCTCCCTCCCTCCCTCGCCCTCCCTCCCTCCCTCCCTCTCTTTTGCCCTCCCTCCCTCTCTTTTGCCCTCCCTCCCTCTCTTTTGCCCTCCCTCCCTCTCTTTTGCCCTCCCTCCCTCTCTTTCGCCCTCCCTCCCTCTTTTGCCCTCCCTCCCTCTCTTTCGCCCTCCCTCCCTCCCTCTCTCTTTTGCCCTCCCTCCCTCCCTCCCTCTCTTTTGCCCTCCCTCCCTCCCTCCCTCTCTCTTTTGCCCTCCCTCCCTCCCTCCCTCTCTCTTTTGCCCTCCCTCGCCCGCCCTCCCTCCCTTTCGCCCTCCCTCCCTCCCTTTCGCCCTTCCTCTCGCTCTCCCTCCCTCCCCCTCTTTCACCCTCTTGCCCTCCCTCCCTCGCCCTCCCTCCCTCCCTCTTTCGCCCTCCTGCCCTCCCTCCCTCTTTCGCCCTCCCTCCCTCCCTCCCTCTTTTGCCCTCCCTCCCTCCCTCTTTTGCCCTCCCTCCCTCTCTTTTGCCCTCCCTCCCTCCCTCTCTTTCGCCCTCCCTGTCTTTTGCCCTCCCTCCCTCCTTCCCTCCCTCTTTTGCCCTCCCTCCCTCCTTCCCTCCCTCTTTTGCCCTCCCTCCCTCCCTCTTTTGCCCTCCCTCCCTCCCTCTTTTGCCCTCCCTCCCTCTCTCTTTTGCCCTCCCTCCCTCTCTCTTTCGCCCTCCCTCCCTCCCTCTCTTTCGCCCTCCCTCCCTCTCTTTCGCCCTCCCTCCCTCCCTCTCTCTTTCGCCCTCCCTCCCTCCCTCCCTCTTTCGCCCTCCCTCCCTCCCTCTCTTTCGCCCTCCCTCCCTCCCTCTTTCGCCCTCCCTCCCTCCCTCTCTTTCGCCCTCCCTCTCTCTTTCGCCCTCCCTCCCTCTTTCGCCCTCCCTCCTTCCCTCCCTCTTTCGCCCTCCCTCCTTCCCTCCCTCTTTCGCCCTCCCTCCCTCCTTCTCTTTCACCCTCCCTCCCTCTCTCTTTCGCCCTCCCTCCCTCTCTCTTTCGCCCTCCCTCCCTCTCTCTTTCGCCCTCCCTCTCTTTTGCCCTCCCTCACTCCCTCTCTTTCGCCCTCCCTCCCTGCCTTTCGCCCTCCCTCCCTCCCTGCCTTTCGCCCTCCCTCCCTCCCTGCCTTTCGCCCTCCCTCCCGCCCTCCCTCTCTTTCGCACTCCCTCTCTTTCGTCTCCCTCCCTCTTTCGCTCTCTCTCCCTCTTTCGTCTCCCTCCCTCTTTCGCTCTCTCTCCCTCTTTCGTCTCCCTCCCTCTTTCGCTCTCTCTCCCTCTTTCGTCTCCCTCCCTCTTTCGCTCTCTCTCCCTCTCTCCATGCTTACCTTCTGCAAGCTGCTCTCTGAGGGACACATTGGATGCAGGATTAGCTCTAGTATTTGAAGTACCCAAGACATTCTCTTGGTTCAATTGGGAGCTGAGCTAGACTGGTCTACTCACATGGAGCATATGCTTATCTGGCAACTCCTCAAACAGCACCTCCCTGCTCCTACGTTACTGACAACTTTTCCAGCCTATCCTGCTATGGATGTTGCTATCTTCCACCGGAAGTGAGCTATGCCATATGTCGAAACAGGCAGCCCAGAGCAGCCAGAACTTGTGTGTCAGATGTGCCAGGACTGAACAGTTGCTCAGTCGATTCATCATTGTGGTCCTGGGATTGAATAGTCTATAACGCTTTTCTGTTTCATTGCCACAGAGCAGTTAGTTGCATGGTTGGATCAGGGTGTGGTGTAAGTACAGGACCAGCTTTGTGCCTCATGTCCACAGATTGGACAGGAAGTGTTCATGATGCCATGCAGGTTCAGGGCTAGTAGGTCATTACTACAGTGTTGGTTCTTTCATGGATTCACATGCTTGAATCATTCAAGGTCGTCGAGATGGAAGTCCCACTGTACCTTGGAAAAGCAATGCAATATTAGGTATAAGGTTAGAAAGGCTTAGGCCGTTCAGTTTAGTAACATATCATAGTACTAATCCAAAAAGAGACCAGACCTAAGTTTCAGCCAATCAGGCTGCACCACTGTGTGGAACAAGTCCCTCAGAATCTGCTCTTACATCACTGTCAACGCTTGGCATATAAGCTCTATATAGCTACTGAAACATGTTTTAGATTGCATCTGCGTTAACCATAAAGCGGCTAAATAAGAAGTCCTTCTTTTACGCTAATTCCATGTCCTGCACAGGATATATAAGGTGACTTGTAGTTCAAAATCGCCTCCACCTCTTCAAATAGCTGGTCGATCTCCTCAAAAGGTTTATGAGAATTCCCTTTGGTTTTGATAGCTAGTTTAAGAGGACGTTTCTTCAGTTTTTTCCGATCAGACAGAGGGTCCAAGGAGTCAACAGCTTTCCTCTTCCCCATAATGCCAGTAAAACGCTACTAACACAAGGCCAAACAGAGAAAATTGGTGGTTTAAACTTACATAATAATTGTGACCATGAAGTAGGAGAGTAGGTCCAGCCCAGCCTCGATCAGCCGAAGACGGGCATAGACGGGCCCGTCCCGCGTCCTTTGTAGTTCCCGGTGAGCTGTGGGCTGTCCTGGGCTGGAGCGTTGCCCAGCAACTAAGTAACAAGCGTGTCCCACGAGGGGCGCATCCTTTGTAGTTCCCGGTGGGCTGTGGGCTGTCCTGGGCTGGAGCGTTGCCCAGCAACAAAGTAACAAGCGCGTCCCGCGAGGGGCGCGTCCTTTGTAGTTCCCGGTGAGCTGTGGGCTGGAGTGTTGCCCAGCAACGAAGTAACAAGCGTGTCCCGCGAGGGGTGTGACCTTTGTAGTTTCCGGTGAGCTGATGGCTGTCCAGGGCTGGAGCCTTTGCCCAGCAACAAAGTAATTGTATGTTTTGTGTAGGTTTTTGCTTCTTTCTCTTTTAATGAGTTTTCTGCCTCTTTTGCGGGGCCTGGCTGCATCACCCCCAGAGCTCCCTTCAGTCCTCTGTCTCGGCCTGAAGCTGTGTAAGGGGCTGGGGGCTGGTGTTTGTGTCTCCTACATGAAACGCAGGTGAAATAACAGAATTCCGGGCTCCTTGTTACCTTTTCAGTTTCCAACGAGGCCCAAACAAAGGCTCCTTTTCGTCCTCCGGCGACTGCACAGTGGGCAACAAAGGCCCCCCACCTCCGAAAATCGCTCCAAGGATCCAAGACTTTTTTTTAAAAAAAAGGACGGATGACCAAGTGTCAACCTCCGCTCTGGTCAATAGCAGAGTGGTTTCACCAATAAACCATACCACTACTTCCTCCCCTCACCAAGGCTTATTGACTACGGTTAGTGATCCTTTATCCAGACATGGGTCCTACCTAGTAGTAGAAGAGGGAAGTACACCTATCCCAGTTATTCCTTTGAGTCCTGTGGAAAGTTATCCCAAATATAGCCTGCAGAAACCGGTTTGAGATCCTGGCTGTGGAGGACGAAACACCGAGGGCCTTTGAACCCTCTATAGTTGACCATATTAAAGAGAGAACCTCCAGCACTCTCGCCCCTACTTCTTTCTTCTTTGATGCATTCCTCTACTGAGCCCAATACATTATTCAGTCCCTGGTGTTACATTTGGCTAAAGTCTTGCAGGAAAAGTCAGTATGTGGATGCAAATGCTACCCAAGAGATGGAGGGGCAAAAGGTGTTCATACAGTACCTGACTCAAATTTAACTACCTGGTCCGTACTAGGGGGCCAAGACAAAGATCAACAAAAGCCAATGGCATTCAGGGCTGGCCCCAATGTGAATACAATACGCCCTGCCGATATTTTTACACAAAAGCTGACAGGAACAAAAACTGTAATTGCTCGTCACCAACGGTTACCCCCCAACTCTCTCAAACCATTTGCCAATTAGGAGGCATAAAGCAACTTATCCCTTTCCACGCAAGGGGGCCTGTGTTCCTTCCAGTGTTAGCAGGCTATCTGCTTCGGCATCTTCCTTTAGCCCCAATTGCGATACTCCTACTCAGAAAGTCCCTTGTGGCTTAGTGACCGTGCCAAATGCTCAAGGCATCAAGTCCAGGCCAACTACTCTCTTCCTGAAACAAGTTCCGAAGCTGAAACCGGGGCTCATTGAGGATCACGAGTCAATGGTCAATAAGGTTACTCACTGGCTACGACACCAACGGAACTGTCTATCGGTTATACGTTCAGATATCCACAAAGTTAAAAGGTGGAGCCCTCCGGGGCTGAAGCACGATGTAATTTCAATTGAGTTTCATGATAGATCTCTAGTTGAGAGCCTTATTTCATTTAATGAACATACCCGCTTTTATATGGAACGAAGAAAGGCATGTATAACTCTAGAGTCAGCACTATAGGACGAAGGTCAGGTTTCAGCCAAAAGCCATTCCAGCTGCAACATTGCACGTGATCATCCCGGGGGTGGTGATTCCAATGAGACTAACCCTGTATGATTGGCAACTGCTCAGGAAGTAACCCAAGGGGATAACCCAGTGGAACCATTCTTGATAGATCCCGAGGTGATTATTACTAATGAGACAATCCTGGAGAAGACCTACCTACAGACACCCAGTGCTGCCTCTGATAGGAAAGGTTTATCAATAATGACATGGAATATAGCCGGCCTTGGGAGGAAATTAGATGATACTGATTGGTGTTTATACATAAACTCCCATGACATATGCCTTTGTCAAGAAACATGGGCTGAGGAGAAGATCATCATAGATGGGTTTCTTTCCTTTAATTTGGCAGCACAACCTTCTACAAAGGCAACAGGGCGAGCTAAAGGGGGTCTCTTGATGTTACTAAACAAAAAAGTACATTGTGAATACAAGATTCTAACATTTGATTGTCCAGATTTTATGGGGTTACAAATTACGTTCCAACAGAGTTTTGATTTAATTCTTATCAATGTTTATGCTCGATCTGTTTCTCGAGGGACAGAATCTCAGATTTTAAATCAGTTGCTTGACTTTTTAGATACGTTACAACCAACATCACATTTGATAATAGTAGGGGACGTCAATTGTACATTTGAACCTTCTGTATTACTAAAAGGCTTAACAGAGGACGAAGACCAAACATGGGGAATTGCACAGTTGTCCAGTGTAGGAAGTTGGCTCTGTATGTGCTATTTCAAAGTAAGGAATAGCATGCACAGAGTCCAAGGGTTCCCCTTAGAGGTAAAATAGTGGTAAAAATAGATAATACTAATGCTCTATTTTGTGGTAGTGTGGTCGAGCAGTAGGCTTATCCAAGGAGTAGTGTTAAGCATTTGTTGTACATACACATAGACAATAAATGAGGTACACACACTCAGGGACAAATCCAGCCAATAGGTTTTGTATAGAAAAATATCTTTTCTTAGTTTATTTTAAGAACCACAGGTTCAAATTTAACATGTAATATCTTGTTTGAAAGGTATTGCAGGTAAGTACATTAGGAACTTTGAATCATTTCAATTGCATGTATACTTTTCCAGTTATTCACAAATAGCTATTTCAAAAGTGGACACAGTGCAATTTTCACAGTTCCTGGGGGAGGTAAGTATTTGTTAGTTTTACCAGGTAAGTACGACACTTACAGGGTTCAGTTCTTGGTCCAAGGTAGCCCACCGTTGGGGGTTCAGAGCAACCCCAAAGTTACCACACCAGCAGCTCAGGGCCGGTCAGGTGCAGAGTTCAAAGTGGTGCCCAAAACGCATAGGCTCCAATGGAGAGAAGGGGGTGCCCCGGTTCCAGTCTGCCAGCAGGTAAGTACCCGTGTCTTCGGAGGGCAGACCAGGGGGGTTTTGTAGGGCACCGGGGGGGACACAAGCCCACACAGAAATTTCACCCTCAGCGGCGCGGGGGCGGCCGGGTGCAGTGTTAGAACAAGCATCGGGTTCGCAATGGAAGTCAATGAGAGATCAAGGGATCTCTTCAGCGCTGCAGGCAGGCAAGGGGGGGCTTCCTCGGGGAAACCTCCACTTGGGCAAGGGAGAGGGACTCCTGGGGGTCACTTCTGCAGTGAAAGTCCGGTCCTTCAGGTCCTGGGGGCTGCGGGTGCAGGGTCTTTTCCAGGCGTCGGGACTTAGGTTTCAGAGAGTCGCGGTCAGGGGAAGCCTCGGGATTCCCTCTGCAGGCGGCGCTGTGGGGGCTCAGGGGGGACAGGTTTTGGTACTCACAGTCGTAGAGTAGTCCGGGGGTCCTCCCTGAGGTGTTGGTTCTCCACCAGCCGAGTCGGGGTCGCCGGGTGCAGTGTTGCAAGTCTCACGCTTCTTGCGGGGAGATTGCAGGGTTCTTTAAAGCTGCTCCTTTGGATAAAGTTGCAGTCTTTTTGGAGCAGGTCCGCTGTCCTCAGGAGTTTCTTGTCGTCGTCGAAGTAGGGCAGTCCTCAGAGGATGCAGAGGTCGCTGGTCCCTTTGGAAGGCGTCGCTGGAGCAGCGACAGGAAGGCAGGAGACAGGCCGGTGAGTTTCTGGAGCCAAGGCAGTTGTTGTCTTCTGGTCTTCCTCTGCAGGGGTTTTCAGCTAGGCAGTCCTTCTTGTTGTTGTTGCAGGAATCTGAATTCTTAGGTTCAGGGAAGCCCTTAAATACTAAATTTAAGGGCGTGTTTAGGTCTGGGGGGTTAGTAGCCAATGGCTACTAGCCCTGAGGGTGGGTACACCCTCTTTGTGCCTCCTCCCAAGGGGAGGGGGTCACATCCCTAATCCTATTGGGGGAATCCTCCATCTGCAAGATGGAGGATTTCTAAAAGTTAGTCACCTCAGCTCAGGACACCTTAGGGGCTGTCCTGACTGGCCAGTGACTCCTCCTTGTGTTTCTCATTATCTCTCCTGGACTTGCCGCCAAAAGTGGGGGCTGGGTCCAGGAGGCGGGCATCTCCACTAGCTGGAGTGCCCTGGGGCATTGTAACACGAAGCTTAAGCCTTTGAAGCTCACTGCTAGGTGTTACAGTTCCTGCAGGGGGGAGGTGTGAAGCACCTCCACCCAGAGCAGGCTTTGTTTCTGTCCTCAGAGAGCACAAAGGCTCTCACCGCATGAGGTCAGACACTCGTCTCTCAGCAGCAGGCTGGCACAGACCAGTCAGTCCTGCACTGAACAATTGGGTAAAATACAGGGGGTATCTCTAAGATGCCCTCTGTGTGCATTTTTTAATAAATCCAACACTGGCATCAGTGTGGGTTTATTATTCTGAGAAGTTTGATACTAAACTTCCCAGTATTCAGTGTAGCCATTATGGAGCTGTGGAGTTCGTTTTTGACAGACTCCCAGCCCATATACTCTTATGGCTACCCTGCACTTACAATGTCTAAGGTTTTGCTTAGACACTGTAGGGGCATAGTGCTCATGCACATATGCCCTCACCTGTGGTATAGTGCACCCTGCCTTAGGGCTGTAAGGCCTACTAGAGGGGTGACTTACCTATGCCACAGGCAGTGGGAGGTTGGCATGGCACCCTGAGGGGAGTGCCATGTCGACTTAGTCATTTTCTCCCCATCAGCACACACAAGCTGGCAAGCAGTGTGTCTGTGCTGAGTGAGGGGTCCCTAGGGTGGCATAAGACATGCTGCAGCCCTTAGAGACCTTCCCTGGCATCAGGGCCCTTGGTACCAGGGGTACCAGTTACAAGGGACTTACCTAGGTGCCAGGGTTGTGCCAATTGTGGAAACAATGGTACATTTTAGGTGAAAGAACACTGGTGCTGGGGCCTGGTTAGCAGGGTCCCAGCACACTTCTCAGTCAAGTCCGCATCAGTATCAGGCAAAAAGTGGGGGGTAACTGCAACAGGGAGCCATTTCTTTACATCCAGTGATCATTTCTTTCCTAATTCTTGTGTAGCCTCCCAGCTGGCCTCTCTTTGTTTGAAGCATGGCCTTAGGGCCTGCAATGGACGTATGCCTTCCGATTTGGATACTGCTCCCACCTTCAAGCGAGGCACATCCACTAGTGTAATAGACTATTTTTTAGTGGATGTAAGATTGTGGCCCCTCCTGAGAGATATGAAGGTGGATGTAAGAAGTGAAAGTGATCATTATCCCTTGCTACTTTCCATCTCAGGGGACGTTTTTGGCAGAACTTCAAATAACCAAGTTACTATTGTCCCCACTCCTATTTTGAACACCCGGTCCACGAAGATCAGGTGGCTGAGGGTGTAGTCGAATCCTTATTTGTTGCGTGAGATCTATTCAGTTTTTATTGACAATTTGGCCCCATACCATAACTGTGATTTTAATGCCATCCCACTTTTATCTATACACGAACACATGGTCACTAGATTGCAAAGCATCTTTTATAGGAAGGTTGGAGTAAGACAGCAAGGAGGCACCTCGGCTAATAATTTATGGTTTGACGAATCCTGCCATAGGGCCAAGACAGGATTAAAAAATGCCATCATTAAAGGGAATTCCGGGGAGATACAATTAGCCAGACACATCTATAAGGAATCCATCCTTCGAGCTATAAAAACTTGGGAAGAAACAATCTGGCAGGAGCTGTTGGTTGCCACACAATCTAACAACAATAAGTTGTTTTGGGACTTGTTGAGTAAGAGAGGGAAAGAGGGTAGAACCAGCCCAAGATATCATCTTCAACCAGAAAAATGGGTTGAACACTTCTCAAGCCTCTATGATAAAATTGATACTCCCGTGATTCCCGCTAGCAGGGAAATGGGGCAAGATCCACTCTCCACCTTGGATGCAACCCACAGCCTTATTCCAACAGAAGGGGGTTTACAGATTGCTGAGGGCCCCATCCTTTTATCCATGGAAGAAACTGCAGAGGCTATCCGCTCGCTAAAATCTGGGAAAGCACCTGGCCCAAATAAAATTCCGGGGGATCTTTATTCATCCGAGCCAGTTATTTGGACCTGGTATATCAACACACTTTCCAATAAAATTTCTGAAGGGGGGCAGATCCCTACGACATGGAAGGGTGCTGAAATTATTCCCATCCACAAAAAGGGTCACGTAAACCTCCCAAATAATTTTAGGCCGATCAGTCTCATAGACAACCTCCAAAAGATATTTGCCAAACAACTTCTAGGTAGATTTACTAACTGGGCCACGGACCATCAGATCCTTTCTTCATTCCAAGCAGGGTTTCGGTCTAGGATTAGTACAGTGGGCCAGGTCTTTAGGCTGGCCGTGCTGTATTGGAAATATACAGCTCTTGCAAAACAGCCGTTATATATCGCCTTTGTTGACTTGAGATCAGCCTTCGATCTGGTTCCAAGGGAGAAGCTATGGGAGGTGTTATACAGAATAGGGACCCCAGCTAATATAATCCAACTTTTGAAGAGACTGCATAAAGACACCTATGCGCAAGTGCGGTGGGGTAACTCTGGTGAACTAACAG